>NW_026555330.1:10000000-12977500 GCF_021234165.1 Pteronotus mesoamericanus | reverse complement strand
CTGTTTAGCAGGGTATTTCTGTGAGCAAAAAATAAATTTGCATTTTCATAAGATCATTATAGTCTGAATTTGCATATAGCCACATTCAGTCGATACAAACAGACACCAAATTTATTCAGGCCGGTCCTTGCTCTGTGTGAATAGCTATTTTTGAACCAGCATTTTACTCTTATCTTCAAATAATGGTTATTAATCTTCAAATGCTCTTGATAGTACACTAAGTGCTTCACAGAGCAACACTGCCTTCTCTCTGAGCTTTAAAGAAGTGATAATATTGATGTAGCTTTTGCGTGTGTGTTTGGGGAGGGGACGAGGTTGTCTCTGCCTTTTCTCAGATATGTCTGTCTTACCTTTCTCTCCTGACCTGTGTACAAAGGTATTTCTTTATGTCTTACTTCCTAGGACCTGTCTGTATGTGTGCAGGTGGGCATCTGTGTGTGACACAAAAACACACCCACACAGCAGTGGATGAAGGACACCCCCCCGTGGGAGAAGGCGGGAGGAGGAGGGGTTGTTGCCACGCAGATTTCTTTCCATCGCTCTGTCCTAGGAGGCCTCAGCAGGCTTCTCCTACATCTCTCTGGCCAGAGCTGTGAAAATCCATGGGCCGACCAGCTCCCTGGAGCGGGCACGTGGCCACCAGAGCTGACTCGAGCCAGCGGCTGCGCACCCTGTCACAAACACCTGACGAAAGCCGGGGCTCCTCCAGGTCGTGAGAAGGACCGCGGGGAATGGATTCCGGGTCCACAACTTAAAAATATGCGCCACACATACTTAGTGCAGCAGCAGGTCGGAGCGTGGATGCACGCGGTGGGGAACTGGGGCTGGTGACGCGTGAGGCCGTGGACAGGAAGGGCCTCCCAGGGCGAAGGCCCAGGCAGCCCTGGACGGAACTCTTGTCCCCCTGCCCCTTCCCGGGCAGGCCCCTCGCTCAGGACGTCATAGTTGGGGTGGGAGGAAAGATTCCCATGTGCGCCCATTTCTATCAGCTTTTGAAGGAAAATCATCAAAGCTCAAGTCAACAGCAACGAAAGCTTGCACGCCCTGTGAGCGTGAGTCTGCTGAGCCTGGGACATCTGTTGGGAACCTGACCAGGTCACTCGTCCCCTCTGCCCTGGATTTGCAGCCCCTGGCCCACCCATGCAGAGAGGCCTTTGAAAGGCATTCGCTGTGAGGTCTTAAACCCAGTCGCGGAGTCACGTGTGACTTCAGCCACCACACTGTGGGTACGCCTTTGTCACGGCGGACAAGGTGCCTCCATTGTCTTGCTTAGCCAGCTCAGCTCTGAAAGCCGGGGCAGTATCTTTCCTGGGGCATTGTCAAATCAGCACGTGAAACTCGTAGCCCTGCCTAACCAGGCTTAGATTATAAATATTTTTATAAACAATATTAGAGGGACGTTTTTTGCAGGATATATCGACCATTTCACTCTTCCAGATCAAAGTTGGGGAAGTGGTATCTGTCATCCTGTTTGCTAGACCTTCACGCTCTGTTAAAAAAAAAAAAACACATGAAAACAGTCAGCTTGAGATTAACAGTGACCACTTGCCCTGGATACTTTAACATGCAAAGTGGTGTTGGGATCCCGTAGAATAACTTTAACTAAACTGCAGCTGGCGTCGCACCATCGCTCTGTAAGGCGGGACTTGGTAAGGCGAACCGCGGGCCGCTTTGTCCCGAGTGTCCATGGCGGGGATTGCATCGTGCCTCTCCTTCACGAGGCCTCTGGAGAAAAGTTTCACTCACGTCTCAGCAATAGGACCTCGTTTCCCTGCGGCGTGAGCTTTCGCCGGCCCATCACACCTCGGGTTTTGTACCTGGAGCTGCCCGTGCTTCCCGCGGCTCTGCACCAAGACCGCCCGGCCGCAGGCCATGCTGACCCGCCTCTCTCTGCCTGGGGTGTCCGGGTGTGTCCCCCTCCCCCCGGCTTTCCCCTGCGTGCGCCCTGTTCTTATTCTCCCTGTGCACTAGTGTCTCTCTACTTAATCCCTCTGGACTCGTATTTACAGTATAAGTGTGGAAGCCATTTAATCAAGAGGGGACAAGGAAGAAACAAATGAATAAATAAGAACTAGAAGTAAAGCTCTCCAGATTATGTCAAAGACGTGCGCAGTTTTTACGACATAGTTGTGACCCCAAAATGTGTTTTCAGTGATATGCCTTTTGGAATCTGCCAACCCCTGCATGTCTGTTGGGAACACAAACTTGAATTGACTCGTGTTAACTGTTAGCATCCAGCAAATCCGTCAGGAGACAGTTGAGGGTGAGGTGAAAAAATTGTGCCCCTTGCAAAGTTTCCCCCGGCGCGTTGGGCTTAGCGAAGTGATTGCGTCTCAGGGTTCACTGATCTGGAAGGAGATCACACCGGCGAGCAGTCTGGGTGACTACGGCCTGTGGCCCATGGCGGGCAGGCGGGCGGGCGTGTGGGGACAGACAATGGGACACTGTCGTGGAACGTGGCCGCGATTCCCGCCGAGTATAAGCCCTATGTCTTTCTCCAGCAACAGTTTCTCCCCCTGTGTTACCTGCTGCAGAAAAAAGAATGGGGTGAGTAACAATGCCAGTCGTTTCATGCCAGGACGGACTAACTGGCCGTCTGGTGCCCTTGGGTGGGTGTCGGGGGGCGGCAGTGGCTTGCGGAGCTCTGCCTGCCATAGACACGATCGTTGCAGACGCTGTCCCAGGTAGGAACTCAACACACATTCATGTCCTTTTAATTTAAGCTTTCTGTTAGTAAGAAATGTGTCCCGAGGGCCTGTCTCACATCTCCCTCCCCAGGCCGTGCCTCAGTAAATATTTGATTAGACTCCAAGCAAAAACACACAGGGAGTCTGAGGCGCGGGCGGGCTTTGATTCACTGTTACTTAACTTGTGACCTTAATCAGACGTTAATTATTTTTCATCCATGAACATGCAGAAATAATGCTTACTTTGAAGAAACATATTTTGAAGATGAATTAATGCGTATGAATTAGAGCTTGTGTCAGTAAAAATTTTGTTAAGAGGGAAAAAAGTACAAAAGAATAATATGTTAGAGATTATATAATGGTATCACAAAACATATTTAAAATCTGAATCCTCTAAATAGTTCTTCTAGAAACAAAAAATGTATTTCCACAAAGAGCAGAACCATAGTTTTCCGCTTGCATGGTGCCCTACCTCTAAATTAAGTGCATTTTGATTCAGTCTAGTTCTAGGCTTTAGAGAGGAAGCTTTTTGGGGGAGGGGGAGTCTCATCACAGGTCAGAGAGCCTGGGTCCCAAGAAGTTACAAAGTCACTTAACCCTCAGTCAGCCTTCCTTTCCTTTGTTAGTAAAATGAGAAAAATAATAGTTACCTGATGGCTGTAGATTGAGGATTTAATGAGATGATAATGTGAGATGCTGTTTGGTTAAATCATGACTGAATATAATTAAAATATTTTATGACAGAAAATCGTATAGCCCATGAAGCTCTGGAACATAAATAAGTTCCTATTTTGGCTTTGAAATAATTTCTAACCTTAGTACAACCTAATGATAATACAGCATTTTTTCTAAGCTTAGATTATGGTCTTTAGATATAAATACAGGATATTATCATATCTAATTGGTTAAAAGACCTTGAATTTGTTTTATTTTTAAGGAGATACGTTTTTCTTTCTGAAAGGGTTAATACTAACAGGATTTATGGAAGCACTTACAAAGAAATGAATCCTGTTTGGTCAAATGTGTGTCTCTGTTGTGCGGAGGACTCAAAGGAGAGCAGGTCCTAAAATGGGACTGCTTAAATAATTGACTTCCTGTTGCCTCCAGGGTTACAGGAAATTGTGATTATTCTTTCTTTGAGGGATGTTAATGGCGTTGGAGGTGCTGATTTGACAGGCGATGTGTCACCGACGTTTGTGGCATTTTATGACTCAATTTGTCATTTTTAGAAAGTGCATTGTATTTAACTGCACAAAGTTCCCTTTCGATAACAAAATCTACTGTGGGTTTCAGGGGGAGGGGCTTCTACTTCTCAAGAAAAGTGTGCATTGTGAAGTATATAACAAAGGTCCTACTTAGCAATCACATGTATGCCTGAGCAGCGTTGTATAATCAAGCATCTCATTTCTTCAGACACATCTTACCTCTCTCGCAAATCACAAAATAACATAATTTTCTTGTTAAGAGCTCTTATCTCTCCCCTGCAATTTAATTAATGCTTGTTAAGAAGAGGTAGCTGTCAGATTAGAATTGAATTCTTGAGTTTTCTATTGTCTTCTGATGGAGTGGCAATCTAAATCTTTTTATTTAGGTATATTATTTTCAAGAACTTTTCGAAATGATAATTTCCCAGCTTTTCTGATTATGAGGAGAAATTTTTAGCATTTGAATAAATAGATTGAACGGTTGATTTTATTCCATAAAAGGGAATAATAGAGAAGCCATCTAACAAAGAACACAATGAAGATTTTTTTAAGTAAGAATAGCTATTGTCCTCAAACTGTATTGTTCTGCTCAAAAAATTTGGTGATATGTGCCTTTAGGGTTAGGTACAGGCAGTAGGGAAAAAAGCCTAGATTCATTCCTAACATTTTACTTTTCTAAAGTTATTCATTCATTCCACCGACATGTATCAAATTCCCATTTAGAGTAAGCACTGAGGATGTGTGGCAAGCCATGGACCTCTCTCCCCTCACAGTAAAGCTTACCTTCCAACAGGAAAGTGCATAGATAAAGAACTAAAATAATTGCTAGTTCTAATGAATGTTGAGGAGATGAACAGTGGAGTGAAATAGAAACTAGCAAAAACAACCTATTTTGCACAGAAATACTGTTCTCAGGAGGGTTATCTGAGGAACTGGTATTTAAGCTGGAATTAAAAGAGAATTAGCCTGAAGATTAAAGTAGAATAGTTTTTTTCAGATACCTAGCCATGTATTTGTCTTCTTTGATACCTCTTAATAAAGTTTCAAAATGTATTTTTCAAAAAAGGTCTACATCTTTTGATAAATGTATTCCTATCTTCTTTTCTGTTTTTATTTATCATAAATTATATATTTGGGAATTTTAATTTTCTAGCTCTTATTTTTGGCCAGAGTATAGAAATGTAATTTACTTTAGCATATTAATCTTATATCTAATAATCTTCTAAATTATTTTTAATTTTAATAATTTGTAGACTCTTTGGGATTATCTCAAAAATCCTGTGATGGATGCATAATGATAGTTTTGTCTCATTTATTCAATCACTGGACTTTCCATTTCTTATTGAGCTGGCTAAAAGATGCATTCTAGTGTAATTTGCAATGGGACATCCCTGTATTATTCCAAGTTCTAAAGTCAATGCTTTCAGGATTTTTTCCATTAGTAATAATGGTGCTCGCCATAGTATGTTTATGTATTTTTACATAGATCTATTTAATCAGATTCAGGCAGTTCTTATCTACTTCTGTGTGATAAGAGGCAGAGGCATAAGTGGATGTTGGATTTCACTGAATGGTTTTCCATATCTACTAATATAATTGTATGATTTTCTCCATTATGTACTTAACGGGGTGATTCACATGGAGGTTTTTTTCGTTTTAACCAACCGTGGATCCCTGGGGTAGAATCAACGTGGCCCCGGCTGGATTTGGCTTGCTCAGTTTTCCAGGACTTTTGTATCTGTGTTTCCGGATAAAAATGAATCATCATCAGTCAGGCGGTACGCAGCCAGCATCCGCAGATTTGTCAATCACACCTCAAAAAGCCGGGGGAAATAATTTGTAAGTACCGTTGCTCATACCAGAAATGTCAGCTCTTGGATCAAGGCCATGCTAGCCCCGGGTGCCTCTGCACCCTGGACTGATCTGGGTGATTGCCAGGAGCTGGGCTGGAGGAAGACGCTCCCTGTGATGCACTGGAGCACAGACCCTCTTCGCTGTTGAGCCGCGGGACCCCGTCCCGTGGGAGAGCCTCTGAGTGTCGCTGCTGCCCACGGGCTCCCCTGCCGAACTTGTAAGCAGGCGCAGTCCCGGGGTGGCGAGGACCCTCTTGGGGATCAGTGGGGAAGGCGAGGCCATGACACAGGCGGCGGAAGGCGTCCTTTCTTCGAGAGAGAAGGGAGTCCCCGCCGGACGGCTGTGTTGCAGGGAGAGAGGACAGGGACTGAAAAAGTGGTCTGTGTTCTCCTACTGTCGGGCAGCTGCTGCTGCTGCAGCAGAAGTAGACTGTGGGGAAGCTGTGGTCTCCGTCTGCCATTTTTATAAATGAGACTTGGACAAAACCCGTGGGGATCATGGCAGAGGTCGCCCCCGGCATTGCCGTGGCAAGGGCTTCTAGCCGGCGGGCGGGCGGGTTTGCTTCTGACGCGTATTCTCAGGGTGTGTGTAGAGCCAACATTTTTACCAGAAACGAGTACTTTCTTGGAAGTAGGGAAGCTGGAACCTGCACCCCAGCAGGAGGAGGGAGCCACCCCGTCAGGGGCTGACGTGGGCTCACATTTTAAAGTTCTCCTATGAATGTATTTAGGTTTGTGTTCATTTAAAAATATTTTATATGCTGTCTGCAAAGCGTCCTTAAGAAGATGGCGTGTTTAGTCCCGCTTTGGGCAGTCCAGACCGTCCCGGGGTGTTCAGGGGGACGCAGGATCCCAGGCTGAGAAACACATGGCCCGGTCTCACCGCGACACGGTCTCAGTGTGGAGCGGGCTTCCTGATGGTAAGATTTGCTTCTGCCAAATCAGTGTGAAAACTTGGACGAGGTCCTGGAATGCTGGCTCGGCTGGTTGGAGCATCGTCCCCTACCAGGCATCCAACCTTTTGGCGTCTCTGGGACACACTGGACAGAGAAGAGTTGTCTTGGGCCGCACGTTAAATACATGGCGACACGTAATCACAAAAAGATCTCATAATGTTTTAGGTAAATTTACAATTTTGTGCTGGGCCTCATACAGCCCCTAGGCTGTGGGTTGGACACCGCTGAGACCCCAAAAGGTTGTGGGTTTGATCCCTGGTCAGGGCACATATGGGAGGCAACAGATTGATGTTTCTCTCTTACATCGATGTTTCTCTCTCTCCGTTCCTCTGTCTCTAAGATCAGTAAACATATCCTCAAGTGAGGATTTTACAACAACTAAAAGAGAAAAGAAGTAAAATATGTCACAGAGTGGGATGGTGCTTGGCACATAGTAAGTGCTCAACAAACAGTCATGGAATGAACTAATATATCTTCTGAAAACTGATCCCTAATCTCTGAGATGTAAGAAAAACTAAAGCCTAAGAGAACGTTTGGAATATTGTGGTTTTTGGAAAAAACCTGGACAGCTGGACAAGTGTTTTAATTACTAGGACATATACCCGTAAAGTACCTTTGGAGTGTTGGGAATAATTTTATCATTCCATAAATGTCAAGATACTGATATTGCTTAGATTACAGTGGAAAAATTTACCAACATGACGTGGCAACCCACTTCCTTAAACTGGAGGTATTTTCTGGACCATTTGGCTCTGTCTCCCCCGACTCGGAAACAGACATGACCGAGCGGCATTGCATGGACTTTCTAGCCTGGCCGTATAGTCCAGTCCAGCCACCAAGTCCTGAGGGAAGTGTTGGGGAGCTTGCTGAGCTACTAAAGATGCGTCTCCTTGTTTCTGTGTGCCTGGTCCTCCTCTTTCACGCAAGTCCCCAGTAGGGATTCCTTGACATAGGACAGGTGAGTGAGCAGGCATTTCACCTGTCCCATGCCAGGGCATCGACAAGGCCCTATCAGTAATCCTTTCATAACCTCTCTAGAGTGTCCCTCCAACGTAACCTGGGCTAACAATGCCTCACACGCATTATTCAAAACAATTCTATGGAGTAGATTCTTTTCCTTTCTCCTCATCTTACAGATGAGGAAACTTCGCCCTTGGAGAAACTGACCTTGTCTAAGGTCACGCTGTTGGTAGGGGAGTTCGGAGCCAGGCTCTAAGGCCACTGACCTAGAAGGGAGTGTGACGATGAACTTTTTAAAGAGGAGGGGCCAAAAACAACTTATTAATACCATGGACAACAGACACTTCATAGGAGCGAGTCTAACGACTTTCAAAGGAGCCACATCACTACTTTTTTTTTTTTTTTTTTTGTCCTGGAAGGGATCCTAGGGCAACTGAAGCATGAAAACACCAAATTAAAAACCTGGATAATAAATCGAGGGCTCGCTCACCCCCCGTCGGTAGTAGCCTCCCAGCCACTGGACCACTTTCATTTTTCCCGCCATTAGGATACAGACCACGGTCCTCTTTGCGTGGCAGCCTTGGGGTTTGCTTTGTCTTCGCATAGTTGAGACCTCACAGATTGCAGAGTGCGAGAGGTCAGAGCTGAATCAGTTCGGCCTTGAGAGCCGCCCCCGCCCCGCCCCGCCCTGCAGGCTGGGCTCTGCTCCGTCAGTGTGGAGGGAGGACCTGCCCCTGCGCAGGCAGAGGGGACGGAACCTCTGTCCTGCCCCGACAGCCACGTGATCTCTTTCTGTCCTTCCTCTGGGCAGGCGGCGTCCCAGCTTGTGAGAGTGCTGTGCTAATACCACCAGATTCGCAGCATTATTATGCTGATGAAATGAAATAATGTCAGGCTTCCGAGGTGGCCATTGCTCCAGCTGCTGTTGCTGGGACCATTGTAGGGACCCACCTTCGGACAGGGACACTTGTTTGCCTGAGCGCTCCGTATTAATGGTTTTCATTTAATGGTGGGGCTAATTTCTAACTCTATGTAATAACTGAGGCCAAAACGACCCATTAGCCTTGCTCTTAAATATACATCTTTTTTTCACTCGCTTACAACCTCTTATTCCTTACTCTAGTATTACATTTTACTGGGGAATAAAAAAGGTTGCTTGCTTCTCCTGTTTCCACCAACAGAGGCCCTAAGAGCCTCCTGTGTTTGTGAAAAGAGTTACGAGAGCTTTGATCCTTTTCAGCAGCCTTTTCCTTGCTATTTTCCGGTGAAGACCATGAGCTGAGCTCCCCTTTGGAGTGACCGACGGCTGCTGTGTGGTCGGAGGGGCGCCTTTGGACGGCCAGGCTTCTGTGCTGTCTTCCGCTCCCACTTGGGTTAACTTCTGCTGACAGCAGATGTTCAGAGGCTGGACGGCACCCTCTGAAAGCACAGCTCCTGTCCCAAGGAATGTGCAGACATTGGAGTCAACTAAAGGGAAGGACATCTAATAATATGCTTTTCTATATTGTTAGGAAAGGTAGAGTTCTGTGTGCTGATGATCAGAGCTTCCTAGCACTGAAATCCTGGGGAGCCAGTTCAGTGTGGGGGGAAATGCCTCATGTCTTCTCTGCCAACTAAGATAATGATGAAGTGATAAAAGCAAGCAAAAGTACTCAGGGATAACCACACAAACGGCAAGAATTGGCCATAGATACTTAAAGCACATGCATCGTTTTCCACACTGGTGAGAAGAGGTTAAGAAATAGCACTAGAAGTTGACACAAGACCCAGACCCTGGCAGAGGGATGGCTTATTTCCAGAGACCAAACTACTGGGGCAGATGGGGAGTCAGCTTCAGTTTTATCATGATGATGGTGGTGGTGGTGGTGAAGGAGGCAGAGGCGACCGCGGTGGTTTTGGCGGCGGTGGTTTTGGCGGCGGTGGTGGAGCTATAACAAAAGGTAACATTGAGGAGGCATCGTCAGGCACTGCGCAAATCAACTCATGTTCATTAGATCATGCAATTTTATAAAAATTCCTGTGCGATAGTTACCTTTGTATAAGCACTCATTTTATATGAGGACACTAGGGCTTCAACAGGGAGTCCTACCCAATGTCCCTTAGCTCGTAAAAGCCAGAGGTGGGACTTAAACTGGGGATGGTCTAACACGCGACTTGTCTTAAACCCGACGAGCGCCGATCAGCCTACCCACCTGTGTTCTGTCCTAGAAAAACACGTACTAAATATACGCTGAACGTGTGAGTAAATGTAAGTGGGTGCGAAATATGTATAAGTATATAAGCATTTATATAAATATAAATATGCCAAATACCAAACAATACACTGACGGCTTACGTTTCAGAGGTTGGCGGGTGAGGTGAGCGCAGGAGGAAGCGTCCCACTGAGCCTGCCGTAGGGGCGTGGGGCAGCTGTCGGACGCCTGGAGGTAGAACCCGCCTCCGTTGCCCACTGTCTTGCGTGAAATTGGACAGGCGGATGGATGGGTCCCTTTGCCCTCAGGTTGGACGACACCATCTCTAGGGAAGTCATAACACACCAAAGGCCAGAATCTATAGATCAATTTCTCTCTCTTTGTGTCTGATTCAGCTTACAGAGGAGATCGGAAAACTTGAAGACAAGATGGAATGCGCTAACAACGCGCTGAAAGCGGACTGGGAAAGATGGGGACAAAACATGCGAAATGACATCAAGTCTGCGTTTTCAGACATGGCCGAGCAGAACGTCCGGTATTACGAACAGGTGATTAGTGATTTGGGTGTTGCCTCATCTAAAACGTTATCTCCTCTCCCACTTTCTGTCTGTCCTATGTTGGGAGAGCATTAAGGAAACAGGTGTCACATTCGAGAGCTCCTGGTGGCTCGATGCCATGGTCTTGCGGGGCAGCAGAGTGACGCTGACCCCGCCCACTGACACAAGGGTGGGGGTGACTGATTTCTTTCTCCTTCCACACAAGCCGCCAGGGCCTCGGGGCACCGAGTTCCACGTGCCACCCTGGGTCTAGCTTGTTTTCCCCTCCGTTTCTTGTCCTGGAGGGATCTGAATTCCTTACAAGTGCTTATTAAGGCTTCCTAGTGCTTCTCCTGCCTCCCTTCCTTCTCTCCCTTTCTTAGACGCTGAAGGGCTCGCAAAGTGAGGACAGACACAGCGGTCACGCTGAGCAGCAGTCCGTCCAGGGACCGTCCCCTCTGTGCCACGGTCCGCCCAGCCTCGTCTTCCGTGGCCGCTCTAGGAACGGTTCCCCAGAGCAGTTACTGTTTTAAATGAATTTTATACTATTGCTTTCTTCATGCAGCGTACTCTAAGCATTCTCTTAGAGGGTGTGTGTTGAACATGCATTTTTAACCTTATCCCTGGCTGAATTAATGAACGTATGAAACCGATATGCTTTATAGTCTATAGCGCTTGTCAGTTTAAAGGTGCTATAAACTAAAATACTGTATATCTTGACAGGTTAGCTAGCTGATACTGACATTTTTCATTCATTGAGCATCACACTTGAGCACTACGACCACAGGCTCCGTGCTGGCTCCTGGGGAGACTAGAGCGGGCGAGACAGCCAGCCAGCGAGGAAAAGAGCCAATGGCAACAAAGATGATAGTAAAGGGTAACAGGTTCCAGGGCAGAGGCGCCACGGGTCAGACCTAAGGTGGAAGGAACCGGGGAGGCTCCCGGGGGATGTGCGTAGCTGGCCGGTGGCACAGATGGGAGAGAAGGCACGTGCGCAGGGGCCTGGCAGGGGGAGAGAACCCCTGCGAAGAACTGAGGTTCTTTTCCGGAGGGCGAGGGGGCGAAGACGGCGTTGAGTCGGAAAGTGAGGCTTAGAGGGGAGGAAAAGTTTTCCTCGACCCTCTTAGGGCCTCCGGCTGGGTGGGAAAAGCGAACAGCAGAGATCGATGAACAGGAAAGCATGCAGACTGATCAAAGTTCCCTGTGACACCGGGGCCTCGCTACGGAAAGGCAGACTCCAGGCGCAGGCCCGGGTGTTTCTCCGCTAGGTTTCGTGACGCGCCGGTGGCACATGCAGTAATGCTGGGTCCGGAGGGAGAGGCCATCAGCGGGGGGAGACTTAGCCAGGCCTGCTTTCTGCTCGGGGTCCCTTCGTCCTCAGAGAGAAGGCTGCCCCTTACCTCTGGGTGGGGGGAGGGCCCTGTCACACGAGGGGTTTAGGACCTGCTGCTTCCGGGGAGGAGTGTGGGGCAGATCCAAGCGGCCGTCCTGCGCTGCCTCTCAAACTCCTTCAGCTGGAAACATTCTCTGTGCCAAGGTGCCGTCATTAGCGGGCAGCGTGCCTGACCCCCACGAGGCTGAAGAGGGCCTGCCCGTTGCCCTGCCGGTTTTCATTCTAAGGGATATGGGAAACGCCCTGGAAGTGCCATTCAGCAAGCGAGTGATACTGTTTTTCAGACCCACCGTCTAGAAACATCACTGCCTGCCTGCGGGTCAGAGTGGAGCAAAGTGGGACGTGGTGAGACTAGTTAGGGGACTAGCAACTAGTTGCCAGTTGCCGCGGTGAAGTCAGAGACGTGAACTGACCGGCGGTTTCGGGATGGTGGCCACAGACTGGTGGACATGGCCATGTGATTTTCTGTAATAGGAGGGACTGGAGTGCTCATTTCCTGTAACTCCCTTAACTTCTTATTCTACATGAACAGCCTGAAGTAAATCCAAGTGTCTGAAGAGGATTCCCCATAAACCTCCGGTTTTGACGTGATTTAAAATATTCCTGTTGGAGAAAGCACATTTACCACCTCAGGCTTCATCGCCACTGAGCTCTTCAAGTCCGCAGGAGAGGCTCCGCCTCCCCTTTGCCACGGAGCCCGTCCAGACGACCAGCCGGACTCATTCCTAAGGAAATGCCTTGACAATTAGAGTTTGTAATGTATGGCAATTGATTATGATTATAAAACATAAGTGTTTTAGGGTACAAAAATCATGGGACAAGTGCACCTACTGTATTTTCCTTTAAATGATAAGATCTGCAAGGCTGTTCTAAGTGAGGACCTTTTTTTTTTTTAAGAGGAAGTATCCACAGCCATTCCCTAGAACTCCAACAGAAATACTTGGTTTTGATTATACCTCTCACATAAATACATACTTCTGTCATTCTCAGATTGAATTCCGTTTATACAAAATACTGTTTTCTTAGAAATAAATTAGCCTCATGTGCCATATTGCCATATGGCAAATTTTATTCTTCATAGCATTTGATATCAGTACGGTATGTTTTTACACTTTCCTCCAAGTGAATTATATTTCTAAATGTTACTGAATATACGCGTGTATCAGGTGCACTGCATCTTGGAGGTATGAATTTGCAGGAATCCTTGGTGTTCATTACCGTGACTTCAGAAGACACCTACAGCTCCGGTCACTTGTTTTGCTGGCTTTTTTCGTGAGCGAGTAAGTTCTAAGTGATTGGCACACTGGTCCACGCATGATCAGGGGTTTGGAGCCCCAAAATCAAGGCCTCCCCATGCGCACAGAGACTGTGCCGTGCGCCCGGCCCCATCACGATGCGCTGTGACCGGTTAACTTCAGAGAATCTCAGATACGCAGGGAAGTGAAGTGTTCTGCAATCTTTCCCTTCCCTTTGTAAGTATAATCACATTCTTATGGAAATATTTCTTTTTTTCATCAGCATTTGCAAAGATAAATCCCCAAAGGGGTTTGGTTCTAGTGTGATAGATGAAATGCAGTATAAACATTTGCCTTTGGACTGACTTTTATGAAGTCAAATGGTCAGAGCTGGTTTATAACTTTAAATTTAAATATCAAAGTGATAGAGGAAGATCAGATTATAAATATAAGGTGGCGGTCTGTACCAGAAGCCAATTATTGTCATACTGAAATGTGCTTAGAGGTGTGGATTTAATTGGAGACGGCTGACACCAAATATGAAATAGGTATTTTATAAAATGAGGTTATTCCCATTCTCTCCTGTAGGACCAATAATTAAGAATAATTTTATTGGGTATTTTTTGAAAATGAGACTAGCAAAACAATAAAACTCCAAAGCCAGCTGAACACGAGTGAATCATTTCAAAGCCTATTCGTGCCCAGATAACCAAAGACAATGATTTCCTGCTATAATACGAAGGAACGCTGAAACCATAGAATGCGGCGTGTTCGAGCGCGCGCACGGGCGTCTCCCGTCGTTCGCCAGCAGGGACAAAAGAGCGCCTGTTCTTGCTGCCGATGCTGGCGATAGCGATGAGGATTATGATGGTGGTGAAGAGAATCGAAAGGACGGGTATGGGACCAATGGAAAGAATGGGCTCTTTGGAAGTTTAATTTTAATCTCATAACCGTGAAAAGAACCCCTAATGTGAATTTTTGACATAGACAGCAGTTTGTTGTTGAGTGAACATACTACTAAAAGCAATGTAGTTTATTCCTTTGCACAGTTTACTTTAGACTGGTCCATGGATGGAGGTCCTTTTCTCATCGCATTATTTTTCTCATGAGATCCACGTGTGCACGCTAAGAACAAACAAGAACAGCAGCAACTGAGCTATGTACATGGACCAGTAAAGAAGAAATGTATTGTGTGCCCATAACCTTTTCTCCTACAGGGGTGCATTTAAGTACAATTATAGAAAAACGATTTGCTCTGTTCAACACAGAAACACGTGGTTGCATAATAACCAGGTCAGAGGTCACTTCGTTTCAGATGCTAGTAGTCTTATTTAAGATGTCAGCTGCCTTGAGTAAAGTCATTCATTTAATATTCTGTTAACGCCAAAACCCTGTGCTAAGCACTATGCAGCATCCAAATTCAAACCTAAATCTTCTTCACTAGGAGGTTACAGTTTATTAGGGAAGAAGAAGTACGTGTATTTTTCACTTGACCAGTATAGCTTTACAGCAAATTAAAATTTTAGTGGAAGAATATTTAAATTCGTTTTATTTACCTGAACTGAAATACACAGACTTAGTAGAAAGGTGTTATCACTACTGAACAATATAATATACATATCTCCAGGGAAACCTAGGAAGCAGAAAAACAATTACAGTGGACGCTGTTTTCTGGAAGGTAAATGAAGGAAGAAGACGTGACAAGGATACATGATCCAGCCAAATGAATAATCCAGCCTGTTTTCCTAAAATCCGAGTCATTTACGGGCCATTTAAAAACTAGAGACATTTTGTAAAAAACAGTAATCATAGCAGTCCCTCTAGGAGGAAGGAATGGCCAGGCGCTGACTCTCCTGGAGACTCTTCAGGTGCAGTTGTCTTTATTTAGAAAGGTATTCCTCGTCATGTTGGGGAATGGGAAATCCTAGTGAAAGTACTGCTTGTTTTAAATTCAGTGGCGCACAGCCTGCTGTGACCGTTGTGTAAATTCTGTGAGCACATCGGATAAACTCTGGCCTTTGTGCTGACCTCTGTGAATTAAGAGGAAGAAGGGTTAGCGACCCTAGAGTTGGTGCCAGCCGGCCCAAGGGGACTGTCCTGTGCCTGAGAGACACCGTCAGTGGGAGGCAAGAGCAGAGGGAGGGACCCCTGCCCATCCTCAGTCGTATTTCCAGAATTTTGGAAAGCGGTTTTGAAGAATGACCAACAAGGTCGTGGTAATTTCAAAGTCACAGACTCTCAAAGGGACTACGATGAAGAACAATGGCCAGTTCTAAAAGCAGGAGGAGGGACGCCGGCGAAGAAGCGGACGTGGCCGCCCCCGTGTGATCACGCCTGTGGCCCAGGCGCCCCGAGAGGCCCGGGCGGGCTTTGGGGAGGCAGGGGAAGGGGAACGAGGAGCTCCGCTAAAACACGCAAAACGAACTCCCAACGGAAACCGTGTGGAGGGAGCAGCAGACAGAACCACTGTGCTTCACTTTTATTTCATTCACGTGTTCTCCACCGAGGGGAGTGAAAGTGTAAGTTAAAAGATGGAGGCAAATATAAATAAAAGGGAACTAAAACCAGAGTGTTGTAAGAGAGAAAGATCTTGAAGAAAGAAGATGGATTTACTGATTTAAAAAAAAAAATTAAAGTTGGGTATCAGGACGCCTGCCGCTGGCTCATCCCAAAATCTTAACCATGTCCTCTCTGTACCCAGTCCCCTTACCTGTCAAGTAGAGGGGTCGACGCTCCTCCCGTGCCTCCCCTCCCTTCCCCTCCGCGCCCTGCCCCTCCGCACAAGGCCCTCACGACTCTTGCAAAACAAAAGTAGAAAACACCCGAACTGCTTTAAAACATCGCAGCTGCACCTCAGTCATCGCCCAGAAATCCGAAGGCGGACGGGGTCCTTCCGGTTTTCTGGAGTCTGGCTAACCCAACACAGACACGCTCTGTGTTCGAAGCGTCCAGTACTAAAGTGGGCAGACTTGGTGTACTTGGCCTGTGGTTAGGCAAAAACCACGCTATGATATAGAAAAAGTGCGAGTAGAAAAGACACACATTCAGATTTTGGCCCGTGGATGAATTCTTGCGATAAAGATTCTCATCGCATTAGACCTTATGGGCGCCTAGCTTTCCTGCTGTAAAAATGGGAGGCGGACTAAGTGAGCTGTGGGGCTCCTCTCTGTAGCAGATCTTGAGCGTGAGACCCAGTGCAAAATAATAAAGAAATGACCACAAGATGGCGTCTGTAGCTAATGAGTCTTTTTGTGCTCACTCTTGCAGTCCTTTCATTATCGGCAGTATTTACAAACGCACATGTATTACTTCTATTCTTGAGAGATATGTAAAAGTACATTTTAGACAAAAATACACAAATCCCATTATTTTTAGTTACTGCTATTTCTAAACTGATACCTTGGCAGGTGATTCTTAGAAGCTGAGTTTAGACTTTGCCAAAAATGAAATTTATGAGTAATTGTCAACTGTTGCAAAATACTAGATGTTGCTTCCTTCTAGCAGCGCCATCTCTACCTTCTTTCGAGATGGACTACTTTCCGTAATTTTAAAACACGCAGCTCCCGAAAGGTTTCCTCACTGATTTGAGTCTTAGGGTTAGGTGGCGAACAGCAATTCCTAAAATGTTTCACAGTCCCTCGCCCTTGTCTAAGGCACGGTCTGCTGTTTTTACAAGGGAGTTCCTTTTGCAGTGAGATCAGCTTCGGGGAAAGAAGTTTACGTATTTGAGCTTCCGTATTTCTTCAGATGAAAGCGATGTCATCCGTGCCCAAGACCCCCGGGGACAGCATTCAAGTCCTTAGAGGCCATCCGGGCATGGCTCTCGTGTTTAGTTTATTAAGAGAGAAGCAGTAGCCACGGCACTGCCTAAACGGTCCTTCTAGGTGCGTAGATTAGTGAGAAAAACAAGAAGCAGCGCCACTGTTGCTTTACTATGGAAATTTCTGGTTTGAAAACAAATACATGGGCGCTGACTGGTGTGGCCAGTGGGCTGGATATCGTCTTGCAAAGCGGAAGGTCGCCAGTTTGATTCCGGGTCAGGGCATGTGCCTGGGTCGCGGGTTCAGTCCCCGGCTGGGCAGCTGTGAGGGGCAACCAACAGCTGTTTCTCACACCGATGTTTCTCTCCCTTGCCTTCTCCCTCCTCTTCCCTCTCTCTAAGAATGAATAACTAAAATATTCTCTCTAAGAATAAATAAATAAATATGGTAAGCTTTGGCTTATGGCACACTTTATAATAAGAGGTATTGTTGTAGACAAATATATGGTGGTTTTACTTTATTATCGTAGAGCTATAGAGGTAATATTTTACTTGATTTATGTGATAATTTGGATGACACTAAATTTTCTGTTTTTCCTTTGATTTTATTTTACAATTACAGTTCACGTTCAATATTATGTTGTAGCAGTCCCAGGTGTCCAGCCTAGTGGTTAGACAATCACGTACGTTACAAAGTGTTCCCCCCCGATATTTCCGGTACCACCCAGTACGTGCATGGTTACCACAGTTGTTATAGACTGTATTCTGTAGGCTGTGCCTTCCATCGCCATGACTCCTCTGAAACTACCCGTCTACATTTCTGAACCCCTTCCCCTTTTTGCCCAGCCCCCAAACGTCCGGCCCCCAGTGGCTGTCAGCCTGTTCTGTGCCTGTGAGTCTGTTTGGGTGAAACGAAAGTTTCCATTAGCAGTTCCATGAGCAGGTTCTAGCAGGGCCAGCACACTCACTGGCCCGCTGAGCGTCACTGAGAGGCGGAGACACTGGGCGAGGCCGCTGGTGCCTGTGGGTCCCCGTTCTCTTAGCTGTGAGGTGCAGGCCCTTGACTTCATCCCGTATCGAAGCAAGTAAAACAGTGCGGATTCATCTGCAAGCGGAGTTCCTGTGGCTGATTCTCCGATGATCATACAAGTGCTTTCGGGTGTCGCTCTGATCTTGACAGACTTCAGCTCACTTCACTAATTGTGAAGATTTAAAAGTGGGGGAAAAAAAATCAGTTCCTTGATAGGAAACAATGAGAAGCTAAATTCCTTTTTGAAAATATAACTCACAATGGTAAACAAATCTCACATTAGGTTTTTAGATTTTTCTTTTAATGATTCTTTATATCCTCTGATTATCAATGTCGTGGACACAGTAGCTACTGAACTAAATTGTTTTACTATGTAGTACAAACAATCCATTTCTTTTTGCTTAGTTTTTTCATGCTCAGAAAAGCAAGAAAGTAAAGAGATTGAAAAGTGTTAGATATTGTCTATTATTTTTAAATATATTTATATGTATTAACTGCATAAATGCATAATGGCTTAATATTAAACATTGGCAGGAGGCGCAGTTCACATTTATTTAGTAAAAAATTTGCAACCAAGATTCCAAAAGAGGCCCAGGGACACCGGGAGCTGCCCGGTGCAGGGCCAGACCCTCAGCTTCGTAGGCCGAGCAACCCCATCCATTGGTCAGCAGCCCGGGGCAGGCGGGCGGGCAGGCTTTTCTGGCAAAACAAATTTAGAGAGCAATAGACGCCAGCGTGTCCATGGATTAATATTCAGATTGAAAAAGGCAGCTTTTTTGATGACCAGTATATTCTTCTCCATAGTCACCTGCCTTTCTGAGTACCTGCTGTATGCCTGGCACGCATGTGGTCATCTGCACTTACTGAGTACCTGCTGTATGCCTGGCACGCATGTGGTCATCTGCACTTACTGAGTACCTGCTGTAGTGGCACGCATGTGGTCATCTGCACTTACTGAGTACTGGCTGCATGCCTGGCGTGGAGTAGCTCAGTCATCCTCAAAGGGCAGAGGTCCTTGTGGAAGCAGAGACTTTCCCAGGGGTGCGAGGGAAATCCGCTTCTATCCACGTGCTCAGTCTGATCAGCCCATGGGGTCCTGGTGTTTAGTCCTTTGTGTAAATTTAACTTGCTGAAATTTTGTCTGGCTTTTTGCAGCAACGTTTATGAGGGGCAATGGTTTGTGGTTTTCTTGTAATATCTTTGGTTTTGGCAAGTTTGGGAGTGTCCTTGTGTCTTCAGTTTTCTGGAAGGGATTGTGTGGGATTAATACGATTTCTTCCTTAAAATATTTGATAGAACTCACCAGTGAAGCCAACTGGGCCTAGAGTTGTGCGTGTGTGTGTGAAGATATTGAACACCAAATTCAAATTCATTTGGGTTTTCTGGTTTTCTCTGGAGTGAGGTTTGGTAGTTCTTATTATTCTCCTTTATCTTGTGTAGATTCCCACTCTGATCTTTCCTGGGTTTCTTTCCCCCTGCTTTCTTTGGGTTTAATTTGTTCTTTTTTAGTTCTTGAGGCAGACATTTAAGTCATTTATTTGAGACCTCCCTTCCTTTCCAAGGTAGGCGTTTAGTGCCGAGCAGCAGTCCCTGCACCATGTTGGTGCCGTCCCACAATTTTCCTGTTTTGTGTTTTCATTTTTATTCAGCTCAAAATACTTCTAAATTCCCTTTTAACTTCTTCTTTAATACAGGGGGTTATTTATAAGTGTCCTGCTTATATTTCAACTATTTGGGGATTTTTCAGATATCTTCCTATTACTGGTTTCTAATTTATTTCTATTATGTTCAGAGAATAAACTTCATATGATTTGACTGTTTTTAAATTTATCGAGACGTCTTGCATAATCTATTATTTTGCTGTTTATTTTTTATTTGTTTCTTCTTTGCTCCCACTTTCCTTGTTATGCCTTCTTTTGGATTAATAGACAATTTTCCATGATGTCATTTTAGATCTTTTGTTGGTTTATCAGGTACAAGTCTTTGTTTTATTATCGTAACGGTTACTTTCAGGCTTATTGGATGTATCTTCTATTCTGCTTTCAAGTAATATGAAAGCAGCCTACCTGTCATTAAAGAACCTGCCATTATATTGCTCCATTTCTTTCTCCTGGCCTTTATGCGCTTTTTGTCATATATTTCACTCGTCATATATTCTAATCCTCACAAGATTTTGTTACTATTATTAATTAGGTAGCCAGTCATATTTTAAATATATTTAAGTACAAAAGTAGTATGTATGTAACCTCATAGTTACCATACGTAGGGCCCTTCATTCCTTCATTTGGATCCTTCTTTTTATCTGCTCATTTCTTTTCTGCCTTCGAGACTTAAAAAAAAATTAGTTTGGTCTGTTGCTGATAAATTCTGCAGCTTTGGCAAGTCTGAAAATGTCTTTGTCCTACCTTTGTCTTTGAGGGGTATTCTAGGCTGACCGTGTTTTTCCTCTTCCATGTTAAAAACGTTGCTTTATTGTCTTCCCACATTACTTTGCATGAGAAATGCGGTCATCCTTGCCTTTCTTCCTCTGTGTGTAACACGCAGACCATTCAGATTGCTCTGGATAAATGTCACGCGGACGACTGAGACCGGGCTACTGGGGCGATGAGCCCCGGGCAAAGCGCGGCGTGGGCCACCTCACTGTGCGTACGCCTTCACCGTCGTCCCTGTCTTCTGACCCTTTTTCACTTTCTGGGGCCCGTTAACGACCAAGTCTCACCGCCTCATGCCCACGGGACGTCATGACATACTAATTGCTCACTTTTTGAGCACTTGGTTTGCACTAGGCGTTCCGCCTAGAGATTTATACAGAGGGTGTAAGTTTAACTTTCCTAGCAATTGCATCAGCGGGAGGTAAGCGCTCACCAACCTGCCTTACAGCTGCAGAAACTAATGGAGATCGTTGACTGGTGCAGACTCACACTTGCTGTCGTGGGATTTGGATCCGATTACACGTGCCCGAGCCTCCACGCCTCACACCGCACACCCGCCTCTTCGGACCCAAACGGTCCATCTCTTTCTCTGTCCCTCAAGCAGAGGGGCACCAACGCATCATTCCAGCCAGCGAACCCATGCTAATCTTTTAACCTTTCATAGGCTTTCCCCTTATTGAGCGGTAGTTTCGCTCAGTAAGAATGAAAACAGGTCGAAGATGACGAGGAGTCTGGCAAGCTGGGGGCAGAGCGGAGCGGGGCAGGCCGCCGGGGGGCGGGCACGTGAGGACTTCCTTCCGTTGACACTGACCGTGACCTGCTGCTCATCTGCTTGTGCCGTGTGTTTCCTTTCTCAGTGCCTCGCTACCTGGGAATCCTTCCTGACGTCCCAGAGCGACCTCGCCTCCAAAGAGCCCTGTGAGGAGAGCCCGTGACCCCGTGGGAGACGGCCGTGGCCTTGGGGAGGAGCACCCACTAGCCAAAGCCTTCTTTCCAGATGGGCCGTGTCCTTGACAAAGTGGATGAGAGGCGTTTCACACTAGCTGGAAAACCAACAAGTTGACACTCAGGTATTCCAGATCACTGATATAAATTGGGAGATACACACACACACACACACACACACACACACATACATATATATATATGTATAAATATTTAGCTTAGTTTTACTTATGTTCCTAAATTTGTATGCCAATAATGAAATATAGAAAAAATTTTTTCTTGAGTATTTGTCTGTGGAACATATCATTTTAAATATATTATAAAGACTCAATTTTAATAAAAAGTTTCATATGAAAGGACGGGCTGTGGCGTGTTCTTTCTCCACAAGGAGCTCGGGCCTCCGAAGCGGGTTCTAATGCGAACTCCCCCCTTCAGGTCAAGTCCATGCTGCGTTCACCTCGACTTCACCATCGTTTCCTCTGAAGTATGATTCACTTTGCTACTAGGAATTTGGAATAAATAGAAAAAATGATTTACTATCCTTTAACATTGATAACTGTTCAAAAGTTGGTTTGTTAGAAATTAAGCAATTGTTTTCCACAATTTAAAAAACAAAGGGACCAAAATAAAGTTAAATTATTGAGTTATTCATTAGTTATCACGACACAACCGTATTCCCTCTAGCAAAATTGGTTTTGTATTTTTTTACATCATCTTCGCTACTCACACCTAACTTTTCTTTTTGAGTATACCCAGTGTTGACCAGATTTACTCTTCCATTTATTTAGTAAGCGCCTGCTGTCTGTGAGGCTCAGGTGTGGTGCTCAGGATCCATGGCAATGAAAAAGACACACAACACTCACTCCGTTCTGCAGACTTAGACCTAGTAAGAGTGGTCATACAAAGTGGCTTCCTACGCATGTTATGGCCGTGTTTGAACACTGAATACCTTATGGTATTTGAATATTCGCTGATTTTTAGAAATGAATATTGCTCCAGACTTTGAGTAAAGTTGGAGGTCATGCATGTTACATTACATGCAGAACTCATCATTGGGGTATTAGCCCTACAATGAGCGTCTCACACACACACACACACACACGCACGCACGCACACACAGTTAGGCATGTAAAGAATCTTAACAGGAGACATGAGCACCTATATGCATACAAACGTAAACCGTTTCCTTACACACTGGCATGTGGGATTTTTAAACCATTTGCAGTAGAGACTCTGGCTCCCTTTCCACCCTTGCCCACAGCTCGAGGCCTCACCTCCCCTGTCCCCCCGTCCCCCCTGCCCACCCGGGGCAGTGGCCCAGACAGTGGGCGGGCGCCCTTGTGGGGCTCGGGGAGGAGGTTCACACCACACAACCCCGCACTACATCACGCAGCTCTTGGCCAGCACCCCCTACCCTGCCCCTGTCTCCTCAGGCCGAAGGGGCCACTAATTTGCTTTTCTGTCCATTTGCCCACCCAGATCTGCCTATTCTAGTATTTCATATTAATGGAATCATGTAATACATGATCTTTGTGGCTGGCTTCCTTGACATGTTTTCAAAGTTCATTCAAGTTGCAGCACTTGTGAATACTTTATTTTTCATTTATGGTCAAAAATATTCCATTGCATGGGTACACTGCATTTTGTGTATCCCTTATATTGGTTTATCTTTTCATTGATAGACCTTTGGGTTGTTTTTGCGTTTGGCCTTTGAGAACAAGGCTGCTGTAACAGTTGGTGTCTAAGTTTTTGTGTGAACATATGTTTTCGTTTCCCCCGGGCCTGTACCTAGGAATGAAATTACGGGGTCATATCACAACTATATTAAAGCATTGCTGGAGCTATGAGACTGTTCCCGAAGGGGCCGCACCGTTTGCCCTTCCTACCAGCAGCGTGTGAGGTTCTGACTTCTCCACCACCCCGGAACACTTGCTATTTCCTGTTCTTTTATTATCGACATCCTAGTGGAAGAAGCGGTTATCTCCTTGCTGTTTTCATTTGCATTTCCTGATGTATCTTTTCATGTGCTTACTGCCCATTTTGTATATTCTTTGGAGAAAGGTCAGTTCTTTTGTCCTTTTTCCAAGTTTTGTCTTTCTGTTATTGTGTTATTCATGTATGTGCTAGCTCCAAATCCCGTACCAGATTATGACGCGCCAGTATTTCTTTTCACTTTCTGGATAATGTGCTTTGAAACACAGTTTTTGACTTTGACGAAGCTCCGTGTATCTGGTGTTTCCCTTACCGGCTCTGCCTGTGGTGTCCTGTCTAGCAATCCACTGCCAAGTCCAAGGTTATTCCATGCGCCCCACCCCCCGCCCCCGGCTTTCTCCTCAGAGTTTCCACTTTTAGATTCAGGCTGGGGCCCACGTGGAGGGAGTGGCTGTGCAGGAGGAGTGGCTGTGTGTGAGTGGGGGCACTCTCTCGTTCCCTTCCCCGTGGACACCCACCTGGCCCAGCACCGCTTGGAGGAGAGACCGCGTCCCCGCCTTCCAGCCCCGGGGAATGGGCCGCAGCCGCGCCCGGGGCGGGCTTCCTGAACCGGCTGTGACGTGAGCTGTGAGGGGCCTTGTTAGGAATGTGGAATGGTGGCTGGACACCTCAGCATCAAAAGCTCTGTAACCACAACAAAATAACGTCATTGCCTTTTACTAAGAAGAAAGGTTGACCCTCAAGATGACGTGTACCTTTCATTCAACAGGGGCCTTCTTTCCATAACCACTTCCCAAACCACAGATTCTGCTCTGTCCAGTTCCTTTCTCCCCAGCAGAGTAGTAAACAAATCAAGGAGCGTTTCCCAGTGCCTCGCTTTTTAGAAACCAGACGTGAGGTGACGGGCCACCTTCTCCAAGAAATGGAAGTTGCCTGGACACAGATTCTTTCCGGCAACACGATTCTGACGTCCAGCTCGCGAACGTAGAAATAATGGTCCAGCGCATTTCATAAGGGCTTTGGATAAACCGTTGGAGTCACCCAAGGTAGAATGAAATTTGGAGCATACTGTCAAGAAAAAAAAAGGCACTTCAGCATTTAAAATTCTGAGCCCCAATTTCCCATCTGCGGAAGGGGCCTTAACCTGCCAGATGCACATTGCTAGGAAGTGTGAGAATAAATTAAACACAGCTGACTCTGGCTATTTGCTCTGACAAAAAAAAAAAAAAAAGTATTAAATTCTACAACGGTTTCCCCTTGTCCCCCTACCTCGCCCCCTCCCTGATGCTTGAAGCTGCCAGCCCACCCGTGAATTCAGCTGAGATGAGGCAAAGTAATGGTCATCATTACTAAGATGTATTAAGAAACGCTCTGCATAAGATGCATATGTGCGACTATAAATATACATAGATATAAGTGTGTGCACAGGTACATGTGTGCGTGTGCAGGGTGTCAGTGTGGGTGGTAATTAGTGGAGAGACGTGTGAGTTAGCCGGAGCAGGAAGCCATTGGCAAGCGCACTGCTTCCTATGGTCCTGCCTCCTCTTCATGGATTATGGCTCCATGGGTTTTGAAAATGTATTGACATTCCTCATCGTAAGCGATGAGATCCTTTCAAATGGGACAGCAGTGGGTGGGTGTGTTTGCCACCCTCAGTGAATGTAACTCTTCTTTTAAATTTTTATTTACTGATTTTTTTTTTTTTTGAGAAAGAGGAAGGGAGAGGAAAAAATGTACATCGATTTGTTGTTCCACTTATTGATGGACTCATTGGCTGATTCTTGTATGTGCCCTGATTGGGGATCGAACCTGTAACCTTGGCCTGTTGGGATGGCGTTCTATTATTACATATGTTCCAAAGGGCAAAACTGAACTTCCACAGTTCCTGTTTATAGTTCTCCTGAGGTAAGTCATGGAGATTGAAGAGATTGTTTGTATTTTTTATTCGAAAACATAAAGTTAGGGCCATCTTTTGGTAAGCTCAAAAGAACAATGCTTCCTCGTTCTAGGGGAAGTCATCCCTGCACATGCAATTTAAGTAGCTCATCGTAGCTGGTTAAATGAGGCATTTGATAATTATGCATAAAAGATTTTCTCTTTCTACCTGAAGTATTATGATTACTGATTTTAAGATTAAGTTATTACCACTTTGAAGTGGTTTGTTTGAACCATCTGAGACTGTAAAGTCTTTGGAACCTCTTTGCATTTCAACGTCGCCATCCGTGCATCCGTTCGCGTGCTAATTCACTAATTCCACCAATACCCCACTGCCCTGGATAGGTGCCAGCCGCCCCACTCTGGGCAGGGTGAACAGTAAGGTGAATAATAAATACATCTCAACAGATGCACATACTAGTCTCTAGGGCTGCCCTAATAAAGCGCCCAAACCAGGTGGCTCGGAATAACAGCAATGCACCGTCTCGCAGTCTGGAGGCCGGAAGCCTGACGTCAAGTGTCAGCAGGACCACCTTCTGCTTGATGGCCGTAGGGGAGGGTCCCTCCTTGCCTCTTCTTGCCTCTGGTGTTCGCCGGCGGTCCTCGGAGTTCCTCGGGCAGCAATGCATCCCCCGCCCCGTCACGCGGCTGCCTTCTCCCTCAGCGTGCTCACATCGTCTTCCTGCTGGGTGTCTGCCTCTGCGTCCGAATTTCCTCTCTTCACAAGGACGGCAGTCATAATGGTTAGGGCTCATCCTAATGACCTCGTTTGAACCTGATCACCTCTATAAAGACACTATTTTAAAAATAAAGGCACATTTTGAGGTACTGGGGGTTAGAAAACACGAAAACATGAGGCAGTAGGTTTAGAAGAAGACATGTGTTCTTGGAGGGACACACCCCTAACGATGCAAAACTGCGAACTGTGATGAGTGGTAAGATGCAGTGAGCCAATTAACAGAATGACGTGGAGCTCTGATGTTTTAAATCCTCACCTGAGGATATGTTTATTGATTACTTTAGAGAGAGAGGAAGGGGTGGAGAGAGAGAGAAACTTCAGTGTGAGAGAGAAACATCCGTCGGCTGCCTCCTGTATGGGCTCCAACCAGAGAGGGAACCCTCCCCCGAGGGAAGATCGATCCCTCATCCTAGAGATTGAACACGCCCTGGATATGCGCCCTGACCAGGGATGAAACCCACAACCTTTTTATGTACGGGGTGATGTTCCAACCGACTAAGCCACCCGATCAGGGCTGGGGCATTGGTTTTAAACTGCGTAAACAGGAAGGACCACCAAGCACCCAGAAAATAAGAAGTAACTAAGCAAAGGGAGCACTTTGGGGCTGCGTGAAACAGCACGTGCAAAGGCCCTAGGGTGGGGAAGAGCTTGATGCACCGCAGGAAGTGAAAGGCAGGCAGGTGTCCAGAGTGTAGTCAACGAGAGGAAAGGGGTCTCAAGATAAGACTCCATCAGAATTTTTTTTAAAGGAATTGTGAGCAATTAGCAGAACTTGACCAAGGTTAGGTAGGTAGTGTGAGTTGCTTGTATATTTTGTATATTAACCCCTTATCAGATATATGGTTTGCAAATATTCTCTCCTATTCCTTAGGTTGCCTTTCCATTTTGTTGATGGTTTCCTTGGCTGTGCATTTCCCCATAGTATGCTCTTGGCTCCTCTGTCAAAAATTAACTGACCCTGTATACATGGGTTTAAAAGTTTATTTATTATGTCATGTCCCACTGTTCCTGGAGTTCTCATGTCTACATCTGGGACTAATACCGTCACAGTAATAATAATTACTTTATTCTTTATAAATAATCCTTTAACTCTCTGCCTCCCATTCTCTTATTCTGTGCTAGTTGAACGCAATTAGGGAAAATACGGTGATTCTGTAATATAAAAAGCTGGAAAGTTACCCTTGAGTTGGAGGCTGGAGATTAACTGAGGATTTGCTGCTACAGAACAGAGCAGAGATTACCGAGATTTTGACTAAAGCAGCAGCAGCAGAGAATTGAAAGGAGCTGCTAAAATGTTAGGGGCGAAACAGAATTTTGTTCTGAAAGCTGAGGAAGCCAGAGGTGCAGGATAAATAAAATGAATAAAGTGTATTGCTTCAGAGCCAACATACAGGAAATGGACCTACTCCATCTGGCCGATAGGAAATCTGTGCTCACTGCAACTCCAGTGTTGCCTGGCACTCAGTGGCCAGTCTCATGCCATGCATACCGTACCTTCAAGGGAGAGCGGAGGATTTAACATCTGTGTAGACAGCTTCTGACGAGTAAGATCAGAGTCCCAGGACAAAGGCCAGGGGAAAGCTGGGTGTGAGCGGGTAACTAGCACCTTCCACCGCGCGCCAGAGCCTTGGGTGGGCAGGATGGAAACCCCATTCCTACCTGCGCCAGGGGCATCTGCTGCAGGGACTTGCAGATGGAGAGACTCGGGGTCCTGAGATGCCCTTAAGTCGCTCTCAGACTTCACGCCTTACCCCGAGCCACTCTTGAAGGACCGGAAGATACTTTTTCCCCCATCATTTGTTTCTTCTAGCAACGGTGCCCAACCCACGGCCCACAGGCCATCTGCAGCCCAAGATGGCTATGAATGCGGCCCAACACACAATCGTAAATATAATTAAACCATGGTGAGATTTTTCTGTAATTTCATGTCACAATGTACTTAATGTGTGGCCCAAGACAACTCTTCTCCTTCCAGTGTGGCCCAGAGACACCAAAAGGTCGGACCCCCCTAGATCGCGGTCACTCGATTTAGCTCTTGGAAGTTCTTTCTTCCAAAACATGGCTTCCTCTTCAAGTGGCACCGCTCTAACTCACGTGTCCCCCTTTCTGTCCCCCTTTCTCACACTCATTCTGCGTCTTGGTGTTTCAAGCCCCGTACGCCTCTGTTGCACTGGGACACCTCCCACCTTAAGGAATTCAGATTCTGACATTTCAGGGAAGGGAAAAAGGGAACAAAATTTGCTCCAGCTTCCTTACTTCCATTCATTAATTGAACAAGTCATTCACGAAAGGGCTTTAAAAACGGTTAAGAGGAGAACACTGTGTTTCTCTCCTGTTTCAGCACACATTTCTCTGGTTCTTGTGGTAGGGTCAAACTGCTCTCTCTTCCCACCTCATCCCCCCAACTCAGCTGCTGCCTGAGCGCCCAGGAGCTGTTCGCAGCTGGACCCCTGGCTCCCAGGCCTCGGAGTCCAGCTCGTGTGAAGGGAGAGGGAGGAACAGGTGGAGAGAGCCATCTGGCCCGTTCCATGCACATTTGCGTCATTGCCAGCCCCAGCGCCCGGCTGTCTTTCCACGCCCGTGGCCCTTTGAGAAGCCTGTGGCCCCAGGTGAATCGGACAGAGAACTTGGGTCACAGTATGGTATTGATTCTATATGATGTGTTCATTCTACTTCACACTGGGTGCATGAAAACGTGGCTGTCTCAACGCAGTTATAAGCTATAGCAATCTTGATATTTTCCATTGTGAATCTTGCGTAACAGAAAGAGCTGTCAGGTCACAGTGCCCTTCCCGGGGGTGGGGGCGGGGGGAAGCAAATAAACAAACAAACGTGGGCTGGACTCTCCTGTTTGATGTTATAGTAACAGTGGCTGTTTTCGACAGATAATTGCCTAAAGCAATTTACTTGGGATCAGACTTTTTACAATTGTTTTGGTTTCATAATATCAACGGCTCAGAGAAGTGACAGAGCTTGTCCAGTCTCGGACAACCAACCCCCAGGGCAACACGCACTTTAAAGCCTGCCTTCTTCACTGCGACCCTGAACCGCCCACCTGGCCGGAGACCTTCAGGACTTTGCCTGTAATAAACACCAGTCCTTTGCGTTTCCCCCAAGTTTCGCTCTACAGTGACGAAGAGCAGCGTCCCCCCAGCCAAGGCAACCCCTTGAGTAGAGGGAGGAGGAGGCACCTCTAGAAACCCTGCCGTGCAGGGAAGGTTGGGGGTCCCGTGTGGGCAGATCGGCCGCCGACCAGGCAGGACTGGGAGAGCTAACTCCTGTAGGTCCGCATGCGTGGGCTGCTCCCCCCAGCTCCTGTGGGGCCGCTTCCCCACCCGGAACATCTGCCAAATCAGGGAATGTTCAAGTATCTTCTAATGTTAAAATGACGTGCATCTGCGAGATCACCCAGCCCCCACCTCAGATCCTGTTACGTTCCTTCTAATGCTCACTGCATCCTGTGTTGTTTCTTTCGTATCCACAACATGCCGTGAGGAGAGAGTCCAGAACTGCAAAGAGGCCACTGTCGCTGGCATTTTATTATATTTTATTTTAGTTTTTATCAACGAGGTATTTTATGGCATGTTTTTCTGTTACCATGTACCCCGCCCCACACCCCCTTTTCCCTCCCCCACCCCCGCCGCCATCACCGCACTGCTCTCCGTGTCCCCGAGTTCTTTTCCTCACTCGGCTGTAACGGCGCTGTGCTGTTCTCCCAAATTAACCTTCGCTGACGTCTCTTAATCCACAGAGTTGCGTTCTAAGCAAAAACCTCAGTTCTTGCCGCTACAGACTTACAAGCAGGCCTATTGGTACGGCAACGCCTCCTGACGTTTCAGGGACAAGAGCGCCCTGCATCCTTGGTGAACCCAGTCCTGTCCGTGGAATGCCCTCTGAGCTTTGTGCAGCGGTCCTTGGGTGCAAACCAGGCCGGTGTCTCCTGGTATATGTTTCACTGAGTCCATCTGGGTGTTCTGTTTAGGCGGCAAGTGGGATGATTCCAGATTCTGGCTGTGGTTGCTTTCTCTGTGCTGCTGTGCGAACAAGACACGCCCGAGCTATTTGCAATCACCAGTGTCCTGACTCAAATAACAAAGACCCCTTAGATCTCAGGAGCTTTCGTACTGGTGCAGCTTCAAAGTCCTTTGATGAAAACATTACAGGAAAAGAAAGAAATCCTAATATTTCCTTAGTGTGCCCCAAAGCCTGCACCGCCCCTCACGGGAGCGCTGTTCCTGGGGGTCCGCGGCTCCATGTACAACCAGCTCGGCCGCGCCCGGCCGACTCAGTGAGTTGGCTCCGGGAGACAGCCCGTCGGTCTCGTACCCTGGCATGGTCGTGCCGGTGAAACTAAATTACTAGCGAGTTCGAAACAACCAAGCCGTCAACCAAGGCAAAGCAGTTAGAGTGGTTTTACCTGTAGGTGCAGTCTGAGCAATTGGTCAGAAGCCCCATGAGTTATATTTTACCCACACAAAAGAGTTTTCTTTATTATAGAATATTTCTATTTATTCTGTAGATTCTTCTAAAGTTAAGGAATATAAAGTGAGTAACTTCTAGATCTCTCTCTATAGCTTGTTGAGAAGAGCTTTAAGTGGGCAGAGGAAAATAAAATCAGCCCATGGCAATGTAACAACTCTAGCTATTCAAGAATAGTATAAAATATTTTAAGAAATGTTTTAAATATTTAAATTTTTTTAAAAAATACAGAATATTTATGGAAAGCAACGCCCATTAAATGACAGCATCGGTTCGGGTGGAAGACATTTTCTTTTTCTTTTGTCCGGTTACTTCCCCGAGGAACATGTGAGTCGCCAGGACGGTGCGACCGTCACCGTGGCTCCTTCACTGCTCACACGCTGAGGCTCCCAGGCTGTCCTTGAGGGTCAGAGTGAATACGCTCAGGGACGTTCACCGCCAACCGAGATGGACCAGAGCTACCACCGAACCTGAAAAAATAAACAAGCGGACAACATATGGAACAAGACCTATCAAGGCACGAGCATCAGGTAACAAAGGAGAGTAGCGATGGCCCGAGGATGGGGGGCAGCGTGCGCCCCCGTCGTTTCCCCAGCTCGTTACCACGGACACGGAGCAGCACCCAGGCCGAGCTGGGCCAACGCTTGAAGTCGAAGGGACACGGCCAAGAATCTGAGGACAGGAAGAGGCGCAGCGATGGCCTCTCGGGGGGCTGCAGAGGAGAGCGTTGCCCGGAAGGAGCCCCCAGACATCGAAGCGGACCCCCACCTCCCCAGCAGAGTGCCGGCGAGTGCGTGGGTGCGGGGGACCCGCCGAGGCCAGGGGAGGGCCATCCAGGGTGTACTCGACACTTGTTGAACGGGATTTGGAATAAAAATCTGGGTACTTCACCACTTTTCAAACTCACACTTTTACTTTTATCACAGTCTCTATTGAGGCGAGCAGTTCCGAATGTTACCTGCCACCTACGTGAGGCATTTTTCAGTCGCTGTGAATCTCGATTTTATAGAGCTTAGTTTGGAGGTTTTTGTCCAATTCGGTAGTGATGTGTACAAAGCAACACACAAAATCTTCTTCTAAATTGTCTAGGAATTTGCCTGTGTTCTGCTGGGTGTGGCTCCCGAGAGGAAACTATTAATCCCACCACACACATGTATACTTTTTGAGATTCAAAAGCCAAAATAGTGATAGGATTTTTATTCTCTCTCTGGGTTCAGTCTTGCTACCAACCGCCAACGGATTTCGAGGTTCCCAAGGAAAAGCTTCTCACGTGTGCTTTTTTGAGCACCTACGCTGTATTTCCTCAGAATTTTGGATTCTCGCTCTGCTTTGAGGCAGGGTGTTCGGTTTGTAGAAATAATGAGAGAGCAGCACATCAGCAGCCTTGTACCCGGAGGAGAGACGAACACTGCACACTCATTTTCCCGCGCCTGGGGAGGGGTTTGTAATCCACATGCCAGGATGGAGCCAGTGGGGTCTTTTCCTCGGGCCAAGCCCGGGGGGTTCCCGGCACCCGTCTCCTCTGCGAGCTGCCTGTCTCTCTGCATTTTTATGAGTCGCTATAACTCCAACTGTGTTTGGAAATGCGTGTTTTTTAAAACATTCCCTTATAAATCCTGCATGTCTCTGTTGACTTGAAGTTATGCTCATTCACAGGATCTGTGTTTGGGAGAAAACGAAGAGCCTTTGGTGGGGGCTCGGCTGGGGCTCAGTGGGTTGGAGCATCGTCCCATAACTGACAGGTTGTGGGTTCAGGTCCCAGTCAGGGCACATGACCTGGGTTACAGGTTCGATCCCCAGCCTGGGTGCACAAGGGAAGCAACCAATTGATGCTGCTCTGTTGCATCGATGTTCCTCTCTCTCCCTTCCTCTCTCTCTAAAAGCAATGGGGAAAAAAATGTCCTCTGATGAGGATAAAAATGTATGTATATATATTTTTAAGAGAGGGAGCTAACTAGAGAAGCTAATTCATCTGAATATTCTAAGAGAAGGTTTTGGGAATGATGTCAGAGAATCAGGTGCATGTGTGTTGTGTGTGGTATGCATATGTGTGTGGTGGGCATACGTGTGCAGGACACGCTCCTGGCAGCGAGGGTGGGACCCCCCCCCCGCCTCGGCCCCCTCTCAAGGTGGCGCTCTCCTGCTTCAACAATGGCTGAGTCTCAAGGCTCAGAGGTCTTCCCGGGGGGAGGGGTCCGCCAGGCAGAGCGGAGCCCCACGTCTTATGGAGAGGATTTTCTAAACGTGGACCAGCAGGGAGGTGCCAGCCACGGGTACCAAACATTCTAAATCACTGTGTACCTCCAAGCAGAGCTATGCTGTGCACGTAGTAGGTTTTCAGTAAATGTGTATCAGTGTGATGTCATGGCTTGCTTTGCGTTGGGCAATTCTTTGGATCTGTTTAATAATTGTTCTTTTGGAGAAAAAGAACATTTGCTCTGGGCAATTCTTTGGATCTGTTGGATAATTGTTCTTTTGGAGGAAAAAATACATAAGGACATATGTGCCATATATTATTTACATACTGTGAATACAAGAGCCCCTGAAAATGCCGCTTTTGTTTTCCCAGAACTTGCTCTAGGAAGAAGCATCGTTTTCCAGGCCCATGCCTGATACTACGTTCCCGGTCTGAGAGGCTCTTCCTCAGTGGGAGAGGCGGCATGGAGTCCTGGGGCCACACGGCTTTTGCCCTGGACCCTTCAGGTTGATTTCTTGCTTGTTAAGTGCGTATCACATCATCCACCTGAGATCTAAGGTGCATTTTATAAACAAGAGATTGAACTCTTGGTTAAAAATTACTTGCAATTTGGAAAGGTCAATTTTGATAGCTTTTAAGCGCTCAATACAGAGTCGATGTGCCTAACGAGTCATTTTCTGAAGTCCACAGCCGTGTGCCGCCTTCGCCGAGCTCTGAATGGGTCCCCTGACCAAGGTTCAGGAAGCCCCAGGAGTGCAACGCAGTCCTCGCCACCCTCACAAAAGCAGGTGCGCGGATCCGCTGCCAGATCCCCGGTGCTTCTGGGGCGTTCTATTCAGCACTAAACTGCCTCTGATCACGTGCACAGTTAATTGGCTTCCATTCTGGGAGCACGTGTCCCGATATCTTATCCAGGGGCTCTTCGGCCTTCTCCTGCAGAAGCAGGGTAGGAGCAAGACTTCATTACAAGACGGGTGGACCTGCCACAGGCTGTCCCTGAGGTGTCCTGTTCCCGAGAAGGGGGCAAGCAGTCCGAGCTGGCCTGACGCGTGTGTGAGGCTGTGGTCTTGTGAGCGCGCCTGGAAATCGCCACTTTTCCCAGACGGCCGACCCCTGCCGCTGGGCGCGCCTTAAGCATCAACCCTGAAGGGAATCGGCGTTGGAGGATGACGTAGCGCTCTCTCTTGAACTATTAGCTGCGTGTCTGGCAGCACCCCGTTCTTAAAAGAGGAGGCAACCGGTCATTGCAGGGGATGCAACTAAATGCGACGAGTCACAAAGGAGCAGAAAAGGGAGTTCCCGCAGCGCAGTGCAGTGCAACTGTGTCATTAGCAGGGATAAGAAACGCGGATGTTCATTGCCATTCAGCGCGAGGAAGAAACTGGAAAACAACGCGCCCCCGGGGTCTCTGCTCCACATCTGCCGAAACAATCGGGGATAGTTTTATCAGTTTAATCTGCGCGATGCTCTTCCCCGGTTGCTAACGGCCTCCGGTGTAGACAAGGCGTCAGACGTTTAGCGCGGCCTCGGAGCTCAGGGTGGGTGTGAGCGCAGGTGTTTCACGCGAAGCCGCAGCTGGGGCTGCCTGGTGTCCCGGGTTCCCAGCACTTAACCCGGCAGTGCATGTTAGTGGCCGCTCCTGCCACTAGGAGGAGCTGTGGGCACATCTCCGCCCAGGACTCGGGTCCCAAGCAAGTGGCTTCAGGGACTAGGGTCCTAAGGAGTTAGCATCAGGAAAGGTGACATGAACGCTCTCACCCTAGAGACACGTGCCTTGAAGTAAAAAGATGAAGGGGGCCGGATTCCAAGGTCTGGCGTTTCAGCCCTGGCAAAACCCTGATTTTCTCTCTAAGTCTCAGCTTCCTCCACTTTGCTATCAGCATCATAGTGATACCTCTGCTTGTGTTTTGTTGGAAGGGAGAAACACAGTTATCCAGGTAGCATGGAGCACAGTGAGTTGTGCAAGGTTCGCACAGCTCCATAAACGTCATCGACTGTTGACAGTATTGGCCGGAGCCTGGGGTGTCCACTGCATGGGAGGACCCTCTTCTGCGGAGCTGGGCCTCCCGCTAAGGCAGGTGACGGCTTACCGTGGTGCACCTGTGCGCAGGTGCCCCTTCGCAGAGAGGGTCAGCGCGGCTGCCGGAAGCACGGGCTGATTCTAAGGTTGACAGACTTAGGTGCAAAAGGTATGGTCTTCATCATCTGAGTCTCAGATGCCTCGGTCTTTTAGCAAAATGTGCCTGGGTTTAGAGACCAGCAAGGTGGGCTATTTTGAGAAAGAACCTGTCTTAGGCTTGGTTTCCAAATCCTTAACGTAGGAATAAAAATATCTAATTCAGGGCCTTGTGTTTTAAAATACTCCTTGGCAGATAAAGCAGCGTGTGGGACACCTGGGGGCTCTCGCTGAGACTGTCGGGGGACCGGGGGGTGCAGGCAGCCCCGCTGGGTCTGGGCTCCTGGACCCAGAACTCAGCGCATCGGAGAACAGTTCCAAACTGTCACTGAATGCCACTCTCTCTCCCTCCCTGGGCCTGGACCCTTCTTCCTTTGTCCATTCACATTTATTTCCTTTCATGCATGAGCCCCAAACTCCAAACCTGCCAGCCGTCAAGTGTGAGAACGTGATCGGTGTCCCTGGGTTGGTCTATGCTTGGGCTCCGTCACCGCTGACTGGGAAGGGCCCCCAATGGCTGGTTGTTGGGGAAATGCGTTGCTCAGGGCCTGGAGAAGGTCAGCACGAGGGCACTGTCAGGCTGACGGGCCACTGTGGACCCCGGGTGCGGAGAAGGGCCAGGCGGGAAGATGCCGGGGCATCGCTGTACAAGGGACCCTAAAACTACTACATACCTACAACTAATACATTGAAGACGACGTGGTGCCATTTGGCTCAGGTCTGGACATGCGATCCTTATTGTCATCAGCTTCTGTCCGAGCTTGGCTTCTGCCAGAACGGATGCACCTTGGAGTAAAAATGAAAACAAAACGAAGCTCTCTCTGCCCCCGCTGATGGAGCTCAGACAGGAATGTTTGCAGCAGGTGACAACCCCTGAGAACAGTCCGTTGACAGCCGCCAGCTGCCGGCAGGTAGAGCTGACAGCGCTGCCTGGCCAGACCTGGCTGCTTCATTCCCCTTGAACTGTACACCTTTGATCTACCGGCCACGGTGTTTTCTGAATCAGAAAATTACAACAGAACAAAACAAAAAACGAAAACCCTAAACAAACACAAAACAACTGAGAAGGTAAAAATATTTTTGCCGACATAATGGACTATAAAAAAGAACTTTCGATGATATTTTGAACAGGACTTGGTAACATATCCTTCTAAGTTACTTCTGTGTTCATGATTGTAAACTATGAGTGAGAAAAACAACCAGAGAAGATCCCAAATTGTCAGGATATTACACTGCACTCCATGCGTGTGGCTGAATTATCTTACACTTAGCGAGAGCAGTATACAAATGCACTTTTCTCTCTCTTTGACAGGTAACGATGGGGTAGGTGTTTTTGAAACACTATCTTAAGTGCGCAGGCGCCTCGCGCTCGCCCAGCCCGTCACAGCTGCGCCAGGCGTGGCCTCTGGGGGGCCCGGGCCAGCCGCTGGGGAGCTGCGTGCATGTGCCTTCGCCTTCATTCTCGGGTCAGAGAAGAAAGAAACCTGCTAAGCAGTCTCACACCGCAGAAGCCGGCAGTTAGTCCTGGACGAAAGGAAAGAGGAAATGAAGTGAAAACGTGACCGGCATCGCACCCCCGAAGTTCGTGTTGCTGTGTCCCAGTCCACAAATGTTGGTTCACAGTCCCTAGATTTGGTGAAAACCCTCGGGTCTGTTTGGAGGGATGTGACCACGGGCGGGAGTTTTCTTTTATGTGTTTGGTGTGATTGCTCAGGGACACCAGTGGGCGCTGCGTAGCCACGCTCGTGTGCCCGGGGTTCGGAGGGCGGCTGGAGTGCTAGCTGCACTGGGTCAGGCAGTGAGGAGGCGACACGTGAGCCAGGCTGTGACAGAGAAGACCCCGGAGCCGAGTTTAAAATGAGCCTGTTTCACAGGTTGAGAAAAACGGGAGAGTGTCGGCGCCTCTTTTTACCAACAGGCCCGTCTGGACGCCTCACGCCTCCGGCGCTGCCCTCCGCGCGGACCTCGGGCTCCCGGGAGGGACGGGCGGCGGCCACGCCGACTCTGCCTTTTGAGGCCATTCACCCCGTTTCACACTTCGTGACCGGGGTGGAGGTGCGCAGCGGTCCGCGTCTGAGCCAAGCTTCGGCTGAGCCAGGCTTCTGCTCAAATGCTGCCTTTTTGATGGAAACAGAGGAGAGAATCGGGAAAGAAAACGCTAGTTGACTCCAGAAACAGAGAGGCAAGAATTCTGACAAAATGAAGGAGCAACGCGGGACGGAAAATCTCTCTCTCCCCCCATCCCCATCTCTCCCTTTCTTTAAGCGTAAGACTCAAAGAGAATGTTGTTGAAAACTGCACGTGACCCAATGCAGACTGAGCTTTCCACACATTCACCGTCACCTTTTTTTTCATTGAACTCAGTGGGTGACTCTCCTTATGCAAGTTTCACGGGTATGATTCTATAGCGCGTCATCCGTGTATTGTACTGTGTGCTCGGCACCCCAAGTCCAGTCTCCTTTTGTCCCCATGCATCTCCCCTTTACTCCTTCCCACCTCACCCCACCCCCCTTCCCTCTGGTGGCCACCATACTGTTGTTTGTGTCTGTATTTTTTTTCTTTCGCTTAATCCCCTCAGCTTTCTCACCCCGCCCCCCGCCCACCTGCCCTCTGGCAGGTGCCAGTCTGTTCTCTGTGTCCATGAGTCCGTTTCTATTTTGTTTGTTAGTTTATTTTGTTCATTAAATTTCACTTATAGCGCCTTTACCTTTTACGCCCCCCTGAACCCCTTCAGGGAGTGACAGGCTTGTGATTGATTAATTGTTGCTCATCATTAGTGTCTCCTCGGCCCCTGGAAACGCGCACCCTCTTCGCAGGAGCTGCAAGCTGCCGCAGCCTGGTTACCGTTCCGCGCGGGTCTCCCAGTGAATGATAATAGAATTAACAAGCACAGAGAGTAAACTAAAATGTCAACTTTGATTACATAGTTTTCTTCCATCTGCCAGAGCAGTTTTAAATGCCAGTATTACAAAGAGAACAGACCCCCTGCCGGCCTTCAGTGGGTGTGCACATGGCTGCCTGTGGCGCGGGGGTCCTGCACACTGGTCCGGCACCGAGCGTGCGCCTGGCGGTGGCCCCGGCGGCACATGGCAATCATGTCTGGTCCATCTGTGTCCCCCTTGCCATAAGCCGTTATGGTTGAACGGCTCTGTTTTGTTCTTCCGTTTCTGAATTTCGAATCGTGGCCGTGGCATTGGCAAAAATTCCGCTTTCCTCTTTCAAGAGACATGCTGCCTCTTGTCTCCCACCCCAGGCCACTGTCCCCGTTGCTGTGAGCCAGCCATGCGCGTCAGCATCTGGGGTGTTGGTGAGAAATGTCTGACGCACCACGGCAACCCGTGAGACTCAGGTCACGCAGCCAGCCGGGCGGGAAGATTGCAGAGGGGGGAGACGGAGCGCTTGAAGCTCTGCCAACTGCCCGGCGCCATTTCTCTGGAGGGTGGGGCGCTCGGGGGAGCAGGCAGGGAGGGCCTGAGAGGCAGGCGATGCCCAGGCCAGCCCATGCCCGTGACCCACGCCCATGGCTTTGACTTCACTGTAAGAGCAGTGGGATTTTTGGTTGCCTGTAAGTGTGGAGGATATGCAAGAATCAGACATGTTTTAGAAAGGTTGCTTCGGCTTCAGGGGGAGAGACCAGATCCAACCTGAAATGAGGTGAATCCGAGGCAGAACGAGCAATTGGTGGCCGCCGTGTTAACCACGATGGCAGTGCCCACGTTCAGTGACAGTGGAGGTCTCAGCGGATGGGCTTCCAGGTGTGTCCCACCTGCCCGGTGCATGTCTCCCCTGGGCTTCCTGACTCAAGCAAAGGAACCACGTCCCTCTAGGTGTCCCCAACCCACCCAAGTTGCAGCCACCAAACATCCAGCTTGCTTTTTAATAGAACCCGTGAGTAGATGTGCAGTTATGCTTGCCTCAGCCCAAAATATGAGCTTTCTCAGGGGAACTGCATTTTATACTTCATTTATTTCTGTCTGGAGTTCTACATTTCCAGCAAATACTTTCATTAAAAACTAGGTGCAGCAGGACATTTAAAGTTTTAAAAAGATGAATTCATTAGTGTAACAAGCACATCGACCATCCCTGACATGTTCTATCCAGTAATTCCCCGATCGTACGATGCTGCTTTGTGGTGTATTTACAGCTGAACATCTTTACTTACCAACAGAAACAAAACAAAACAAAACAAAAATAAACAACAAACAAACATGGATTGAGTGGGTGAATGATTTTCTTGGAGGGAGATTTTTGTGTGATTGCCTCTTTAGGCTACTAATCTGGTAAGACAAAATGTTGAACATAATTAGGTTCCTCCTTTGAAAAGGGATTCAAATATTTGAAAGTAGGTGACATGCATTTGCCGTAGGAAACACTGCGAACGAAACCATGTCTATTTGACCTGAGTAGGAAAAGGAAACAAAGGTATATTTTGATCCTCAGGACTCGAGGCTTAAGGTGCCAGATCTAAAGAGAAGAAGATATTGCTGTCTCCACCTTTGGTGTGAATACGGAGCTTCCTCGGCCATTGCTGCACGCCAATGTGGACACGCATATGGGAGAATACTTGATAAAGTGGCAAAGCACGTGTGTGGCACATTAGCAAAGCAGCCTCGGTCCCCACACCTGCAGACCAAGAGCCTCCGCCGTCTGCTGGCACAGGAGCCTCGCCGTGCTCGCAGAGCCAGAGCAGATCCCTTGGGCACCCGCAGGCCCATCCCCGCGGCAGCCGAGCCCAGCCGCGGAGGGAAAATCCTCGCTCAGCGAAGACTACGCAGCCCCACCGGGCAGCAGCATCTGTTTACGTGTTTACACCCTGAGCTCTTCAGGTCCCAGACAGGCCTTCCTAGGAGGGACGGCGCTTTGTGCCAGTAAACAAGAATTAAACATTTATTACGTTCTTTTCTTCTCGTCCACCTAAATCATGTCATAAATAACAGAACAATGTGGTTGCTACTATTCCTAACAGGCTTTGATTCCCAGAGGTTCACTTCGCATACTTAAGCTCCATGAGGACAAGGACTTGGAAAGTTTTGGTGTTTCTTATAGCCTCTCTGCATGCAAAGGAAGTGTTGAGTAAGTGTTCACGGAGTTAAATAGGAATGGCTGGTTTACATTGATCTTATGTTATTGTGTCCTAGATGGCTCAGCCCCTCAAGAGCTGGTTTTATGATGCTTTAATTCTAGTAAGGACTAGGTTTATAGAGCCAAGATTATGTTTCATAATCAATAAAGTACAGGCAGTTATTTTAATTTGGAAACATTAATAGTCAGTTACAAAAATATACTTTTGCATGGATACATTTTTTAAATTTCCTTTTAGATTTTATTTATTTATTTTTAGAGAGAGTGGAAAGGAGGGAGAAAAAGAGGGAGAGAAACATTGATATGCAAGGTATACCTTGATTTCTTGCCTCTCGCATGCCCCCAACCAGGGACGTGGCCCACGACCCAGGCATGTGCCCTGACTGGGAATTGAACCAATGACCTTTAAGTTCATAGGCCGGCACTCAGTCCACTGAGCCACATCAGCCAGGGCTGCATGGATAGATTTTTAATAATGCTAAAACATTCAAAGCGACTCTTCACTTGATGTTTTAAGGAAAGATATTTAAGGAAAATATTACTCATTTCTTTGTCACTGATTCATACTTTGGATATTGACAAAATAACAATCCTAATAGTCATCCTCATAATTCAAAATGTATTTAAAACATTTCCATGGATTTTTAAAGATTAGAGAGAGACTTTAGGTAATAGAATCCCCTTCCCCGGGTCTGGGCTTGCACGACAATGTCTGCTTTAGCGACCTGAGCAGATGGGAGGGTGGCGTCTGTAGTTACGGGTGTTGACTGGGGAAAAGCCCCAATTCCGCACAGACAGCTCAACATTTAATCTGCCTGCCTAACTCTTCCCCTCCCCTCTCCCCCAGCAGCTCTGCAGAGGTGGTTTGGTATCTAACAGGCATAAACTTTGTACCTTTGTCTGTTTTAAGTATGAAGGAAACACAAAACTCTTAGCTGTCAAAATAGAAAGTTTCCTTTGAAAATGACATGACTTCCATGGAAATGACCATGACCGAGGTCATGCATAAACACGGGGAAGTGGGTAAGAGATCACGGCAGTGGGATAAACAGTATGTAAAAATACAGACGCAAAGAGACAGGTAAGGATGGGAAGCTAACGTGCAACCATCAGAGGAGCCAGTTAGATTTCTGGATAACTAGTTTTCCTTTTACACAATATATTTCGTTGTAGCATTTTGGTGTTTCTTTTTAAAATGCTGAGGCCATTGAGTGGGGTGTTATTATATGATAATGCCAGAAAATCATTATCCTGAAAACATGAACACACAGTCAGGGTTACTTTACAAGATGGATATGATGTGAGAGGCCAAAGGTAAGGTTAGGGTTAGAATTCTGATACCATTTTCTGTGTTCCCAGTACACATGTTCAGTTCATAGTACCTTTATCTTCTTGATAAAATGCAAATATTCTTCATTTATGTTATGACAAACTATTAAATCCTGGCATGTGTAATTTTTAATAATTATAAACAAAAATAAACAATGGATTATAGGTATTTGGATATACGGCAAGATTGGAAATGACTCAAAGAGAAATAATTATTGATGAAAAAGAAAAAGAAATAGACTCAGATCTCTCCATCCAAGTAGCTATTGACTTGTGTTTTGAAACTATTTAAAAAATTCTTCTCTTCACTGTATTTTTCATTTGAAAATCTTACATTTTAGAATGTCATCACCCATGACACACTAATTAACTTATGACACGGATATAAATCATGCTCTCTGAGTATGCAGCCTTGAAATCACACCTTCTGCTTTTTTTGTAACAGAGGGAAGAAACAGTGGCTACGTGATGTATTGCATGTGTGGAATAAACCATTTTTATTGCAATTTTTTTCCAGAACAATGTAAAATAGTTACGAGTGGAAAGTAAACAAAGACTCCCCCAACACAGTGACCGGGTCCTTTGTTTTCTGCTCCCTTAGCCAGCCCAGTTCCATCTTTACTGGAAGCACAGGGGGCCCTGAACTCGCATTCTCAAGAGCCTCAGCAGGGATCCCCCGCACGCGAGCCAGGAAGAATTGCTCCCTCCATCCTGCACCACGGCAAGAACATCATGCATTGCAATTCCCTTGTCAGCGGCCCGGAGAGGGATGTTGTGACTCTGTGGCTCCGTGAGGACTGGAGAGAAAGGGCGGTTGAGTTGGGGGGGCGACTGCTAAAGCTGGGGGACATAGGCCCTGCCGAGAAAAGCCCACTTGTGAGACACACGTGCGTGTGCACACACGCAGGCAGAAGGAAGTGTTGGTGTTGTTGAACATCCACAAGGGGCCCTGGCTGGTGCGGCTCAGTGGGCTGAGTGCTCACCTGTGATCCCAAAGGTCAACAGTTAACTCCCATTCAGGTGCGTGCCTGGGTTGCAGGCCAGGTCCCCAGTAGGGGGCGTGAGAGACAACCACACACTGATATTTCTCTCCCTCTGTTTCTCCCTCCTTTCCCCCTCTCTAAAAATAAATATTTAAAAAAAAAAAAAAAGCCAAATCGGCTCATGCGCATAGGCTCCAAGACAACACTCGGAGCATAAAACATTTAGAAAAGCTGAGAATCCTGGCTCTGGCACGGGCCGTTAATAATATGACAACTGCAAAAAGCTTACTCCGGAATTCAGAGGTCGGGACGGAGCCTGGCCGCCCCTGCGCTCGCTCGGAGCGAGGCCCGAACACCTGGCCTCGTCGCGAGGGCTTTCCACTGCGCCCTGCGATCCCCCCAGCGGGAGGCCCGCCCAGCCGGGGCCCCGCCCCCGCCCCGCCCCCAGCCCCTCCCCCGAAGCCCAGGGGCGCGGCCCTCCCCGCTGGAGCGTCACTCAAAGGCGGCGGCCATGCCCCAGAGGCCAGGAGTGAAAAGCCAAAGTACACAAAAGGATCGTCATCCCAATTTAGGGGAGGAAAATAAAAAGCAAGTGCTCGATGTCAGAAAATTAACGACTGCCTGTCCAAAATGACCTTCCCGGTGTTCAGCGAAGCCTGTCACGGCCCCTCCCGTCAGCCAGCAGGAAGGCCTGTCCCCAGCGCCACTCCCGGCCCTGCTTCTGCGTCCTCGTTGCCATTCCGTTTTGGGGACAGAGTCGGAGACTCCGCCCGCCCGTGGCCAGTGAGGGAGCGTCCCTCGTCATAGGAGCGCCACAAAGGAGAGGGTCCGCTTTCTTCCTTTCTACCTTTTCAGACCTCCGATGGCTGATGTTTAATTCTTCTCTCATCAAACATCAGTGCTTTAGGGTTTTTTAAACATTAAAAAACACACCAGCAGCCCCCCTGAAGCAGAGAGAAACCAGCCTGCCCCACCTGAGGCAGGTACCGCGCAGTCGGATGCTTAGGGGTCAGTGGACAGGCAGCCCAGCCGGGAGCGCGGCCCGGCGTCGGGGCTCAGAGCGCCTGGGTGCCGGGCTATTCAGACGGGCGCCCCCGCGGGGCCGACGGCGCGGCCCCTGTGCAATCCGGCAACAGGGGGCGCCTGCAGAGGGCCTACCCTGTGAACCAACGTGAGCCCTGAGAAAGGGGGCGTCTTTCTAGGAAAACAACGATCCAACGGAAAAAACTAGCACGCGCCCACTCCTTGCGCCACCCTCTGATTATACTGTTTTCCTTTTGCTCATGATGTTGGGCGTCCGGAAGTTGAGGAGGACGCGTCTGGGCAGTTCTTGCTGGGGGTGTCTGGGGTTGTTGCACTCAGGTGTCCGCTGGGACCGCAGTCACCTGCGGGGCCCATGGGGCTGGGCGTCCAGGGTGGTTCATGCGAGTGGGAGTTGCTGGCTGTTTGCTGGGACCTCACGGGGCCGTCGGCCAAAGTCCCCCGGGCAGCCACTTCAACCAGCGATCTGAGAGCAACTGGGCTTCCCCCGTGGCAGCTCAGGGCTCCGAGCGTGGGCGGACCCGTGCACAGGAGGGAGCTGTGTTACCTTTTCCGATCGCAGTCGGGCGGTTACATGGGAGTCTCCTGCTTACCCAGGTACACGGGGGGCGGCGGTGGCAGAGAGCGCGGTGCCCCGGGGACCGTGCCCATGAATTTCCATTCAGTCATTTCAAGCGGCCTCAGATGTAAAGAAAATGAATGAATAAAACAAATTCGTTTTTCTTGTCTTGACCTGAAGCGTTCAGATCCATTGAGATCCAGCACGGTTCAGACTCCGTGGAAAATACTTTTGAGAGATTTAGATTTCATCTGGAGGCTGAGATCCCTGTTGTGACGAGTTTCATTTAATCTCACGCTGTAGTTTCACCTAATCAGTATCCCTGTTAACTGAGGGGTTGGGTGGTCAAGATGTAGGAGGAATTAATACAAGTATGTAGATGTAGGAGGAATTAATACAAGTATGTAGATGTAGGAGGAATTAATACAAGTATGTAGATGTTAAAAACATAAAGTCATCAAAGATTCTTATGTTCAGAGGGCTTTTTCCCCCTACTTATTCATATATACAGTTATGATGAATTCATTCATTTTTTTTAATTAAATGTATTCTAATATATAATATTCTATTAGTTTCAGCTGTACAGCAAAGTGATTTGACATTGATATACCTCACTTTGTGCTTGCCACAAGTAATCTAGTACCCAACTGTCACCGTATAAAATTGTTTTGATATTATTTTGTTTTAACGGGTTTTTTAAAAAAATTTTTTATTACAGTTAACATACGGTAGTCTATTAGTTTCAGAAATATAACGTAGTGACTAGATGTTTATAGAACTTACATAGTAATGATCTTGATAAATATAGCACTCATGGTCACCATACAGGGTTATCACGATATTATTGACTATATTCCCTGGGCTGAACTTGACACCTGTGACTTATTTATTTTATAACTGGAAGCTTGTGCCACTCAGTCCCCTCCACCTTATTTGCCATCCGCCCACCCCTCCCAGCCGGCGAGCGTCAGTTTGTTTTCTGCATCTAGACAAGGAATGCTGCAGGTGCATTGTTTCCTTTCCATTTACCTGCTTTAGCTTCTGGAAGCATGTAAACCGGGGGGAGGAGAGGTCTAGAAGCTTAGTCTTCTTCTTGAACTTCACTATCCATTTTGGAACGAGGCCTGGGGAAATGCTCATATATAACCCCCAGGATTCCTTCCTTCAAGGTGAATTTAGTAGTAGAATAACAATTTATCTGTTTGCTCTCTTGGCTCTGACATGATACTGCATTGGGTAAATATGAAGCCATATGACTCTATTGTGCAAGAAAAAAATCAATATAACCTCAAAGGGTTCTTCTCAGATTCATATTTCAAACAGGTCTCCTGGTGTAGTTGGAAATGGATGGCTCCCCCACTGACCATGTAGAGGGAAACTTACTTGAGGAATTGTGTGCAGAGTCAGATCAGCCAGTGCCGCCTGTCGTCAGTAATGAATGGTTTCCTCGCGACATCTGGTTAATTTTTCTTGCTGTGATGGAAAACGCCTCTCTTGGATCCAGACTACAGAATGATCTACGGGACCAGCAGCCACTTACAAGAGTGCCACCTCGCTGCTCCGTCTGCTTTTGAAGTTGAGTGCGCGGTGCTGTGTGCTGTTGAAGGGCCCTGCCTCAGGGACAGTGATGTCTCTTCTCTTTCCTTCCCGGACCGTGAATGCGGAGTGTCCGGGGAACCTCAGGTGGCTGGACCAACCCTCACTTGAAGGAGGTGCCACGTCCCTCTTTCACATCCTTGGCCCGGGAGCCCCGGCACTAAGCTCATGAAATAAAGAGGCTCAGAATACTGGAGCAAAAGAAAGATTCGCACCCTGGCCGAGGGCCGTCCCTCTATGTCGACGTTGCCAGTTCGATCCCTGGAGAGAGCACATTTAAGAATCAACCAATGAATGCATAAATAAATGGAACAACTCATTCATGTTTCTCTCTTCCCCTCTTTAAAATCAATTCTAAAGTTTTTTTTTAAAGATTAGAATCATTCAACCTAAACCCCTGCGGTACCTCTCAGGCCATAGATGCACAGAATGCACAAACAATCATCCTAAAGTCACAATTGAATGTCTCCACACTCAGCAAACAACCCCTTTTCCATTGGGCTTTTGTGATATTAAAATTAATAGCGTTTGGAAAGTCAGTGCTACCAAGCGCGACAACCACGAAACTGTTGAATGTTACACTCATCTCGGCGTTACTTGCAGTTGTTCCTCATCCCAGAGAAGCTGAATGGCTCAAGGCTTTGGAGCTCTCGGGGTAAAATGACAGTTTAAAGCTCTCCCGACGACGATAATCCCTTTGTTTTGTTTCTCCTTTTGCTACCAGATGAGGACTCATTCCCTCTTGTAATTCATAAACGTCATGTGGATAAAAGGTCTTTTTCCTGCTGTGGAAACGGCAGCCTTTCCCTAAATGTGCGGACCCCCTTCGGTAGGCTCCTTCTTTATCACCTGACCTGGTATCTTCCGAAGCAAATCAGCCTTTCGTTCCTAAGAGACCAACAGCTTTAAACACGGGGCATTCATCTCGCTTGACGTAACAAACAGAAGAACGGGCAGTTTGATGGCCTCTGGGACCGTGTCTCCAATAAGCAACGGTCTCGCTGCCATTAAGTCTGACACACCGATTGGGTGGATGACCAGCCAGCTTTTGGTACTAAATTCCAGTGCTCATATTTTACTTTCCTGAACGTTAATGGAATGGTTAAGTCACTTGAGAACTTGAATTAATTCTGCACATTTTAAGGAGGCCCCACCATTAAGTAAGAAAATGTTTGGTAAAGCAAGAGCAGCACATAGCAATTTCCTGTTTTCTTTTGTTATCGTTCGACCCCCAAGCCTTACTATTTGCTGATAAAACTATAGAGGTCATTTTTAAATCGTTACCCACAAAATACTAACATTTTAAAGAATGCAAGCGAGAAAGCATTTCAGCCATAGCCAGAGTGTGCAGCACTGAAATTTCATCACTCATTGATATCTAAAAAGAATCAACTCTACCTTATGAAATTATGTAATTTTTTAATCTTAGAGCATGCATGATCTAAGAGTGAACTCTGCCCTTCTGTTATAACTTTTAATAAGAAATTAATACAATGAGCTATTTTCCCATTGAATCCAAGTCTAAGCACTATAGTGCAGCGTTTTCTTTGACTCCCTTCGGTCTGGACCCGTTGGCTGACAGATAAATTAATGCTTGTCGGGGCACATTTCCCTCTGGATAGCTATTCTTCCCCCCGCTGGAGACCATCCATAAACATTTGGCTGAGTTTATAACTTCTTAGAAAATGCTTTCAGAACCCAGCATGTTCTGTACATATCTGCACACCATGCATCTCAGAGAGCAGCATTCTCAGCCACGGAATTTGAAATGTCATTATCGTACGACAGCAAACTGCCGTGCCGCTGACCTGGCCAGTTTTGGGGAAGGTCCTCCAAGAAGCCAAGTGCTGCTCACTGAGCACTGCCTTTCTTTTAACGGGCTTCTAGGAAGCAAAATAGCAGAAATCGGAAAAGCCGGCCATGCCTCCTAAGATCAGACCAACGCACCCAGGGATTCGCATGTATCGTGAAGACTCGTTGCACTGAAGAATTAAATTCAAGCTCACGGTGGCCTCAGATGGTCAGGGATGGGTGGGAATAAAACGATGTCAAAACCCTTCAACCATAAGCTTGAATTCCTTCTTCTCGGTACCACCCTGGAGTCCTGTGGCACCATTACGTTGCCAAAATAGGGTTCAATAGCCGCCCCCCACACCCCCGATTTCTCCCCTGCCTCTGCCATGGAGTAGGATTCTCTCCTGCTCGTTAAACAACAGACAGCAGGTCTGGGAGTGGCTCGGACCCCTGGAGCTCCAACCGGGTGCCTTGAGAATGGCCGGTTCAGGCCCCACCTGTTCTTTCTACTTCGTCTCCGTCCTGGACCCCCTCCTTCCTGTCATTGTGTACAGATCGGTCTCTGTGACAAACACAGCTAGATTGTCACTCCCACTTCCATAATGCGACTCAGTGCTGGGGCTCTGCCCAGCCCGGGACTACGGGTCCTCGACTCCCCGCCTCCACGTTGAGCGACCTTCCTCAATGGAGCATGCGCTGCACTGGGACTCTCACTTTGGGACTTGGGTTCTGAAAACGTAGTCACGCCCTCTCCAATATCTCCTACTCCCCCGCCCCGCCCCATTTCCCCTTCTCCTGCGGGAGGCAGGGGACGCAGAAGCTCTAAGGGACCCAGAACCACAGAAGGAGCCTGTTGGCCGAATCACGGCCTGAGGGAAAGCCACGCCTGAGAAAAGAAAAACTAAAAGAACACAGCATCCTTCTATGCAGCCTGCCTCCTGGACCCGTAGGACTCAGCACGGGCTCCTTGGCAGCTGGATCACATCTGCTGGACATCACATCTGGCGCGGGGTGGCGGGTGGTTCCTGGACAGCTGTCCCCAGCCTGCTTTATTTCTTCTTCCTGGACCGTCTCCTCCCACCCCCATCTCCTATGGGCTGGGCGACTTTTCTCAGCTATAGGAGACAAACCTGAGTTGCCGCCTCTGAGAGCCCCTCCCTGCCGTCCCAGCTCCACACCGGCGTCTGCTGCTCTCGGTTTGTCTGACAATCCTGAGCCCGACACAGCCTCCACCAGCCCTAAGGGGCAGCGCCAGCCTGACCGTCTGTCTCTCCCACTCACGACAAACTCGAGGGGAGGATTCTGTCTTGCTCACGGTTGCAGACCCGGTGCACGGAACATAGATTGGCCAGGAGAGAAAGTTAGAATGCTGTCCTTTTCATCTAGTTATTTTCCTGGACATACTGTTCTCCTGAATTTACACTAGAGAAGCACAGTATAAAACAGAGAGGCATGTGGATGTACCGTGTTTATAATCAAATAAGGGATTTTCTGTCGTGGCTCTGTCCTTTATACTTGGGGGACATTTCAGGAGTCAACCTTGCTGAATCGTAGGCTTTCTTAAATAAATCAGGAAAAATAATATTAGTCCCACCCACCCACCTCCCAGGGGTGTTGTGAGGAGAGATGCGTATGTGAAAGGCTATATAAGCCCTGGCTGGGCAGTTTGGTTGGTTGGAGCATCGTCCTGTCAGTCAAAGGTTGCAGATTCTATGCCCTGTTGGGGCACATATGGGATGGATCTCTCTCTCTCTCTCTCTTTCTCTATCCTTTCCTTCCTCTCTCTCTAAAATCAATAAACATAGTATCCTCTGGTGAGTATTAATTTTTTAAAGGCTATGTAAGTATTAGAAAAAAATCAGTGCCAAAAGTCAGATAGCATAAAATGCATTTATGGAGGGAACAAGCACCCAAGATCCCAATTCTGCTCCATTGCCCAAAATGCTCTTGGTAAATTCTTCTCTGTCTCATGGTCAACAGGGAGATTTATGGAGCTTGAGCTGGAGACAGAAGTTTTTTCGTTTGCATTTTGGTGAGTGTGCAGGGCATCCTCAAATGCGTTTCTTAATTAAATGCTGAGAGCCGTTTAAAGCTCTCCATTTCGTGAGCTTCAGCCTCTGTCCCTCTGTCCAAACAGACGCTTGGCACGTTTTCCCCAGGCCCGGGGTGGGGGGAGGCTTCTGTAAGATCAAGGTGTGGGACCAGCCGCCGCGTTCACTTCTCGTATGTTTTTCCTTCCTGGTGGCACGCTATTCGTTTACTGTTATGGCTGCTGCAACAAATCACCACAAGCGAAGCGGCTGAAAACAGCACGTTCATCCTCTTACCAACACGGGGGCAGAAGAGGGAAACCAAGGCCGCGCCTCTCCTGGGGGCTTCGCTGGGGACCGCCTCCCGGTGCCGGGGGGCGGGTCTCGGGCCACGCCCGCCTCTCGCTTCCGCACTCGCGCTCCCTACGCCTCCTGTGACCCTCTCCCTCCCTGCCCAGGGCTCTGTGGTGACAGGACCCACGTGGCTGGTCCAGCCTCCTTTAACCGCACCTGCGCTCCTTTTTGTCACCGAAGGTAGCAAACTCACAGGGCCTCGGGGTGGGGGCCCGTTTGGGAGGCCATTGTCCTGTTTGCGACAATACCCCAACCCTTTCTTCCCTTTGAACTGCTGCTTTTGGCAGCATCAGATCCACGGTTATCTGGGGTCATAAGTGACCGATTACAGGCGCGCGTGTGGGGCCTTGATTAGTCTGTAATCGACAGCCTGAGTTGCTTCAAAATGTGCTACTTAAACACAACACACATGTGCTTAGGCACACGGTTTCTGCGCGTCAGGGATTCAGGAGCAGCGTAGCTGGGCGGTTCTGGCCCAGGTTCTCTCACGAGGCTTCGGTCAAGATGTCGTCTGGGGCTCCAGGCTCTGCTCCCAGGGGACTCACTCACAGGCGTGGCACGTGGGTGCCGGCCATTGGAGGGAGGCTGTGTCTCCTCACCAAATGGACCTCATAGGCTTCTTCCGCTTTTTTTAAATCCTCGCCCGAGGTCATGCTTATCGATTTTAGAGAGAGGGGAGGGTGGGGAAGAGAGGGAGGGAAACATCAATCCGTTGCCGCTCGTACAGGCTCCCACCGGGGACTGAACCTGAAACCTAGGTATGCGCCCTGACTGGGGAATGGAGCCGTGACATTTTAGTTTATGGGATGATGCTCCAACCACCTGAGCCACACTGGCCAGGGCTACACAGGCTCCTTGAGTGACCATATGACACGACAGCTGATGTCCCCTGGAGAGAGTAGATCAGGAAAGAGCAAGGTGGAAACTACAGGGTTTTATGAACTGCCCTTGGAGGTCACACACTCTAAGTTCCACCGGATCCACCGGCCACCCGGGCCGGGCGTGAGTCACTGTGGGCGGGGACAGCAGAAGGCAGGAGTAGCAGGAGGGAATCGCCTTTGGGGGCCGTCCTGGCGCGTGGCCGGCACGCAGGCGTGTCCGAGTGAGCGGGCTTCCGGTGTGACGGGAGGGGAGCCGCCCGTGAGATCCGAGGCGTTGGTGCTGTTGAAGGGACCTTTATGAACTCAGCTGTCGCCTCCTCAGGTGAACCGACGAACAGCAGTTACGGACGTTTTTCTCAGAGACAAGGAAGAGGTCAGCCGCAGAGCGGAGTCGATGTCGGACTCTGCTATTCTGACTTGAAATTCAACAATCTTATCTCTTATCCAAGCCACATCCGGTAGGAAAATCACCATAGGGGGCCACCACAGGTTATTTCACTTTATTTCATCACATAAATGTTAGGAATTGATTTCTTACTGTAGTCTAGTGATTGAATACGTTAACCCCTAAGAACGAGTTCCCTCTCCTGAAAAACCAAGTTAAAAAGAAGACGTGCAGATTCGTGAGAGACGAACATCTGGCCACCGACAGATTTTCCTCTGTCGTTTAGTCTTCTGACATCTCCCTGCATCGAGGGTTATGTCTCAGAGGCCCCTCCGGTTTTGTTCAGGATCCAGCAAATCCCACGTGGGGTGTTACAGCATATTGACAAGCCACACACTTTGCTTTTACATTTGCTATTTTCTGACAGTATGGTTTTCCTACCTTCTCTTCCAACAGCAGCCAGAGTGCTTTAAACTATCGCATCCACTCTTGGCTTACCCTCCCCTCCAAAAGGCAGAGAGGGAAAGGGGGCAGGGAGAGAGAGACAGAGGGGGAAGGGGGAAGGAGGGGGAAGAACCCCTGTTTGATCATGTGGAAACTAATTTTGTCATCAATAGGTGTGAGATCTTCAGAGTTGTCAGTGGCTCAGGGTTGGTGGCGACTGCCAGAAATACAGCTACCGGCGACACCTTCTTGCGGCACCAAAGGAAGTGTCGAGAGAGACAGACATTTCAGCAGCCAGCCAGGCAGATTTAGCGACAGCCATTCTTTCCTGGGCTATTTCTAGAGACCAGGCTTGTTCCGTCATTAAGAAGAAAGTTGAGACCAGCGTCTCCCGGGAGGACTGTCTTTCCCGGGGCCTCTTTTGGGGTGGCCACTTCCCCTCTGCCCTGATGGCACGTCGGGTGCCAGAGCTGAGCCAGGACTCCGCCTTGCTCCTCTTGGCCCTTCTGGACCCTTCTCTCCCCTTTCTAAGTCCTTCTACCAACCCACCCTCCTGCCAACACCCTTCCATCCCTTGGGGATGTTCGAGCCTCTGGCCTCTCACTCCGCCCGCACTATACCTGTCACAACAGGGGTGACTGCAGGGTTCGCTTAGGTATTTTTGTGACAGTTGCCTAAAATCTCAGTGTCTTGGACTCTCTCCTCCAAGGATGCTTTCCCTCTAAACCACTGCCGACCCCATTCCCACGACAGCCCCAGTACTGGAATCTCTCCGGAGCCTCCATCCAAGCGCCCTGGTCTCTGACCAGCATCTCCCAGCCTTTCTGTCCCGCCCCGCCCCCAACAATGCTATTGTCCTGACTACCGTGTCTACACCCTTTCAGTTACAGTCCATTGATTCTACCAGCTTCTTACCTGTTCTCACACCCTCCCGTTCTTCCTTCAAACTCCGTTGTCAATCTTGATATTCACTTCCTTGAATACACCCTACCTTAGTGGTACTTTTTGGGCAAAGTCTCAGTCTTAGTGGAATCTAAATCTCTGCCTACCTTCTCCCCGTACTGTACCTGCTCAGGTGAAAATGCGTGGTGTCAAAACAAGCAACCATGACGATGCTGTCACTTAGGTTTACAAGACATTCATTGGGCTCTTGATGTTTCCCCGGAGGACCCCTTCCTGCTCTGTTCCTTACCCAGTTCTCCCACACACCTTCCTCCGGCCTCCTCTCCTCTCCCCACGCCTCTCCTCTTCAACACCTTTCCCACCTTCCCGATGAAGCAACCACAGAGAGCGCCCCAAGCTCCCGCCATGTCTCTGTTCTCCACATCTCCCCAGGTGGCGAGAGACAAATCGCCAGCTCCTTCCTCACGTGCTGACTCCATCACCTCTCTCCGTTCAACACCCTGATTTCAACCAGCTCTCCTTCTAGGTCCAAGACGATAGTCACTCTCTCCCTGTTGGGTTTTCTTCAGTAGCATGCAAGAACACCATCCCTTCTCCCAGCTTCGAAAGCCCTCTCTTGACCCACCTTCCCCGTTCAGTGACTCCCCCGTTTCCTTTTGCCTCTTGGAAGAGCCCCAGTAAAAAGAGTTGCCTGCCCGGGGTGTCTGCAGCTTTGCCTCAGTTTGCTCAGCCACTGCCCCTCTGTGAGCCCCTTCCAGGCCACCGGCGGCCTGGCGTCTTCTGAACCCACGGGCAGCACACAGTTCTCAGCTTTCTGACCCACCAGCGGAAGTGGCCACCCTCAGTCACTCTCGTGGTTGCCCTGCTGCCTCACGGGCCCCGCCTCCGCCTCCTGGGAAGATTCTTTCTTTCTCCTCTCCCTGGCCACGTGCTGTTGGGGTAAGTCCGGCTCTATAGGCGACCTCAGTATGAAGCTTTATAGTATTGGATTTATTTCCGGTGTATATTGTACCTATAAATGTATATGTAAATTACATGTATAAAACATAAGTTTCCTCCTAGCTCTGACCTCTCCTTAAATAACAGACTTAGGTCTGCTGCCTCCTGGGTATCTCTTAAAGGGATCGTAGGCCTTTGGAAATACTGTCTGGGATCAGAACACAGCGTGTGCCATGTCCCCCCTCAAATCTGTTCCTCTTCCCATCTTCTTCACTTCAGTGAGTGACAGCTCCGTCTTTGTGCACGCTCACGCCCGAATCTCAAATTAGTCGTTGACTCTTCTCTTTTCCCGCAACTCATCGTCCTACCGTCTGTACCTTCAGACGTATTCCGATCCTGATCGGCTTGCCCCCTGGTCCCCCCCATCCATGCTGTCGTCTCTCCCCCGGGTAAACGCGATCGTCCCCTGGCGGGTCTTGTCTCTGCCCTCGTGCCCTCCCCCTTGTCCGTTCTTATGCAGCGCTCAGAGGGAGTCCACGCATTGTCTGGTTTCCATGACAAGAATCCTGAGCGTGTTTGTAGCTAAAGACAGTGGAGAAATTCAAGGCATGGGAAGGGGGCAGACGGTTATAGAAGCTAAGTCACTTTCTCTGGAAAATATCAGTAAGGTGGCAACATTTTGTTCTGGTTTTTGTTAATATTGTCCAAGGTAACACAAAAAAAATTTAAAATGTCAAAAGGAATTACTCATAAGCTGTTTAATAATTCTACCTCCATTCTTTGTAATCAGCTTGAAGACATGTCTCAAATATATGTGACAACATTTCCATGTACATTTTAGCTTCTCAAAGCTCCGTCATATTATTTAACTTCAGAACCATCCCACAAGATGGGACATATAGGGTTCACCTCCATCACACAAACAAGGAAGGTGAGAGAGAGAATTAAGCGGCTGGCTCAGAGCCATCCTTTAGCATTGGAAATAAAACCAAACGCCGGGCTCCTGTACCAGGGCCCTTACCCCGGGCGCAGGCGGCATTGGGCCCGGACCCTTCTTTGCTGAGGGAGCTGCCCTGTGCATTGGGGGACGTTTAGCCCCCCCCGCCCCCGGCCTCTATGCGCTGCATGCCAGAAGCACGCTCCCCTCCTCTCAGGTGTGACGATGTCTCTAGACATCGCCGAATGTGCCCTGGGGGACCACACTGAGCCCCTGTCACAGAGCTCCTGGCCTTGAGTCCACAATCGGCATGTAAGCCGTGAAGGGACAGGTGCCCTGCCCCCAAACTTCAGCAATTAAGATGTCAACTATCTTCGAATTTCAAATCCCCGTTCTATTACAATGTATTAGGAGTAAGTCCTGGCTGATTAGGTCTTTCACGAAATTTCAGGATGGATTTGTTGAAACGACAGGGCACTTGATAAAGAAAGAGTAATTTAATAAAGAAAGCACAGAACACGCTCATCTGCAGGTTATAAATTAGGGTCGGATCCGGTTTGGCCAGATGAGAGGACACAGATATTAGGGTTCCAGCTAAGCCCAAGCCTGTGGAATGGGGAGGCGGCGCTGTTCCCTGGGGTCCTTTGACCCTTAATTTCGAATCCATTATGCAATACGGGGGAAGTACGGGTGAAACACTGGAAAAAGGTAATGAGATATATTTTTAATTACTACAAATTTGCACATTCTAGATTGATTTCACTTCTCCGCATTCTCTTTTAATCTTACACATTTACATGTGTGATTTGTACATCATAGCAATTATAGGGCTTAATTTGCATTCTTTTTTACACTTGAAATTATAGCATAAACATTTTCCTGTTGCTACATAATGTGCATAACTATCAGTTTAATGGCTACATAATATTCTGTGTGCTCGGTGAGCCATAATCCAGTCCCCTGCTGCTGTATATTCGCGTGGTTTTCGATCTCTCACAAATAACAGTGCAACAGTCATCTTCGTGATTATTAAATTATATTACTTCTGGAGACAGGTTCATAGGAAGGAAATTGCTGGATCATGAAATGTGTTGCCGAATTGCATTCCGAAGGGATTTACCCCGCCGGCAGCCACATGAAGGCTTGTATCGGCTCTATCACATCCTTGCCAGATTTGTCCATTTAAGTCTTTTTTTCTATGTTTTACAATTTCATAGGCACGACGTTCACTCTGAGTCTTCCGCTGCGGGTGCTAACGATCTCAGGTGTTGGCAGAGAGAAAAGAAACACTTCTCCGGTGCCTGGCCTGTCGGTCGCCCTGCCAGGAGTGCGTGACCCCCGCCTCTGCCTCCCCACTCCGGTGTCCCTCAGCAGCCTTGTCCTGGACCACTGCTCTGCATGCCGCCGTCAGTGTCTAAAGTAATGTCACACGTTTACGTCCTTCCTTATTTTGCTGACTCCTCCAATAAAATGAAAGCCAGCTGGACGTAGGGCCTTTGTCTGGTCTGGGATAGCATTCCGCATGCACCAGGGCCTGGATGAACGTTGTCGAATGAAAACGGAACTATGAGGATCTGACGAACAGATCTCGATGTATCATAACATCCATTCTGACCCCTGGCTGTTGGGATGGTTTATAGACACTTGGCGCCGCCGCCTCTTTTTCAGGTACTTCCCCCCGGGTCTCCGTGGAGCACGGTCGAGTGTCGGCGCTTGGCCAGTGGACGCCAAGCAGACGCGGCGCGTGTCTCTTTGGGGGACACTGAGGCCAGCCACGCTCACCACGGCTGCCCTTTGCCAGGGTTGCCCACCGGCCTGGGGCTGGGTTTAGCATGGCTGTTAGTAGGTCAGAGTCTCCACGCACCTTCGGAGGGACATGCTGTGGGAGCCAGAAAAAAACAGTAAGTCCTTGGGGCCCAGACGGTTGCTGCGGTTGGCAGGGTGGGGGGAGGGGCGGGGGTCGGCTCTTCCTGCCATGAAGCCTGGTATAACCTGACCGATGCAGCGATTAGTCGGTTTAAATAATGTGACTCACACCGGCTGCCTTTCCACTACTCCCGGGACCAGCAGTGAAACAGGTGTATCAGTTTGTTAGGGCCGAGTGTACAGGTGGCAGGCAAACACAGGGGTACTGTGGCGAGGTTCTAGAGGCTGGAACCTGCAGTCCAGGGTCTGGTTCCTTTTGAAGGCTGTCGGCGGGAATTTTTCCTGCACGTCCCACTCATCTTGTGTTTGCTCACTGGCAATTTCGGGGTCCCCGGCAGGTGGAAGCCTCGCCTCGATCTCTGCCTGGATCTCAGGCGGTGTTCCCCTGTGAGTGTTTGTCTGTGTTCAGATTTCCCCTTTGTATGAGGATACCAGTCACGTGGGATCAGGGACCCCCCCTCTACTCTAGTAAGTATACCTCCAACTACTCTATTTCCAAGTAAGGGCACCTCATGAGAGCCTTGGGGCTAGGACGTCAACATGTTAGTTTTCGGGGGACACAACGGAACTCATAGCAATAGGAACAGAAGCGTTTGCTTGGTCCTATCACCCTAAATGAAATGTTATGTATATAAAATGTGTGTACGTTTAACTTGAACCAAAGAGAATTTAGCTATTTACTGTTTCTGCAGTTCTTACATTGGTCCTGAAAGTCTGTTGAATTGCAAAAAGCCAGCAATAATGAGGAAAAAAATAGGAGTTGAAAAACGGCAATGTTATCTTTTTAAAATCTGTATTGCTAAAGTGAACAGTGTCAGAGTCCCCATGGAGGGGGCATATCCAGCTTGTACGTGCACACGTCTTTAGCAGTTCAAGGTCAGGATTGGGTATTCAGCGTAAATATAAAGGTTCTGAGATCGTGGAAACATGATCCCAGATGCTGTTGCCATATGCCTCAGGAATTTTGCTTAAAAAATGCCAGGTCTAAATCATTTGGCTTTTCCGGTACAATAGACGAGTCAAATTCCCTTAACACAGAGCACCGAATCACAAATAAAGCCAGCTGGCTCAGAGAGCCTGCAAATTTCACTGCGCTGAAGTTTTATATTCAATCATTGCAATTTATGATCGCAAAGCTTTACATTTTATTTACAATAAAACCATGTTAGATTAACATTAAGCCATGTGCTGAAAACATTCTTGAATTTTTTGACATGTCTTTGAGTTCTCGCTGGGAGATAAAACCTGGAAATCTCCTGTTGCACTTTCTGTACTTTTCATAGTGAGAAAAAGAACCCTACTTCAAGATAGGCTTACCCACAACAAATACGTAAGTGGGGGCCACTTTTCATATCAGATGTTGTTAATGTGAAGTCAGTACCATAACAGCAAATGAGTCAGAGGGACGGCAGCGGAACTTCTCCCTTGAGCCCACACATTTTAGTTCATAATGGAAAGTGGGGTCCACTGCAGTCCTGGGTGCCATCTGTGTTGGGGCGACTGAGCTCCCCATCCTGAAGGGTAGGGACCGCGTCTGTCTTTTGAGCTGTCAGCACATGGCCGCTGACCCACCGCCCGTGCTGAATGAACCCAGGCTGAAAGCTTTCGGAGCCAGAGCGAGACCTCCAGGGACACCTGATTCACACCTAAAATGTCTCGCTATTTTGAAAAAGTTTTCCTTCCTTCTTCTTTTTTAAAAAATATCAGTGAAAAACTACAGCTTTTTTTTCTTCCTCCTGGGAAGGAAAAAAATGTTTCCCTTTTCTAGAAGTTGGGAGGGTTTCGGGACAAGTGAAAATGGAAACGCATTTAATGACCTGAGGGCAAACAGGCCAGAGGGTGTGCTCTGCAGGGACAACCCTCGTCAAGGAGGACGTCCCTGGACGTGGACTTGGTGCTGTCGTCTGAGTGCCGGAGGGGGTGGTGTGCCCACGCATCTGTATTTTTCACCTGGGGGTCCTTGTGGCGTGAAGGACCACAGATCTGAAAATGGCAGGCACCTTTAGACTTTAGACCCCACAATCCACTCGTGGCTCACAAGGCTTGGGGTGGGGACAGCAGCGGGCTTTTTTTTTTTTATTAACCCTGGACTGTGTCCTGAGACTCTGTCAGATGGACACCAGCGGCCATCTACAATGAAGGCGGCAGGGGAGAATGGAAATACTCGTAATTTTTCTTCTTAGAAGGGACTCATTCACATCATACACGGAAGAAACGTCCTTAATCAATATTTTAAGAGCAGTGTAACTGACACACGTCACTGGAAAGCCCAGGCCTGGCCCGTTGCGAGCAGCTCAGGGTGCACAGGTGTACGTAGGAAGGCTGGGGCCGTGCCCAGGCTTGGTCGGAGGCGGGAACAAGGTGGTTTCCGTCCCTGCTTGAGCCGCTTGCTGGCACCAGGGGGCCAGTGACGTCGTGGGCCATGTCCCTGTCCGGTGCCCCAGGCAGCATGCAGGGGGCTATGATTTGTCGGCAGGGAGGTGGCCCATGGGATGCACAGGGTCACCTGCCCACCCGAAGGACAGGTCTCACCCGACTGTTGTGTCCCCTTCCCCCGCATTGTCCAGTCCCCCTGACTTTGCAAGCCAGGCACTCTTTTCCCGTCTCCCCCCAAGAAGGGATTCATACGTGGGGGAAAACATCAAACTTGGTTTTTTTAATTTACTTTTTAAATTTTAGGTGAAAACTACAATACACGACAGAGAAGATTCCCTCCCCACTGCTCTTTCACTGCTGACGGAAAACGAGGTATCAGGCTGGGACAGAGCCTGAGGAAAGAGGGGCCCAGTTAGAAGTGGGAGAGACAAAGCCTGTCAAAGAAGCCTCACCTCTCTTTTAACCTGAAAGAGCCTTTTAAATGATCCCAGGGACCCTGGGAAACAGGCGCAGAACTTCTGCCGTGCAGAGGTGACAGGAAATGTCAGGCTGGCCCCCTGGTACCGACCTGGGCCCCGGGGAAGGCGGGTAAAGAGGTGTCTTCATCAGAAAGAGAACGCGCTTGCCTGCTCTCACTAGACTCTGTGTGGTCATATTTACACACTAGCATTTTCCTCAATGTGTTTTCTCATTACTGTTAGAACAGAGAAGAATGGCTCTTACGGGTTCTTTGCTGGCTTTTCGCCTTCAGCATGTGTATCTTTTTATTCTTCTGAAATTCCTTGGTGGAGGGTGGTTCATGGCACACCCTGGGGACCATGGCCTTTAGGATTAGAGAGGACCTCACTGTGATCGGGATTCGATGCGCGTTTCGGAGGCAGTTCCAACTCCTGCACTGAGACTGGGTTTAGGAAGGTACAAAGGTCCAGCCTACGTGCAACTACACAGCTAAGGCTTCCAACCGGAAAACTTGACTAATTGGTTCCCTGGGAAACTGCTCCTGGGGCCGACAGAACTGGTCTAACCCTGAACGTCTTCCTGGGAATCCTGCCTCCCGGGGCATCGTGAAGCCCCGCGCCCCGAGCCCCCCAGGACGCGAGTTCCCCATTCCCGGTACCGCCCGCGTCTGAGAGACGGTCACGGCACTCCACGCTTCTCGTGTTCAAAATCTCCACCGGCACGGAATTTGCCCAGAAAGTCTGATGTTGGTAGTAATAGCAAATTTTTTCCAATTCGGGCCCCACTAATACTGTTTCAACTCCGCGCAGGGGTGGGAAAGAAGACGTAACATCTATTTCTGAAGTAACGGAAAAACCTGTGGTTATATTTATTTTCTGATTTCTGTTGACATTACGGAGAAAATTCAAAACTTGTTTTCTTCAGCTCCGTCAAGGTCTGGAGTATCACTTCCATCACTAACGACCGCTCACGTGAGGCAACGCGACACCGCGCACCTTTCGAGGCGGCCCAGTCACGGTTCGGAAGTACGTAAGCGGTTTTTCTCCCAGTCCAGTTCGTCTTCCTGATGATTTTCATCCTTAATTGCACGTGCTCGGTGTAAGGTGTGTCCTCAGGTGGGGGCCGGAGGCGGGGCACCAGGTTAAGCGTGACAAGGGGTCTCGACCTTCCCAAGGCCTCGCGGCTGCTCTTGACACGATTTTTAATAAGAAAACAGTTCACTGTGCTGTTGGATATTGAAAATGCTCATTCTTAGAACAAACAGGTACAATACAGTATGGGTTTTGTACCTTCAGTGTGGCATTTCTTCGTTTTTTAAAATACAGGGGGCTTCCCAGGACTCCACCGGCTTCCGAAGGGCCTCTGTGTGTCCAGACAGATGGGGCAGCTGCGAGCTGCTGGGAAGGAACACCAGTCCCGGGTCAGAAGAGGTGACGTTACGCTTTAACTGCCTCTTACCAGCCGTGTGGCAATGGGCACAGTACATTCCCCGCCTTGGCTTTGTTTTCCTCATCTATAAGGCGAAAGCCAGACTCTTGGTGTTTACCTGGGGCTACTTTGAGGATGAGATGATGTAACAAATGACAATATACTTTGCACATTATAAAGCACTACATCTGCGCAAAGTAAAACATGTTACCCACACTTCTCGCATTTACAGAGTCTAAGTATGTTGTCAGGGCGTGGTTCCTTCCTACTGACGTGATGTGGAGACTTAACGCGTAAAACACCTAAGGATGGAGCCTTTGGCTGCTCCTGAGACACTGCTGTCCACGGCAGGTCAGGTCGTTCAGGACGCGGGGGCCGCCGCCCGATTGGGTCGCCTGCTCCGCCCTCCACGCCGTCGGCCCTCAGGAGCCGCAAGTCAACGATCAAACCACAACGGTCAGGAACAGAAATCCAAATAAATAGTTTTTAATTATGATACATTACTTATTACAGTAAAAATTGGCATTTTCCCCTTCAAAAGCAGAAGCACCAGTCTTAGAAGGTATAGAATGGATGGCATTTTAAGGGAAATAGAGCATAAAACTATGTGCAACATTATTTTAGTTTAGAATATACATTCTAAAAGTAATTGCACACACTGAAACCTGTTGGGATGGAAATAATGTCATGCTGAATAGCAAAGTAAAAACCCCCACTTCTAATGAAATAAGTCCACTTCAAATGAAATAACGGTATACTACTGAAAAGATAATAGGAAAAATTAAAAAGCATAACTAGCCCCAAATGGAGGAATTTCTTATGCAAATAGGACTTGTGCAGAGGTTTCTTTTCACGTAGTTCCGGTAATTCTCTGAGAAACCAACGTGGGTGTTATACTGCAGAATTAATTTGTTCATCGGGTGACCCCATTTTAATTGCACGCCTGCTTTGTGGGAGGCGTTGTTGTAGGTCTTGGGAAGGGGTACAGAGAAGAAAGACACAGCCCTGCCTTTGAGGAGCTCACAGTCTAGTGGGGGGACAGACACATCGACACTGGTTTTAAAATTATAAAAATTATTAGACAACTTTAGAAACTTCTTTCGCAATCAAACAAGCTTTGGGTGTTACGGATGGATGCTGAACAGGGACGATGTCCAATGCAGGGAGAACCCGGCGGCTTCCGTATCATGTGACTTCTGCAAAGGCGGCGATGTGGTTCTGCAAAGAGAAAGGCATTCCAAAGTCAGGGTCCGCGGAAGGAAATCGCCTTCAGCACACACGTGGGGCTTTCACAAACGATCATTAATCAGCCTAACAGAAAACCATAGCCTGCGCAGGCCTCGGGTGCAAAACCACACAGTGTTGTGGAGCTCATTCTATGTGTTATGATATCCGCTTAGCTGCTGCTACTTGTATGTTGTATTTAATAGTCTTAATTAACCAAATAAGGGTGGAAGCGTTGTACCTGCATTCTTCAAAATGAACACTGGCATTTGGAGAGAGGAAAACGGCCAAGCCAGGCACGGTAACATTCTGCACAGTGTTACCGGAACGTTGGCGCTTCGCTGTCGCTGCTCCTGCGAGACAGCTGCCACAGACGAGGGGGGACGTGCTGGCATTTGGTGACTGACAAAGTCTCACTTAAACACTCATTTTCGATGCAGGAAGCCAGACTGCAGACGGTTGTCTCCGTTGTTTACCTAAACCACAGAGCCCTCCGCAAAGCCTTTTTACTTTTTGTTTTTTTCAGGCAACAGAATTGGGTACAGAGAAGCCGCGTGGAATGGCCGATATGTACATGGGTTCAGATGTGCAACCGGCCCTCCCGTGGCTGCTGAAATGCTGCAGTGGAAAACCGACAGGACGTGACTAATCACGCCACACAGGCTGATGTCAAGACCGAACGCATGTGACCGCCCCAAGCCATAGCAGCGGCACCCCGGAAGGCTCCCCACCAAGCCTTTGAACGCTTGGCGTAGCAGGTCGGTACTGACTCAGAGTCAAAGGCATCCAATGGAATTTCATGAAACGCAATGCAAGCCATGCGGCCTCTCCTGTGTACAGGAGCTCCTTTCCAATTAAAGTGTAAAAATATTTAACTAGTTAAAACATTTAAAAAAAAAATGGGTGCAAAGACACTCAAGTTCATTTTCACTGAAGGCAGGCATATCACTTCACCACGAGGAGACTACCCCTGACTAAGGCTGAAGACATTCTCTGATTCTCTAGGTTTGACCGGCTTAACCTCAGAGAAAAACAGCATCGGTAAAATCAGCCGTGAGCTCAGTGTGCTTGCCGTTAACTCCTGAGAGGATCTTGGACACTCACATTTCCCATGTAAAATGCTTGAGGAAACTGTCGGGGACTGCAGCTGTTTATCTCAACATTTTCTTGCATTTCCCTTACAACACTGCAGGCGTGGCTTTGGGACAAAAACGACTTGTCAGAGTTACATGATCTGATCGAAGCCGTAAGAATGGCGGACACAGTACATCATAGGCTTGTTTCCACTGACCTCGTGAGGACGTGAAGTCTGTGAGCTGAGAAAATGCATGTGATACATACACAGCGTTTCAACACAAAATCGCCAAGGGTGCCGCCCGTCTGGAGGGGACCTAGCAGGAGGCAGTGACGGCTGGAAAGATGGCAGGATACAGATTTGAGATTAATCGGTGCGAAGCAACTGGGGGGCAGGTAAAGGGTGAGGAAGTGGCGGTAGAAAGAAAGGAAAGGAGTCTTAAAAAACGAACAAGAAAGGGCACAGTGTCGGAAGGGCTGGGCACCCGCGTGGCCTTGACCCAGAAAATGAAGTGTCCCCAAGGTTCATTGCGTTTGCCAAAGGTGAGCCTGAGTGCAGGGGACCCACCAGTCACCTTGCAAGGTAGAACAGGAACGTTAAAGGACCGTAATAACACAGAGAAAGTATCCAAAACAGACCTCTGATCATCAACGCAAAGCAGGACAGAAGCTAAGGAAAAGGCAAGTGATGCGTGAGCAACAAAGAATGGGCAACGTGACTGTATAAATCTAAACCTGGACCCGCTGAGGGAGGCAATGGATGCTAAGAAGACACAGCGACAGAAGGCTTACACCGAGACCGTCCCACATACGGACACGAGGTCACCTTAGAAACAAGGCCTTGAACGTATAACCATTTTTTATCCTCACCTGAGGACATTTTTTCATGGCTTTGAGAGAGAGAGAGAGAAGGACGGGGAGTGGGGAGAGGAAGCGAGAGAGGGAGAGAACCATTCATTGGTTGCCATCTTGTATGTGCCCCAACCAGGGATCCAACAGCAACCTAGGTATGTTCCCTGACTGGGAATCGAACCCGAGACCCTTCAGACGCCAGGGTGACGCTCCGACCCGCGGAGCCACACCAGCCAGGGCTGGGCATACAACTTTAAGACTGCTATTGAGGTCTGTGAAATACTGAGTTCAGTCTCGGCATTTACAGTCACGGCTCGCTGATGGCTAAAGCCTCCCCTCCCTGCCCACGGCAGCCCTTTCCCGGATGCCAAGTCATTACGAAGTTCAGCTGCGGGGTGACCGTGTGTTTCTGGACTGGCTATGTTTTGAGGTCCCAGGACCCTGGGGAAAAGACCCATTTTTTTTTTTTTTTTTTTGCGGTCAGCACCATTTCCATTTCATGTCACACTGAAGTTTTAACCTCTGAGATGACTTTTCCGATTTCACCGGAACGAGAAGGGTGCTGCTCTGCTCGGGCTTGTCATTTAAAGGTGGCCGTTAACAGAGAGACAAACTGATGAACATACAATATCGAAGTGACTGTGCATAGAGAAGAGACCATTAAGGGGGAAATTGAATAATAGGTTCTAAGTCCGCAGAAGGAATATACCAGACAGCCCAGGATCCATCTGTTCATTAATTTCACTGTCAAGCCCAAATGAACCCACAGCACAGAATCAAAGCGATGGATTCTTTATCTCAGCAGGCTTTACGCAACGAGATTAATTTTCCTGTAGTCGGGGAGGGGGGCGTTTTCTCTGAAGGAATCTGGGGAGGGACAAGCTAATGACTGAAGGTCCTCAGCCGCTCTAAGACAGTGGCTCTGTAGTATAACAGTTATGTCAGCAGGATGTGCAGAGGCATAGCCCGGGACACCCAGAGGACATCGCTCCTGTGCAGGGACTTACGCTGCTGCTCGTTTTCCCATCAGCACGTTTCTCAGGCCTGTACAGAACCAGGACTGCATTTAATGTCTCCAGATCACCTGTGCTGAGGAACGGACTCCCAGGCAAACTGGGGGGCAAGGCGCCTCTCCTTCAGATGGAAAGTTCTTACTTTGCGACCGTAAACCTTATTAGTAGATAATAGTGCAAACACGCAGTAGGCAAACCAAAAACTCATGCATAAAAGCATAATTTGGAGTCACAAGAGGAAGTGGTCCTATGTATCAGTCATCCGTACAATCCCTGGGGCCTTCTTCCCAAAGTCACACAGTCCAAGGCTCGGGTGCAGGCGGCAGACTCCCGAGCCCAGGGCCGAAGATGAGGAAGGGCCGCGTCCGTGAGAAAAGCGTTCACTCAAGCCCACAGCAAGTCAGCAAAGTACTGAAGCCGGTCCTTCAGGGCAGAGTTCCCATGCAAAACAAGCACCTTTTCTGAAAGGCGTTCGGGACCCTTAAACTTGGTAAATTCTGAAGTCTACCGTAGGCCGATGGTGGAAGCTCTAAGAGCTACACGCAAATCGGTAGTTCCCGCTTTTGCAGAAATTCTGTAGTTTTCAAAAAAGTGATCTAGAACAAAACTGCCACTTATTCATGACATAACCATCTGGCGATGACTTGCCGGCAGACACCATGTGGCACCAGCGATTTCCCTCCAAAAAAATGGGGGCCAGGGCAAAAAGAGCCCTTCATGTGGGAAAACAGGAAAAGCCACCACAGAAAGGGCGTTGGGCTGAGGGATGTTACATTCCTGTTCACGAGCGGGAACCCAGTGAGAAAATGAACTCTATTTGGAAAAGAAATAACGCCAATCAGTACCCAGGTCCCTTGGGGGAGCGACTGAAACCCGCACGGAAGGACACGTTTTCTGTATTTGCCCCGGCAAAGCAGCCCAGCCCACGCCAGTGCGCTCAGGCGCACCTGCGTTTATTGCCTTAATCGCAGGTGTTCACAGTGGCTCATCCCCATTATCCAGCTGAAGAGCCTCACGAGGCAGCCTTTGAAGGACCTTCCCTGCGAATGCTCTTCTTGACCACGCTCAGCGGGTTGGGTTCGGGACACCTACAAAATGTATTTCATGTATTATTTCAGCGTTTCTTTAAATACTGACTGATTCAGTTGGACAAGGGATTAGTCGGCTTTCAAGTTCTATGTCGTTACAGTGCTGGATCGAATGCTGAGGCTAAATATTTTCCCGGTTTCTTTCTTTCAAGATGACTGTAAGCAGCTTTTGTGTTTTAACGGACGGTTGTCAGCCATCCGCTTAGGTTTTTAGTCTTAACATAAAATGGGATTTGTGCAGAGATGGGCTTTAATTCATGATGTAGCCTTCAGCTTTACTGGTAAGGAAGCTGTGTGGTCCAGTGGACTTTGAAGTCAGGGGTTTGAATGTGGGCCCATAACAATGGAACTTTCCACAAGCTATTTGACCTTTCAAAGGCCCAGCTTTCTCACCTGGGAAAGGGCAATAATACCCTTTAAGTGGATTTGTATTAAGATCAAATGAGATTATACGCACAAGGCCCTTTTCTCTTCAGACACATTCTAGTTGCCTATAAAAGCCACAGAAACAAAATCAAAAGTAAAAAAAAAAAAGGTAAGAAACCAGGAAGACTTAAAAAAAAATTGGTTAGAATTTTGCAGTTCTGCAAGTTTACAATAATAGTATGCAAACTTTAAAACCCAAATATTTCCTTTAAGATTGCTACAAACACGTTGGAGGGCAAAGGCCGAACCCGGGTGGACGGAAGGAGCTGTGCTGTGTCCTGTGTCACGGAGTGTCTGTCGTCACTTGCAAATCACCACTGCAGATCCTGCCCGTGTGACAGAACACACTACTTTCTTTGAAATACAAAACCTTTTGAGTCCTGAGAAACACCTAGCATGAAGGACTTGGGATAAGGACCCGTGACCCTATAGTTATTAACAAATGAGTCTCAGCCGCGGTTATGCCGGCGTCTGAGCTGAAGTGTGCTCGACCTGCGCTCGCCTGGGAAAGAAGGTTTTGGGGAGCCGCTTCTTTCTCCCCAGTGCTCCTGTGTCTGTTCCGACTTTTAGACCAGCTTAGAGCTTTGCTTCCATTAAGGGATATTTAGGGTACTATTTGGAGAAACAGACTAAAAGCTCTTTCTGAGAGAATTGTTTCTCCCCAGAGAAAGGTGGACTCTCTTGGCGGCTTTCTCTGAGAAGCTAATTAAACCAGAGGCCGGCCTGGTGACCAAAGGGGCACTGGCTTTAGACCTCGTGAAGAATTCCCAAGCCCTCAGGAACTAGAGATGCCTACGGCTTCCCACAGAATCCCCAGGAGCCCTGGTTCTCCCTCCCGGCTGCTCGTTCGAGTCATCCGGGAGCTTTAAAAAAATTGCTGATGCACCTCCTCGGACTTGGATTTAATTGGCGCGAGGCGTGACCAGGCTAACGGGATTTGTAAAGGCTCTCCAGACGATCGTAATGTGCAGCCAATGTTAAAACCCGCTGTTTCAGAAGCTCTGCGGGCCCGGCGGGACCGAGGCCAACTGTTGGCTGGGAAAGGAGGTCGCCAGCGGGGTCCGGCGCGGTACGGACCCCCGGGCCCAGGCCCAGGCCTGCTAGACGAGACCCACTGGGTGTGCATCCCAGAAACTTGCCTTATCACAAGGGACGGAGTCAGTCCTTCACACCAGTCTGAGAACCACTCCCTAACAGCGCGGAAGAGATCGGTCAGCAACGTCAGCATTGTTCAGCATTGTCCAGGCTATAAAAGCAATTCTATAAATGCTATCATGTTTTCTGATATTAAAAAGAGCATTGCCCCAAAGAGCAGTCATTGTGAGTGAGTCTCAAAAAACTAAAATCTCTGTGTTCAGAGACTTCCGGGAACGGCACACGGTGTTCCCGGCTGAGAGCCGCACTGTGCGTGAGGGTCTGGAGAGATCCCATGTTTCACGGTAGCTCGACCCTCCCCGACGATGGACACGTAAGTCTACTGATACCAGTGTGTCGGCTGTACTTGCTGGGTGTGCGGGGCCTGTTGGAGCTCAGGGAGAGGGTGGGAGAGGCAGCTGACCCTTGAATTAGACCCAGGCAATCGCTCCTCCCTCCGTCCCTGTCCTTGGATTGGACATCCTGCCCACCATTCCCACGCTGGAGTCCCTTCAAGGGTGGGGCCTTGAGAGAGCGGGGTGCTGTTGAGACCCTGTGGATGGTCCACATGGCTAAACCCAGTTGGGGACTTTATGCAAACATCCGTAAGATTCCGGCTGGTAAGGGCAGAGATCTACGCGTCTCACAGGTGCCCGGAACCGTGTCTGTCTGTCACTTCTCTTGCTTGTCCCCCCTGCCGTTACGACTCTGCAGGCGTCAGCCGGTCTTTCAGTCTCTCCTTGCTGTCCGTGACTGGGGCTGGGTTTTGAACCAACAGCGCCTGGCGCTCTCTCGGAAGGTTCTTAGCTCCCCTAACTCTGAGCACCTTCCTGTCCGCTGCGCCCCCAGCCGACAGCCACAGCCGTGGGCTCAGCCACCGGCAGTGTCAGCAAGGTAAACCCCACTGCACCTTCTCTTCTGCCCTCTCACACCGCAAAGTGGCCATTTCGGAAATTTCCTGACCGCTCATTTGGCCCCCTCCTGCAGTCCATCTTGGTCCTTCTGCCCTCTGTTTCTTTTTCTACCCATTCTGGACCCCACCCGAACGCTCTTATATATATTTTTAATCCTCTCCTGAGGGTATGTCCTTAGAGAGAGAGAGAAAGGGAGAAAGTAAGAGTGAGAAACACTGATGGAAAAGAGAAACACCCATCAGCCGCTGCCCGTACTGGCCCCAGGGCCGACCACACACACAGCCGAGGGACGTGCCCTGACCAGGAACCTCACCGGTGGCCTTTCGGTGACGGGGACGTTGCCCCAGCCAACTGAGCCGCCCCGCCAGGGCGCCACCTGAACACTCTCGAAGGGCATCTGAAGTCTTACCCGCATGCTCTTCCTCACCTGCCAAACAGAATCTTAGTGCAAGCTGGTTCCCCTATCCGGAACATTCCTTTCTGGCCGGCTCGCATGGCTGGCAGTCCTTCGGCTCTCCCCAGAGAGCACGGTATAGGCGCTGCCGAGCGTGGACGGCTCCCCTTACGCGTTCCTGCAGCGCAGCCACCCTCACCGCGCTCTGCATTTGCTGATAAAAGTGTCCGCCTCCCCACTGCCCTGGCAGCGCAGGGGTCCTGGCAAATGTTCCACAGCGCTTCTTGTTTCATGCTTGTTACACGTTTCATATATTATAAATCCGATTACAAACAAAATGTTACTGCAGTGGTACGTAATGGTAGGAGAGGTAACTCCTTCGTAAGTTGTACCCCTGCCTTGTTTTGTACTAGTATTTTAATCTACCTAACGAATTAGCTCCCTATTTATTGTGTTTCTCAGTAACTCTTTCAAATGCTTTAGATTTGCTAAGCAAGCAGCCCAGGCTCCGGGACAGGGGAGAATCAGAGGACGCGGCTGGTGGACGAGGGGCACGATGAGCCCCAGTATGACCAGCGGCCGAGTAGAAGCCTCCTTTAGAAACGGGGCTCTTTTTAGAAAGGGGTTCCGCTCAGTAAAAATTTGGATGAACCAAATCAAGATTCATTTCAGAACCACTCAAAACCATAGAGGCCATTAGACATTCTGGGAAATGTTTGCAAAGGTACATACACACCCCAGCAATTCCATTTCTGGGTATTAATCCAAGAAACGAAAAATATATATTCACACAAAAACCTGCATGTGGATTTTATACTAGCTTTATTCACCGTGGAGAAAAAGTAGAAATAACCCAAATATCCTTTCATTTGCAAATGCATAAAATGAAAAAACTACCGATTCAAGTAATTACATGAATCTCAAAATATATTATGTTAAGTGAAAAGTCAGGCTATTCATAGTGCAAGTCTGTTCACATGGCTTCACGCTTATGAGACTTTTCTTATGAAAGGCGACGCTACAGGCACAGAAAGCAGGTCGGTGGTCAGTCGCCAGGGGTTGGGGGCTGAAGCAGAGTTGACCACAGAGGAAAACGGGTGCGTTTTAGGGTTTAGAAACGTTCCCTAACTCACTACTGTGACGGCTACATGATAGTAGGCACTTGTCAAAGCTCATACAACTAAATGCTGTAAAAAGGGACATTCACAGGCTATAAATCCTTTGGTAAACCCCAATTAAGAAAGAAATGAGGACCATTAGCCATGGTACGAACCAAGCCTAACAGCCCAGTGACGTCTAGAATTTGGTTTGTCAGGTATTGAGGTATTGTTTCAGCACTTAATTGTTCCATCACAAAAGAAAAGTACAGAGCAAGTGCATGGGAAGATAGTTTAGAAAACACAAATTGAAGTGAATTCATTTATTTTTGCCAAGATTAGTGATGATTATTAAGAACAATATATGTTCTGCATTAAGGATATGAATCAAACCGAAGCCTTGACTCTTCATCCTTTTTTCCAACATTTCTACTTTAATTATTTTTCATTTCATTTTTAATTTAATTATTAATTGAGATTTCAAAGATATATACTTGGGGGATGTGTACCCTCATGTTGTTTTTCACCGTGGACCAATGGAAGCGAAAGCAGCCCCCTATGCTTAACCACGGTGGCGGGGAGTTTACGTGGATTAGAACTTCTCCAGCAGGATGTCTAATAGGCGTAGCAGACTGATCATGAGTTGGAGCTCTGAAGTGATCAAATGGAACATGTTTGGAAATGGAAATGAACAGTGGAGCGTTTGGTTCCTCTTTCTTGTGTCAGAACACAGACCAGCTGTGTGACCTTGGGCACATCCCTTAACTTGGCTATGGTACTTTCTCTTCAAACAGAAGGAAGAGGACACACTCAAATAATCCCTATAAAAACCAACGTGATATTCTATGTGTGAAGTTCTTTGGGTACTTCCAAGCACGTATTAAGCTCTAGTTGAAGATGAGCTTTTATATGTATTGGTCTGTGGCCACGTTGGAGAAACCCTGTCCAGTGAGCAAGGACGGGCTCCCGGGAGAACCCGGCAGGTCCTGGGCTCACAGGGGCCCCAGACATCACCGGGCCTGAGGGCTGTGGGGAGAAGAGTCTCCGGTGACAGCTGTGGTAGGTGACCCAGATTTTCAAATTTTAAACAATAGATGCAAATTACTTGTTGCTTCTTTAATGAAAATAACAAACAAGGGGGCAAAAGTTGTTTCATAACATTGTGGATAGACCATTGTTTATTGTCCTTGTTTTGGTCAGCTAAAACTTGACATTTTCTCTACAAAAAAAACGTTCGAGGTGTCGCGGAGCTCCCGATCGGTTAGGAAGGCTTCGCATGTGTTTCTAGGACCGTCCCCGCACAGAAACAAATCTGAGCGAGGAGGGGGTAGATGGCGAGAGCTTCCCTCGTGTGACCACCTCTGTGTGCAAGGCAGGGACGTCCCAATCCATCATTGTCTTGTTGTCTCCTTAACTGAGGGCGGCAGGAATGGTAGAATGGAAATATGCTTTCATCGATGCTGCATGTGTTCACTCAAATGAGATGAAAAAATGTGTTTATGTTCCAAAGCAATTTACAGAAAAGATGCCTTCATAAAAGGCCTGCTAGGTAGCTGGAAAAAATCTGGCTTTTATTTTTTTGCATAGTATAATTTATGAACAGTGTGGTGCAATAAATACTGAATATTTGGGAGCACAAATATGGAAAAGGACGCATGGAAAATAAGAACAATGTGCTCGTTTTTCTAACCTAAAATGTTGATGCCTGTTGGAATTTTTAAGCTCCCATTTTCAATGGACTTCTATTAAAGCTTAAATTAAACACATGAGAACAGAGCACAGTACGTAAACATTGATTTACTTCAGGTACTTTTCATAAGTGCACAAAGCTTAGATTGAGGAAAAATACCTAAAATATGAATATACTTAGTTCCACTAACTATTCCAATATCTGAGCACTAATCAAGTTGTTTTGGGGAGGTCCTACATCACATTTACACCACGGTTCAGCAGCTCTGTAAAACAAAGGTTTGCATTATAGAAAAGCAAACGAATCTTTAATGGCTTGCCATACTTATTCAAGTCAACACCCTGAAACCTCAAAGGAACATGCTCCGGAGGGCGCCAAAATGTATGGTCACTTCTGCTTGGCAGGGGACCACAGAGTTGCTTTGCTGTCGCTATGACATTAATGTGGGCAACGTTTTATGCTATAATAGCTCCTGCGTGTGCTCTGGGCCGATAGACACTCTGTGTGAACCTTTAAATCCATGAAATACTTCTAGAGGGGTACCCTAGTCTGAAATAAAATGAAAATCCTGGTACAGCAATCGTTCGTCTTGCAGTAGGAAACGCCCTTGAGTTAAGCACGTACTGTGCGCCAAGAAGTTTATTTGCGATCTGTCCATTCAAACGACGACCCTACAGAGCAACCGTTGCTGATCAGGACTCAGGCAGGAAGATGTGGAGGAGCTTGTCTAGTCCTGCCTAGTGGTCATGGAGCCCAGCCAGGCTCCAAACCCGGGACTGCCGGCAGCTGCGAAAGCCTGGCTCTCCCCTGCACTGACCCCCTCTGCCTCGCTTCCAGCTGCATCTTCTCCTGGATGCTGGTGACAGTATGACCTGCAAAGCGGCCAATGCATGAGCTTCTCCGGGTCCTTGCGCGTCTCCTTACCCATCCATATGCTTTCCTTTGCAGTTGCCGTGGGAATGGACCTGGTCATTTCCACCTGTGACTGTGCGCACTCCCTGACGTTTCCAGAAGGGGGCACTGTCCTTGCTGCTCTCCGCTCTCCTTCAGGTGCCGCCGCTCTTCCTCGCAGAGCACTTTCAGAGGCAGAGCCCTGGGGTGCTCAGGTGGGTGCAAAGCCCCCGACTGGGGCGCAAAATGGTCATCTTGCCAGTTAGTGCTTGTGTTACCTCTTTTTTGTCATTGGCGAGGTGGCTTCCCTTTGCCTCAACTAATTAGATCACGTAAATCAAAGAAAGAAATGACTCCAAGGCTTAGGCCATTTTCTGTGCCATTAATTTAAACCTCAGAGCTGTCCGCATGCAGCCCTGAGTGGGGATAGCGGCCCATTCTAATTGCCTAATAAAACAATGTAAATATTAATTCCTCTTAGATCAATCGGAAACAGTCCCTTTTCTATCAAATCCCATCCATGCTTTCGTTTACTTTTAAGTGCTTTTGTTCCCTTACGAGAGACAGCGTCTCTTTCCTTAGGTGCTCGGGTAGCATCAGTTAAAATCGATAATGCACCTGCATTCGTTCAAGGGGCCTGAACGTCAGCCTTCAGGTGAACAGGAGCAGGGGGCAGGAGACAAGGACAGCGTGCCAGGCCTCGCGGCTGCAGTGAACGCAGCCTGGCCCGGGGGACCCCGGGGAGGAATGGCATGCACCCCCTGTGTGTTTGTCACGGGCAAGAGCACCCTCCGAAGGGAAGCCCGGAAAACGCGGGGGTGAGAGGGCAGCATGCTTCTTGGGGTGGCGGTGGGGCTGGTTTCCTGAGTTTCCTCCGGGTGGGTGGCTGAGCTCGTTCAGGCTACCCCTGCTGGAGGCCGAATGTGCGTGTCCGCCCAAAATTCAGGTGCTGAAACCTAACCCCCACTGCGACGGGATGAGGAGGCAGGGCCTTCGGGAGGTGGCGAGGCGGTGAGGACGGAGCCCCGTTGAAAAGAGGCCCCACAGAGCTGCCTCCGCTTCCGCCCTATGAAGACACAGCGAGAGGATGGCCCCGGGGAACCAGACACCGAATGCGCCAGCACCGTGATCTTGGACTTTGCAGGCTCCAGGCCCGCGGGGAACACATCCCTGCTGTTAGAAGCCGCCCGGTCTCTCGCACTTTGTTACAGCAGCCGATGGGCCAAGAGGACGCCTCTGAGAAGAACCAGCCCCTGGCTGAAGGCAGCCTTGGCCAAACGAAGGCTGGCCCGTCAAACGGGCACGGCACTGCCGCCTGGGATGCAGCCCACCTCATCTTCGCCAACGGCCTGGGTGTTTGCCTGGCTTTGCTTCAGCGCGGCTGCCCTTCACGTCTTCTCCACCCTGAAGAGCAGGCTCCTTCCTTCTTTCAAGGGCTCCCCACGGCCTGCTGGGTAAGAACCAATCCCGTCATCGCATGAAGGCCCCTCGTGCATCTTCCTCAGAAGAGGCAGGCTCCTCCTCCACACACTTACTTCCCATTGGTGTTTGACATCTAAGGATTTGCCTACTCATAAACTTCGCCCGTTTTTCAATCAGGAAGTTGTGTGTGTGTAGTTTATATATAATATATCATATATATATATATGATATATATATATATAAAAGTCTGTCTGTAAAGTCCACTCATTGTTAATATAACAAGAATGGTTTGCGCAACCTCAATGTAACCCGGCAGCCAAGGAGAGCGGACTGGGACATGCATGGGTGAACAATGACAACTTCACTGTCCTGGTCACTCGGGGTGGTGGACGCTGTTGAGTGAGCCTGTGTATTGTGTGGCCGTCACATTCAAAATGACTGAGTGAATAGAGCGACGAGTCTGCACTAAATTTTGCGTTAAGCTTGAACATCCCTCTGCAGAAACTATCTGGATGACTGAGAAGGCTGTGGCCATGGGCAGCTGGCGACAGGCAGCTTCACCGCGAACACGCGCCCGCTCCTGCGTTCCGTCTCGTGCAGAGTTGTTTGGTGAAACACCCAGTCAGGAGAAAGACCATTCTTTCTCCAGCATTGAAATGGAACCACCTCACCAAAACATACCTGAGTTCTAGAACATACGGTATTTTAATTTGACCTTGCGTCCAGGTAACCCTTCTAGCCTACAGACCCAGATGTCTATTTAGAAGAAAGGTTTCCTTAAAGTGTGTCTGAATAGTCCTATAGCTCCACGCGTTCTGTTCCATGGGCTCTGCAAGGACTCAGACGTTCGCCTTCTGACACGTCCTCCACGTCTGTTTTCTCTTCTCAGGTCAATTTTATTCTCTTGTGCTTTTGCAACACACCCTGAAGACTTCCTCCCACACAGCTGATTGGACTCTCCGGTGTACGTTTTGCTCTTTGCGGTTTCCAGGACGTACCGGTTTTCATCCTGCCGGTTTTCATCCTGCCGTGACACCATTTCATTCCTACAACGGTTTCCTAACGGGCCACTGCGCCAGCTATTTTCTCTCTCGTTTCACCTATTTTTTTAAAATTTCCTCGACAGTGGAAAGGAGCTGCCATCCTCCACAGATGTCATTGAATTACTTGTCATTAATCCTGTTATTTTCAGAAACATACTCTCACTTGTATTGAACTTTCATGACTGTCTTTCTGTGAAGGAGAAAACCGCGTCACAGAGCACCAAGTCAGTCAGCTGCCAAGGTCAAAACGGTCCAAAGTGCCCGGCCAGTGGGCCTCCCTATCCAGGGGAAGAACATCGCACTATACTGCACCGGGTCCCTCGACGGAGTCCCTAATTCACCGCTGAGACGCCGCGATGCGGTATCGCAGACCGCTGTGATGCAGTTGCCGGTAACAAGCAGTTAGTGGACCACGGGATGCGGTGGCTGTTTCCACAGATGGCTCTGCTCATAAAACCAGACGTAATGAATGTTCAGACCCAGCTTTCAGAGACATCATGACTCTTCCCCATAAACTACGGCAATTAAGTGTGTGACAAACTCCCTATAATTAAGGGATGAATCGCTGACATAAAAATAAAGAATGCCCGCATGCTGTAATTACTCTGTACCTTACTGTTTATCACACATGTGCTTTGAACACACGAGGTTACATAAGCACTTAACTTCTAAAAGCAGCCTTTTGTGTCCTCTACACAGAACTGACAACCAGAAAACGGCAGCCTGGCGTCAAAATGCTGAGTGCGTGGCCGCGCGCGGCCACACAGGACCCGGCCCCGCTCCCTTCCTCCCCTGGGAGGGCCAGCCGCAGGGGTCTCCCGCTATCACTTCTGAAGATCAAACCTTGGGAAGACGTTTGCATCTTCTTCTTTTCCCGCTGTGAACTGTGATGAAAAGCCATCCATTTCCTCCGAATATTCCTTAGTTTTCCTTATTGCCAAACGAAGAGAAAGGGGCTGTGGGCGCCCCTGGAGTGGTGGCCTGCGGCGGGGGCGGGCGCGGGGTGGGCGGGGAGCACAGGCACCCGTGGCTGCCCTGGCGGAGGGCAGGGGAGCCTGGCGCGTGTCTCCAGCGAGGAGTGCGGCGGCGCCGAGGCCCTTGGCCCGGTGGCGCCTGTGGGGAGTGGGCCACCAGCTGTGTGGGCTGGCTTCTGCCTGGAAGCAGGAAGGACAAGCCTTGAGGGCAGAATCGGGCTCAGCAGGGGTGCCCCAGGGTGCTGGGAGGGTGGGGGTTGCGGGGGAGAAGCCCGCCCTTTTATTTCCCAACTACCAGAGAGAAGACAAAGCACGTAAATTTGTCCTAACAAAGAAATTAATGAAGGAAGGAGTCAATAAACACGGATCTCTTGCAATCTAAAGATTCTAATAGAATATTTTCTTTGCTCTCACTGTCTATTATTTTGTTGATTGATTGATTGATTGATTTGAGAGAGAGAGAGTGAGAGGCACCAGTTCGTTGTTCCACTCATTCATGCATTTACTGGTTGATTCCTGCATGTGCCCGACCAGGGATCGAACCTGCAGTCCTGGGACATCAGGATGACACTCTAAACAACTGACCTACCCAGCCAGTTACCATCTACTATTTTATTTTGTTTTTCCGATGACTGTACCATGCATACTTTGACTGACTTTTTAAAATTTAATCTTTATTTTTTTACATGAGCCTTTGGTCCCCTCCTGCCCCTCCCCCGCAATCCCCACGCTGTTGTCCCCGTCCCTGAGTCCTTTGTCCTTTTTGCTCAGTCCCTCCGCCCCATAACCTCCCCACCATCTGTTATTTTAAAACTCACTGTAAATAAAAATGAATTAACATATATTCAACAAGAATTTTTAAATCATTTAATATATAGAATGATAGAATTGTATATAAATATTTGGCAATGCTGGGTGACTACAAAAGAACCTTATGCACAAAAATGTCAAAAAATAGAAGACTGTGACTACTGTTCAGGTTAATTTCAGAGATAGGTGAAGCGACCAATTTCTTCAAAAAAATGTTTAAAGTCTCCTCCAAAAGTCTACTGCTTTATATCTTTATTTTACAGTTAAGAAGATCTAATTTTATGCATATCATTCATTTTTTAAATATAGTTTATCCCACCGGCGTGTACCTTGAAACATTACACTGAAATGTTCTCTGCTGTGGATCAGTGATGTAGACTTTTGCGAACCGCTCCACCACATGCAAGTTCTGATTTCTAAGCTGCACAGCAGGAAAATTGAGTGGCACAGGGTGTCAGCGAAGCCACTGTAGAAAAGGGCAGAGAGCAGCCCACTGGTCCCAAGAGGGGAGGGCTTATTTCCCTCCCGGAGCCACCGAGACTTCGGGCTGCTCCGCGAGCTCATCCAGGAGTCCAGGCTGTGAGGTGAACGGTTGCCGTTAAAAACTACAGGTCGCTGCAGTTGTTACCCTGTCTGTCCAGTGAGAAGGGTAGGGAAAATCCAGGGCAAGAGGCTTCAGAGAGACGAACCCCTCTGGACAGTCACTGGCCTGAACTCGGTTGCACAGGCGCCCCTAAGTGCCGTGGATACGGGGGGGCGTAGACTCAGCAACTGCCCCCCTTCAGTTGCACGGGGGTGGGGGCAGCCCAGGGGCGGCTGACGCGGGCCTGGGGATTTGGTTGCGAAAAGGAAGGAGAGGAGAAGGGAGACTGGTGGGCTACCAGCCGTCTTTGCCACTCTAATGACACCCAGCTTTAAAACTTGTAAGAAATCACATCATAGGCCTCGGCCAGGTAGCTCAGTTGGTTGGAGCACCGTCTCTATTCACCAAGGTTGTGGGTTCAATCCCCGGTCAGGGCACATACAAGGATCAACCAATGAATGCATCAGTAAGTGGAACAACAATCAATGTCTCTCTCTAAAATCAATACATTAAAAAAGAAAGCAATGAAATTATCCTCGTAGAGCACAGGAGTATTTGGGGGGAGTTTCATAAGCCATCAGCGCGGTGCTAGGCACATACTGACTGATCATAAACGGAAGCGGTCCTCCTCCTCCTCCTCGTCACCGCCATCTAGTACCCCCGCCCTCACCCGAATGCTCGCATCCCTCCACAGTGTCACGGATGGCGGCCTTCTAGCTCTTCTTGAATCTCCACGGTCGGAGGAAATGCCACTGCTCTGGAGGCAGCCACTCCACGTGCAGCAGGTTTCCACCTCCTCCCAGACGTCATTTTTCTCCTTGCACTTTCTGCGCTCCCACGCTCACTGTGACCTGCGAGGCCCCGCATCCCTCTGCCACAGGTCGGTCCTTCGGACCCTGATGGGACGTTACTGCTGCCCCCGCGAGTTCTTGTCCTCTGTTCGTGGCGTGTCCCTCCCACAGCCTCTCGCAATCCAGGACTCACCCATTCATTCACTTAACACATATCTATCGAGCGCTGACTATTCTATTTTATCAACGTCCACCTTAAAAATATGTCACCAAAGGTGTGCACAGCCTCCCACGAGGGTCTGACTTAACATCCTAAGTGGGCTTCGCGTTCACCGACTCTCGGTGGCCGTATCACCCGTTCACATGCACTGGGTGGTCCCACGGTGCCACGGAGCCTTTCCACTGGTGCAGTCTGCCTGGACGTATCCCCCCTGCACGAACTTTTTACAAATCCAGATCTACAACATTTCCTTTATTTCTCGTTCATTAACTGTGATCTTACCGTAATCTCTCAAGAACTTTTTATTCTTGCATCCAGTGTGTTAATTGTCCCTCACAGAGTCACGCCATCGAAACCCCCGATGAGCATGCCATTGACGCTTCACCTAAGACGCTGATCAGAACGTGCACACAGGCAGCGCTGAGGAGAGGCCTGTCGTGACCGCCTGAGCAAGCACTTCCCCAGTTACCGAGGTGCCTGAGTGCCCCAGCACTTACGGAATAGGCAGCTCACAGAAGTCTCATTAAATACGTGGTTTCTGTACTCACTGCCACGCCCAGGGAGGCCTTGACTGCCTGCCGAAGTGCTAGCTGGTCCGGCTCCGTCCAGCCCCACCTGACCCTCGGGGCCTCCCGGATTAGAACCGGCGTTTTCCTGCTGAGGGTCTTTATGCATTAAGATTCCACAAATATTGACCAAGCCCTGATTTTGTGCCAGGTGTTATATTAAGCAGTTCCTCTTACATAGTTGACCCTTGAACAACGTGGGGGTTAGAGGCTCTGACCCCCGTGCAGTCAAAAGGTACAGATAGCTTTAGACTCCCCAGAAACTTAATTACCAATAGCCTACTGAGGACCGGAAGCTTCACCCATCACATGACAGTCGATGAACACATATTTTGTATGCTATATGTATTATACACTACATTCTTACCATCCAGGAAGCTAGAGAAAAGAAAGTGCTACTAAGAAAATCACAGAAAGAGAAAATACATTTACCGTATTTATTGAAAAAATCTGCACATAAATGGACCTGTGCAGCTGAAATCTGTCTTGTTCAAGAGTCAGCTGGAAATGGAATGTGGGAGAAATGGAACGTATTTTATTAAAAGAACACATATATTCTCGAGCATAACTATTGCATTCTTTTGCCTTTGCATAAGACCACTGCACAGCCTGCCTCTTCTAGAAGCTACGGCAGAGCACAGAACATGCTCCAGGGACAGGCATTCGGCCTTTCCTGGGCGGGGTTCAAAGACCTAGTTCACATGTGATCTACCTTTTGCTGAGACGATGTCATCCGTGAACTAAACTCTTGCTAAACACCACTGAGACTGCAGCTCGTTTCAGCGCATCGAAAATGACGGCGCGGGGACACTCGGGAAGAATTAATTACTCCTTGGCTCCGGGGAACGATCACATTTCAGAGTTTAAATTATGCATCACCTGTACAGACGTCACCTTTTCCAGGGGGCTTCCCACCCGGGGAATGCTGATCATCGGCGCGTGCGCCAGACCGTCCACGTGCACGCGCTCCTGTTCGGGCTGCCTCCCTTTGAAATTGTTCACCACGCACACGACCTAGGATTTCAGAAAAGATTACAGTTAATAGCAAAGCCACACGCTCTACGGCGACAATCTCTGTGAGTAGCTCAATGAATCTAATAATAATAAAGTATTACAATTATTTAAATATTGAATGTACATAACTTTACCCAGATTTATCTTGTATAAATTTAAAAGGTATTCAGTGCATGTGTGTTCAAGAAAATTCATCAATTCATATGTAGCTCCGTTAATGATGACAATTTTATTATTCCAAAATGTTTATTGAATGTTCATCAAAAAAAGTCAATGCTCAAATAAATCCAAAAATAACATCATAACCTTATAAAAATTCATAGCAAGCTAACCTTACCCCAGCGTGGCTTGACCTACAACTTAATTTAAATGCTAATTATTTTCATTGCTTCAAGGTCTTCATTGAATTCATAATAAACCCACCACAAGGGCACTCTGTAATTAGTAACATCCACTTAATTAACACAGCTCATTGTCTCCTATTGTATCCCATATATACTTGGCATTTCAACAATAGCTTACCGCATCTATTACTAAAATAGAAGACCATTTTTTACAAAAAAGGGAATTGACCCTTTTCCACTTGATTATTCCCTGGCGGTGACGAACTTGAGCTGAACCAGAGTTTCTCCTCTAGAGCGTGCGCAAATAAAGTTCGGGAACCGTTGGGAAGGCACGTTCCCAAGCCCTCCCCTACCAACTGTAGTTTCGTAGCTGAACAACCGGCCTAGGAGTTGCACGTCTTAAAAAAATTTTTTTTCTCTGCTTAATCCCTTCACTGTTTTTACCCGGCCCCCATACCTTCTCCCCTCTGAGAGCCGCCAGCCTGTTCTCTGTATTTATGAGTCTGTGTCTCTTTTGTTTTTCAGTTTATTTTGTTCATTAGAGTCTACACATGAGAGAGATCATATTGTATTTGTCTTTTCTCCGACTGGCTTATTTTGCTTAGCATAATACCCTCCAGGTCCATCCACATGACTGCAAAAGGTAAGAATTCCTTCTTTTTAACGGCTGAGTAGTAGTATGTTGAGTATCCACTCATCCACTGATGGGCACTTGGGTTACTTCCAAATCGTGCCTATTGTAAATAATCTGCAATGAACATGGGGTGCATATATTCTCTCAGATTAGTGTTTTGGGTTTCTAAGATATATTCCCACAAGTGGAACTGCTGAGTCATAAGGCAGTTACATTTTTAATTTTTTGAGGTATAAGAGTTGGTACTTTAAATATGCATTCTAGAAGCTTCTGATGCAGGTGGATCATACCTTGAGAAATAGTAAACTAAACAGCACAGGAAAACTACCTGTTATTATTTGCTTATATTAACTAAGGGTATGATATTCTTGAGCCTTCTTTTTCTGGGTTTTGTATTCTATTATTAAATTAAAATCCAGCACTCACTTGCAGTTAAAACTTAGCATTCATTTTTTAAAAAAATAAATGCATAATATATAATTATACATTTATATTGTATATTTTCACAAATGTTCCATTGGAAAGCCTTTTCTTTAGTAGGTCTCATTAATGAATATTTTCAAAGGCCAATTAGATCTTGGTTACTCTGCAGTTTTTAAATAAAAGGTATCAATCTGCAAAATAATAACACATACTGTGAGACATTAGCATAGAAAAATATTTCCTTGCCAATTGTTATAGATTTAATATCCTGCACGCCCTTGGAGAATGATAGCTCAGAAGCACAGGTCCAAGCGTGGTAATTCACACTTCACCTTTATCATCACCAGCCAGGTCTTCAAAGTCGGGGAAGGAAGGGCGTGGGGATAGACATGTAAAACTGCAATGACATCTCTGTGGGGGACAGGCACTGATTGCCCTAGAGCGGGCTTGGCTTATTTTGTTGTTGATTGGTTGGTTTTTGTGCTCACGTGAACCTGTGATTCTTTTCATGATAGCACTATTTCTGTGTGAAATTATAACACTAAGGTTGACGTGAGTCTTTCCCGGGAAGCGGGCTGTCTCTCCTCCTCGCTCACCGTCGAGGTGACTGCAGGCACACGCCCACAGGCTGGACATTTTAATTCTCCGAAGATTGAAGGAATATAAAGCAGCTGTCCCTGAAAATGTTCTACCATCACACTAGTGACTTCTGGGCACACCATTACACCCTCTCCCCAAAGCAACACTGCCCCAACTACACGTGTATTTGTTCATACTTCCAAAAGTGGTGATGAATTAAACTCGTCCACTTGTGATCATTTTCCTTCTTCCTCTGTTGCATGGGGTCAAGTGCACGGGCTTTGGGATCCAGGAGGCCTGGGCCTGAACACTGGGCGCTCTTATTTACTGACTGTAGGAGCTACTTAACAAAGCTGGACCCGTTTCTTTTATTTGCAAAATGAAGACGGCAGCTCCATCTCGGCGCGCTGTTGTCAGCATTAATTGAGTTGATGTAATAAAGAGTTCTTAAAAAAACTCATTATGTTCCATATGATAACATGACAAGCCACTGCTGTCGCTCGGCAAACTTGAACTACGCCTCCCAACGCTGTAATACACGCCTTTCCTGGAAGTGTTTTCAGAAATGCATTTGTATAAAATAATAGTAATTGGTCCTCAACCTTGGTTCAACTAGAACTTGTTTAGTATTTTTGTAGCCCTGGGGATCCTGTTCTCTAAGTTCAAGGGCTATGCACAGGGGACAAGAGTGTTCGACTCGGTGCAGAACAGAATTCCTTGTTAGTTTGGAACAGGCTGGACTTCCAGTGCCGAGGGAACCCAGGAAAAATGGGAAAGCCAGGTAATTGGGGACACTTCCTGGGGAAGCTGGGACTTGTCTCAAAAAATGTCAAGTGCATCAAAGACGTGAATACAGTCATCAAAGACAAGGACCATGGTGACCCCCATCTTTTATACACCGCACACTTGACCGCACGTAGTACCTATGTGACTTCACGGAGCCCCCAGGAGAGCTCTGGGAAGTAAATAAAATGGTTTCTCATTCATCCGTCCACCCGTCCGTCCACCCGTCCATCCACCCATCTATCCAATATTTCCTGAGACCCTCCTAGGCACCAGCCCCCATCCTGGAACTGCGAACACGCGGTGAAGAAAACAAAGACGCGCCTTCTCCACGAGCAGCTCACATCCTGGGGGGTTTGGCAGCAAAAACGCACACGAACCTCGGAGGTATCAACAGCGCAATGTGCTCTGGAGAAGTGAACAGGGTGAGGAAGGGCATCCTGCGGTGAGGGGTGGGGGTGGCCATTTCAAATTTAGGCTGTTCAGGGACAGCCTCATGATTCAGGAGCAGTCGGGGGCTTGTTCAAGGTCTCACGTCCAACGTGTGGCCACAGCAGGACCCCAGCCTAGGTCTGTCGGAGCCCTGGGCCCTGGTTTTGCTCCCTGCCACACGCAGAGGACAGACTTCCCCGCTGGGGCAAATGCGTGGGCTGGAGAGAGCCCGGCTGCGAGCAGGAACGCTGAGTGGCTGGATCCGAGCGCAGGCTTTCCACGGAAAGGACAGAGGCAGGAGCTCGGCGAGGAAGGCGCAGCCCGATGACTGAGCAGCCCGGGGGGCCACGGAAGTGTCGGGTTTAAAGCAGCAGGAAGGACGTTTGTTGTTGTTGTTTGTCTTGGTATTAGCAACGACTTGTTTCCCTGTGTCTAGAAGAAGAGGAGGCGGCACTGGGAGGAGAGTCTGAAGAGCCGCGGCAGCTAAGAGCCTGTGGGTGCCACCGAGGGAAGAGGCACTGGTCTGATGTGATAGGTTGCAGCCGCAACGGCAAAGAAAGAGGACACGGAGGGAACGGTTTTGCAGCGGGGACGCGCTGGACTGGCTGGGTCACTGGGTGTGGGAGGGGGACTGGGAGAATGAGTCAAAGACAAACGCCAGACGCGGGTCCGGCTGTGGGGGCTGCGGGCGCCTGTGGCCGAGACACGGAGGCCTGGCACAGGCTCGTCCGTGGGGTGGTTCGGACTCGCCGCAGACGCCCGTGCGCCCCGCAAGGCGGCTGGAAACCGCCCGGGATGCTGCAAGCAGAGGCGGAGTCGGCGCTCAGAACGGTCCTTCTACTCAGCCGCCGGGATGGGAAACCCGCCCGGGGTCGTCGGGGATGGCTCTCCGTCCGTGCGTCGGCTCCAGCTCAGTCGGTGCCAGCGCCAGCGCCCACCTGCTGAGCCGCCCGACACCCGCCCTCCCGGCGGCCCGAGCCCCACGCGCTCCATCTCACCTCCCGGGCTCCGTGTCACCCATCCCCTCCACCCTCACCGGGTGTCTCACCCTCCAGCAAACCTACTGTCGAAGCACAAACCCTGTCGTGGGGGCAAAGGGACAGGAGGGAAATGATCTGGGACGATGGAACAGGGGCCTGTCCTCGGCGGGCGCATCCCTGCACGGAGGCTGCTTCCTTGAACTGCATGAATCCTCCCGGTGGCCCTCCCGGGAGGCCGCCGCGTGCCTCGCGTAAAGGGGGCGGAACGAGGCGCAGGAAGGTCGGGCCAGCTGCCCGGTGGTCCAAGCTGAGCGAGCACAAGAAGCTGGCGCCAAGCCGGCTGCTGTTCTCTTTCGCCTCGGCCGAGCCCTGCCAGCGGCCCTCCAAGCGCCTCCGTTTCTCGACAGAAGCCCAGGCCACTCTCTTAACACACAGGCCATCCCAGGGACTCCCCTGGGCTTCTCCGGACCCCCACTGCCACTCGGGCTGGACAACAGGTGCCCCTGCGGGACACCCCACGCCTCGCCGGCACGCTGCACCCGGGCGCAGAGCACGGGAGGCGGGGCATCCGTGACGGTTGCGGGGCGCGTTTCATTCCGCTCCGAGCACGGTGCTCCCTGCGCTTGTCCCTACGCCGCAGCCTAGACCTCCCTGCCTGCTGCGCCAGCTTTTCCAGCTCCTACCTCACCTCCTCTTTCTGATTTGCCCCTCGTCCCCACGGAGTGGGTCTCGTGAGTGTGCATATACCTGTGTCTATCTTGTTGCAATATTGTGATTTATAACAAGAATGTGTTGGGTCATGTAGATCAACGATGCATTTCTCATGTTGACTTGGTCTTTGTCCCTGCTTCTGACCCAGAGCTTCCAGACCCCTGGATTCCCTGTAGCGAGAGCAACACAGGTGTGTCCTGTTAAGTTAACAAGGCGGCCTTTGGGCCCAAGGACTTGGGCTGGTTGCCAGGAGACTCAACCACGTGATCAGCCAGACCTGAAGGAGGGGAGAGGGGGCGGGAGGCTGCCTCTGTAGCCAAGGGGCCGTGATATAACCCATCGGTAAAAACCCAAAAGGAGAGGGTTCCAGGAGCTTCCGGGTTGGCGAGCGCCCAGAGGGGGCCCGGAGGCCCGCCCGCTGCCCCCGCCTCACCCTGCGCACTCCTTCCGTGTGGCCGGCCCTGAGTCCCCTTTACAGCGCCCGGGTCATGCAGGGACTGACGGGCCTTTCCTGAGCCATTCGAGCAAACTAACTGAACCCAAGGAGCAGGCTGTAGGAACCCCTGACTTCCAATGCGTCGGTAGAAGTGCTGGCAACGACCAGACTCGAGACCGGTGTGTGGAGTCCCCGCAGGGGTCCCTGAAACCTCCAGCCTGGCCCTGGTCCGCCGGGGGCACCAGGGGTGACCGGCCCTGACCGGGCGTCTGAGGGGGACACCGCCCGTGGGGTGAGCCCTGTGGGGCCCTGACGCCGCCCCGGGGCCGATGGCATCAGGACGGGGTTGAATTCTCGGACACCTGCTGCCCTCGGAGGGTCAGTGGTGGCTCGGAGAAGCCGCGCCGGCGGGCACTCATGGGGGCGGGTCCGCCCAAACTGCGTCTACTCAAGTACGCAGACTGCACCTTTTTCGTGGATTTATTCCCGGCCGCAGGGTTACCACACGGGCTCTATAAATGCTCATTTTATGAAGAACAGGAGGGAATGTCCCGGGGACTAACCTGTCGTCTGGATCACGGTCTGACCTTCAAACCCGACTGCCCTCGGTCCAGTTTATCGGGGTCCCCGGGCGTCCCCGTCTTGCCCGGCACCGCGCCCGGCACCGGCGGCCCCCCACCCTTCAGGGGCCGTGATTGAAGCCCCCGAGCCTCGTTCCGCTGTCACTGAGGCGAAGCATCGCTGCCCTGCGGCCTGTCCTTACGGTCATTTTCTGGGGAGGCAGGAATGTCCTGAACACGTAAGTGCGGCGGGAGGGTCTGGGGCCCGAGGATCCAGCCCCCCCCCGCCCCCTCGTGGTTCGCCCACTGGGATGCAACTGGGAAGACATGAGGGTTCTGGGCCTGGCGTGGCAAGGTGTCAAGACGGTCGCCGAGGCAAAGGGAGGTGGCAGCAGCCCCAGCAGCCAGGCAGCCAGCGAGCCTGACGAGACTCCGGAGAGGCTGCTCTGGGCCCGGGGCTGACAGCGGCTCCCTCGGCCACATTTGCTCTGAGATTTTGACTTGGGTCTGCTCTTCACCTTGCCTATGGGTATTTTCTTCGGATTTCTGCACGGTGTCTTTTGTTTTGTTTTTGTTTTGTTATGGGAACCCGCCTCCGCTGTGGGAAGTGAAAACAGGCGGAGGTTTCGGCCCCAGCCTGGGCCCCTACAGGAGGCCGTAGGGCGTCTCAGGGGCGGGGCTCGGCCTCCCAGGGACCTTGGGACTCAGAGGGAGTGACTCTGGGCATACGCCGGGGATGAGGACCAGTCGCCTCTTTACACAGGAGGCGCTAGGAGGTAAACCTATTTAAAATGCCCGGCACAAGGACTGCGCTCAAATCTTCCGTACCTGGGAAGGTTCACAAAAGTTTCTGCTCATAGGTATGAGTGAAGGCGGCAGAGGAAGCGATGCTGACTGTGAGAAGCAATTTAAATGTAACCAAGAAGGAACTAGAGTGTGTCTTATAATGCGTCCCTGCAAAAGGATGTTTTGATACAGAGTCTACAGAGATTTTCCATCTGGGTAAAAAGGTGTCTATACTCATACTTCCCATGGACCAGTGCATTCTAAAGCCAGGCTAACACCTGCCAACCGCCAAAAGCTGTGGAAATGTTCAAAGGCGACCTTAGAATGAGAGTCGAGGTGGCCTGCTTGCTTGTCAGAAGCCACTGCTGCCCGCCACTGCTTGGCCACCTCTGCTTGGGGACGGTATTGTCTGGGAGCACGTGGGTTCTTAGTTACTGGAGGGAAACAGGTCATGTCACGAGGAGGGCTACCTGTTGGCGGGCGCTGTGGCTGGGACTGTGCGGAGGTGCTCACGTTCTCCGGGTGCTCGCATCCTCTAGCTGCTCCGTGATGCAAAGTGCCCTGAAGGAACTTTAAAAATACCCAAGCACCCCAGGCCTAAAACCTGTCCAGGGGGGAAATGGGTGTTTTTAGCCATTTTATAGGAAAATATGTTATTCCCATTTTCACCCCCACACCTGACGTTAGGCAGAACAAAAATGAGGGAAGAGGAAGAGATAAATGTCTTAGAATACACAGGTGGTCATTTAATATACTGCATTTAGACAAAGCGTTCACATGTGTATTTTCTTACAGGTGACTCATTAAAAACCCAGCACACTCTCATAAATGCGTACTTACCAGAAATACCGCTATGGATATTCCAACCAGAAAGCCTGCTATCACGTCTGACCAGTGATTTCGGTATTCCGCCACTCTGTTGAGTCCAGTGAGGAAGGCCAAGCACATTAAGCCCAAGCACAGGACCGGCTTCGCGAGTCTTGTCCCTTTGGCTTTGATCGTGTTGGTTATGTACATCTGAAATGACAAATGACAAACATGGCTTTTCACCAAGGCACTTCCTTGATAGACGCCATAGAGACGGGTCATGTGCACATGTACACTTTATTTATAGATATTTATGCCTACAGTGATCAGTGAGTAACTGCATTTCATCCATTTTTGAGGAACGTTTCTTGAAAGTGGAATTTAAGTGGAGTGATTACTTAATTTTACTTACCTGAAATTTACTGATGGACTATTCTTATTATTAATCATTTAGGAACACTGAGCAAAGCCATTCCAAGTGACCTTTTCCTAAACATCCCATGTTTTTGCTTTATACGAATGTACCCTTCTGATCAATGTGTTAACAGGGGAACACTGAGGAAGACGTCTCCTTCACGATTACGGTTTATACGCCCTTTGAGAGGCTGCAGACTCGATCGAACCAGAACGCGTGAGTACAGCCACAGACCACAGCACAGAGACGGGTACTAAGCAATGCCGACGTTTGTTTTTATGTGGCTCCCTGAGATGGTGAAATTAACTACGTTTTACTGGCCACAACTAGGACAACTTAAAAACTTAATTACAAACAGGGAAATGTCAGCTAAATATGAAACAACACAACGAATAGACACATCGATTTTCGGTATGTTCGCCTACGTGGAAAGGACATAGTGTGAGCTGACTGCACTGACTAAGCATCTTCAAGCTGAGACCCTACGCTCAAGAGCAGCCTGGTCCTCCCCCTAAGCTGATTCGTCCTGCAGTGCGATAGCTTATTATTTAAATCTTGTTACTACACAGGCAAATTGGTTGACTGCAAGAGGAAAGAAAGGTCAGCTGTTATTATTTCAAGTCATTAGCAACGTGATTATAAAAGGGATGGCTTGGACAATGCACTGCGTTTTTACATGTCTGAGTCAGGATGCATCTGATACTGACAACATTCGGGGTCCAGGGGAAGTAACACCTGCTTGAGTGTGGTCCACAGGGCACGTGACTGTCTTACACAAGATGGATGGCAATTTGAACATTTCACCTCAAATGTCATAGGGTGTGCTTGAGTGTGACATCGTAACATCATAGAGGGACATGCTTATGATTTTGTAATGCAAGCTTTTGTAATAAGAATGGGGCATTATTCGTGCTGGACCCTGCATATTCAGAAAAAGGGTTAGCGATGCATAAAATCACTTGCCTATTGTCTGCATTGAACAAAAAAAAATACATTTTCAGCCCTGGCCACATAACTCAGTTGGTTAGAGCTTCATTCTGATACACCAAGGTTGCGGGTTTGATCCACGGTCAGGGCACATGCAAGAATCAACTGGTGAAGGCATCAATAAGTGGAACAACAAATCGATGTCTCTGTCTCTCTCTCCCTCTCTCCATCTTTCCCTCCCTCCCTTCCTCTCTCTCTCTTTCTAATCAATACATTTAAAAAAAATACATTTGCCTAAGAGCAAACCAAAGTGAATGCTTAAGTTCTTAATTCATAGCAGCCATTTTAGAATGCTATGAAATTCAGTTAATTATCTTCTCTGGGTTTCCCCCCCACTTCTGGGCAAAGCTTGCAGCCCTGTTAGCTGCCAAAGAGGCTGTGTGAATATTTAAACAGCCCACGTGATACAAAGCTTCTATCCAGCCAAGTTCTAGCCAATCTATTGCAGGTCCCAATACTCGAGGGAAAAAAAAAAAAAAAAAAAGAACGGACCAGCTGGCTCGTCTGCATCTGGGCCCGTGACCTTAGAAGCGAGGTCTGGGCACACTCAGCCTGAGCTGGGAAGAGCTGAACAATTTCCGTTCTGGAACATCCGCACACGGGAGAGGGAAAGAGAGGTGAGAAAGAGAAACGACGCGTTTGCCATTCGGAGAACGTGTTAAGAGCCGTTCCCACACGAATAACGAGGCAAGGGCATCACACCATTTCAGGTCTGCAGGATGCATCAAGCACTGCGACTCAGCTCGTGCTCATGAGCTGGGGGTGGGGGGGGTCGGGGGGTGGAAGTGGGGCTGCCTGGGAGATTTTCTTTCACACAGCTCTCAGGCGGACTCCCGATTTCCCACCTTGGCATTTCCTCACGTCCATCAGAACGCTCAAGGCTTCCTATCCTTTATTAGGACAAAATAAATACGAACTGATAACCGAGTACTATTAATACTGCTAATATTCATTAGCGCTGTGATTTAATGAGCAACCAGTGTTCAAGGCCGCGTTCTAAGCATGTCACGTTGATTATCCTACAACGTTCTCAACGTGACTGTCACCTTCACCGTACAGATGAACAACAACATCGAGACAGCGCTTAGCATGAAGAACGTACAAGTTGATTTTGGGAGCTGCACCGCTGAGACAGAACGGTCTTGGTAACCTGACCTTCCCTTCTTTTTTTCTTCCCTGATTTCTGGCCTGGAGGACATGGCCAATGAGCATGAGCTGAGCATCAGCAGATGCCAGGGAGCTGAAAGGAGAGAGGAGAACGAGGGCTGCCATGGAAACGCGGGGCGGGGCGAGGCGCCAGCGTTCTGTGCGGTTGGTGAGAAGGAGGAAGTGGTCTGTGCGGCTCTGGAAGCGTCTGCCTCTCCCTCCCCCCGCCGAAGGCCGTCTGGGGTGTGCCCGGCCCTCCCCCGGGAACTGGGGCAAGCCTACACTCAGCTGGGGGCTCGGGGCACAGCCTGCCAACGTTTCTCCTGCGTGGGGAGCTCACTCTAAACTGAGCTGAGGACAGGAGCATTGTTTATCAGGGTCCAAAGACAGTCTGGCCGCTGGGGGCACGCATGGAAAAGCTGCTGTGATAGGAACCGCCTACATCTGGCTCCTCCCGCACCAGACCCCACTCAACGTCCAGGCCGGGAATGGAGGAAGACCGAATTTTAAGGGTTATGGGAGAAGGGTGACGTTTTTTCAAGTAATTTGACTTTAAGGTGGATCATCGCAGGCCTTAATAATGCACAATTTTTTTTTTTCTGGAGCATAATTAGTTGGCATGATGTCACAAAAAATGTACAAGTTTTTTCCTCTGCTGGGCAGCTCTGTGGTACTTCATAGGGGTCTTTGACCCACTCTAATCGTGTTAGCTTTACAGAATGCCTCGTTATCCCTCATCTGCAGAAGAGAAAACGATGGCACAGGAATCTATTAGCGAGCTGGATACAGGACAGGAATTGGTTATTTATGCTTCCTTGGTTTTTAATTCACTTAAGAAACCATCTCGGTCCACCAGATGTCAAAATGCAGCTAAAACAAAACACAAACCGCAGGGGGCCGGATCTAAGTGGGACACAGCCCACTCAGCCCTCCAGGGTCGATGGGTGCTCAGCACCTTACAGGCCCCACCCACCTCTTTAACTAACCCGAATCGCCTGTCGTCATCCATCCCTTCCACGGACATCTCTTAGCACAACGCTAAGGGCCAAAGCTGGTCGTGTGCCCCTGCTAACAGCCTGCTGCGTCCTCTTCTCTCCTTTAATCCTTGCTTCCAAATGTACACAAGAATTGACGCGCAGACCTACAGGGTTCTGCTTACTGGTTCGCTTTGACTAAAGTGTAAGCACAATGCCCACATTATCCTGGAATGTGAACTGACTCACTTGTGATAATAAACACCCATCTGCTGGCTAAGTTGAGAAAGCACTGTCCAATTTTAAAGCACTGCGACGACATAAATAACTAAACATAAAAACACACAAAGGCCGGTGTTCGGTCAGCATTCATGGACACCTGAAGGACACCTGAAACTGTTTCTTCCAGGTTCCTGGCAAGGGGCGCTTGTGGGGCGCTCACGCCAGGAATCCCGCCGTGTGCTCTCCACACACCTGGCCCGTCGTCTTCAGAACGCTTGCCACGACGTGTGGCTTAATGAAGTTGAATTGTTCCCTTCACTAGAGTGAGGACACAGAGGCCAAATGGGAGCCCTTTGCTCTAAACCCGGCACGGAGCCAGCCCTTGGCCGGACACACAGGAGGCGCTCAGCACAGACGGACTGCGTCGCTATATTAAAGAGCAAACCAAGGCCAGGGCCCAGGGGAGAGAGTATGGAGCGTTTCCTCGCAGCGCTGGTCGCCCTCTGGAGTCACGTGCTCCATTGCCGGGTCCACACGTCGATCAGCTCCCGCGGCCGGACACCCATTAGAATGGAGCCCTGCGTCCATGCCCGGACGTGCACCGAGCACTTGCCCGGGCAGGTGCTCACGGATGGCTGAGAGAGGGCCCTCCAGCCTCTGACACAGCCTCCTTGCCTCCTTCCCTGTCTACCTGCTCTTGTCTTTCTCCCCCCCCCCCGCCGCCCCGTGCATCCTGGAGCAGCGCCTGGCACGGGGCGGGGGCGGGCCCCTGGGCCGCAGGCAGGGAGAGCGTTGCAGATGCTCCGCTGTCGCAGCGGGAGGAGGAGGGGCCGCAGCCGAGAAACTCCCAGAGGCTGGGAAAGGCGGAGTGTGTGTCCCCCCGCCCTGACCCCCGAGCCCTCCAAGGGACACGGCTGGGCTCACACCTCGATCCTCGCCCACGGAGGCCTGTGTGGGATGTCTGACCTAGGGGACTCTAAGATCATGAATTGGGGCTGTTGTAAGGCCCTAGGTTTGCGAACATTCGTCATGGCGTCCAAAGAAAACGATGCTACATTCAATGACTGTCCGCTTAACGTGCAAATGAACGCAGGAACGAACGAGCACACGCGCTGGGATTCGTAAAAGCGACCCAGAGGAGGAGGTGACCGCGGCACCAGGATTACGCCATCTCCTTTGGAACCATGAAGACCTGGGTTTGAGCCCTGGCTCTGCCGCTCACTGAGACAAGCTACCCAACCTGCTTGAGCCTCAGTCTCCTTGGGTGTAACGTGCAAAATGGGGGTAAACCTATCACCCTCCGGCCCCGAAAGGCTTGAGTGGCACGACACAGGTGAGGTCTCGGCGGAGCGTGGCCCGCGGTGAGTCCTCGCCCACAGCAGGGGCTGAGTCAGGGCCAGGACGCGGGCGCTGACCGCGGGGACGGGACCATTCTGAACGTCTAGGGGGACCACGTCCGTTCTCGTTCTCCAGCTTCCGGTTTGCCCCGCGCTGATCCCCCGCGCAGCCTGACAGCTTCCGGGCCCGGGGCTCCGCGCCCGGCCCAGCACAGCGACTGCAACGCGCGGCAGGGACTCTGGACGACACCGGGGGCTTCCTTAGCCAGGCAGGCGGGCAGTGTCCCGAAAGCGTTATGGCTGTACCCGGGGTCACTCACGCTCCTCGACTGCCAAATGGCGATGGGAAGGTGCCTGAGGGGGCGACAGACTGTGACAGGAGGCAGTGCCGGGGCTGAAAGACCATGGGATTTGCACCGGACAAGTCTGGGTCACGCCACTGAGACCTCTCAGGGCTGGGACGGCTGCAACGGCGGCCTTGTACCGAAGTCGCTGCTTCTGTAAACGACCGTCTAGGCTGCGGAACGCCCGCGGCTGCTTCGTCTCCTGTAACCCACCTCCGCTTCCTGGTGAGCAAGCGTCCTGCCCTGCACAGTGAGGGAACCGGGCGGGAGGGAACGGGAATACAGGCTTCTCTGGGCGTTCTCTTCTCACTCTCCCCTTCCCGGCAAAACGGTCCTGGGCCCTATGTGAGGCCGCCAGACCCTCGGCTGAGCCGGGAGGCGGCCTCGGCAGGGGCGCGGAGCCCGGGGCGGGGGGCCCTGTGCTCCAGAATGGCTCTCCCTCTTCGCCGGTCCCCATGGGGCCAGGGCTCTCCCTCCAGGGCGCCGGCGCCTGCTGACCTCCGCTGCGGAATGTCCTCGTGGCCCCACGCTGGCCTGGTCCTCCCCGGCTCCCTCACTGGCGAGACCCGAGCCTCCGGCCCACCCTCCTCCTTGTCCGGGGGGCTGTTGGCCCTCTCGGCCCTGCCGCCCGGCCGCCTGCCGCCAGGTGCCCTGAGGTGGTTCTCCTGGTCTGAAGCCAGAAATGAGGTACAGCCGCATCCACTCTGTTTTCTCCTCCACCTCCCTGGTGACCGGCTTCCTCTCGGGGCTTCTGGCCCAGGGTGGGGGGCACCCAAATGCTCTCATCCACCATGCACGCCTCACCTCCCACCCCCTCCCCCATCCCAGGCCCCGAAAGGCCGCGAACTTGGAAAACTTTGTAAAGCAAAGGGGTGCAAAATGCCTCGTTAATAGTTTTATACTGATAGGTGTTGAAATGATAATATTCTGGATACGCTCAGTTAAATAAAATAAATTCTTAAAATCAATTTCATCTTTTAAAAACTTTTTTAATGTGACTACTGGGAAATTTAAAAACTCACATACGTGGCTCGTTTTATGTTTCTATTGGACAGCGAACTTTCTAATTCTGTGGGCGATGCTGGACCTACACAACAGCATCATCCCTTAACGAGAATGAAAAATTCCTAAAAGGATTGCGCCCACCTCGGCATTTATTGCTATTTCTTTTATTAAAACCATTTTTTAGGACACTTGCGCTTTTTCCAACAGTACTTACCTGTATATTTGTCTCCTATATCTATCTGTTACAGCTATTAATATATTACTCTTTCAACCAGCACATAATGCTAATGAAACGATATTATGAAATTACTTTGAATTTTCAGCATTTATCACAGTGAGTCGATTTTTGCAGGTTCCGGTTATCAATAGTTGCTCTTTCATATTTCATCAGAATCAATTGTGTGTGTGTGTTTGTGGAAACCCTCCAGGTACTTGAGAGATTCCACATTTAGTCAGTGTACACCAGGAGAAAAGGCTCAGGTGCAGGAGTTTAGTAATCAGGGTTAAAATGTCAACTTACCACTGATTAGTTCTATGACCTCAGACAAATTACTTCATTTCTTGGCGTCTTAGTTAACAGCATATGTAAAATGAAAATGACAATAATAGTTTGTAGGATTTAGCTCAGGAATCACACAAGGAGTGTAAGTTTTATTATTGCCATAGGGTGCCATGAAGATCTCTGTTTGCTGGCTGATTAGAATAAACCTAAAGGATTAAAATTAAATACTTGGGTTGAAATGATACATCTGCTGGGAGGAATAATAAATCCGAAGGCCTGACGCACGGGCATGGGAACGAAGGCCTTCACACGTGCTGTATCTGAAAATCAAGAGCAACATCCCTTTCCTTTTCAATATCCTTAATGGGCACCTCACAAAAGATTGCATAATCACGAACACAGAGCTTATCATGTAGCTGATGTCCTTGAATGGGCGACAGCCACTTGGGAGTCACAAATGTGAGGCCAGGAACAACCCCCGCAGTGTTCGGGACCAGCTGGTGCGTGCAGTTAAGATCAGAGCATGCTCAGTGACGCGGCTGTCCCCAGGACAACGGCCGATTGATGGCTTGTTCGTGAAGAACAGCCCTTTTATCACCGACACACTGACCTTACCCCTGACCTGCAGACGTGGCGGATTCCACAAGGGGACCGTTTCTATCCAGGGCGACCCCCCTTCCCCGATAGTATCTCATACATGGGGCACTTTATCCATCAGCCAGGAGCGCAAAAGCCCTTTTACTTGACATTTGTTGTCATCTATAACATTGAAAACCATATATATTCACCATTTAGCATGCATTTTCCACACACCTGATAAAAAGTAAGACAATACTTAGGTAAATATGGCTGCCGTCTTATTTCTGACTGTGACACAAGGAGACAAAAACTATGGGACAGGAAGCATTACGTGCAAACATAAGATAGTTGATTCCTACGGCTTTAACAATGCCCTCATCCCGAGGATTTAACATCTGCCGACCAGCAAGTAAGACACTAAAATTAATGGGTATAAATGCACTCTGCAGAGCTCGAACTACTACAAACTGTGCACTAGATGGTTAGACGAATTTAGGAATTAATTATAGTTTAATTTAAGGGCTAATAAAGAAAGTAGACCCTGTGCAACTATTAAAATATGCCAGTTAAACATGTAAGTTTAATATCAGGGACAAGCAGTTTGTGGGACAACGGGGAGAGGGCACCTCCAGGTGACTGTTTCGGGGGCCATGCGAGGGTGCAGTGAGACGGTGGGCGTCCGCCGCCCGAGGAGAGAGGCCTCTCAGACCCCGACTGCGGAGGTTCCTTGGCCTTGGACTCCCAGCCTCCCGAACCGGGAGACAGTCGCTCCTGGTGCGCGAGCCGCCCGGGCAGCGGTGTTTACACGCCCCCCACCGCCCCCGCCGGCCCGTCTATGTGTTAAGAGCCTCGGGCCGGGGCTGACCCTCGCGAGTTCCTAGGCCCTCGAGCGCTGCGTATTACAGTGACATATAAATAATCAAGTCAATTATTGCTCTCAACATTTTGGAACTGAACCCACTTAGCACCGTTTGATTTTTACAATCCGCATTTCTTCTTTAAAATGTGGTCCAAGGGCTATGAAGCGCTATAAAATACGGTTACTCAAGATGCTTACGTTTTGTGCCCATTTAAACACTTCTCATCAGACGCTAAGATGAGCGGTGACACTAAAAGTCACTCAAAACCCTCTCTTAGAGCTGTGATGTTACAAGAAGAGGTGCGGGTCGCAAGGCCGATGCGAGGGGGGAGCGGGGCGCCTTGGGTGAGCCGCCGGGCACAGCGGCCCGGGGCTGCCCCCGGCGCACCAGCTCCGGGTCTGTTTTTGAGGCGTCTGTGTGTACCATTGATCCCCGACGTTCCTTACTAATGGTATTTGCAAAGCGCTTTACGGTCACAGGATCAGAGAATCTAGATTTATGGATTTAGAATTATAGCATTTGGAAGAGAGAAGTTTACAGAAAACCCAGAAGCTTCTAAACCAGAATTATAGCATTTGGAAGAGAGAAGTTTACAGAAAACCCAGAAGCTTCTAAACCGTGTTCTTAGCAAAGGCATCGGGAGGCTTCTGGAGCGTTGATGGGAAGCGGGCAGGGGGGGTCCCAAGAGTCCGTGTTGCCAGCGCTGGTCTCTAACTTGCAGGGTCCGGTGCAAGACGGAGGGGAGAGGCCCCTGGTCTGAACCCCCAGGAGCGTCAGGAGGCTGAGGGCCGGGCCCAGACGCAGCAGGGCCGCCTGTGCACAAGCCCTGGGGCAGCTCCGCGGCGCGCCCGCGGCGCGCCCTGCCGGGAACGGTTTCCATCTTCAAAACTCACTCGGCAACTTCCGTGAAGAAGGGGCGGGTTACGCTGGGAAGAGGAGAGGCTCCTGAGGAACGTTTTAGTGGTGGTCAGGCAGCAAGCGATGAGGGGGGGCCAGAGCACGTTCACGTAGTGAGAGGGAAGCCGTTAGCGTCCTAACCTCGCCTCCCGCGGCCTCCACCTTCACCATTGGTTTTCCCTCTTCTCATTACATTTGGCAATAACCCCGCGCTACGATCTTAACACCACAGAGCTTCATGGAGTCAGAGCACCAGCAAAAAACTTGATGTGGGGGGACTGTAAGGGGTTGGCCAAAGAGCATACCTGCATATACGCATAGCCCGTGGGCACAGACAGCAATGCGGGGAGGGCGCGAGGGGGGAGGCCCGGGACTGCGGGGCAGGAGGCAAGGGGGGGCCGCGGGGGACATCTGCAACAGGGCCAACAATAAAATGAAATAAAGCTGCCATGAAAAATAAAGAAAACTTTATAGATTGTTCAGTAAATGAATCTGTCACAGAAGGACTTAAAAGACCCTGTGATTTCCGTGTTAAAAATGGCCCAGATGAATCACAAGGCGTCGCTGTAAGTGAGCTGAGCTTAATAGCAAGGAGCACCTGAGCGCTCGGGGGCCGTTAGGAACGCTCCCATCTAAGGAACAAGCCTGATTCACGGGCAGTGGCTTCGGCTCACGTGCTGGTCCCGGGAGTGCGCTGGGATCTCTGGCTCGCTCTGAGGAGCCAGCAGTGCTAGACCACAGCACCAGGCCACGGCCACGTGAGCCCCAAGGGCCTGCCGGGAGCCGACGCTCCGCTGGGGAACCGCAGCGGCACGGGCCGCGCGCAGCGAAGGGCCGGCCTGGGGACCTGGAACGCCGCCGCAGCCCCGCGTGCACTGGAGGCCGCGCAGAGCGCGCACCTGGCCGCCTTCGGAGTTCCGAGCCAGCTCGGCGCGCTCCAGCTGTGGGACCCGGGCGAGCTGCGACCTTCCTCTGAGCCTTGGTCAGCGTGCGTGTCTTTGATCTGCAAACTGCAGCACCTCCGGCACGTGGCCAAGGACCGAAGGAGAGAATCCACGCCGAGCGCTTGATCGGCGCTGGCCCAGCGTAAACGGCCCTTACTCATTAGTCTGCTCTTCACACCAATACAGGGTACCCGTTTTGGGGTAAAATAAGAGTTAGAAGGGTCTTCAGTTTCAGGGCTTTTTAGGCGTGAAGGAATATTCTCAAGTTGGCGGCTGGAGCCCAAAGGGAGGACGTGCAGGTTGTTGAGGACGCGGCCCCCGGCAGCCACAGGCTCTGCTCGGGTGCAGACGCCTGAACGGACCCTCTTCCAGATGACTCCGTGCCCCGATGTCAGGACGCCCTCCCAGGCCGGGACCAGGCAGCCTTGCTGCGTCTTCTCCAAGCATCGGACCCACGGAGGCTGTGAGCCCAGGACATCGTTGGGTGCCAAGTTCGGGGTGGTCCGTTCGGGACCGGTAGTCATGGGACACTGGTCCAAGTTGAAATGATGGCTAGAGTTGGGTGCCAATAATTATCTGTAAGCTGTAAGTCAGCATGTTTTTTGTTATGTAATCCCTAATAAATACTGTAGTGTATACATGGAGGTGAATGTGCAGAATGCCCTGCTACGCATTCCATTCCCGGCCCGGGGACGCAGCTACATGTACTGTCCAGAGAGTAAGTTTGTAAAGGTCACGTACGATTTGGCCAGGGAATGTCTCCAGGCCCTACGGTGCTACATTTAAAAAGTAGATTGGAAACAAAACACACACAATAGCACACTAGTTACAAAGACAAAGAAACACAGCTCAAGCAGTTTCAATTCTACCAATCCATGTATCTACTTGGAGTTTCTATTAACTTAATGAAACAAAGCACTAAAACAATGAGGTATTTCATTACAAAGAAATAATGAAACAATGTAAATGTGTAGTATTTCTGCTGACTAAGTGCACATTTTAGTTCACACATGAAATACTGCACTGCATTTTTGTGTCTTTTAAATTAAAATATATTTCTATTTAATTGTTTAAAGAGAAAAAGGAATCAATATAATAATCCTTATTACTATTACCGCATAACTACGACTGAAAATAATTTTCCCAGAAAGAGAAAGGGACGTCAAAAAAAAAATTTGCTTTCATGTCAATTCTGCTTGGTAACCCACTGAACGTGGGCAGATTCACTTCAGTCACAAAGGTGAGAAGAAACTTCAAAAAGGAGAGCAACCCTGATCTGGGTCCCAGAGGTCACGACCTTTCCCCCCCTCTACGGAGCCTGGGAAGCCGCCTCTTGGGAGTGGAGAATCCCTCGCCATCCGCCTCCTAGTCGGAGAGAACATATCCTGCCCCACCACCACCGCCAAGGGAGCTGGAGAGCAGGCTCCTCACAGCCCGGCACGCGGGCTCCTGCTCCCCACCTGCCTCGGTCCATCAGACACGCCCGCACAGGGTGCAGGGAGGCGGGGGAGTGAGACACCGAGCCTCTGTCGGCGGGGGCGGGGGGCCGCCGCGCCGGGCCAGCGGTCCCTCAGCCACGGTCCTCGCCACTCCTTCCTGGGGTCTGCTCCTGGCCATGGCTCCGGCCACTCAGGTTCCGCCTGTCCCTGCTTGTCCCTGGACCTACTTTTTCAGCCTGTCCTTTCCCCTCCTTTGGTCGTCAGCACCTGGACTCACTTTCTGTCACTGGCAGTCAATAAAATAACGACCAATACATAAAAGGTGAATGGGACTTTGACCGGGTGAACAGGCAGGTAGGAGGTCCTGGGGATATTATCGGTAGAGAGAAGAGCAAAAGCTAAGGTGTTGAAGTAGAAAAAAAATATGGGGGTTAGTGATGGGGAATGGTCTCGTGTAAACTGAATTCAGGTTCATGTGAGGTGAGCTCCAAAAGGGCATCAGGGAGGGAGGTGGCTGGTCAGCTCAGGTGCCCTGACAAAATCCCGCCGACTGGGGGCTCGAACACCAGACACCTATCTTCTTGCAGTTCCGGACACCAGAGATCTGAGGCCAGTGGCAAACACCGTCAGGTCCCGGGGAGGGCGCGGCGTCCCGAGGTGGCAGACGGTGCTGTCGTCACACGGCTGAGAGCCAGCGCTCTGGCGTCTCCCCTTAGAAGGACCCTAATCCCATGGTGAGAGCCCCACCCTCACGACCTCATCTAAACCTCACTGCATCCCAAAGGCCACAACTCCCAAGTCCCCTGAGGGACACAGTCCAGGCCACAGCAGGAGGGAAGTTTCAGCCAGGACCCAGAGGGCCTCGCGTGTCACGTGCAGGAGTGTGACCCTCAAAGGGCAGGTGAGGGCCGGTCGTGGAAAACTCACGCAAAGCGAGACTTGCTTACACGCAGGCCGCAGGCGTGGTGCGGAGGGGCGGAGTGTGGGACTATCTCAGGACGTGCGCCTGGGAGGCCCTGGCGCTGAGTGACGTAAAGGAGCCCCATTCTTGCAGAAGGGCCGGGCCGGGTGGGGAACAGCAGCCCAGGGGTGCGAGGGAGCCCACGTGGAACCAGCGGACGGAACTGGGCATTCGGGTGCGGGGTGTGGGCGTGGGAGGGGCCGGGCTGATGCAGCGGTTTCAGGCTCCGGGGACTGGGCGGGTACGGGCGCCGATAATCAAGTTGGAAGAGACAAAGGCAGGAGCTAGTTGGGAGCCGTGGCCAGGTCAGCAGCTCGGGCTTGAAACGCCGCCTCGAAGAAGCTGATGGGAGGCCACAGAGCCGGGCTCAGGGTGGGGATGAAGTCTGGCCTTTGGGAGAGAGGCTGCGGCCAGGGCAGGGGTTGCTCGTGGGGGTCACTGGGAAAGACTGGGGCGTGGCCCCGAGGGAGAATGCGCTCGGGAGGGTAGCTGATGGGCGAACAGGAGGTCAAGGGCGGACACCTGTCAACACTGGCGGGCGGTTTTCCGACATTGCAATGAACCATTCAAGGGGGATGGAAGCAACTCTGAGAGGCGCAACGTTCTCACAGCCCTAGAGAGAGAGAAGTTCGGGGAGGAGCGGTGGTCCCGGTCTCGGCGCTGCTGAGGTGGCCCGCGAGACGAGCACCTGCAAGTGCGCCCACCGCTGGGTGGGGTCTGGGGGGTTGTTTGGGTTACAGTGTCGGGGGGTTGAGGGGACAAAACCCACATTGTGACGAGGTCCTAAGGGGAGGAGGCGTAAACTAGTCCTTCCAGAAGCTTCTTTCAGAAATGGATGGTAGCTCCAATCAATGGAAGATTTTTGAGTGGTTCTTGGTTTTGTCTTTCAACAGTGGGGATTTTCGCACGCCTAAGGAACTCATTTCTCTGCCTTGTACAGAAGCTTATGGGACACATACCGTATATGGAAAGATGCCGGATTCACGTTTGGCAAAGGAAAGGGGGCAATAAATATAATCTCTGTACGGCGCTTAGTGCAGTAAGCACTCAATAATAATAGCTGTCACTTTTATTCTCTAAATTTCTGCATCATTATAGAGGGATTTCTACTTGTTATTTGAGGACCTTTGTCCTCCTTCCAAGATTTTCTTTAAAGGGAGTAACAACAAATGGTTCCAAGCAGGCTGAGTTCGTAGGAGAAAGCAACCTCTCTTGTAACAGAGTGAACCAGATGCTCGGAAATCACCTTGACCTTGAACTATAGCCTCAATTTAGCAGGAGTCTGACGACCGAAATTACTGTGCTATAATTTTTTTCCCTACATGGTAAGGCACTAAAAATGCACATCTGTTAGGCACGGGGAGCTCCCAGGAGATGCCACCTGGCACCCCTCCCCCCGCCCCGCAACACTGCGCCTCAGCTCCCTAGACCCAGGGCACAGCGTGGCGGCCGTGGAGGCCCTGCGCCCCGGTCGCCCTCCGCAAGGAAGGTGGAGCCACATTCCACTGTGAGCAGAGCGAGGGCAGAGGGCCCACCTGTTGCGTTCTCAGTAGCGTCTGACCAGAGGCCGCTGTCCTCCCGGCCAGCCCCTGGCGAGGGACCGAGCGCAGAAGGGATCTGAAGGTTTGGCCACTTGCGCCCAGCAAGGGGCTCCTGTAACGGGCAACCTCTGCCCCAGACCGGCTGAGGCTGCATGTTACCGGCGTCACGGGGCGAGACTGTACTGTCCCTGCCAGGTCCTGCTTCCTGCCTCTACCTTTTGAAGTTCCACGCCCCTCAGGCCCTCCAGTAAAGCTCTTGCACCCCTGACTCTACCTCAGCTTCCGCTCCTTGGAGGATCGTGGCAGCAGGTGACTGGGCAGCGGTCTCAGAAAGCTGGCGTTAAGGTGGGGCTTTGGGACATGTCCTGGCCGGGAAGGAGAGCCCTGTCCCGGGTGACAGCTGAGGCAGATCAGTCCCCCAGGCAGCAATCCAAGTGCTAAAACCCCCCGCCGGTAGTGACTTGGGAGGATGTTCGGGGGTGGGTAGGGGGACGGGGCAACCAACCCATGCTGGTTTGCACGAACCCTTCCCAATGGCAGCTCTGAAAGTCCGAAGTCGCCCTGGGCAGGAGGAACGGCCTAACGAGGCCAATGACACAGGCTGTGGCGAAGCCCAGGGAAGCAATGCCCGGAAGATGGGCGCACCTGGCTGGACCCCAGGGGTCTGCCGGGGCCCCGCAGAGGAAAGGGACCGTGCGGGCGCTGTCCAGCCAGTGGAAACAGCGCAAAGGCCAGAGGGCCTCTTCGGGAACTTAAAGGGGGCCTTTTGTCATGCAGCGTGAGAAGAAGAAAAGGCTGAAGACCAAGCTTCTGGCTTCCTAGGTGAGAGTCAGGCGCCCTCCGAGATGACCGAGTGCCCCGGGAAGGCGGGCCTGTGACGCCAAGGTCAAGACCCTGCTAAGGAAAATCTAAGGCCTGGACCCACGGGACAGGACATCTGGGTGGATGTGTCTGAAGATTTTGGCTCAGGGGACTCTCCCTGCACCAGGAGACCTCCTCATGTCTCCCCTCTGACCGGTCGGCTTGCAGGACGACCCCGAACCCCTAACCCACAGGGTCCTGTGATTTTGCCCTATAGGCTCTGTAACCCACATGTCACCGGAGTCAGGTTTCTGAGCGTTAGCTTCCGTTCTCGCGGTGGCGCCATTCCTGATGAGATGGCCCGTGTCTCCGCGGCAGCCCCCAGTGGCCAGCGTATGGCTGTGCCACTGCAGGGGACAGGGGACAGGGACAGACTCCTGTTTGAGGACGCTCCTCGGGCCACGGGGTCCAGCCGACGGTACCAGAGGCAGAACACGTGGTGTGCAAGCCCCCACGTCGGCTCCTGCAATTCAGGAGCAAGGCCAGGACGCCTGGGGCACAGGGCGATCTTATCTTGGGAAAAACGGACCTGGGCACGTGGTTGGGCGCAGCCGAGATGGCGTGATGGACCCCAGGGTATCAAACGACCACACACACAGAGCCGCCCGTTCCAATCTGTAATGGGGCCAGAGAGCAAGACGTCCCTGCAAATAAATATGAGGGTCATTTACAGAAGACAGTGACATTATGGTCAAGCTGGGACGACCCACGTGTCTTTAATCATGTGCTTAGTATGTAGTAACTGTGCGGTGCAACTGAAACCATTGTACGTGTGCCATTTGAAAGCAGCATGATCACCGTTGGTTACGACAAACCATGGTTTACTATCTGGGCCTAAGTCGGGCTGGGAAAGCACTAGCATGTCAGATAGAAGATTTAAACGCGTGGAATTCACGGAGGCGCAGGGGGAGGGGCGCTGATTATAACAGGGGCCCGGGGAAGTGAACTGCGGGGTCCGACGGGCCTCCTGTACCCCAACCCCATAACCGGAGCTGAAGGCTGCAGGTCACAGGCCGGTTGGCTCACGGCAGCGCCGGCGGCGCCAGCGGCCGCACAGCAACCCCAGCACGCGCGGGCGCTCAGCAAACGCTGCCGATGCGCCAGCCTGTGGACGCAAACGCGCGCCCTTGGAGTCCAGCGCCCGGGCGCCTCCCACGGGTAACGTCAGCATCAAAGGGCGCGGCCCGGGCGCGGCCGCAGGCGGAGACGAGCAGGCCACGGTGGGGCTGTTCTCGCCCGCCCGGGTCCTGCTCCTGCAACGCGGTCCCTGACGCGTCCCGTGAAGGCAAGCGCGGGTGCCCCGCCAATCCCTGTGTCCCGACGCGGGGCCTGGAGCCAGGTGGGAGGTCGTTGAGGGAGGCGGACCGAAGCCGGGGCCGTTGGCTCCTCGCCGGCCTTGGCGGCCGAGAGCAGTCGCAGCTGCTCAGGGTGAGATGACAGGAGACAGCTGTCGGGTGAGAATGGCCCCGACGAAGGAGGAGAGAAGTGATCTTTTTAGGCCTTTCCACTGCTATTCCCGGGAGAGACCGCGGTCAATTGTTTAATGTCCACGAAGTCCTCCCATCCCAGTGAACTTAAGACTTTGCTCTGCCTCCCCCCTGCGCGTGGAGGCCACACTACCCCCGCACCCACCCACCCACCCGGGCGGCCTTGAGAGTCACGTGGACCCGAAGATCCGGCCGAGGGGGTGTGGCCAGGGCGAGGGCCGGGCCCTCCTGGACGGCGGCTCTGCGACCCCGGCAGGGAGAACGAGGGGCACAGAGGCCTCCTGGGGACGCAGGGAGGCGGAGTGCAGCCCGGGAGAGAGGCGGGCTCGGCGCCCAGGAGAACCAGGTCAGCCTCCCGCGCCCCCCGCGCCCCTCCCCCCGCCCCGGAGGATGACGCCCGGTGCTGAGTTTCAGGGTGGTCTCCTACGCAGCGGCGGGTAATGGGGGCAGGCCAACGTGTGTAGCGGACCCTTCCTTTTTTTTTTTTCTTTTTTTAAAAACATTTTCAGAAAATCTAAGGTCAGACTTAGGAGTGACCTGAAGAGATCATTTTATGTGTTTCAAACGCTGGTAAGAGTAACTGGAAAGTCACCAAACATCATTCCTCATTCTCAACTTTGAAGTTCATTTTACTTTAATTGGGGGGGGGGGGGGGGACTTTACTCATTTTATATGAAAAGATAATACCACAAAGCTAAATTTAATTATTATTCTAATGCAATTAACACTGAACTGTAAATTTGATGGTTAAGGGTTCAATAACCTTCAGAGTGTTTTTTCTGGGAAGCCAACAGTACTTGCCAAAATAGGCCTAGGGACTTTTTTTCTTCTAAACATTCTCAGGAAGGTAAAAGAGAACAATCTGGTGAAATTATCCCCAAACCCTTAATTAAAGCCAGATGCTACGGGAAAGTTCAAGTTCCTTAGTGTTATTTACTAATCCTCAAAGAGAAGCATCAGGAAAACATCCCCCCGTTCTGACTCACACACGTCCTAATAGGGCCCACTTAGTGTTCTTTACGTGTTTACCGATGTTTACGGCACCCGCACCACGTTCAGCAAATGTGTCTCCACCTAAACCCGCCCCTGCGCCTGCTCCCACGGAGATCACCGGCTGTCGGGGACTCGTCCCCGTTTCCCTGCTTATCAAAACCCTGGCCAGCATTTCATGCGCCGGTGCAAGTCTGAAACAGCCAACGCTTCCACCATAAAGCTTTCCCAAGGTGTCCCTGGCGAAGCCGGGAAGAAACACGCGTGGACGTCGGTTCACACGCAGCGCGCACCCTGACCGGAGGGCCGACGCGTGCAGTCGGGGCCCTGCCGCGTTGCCATAGCAGCCACCCACACGCACGCGCGCACACACGCGCAGCGTGGCAGAGGAGAGAAGAGCGGTTCGCTCAGAGCAGAACCTATTGTTGAAACGACAGCGGATCCCGTCCGTGTAATTACAGGCAGGCAGCCTGGCTTGTTGCCTCAGCGCGGCCCAGGGATAGAGGGTCCCTGGGTGCGGGAGAGCCCCTGCGGGTCCCTCCTCGGAACACATCTGGGAGCCGAACCGGGGGCGCTAACCTTGAGGGGCGCCGAGGTTACACGGGAGCAGGAAGGAATGCGCCTGGCCGTGCACGAGGTGAGGCTAACTGATGTAAGGAGCGCCTCTCCGGAACATCCGGAACCACAGCAGTCGGGGCGGTTTCTGGCTCTGTGGATCTGGGCACAGTAGGACATGCTTTAAGGAGCTGTCTCAACCCAGTGGATTAGTACAAGTAATAAATTATTACATAAATAACAAAGAAAGAATAAACTTTGATAATTCATAAGGAATCCGTGGTGTGGGAATGAGCAACAGGGCAGCACTTGGTGCCTGCCACGGTCGATGCTCAGTAAATGTTATCATTATTGTCATCACAAACATCTCCACGTCTTGATGACAGGCTAGAACAGTACGGTGTCTAATCGGGATGCTCCCTAGATAAAATGCCAGCCAGTAAGCTGCGAAAACACGTGCCGGCAGACCGGGGGCAAGGCAAGGTGTTCAGATTTTCCCGTGCAAAGAAGGCTAATGCCCCTCCCACAGCAATGCCTTTGAAAGCGCCATTCTGGCAGAAGGAAAGGACCCAGCGTTTCACGGCTCGAGCTCACGTGCCGCCGCGGGCAAACCTTGGTCACGCAGTGAGATCCATCCGCTCCAGAGCTGAGATAAGCCCAGAACGGCATTTGGGGCCTGAGAGAGAGTACTCTGGAGGTTGTCTCAAGCCGCTGGCTTGATCACATCCCTGTATGTCGATAGCTTTGCAATTCATACCCAGATACGAATGTGAACATTAGGTTTAGATGTAATGACAATGGATGAAAAGTGTTTTAGGACTTTTGAGTCCCCGAAGCTGTAAATCTTCACTCGAAGACTGAGGGGTTCTTCATATTCCAGGGGAGGTGGAACGTGGAGTCAAGCCACTGAGTGAACAGGAAAGAATTTGCATGGATTCCAGATAGCACATCAAGTCTTGGAATGCCAAGCAGAGGGCAGAGCCGATGGGCTACAGGAACGCTGGGGGTTTGGGGGCAGCGGGAGAGAAGGGGGACAGGGTGGGGTTTGACCCTCCATCTCTAAAAATTTATTTCATTGTATTTTTTAAACATGTTTTTAAAGACTTTATTTATTTTTAGAGAGAGGGGAAGAGATGGAGAAAGAGAGGGAGAGAAACATCCATGTGTGGTCGCCTCTCGTGCGCCCCCTACTGGGGACCTGGCCCCAACCCAGGCCTGGGCCCCGACTGGGAATTGAACCAGCGACCCTTGGGTTCACAGGCCGGTGCTCAGTCCACTGAGCCACACCAGCCAGGGCTCTTTATTTTATTTCTTATATCATTTTTTTCAAGTTTATTAAATTTACCGGGGTGACACTAATAAAATTACATAAGTTTCAGGGGTGCACTTCTATAACACATCATGCCTACATTGCACTGCATGTGCGCCACCCCAAGCCACGTCTGCTCCCATCCCCATGCATTTGGCCTCCTCTACCCTCCTCATCTTTCCCCAACCCTCCCTTCTTGATGGAGGCATCAAGAAAGTCCAGGCAGTGAGGCATAGAATTGGCTTGGCTTAACTTTCCACGTCTTAAAATGCATGTACTTCTGACCTCCAAAGGTACCTGCCGTCACGAACGTGACGTGCGGAGTTACGTGCGCCCTCCTAACTGTCCTCTGTTTAGGAACCTGGGCTCCCCGCTCAAGCCGAGGCGCCACAGGTGCATCCCCTCTGCTCGGAGAGGCCGCCTGCCATGACCGCAGCAGGAGCATGAGAAACCTTTCCACAACCTAACAGCCTTTGGAGGGTGAGAATAATTCTGAGCTTTTTTCACATCATTAGAAATGATCAAATCTGGTTTCAAATCGGCTGTGAGATCTCGTCCCTGAGTGGAAATCGGCAGGAAGGCGCTCCCGGCCCCATCGGAACGGAGCACCCCCAAGACATGCATATTCTCCGACCTTCGCGCCGCAGCTCTGGGAAAGCCTACAGAGCACGCGTCAGGCGTCCAGCCCCAGGGATGCACGGCAGGCAGATCCTGGTGGCGCAGGGGCAGGCGGGAGGCGCCCACGCCGAGGTCACGCGCTGCCCCCCAAGGCCCTCTTCCTCGCCTGCGGAGCAGCGAGGCACTGCCCTGGGACCGCCCCCCCCTTCCGCCTGCAGACGCTGAGGCAGCTGCGCTGGGCCCTGACTCTTACTAACACAATGTCAACTACCCAAGAATCCAGGAAAAACCATGACCGATGAGGACGTTTTGGCGAGGTCTACAAGAAAATACAATGACATGGTTGCCATATGGTGCTACAGTTACCAATCACAAGAGAACCTTCTAGAAAAAGAGTGCCCCCTTCTCAGCCCCAGCAGAGAATAGCAGAGCTAGAGCAAGCAGCGAAGAGGCCCGGGTGGTTCTCCTAATGGTGCTGCTGCAAGTTATGGGGACTGCGACCGGATACATTTGTTTCCAGTGAGCCCTCCTGTAGATGAAGACAAAAGTGTTCACAAATAGAAATGCTAATGGCTGTATATTTTAATACAACCGACTACCCACACATAACCTCCCGAGAGTCAGCCGACACTCATTTTATTCACAGCACAGCTATTATTAAGCCTCAATTGAACGGCCTACAGGAAGCTGCCACTGGGACCTGCCCCCGGGAGGGAGCGGGCCGGCCGCGGCCGCCTGCAGCCCCCACTCACCGTCAGGTACATGGCGGCGTAGACGCTGAGGGCCGCCTCCTTGGAGGGGAAGGTCTTCCGGGCCCTGGTGATGAGGTCGGGGTTGCCGGTGCAGGCCTCCGCGCCGCTGATGAACTGCGTAAGCTGCTGGCAGCCCAGCGCCGTGTAGTTGGGCTTGCACAGGGCCAGGAAGTGCGGGGCCAGGTTCCCTGTGACCACCTGCCCCGCGTTCACGAAGATGTCGGTGGCGAAGAGTCCGAACGTGTAGATTCCTGGAAGAGGACACACCGTTTGCACGCTCTGCTCTTTTGGGTTTCAGTTCGCAGCAAACCGACAAGGAGCTATTTCAGGAACGACAACACGGTCACCCCCCGCCCCGCCCACGCTCCGCACGTGTGGCTCCTGTGTCCCATCCCTCTCGGGGGCCTGCCCTGGCTCTCCGGAGTGTGCTGGGCGTGTTGCATTATTCGACGTCCAGATCTGGCCGCTGTGGGCCGCGTTGCTATGCGTGGCAGGTGTATGAGACTTGAGATAAAAAAGGAAGACGCCTTCTAAGCCTGCGTTTGGGGATTGCGATTTTAAACGGAGCCACGTTTCCTCCAGGAGGGCTCGGCCTCTCCCCTTTTGCTAATGTTAGCGGTCTTTATTTCCTCCCATTTCGAAACTGTTTTTTAATGTCACCAGCATAAAGCAAAGCAGCCGTCTCCCTCTGATGGTGCCTCTTAAGCCCACTCGGGCTGACGCGGACCCCGTGAGAGCGCTCATTAGCAGTCGGGTCCGACGCCGTCTGTCTTCGTGGGCACACCAGGGAAACACGGCTTTCCGAGCCACATTTTTAAAAGTCACGTAGCGGCTTGCGACTTAGTCCCCACCTTACCTTCTATGAATTGGATTTTAAGTTATCAAAGGTGGGGCAATCCAGTAAGCAATAGAGCAATCAAAATGATAAGTTTCCAATGATCCTCACAGTATTAAAATTTACTTTTTCTCGTTACTTAATGGTATAAAATTAAGTACATGGATTTTTCCCCCTCCCTTTTCTAGGGAACTTGCCAGTTTACTCAAATACTAAAAAACATTTTCTAAATTCAATGCAGTTGCCATCAAAACTTATATTTCTGCTTAGATAGGGTAGATAAATTCTTTGGCACCCTTTTCAATTAACCTTAGAGATACAGCCTTCAAAAATGTGGTACCAATGTCAAGAAATCCATTCTTTTATAATTTGGGGAACTACAATAAAATTCATCAGGACATTTTAAAACTACACCAAAATAATACTTTCCAAGCAACTGGTTTATTAAAAATTCATATAATTCTATTATAATAATTAGATGCTTTCCTTCTTAGACATATATTTCTGGATTATTTCCTAAGCCTGTACATAATTGTTGGCTATTGTGTAAGAAATCACCAGGAAAGTTGCACAGGGTCAAATAATCTTCTGGCATTAGATGCATGACTATCCTTTTAACATTCAAAATATTATGTAAGAGGATGAAAGGCTCATGCAAGAAACCGACACATAGCAAAGCTCTGACTATAAAATGACAATGAAACAAAGACCTTGGTTCTCTCTTTATCTAAAAAGTTGAAAAGGAAATAACAAGAGCCCTTTCTTTACATCTTATCAGCCTTCCGTGAGTCATACAAGTATATGTTAACAAAAGCAGAACCTTGGGAGAGGCAGAGAAATGAAAGGGAATAAAGCCAATAAACGGTTCGTGGGCACGGCGTCTCCTGCCAAACACCTGGCCTAGGCCAGGGCCTAAAGGACAAGCCTTCATCACATCGAGGCTAAGATGTCCTCATTCCCGTTAGCCAAACCACGCTCTCTATCTGGTGTGGTAAGTTTTTCTGCTTAGCGAGAAATATCTGATGAGGATAGGGAAAGGTCTCCATGCCTGCCAGCGTCCCAAATATGCTTTATCTAGAAGGAAAATGTCATTGTGTCAGGCCCACAGCCAATATTGTTGACTACAAGATGCTTATGCAAATGCAATCCCAGCCGTGTGTCCTTTGTGCTGGTGTCCAGAACAAAGGACCATAAAGAGCGATGTCCTATTATGCAATTATGTTCTGCTTATAAGCTTCCTGTTTTATTATAACACACTAGGAAACCCAGTCATGGTACGTGGGAGAACAAGAAACAAATGACACACTCCTAAATAGTTCATAAAGTCATGAAAGCAAGAAACATGCGGAGAATCGAAAGCACATGAAACGTGTGCCATGTATTATTTAGAGATATGTGTGCAAATGCAGAAAAAATACTTCTACTGGCATAGGCATAATATAATTGACTTGATAGTATTTAGGGAGGTGTGAATTCCATCAGTATTCGTGGTAAGTATATTACTGCTTCTTTTGTTATTACTAAATGACTCTCATGCAAAGATGAGGCAAGAACACAGTATTGTTGCATGTAGAGAAAAAAACCTTTTCAAAGTTTCATATGAAAGTTCTCCCTTCAAGAGTATAAATGACGGCTTTGGAGATATATAACTTCATGGCAATAAAAAGAACAGTCTGAGATGAGAAGACCTTTCATCTTCAGAGAGATTTAAAAGCATGCTGATATCCAATTAGTCTTTAAGTGGGTTTATATACAGATTAGGAGATCCATGCGTACTACTGAGAAGTCTTTATCTTGATCCCACCAATAAGAGAAATATACTGAGGGATTACAGTATCCTTAATCTTAATACTGATCAGAATTTATATTAGACATATATATACAGACATACTTTCATCTTAGAACTCCAGGAAACAGTAATTTATATTAACTTTATTGTATCAGTTAAAAAATTTGTCTTGGTCAAGTTTCTGTTGAACTGAGATGATTTTCAATAATTCATCAACGTTCACATGCACTAGTGCAGGAATCTGAGACTGAAACATAAAGTGTCAGTAAATCCTGCCCTCGAATAAAACTGTCAATACATTTTTGCTGACTTAAAAAGACAGAAAACAGAAGTCGTGCATCGAGTGTGACATATGGTAATTAACAATTGCTCCATTTCCTTTATTGGCCAAGCTATTTTCCTGGTCTTCATGATACTCAACAAGCTAACGAGATTATCCTTTCTCCCCATAAACACAGTAAATCATTTCTTTTAATTACATAACCTTTAGTTTCTCAAATAAATATTAAACATCCAAGGGTGGTGTTCTTTTTCCCCTTAAAGTTACCTGAAAATGGCAACTGAAATGGAGTTTTACATACACTTGAGAAGCTAACATGCCATGTTTATCTTTAAAACTAAATTGAGGCAATTCAAAGAAAACGTAACCTAATATTTGCACACAGTTAAAAGGCTGGTCATTTTAAAGGTTAACTTATACATAAACACCGTGCCAGCAATAACAAAAACAATTCAGGGAACACATACCAAGAAACCTTACGGTCCTCCGCACCAGTGGGTTTATATAACAACAGTCTCCGGTTAAAATCGTTTTCTCCTGGTTTTCAAAATCCCTTGTGGCCAGTTGCAGGCAAAACACTGCAGTCTCTCCAACTATTATCTTGTAAGAAAATAAAAGGTTAAAGAACATTAGAATGTAACCACTGTAAAAGTAGAACATTTCTTTTAAGAAAAGGAGCTTCTTTGAATGTAACAATCTCAGTATAACTCTGAACCACATTTATAACCAAACCCTGTTGTTATAACCTTATCGCTATGTATGTGGCCCATATTCCTCTCAGGGCAAGGGAGGACTAGACCGATCAGTTATGCATACAAGTGAACTCTAACCCTTTTGTTTTGTAAAAAAAAGGCCATTAAAAATGAAATCTACAAAGGATCTTTGCCTTAAGGGAGCACTCACTTGTCCTTGGTGTGTAACTGTACCCCGTTTTATTTCTAAGGGATTGCATCTTGCTCAAATGTGACTCCGCCACAGAAAGCAGAACAATCCTCTAGAACTGCAGAACCTGAATTCAAGTTCCCAGCTGTTCTGAGCAGAGCCTCTGCCCGGGAACCTGTAAGCTTATCCTCTGACTCTTCCAGGTTCAGCCAGGCGAGCCCCCAGGTTCCCCGGGGTCTTCACCACATCCCCGGCATTCCTAGGGACCTTCACAGCCCCCGGGGCCCCCAGATCCCAGAGAACCTGGCAGGGACAGAGAGCGCCCTGATGCTCAGCCCCCGCGCCAGCCTGCCAACAGAGACCCCAAGCCCCCCTCGGCGCCCTCTCTGATTCCACTGCGGTTTCTCTGAGCTTCCGTTTTCCATGAAACGCCTCCCCCTTCCTCTGCAGACCTTGGCTCTCCTGTGGCCTCGAGGGCCTGGTGACCTGGTCACTTTTGCACCAGTATCAAGAAGGGGGTTTTAATCTGGTGTCCCCGGACGCCACTTCCCCTGGAGTCCCAAAGCAGCCCTGGCCTCGGACAGGCGCATGGTGGGTTTGCTCCCCGCCTGGCGGGGGGGGCGCGGGCTGGGGAGGGAAGCGGCAGCACAGGCCCCAGCAACGTCGGAGGCTAAAGGCTCCACACCTCGCAGTTTTCCTTCGTAAAGTTCCCTTTCGTCTGTGAACCATCGATGGAAGCTGTTTCCACGGAGCTGAGGTGACAAGCTGTGTTACCTGAGACCCCCTGAGGCCGGGAACATGCCCCTCCCTCTGCTTGGCTCAGTCTGCTGGCCACGGGCAGAGCAGGGCCATGGGAAGGAACCTGTGCCCAGCGTGGGGACTCTATTCATGGGAGGCCCCCTCCCCACCTCAGCAAAGCTCTCCACTCACAGGACGTCAAAGAAAAAGGGGCAGGGAGAGGTCGCGTCCCGCCTTGCACCTGCCCTCCCCTTTCCTTCATCTGGGCTCACAAACCTCATCCGAGCCCACGCTGGCTCTGCCCCGAGAGGAGACCCCCGCCAGGCCCCCAGTTCCATGGGAAGCCCTCCTGCCGCCCCTGCGGACGCTTGGCGCCTGTCCACCATCCGTGCCAAGCTGGCGCGGACCGCGGTGAGACGCCCACCGTCCCCGACTGCGCCCCTGCCAGGCCAGCGCTGCACCTGAGCAAAGCACTTCCTGGGGTCCCACCCCCCCGCCAGCTGCACCCGACAGTCTGCGTCCTGGGAGGTAAGAGCCGTGCCCCTGAAGCTCAGCCAGCCTGACAAGGGGGAGCCCTGCATTCCACAGCCCCCCCGGCTGGGCCCCACGTCCGCGACCGCGCCCCGGCTTCTCGCCGAGTCTCACTGTGTCATGCTTTGTTGAGCTCCGCGTGGATGCTGGGGAACCCCTTGAGCTCTCGCTTGCTGACTGAGCTGGACCCTCCCGCCCCCTTCCCAAATGACCCACCCGGCCTCCCCGCCATCTCCGAGGACAGGCGTGGCAGGCGGTCCCATGTCTTGTCCCTCCCTCAATGTGGCAGTGCGAACAAGGCCCCGTTCTAGCCAGTGGACACCACGGACCCCCGAGTGCGAAGGTACCCATGCTGCTTCCGCACCTCACGTCTCAGAGGCTGACCCTCTGGTGTCTACGTTCCTTCATGGCAAAACTACGCCCGAAGTTCTTCCAGGAAAGTAAAATCGCTGCGGACTTCCATCGGACGTCCAGCCCTGAAGAGCTTTGTTCTCTTTGATAAAAACCCAACTAGACATTCCTCCCCCCACCACTGGTGGGCGACTCAGAGCCGCCCATGCTTCCTCGGTTCGAAACTGGCACAAGGAAACCACTCCAGGTGCACTGCAGCAGTGGGTGACGCTGGCCAAGGAAAGCGCCGAGCTACACGCAGGGGCGAAACGCTACGTCGGGCACGATACAGAGAATCGATGGTTTCCTCTGCGTCTGTACGGACTTCAGCGCCCTCGCTAAGCAAGGCAGTCGCTGTGAGGCAGCAACCCTATGAGGCTGGTGTTGCTATTAAAACCCAGTTACAGATGAAGGACAGGCAGCACAGACAGAGTAAGCTGCCGAGGGCTGGGTCCAGAGTGAGGAACCAGTGCCGGAGCCCAAGGCAATCCGCCCCTGGAACCCACGCTCTTGACCTTGACCCGTCACCAGCAGTGGCTGGGACTGGTGGCGCGTGGCCACCAGGAGGCCCCACACGGGCAGGAGAGGACAGAGTGAGTGAAGCAATGGGGTAGAAAGCAGCTTGGGTAAAAGGGTCAGGAGCTGGGTTTGTTCCTCCGAGCGCAGGTCTGCAGGGCGGGGAAGACCCCCGTTCAAGCATAGCTCACGGGAGAGAAGCACCACAGGAAGCTGTCGCCCCAGCTGCCAGGCGGTGTGACCATCCAAGCTCCGTGGACCATCTCGCAGTTGGGAAAGGTGTATGTCCCCTCCGAGAGTGCCTTACGGGCAAGAGTCCTCAGGTGTGGTCCCCAGCCTGGCGGCCTCCGCAGCACCTGGGACCTTGGAGGACATGAGAATCCTCAGACCTCATTCCAGACCTACCGATACAAAAACTCCGGGCCTGGGGTCCAGCCCCCTGTGCGTGACGGAGCCCTCCCAGCTCTACGGGGTATTTCCAGGGGCCTCAAACTGCCGATCAGTACGTGTTACATTTGTCAGGAGTATTTTAAAAGAGATTTCTGGACATTTATTTGAACAAATACGTATCCACTGTACTGTGCAGCGTCATCTAGGCATTGCAGTGCAGGGCGGGAATATAGGCGAGGTTAAATACAACCTAAAACAGAAAGCACTCCGATACTCTACTTTCCAGATGTTTCATTTGTAATCCTCACCCGAGGATATTTTTAGTGATGGAGAGAGAGAGAAAAAAAACATCGATGTGAGAAACGTTGATCGGTTGCCTCCCGTACGTGCCCCGACAGGGAATCAAACCTGTAACCTTTTGGTGGCAGAATCATGCTCCAATCGCCTGAGCCGTCCGGCCAAGGCGCCAGGCGGCTTCCGTGAGACCTGGAGGAAGGAAGGGTCCCGGCGAGTGACCTGACGCTCAGCACCTGGCAGCTCACGCTTGTGGGCAGGCTCGGCACCCCCTGCCCTTCCTGCGGCCGCCGAGACACGAGAGACCATCAGAGATACGACGTACTTGCCCACAGCGCACGAAGAATCCTAGCGGATGAGCAAAGAGGGGGTGAGGCCAGGAGTCAGGCTGCCCAAGGACGAGGGTGCACGTGACCGAGCGCGGGGCTCCCTTTTGCCACGGTCACGGACAGCAATCGTCTCCTCAACCCCATGGAAGCGGGGTGCTCGGATCGGCCTGCGGGCCAGGCCCAGCGAGCGCAGGCGGAGCAGTGCCAGCCGGGGCATCTGCTCCAGGCGCTGTGGAGGCACAGCTGGGAGCGGGGAGTCTGGAACCTGGCGGCGGCCTCTGCGTCTCGGCTTCCCCCCCCTTACTAGCTGAGTGACCTTAGCCAAGGCAGGAGACTTCTCTCTGCCTCGGCGTCCTCGTCGGTAAAACAACGAGGGTGTTAGACAGGACGGCATCACAGGCTACTGTAGGGATGAGGGGAGCTAACTGTTACCAAGTTCTTCGTAGAGCAGCACAGAGTAAGCACTGAGCAAATGTTGGCCATCGTCACGTGACCTTGAAGGATCTGTCCACCTCAGACCTGCGATGCCTTAGTACTTGTGGGAAGGGAATCGGGGGCACCTGGGACAGGATAGAGAGCAGTTTGGGGGGGCGTCGCATGAGGATACAGAAAAAGAAGCGTGGTCTGTCTCACAACAAAGCAGCTTTGCAAGCGATAGGCATTCTTTTTTTTTTTTTTAAATAGTGAGAAGCTTGTGACAATGATTTCAAAGCTTCTTTTCTAATTAAAATAAATGCTGCTCATTAGACTTTACATGATTCTCATCCTTTGCCCAGTCATTCATATAAATGTAGTGAGCATAAGCTGTAAGAAGAATGAATTGCAGAGCACTGTAATACACACTCATTTCGCGTGCTTGCAGGGTTTTTTAAAAATTCTAATGCATAAGGTCAAATTCTCCACGTTCATAAATCTATTGTAGGCCAGAACGGTTATCATGTCCTTGCCATTCCTCAAGAGAACTCACTCATAATTAATAAAAGCTTAATAATTAATAGAAGTATACAGGCTATTAGCTTGCTTTCCAGCTCTTCTAAAATACGTGTTCAAATTAACTTCCTTTCCCAGTTCTTTATCAACAATAAAAAAAGCAGTATGAATCCTGGCTGGGTGGTTCAGTTGCTTGGAGCATCGTCCTGTGCAGCAAAGGGTTGCAGGTTCGATCCCCAGTCAGGGCACATACCTAGGTTTGGGGTTCGCTCCCTGGTCAGGGTACATACAGGAGGCAACTGATCAATGCTTCTCCCCCTCTCTCTCGTCTTCCCTTCCTCTCTCTCTAAAACCAATAAAGATATCCTTGGGCGAGCATTTTAAAAAAAAAGCAACATGATTAAATTTAAATACTCCTTGGGACTTTAAAATAATGTAGCTTTTAGAAATGAATCTTTGAAGCATAACCAATAATTAAATGCCCCCAAGTTAGTACCCCTAAAAGTATGTCCAGCAGGATAAGTGTTGGTTTTCCTGGGGGTGGGGGTGGGAAGGTCATTTCTGGTCCAAAAAAAAAAAAAAAAATCAGCTCAACATTACAAATCGTAAGCCTTCTCAGGGACTCACACTAGCATCGCAGTGTTCATCATTTCTAGCTGCCCCCTAACGGCGTTATTTTGCTGCCTTCATTTTATAGACAAGCACACAAAGGCACAGGGACACTGTATACCTCATCTAAGGACATTCAGCTAATAATTCATAAAGCCAGCTCCACGCTGTCCAGTCCTGCTGTTCAACCTGACATTGTAATGTTTTATTCTTTCACTTTATTTTAGGAAGAAAAGTCTGGCAGTTAAAAAGCCTTCTTGTGTGAACTTCTGCACGTAGGAGTGTGATTTCCTCCCGGTCGGCTTGCCTGCGTGACCAAAAGCATGACAACCCATTAAAGAAAACCATTAACTTTACTGCCAGTGCTTCCTGAACGTACTTGATCTAGGAACCGGCATTGCGGGGACAGCCCTAAATACCCAGTAGAGCTTGTATTCCAGAAACTCTAGGGACAGTAAGTTAAAGCCAAAGTCGTCTTCCTTTCTGGAGGAGGGAAATTCACCTTTAGGAAGGACTAGGTAGGTAGGACCTGCCTGGGGCACCTGCTGGCAACGGATCTCAGGAGAACTATCCAGGGACCCTTGCCCCACGGGCTAGCTCACCATCATTGTCCCGTAACGGACAGGAATTTTATCTCTTTTCTTCTTGTTCCAAAAATCTGTGGTGCTGTATGATTGAGATTTCTTCTGTACCAAAATAGAAGATTGTGGTGGACAGCTGGCTGGAGCCATTCCTGGCCACCTGCAGGTGCCCGGCGCCTCCGGGCAACGCGCGCTCGATAGGCTCACTCGAGGACACTCGGGCGAGCGCTCTCCTTTTCAGGAAAACAGGCTTTTGAAGCAGACGAGCACTCCCTGAAAGTGCCAGTCCACCGCCGGGCCTCTCCCTGGGGGCCGCCATCTCGCGGTTCCCTCACCGTCTCCCATGTCTCTCACCTTTAAACAGACTGCCAAAGCAAATGTCTTTTAAGGCCATTCATTTTTTTCCTGAAAAAAAGAAAAGAGGCTAGACATTTGAAGGACTTTATTTTTAAAACACTTTCCCGGGAAGAGTCAGCGCTGATGGCATAGGAAATCCTTCTATTTCACGGAGTCATTAGAAATGTCTGATGAAGGCGCACAAAGGGAAATGTGGCGGAAGCCCAGAAATAGACGAACGGGCTGCATCTTGGAGCAGGAACTCATTTTGCAGCCTGGCCTCCTTTGCATGGGGTGCAAGTGCGGCCTTCCGACTCTCTGTTCCCAGTGTCCTGGGGAAAGGCACAACTGTAATTTACACGTGAAACCGTACCGGCTCCGCCTTGGTGTATTTATTAAGCAAGCCAATTTAAGGGCTTGCTGTACCTAATGGGAAATGCACTTTGGAAAACTGATTACTTATTATCCCAAATGCCTTTCATCTAAGCGTATGGTACATGCATATTTATTGTGTAAATTCATAAGTGTGTTTCCTTTGTTGTCATTTTAAAAAGTGACAAATACCAGTTAGCACGGGCCAGCCACTGTTCTAAACACAGGCGTATACTCATTGGTCTGGGTGCTCACCGCCACCCTGTGACGTGGGCGTTACCATCTCTTTTTACAGATGAGGGACTCGAGGACAGACAGGTCCCTCCCCCGAGCTCAGGGCTCATCAGCGGCAGCCCTGAGAGTCGCCCCCTGGCAGTGCGGTCCCCATGCCAGCGTCACACTCGTCCCTCGTCAAAGATGGCCGCAGGGACGGAGTCGAAGCGCTGTACGAAACACGTATCGCCCGGCTTTGTCACGCAGCGTCAAGCGTGGAATTACAATATTTTGTCATTTTGCTTTGTTTTAGGAAGACGCGTCTAGCGGTTACAGCTTTTTCACCTGCTCTTCTGCACTTAGGAATAGAATGTCCCCTGACTAGCTTTTCTACGTAAAGTGCAGATAGGAGAATCTGTTCCTGTTTGTTTAGGCTGGGTCTAAGCCTCATGGATACGATGCTCAGACGACCAGGCACAGATATTCAGGGGAAGAGGGGAAGGCAGGGCCTGCGTGGGAGGGCGGATGCAGGCTCCCCTTCCAAAGGCTCCCCAGTGTCTGCAGTGTATCCCTGTCTTATCTTTAGAATCAGCCTGTTACCCCCAAATCTCACTTGGGCGTATGAGCGACGGGGCAGTTTGGTGGGAGTTTCAAGTTTATTGACAGAAAGTTCAGTTTTGCTAAAAAAAAATAAATAAAACTTTGAAGAAAAGTTATAGATTCACATTATTTTTCAAAAGAACAGCGATGAAATATTTAATGGCGTAATTTAAATAGTAGACGCCTATGGAACTGACGCAAAAGCCTGTCTGTTGATTTGAATTATCGGGGGGAAAAAGGGAATATGACTTTGAAGTCCACTATTTCTCCCACATATGACTTACAGAGTTTCTATGCTTTCTCCCCACCATTGCTCCTTGTAAGATCTGGATTAATATTATTATTATTATTATTATTATTATTATTATTTTAAAGAGAAGGGAAGGGAGGAAGAAAGAGAAGGAGAGAAACATCGATGTGAGAGAGAAATATCTGCTGGGGGCCTTCCATAGGCGCCCCGGCCAGGTGCCCTGACCGGGATCAAACCTGGGACCTTTCACTTTGTGGGACGCCACCCAACCAACTGAGCCACGCAGGCCGGGGATGGATTAAATTAACTTTTCAAGTATTTGACCACTTATGTAAAAACACTGCCCTCAGATAAGAATCCTCGACGTTTTTACTCAGAAGGCGTTCAGTCTCATCCCATCCTTCGGAAAATGTGTTCACATGACTATGCCACGCATCCTCGTAGGTCCCGCTTCTCCTTGAACCCTACTCAGCGGGCTGCCGACATACGCAGAGTCACCCCCGTTCGGCAGCTCGCGCGCGTGGTACTGGAGACAGAGAGCTCCAGCCGCGAGCCCGCTGGCGCCGCGGCCGCCACCGAGCAGCGCTGTCCAAGGGCAGGCCCGGAAGCCGTTTTCCTTGGTTCCGTCCCTTCCGTTTCATTCAGAAACAAGGTGAGTCGTTCTGCTCCTTTCATTACATGTTAACAATGCTGGCTCCTTCTCCTGTGGGCCCCGGGGTGCGGGGCGCCCGGGGGTCCCCCTGCTGGGCGCCTCCTCGCTGCAGACTGGTGACCGCATTTCAGGAGGCAGAGCTGGCCCCCAGGAGCAGCGCCCAGCACTAACTGCGCTCCCAGTGCCCCGGCTTCCGCCTCTGACTCCCCCAGAGGATCACGGGAGCTGCTGGGCCTGGCCAGACGCAGGGCAGGAAGGAAGCAGGGGTCCTCTCACCAGCACGAGAGAAGAGGGCCCCCCAGGGAGCAGTCTCTCAGTCCCAGCTCCCCCGGGTGCTGTAGCACACCTTTCAAAATCACAGCCTCTTGACCTATAGTTCATTGTATTTCACAACTGGAAGGCACTTCCGGAATTCTGCAATTTAGTAGCAAAGGGTGCCTCTGTAACAGATAATTAAAATCCTATGAACATTTGAGTCCTATGAATCCGTGACTTGGTGAATCCAGGAGTGGATGAATATAGGACTCAGGCACTTGAAAAAAGATTTTCCTTCAGAAAGCAACAGAAACAATTCTGCTTAATGAGCAATCCTGAGTACAGTCTGCTGGCCAGCAGTTTTAGATGTCTATTAAAATCTCAATCAAGTTCTCTTTCAAAATCTTAATTATCATCTCCCCATATGAACCTCAACAAAACAGGATTGAAATGAACCTGTTATGTGCCGTACCAATTGCTTTGAAGGTTTCGTTAATACCAGTACTGTCGCACCTCGGTACACGGCGGCTGCCGAGCTCATCAAACCCTGCACTCCTCACATTTCGACGGGAAAAAAAATGTTTCAGCGCTTGGGGCCTGCTCGAGACTCGTCGGTTTTGGCAGCTGTCACAAGTTCCGGAATGAATTCATGGGCACCAAGGTACCACTGTATTTATAATTCATGACATAATTAGAATATTCACGTGAATGAAAATCCTTCAATCCTGAAATAAAGCTAAACCCCTATTTAATAAATCGGGGTTTTACTGATTGAAGCCAAGCTTATGGCAGTAGACACTGCCGTTCACCTAATCAGTGTTAACTGCCCCTCTTGCTCACAGAACCTTGGGTTTGTTCCGTTACCACCTTCTCTAGCAGGGCTGTGATCTGAAGAAGAGCTGAGGCCAGCCTCACCCTCAAAGGACGGAAGATTCGTCAAGGGCTGACGGCCCCGTCTGCGGCAGACGCAGGCCCGGGCGGGTGATGGATTTCCCCCCGAGGAAGGATGGGGAGACTTCTGCTGGGATGGGAGCTTTGAAATCGGGGTTCCTGCTTTTGAAAAGAGACTCGCAGAAGAAATCTTCTGCTGGACATGGTCGTGTTTGCACGTGATTTCTAGAACAAGGGGGCCAGTGTGCTGTCGTGAGAAGAGCCGGCCAAGAGCAGAGAGACACACGGGACAGCCGAGTGGAAAGACAAGAGAAACTCGGGTCTTTGAGCTGTTTTTCAGACACTGAATCAGTCACTGTTGAGCCGTCCTGGTTTGGTGCTGCCTGTTGCGTGACGAAATCCGTTTTCTTTATTGTTTAAATGGCTACGTTAGAGTTGTCTGTTATTTACAGATGAAAGCAATCTAACTGAAACCAAGAATAAGGCCTTGAACTTGAGAAGTCCTATGGAAGAGACAACGTTAAATGCAGAAATAACTACACGTGAACACACATGGCTGCTCTCCCATGTTGGCCGATGTGGGGTCCGGAGTAGGAAGAACACACACCAGGCTGGAGGCGGCGGGGTGCGGAGCCAGAAGGGAAACCGCGTGTGTGCTGATGACGCTTACAGGGCGCGTGGCTTGAAGGGACAGGGCTACGCTTGCCACAGGGACAACTAGACAGGGCAGACAGTCCAGAAGACTGAGAGGGGCAACAGGAGAAAGAGCTTCAAGGGGGGTGACCGGGTAACGTATCACCCCAACCGCCACGCTGCTCGGCGTGAAACCCTGCTATCAGGGCAACAGGAACACGCGGGGCGGCCCCAGGCCGGCCGGGACGGGCGGTCGCCACAAGTGTAGGGCGAAAGGAGGACGTAACCACAGTCTCCGAGGAGGGCCCGCGTGGCTGGAACATGGCCCAGATACGAGGCCCCACGGGAGAGCATCATGGGGCCGCAACAGGACCACCCTGACATCCACGTGAGAGGGCGGGACTTCACTGAGTTCGCTGTTGGGGGGGGCTATGAAACGTCCGGGCAGGGAGGGGTGCGAGCAGACCCGCGCTGGAGGACAGTCAGTCTGGAAGCAGGGGGGAGGCGGCGAGAGCGGGGAGGGGCCGGGACGCAGCCGTTGCTCCGGGTACCACCGCCGCCCCTCCCCCACCGGGAATGAGCCAGGCTGGCGGTGGGGGGCGGGGAGAGCGGAGGAGACAGAGGGCAAGGCCACCGAAGAGTAACCATCACGATGCCTGCAGCGGGCGGGCGACTAAGAGAAGCGGAGGACACAGCAGGAGCGTCGGCCCGATCGCATCGAGGAAACCAAGAAGGAGAGAACGGCAGGGCGGGGGGCCCTCCCTCAGCACCTGCGGGGGTGCCCGCCGGGGAAGGTCCCGGAAGCAATGTCAGCAGACAACGGGCACGTCGACGCTGCCTTTCAGGGCCCTCGTTAGGAGAGCCGGTGGAACGGCCGCTCGAACACACAGTCTGACCGTGCGCGACCGGGCAGCGGGTCCCGCTTACGTGATGAAATCAGTGCGGTGAGCGGTGGCAGAAGGGACCCTGCCTGGGCTACCGCCGTTGGCCCCCCCCCGTCACCCTCAGCTCTGCGCTGTCCGGCCCCGCCCTCCTCCCAAAGCCGGGGTCACCAGAGTCGGCTTCCTTCCCGGGTCCCCAGACGTGAAGCTCAGCCCTCGCCGATCTCCGAAAGCCCTGAGCTCGGACTCATCTGCGCAGCCGCGGCCTGAGCTCGGGGAGCCGGGTCGCGTGTCCGGCCAACGAGGGTGGAGCGCGGCGGCCTGCATTTCACAGTGAGACGTGCGCGGTGCGTCCCCGAAATGCAGGGCCACTCTGCGCCTCTCTCTGCCAGCTGGTCCCGGGCCCTGAGTCCCTGCTTCGCTCATCCGTTGAGCACCCCAGTCCCTCTAAGACAAGACTGTCTGGCCCGTCCGTCTTCCAGGCACTGGCCGACGTTCGGGTCGCCCGAGGTGGCGTGTCCGGCCCTGCGCCCTCACTGAGCGGGGGCTGTGCTCCACGCAGGCCCAGGACACGCCTCCCCGGTGCCGACTTTCCCAGGACACTCGCGCTCTGTGACTCGCCGGGCCCGGCCCACACTCTGCGGGGGGCCAGACAGCCAGAGCTCCGGGGGACGGACGGCCTCTCCTTCCACGTCCACGCCCGCCCTGTCCTGACCCTGCTCCCAGGCCTTGCTACCCAAGTGCATCCTTGCAGAGAGCACCCAGGCACGGGGCGGGGGGTGGCCCGGGGTCAACAGAAACGGGGGGAAACGGAGCCTGCTCTGTCCCCTCCATGAACTGCCAAGCGTTTACTGAGGCAGAGAGGCAACAGCACACCTCTGGGGGGCTTGAGGAAACGTCCCCTCTTATTTCTCTCTTTCAGTGTCTTGCTCTTTAAAAGAGCCAAGGCTCTCGGAGGGAGACTCCGGCCAACAGCTGCGCACAAGTCCAGCTGTGGATGGAGCGAATAAACACTCAGGAGGGTCTGGCGGGGTGGGGGGCGTTTCAGGGAGGTTCCGGGAAAGCGAGGAGAGGCTCGCTCGGCTGGTTCACAGACTGAGCGGCTGCCGTCCCAGGGAGCGGAGGGAGGCGTGGAAGTGGAGGACCTGGTGGGGACCGGTAGCCGCACCTCCCCACACTCACGCATACCTGTGTGGCTCAGAATTCAGGCCACTGCCAAGGCGCTAATATATTACAAACTATTCCTATTACATATCCAGTCGCCAAACAGCCTCCCCCTTCTTAGCGCGACGAGAACCCACAAGCCCTCGCGTTTCCGTGTTTCTCACATCTCCTTACCTGGGATCCTACGTCAATTCAGAATGATTTGGGAAAAGCAGCGTTGGCACAAAGAGGTCGGACGAGGTGGTTAAATGCAAATAAATCCCACATAACGCCCTGGGAAGGAACTAAGCCCCGGTTTCTCTTTCATCTCCCTCCTATTCAGTGTTCATCCTGGTCTAGCTGTTTCCTCCTATTTGGAAACGCCCACAAGACATGATTTCTTCTGATTTTTTTCTTTCAACTCAACATCGTCTGGGCTCACTAGTCAGGTACGCGTGTACCATCCCGCCGCCTCGCCGCCCTTGAGTAGAAGAAGTGTTCCATTGTCAACGGGCACCTCAGCCATTCGACGTGCACATGGAGCTTCTATCCCATCCTCCGAACCGGTTTTCTCCATCCGACTTGCTCCCACGACACGTCAGTTACAGCCCCCGCGCCTGTTCCTCACTCTTTTGCTCCTGTAGCAACTCCCTGGCACAAGCAAAGGGACGAAGTGAAGACGCACCGTCCTCTTCCAAACCCCGGACTCCCTGGCCACAACCCCGCGTGTCACCGGAACACGGTGCGCCACAGAAAGAAGGGGTTTGGGGGCCAGGGAGACCTCTGGTGTCTAATTACTCAACTTCCTGCACGTCGATGAACATTTTTTGAGTCTCAGTGTCTTCTTTTGCAGAAGGGGGATGATAATACCAAATGACGGAACCATTGTGGGAATCAAGTTACCCACCGTCCCATTAACCTGCTCAAAAGCACGAGCTTCTATACCGTCAGCACCTACGACAAGGAAACTGAGGATCGGCGGGGTCAGGGGTCAGGGGTCAAGGAACCGGCCCCACATCACACCCCGCAGCAGCAGACCTGGGCCCACGGCAGAGAAGTCTGATTCCCAGTCTGCCTCAGTACACAGTTCTCCTTCTCTTCCAGCCAAATCTGAACGTGCCGCCCCTCCCCGAGCCTCGTCACTGAGCCACGTTCTCAGAGAAGCCGCCTCCGTGGACTGAGTTCACAGGCGTTACTGTCTTCACGGGGCTACCCAGCATCTCACTCAGTCCTGGTGAACTCGGCGCCCGGCGCGAGGGGGCCCGCCACGCCCCGGCACCTTCTGGTGCCCGGGTGAGTTTCCAAGGCCCTCGGGTCACTTTTGCATGAGCCTTTGACCCCTGAGGCCAGCAGAGCCCTGGGCACACAGCTTCCTGCCAGCAGCAAAGGCCTTGGTAGGCAGGGGCGTAAAACACCAGGGACAGATTCTAACCTAAGTCTCAACCTCCGCTCTGCCAGTCTTCTGGCTGCGAGATTGTGAGGGAATCTAATTTAGGGAGCCTGGGCTTTATCATGTCTAAATGGCTACGCTACCCATGCCACCTGAGCGGCGAGCCTTTCTGTGAATGACAGAGCTTTACCCAACCGCGAGGGGGCGCGCTGCTCTGCAGTTGACATCTGACGTCCTGACTTTGGTGTTTGATCAAGGCACCCAGGGTGGGCATCTGGCAGGCCACCGCTGCAGGCGCAGCCAGAGGTCAGAAGTCTGGTTCCGCGTCCCGGCCTGCTTCATCCCATTACCTCACGTCTGCTGGGCAGACTCTGCTGTCAGCCCCGGGCTGACGCCCGCTGCGAGAGCCTCCCGGTCTGGGCTGCCGGGGACCGTGCTCGCCATGGGTGGGGCCCCGCCCAGCCCACCCAGCCCGCCCCTCAGGTGGGCCTCCTTCCTGCCCCACTCTGTGTCCCCGTTCCCGCCTATGACCCTGGCTCAGCACAGGTGCCTGATGGCCAAGTGACCGTCTCCTCGAGCTGCGTGCCAGACGCCTGCCTGCCCACGCTCCAAGCTGCCATCCTCACGGGGCCTTCTCTGCCCTAAATGTTCCACCAGCTTCCCGGTCTCTGCGATCAACGCCTACACCACGTCCAGTGCCAGGGCCGCTGCAGGTCCCTTTGTTGTGGGGAAAACAAAACCTACGCTTGGTGGTCAGCCTGAGCCTCCCACCGCTCTCTTCCCAGCGCAGCTGTTGCGCACCTGGCCGGCGCACACGCAGCCAGAGGCTGGGCGGTCTTGGCACCTGCGGTTCCTTCTAGCCGCGCCATTAGCCCAACTGCTTGCACGCGCTTCCTTCGCAACCTGTGAGGTTTTCTCACTCGAATTTTCTTAAGGTCTCCCTTCCGTGTGAATGAAGCCAAGACACAAGCACAGTCCCATCAGAAAGTGCATGCAAATCCAATTAATCCAACCAAAGCTTGTTTGTGTAAAAGCCTGTCTTATGTACTCTTTAAAGTCATTTCCCATGAATGGAAATCTTAATTAGAGGACTAAATTTAGAACGCTAGAGCATCTTGCAAGAAAACCAAGCACATTTAATCCTTGGTACCATAAGCTGGAAAATCGGAGTTTCACCCACCAAGAATAGCATGGCTCTGCTTCATGCACGTTTCAAGCTATGCTTTCTGAAAGAACTGCAGTATCATGTCCCCACATTTCTACAGCAACATACAGATGTGTTTCCCCTCAATTTCAGCGAGGTCACTGAAGACATTTATTACACAGGTGAGCACACCTGTTATGCTATTTAGAAAATGCAAGTCAAACCCTGGCTCGGTGGCTTGGTTGGTTGGAGTGTCATCCTGTGAACCAAAAGATTGCTGGTTTGATCCCCAGTCAGAGCACACACTTAAGGCTGTGGGTTTGATCCCTGCTCAGGGTGCAAACAGGAGACAACCGATCGGTGTTCCTCTCTCACACCGATGTTCCTGCCTCCCTCCCTCCCTCCCCCCGACTCCCTCCTCCCCCCTCCCTAAAATCAATAAACATGTCCCGGAATGAGGACTGCAAAAAGAAAGAAAATGAAAGTCACGATAACCTACTTGTAGAAGCCAAACATAGCCAGGATAACAAAAGTATCCTTGCCAATTTAAAGCTTAATTGTGCACACATAAACTTTCAAAACTGTACAAATATTGACCTTCTAACATCGTTCATGTTGCGAATGATTTAAAATCACAGAGCAGGCGTGTCACTGGATTCACTTCTTAGCACCTCTCTCGTTAAAAGTTGATTTCACAGTGATGTTTCCATTTTAAAAATACAAGTTCTCCAGAACACGCTTGGCAGCCTAGCCCCACGATGATGACTCAGTGGCGCCCGAAGGCTCTCAGCGAGATTCCAACTAGAAATCTAGTGAGCCTCCGGTAGCTCACCAGATCAAAATCAGCCACAGAGATGGGATCGCTTCTGTAAGCCAGGGAGACGTGGACGTCCCACTCGGCAGACAGAGGAAGCGAGGCTGAGAGGTTACCATGTGTCACCCAGGTTCCCCTCCACACCTGGGAAGGGAACTCTGACTTCAGTCCCGGAGCAAAGGTGTAACGTTTTTTCTGCGAAGCTGCCTTGCATTCTGAACCGAATTACATCTGTGCCGGCCACCACCGCATCCCAGGCATTCTCGGAGGTCCGTCGGCCGGCACGGGATCTGGAGCCTAAACGACATGCTGTCTGCTCGGCACACCCTCCCCGGCCGCCCTGCCCAGCCCACATCACCCCGCCTCAGGAATCTCCTCTCCGTCACCCCTTCTCCCACGCCCCTCACCCCTCGCCGATGCCAGTCTTGTGCACCTCTGACGGGGCTAGCATATTTGGGTTCCGTGGAGACGGGAACCCTTCCTTCCCTCTTTGAATAGGCAGCAGAAACAAAGCTTGCCCAGGGAGGGTGATGGAATTCGCACCCATTTGATACGGTGAGGTGCTAACATGCACTTGTTTGACAGTTCGCCCTAATTGGGAAATGCCGAGAGTCCGTGAAAGGTACCCATGCCCAATAAATCCCGGACTTCATTTTCCCAGTTCCTCGCGAAGTTGACTGCGGTTGTAAGTGAGCTGCCCACACAAGCAGCCTGAGTCTTTCTTGACTCATTCATGTCAGTCGCTGAAACACCACTAATTTTGATCGCTCTCCGAGGAGGGAGACTCTTCTCGAAAATAGTTCCACGCGCTGAGTCAAATGTTTCAACTCTCAGTCTAGGATTACTAATGAGAAGGTACAGGGCATGAATCAGAGACCCCAAGTGGCAATGAAGTCATGACTCATCTCGTGGAGAAACGCCACCGGCCCTCCCTCCGCCCCCGGGGACGCGGAACAAGTGTGCTGATGTACCGCACACCGAGATTTCAGAGTCGAAGCAGGCGGGCAGTTGGACTTACAACGCAGAAAGGACAGTGGTGTGCTCTGCAAACCGCCCAGTGCGCTGGAAAAGGGAGTAATGAAATATAGAAAATGTCTGGGGAAGCAGTGGTGACGGGGGAAATAGGATGGTTTCGAAGGCTTTCAAAACAAAATGATAGCTGTTGGAAACCTGGTCCCTTTGAAGGAAATATGATTTCTTGGGGAAACTATTTGAACCTAGGGATGATTGGGAAGTAAAACAAAACATTAAAGACTTGGGTTTTTGAAAAATAATTCGGATGGACTTTATAACCAAAGTATCTATGAATGGGTAGTACACCTAAATATATTTTATCATTAAATATAACATTTACTCAAATGCCTGGGATATTAATAATAGTCTTAAAGGGAAAAAAGAGTACCCCAAATCATCTTAAACTTCTCTAATTCTGTTCTCTTAAAATACACAGATAGTTACTTCCATCTACCATTTGGGAGGCCTTGATTAAGCACCATGTGGAAGCAAGAAGAAAACATATGTGAGCCATAATTGCTGGTCTATGAGAATTTGCAATGTTTCAAAGGCCAAAATATTTGTATGCAATTGACTATAACGCATAACCACGCGGTATATACCACATCGTATGTGCTACATGCAGTTGCAAACGTTCTCCTAACAACCTGATTGCAAGATGGCAAATCCAATTGGAAGAGGTGGCTTAGCGTTTTGTCTTAAGGACCAAGAGTCCCCCTCAGTCTCGGTTGGAAAGAAAATGCCACAATCTCTTAGCAAGGCCTGCTGGGTCATAGGAGGGGACAGTGCATGTTATTTATTATGCAGTGCTTTGCCTATTTGAAAAAAAAAAATTTAACTTACTCACTTTACAGATGGTAGCTTTCTCCCAACCCCAAGCCTTGTGCATCAAGGAAATAAAACTATGCAAAATCCCTGCTGCCATTGCTGGGGGTGCAGTACCCCCGACACGGATCAGTGCGGGCGCCCCGCCTTACAAACCCAGAACGACTCTGATGAAGTCAGATGTGCACAGCCAGCCCGGTGGCCGGGCCAAATCCATGCCATGTGAAGGTGGAGGTTTGAAGTCTCACGAGAGGAAGAATCAGAGAACTGAACGATAACTCCGTGCCTTGGGGAACCATCCAGGTTGTTAAGTATGGCTTCGAAAGGTGAGACAGGCCCGTGAATGCAGAGTCAGAGACAGACCCTGCCTCACTGTAAGGCACAGAGTCCTATCAGAGAGACTGGCCTTCTGAACAGAAAGGACTGCGGCGGCCGGGAGTCGGTCTCCTGCCCCGGGGGGAGTTCAGACCCTCCCGGACCATAAAGCTCCTAGACTTTCTCAGGCTCCGGAAGGTAAGCGTGCAGCAGAGCAAGAAGAGATGAGGTCACCTGCTTGTCAGGCCACCGAGTCGCCGTTCCTTTCACTTGTTTGCTTCCATTTCAGATCATCATGAAACCTGCAGAGACAACACTTCCTGCCAAGCCTCTACCCTCGCTACTTCCACAAAACGGCGCGTGTGATGCTACGCTTGCCTTCGATTTGTCCTGCTTTCTGGCTCGCTCCCAGCCCATGCCTGCTGTAGCCACCTTCTCTTTTGTGGCGAGTACGTCGGGTAAGAGGAAAAGGCAATTAGTCAAAAAGGAGTTTATAGGAAAGACAGGTCACTGTTGAGTAGAAGCTCAAGGGAACAGTCAGGAGAGAGGGGGGACTGGAGGCCCCGCGTTAACGGAGGGAAAGTGTCTGAATAGACGTCAGCAGAGCAGGGAGCGGAGCACCCCACTCCGTAGCTTCCTCAGGTCTCCTGGCCCCAGGACACGCCCCACAGGATCACGTGAGAACTTTGTCCATTTCAGAGTACTCCTGAGTCCCTTCAAAAAATCAAAGACTTCAAAATATAAATGTATTTTAAATATATGAATGTCTATGCTCTTCTCTTAAATGTATTTATGCCGCTAAAGAGTTCTTTCATGCCTCCAACGAGCTGCCAACCCTTGAAGAAACGACTACAGCTTGGGTACCACAGATCGGCTGTATGTGGCCACGCACAGTGTTACACATTATGTTATGCTAAAGTCACACTGTAAGAATTTGAAATCTGCACATCAAACACGGGTAGGATTTTGTTGTGGTCAACCGCAGCGAGTTCCATGTGCAGCTTTACTTGTCACCTGAAAAGGTTCCTTAACTGATGTTGGCAACGCAGAAGAAGGCATTGTAGAGCCAGGTGATTTGGGAAATAGAGGCTCCTGGTTTCCTAGCGGCTACTACCTGTTCACTGTCCCAGACTTCACTGTGAATCCAGCATTCAGTACAATCTTTCTGGCCGGCAGTAGAGACTCACAAGAAAAGGACTCGCAGACTCACATCCTCTTCATCGCTCTCTCCCGATGCAGAGGGTCCTTGTGCCTGGACTTAGCCCCTCCATGACTAAGAGCGCGTTGGAGCCGCTTCGTGAGGCCTGCTGCTTCCTGCTGTGGGTCGTGGGCTGGCTGCGCGCTCTTCTGGGCTCAGTGTCCTGTCTGTAAATTAGGATAACAGTAGTGCCCCTCCCCAAAGCTGTCCTGAGGGTCCAATTAATTAATACGAGTGAAGCATTGACCAAATGCCCGGCCTGGACCAAGTGCCCATATGGGGTAACTGACTCTGTGTGTGATCTGCCATTAGCATGGCCTTGGGCAGGCCGCTTGGCCTCTCTGGCCACTCATTTGAAAATTGAGCGGTCAACCAAAGCATCTCTAGGATCCCCGCAGGGCCAGAAAGTGCCAGCTACAAACAAACTGGCATGTTCCCTCTCACGTCGGATTCACCAGTCTCTTCCGAGAAGGCCATGGCAGGAGCCGACAGAGTGGCTGGAATGAAGTGTCTCCTGGCTTCGTGTGTCTGCAGTCTAGGCTTTCCCCAGAGAACTGACAGGGGACCCCACGTCATCGTGTGACGAAGAGCCAGAGAGAAGAGGAACAAAGGTCTCTGGGCCAAAGAACAACAGGGCATTCACGCCGTTTTGACTCTTCATTCATGCTAGTGATGGAACAAACCCAATGCGGTAAAAGCACTCAGGGTGGGAGAGGTTATTGTCTCCACCCCAAAGACAGTGCTTTGTTCCTTAACTGGAGGTGTCAGGAGTTCATTTTAAATCACAGGGCGAGGCCCAGACGCGCGCTCTCTTTCCAGGACGGCTCACTCGGGGGCTGGGAGAGCACGACGCTCCGCTTCGATGGGGTCTCTGGACCTGTGCGCTGCTTCCCGGCCCGAGAACGCCGCAGGGTGAGAACAAGCAAAACCTGAAATTTCCATTACAGAACACTGATGCAAAAGTACCGTTTCAGCTGCACTACTGAAATCACCTGTAAAGGGTTGCAGGGGGATTGTCGCGCTAGAAACACAACAAACAATTTACTCAGCGCGGAGGTCTCCTTACAGCAACGCAACCCTGCCTCCTGTAGAGGGAAATGGCCCCGGGGTGGGGGTCCCTAGTGTGTCAGGACTGGGGTCCCACCCCACCGCCCGACGGTGTCCCAGGCCTTTGGCTTCCTGAGGCCGCTGCGGAAGACTGGGAGGAGGGCGAGGTTGGCTTTAGTCCTGGTTTGGGGACGAGTGACCTCCTTCATCCTGATTTTCACGGGGCACTATGTGTGGAAGGTGCTGGGGATGGGGAAGGTGAGCAGGGGAAGGAGTCCTGAGCAGCGAGTGGCCCCTTATCAGGACGGGCCCACGGCAGAGCGGCTGCCACACGTCTCTGCTCTCTGGATGTTAATTAACAACTGATGTAATTAGCATGGTGGATATTCAAAAATGATTTTTTTTTAATCGATGAAAGTCGTGACTTTTAATTAGCGTGATGGATGCTAAAAACGGAGTCTTTATTGGTACAATTAAAGCTCTGCGAGCTACGTAGGTTGACGAAAATAGCTTGGAGGCTCTTCACACCCGCGTGAACAGGCGGCAGACCCCCTGAGGGCTGTCACCCTCGCCCCGAAGGCTCGTGCTCGCGGGACCCCGGGGACAGCCTCTGGTCTCGGGGAGGTCTGCTTGAAGCTTGCCAGCCTGAGGAGGCAGGGCCCGCGGGGCCAGCGGACCTTCTCGCGCAGGACGTCGCATGCTCGGGACACTGAACACGGGGAACAGGGCAGACAGACAGCGTTTTGCCTGCTTTAGTGAACGGCTGTTGCGTAACCATGTGCTCATCTTTACACACTTCACCTGGTATCCAGCGGACTTACCTACCAAAAGTCACCAAAGAATTGCATGTGACGACCCGGGCTTGAGTCAGGTGACAACACCCTGACCCGTCTAGTGGGGGAAACGGGACTGGACGTACGTGCCATATAAAGCCCAGTGGAAGGTTATTTTAAAGCCACAATTTGCAAACGAGGTGAAGGAACCAAAGAGGAGAATGAAATTATGTCAGCTGATCTGCTCAAAGGAGTGGATACTAGGTCTGGAAGGATATAGCCGAATGTTCCAGAAAGTTACGTGTATTTTGGGCAGGGGCATTCTAGATGGTAAAAGCAAAGGAAATTAAAATGTATGTATTTATTTATTTTTTAAAAGATTTTATTTATTTTTATAGAGGGGATGGGAGAGAGGAAGAGCAGGAGAGAAATATCAAAGTGTGGTTGCCTCTCACCACGCCCCCTGCTGGGGACCTGGCCCACAACCCAGGCCTGTGCCCTGCACTGGGAATCAAACCGGCGACCCTTTGGTTCGCAGGCTGGCGCTCAATCCACTGAGCCACACCAGCCAGGGCTAAAAATGTATTTATACAAGAAAGTATAAATTCATTATATATGTATATATACACACACACAAATAGAACATACACACACACGTTCTCTCATTGAGAAATGTCCACCAAAAGACTGTGTTTTGAGTTTTAAATATACCTGGTCTCAAAAAAATCTTGATGATTTAAAAAAAAAAAAATGAGGTGATTTTCTTGACAGTGATTCCGAAACTACATCTGTCATAATATGACTCAAAAAGCAAGCTGCCTGCCGAGCGAAAACCGGCATTCTCAGAGCGAGTGTAAATAGCGCCGAACATAGAACTTCACTTCACATATTTTAAAACAGCTCCCATCAGAATGCCATTCCTTGTGGTTTCCCAAAGTCTGAAGAAAGGGCCTCCTGATGCCGGGCTCAGACCCCGACTGAGGCCGGAAGGCGCCTTCCCAACCTGCGAGGACGGCGTTGTTGCCCCGGGAAGGCCAAGCGCTGGTGGCTGTCCCACTGGCCCAGGAACAAGTGCAGTGTGGTCTCTGAACACAGATTCTAAATTCCTCTTTTCCTGTCTGATCGTACCTGAGTCTCTACATTAACAAGCATGCGGATGCTGCAAAGAGCACAGCCTGTCACTTGCTCTCACCGCCCCGTCCCCCTGTCTTGTAGGAACGCCACCATCGGTGCTGGGAACCGCACCGTGGGCGCCTGCCTGCCGCCAGCTGAGCACTGGACTTGAAGAAACAGGTTCGGGTCCTGGATGGGCCGTGGTCCACCTGGAGCGAGCCGCTGGCGCTCCCTGGGTGGGTCGCCGCGGGGACGGACTGAGAGGGCGGGTGTGACCGGCAAATGGCTCACTCACTCTTTCTGCAAACGTGACAGTCACACCCAATGTCCTTTCCCTGTGCACACTCAACGAACATTATCGGCGTCTGTGCTAGAAGAACAGCCCTCGCCTACCGCGGACGTCACACATGCTTATACTGAACTGGTACAAGGTGTCATGTGATCCTTCTCTCATCCAACCAGAAAACGGAAGCTTGGAGATAGAATTTCGTGCTTGCTGTCTGAACTCAGTACACAACCCAAGGAATGGCATGTGCCTAGCACGCAGGAGATGCACTATCATCACTTAAAACTTTTATAAATAATGTCTTCTTGGTGCAGTGCAATTTAAAAATTCACCTGATAAAATCCATAATTAACAGACGGTATCCACACTGTTCCCTGGAAACATTATTTCTCTCAAATGAATGGGATGATTCTTTATAATAACCTTGGCAATACTCCAACCTTATTGAGAGATTTTTGAAGACCAGCATAAGCAGAGGACTTGGAACAGATCCATAGACCCCCAAGAAGGAGTTCAAACTTGTAGAGGACCTTGGACATCTGCCAATCTGCAAAGGCCCAGGACGCTCTGCCTAGAAAATTGCATCTATACCTACATGCCGTGTTGTCTACACAATTGCGGTGTGTCCTCTGTGTCCCCATCTAGTGCCAGGTCCCAGTGAAGACGCGTGCTCAGAACGAGAGGCCCCTCGGCGCCTGGAGCTCAAGGGTGGTTCCCCGTGAGCGCAGGTGCCTGGCGTGCAGGCCACAGACGCGGCAGCCGTGGCTGCAGGGAGGGACAGGAGTGGCTCGGCGTCCCTTCTCTGCCCGCCGCCCCTCCACAGCATTTCCACAGGAAACAACAACACAGCCTCCTGCGCCACACCCTGGACCGTCAGCTACGCGGGCACCCGACCGTCCCGTCAAACCGGGAACACCGAAATGGACAACAAAAGGCTCGAGAACATGTTGACCCTTCCAGGACTGAATCAGCGTCGCTAAAAATCTCTCAAGATTCATGAATGTCCTGGGATAAAGGTGTGCAACGAAAAAGCCAACGGCCCCGCGTCGCTGACTCGCCGGCACTATCGCTGTGGGGCCCTGGACCGGCCAGCTCCTCTCTCCGAGTCTCCTTGGTCCGTTTATTGGGAAAATGACGTCTGTCAAAGGATTTTAGAAATTTAACACAGGTCTGGCATATAATCTCACTAAGCATCCTATGTCTCACTTAGGAAGTGGGTTGAACGATAGCACCCGTTTAAAGAAAGTCCCCCCAAGCCGAGCATGAAAGGAAGTAACACGGTAAATGACTGTCACGCAGCGCTGAGCGCCTGGGAAACCTTAGCCGGCGTGAGTGCATGGGAGAGGCGCAGGCGCCCCGAACCCAGGGCTCGCCGGCCCCACCCCGGGAACAGAGTTCTGACTGAGCTCTCCCACGCTGGCTGCCCAGGCTCCCCGGGCTTGTCGGGGAGCGGGCTGAACTCGGGGACCTCTACCCGGCGCTGACAGTCCCTCATCCCTGGAATCCACAGGCAAACAAAGGACTTGGCTGGGCGCTTTAAACGGGCTGTCTACATTAATGACCACAACCCTGGGAGGGCGTCAGGGGGGCCACACACACTGTGTGGCCGGGCTCCGCCTGGACACTCAGGTACGTTAACCCACTTTGCACTCATACTAATACTCATACGGCCTCTCTCTTACAGCTGAAGGAACTGAGGCACCGAGGGCCTGGCTCAAGTTCACACGAGGGGGGCGCGGCCGCAGATCTGGGCTTCCAACCCAGGCTGTCTGACTCCAGAGCCTGAGGTCTGAACCGCTGCAGGCGCTGGCTCTTAAGGGTGGGCTTTTGCCTCTCGTTTATGAATGAGAACAGTGAGCCCAAGGTCCTACGGACAGTTAGCGGGAGAACCCAGGGTGAGAACCCAGGCTTGTCCGGCTGCCATGGCCGCGCGCTCTGTCCTGGCCTGCGCCCAGGAGTGCGTTCCAGGAGCTGCCCGGGGGGCCAGCAGCCCCGGCGAGGCTCCCAGGAGGAGGGGTCTGCAGAGAGCCTTAGGCACCTGGATCTAATGAGCCAGAGCTCTGCATACAAGACATCTTTCTGTCACTACCAGCCTCTGCCACGTGGGGTGACACCACAGCCTTGGAGCGGCAGGAGCTCCGGGCCTCAGCCTCTGAGTCCACAGGGAGCTTCCTGGGCGTGTCGACCCAGGACTCAGATGCCCTCGCGCTGAGAGCGGCCCTGCTCCGAGGGGCCTCCGGTCTCGCTTCCGGCGCTGTGAGGCGGGGCGGTCGGGCCTCAACTCCTTCGCATCATCCGGGAGCTGGGAGGCCGAAGCAGCCACCGTGTCTGAGTTAGGGAGGCAGAAACTGCTGTCTTCCCCAGTTCTTGTACTCAATGGAAGGTCACCAATTGACCTTTCTAAACTGCACATGGTGCTTTGGCAAATGCGACCCAGATCCCACTGAACCTCACAGGTTTTCTGAGAATTTATGAGCCACGCCACTTTTGTAAATGAGCCCAAATTACCGGTGTTCTCTGAAAACACAATTAAAATAATATTTCCCAACATCAAATAGACTTGGGAATACAGAGTGTAAAATCATCTCATGGATATTTTAATCAAAGAAGAGCCCTATACTACTGTCCCCAAAATGTGCTAAAACACTACCCATCAGACGATGTCCCTACATGACTCAGCTCCCCACAGAGGGAGGGAAAGCCACCGCCTGGCACCGGCACCCCGGGACTCCTCCCCGGACCTGCGCCTTCCCCAGCCAGGCGCCCGCCCGCCGCTCCCACGAACAACACAGCCATCGCCGGTCCAAGAGCGCAGCCCGCACTTGGGCGACCAAGTGCTCATCCGTGCAGCTGCTTCTGGGACGTCCTGACTCAAACTCCATTTCGGCTTCTCCTTCGAGTCCCATCTCAAATGCCACCCTACGTGAAGCCTCGCCTTGCCCCTCCGAAAGTAAAATGATCTCACCGTCTGCCGAACCCCCAGCGTCTCCGTGCCGCGTGCACACATACACACTGATGGCGGTCCACGGTAACGCCTCTGTTGTCATGGCCTGTCCTGACCTTTGGCGTGTTAGCTGATTGGGCCATGAACGCCTTAGGGTCAATCAGCCTCACGCGGTGCTCACAACACAGGAACTCGGTAAACAGTTACCAAATTATTCTTTTATTAATGATGCTAACGAGACAGTGATTCCTCTGGCGTATCAGCTATGGGCCAAGGATGGTATTCATGTACGGAATCTAATTTAATACTCAAAGTCCTGTGACTCGGGAAAATGAAGGCTTAATGAGCTTAAGTCGCTTGTTCAAGGTCCCCCCGCAAGCCGTGTCCCCGCTGCTAACAAAGCAGCAGGACGGACATTGGGTCCGAATCCAAGTTTGTTAGACTCCAACCTGGTCCCCAAATCACCCCAAGATAAAAGGGATACAACTAAAAAAATACAGTGCTTTCAACTTTTAGATAAATAAGTTTAGAAAAATACACACCGAAACCTCAGCTTGTGGCAGTGAGAAGAGCTACTTTTCAAAATTAATCTCTCCATTAATTCAAAATTATCTTTGAAGGACCTTGATCACTGCAGCCCAAGAAATACATGAGATGGAGGAAGAGACTGAGGCTTCCATTGGGAAAAATTATTTTACAACTAAACCCAGTCTGGATATGGTAAGAGAAGAGGTGAAAGCTTAGGCATCTGGCAGAGTAGGTTGAAATTCTGGGCATAGCGTGTTTAGCCCTGGTCCTTGGGCATGTTACTTAATCTTCCTAAGTCTCAGTTTCCCCAAATGACAGGTGACAAGACTAGTAATTGCTTTAAGAGATAATGCAAATATTGGGCGGGTATAAGGCGTGGAACTCAGCAAACAATGGCGCCACTGCTGCTATTATTAAAAACAGTATTTTCACGCAAGTGGCTGTGTGAAGCCAGCCCCCTTCAGAGGCACGGAGCTGCGGTCACTGGTCCTGACTTCTCGCCCGGAGACCGGACGCCCCGCAGAGCAGAAGGGGACCAGAGGCCAGCAGCGCAGCGAGCCCCTGAAACCCCGCCTTCCCTCCTCTACCCACGGACACCCCGCCCCGTTCTTTCTCCAGACCCTGAAGAACTGAACTTCCAACTTGTAAACCAAGTCGGCTCCTCCCTGGAGGCCCACCCATCGGCCGTCTCCCGTCTCCTTCCCAAGCCGTGGTACCGGGTGCCCGTCTCGTGGGCAACGGCATCACACCTGCCACCTTGGCCTTCAGGGGCTTCTCGATTATTGTCCGGTCCTCAGCGTCCTCAAGGGTCACTGCACAGATGCACTCCCAGAAGGTGCACGCGGCTGTGACCTGCAGAGCGGGGCCCAGGGCAGGCCCTCCGCCCACCCCGACTGATTCCGCCCCCTGCTCAGCTCCCCCAAAGCAGCAGAGGATCAAAAGCGTCGGCCAATGTGTTCGTGTCTCTACCTGCCACCTGCCACCCTGGATGGCTGTTAAGATCTGAAAAGTGCTGCCTCATTTAAATAACACACAGAACAGCTATGACTAAGGAAGGAGTTGCAGACATTATTGATTATGGTGGTAAACAAAACCAGTGTTGAAAGCAACAGGCTTTAAAAAAAAAAAAAACCAAAAAAAAAAAAAGAACCCTGAAAAATCCCTGAGCTATTTGTCTCCTGGAAACCGTGTGCCTGGGAACCCAACATCTGCAAAAATGGCCTCAAGAAAACCAATTTTTTTTCTCTTCCTGCTTTTCCCATGGAGGCAGAACACAAACATGAAGCTGGATTTGGGGTTTCTCTCACATGTTAGCAAATTACAATGAAAACAAAACAAAACATTTTCGCATGCAAGGTGCAGCCCCCTCTCAAACCGGCACCCTGGAGCCCACAAGAAGTCCGCCACCAGGCACACCCATGACGCGCAAAGTTCCTGCAGGGTTAGCACGAAGTTCCGCGGCTGGGTCCTGGGATTCTGTGGTGTGGGCTGGGCAGTTTTCATTCTTTTTTCTAAATTACTGAATGATCTCCCCCTAAAGTCAAAGAAAAGATCCAAACCTAAGAGATACAACAGATGATCTTAACATTCACTGCGATTTGCAGATGCAGCCACCAAAAATATCGCTTGCCTCCTCCTTTTTAATTTCCGATCTGTTATCTGTTGCCTGTCCAGGGAGGGGGAGGGGGCGGAAGACAGGGACCGAGGGGAGAGCGCGCAGCAAGGGGGCCTCCAACACTTTCACAACATCACAGGAACCAGCTTTCCTGAAGAAGCACCGCCAAATCTCCCACCAAGAACTCCGCAGCCTCTTCACATGCGTAAATTGTTAGATGATTATCACCCTAACATCCACACATGCAGACGCGCACGGATGTGTCCGTATAGACACGCGCACACAGTCCATGCGCCCGGAGGCGCCCGCAGGGAGGCTGCCACAGGGAAGGACTGCGCGGCCCGGGAGGCCCTGGAAGAAGCGCCGGCCTTGAGACCGGCCCCTGCAAGCTCCCAGCGGAGCTCTTCCGCGAGGAGTTGTTCTCTGTTCTCTCACAGCTGCGGTCAGCTGGGTCCCTTTGGCACTTTCACCGACCCGGCAGGAGGTGGCGAAATGGGCACGGGCGCCCCAACCGGGGAGCGGGAGTCCCCTCCACCGCTTAGCAATAGGTCCCCTGCCCCTGTCGCTGGCCCCGCTGGGGCTCACCTTCCCGTGGCAATCTGGCAGCAAGGCCACCGCGCGGATGAGGTCAAGATGCACCCCCGCGGCTCACCCCTTCCCCAGGCCCCGACCCCACCCAGCCCCTCCGACAGTCCCTCCGCTCCCCTCCCCCGCTCCACCGCCAACACTGCAGCTGCCGCAGGGGTGCGGGGTGGCGCGCGGGGGAGACGGATCGGGGCGCCCTCCGCACCCTCCCTGACGCGCCCCGGCAGATGTCCGCTGGGGAAGGGTCTGTCCGCGAGTTGGAGGAACTCGCTGGGCCCAGGCTGGGGCGCCCTTGCCTCGGCGGGGCCTCCGCCCGGCAGGAAGGGGTGGGCGCGGGCGGGCGCGGGGCTTACCACGAGCACGGGGACCCCGGCGGCCAGGGAGTAGAGGAGCGCGGGCGGCACGGCGCTGCTGTCCTCCGGGCCCGGGTAGGGCTTGCGGTAGGCGCTGTCGTGGCAGAAGAAGCCCTGCACGTTCACGGCGAACGTGTCCGTGTACTCGAAGTAGTACGCCAGCATCACCGTCCCTGCCATGATCACCATCTGGAAATAGAGCATGCTGCTGGGGAGCGCGGCGGCCGGCGGGGGCATGCAGCCTCCCGTCGCCGAGGAGCCGCGGGCGCGGGCGCGGGCGCCGCCGAGGAGGAGGCGCGGGCAGGGCCGGGCCGGGCTGCGAGGCGCGGCGGGCGGGCGGGCGGCGGCGGAGGCGGCTACCCCCGGACGGGCCCCCGCTCCCCTCCCCGCCCCCGACCCTCCGAAAGCGCCGCCCGCCCGGGCGCGGGGTCGCGCGGGAGGGCGGGGAGTCCCGGGCGCGGGAGCATCCGCGGGCGGCGGCGCCGGGTCGAGCCCCCAGGCCCGCGCGGAGGCGGCGGCGTCGGCGCGGACAGCGGCACCTGCGCCCCTCGGAGGACGGACGCGGCGGAGCCGGAGATGCTCCTCGCGGGGGTAAAACCCCGGAACGGGGGGGAGGGGAGGCGGCGGAGAAGGAGCTGCTAGGAACTCCCTTCCGAGGCAGCCGCTGGGCGGCTTAGGAAACCCGCACGGCGCCGGGGAAGAGGGTGCGTGCACGCGTCCTCCGAGCGCCAACGCCAGCGAAGCGCCGGGTGGCGGCGACTGGCAGCCCGCGCCCCTGGGCTTCCCTCGCGCCGCGCAGGACACGCGCCCCGCGCCGGTTTCCGGGCGCAGCTGTGAAAATCATCTCAGAGGCTGGAGCTTCCGAGCCTCTGCCTCCCCGCCAGCGTCCCAGGCTTTGCGTGCAAACGCGCAGGGATCCTAGCTCGCCGCCTCTCCTCCAACGGGCCCTGGCTTGGTCCTGCGCGCTCCTCCTGCTCCTCTTCCGTCTCCCATTATTAGCTGCTTGTGATACGTGGCAGTGCGGATTCCCGGGACCCGGCGGGGGCGGCCACCAGGGGGGAAAGGGGCGTTTGCCTCCTCTCGCTCGCTGTTTCGAGTCCTCGGAAACCGCCCGGGTCCCCGGGGGCCGGAGGCAAGGCGAACGCACACCGCTTGCATGCAGAACAGGCAGGCAGAACGCGCCCTGCGTGGGTGGACACGCGTATGCGCGGGCGGGGAAGTCGCTGTGGAACCTCGTCGTGAGGCCATGTGGGTCCCTGCCCTGCGTGACAAGTTTAAGCAGCAGACTTCTTGGGGCGGGAGGGGGGCGAGGGGCGGGGAGTCCCGGGGCCTGACCTGCTTGCACCCCGCCCCCCTCCGGGGAGCAGGTGAGGAAGCACGTGCACAGGGGGCAAGGCGGTGAGAACACGCCTGGATAGATGCCTGTCTTAAAACGTATGATTGCCCTCCGGGTTTCTGGAATGTTCATTCATTTTAATGGGTTGTAGCTTGATGATTTTTTGGAAGTGGGCCTTGTCATCGGAAAAAGCTACACTGTAAGGCTAAAAAGACCATTTAAATTTGGCAAACGATTGATAGTTTGGAGATGCCCGTCTAATGACGGTGGGAGTTTCCTCACCGCCGGATCCCGCAACCCCCCCTCCGCCCCCGTTATCACAAACCTCGTTTAGTAGCTAATGGCTTAGCGTTTACCAGGTAGAGGATACCGAACAACGATTATAATGAGCAATGGGAGTAAACTGTCCCCAAACGGACCCGAGCGGCTTACGGTGATGTTATGCCATGTAGACGGAGTGACTACTGCCAAGTTAGACGGCTTGTCGCTCCATTCAGAAAATTGCTCTAAGACTGCGTTAAAACTGCTCCTCTGGTTCTCAGTAGGATCCACCGAACCTTCGTACTTAATGGAATTTTTGGAACAATGGTGTTAATTTTTAAGTGCAGTTCTTAAGGATACCTTTGGGATAAGGAGAGTCTAATATAGGCAATGTATTCAATCTAATGAAAACATGCATAATTTTCGAAATTGAAGTACACTGCAATGCATCGCTAACGTGTACTGAGTGCCTAGCATGTCTGCATAACAAAGAAGGTCTTCCATTGGTACTGTTCACAGCTCTGTCCCCAGTGGGAACACTGTGATTGCACACAGTAGGCGGTCAATAAGGACCTGCTACCACACACGGTAGGCGTTCAGTGAGGACCTGCTACTGCACACGGTAGGTGGTCAATAAGGATCTGCTATTGCACACTGTAGGCAGTCAATAAGGATCTGTTGAACAAATCAATAAACTTACTCCTTGAAGAACAACAGCGAAGTGTTTTCACATCTAAAATTTATGTCGAGGGTCGGGGAACCAGTTTTGTGTCCCCAGATAAGCACGGTTCGCATACTTACACAGCACGCGGACATCGGAGGGACGCTGGTCCGGCCTCAGCTCACATCCCAGCTCTGCCGCTGAACAGCTCTGCGAACCTGGGCACAGGGGCTTGACCTCCTTCTGCCTGAGTCCCCCGCCCCAGCAAGGTTGGCATGAGGACCAGTCCTACTCAGCTAATGACGTCTGGCGCATAATGAGCACCTTTATTGTGTGTAAATTCTATGAAATTTAACTTCTAGACATAGATGTACCTACGCGAACCTTGACTCAGGCCGTCCTAGCATCTGTCACTGGACACTTCCTTCTTGTTTCATTGCTTACAAAGTGATTCGGGGTGTAGCCATGTTTTCGTAGGTGGATGCATTTTTCCATAGATTTGTGCACATCCTGTCTTCTCTTTCGGATGCTATCCAACGCAAGAATAAAATACTCCTTCAGAGTTCTCAGTTTCCTGCTCATTTGTTCATAATGAGGTGGCCAAAGAGCGTTGGATGAGTCACGGTTGATGGACAATCCATTGCCGAAATGGAAGTCTGTACTGGATCTTTGCTCGTGCTATAAAGATGCTGACATTGAATGAAGCCACTGTGAATATTTTAGCAGATGGGTTTTTCACGGGAACAGGATGAGGTGCATGAAAGATCATGAGCTGCGGGCCCTTGGGCTGGTTTCTTTACCTTCTGAGCCTGTGCTTCCTTGGAGAGAGAAGGAACTAATTTTTCTTATCTCTGAGCTTATTTCAACAATTAAATATAAATGGCATTTATAACTCTTTTATTCTCCCATTTCTGGTGGTTCGTATTATAAATGCATGATTTTGCAGCCACTCTATCCCACCATATGTCTCCATCCGCAAAACATGAACCGTGATAAACACTGAGGCACATCTTGGGGGAGTTATTTGCTCATTTCAATGCCTTCCATCTCCCCACCCCCATCCTCATGTTCCAGCAAAAACGAGCCAGGGGTTAGCCCAGCACGGGGAGACACCGTCCTTGTCTGTATGGTGTATGACTTTTCTGCCACAGACAGAAGACAAGTGTACGCCAAGTCAGGTGGAGGGGATCTTCATGTTGGCACTGAGTGCAAAGATCTGTGTGGAATCTTTGTGGTTGGTTGGGGGGAGGGAGTGCATTTTTCTTCTTTAGCTTTGAAACCCAAAGGTACCTGCCTGTTAGAGGGGAACAAGGGATATACCTGCATCCCCGAGATTATTATCATTTGGGCTCTCAAATCTGTGAGCAAGAGAGCCAGATGGAGATTTTCTGCTAAGGCCCAAGAATTTGGCCTTCATTTGTTTGAAGATTGATTTTATTTATTTATTATGAGAGGGGACAGGGAGGGGGAAAAAAGGGGAAGAAGCATAAGCATCAATGAGAGAGAAACATTGATCAGTGGCCTCTCGTACGTGCCCCAACCAGGGACAAACTCGCATCCCAGGCATGTTCCCTGATCGGAAATCGAACTGGTGACCTTTGGCTTTGTGGGACGGTGCCCAGCCCACTGAGTCACACCAATCAGGAATGGCCTTCAGTAGTTTTCACACAGAAGTTTTTGGCAAAGATGCTGAGCATTTCCAAGGACCAAAGAAGACATGGTTGTAAACAGGTTCCCATGTGTTTCAGGGGGCACAGAGGCGAAGCCAGGCATTTTCCTGAAGATTTCTCATTCCATGGGCAAAAACAGAAAAATAACATCTTAAATGCAGAGCTGACATGGTGAGATAGAAAAGATTCAGAAGGCTCTCCACTAAACAAATGAGGATGCGTCTCCAAAAGAAGAGAATCCTCCCTTTAAAAACACCACCAATCTGTGTTCACAAGACTAAACCGGAGCTACAGTGTTTAAGGAAATTCCAAGTTATGTGACTTTGTCCTAATGAAGAACTTTAAACATTAACATATAGATTGGTAGGAGGTCTCCTGGGAATAGATTTGGAAAGAGATTTTTTTTTTAAGCCAGATAACTGCTTGTGCCTTCAGAATAGTAAGGGCATCTGGTAATTCATTCTGATAATTATTGAACTGCAGAAGGCAATGTCTTAATAGACTGTTATTGAATTAGACGTGGGGAATTAATAAATATAGCAGTTTACTAACTCCCAGACAATCTGATCTAGAGAACACCCCTGAAACTTGAATAAAAAATAGGACTGGCTAACTCAAGAAATGTCGTGCTTAAACATATTCATAACAAATTCAAAAATACAGCCCCCTCAAAAGCAAACTAAAGAGAGCTAGGAACGTTTGGGATCACACCTTTGAGCTGTTATTATTGACACCGAAGCATACGGCTTCCTCACAGAATGATCTTTGCTGCTTGATTTAGAAGGTCGCTGTTTTCCCAAGAAAACAGGAAGAAAAACAGGTAGCACAATAATTTGCTACCTGTCTGTCTTGGAGGTTCAGCCATAATGGGATGTTTCCCTCCAAGGCCAGCCACTTCTGACCCGGACAAGTGGTACCTATCTTCAGCCAGAACAGTTATCAAAACGGTCATCACAAACAAAGCACAGATTTTATTAGAGAACCTAGTCCACCAAAGGTGTAGGCATGACATTGCTGGGCTAAGTAAAAGAGCCAAAATTTATAAAACATTAAGGTTGGGAAAGAATAGAACAATTTAATATGTTATCAATGGAGCATTCCTGCATTAAAATGAAAATTTTAAACTATTAAGTTAGCGACAGTTCGTTGGAACGTGCTGATGATACTATGTGGCCATGACAACCACCTGGCCTCCCTGACCCTCAGTTTGCTCCCCGGTGAGGCTGGGTTCCTAAATCTTCCCAGGGACATTGAAAGGCTCCTGTTTATAAAACGCTTTGCAAGCGTGCAAGCCCTGGGCTCCCGAAACATAGTAGAGTTCGGGGAAGGGGACGCCCCCCCGCCCCTGGCCCTGCCTTCTCCCTGGGTCCTGGACTCTCTTTCTCCCCAGCGCTGAGGGCCAGCTCACCAGAAGTCATAGTCTTCGCTGCCTGGTCTGTTTCCACGCCTGTGAACATTGAATGGTTTACCATATGTTTCAGTCATTTAAAAAAAACAACCACCACACATCATTCTTTAAGCATAAACCCACGGATCCATAACATCAAGGGATGTTTAAAAATAGGCACGTTCCCTGAGAATGACCTTAAGTAGTTATTAAGGGGAAGGACGCAGGACTGTGTCCGCAAGGATGCTGGTTCTACCCAAGGACCGAAACCCAGTGGAGCTGAGTTCCAGTTGCTGCTCTGTAGCTCAGAGTTACGGGGTCTTGGCCAACTCCCTGTGGTTTCTCAGTTCCCGCGGCGCCCCCAGATGAGAACGCTGCCTGCTTCCCCACGTGGTAGCGCAGAGCCTAGCCCACGGGTGACAGCACGTGGTGTTACGGTGACTGTCACGTTTGCGCTCCCTGACGGAGTCAATCGGCCACCGCTGGACCAGCCGCACTTTCTTCCATCCAGTGAGGAACGGCGACTTGCAGGCTCCTGACAGCCACCACCTGTGCTGTGATGGATGCGGACCCTCCTGAACCAAATCAGGGATCCCGCTAACACTGTGAGGGACAGGTCCCTAAGCAAGGGCCACCGAACTCATGGGCCGAGCCCTGCAGGTGACAGCTGGAGGTCCTTTGTCAAGGCGTGGATTGAGGGTGCCAATCAGTCCCCGAGGGCTGTCCCTGAGCGCACTGGGCAGTGACTGAAACAAAGACAGAGCAGCAACTCTGCAAATGGTGCCTCACAGTCATTAGCAACTACAAGGCTGGAGTCAGGCATTTCCAAAATGCTAATTTCTAGTGAGGGCTTGAACTCCCTGTCCTAAATGTCATCATTCGTAAAGGAGTTAATAAATGACTGGGTTTCCCCCTGCAAGAGTTTACAATTATAAGAGAGAAAAATGATGTCTGGTCAAGGAAAGAAAACAATGTTTGCATTGTTTGGGAAGATATAAGCAGTGGAACACATTACCCTTAAATATAAGTGTTTATATATTGTGTCACCTTGAAAAGAAGTTAGGGGAGGAGAGACATAATGCTGCATGTCATTTTGTTTATTCTTCTGATTATCCCTGTTTGTTATGAAATCAGATATGATTAATCATATTTCATTATATAAATCATATCATTATTGTAATTAAGGCTTCAGCATGTAATCATGTCCTCAATTTAATGTAATGGGTAAGAAAAAATACTTTAGTTTGTTTTCTGCTCACTGATGACTTGTTTTAATTTTTTCAGCTCTTATAGATCTCCAATAAAACTAGAACATGAGTAGTAAAACCTTAATTAACTCCACCAAAGTCTCATAAAACAAGGATATCCTGGGGAGCCACTGCTTTTTTTAATAGAAACCCTCCACTTTTTTTTTTTTTTTTTTGGTCAAAACTCTTAAATTAGTAATCGAAGCGTGCTGAATACACTCCCTTTTTCTTTGGCGCTCTGACACAACGTCATTACTGTGACGCTCAGTTCGTGCTGTTCATCACTGTAGCGATACGCTATAGGAGGCTGGCTTTTGCAACTACTGCCGGAAGGACTCACTCTGGGCATTTTGTGTCGTCAGCAGTGTTTAGTGAGAGAGCGCGGCACACCAGGGGCAGGAAGCTGCTTTACTCGCTCACTCACGTACCTCTGACCCTCACCGCTACCCCAGTTCACTGGGGAGATGGGGCCCCGTCGGCCTCGGCTGGGCCGTCTTCCAGAAGGGCCCCCACTAACCCCGGTCCCCAACCTGAGGCCGGGGGTGTGGAGTCCAGCTTTAAGAACTCAGGATTTGATCTGATGCCCGTCTTCTGCCCTCCCTGCGGCAGCACGCGTGGACGCTGCTCAGAGCGGCCGGGTTTTCCCTTTGGTGTTCAGCGGTCCTGGCAGGGGGACCAGAGGCCTGAGGGGTAGATGTCCCCTCATCCCTTTTGCCTTTGACAGTGCAGCTGAGCTACGGCGCCAGAGATGGAAGGCCAGGGAGGGCAGGGATCGGCCTCTGTGTCAGTCTGGGCCTCCGGAACCGAATACCGCCGGCTGGCGCTTAAAGCTTCCACGTATGAACCAGGGGAGGGGCATAATCCAGCCCCGGACACCGCTCACTGCTCTCCCAGTTCAGGGTAACTGGGTGTCTCATTCAGGGGAACCACATGCAATTGCCGTTTCGATGGGTGAAAAACACGGATTATTAGCAATTTCAAATGGATCACCCTATTCAAGGTCAATAGAAATATGCTTGATTCTTGAAAGTTCAGGTTGTTGTCTCATTATACATTATAACATTAAGAAATAACGAAGTACATTTGCCGAATTTTAAGTGGTGTCTGCATCTCCCAATGTGGGCTAGGTTTCCACTTGAACTCTTTCCAGAGAAGTTGGAGACCAAGCGACTTTGCATCACCTGGTCACGAAAGTCAGAAAGCAAGAATCAAATCGGATCAATGGCACGTGGCCTGAATGTGTCCCTGGGCAGAAAACTGCACTGAAACCCCTCTAAGGTGCTTTCGGCCTGTAATGCTGGGATCCGAAGGACACCCCTACCCCACCGTGCAGCCTGAGGCATAAAATGAATAAACTGTGGGGAGCTGGGGCTAAGCGTATGTATCTTTATCTTTGGGTCAGAAATTTAATTGCTGCTTCTTGCTCATGCTGATAAAAAAAAAAGGCCGACGCTGTGCTCCAGAAATTGCAACAAATCAATTACTGGCAAGTAATGGAGCCCAGAGTCAAGCAAGATGAGGACGCCCAGAAACCAGCCCCCTCAGCGCTCCCGCGCTGTCCGGCTCGCCCCCGCCTCCTTCGTGTCTCGGGGTTGCCTCCCCTCCAGCTGGCTATGGCTGCGTGACAAGGAGCAGATACAACATGCGCCCGCGGCATGTCGTCCTCACACGGCACAGGCCCTGGCTCTGCGGGCGCCGCTCCAATCAGGTTTACCAGACTCCTGGCCTCTAGAAACTCATGCCAGGAGATAACCTTGTCCTATAAAAGCAGGCACGTTAGTGGTTTGCATTTATTTAGAAACATCGATAAAGAATGTATGCTCTGCAAGGATCTATACCGGGCGTAGTAGAATAGATTATCTTCCATCTGCTAGCAAAACCAATTATTCAAATAAAGTCCATGTGATGAGTTTCCACTCTTGAAAATCAAGAGAATAAAAATTACTAAAAATATATATTATTTGACCTTGACTTGGTGACTATTTACTACCTGCCAGGTACTTGGCATGCTCCAATCTGATCTAGCTATTTCTAGAACTCTATGAAGTAAGTCCCGGTACCTTCCATTTTGCCAAATATGAATCTCAGAGAAATTTTTCCCACTTGGCCACAATTAAGCAGCAGAACTGATGTTTGAATCTAGAGCTGGCTGGCTCCCAAGACATTTTTATGGCATCGTATTGACAATTTTTAATATGGTGTACCAATTGTACAAATACCATCTATGTTTAATATAAATATATTAAATATACATTTAAATAAGCAAGCTGTGATGTGTGCATATTAGAGAATGCTATTCCATAATGAAATGGAATAAAATCTTATAACTTGGATGAATCTCAAAGGCATTATGCTGAGTGAGTGAAACCAGTCTCAAAAGATTGCATACTCCACAACTCCATGTACACGTCATTCTCCAAAGGATGCATTTCCAGGGATGGAGAACAGACCAGGGACCAGGACTGGGAGGTCGTGTGACTACAAGAAATAGCACGAGAGAGTCCGTTGGGGTGACGTGGACGGCCTGCACCCCAACTCTTTGGCAGTTATCTGAACTATTCACGTGTTCCAATCCATACACCTGTACACCGAAACATCCGTGAAAAATAAAAAAGTGTGGAAAACCGGTAGGAAAGGCATCGCTCTACTAATAAGACTTGAGATGTTTTTATCATTTTTTTCTTACACATGGAAGTGATTATAACTTGGGAGAGTTTGCAGTCCTCTATGGAAAGGTATAAATTCTGACTTCTGTGTATTTGAAAGACGATAAAATAGTCTTCTGAGGAATAATGGAGGTGCATGTATACCTGCAACAGCCTTTCAAAGTCGATATATAAAAATGTCCTAAGGAACATTGAGAACGTATCAGTGCATTGAGAGGTACAACCCATCCCATAGCTGGGAGAATGCAGGTAAGGTCCTTCCGCCAGAGCTCCTTCCCCCACTAGCTGGTGGCAGGAATAGGCGCGGTGCGCCCTGGTTGGGAGAACGCACATTGATTCCCGGGAGAGCTAGAGAACCGGGAAAAAGCACATTTGCACCAACGGAGCCTAGGAAACGGAGTGTGGAAGGACACCTGGCAGGCGGAAGGAGAGAGGGCCAGAATTTAATGTGGCCCTCGCAGGTAGCGAGTCACCCTCGGGCCACACGCCCGGACCGCATCCCCTTGCCACGCCTAACCCTCCCTGCGTCGGCAGGATGGGCCTGGGCCGGGCCTCGTGAGGGGAGTCAGAGGCTGGGGCCGGGGAACACGCCTTCTGTGTCGCTCTTCTGTGGTTCGGAGGTGATGGAGCGAACTTTCTCAGGACTTCAGGCGTGTGAGTCGATGAGGGAGCGTGTGTTGAGAAGTGCTATAAATGATAGGGTGCCCAGAAGCGCTGGTTATTATTCACCTTGAAACGAGGAGGCTGCTCGACGGAACACATTAACCTGCAGGATTAACATCTGTAATGCAACCGCGGTACCAACTGCTCAGCCTCTCCGATTTCTGAAAACATGCATCTTAGGTAGGCATAATCCATGTGTGCCCGCACACTTGGCAGATATTCATACCGCACACTGAAAAGCACATATAAATGAGCTGAAAATTGTGAGTTACTCAGTAAAACCACGGCAGCTCTTCCTGATGAGATTACCCTTTCAGATAAAAATCCATTAAAATGCAAATATGTTAAATAAATCAAATTTGGGGGTCAGATTTTCTGGGGAAGTACAATCTGTTAGCAGTGGTGCCTCTCCACAGAATTTCCATCTGAATTGGGCTAATGACTGAGCATGCAATACAGGAAGAATCTCTAAGACTGTGAGCTCCAACATTAGCAGATGTTCTATATTCTGATAACTAAAGGAGGAGGAGGTGGATAAAAACCTTTGCACACACTGCATTTATTTGCCAGGAGAGATAGGCTCTATAATGAACAACCCAGAGGGGAAATAAGGAAATACGCACCATTTTAGAGCAACACAATTTACAAAAATCCAAATATTAAGTATGTTGACGACATTACACTAATGCCTTCTCGCCGGCAGAGTGGCGAAGGCTGGGGCTGTGTGCTCACAGCGACTCCCCCCGGCAGAGCACCTCTCCCCACCAGTGGAGTCACAGGTGACGCATCCGTGGCTCCCAGGCCTCTCAAGAAAAACTAAGCTCCAGGCAGAGTGTAAGTAGCTGTCGGGCATATCATCAGCATCTGGCTCGGCCCAGCCCAGTGAATGGGAGAACATACTCCGCGCTGATACATCTGATAAGGGGTTAACAACCCATACTCACAAAGAACTGACACAACTCGACACCAGAAAGACAAACAACCCAATTAAAAAATGGGCAGAGGACCTGAATAGACCTGTCTCCCAAGAGAACGTACAGGGGGCCAATAGACATATAAAAAGATGCACATTGAAACCACAATGAGATATCTCCTCACGCCGGTCAGAATGTCTATCATCAGTAAGTCAGCAAACAGTACGCGCTGGCGAGGATGTGGAGAAAAGGGGACCCTCATGCCCTGTGGGGGGAAGGCAGGCTGGCGCGGCCACTGTGGAAAGCAGAGTGGGGTTTCCTCAAAAAGTCAAAGATGGAACTGCGTAATGACCCAGCGATTCCACTTCTGGGAGTACATCCAAAGAAACCCGAAACACTGATCCGAACGACCATATGCACCACTGTGTTTATGGCATCGTTATTTACAATCGCCAAGTCTTAATCCTTTTGAAGTCATCCAAGCAGACTGCTCAAAGCCGCCGTGCGAGGTAACCCGGGGAAGGGGCCATCTGCTGGGCTCTCACGCGCGGTGGCCGTGGTGTGCGTGCGTGCGTGTGTCTTTTCATACGCCTTGGAGCGTCCCTGCCCATATCCCCTGGCTCCGTCCTCCATTGCTCGGACGGGGATCCTACACTTGGCCGGAATCCCCAGAAGGTGTTTAAGGCACTCGCTGCCCTGTCGCATGCCAAACCGGTTACCTATGAACGCCGGGCCTGGGAGTCAGGCCGTAGCAGCTACTTCATTGCCGCCCGCTGCACCCCCATGGTGGGGCTAATCCGGCAGAGCCCGGGGCCCGACGCACAGCTGGGCCTCCACGTTGTTGGGGGAATAAGGGAAAGAGTCGAGCCCCGTTGCACCCCCTTTTGCAGCGATCTCCCCAACACTCGCTGCCTCAGAGACCATGCAGACCAATGGGAAACCTCATTAGCTGCAGGTCTCCAAACCGTGCTTTGTAAAGCCGTACGTTAAAAAGAGACACTGAATTACAAAAGCGATGGGTAATGGTGAAAACCCCCACAGTGAGGCGTGCGAAGAGGCACGATCGCTTGGACTGCGCGTGAGGCAGCTGTGCTGGGGGCTCTGAGGTTACGTGTGACGACGGTGGGCCCTTGGCCCTGTAAGTACACATTTTAAGTCTTTCCTAAGAAAAGAATCAAAACTTAAGAAAATACGTTCTGACCACGTTGTTCATCACAGGGCGACGCGGGAAGACGCAAACACCCAGCCACGGAGCACAGCTGAGTAAATTATGAACTGAGAACGCCACAGCACATCATCCAGCAAACGAAAATATCACCAAATGGTGTTTGAAGAACTCTGAAAATATTTTATTATGGTTATAATCAGATTCAGATTCTTTTATGATCCTCTTTTTCTCTATTTCTAAGACTTTCTATAGAAAAAAAATACCGCATTCATAATGGAAAAAATGAAACAGAACAAACGTGGTATTGCTGGAAAGGCCATAATCCAAATGTAAATTGACACATTAAGCCGGGACTATGGTGCCTAAAATGGACATAAATTGTGTCCCCCAATCCTGGCCGGCTCTGTCACAGCCGCACCAATGCTGCGCAGGGAGAGTGAGCGCCCACCACGGCCTGGGGCCGTCAGCAAAGTCACAGAGGAGGGGGCATTTCGGTGGAGCCCCCCTGTGCTTGCATTTTAGTAAGAGGAGACATTTTGGCAGCAGTTTCAAAACCTCCGAGTGTTGAACAGAGAAACAGAGGCAGGAGCGAGGCGGGTGTGTTTGAGAGGCAGGTGGAAGGCTGGCTGAGCCAGGGGACGGGGTCCATGTTGGGGAGAAGGGGAGAGTAGTTAGGGCGCGGCGGCCGAATCCAGATGGTAGCAAGCCTTAGCAAAACAGACCTCGTAGCCTGAGTTTCAGCCTAAAGATAATGGGGGATCACCTGAACTGTCTGATGCAGAAGCGCACATGGCTCAGACAGCGCCTGTGCGGGCTGGGCTGTTTGGGCATTGGCTGGTGAAATGATTCACAGGGTGGGGGGCGGAGACGTAGCAGGGTCCCCTGGGAGCAAAGTGCGGGATCGTCTGTACCGTGTCCTTGGATCACCGAACTCGTGAGACACGCACTAAAATAGAGCGCCCTAACCCAGTTGAAGAGCAGAGATTCAGAAAGGTGCGTAAGCAAAGGGGCCAGGGTGTCCCGATTTGGCAACCCAAACTCCCAGGAGGGCCCAGCTCAACCTTGAGGGTGAAAGGCAGGCGTCACGGGCCCGCCCCCGATCACCTCCTCTGACCCCCACCCCCTCAGTGTCCCCTGCCCTTGCCCTTTGGGAAAAGTCACAGGCACACAAACACTCTTCTTTTTCTCTTTCAGCAGCTAAAATAGCTTATGGCTTTGACTCCTCTTCCATGAGTCCTCTATCAGAGCAACTTAGGTTGTGTCACACCCGCGGACGGATCCGGTGGCTCGTTCCGAGGCTGAGCTAGGTCTCGGGCCACGCGGAGTCAGCACCTCCCAAGAAAACGGCCAACGGAGACTCATTCCCCGCGGGCTGTGCTCGCGGTGCCCAGCGCTTGCCAGTGAACCTCAGTAACGTGCTCGTCCCCTTCCCTTCGTAGGAGAAAGCGAACACATTCAAAAACGGAAAGTGAAAACGATGTTGTATCGAAAGCAAAAAGCAGAAAAAGCGATGTCGTCGATGGCAATAATGCAGTTGGTCACATATAAAACCATCGCATTTTAATAATGATTTTCTTCAAGTACTGGAACTTGCAGCACAGAAAAGTCAAGTTTGCTAATGGTCAATTTTCCTTTGTTCCCATTTGGAACAGGAGGACCAAGAGGAATAAGGTAATTCAATGATTTCCACTGAATTAGCAAGTTAGTATCAATTGAATAGAAATGGCTCCGTACAGAAGCATAAATAAGATGGGCACTGAGGGGTGCTAGCAACTCTGAGGTGCGATCTTAAAAATAGGGGCTCCAAAGTCTTGTCTTTTACTTGCTAGGTATTGTACTAATTGCTCTATTTATTTATTTATTTATTTATTTTGCATTATTATGATGAAACATTTCAACCATTCTGGAAAAAACATATACTATTTTAACTTACGTATTTAAAGGTATTTGATGTGTTTGAGTCCATGAGGTTATGTTATTTCTACTCCAGTGATTCTGTTTTTGGCCACTTGGAACATCTTCTCATTGGTTCGCCGGGTCCTTCTGACGCGAGTCTACTGACCGCGGTTTCGCTCTTTGCCTCTGGTATGTAAGATGTGCCAGGGTCATCTCTGGTATGTCTGGCCCCAGACCTAGAACCAGCTATTTTTCCGAAGGTACTGTGGTTCCTTTTACGGGGAAACGGTATTTAGAGACCAAAATCTGATCCATGGGAATTGCTTTATTGCCACCAGGTTAGTCATCGTCTCGGGGGCTTTTCAAATGGGTAGAGATAATCCTTTTCTCGTTTAGAGAAAACAGACCAAAAACTGACACTGCCATTCCAAATCAAAGTCAGGACTCCGGGGTTTGTACTTCACCTCTCTGGCCTCGTATCTTGTGCCTCCTCTGCCCTGTGCTCAAAATCCTTCACCCTCATGACCTGCGGCACGTCATACCCAACACACTCAGAATTAAAGCCACAGAATTAAAGCGGGACTGGCAGCGTGGAAGTGATTTCGCTGTCCACCCTCTCCTTCACCCACACATTGGTCCAAGGGCAGCGGATCAGACCTGCTCTCGCTGGGATCCTAGGCCACGGCTCGTCTTGTCTTCTCGCTTTACGCAGTAGGCGTGCCCTCCCTGCAGAACGGCGCGCCTCGCATCTCCTCTCCTCGCTGCGCTCTGGGTGACTCTCCCGCACGGGAACATGTCGTCTGACCTCCTTGCTTGAGTAAGAGGCTTGCAGGCCGCCTTCTCTCGGAATCCTTTGCATCCCCCGCCTTGGACGTTTCAGACTCGAGGCTGCTGTGCAAGCCCCGCCGACACTCCTCTCGCGGCCTCCTCTGCTGACGACCGCGCTTCCGCGTGCGCTCGTGAAGTCAAAGCGGTCAGGAGCCTCCCTGATCGCCCCCATGGGGATGAGGACCCTTCCTGGGTGGTCCCACAGGTTTCTGCGTTTGCTCCTTAGGCCACTCATTTACCTCTACAATGATTGCTGGTGTGGTCTTACTCCCTTAGAACAGTGTGCAGGACGCTAGTAGCAGTAAGTGCCGTTCTTCGGCGTTAAACACGCGTAGGCTTACAATCTATTTTTTATATTTTCCTAGCTGGGCCACCTGGGGCAATTTAGCCCCCTCTGAACCTCCGTTTTCTCACCTGTAAACTGCCCAGCCCCACCAAAGAGCTGTTGGGGGGATGCATAAGGCCGCGCCCTCTGAGTGTTTTGTGTGACTCTTAGCTCCGAGTGGCTCTCACCAGCGTGGGCTGGCACCACGCCATCTATGCCACGGCAGGTAATGGAGGTAAAACCAGGACAAGGTCAGGCTCCGCAGGAGGCGGCCTCATCCCAGAGGCGGGGCTGGCACGGGGAGAACAGAACTCGGCGCCCCTGGGGACGGAAGCTGCGGGTCAGTGAGCGGCTCCCCTAATTAGACCAGGAGTGACAGGTAGCCCAGGCCCAAGGGACAACTCTCAAACGAGGCTGTCAGGATGTTGGCTGAGCAGCTGGGCAAAGAAAAGTAGGACGCACAGGGGACAGGTCTCCAAAGAGGGCTGATACTCTGCTTTTCTGGGCTGGGGGGCTTGAGGTCACCTGGCTCCTTTACGAAGCAGGAGACACCTGCCTGGTGTTATGGGTAGAATTCTGTCCTCCCAAAGGATAGGCTGAAGCTCTGACCGCTACTACTACAGAATGTGACCTTATTTGGAAATGGGATCTTTACAGAGATAATCTATTTAAGAAAGAAGTCGTTGGAGTGGGCTCTAATCCACTGTGGCTGATGTCCTTATAAAAAGGGGGAAACCTGGACACAGAGACAGACGTGGAAGGACAATGTGAAGACACAGGGTGATCGCGTCCCGGAAGTGATGCATCTACAAGCGCAGGGAAGCCAAAGATGGCCACCAAGCACCAGAAGCTCAAGGAGGCAAGGGTGGGCTCTCCCCTAGAGCCCACAGAGAGCGCCTGGCCCAGCGACACCTGGGGGTCAGCTCGTCGCTGCCGAACCTGTGAGACAACACGCGCCTGCTGTTCGCAGCAGCCCGAGGAACCTGACGCAGCTACAGAAATAAGAGAGTAGTCAGTCCTCTCAGACTATGAAGTGTCCATTCGTACATTTTCCGGAACAGCGTAAAACCTCAAATAGTTACTGCATTAATGAAATACGATAATACAATGAAAGCATTTATCAAGGTAACATTTATGTTAAATGTTAAAATGTAACATTTCCCTGCCAGATCAGGACATGCACATAATCACTCTCTGTTCACACTTCTTTTCTAAAGGGTAAACTCGGAAAGCTGCTTGGCATGCAGCTAAATCCAAATTTCCTGAGACTATTGGTGATTAAAAAGAAACTGTCAATATTTGTCCCACAGGCCAGAAAAGGTGCATTGTAAACTCATGTGTATGCAAAATAAATTCAGGTTCTCTGCTTGCCTGGTTTTGCTTGAATCGGCTGCTTAGTGAAAAATTAGTGACTAATAGTTTTGACGGATTCAAGTAAACAATCACAGCAAAACACAAAGTAGAACAGGCTGTTGAACCTGGCGTTGCCCTACCTTACCTTCTTCATCCGACTGTCTGAAATAAGCATCCGGCGGCCTGAAATAAGCCGACCTGCCAGTTCACCGGCCGGGCTGGCACCTCCTCCAGAAGCCACTGGGACCGTTCCCACAGAGCAGGTACCTGCCCGGGCTGTGTCGTGGGGCCCCGTGTATTGCTTTCCCCTCCGCCCGCATCGCAGCAATAATCAGAGCATGGGGCTCCCTTCTTGTCGGGGACTCGAGGTCTTACAGGGAGAAAGTCTACATGGTTGGCGTCTTTACTTCTCGTGGTACTTAATACCGTGCTTTGCATGGAACTGTTACGTGAGTGAATTTTTCCTAAAAAAAAAAAAAAATCAGTGGGTGAATGGAGGGATGGATGCCTGCATGCATGCATTTCTGAATCATTGATTCAAACATTAGCAACTTCTCGAAGGCGTGGTATTTCCAGCTTTTAGAGAGACTGGCTGACGTGCTGCGGAGAGACGCCCTGCCCGAGCCCTGCACGCCCCCATCCCCCCCGCCCTCGAGCATCCAGCGCCCTCGCCACGTGCCCGCCACACCCCCGCGGCTGTACGACGAAGATCGCGCTTCACCTGCCACAGGATGTCCTTTCTAAAGCAGCAAATCTCCTGTGTCTCACCGTTATCTTTCGGATGAAGGGTCCGCCTCCCTCCCTCGCTTTATAGGTTGCTGTGCGGCCCCCTCCCCGCTCCCTGCTACCTTCTGCTCAGCAGTTAAAGCTCGCCTCTGTCTCTTGGCGATCGCCCCCGATAGGCACGCGTTCTGACTCCGCTTCGTGAAACGTCTCCCTCCACTCCGCGTTCCACACCCGCGTCTGCTTCTGTTATCACAGTGAATGTGATCCATCACAACTGTTGACTTACTAGTGGCTCTTTCTCTTGGCCTGCCATTTCCTTGTGTGTCTAGTTTATTCCTAGTACCAGGAAAATAGGAGGCACTCTATAAATTCTTTATGAATGGGGAAAAGATTAAGGGACCCTTTAAAGCTGGTAATTCATTGTAATGACCAAACTCTCCCTTCTAGCGATCACACGTTGTCTAAAATACATCGATGATAACAATCCCTATATGCTTTGTTCTTTCCAAGATGCATTTGAACTAGTTTAAACTGAAATGTTATATTAAAAAAATAAATTATATACACGTAACTCTTCACCTCAAGGGGAGGCAGAGAGCAGGGCACTGCGATTTGCAATTTCCTCTCTGTGTCTCCTTGAGGTGGGTCCCGGAACGTGACCGGCCATGGTCAGTGCCGGGGGAGCTGGGCGGGCTGCATCTGGGCAGAACCCTAGACAGTGCTGGTCCCCCGACAGGACACAATGTCACCTCGCATCCCCACCCCCACCCTGTGAAGACAGCAAGGAACGGCGCTCACTACGGGCCTGAGGTGGCTGTGTCGCAGGCACAAGGCCCTCGATCCAAGTCCAAATCCTTCCTTGCTAGAAGCCGCTGGAATTTTTAATAAGCTTTTTACTGCGACACATTCATTCTAGTCTACGGTGACTAATCCTCAGGGTATGTTCACGTGTGAGCGCTTTATGGCGGCGTTTCCCTATCAAATTTGCTCTCATCCCCGGTCATTCTTTCATCTGCAGAAAGGTCAAGTTGTGCACAGGCACAGCGGGGGATGGCCGTGCCTATACCTTTGGTAGGAAGGCCAGGGAAAGAAATGGGGACCGTCAGCATCCATGTCACGAGTTTTGGTGAGTGAAAAGGAGGGCCTGGGAGAGGCTGAAGAAGAAGGAGGAGGAGAAAAGAGCATCTGGTTCAAAAAAAGATGACGTCTGAAAAGAGCTGGCGTCTGAGGCCGGGCTGACGCATGGTGCTGATATTTCTATTTTTTCAGAAGATTGGAAGAAGCAGGAATAGCCGTATCGCTACGTTAGCCAGCAGTTCCGACGGCGTTTGGGGCAGAGGACGCGTTACTCGTGGAGCCTGCGCGGCCTCAGCCACTGTCGCGGGGGCCTGAAAAGGACGGGCCAGGGCTCCTGCCCCCGGTTCTTCCTTCTCAGTTCGGATCTTGATCGCTAACTTCAGGACCCACTGCATCGGCTTCCACACACACTCCGAGTTGGTGCCCCCGCATTTTCGCGTAGGTGGTGTGAAAGATATTTCCTTGAGGATATTAATTAGCTCAAATGAACTCAAACTAGGCACTACAATGTTCTAAAGAGAAAAAAATAAGATAAACTGATTACCTATGTGTACGCGTTTATTATAGACGAAAGACACGCCCGCACAGACACATTGTAAACATACCCTCATCATAAAAACATGAAGCTTGTCTTAAGACTAAAGTGAATGAATGCAAGAAGATCAATGATGTGTCCAAGTTTTCATGCCAAGTCCCCCTGTTGGAAAATTTGAATTCAGAGCTCTCGTTAGATGACCGAATTTTCATGCTGGTTTTAAAAAATTCCATCCCTTACTCTTATACTTTAACAAACTAGCTCACATCAACAGTCGTTATGTTTTCAACCACTATTGTCTCATTCTCTGTGCTTTCCTGATAATTATGAAACTAGAATTCTCCTGAGACGTCATGAAACCTGCCCCTTGCTCTTTCTCAAACTCAATACATCCTAATGGGATTTTCTCATATAACCAAAGCATCCACTACAGGCAGCCTTTAGATAGGATGCTGCTGATGGATGTAAATGCTGACAGCTCATCAGCTAATTGGCAGAGAGCCCTGAAGGGCAGCGAAGGTGAGGGGGTGAGAGGGGCTGCCTGTGGCACGTCGGCCGCCGGCGCAGAGGGCAGCTCTTCCATCGGGAGTCACCAATTAGACCGGCCCTTATTCGATTTGCATGAGACTTCTTGGCAATTTACCTAATGAATGAAAGACGCGTGAGCCTAACATGGATTCCAAAGTTGTGCATTTGCAGCCTTTGTCTCCACGTCGCAACTATCTCAAATTAATTTCTGCATTGGCTAAAACATGTTTTTAGTCACACGAGAGTAACCTTTCCTACACCAAATTAGTTGCGTGAACACGTTCAGCTCCTTGTGCATTTGCAACGTCCGAAGACTCAGCCACAGCAGCCTGTCTGCTTCCGTGGTGAAGCCTCTCAGACCCCACCTTTCCCGTTTCTTCTGGTTCTTCCACCCCACCTTTTCTACTCCGAACAGAACACCCCTGGGAACCCTCAAAGCCAACAGACCACATGTTCTTTCAGAACCTGCTCACGGAACACCAACCTTGCAGGTCCTGAGGTAGGTGTGGGAGACGATGCTCACAAGTACTGTCCTACTATGACTTAGGCTCCCTTCTAAAACCAAATCCTAACTCCTCCCATGGGATAAAAACTCTGCGATTGTTCCCATCGCTTAAAAAAATGTCTTAGGCTGTGTTTTCTGGAATCATCATTTTAGGTTTTTCTTTCTCCTCATTCTTTACATTCCATTTGCTACTGTTACTTCTTCAGCACTTTTGTAATATTTTTTCATTAATTTAAAAAATTTTTTATTGCGCCCTTCATGCATTAAGCACTCTTCTAGGCGGTAGGACTACATAATGAAGACAAAAGAAAGCGAAAAGCTCACCTCCTCCAGGGCAGAGTGGACAATAGATAAAAATGGAGGGGTAAGGGAAGCTATGACGGAGTAATGCAGGAAGAGGGGCAGGTGCTCATTATGCAACGCGAAGCTTTCCTGGCCCCTCCCCACCACACGCTGGAACTGGCACAACCTGTCGTCTCCATCCTCACGAAGCTCTCGGTCTGATGAGAGACTCGTACAATCAACAAGTCAAGCTGTCACCGTGGCTGTGCAAAGTGTGCAACCACAATGACCAGGCTGTTGGTCTGCGGGCACAAGGGGAGCCGTCCGTTCCTTTGGGTGTCAGGCAAGAGGCTCTGGGAGAAAGGGTCATTGAAGCGGAGACCTGAAAGCGAGGGCCAGCCTTTCAGAGGATGGAAAACAGCGTCCTGGGCAGATTTCACAGAACACGTGAAGATGGTTTCTCAGCTATTAAAAGCACTGTACCTCTTGCAGGCTGCTGAAGTTTGCTATATTTCACTTAAATAAAGTCCTGCATTGCCTAGGTCCTGATACTCTGCTATTTGTCAAACTGGAAACCTGCTCGATGAGCTCAGGGCTCAGAGAGAATTACCAAAAACTACAGGGAAGCTATGAGGAACTTACTCCAAACCATATGAGCATGCAAACGGACACAGAAACTATCAACAAGAGACAAGAGGATAAGAAGAGTACAGTTTCTGAATCGAAGAACACCCTAAAATAAAAGATCCAAAACAAGTGCTGAGAGTCTGTCTTTTGTAACAGTTGAAGCGCAAGGGACCCGGGACTGATGTGCAGGGCCTTGTCCCCCGCGGTTCTGCCATTTCTAGGAGGCCGTTCTCGCCCGCCTGGACGGAGGCCAGCCGCCACGCTCACGTCTCAGCCAGCGGGAAGGGGAGGGGCCCCGGAGCGGGTATGCCTCCTCCTACTAAGGCCATGACCCAGAAGTTACATATACAAACTCTACTCACATCTTCTGGACCAGAACTTGGTACATGGTCACACTGGGAGGCAGTGCAGGCCGGGCCAGGGAACCGTTTTAGGAGGCCTGGTTAAAACACTCTCACACAAGGGAAGACGCGAAATGCTGTTGGGCTGGGGGGTATCAATGCAGTCTCCGATGCAGCCTGAACGACGCTCTATCCTTGTAATTATAATTTCCCCAAGATACATAGAGCTTTAGTTTCTTTCATTAACTTTGGCTCTTGACACATAATGTTTTCCTTTGATGGAGACACAGGTCTATCCCTCATTAGATATATTTCCTCCTGTTGTATCTGGAATCATTCCTTCTGCCTCACACATGCAGTCCTCTTCTTCAGGCCCGCTCCGTTCTGTAAGATCTGGACCTTTCCGTTTGGCTTATAAGCACGAACACAGAATTACAAAGTACCTGATTCCTATTAGTGGAAGAGTTCAGGCTGAATGATTTGTATGGCTGACAGCAGATCTCTAATTTTTGATAGAAGCTTGGACTGATGGCCTCTAATGGGAGATTCTTCTCAACGCTAGGATTCTCTGATGCTATCAAATATTTATGAGATGTCGAGTGTGTATGCATGTATGTATATATTGTACGGGACTCTGTCAGGGACTCTGTAAAACCTACAGGATCTTCGCAAGGATGTGGCAATGGCAATGATCAAACCAAGATCCGGGGATATCGTTTGCAAGGAAATATTTGCCCCCACAGATCTTTCCATCTCGAATTGGTTTGCTGCTGAGTGAAGTTCTGGGGGGTCTCCTGAACCCTCGCAGCCTCCTGGCATCACTGCCTGGGACCCCTGGTTCCCAGGGTGCTGTCTCATGAGCCCAGGAGATTTCTGGGAGATTTCAACCAGGCCTCTGCTCCTTCATACTCGGTAGTGTCCTCAACACAAGCCAGACCCTGGATGTGTCCCCATGAACTTTAGAGTCTAAATACCATGATATGGGCCTATGATTGAAAGGTTTCCCTGAAAAAATATTTCAGCTCTGAGCACACACAGATTACAAACAGCTGTGAATGGCAGAAAGAAGTTAGTACTGACAAAGCGATCTATCAGTGAAGCACAAAGTGTTATTTGCACAAACCAGTATTAGTATCAGTTGATCCTATTGAAAGACTGGAGACTCCTAAGGGTCTCTTGAACAATTGATTAAATAGCTGAACAGCTAATAAATCAGTCTACCAAACCTTGGGTGCAAATAATAGTGAATCATTTTTTAAAATTCCTTTCTATAGACATAGAATCATAGAATCCCACAGGGATCCAGGAGCCTACATTTATCTAACAAATACCTGTCACTAGGTTTTTTTCCTTCACTGTTTTGGGGACAAAAATTAGCCCAGAGAACTTCCACAAAATCAGAGGCTGGTTTTCAAACTAAGTGAAAGTATTAGTTCCATAAATCATGTGTTTTATTTTTACATTTACATGGTGATCTGCATTCTACTCTTTCCGATTCGATGCAATAGAAATTTATTGAGACAAGAAAAAATACAGTAGGTGTGAAAGAAAAACCTAGCCCAGCACTCACAGCCGGGGCCCAGTGGGCAGGCAACCCAATTAGACCGATCGGCCTGTCACAGTCGCAGGAAGTCCCGCTACATTAACGAGTCAGTTGACCACACTTAAAACTGGGCCGACAAGCTCCCAGTCTCCCGGGGTCTGTTACGCCTCAGAGCGAACCAGGCAACTCGAAAGCTGCGCATGCCTTGGGAAAACAGAGTCCTGCCAATGACTCTCGCCCTGCGAAGGGGGTCCAGACACCCCGCGCCTGCCAAAGGGTACCTCGCCAGTGCGCTTTCTGTGTCGGCCTCGCTGCCAGCCTCCAGCGTGGCCACAGCGGCCTGCCGACCATGGGGCTGCTTCCCGGGCTGGGACTTGAGGTCATCTGCCCTGCGTACCACACGAAGGAACTGGAAATACAGGCTTTGTGTCACCCCTGACACACACACATGTGTGTCTGCCGCACCCCACAGGGAGCATTAACAGTAAGACGAGACAGGCCAGCTGGCTGGCAGTGGGCTCGGGGTCAAGGCTACCCTGGTGGGGACGGCCATGGGGCATGCCCATCATCCCTCGGCTCCTAATCTGCAAGTACAAGGTATCGGACCCAATCATTCAGGGGGAAAAAATACTTCTTAAGGCTTATATATCACCCTTTGGATAAGTGGTTGAGCACCATTCTCTCGTAGAAGGGACATACTAGCCGGTCTCCCTCCTCACCGTCAGGTGGAGAAATGTGATAGGAACACGTGTTCTCCTTCCTCCCCCTGTGAGGAGCCTCATCCTCGGCCACATGGCCCGAATCTGGGCGTCAATGGAGAACACAGCTCCCCTTCCCCCACGTCGGCAGTGAGGAGGAGAGTGTACAGCCTTGGCTGATTGATGCCAAACGCCATGTGAAGCCATCTGTCCCCACGGCTCGGTCAGGGTCTCCAGGCCCTTCCCCAGCCTGGAGGGAGTAATGTTTCCTGCTGCTCTTGCCCTCGCTGGCCCTTCTCCCCTGGGGAAGGAGCGATGGAACCCCCTGGGAAATGAGGGAGCCGGGCATATTTATTAGGAATAGAGGTGTCCTATTGTGGCGTGGACAATGGGCGGTAATCTGTCTCTCTCTTTCTCTCTCTCTCTCTGCTTAACCTCAATTTTGTAAACTTCAAAAAATTTCTTAACCTCATTAATCCTCAATTAATCATTGGTCACTGGTAAACATGCCTCCCTTTGAACTCCAAGCATAGGGCCTGGCACCTCATCAGGGTTCAATAAATGTTGGCTGTCATCATTAATCTCACAGCTGACGCTGAAGGAGGCGCATGCGGGACTCCCCTGCCACCGTGCAGACCTGGCCAAGTGCACCGGAAGACTGCCCTCGTCCCCACGATGGGCTGAGGGCCGGCCCTGGGATAGTCAGTGGCCGCCGGCGGGGGCGGGGAGAGGCATGAAGACAGGGAGAGGCCCCCCCAAGACACGGGTCCGAGGCCCACGGGTTCCAGAAGAGGCGGCAGCAGCAAATGGCACTCTGCTCAGGAGGCTGTGAGACACTCCTGCGGCGGGAGCAGGCCAGAGAAAAGCAGGAGGCCAGCGCTGGGGGAACACGGTGCAACAAACTCTGGGGGGCGGGCTCTTTTAGGGTGTAGGGCGCCCGCCTCTCCCGGGTCAGTGGAGGCCGCGTCCCCGGCCCGCTCAGTCCTCAGCACCCACGGGCGCAGCCAGCCAGAGAGGGGAATAGAAAGATGGGAAATGAACACCGGGTGAAGGCTGCACACTTGGAATATTGCCTGGAGAGGCCATCCCAGCAAATAGATCATTTTTGCAAAATGGAGGAATATATCCAACATGGGGAACAACGTCATGAATTAATAATGGGAGCAGCCTCATGATTGCATTTAAGCTCATGGTTTAAGGTCTCAGAATAAACTGGCCTAGGCTGGCAGGCATCCTGGAAAGGGATGAAATCAAATCGATGTTTCTCTGCTCCGGCTCAGGGCTGGCAGGTGCGCCGGGACAAGGGGTTGCGTCGGGGGTGACGGCTGCCGAGGGCTGACACTGGCTCTTCTAAACGGTGGGTGTGCGTGAGGGCCACAGCTGACACCCTCTCCCGTGTCCCACGGACTCTGTGTCTGAGGCCACGCCTCACTTGAGTGCGACCCGGAATTGGAGTAATTAAATCTTGAGCTTGCCGGAGGGGCTACACCTATTCCCATAGAAAAAGGCCAATCAGCTCCTGAAACGACCCAGATCGTTTGAGTGAGATCCTTCTTCTGGAAATAGAAAGAGCCAGCTAGTGAATAGGCAAGATTTGGGACATGAGATTTCCTTGAAGTTTAATTAACTTGAGTAACATTTGGTCCTTAATTTCTGAGAATGTAATAATAGGAGGAATTTCAGGTTATTCAAGTAGGGGTAGACTATGAAGGTATGCTGCATGATTGCAAGTGCTTTTGCTTTTGTGCGAATTTTTGTATTGTTCCTCATACAAAATAATTGACCGTGTAGCTGAGAATAATTCGAGATTGAGAACTGCATATGGAATGAGTGTTTGGCCTTGAGTCCATTGTAGGCTGTGCTTTGCATTGATGAATGGTTTATTCTGAGCTTTGTCAGAATGTTCTGGGCACCCAAACAGAACTGTTCAATGTGGACCCAGAGGGGGAGCGGAGAGGCAAAGGCGAGTAGCGGGGCATCTCTGACCCTCTGCTCCACCCTCCGTGGCTGACCGTACGCTTGGCTGTTAAACACAAACAGTTAAATGGACAGGTTGGGGAGGGTTCAGGAAGAAAGCATGTGCCCTGACTTTTATTTCCCTTTTTGCTTGGAGAGAGGACCATCCACACGTATTGCGTGCATCCAAGCAGAGCTCAAATATCCAACTGGTGACATGGAGGAGAGCCTGGCATCTATCAGCTGCCCTTCCTGGGAGGCAAAGCGCTGTGCTGAAATTCCGTGTTACTAAGTAACCCAGCCCTTCCATCAGCCATGGACCCTCAGTGCTGGGGGCCCAGCCACCCTGGGGTGACCACACCAGAAAATGCCCGGAGAGCTCAGCGTGTCCCGTGGTCCCTCGAACCCAGGCTCTCTGCCACAGCGGCGCCTCTCCGGCCTCATGCCCAAGCTGGGTTCTCAATCCAGTCCTACCGGTAATGAAGTTGGTGCTTAATTGTGTTTCTCAGGGAGTCCTTGGTTCTATTTCTCCATGAACTAGGGATACTCAAAAGGCACGAGGACTGGAGAGGAGCAGAATAGACATTTGCTGAATCAGCGAAAACCATTAGCAATGAACATTGTTGAGAAGTGAGTATGTACCAGGCACTGTGCTAAATACATGACTTACAAGAATTTATTTATTCCTCACAACCATCCTGTGAGGTAGCCACTCTAACTACTTCTGCTTCACAGATGTAGGAACTAAGCCTCACAGAGGGATTCAAGTAACTTCCTAAGCTTCACTTTTTTTTTTTTCTGTTAAGAAATGAATTTGAATCCAGAGATCTGATTCCGCCAAAAAAAAAATCTTGTTCTACACCCAGAGACCCCAGGTTTCTCAGAGATTCTGAGGATCTCAACTGAGCATCTCAGCCTCAGTTAAAGTACAGCTATTTTTTTCTGCTTAAGAAATGAACCAATTGAGACCAAAAATAAGCATCCATGAGGATATATACACACACAGCACCATAAACAGGGGTTTGAGAGATGGCCTTTCTATGGTGAAGCAGATCCGTACAAGGCAGACCTTCATTCCTTCCATCAGTATCAAGAAAAGCTTTGGTTTGGAAGCTGTTTTTATAGTTGCTCTTAATTGGCCAGTTCTTACAGACACCGGAAAGGCCAAGCCCTCTAAACACGTCTGCTGTTCTTCTCGTAGAGAGTGGGCAATGCCAGCTGCAAGGCAGCCTTGCAACAGCCATAGGAACCCCAGCGGTGGGGTGCTGAGCCCAGGAGTTGCAATCAGATGGAAGGCCTCTCATCTGGAGCTGTCTCAGCACTAGACTCCGCAAGCATAAAAAAGCAAACGTCTGCTGGGGAAGATGCTTTGTGGAATCCGAGTGCTACCTGAAAGGAGTGGACGTCAACTGCCAGGTTACCAAAGCAACTGATTATCTGAGAGAAGGAACATTATATACAGCCATAGCACCACTCTTTGTTCCTTTAGCAGTAACTTTGGAAAAGTGTGCTTCTCAAAAGATAAGAAGAAATGTAAGGAGGAGATGTAAAGAATCATCGGGGACCACAAAAAACTTTAGAGAGGAGATTGAATTGAAATGTGTCTGGTGGAATGTGAATTACGTAAATATCTTATTGATCCATAGTAAATTAGAACAGAAAGTGTTATCTACTTTTCATGGAGAATTTTTGAGACCATATACATTCTCCTTATCTAGTGAGCTGTGTAAACATAAGACAAAGTATCTCATGGTGGTGTGCTCTCCATGGAGTCCAACATCCAAATCATAGGAGCTCCAGATAAAGAAAATAGAAAAAATAATTTTAAGTAATTAGAAAAATAATCAGAACTGAAAGATAGTTGTTTCCAAAGTGGAAAGACTCTACCCAGTGCCCAGATTAATAAATAAAAAATATTCAGACTAAGAGTCATGGTTATATAATTTTCTAATACCAGCGATAACAATTTTCTTAGGGCTTCTTGAGACTCGGCAATGTCATCTGAGTTAAAGAAAAATTTTCAAGCTACAAAAGAGCGAAATAATCCTTCATCAATTATGAATGGAATTGTATTTAACCTCAAATTCTATATCCAGCCAATCCACTGATCAGGTGTCCATGGACAACAAAGACCTTCAGTCACATCTCCCGTGGACCCTTAGGTGAGCAGAATAATGGATTCCCACAACATCCACACCTGGAACCTCTGGAAACTATGGACATGTCACCTTACACCTTACACAACAAAGGGAAACTAAGGTTGTAGAAGAAGGGACGTTTACTAATCAGCAGACCTTAAATCAGGGAGATTACCCGGAAGAGCCCAGTGTAATCACAAAGAGCCTTACAAGTGGGAGAGGGAGGCAGGAGCAGAGGCCAGCGTGACGTAGGCAGTATGAGAGGACCCAGCTCACCATCGCTGGCTTTGACGAGGGAGGCGCCCACTAGCCAAGGAATGCAGGCAGCCTCTAGAAACCAGGACCCAGAAGGGGTTCTCCATCAGACCTCCCAACAGGCACGCCGCCCTCACCTGACCCTCACTTTAGCCCAGCACAATCTGAGCCAGTCAGATTTCTCCTCCACAGGAATGCAGGATCATAAGTGTGTGTCATTTCAAGCCACTAAATTTGTCATGATTTGTTCCAGAAAATATAGAAAACTAACATATCTTTTTTGGGGGGAGGATTTACTGGAAGACTTTCTCCACTGAAACAGGAGACTAAACCAAGAACAGGAGACCTGGGATATAACAGACAGACAGAACAACACAGGGGAAAGGAAAAAGAAGAAGATCCACCACCGCAGTGGCTGGCCTGGCCCAGAGAGCGAATGGTCCAGCCTGAAAGACAAGAATGAGTGGTGCTGGAGAGATTCGGAGGGAAACTGTCATCAGTGGATTACCTGATACCTCCCCCATGTAGAAAATTGTAGTAAGGCATGTTTAACAGAGCTATTACCTTGTGAGCCAGGAGGTAATTGGAGATTTAAAGAAAACTGAGCAAATAAGAGGATGAAATCTTTATCAACCCCAAGAAAATCAAAAAGGTGTACAAGAAAGGAAATGAACCAATAGCGTTCTACTTGACTAGAATCCCAAGGCCATAATAAGAATTACAGACATTGGGGTTAGAAATTGCCCCAAACGGTGGTGTCTCTGTTATAGGGGGATGGCAGGGCAGGGAAAGACTAGGGAATATGAGGGCTAACCTCTTCACTCCCTTAAAAGGAAGTAGACAGATGGTATCTGAAATCTATGAATCAAGACACAGCAGAAGAGACCTACTATTTGAAGAAACAGATGAGAAAGTTACCTCGTGGCAAGGCACAGGGTTAGTGGAGCACAATTTTCTGCAATAACTTTTTAGCACTTTTTACCCTCTTAAACTATGTGCACCTGTTCACAGATGAAAAGTAAAATTAGCATAAGGGGGGGAAATGTATGCTAAGTTGGATGTGCAACCAGTAACAGACCCTGCCCACACGTGGCAACATCACAAGGGCCCCAGTGAGGCCGCCCACCCCCGCTCCTTCCGGCCCTCCTGCGCCCTCGCAGGCCCTCGCCCACAATCAAAGCGCTAAATGTTGTGCTCAGTAACGCACCAGCGGTGTCCCCAGCATGGGAGTGTGTTCCCCGTGAGGGAAGAGAGGTCACCTCTCCTCATCTCCTCTGTACCCCCAGAGCCCAAAATAGTGCCCGCTCCAGAGGGGGCGTTCAGTAAACAGAAACGAATCCATGGCCCTTCAAACACTTGGCTTAATCTCTATTCTTCGCACTTCAGGAGTGTTTCTTAAAGTCAGGAAAAAAGATGAAAGTCATTTCCCTTTTAAAGAACCATTGAAAATGCTCCATGCAGAGAAAGTCGGGCGTGGGGTGCACAGTCCGTGGCCTCTGCCTGGAGCCACACCCCGGAGCTGACCCGCAGGCATGGGCGCCCTCCACCCCCGCCAGGCGGGCCGCTCCTCCCAGGGGCCCAGGGGCCAAAGAGTGTCGGGGGCCTGGGTCAGAGTGCGGCCTTGTACCCTGACCCATCCGAGCAGGGATGAGGCGGGTGGGGCTGATGAGAAGTGGGGGAAGGGTTCTTCCCTCTCCGCTGTGCAAAGGGCAGCTGATGAAGGAATACTCTCCAGAATGTTCTTTATCAGTTTCTAGTTTACTGAGGCACAAGTTAACATCACAGTGAGTGAACGGGTAGACCAGCAGTCCCTGCTCACATGTTAACAGCAGTTACAATGCCGCGTCAGGTGGATTTAAAGCACCTTGTTCGCCACGCAGGCCTTCCCGTCAGCCCGTTTTCTCTCTGCTTACCTGTCTGTTCCCCTCGATTTACCCTGCGGATACTTCAGTGAGTGTCCCCAACTCACCCTCAGGCATGCATGTCCTTCTTAGAGTCCTTCTGAAGAGCACCCATTGCTCCCCAAACACGGGAGGTGTTTCTGCGTAAAGGACACGAAGTGGCCTCAGAGGTGGGCGTTTGCCCTGTGGGGCTCCTGTTTTCTCGCGCCGTCTCATCGTGAGAACTTAGAATGGGGACAAGTCACACCTGGGGCCGTGCCCAGCCCAACACAGAGTCTGGTTGTCTTCACGTTCTCCCGGCTGCCACTGGGACGTTTCCTCCCCACAGCGGGGAGGAAGGCTGGGTAGGGACAGCCGCGGTCTGCCTTCCCCGCAGCTGCAAACAAAGCACTGCCTCCGGCCCGCCGCTGGTCAGTTCATTGCTTTTACGTAAATATTTCTTAGGCTGAGGCCCAAGTTCTTTGTCATAAATATGAAACATAGTTAATTTTCACTCTCTTGTGTTTTTCCTGGGTTGTTTTCTTCAAAACGTAGCTTCTTATAGTTCTAACACTGTAAAGAATACTTTTATAATGGGAAAGTTTGAAAGGTTGAAATCTCGTTTGTCGGATGGTGAAGTCACCATCTTCACCCCCTCCCCGCTCCCCGCCCCCCAATACCTTGACGCTCTTGCCTCCCAAGGCACGCGGCTGCCCTGGGCCATTTGCAGCAGGAGCCCGGAGACCGCGTGGAAGCCAGAAAGAACGAGGTTGACTCCAAGAAGGCAAATGTAATGCCTGAGCGCAAGCTACTGACTCATTGTTGGAAGGAGCTACTACCAATTTAGCATTTCTGGCTTAATTAAAATATTGATTTTATCCATGGCAATGATCTAGATAGGATAAAGATGAGGCTGCTGTCGCCTGTGCATGTGGTATTTGCGATATTGTGCATGTGCGTCATAAACGAACATACAGCAGCACACAGGGCTGGCCCAGCAGCTTTCCACGAGCCACCCCTTTGCCACGTGCACATGTTCGGGGTATATCACTTGTACACACACACCTTGGAGGCCAGGATGAGTCACGGCCCACCCTGGTGGCACGTTAGTCTCCCATGAACCCTCCCAGGGGCACACGACTGGCTCATGTGTCGTGAGAATCTCGGAGATGTACCCTCACTTGCCACCATCCCAACGTCCTTACAACCCGCGTTGGACGTAATGTGTCTGCAAGAAGGACAAGTGGAAAAGAAGGCGAGAGAAGCAAAATGAGGTGCAGGGAACCCAAAGAGATGAGGGGTGCGCATCTAGGATGAGAGCCCAGAAGATCCTGAAATGCATGACATGACATCAACCTCGAGGCTCACTCAAGGTTAGTGTAGGGCCAGGTGTAGGCATATTAATCGATCAGCTTGCATCAACACGATGGGATTCCAGGACAAAGCTGAGAGGTCCTGAGGTGAGGAAGGGCTCGTCAGCGGGGTGAGAGGTGACAGGAAGGTATAAATGATAGAGAAACTGGGGCAGAGAGAAGGAAATGCCTCGATGAGGTAGTGAAGCCGTAGCTCTGGGTTGAGCACAGCATTTGCACATGACACGCATGTGGCACTTCAGTTCACAGTCACTGCAACCACAAAACGTTTCAGACGAAATGCTCTCAGCATGAAAATTTCTACAGATAAAGCATCAGCATATACAGCAGAGGACACATACCGGAATGTCTGAAAGGATGGCGTATTTTCTTTCTAATAATACACACTCTACAGAAGAATTTTCAGAGTTTTCTTACCTCCACAAAGAAGAAGCAGGGGAAGATGGTGTAGCTCCGAAACACTCGGCTTTGATGATCTGGAAACATGTTTTCCTGTTGGGAGACGGGGAAGGAACACAATGACTTTCACATCAACGTTTACCTGGCCATCTGCTCTCGGGAAGCTCCATCAATTCTTGTTACAAAGCTCACTTCATCTTTACCGGAACAGGCATCTTGCGTCCTGAGTTATTGTTTGTATGCCAGAAACATCAACATCTTCCACTTGTATTGCACCTGGCACCCACAAGGAGCTTGCTTTTTGAAATGCTACCCCCGGCTTGCAAGATCATCCAACACTGCTGTGTGCCAATGGCAGCGCGGGTAGATGCCGACACCTGACTCACCTCCCGGAGGGTCCGGCATTAAGACTGTGGGAATATAATGTTGAAGTTCACTGAGCACCGTAGCCACGCCCCGCCCTGAAGCTCTGGGACTCTACCTCCCCAGTTCTATCACAACAGTAAGCATTGCTTTACATAACCTCTTGTCAATAAATTCTTGTCAATCACCGGACAAGTTACTCCGGCCCCAGAAATACGGTAACAAAGGAAGAGGTCCTGAACTCTGATTCTCGACAGGAACTCAAATTCCAACATTCCACGTTTCCCCCACCACCTCATAAGGAAAATTTACAAAATTAAGTGTCCTTCATATAAAAATACCTGATGAGGTATACGTGACTCAAAACAGCGGAACTGTCTCTAAAGTATAATTAATACATCGATTACGATCCTTATGAAAAGAAATAAGTAGTTCAAGCTCCTTCAGATAGTCAAGGAGGCAAAATCTCACAAAGCCCAGACCTCGGAGTCTAAATCAAGTGTTTATTTAATTGAACAGTGAAATTCACAGCAGAAAATAATATGCAAAAATATGCGTACGTAAACAACTCATCAAAGACAGAACTCTGTTAGTTGCCACATTCCTCTGGAGAGGCAGCTGACGTGGCGGGGAGTGGGGTTTTTGTCCTGTGCTGCAGTCCCAGGACCAGGCCCGGAGGTGGATGCGCGTCCCGCATGCTAAGTTCCATCGCTGCCCGCGGCTGGGGTCGGCGCCCAGACTGAGGGAGCCCGGCCAGCTCGACCGCTCCCTCTCCCCTGAGAGGTCAGCGCTTTCCAGTGGCGCGAGGTCTTGCTTCAGGAGACATTTGGAAGTTGCATAGGGGAACTGAGTTATCCTAATGTGTGGGGCCCTTTATTGGCATTTAAGGACAAGGCCTGCGTCTGGTACATGGTCTGCAGCTCACAGGACAGGTCCTCACACGAGGAAGACTCGTCCCTGCATCCTGCCCGCCTCCAAATGTCCCCCTGGCTTACACCCACTTTAGGCAGGTCTGCGCAATGCAGTTTTCGGGGGCGGGGGTCTGGGGACCCGTGGAAGTAGGGCAGGGGTTCTGAGCTCCCTTGCAAAGAACCTTCGAAGAAGTCCCGGGAGAAAAATCACAGCTGAGTGTGATTGAACCTGCTGCAACAGGCGAATCCTAATCGTCAATGACAAAAAGCAAATTAAATGACAGACCCTGAACTGAAGGTGAGGATGAGAGAGAGAAAAGCTGGTGGCCGAGGACAGGGACTCTGACCGCCATGTGGGTCACATAGCCCTTGGACGCCTGCAAGCGGTGTAGCCAGGCGGGGGGGGGGGGGCAGGGAGTACCCCCACATTACTCTCCGTCCCCTCCCCGACAGAACACGATGCCACCTTTCAGGAAATCTCCTAAGTACAGTGAACGAGGGGTGAAGAAGCAAAGGTGATCTTTAAGAAACCAGAAGAAGAATCAACTAACTGGGACGAGATGGTATCTGAGTAGCTGTTCTGTAGTAGGAAAAGATTAACTAGTTGTCTTAACTAGTTGTGATAGTTGTATAATCTTAGAAAAATTTCTGTATTGCTGTAAAATACATTGAAAAGTTGAAACAATTATTCAAATATAAGTTATTGTGAAAGGCTCCCACCCCCAATTGAGGGGAAATTTAAAAATTTTTCAAATGGAAAGTAATATACACAGAAAAATCTGCTTAATTTGAATATGGCTGAGCTGTGGCAAATTTAAATTCTAGAGTGATTTTTCTTGGGCGTACAAATGGAATGCTGATTAATGCTAGTATTAATCTCAGAAGAACACAATTACTAAAGTGAATCTGTTGCATTTTCTACCCCTCAAACCAAATAATACATTTCATCAGAAATGATTGAAGGGCAGTCAGAGAATTGGCTTCACTTCCCTACATCTGCTCATCTTAGTACAAAAAGTTGAAAGCAGACTGGACATTATTGGTAGTTTTGTAATGTATCGTATATTATTGTGAGGATGTGAATATCAGCAGATAATGTTATATAATTTTCAAGGCAAAATTAATATAATTGTGTTGCACCGATGCTATTCTATTATTGCCAGGGATCCCTACAATGCCAATCTATATTTTATTACCATTTATATATTGTTTTAATACCCTATTCTGTATTAATTGATTTACATTAGTCGCCGTCCTGGGCCTCAAGGAGGGCGTAAATAATGAACTCCCTCTCAGCCAGAAAATAACTGCATTGACTATTGATCGTAGCTTCTGTTGAAGAGTTTCACAAAAAGATATTAAAACCTTCCACAACACCAATAACCTCTTGTGCCCTAGGGGACTGTCACATGGGCTGTGCCTCATTTCAGAGAATATTTGGTTGGATTATCTTTTCATCACACAAAGTAATTGCAGTGGTAGCTTGCGTGCCCCATTTTCTCAAACAAACAGGGAGAGGAAAAAATAACTTCCGAAAATAGACAACTGTCCCTTTGCCAGGCTGTAGTCCTGACTCTTCCATAATGAGGTTTATGAGATTTTACCATGAGCGAACCCGCTAGCTTCTGGGCACCCCCCACCCAGCAAAGGGCAGTTCCCGGCCACCCCCGCCACTCCCCCCCGGATATGGTCTCCGGAACACAGGTGCATTATTTACGTCCTGCCGTGCAGGACTGAAGTCTCAGCAGCGTAAATCCAAGAGGATTTTATTCCCCACACCAGCGGCGGACTGGGTGTGCTGGTGCCGGAGCCCCGGCTCGGCCCACGGCCCGTGCAGGCTCTCCCTGGGCCGTAGCGTCCGGCGGGGCTCGTTCCCACCACGTCCGCATTCGAGGGCACAGGAGGGAGGACAGACTGGAGGGAGGGCATGTCCTGCGCCCCGGGACGCCACCGAAGGCCGGGCTGGCTGCACGCGATGGGGGGATGCGCCCGGGCGAACTTCTCCTTATCGAAGAAACAAGGTGGGCATCGGTGACCTCGGACGCCTGAACAGAGAGAGGGTTATTTTTCGTTTCGTTTCGTTTCGTTTTGTTTTTCTCCGTAAGCCTTGATTCGGAACCTGTAACCTGGGGAGCCAGGCACCCCCACGCTGGAGACGGAGACCGTGTCCTCGGGCCTGAGGAGGGATTCAGTGGCCCGTCCCATAGCGTGGGACGGGGTGGGCGGCGGGACGGTGCGGGGGTCGCCCTGCGTGCGCACCGGGGGCCTCCGGGCACACTTGAGAGCCGCGTCGGGTGCGCGCTGCCACCGCGCCCTGCTTTCTCAGTAGGAAGGGCCGCTGCGACAGAAGCTTAGGCTCCGTCGCTCTGCAGAGCTGAGAGCAAGCGCCGGGCGGCAGGCTTCTTCCAGCCCGAACTGGGCGAGCGCTCCTCGCGGCGGGTTAAGCAGGGCGCTCGCCGGAGAAGCGTGAATGCGCACGGCGGGCTTCGGCCTTCGTCATTACAGCTCTAAGGGCTATTTTTCCAGCTGGAAAAAAAGAAGTTTTATTTCTTTCTGAATATAAAGTATTTAGTTCTCTTTATCAAGAAGGGCAAAGAAGAAAGTAAAAATAATTTATCATCTCACCATTCAAAGATAACTCCTTTTAGCGTTTTGTTAGATAATTTCCAGATTCCTTCAAGGCATGTAGATGATGAAGCAATACGTTTAGTGCCTTCAGCTTGAATTATATGGCACCTATGAGGCTGTTCGGCATTCTGTGGGAAAGGACACAGATTCCCTGGGACCTGAAGACCCGGGCATGCTCTGGCATTCTGGTTCCCTCTTCCTGCGTCCAGGGTCACAGTCTCATCCCTAACAGCCCCATGGGTACTTCACCTGGGTCTGGGAGGCGTAAAACCATCATGACTTTGCTTCTGCATTTACGATGTGTTCAACACATCAAGCTGCGGAAAGACGGGCTCTCGCCAACCTTCTGGTTAATATTTAACAGAGGACAGGCCTGTGAGGTACCAGCTGTCTGTCCGTCTCCCTTCTGCTGCGAGGGCCTGATGCTGGGTGCTCCCCTTCTAGCCAAGATGCAATCCACGAGCGACCAACAGAGCCCTGTTCTCCCCTGCGGGCGAGTGGGAAGATTGCTTTGTCCACCTTTTAACAGGGAGGTCAGGTCTTCATCAGGACCTTCGCTGAAAACCTTTCCCTGTTTCTGATGTTTGGCGAAGGAGGGTGTTATAAATTTTATGCCCATTCTTCTGGGAGTCTCATTTTCCCTAATATGCTAAAACTATCTCAACCCTTTTAATCTTAAGATTTGTGTTTTTCCTTATCTCCGGTAAATACTCATATTATTTCTTTGACTCATGCCGCCCCGCCCCCGTCTTTCCCTGAAAATATTTTTTGTTTAGGTTTGACCTTATTTGATTTGCCATGTCTCATCCCTCTTTTTTTATATTTTTTACATTTTTGTCTTTACATTCTGGGAGATCTTCTTGCATCTCATTTAGTATTGTTGCATTGTAGAAACATCATATTGAGACAAGAAGAAGTATAAGTTATGATACTCCATTTTATCCATAGACACATTGAAAGTTAGATACTGTTTGTAGCTTTTATACTAACATCAATTTGTCACCACTAAATTTTAAGTAATTGCTTACCATAACTATAATCTCACAATTAGAATTGGCCAAAATCCAATATCAGTGCAGTACGATAATCTTGAATGTTATGAATGATTGCTAAGTAAATGTAAGCAGGCTGGAATAACTTTAAAATGTTAGAAAACAGAAGATGAAATATGGACCATTTAAACTCCCAGAGGAGGCCGTAAACTGTGGAGTCGAAGCTATCAAAAGGCAGCCCCGTGCCGGCCAGGCAAGCCTGACCTGCTCTCCTGGAACGCAGGCGCGAACAAGGTCGGAAAAACGGATGTGTGAGACCGAACACGGAGCCGTGCACTGTGTGTCATTATGGGTCTCTGGCGACGGAGACATAGACCGCAGTCCAGGGCCCGCCCTTGTTGGATGTCGTTCCCCCAGGAGCAGGGACAGAAGTACGGCCAAGGCCCCGCTTCTTGGCGAAGGTCCAGGCAGCCGCCACCCTGTCACGCCGCCTCCTCGCGGCGCCAGCTTACAGGGCGTGTCTCCCAGCTCCCAGCGGGGCCCCAGGAGGTGGGCCGGGCCCGGGACCGCCCACCCAGCATACACAACGTTGGCTTTCTTTTCCCTCAGATGTGCGTCTGGTTTCCTCTTTCCTTGTTGGTGGAGTGGTAGAAGCAAGACGTGGGGAGGCCATTGACTTGTTCGGGGTCTACACCATCACAGGCCAGAAAGGAGAACTCCTTGAAGACACAGAACTGCATAGGAGTCAGGGGCCCCCATTAAAGACCGTTGGAGGGTATGTTCAAGTGTTTCTTTGCCGATATGGTTACCTGTGAACACCCTACCTCTCTTCTGTGAAATTTGTGCAGGTGTGGTGGCGGATAGAGCCCCATGTATTTGTTCAAGATCTGGGGTTTCTTTAAGAGCTCTCTTCCTCTGTTAATTAATAACTCTTATTTCCTTTGTAAGTGCTATATAAATACGGAGTGAATAGAGCAGATCATAGAGGCATATAACAGGGCTGGATATTTGATTGGTAAATTTTCATTCAATAGATGGAGATTCTATGGGAATAGGGTAGATTTTCAAAGGTTTTTCACTGAAATGGTAAATCAGATTCTATAGGTATGGTGTTTGTGGCTTTTGAATGTATGGTTATTTCCTTTGGTTTTTTCCTTCAACTTTGTTTAAGAAGAAACCACATTCCTTAGGTAGCGAGAGTTTTGCTCTTCTTTATCTGTTCATTTGGAAATTGATAGATTCCAGCCTTCCTTTCCTCTGGGTCTCTAATGTCCCCATCCACCATCAGCCATCATTCCATATCTACCCAAGTCCCTAAACTGGGAAATAAAGCAGAAGGTCCTGCCCGATGTCTCTCATCAAGCCTCACAGATCACAAGAGTTCGGCGATTTTACCCCAATGAATTCCAGAGATCAGGGCTCTGTCATTGCTTAAACCAGAACCAATTTGAGAACATGAGAGAGACCATGAATAAGCCACATTGTCCTAGGAGACAGTACGACCGTGAAGCCCTCTTTGGCCCCAAAGAAGGCTTAGGGACTGAGGGACTGACTTGGAAAGAATCAGAATCGAGACGGAAATCCTGCGGCGGCCAGGCCAGGGCTGCCCACCTCTGCCTCCCCTCGGGGCCAGGATGAGGAGCGGAAGCTTTCGACCCAAGCCTTCTTTGCAGCCAAACAGGCCTTCACGGCCCTACTGTCTCCGAAGACAATGTGGCTTATTCATGGTCTCTCTTACATTCTCAAATTGGCTCTAGTTTAAGCAATGACAGAGCCCTGATCTCTGGAATTCACTGGGGTAAAATCCCCAAAGGGGGCACCTCTCAGAGTTGCCTGCCTGGTGTCCGGCACCCAGGCTTTGCGCTGGAGTTGGAATTGTCCTCTAGGCTCCGGGCTCTTTACTATCCCCCGACATCGACTCACACGCAGCGCAGTAAGTGTTGGCGTTCAGGTACGCCCAGGGGACCAGGTTCCAAAAGCCCAGGGAGGCTCAGCCATAAAATAGTCCCCCAGGTCAGCGACTCCGAAATCAGTTAAACACTCAGAATGTACTGGCGTTGCTTGGAGTAGTGACCGCCACACAGATGACCAGCAACAAGTAATCCGTGCCACTGAAATATATACATGGTGCGACATTCAGCAGAGAAAATCATCCTATCGGGAGTCTCTCTCTTCCCAATAGCAGAGAACTACCTACAGGTACAGGCCCCTGGTGGAATGTTTCCCTGGAGATGCGGGAAGCAAGGGAGGAGGAAGGGAGAGAAAGCTCTCATCAGGAAAAAAGCGCCGTTGGGTAAATATAGTATCTGGCCTGTACATACAGTTTAAGCTTTGTTAGATATATATATATATATATATATATATATATATATATATATATATACATATACCAAATGCTCCCAGATTGCGCAGGAAATTGTCGAGAGGATGAGAGCCAGCTGCTGCCTGCAGAGAGCAATGCGGGATTTGGCAGCAGCTGGGAATCCTGCCGTAACCCCTGGTAGGTCAGGCTCCCAAATGGGTAAACGCGCCCCGTCTGGCTCCCTTGCGCACAGCACTTTAATTCACTGAGGTTCTAGTTTGTTCCTGACCCAAATAAAATGGGCGAGAGACTCTTCTTATTTTTGCCTTTGCTTTATTTCCTGTCCATCCTTTGTTTCTATGAATCACGCATTCACAATGAAATTGGAGGGTAGGAAAGGGCACATACCCCAAAATATAACTATTCTGTTCGACAACAGTCTCTTAATACATAAAGATTTCTTCAGCCGCCTATTGGGGTCACCCATCTGGCTATCCTGGCGAGGAAAGCAGTTTGAACAAAAGACTCTTTGGTCTGCGTAAATACCAACCATCAGGAGGAAGTGCAGGTGGGATTCAATGGGAGCGACCGGGCAGCTTCCCTGGGACCCCTTCCTCTTGCTCCCGCCCTCCGTAGCCCACTCGGGCTCCCGGGGGGGCCGCCGAGCCCTGACGCTGACCCCCACAGCCCGTTTCAGTCCATATCAAGTTCATCAATCCATGTCCCTCCTTCGACATAAACACTGTCAGCCGCTGTCCCGTGTCCTGGACTGCAGAGTCTTCCTCCCATTGTGCTTGTTTCGCTCCTTAGTTTAGTCTCCTTTTATCAGATTTGGTTATGTTTCTGCAACTTCCACATTGTCTTCTATTCAATTTCTAAAAAAAAAAAATTATCTACTGAGGAGAGAGAGGGAGAGAAATATCAATGTGAGAGGAAAAGATGGATCAGTTGCCTCCCGTATGTGCCTTGACTGGGAATCAAACCCGTAAGCTTTTGGGGTACGGGATGATGCTCCAACCAAAGGAGCCACCTGACCGAGGCTTTTCCATTCCCTTTTAACCAAACCCCTAAGTGGAAAGAACCAGGCTTGCTTCTGTAGAATGCAGTGGATGCGCTGAGAAGATTTTAGGAAATTAGCAGGTGAGCCCAAGGTCTCCAGTTTAGAGGTCTCCTTCAGAAAACCCGTACCGTATGCACAGTCAGTAAGTAAGCGTTCTGTAAAATATTGGTTGGAAGAACTAAATGAAGACAAAGCTTTGGTTTTTCTTCTTTCGGTCAATCTGTGCTCCATGTCCTCAAAACTTAACCCCCTCCAAAAACTATTCAGGCAAAGCCCGCATAGCCATTTTCTTTTTTTTTTACTTGTTATCCAACTTAAGGGGAAAAAAGGGGCATTCACCTTTATCAAGTGCTCACCAACGTCAGGCACCATATTAAGTCATTTTCACAAGTTATCTTTAAATCTTCACAAAATTTTCCCTTTCAGAGATGACAAAGAAATGCTCACAACGGTTAGGGTAAGATTTTCTCATTTAGTTAGAAGGTAGACAATCACAAGGGATTATTACTCCCAACAGAACAATGGACGAGACGAATAAAAATGTATAGTTTTCGACATCCGCCCAAGAGGTGAGGTACTCAAAAAAGTTGAAGGAACCAAATTGGCAAACAGGGCATGTTCCCCCGGGGAAGGAGGCAGCCTGCACCACTCGCCCCTGGAAACCGCGAGAGGACTGCGAGCCCCGCGGAGGTGCTGCGATTTCCAGTGGAAGGAGAGGCCGGCCAGCCTGGCCAGGGTCACCTGCAGGCGGCCACGGCAGACGAGAGCCTTGAGGAGCCCCAGGGGCGCTGGGTCTGCGCCATCTGCCCGCTTGTTCCCGTGGGACCTTCCCTGGCACACTTAGCAAAGGCTGAGAAAAAAGCAGATGAGCTGAGAAATTCGTCAGTTTATGGAGACGTCACACTGAGTGTACAACAGAGCCCAGAGCGCGCTAAGAGCAGGGGAAGAGGAGGGAGAGAGCTCTCCGGAGGGCAGACGCGGGGCAAGCACAGAGGGAGAGCTTCCTGGGGGTCTAACACGCAGAGCTGTAAGGCACTGCGACGTCTGGAGACTTCTGCGGTGCTTCAATCCCAAGTCCTGCTTGAGGGAGCGTCCTCCCTGGACTCTCAAATTATTTGGAGTGATGTCCCGAAATGTACCCAAACTGTTACCTCTCCTAGACTCAGAAGTGTAGGAAGGACCATGCATTCCAGTAGAGGTAAATATCATGCACCTACTATTCTTTCATACCAAGATCCAGAATACAGATCATAAGATACATGAAGAAACACAAAAATATGACCTATTCTCAAAAGAAATAATGGTTAATGGAAGTAAACCCAAGGATACTCCAGAGAACAGAATTGAGAAACAAGAACTTTAACCTAACCATTATAATGTGTTAATGCATTTCATTGGGAAAGTGGACAATAAACATGAACAGAGAGGAAATTTTAAGCAAAAATAAAGTGATTAAATGAAAATTTTAGACATAAAAAATACAATAGTGAACATGAAAATCAGTTCACGTTTGTAAAAACAGAAAAGGCAATTCAAAAGAAAAGACTAGTGAATGATAAAAACGGCAGATTTTACACCCAGAAGAAGGTTAAGACACAAAAAAGGTAAATTTCAGCGCTCCATAACCTCTTTGTAGAGAAGATACGAATAACGATTCAACCCTGGAGAAGTGAAAAGTAAAGGATTCGGGCATTTTCTGGAGGTGAGAGCCATTAAAGGGAAACCGTGGGATTTCTATTTGGGTCACCCTGACACCAGATGTGTTAGAAAGCTCTGTATCTAGCCTTGTACTCACATTTTGTACAACACTTTCATTCTGTTCCTTCCTACAGGTGCCTCCTAATTTAGACCACAAAAGGCCTGTGTCCTTTAAATTGGTTTCATCTTCTATAATCCAGTTGCGGTATCTGCCTATAAAAATTGCTACCTACACGATGTCAGAACTAAATGAGGCGCCCCCTACCTGCCAGTTTGGACGGGCAGGTTGATAGACACCAGCACAGATAGAGACACAGACATTCTTTGGGACCTTAGGGAAACGCTTGAGCTGAATTTTCCACCAGTCTTGCTGATTTTCCCTCCCAGCATTTAACATTTACAATTCTGTTCCGCTTCTGCACTGCCGCAGGACAAGAATCTCAAAAGCCGGTGCCTCCTGGGGCCAGGGCGATTCGCTGTCCCAGCGAAATCAGCAGGGGAATTGGGACAGACAATAAGGGGAAGAGCAAAACCTCGAAGAGCTTCAGGTGATGCCATGCCCCGAAGCCCTCAAGTTCAAATACAGGTTTTAATAGTCTCCTGGCCAAGACTTCAGCCAGATCTGCTTCTTACCCTGACAGTTTGTCCTACAAAATAAAGCACCGTGGTTAAAATCCACCGTGACAAAACTGATTTCAAGTTCCGGCTCTGCCACTCGCTGACTTTGGTGACACAGGCCTTGTCCTTGACCGCTGTTGGCCTCAGATCTCTTTTTAATTAAACAGTAATAATAGTAGCACCTACTTCATAGGCCATAATAACCATCCAATAATGACAAAATGTGTGTAAATTGCTTTGAACAGTGCATAGTGAATTCCCCATAAATATTAGCTATTATTTATATTAATAAATCTTAGCTAAGTTTTTAAAAAGGGTTTATAATTTAGTTTGCAAGTTTATGTTGAACAGGAGCTAGAAAGGTATACTTTAAATTAAACATTTTACTGAAAGGCTATGAGGTCCTATGCTAGCAGCTATTCATGCAAGTTTAATGTATATGATCATCTATCAAGTACAGTATGTATCTAACGCATGAGTGACAGGGGCTCACTGATGACTCATGGCTGATCCATTCTTCAATATGTCGTTCTTATCAGATTCATGGGGAGTCTGTAATTTCTGTACTTTCAGCATTATTTTCCCTTCAAAAATATGCTGCTCTGAATACATTCCCCTGGAATGCCATGTTAAGAATTCTTGATCATTTTGCAGACCCTCTTTATTTAAAAAAAAACAAAAACAAAAACAAAAAACAAAACCCTGTAAATATTTAATAAGGAAATACTTAAATGCAACGATGGCACAGTTTCATCTAGAAGTGACCACTGAAATGAAAATCAGGCAGAATTATGACTCATTTGATATGTGATTTTATCTATTGCTCATGGCAATAAATTGCTGTTGACGGGGTAAACCGGTTGGCTGCTGTTTCTGTTGCTAACAGCCTATTTATATGCACTGCATAAATGTTTCATGGGTAGATTTCCCATCATATTTTGACTTAGAGCAAAATAAAGATATTACTTTATTGAAGGACATCTCCTGTGGTCACAGTCTCTTGATGACTTTTTAATATAAGAAATTTATTTAAATCTTCAAGACATCATGCAATAATCTTATTTCTTTTCCTAAAATATCTACTGATCATTTATATAACAACTTCTCTAGGGAAACTTTTAATACAGATTTGTACCACAGTCCATATATAATATTAATGCTATTATTAATTTATAATAAATAATACTAACTTATTCAATAAATATTTATTAATGAGCTTTTCTGTGCCAGACCCTAAGAATACAGGGATAGACAAGACTGGTATGGGCCCCGCTGAGAAATTTACTATCTAATGGGGAAGACATGCATTAAAAAATAGAGTAAAGCGTTACCCAGCAAAGACTTATTTACTTTCCATTGTAAGAACTATGGCAAAGCAAAAGCAATTGCATTTTTGCAAGTATTCTTCACTGAGCACAGTTAAAAACCATGTTATAGATCAGAAAAACATGCAGGGTAAAAAAAAAAAAATGCACGTCACCGTATCACAGTCTTTCTATCAAAGAAGCCTAGTTGGGCGGGTCTGGGGAGAGAGGTAAATACGTGCACAGTAAACGCGGGTCGCGGACAAGCTGGAGACAGAAGCAGGAATCAGCGACAGAGAGGAGAAGGCGAGGCTCTACCTGAGCAGGTGCAAGTGAAGCCTTCCCGTAGGAGGCCACATTTTAGGTGGAAATGGAAGAATTCATGCCTACAGGGAATAGAGAGGTCGGCAAAGAGCGTACAAGTAGAAGTTACTTTTTTTGGTTAAAAAAAAATGTCAATGCTATAAAAATAGCGATATATTTAGGAAAAGCTCTTTGCCTCCCTCACTGGACACGTGTAGGACCTACGGCGTGAAATGCAGAGGGGAAGGTAGGTGTCCCCCGCCCTCTGGCGGCTCCCCAGCGAGGAGCTGTAGGAAGGAGCAGCAGCCAGTAACTGGTGGCCAACGTTCGGTGTTGGGTTCGAATTCTACGCCGAATCTCTAAGGGGGCCCCGACAGACCCGCGCGCTCCTGGAGCTGCCCTGCGCTCGGTGCTGACCTGATCCCTCTGGGGAAGCGGCGGCTGAGTCTGCAGGTGCTCGCCACTGACAACAAAAAGCGCGGGAGGGAGTCCAGGCAGAGACGAGGGACCGGGGGCAGGACTGTTCTGGGTGCCGTCCACCCCGGGGTGAGTCAATGAAATCCCACTGTGAGCCACGGGGCTTGCCAATGCGGCCGGTGAGACTCCGACTGGACCCTCGCCCGGCAGCGCGCCGTGGAAACCGACCCGCCTGCACGGCGGGGTGCGCAGGGTGAAGGCGCCGCCGTCGGGGGTCCCAGCCGCAGGCCGGACGCACCTACTGAAGGGGGCCCTGGGGATTCTCGGCGCAGCTCCGCGCCCCCAGCCCACGCGCCTTCCCGCGGGAAACTGCGGTGGCGTCCGCCTCAGCCTGACTGCCGCGGAGAGTCAGTCCGCTGCTCTGTCCTTTGCCCGTCCCTGTGCCATTATTTCCATCTGGGACCTGGTGCCGGCGGGGGGCGTTCGCACTTTTTTAACTAAGTGGCCAACGGTGAGTTTTGGCCGGTATGAGACGGAGATGGGACGGCAGCTGTGGCCAGGGCGCGCCCCTGGCCCCCGCAGGGCCGCGCTCCGTCAGGTCTCACCCTTGTGGCCCAGTAAGTTACCAGGCTCTCGCGGTTTAACCAAGGAATGAACTTGCATATCTTTTTCGTTTGGAGAAGTCTGATGTTTTTCATGGATCGTTGTAACTCCAAGGACCGTTTTATAACTTTCCTTACGTAGCTATCACATGTAGGGCAATCTGTCTTTAAGAGGGAAAAATTACTCCCAGAGAAATGAGTCCTGGAAAGTTTTCCCTTCAAGTCAAGCATCTTGTTTAAATAAACGTCTTATTTAAAAATTTTTTTAAAACAACATGATTTTTTTTTTGATCTGGGGAAGTTAACATATTAATATTCATTAAAACAAGGCAGAAAAAGAGCAAGTGAGGAGAATAGCCTAGTTAATAAAGTCATGATGTATATTGAGTCTTTTGCTGTATATATATGCATGCATATATATAATGTTAAATTCGTATATGTTTGACATGTACTAATAAAGGAAAACTAAGAAGCAATGAAAATTTAAATGGTTAACCAAAGTCATAAAACTAGACTTAAACTTATAACTTATATCTTTTGACCCTAATTCTATCCTTTTTTTTTCCCTACCCAGAAATCTTTAAGATGAGTGAAAAATCTAGTAAGAGGCCTGGGCTATCCACACAGAGATAATTTACTACAATATTGGTCTTTGTTACTCCTAAAGCCACACAAAGAACTGGAAATATTTTCTGCATTTCCGGGTGCCTTTTTCATTGCGTCCTGTGTTCTTCATTTATTAGAAAGGGGACTAGTTGTCCATGGGGCCGTTTCTACGGGAAACAGAGACATAGAAGTTTGCACATCTCCATGGATTCTTCTACTGCCCAGATCCCTATTGCTATACCCACACATACACCTACAGAACCTATGGCTTTGTTACATAAAAGGCTGTGGAGTAGCCAGAGTGTAATTGTCTCTTTAAAAAATGACGAGGCAAGAAATAGGGCCCCCGAAACGTCCGGCCCGCGGCTGTGAGTGTCCAGAAATGAGATCGGCCGGGCAACAGAGTCAGAAACCCAGGCCGTCGCCGTCATTGCCCTGGAATTTGGGAAACGGCCGTTTTTGGAAGCGTGGCTTCCTGTGCCACAGACGACTCGGCGGCGGATGCTGGGGGATGAGGCAGCGGCCGGATGAAAGCCCTTGAGCGCGGAGCGGCGGGGGACAGGACTCCCCTCACGCCTTCGGCAGCCTCTTTCTCACGAAGGGCAAACGAGGGGACTGTTTCATAACAACAGAGCTCCGTGCGGTTTTCAAGGCCGGTCCAGGGGCTGCTTTCTGTGAACCGGGGCCTTTAGAAGGTCCCGGGTGTGGGTGCACGTGGCTTTGAAGCCAGTCCTGGATCAAAGCGTTTCGACTCAGCCAGATCCGTTTGAGGACGGAAAAGGCAACAACGAAAGAACCCTTTCATGGTTCGCCTGTGCAAAGCATCGAGCAGTAAAATCAGTGTTTGGAGACAGGAAGGAGCGACAATTTACACAGGTGGCCCCATTTTGAAATTGGGCTCAGCGCACAAATCAGCCTCAGGGTGGCAGCGTGAGGCTCCCGTGAATTTAGAATCGTGTCAAGGACATGTTCGCACCAAATAGCACGGGTATTATCCTAATAGGCTTTTCACAAGTATTGGTCTGTGCTTTTCTTTCATGGAGAATGTTTTCATAAAGGTTATAATAAAATATTCTTGATCCAGTTTTTTTCTACCTTCCTAAGGTCACCTCTCCCCGATGAAGTGCTTCATCCCAGACACAGGCAGGAAAGGACCGCAGCCCGGGAGAAATGGTGTTTCCTACTTGCCCCCGTCCAAAAAGAAAAGTTTACACTCTTTCAAAAGTGACAAAGTGGTTGTTTGCAACTAAAAGACATGTTCTCTCTCTGTCCACGTCTGTCTGTCCGTCCGTCTATCTATCTGACACTCTAATCCTCATACCTTAAAATCCAATCTTTTCCTCTTAGAAGCCGCGTTTCAATTTTATGTAGAGTACAGACTATTTCACTGGCACCATGGAAGCTGCCCTGCTGGGCAGTAAGATTTTTCCTGTGTGTAACCCCAGCCCACGATGTTTGTAACAGACTTGCTGACAAACGCAACCCCGCCAAACCGCCTCCACTGCAGCTCGGGCGTTCAAACACCAGCACCCGGCTAGGAAAACAGCTCCCGGGTGGGGCAGTGTGCGGCTTGGGAACGTTTCCCAGCGCCTGGGCCTCTGTTTTCCCTCCTTTGCGAGGTGGCCTCTGACCTTGAACTTACTACTGACAAAGTTTAAACTGACTATGAAAACTAAATCTATTAAAATGTAGTTCCTGAATGCAAAGACCAGGTATTAAACTTTTTGAAATCCTTCCGATCCCTAACATATCGAAGGTGTCAGTTAATATTTGTTGAATGAATTTGATTATTTACAGCAGTAGGGATACTTAAATTTGTGCATTCAGTTGGAATTTGCAGGTTAGAGCTGAATGTCTATTTTATGCCGGTGAGGTTTTCAGATTTTACGTAAACTTTTATATTATTACTTGTTGAGCATATCTGGCAAAATATAATATTTTTCTATTTAAAAGTAAATGTGATCAGCACGGGAGTTTTGACCTGCTCCGTTTCCGACTGGGCGGTTCACCTTGGAACCTGGTGGCCCCCGTCCCGGGAGGTCCATTTGGGAGGGTGTAGGTCTCCTGTAGTCAGTAGGGGGGGAAGAGAGACAAGAGGGGGGGGGGAGGGAAAGGGAAGGGAAGGGGAAAGTAAGGAACTGCAAGGACTCAGACCAAAGGGGAGACTGAGGGAGGGAAGGTGGGAGGGGGAAGGGAAAGGGGGGAAGGCAGAGAAATGTATTTAAAAAGTAAATAAATTAATAAAAAAAAAAAAATAAAATAAAAAAAAAAAAAAATAAAAGTAAATGTGACTGTTAAAGCCTGTGAAAAATCTTGCCAGTGACATGCAGCAGGTTAGCGGTGCTGGGGGCTGGGAGTAAGACGAAACCAGGGGAAGTGTTCAGGGACTACGGGGCTTTCTTTGGGTGATGAAGATGCTTTGGAACTGGATAGAGATCGTGTTTGCACAACACAGTAAATGTAACCAGATGCAAATGGACTCTACGTTTTAAGATGATTAAGATGTGCTACCAGGAAATGGGAACAAACGTGATGGGAGGAAAGAATCTCAGCGCGGTTATATTTTCAGTATCTGGAGGGTAATGGAAGAGAGCCGCGGACATGCGCCGCTCGCCCGGAGAAATTCCCCTCTGCACTCCCAAGGCTGAAGGCGGCGTGCAGAGTGAGCAAACAGGAGATTCGGTTTGAGACGAACGCAATTAGTCCTCATCCATCGTAATCAGGAGCTAAGAAGATTTCACAGTAAGAATATACTGATAAATATGCTTTTGTGAGGCCAATTAATAAGATTAACTTGCAGAACATATCAAATAAAGTGTGTGAAATCAACCAAGTATTGAAAAATGTTTCTGTTTACAATGCAAAAATAATTGTATCTGAAACAAAGTCCTCAAAACCAAAGTCCTACTTGTACTACAGGATGGATTTCCAACCTTGGTTTGACTTTACAAAGTCCCTGTGTAGGACCAAGACAACATATTGATTCAGACGCTAACACAACATCGCAACAGAGCCGGTCTTTGTTATGGGCACCGTCGTGCCCCGAAAGCCCCAGCCAGGGACCTAGCGGTCGCCTTTGACACACTCTTGTCCGCGCCTTCATGTCCTACCACCCTCTCTGGTTTGTGTGAACCTATCTATCCCTCCGCCACCCTCTGCCGTCTTGAATTCAGAGACTCCTCAGCATGCCCGCCGCCAGCACTCCCTTCCGGGCTACCTTGGGCCCCCGGTAGTCCGGTGTGCGTGTAACACAGCCTGGGAAGAGGCCACAGGCCCTAGCACTGAAAGAAGCTCCTGCACCTGCCAGACGTGCCCTGCACACCCCCAGCCCCACTGCATTTGCAGACGAGCCAGAGCATCTTCAGAACACGAGGCCCTGCTCACGGCATTGCCTGCTCGGAGCCCTCCGGTGACCCCACTGCCGATCACACACTCCAAGACCCATGAGACGTTCGCCATCACTTCCCACGCGCCTGCAAACATCCCTCCGGAGCTTCCCGAGGCTGCATCGGGCTCGGCCACCTGCTTCTCAGCCTGAGAGTGACATGTCCGAGAGGTCCCCCATGGACTGTCCCGTCTGAGGCTGTACGTAAATATTCCGTCTCTGTTTAGGAATAAAACTGAGGTCCACGAAGAGAACAGGCTGAGGGGCCTGGGGGGTGGGGCACTTTTTTTCAGTCAGAGAGATTAAGGTGGGTTTAAGGAAGGCCTCTCTGAAAATGCCATAAATGACCAGCACAAAGTGAGAGAACAGCCGTCAGACCCATGGAGGACAAACCTGCACGGAGCAGGGCACCACCGCCAAGCAAAGGCCCTTAGACAAGACCTGGTGTGTCTGGGGGAGCGAGAAGGCCACGGTGGCTGAGCTGTGACCCAGGAGAACCATCGGGGACAAGCCATGCAGTCAACAGCCAGCCAGGTCAGGGAGCAGCCTTGTGGCCAAGGTAGGGGTTCTGGGTGTCACACTGAGACAGACCGTGAGCCCTTAGAGGGGGACAGGCCGTGAGGAGAGGCATCACACAAACAAAAAAAAATGGAAAAAACGAGCCTTGAAACACAGGATTCTAATGATGTCTCTCGTTTTGTCAGCGTCCGTCTAACAAAACGGAGAACTCCGGGACTCAGTGCTGATGGATTCCCAAGGGGTGAGCGACCCCCATGTCTAAAGAGGCCCCTCCTAATCCTGCCTCTGCTCCTCTCTCGCTTCCCTTTCTATTCTCCTACCTATTTTGTTCACTGTCAATTTGTTTTTGTCTTCTTGCACTGGAGTGACCGCTTCTAGCAGGCAGACGATTCTGTATCTCGCTCAGTGTTTTGTCTCAAGGGCCTAGAACCGTGTCTGGGGCATACAGGTGTTCAACACCCGGTTCCCAAAAGGAAGAAAGCATCAGCACAGGCAGAGTGTGGCTGTGTCCGCAGACACCCCACTGCTGCTGTGGCCTGCGGCGGGGCAGCACGCCACTGCCTCCCTTGGACTCACCCAGCACCCCTGCTCTGTGGCTTAGAGACCTGCTCCACTGGCCTGCCTGCCCCAGAAAGTCCCCACCCTCCTCGAGGAATGACTCAACCTGGAGCTTCCCTCTGGAACAGAATGAGGTTCCTCCGCTTTCACAGTCTAGGAAAACACGGGGGATGATTCCCCAGCCCTCGAAAGCAAGGCATTGTTATAAGAGAGAAAAACCGTGGCATTTTTGAGATACAGAAGAAAAGCGTATCTACAGCGTATGTTGAACTTTTACCAAATCTCTCAAATAATGGCAGCTTGGACAATTTCGTTAGTACCCAATTTTCACAATATGTTTTCTGTTTATGACATTTTTCTTAGGCTACCAACATATGGCCAAGCTTTATCTTACCGCATAGATCTTCTGCTTTTAAATGAAATACATGAAAGCAATAAGCAATTTCCTGCTGGGACAACAGTGGAGAGGTTAGAAAATGCTGATCCCTCCAAAGCACACCCATAATTATCGTCCAAGGCTGCTCCAAGGCAAGGGATAAAATCAGATGAAGAAAATAATGTCTCCCCTGGGGGAACAAATATATATAGAGAGAGAGAGATATTTATCCTTTAGGGGAGAAAACGTGTGTGCGTTCTCGGGGTTTGGGATAGATAATTAAATTGGAACTACTTTCAAGGTCGTTCATAAACTGTGAAGTCATAGCTGCCGGTAGAGATAACAGACGTCACAGCTAGCGACACGCTGCCACTGAAACACATTGTTCCGATGTCCTGTGTTTGCACAATGCTCTGCATTGTAAAAATTTTTTTTAAAAAATCGCCATTGTCAATAGAAGAAAATAGTCCAGATTAGCAATGATACATAGCTCCAAATGATTAAAAGTTAAATATAGTTTCTTCTAGAAAATAGAAAATATGCTACTTGCTGCCACATACGCTAATGTCTACCTTTGGTGAAGAGTAGAGAGGAAAACAGGTCGTCAAACAGGAAAAGGCACGCTGAGTTGAGTAGCCCCGTGACCTGATGTGCTCAGAAGGAAAATTTCTAATAGATTGAGCTCGGATGATCCCAGAAGATAATCTTCAATTAATTTAAGTGAAATTAACATTTATTTCTTAAATACTCATGTCCTCAAGAATGTCATGGGGACTTTGTGAAACGCAAAGTCTGGCTCGCCAGGTTGGAGCTGTTGCCCGGGCTCTGCATTCCATGCAGGTGCCCAGGAAACGGGGAGCCGCTGGTCCGAGGACCACACTCGGCGAGTTCCAGCCGCAAGTCCCTCCCACAGGAGCTGCGGGACATTTCCGTGGGAGCCTACGTCAAACGTGATTATTACAAAGAAAAACCTACTTCCAAAGATAACCTCTAACTTATTCCAAACCAAGGCAAATGCTTCTGTATCATCTACTATTGTATCCATTATTCACACCTCGTTTATTTCTGATTATCAAGGAATGATCGTTTCGTAACATAAAAGCCTTTGTACATTACATCTCAAAACTTCATTCTAGGTGAAATCACTTAACAGGCGAGGCACTGCTGAAATATGCCTCTTATAATATATCCATAGCTAACATGTCTCAGAAAAAATTTCCGAACATTCCCACTAATACGAGTCCCTTCTTCCCCCTTTTAGAACATTGACTAGTTCCTTTCTATGTTTATTTGAATATCAACTACTACAGCAGACTGGAGTTGGGGAGGCCTGTTAGGAGACTATTCCAACGTCCAGGAGGGAAGCGTGGGGGTCCTCAGACGTGGCCGCAAAGAGGAAGGAAGGGGAAGGCGCCCTGGCGGCCAGGCCCGCGGGATCCCGGTGCACCTGTGGCGGGCGCCGGTCTCCTGCTTGGGCTCGCTGCTCACCTCGGTGCTATTGGTGGCGCCCCCTGTCGCCCCTGGTTTGAAATGCCATTTTTACCATGCACTCCAGGACACAGTCGTCCCCTACGTGGCGTTCTCGCTCATGCCCTGTCCGTTCCGCTGATTTGCACACGCGAGGCCGGTATCACGCGGTCTTCCGACCACAGAGCACACCACTGCTGCATTTCAAAGCGCCCGGGCTGGCTCCTCCAGGTGACCTGGGAATCGCCTGGTCAGGTCCCAAGCACCCTGCTGGGATGGCACTGAGTGTTTAGGTTAATTCGGTGAAATCAACACCGTTCTAATGTAAAGTGTCCCAAAGGAAGGACAGGGGATATCTCTGTTTTTATTCAAATCTTCTTTTATACCATTTAATCAAGTCTGTAGTCTGTATGGACTTATGAGTATTATACACTTATCTAAAGTTTTTTTCCTTGGATGACATCTTTTTTCCTTCATTTCCTTTCTATTTGGTTATTATAAGGAGATTTTTAGATTACTGTGCAATTTATTTAGATTATGCAGATTGTTTGGTAATTTAACATACTGAACTCTCTTACTGCTGCTATTGATTTTCAGTTAATTTCTTGGCATTTCTAGGCTTACAGTGATATTTATAGATACTCATGCATTTGCATCTTCTTTTCCATTACTCACACATTTTATTTCCTTCTCTAACTTCTTTGGCACTTGTATGACAATATGAAATAAGGCAGTTGGCGGCACGCATCTTTGTATTTCAAATTCCTGACTTTAATAGAATATTTTTATAGTTTACTACAAAGCATTTTTAAAAATGTGAATTGTGTACCATAATTTATATTGATAATGATATAATGATCTCTTTAAGTATAATGTAGTTTTACTATATAAGAATGTATCTTTCTACAAATAGCTTTTAAAAAGCAATAGGTATTGGGTCTTAGCAAATACTTCTTAGCACTTTTGATAAAATCTATGACTTCTCTTGTAACTTCTTAATATTGCTAATGTTATTGATTCCTAATGTTGAACATCCCATTAGTCTAAGGATAATTTCACTTGGTCATAGGGCAAAATTTTAAAAATATTCTATTACATTAACAATTTTGAGAGTAATGTTATATTTTTGCACCAACATTCATAGGCAAATTTGGTTTTTTTAAATTCCATGTCATCTTTGTCAGACTCCAGTGTATGTGTAATTTTCATGGCACACAATAATTGGACAGATTTTCTTCTTTTTCTGAGATCAGGCACAGTTGAGCAGAATGTTTCTATTTCGATTGAACTTTTGAAAGACTCTGTGCTTGGAACTATCTGGATTGGAAATATTGTCTGAGAATATCTCTGGACAATTTGTCAATGTATGTCACCGTTATTAGACTCTAAACCTGGTTCTCTCCTCTTCTTGAGTCAAATTACGTAATTTATCTGTTACCCCCAACACTGTTTCATCCTGGATTTCAGATATTATCGGTTCACTGCGACAAGCGTGCCGTCCTAAATCCTTTGGGTTTTCCCAGTGTCTTTCCTGACTGCACCCTCCTGGGGTCCATGAGGACTCGGTGTGGGTTTGGTTCTGTATTGGGCTCTTAAATCCCTTCTCGCTCCTGTGGTGCCGTGGCTGCTGAACCACATCTGGGGAATTTCCGATTGATACTACTCTTCCCCCTCTTCTTCCAAAATTCACTGGTGCCTTAGTGAACTGATTTAAATGCCTTCAAATTTTGTGGTAAATTATTGAAGACAATACTTCTCTGATTTCCTCTCCCGCTACCCTTTGCCTGTGTTTGACTCATGTGGAGTTACTCATACTTGAACTGGATCGGTGTGACTCACTCACACAACTTGAACTGTAGTTGGTTTTTTCCTTTCAACAACATTGATGCCTTTTTTTTTTTCCATTTAATTCTGTCTTTGTGGTGTTTTCTAATCGGCATTTTTACATAACTCTCTTTGACGTTCCTTCTCTCATCTACCACCCCGGGCCTTTGGCTGATTTGTTTGCTTTCCTGCTGCATTCTGCTCCTTTTACATCCTACCATTTGCCACGTTGTCCATGTGCTTTCTCTTAAACAATTTGGAAGGAGCCCTTTTTCAGGTATGTGGATGAATACCTAAGGGACTTCCTCCTGGTAATGAAGTTAGTAGCGTACAACGCAGGCCTGAGTAGACCTGACTAGTGTTCACGATAAGCAGCTCTCCTCCCCGACCCCGCGTCCTCCCGCAGGAAAACCCTGGACTCCCTCATGACCTCGCAGCTCGGTGGACGCCCAGGATTCGTCCTGGCCGATGAAATGTGACAGAGCGGCCCGTGTCCTGCCAGGCTGAGGCACGGGAAAGGCTGGGCCGCGCGCCGGTCTCCCTGCCCGCCCCCGGCGCACCTGCGTGGGCCCGCACGGCGGCGGCTCAGCCGCCCGGGACCTGTGCTGGCTGGTTGGGCGGAGCTCGTGCCACCCTCCCCGAAGTGTGCATGGGCGATGGAGAAATAAACGTCGCTCATATTAGGCCGAGGACACTTCGGAGTCACAGTTGTTACCACCGCAAGTCCGAGGCTCTCCTGGCTGATCAAGCAGAGAAGAGGCTGTGCGCGCAATCGCCTTAACCTGGAATCCACGCTCACGCCGCTGGCGCTGGCAGGGGTGCGCACGTGGCTTGCAGGGGGGCCCTTTTGGCGGCAGAAACAGAGGCTTCGGGAATATCCTCGGGCCGATTCGGGGACTGCCCGATTTGGGCTAGTTACCTTCACATTCGGGGCCCTCGATTGTGAGACAGTTAACAATGACCCTGGAAATTTTCTCTAAGAAGTAAATAAAAATAATGTTCACTAAACACCTGGAGTCCAGTTAGCTCCAAGGAAAGTAGGTATAATTATTATTGAGCTTCTGTTGTTCATTCATATTATAAAGACAAAGCCTAACTAAAACTGTGGCTCATAAAGTCCTTTTAATAGCAATGGAATTTATGGGGGGAAGTCAAGGAAACTACCGATCCAACCCTCACTGTGTAATGATTAATTCCATGCACACAAAAAGAATAAAAAATATTGAGGTTTTTCAAAGAAACAATATTTTCATATACACGACTCGTTAAATTCTCCTTGTTGACATAATTGGAACTTGACATTTAAGTTCTTTCTATTGCAAAGTTTATGGTAAGGTACTTTTTCTCCAAATGAGTACATATGTAAAAAACAAACAAAAAAAAAGTAGGGCTTATTTTAAAATAGAGAAAAAGACTTTATCTTTCCTTTTTCTATAATATCAAATAATCCAGTTAATATATTAAAAGACAAAAATATTCCTTGAACATCCCTGGTTTAGGTGGTGGAATATCTTCTTTCCTTTTTATTTTTAATCTCTGAGATTTTTATTTTTGTTGGTCAGTACCAGAACCAACTGAGTTCATTTTCATTTGTTTGGCAACTAAAAATGTGTCTGTGTCAACACCAAGGTTGTATTTCTTTTACATCATCAGCAGGGAAAGCTCTAAACTTATGATCTACAGCTACATCCTCTTTCTTCCCTCAGACAGAGTTGTTCTTAGTTTGACAAATAAGTCTTAGGCACATTCTGGAGGATCCATATGAACTCATGTATTCACTCACAGTAGAGTTTGGAAAACTTAACTATTCTTTTCTCTGGTAAAAAAATAATCAAAGGAACTCACTGCTTTAAAAGTTCCTTGAAACAAAAAATAAATCACTGAAGACACACTTCACAAACAGTTTTGCTAAGTATTTTCAAAGAAAATATCTGACTCATTAAAATTTTAAATATAATATTCTCTATCTTTTTTTCCTTCAAATACCAGAAACAGCCGACATTGTCTTAATGACTCTAGTGGAGAGCTTGCTCCAGGGATACGAATTTGATTTTAGAAATGTCATTCAAAATATAGCGACCTAATATGTGCAATCAAAACATGCCCTCAAAGGCTTCAATTACTAATAATTAAAGGAAAAATCCTTGGCTGGTGTGGCTCAGTGGATTGAGTGCCAGCCTGCGAACCAAAGGGTCACCTGTTGAATTCCCAGTCAAGGGCACATGCTGGGACTGTGAGCCAGGTCACCAGTAGGGGGCGCACGAGAGGCAACCACGCACTGATGTTTCTCTTCCTTCCCCTCTGTCTAAAAATAAATAAATAAATAAAAAATATTAGAGGAGAAAATATAAAAGTAATAAATATAACCTATTTATCCTAGAAAACAAGATGCTAATATCACATCCACTTGAATTTTCTTTCCATTTCTAAAATGTGCCCTAGAAATAGGCCATGTTTTTAAAAGCATGCACACGATTTTTTTTTTTAAAAAAAGAAAGAAAAATGCAATTATGACTATGGCAATGAGAGAGAAATATTTTACCAAGGAAATATTCTTTTATGGAGCTAATACGAGTTCCAGCGAATGTCCTCCAGATGGCAAATGCCCGCGTTATGTGAACATAACCCGTCTTCCCCACAGCAAATGCATCTTGCAGGCTGCGGTTCCGAAACCACACATGCTGGGAATGAGAGTGAGGAGGCGGAGAAGTTGTAGCTCACCTGCCACTGCTCTCTCCCTGGCTGCCTGTCTCTTCCGGTGTCCCAAGGTGTTTGCAAGGGGTCCGCCACCCTGGGACTCACTTTGCTGGGTCATGACAGACAGCAATGTGTTACTTGCCTAAGAGAAAGTAGCTTCCCATCCATGAGTTGAAAGTGATGGTTAAAGCTGAGCTTCCACGTCAGAATTCCTAATGGCAGCATCAGGAAGGGATATCCAAAGGGACAGAGGTAGAGTGCGCAAGAACGGCCTGAAAAGAGACATTTCTGGAGATGGGATGTGGGAGTTTGTTTGTTCGTTTTCACGTAGTACACAAAAGGCAATCCCCGTGGCTGATTTTATGAGCCATAGTCATACTTGGGGCAGTTCCCAGAGGACAGCATAAGGAAAAAATTGGGGTTCTAGAACGAAACAGATGAGAGTGCTGAGCATGATGTCCAGCACATGTTAGCTCTACGGGATAGAGTGACTTGGCCTGTTTGAGTCTTCACCTACTTATCTACCAAAGGGAAGTAGTAACAACGACCTTGAAACATTGTTGTCAAGATCAAAACTAATACACTCCAAGGTCTGAGCACCTGGTAGGTGCTGGGTAGAGAGAGCGACATTAATATGCACTTTGGTCATTTCTAAGCTTCCCATGGGCTGTGCTAATCTAGGGTGGGATCCTGAGCCTTTTGATGCAGTTACGTGAAAATGGAGTTTCTCTTCCTTTGCTATTCCTTCTTTCTCTCTCCCTGTCTTCCTACCATCTTACCCCTCAATTTAATCAGTCCTTCTAAACATATTTTTGGGGTGTCTTTAGTCCCATCGTTGGTAATAAATGACATTTTCAAAGCTACCAAAACCAGGTCATCTTGTTGCTTATTTTTCTAGCTTTATCCTTTCAGATGTAAAAAGGAAGAAAAACTATTATTGTGAGGTTTTTAGAAAATATACCATTTGTATTATTCAGAGATGTATCCCCGGAACCAGCTCCTGAGTAGTAAGACCACCGTGGACAAGGCTTCTTTTAAAAGAAAGTCTATTTGAAGATGAACTGGGGACTCCAATATTCAAAGCAAGTGACAGGCTCCTGATCACAGAACAACTGTTCCCTTCAAAAGGGATCAAGATGCTAAAATTCCTCAGTGAATTTCAGTGCACTTCGGGCAATACTAACCGACGTCCGTGCGGTGTTTTCCCACGGCACAGCCAGGCACTTGGCCGTGAAATCGTGCATCTTTTGCAAACCAGAGCCCGGGCAGAGGGCCCGGCAGCCCTAAGCACATTGCTGCACCCCTTGCATTTCCATTTCTGTATTAGCGAGTAGCTGGCATTAGGGTTCTCCTTCTTCTCAGGAACAGGAAGTTCCCGATGTAAATTTAGTTCCATCAGGACTAAATCAAAGTGGGAAGGGACAGAGAAGAAGATGCTTGAGAGGTACTTAGAACAAGATCCAGATTCTGGATCATGGTCTCCTTGTTTCAAGCACTCCCCCGCCCCATCAACACCCCCTCTGGCGGAAGGGCTCTCCCCGACTGCAAGCCCCAGACTCCTTGATCTACTGCATGAATAATTATCAGCACGTATAGCGTCCCTGCTCTGGAACTAGGCACTGGAGACCCGTCAGAGAGACAAAGTCCCTGCTTTTATTTGTGTGTATGCTAAACGAAACAACAAAGGAAAAGCCAACAAATAAACAGGAAACTGCAGACGATAGTAAATTGCATTGCATGAAGGAAATGAACATTCTTCAGGTCTCCACCCAAATATTACCATCGCAGTCCTTGCTCGTGATAGAAATTAGGACTCCTCAGTCTTTGATCACACCTGTTTTTGCTCACTTTTGTATCCCGGGCCCCTACCTTGGTACCTGGCCCACAGTAAGTGTCCAATGGTGTATTTGTCCAGTAGATGAATAAGTTACGGTAGAGGATCTGGGGCGAATTAGAACTGTCAGCTGTTGCCAGACATGTAAAGGAAGTCAGAAACATGATTTTACAGAGCTGAGTGCCACATTCAGCTGATCAAGGGATGTTGGGGAGGGAAATCCAGGTAGAGAAAAGCATATTTAAGGCACTGAGGTTAAGAACTGAGCGGGAAATTACAGTTAGCCTGGCAGCTCTAGGGGGTAGCATGGAAGGGTCTAGTTCGATGCCAGCCTCTCACATTTTTAGTAAATCACTCCACTTTTTTATTAGTAAGAAAAAATAGAGAGGAGGGAAGTACTGCTTTAACCTTTGTTGAGCATTTCCCTAGGTGCCTTCTCTATGCTAACCCACACTCCTCAAAATAACACCAATATTGTTTTCTCCATTTTTTTAGCTGGGAAATTGGGTCTCTAAGAGATCACTTATTTAGGGTCGATAATAACTAGGTATTCTAGTTGGTCTTGGAACCAAGCATTTTGGTCTCTGAAGTCTATATGCTCTTTGACTACATAAAACAGTCACCCAATTATGTCTTATAGTTTGCTTAAAACCCCCTCGTTATTAATCCGGGTCCTACTAATCCCACTCATGAGGACTTTTCCCTCATGCCCTCATCCATGACTCCCAAACACCTCAGACACCATCCCTTCGAGGATTAGGTTTCAACATATGGATTTAGGGAGACACACTTTCAGCCTGTGACACGTAGTATTCAACTTGTCAAGTAAGCCATTTCGGAGAGCACCAAGATAGGCGACTTCCTAAAAGGAAGGTCTCTGGAACATGCAGAGACTCGAGTCATGCCGGCGCCGACCCCGCGCCCATGCTCCCCAACCTGGGGAGCCCCGGGCCCCCAGGAAGCCCCCAGGAAACATCGGCGCAACACTGAGCTTTATAAGGACTCCCGCTCACAGTGGCCCTCAGAATTTCCTGAACAATAAGACCCCGGGGACCATCTTTTGTTAGAATATTTGGTTGCCTGTCCTCACTCCTTGAATCTGCTTTGAGCCAGAAAGGGGAAATGTTACTCATAACAAGACCCCTTTGCACCGCCCCTGGGTTTATGTCCATGAGGTGACTCCTCGGGATGGGGGCTGGTGACCAGGGGACCCAACAAGGAATAGAGGGCTGGACCTCTCAGTCCCACCCCCTGATTTCCTTGGGGGGGAAGCGGGGCTAGAGGTGGAATCGATCACCAATAGCCAACGAGTTTGGCAATCCTGCCTGTGGAACGAAGCCTCCCTCAAAACCCAAAGGGCAGGATTCGAAGGGCTTGGGGGTTGGGGGAGCATGTGCCGGACCCCAAACTCCATGAGTAGAGAAACTCTGTTGGGGACCTTGCCCTGTGTACCTCTTCACCCAGCTGTTGATTGTATCCTTTCATATCCTTTGTAGTAAACCCCTAATCTCATGTGTAAATTGGCTTCCAGGGTTCCATGAGCCCCTGTAGCACATTAATCGAACCCTAGGATGGGGGTGTGGGCACCTCTGCACTACCGCCAACTAGAAGCACAGGTGACAAGCTGGACTTGGCACAGGGCCGGGAAGTGGGACGGAGCCTTTGCCTGTGGGCTGCGACGCTGTCTCAGGCAGACAGTGCCAGAATTGAGTTGGGTTGTCTGACACCCAGCTGGTGTGGGTGTGGGGGAGGCCGGCCCCCCACGCTGGAGCTGCGTGCGGAACCCAAAGATCCAGGACATCACTGATTAATCTGCACAGATTTGGGTTCCTGTCTCAGCCCCCAGCCACCTGCTCCGGGACTTTGGGCAACTCCATGGCTCTGACTGATGATTTTTCCTTATTGTGAATCTTATAACATCAGGACCAGGAAATACTAGCGCATCGCTTAAGTAACAGCATAGATGCTTCACAGACATCTTTGTTAGGACAAAAGGCGATTGGAAATTAACACTGAGCTCTTCCTGATAAATTGAACTGATGAGGTTCAGAGATTCCTTAAATAAGTATGTCATGTTTAAAGAATCCATTGACTATATGGGTTGGGTTTTTTTGTTTTTGTTTTTTGTTTTGGTTGGAAAGAATTTTAAGTTCTTCATAGCATCTCTAAATTCTGAGTGGAGACAGTAAAAACCCAAGAAAAGCACACAGGGCTAGGACCGCTCCTTATGGATTCAGAAGCACGAGTTAGAATGTGCATCTGTCCCCTGTTTTGAGGGCAGATAACAGCATTATTTTTGTAAATAACAGTAGAGATAAAATCACTGTGATACACATTTCGACAATAACAAGCCAGACAACAGTAGAGACAAATAAATGAATGCTTGTTGACAGAGAATCTTTTCTCCAACGAAGGCGTGCTTTCCCTCCCACAATAGCCACGTGAGAACTGGTTCCTGCCCTGGCTGGTGGGGCTCAGCAGACTGAGCGCTGGCCTGGGAACCAAAGGGTCCCCAGCAGGGGGCGTGCAAGAGGCAACCACCCATGGATGTTTCTTTCTCCCTCCTTTCCCCTTTCTCTAAAAATATATACACAAAATATTTTTTTAAAAAAAAAAAGAAGAAGAAGAAGAAGAAAAGAAAGAAATGATTCCTCCAGAAGCTAAGATTCCATCAGTTCACAGTCGCATATTAAAATATAGTCAGGGTTACTCATTGTTCAAGGTTAGTTCCTAATCACCCTTGTTTTAAAATAAGTCTGTGACACACATGGAAAACACATTGTCTCTTCATAGGAAATGCTAATGTTGCCTTTATTTTCTCTAGAGAAGGAGGTTTTGACCTGCAGTGTTTCACCTTGGAATTTTCCTGACAACTGTGAAGTCACAGAAAATGTGTTCTATTGTGACTCATTAACTAAATAGATTTCAATTTTTCTATGCCGTTGTTTTTTAAATTTTTTTAGAACGCTGTAATAATTTACCTAATTAATTTCATAATGTGAGTCATCAATAATGAAATATATTTGCTACATTCAGTGAAATGAGAAGTGATGCCAAATGTGAAAATATTAGTGGATTTTCTTTACATTTAGTGTTTCTTCCCCCACGTACGGCAATCCCTAGAGGAATGAAACTGCTGCCCTGAATTCTTACGCCTTCCCACAAGGGGGCTCTTGAAAGGCAAAAACGCTGCCTGTGGGTAGTGATCTGCCTACATCTACTGGTAAACATTAGAGAAGCAAAATTTTTCAATATTTTCCTGAGAGTGTACTAATTGGTTTTTAAAAATGAGTTTGAATTTAAGCTAGTAATTCCACTAACTAGAGTTTGCTAGCAGTGATAGAAGCCAAAATGCATCGCATGCTCCTGTCTTCCCGCGGCTTGGGTGCGGGATCTCTCTGAGGCAGGCTCACCTGCTGCAGAGTCGGGGACGAGGAGCGTTTGCCTCCCAGCTCTCCCCTTACGGTCAGCTCTGTGACCTGGGCAGGACGTTCAGGACTGAACTCCATCTGTCCCAGCTCCTCTGGGCACGGGGAGTCTGTAAGTGCGCGGGATGGAAGACACACCCCGCATTCAGAGCGATGCCTGGCGCTCGGTGAGTGCTTTGTAAGGCCTTGTCCCTGTTGTTGTCGCAGAGGACGAAACTGGGGCACGGGGCGGTTAAATGGCATGCCCCGGACCCCCCCGCCAGTGGCGAACCAGTGTGCCAGAGCAGGTGCTGGCCAACGTGCCCCCTCCCGCCCCCTCCCCCCGTGCCAGCGCTGTCGACGCCCCTGAACTACGCTGGTCCGCTCACTGTTACCCCCTGGCACTACTGATGTAGGTACTGAGCCATGAGGCTCCTCGAGTTCCAGGACAATGTCTATTTTTCCTTTCCTGGTGCATGGTAGGTACCTACCTTGCTTAGCAAGGATTAATGGGGTGATTAAATAAATAAATAAATAAATACGGATATGCCCATCTCTACAACTATCCTGTAAAACAGTCCTTGTGAATCCCTTTTGGCAGGTGGGTAAACCGAAATTCTGAGGGCTGTGGCATCAAGGTCCCGCAGCTCGGCCCCGGCCGCGCCACGTCAAACCTGACCTGCTTCCCAGGCCCGTGTCCTTTGGCTCTGTGGCTCCTGCACACACGCTCAGGGCTGTGGGCTCACTCATTGACTTAGAGGGGCCTGCGAAGGTCCCCCGGGGAGCATCCTGGGTGCTGTGAAGATAGGTAGGCAGGTAGGTAGGTAGTTGGGGTTTTTTAATCCTACAATAACTTCAGTATTCAGAGGAGGATTGTTCCCTTCAAACACACTTGGTCAAGCTGTGTACTTTTTTCAACAAGCTTAAAAACCCTCAAACTGACTTTCTAACTCCTCTTTTATAATTACTTTTGTGGAACATTTCAAAAATGTGATTAAGGGGTAAACCTCGAGGGCACTTTGCAAAGTGAGGTAAATCAGGCAGAGAAAGAAAAACACCATATGATGTCACTCATATGTGGAATTTTTAAAAACCAAACCCAAGCTAACGGAGTAGAATTGTGGTTACCAGGGGCTGGGGGTGTGGGGGGATGTGGTTTAAGGGGACAGACTTGCAACCAGTGAATAAATAGTCCTGGGGATCTATGGCCCAGCTTAGCATTATAGGCAACAATACTCTATTGTAAACTTCGAAGTTGCTGAGACTAGAGCTTAACTGTTCCCACCACAGAAAAAGAAATCATAATCACCAGATGTGATAGATGGATTAGCTAACTTGACAATGGTAATCACATTGCAACGCATAAATGTACCGCATCAACCCTTACACACCTCAAACCTACACAGTGCTATATGTCAATAAAAATAACTACAAATATGCCACTCTGAGCAAGTATTTAACTTAATTATCATTGATAATTAAGCCAGACCTTTTTTTAGCACTAGAAATACCGCAGTGAAGAGGGTGGGTCTCCGCCTCAGGAGGCCTTCCCTCCCACCCTGCCGGGGAAGTAGATGGAAACTGTCCAAAGCACGAAGTCACAGCTGGGACAAGCCCTGGGGTTGGGAGCGTCACCCAGCGCAAGGGCATCGGAAAGAGAACCGGGCGACCTTCTGCACGGAGGGCCCAGTGGCGGGCAGGGTGCAGGGCGCAGGGCCCGCCAGGTGAGGGGCGGAGGGACGGGCGCTGCTCCTGGCGGAGGAAACCACCGGCGCCTGGGCTGGCCCCGCGGTGCAGCCGCAGGTAGAAGGAGGTCAACGGAAGGAAGAGAGGACAGAGGAGCAGGTTCAAGGGGAGGCCGAAAGGCAGGAGGTGGCCCACTCATTCATTTAGTGAACAGTTACTGGGGACCTGCTCTAGCCCTGCTAACGCCACAGGTGCAGAGAAAGCCCAGAGTGGTACTGCATGTTTCCCTAAACGACCTAATCTGGCAGAAGATGGGCACAGGCAACCCCAGGCTCCCCGAGATAGGATGTAACGTGATCAGCGTTATAACAGCGCTAAGAACCAACCGCCATGGGAGCGCAGAAGGAGTAGTAATTAATTCGACGGAGGCAGGAACTGGCAGAGCTTGCAGAGTCGCTGACATCTGAACAGAGCCCTAAACGTATTCCAGGCGACAGCACGAGGTGTAAACAGTGGCCATAAATCTATGAAATCACCCTTCCCGTGAGGAATCTGAGGACGAAGTCGTTCTCACAGCTGCCGCTAGGTGGCGGGCGGTTCCAAACCATCGCAAGAGCCTCGCCCGAACCTCGGAGCCTGTTCGACACCTTTTCCGCGACTCTCCGGCCATCACAAACGGAATCCTCCAAAACCTTTTCATCACCGTCATTTTCAGCACCTGCCTGGTTTTTAGGAAATGCAATATAGGAACAGGAACACAACTGCATTAGAAAATGTAAACGGGTTTTATTAGCAGAAGCTACAAGTCTGCTCTTTTAGCAATGGAACCTTCCACTTGAGGCTCAGAACAAGGCCAGAGAAGTGGAGCAGCCCCATCCCAGATCCCATCTCCATGGCAACCCCTTAGTGCCAGGCGCAATTAAAGGGACAGGATCATTTCGTCGGAAAGAAAAACAGATCGGAGTCCTGGCTGGTATTCATTTTTTAGAAGGGACCAGAGAAATTAAATTGATCCTAATCAGAGGGGCTGGGTATAGGGGAAGACGGAATAGATGTGGAAAAAAAAAGCTTTACTCAAGCAGTCCTATCTCCCTCCTCCATTAGCAAAAATAAATAAATAATTTTTAAAAAACCTCCCTCCTCCATTAGCAAAAAAAAAATAATAATAATAATGTATTTTGTGCTGTTCGATGCATGGACATTATCTTTCTTTGACAACAGCTCTTTTGTGCCAGGCTTTCTCACAAATCCTGGCCTCATTCCCTTTAGGCTGTATTTGTGGAGGGAAAAAAAATCTGTTCATTCCATTAGCAATTAAATTTCGGCCAGATGGGCTGGACCGCGTTGGGACTTCCAGGCATCCTGGGATAACCTTGTCCTCAGGCCTGAGCTCACTCTCTTCTTCGAAGACATTTCTGGGATTTTAGTTTCAGTGAGAAGACCAAACATGAAGAGAATTTGTGAAGAGTTCAAAGAAAATATTTAAAGGGTTAAAAATGACATTTGCAGAGGAAGTTTAGTGGAACAAGAGTTCAGGACATAAAGAGCACATGATGGGCAAGGGATTTGATGCTTTAATGACTTTTCGAGAATATGTAGTGGCATCTGAATAACAGCGTGAAGGCCAGCGCCTTTAAACATTCATAAAGATACTCATGAGACCTAATCTTTCATGTTCTTTCATGAAAGCAATAACATGAAGGAGTTCATTGAATTTAAGACATTTCTGAGATTCCTGAGAACAGTATATGTTGCCAAGGGTTATCATAGAGCATCATTCCATAAAAATTGTGAGTATGCGTATTTTTTCTTCCCTTTGGAGAGGTACAGTCTTGGCCAGGTAGCTCAGTTAGCTAGAGCGTCATCCCAATGTGCTAAGGTTGTGAGTTCAATGTCCGGTCAGGGCACGTTCAAGAAGCAACTAATGAAGGCACAAATAAGCGGAACAGCAAGTCCGTGGTTCTCTCTGTCTCTCCCCCTTCTTCCTCTCTAGATCAATAAAGAAAATTGAAAACAGAAAAAGAAAGGTACAAGTATAACACTTCCTGAGATCGGAAAGAAGGGCCCATGGCTTCTCATGGACCCTGGAGGCCCCAGCGCCCTTGGCTTTCCCAGGTGTGAAAAGCAACCTGACTGTTGTGACTACCTGCGGCCACAGGTAAGGGGCCACGAAGGTGGCTGGGAGGAGAGGCCCTCATCTGAGATGCCGCCCCTGTGGGGAGATGCCGCCGTCGCCCACCGAGCGCCCGGATATCCTTCCCTTGTGCGTGGGCACATTGAGACAGTGCGCCGCCCTGTCTTCCCCAGCACCAAATCCACCATAGACACGGGACCATCCAAGCGTGCGTTTGGCAACTACACTTGCTCCGCTCTTGTCCGAAAAGGGATGGGCCGCCCCCATCCCGGGCCCAGCAGCGGACATGCCCGGGAGGGCTGGGCACAGAGAGAGTCCGCCTCCCGCCAGATGACAATGCGTTCAGGAATGGACTAGGGACAGGGCTCTGCGGTCGCCCGGGGAAAGGGGCTCTTTCTGTTTTGTGTGGTGCGGAGAGAAGCCTGGAATTACTGGCGGTCAGTTCTTCCACCTTGTACGGCTATCTCAGGACCGTGTAATTCTGCGTTTTCCTTGTGGCTGATGATGTTGAACATTTTTAAATATGCTGATTTGCCATCTTTAGAACCACTTTGGTGGGCGTCCAAGCTTCTGCCCATTTAAAACATTAGTTTCTTTATTTTCTTATCACTGAAAATTGAGAGTTCTTTGTAGAGTCTGGATATATGATTTTCATTGTCTTCCTGTTTATAGCTTATTTTTTAATTCTCTTAGAAGTTTCTTCGACAGGGCCAAAGCTTTTCATTTGGATGAGGGTCCATTTATTCTTTTCTTCTTTTATGGATTGTGCTTTCGGTGTCATCTCTAAAATTTTTTACCTAACCCAGGTCACAAGACTTTTATGTCCTCTTGTAATTCCCTTAGGCGATTCTAACTCTAACTTGATTCTAACAAAACTCTAACTCTAACTTGATTCTAACAAAATCAACTGGGAGAAGCAATGCCACTCTCTCCAGGAAGCATATGTTCTGCAGAAGTCAATGAAAAATCCCAAGACTGACCCACGTCCGTCGCTGGGTTCAGACATGAACCGGTATATTTGGTCAATCTGGCAAACAGACCTTGTAGATCTAACTTCGTAAAGAACTGAAGAACTTCCCAAAGACAGACGTCCTGGCCCCCCATGAAAGCCCAACCTAAGAAAAATGGCTGATGTTTGGAACTGAAGACAAGGAGAAAATGCTAGATGCAATCTTTTAAACTGAAGCCACTAACCATGACATCATAGTAGTTCATACATGTCGGGAAATGACTTCATGAAAGACGTTTCTTAAGTGCTTCATGTGTATTAGTTCTCACCACAATCTTATGGGTCAGATATGATTAATATCCACATTTATAGATGACAGAACCAGGAGATGAAGTTCAAGATCACTCAGTGAATACAGAACAGATTAGGGATTTGAACTTAGGCACCAAAACCTCTGCTCTTCACCACTACACTATGTTTTTCTAACATATTCAGAAACATTGTAGATTTAGAAGATATTTAGATAAATCTTTATGGCTTCTTAAGACAAAAGGCCTGTGTAGGGCCTGCGCCTCGCGTGGAGCTGAGCGCATTGAGGTGGCAGACAAATGTTGGTTGGCTGCCTGCAGTACCCTGTCCCCCCGACCCCCGGCAGCTCCACAGCACCGTTCATGCTTCTCCTGCAGTGTCTAGAGCGGTGCTGTTATTTGGGTGATTCACATAGTGAACAATGACCTTGGTTGGCTTAGCAATTAGCGACTTGCATTCCCATTCTGAGCTCCCAGTGGAATACCTTGTGCATGGCATTAGGTTGACTACTGTCAAATGAATGAATACAAAAGAGAAATTAAATACTAAAGGAGCGCGTGGGCAATGCTCTAGCTCATTGTGTATAGCACTGTAATCACATCAAACATGGTCTAGCCACTTTGCACTTCCACCCCTTCTCATTGACAAAGTGAATGTGAACACTGAACGCACCACTAGGGACAAGAAGTGAACACAAATGATCATCTTTGTATGTGCAACCGTTAATGTCCTATAAACTACAATGGGATATCAGGGCTCCTGAAACCTATGTGTTGTGGCTTCCCTGTTGCATAACCTTCTCTTCTGCCTTCGGGTAGAGAAATAAGCTTCCCCAGCAAAGCTGGGGCCCATATGGGGATTTTCAGCCCAGGCAGATGTTTTCGTTCCCTTCATTGTGTATCTGACAAGCAGCGGAACATGGAGAAGGGCTACAGTGGTGGACAAATGTGACAAACAGGTGGAATGAGACATCAGGGGACATTGGGAGTCGTTGTCTCAATTGTCGTGACTGACTACTTTGGGAAATTCTTGTAGAAGTGTTTTCATAATGAGAGAGGTTTTGAACACTAATAATCCCAACAATAGCCCCGCGCCCCGTGCTTCCCAGAGAACTTCACGTTCCACTTCCCTGACAACCCCGTGGCGTCAGAATTGTTCTCTCTGCTTCACAGGTGTGGAAACTGAGACTCGGTGTCACGCAGCTCGTAATGGAAGAGCAGGACTCAAGACACCGAGTCTGCCAGATGCCAGCGTCTCGTGGGTGTAATGCATTACCTCCTTGCTGAGGGAGAACATTTTGCAGTTTTCTGAGGCTTGACGGCAACGTGGAAGCCCCTTTTGCTGCGCCTGGAACATGCGGAACAGGTTACTGACTATGGAAATGGCTTTATGTTAAAATCAATACATTCTGAGTGAATATTTCACTACTGGCTTTTCGCAAGGGGCTGTGTGTGGTCTTTGCATAGTGTGATGCCTGACCACGCTTCGGGAGAGAAGAAATGTGTTCCCAGGAAAAACATTCATTGAACACGCCAGAGGCAACTGAAACTGCAAACTACTTTTACACCTTTGCTGGTGAGTCTAACATGGAGGTTAATACTTTTCCCTGACGGGCATAGGAGCATAAATGTCCTTTCCCTTTCCAGCCCTTTTCCGTTTATTCTGACATTAAGCAGCAGATGATCCCCTAACAATGGGAGTGATTGAATATATGTTCAGAGAACCCTCCATGAACGTTTTGTGCATTATGATGAGGAACAATCCCTTCCCCGACTTTGGCTGGGCCAGCCGTTTGGAGGTGCTGAGGGAAAGGCACCCTGAAACGCCCACTGCGTTCTTCATGCACCTGCAGCAAACCTCGCCCCAAAACGTGCAACCTGCCCCTCCAGATGCGTCAGTTGCCTAGTGCTGGTTACCCCCAAACCCCGGGCCTTCAGACAACACATACTACATCCTACCTAAGGGTCAGGAATCTGGGCACGGCGGCCGGGTCTCCTGCGCAGGGTCTCTCACATGTGGCATTCAAGGTGTCATCCCAGCCGCTGTCGTTTCAAGGCTAGACCGGGGACGGAACAGCTTTCGAACCCCAAGGAGGACGTGGCAGGCCCCCGACAATGCCCTTCCAAGCCCACCCACGCCCCGGGGCTCGTGTCCTCGCTGGCTGTCGGACAGAGACAACATTTCCTTCCCCGACACTCTCCTCCACAAAGGACACTTTGCTTCCCCCGAGTGAGGTCTCCAAGCAAGACAGCACGTGGGGGCGGGCAGTGGCGAGCACGATGGAAACCAGCTGTGGTCTCTTTGTAACCTAGTGCTGCGGCGTCACCACGTCACCCTGGCACCGCTCTCGTTCCTTCAAGTTCAGTCGCTAGGTCTGCCTGGCGCCCCCTCAAGGGAGACAAGTACGTCCAAGGATGTGAGCGCCAGGAGGCTGCCTACCACACACTCGGACTCTGACAGGGTCAGAGACGAAGGCTCCCGCCATCATCGTCACTGAGGCCGAGCAACCGCCTTAACAACTTACACTTTTATAGTAATTTACGTTTTTTCAAAGTGTTGTAGACGAAGCTTTCCATACCAAAGTCCGGTGATAGTTTACCTGTAGACATAATGTGCAGGTGTGAAAGTCAGCCCGTGGCATAGACAGATGTCCATGAATCTGAAAATGGCTTATGTCCTGTACCCGAGAGTGGTCAGTAAGTAGTGGTGACTTCACCTTAATATAATGCAAACAAGTGCTGGTGATTGTATACACATCTTTTTTTTTTTTAAACTTTATTTTTAGAGAGACGGGAGGGAGAGAGAAAGAAAGGGAGAGAAACATTGATGTGAGAGAGAAGCATCCATCAGTTGCCTCTCGCGCACGCCCCAGCTGGGACAGAACCTGGAATCCAGGCGTGTGTCCTGACAGGGAATTGAACCGTGGTCTTTCTCTTTGCAGGACAACGCCCACCCCACTGAGCCACACCAGTCAGGGCACAGACACATCTCTTTGTCACAGAGCTGACTTAGCTAAGAAGTCTGTGACCCTGGGACTTATCTAAGCCAACTTGACCTCAAGATAAAGCCAATGACCTTGGCGTCATCAGCCCCAATCCACTGACTGCTTGATCCTATGTCAACATTGCCTGAGGACATTGTGATCATGTGGCCTCTGAGTCAGTGACCACTAAGATCAGGATGTAAAGAAGTGTCAATGATCCAGAACAGGGTTTGTAATTATACTTTCAGGAAAATATTTCCTAGACCTAGTATGTTAAAATTACCTGGATTCCATTGCACACCAGATTGCATGATGAACCCACTAGTCTCTGAGGAAAAACAGGTCTGACAACTCACACCGACCGAGGGGACTGGCCGAAGCCACCGCGGTCAGCCCGGCCACCAGAGTTTTGAGGAAGCCCTGCCTGGTGTCTGCGAGGGATGACATGTCGCATGGGGCTGTGAGCCAAGGTTTTTAATGTGGATTCTAGCTCTTCCATGTGTGAGCACTGTAAACGTTCTGAAACACAGTTTTCTCACCCGTGGAGTAAGGGGAACCCTGTGGGGGCCTGGGATGTGCCCCCCAGGCCCCTGCCACGGGAGGCGCCCCGGCTGCTGGGTTCCGAAACCCACAGCTGTGCGCACCCGGCGGCCGTGCCTCCCAGGCCCGGCTGCCACCGCCAGGCCGCGTGCGACTGGGTGCCCTTCTGCTCCCGGGAGGCCCTGGCCTCCTCTGCTGGCAGGTTTGGGCTTCAGTCTCCCCGGCTGCCTTGCCGAGTCTTCCTCACCCAGCTTGGCCCTCTGGCTCCCACCCGACCACCTCTCCCCACTCTCCTCTCGGCCTCAGCCCCCAACACTGAGGTCTGCCTGTTGCCGGCCGTTGCCGGCGCCCTGTGTGTGAACCACGTCTCTGTGCTTCTGTACCGGATGTCCTGACATCCGGGACCTTGCCGACCTGGACGGAAGGCCCCTCCCAGGGTTCGCTAGTTCCTAAAGATGACAAACAACTTGCCTTTCCAATGCAAACCGACCCATCCAGAACCGTCCACCCAGCCACCTCATCCCTGGGCTCCTACGTTCCAGCACACCCCCAGGCCAGGTGCCGGACACCTGGAGAAAACCTGCAGAGACCCCCGAAAGCATTCAAGCCCTGGCCCCGCGTGGCTGCCTCTGCCACCCACTCCTGCAGAAAGCGCCGCAGAAGCTCTGCCCGCTGACCCCCAGCGCCTCCGCCCCGACCAGCCCCCAGGCTCACCTGGGCGGGGACGCGCCACCTGTCTCTGGGAGTTGTAAGCGTCAGGTCCAGGTCTGCGTTTCTGACACAGCTGATTAATACAAACCCTGGGGACCCTTCCAACACCCGCCTGCACCCTCCCACGCAGAGACGGTCCCTAACTGCATTCCTGCACGTCTAACCCCGCCTTGGCCCCTCTCCGCCTGTCGGAGGGCCCGCAGGAAGGCACTCGGCCTGCCAAGAGCGTCAGAGCACAGCACTGCGAGCCATCGAGGGGGGCGGGGGGGCTGGCGGAGGGGCCAGGCCCAACTCCTGTGTCTGTAGGGCGGGGGGGAGGGGGGCCGCTCCTTCATGCCTCAGCTTCAGATTGTTCCAGAGAGAAAATCACACTGTTTTCAACAACCACACACAACGGGGCAGGGCTGCACATGGCGTGGAGCACAGGGACCGAGAGTGCGGGGCTCCCGGCAAGGGGCCACCCAGGCCAGCCAGGCAGATGTTCGGGAACCCAATTCAGCCCCAAAGACGTGAAGGTCTAACGGGCTTCCTTTCACGATTCCCGGCTGGGAGCGCCCCGCCCAGCACGCAGCAGGGTGCTCCAACGGGTGGCCCAATGCAGGGGGTTCGCAGGAGGAAGGACGCTATTGACAAAGCAAAGAGGGGGTCACCTGGGCGCTGGGGGCGTGGACTTCTCTACACCGAGAAGGGAGAAGACATAGTTCACCGGAACGTACAGTGTTTGAGTTACCATTTCACCAATGGTGATGGACGCGGCACTCAAGTTACACAAGGTATCGCGAAGAACTGGAAATATTGATCGCCCCTTTAATTTAGTAGAGTTATGGGGTAATGACGGTGGGAACCAAATTACAGTTTGATGTGACTGATTTTAAGGGGCACGAGAAAAGAACATTGTTCCCTTACTCTCTCTTAAACACCAGTTCAATCAATTTCTTTGCATTCGCAAAAGCCGAGGGGCTGGCGGTTTTACTTTTCCCTCTGATTAGGAAAAGCACAGCGTGCAAATAGTGGGTCACCTCCCTTCACGCAGCGGTGAAACCGGCCCAGCGGTGACCCTCCGGACGCGGTAATGACCTCAGTTTTAAAAAAAACCCCAAGTGATGTGTCAGCTCTTGCCTGAATCAAAAGCAAAACCAGATTGTCTCCTCAAAGCTGAACAGCTTCTGTGCTCGAAAGGCAGGTGAGAACACGGGTCAGTGACGTAGCCCTGCACTGAGCCAGGGTCAAAAACGAGGCTCCAGCCGAGTGAAATTTGCGGGAGCCTGGCCCATCGCCTGGGATTCCTTTCCTTTCTCTGTCCACCCAAAGGGCCAGATAACAGATGTGTTTACTAACTGTGTTATGTCCATGGTAGAATACATTGCCAACTGCTCGAATAAGCTTATTGATTTTAATGGATTGATTATCTTGAAAAATTCCCATCTTGACTTCCTGGATATGCAGACTCTTTCCTGCGAAGGGCTAGGCTGGCAACCTGTCTCTCCCAGTCCGTCCCGCACGGATTGGGCACAGCGGTGTGGCAGGCGCTGTCTGGTCATTGGGAGGGACAGGGACAAGGAACTCGCTGGTGCTCCCTTAGGGAACTTTTAAACTCCATCTGGGGATACAACACATAGAACACACCTGCAACATTGGGCACATGTCACATTTTATTCCTCCTGGGACTTACCAGAGCACTGCTTCGTAGCTTTAAATTAATTATTACTCTTTATTAGGTAGCGGAATCGCATACAGAAGATGAGCAATACATACAAAGGCTCTGAATTGCTTAAAACTTCTCTTTAACAACATTAAGAAGTCAAGTGTGCCCGATAAAAGGTATTGAGGAGAGAGAATTAATCATGAAGAGGGATCAAAATATAAATATGTTTTGGTGGGAGTTGTACATGAATAGGAATCAAAGTCAGACACTAATGGGAAGAATATGCTTACATTTTCGGATGCCCAACCTAAAATAATTTGGAAGCGCAATATTGGCTTTTGAGACTATTGGTAACTTAACACCTGCCCACTGCTTGAAGCTTATGCTAAATGAGTCTGATACAGGATAGCACAACGTAACGCGGGCCTCTCACCCTTTTTAGACTGACATGTATTTATTTCACGCGGGGAAACCCAGGCCAGCTCAGAGCGTAGGCCTTCACAATGGCCGCCCCCTTCTGGAACGAATCCTCCTGCGCGGGGGGGCTTGGCGCCGCACTTCACACAGTCATTCCACACAGCTGCCCCTCGCCTTCATCTGAGCTGCGGAAAATCAAGATTCAATGGCGGCAATAGCCAGGCCAAGCCTAGCAGAGCTGGAGGCGGGCGTGCGGCAACCCGACCGCGTCTTATGATACACACACCGCCTATTATCACTTGTCTGGTTAAATGCTTTTAACTGCGCCACCGATCTGCCGGTGTCTTGTTGTGTCATGGAGGCAGGTGAGCCCGGGGCAAGGCTGGCTGTGTGCTCATTTCGAATGACAGCTGGGTTTATTCTCACAAAGCGACCGAAAAAAACCCCTAGAATCCCGTCAAGGAAGGGGCGACTTTAAAACCTATTGGCTAGGGCTAGTTGCTTGATTAAATTGAGTTTCGAAAGAACTCATTAGAAGAAATATCATTTTGCGGGGGTACATTTTATGAAAACAGTTTCACAGAGTAATCAATCACATCTGGTCCTTTTGAAATAAAAGTCCTATTCACAAGCTACATCCTTCAAAAGTTAAAGGTGAAAGGATCCTTCCCATAGGCCTAGGTTTTCCCTCGTAAAAATCATACACAGACACACCATTAACTGTTACTATTTAACCAAGTTCCTTTGAGCGTAGCTAGGCCTCAGCACCCAGCATTGCATAAGATTCCAAAAAGCTAAGGGCGAGGAGCTGCCCACACACCGCCCCCCAGGACCCACACTTGGCCACAGAGGGAACATGGGGCTGCCCAGCCCCCAGCCACCCCTAGACACGCGGGCCCCCCACACCTGAGGCTCCGCATGACCCCCAACAGGCCCCTCCACACGCCGGTGGCTTGAGATCCCAGCTGTCCACTCCAGTGAAGACAAACACAAGTGACAGATTAGAGGCTTCCTTCTCGCTGTTGGAAATGGAGAAGACATTTCCATCCCCGCATTTTTGTGAGAGTTTTAACCTGGAAAAACTTGTCATCGTAAGTACTTTTTCATCTTTTTGAAACGCACAGAAATCCTTCAAAGACAGATGGGCCTCCGGCCAGCCTTTTGACCCAAACCATGTCTCCCAGGACCTGGGAACCATCTCTGTGAGATGTCCACATGGAGGGGGCAGCACCCCCGACTCCTGGTTTCTGGGGAAGGGGGTGCCCCACTTCCGGGGGTGCCTTCCTCCACGTTGCAAAACTACTTACACTAATAAGCACACGAGAAGGGGGTGGTTCCTCTGCGCAGAGCCAATTAGCTAACGCAGACGGTCACCCATTTCCAGGGGAACTGAGGACGGTGACATGCGTCCAAGGGGCGGCCAAGTCCTCTTGCTTGAGGATTAGCGACTGTTTATCTCGGGGACATGTGACCACGTCCTGCACTGGGCAGAAGCTTCTCCGTCGGAGGTCGCCCCACTTGGCCGTGTTTCCTTCTGAGGCCGGTGCATGTGGTGTCAGAGCCAAGGAATTACTGCCAAGAACACACCCCCCGTTTCCCCTCACGTTGCCTTCTCAGGGATTATACTTCCAGGTCGCACCCGGAATTCTTTAATCCATTTTGAGTTGATGTTTGCGGCCGACATAAGATGAGGGGCCAATGCCATTCTTTTGCATGTGGATATCCAATTTTCCCAATACGAGTTGTTTTAAAAATTACCCTCACCCTGCTGTGAAATCTTGGCACTTTGGTCAAAGATCATTGACCGTATAGCGGAGGGTTTACTCCTGGGCGCTCTATTCTACTTCACTGGTCTCTGGGTCTGTCTTTCTGCCAGTCCCATGCTGCTTTAATTATTCGAGCTTTGTAATATTTGAGAACTCAGGAAGTGTGAGCCCTCAAGATTGCTTGGCTAGTCAGAGTCCTTTTTTGTTCCTTATGAATTTTACCATTGCTTTTCTTAATTTCTGCAAAATATACTAGTAGGATTTCTATAGAGATTGCAATGAGTCTGTACTTTGCTTTGAATAGCACGAACATTTTAATAATTCTTCTCAAACCCTTCAAAAAAAATTGAAGAGGAGGGAACATTTCCCAATGCTTTTTTTTCTGCATTACCCTGACGGAGACTGACAAAGGCATTGCAAGAAAACTGCAGGTCCCCGTGCCTGATGGACAGAGATGCAAAGGCCCCCAGTGAAGTACTCACCAGCTGAGTTCAACACCACGCTGGAAGAATCTACACCCGGGAAGCGAGATTTATTGCTGGGCTTCAGGGATGTTTTCACGTATGCAATCAGTGAATGCGATATGCCACATTAACAAAAGAAAAGGGTAAAAATCGCACAATTGTTTCAAGAGATGCAGAAGCATTTGACAAAATCAACACTATTTCCTGATAAAAAATATTCCACAAACTAACAGTAGAAGGATATTACCCCAACGCAATAAGGTTCATTTATGAAAAGCCTACAGCTAATACCATACTCAACGATGTAAATCGGAAAGCTTTTCTCCTAAGAGCAGGAACAAGGCAAGGATGCCACTCTTGCCACTTCTAGTTGACAGAGTTCAGGAAGTTCTAGACAGAGCAGTTAGTCAAAAAAATGAATAGAAGCCATCTAACTCAGAGAAAAAGAAATAAAATGATCTCTAAACAAATGGCATTACCTTATCTGTAGACAACCCGAATATTCCACAACAGAACCATAGAACTAATAAATTCAGCAAAACTGCAGGATACGAAATCACCCTACAAAACTTGGTTGCATTTATATACATTAACAACACACTATCCAGAAGGGAAATTAAGAAAGCAATCCATTTACAAAAGCATGAAAATGTATATGTATGTATGGGAATTAACAAGGAGAATGACTTGTACAAGTGAAAACTCTAAAGTGTTGCTGAAAGAAATTGAAAACGACACAAATAACTGGGAAGAAATGATCTCCTTCCTGAACAGTGAAAGTGTAGGACCACTTTGCAATTACCCACGGGTCAAAGCCGGGGAGGTGGGCGGCCTGATGTGGGAGCGAGACCCTGAGGAGGCCCCGTGGAGACAGAGAAGAGCCTGGGAAATGCGGAATCTGGAGAAGGCGCTGCCTCTTCGCAAGAAAAGCAATTGACCGAGCTGAGGTGGCCGAACCCGCTGACGTGCCTGGAGAAAAGCAGGATGTTTCAGGACACTCTGGACCACAGGTCCAAAGACAAGAACACCTAATTCAGAGGCATCACGGGCGGGCTCGGAGAGCCCCCCAAAGCTGGAATGGGGAGCGGCCCCTGGAGCCGACGTAGAAACAGCGCTGAGGCGGGAAGAAGCAGGGACAGGCGTTGGCTGACAGCGTGAACGGGGAACCTGACCCAGCAACACCCACCGCACGAATAGTGTCGCTCGAAACGGTGTCTGCCGCGCGGAGTCGGTGCACAAAGAATCCCTGCTCCATGGCGAATGTCTGCGCTCTGCACAGGGAGCCGAGATGGTGCTCATTTCCAAAAGTCATTCCCAAGGAAGACAGCGGCTCTGACCTCGGGTCAAAGAAGCTAAGTGTCCTCGGTCCTGAGTGCCGCCGCGGGAAGAGACCGCGGCCGAGGCCCGCGCTCCCTGCGAAGGAAAGGCGGTTTCCGGCCCCGCCCCTCGGCGCCCCAGACACCGTGGCCGTGGCCGGAGCCTCTGCCAGGTCACAGGTGTCTACTGCTCACCCTGGGACGGGGTGTGCCAGGAGCGCGGGGGAAGCCAGCCTCTGCTCCTGCCAAGGCGGATAAGGAAGGGACACCGTGTGCGACACAGTGACATGGAGGGAGACAGCAGCAGTCAGGACGCTTGTCTCTCCTCCGACCCCCGAAGAGGCAAACGAAACTGGTCCTGACTCTTTGGCTCCTTTTGCTGCTCTTTCCAAAGAGCTGGGGGAGAGCTGTGGCAGGCTCAGGGCCAGGGAGGCGGTGGGGACATCACTGGCAGAAATACTGCCGCACACCTGCTTCGCAAAGTCGTCTGGCTTAGGAAGCTGTGACGCTACATACTAGACGATCAAATCAATGCCTGTTGTTTATGTTTGTGGCAAATTGAAATCTATTCATGAAAGGGCTTTCTAGCTGTTAAAGAAAAACATTGAAATGCAATTGAGTTTCTTAGGACATATAGATACTATCCGACTTCCCAGCTTCTCACCAGGAAGCCCCTGGGGAAAATGTGAGTGTGCCATCCTCGCAAGTCCCCAGCTCTGCGTCAGTCACCATTTTAGCTGCCTATTTCCCAAGTTCCCGTGACAATGATTGATGTCCTAAGGAGACAGCCTTTGCAGGTAGCAGCTCTTTCAGAAGCCTAAGTGATGCTGAGGTAACAGGCAACTTCTGCGGCCTATGGGCGCGGCGACTCCAGTGGCGTTTGTCACGCGCTGCTCGTCGCCGCACGGAGAATGTGTCGGGAGGCAGCAGCTGGGCGCCCTGGCTCGGGGAGCGTGGGATGGTGATAACTAAGCGATTTGGGCCATGGCCACAGGCCTCTGCAGAAACAACTCCCCTCCTCTTCAGGCGTGAGAAGAAGATATCGCTGTCCTTGAAGAGGACACTGCAATAATAGTTTCAATGTGCAGAAGAAAAGCACCTCGCTCCCTCCCACTCTCCCGCACTGTCTCATTGGGCACTTCAACCCCCGTCATGAGCTACATGAGCAACAGCGACCTCCGTTTTACAGAAAATAGTAAGGAAGCAACTACACCTCTGAACTACACGCAACTGGTTCAGCATGTGCTTCCACGGTCTCCTTCACAACCATCGCACACTTCTTGGCATCCCGGTGCGCGGACGGCGATGCCGAGGCTCCAACAGGCTGTCCACACAGCAGGGGCGAGGTGACCGTCCTCAGTGCAGCCCCTGAAGGTGCGTCCCCGTCTCCTCTGGGGATTCTTGAAAGGGTGACAGAAATGTTTATCGGCTGTAGTTCCAGGAACTTCAAATCTCTTCGGAAGTCCTCACTTCAGGACACATCATTGCACGCTCCAAGATGGGCTCCGCGAACCCGCGGCGAGACTGATGGGGCCCTGCCCGTGTGAGCGGCAGACTGGTTAGGCCGCAATACCCAGAATTCCTGCTGGTAGCCACCTGGCCTCCTCTGATCTCCGTGCCCCACAGACGCAGGAGTCGGGCAAGTAAGCCTGCCTTTCCAGGACTCTCCAGATAAGGGAGAGCAACGTCCAAGAGGAGCCTGAGATTGTAGTTCACGTAGGTTTAAAATGTAAGCTCTGTGAGGCTACAGATGTATGTTCTGAATTCACAATGCAGATGTTAACACCTGTCTTTCTAATCCCCCAGGCAACAAATATTTGCTAAATGGCTACTGTCCACCAGTTGCAATGCCAAGCACATGAAAGGTTTAAGCATGAGTGAGGCAGGATCCTTGAGTTGTTACGAGGACCAAGAACACATATGTGGTGAAAAACATTCAGCATTCCATGAACACTCATCAAGCAAGCATCTACTAGACATAGTGCCTGCCTCACAGAATTTATAATCCTTAGGTAAATAAAATGCTATTATTATCACTACTAATTTTTATGACTACCATGTTATCACTTATTGTTAATAATGATATTATGGCAATAATCTAATTTATATACCAATATTCAGGTGAATACTCCCTTTCACCAGTATTTTAAAAAAATAGTAAGGAACTAATTAATTAATGATAATTCACAATATTTAATTCAGTATTTCCAAAGTGTTGGGTTGGCCAAAAAGTTCACTTAGTTTTTTCTGTAGGATGACTCTAGTAGTGCTTAGTTGTCTTTAACTTCATTTGAAACAACTGTTAGATTTTTATTTTGACAGCTGTCATATCAGCATGTATTTTTTTAAAAAAAGACTATCAAAGTTGATGAACTTTTGTACAGCTATTTTAATACAGAAGATGGAAGAAAATACTCAACATTTTTGGTATATTATGCTTTATTGTTTCAAGAAAGGTAAAAATGCAAGTGAAACACGCACACAAAAATTTGTGCAGTATACAGAGAAGGTGCTGTGACTGGCCAAACGTGTCAAAAGTGGTTTGTGAAGCCTCTTGGTACTGTTGACATTTTGGTCCAATAACGCTCTGCCGTGGGGCTGCCTTATGCACCCGATGATGTTGAGCAGCACCCCCGGCCTCTACCCACTAGAAGCCAAGAGCGGGAGACGGCGACGTATCAAAATATCCAAATCCATAAAGCTGAAAATGAAAAATGTGTCTCTCATTTTGTAAAACTAAAAGGACGTTTTGTCCAACCCAGTACTAATCTAGGCCTTTATACCACTTCTAAGGTATTAGCTTTTTTTTTTCCAATTCAAAAAGCAAGCCTTTTCTGTGGACCCTTAGATTAATGCAATCTTTTCATTGTTATTTTCACAGTACGTATTGTGCTAGACCTTGAAAATGCATTTATTTACTCTCTTGGCCACTGTTTGGCTGCAAAAGACATCGCTCCCCGGGCAACCCAGCAGGCGCTTTGGCAGGCACGCGGCAGGTCGGCGTGAGAACAGCGGGGACAGGAGCGGTGTCCGCTGCTGCGGTGGCCGGCAGGTCCCGGCTCAGCCTCGGTCAGGAAGCGGGCTGGCCAGACGGTGTGCAAGGGCGACGGATGAGTGTAGAGGTGCAAGTGAATAGGAGGCCAGTGGAAGGGAGAACAGCTGAGAAGTGGGAAATACCACAGCTCCATCCCCCAAGGCCACATCAGGCCCCGAGAAAGGGACGGTCAGTGAACCGACTGTTGTCCTGCGGCGACGGAGGGTCCTGGCCACCACGTACCCCACGGCCCTGGTCTTTGGCGCATCCAGTTCCGTGGGCGCGTGCCACCTCCAGACATCTCCGCCACCTTTGCGTTTCCAGCCGAATGGCTGAGGACTGAGGTCCGTCTGCATGGGCCGGCGGGCGCAGGGGAGGGAAACGGAACAGCCGCACCTCACTGGCTGGCCAAGGGCTGCGTCACTTTTACACCAGGCCAATTAACCTTTTGCTATACTTCCAGGTCCCCCCAAACTGTTTACAAGCCTCAATCATTCTTAATTTACTACAGAAAGAAAAAGAAGAGGAGACCATTTCTTAGCCACCCTCCCCACCATACCAGAGCAGGGAAGCAAAGTCCTTCTGCCTGAGGAGACTGAGCACCTTCGCATATGCCACCCATCGCCCCTCCCCCAATGCACACGTGCACGCGCGCGCACACGCGCGCACACACAGACTTAGCAGAGCCCAGGGCTCAGGATCTCCGCCTCCCTGGCTGCTGCTCTGTGATGGACAACCAAGACAAGCCTCTCCCTGACTCCAGCTCCCTGAGCTGGGTCCTCCTGCCCTGTCTCCATACCTATGTCTCCTTCCTGTCTGTGCCATTTGGAATTGATCCGGAACCTGCCTTTCACTCAATCTGACCTTGACTGGTATTTTCATAAATTCTGAGTTTCTATTAAACATCGTGAATGTCCTTTGACTTCTTACCTTTACTACTGATAAATTACCACCTCTCCACAAAACACACGCGCGCGCGTGCACACCGCACAACACACGCACACTCACATACAGACTGAGAGAAGTCTCTGGTTTTCAAATCCTGAGCTCGTTTTTATGCCATTTGTGACCCCTTTGCCACCTTGATCTGAATGTGACCGACCTGAAGTGCTGGCCAATTTTACAGCTCCATTGACTCACATTTAAGCCTCATTACAGGGCTTGAAATCATTGGCTTCGCCTCCCGCTCCGAAATGTAAGCTTTTTAAAAGTAAAGCCCCACTATAAATAGAAATGCTCAGAAATTACCCGTAGCACATAATTAAGAGGTACCCATCACAGCGCTCAGTTGCTCCCTAATTCTCCAGGACCCGGCGGAGCCACCCTGGAATTCAGAGGACACGCTGCCTCTGTCTGGGCACATCACACCAGCCAGCGAGGCAGCCACAGCCCTCGCGGATCGGAATGCCGCGCCATAAGCTCCCTTGGAAGGGGGCCCCCACTGAATGGATTTCTTCCTCCACCGCGGAAGTGTGAAGGCCAGCACCAGCACCTCAGCTGCGTGGTCGCCCCCCACCCCATCAGGAACAGGGCCCCAACCTTTCCTCCTGCCACCGTACTAGCCCAGCCACCTGCCAAAGGCATCGGCCGAGTTTGCAGACACGCACGTGGCCAGTGGACCTTGTCCAGGGGCTGCAAGCCTCTTGAATCACACATGGTTCCTCGGTCCTTGGCAAGCCTGACTCGCGGGCGCTGCCGCGGGGCGCGTAACAGATAGAAGGGAAGATGTCCTCAGCCTCTTACCTGGGACCGCACCCGCAGCTCCCCTGCCTCTGCCGAGTGCCAGCCGGTTACCTTAGGCGGCTGCTCGCGCGAGGCCATCAATATTTAAAGGGGAAAGGACGGGGAGGGGCGAGCGAGGGGGCTTGAGAAGTCTTTGTTTCCCAGAGAAGCCAGGCAGTATCTCCTTTCCTTCTCCAATGACTAATTGCTTCTGAGCCTTGAGGACGGAATGCCAAGGCCTAAAGCAGGCCTTCTCTGCGTAAGAATGGGAACGCCGAACAGAAGAGAAGAGCATGCAGCAAGGTGTCCAGGGGAAGAGGGGGAAGCGGGAATAGAGTCAGGAGAGGAAAGAGGGAAGCAGAGGACATGGGCCTCTGGTGGGGAAAAGGGAACCAAGTAAAGAGGATGTAGGAGAATTGATGATATAAAGGGAAAAGCAGAAGAGAAAAAAATTGCACTAACCTAGGCCTAATTAAGCACCATATACTAGTCTCAGGAGAAGACTTCCCGCATTCCAAAACAGGAGGCAAAAGACAGACGTGGCGGTGGAACAGAATTATAGCAGCGCACTATTTTAGGGCCAAAGGTCACGTGGCTCAACCTCCTAGTTAATGTAAGAGTTCTCTACGACTTTTCAGATCTATAACGCTCCATCCTCTTCTGTAGATCTCTTAAAGTGAGGGATCGCTACCAAAAAAGCTGTTTATGTTTATTTTAGACAATGCTCAGATTTAGGAAGATCTTTCTTCTATTGAACAGGGAACTGGTTACAAAGAGCTTCCTTCCAATGATCTTACTTCTGCAGACACAAAGAAAAACAATAGGAAAAAAAACATATAATAAGGGAGGGAAAGTATAGTGGAAGGTCACATGATCTTTAAAAAGAATATATAGAGAATAATGCATAAATATTAAAAAGGGGTGAAAAGCGTGACTCTGAAGAAGAAGGAAAGTTGAGAATAAAAAAAAGATAGAAGAAAATACCCACCATAGAAGGAAGAGAGAGAAACTGGGAAGAATGGTTTATCATCTAATTAATTTTATTTCAATATTTCCCTGATGACTTTTATGCCTTCTCTAAAATGGAACTTTATTGTTCTGGAGAACAATGCTAGCAGCTTAATTGCCTTTTTATGTTATAATTCTTAAAGTGTTATTTTTCCTCTAATTTTCCAAACACAGCCATAATCTCTGCAATCCAGCTTTTGATGTAAGAATGATGAAGCTAAATTTGTGATTCTTCTGTCTAACATGGTCATTACACGGTTGGAGATATACAGTGATTGCTTTTTTTTTTTTTTTTTTGTCTTTCAAGTGTTAGTAATTTCTGTGCTATAAATAAACTGGATGTTCTCTGGTTCATAAACAACTTCCATCTGGGGTCCAAAATTAAAATTGTTTTGGCTTGATATGTATTTATGTATTGCCAGTATCTGAAATCTCTTAAAAAGAGAGGTTTTATCAACTATTAACTTGTTCCTAGCCACATGTTCCTGAATTTTCAAATAACTTCAAAATGTCCTATTTATTCATATTTTCTTAGTGTAAATATATCTTTATAGAAACCATTTATTTTTAATTTCTTTCCTATGCAACAGAAAGAAAATCATAAGTATGCATTATTCATGTGAAGAAAATCTCCTCACATAAAATACACAAGATGAGAAGAACTATGAAGACAAAGGTTGTGTTAAGGAGATTACTGACCACTCGTGAGGTTAAAAAAAAAAGTTTGGTTTTTCTATCTGTTTGTCAGAATCTCTTTGAGTTAGAGAAACATTTGAGAGCTAGAACTGCCAATGGAAAAAAGAATGTTCCCAAAATTATGTTATTGAAAATAAATGCTTTGTTATGAAAGCCCTCCAAGTTTTATGCAAAATCCTCTCTAATCAGCTTGAATAGACTCTTCAACATGAAAATTACCCAGAAAGCTCCATGTGATTGCATCATTTGGATATTAATTCAATTCAATGAGAAAATGTCTCCTGTGGTCTTTTACACTTAAAATTTTTTTCATCATATTTTTAGATTTTATAGCTCTCCGTGAAAAGTAGCAGCATATTGAGAAATCAAAAAAAAATTTTTTTGAATGTCAGGAGAACAGATTTGAAATCCAGGTGGGCAAAAACAGGATTTTATCCCCAAACCCAAATAAAAGCCATGAGATTTGTTTTTGTTTGTTTCAAAAGGTATCACTAACTCACAGGATGCTAATGGCAAATGAGTACTGTCACTAGATAGAGTGGTCTATATATTGTGGTAGATTTTGAGACAGTTCCTAAGATCTCACCCATGTTAGTCGCTGCAATTTTTCAAGTTAAAGAATATTTACTATGGAACATGACCCATTTTTAATAACGAGCTCTGAGAAAAAGTGGAAGCCATAGTTCCCACCCCAGCATTCAGTCTGTTAGCCTCTCGCTACACTTGTGCTTCTGCTACCCAGCTTGGAGGTCCAATTTACCAAGTGGACAGTGATTATTAGCACAGGAACTAGATTAATCCGTATCAGCATGGAGATTCCGGTAATCTCTTCTTCTTCTCATACTTTGTTTTCTCTGAGAATTGAGGTTTATTGAAGAGCAAACCTCTCTATTATCTCCTTCAATATTCTACCTATGACACTTTTTCCAAATGGTACAAAATACTTTATGGTGCCTTGGCTTTGTAGCCATGACCCGCTCACTCTGAGACCTGGCCCAGCCTCTTAAGCTCTGGAGCATCTTCCTCTTGTCTTAAAAAGACCTGCTAGGAGGACTCTTCAAGAACCTCTGGAGACCTCCTGCCATGTTGTATCTTGAAGTCTGTCTATGTGCACCATTGCTAACTCATGTATCAGAAATCCCAAAAGCACAAGTTACCATCTGTGCAAGTTTTCCAGGGCAGAAGGAAAGAAGAGCAAGAGAAAGTATGGCTAAATATTCTCAGCAAGAAGATCCGGTTCATCTACACGCATGGCAATGGGGAATGGTTATTTTTATTAAAGAATGCCATGGTGTTTATTTTCTTAAAACAGAATAATAACTCTTTAAAAAAAACATATATTCTAGCATCAGGTATAATTTTTTTCTGAGAAATAATCTAACAAAAAGAAAAGCATTTTACTTTTCAATAGAAGTGCCTTAGGGTTGATATATGGATGTAGGAGGACAGATTGGCCTCACAGCACTTAAGGAAAAAAAACTATTTAAAGCATCCTACATACTAGGTATTATTTTATGAGCAGGTGAAATTACAATGACTAGGCAATAGTCCTGGCCATTAAGTTGACTGGTATTAGTAAAAACACTTAGAAACTGTCGAAATATTAAGGAAGATCTTAGGCATAATGAAATCAATGGGTGATAAATAAAAGAGGTTGTAGACTATCTTAGTTACCTCCATCAAAGAGAAATATAATTCTAAAATCCCTGGAAGCCAATTTTTGAGAAAAGGTTAACCAGTGAAGTTATTACTATTGGCCCAGCATTCCCTCACATTGCTTTCTGTAAATTTAAAAAAAAAAAAAAAACAATCCACAAAAAAACCACCTGGGATATTGCTATGTTCTTAAATGTTAAAAAGGCCTGCCTGGTAGACAAACAGGAGCTTCACCTTTATTCCATCCGGGGTCAATGAAATGGGACAGACAACAGCAACACGACCTCAGCCTGTTTAACTCCTATGTTTTAGCAAAGGTCGTAGGCCTTCAGCAACAATGAAGTACCTGCAACTGCTTGGCTGGAGGTCTTCGGCCAGCTTGTGACTCTACAAAATCTGAGTTGCAAAGCACGCTCCGCTCAGCTCTGAGCTTAGAAAAAGGCACCAAACTCCATGCTAAATGTGAGAGATTTTTGAAAGAACTCAAGCCAAAAAGCGTGGCTTTGCAGCACTGGAAATTCATGATTTTTTTTTTTCACACCACTCTTTCACTCCTTTTATCATTACGTCCACAGACATTTCTGATCTGCTATGGTGAGCCACGCATTGTAGTTGGCATTACAAAAAATAAAAATAAAATCAGGGGACTGAGAAATGAAGTGGAGAATTAGAAAGATCTGGTAGAATTAGCAAGATTTTATGACTCAGCTGCATCTTAAAGAGTGCTTGGGAAAGAAAAGATACATCCCTACAATGCTTTTGTGGGAACGAGGGTTCCCAATGGCCCGTTCCCATTGGCTGGAGATTCTGGGGCAGCTGGGCCACATTTGGAATTGGGCCGGAGGAGGGAGGGAATCGACACCAAAATTAGGGCAAAAGCTCTGAAACGGAACGAGTGGAAACGCTAACTTGCTCAGCAACGGTGTGGTGGGAGGGAGAGCCCTTTCTGGCAGCCCAGCGTTCAGGAAAGAACCGGGCTTGGCACGCGGAGCCCCGCCCTTGCTGACGCCCCGCGCTTTGCTGTCCGCTCCCGCTGCTGGTCCGTCCCCACCAGCCCCGGGGCGAGGCGAGCAGAGCTCCAACCCACTAGCTGGGCTGCGGGCGGGAACGCGCTTCTCCGATCCCGGGGGCATTGCAGCCACCCAGGAAAGGGCCCCTGACCGGGGCTGGGCCCACACGCTGCCCGTCGGTCCGCGGTGGGTCCCATGGGCGAGCAGGCCCCGGGTGCCCATCAGGTGCCCCGCGCCAGCCGCGCCAGAAGGAGACCTCTCCAAGCTGTGTCTCTCGTCTCCAATTCCAATGACAGAACAACAAGCGCGGACCCAGCAGAAAGGCAAACAATCTCAGCGGGATGAACATCAGGTTTATGACATCTGGTTATAAAGCTGATTTCTCAACATACGTGGTGTAAAAGCTGAAGCTAAGTATTTGCAGTTTAGGGAAATGTCCTTGCTACATTACCGAATGAACAGAGCCGCGCACGGGGCAGCGTGGAGATAATATTTGCGGGGTAGTGGTACACATATAGGGTGGGCAAAAGTGGGTTTGAAGTTGTCGGTAGGAGAAAGTTCATTTTTGTGTTATTATTTATTGATTACTCTATTATTCTCCATACAAATGACTGGAAACCTACCTTTGCCCCACCCTGGAATTTAAATGTGTAAAAACATGTGATACTAGAAGGAGTCGTCAAATGGTTGATCTTTTGGCCATAGGAGCAAAGATATTTTTCCTTTGTGATTTTCTGCGTTTTCAAGCGGTTTTTGCTGTTCCATTAAGATTTTATATCAAAATGTTATATACGTAAGTAATTCCATAGAATTAAACCATCCAAGATTGGAATCATATACGGGAGACATGTTTATATCTGCATGTGGGCGATGGTTACAGGAAAGTAATTCCCTTATACTTTTAGATTCATGATTTCACTGGGTGTTGAAATTCTTACCATTAAAATATAACATGTACCTGGAAGCAACGTGTTTGTCTTTGTTAAGTGAGAAGGACAGAATCTCTAAAATCTACTTGAGGCAAAACAAAGGTCTATCCTGTTCAGCCCGGTGTCCTGGCCTTGTAATAAAACAAAACTGTGGCTCTACATCTTGTTCTGATTGTCCTGCTCTCGAGGGGGCCCTCAGCATATTCTGCACCACTCACCGCGCTCCCCCCGCCCCCGCTTTTCCCACTTCAGAGCAGCAGATGGATGTGGAGGCAGAATGTGCTGTGAAACGTTCGCTCCGCCCCCTCGCGCTCTGTGCCCACGGTTCTCCTTCCCTGCAGAGCTTCCCTGAGACGGCCAGGCCCGGATGCAGCTAACCCGCGGCGCACAAACGCCTCGGCTGGCCCCTCGCGTTCCAATGGAAATCAAGGGAGGGAAAGTGAATGGGATTCAGAATGCTAATTCGGGTCAATTTGGAACCTTCGTCTATTTGCTACTGTTAAGCACCCAATGGAATAAATTGCCATTGCCTCACGAAACTTCAGTTTGACTAGAAGACAGGTCAAGGTTAGTGGGATCTCGCCGAAGTTCACTTGCAGGATGTGGCCAGAGCGTCTTGTTGGTAGCAATGCTCACACCACACTGTAGACTTTATCCAAAGTGGTCTTGCTCTGCGACTCTTTCGGATGCTGTGAAAACGCTACTCTGGTACTTTCTCATATATTTTTAATGCAAAATCATAAAGAGTACAAAATTACATTTTTATTTAATTCATTTGCAATAAATGCACTGTTCTGTGAAACTAGGTCTGAAAGGAATCTAATGCGCATCGTCTTTCCCCAGAGAAATATATAATTTTAACCTTAGTGTTAATTCTCAGCTACGGCCGATGCAAAATATTTTAAGCATCCTTGCCTTCAATATTAGCAACAACAGCAACAAGCATGAAAAATAATGTAAAGAGTGGAGCCATTATTATGTTTCTACTGTAAACACGGCCTGAGTGATTGCTGATACTTTTTATGGCGGTGCCAAGGGTGATAGAAAAATAATAAACTTTTTTTTTTTCCTCATTCTAAATTTCTTTCCTACACTAAGAACTTCTTTTCGGGGGTCACGGTGATATATTTCACCTGCCCTCTTAAGAAGTTAGCATATCATACAGGTGGGACAAAAGTAGGTTTACAGTTGTACATTCAGAAAACACCATTTATTCTTGTATGATTATTTACTAATTATTGTGTTATTTTCCACATGAACAACTGTAAACCCACGTTTGCCGCACCCTGAATACTGGCTACTTTGAATAGGAGAAAGGACCATGAAATGATATAAATTACTGGAAATAAAAATGCATTAGAACATTAAAATCCTCTCTCGTTGCAGCATATCAGTCAGAGTGCTTAGTCACAGGCAGCAGAGAGCAGAGCTCTGGCTGATTCCAGCAGAAAAGGAATTTGTTGTGAAGGTTGTTTGAAAATCTCATTGCATCACCAGATAAGCTGAAAAACAGGCTTGGGAAAGAAGAAAGAAAGATTTTCACAGCCAGAATCCCAGGCAAAATCATTTCCACGGAAATAGCTTTTGCTGTGGAATAAGTCATCCCAAAACGCAGCGGCGAGCACTTGTTCAGCTCACACTGCTGTGGCCTGACCTCGGGACCGGGCTCCCCCGCGGGCTGCCTTCGGTGCCAAGGAGCTCGGTCGCTCTGCTTCTGGGGGGTGGCTGGGCTCCTCACCTGCCGGCTGGCTCTCCCCGGCCCCTCCGCAGGGCTGCTCCGCGGGCTTCTGGGGTATGAGGAGTGTGCGGCTGTTTTCATTTCGCAAAAGACAGAAGCAATTTTTCACCCACCTCGACTCTTACTGTGGTGCGGCAGATCCCAAAATGGAACCTAAGATACAATATGTCGAATTTAAACAACTGGCTTTAATTAATTAGGATTGATTTATCCTCCTTAGGTAGACATACACTGTTTGATTTTATCATTGTAAATGTAATCACTTTTAACCATAAGCAATATTAAGCAATTTATGTGGAATAATCCCAGTGTCTATTTCTCTGTTCATTTATTTCATAGTTTAAAGTATATTGGCCTTTAAAATAGATTTAGCACAAACATACATTTTCTCTTGAAATTAATGAGCAACTTCCAAAAATAAATAATTCTAATTTTACAGAGTTCTTTTTACTTCTATATAAGATCAATTTCACTTGATAAATGCTCTTATGCGAATGAATAAGGTGTGGTTTAGGGTCATTTGTTGTGTCTTTGTAATATATGTTAATATAGTTGGAAGAAACTGAGAAACAAGTGACTATAATGTCTGACTAATGAATTATTTTTAAGACGGGAAAAATTATTCCCATATATTAGAGTCAGAGTGTCAAGTTCCTCAAAGAAATATTTTTGAATTTTCATTGGAACTATTTTGGATTTATAGAGAGAATTGACAATTTTTATATTATTGAGTGTCTCACTCCATGAATATGGTATAACTCTCCACTTATTTAGGACTTCAATTTCTCCTATTAAAGTGTTTTATTTTTTACTGTAGAGATCTCATAAAACTTTAGATTAATTCCTGTAGGAACTTACTAACTCTTCATTCCACTAAAAGTTAGTAACAGCTACATCAGTTTCTTCTGGTGAAGTTTTTATATGGTGTACTGCTTTCTTCCTTCACATTTTAAAATTTCCAAAATCTTCTGTAAATAGGATGTAATTAATTTTTAATCTGATGTGTTAATTCCTACATTGTATGTACATAATTCCTACAATGCATGTACATAATGCATTATATATTATGCGTATGTCTTCCATTTTCCCATGTGCATTTTTTGTTGCACTTGAAATTTTTTCCTTCAACATATTTTTCTTCCCTTTTGCTTCCTCCTTTAATACACTTAAAGAGACTTAGATGACTGCACTTCTATTTGCCTTTCCTTGACTTACATGCTGTTTTATCATTTTCTTAATCCTTATACTTTCACTAGGGCCTAACCTACTGCTAAACAGATCTATATAATTTTTCACTTATGTAATTTTTAGGTAGTTTTTTCTTCAAATCTGCAAACCCAAGTTCCTTGAAACAATTGAGTTTGGACTTTTGTGTCCAGGAAGAGAGCGTGTTTCATCCCAGCCAGTGTGAGTCTGAGGGGCTCCTAATCTGGTGGGCTTTAGGGTTTCTCCCGTGTACACTTCTGCGGATTCTGGCTTTTGTAAACGTATCTCATTACATGCCTTATAACTTTAAACTATTGGCTAGCCAGTTTTATTTCTAAAAATACCCTCAGATAGAGTCACCTGGTGTGCTGTTCTCTTCTTCAGAAAGGGTTTTGCTTCCTGCTTCAGGCTGCCCGTGGACACCGGCCGCGTGGGGTGAAGGTCTGAGGGTCCTCGGGGCCACCTGGGCGAGCCCCGGCGTGACGCTACGTCCTCTGTCCCGAATTCAGCCCCCGCAGTGCGAGCCCCTGACCAGGGTGGGCAATGCCGGGGTTCTGCGGGGCAGTTCCCGGATTCAGGCTCAGTCTCCCTCCAAAAAGTCAGCCCAAAGCTCTCTCCTGGGGAGCTCCACCCAGGTCCCCAGGTCCCCCTCACTGAGGTATGAGTGGCCTCCTCTGCGTGGGCAGATGGCCCTGGGGTCAACAAGTCTGGTCACCTCTTGGGGGTGCCCACTCTCACTGGTCTGAGATTGGTTGTTCCCCACTAAATCGCTGGGAGTCTGATGCTACTCAGAGGGTATCTTCTGCGGCACATCGCGTTCCGCGCTTTGCAAGGGACACATCTAGCTTTTTCGCTGGTGCCCGCAAGTGTTAGTCCGAATCACTTAGTGACCATTCCTGGGGCATCTCTGCTCCGTCTGTACTGTTAGTGAAAGAAGGTGGTTACCCAGTTGTAACGGTATTGAGATTCCATTGGACATACGCGCCAAATGATCTAGCAGGTTTACCTAATAGTAGCCATATTTGCAACATGCCAAAATCACACCATTTGGAATCATTTAAACGTACGTTAAAATTAAAGATACTAACATAAAATGGACAAGAAAAAGCATTTTTATATTATTTTGTGGGATACATGAGAAAAATTTTGAAGGCTAGTGTCTGTTTTCTAAGCACATGCTTTCACGTAACTTCCCTAAGCGTCGCGTGAGCTCGTTAAGAACAGAACTGTGCTCGTTCGTTCCTGTAGCTTTAGTGCCTGGTACAGGGCAGGCCCCCAACAAATATGTGTTAAAGTATTACATTTTCATTTTGTCCTCAACCCAATTAATTATATGGAGGTAGATATATGCCAAAATGTAGCTACGTCTCTCTTAGATACGTAGGTGTGTATGTGTACATACATATTCACAGTATTCATTATGTATATATTCAACATACACACTTTTAAAAATTGTGTTGTGCGTGATGGCAATGAGTGACTGGTCAACAAGGTCAACACTATTATTTTCATTAAATCTAGTCATTTTCCTTTCCAATCAATACAACAGCTGGTGTCTGTTCAAATGACATCAAGACCAAGCCTCCATCTGTTTTTCCTGAAATATTGGTTAATTCACTCTCATTTACATGTCATTTTAAATAACTTTGAAAGAATTTAGCACAGATTGAACAAATTAAAGCTATTCATATAATGTGGCTTTTGCCATTTTATGACATTTTTAAAGTTTAAAATTTTCTCCAAATAACATTTGCAAAGGCAACTGGGTGCCCGAAATTTACATATGGTGTTAAAAATATTACTCTGCTGCATTTTATGGCATATTAGGGGTTATTTTTAATTTCTGCCTCATCTTGGATAAAAATAAACTTCAGACACTATTTTATGTTCACGTTAGCCCTACGTGTCTGAAGTCACGTCCGAAAACCGCCGCCCCTAGCGTGTGACATTAACGAGTGGCGCCCTAGACGTTACACTGGGAAGAGCGCGCCCGAGGGAGCCCGGTGGGGAAGGCTTGCGGAGGCGGCCGGGGCAACCCCGTGCGAGCCCACGCGGGGGCCGCAGCTGGGACAGCTCGGATTAGTGAGGACTGGGGTGCACGCAGCAAAGGGGCGGCGTGAAAGCTGTTGGATACCAGGGGTCAGCCGCGTCTTCTGTAAAAGGCCTGGAAGTAAACAGTGCACATTCTATGAGCCATACACTCTATGTCACAGCTGTTGGCTGCCAGCGGCGCGTCCAAGCAGCTGCGACCCCGCGCGAAGACAGGGCGCGCTTGTGCGCCCGTCACACTGGTCCTGAAAGTGTCCTGGGTTGGGCCCGACCCTGCTCTCAGCGGTCCGCGGGGCCCCGGGCCTCACTGCTGTCCCATGGGTCCAGCCCACACCCAAGGCCAGGACAGAAGCTCGAGAGCTTCACTTCTCCGGGGGCACAGTGGCTCCATTTGCTACCACCTCTGGTCTTCCAGCCCGTGCCTGTCCTCCCACGGCTGCCGCGGAGAGTCCCTCAGTGACCAGGATCCAGCCCAGTGGCAGGACCACCACCAGGCCGGGACCAAGGCCCGGGTCTCCCCCTCAGGTACACATTCCTCCAGAGCTGGCCCTTCCTGAACACCTCGGCGGCCCTGTTATTACGGGTCAGGGTCGCCAAACCTGAAACCTTTTCCTTCCAGCATGTTCCTCCTGTGAGTCTGTCTGTCTCCTCCCGCCTAGAGACCTCTCATGTAGGGCCACCCTAGGACCCCTTGAGAAATTCCCTTACTTTCGTCCAAACAGGGGTCCGAGTGGTGGTCTCTTTCTTCCATAAAGGCCTTAGCTTTTGATGCAACTGATTCATCTCTCAACATACTGGCAAAAAATGCTCCAAACTCTCATATTCGATTAATTATTATACAAATGTTATGTGATCAGTGGATAGTAACCGAAGAATTGAGAGGACGGCAGGCACCCTGGACTCATTAAAACAGGTTCTCATCCACACGTGTCCGATGCCCTTCACGCCTCTTATGAAAGCGGTGGGTGTTCTCAGAGCTCTGGGGGGAAGACAGAGAGTGCTTATCCCAAAAGACCCATGACTCACAGAGCCCTCACCTAATAAGGGTTTACTCAGAATCTCTATGGTTTACCAGGGCTACCCTAACCCACTGTAAGCGAGGATAGAAATCATAAAATTTATTTACTCAATAAATAATCACTGAACTCTTCAAGAATACAAAATACTATGCAGAGGGTTGAAAAGAGTAAAAGATGAGTTCCACATGGCTCCTACTTCCAAGAAGCGAAATATCATTGGAAAAGAAAAACTAAGACCATCAAGGCAGAAGGTAGTATGACCTATAAACGGTGTCCAAAGAGAATCTTAAAGAACCCCCAAGACGGGAGAGATCGAGGAAGCCCCATCAGGAAGCTGCCGTTCGTTGGAACCTTCGAGAATGGGAAGAGGAAGTGCACGCCAAAGACTGCCGTGCAGGAGGGAGAACACGGTTTGTGCGCTACCACACGGCTGGGGAACCTGGGTGCCGGGCGTGCGCGGGAGAGAATGGGGAGCCGGGCGGACGGATTGGGGAAAGCTAGGCTGCGGGAGCCCTAAACGCCATGCCGCAGGCTGAGGGCAACTAGCTTCCCAGGCAGTGGGGAGCACCCAGGCGCGTCTCTGAGCAAACAGGTGGCATAGTCAAAACTGTGCTTCAGGAGCAGCACCCTCGCGCAAAATGAAAGCAGTGACCAGAAAGGGAAGATCGGAGCCAGGGAAGTGGCCAGCAGGTTGTTACAATGTCACAGAGATCAGGAGGAAGTGAAGAAAAGGGTGAGAGCAGAGGCGGAAGGCGGGGATGCACAGAAGAGAAATGACCCATGTCACTCCCCCAAGCCACTCTGAGAATGGGGACAGAATACAGCCGCTGAGCAGACAGCCCGCGCTCCAGTGTCAGGGGTGCGGTGCTCGGAGAGGGGCCCCCGGGAGCTGAGGAGGTTCAGGGATGTGAGGTGGGGCACATGCCCAGAGAGGGGACAGCACGGCAGGGCCCCGGGGCCGACTGAAGGGGAGCAAGCGCGGCGGGCGGGGCCCTCGGGGGCCAGGACCGCCTGCCAAGAGCCTCTGTGCTGTCGGCGACGAGGCTGGAACTGGAACCTCACCTTCCCTCTTCCCGAGCTTTCCTCATTCCAGTACTTTGGCTACTTCCCACATCTGCCTGTTCAGGTTTTTAAACCTCTCTCTTTTTATTTTTTAAGATTTTGTATTTATTTATTTTTAGAGAGGGGAAGGGAGGGAGAGAAACATCACGTGTGGTTGCCTCTCACGCGCCCCCTACCGGGGACCTGGCCGCAGCCCAGGCCTGTGTCAGGGGACTGGGAATCAAACCAGTGACCCTTTGGTTTGCAGGCTGGTGCTCCATCCACTGAGCCACACCAGCCAGGGCTAAACCTCTCTCTTTTTAGAAAAATGCAATAAAATATTACATTGTCTCCTCAGAAGGCTGCGGGGTGGGTTGATGTCTGCAAAAGACATTACTAAATCAAATGCACTTTTTTTTTTAGAGTCTTAATAATAAATGTCAGACAAATATCCTGACGATGACGGGTTGCCAAGAAGCTGAAAAAAAGTTGGCATTAGTCTGCGAATACGCAGAGTAAACCCAAACCCACACGTAGGAAGACGACCCCGTTCTCATCTCAGGGGTCTGACAGAGTTAATGATGATGTCAAATGCGTTTTCAGGCTCATTTTTTCCGGCTTATTTGTGCGGTGAAGTTCTCTGCCTTGTGAAATGTCAGCGTGCTCTTCCGTGGGTGCCATTCTCATTTGGATGCACAGACGCAGCATTTCCACGGGCAACGTTCAGGTTCTGTGAGGCACATGCCGTTGCTTTAATGTCACTGTTCTCATGGGGACCTGCCAGCGGCACGTGTGAAGCAGCATGCAACACACGAGTGCTGCCCTTGGCCTTGCCCTGGATTCCGGGGCGAAGGCGGGGTGGCGCAGGCTCTCTAGTGCAGGGGCGTCTGTCGAAGCCCCGGGCACTTGGACGGCAGCCCCTCCCAGGCCCCCCGGGGCCACTGCCACAGCAATGACAAGCGCACTGTCCTCGCCCCTTCAGCAGCGTGCACCCTAAGACGGAAGCAGATGTTCGTTCAGAGGCGCAGAGTGTGCGGCCCTCGCGCTCCTGCGCTCGGAGCCACCCGCTGGCTTCGCGTGCTTAGCGGCACCAATCGCGGCTGTTGGCCTTGCGTCCAAACCCAACTTCTCTGAGCTCAGTTGTCTAACTGAGAAATGGGACCCCTCGGTTCCTAAGGAGGTAATAATGAGAATTAAAGGAAGTTTGTGGGGGGGGGAGGTTTTTCTTGGGGAGGGACAGAGAGAGGGGAAAGGATGGAGAGAGAGAGAGAAAGTGAGAGAAACATTGATCGGTTGCTTCTCGCATGTGTCCCCAACCAGGGACCGAACCCGCAATCCAGAAATATGTCCTGCCCAAGAATCAAATTCATGACCTTTCTGTCTGCAGGACGATGCTCAGCCAACCAAGCCACACCAGCCAGGGCGTGCCGACCATTTTTAGCAGGGCCGTGTCCACAGCGGCCCTCACGTGCTTTCTGCTGTCAGGACTAAGCCAGTTCTGCGTCTGCCCCCGGCCACCTGCGAGGGCCGGGACCGCGTCTCCCACCGTGGGGGACCACTCAGCATTTGGAGGTTGAACGGATGGACAGTGAACGGAAGGACCAAACTGACAATTGTCCAGGTCTGCCGCACAGGCTGTCACAATTGGCCCACAGAACGTTGCTGTCGGGCGGTAGAGGGCCTCTCTCATTTCACATATTTGGGAACGGGAGCCACAGACGTGACTCGCGGCAGAGCAGGGTTCAGACAGAACGGATCCTTGGTCTGGCCTCGAGTCTTCGGCCTCTAGGCCTCATTCTCCTCGGGCTCAGGCTTTTGTTTCTTTTTTCTGTCTCTGAATCCTCTTCACAATATTTTCTGTATTAGAGGGTAGTCGTTTGGCCTGTTCTTCTCGCTGTTTGGAGCATCAAAAGTTAAAGTAGGCAAAATATATCAAAATGTTAGCCCAGCGTAAGCCGTTGCCATTGTGGTCAGTAGTTAGTGGAATGCATGAAGTAGCTTGACTGTTTTGTGAAATTATTTTAAATGGGGAAAATAGTTTAAAAGAAAAAGGAGAGAAGAAAAACCTGGACAAGGGAGGGATAGAGGCTCTGACTTCTGAAGCATTTCTGGATCCCCAGCCACCTAGGGAGGTGAGGGGAACAGCTTTGGGAGGGTTCAGCCATTTCCTGAATTTCTGAGGCACGCTCAGCATACACTTCTGATATTTTATCACGTATTTTCAACTCTTGGCTAATAGAATTAGGGAGCTATCGTTTTAGCCTTATGTTTTACCTCCCCTTTCAATAATAATCCTGAGTTTCTAGGATAATAAATTCAGGAATTTTCTAGCTTATTATTTTTTTACCTCTATCAAGAACTGTAAGTTGTGTTCAGCTACTAAGGAAGTTGAAAAAAGAAAACACACAAAAAGGAACTTTGGTAGTAATGAAAAATTTAGTTATTGATAAATAGCATAATAAACAAGCAGAATCAACTGACATCTATTGAACAGTTAGCATGTGGATGAAACTAGGTGACTTGGTTTTATATGTAATATTTAATTTAATTGATTAATTTCTTCTTCAACAGTGTTTACTGTATCCCCACTATTTGTCAGGCACAGTTCCACTTACTAGACTTGTAATGATGGAAAAGTGCTTGACCTTGTAAAGCTTACATTCTAGGAAGGGAGGAGAGCAATGAAAAACTGACCAAGAAATTCTTGGTAAACTACAGATTATGGTAAGTTCTAGAAAAAATCACAACGTGAAAGAATTAACAGTGATGAAGTCTTGGCTAACTGATGCTGCTTAGATGAACAGACTGCTCCAAGAAACCTTCCCTGAAGAGCTAAATTTGAGCACAGGTATGAACTGACAGGTTGGCAGAACAGTGTCCCTGGACAAAGGAAGAGTCAGCACGAAGTCCCTGAAGGAGTCAAAAGCTAAACTGGGGCCAGACCGTGGGGACACGGGGTGAATGAGGCCCGTGGACCATGCAGGGTCCTCGGGCAGGACTCTGAGGAAGCGGCAGAGGTTTTGATATTCTCCTGAAGGTGACAGAGGCTCTTGGAGGGTTTGGGCTGAGAGGTCACACAACTGGGTTTACTTTTCTAAAGATCATTCTGGATGCTCAGTAGGGAATGCTTTGTCCTTACACAGTTAGCAAGATGGAAGCTGGTAGGTCAGTTAGGAGGCTCCTGTGCCCGTCCAGGCAAAAGATGATGGGAAAGGACATAGTTCCCTCATGATTCCTCCCATTTTTTGGAGAGAAGAAAGAGTCGAAGGCATTGCCAGGAGTGATGAGAGTTAGAGAGAGAGGAGCAGGGATGCGCTGTCCCCGGAGAGTCAGCGAGTGAATGGTCCATGGACAAATACTAGGATTGTGGACCCAAGGGGCCTGAAGTTTGCAGTCATGCATCTAACGTCGACAAGCCCACGTGGTGGCGTGTTTTCTACAAACACTTCGGGCTGCTCTGGTAAGGGCGCAGAACTGGGTTTACCCGTGAACGAGGTGAATAGTGGGGGGGTGAGGGATGGTACTGCTGGACCCCAGACCCCCAGCCTGGCAGGCGGCGAGGGCACGAGATGGACTGGAGGCGAAGCGTGGGTGTTGGTGGCTCTCCTGGAGTCTGCTGCGGACTGGACGCTTGCGCCCCTGCCCCGAAATCCATGTGTTGGAACCCTGTCCCCCGAGTAATGGCATCTGGCGGTGGGGCCTTCCTTTGAGAGACAATTAGGTTCAGAAAAAGTCATGAGGGGGCCCCTTGCGATGGGATTAGTGCCCTTCTAAGAAGACACCAGCAAGGAGCTCTCTCTCTTTCTCCACCACGTGAGGACAGAAGGCCACCACCTGCCAGCCAAGAGGAGAGACCTCACCGTAACCTGACCATGCCGGCACCCAGACGTCCAGCCTCCAGAACTATGAGAAGTAGCATCAGTCGCATACAGCCCCCAGACCCCTGTATTTTGTTACGGCAGCCGGGGCTGACTAAGACCTAACACGGAGCAGCAAGTGAAGCAGTGAGTAGAAAGTGGGCTGGGATCTGGCTGAACGCTGTCACCGCCTGAAAGAGAGGCGTTGGAGACCTCGACAATGACCCAGGGCGTGTGATTACGGAAGTGTGTTCTCTCTAATAGCGTAGTAAACTGTTTCACTTGTGCTGGCTGTTTTCCTCCGCACGTCACTGGTGGGTTGCCAAAATAATCACCAAGATCGGTGAGCCCCGGCACACCGCCCGCAAGGGTGGAGGCCCTGGCGCAGGTTGCTGGCCTCTGAAGGAGGCCAGGCTGTGGGGATGAGGCTGGAACACACCGCGGCCTCTGGGCTCTTTGAAGACCCCACACACCTGCCTCGCTCCATGCAGGCGAGCCTTCCCTCCCGACCGCAGTGGTTGGTGTCCCGGGGAGTCTCACTAGCACAGAATCCTCAGAAGAGGCTGTCATTCCTGCGTAGCAGCCATCTCTCCGTGAGTCCCCACCGTGGCCTGCTCCTCAGTACGGGATCCGGGGAGAGGCTGGCGTTCAGGCCATGGGGCAGGGCCCCGCAGGTGCCACCCTCCCCAGCAACCCTGAAGTTCGGCTCCTAGAGGGACCCAGGAGGCTTCCCGGGGCCGCGGCGCCCTATCTCCCCAGGCGCAGAGCTGCCGCATCCTGGGGCGCATCCCCCTTTTCTGATTCTTGACCCTCAGGCCTCGCCAGGGAGGTGGAGAGGGAGGGCGGTAGGGGGCGGAGGCCAGTCCTTGCAGCAACAGTTTGGAGGGGCAGGTGGAGGTCCCTCCGCGAGCAAATCAGGGCGCGGGAGCAGAGCGGGGAGGGAGAGGGCGACGGGCGGTGCACCGAGGGGCGGGGACAGGCGCTGACGGCGGGGGCGCTGCACGCGGAGCCCGCGGGAATGTGACATCAGTGCGCGGGCGCAGGCGGCTGGAGGAGGCAGCTCGCGGGGCCGCGCTGTGCTCACCTCGCCCGGGCAGGACGCGGACCGGGCTGGCGGCGGGATGTCGGCGAAGGAGCGGCCAAAGGGCAAAGTGATCAAGGACAGCGTCACCCTCCTGCCCTGCTTCTATTTTGTCGAGGTAGGTTGGCCCGGCGCCTTGGCATAATGCAGATCCGCCGGGCAGCTCGGGTTCTCGGGTCCCGGACCGGGAGCCAGGGTGCGCGCCGCGGCCCGGTGTCCCCGACCCTCCGCGTCCCCAGCCTTTGGGGCGCTCCCCGGAGTGCGCCTGGAACCGCCTGCCAGCCCGGGGTGGCCGGGGTGACCACCATGAGCCGTGTCCCTGCCCTGCTGGTGGCCCGCAGGGAGGAGATACCTGTGTGAGTGAGCGTGGGGCCAGTTCCCGGGGCCTCCTGCCGTGTCTGCCTGCGAGCACCGCCTCAGTGGCCCACGGGGGCCGCGGTGCCGGTATCTCGGGATTTGTGTCTTCAGCCTGCGAGCCTGTCACCTAGAATTCTGCGAGCTCTTAGGAAGAGCTCAAACGCACGCAGCCTTGCCCGGGGAGGGGGCGGGGGCTGAGGGCTGGGGATGTGTACGTAGGGTATGAGGATTATTGATTGCTTTATCATATAAAAATAATAATAATAATAAAACCTCTCTCCTGTCATAATTACTATGGTGCTCACACTGCTTCTAAATTTGGGTCTGCATCTCTAGGCAGCAATCTATTGGCCCTTTTACATGGACAGCAAAAAATTGTCTCTTGCTATACACATGCACACACGTATATCCATGCATGTGTGCACATATGTGAATATGTATGTATAAAGTGAGTGACATCATCTGATTTTACGTGGCTTGCCCACGAGCATCACCCTGTGCTGAGCTGTGTGACAGACGAGCAGTTAACCTGCAGACGTGTTCAGGAGGGACCTCGCACTCCCCAAAATGCAGTGCTGAGGGGGAACAGCCTGTGGGAGGGCCCTGAAGACGGGCAGGGACAGTCATTCTGTGCACTGTGGTCCGTTACAGGAGGAAGACATTTTTAAGCCAGAGGTCTATTACATCACAGGTAGAAAAGAAACGGACCGAAGAGGTTGAGTGACATCAGATGGCTTCAGGCATGACCCTGTGTTCTGTGCAGTCAGAGCCGGGATTGCACGGAGCATGCGAACGCTGTGGCTGAATTAGAAATATCTTTCCTTGGCCGTCTTTTCAGCCAAATATGGAGGCTCAGCACTTGCAGGTGCAGCCAGTAGATCCTGGATTTTTCGATGGCGAGGCTTCTCTGCGCTGAGGGGTGCTCGCCGCCTGGAAAGTTAGGGAGGGACATGGCAGGTCTTCCTGGGCAGCAGTGTGTTTGCCAGTTTCTCCTCGGAGTCATGCCTCGCCTTGAATGGTTTCCATTTTAAGGGAGATGCGTGTGATTTGCCTGAGTTTCAGAGGAAGGAAAGCCGACCCCTCATCCATGACCCGCAGGAAAGAAGCGCAGAAATGGTCCTATTTATTTAAAGTAATTAATTGAGTCATTTATTGTTGCCCTTCCTCTTTTCAGAAGGGATTTTGAGGCCATGGTGTAGGTAGTTTTGCTGAAAGATAATAAAGGGTTTTCTAAAGAAAAATGTGGGCAGCGGAAGAGCCCGCAATGGAAAGGGGAAGGAATAGGCGATGGGGCACCTGCCCCCAAGGTAACTCCCTCAGGCCGTTTGTCACAGCGCTGACCCACTGTGCCCTCTGTCAGGGGAATCGGACTGTGGGTCCCCCCTCCAGGACAGTACAGTGCACAGCCCAGGTCAGCCGCAAGCTGGGTCACAGCCGCATGGCTTCGGGGACGGTACTTTCCCGAGAGAGGGTGCAAACAGAGACTACGGCCATGCCTTCCAAGAATCCATGTGCGCCCTTCCAAGGTCCCGTTAACCGGAGTTCGCGTCCCTTACTGTAGACATTTTAAAAGTAAAAATGACTGATTATGCCTCTGACATGCATCTCCAGGCACAAACATCTCACCATGCGTGGAAATGGCCCAGAATCCTGACATTCCCTCGGACCCGGTCAGATCCCCTCTGAGAATTCCTCAGCGGGGCGAGCTCTGGGGCAATCGCTCGAAGACAAGTCATGGAGCTTGTCTTGGGGGTGAGAGCAGAAATGATCTCTCTGGAACTTGCGTGCGTGATGAAGGACCAGAGACCCTCTAGGGAACGAGAGGAGACGCGAGCACACGAGGGAAGGGGCGGGCGGGCTGCCTCACCAGGCTCCCTTGCAGTGACTCATGTGGGAGGCGCTGGGCGGGACGGTTGCATCTCCCTGGCGGGTGAACACATGCAGCACAAATCACCGTGTCGGGGAGAGGCTAGAAAGTAGCGGCGCTGCCTCACCTCGGAGCCGCCCGAGACCTTGCTAGTCAAAATGGAAACGCGAAGCGTGAGCGCATCTTCCATCACACGTCAGCCCAAAACACACGTGTGAAGCCTTCTCTGTGACTTCAGGTGGTAATTTAAGTAGCAAAATGAGGCCAAAAGGACCAGACTCTGAGGAGAAAGTCTCGGAGTCTCCACCTGGAGACATCACAGACAGTTCAAGTTGCTGCTCAATGTAGGCATGCGATAGGAAGAGACTTGACCCAGGAAACTGAGGAGCAACTTTCATTCAGACCAGAGGGTGCCGCGATCAGGTGGGACCAAACTGTGCCAGGGAAACAGCAGCAAGGTCTGCTGGGAACAGCCTGGGCCTTGCAGACTGGGCGCCCACGCACCCCCCACGCCACACACGACTCGGAAAATTCTGGCCGAGTCTCTTCTCTCAGCCTGTTTCTGCATACACGATAGAAATTAGATGCTATACTGTGAATACATATGTATAATAGAAACTGTAATACCCTCATCTTGGAAAACAAGGCGTGTCAGGCCTGAGACGAGCGCGCCCTCCTGGGCGGTAGTTCCTCTCCTCCCTCCTGACTGCCCCAGGACGGATGGCTCTGCTTCTGGGCTGGTCTTCGGGGTGGAGTCCTGGCAACGCCTCACTCGGGGGTTCCCACTGTTGGAAAGAGGCCGCCTCCCGCCCCTCCCCACCCATGTCTAGAAATGGCTTGGGTTCCAGAGCCTTCCTGAAACCGACCTGTCCTCATGGGGCCGAGCGGGGGAGTAAATATGAATGCGATCACTCTTTGTACAATAACAATGACAACACTTGCGACGCACTTCGTGCGTAGTACGACTTTGCCTGCACCATCTTGCTCAGCCTGCAAAGGTTCTCGTTCTGAAACAGCCCATTATTGCCATCCACGTTTCCAGGAAGAAGACGCTGCATCTCCTGGAAGTGAGGCAAAGCGCTCGGGTTTACAGGCCAGGCCCGGGGCGCAGCCGGGCGCTGAGTTACAGCTCAGGTCCTTACCCCAGGCGGCGGCCGTCTCCCAGCCTGCGGGAGGGACATCACCCGGGCGGCCACTTCCTGTGGCCTCCCACGGGTAACAACGGGGAGAAGCAGTGCGAGCGGGGACACACTCCACACTCGCCGGCGGGTGCGTCGGCCTGACAACAGCCCCTTTCCCAGCGAGTCCCTCCACCACGGGCACCTCTCAGCACAGAGTGGGCGGGCGGTTTACGCTCCTCCCCGAGTCGCCAGTCAGCAGCCAGTCTCCCCTCGCTATGGCCCCAGGGCTGGGTGCTGGGACAGAGCAGAGATGCCGAGGCCCGTGGTCCGAGAGTCGGGGTCTCCGATTAGAGAGACCCTGAGGGCATGAGGCTGACACGTTCAAGTGGTCCTGTCCTAATTCACCGCCACACTTGATGTAAAGCCAACATTCAGCCAGCAGGGCCCTGGCCGGGTGGCACAGTTTGGAGCGTTGTCCCACACACCGAAGCGTGGTGGGCTCCATCCCGGGTCGGGTACGTGCCTAAGTTGTGGGTTTGATCCCTGGTCAGGGCAGCTGATCCATGTTTCTCTTTCATATCCATGTTTCTCTCGCGCTCATTCCCTCTCCCTTCCACTATTTCTAAAAGCAATAGAAACATATCTTCAAATGAGGATTAAAAAATATAAAACATTAAGGTAATGGATTAAGAATTAACTTTCCTTACATCTTTGGCTTATGCTGCGAATTGACTGCTGATACAGAAGTCTGTGGTCGACAGTCATTTACATACAAAGGTGTTACACAGTGATTTGAAAACTACGGGATGGTTTCCAGCATGGTACCCGGCAATTCTGTTTTGCACTGTTCGGCTCAGGCAAAGAGAGGTCAAGGTGTAAAAGGGACTCTCAAAACGAGCCCATTCAAGGCCTTATCAGGTTGAACAGAAAAGCAGGTGAAAAGGAATGTTCCATTGAAGGAAAGGTGTCTCTTGCATTTAAAGTTCCACAGCACCCGCCATGTGACAGCCGTATCACTTACGGCGGCGGTTGGCTGCACACCAGGCTCACTCAGTGCAGGCCTTGCGCGCTGCCCAACCCAGCGTTCTCCGCGGCAGCCTGGCGTCTGCCTCGGGCACAGCGCTTCCTCCGGGCACAGCGTCCGCTGGGCTCACGCTCACACGTAGGCTTCCATCGGTCATCCTGTCCAAAGACAGGACTGCGCCTCAACCCGGTGGGCCATAGAAACAGATGGTGAGCTACCTTTTACTAACTAAGGGAGAGTGTCTTTCCACTTACACGTTGTGCTTTATGACAGGCATTTCCATCGCTAATCTAACGATCACCTTATGGAGGTAGACATGTGACCTATATGCAAAAGTATTTTTATACGACTATAGACACAGAGAGTATCTATCTCTTACACACACAGACACAGACACACACACACACACACACACACCCCCCCTCCAGTTATAGGCATGCCCAAATTCAGAGTAAACGTGTCATAGGTCCATAGCTCCCTCCAGTAAACGTAAAATAACAGTATCTGAGGCATCACAGATCCAGAATATCTTCCACACACAACAGTCTGGATATTACACAGGAAGTTTTCACTAATTTGAATGTGATGCTTAACAATGGATGTGCTTCCGGTGTTGTTACGCAGGTTGGTTGGTCACAGTGGGTCACTGACTAGATAGCGTGTTAGGGAATAGCAGCCGACCTACCTGGAGAAGCTCAAAGAGCCTTGGTTGGAGCAAAGATCCCTCCATAGTTCAATCTAGGCATCATGTCCTGACATTGGGGTGTCTTGGCCAAACCTCCATACAGTTTTTGTTTTCTTCCCAGGGGAACGTGTCCACAGACTCCTCCTTAGCAAACGTCAATTCACAGAATTTCTGTTCTAGCTCATGTTCTACGTGCAAATTATACAACTCATTTGATCTTCCAGCTGAGGAATGTAGCAAGCTCATTTCCTCTTACATAAACTTGAGCATCAGTAGGAAGTACAAAACCCTAAGATTTCTGCCTCGCACACAGCGAAACAGAGGCTGCAGATTTTCCCCCTTTCTAGATGGCGCAGAGAGCTAGGCTGCCGACTACTCCAAACCCTGCCAACATGGCTGGGCTGCCAATCTTCCCTCCTCTTTTAGAGTTGCCCCCCACGAGGTCCTCTGATGAAAAAGAAAAAAATAGAGAACATAACAGACTCCTAAGTTGTAGAGAGATGAAAGGAGAACATTTACACAAATACCAAAGCCAAATATTGAGCATCACCCCTGCCGTTGGGGAATGTGACGTTACTCCTGGGTGCCCTCACCAAGTCCCTCAAAATATCCTCTGCCCTGCTTTACTCCAACAGCCAAAACAAATACTGGCTTCTACCAGCCTCCGGTCGAGGCTAATGACAATGATGACAACAGTCATCGAAAAAGAAGGCTCCATTGCAGGCCTCCTTGGTGCGGCAGAGCCTGTGCAATCGTCTCTAACCCTGCGCACTACCAACCTAGAAGGCAGTATTAATAGTGTGTGAGGGTAGTACCAAGGAGACATCATTATCCTTATTTTTTTAATCATCCCAGTGTAACTCAGAGAGCTAAATAGCGTTCTGGGGACACACGGCAATTAGATGAAGGAGCCAGGGTCTGCAGGCTTGTCCTCCTGCCTCTTCCCCAGCGCAAGATGTCCTGGGGACACATGGGACTTGGTGGCCAAGAGGGCGGGACATCGTCTCCGCCACAGCTTGGCGAGCTCTGTGGAACCTGGGGGATGAGCTTGGACACCTGTCTGCTCGGGCTCCGTCTGAGCTGTGGGATGCAGTTTTCCCCTTGCTCAGCTCCTGAACTTGGCTTTGTTGCTGCCACCCACCCCCCTTAGAGTAACTGATTGAACTCTGCCGTGTACATGTGGATGGCGTGACAGCCAGCTCCCTGACATGTGCTTCCTGCGGGACAGAGCAGAGAGAGAAGAGCAGGAACTGAAATCGAGTGTAGGATGGATGCTGCGGGTCTAGGAGAGCGGCAGAGCCTGGAAGAACTGTCCCAGGGGGATTCCAGAAACCGAGAGGGTCCGCACCCCGCAGGCCTGGGAGCAGAAGCCCACGATGACAGTGAGCGCATGTCAGGGTGGTGTTGGCGGCCCCGTCTGGGAGCAGGCCAAGGAGACTGCGTGAGCATGGGGTGGTCTCGACTGGCTTGTTAAATGACCAGCATTTGAAGCACAGTCGTTACTATTTATGTGGGGAACGTATCGCAACTCTGACAACAGGCCTCCTCTCAGGAAAGGCACGCAGCGCACGCTATTTCTCAAGCAGCCTCTCTTTAAAAAAAAATGAGGAAATGTCTTGTTCATGAGAACGAAGTCTAAGAAAATCGTGTACTCCGAGAACATCTGGTTTGATTCTTTCCTCCATCACAAATGAGCAAATACTGGCTCACCAAGGTTCACGCATTACTTTAGGACACGTGGTTAATACCTGAGATCAGAGCTGTTCCTAAGACTATTTCCAGAATTACTTCTATTAGAAAGCTTCCCCCTGGACTGTGACACTGAAAATACAGGTCCTTCTTCTTCTGCACATGACAGGTTGTGCCAGCTGTGCGAAGTCATGTCTACGTATCTAGCACACACATCTTATGACACCATGTGGCATTAGACAACACATTACAGCTCACATGAGCGGGTCTACTTTTCTTGATTGTTAGCCTCTTTGAAAAGCATGGGCAGCGCTAAAGGTCAGATTGGTATTAATATTTTTCTTTTTCATCCCTAATTGCCCACCTGTAATTTCACAATTGCTTTCTTTGACATGAGGTCCTTAACAGACAGGGAAGGAAAGAAGAAACTTTGAAAAGGTTAGGGTATGATTTACATCACTGGTTAACAAAATAACTGAATAGTCCAATGGAGTTTAATATAATTTGTTCACATACATTATCTCACTTGATCCTTACATACACCTGAGGAATAGCTATTAGCTCTGTGAACTGAGACTCAGGGAGGTCCAAGAACCTGCCCAAAATCCAAGTATTACTGTTCTCCCATGTTGGCCACAAGTAAAAAAAAAAATGTATTTAAACTGTGAAATGTCTAATTATCAGCATCCCAGCTTTCTATGGTTTCCTCTGGAATTAACTAGCTGAGAAATGGACTTCCAGGTAGCCGCAGAGTGGAGTAATTTCCTCACGGCCAAGTGGATTTTGGAATGTGGAAGCCAAGGACAGAAATGCTCATTGTGACACAATTAATGTTGAGGTGTTTTTTCTGCCAGTAATTAGACACTCATTTATGTTAATTGACAGAAAGGAGGATACTTGCCTTCCTATTTGCTGTAAGAAGATGGCTTCTGCATGTTCTTCTAAAACTGACATCAGGCCAGCTAGGTATCAACTAAAAGGAAAGGAAAATGCAGCTAATGAATGATGTATTTTGAGGAAAGGCCAGGCAAGGCGTCCTTGGGGAGTGGGAACACGGGAATGTGGGCGGGTAGGCTCTCTATAGTGCAATATCCCCACCAAGAGCCTGTGCCCTCCGACCGTCTGCCAGGAAAAGTGCCACTTAGCAAAGCCTGGCCCTGCCTCAGACGCTGCACCCTGCTGGTCGGAGTCCAGGACAGAGCACCCCACCCTGAGTGCTCTCCTAAAATGCTGTAATCGGTTGCTTCTGCCATGACAGCTCATTTATCCGGGGAATAAATATTTATTGGTTGCTCATTGTGTGCCTTTTGGTAAATGAATGGAGATCATTACTGGCATGCTTCCTGGTCCACGGGGATTTCAATAAAGTTTCCGTGAATGGATGAGACAGAACAGAACTAAGAACGCAGATCATAAATTTTTCCTTAACTTTCTTTTTTCAGCCAGTGGAGACACTTTTATCTGTAAAGTAAGAGATGATGAATGTCCTATCAAAGACATTGTTCTGCCTTGGGGGTTATTGAACAATTGAACGCTAAATCAGTCTCCAAGGTCGATGGGTCGCCATGTCTTGCTTACATTATGCTCCTGCATGAAGTAGGCCGTACCTGTGGATTCTTTGAGACGTGAGGCTGCAAAAGGAGGCCTTGTTGAAACAAACAAGTGGTAGTTTCAATTTTCTTAGAGAACTATTTTAGTTACATAAGACACACATGCCAACAAGGGCCATTTTTTATGTGATGGTAGGACAAACTAGTAGATACCTACTTTTCACTCTCATAAAATAAGTTTTTACTGGTCTACTTATTACCTTGGTAACCCTGGGCACATAACTCACTTCCTCCAAGCCTCAGTTTCCTCATTTGTAAAACAGTAAAAATACTGTGGGCACATTAGTTTTTGCGATCCTCCAATTATATAATAATTGTATCACATGGCTAACGATTTCTAATGTGAACCTAGTGCCTGGTAGATGAGTTTTATCTTTCCTATTTACCAACCCCTGCTTTTTGTCTACAGTAGACTTTCTGATGGCTTCAAACATCACTGGATTCCCTGGAATGAAGTTTGTTTTCCTGATTTTATTTTGGTTTCATGCATTTAGGCATGTTTTACAATGTGCATACAGTGACAAAGTAATTCATTATACTATCATGTGTAAAAATATAAAAATACATGCTTCTTGGAATGCATGCGTGTTTTTTTGATAGAGGCACATGTGAGCATGCGCATGTGCGCGCGCGCGCACACACACACACGCACACAATGGAGACCACTTGTCTTGGGTCCCCTACTTGACCTTGTTAGCGGGAGAGATTCCCATACATATAAAGAAGATATAATATCTATATTTTCAAAAAAATTATGACTGATCTGATCTTTGGGAATAAGCGACCTCATTTAGACTCCTAGGACGAGTTCATTAGAATCTCTTTAAAGGAGCAGGATGCAGCCTAAGGCATTCCAGGTTTTTGCCCCATTGGGTGATAATTGGAAGGAGATGCTTATATTGTAGCAACTGAAATTTGAATGATTAAAACATGGAGACCTTGCAACTGAGATTTTGGTATAGGTCACCCGTCTTTCTCATGGAGAAAGCCTATTAAAAAAATGGACAGGAATCTGTTGCAATCTGTTATTACATAGAGAGGTGAACTTTTGAAACTCTTCTGCCCTCAGTTCTCATTTGGTTTCTAGCTTCCAGTTGAACTTGCTATGCGTGAAGAAAAAGTGGGTAATGATGCTGGATTCTTCGGTAGTGAAGTCTCACGTATAGAGGACAAATTCAGATCGTCTCTCTGGGCCCCTGCCCCCTCGTCTGCAGGACAAGGGTAACAGCATCAAAGCGAGGCTGTAAAGACTGTGTGAATTCAGACCCGGAAGGTACTTTAAATGGTCCCTGGCAAATAGTAGCAGCGTTCAGTTACTGTCAGTACCCATATTTTTAAAAGTCAGGTATCTATTCTTAAGGAAAACGAAATACAGCTGGAAGAAAAGACTTAAAAGCAATTACTTTTAGCAACTGAGATACAGGCCCCTAGCCGCAGGTCTTCATCTAGAATTTGGTTTAAAGAACAAAATGCTTTTTAAGACAAAGCACATACTTCAGTGTCTGATTCTGTTACAGGAGCGAATCTCGGGGGCCCGAGGGGGCAGCTGGTAATGACAAAGCTCAGCCCCCACCGCCTGATGCTGGATCAATAGTCAGGCTGTAGCCTGGCCACGGACCGTTGTCTCAGACGTTACCACGGGCCACTCAGTGCCTGGGGTCGGCCTTCTCAGGCCGTAAACCGCCGCTCCCATTTAGGCCCAAAGATATGGGTCGGGTTTTTCCCATTAAGCCTCCGCTCTGCACTAGGTCCGGCTGCTCTGCCCTAGTAACTGCCATTGCCGTCTGAAAGAGTCCACCTGAGTTTCTTGTGTCCTTTCATGTTTTTCAAAAAATATATATATTAAAATTTCAGAAATTCACAACCAAAGCACTTTCTGGTAGAAGTAAACAAGGATTTTAACTTGGGGGATTTAGTTTTCTCCTATTGTTACAAAACAAAATTCAAGTGAGAAAATGTGAAGGTCTGACTGGCTTCATTACGTCATTCGTAGTGGGGTGGGGAGGGGTCCGGGGGGTGGGGGGCCGCCGCCTGGCCCAGCACCCAGCAGGGTGCTCCGGCGGCACAGAAGCGAAGGTTTCCATAGGAAGGAGGGCGGGCCAACGGGGCCACTAACCAAGAAAAGAAAAAGTTATTTGGGGGCTGGGACATCTTTTCTTTGCGAGGTGGAGAGAGCCCATGTGACATCACCCTACTGTTGCTTGACCAGAAAATTCCAGACTGGTTCATAAAGACGGTGTTTCTGGGAGAGGCTGAAACTGCAGTGAGCTCAGGCGTTAGGTCTGAGTGAGGGGCCATGGGCTTTCGGCTCCAAGGAGGCCTTTTGGAGCCTGTAACAATCGGTCTACAAAAGCTGTCTAAGCAGTGAGTGCCTCTGTTCAAACAATTCAGCCACGTCGCCGATGTCCTCTGCGCTGCAGACTCCCAGTGCGGCGGCTCCTTCCCCAGACGAGGCCCGGGGGGTAGGGAGGTGCAGAGACAGCATATGCCCTCCAGGACCGTGTCCTGGGACAGCGCAGGAGAGGAGCCCCACTGTCCCGGGTGGCAGCTGGCTGGCAGAGGCTTTTGTGAGGCCACTCAGAGAAGGGAGCCAAAGACGCCCACCGGCTGCAGCTTTAAATGCGCCCACCCTGATCCGCCCACCCTGATCTGCCCATCAGAAGGCATTCTGTAGAGATGGCAGAAGTGAAGTAAAAGCAGACCACGTCCCAGGTATAAGGAGGGGTCCTTCAGATGGAACTAATACTAATACTACTACTACTAATAATAATAAAGACTTGGGAGTACCCACCCAGGGAAGGGTGAAGGCCCTGGAAAATCAGACCCCTGAGGACAGGGTTTGAAAGAGCCCACTGCCCTCCGCTCCTGGCGCCGCTCGGGCCCCTTGCATACTCGGGCCCCCTCGCACCTGTCCTTCAAGCTGGCCTGTCCACTGAAGCCCGGGGCTGCTCTTTCCTGGAAAGCGCCGGCTGGTGCCAGATGGCGACGTGGGCCCGAGGCAGCAGGCGGGGGGCGGGGGGCCGTGCTTCAGGACTTCATAGGTCAGCTACTGGCCTGGACTCAGCAGCCGGGCGGGCGGTTCCCTCGTCTGGATCAGAGTCTGGGTCTTCACATTTATGTGAAAACGCCTAACGAGGTTGTGAATATGAAATCAGGGGACTGGGCAGAGGGGGAACATCTACATCACGACTCCGTGGCTGCTCTTTTTTTCCAGGTGTGAGTAGGTGCTCAGTACTGAGATTGAAATGAGCCCTGGAAGGAACAGACACAGACAGAGGCCAGTTCCTGTGTCAGTGCCAAGCAGGAGGTCTGCAGAGAAGCCGAGGGATTTAGGAGCTCCCGGCGCCTGAGCGACAATCCGCTCTGCGCGTTGGGAGTGGCGGCCGTGGTGGCGATGTTGCGGGGAGGGCGGGCTGAGACCCCGAGCAAGGCCGTTCAGAGCGTGTTTCCCGGGTCCGGGCTCTGGGGTAGGAATCTGGGCGCTGCCACTCCCCGGCTTGGGGACGCTTGCGTGATTTAGGGAGCTACCTAGTTCTGTCACAGTTTCCGTGTCGGTAGATTGGGGGCGCCCCCGGTGCCTGATAGGGTGGGGACTGACGGCGGCAGCGCGTTACAGAACCCAGCCTGGCTCTGGCCCCGAGCGCTCGACACGGCGCGCGGCCTGGCTTTGGGGAGACGTTCTCCGTGTTTTCTGCTTTGCTTTGTTTTGTTTGTTTTTTCTTAATGGTAATATCCTGATTTCTTTGGATTAAACTTGGCAAATATTTACTGGCCACCTAAAACATTCAAAGCACCATGTGACTTTTACATGTCTCATTTTTAACTACTTGATCTTAAGACAAAGGCTGGTAACGTACAAATAACTGCAATCCACAGCCGAGAAACAGGTCCTACCACGAAGACATGCGTGGAGAACAGGAGGCAGGGTCTTCGGTTCTGCACGGAGAGCGTGAACTCCGTTTTTAGAGAGAAAAAAATCACGTGACCTCGCCTTTATGAGGGCAATTTCTGTGAGAAACAAGGGTGACGGCGTAATGCCAAGCAGAGCCTAGGCCACGTCTTTCGGGATATAAGTGTAATGGAAACAGCTGTTTGCAGGTTGGGGGAGGGGAGGGGAGGTTCAGCGTAAAGTTAAACAAGGAAGGCAGATGAAGGCTCTAATATCAAAGGTCCTGGGTGTCATTCGAGAAGATGAGCACTCTATTTTGTCACTAGCAGACCCCATGAAAAGTGCGATCGGCGGTGGATTCTAGGAACTTAGCCTGGAGCATCACGGGGCAGGCAACGAACGTGGGGGGAGGAGAGGTGGCGAACCTGGCACATCGTACGCGGCAGTGAGGGTGTGGGGCCAATGACTGCACACGGGGAATTATTTCCGGACGCGGTGGCAGTGGAAGAAGACCCTCATCTCACGGACACCCCAGGAGGCCCACGAGGACGAAGTGACAGGTCCCCGATCCCAGACACCAGCGGAATAAATGAGGGGAGACGGCGGGTCCCGCCGGTCACACTGCCCCACTTCAGTGCACACTCACCGTGTCCTGTAAGCCCCAGCCCTGTGACCTGAGACAGCTGGTTTCAGTCTCTGGGCCTTGGACACTGAGACAGATTCATCCCGACCTGTCGTTAACGGCCCTGCGAGTGTTGGTGTGTTCTTTACAGTCTGCATGTCTCAGGTCCATTGACATTAGTCTAATTACGCTACGGTTCGGATGAAGGTCGTTTTATAAAGTATAAAGCCCTGTACTCTTATTACTTATTATTATTGTCAACATTTAAAGGAAACCTTACCTGTATTAACTAAAAGGCAAAAAATACTGGAGAATGTCCGTAAAAATCTGTGGGTAATGGAAGAGCCGATTGCCACTGTGCTGACCACAATGAACAGCCTACTGGCCACAAACTTCAGTAAAGTGACTCCGATCCACCACTATTCCTTCCAGCTTGAATTGCATTTCAATGTGTTGTATTAGTGTTTTAAATTCCACGTTTGAACCATTTTGGGACACGTGTGCGGATTGGCTCCCAACGCCCCATTTTAAATTTGCTGTTAATATAAAAATCGTTCTTTTCCTCTTAGCTTATCTTTTGTGTATGAGTGGCATGAATATACATAAGCCCGTTCTCTGACTTCCTCTGCCATTGTTTATACAAAGCCAAGGCAACTGAACTCCGGAGTGTCTGGTGCAAGCGTCGTCCATCAAAGGCGAGGGGCTGCTGTTTGCATCGCCTGTGTCCTGGCTCACAGCCGCGCCCCGGACGCTCCAGACCCTGGGGGGCTCTTACCCCGACATTCACCTTGTGACCACTACGAGACAGAGCCTTCCGTTGCCCCCACTCAAGCGTCCCCCAGCCTTCCTCGTCACAGGAGGTGACACCGCCGGCCCCGCTGACTAAGCCCCCAGTCCTTGAAATCACCTTGACAGTTTGCTCGTCAACAAGTCCTGGCGTTTCATTCCCGTCCCCAGCACGATACCCAAACCTGCCGCCCCCTCTGTGTCTCCAGCACCCACGCGAGGCAGAGCCGCGCCCCGTCCTGCCTGGTTACTGCGATCACCAGGCCCCCCACAGCATCCAAGCTCTGTCAGCGCAGGGCGTTCTCTGGCTTTGCTCACGGTTCTGCACCGCCGCTCAGAGCCGAGCCCGGCACGTGCTCTCTGCGATAAGCATTTGTCGAGTTTTGAAGAGCCCCGGGAATTCCCGCCTGGCTTCGGCTTCTGACCCACCACCCCCCTCAGGCCTACTGCCAGCGCGATCTCTGTACGATGTATTTCGAGTCTTACTATGCCTCTGTTTAAGATCTCCAAAGCGTTGCCAAACATACTCTGAATAAAATACTAACTTCTGCCTGGCTTGCAATGCTCTGCGAAATCTAGTCCCAAATCCAGCTCTCTGACGACGTCCTCTTACCACGCTGCTGCTTACGGCTTTGTATTTGCATTTGACTGCACAAATAGTCAAAAATAATAATAACAATAATAAGTTTGCGGCTTTGACCTGGTTTCCACGTGGTTAGTTTGCTGTCACCGACTGAAGTCTCTGTTTAAATGACACCCACTTAGGCGGGTCTTCCTCGATCTAGCCGCCCAGGCACTCGCTTCCCACAGCCCGTTTTCTCTTCTTTAGAGAAGGTGCACTAGTAACTTTAAAACTTGTATCTTCCTCAGCAAGAAAGAGGTCTTCATGAGAAGAAAGGCTTCCTTTGATCACAGTTGCAGTGGCAGGACATAGGTCAATGCTGGGCTCTAGGAAGCTCATATTTGTTCAATTAATAAACAAACGAGCCATGAATATCACATATGCTAATCGGCCCCTTGTGACTATGACCGCCCAGCCAAGGAGGGTCTCAGAGACTCCGGATTCACCACGGCTGTGACAAAGAACAAGAATGGGGTTGGCCCGTATTGCTCTAGACTGAGAGCAAAGTGAACGCTCTCAAAGGAGAAGTCAAGTTTTCCTTATTATCAACATGCTAAAAATAAGTAAGTGATTTGACCTAAGCAAAAAGCCATGGTAGATTCCATAGAATGTTTCAGTCCAATGGATGTGGACTGTAGATTTGGCTTTTTAAAATTGGCATAAAAAAAATCAGTATTATCTAGCAAATGTAATCTTGTGGAACACATTTCTTTTGTTTGCCCTGTTCTCTAAAACTGTTATAATTTTCTCTTAAAAATTGCTCTATAATTATTACTCAAAGGTTCCTTAACAGATGGTAATTATAAGAATCAATCTTTTCTCTTTGAAACCATTTTTCTCATCTTCAGGTAATTTCCGTCCTCTGTATTAGTGCATGAAAACAGTTGTAGTTCATACATTTTTCTTGATTACAACAGAACTAAAGAATAAAATTTCTAATGCATGATTACATAAACTTTTCTAAATCTTTTAAAATCTCATTTTAAGTGCAATCGAAAGATGTCTATGTGGCTGTATTATTTATATATCTATGCCAGAATTAGCACATACCATCTGTTACATTTCTTACACTCAAAAGAAAGTTCTGCTTTTGAACATTTCAAAGATGAAAGGTATTTTTGAAGATAAATATGTGCGAAGTAAACATTGTAATTTCATTACACTGTCCAGTATAAGAAAACAATGTATAAAATTATTTTTCGCATATAGTATAAATATTTTGTAGAAATAACCCTAAAACAAAACTGATATAAAAGACAAAGTAAAAGATACATTTTTTAAAATCAGAGAAATGAACATCAAAAAGGAAAAAACATGTGATTCCTAGTTTGAAAACAAATAAAAAGATATTAATACATGGATAGAAAAATGGTATCACGGGAAAAATTATCAGTTTCAAGAAACTAGTATCTAAAAGGAGTAAGATGCATAAAATTAGTTAAGAAAATTATTTTCACCCATACGTTCATTTATTATATGTATATGTACATCTATACTTAGAAGTCACTGTGCTGTATATTAATAGTAGAATTATAGAAATGAGTACGATTAGCCCCATGCCTTTAGGAGATTTTTTGTTTGGGAAGCAGAACAAAGACTATAACTAATCCATAACAGAGAACACTAACAAAGAACAGTGTATAATCATTTCCTAAAAAGAAGTACTAGGGAATTAAGAAGGAGGAAATTACCCTCAAAAAGAGTTGCCAGGTAAGGCATTAGGAAAGAGCTGACATTTGACAAGTGTATTATTGCTAATAGTTACAATCGCAGCAACAACAGCAGTAATAATATTAACCGTGATAAACTCGTCCTCATTCCAGGTATTGTTGAACATTACTTGTAATGCTTTACGCCTTCAACTGCTGGTGGCAATGGTGCCACCAATGTACCTCTGTCACAGATAAGAAGACTGAGACCTAAGAGAAACACTTCCTAGGTCGCGCCGGTGGTAGTGAGTAGAAAAGCCGATATTAGAACCTCCCACAGGCCTTGAAAACCATGTGACCCACTGGTTTTACTGCAGGGTTAGTACCTAACTGTCACCTCGTTGCACAAGATCCTCTTGGGAACAGAAGGCACAGTGGTGTCTTGTCAATCTATTTATTTTTAAGCCACGCAACCAGAAATTGTGGATGGTCAATAATGTCTTTATCTAAAACACAAAAAGCATAAACCCGCTGTGTTTTGTTAAATGTTGTATCCTCCCCAAGTAACAAAGCCTCAAACTAAACAATTCTTTGAGCGTTATGTATGTCCGCACTTGCAGGCTCTGAAAGCTCAGCAGCAGCGGATGATGTGTTAGTGGTACTTTCTCTTGAACGGGAGGCAGATCTCTCACTAAGCTTATGACGTTTGATGGCCAAGCCTTTGTCTTGTTTGCTACATTATAATTAGCACCCACATAGGTCCCAGCAGGTGGTAGGTTGATTGGATGAATAATTGAATTGATTACACAAGGTCTAGAAAGTAAATTGTGTCTAGTTTAGGTTTACCACACAATCTAGAGAATATCCAGTGAAATTAGAATTTCAGATAAACAACACATAATTTTTAGGATAAGTATCTCTCAAATCAAAGCCACCTCAGGGAAACACAAATCAAAACCAGTGAGGTACCACCTCACAACTGTTAGCATGACTATTATCAAAAAGAGAGGAAATAAGTGTGGGTGAGGACGTGGAGGAAAGGGAAAACTTGTGCGCTGTTGGTGGAAATGCAAATTGGTGCAGCCACCGTGGAAAAAACATGGCGGGTTCTCAAAAAAATTAAAAGTAGAACTGTGATACAATTCAGTGAGGCCACCTCTAGGAAACAAAAATGCCAACTAGAAAAGATCTGTACCCCAGCATCGTCCCTGCAACATTACTGACAATAAGCAAGACATGGAAACAACCCAAGTGTCCATTGATAGATAAAGTAATGAGGAAAATGTGGTGCATCCGTATAATAGAATATTATTAGGCTATGAAAAAGAAGGAAATCTTGCCATTTGTGACAATATGGAGGGACCTGGAGGACATTATGCTAAGTGCATAAGTCATACTGAGAAAGACAAATACCATATGATGTTCCTTGTATGTGGACCCTAGAACCAGAACAACAAGCCAGACTCAGAAACAGAGAGCGGAGTGGTGGTTGCCAGTGGAGGGGGGTGGGGTGGGCAAAGCAGGTGAAGGGGGTTGAAGGTTACAACTTCCCGTTATAAGACACATAAGTCCTGAGGACGTCATGTACAGCGTGGAGACTATAGTTTATAACACTACGTTGTATATTTAACAGAATAGATCTTGAAAGCTCTCGTTATATGGGAAAAAGATTTGTAACTTTGTGTAGTGATGGGTGCTTGCTAAACCTACGTGGTAATCATTTTGCAATATAGACAAATACCAAGTCATTAGGTTGCATACCTGAGACTAATATAATGTTACATGTCAATTATATCTCAATATGAAAACGAGCAAAAAGAGCACTTGGACTGAGGTGGGCAGGGAGCTGGGGGCTGGTATAAACAGGTGCAAGAAGATGGAAGAAATTGAAACTACAGCCAGGCCATGTAGAAGCATATACTTGAAGTGACACCTGGGTCAGGATGGACACCACTAGAGTGGCTGAGATAGGAAGGGATTGTCCTAAAATATTGTCAGGAGACCCCTTGGGGCGATGGGTAGAAATGGTTGCGCGCGGTGAGCAGGTGAATGTGGAACCGGAAGTCCAGGCCGGAGCCCCCGAGAGCAAAGGTGAGTGAGCGCGTGGGGCTCACAGCAGCCTGGTGACCGAGGCAGCGCCCGGGAGGCACGTGTTGAAGGCAGAAGCAGTGGAACTTAGGAATGGGTTTACCTCTGAGACTGGCAAGAAGTGGTGAGAGAAAGGGGAAACGCGTGCGCTCCCCACTCCCAGGTGTACAGATTCTGCAGCGGGTGTGAGAGTGACTCGCTCTCCCCTGTGCTTCCTCCTCAGCTGCCCATCCTGGCATCGTCGGTGGTGAGCCTGTATTTCCTTGAACTCACGGATGTCTTCAAGCCTGTGCACTCGGGATTCAGCTGCTATGACCGGAGCCTCAGCATGCCCTACATTGAACCCACCCAGGAGGCGATTCCGTTCCTCATGCTGCTCAGCCTGGCTTTTGCTGGGCCTGCAATCACGGTAAGCACTGCCCCGAACGGTGTTTGTCGGTCAGTCCCAGCAAACCAGCGAGGGCCACCCTGGAAGAGTCCATGAGTTCAGAGCAAACAAAAAGTGGGTCCTGAATCTTGGCCCAGAAAAGTCATGCCTTTGAGATGCTTGGACGGCATCGTGTGGGAAGAATTAAGAGTTTAAAATTATGGGCATGGATAGTTACAGAAAATTATATGATCGTAAAAGTGAGGGTTCTCCAATGTTACTTTTATAAGTCGTTCTGAAAAAAAAGTTTGTGACTGCATACTACTTGAGTGGCTAAGAGAACGTTTCTGGTCCACTCCCTCATGAACACAGTTCTCGCGTGCTTAGGAGCTATCTGAAGTGTGGGCAACGGCAAGGGCAACAGGTCGTTATAGAGCCAACAGCCTTTTCTGCCAAAAGTGCATGTTGCTATCTCTCAGTGTTTCTCATTTTTTACCAGATTAGCACTTTGTGTTGATTCTGAGCACTGCGCACCAGCAACTGTAAAGAGGGCATAACTCACCTTCTGCACACACGTGCGCACGCGCGCACACACACACACATACAGAAAATACTTTTGATTCGGAAAAGGCACTTGCCTTTTAAAGTACCTAACATAAAGAAATGCCCTCACCTACTGGAACCGAATTGAAAACAGAGTTATTTTTATTCTGCGAACAGACACATTGTGAATAACATGCTTTGTGATAAATTCATTAATAAGTTAGACTGGCCAACCCTTTCCGCCATCTCTTGCGCCCCCAGAATCCTCCCTAAAGGACAACAGATGTTCAAAGTTCTAACAGGAGGGACTCGACTCTGCTTTTTGCACGCTCGTGAATGTCAGAGGAAGTGGTTATCAAACAGAAAGCCACGTCGGCGTGGTGTTCCTACAAGGCTGCTTGAGAGAAATTGGCCTGTTCGGGCCCAGACATCAGCAGCTTTGGAAGGGTCTCCACGCAGACCTCCTGAAGTCCACCTCATATTGGCTGTGGATTTGTTTGTAACTTTTTTCCCCTATATTAAATAATCACAACATGTGATTTGCACTGCAAACAAATCACACCGCATGCTCTCAGAAGATAAAATTAGAACTTAATTTTCCACAGAACTTTACCATACTTAAAAGATGTCAAAATACTTTGAGAATTAAGGAGTGATTTGAGCTCCAGTTACTCCAGGGTGATTGGCTCATTTCCTGATGTACTGAGAAGTAGCCGAGACTCGGGCTGCTAAAACATATTTAAAGAGTCATATCGCTCAGAATAACAGCACTCTCCTGTCATTTCCTTAAAGACTTATGAAAAATCTATAGCGTCCAGTCCTTTTACAGGAGTAAAATGAATGTACACTTGCACTCTATTACTCTGGAGAGCATTTCTCCTAGTTCGGGTGCAGTGGGCAAAATTATTGACTGGTTTGTTTGAAACAAAATAAATAAAATACAGTACACGTGTTCACAAGTCTGCCGAAGAGACTGTGTTGACATTATTAACCATTTAAGTCACTGGCTTTTGTCCATCCACACGCCCTTCCCCCCCGGGGTACCGTGTTCAGCGGCTAGGAAAGCAAGTCTGACCGCACACTGTTCATCTTGCGTCGACCCCTTCGCCGACTCTTACAAGTCCGGGACAAGGACCCTGGCCTCGTCACTGTGTTTCTGCTTCTCTGACTCCCACATTCCCAGGAAGAAATTCTCAACGTGCAGCTTAGCGATGTTTTCTGGGGGGTTCTGGGTCAGAGTTTCCTCTTGTGAGCCCCGAGAAATGGGAGAAGTCTGCTGTGACCCCGTCCACCCCCCCGCCCCGGGGAGCAGCCGGGCTAACTCCCGGCGCGAAGGCCCCTGAAAGCACCTGGGTCTCCGCGGGGACCCCTCCTGGGAGGAGATGGGCCTTTGGAAAATATTTGCCCTCAAGGTCCCTAATTCCCCCCATGTCACCTGAAGGGCCACCACACTCTGCGCTGGTTCCACAGGTTTGAGGTGAACAGCTCAATAGCAAACAAATTCTGACTTTTGCTGACATCAAATGCTGTCTTTCACTCCAGCCACATACCACATCTTCCAGATTTCTCTCTAATTGCATCTTTACCTGAGTCGAGGCTTTCTTCTAAAACGTACATTTTCTCAGCACAGGCCCTCCAATCTGCAGATCCTCATGTTCTACACCCAAAATTCTGTCTCTAATTCTACTGCACACATTACTGTTCTAGCTCCCCTCCCCGCCCCACACACACACTCTTCCTGAAAGTGAAAATGACCCTCTAATCCTTATGGTGACATCAGCCTGTTCCCAGATGCCGTGGCAGGGGAGACAGAGAGAGGCCAGGTGAACCCTTCCCTGGGCGTGGCACCCAGAGCCCAGGTGTGGGCGGAGAGGCCCCCGTCCGCGTTCGCCTCCTCACAGGGAAGTATCTCAGCAGCAATGTTCTTTAAAAGAAAGTTTCTAGCAGCAAAAAGAAGGTCAACTGGGTCTTTTTGTACAGATATTTACATATCAGTTACTTAGTGTTGGCTTCTCCGATTTTTTCCTGTGCTTTGAGGGATGCTTTAAAAATAACTTGTCTTCATGATACCGTATGACAAACTGTAAAAATTCCTTTCAGGTCTATAAAATGCATATTCTTGTCTCTCTAAAATTGCCCTGAAAGTCTCATTCTTACTACTCAATTTTACTTTACTTTAGCGCGATAATGAAACCAGCATTTTTTTCGGTCCCCTGGAGATTACTTCTCAGGGAAACAATACAGACTATCTGGGTTGAACAAAACTTTATGAAATCCACAGGAACAGGAAAAAAATGTGCACATTTTCTCTGGAAGTAAAATTTTATTACATGTTATTAAAGGACAAGTCTATCTAATTTTAGAGGAGAATTCTATCAGAATTTGATCATGGTTCCTAGCAGGTAGCCTTAGCTTTAGGAGTCTCTACAATCAAAATGCAGAATCCTCGATCACGTTGGGGTTCCCCAGGACATTGGTTGCAAGTTTTCACACTAAAGGTACTCCGATAGATACAACACTTTTTCATCACTTTCTTCTGTGTGTTCACAAGAAAGACTTTCTGTGCTGGGACCTCCCACCGGCGGCACCCACCCCCCCACGCAGTGCCCAAGTAATAAGAAGTCGTTCGGTGCCCAGTTTCATCTGCCCCAAGGGCGAGTCCCTGTGGACTCTCTTTCCCAGAGCTGGTTCAAGATATCAGACGCGCAAAAAAAATTATACTGTTTCTTTGTGGGTTTGTGTACCACATAGACAGAATCTTGTAGAAAGACACTTGCCATAAATTGTTTCTTCCTACAACTGACAACAGCCACAAGGTGTTGGCCCGTCACGTGCCCCCTGGAACCCATGCTCAGGGGAACAGCGCGCCGTTGTGAGGGAGGAGAGGGGACAGCGGGCACATCCAGAAATATGCCAGGGAGCATCTGCCCTTCCCCTGAGGGGAGGCTGTCCTTAAACCAAGTCACGTCATTCCAAAAATGCGTGCAGAGACCTGGTGATCAAGGTTAAAAGAATAGAAGTGTGGGGAGGAAAGTGACGTGCCCTTAGTGAGAGGGGCACTCGGGCGCTGTCAAAGTACCGACCCGTAAACCCTCTGCCTAGAGTCAAGCCAGGTAGTGTGAGAGCGCTCTGTCGGCATAACCGTTTTCAGCATATTGAGCAACTCATAGTGAGTTCCTGAAATCTCAAGGTCATCTGAGATAACGGCCGCTGTGTTGGTTGTAAGACACGTTTTCCCCATGGCGCGGGACACATAAATTCTTATATAAGGTAGCATTCACTGATGAGAAGGAAGCAAAAATAAATAATTAATTAATTAACTAACTAACTAAAGGAAGCATAGTTAATTAAGAAAAAAAGAAACAAAATTATTCACAGCGCTGTTATGGAGGATGTGGAGAGGAACTCAATCTCTTCTAGCCATACAGCCACACAGCAATGCATTTCAGGAATGAGTGGCTAATTTCCTTAGAACGATCAACTTGGGACAACATTATGCTCTTCTATGTGTGCGTCAGGCCAAATATAGAACCTACTGTGTTTCCATGCCCAACTGAAAGTGATAATGTAGGGTGTTTTTCAAGACATATAATTAACTCCATGTTCCATGATTTGGAAAAAAAAAATCCTTTTCATTACTCTCCAATTGATCTTAAAATGTTATCATGCATGCCACATGATTTTCACACATGTATGGTTACTGGTAGAGTTTCATTAAGAAAATTATTCTTCATACAAATTACAGTTCTTTACCATTGTCCATATACCATGCGACCTACAGAGCTAAATGCAGCAGGTGGGATATTTGAAGCAGAAGGTCATAGGATTCCTGTCATGAGTTTTTAAAAGCCTATCATTTTAAATACTTCATAAGAGAAATGCTAAGCTAGTACTGAGGCCTGGGGAGCTTTCCCTGGCAAATCTGTCTCGGCCCTCATCATGGTTATAATCTTTCAAGTGGCGTGGCCACATGTACCGAAGGGACTGCCAGCATCCTGTGTAACCCTACTTTTCCCCTTTCCACATGTCCATACAAATCAATTCTAATTTCACAACAATCTCCCCTAGCACAGGAATCCCAAATATTTGAGATCGTTTGCATAAATAAAATTCACAATTTCAGACTGGCTTCTTTTACACAGAGTGACTCACAGCCTGAACGCCCCTGGCAATCAGCCAATGATAACCCCACGGTGACAGTGATGGGTCCAAATCCCACAGTGCCCAGCACCGGGCCAGACAGCGGGGGTGAAAGGCAGAAGAGCCGGGCCCCTCTCGGAGGGGCGTGGTTACAGAGAGAGAATCAGGTGGACGGCTGACCTGCCCTTTAATCAGTCTGTGCCAGAGGGAAGGACAGGCCCTAAGGGAACCACAAGCCAGGGGACATAATTTCATTTAGGCCTAACTACATTGGGTGCCCCCCATCCCTGGCATCCTCTCTCATAGGATTCTACAGCAAGTTCACGGTCCCCTAGCTGAAGACGGCCTTTCTGACACTGCAGTCCGGTTCTCTGTCCAGGGCAAACCGTTTTCTCTTCGGCTGATACCCAGTGTGAACAGGGAGCCCTTCAGAAATGGCTCCCGCCCTGTTGGTGATTCCATTTCCATCGCCCTGAATGCTCCAGTCCCCGCTCGCCTTGGCTCTTGCGTGAGACTCTCCCCGATAAGATAGTGACTGGCCACATGGGGCTACTTCATTCGAAACCTAGATTGACTTAAATCTTAAATAATTGAATACCATGAACTGGAAGTAAAAATTTAGCTCCTTAACTGTAGCAGCTGAATTTCAAGTGCTTGGTGGGCACATGCGGGTAGTGGCTCCAGTACAGGATGGACCAGAGAGGCACAGGGTCAGAGACTGGCCGCTGCCACCACGTCAAAACCCCTGGTGCCATCGTGCCCTTGACCGGGGGTAGGGGCTCCGAAGATCCAACCCATGCTCTCTCCACTGCTCTGTCTGCTGAGGAGAAACGGACCGCCTCTCTGATGCTGTTAAGGAAACCCATCTTTACCTCGTCGAACTGGCAGCGTGTGAAGAGGTAACTCATGACTCATTTGAAGCCATTGAGTCCATTGTGAACCCTCTTGTCTTTGCAGATCATGGTAGGGGAAGGAATCCTCTACTGTTGCTTGTCCAAAAGGAGAAACGGGGTCGGACTGGAGCCCAACATCAATGCTGGAGGCTGCAACTTCAACTCTTTCCTTCGAAGAGCCGTCAGATTCGTGGGTGGGTGTGGGACCCACAAAGAAAGGAAATGTGTTTTTCAAATAGAAATGTTATGTTTAATTACAGATATTAAGTCTTTAAAGCTATAATTTAGATGTGCAATTTCAGGTACATGATGAGTTTTACTTTATACAAAACACACACACACACACACACACACACACACACACACACAACTGCTACTACCCCCAAACTGCGTGTTGTAGCTGAAATGTGTTATTTGCGGTTATAGTCCTTGTTTTGAGAGCCGACGTGCCGTGCATTTCAGTAGCTCTAGTGGAAGCATAAATCCACTTTAAAATGGTTTCATTGGACCTGTGTTCATTTTTTAAAGTGGAGAATAAATGTCAGCAGGCCAGCGTGAATGGATAACTCTTCAGAGATGACTTTAGTCCATGGTTCCATTTCAGTTGTCCTGGAACGTTTTCATCCAGAAATTACCGCACATAAAATGTCACTATACAGTACCACATCATGGCTATTTCTCCTCGGTTATACCCGATCAGTTTCCCTCCCATATTTTATGGGAGCTGTAGAAAATCGCAGACCTGCTAACCAGCATCTGAAGCTAACCAGCATCTAAACTGTTGCCTCTTCTGGTTGGCATGGAAACATCTTAATGTGCTTACAGTCACAGGCCTGGTTTTTTAAGTGAGCTGAGAAGCCCAGAGCATATACTAGCATGGGTGTTCTCCATTCCTTCCCAATAAGTCAGTGAAAAGGTATTTCATCTGTCACCTCTATCTCCAAGGGAAGTGTAGTTTCACCCAGTGCCTAGTAGGCAATTAAATACAACCATCTCTCCACCAGAGGCAAAGTCGGGTCTAAATCATGGCCTAGACTCTGCTCGCTAAGCACAGCACAGCAAGACGGTAAGACAAGAAGCAGCCCCTTGGCAGGTCACGAACTGAGGCAAGGAAATTAACCTTCAGGACAGAGAGCTGACCTGAGGGGCAGTTTTCCCTAATGAAGCAAAATGCGATGGGGAAGGGGCACACCACCTCTCTGAAAAGCCTCCGACCGTGAGGACGGTCCACCTCACTCTAGAGAACGGGTCCCGGAGCCAACGAGCCCGTCCCCCGTGAGGCTGGAGGGTGTCCCCCTCCAAAGGTAATGACAGGGGTGTTTCCCCCTTTCCCATACTCCTCTCTAAGACCTTGCATGCTGCTAGGAACAGGGATGCAGACACGGAGGCCCTGTGTCCAGAATCCCAGGGGAGTGTGTGGAGAAGGGCTCGGTAGAGTGGTTGCTCGGGGACAACAAGCGGAGAAGGAACATTCAAAGCAGGGCCACGTGCAGGCGGGCGATGCCGGGCTGGAAGCGCCCACTAATGAACCACCAGGTGCCTCTCCCGTCATGAGTCAGAACCCGGGCTGGCACGTCAGCGTGAATCGAGGGTGTCGAGCCGTGTAGAGGAGGCAGGCGGGTTCAGATCCTGCCAAATGTGCGGAGCCAGGCGCCCAGGGAGTGAGCCGAGCAAGGGACTTGCAGCGGGAATGGGGCCTGAGTGCGTGTGTGCACCTCGGGGTTTGTGAGCTTGTGCTTTGAGTCTGGCCCTAAGAGACGAAAGAAAGATGGAATTCCAACCAGGAGATGCAAGAACATCATCTCTGAATTGCAGATGTGCGGGAAGGCCCCCTCCCCCCCGCCCCGCCCCTGCCGGCCCTGTGCCCCGATGTCGTTACTGTTTCCACGACAGGGCCCCGCCCTCTTCTCTGCTTTGATCAGCATTCCTGTGCGACTGCAGCTTGCGGGGAGCGCGAGCCAGTCCTGCGGGGTTTGGCGCCCGCGATCAGAGTCAGAGACTCCTGGCCGCTCAACCAGGCTGAGCATCGTAAAATTATCTTTCACTTTGCTGCCTTCCCCACATTTCATGCATTTGGTCACCTTGACATGTTCCAGGTGTTTGACAAGTGACTTATGGTTAATATAGAGAGCTGGCCTCATTTAACCAAACTGACCAAAATGCCTGAAACTACCGCTTTGAAGATACTCGTTGCCACTCTATTGGACTCAGGTATCTGTTTAGAAGTTTGGGGGTTTTCTACAGTACCTAGTGGAAGTAAACTCAGAGACGAGGACCCCAGCAGGTTGGAGGGCCGTCCTGTGGGCGTGGGACGAGCGGGGCTGGTGGGGGGCGGGGCGGCCGCACCGGGCCCTCGCGTGGTAACCGCCCCGCCCTCTTGCTCGCAGGTGTGCACGTGTTTGGACTCTGCTCCACGGCCCTCATCACGGACATCATCCAGCTGTGCACTGGGTACCAAGCGCCCTACTTCCTGACGGTGTGCAAGCCCAACTACACCTCCCTGAACGTGTCCTGCAAGGAAAACTCCTACATCGTGGAGGACATCTGCTCAGGATCCGACCTCACGGTGATCAACAGTGGCAGGTTCGACACGGAAGTTTAGGGCCATTCAGTCTCAGGGCTCGTGTTGTATGTTGACAGCCGGAGGCGTCCCCTTGGGCGGCCATTCTTCGGCCATAAGGAGTTTGGTTTTGTTTTCCTTTTCAATTCAGTACTCTCTTTAGTAAGTATACCACGGGTGACTCATTCCAAATCTTCCTCTCTGTCTCCAAATTTCAGCCTCACATTTTGCCACTAGTCTTCCTATCACCAAACGTTCTTGTGTTTTGTGATCCACACTATAATCCTTACGGTTTTAGGTTCCCACCATGGGCTTATCTGAGGATATTTACAGTTAGTCATGGCTTACAGTCAGTATGTACCCTGTATTGACTTAAGTGGAAAACTAAATATCTGTGATATTTACATCTCCATTATATGTTTTATTTTTTAAAAATCATGTGAATTTTTCCTTCTGGTAGAGTTTTAAAAGGGATAACATCCAAGATCTCATGCGCCTTCTGTGAATAAACCCAGAAGGTCCCTATAGCTTCTAACTTTGCATTTCAAAAACTAGGAGACAGAAGAACTCAGGAAACTGCCAATGCATGAATTTTTTTTCAATCAATAAAGTAGAAGATAAACTTGTATCTCAAGAAGTATCTTAGAAATTCAAGATAAATTATAGAAGGACGAAGGGCAATAAATTATTGTTACAAGAATTCATTTGTCATCAGTGACTCCCCAAAGATCAATTTGAGTCAAAATTAAATTAATAAGTACACTTGAAGAAAATCAGAGCCTGATACTATGTAATTATACACATTCAAGTTCTCGTGGTCCATTCAATAATTCTGAAGCTACATTTATAATCTATGTCCTCTATTCTTTCTCAGTCCTTTTCCATTATCTTGTCTTTACTGAATGGTAATCTTTTTTATTGGGTACCAAACATTACTATAATTAAATTTTATTTTTCCATTTTTTATCCATTAAAAGAAATCTCTGTTCTTCTTTTGTCTGCCTTTTTCAGTGTCTCTCCCACTATCCTGAGTTCCTCTCTCTCCTTGCTTCTTAAATTATTTAACTAAATAAGCTCTGTGATTCTTGAGATAATATTTTACAGTAGAATACACAGAAAAAAACATTTTGCTAAGATTAGATTTTTCTTATGCTTGATAGAGTGTGAAAAACATATTTAGACCCATTGCTGTGAGAAAATAATTTTGTCTTAAAATTTTATGTAAATGGAGTCATATATTTAGGAGCATAGACAAAATCGAAAGATTTTAAAATCCTAGTTTCATGACCTTTTACTCTAAACTGGCATGATTCTAACACCAAAGAACAGTTAGAACGTCTTCTGGCCTGTTTCTGCCTTCAGCAACCACTCCCGTGGCATGAGGAAGGCATGCCTGACAAGGCTGGCGTTTTCTAAGGGGAAGGGCATCGCTCCTGGTCTTTAACACTAACCGTGGTGAGCGCGCTTTACCCCATCGTTCAGCTAATTCTCCAGAGAACAAACCAGAAGTTAGTTATCGCCTGCTGCCTTGTGGCATTCGCACTGGAGATTTTAGCCTTGCGGTGTTCCTAAGATGACTGTTGGCGGCGTGTCTGAAATAGGGGCATAATTTGACTGTCTTCCTTTGGCAGAAAATCATTCCCTTCTCAGCATGCGACCCTCGCTGCCTTTGCCGCTGTGTACGTTTCGGTGAGTAACGGGGTCCTTCTCGTCAGCCCGTGCGCTAGAGAAAGTCGGGAACGGGGCTTGCCTCCTCCCGACCCCCTCATGTAGCCGCGTGATAACAGAACGGTAAGCCCGAGCACAGCGGTCCTTCCGAGCAGGCTTCGAAAGGAGGAAGCGGGTGCCACTGCAAACACTGCTAGTAACAGAATTTTTCTACACAGTCGTGCACTTCTTTAGCCTGGTATCCCCTTCACGTAGTATCATGCTTCCCGAGAGGGTATTGTGAGCCACGTGGATGTTATAAATTCTGAAACTGAAGGAATTGCATTAAGTGCACACATACACACGTGTGCAAGCTTTAGTTTTAGTACTTCCATGATGTGAGTGCTAAGGCAGTGTAAATTTGAGGAATGCCATACAATGAGGGGTCATCATGTCTGATCAATACAATAGTTCGTTAGCTCTCATGTGAGAAAAACGAGCTGAAATTGTGACAGGTAGCACGGAGACTAAACAGTTATCTGGCTGATCGTGCTGCTTCCATTTTTTTACACTCCCGTGCAATTAAATGATGTTACTTATTTGATGAGCTCTGTCTTGCAATTCCTTCCTCTCGGGTAGAGAAAGGAGAGATGCCACGGGAATGGAACAGTAAAGTTCTCATGGAGTGTATCAGTTAGGCTTCTGAGTTCAACTGTTTATTTGATGATAACTTAATAGTAGAAGGACCTTCTAACATACTCAACCTGTCTCTTCCATCTGCAACAAGATGTACTTCAATTCCACCCTGACGGACTCCTCCAAGCTCCTGAAGCCGCTCTTGGTCTTCGCGTTCATCATCTGCGGCATCATCTGCGGGCTGACACGGATAACCCAGTACAAGAACCACCCCGTTGACGTCTATTGTGGCTTTTTAATCGGAGGAGGAATTGCTCTGTACTTGGTAAATAATTTACCGTTATTTTTGATAAACCCCAGTGTAAAGTGGAAAACATGCATAGTCTATTTTGCACTGTAATAATTTACCGAAAACTAATTGCTATTCATGAGAAAATCTCTGGCTGCATCTCTGTTCTAAGCGGAAACACATACCTGCTTTCAGTAAAATACCTTATTAAACCCTTACCATGGGCCAGAAACTGTGATTTTAGAGGGATTATTGCATTTTATCTTAGCATCCCCCAAAAGATCCAGGGATGAGTATAATTTTACAGATGAACAAAGTGAACCTGAGGGAAGGCGAAGGTTTAGCGGAAGATCACGTAACTCGCCCCACAACACAGACGCAGCGCCTGGATGCAACAGAGCCCACCAGTACAGGCGCCTTAACAGGGCTCCACGCGCAAGCCCGGCCTCTGCTGCCCGTTTGATTCATTCACTTTACATTTATACAATACCCGATCTGTGCCAGGGACGATGCTGACAGTCAAAAGGGTGAGAAATAAGATACGTCCTCGAGGAATTTACAGTGTAAAGGCTAATAAAAATACAGGGGTAGGCAGACATAGGTTTACAGCTGTTTGGGAAACAGAGTTCATTTTTGTATTATGACTTATTAATTATTGTATTATTTTCCAGACAAACTACTATAAACTACTTTTGCCCCACCTTGTACAGGCAGAGGTTGCTTGCAGTCTGGTGAAGTTATTTTCCCAAACTTACAAATGCAAATACAATTATTAATGGAACGTTAAGTGGAGACTGCTTATCCTGGGCGCTCTGGCAGCAAGAGTGTAAATAGTTATTGTTTAGAAGATTTGAACCAGGAATGAGAGCAGTTGGAGAAGCAGAGGTTTGACTTTCTCCCATCCCTGTTTGCACTCTCTGCCTGGAAATGGGAGATTTGTCAGCTCTAAGCCTACGCCACTGTAAACTATTAGGCAGCTCTATAAATACTAAGTCCAAGGGATTCTTTCGGGCGGGTTGGAAAAGGGCACACGGGCTACCATCTACTGAACTTAGCTCGCCAATGGGGCTCTGCCCTTGTCTCTAAACGGAGCAACTCAAAAACAGAAAACGCAGCAGGGACTGGATCCTCTTTGTGGGAAGGGTAGAACCTCTGGATCTGAATTTTAGCCTTTTCCAAAATGGTATCCCTCCGATCAAAAACAAAAAGCTGATCGCCTGGACGTGAAGACAAGATTTTAAAAATTTGGCCCAAAGGTAGGGCAATAGCACTACATTGATCAAATATTATTTCCCTGCCTAAGAGCAAGCTGAGATCAGGGGAGAACATGGGGTCCCAATCCAGTGACGGTTTCCGCCCCGTGTCCTGAGAACACGCCGTACAAAGCTGAACGCGCAGGGCTGTACTGCATGGGAGTAGTAACGACATATGTATCTGACCTTGTTGCAAAACCTGATAGCATGTTTTGTGAGTGATTTGTTGTTTCTCTGTTTTCCACGCTTCTTCTGCCACCCACCCGAAGGAATGATGGAAACCCTGAGGTGTCACTCAACAAGAGAGTCCAAAACCCAGAAAACTGAATTGCTTTGAAAAGCAGAAGGATGTTCCTATATCTCGCATTGTCTGACTTTTCTTTTCAAAGCATTCAGAGGAGTAAATGTGCAAAAACATCCAGTGGGATGGAGAAAGGAGAGAAAAGCCAACTAATAATAAAAAAAACTCACAGGCTCTGTATTTCCGAACAGTTAGGATGGTGGCGTGTGATATAACTTACAAACTATTTCCCCAGTCATGGCAGTTGTCAGGGTCTTGTTATTTGAATTCACCAGGGGTGTTTAGCAAGCTCATACCTTCTTCATGGGGGTGGAGCGGGAGGGGGCACAGGGTCCTCTCGGTGGGACCGGGGTCGAGCAAGCAGGTGTCCAGCCTGCGTATTCATGGTCTGTCCTCCACGCCAGGGCCTGTATGCAGTGGGGAATTTCCTGCCCAGCGACGAGAGCCTGTTCCAGCACCGAGAGGCCCTGCGGTCCCTGTCGGACCTCAGCCAGGACCCCAGCCGGGTGCTGGCCGCTAAGAACAGCAGCAGCAGCGACGGAATCGCTCACACCGAAGGCATCCTCGCCCGAAACCCGCGGGACGCCAGCTCGCTGACCAACCTCAAGAGGGCCAACGCCGACGTGGAAATCATCACCCCCCGCAGCCCCATGGGCAAGGAGAACATGGTGACGTTCAGCAACACCCTGCCCCGGGCCAGCACCCCATCGGTGGAGGACCCCGTCCGCCGAAACGCCAGCATCCACGCCTCCATGGACTCGGCCCGGTCCAAGCAGCTCCTCACCCAGTGGAAGAACAAGAACGAAAGCCGGAAGCTGTCGCTGCAAGTCATAGAGACTGAGCCCGGACAGTCACCGCCCCAGTCCATAGAAATGAGGGCCAGCTCGGAGCCGTCCCGGGTGGGCGTGAACGGAGACCCCCACGGCCCCGGCGGCCAGTACCTCAAGCTGCAGCCGGGCACTGTCCCCAGCTGCAACAACAACATGCCCGGGGGCGCCAGGGTGTCCATCCAGCCGCGCCCTGGCTCCTCGCAGTTAGTGCACATCCCCGAGGAGACCCAGGAGACCGTGGGCGCCTCCCCCAAGGGCAGCTCGGCTCGGGCCAAGTGGCTGAAGGCGGCGGAGAAGACCGTGGCGTGCAACCGGAGCAACAGCCAGCCCCGCATCATGCAGGTCATCGCCATGTCCAAGCAGCAGGGCGTCCTGCAGGGCAGCCCCAAGAACACCGAGGGCAGCGCCGTCTCCTGCACCGGCTCCATCCGCTACAAGGCCCTGACCGACCACGAGCCCGGCGGCATCGTCCGCGTGGAGGCCCACCCGGAGAACAACAGGCCCGTCATCCAGATCCCGTCCACGGAGGGCGAGGGCAGCGGCTCCTGGAAGTGGAAAGCCCCCGAGAAGGGCAGCCTGCGCCAGACCTACGAGCTCAACGACCTCAACAGGGACTCGGAGAGCTGCGAGTCCCTGAAGGACGGCTTTGGCTCCGGAGACCGCAAGAGGGGCAACATCGAGGGCAGCGAGCACCACCACCACCACGGCATCGCCACCATCCGCGTCACCCCGGTGGAGGGCAGCGAGCTGGGCTCCGAGACGCTGTCGGTCTCCTCTTCGCGCGACTCCACACTTCGCAGGAAAGGCAACATCATCTTGATCCCCGAGAGAAGCAACAGCCCCGAAAACACTAGGAATATCTTCTACAAGGGGACCTCCCCCACACGGGCTTATAAGGATTGAGCAATGTCCAGTCAATCGTTTGGGTGCCCCCCCCCCCAAAAAAAAAGACCATGAGTTGATTCTCCTTGTGTCCTGTTCCAACAAATTGGGGAAACCTCTTATCCAACGAGATCATCCACCGTCAGCCCGGGACTCAACGACTCTTGAGAACTGCGACCATCAAGCTTGTACATTTCACATCGAGGGGAGGGAAAAGCACAACGCAAGAACCCAACTAATGTGACAACGGGGTGACTCCTCGCAAGACGGTCTTTACACTCAAAGGTTGGCCGAGGGCAATCTCGAAAGACAGGGGTTCCCTTCCATGTATACTCCTTTACTTCCTGAATGTGCCAACGTTAGGGATTTTCCTTTTTAATTCGCCGTGAGGATCCAGGGGTCCCCACGGCAGAGGCCATGCGGTTTTATATATCTGTTCTGCAGAATCTGCACCTGGCGCCCCGCGCGGGCGGTGCTGGGTCGCATAGTTCATCTCCCGTGTACACGCTCCAGGTCTGTCTAGCTGTGAACTAGTGGTGTGTGCAATCCCTTGTCAAAGAAATGCTGCTGTGTTCAGATGACGCTGGCTGCTTCGTGTTAGAATAGGGCACCCCACAGCTTCCCCGTAGTGGTTCTGTTGCAATCCAAACCTGAAAAGGTTTTGTGCATTTTATTTTCTCCCCAAAAGGATGCTTTCTTCAGCAACAGCAATCGTGTAGGAATATTTTCAATAAATGGGAATCGCTAGTGCATTTCTGCATAGTTTTGTTTTTTTTCCTGCTTACTTTTCATTTAAGTATAGGTACCGCTAATAAAGAATCTGGTTTTTAGTGAGTCAATTTGCATAACTTAAAAACTAGATTGTTTTAGAGAATCGTTTGAAATGGTTGTGATCCTATTTTGTATTTTATGGCTTCTACTTTATTTATGGATTTTCAAATTTTTTTGATGTTATAGATATGTTCTTCTATTTTTAACGTGAAAATAATAGTCAATATTCCTTGCACAAAATGTATCGCTGTGAATTTATAAACAAGAAATGTGAACCAAAACTTGACATGGTGGGTTACATCGCCAGCTTGTTTAGTTGCTATTTTAACAAGTAATCCAAAAATTTCCTTTAGTTCCAGATTGTTAACTTTTTTTGACATTCTGATAACCAGGAAATTAGAGCCACCATAGGTAGGTTTTACCTAGTTCACTGGACACCAACAGGAAGAATCTGAAAAATATGCAAATTGATAATAAAAGTATCTCACAGAACAAAGAATGTATTTCCTCAAAATATCTAAATAGACACAGTTTTAGTGCTTTGTTTGCAAACAACAGTCTTTGCTATCTATCCCAAATGAAGCTTTCAGCCTAAATCAAAGGAAACAGTATGATCCATAAGAAGATGAAAACAAAGCATTTTGAGATGTTTCCAACTTAAAAATTTATTTTAATTATAAAGAAGTATTCGGTTCTTGGAATTTAGACGAGACCTTTCCTACCCCGTTACTTAGAATTCTGATCTACACCGGAGGGTTGCCAAGGGGATCAAAGGTCACCGGGCCGCCGGTCGATCCAGATCTCGGTTTAGTTTTCAGAGAGAACAGAAGGCGTTGTTTAGAGGTGAGACACCCCGTCATTATCACTCATGCAGGGAAGGGGCAGAGCTTTCTAGAGCAACCAACCTCCTCCAGCATTAGGGATTTAGTTGAAACCAGCAGAATTGAAAACTGGCAATAAAACACAGGTTCAACCACATCCCTTGTGACAATTTCCTTCTCAGAGATGCGAGCGGGACGAAAATGCCGCCGTCACCGCTTCCCAGGACACCACCGTCCTGACACGCCGCCGGCTCTGGCCGTTCCCAGAGAGAAAGGAGGGCTGGTTTTAGTACTCTGAAGAAAACAATAAAGCTGCAGCATTTCAGGCGCAGTGTGATATTTCCTAATCTTTCCTACTTCTTAGCAAAAGATTTTAAAGTACTTCTCTGGTCATTGACTTTTTTTTTCCTTTACATAAATATTGATATATTCTTTTTCTACTCAAAGTGCCAAAGGCTACAGTTTTTAAAGACTTAAATTGTACCACATTGTTAAGGAAATAAAACAATAGTCGCTAGAACTCAGACCTCTGCATGTATATTTGATAACACATCTTTTGTAAAAAAAATAATTACAAAAAATTTGTTTACATTCCACTGGTACCTTAATTTAAACTAAATGAGACTAATAGGTGGTATCTCTTCTTAGGGTTCTATTGATCTTATTTGCTAACGAGAGCACTTTTTCCTGTGTTAGGCTGTGCTTTACTGATAAAACCAAGTATTGAATAAAGAGAGTTAATTATCTTTTTAAAGTAAATAAAATTATGAAAATATATATAATATATATATAAAGTATTGTGTTTAATAAAATGTTACGCAATGTTTTCCAAACTGATAAAGTTTGTACAGTGCTATAATGTATTTTGTTAAGTACAGATCAAAGCTATTGTGTGAGTATATTGTGCTAACATCATAGAAATAAAGATTAGATTTCTTCATCAAAATTGGAACATTTTGGGGTTTTTTTTACTTCAGAGCACGTATGAATGGATAATAACTTGGCTTATAGGAAAACAGATGAAGAAATAAGAATGAATCAGAACTGATTCTATTTATGAGTTTAGAAGAAAGTTTGTTGCACTACAAAAAAAATTGTCAAACTGTGACGTAATATTCCCTTACCGTTCAGAATTTTTATTGTATGTGTATTAAAGGAGTTCTTTTAAGCTTGTTTAGACATAAATTATTCACATATCAGCAGTATAAAAAATAAAAACATGGACGAGTCACCGTCAATTTTTCGGAATCAATATTTCACTCAGAGTCGTTGATGCACGAACTTTCCCAAGCACTGTTACCCGCTGTGCCGGGTGTTCCTCCAAAGAATGCCTCCCGGTTACCTGAAGGACTCTTTCCCAAGCCACCGGCCCCTGCCCAGCGGGTTGTGATGCTGCCGCTTTAAACCGCTCCCTAGAAGGAGCTACCACAAGCCTTTAGACGGCAGCCAAGACTCTTTACTCAGAGGGTCCTTAGGCAGTTTGCTGACTGAAACATGAAGTCACAGTTGCCCAGGACAGCCACCAAGTTCATGCAACCGTCCAACAGCAGCCAAGCTCATGATCCCAAGCAACTCTATCACGACAGCCACCTGGCCAAAGGCACTGTAAGATGCCATTGTGCAAAACATACTGGCTTTAGAGACGTTCGCATGTGAGAAAACCATGTGTTTATAATAGCTGAAGTACAATAGGAAGTCTCTCTGGGTCTTGAGCTTTTATCTCTAAAACGGGGGGCAGTCCACTACATCATCTTTTCTAAAGGGTGCACTGCAGTCCCTCCTTAATGTCTGTGGGTCACTATCATGTCTTTTATCCAGAGAGTGAAATCTCTCTGTGTGTGTGTGTGTTACACGTCGTCAAGTTGGCTCCGACTCTTGGCGCCCACAAGGACAAGTGGTGTCCAAGATGACCTGTCCTCGTCCCTGCTCAGCTCCTCGAGACTCACCTCTGTGGCTTCTTTGGAGGTCACTCCATCTCATAGCTGGTCATTTCCTTTTCTTGCTGCCTTCTATTTTTCCCAATAAAAGCTCAACGGCCCAAAATGGGTATTATCAGCTTTGGCCACAAAGTTAACGTAAGCGCAGCAACGGGGTTGCTGAAAGCCTACACCAACCATTTTACCGCATATTATATCAAAATAGGTGATTTTTATACAAGAACCCCTAATTCAAGTACCTTTCTCATGATGTATCAGGTGAGTAGATTCCAGGTTATAGACATAAGAAGCTATCATTAAGAGCCATATTATTTCTGTTTTTTACAGGTCAAGTCTTTACTTGATATATGTGGGTCATTTCATATTATAGTTCAAAGGGGGTATGAAAATCTATGCATGTTTCAGAGAGTAATTTAATTAAAATACTATAATTGAAGGAAATCAAAAGAAAATAAATGGTTTAACCTAAAGGGAAAATGCGGCCTGGGCATTGGATAATGGTTTGTCTGCATCTGGGTACTTCATTTCCTCTGCTCATCCAATGTGTCTCCTGACTTGATTCTATAGAAATCTTCTAAAATCCTCTAGATCAAATGCTCCAGTTTGAAGAAAATATGGATTTCAGTAACAGTATATGATATTACAGATAAGATTCAATTGGAGGAAATCCCTACTGACCCTGTTTACTAATTATAAGAAAATATCTAGATGAGTCCTCTGATACTGAAATGACTTCTAGGCCCTGGCTGGGTAGCTCAGTTGGTTAGAGCATCATCCCAACACACCAAGGTTGCAGGTTCAATCCCTGGTCAGGGCACATACAAGAAGCAACCGATGAATGCATAAATAAGTGGAACAACAAATCAATCTCTCTCTCTCTTTCTCTCTCCTCCTCCCTACTTCCTTCTTCTGTCTCTAAAATCAATAAATTTAAAAATTATTTAAAAAGAAGTGACTTTTATTTCTGTCCCTTCCATTATATACCTATGAAAGCCCCTAACGGCCCGTGTTTGTGCACTACAGCCAATACAAGAAGAGGAGAGAACGGAGCAAAACTATACTCTGCCACCAAGTCCACCTACCAACCCTGCCGAGTGCCCATTCTCTCCCCCTTGCTCCCCCTTCCTTCAGATCCTCGGGCACCGCCTAGGAGGAAAATCCATCTAGACTCCAAGGTGAGCTTTCAAAATAGTGCAGCCGACAAGCAGACCAATGAATCTGAAGCGAAAAGTATGACAATCGTATGTATATAAAATCTCCCTGTCTCTTAATCACCTCAGAACACCTGGTACCCTCTAGAAAGAACACTAGCTATCACCCACCCTCCATCCTAGACACGCTTCTTCCCTGTGTTATAATTTGTATCTTCTAGCCTGTGACGTCCTCTGAGGAAAAGTGTGTCATCTTTGGGGGGTTAGGAAAACCGACTTCACTGCATCCGCAGCTCAGCCTTTCCCATTCTGCATCTAAATGAATTAATCCAAGATATTTTTACAAGTATTTCTGAAGGTATACAAAGAGGTATTTTCAAAAATAAAATCAAAATGTGTCAAGCACTTAGATGTAAAACTACAATTTTTAGTCAAAAACAAAGGGGAAAATCTGTGGGACCTAGAGCAAGGACTAGTTCCTAGTTCTTGGTTGAATTTGTGGTCCTCCAATTATTTCCTATCAGTAGTTTATCCTTTCATCCTAGTAACAGGGTCTTGGAAAAAGCAAATGTTTTAAATCTTGATGAGGACCAATTTATCTTTTGCTTTTATGGCCATGTGTTTAAAGTTAAATTTAAAATATATTTTTAAATCCTCAAAACTCAACAGTAAAAAAACACCCAGTAAAGAGTAAAGACTGAAATAGTAGAATAAAAAATGGACACATATATGAACAGACATTTTATCAAAGCAGGCAAATAGGAAAAAAGCCCATGAATAGCAACATCATTAGCTATTTGGGAAATACAAATTAAAGGCACGGTGAGATATTACTATACACCTACAAGAATGATTAAAATAAAAAATAGCGACAATACCAAATGCTAGGAAGAATGTGAAGAGACTGGGTTACTCACACATTGCTGACGAGAATAGAAAATGGTATAACCACCCTGGAAAACAAGTTGGCAACGCCTTATCTTAAACAAAATTAAGCATATTCTTATCTTTCACCCGGGAATGACAGTCTTGGACACTCATCCCACAGAAATGAAAACATATGTCCACATAAGAAAGGGTACCTACGTAGTCATCTCAGTTTTATTAATATTGGGCAAAAACTGGAAACAATTGTGACGTCCCTTGTTAGACAAACCCTTAACCAACCAGTCAGCGATACTCCTCAGCCACATGAGGAAATAAGCTATTGATACGCACAGCTGGGATGGCTCTCCAGGGACTGAGGCTGAGTGAAAAAGCCAATACGGAAAGGTGACACGCTATGGGATGCCATTTCATGTCACAGGACAGCTAGAAGCAGCCCAGAGCTGGAAAAGTGGCGTGACCATGTCTACCTGGCGGCTTCCAAAATTGTCCGAGTGGCCCAGTTTCCCAGCAGGAGCTGGGGTAGGAGGGAGGAAGTCAAGGATGATTGGCTTAGCCTTTAATTCACCCAACGGGTGCAGCCTAGATCGCCTGGCTGCAGACAAGCTTGGGGAGCCTGGCCCGGCTACAACGAGGCGTCCTCGCCAACCGGGCGAAGAGAGGAGAACAGCTCCCAGGGCTCCGGCCAGTCTCTGTCACACCAGCCTCTAGGCCCTTCACAGCGTGACCCACAGACCCCGGTGTTCCACTCCTTTCCCATCCACACCTACTGCACCAGTGGGCTTTGCTTCTTCGTGTGGGGGGGGGGGGCGGGGGGCGTGTATTTTTAACTCCCTTTGTGGGAAGTCTTCCTCCCCTTTCTCAGTCTCCGCTGTCCCTCAAGGCTAAATCTCCATCTTCCATTATACAACTCAAGAGCTGGGAGGCTTTGGGATATCACGCATCTTTCAGGTATAATCACTATAATCACTTCTACTTCGCACATGAGAAGATTAAAACACAGAAGAAGTGATTCACACAAAGTCACATAATTGGCAGGAGTCAGGAAGGCGTTGACGGCCGCAAAGAACTATCTTCTGTTTAGTTTTAATCCCTAATGTTTAGGACATCACCTACTGCATTGGTTGGAAACTCAAACATTTGAAAGGCGTGAATAAATGAATGAATGAATGATATTCTGACACCAAAATGGGTACATTTTTCATAAAAGGCTAACCGAACTCTCCCTTTTGGGAATATTTATAGTTCTGCATGACCAAAGTATCCCCTTAATCATAAAGTTTGAACTATTTATCAACTTGATTAACAAGGCATTGCATGTTTAACCCACACAAATTGTAAGTTTTATATAAACAGTTCCTAGTCTAGTAGGTACTCTATAAATATAAGAAGAATTGAATGAATGCAGGATGTTCTATCTACTATGAGTGAAAAATTATGAAAACAAGTAAAGAACGAATTCACTGCATAAAGGAAAGTATGAAGGATTTGGAAGAGAAGGAACTGGTTGTCTATTTGATTGTACCCAGAAGCTCCGTGATTCTCACATATCCCCTCTAAGACTCTGGAGCCAAATGTGCATTATTTGTATTTTTCCCCTTTTTCTTATTTGAAGCATCTTTTTGAAATGTTGACATGGCGCACGCCAGATTTTTTGAAACAAACTGTTCCTTCACGACAGCTGTTTGTTCAAGTGTCCCCACCTCCACAGGACTGTCTGGAGGCAGCTGCCAATAAAAAGTACTGGCTTAGCCTCCCATTTAAAAAAAGGGTCTCTTTACAGTCAGCATTCATGGTTGTTTTCAAATTCAAAGTCAGATATTAGAGTCCAGGGACTACAGCAGTTTCTTTAGAGCTGGCGTAGCTACTGGTCTCTTATTCCCACACAATCTACTGCTAGAAGACCGCAAGTGCTTTCAGGACTGTGAAAATTCTGCTGACTTCTCTGCCGGTCACCACCAAGGACGCCGGGACATGGCGGCTGAGCACAGCACCGTTCCTTTCCCGCAGGCTTAACGGGGAGGAAAGTCGAGGAAAGGCGATATTTCTGTTGCTGCTCCCTCCTTTGTTCTCCATACTCCCACATCCAGGAATCTACACAGGCGTAGCCAAGTAACCACAGAAAGTATTAATGTAGGAGGAAAGCACAGGAAGCCTTGGTGCTAAAATTACCTTCCTGCAATCAGAGAGAAAAGAATCTAGGGAGTTATACCCTGCGTAACGTTCTACCGCTGGTTACCTCAGTTTCTCGCCGCGCTTCAGTTTCTCCAATAACTGAAAGCACCTTTCCTGTTGTGCAGTCTCCGCTGAGCAAACCTCTGGCTCATCTCCTGCTGCCACGAGCCTGCCGTCGACCTTCTCCTAGGCTCCGCCTGGGTGCCAGGACCACGTCCTGGGAAGACGGGTTCTCGGAGGAGTCTCTGGGGCGCTTGGGCTGTCCAAGCTCCACCAAAATAATTTGAATTCGGACCTTTTGATGTTTCCCCATTGGGATGAGTTGCAGCTCAAACCCGTAATTCTTCCATTGCTTAACTATGGACTCAATCTCCCTTCCTTCGTCTCCCCCCATTTCTGCTCTCCTTCCTTCCTTCCTTCCTTCCTTCCTTCCTTCCTTCCTTCCTTCTTCCCTTCCTTCCTTCCTTCTTTCCTTCCTTCCTTCCTTTCTTCCTTCCTTCCTTCCTTCCCTAAGCCCCACGATCTCAGTTTTCACCCTGTTATCTTAAGACTCTAAGTTTCTATCTCTTCTTTTCAGAGAGGACTTCTTTATTTCTTGATATTCAAAAGCAAGCATTTATTTATTGGTTTTCATTTCATTCATGACGTTATTTTCCTTGGGGTAGTCCAGGGAAGACTACTTTAGATGTAGCCTTCAAGGAAAAAACAAACAAGGGCCTCTTCCCAAATCCATGGCCAGGAGGGTTACGGTTTCTTTCATCTCTACATCAGCCTCTCCATCTATTTGTAACCCGGCTGTCAATCACTGGGCTCCCGGAGCAAGGCAGGAGCCTGCCCTTCACACTGTCCCAGGACTGAACCTCCCGGCCCGCCCCGTCGTCCCCAGCCCCGTTCTCCTGGCTCTGTCCCCCAGCCCACAAGCCTTGCGAGACCACAGAACGTCATCACTGCCACGTTCCGTGACCAGGTCAGAGAAATTCTTTCAGTGTTTGTGGCCTAGCGAGCCGGGCATAGCAAATACGCGGTGTGCAGGTCCGGGAATGTGTGTGCAGAGCCTTAAAGAGAAAACAGACACCAGTCCGACCATCTAAGGAGTGGCTGTGGGAGTGTTTTAGGTGCCCGCCCTCCCCCACCACCCCACCACCCCACCACCCCCGCCACAGCTCCTGTAACATGTCTCTAACGTGCTGAAAAGACGCACAGGGAAGAGGGCCCGGGAGGTGAGTTGCCACAGGAACGAGCTTAACCACAGAAAGCCCGCGAGCGCCGAGCACGGCTGCAGGTGAGCCGAGCTCCTTCCGCCAGTGCCTCGCGGACAACGCGCCGACCTAAGCCAGTTGGTGTTCACGTTCATCTCCGAGAACCCGCCATTGCTCCTCAGTATTTAGTAGTTTTTACATGCACCAAGAGGGGCTGCCTGGCCTCTGAAAATAAAAGTATTTTAAAGCAGGAATTAACTATATTTTTTTTATTTGGATGGGTATTATTTGAATGGGGGGGCAGCTGAAATATAATTATCTTAGGAGAAAAGTCAGGCACTGCAAAATAGTCCCTTTTTCTTAAATATTAACTCTGTGATATAACACATCTAACTGTAAAACAGCGAGCCCGCAGAATCAAAAAGTAATGGTAAAGAAGCAACTTCTAAACTTTTCTAAATTTACAAGATGAATTGAAATGAAGTAATTCAATTTAGAAGAAAAATTGGTGACTCGCAAATAACCTCTCATAATCAATAGAGGGAAGTGAGGTTAATCTGTATTATATTGTAAGGAGCTGGAGAAAAGAATTTCGTTTTAGAAAAATCTATAATTCTTACCTAAACTCTAAAACTTATGTTTGTAGCTTGTGACGAGGAATTTAAGTGTTAAGATAGTGACAACACTAAGTTCTAGAAACCTTAGAATTATCTTTAAACCCTTCTTTCCTCTCGCTCTGTGTCCACTCGCCACAAAGCCCAGGGCCAGTCGCCTCTCCCACCTGCTCCTGTCCCCAGGCTCGCCCTCCCCTGACCCCAGCTGCTCTAGGTCCCTGCCCTGCAAGCTTCCAAGGCCCCAAAGCGGAGGTCGCTTCCAGTCTGCCCTCCCTTGCCCACTCCCCATCCACTCCTGTGGTTACCAGAAGGGCCTGATTGCATTGTTTTGCAATATAATGTAAATGAACGAAAGGTGGGGGGGTCAGCACGGTGAACTTCCCGGGCGATCTGCGTTTAAAAGGGAGATTTTTAACCCCCATTCATTAATTTGCTGATTCAAGGCTTTGGAAATGGGAGAAACAGTTCTTTATTGAAGTAAACAAATGCATACTCGTAGGAAGGACAGATCTCCTTAGGGTTTCAGCAGCAGCCCAGCTGTAGGTCCTAGCGGCCTCTTAGTCTGTGTAGTTTCAGCAACTGGCTCCTTCGCATACAACCACCAGCTCTGACACACAAAATTTTGGAAACTCAGAAGCACCCCGTATGTCTTTCACCCCCTCCCCCACCAGGCTGAATGTGCAGCACCAGGTTCTGTTACCATGGAGATAAAGGTGCGGTTAAAACAAGAGGCTCTTTAAGAGCTGGCCAGTGGCACCAGATACTCTATCTCGCCGTCCCTTCCTGCCTGGGCAGGAGCCTGAAGCTGTGTCCCTGATGTGCTGAGACAGAGGCTACTTGGAGAGGGCAAGAGGTCTGACCCTCAGAGGCGCACACCACACCCTGGGGCAAGAACTCTTATCAAAAGCTCGGAGTCAAGTGAAAGCTTATCGGTTGGATATGGATTTTGAGCTTCTTTCTGCAATGGATCTCAGAATGCTGGCAAGCAGCTAACGGTCTCCAGGTCCGAGAGCGAGAAATTCATTTCAAGGACTTCGGCTCACACAAGAAAAAGAACCGAAGGAACTGCCATCAGCCCATCCAGATGAACCACGCTCAAGGTCAATGAATCCAAAGACACACGAGGCCTTTGTGGGCGTGTACCTACTATGCACAGAACCCCAAAATATACAAAGACAAATGGGACTCAAGGGAGAAATGAACACATCCACAGGTGTTTATTGTAACCCCCTTTTCCTTGTAATTGATGGAACAAGCAGAAAAAATATCAACAAGAACACTAAAGCTTTGAATAACACTACTGAAACTTGACCTGACTGATATTTATTCATTACACGCAACTGCAGGAACAAAGTGCATCGTTTGTCACAGCTGGACAAGGCTATGTTGAGTCATGGTCCTCCGACTCCAGACCATTGGAGATATCTGGTATAATTTAATATCTACTTCTTCCACTCTAATCATCTTTCTTTTCCTGTAATAGACCTATGGGAAAACAATCACATCATCATCACTGGTTTGGCAAGCCAACTTCTGAGGAGTTTTTAACTAAACAAGCGCCATGTCTTTGAATTATAGAAATATGAATTATCTTGTGCTCTCCAGTAAATTATAAACTTTCTTCGCTGTTTAGAAAAAAATGTAGTTCCCCATATTGGTTTATGTGAGGTTAAATTACAAGGTGGCTTGGAGTTAAGGGTGTAAACCGATGTTGATTTTCTAAATAGACTCTGACATCCTTACTTAAAACTCCATTTTTACACCACTGAACACCCACAGGTGAGAAAACGCCATTCATTAACCATGTCTCAAAACAACATTTGCTAGTTTTGTTTTACATTTTATGAATTACAGCATAGTTTTAAAGGGAAACAAAATCCATCCCCACCAGGATTAGCTATCATGCTGACTGAGATGTCATCGGTGAGGTGCGCGCAGGCACGCGTCCAGGAATGACCTCGCTGGCGCACCGAGCGCGGCCACTAGAATACCTACGCAAGTCCTCGCCGTGGTCTTTCACCGCTTCCCTGGCCATGTGTTCGCTGGTTTCTTCCTCAGTTTCCCCCAGTGGTTTTAACACAAGGTAGCTGGAGATGTAGCTGTGGGTCCAGATATCTACCTGCCAAATCAAAATGATTTGGACATTGCATTTGAAATAAACCAAATATTGGAAATTTAGCGAGAGGAATAATAGTTGTTTGCCTTAAGATATAGGCCTGTCAAATACACTAGAGCTTTATATTTATCCAGTTTCCTTTAAAAACCTGATTTCTTGACAGCATCTTAAAATGAGAGCATGCCTAGCTTTGTTATACTTGCACAAATTTATACTAGGAGATAAACCATAGTTGTAAACTGTTTTCCATCTGTTATCCTTGGAAAAAATCTATTTTGCATTTTTTCCAATAATTATGAGAAATTTTGAGTTTCATTGCTTTCTATTCATAATACTTACATCTTTACTTACACTTTCATGGTTTCTGAATTGATTGCTGTTTTAGTTTCTATGGTAACTCTGCCCGTTGCCTACTATAAATAGATATTTTATAATAATAGCAGGCTTATAAAGTTCAAGTTTTGAATACCCTTCTGTAACAAAATGAATCACTAGAAAAAAAATAGCATATGAATCCAGGTTTAAGGAAACAGACATCTTTTACCTGTCAGGGTGTAAAAACAGACTAAAATTGAAAGTCTGCGAGATGCGCGCTGGCCGGCACACATGAATAGAAGAACACGCAAGAATTTAAAAGCAAAAATGTACAGTTGGGCTATCCTTTTCATTTTACCCCCAATGAAAAAATTCACGGTGTCTTTTTAAATAACAGTTATTAACCACATATGAACTCTGCATCTCTTTTACTGGTTTCTACTCACATCCATGGCGGGGTACAAGCAGGCAAAAGTAGGCTTATAGCTGTTCGCAAGGAAAATAATACAATAATTAATAAATGGTACAAGAATAAACTCTGTGTTCTGCATCCTCACAGCTGGAAAACTACTTTTCCCCCACTGTATATATGGATATTACTCTTTGGAGATACGTGTGTGTTTCTACTCTCTATCTTTTAACTTCCTTTGTATTACGGTTTCACTGGCCACTCAGTCCTGTAATAAACCTATCACTTTTCTTCCCTGGCTTCCGAGCGAGGCCTAAGGTAGGAAGCCTTCCCACCGCGAGATTATAAAATCACTCCCTCGCTTTCTTTTTCAGTCTTAAATAGTCTTTAAAGTATATTATATTTATAATCTATCTGGAATTTATGTTTGTGTTGATTTTAAGATAGGCACCTATTTTTGATAGGAAGTCCATTGGGTATATAGCACTATCCTTTTCCTGCTAATTTTAAGTGCCTTTTTTTAAAAATCATATATTCAATTTCAAATTCACATGGATCTATTTTGGACCTTTTATTATGGTCCTTTCATCTATTTTTCTGTTCCCACACTGTGTACTTCAAGTGTGTTAGTAGCTCATCTATTTGCTTTTCTGTATGGACAACAGAACCAGCTCGAAGTTCCAGGAAACCCCATTGCACTTTGCATTTCATCTGTCACCTCAGGCTGGAACAGTTACCTCTATGGGTCACTAGTCCCGCCATTCTGACCCACCAGGGGGTCTACACTTCCTCTGCCCAGAAAAATTCTAGATTATGTAGATGCTGTGCTATTCTAACGGGATATTTTCCCAGTTATTTTTCTATCTGCATGTGGCTATTACCGCTACTAAGACGAGCATCTGTAGCTTGCGTTTTATTGCCTAAGTGCATGCTCCCGTAAGCTCTGTCGGCTTCTCAGTTTATCTACCTAAACGCACATTAGCTATGCTTCCCTTGCTACCCTTCTAGCTCATGAATCTTGTGAACCAGTCTTTGTAGCTCTCAAGTTCTTTGCACACTCTTGAGAATGATCAGAATACCCAAATCTTGGGAAAAAACAAGAGGACACATGTATGAGTGTAAATGAGTCTGTATTTGTTTGTTCCCCATGAATATCTAGGCACACAGTGGAGACTATCATTCTACAAAACAACTGCCATAGGACCACTCTTTTTTATAAGACTCACTCAACTCTTTCCTAGATTTAAGGTGGATTATAAATTTCCACACACTCACATCTCTGCTGGGTAGCGAGCTCCTCTACCTGTCCCCTTGTTCACCTGCGTCGCCAGGCCCCCAGAGGCTCGCTCCCTGTTGCTGAGTCAGTCAATCAGCCTCATCACGTCAGGCCTTATGGTCAGAAGGGAAAGCCCAGGGCTTGATGGAAGGCTGAGACACTTTACTATATTTTGAAAGAATTGTATTTTTATACCACAGTTGACCTTATTCCTAAATGCTTCATTTCCTACCAGATAATTGTGGTGTTTTTTTTTCACTTTAAGCAGAACAAGAGGGCTACTTGGAGCTGCCTTACAAATGAGGAAGGCAACAGAAAGATCAAAATTCTCTGTTTTTGTGTAGAAAAATATTTCGAACAAAATACTAATATGTGAATACCGGTCAAATTTTTCTCTTCTTCCGGAGTTTAATTGTAACTGTCATCAGCATTATATGTGCTGGGTAGATTCATGACAAAAATCAATACATTGTATCACCTGTGCCCTTATAATCTAGAAAGTGCTTGTTAGCAGGGACATATATATATCACCCCTGACAGCAAAGAGCCACATTAATCACTCTTTCAGAGGTTCCTCCTGAGAAGCATTGTAATAGCACAAGGAAGCTGCAAGAGAGTAAGTTGATTTTACTATATTCAGTACCATGTTCCATTAATGGATGCAGTGTTTGCATTCATTTCAGGGTAGACTGAGCATGTCAGACACTTAATGTCTCTTAGACGTTGAAGCTGCCTTGCATGTAAAAGCATAGGTTGACCTTATCAGGAGCCTAATAAGTGAAGTAATTGCACCTTGTGCGAATCAAAGTATCTTCCACTGTAACAAAAATTGGATTCAATTACATAATGAAGCTATTATTTCTGACGTTCAGTAGCTTATGATTAAATACATATTTTTGAGGGTAAAGAAACCCAGCCATTTCTTCAGTTATATTTGGTATGCCTTCAATAAACAATGCTTTTAAAATATATCATTGTCATAAGTATGAGAAAGAAAACATAGTGTCAAACATCAAACCTCAGCAATGTCTTCCATTTCTTGACCTACTCAGGCGAGTGAAATGTAGAGCAGAACTCATTCTGCCTATATCCACAACAGTGGCATTTTGTTTGAATAAATTACCAGAAAACAATGATCTTTAAAAAATGAGTTGTGAGGTTGAAAAACAGACGTTCATGTCTGTGAGGAATAGCTAGTTCCAGAAACTAGGTGGCATAAGACATGTCCATCCTGTAAATCATATTATTTTCCTCATGTTTAGATCCATAAATGTTATCACCATTGCCAGGTATGTGAGTGATGTGGTCAAGTTCAAGGCCTCCCTCCTGCGTTCTCCGGGTCCACTGTCTCAGTGGCCGTGCCCTGCTCCGGGCCTGCGCACACGCCTGCGAGAAGACCCTCTTGGTAGCTGTGAATTGCTTGCACTTCTATTAAAGGTCAACACACTCTCCTTGGTCTATGGTCCAATTCCTTTCCTCTCTGTGAGTTTTAGAATATGGGAATATTCAGTTCTCAGTGAAAATAACAGTATCCTCACAGGTACAAAAGTCATTATTATTGTTGTTGTTGCTCTTATCTAATGTTAAACTACTTGCCTCTGACAAGGCTTGTAAGTCTCAGGAAGCTTATGACATCTTACCTCTTTGTGTCTGTCCGAAGGATGAACTTGGGTTCCAGGGTCTGTACTGTGGCCCTAGCCACTCAGGCCCCACGTGTCCTTGTCCCCCACAAGGCATCTGCCCTGTCTTAAGCATCAGATCCATCCGAAAACACAGAGGCCTTGGACCTTTCCGACGCCCAAGCAGGAAGCGCAGAAGGGGGACCATAGGGTCAGCCTCCACGTGTCACTCCGACACCTGCACCCTGCCATCGCGTTTCCTCCTGCCCTGCGCTGCTGCTTCCTGTGACAGTCATCACCCGCCCCGGACTTTGCAGTCTGGGCCCCTGGCCGCCCGCCTCTCCAAGCTGTCCCCAGCCTTCTCTAAAAGAAAGGCCTTCTGGCTCTGGTAGGATCCTGCCTCTGCCAGCACACGGGCTCCGCGAGCTTTGCCGCACCCGCCTTTCCGGTCCCCATTTTCCGTGGAACACAGCACCGGTTACGCAGTCTGAACTCGGACCCATGCTAAGTTCTGGGGCCTCCTCACGTGGCTCACAGACCTACTCTCAGAGCCGTGCGTGACTTCCATGTCTGGGGTGCTCTCCCGGCCCCAACTGCCAGTCTCTCCCTATTCTTCCTAGTCACTGGGAAGCAACAAGGATTTACTCAACAACCGCTAAGTACCACGAATGTACCTAGTACAGGAAAGAGAAGACATGGCCCCCACCCCCACGTAGCTGACTTCGAAACTCGCCTTTCCTTGGAGCATTCTGAAGTCCGATTTAAGTAGGTTTGAAAGACCAGTATAACAGAGAGGGGAACAGAGAAGGGTGAACCAACACTTTCTTTTTTTAAGGACGATTATCGTGTCCTGGAAGACTGCGATTTTGGGACTGGTGAACCATTCATGTACCTGGAAGATTGAGGGGGTAAACTATTTTTAGATAGCATGAAAGAAGCAGAACTTCAATGCCAACTTGTCTATAAACTTGTCATCTAAAATTGTCACTAATTTTACTTAATTTGCAACTACTGTTTCTGAGTCTGCATGTTGCATAAGCCTCCGGTGCACAGAGAGACGATACAGAAGGGAGAATCAAACGCTGCCTGCCGCAGAAGCTCTAGTGATGTTAATAATAATAAAAATTTGTAAAAGCGACAGGACAGTCTGAAAACACTACAAATTACAACCCAAGGAAATCATGAAAAGCCTACTGGGCAAGAGATTCCGAAACAAGCAAGCAAAATGAGGCCAACGCGCTTCCGGCCCTCATTAGGCACGGGATGTGGGACAATTCTCCATTGCGGAGCAGCTCTTCCTGAGCGCGGGCAAGCAAGAGGTTTTCACCTACACGAATAAGAGCCTTTGGAATAACAATAATGTCCCTTTCCCCGTCAGAAGCACTTTTTAACCAAGTTTCCCATCTCTCGCAACACCCTTACGAGAGTTTTTAACAAGAAGTCCTATGTCCCAGCGTCCATCCTGTAAGATGTGACGTGGAAACATGGACAGAAAAATGCTTTGACGAAGAATGGCGACACCTTCGCCAGCCCCACACCGGTAACCGGAGGCTGCCTAGTTGCAGTACAATCATAGCAGGGGACCTTCCCTAGGAGCCCATGAGGAAGCCAAGGGAAATGCTATCACCGGTCAGAAGGCGCTATGGACGGGGGGAACTTCTGCATGGGCTTTAGAGACATTCGTACATGATGAACGCCTCGTATTTGCTCAGCTAGTTACCACACACGCCCCTAATACGTAGAGTGCTTTTACGCAGGCGATCTTGTAAGCAAGGAGATGCTTGCCCCATTTTACAGAAAAGGAAACAGAGGCCTGAGAAGGCTGGCTGCCTTGTCCAGAGTCATCCTAGCACTAAGCAGCAGGCAGAAGGAGCAGGTCAATGCAGGGAACTGGACTTCAAAGTCATGCATTTTGCTGCTCCTCCAGGGACTGGTAAGAAAACACGGATGTTGTGTTAGGTTCGTAGCCCTGTGAGCACATGATTCACTGAACTGTTTCTTAAGTCGAAGAGTCATGAGATTCATTTTCTTAGAGTCGCAATAATAGAACTCATTGGGTCTGCAGTTTGAACTCTTTTTCTCATGGCTAAATAGTTGTTTTGTTATTTAAGCAATAATGCCCATGGCAAAGCTACACAATATCTTCAGAATTGACTAAAAAGGTCCTCTTCCTTTGCTAATAGTTCTCTCTCTCACTTTGGTTTCTCTTCATTATTTCACTGTATTTTGTTTAGCTATGGCTTCAAACCCAGCCTTCCAGCTCTATTGGAGACTGGCTAGCGATTTTTTGCTCCAAAACAGAGTAGTGAGGAAACTATATTAATAACCCTGTCCTGGTCTGTCATCTCCTTGGGGACCCTCTTTCCCTGGACTGACTATTCAGCAGTCAATGGAAGCACGGGTGTGGCTTTTTCTTAGTCGCCTTCCTCCTTTTCTTGAGAGCCCGTGACAAGCGCTGAGCCTCAAGTGCCAGCTGTGCTACAAACTACCTGCCAGACCCAGGACGGGAGATTTTGCTTTTAACTCCCTGTCTGATTAGTGAGACCGTGAAAAGGATAGGCCTTCTGAGTCCTGGATACAAAGACTTGTCTTTCGCTATGGAACATAATCCCAAGCACCGCCTATGAGCCCCGTTTCTCACCCTGAGTAGTGAGCACCTTTGCGATGTTCCAGCCCTTATCCAAGTGCCTGGGACACGACACAGGTCCCTAAGTGGTCTGTGGAGGAAGGGTGGATGACCTCACGTTGCTCGAATGGATGAGACGAGAGAACGAGAGCGTGTGGCTTTTTGGGCATTAAGAGGACATGCCCAATTCCTCAGCTTCGCGCCCAGTGCTCTTGCTTTGGCAGAGATGTTAAATGGCATCATACTAGGACTGGTGACAGTTCCTCAGGTCCTGCCTGGACGCAGACAGTGAGCTCAGGTTCTGGGCTGAAAAGCCCTTCCCCGTCGGCCAGGCTGTTTGCCGTCCCTCTCCCTCGTCTGCATCACCTTGTCCTGGCCACAGACTAAACCTGAGGGCGCGGATGGGAGTAACGTTGTGCGCAGTGGGTGGGGCCCCCAAGTGTCATTAGAGAGTTTCAGAAATCCTGGTATTTGCGAAGAGAATTTATGCAAGGTGGTGTACAGTCAGTACTAACCACAAAACACGCCCTGCCCCCACCGGCTTTCTGAAATGCTTTGGCAGCGTCTCTGCGTGATCACACCGGGTTATCGGCACGATTCCACAGGGAAGCGATTTACACTCTGAGCTCAGGGGCCGCCGGGGGACCGTGCGGCGACGACTGCCTGCGTGCGGGCCCCCGGACCGGCCTTCACTGCTGCCGGGACTCTGAGCGCCCCCAGGGGGACTGCTTGCCTTCGTCTGCCTCAGTGCCAACCTCACGTCTGCAAGGTCAATGAATTCCTTTTTCCAGTATATTCTGAAGCAGCAGAATACACATCAATATATTCTTAAGCGTATCTCTCCATATAACGGTGTCCAGAGAAGTTTTTGCTTTTCCCATGGGCCAGACGCTGGCAGTCTTTTATTCATGCTGCAGACTCTGTGCGCATCTATAACGTCTATGCTCAAAGCTGTTAGGGGAAAGCCCAGATAAAATGAAGGTATCGTTCAAATATTGAAAATACTTCCAATTTCAGCCTTTCAAGGCATATGTCTGACAGAACACCCAAATACTTTCATCATTTGCATCGTTAAATAGCGTTTTAAGTACCCCATGCCACGCTAACAAGATCCCCAGAATAAAGCTCTAATCTAAAACTCCTTATATCAGGGGGCTGCTGCGAAGGTTCGCAGGCCCGAGAGCACTCCCTGCCCGAGAGTTCCCATGTGGACGGTAGAGAGTGGGGTGCCGCTGTGGCCTCCTTCAAAGGCCCGCAGGCGAAGATCAGTGCAGATGTTCTGCCTCCCCGAAGGAGACAAAAATAGTTCATCCGTTTTGTACTTGGAATCTTTAACACACTTCAGGGGAACAAACAAAACGCTCTTTGAGAGAGGGCTTGTTTCTTCTTTCCTTAAAAGAAATTTTCATTTGCAGAATCCAAGGCAACGTTTAAAGGCAGCCCTCTGAATTTGGGGGGTCATCTTCCTTGGCCTGTGGAGGTCTGAGACCAAAGAAAGGATGCTGTGTTCGCGGCCGTGAATCGAATTGCACGTTTCAGCCTGTTTTTGAGCTGTCCTCTTGCCATCCTGCACTTAGCAAAGACAAAGCCAATATTAATTTTTGTGACAAAATCGTAAGTTTTGTTTCCCTCTGTTTCTATCCGTGCTTCACGTTCTATACAAACAAGCCCGTGGCTTAACCTGTATCCCCATGTCCGCCTTACTAACTCCAGCCAGCCAGCCCCTGCCTGTTCCTCTCGTCCCAGCCTCTTTCCGCGTGTGTCACCGCGGGAGCCCTGACCCCCTCACGGTCACTGAGGATCACCCTTCCAGGCCTGGGCCCGGGGCCTGGGGGCCGCCCTTCCCCACGTCACACCAGTTCCCTTAGCTGATTATCTCTCTATTCATTTTTCAGCAACAGGCTGCTTTCTCTTTTCAGTCGCTGACTGCGTTCGCGATTTCTGCCGCTGCATCGAAGGCGAATCTCTTTAGGCAAAGACTGGTAGATGGGTTTCAGGAGACTCTGAATCCTCCAAATGCCTGCTAACGGGCATGGACTGCCAATCACCTTCGTCCTTTCTCGGGACTCAAAGGTGAAAGACGCTGAGCCACAGCAAGCCTTTTCAGTGTCACCAGATGGGTGTCATGTTCAGCAACACCCCCAGTTGGCATCCCACACGAAATATCCCCAGGCTGTTTAATGGAAGCAACTACTGATCCCACACAGACGTTCCTCCTTCCCAGATGTTGAGCCTGGCAGAGCCGAGCGTCCTGACATCAGGAAAAACCCAAAACAGGAGGGAGTGCTATTTTAGACTCACTTGTCTGCTCTTTGTGACTATATTCTTCGGGATGCTGCCCCCCGGAGCCATAAGTCCTGACACCTCTTGTTTCGCAGCGAACTCTTTTGCTTCCCTCTTAGGCATTGAAGTAGCTCGTGATCTTAAAATAGATTTAACGGGAAGGATGCAGCTTTGAATTGTTCTTTCCATTCATTCTGACAAGGTCACAGGAAGATATCAAGCGTGACCTGTATCGGTGTCACGATCAATTTGGTTTGCCCTGGGTTCCGTATAAGAGGACTTTCAGACACAGAAACTGCCTCTTTCTAAATCTTTTCTTTTCTTAGTGATTAATTGAGATGGCCAAGCACAGGCAGACAGCTCAACCCTGTCAAAGGGTGGCATGGGCCAAAAGTCACTTATTTTTCTGGGGCTCCCTTCATTCTAATTAGAAATAGTTTACCAAGAGTGAAATGTGGTGTGATAGTGTCTTTCTCCAGAGACTCAGCATTCAACTAGATTAGGGTTCCAAGGCAAATTAACCACCTCGAGGCCTGGGGAAGTAATTAAGCTCTTGTTAACTAACTAGTTGATGGATTGGTTACAAGAAGATAAAGAGAAACTACTTCTGTTTTTCATATTTTGTCATTTGTGGGCTTCAGTAAAAGGACAAATGACTGACCCAAATCTGAACACTAACCTAAAATACCTACATTTCTGAATAATGAACGTCAAGGTCAGGAAGGTGGTGCACGTTGACAGGTCGAGTGCGAGGCGTGATTTGAGGGACAGGACAGGTTCCCTCGCTAGACACCCCGTCCCTCAGCCCCCTCGGGCCCTGCCTATTATGGTTACATTTACACTAGAGCCTCAACATGCCTGACACTTCCTCTAGAACAAAGCCTTGAAGCTCAAACCAAAGACTCCCTTCCTTCTGTGTGTGCCCGGAGAACTTTCTGTTGTTCTACTTACATATTGCCTTTCTTGGTCGATTCTTTCCTGTGCTCTGACCAGGGATCAAGTCGCAGCCTTAGCGAGTATCGGGAAGACACTCTCACCTGCTGAGCTACCTGGCCAGGGCCTACAGAATATATCTTATGATGGCAATTATTAATTTACCAACCTATCGATTCCTCTCTGGCCGTACTAACTAGAATACAAGCCTATCAAGGGCAGAGTTTACACTGTTCATTTTTCTGTGTTATTGAAACCTCACTGTAGTTTTTAAATAGGACTTGGAACCTAATGCGTTGTTGGATGAGCGAGTGACTGATTGACTTAATTAGGCAGCAGCATCTGTTCTTAGTATCCCGAGTTCTCTTGCTCTGGCCATTCTCATCCACCCAACGAAGTGCTTTGAGGGATCTCACAGGCTTGAGTTCCCCCGATAGCTCTCGCCAGCAGAAAGGGCTGCCCCTAAAGGCTTTCGGAGAAAACAAAGGTACAGGCTCGCTGAGCCCGTGCGCTGTGGCCGTCCGATGCTCACAGAAACATATGAAAGAGCAGTGTCACCTAAAACAGTCATGCACTGGACCCCAATCAGCTTCCCTCCGCAGATTTCTGACCAGTGGCCAAGATCAAAGGCTTCAGAACCAAGTAAACCTGAACGCAAAACACACCTCCATCACATACTAAGCTGCGCTGATCTTGAGAAAGGGACCTAACCTCTCCAAACCTCACTTTTGTCATCTAGGGAAACACAGCTTATCAACATCTACCTCCATAAGATGTTAAGGGAATTCGGGGTGTAAAAATAATTATCATCGTACCTGGGACATAGTGAGCACTAAGTAATTGTTAGCCATATATGTTACTATTATTGTAATGTATTCATCAAGGAGGAATTCATAGAGATGAATGCTGTGAAGGCGCATTTTTACAGCCCACAGACACGTCTTTAAAGCACATCTGTATACATTTGGATACGAAAATCACAGCCATTCCTTAATTACGCAGCAAACGTAAAGAGCGCCATGCGTAGCTCGAGGTCCACGAGCAATGCCCTTACCATCTGCTGGCGCCATGTTCACTCTGTGCCCTCAGGGGACATGGGGCACCATTTCATTAATTCTTACTTGTTTCATGATTGGGTGGTGAACAGTCAGTCTTACGCTCCCTCTTCGCTAATAATTACTTGCTAAAAAAAGAGGCATTAAAGGACCCTGGTTACCCCTGAAAGAAAAAGAACACTGAAAGGGCACAGCTCCTGGGCTTTGATTGACAAGCGAGTCTGTGGCGCACAGTAGGTCAGACGCCATGAGCCAGACCGTTCTTCACCTGAGGCGGCCCGGGCCTGGCCTTCCCTGAAGGTACACGTAGCCAAACGAGTGATTATGTTATTTTTAGCTGCATAATTTTTTCATAAAATGAAGGACCTCGAGAATATCTCATACAGTCAGTCAGTAGCCACATTTGTAATTTTAAAATAAAGTTTGACTTCATCTGAATCCTACGTTTGCAGTGCCCGTTTTCTTTTTTCCTTCTAAACCAGGTAAAGTTGTTTTAACAGCAGCCTGAAAGGAATTACAGCACAGAACGTAAAGACGCCCTTCTGTTGGCCCACACACTGGGGAGCTTCCCGCATGAAATCTGAAACCAGGCCCAGCCACAGGGGGCAGGGAGAGACCCAAGAGGCAGGCAGCCCCCTCCAGAGCGGTAGGTGGCAGTTTTACAAAGGGGGAAAACTTCCTTACCAGGCTGGTCTCAGCGGCTCCCCGAGGCCTAGCTCTTCACACCCGCCGGCCGCTTCCTGAAGGTTCACGTGGAGAGGCCCTAACCGGGCTCAGCCGTGCACGCCCTCCAGGTGGGCTCAGCCACACCTGGCCGAGCCCGAGAGAGTGGCTCTCACAATAGGACCAGCAGGCAGAATGCACACTCCACAGACAGGCAAGAGGTCAAGGGTCAACCAGGGACCACCTTCTCGGACACCTTCCCTCCGAAGAACGGATAAACACCACCGCTGCCGCCGAAGAAGAGCCTTTCTGAGTGACGTAATTAATTAAGAGCAACCTGAAATCGAGTGACTGCCGTGGGAAAGGCTAACGACACTTACTTTTTCTCTTCCGCTCAGGTTTATGGCGTTAGCCTGGGTGTCCCGTGGTGACGGACTGGCGTACCTGTCCCCTTGCCCCCCTGTGTCCCCAGCTCCCGCGCAGGTAGAGTTCGGTTTGCAGCACTCTCTGCATTTGGAGGGAACGTGCTGAAGGGGTGGGAATCGAACTGGTATGTCCTTCAAACTATGCCGATTACCTGAGAAGGTATAGGGAGCAAGAAAAATGAGGACCTTTTATTTAGCACCTACTAAATAGGAAGAATTGTAATTATATATGTTAAACTCATAACCCGTAAAATAGTCCCATGAGGTGAGGAATATAAACCCGTTTTACAAATGATGTAGCTAATGCTCGGAGAGATGAATTCAAATGCCCAGAGTGACGCCTGCGATAAACGCACAGCAGAGCAAGGATTCAAAGCCAAACAGTCTGATTCTCAGTCTCACGTTCATGGCATGTCGGCTCCCTTTAATGAATCCATTGCGCCCGATGGTTCATACTTCTGAGAAATGTCTTCGATTTTTGAGAAAGTGGAAATGTCCAATAATTTGTGGTGGACAAAGGTGTATTTCAAGCCTTACATCTCTTGACAGGAGCCAAGTAACTCAAGGGTGTAAGGTCTGCCGAGCAGTTGTCAGGAAACCTTCGAGCACATTGACACTCCCATGTATGATCAATAAAAGTACTTACACATAGAGGTATTTAGTGTGCTTACATTAAAAACTGCTTGCCTTCCTTCAACATTTATCATTACTCCAAAAAATGATTATCTCCAATGTTAGTACATGCGAACATACCCATTATCACTCAATGAATATTGATACTATGGTTCCTGCGGAGTATTGGGCTAAGCTCTGGAGACGCGTTAGTGAGCAAAACTCCCTGCTTTCAAAGGCCAGAGGGCCCAGTAAAGGAGGCTGTGGAGGAATTAGACAAATGTAACATTCAAAGGTAAGGTTAGTGCCGTAAGACAGTTGCACGGCGCTGGGAGAGTGGAGAGAGGCCATGTTCATGGGTGGTGACGCTGAAGTTCGAAGAAAGAATAGAAGTTGATTGGATGACAAGGGGGCAGAAGCTTTTCCAGGCGGGAGAAAAGCCAGGGCAAAGGTCCAGTGTGGGAGGCAGAGAGTGCGGTCGGTGTGAGGGACCGAGGGTCGGCCAGGGCCACTCCAGCAGTGGGAGCGGGAGGCGGGACTGCTGGAGAGGGCGGGGCCTGGTCACCTGTGTTTAATCATTTATTTTTGAGCCTTAAAATAATTGCAAAGCACTGGAGTGTTTTAAGAAGGACGATGGCACGCTCTGGCTTGCTCTGCAGAAAGGTGGCTGTGCTGGCGGGCGCACAGGAATCAGAGACGGTCCAATGGTCAGGCAGGCGACCGGCTAAAAGGCCACTTTATCGAGAGCTCTCTCCTGGGCAACAGGCCACGGTAGCTGGGACCGAGGTGGGGGCGGGCGTGAAAGCAGCAAATATTTAGGAGATGTTTAGTAGGCCTTTAGGAGGGGCTGGATGGGATGTGGAGGTAGGAAAGCAGGACGTGTTGAGGCTACCCATAAGTTTTTGGCCCAAGAGCTGAGTGGGTGATGTCCCTTCTCAGACAGAGAAACTGGAATGGGGTGACTTGGGGATTTAAATCATTAGTTCCGGGTGTTGAGACTGAGACACAGAAGAGAGGTCAAGGGCACAAGCTGGGCATGTGGGTCTTTATCTCAAAGTAAAGGAATAAATGAGCCACGATTTCTTGGAAAGATGATGCAAAGCTGGAAAGGTGATATTTGTACATGTGTTCTGGAAACAAGGCCTTCATGTCAAGAAACATTCATCTGTGCACCCAATGTACGACGAGCTCTATGACTTCCCAGTTGGTTTCGTTCAAGAGCCTTGGGGGGGTGTGTGGTCCAGGGCTTGTGCCCCTTTCTGCTCAGTCGCCTCCACGGCCTTAACGTAAAACCTTCTCCTCAGAGTCCGTGTTAAGCTCCAGCTACAAACAGCTCACCGTGTTCTGTCCTAAACAGTCTGTGGGCGAATGAAGAGGCACTGAGAAGGCATGAAATATTTTCTTTAAATTAGAGAGGAATTATTCAAATTATGGTTAAGGGAAACTTTCAAATTTTAGTAGCTATTTTCAAACAGCACGCTTCTCTCTCTCATCAGGAGTGTCGGGGTGACCGAAGCCCTAACGCATAGCTATCACCCAAGATCGCTACTTCTCAGATGTATTCTATGTCACTTAAAAATTATTGGTCCACACGACACCCCCTTTTACCAGTACACCTCTCAGTATCTATTATGCAGCCTTCCAATCTCTTTTCATAAATAAATATATATAAATATATATACACATATATATATCACATATAGGATAATGTATTTGTAATTTATAATTAGTTTAAATTAACTTTTAAGATTAATAATATAAAATTTTATCTCTCATTTATATTAACGTTTCTAGAGTCTTCCTAATATATTATCTGTTATTCAAATAGAGCAAATTTTGAATAGGAGGAAAGTGAGAATTTTCCTCTTAGCGGTTCCTCCAGAGGAAGGAAACGGCAATTCAGAGAGGTCTAGAAAATGTCATTGAAGAATTTTGGTTTACCTGCTCTTTTTGCTATTCCTTAAGAGCGACAGAGAAAAGGTAGGTCAGGCATCTGGGTCATCTTAAGAAAAATGGATTTTTAAGAAATCCTGCATGTTATCCATATAACAGGATAGCTTGTCCCAAAAAACTGCAGTGGAATTTTCCCCACCAATTACGCATTTTGGGCGTCACCCTCTGCTCCTGTTCTTTCTCACCACAGCGTGTTCGCCACACGCCGGTAGGCCGACGGCACCAGAGGTGTCCCGGGAATGCAAATAAACAAGAGCGGTCAGTAAACAGGGAAGCCTGGACGGAGGCTGGGTGCTACCAGCCACGTTAAGGAAATCCCACCCATTTCCAATCACTTCATCGGACGCAAAAGACGCGCCCAGACATGCAGGCTCTGACCCCTCCACCCTCCCCGTCTAGTGAAGGTCTCACAAGTCTCATCATTCCTTGCACATTCAAACACTCTTTTACTGTTTAATCCCTTCACTTCACATTTCCAGCTAACGCTTCCTTTGCACGTATCATAGGATGGCCACGCAGGAGACTGACACTGCTAACCTGGTGGAAAAGACGTCGGCCCTGAAGCTCAAGCCTCCGGTAAGAAGGGAAGCAGGCAAAGGACGAAGAATGGCCCACAAGCGGCGGCCCGGACGACCGACCCCGCCCTCCCGCCGTGGGGAGCCGAGCCTGGTGCGGAAGGAGGAGCGCACTGTGCCAGCTTCACATGAGAGGATCTCAGGACGAGACTTCGTTAGGGCCGATGGGCTGTGTGGCCAGCGGTGTGGGAGGTGGCGGGCCCAGGGGAGACGGGAGGGAGCCCCCCGGGAGAGAAATGGCGAAGGAGGAAACACTGGCTTGAGCTGGGACCCCTGCACAGTGCAGGCTGTCGCTGTGTTAGTCTAGCAGGGGTGTCCAGCCTCTTGGCATCTCTGGGCCACATTGAAAGAAGAAGGGTTGTCTTGGGCCACACGTTAAATACATGGCGACATGTAATCACAAAGAAATCTTACCATGTTTTAAGTAAATTTATGATTTTGTGGTGGGCCGCGTTCACAGCCATCCTGGGCCGCACACAGCCCGCGGGCCGCAGGCTGGACACCCGGGTGGACGACCGGAGGAGCAGAGCCTGGGTGCATGCCCCGGCCCGCGGGCCCTCATCCCCGTCAGGGAGCTCCTGGCGGAGGCTCCGGCAGGGCCCAGAAGAAGGCGGAGAGCCACACTCGAGGGGCAGGGAGCTGGCGTCTCCCACCTTTGCAGCGCAGCCCGGCAGCGCGCCAGCAGCAGACGACGCGGAGCTCCTCGCACCCGCCCTGGGAAGCTGCCTTTACCAAAGCCCCAGCTGCCTTCGGGGTCGCACCCCACCTGAGTCCCCATGAGTCCTTTGTAGAGGCGGGGGAAGCTGTGTGGGGTAAATACCTTTTGTGGATTCTCACGCTGTAGAAAACAGGCCTTGGTGGAGCTCAAGAGAAGCGGCCATGCCACGGCCCGGCAGCTGAGGGCAGCGACAGGCAGGCAAGTGCCCAGGTTTTCGGCGCAGCCCAGCCTCACACCCACGTCCCATCCCGGCAGCCCCGGCGCCCGGGACACGGACCAGGGCGCACGGTCTCGGAAGTCCTCACGGGCATATTCCATGTCATCTGTTTTTGCCTCCAAACAGAGGTTTATGTGCACTCTCCCTTCGCCCCTCTTGCTGTCTCCTGCCCATCTCAGCTCTGTCCAATGGTGAGCACCCTTTGCTTTCTCATACGTGAGGTTTTCACACGCAGCCATTTAATCTTGCGGGCCTGCACTCACCCTCTCTTGTGACCCTGTGTAGGGAGCAGACGTTTTGAGGGCCTGTTTCTGTTTCTACTTAGTCCCGTCCTTCGTAGGCGGTAAGGTGGTTGATGTCTATAGTACGTGATACGTCTCAGCCCCCATATGTCCCGCAACCTGCCATACATCAGCCGCTGTGACTATAAAAACAAGGTGATAATAAAATGCCCCAGGAGCCTTATGAATACTTAACAAGCGCTAGCGTTTGAGTATCAACGGCAAGATAAACTGCTGCAGAACAGACCTGAATTCTCTGGAATGAAGTTGTCATATATAAGCCCCTTAAACTTCATAAACATGGTGGCTTTTGTTTAGAATAATCAATCCGCCTCCATTGTCAGAAAAATGTTTCTGGCCTTCAGAACCTGGGTGATCAAAATTATTCAGAGTTAGGATCCCATTGATAAATCACACACGAGGTGGTTTCCAGTGTAAACAATGTAATAAATAATGCTACACAGTTGAAGAGCTAAATATTATCAATCACAGAATATTGTACCATTTCAACCTATGAGTATTTTCCTGTAATGAATTACCAGCTTTCAACTAAGTTTTCCTTTTCTCTGTCTCAATATATTATTAATTGATTTAATGTCACTTCCTGAAAGGAAAGCTTAATTGTAGAATAACAAAAAATAATCACAAAGCCTAAAGTGTTAAAATTACTACAGATTCCAAAATAACATTTTTACTTAAAGATTTTTTACTTAAGATTTAAAATATTAATAAAAATGAATATCACTTTATTACCAAAGATAACTGTTAATTTACGCATTGTATTTTTCTGTGATTCAAGTCTGGGTTAGGTATTGGGACATCAATATTAATAAATCATAGATCCCGATCCCTAGAAGAGTGTAGGTTTCTGGGTAAGTCAAATGTGTAAAATAAACAAGCGGATACAACGCAAGGATCTCCTCATCAACTGAAAACCAAAATAGGAATAAGAAAGAACAAAACGATTTCTGCTCTCAGAAATCAACACAATCTATCAAAGCAAATAATATCAAGTACAATAAAATCAGGAAAATATGCTGATTAGACAAGAGGCAGGTCAGCCATTTAAACAGAAAGAGAAAAAAGAGTCACATAGAGGCAAAAAGTCAGTCGTTCTTGTCCACATACGAGCCGGCGGCGGAGTTTTCCAGGTGGGCAGGCCCACCTGCCCGGCCCAGGGTTTGCCGCTGCAGCTGAGATTGTGGCTTCCAGTCAACAGAACCTGATGCCATAAAATCCTCAGGTTCTGCAATGTACACAGGTGCCCGCCTGCCATTCCACGCAAGCATCTCCCTGCTCATTTGCTTTCCTTGCCGCTTATCTACAGGGAGCAGACATAGGGACCCAAAGGTGGACGTTGAGCCGGCTGCGCGGACCTGGCTCAATTTAAATGAACGAAATGGCCTCAGGGAGGCCCCTTGGTGGGAGTTAGCACCTTTATATCCCATCACTCTTATTCCCTGAGACCTGGCTGAGGCTCGTTTCTGAGCACACCAGGCTGAGTCTGAGCCTGGAGGTCCCCCGAGTAAACAAAGACTACCTGTGGCAGCCTGGCTCGGTGCCTAACGCACCTTCCCCATGAAAACACCCCTTCCTTCTCATTGCGTGCCTAAGTCCTCCCAAGCGACCAGGCCCGTGCCGGAGAGGTACAGGTGGCACAGCTAGCGCCGCCTGGGGCGCACCGTGGGGATGAGAGAGCGGCAGCCAGGCCTCCGACGGAGCCTTGACTTTGCCGGCAGCTAACAGACAGGAGCCGCGCCAGGAGGACGATGTTCCCCTTGCAAAGGGCTGGCCCTTTGGGGAAAACAAGGGAGGCGCGGAGTTCAGAATGTCTGAGATACAGGGATGCTCTAGGGAAGGAGGAGGAGGGGACACTGGGAAATGCGGACCCCGAGAGACATTGCACCACTTTCCTGTCGATGACACCATGTATTCAGGGCTCGCTGCGCTCGGTCCCGGCTGCAGACCTGGGCTGCAGCGCTGAATGGGAGGTTGGGCCCGAGAGTGAAGGTCATGGGAAGAAACAAACACACAAACCCGCAAAACCCACCACCCACGGGGCACGCAGACTTCTAGTAAGTGGCGGCGGCATCCGAAACCATGAATAATAGAAACTCTCCGTCAGCTCCCCCCAAATGCACCAGTGGCTTCAAGGAATCTAGGTGAGTCTCCCGCAGACAGTAAGTGGTTCTGAGGAGGAGCCGGGGAGAGAGGGCCGGGGGGGGGGGGGGGGGGGGTCGTTGCTGATTTGCAGCTGTTCCCTGTCCCCGGGAAGCCTTCCTTCCAGCCTTCCCTTACAGCGGCCCACCCGCGTTTGCTTTTGTTTCCATGGTTACCGCCCTCCGATGGGCGGGTGCTTCCGTCAGGCATGAGTGCCCGGTCAATCCTGACTCCATCCCCGTGGCCGTCAGGAAGGCTGGGTGGGGAGCCTGGTGCTTCGTCTGGATGAAGCACAACAACCTAAACAAAACTGGGTGGGGAGGGGGGAGAGAAAGCAGGAGGACAGACAGATGCAGCGTGGGCAGCCTGTCCCGACCAGGAGGAACGACAGGTGGCCGGGCCCCTCCCCGGAGCCCCCTCAGGACTTGGGGGAGGCGGCAGACATTGGCCCACCTTCCTCTCCTTCCACCTCATCAACCTGGGTGGGCTTCGTCCTCCGCAACTTCATCAGCACCCTTTGTATAGACCCTTTATTTATCAAGCACTGGTTTTATAATATAAGAAATCTATGGCTGATGTTTATTTAATACCGACTGTGCTTCAGGCACTGTACCTAATAGCTTGTAATCCTTAACACATTCCCATTAATTAAATATGATCGTATTTTTATGTGTCCTGTTGACCCTTGTATCCCAACGGACCTGTAGCCATGCCTAGAATTGTCCCAATGACAATTTGCAGAATGAATGAATCCCCGTTTTGCAAACTAGAAATCTGAAGACTAAATAAGCATGTAACCGTGTAACTCAGCCTGGGCCGTACTATCTCTGAACCTGAGTCTCCAGCTCAGAATTCTAACGCTGGGCTTCCGGTGTTAAAACCACCGCAGGTTAGGAAGAGCCAGAGTGAGCCTGGCGCGGGTGTCTGACTCGTGTTCCTCCTCAGGAAAGCCAAGTTCTCCAACAAGACACCCGCTTTCTTCAAGCAGACGCCTTCGTTTCTATTCAAGCCTCTGCAGAGTCACGCTTCCGTGACGCGCACTCTGAAGACCAGCCAGGAAAACGCCGTTATCCTTTGTTTCTAAAGATCCAGCATCCTTTTTGCACAGAGCGACCTAGGTGCCCCCAGAGGCACTGGATGCAGGGACGGCCATCACGCGGAGGCCCGCGCCCACCTCCCGGCCGTCGGGGAGCGTGCGGTGTCGGCACAGGACGGGGAACGCGCGGCCGGGCACACTGACCAGGTGAGTGCCACGTCGCACAAGCCACCTGGTGAATGAGGAAAGACTCAGGCCGCGGAGCATGACTGCGGGGAGAGGACAGCGAAGCACCCAACCGTAAGGTGGCAGCGGAAGGTGCCGCCCTAGCCAGCAGCCCCGAGAGGAACGGCAAGCGGGGCACTGCTGCACACGAGAGCCCCCAGGACAGGGCTCCATGAGGTGGCGTCACCCCAAACCGCTCTCTGGGCCGCGTGCCCAGCCCCTGGTGTCCCCGTCCTGCCACCCAACCCAGACCGTCGTCATCAGCAACCAGTCCCGACCTCGGCGACCAGGATGCAGGGAATCCCAGATCTGTATTTGGACGTGACCCATTCCGGCCGGACCGCCCCAGAGAACAGCCTGCAGGTCTGCACCTGAATGGCTCTCTCCTGCTCCTCAGGTCGAACAAAAGCACCCCCGGAGCCCCAGGCGGGTGGGCTCCGGTCCCGTGCCCGCCGTGGAGGTCCTAGCCCTGGCCCTCCTGCCTGCGACAGGGAAACAAAGCGTCTGCTGGCAGAGTCAGCGTAAGCGCCCACTGGGCGCTAAAGATGAAATCGCCCAGCAAACACCCTCGCACGGGGTAGGCGCCTACCTTGCTGGTTTTTAAAATCTGGGGCTACCTTTCTCGAGTTTTCCACTTACTTGCTCAAATTTCCAGGATTTCCTCTCAAAAGTGTTACACTCTAACTAGGCATTTATGCTTCTTGGTCAGCTCTGTCCAGGGTAGCACCATTAGTCACACGTGGCTGTTTGAATATAAATTTTAATGACTTACTTTAAATAAAGTGACATATTCAGCCCTTCAGCTGCATTAACCGCCCATGGAGCACTCGGTGGCACCTCGAGATGGTGGCCTTCTGCTGTGAGCCGACGACACCAGCGTATAAGAGGAACCAACCCAAGACTTAACTGACCTCTGGAAATAGAAATCACACTAAATACCCTGGAAAGATTTGGAAGTATTTCTCCTCAAAAACTTAAGGGCTGAACTAAATATTGCCACAGATTGTGCCTCAGAGGAGTACAATGTCTGATATTTTATGTCCAATTTAATAATTGACATAAAATACAGTACTTGCCATTATTTACTATTCACGCATTCAACCAGCAAATACTATTTGCTCCTATGGGTCAGACCCTTGGTTAAATGCTGAAGATACCATAATGAACAAAATAAATATGTCTCTTCTTTTGAGGTGTTGACAGGTGAAGGACCTGACTTAGATTAATAAAGTTGTAGGAATCGTTAGCTGCTTTATTTTCCCACCTCAAACTCATGGTTTATTCTCCTGTGGCCCTGGGGATGGAAGGAGGAACATTCTATCCCGCTACCATCTTCCTAGTCAAGTCAGAATTGCAGTTTCCAAAGCCCTACACTACTGATCTGACTTACCCAGCCACGAATCCGGGCTCGGTCACCAAGACGGCAGATGAGTTTCACCCCATAAGACCACTGCACTTAATTGAATTGTACGGAGAAGGACAGTGAGGTTAGACTCAGGGGGGTGGGGACAATACTGGAATCTACGCACAAGATCGCCCATGGGTTCAAGCCGGCAGAGTGAGGACAAGTGAGCCCAGTGACTTGCACCCCCTGGAGACGCGGGGGCAGTGGCCGCGGGTGTTGTTCCAGGGCAGGCACAGAGGCACGGGGAGCTTCAAGTTCAAGGGACTTGTCTCCACACTCTCCGTGCGCTCTTGGGGGGGGTCCCAGCCTGAACCAAAATCTCATTCTTTGTGCTATCAGTTTCACAAAAAAAATTAAAAACAAACAAACTCTCTTTCTCTTCTAAACTTCCTTCCAACCAAGGCATCTGCCGACATACACATCATGTTATTATCAGTATCATTACACTGAACGGTCTTAAAATTCAGCTCTGGATGTCATGGGCTCCTCATTTACAAGGAACTAAATTTCAGAATAAATGATCAAACTAAGTTAGTTACATAACTAGATCGCTAGCATCAAGTTCTACCCAAATTGTTCAGGGAAGCTATGCCAAGCTAGCCACATGAAGTTCAGGATGTGTTTTTCCTTGTCAAACTGAAGAAGATAAGTGTGTTTAGTGCACGGAAGATAGAATAATAAAGCACGTTGTACTGTGAATTCCTATTTCCAAAAAAATGTTCAATGCCTTATTTCTATGCCATAAGTTCCTAAATATTCCCTAAATCCCTAAATGGTTATTTTTTTTTAAACCATAAAATCTCCTTTTCCCTCTATCAACGTGTGCGTGCATGTAAGGCTACAGATAAGACAGAAGAATGGAAACTAGCTATAAAATTACCGATGAATAGTGTACCACAATGCCTGGCACATCATTCTTATAACTTTGTAAAACTACTTCACGTACTGCAGAGACGAGTTGTTCCATGCCTACGATTTGTGTCTTTGGAAGTCTATTCATCTTTTCAAAGACACACACCAGATGAAAAGGGTCATCATTCTTACAGATTTTAAACCGAATGACAAGTGAAAAAAGAAACTCACACAAAAAGTAATGGCCCGCATTTATTCTGTCAAAGGATAGTCTCTTGATACAGTAATGAGTCCAAGAGAGTCAAACATTTGTGTGTCCCCGCCCCCTGGTGGCAGCATGGCCTCCGAGGTCAGGAAAGCCAATTTCCACAGGACGACAGACGCTCTGGGCTTGAAAACAGACAAGAAGAAATGAAAGGAGAAGGGAATTATTATATTTAATACATAATAGAATAACCTTATTTTCATCAACATGCGTATCCTTCGTGTAACAGCTGTGGTGAATTTTTAAAAGCTACTTACTGTACAAGAATAGTATAAATGCAAGATCTAAATTAGCCCGAGACAGAAACAAAAAGCAGAATTATGGTTAATTTTTATTGTAGGTTTTCAAAATCGCATTATGGTAATTAGACAGAGCTGTGTTAACCCAGAGACTGTATGGGATTATATGCTAATGTCACTCAGACACGATGAACGCAGACTGAGACCTACTGTGTACACCAGGGACTCGCTTAGATCTTGGGAAGCAAATGATAATAATAAACACAATCTTTGTCCTCACAGTTCATGCCTCGTGAAGAAAACAAAACAAGCAACCAACAATCACACAAACACATTACAATCTCACAGCGATGCTTCTGAAGAGGAAATGGTTCTATGAAAACCAACGCTAAAGCGCTGGATCTAGCGGGTAGGGGGAGGCTAATAAGAGAAAGGGGGTTGCAGAGGATTGGGGAGGGTGTGGAAACTCTTTGTACCTTTTCTGCTCATTCTTACGGTGAACCTAAAACTGCTCTAAAAAAATAAAATCTATTTGAAAAAGAGGAAAAAGCCTTTCGTAGCCCAGGGCCCTGTGGTAGGGAGGAGGGGGCACTACCGGGAAGAGACAGGACAGAGGCTGTGGGCTGGGCGGCGGCGGGGAGCATGCGAGGGCCCAGCAACGTCCACCCTGAAAAAATGGAGGGGCCTCCGAGGAATGTGGGAAAGCACTGGGTTTTGGGGGGGGTCCTTTTCCAAAGAGAGCTGTGGGCGCTGGAGAAGGGGGTGAGCGCAAAGGCAAGTTTGCTGGCAACAAACAAGTAGACAAAACTACAAAAAATCAGGTCATCAATTAGTTGATTCACTGACAACCAACCCATCAAACATACTGACTTGACAAACCATAATCCTACAAGTTTTAAGAAGGATATTCCATTTGATGACTGAATATGAAGTCGTTTGTATGGAGCAAGGAAAGTTTTTGTTTTCATGTGGGAATTCTCAGTGTGTACTGATGTTTACTCCCTTTAATTTTTTTAAGTTTAATTTATTGATTTAGAGAGAGAGAGGAAGCGGGGGGAGAGAGAAAGAAACATCGATTTCTTGTTCCACTTATTCATTCATTCATTGGTTGCTTCTTGTATGTACCCTGACCAGGGATCGAACTTACAGCTTCGGTGTGTTGGGATGACTCTCTAACCAACTGAGCTATTTAGCCAGGGCTAATTTTTTACTCCTTTTAAAGATGTCATTTTTACTGAGCTGAATTTTAGCATTCATCTGTCATCATTTTAGTATTTTCAATCAATTTATTTTTTTACCCTTTAACTTTTTTTTGGTCCATATTGGTCATTTGTTTTCATTGTTTTTTGTTTTTTCAGAAATGATTTTGCAAATTGCCACCAACCAAGTTAAGATACCTTAGCTGTTCGTTGGCAGAAGTCACATTCGTAGTTTCATAGAGATCTGATATTTTTGCCTAATTCTGACTCCTTTGGGTGAATTTAAAACTTAACTCTAAATTTAAGTTAAGTTTAAGTTAAGTTAAGTAAATTTAAGTTAAGTTAAGTTAAGATTAACATCTTATTTAATTAAATTTTAATTTAATTTAAAATTCTGATTTATTTTAGTACCTGTGAGTTTAAGTTTAAAGTTTAATCTTAATTAAAGTTTAATTTATTCTTAAACTTTAAATGCTAGGTATATAAAAGGAAAGCTGGTATGTCGTTTGAGGGAACAGCCAATGATTAGGGAAACGCTTTAATTTTGCCGGAAGAGAAAACGACGCTCAAAGATGGCTGACAGTATTTTCAGAGACAGGCATGTGCTCCCATTACTTATAAAATGGGGGGGGGCAGTTTTTCCTTTGAGAATGTTTTAAATTGAACGTATTGGAGTCACATGGTTAATAACATTATACAGGTTCCAGGGGTGCAGTTCTGTAACACATCACCTGCATGTTGTCTCGCGTGTTCACCCCCCGGGCCAAGCCCCCTTCCATCACCATTGACCCCCCTTTACCCTCTCCCGCCGCCCCACCCCTGTCCCTCTGGCTGTCCCCGCACTGTCGTCCGGTCTAGGGGGCTGCTTTCCGTCCCTTCGCCTTGCCCACCAGCCCCCAACCGCACTCCCCTCTGACAGCGTCAGTCTTTCCTCTGAGTCTCTTTCTGTTTTGTTCATTTATCTTGTTCATTAGAGTCCACGTGTAAGGGAAACCATACGGTACTTGTCTGTCTCTGACCGGCGATGTCACTTGGCACAATACTCCCCAGGTCCACATTCATTTTTAATTAATACTCGTTCTGTTTCGCTCGTCTTTAGCATCGACAGATTTTTTTTTTTCCTGCCAGTGTCTCAGGTGCTTTAGCAGCCTCAAAAAGTTAATATCCAGAAAATCATGTGTCATCACCAGGAACCAAATTTAAACGTCCTAATAGGTTTTACTATTAAACCATGTGGAATATTTGATAAGTATGGTAAAATTTGGTGACTATGATCCCTTGGCAAGTGGCCATTCAGGGAACTGGCCCTTTGGCAAATGTATCTCAGATTAGGAAGAGTCCAGCTTGCCGGAGCCGAGACACGCCCCCTTTTCCCAAGGCCCCCCAATCCCGAAGGAGAGGGGGCTACTCGGAGAGCCATGTCCTTTCTGATGAGCATTTGGAAGGGAGGCGAGAGCCATGCTCCCCGGTGACTTGGGAGGGAGGGCAGGTGAGCAGACAGCTGCCTCTGGGGGCCTTCACAAGGCTCCCCGGTGTGACAACAGTGCAGCCGGTCACGGAGGTGTTTCCCGGCATGAAAGGGAGGGAAGAATGGCCGGGGGCGGCAGGGAGAGGAATTTATCTGGTTTGTTGCTGCTGCTGCTGTTTTTGGTTTCGTTTGCTGGGATCCAGGGAACAGCACGGGCCCACTGGGAAGAGCTGCCTGTGGCTTCCACGCCCCGTCCACCAACTAGCGGGCAGCCCCGGTCACAGCCAGCAGCCTCCGCCACTGTGGTGTCTTCGTTTGAGGAGGCTTGAGAGAAGGCGAGGTCATGAGCTTATTTTAGAAACGCCTCCTGTAAGGTGAGTTTTCTTATGTTCCAATGGAATTTCACACGGAGAAGTAAAGCTTAAGAGCGAGTGGAATTTTGAGGAGAATCCTGAGATGTACAGTCAATGGAAGCACCAAGCTTTGCAATCGATGCGACTGCCAAAACTGATACTGCAGTAGCTATCGAATATTACTATTTTCCTAAGTAAAATAGCGCTGAGAGAATCCCTACCTACTAATTAAAAAGTTAATAAAGGTACAACGGGAAAACAGGTCCCAAATTGCTAAGCAAATACATAGACGTACTATTTCAGAAGCTAAATGAAGAACTAAACAATTAAGAGTAGGGGACAATTTATGATACTGCGGTTCACTTTTCAACCTTATTATTTTTTTTTTTTCCTAGCAAGAAAGGCATTTGCTGTGCAGGTAAAGGCCATGCGGCAAAAGAAAAAGTCCCGATCAAACGGAGGCAGGCTACTTAGGAGGCAGATGAGAGCTTCTGATGCTACCTGGTGACCAGCTAATAATCTATACTTAGTTTTCCAATTTTATTTTGGTTCGTTTCCATACCGTGTCTCTGGCAGCTATGTAAGAAAGTTTAAAGCGAGCGAAAGGACAAACAGTAGCAACAACAACCAACCTCACAGTCTTACGGGAATAATGCTGAACCTGGCGAAACCATCCACTTCTTCTAGAACAAACTCCATCATCGCAGCGAAGGTAGTGAAAGGAGCCACAGACTGGAATTCTCGGTTGAGTTCTAGAAACATCTACTTGAGGAATTTGTGCACAGTCGCTTTCCTGTGGGGGCCTCAGTTTTTCCATCTGGGAAACAACTCAAGTGTGAACGAGATTAGACTGAGTTTACCAAACATTTCTTGGAGGTTTGTTGTCAAACCCCGTGCCAAGGGCTGGGTCCCGGGGGGGATGCTTACGATGCACTCACGGTGCTGAGCTGCTCACCAGCGCCCCCCTTTGTTCCCCGGGCACGTGGAAGACGACGTTTCCTGTCCCACTGTCAACAGACAAACCTGATGATTGGTTCTGGCCAACAACCTGCGAACAGCACAGACCAGGAGGAGGTGCTGTGTCCCTCCTGAGTTTCCAATCTTCCTCTTCTGCCCTGGACGCCAGAGAAGAGCCCTGTTTGAGGAGGAGCCTCGGGTTGAAGTTGCCTGGATCCCCGCATCACCGAACGAACTGGCAGGCAGCTGTCCTGAGTGTGGCCCAGATGCACAGCGGATTCCGCATGAAGGGGAAGCCAACTTCTGTTCTGATCATCCACTGAGCTGGGCACAGCAGACACTGTCCACACGCGTGGGATTTGCTCATTTCATCCATCTAATTGCAGGAAAATAGACTAACGTCATGCATAGTCCCAGCCGGGGTTCACCCTGAACACGCGCACTTGTTCCTAGCTGAGAGCGCGCCCGTGCGTGCCTGTCCCCTTACTCTAACCCCTGCATTAAGTCACTCCTCACCTGTTCTCTTGGGGGACACTCTAGGAAAACACGTGGCTATCGGCACAATTGAAGAGCCATTTCTTAACTCTTTAATGAACACGAGATGTGACTCCAAGTCTTCCGCTCTGAGGAAAACCTGATCACACATACCGCGGCTGCCAAAGCGTCCCCCGCCCGGGCACGCACGGCCCGTGAGCATGTGGGCTGGGGCCGCGGTGGGGGGCGCCTTCCTCCCGGCTAGCCCAGACGGAGGGCTGCCGCCTACACGGTTTTCTTTTTTTAAACATGGGATGGAAACTCATTTTTACTTTTAATGTCAGAGTTAGTCTGAGGCAATTTTCAGAATTCGGCATGAAGCGCAGAAAAAGTAGTCGATGTCCCCTCTCCTCGTGCTGGAATAAAAATAAATACCTGAAATTGTCAGCAACACCCGTCTTGGGTCGCAGAGGCTGGGAATCCTGGCCACGAGCGCAGCCCTGAGCTCCCCCTTTGGATGTCTTCGGAGGTGGGCTTTTCCTGTCTGCCATCTGGGTTTTTCACATCTGCCGTCCTTAGAAACATTTCATGCATTTCCCCGTCCATCCGGGGATGGCCCCTCAACAGCCGCGCCGTGGCGAGAAGCCCAGTCTCGCCGTCCTGGTCGCGGTCCTCTACCTCTGCTCCACCACAGACTCTTCCTGCTCTCTTCTGGCTCCTTCAGAGCCCAAAAGGGCAACCTGTCCTCCAACGCCGCTATAACCTACTGTACATCCCTGTCTCCCAGGGCAGAGAGAAATGCGTTCAAAGGACCTGAGTCGACCCATGGCCCTGCCGTGAGTGTGTGGCGGTCCCCATTCTCATGGTGCCCCTTCCCATCAGCCCCACCGAAGCGGCCCACCGGGGAGTCTCCTCTGTCCCAGACCTCGAACTTACAAACCCTCTTCATCCAAAGGGCACAGTGAGCTCAGCCAGCCACGTGTACCCCGACTCTTCCCCGCCAACCTGCGCCTGGCCCTCGGCATTCTTCAAGTCCCGCCACGGGCCACTCACACGGGACACCTGCCCTCAGCCCTCCCTCTCCGCCAGCACACACAGAACTGTAATTAGGGGGTCAGGTGTGAGAGTGTGTCTGTATGTCTCTCTCCCGTCGGACGGTCTGCCTGTCCCAGGGTCCTGCTCAGTGACTGCCTGCTGAACAGGCAGAGCGGGGAGGGACCATCTCTTACTAAAGAAGAGAGATCAGTCAGATTGGGGCCCTGCCAAGGCTGATGGAGGCCCTGGGAGAGACCGCCGCACCCTTCGGCGTTGAGGAAAGACGCATTCGACTCTAACGGTAAGTCATGGCAAGAGCCTGGCCCTTTACACTGTCCCTGCTGAGAGCACCGCATCCTTGGGGATACTCTTGCTCCCCTCTCGTCTTTGACAACTGCCAGAGCATTGAAGTGACGTGTCTGCTCTTGCCCCAGTCACTGAGGATACAAAGCAGCCCAGCAAAACGCCCGCGGAGGAGAATGGAAACGGAAGGCGCTCTCGCGGGCTCCCCGAGCCGACGTCGCTGACGCCACTGTGCGCTGGGCCGCCTCCCCGGCAGGGCGTCCTCTCCGTGCCACACGCACGCCGCCCACCCGAGGACGGTCCTGTGGCCCCTCCACTGTGTGGCGACTCGGAGCCCTGCGTGACCCCCAGACTGGCCCACGGACACTCACGGGACAGCCCAGGACTGCCCTGTCCTCGTATCAGGTGCTGTGCCCAGAAGTGCGAGCGCCCGGAATAGGGTCCTGAGCCAACACAGCTGGGACCCGGGTCCTGGGAGGAAGAATGTCCCCCAGAGGGCTTTCCAAAGACAAAGAGAAATGGCTTCTCCATTAAAAATTACCTAATTCATTTGTCAGGCTGATTCCCAGAATTTAAAATCTCATTGGACACTCCGGTCCTTACCTCTGATGGCTCGTAAAAGGTTATCTGAAATGTTCGTATCATATTTTGCCATCTATAATGTACACTTTTTGCCCAAATTTTTGAGGGAAAAATAAGGGTGCACATTATGCCTGGATAGGATGATTATACACCATGGGTATAAAAAGCCCGTGAACAATGCACGCAGAACATGGATGCACATTATACACGGCAAAATGCAGTGATTACGGACTCTCATGGTCTGGCAACAATCCAAACACCAAGGACAAATATACGCAGAGGAGCAAGGCAGCTATAAATGTTATTAGTCAAGTAGAGTCTCAGAATTTCTTCTTACTGAATAAAATCAACCATGTAAGTGGATTCCAGAAATTGATTCAAGAAATACTTACCAGGCGCCTGGTAAGGACCTGGTACTGATGGAATGAAAAAAAATGAATAAATCCTTAACTTCTCTTTTCTTCAGCAATTTCATGTGCCAACGGCCATAATGAAGTACCTCACTCAGGCACGTTGTGAGGTTACGGCGTTAACACGGGAAAGAGGCCCTGAGGACCGGGCACCTCGTGGATGCTCCGGACTGACAGCTGGTTATTTTCATTCACAACAAGGCAGACCGTTCAGCCCCATGGGCAAGACTGAAGTCGAGACGGACCTCGTTCTGGACCAGGAGACAATTAGACATTGGAATCGAAAGACCTGCACGACTTCGGGCTTGGACCGTTTCGGGCTTGAGCTCCAGGATGGCTCCGGGGAGGAATTCGGCAGGTGCAATCGAGAACAGGCTGAAGCTGCGGGGGCTGGGAAACACCTAGACGATGAAGATGGACGAGCCATCGGACAGATGGCTGGAGAACCGCCTGGAGAGGTCCAGCGGCAGACACGAGTGCGCCATCTGCTGGTGTGGACATCGTCATGGCAACCAGGGTAGACCCCCCTTCCCTAACAGACCAGGGAGAGGGAGGAACCTGGGGGCCTTGCTGGTGACTGCATGTCCTGGGGACAGGTCACTCAGCTCCTCTGAGCCTGGCCAACCGCCGGTCAAGCGGTGTCGTGCCAACCGGCTTGCTAGGCTGTACTGAAGATTACTACACTTTATTTTGTTCCAGTCATCCAACATATATGAAGGACTGCAAAAAGCTAACTACCTTCCCCATCACTTACAATCAAATTACACAAAAACATTTTCAAGACTGTTTTTACTCCCTGTTTTTTTATTCTTGAGTATTTGTAGACTAGTGATGAATTTTAGCCGGGGGCAATGAGAATACCAGCGTCTTCATGCTCCTTTTGAAATCTTAAACAATCTTTCTTAAATTACACGTATCGGGTACCAGTGACGATTATTTAACAGGAAGATTCCTTAGCTGCTCCCTAGACCTTCTGAGCCAGCAGGACGCAAAGAAGAATCTGCATCTTTAGCGAGCGCCCAAGCTGATTCTACGCTCACACTCCAGAGGGGCACAGCAGACCCTTCCCTGTGGCTCTTTAACAGTAACACAGAAACAAGCGCAAGTGCTGGGAGCAACGTGCCCCCGCCCCCCCGTGAGACTCACACGTGAAGCCTACCCGCTAACCCCCTTCCCCCAGTGCTGCCGCTGCACTAACTCTGCCCGCCTACCCTCCACAGCATCACCAGGCAAAACTCGGCAGAGTCCTCCAGCCTGGACGTATGACTGGCCTGCCTGGAAATGGGAATCCTTGGCTTCCTCCTGAACTGCCCCGAGAAGCACTGTATTATCATTCTAGACCAGAGCCTGGCCCAGCCTGAGACCCCTCAGAATCCCTCTCAGAGAACACTGCCCCCTCCTGTCTCGGTCTGGCCTCATCGCCCAGCCGGTTGCGTGCTTTACCACCAGCACACACGTTACACGGTGTTAGACCCAGGAAATGGGCTGCTGATTAAGAATAAATATTGTCTCACAGCTGTTGGAAGTTTCAAACACTTCCGACTGATTGCACAAAGAAAATAGGTCCGATCTGTTCCGCTCTGCAAAATGTCAGTAGAGAGAGACAAGCTACGCAGGCACATCTGATACTTTCCTTTCGCACACATTCCAGGGTAGGCTGGAAACCAGGGAGGCACGAAGAGGAATTCAGGTTTCGGGAGAAGAGAGACGGGGCCAGCCTCTGCCCAGGGCGCCCGAGCCGGTCGCGGGCTCCTGGCGCTGCATTAACCTGCAGAGGGAGGGCGTTCCTCTCCAGTCTCGGGGCACCGTCCTAGCGCACGGCTTTGCAAACTCCCTTGTTCATCGCACCTGGGATCAGCGACACAGGGCCCACACGCACATGTTTTTGGCCCCCTGACAGCGACGTGCCCATTTCTCAGCAGCTGGAGCAGACGGGCGGAGGCAAGCCGGGAGCCGCGGGCGCGTTCTGAAATAGCACTCAAAGCCAGTGATTAAAACGCCTTTAACTCTGTTCGCTAACAACATTTGCCGGCTCAACTCTCCCCAGCTCAGCCCCTCCCCCAACGTTCGCCAAATCACCACTGTTCGAAACAAAGGAAAGATAATCCTTCCCTGGACAAAGACCTCGAGACAGTGAAAGAACAGCCCAGTCTCTCTCGAGAACGAGGGTGGGTGTCCATTCCCGCTGGTGAGCTGTGTCATTCCCCTCTGAAGGCCGGGGCTGCCGCACACAGGCCAAAGCACACGGCACCCTGAACAGGCCCCAGCCCATGGAATAGCCACAGGCCAGCTGCCACGTCCCGCCCGGGAGCACAGTGGACCCTCCAGCTTCCACCCTTGGGGGCAGAAAAATCTTTGGTCTCTTAAAATATATATATTGATATTTTTTTCTAGAAGAAGCCAGCATGCGTGCATATTTCTTCCTTGGACGGAAGAGAGACCTGTTCACCAGGGAAAGGGGTCCCCCGCCTGCTTGCGCCCGGGGCTTGCTTTGACTCCATGGCCACCCATGGCATTGTCACCAACGGCAAGTCCCCCTGTGCACAGAGCTGGTAGCGGCCGACCCTGGGCGACGCAAGGGGCCCGTTGGGGGTCGCGGTTTCCATCTCAGGAGAACTGTCAGAGGCAGGAGAGGAAGGGGCCACCTTTGTCCCTGTTCCTTTTGATAATTCTCTCTCCCTCGCACCTAACAAAATCAAAGTGCAGCGTCATTTCCAGGAATCCCTAACGGCTCAGGATCTCAAAACCTGAGGATTAAAGAAAAAAGTGTTCTCTAATCACTGCAAATTAAATTAAACTCATTCCAGTGTAATTCAATTTGCCTCTTCCCTGTTCAAGACACTCCTTGATGATGATTCAGTTACAATATGTTGTGCAAGCATTCTTTGCAAAGGTTTACTATTATTGCTTTCAACAAAGTAAAAATTATTAACCTCATTCTGAATACCATAGAAAGTCGGAGGCTCAGCACATGCCAGTAGCTTGCATAGGATCCAGGAGCTAGGAATACAAAATGCTTCTGAGCCCACTAGTCTTTTACTGTAAATCCATCACGGTACAGGAAAGACTAGTTCTAGGGCAAAGTCTTCGTTCGTTTGGCAGCTGTAACAAAATGCTATTGACTGGGTGGCTTATAAATAACAGGAATTTATTTCTCATAGAGTCCAAGATCAAGGCACCGGGGAGGTTCAGCGTCTGGTGAGAACCCAGCTTCTGGTTCATTTCTGCCCTGCAGCTCCTTCTAGCTGGGACCTCGCATGGAGGAGGGGCCAGGGAGCTCCCTGAGGTCTCAGATGCGAGGGCACTAATCCCGTGAATGAGGGCCTCATCCTCAATACTTAATCACTCCCAGAAGCCCCACCTCCTAATGCCTTCCCCTTGCAGGACGAAGACTTTAACATACTGAGGGGCGCATATAAACATTCAGTTCCTCTTACGTGTAGAGAATGAATAAAAACGTTCAGCAAGATGTTTAGGTTAAATGAGATGCTTGATGCTCACACTGGAGGTGAACGTTACCTGAATTCTTATAAAGTAGTTGGGTACAGTTGAAAATAATCTATGCGGAAAAACCAATAAGTGAGCAACCTCGATCTCTACCAGACATTAAAACTATATACCCTTTCTTGACACTCTATGATTTTAGTGCAACTTTGTTTGCTATGTGCATGTTTCCCAGCTATTACAGGAGGCAGAGCTGCAGGTTTGGATTGTGACTGAGCTGTATGGAGGACGTCTCCGAGCACCTGCTGCGCCCCCCGTGAGGAAAACAATCGCAGACAATGTCATGTGGTCACTTGGCCTCTCTATTTTGGTGACAATGGGATGCCCAGAGTAAGAAGTCACAGACGCCCATTTCTGGCGGGGGCGGGGGGGCGGGGTTTGACCAAATAGCCAGGTCCCAAGGATGGCTGCCGGGCCCTGGAGCAGCCATGGAGTCTTGGAAGATGCTCCCGTTTTCCACAGGCCTGACTTCCCGTGAGACTGGAAGGCAGCGTTCCCTGCATCCTCGTTTCTGCACGAAGGCTCGCAGTCACTCGCTTCCCGGGAGGCCGCTCCTGAGCACCTGACTGGCGACACATGCACCAGCGTCACCGGTTTTTAACCACTAAAAGCAAGAACTTTTTTATTTGCATTTAGAGCCATAGGGGGGAAAAAGAAGAAGAAGAAGAAAAAAACAAAAACAAAACACCAAAAGACAAACAAAAAATACAATTACTCCTCAGATAGCTTAGCAACCTCCTATGGTCTGTGAGTCGACCATAAACAGCGAATAAAATAAAGTTTTCCATGATCACGGCCTCAGAACAGGGGCCTCCGCGGCAGCGCTGTGTGGTCTGACGCAGCCTGGGGGTCATCTGGGCTCCGCTCTTACTAGACATGGGACCTTAGGCGAGTTACTTTGCCTGCCTGGTCCGAAGGGCTCTTCCCTTTAGAACTCACCCTTACGTCACAGGGTCATCCGCGGGGTGGGGGTGGGGGCGTTGAGGGGGGAACCAATACCTGTAAAGCACTAAAAACAGCGCATAGAGCATTGTTATCTTTGGCTTTCCTTTTGACGCTCCTCGTCTTTAGTTAACAGCTAGAGACTAGTCGTTAGTTAACAAGTAGGCTAGTTAACCACTACAACCACCACGACAAATGTGTCCTCTGACGTTTCTCCCGAAGTTTTCATTCTCTCATGTTTAGGAGGAGGCCCTCCTGCCCCGAGTCCTTCCACCCGCCCCCGACCAGGCCCCCCCATTTCTCAAGTGAGCCACCGGCCCGGCGCACGGGAAGCATGCGAACGTTCAAAGGCGGCCCTAGGGAAAGGGCCCCCACGCCGGCCTCCACCCACCGCCGCCCCCCTCGGCCCCACAGAGGCCGGGCGTTAGGTACCCAAGAGGGGAGGCGGCCAGGAGCCCTTCACGGCCCGCCCGCCCCCATCGCGGCCCCCTCAGGCAGGTTCTGCTGTCAGGGCTTCTGGTCTGACATGTCCTCTGTTTCCAGACCCACGACCACAGTTCCTCGTCAGCGTGCACAAAATGCCTTAACAATAAATAAAACCGGCGAGCAGCTCCCAGCCGCCAGGTCCGACATAGTAATAAAGTCCAGTTGACGGGCTGTCAAAGGATCATTTACTTTCATTCTCTACACGTAAGAGGAGCTTCCGAAACTCTGAAGCATGCCAATGCGTACATTAAAATAAAATCTTCTCTATCAGATAGTTTGACCTTCAAAGCAAGGGTAAGGCCAGGTATCAAATTAAGCAGCGGAAAAGAAAATCGAGATGCCTAATACTCTATGTTAGAAACTTGACATGGTTCAATAAAATAAAATATTCATATTTTAGTTACCCAGTGAAAATATTTTCTAGTCACCACAGCAAATGGATGACTGACAAGCCACCTAATAAATGAAGCCTGAGACTTTAAGAAGAAACTCATGCTACCTTGAGTTATAAGTGACACGGAATGAAAAACAACTATGTCGTCCCAGGAAGCAGACGGGGGGAGATTTCAGCGGATTTCTCAGTGTAGTAGAAACATCTTCTTGGTGACGCATAAGTAAAGAGCAGAAGAAGGCAAGACCATAGCTTACAGTAATTGTGAGAGCAGGAAAGAGAAAGTGAAACATAATTTGCTTTTCACTTGCGGGTTTGAGTTTGACATGTTCGAAAAATTGTGGCAGGGTAATCAACAGATTTAGGAAAAGAATGGCAGTTACAAAAGTATCGGCTGTAGATAAGAAAGGAATCAGAATTCGCTTATTCACATCATTCAGTGGTACGTGAGCACGTGAGCAGCCCTCATCATGGGGAACTTGCTATCAACACAGCAGTCCGTTCCACATCTGGACAGCTGACCGCCGGGCAGTCCTGCTGTTCACTTTGAACCAAAGTCTACTGCCACGGTTCCGAGTTTTGTTCCCCAGGTTACGGAGAGGAGGTCTCGGTCCGTTTTCATCCAGCAGCCGTTCCAAGAAAGAGCTCAGCCTGCGCCTCCCTTAACACGCTCCTTCCTGCCTCCGGCAAAGGCACACCCAGATCTGCGCCCAGAAGTCAGCGGAGCAAAAGGTTAGCCTCGGGTCATGGTAAGCAAGGAAATATAGAGCAAGGTAAAATGTTTATTTTGTTAAAAAGGAGAAGTAGGCACTCCGTTCATCCATTCGGACATTTAAATAGATCTCGGTTTGCACCCCAGCTCCTAGCCCCCTGAAACAGCTAAGATAGACAGTGATTCTAATCAACGAGACAAGTCGGAGTTCCGCGCGCCCAGCCCCGCAGGCCCTGCCAGACCGAACACCCAGGCCCAAGGTCTCACGAGTCTGCGAGGAGCCAAGTCAAGCCACGTGTCCGAATTCTCCCCAAGCGGGAGCCATCTCAGCCCGGATATGTTTCCTTCCTCCCAGAACACCTCTCTGAGTAGCAGGACATTTGAGACCCTTGGACTTCTGAGACTGAGCCTCAGATTCCAGGGTCTGTCTGAGTTTTTCACAAATGGCCTAATGGTACACAGCAGACTTGTTGAACTTGAGGATATGAGAAAATACATTTTCCACTGACCTTCTAATAACCTCCTCGGTTCGTTTTACATAGTCTGCTACCTGATATAGTCCTGCTAAAATTTTATTTCTCCATTACAGTGCCAAGTACACGTTGACAGTATACTGTTCACAGAAGCTGGGTATGATGTAGAGGCAAGGTTAAGGGCCAAGGTCGAAGACGCAGCATTTTCATGTAATCCACAGTGGCAGGGGCCAATCACATGCTTAAACTTGAGTTAGATTTTGCACCAGCAAAGGAGAGATGAAAGGGTTCCAGATCCCACGGGAAGTGACTGAAAAATAACTTCAATGGCGTTGGGGGCTTAGACCTCATACGTGGGGGCTTCCAGACTAATCATGGCTCTGAGACACGGGACCCAATCATGTGCCTCCAAACCCACAATGTAGTCTCATCTCTCCTCTCTTAGATGCTGAATGGTGATATTATATTATATTATATTCACTATCCTGTGAAACAGAATAACTTAAAGTCTAAGCAGAGCTGTGAGCACCAAGTGGATAGCTGATATCAAAAGCTAAAGCTGGTCTAGATTTGGAAATAAGTCCCAGCTCCGTGAAGCAGCTTCTCCTCTCCATGGGAAGGGAGGGGGCAGTGTACTTCAATACAAGGCAGCAGGTACTACGCGCATGAAAGGGAGAGGTCCCCCCGGGCTCCAGCAGAGATGGGAGGCTTCCCAGGAACTGCAGCCCTTTCCTTGAGCCCATGAAGGAAAAGGAAGAGGCAGGGAGCCCTGCCGGTGCGGCTCAGTAGACTGAGTGCCGGCCTGCGAACCAAAGGGTCTCTGGTTCAATTCCCAGTCAGGGCATATGCCTGGGTTACGGGCCAGGTTCCCAGTAGGGGGCGCACGAGAGGCAGTCACACACTGATGTTTCTTTCCCTCTCTTTCTCTCTCCTTTCCCCTCTGCCTAAAAATAAAGAAACAGAATCTTTAAAAAAAAATAAAAGAAAGAAAGAAAAGAAAGAAAGAAGGATAAATGGCAGGGAGACAGCAAGGGATTTCAGGTGTCAGGAGGTGTGTGACCGCAATGTGAAGGCCTCTGTCCCATTGGGCTGGAGAGAAGGGCTCAGCGAGAGGCAAGGACAGAAGGCAGACGGGAGGAGGCCAGAGGACAAAGGTCCCTAAAGGCCTCGTGGATCATGAAGAGCTCAGTTTGTCAGAAACAGAAGGGCGTCCCAGAGAAGACGATTTTTTTTGCTGGCGTGATTTAAACTGCTGGCACAAAGCGCTCACGATGAGCGCACTGGTTTTAGTTGGACTTGCTATTGTTTTAAAATCTCTACAGACAACCCATCCGCCTTTTGCCTCACCCAGGAGCTGACAGCTCCATGTCCCCCAAGGTGCTCCGAGGGGTGAGAGTCAGTCGCAGGAACGTTCTTGTGACACAGGAGGGTCACACTTGACATGGCTCAGATTCTCTCTCTCCCCCTCCCGCCGCCCTGCCCAACCCTCCTTACAACTTTCTAGGCATCAGCTAACCCTCACACATCCATTCTCTCTCTCAATCCCCAAACAACCCCTTAACTATTGTTATCCCCCTGTACAAATGCGGAAACGAGACCCGCCCAAGGCCACACGGCCAATAGTCAAGCGCAGGCATCCTTGGCACCAGAGGGCATGTCCTTAACAGTTTCCTTATTTTAATTGGCACCAAGGATTAGTAGGTTTGCACCTATTTACAACGTATTTGTGCTTCAAAACGGCTATCACTCATGAGTTTTCTGACACGTTCTCTGCTGCCACCATCTGGCCTCTTGTAAAACTTTCTCCCTCTTCTTACGTCATTTTCGGCTTAATCGGAGCTTTGCCTTCCCTTGAAAAAGGACTGAAATGTAAATGTTTGTGAACTGGATTTATTTCACTTAAACATTCCTAATCTTATCAATATACCCTTCTTTACTTGTCTGCATTGCGTTAGGGCCCTAAAGAGATTAAAGTGGAGATGAACTAGAGAGACAATTCCGAGCAGGTCACAAATTGCCATTGTCAAAATGGAAGGATAATATTTTAATATGTGGAATTATATCGGTTTGCAACTTTTGAGTCACTCTGATAAAATGTTTACTTTTACTGGCTACCGAACCGTTTATAATAGCTAATGAAGGTTTGAGGTTGATTATTAGTGGGTGCTCATTATTTATAACATCACTAAGGTTAATGCAGATCATTCAGAGCTTCCTCTATTTGAAATTAAAGTCCTATTTTTAAACATGTATAAATGTCAAAGATCTCTGGCCTCCACTCAAGGCTCCATATTGGATCACCCCAGATACTGAAGTTTTTAATCCTAAAGTGTTTCACGTGATAATGCTTTTAAGATACTAAGTGAGTCTTTTTAAAGTTCTGCAGAATGAGTCATTCTAGACAACCATTTCTGAAAACAGTTCCATTTAAAGGCTTTGTGCAAAAGAAGCGAGCACCCCGACTTTCTGTGAAGCCCACACCCGGCCCTCGGCGCCCACAGAGTCGGCTGGAGAGAGACTCAGGGTTTGGAACCTTGGCCAGTGACACCCGTCTAATTTAGGGATTGACGGAAACACACGCTTCCTTATTTGGGGGGCCTTTGGAGGTATTTCCATTTAGTGACAGAAAGAGAGCTTCGAACTCTGCTAGAAGCGATCCATTTTTTCCCCCCTGCTTTCTGAGAAAAGCAAAATCAAGAAAACTCTGCTTGTTCCTCCCAATGGTCCTCAGGAACCGCAGCGGCTCTGGCGTTGCTCTTGGATCGGCCTGGCGCACGGAGCCAAGTTCCCGGCAAGCGGGCCTCTTAATTCCAGGCGCCCTGAGAGCAAAAGGGCCCCGGCCCAGAAGTGCTGAGGCAACGCGCCCCACCCTGAGAAGGGCACCGGGGGCCCACCTGTGGCTCGCGGGCTGGGCTCGGACGGATGAACTTCTGCCGCGCAGGAAGCGCCTGCCTCTAGGCAGCAGTGGGCCATGAGGTCGAACTTGCGGCAGCCCTGCCGAGAAGCCTTAGGGTCAGCTTATGAAAGGGGGTGTGTGTATCTCAGTGCTCCGTGCAGAGAGAATAAAAGGAGTGGGAAGACTGGAAGTAGCATCCCGTGCTCTCCGTGATACCGTCCACTCTCTAAGGTGATAAGTCATGCCCTGGCTGGCGTGGCTCCGTGGACAGAGCGCCGGCTTCCGCTGAACCAAAGCGAGGCCATTTCAACTCCCAGTCAGGGCGCCTGCCTGGGTTGCAGGCCAGGTCCCCCAGTAGGGGGCGCGCGAGAGGCAACCACATGTTGCTGTTTCCCTCTCTTCCTCCCTCCCTTCCTTGCTCTCTAAAAATAAAAACAAAAAATAAAATCTCTAAAAAAAATAAAATAAAATGGCAGGTCATAACCGACTTTCCTTTATTGTTCTTTCTGTAACCTGCCTCCTGGCCCCACGACTCTGCCCTGAGAGTCATCACCGTCTCAGTTTCTAACCCAGAGGTTTCTTCTCCGCTCTCGGCCGCCTTAGCCTCTGGCATGTTTGATATTGTAGACACACCTTTTAAAACCCCCCTTTTCCGCAGCAGCCAACTCACCCCCCTCCCCCCCTTTCTCCTCATCCTTGCTTTATCCTTGTCCCTGATAAGGGAGTAGCCTGCGGGGTGCAAAAGTATTCCGTCTTCACGTTCAGCGGTGGGGAGACAGCATGGTGTTTAAGAATCAGGTCTCAAAGCCGACACATCTGAACTGCGTCTCCAACTACACTGTTTACTACGGGCACCTACAATAACTTCCTAAATTTTCTCTGGGCCTCAGTTCCCAAAGCCTGTGAATGCAGGTCAAAATCAGAGTACCACTTTGGGAGGGTTCAGAGAATTCAATTAGCTAATGTTTGAAAAATCTTTGTCAAATGTATAGCCCACGAGTTTTTAAATAAATATTGTTATCATTATCGTTTCTAATTCCTGTGGCCTTTGACAGACAAAATCAGAAGTGAGTCAGCCCCAGCGATCTTCCCCAGAGAGTAAGGAAGCAACCGCTGGATTTTGACTCGCTGGCATGGAATTGCAAAACCAGGGAGCTGGCAAGGACCACACAGTCCAGGAGTCAGCAGGCCAGCACCCACGGCGCAAAGGAATCCCCACCCTGTTCTTGTAGATGATGAGTTACAGGAACGCAGCTCCGCCCCCTCCCTCACGGATGGGCTGCGGCTCTTTTGTGCTCCGATAGCATCACTGAGTAACTGTGAGAGAGCCTCAAATATTTCACAGAAAAAGGCTGCTGACCCCTAAACTGGCCTAACCCCGTCATTTTCCCAATGAGAAAATTAAATGCAATCGTATAATGCAAAAATCGCTAAGAAATTTCCCAAAGCATCCTCTTCCTCAGTTTACAGGCAACTTGTAGGCAGGCAGGCCGTTTGCAAATAGAAACAGAACTTGCTTCCTTTGCTCGTTTCGCCCCCGACAGGATCCCAGTTTCCTTCCTGGGACGGGATAGTGTCACCGTCACGCACCCTGACTCGAACCCTGAAGAAGAAAGTAACTCCCATCAGGGTCAGAAATACCTGAGGTTATACAGGCAGCTTGAGCCCATGCCAAAAGCTGGGTTTTATTTAATGTAAAGAAAGATGGCAGTTCCCAACTTTGACACAAAGCAGGGGTGCCAGATGCCGCACAAACGGCTGCCCCCTGGCCCCGAAGACCAGGCTGACCCCCGAAGCAGAAGCAGGCAGGAGCCAGCCGGCTCAGCGGTTTCAGGGAAAGAGCAGGGGGCACCCGTCGGGGAGACCAGACCCAAAGCAGGAGGGGGGCGCGTGGCATTTAATCACTGGCTACAGAGAGGGTCAGTGGACTGTCCAGAAAGAGGGACGTTTCCCAGTGGAAGCTTCAGTTTGCTTCTACTCGTGCTCAGTCCTCGTGCAGCATGAACATCACAGACGGAAGCCGCCCCTGGGGGCCCCAGGGGCGGCACTTAGCTCCGCCCGGGAGCTTCCAAAGCTGACCATGAGGTGCCCGCCCCTGCTGGCGGTGGCGTGAAGAAGGCAGAGAAAAGGACACATCGTTCCGCCTCCCGGACTGCGGCTCCGGTCCCTTCTGTGCCGCGGAGGATGGCGTTGGCCCAGAGCGGCGTGCACTCTTTAAGGGATGCGGAGAGGACCTGGAGCGGTTGCCGCCAGACCCTCTCTGTGGCGTCCCTGCGGCAGGGCCTGGCAGTCCCCGGGCTCAGGAGGACGAAGCGTGACTGTCACAAACGCAGGCGGCGGTCCCTGTGCCGGATGCTGTCCTTCAGCTCCTCTGGGGGTCCCCTCCGGCGTTTCCAACAGCTCCCACCTGACTGTACCGCAGACTAGAGTGTGGGGACCACCGGTTTATTGAAATCAGCTCGGCCACTGTCTAGCTTGGTGGCTTTGAGCAACTTACTGACAATGAGTGTAATATAACCTACGTTGCTAGCCATCAAGGTTTATGGAGTTAGAGAATTAAGAGGGAGGAGCCCACGGCGCCACGTCACTGTCAGCTGTGGCACCTGGAAGAGATGGAGCCAGAGCGGAAACGGCGGAACTGCTCCCCAGCAAGGCCTGAGGAGGTCCCCACGCGGACAGCGTGAGGTTTTTTTTTAATGGACTCAAGGAAAAGCATTCTAATTTTACTTAACGTTAGCATAGCTTTTTGTGTTACCTTGCCTCTCTTCTCTATCCCATAGATTTGATAGGCTAGACTAACATCTAACATGGATTTTCATGAGAATGAAGAAAATCTCAGAAATAAGCAACTGAGCAAAGATCCTTGTAGTACAGGCTGCACCGTTAAAAGGCAGGGGGCGGAGCTGAGCTACCCCAGAGCAGAAGCCATCAGAACCCATGAACGTAGCCGTAGACGCGTGAACGTAGCCGTAGACTAAACTAATGCACACTTTGCTCTCCCTGGTGGCTTAATAACCCTTCTGCTGGCTAAAAGCCATGAGATGCAAACCTGGACTTCACCTTCTCCGGAGCTTTGTTCCCCTGTATGCACAGCAGCCCGGTCCGTCTGGGATTTTCCTGACAAAGCAGAAGCAGCAGAAGCAGGTGCGTCTGAAGCCACAGGCCCTAGGGAAGTCTCAGACCTGCTTCTCTGCTCTTCTCTGCCACTATCTATGGTTCACGGCGGGGCTGCGCCACGGTCCTCTTGAAGCCACAAGCGCTCCAGGGACCAAGGGACTAGGTGGCCAGGAAAATTCATTTACGTAGGCGGGAAGCAACATCGTCTCACAGTCTATTTGTAAGAAATGCTTCACTGAAAGATTCGCCCGAGCATATAATAATAACAGGGAACAAGTATAGTATATGTGTTATGTATGGGATCTTTTACTACACCGTTCCATTTAATCCTCACAAGAAGTCTGGGCAGCAGGCTGGTATCCCATTTCGCACATGAGGGAAGTGAGAAAGAGAAAAATGGCGATGCATCTATGCACTGAACGTCTCATCAGGGGCCAGCCCAGGTTGACTGGGCTGCACATTTCACAATTGGAACCATGACAACAAGCGAGACCCATGGCTTTGATGTGCCTATCTGTTAGCAAACTAATTTTTGTTTGCCTTGAGTCACATTTCTCTGTTAGGCATTATTATTACTTTTCTTTAAAATCTAAGCATCATCCCAACGTAAGGGGCTGTGTCTTTAAGGCAAACATTGGATGGATGAGGGGATATGTCAGAGTTTAGAGGACCTGCCAGGTATCTTAACTCCGAATCCTCTTTCTTGTAAGGAGCACCCACCGGCACTGTTCTCCCGCCCGCTGTCCAGATTAGCAGTTCTTCACATGTCCCTGCAGTGACCACAGAAACACAGCTAGTCAGTTATTTCTTTTTGTCAGAGAGTGTGATGTCAGGGGGCAGCCCACCAGACCACCCTCACTCCTGACACCAGCTGCAAGTTCAGGGTCCCCAAGACCACACTGAGGTGAAACAGCTGCCTAGGAAGACTCACAGAACCTACTGGAAGCTCTCACATTCACGATCCCGGTTTAGGATTCAAATAAAGTAAGGTTCAAAGACACAAATTAAAATCAGCTGAGAGAAGAGGCACCTAAGGCAGAGTCTGGGAACGTTCCAGACTCAGAGGGCCAGGCTGTTCTCTCCTGGTCCGTCCGGGGCCGCATCCCTTTCCCAGCAACGACATGGGCTGACCACCCGTTGCGCTGCCCACCAGGAAGGCTCCCTCATGCTGGGGTGTCTCGTCTTATTCAGGCCCCACGGCGGCAGCCCACGCGGCTGACCTCAGTGTCCAGCAACTCTGGAAGTTGAGCTGACACCATGTGACTCAAAGCTCCTACCATAAATAACACGGTTCGGCGATCTGGCACGGCCCAAACCTCAGTCACACAGGGACACGCCTATCGGGCATGGCTTTGCGAGGGCTTAGAGCCGAGGGCAGCGGGCGCGCCTCTCTTTGGCAAGGTTAAATTATTCGCTACGTGGAGAATTTAAGGAAAATTCAAGGTTTTTTTCCAAGAATATATTTTCTGACGTAGGATATCTAGGAGCCCAACTCCAGCCACGGGGCCAGCGTGTGAACATCATTTTCCAAGCACATTGTTCCTTCAGAAAATATGATTTAAAAAGGAACTAGAGCTGGTTCAGAAGTCAGCCAAGAACTACAGTGTGAGCACAGGTTAGCATCCAACCCCACAGGCCCCAACGTGCAATTAGAGCTATTTCTTGCGACCAGATTAGAGACTCTAACTACGGAGGCAGAGTTTAGAGTGTCCATAGCCCGGGAGCCCGTCCAATAACTCGATTCCGGGGTCAGGCCTCTCCTACGGGGTGGCCCGCAGCCCCGTCTTCATCTTCCTTCTCCCACCTGGCCCTCCAGGGTCTTCTGGCTCCTTCTCTTCGTCGCTTTGACTGCCAAGGAAGCATGTGGTCTGTCCACCTGAAACTCCAGGTTTCGGTCCATTCGGACCATTTACCAGCGTGCTGAAATCTCAGAGGCTTCCATCCTATCCCAGTTATTTCACTTATCAGGTCTTTGGGTTGAAAGCAGCAGCAACTTAATTGTAATTAATCTGAGGAAAGGTTCTGGACACAGAGAACAGGGACACTACGTGGCTTCTGTGGCACAAACCGCCCCCCGTCCCCGGGCGCATCACTCTGTTACAGCAGCTCTGGCAAACTAATACACAGACGAAGTAAGTACTTCTTGTCATTTGAGGCTCATGTTTTATGGGTGCCTCGTCTGACTGGTCGAAGACCTGTAGCACTTTAAAAGAAGTGTCTCTTTTGCATGTGCAACTGCAGTCTCTTACATTTCATTGTCATGCATCAGCCTACACCTGTCGGTGTTTCTGTTCACATCACAGGTGTTATCCTGTGTGGCAGATAAATACAGCTACCACGAAACCCTAGACTCATTAGCCATGCATCAGGAATAAAGATCTTAATTTCAAATATTGTTCTTTACAGACCCAGAGCTCTATTTGATTCTTCTAATAGATTCCAATTTTATGCCAAAATACTCTATCTTTTTATTCACTTTGACCACCTTTTCTTTGATGTTTTTTAACCTATTAATCATGGTAATTTTGGACTCCTTACCTAATATATTATATAGGTCTATCACCTCTAAGTCCTTCTTTATTTTTTTTTTTTTAATCTCTTGATTACTAGTCACTTTTCCTGCTTACTTTCATGTCTAATCCTTGTTTATTACATGCTGGACATTTTAAGTGATACATTGCAGACTCTCTAAAGTATGTTATCTTCTTCCAGAGAGCGTTAAGTTTTTATCTAGCAGGTCAGGAAGTTTCTGGAGGATCAGCCTGATCCTCCCACTGCTGGGTTTAGTCTCCGTCAGGGTGGGTTTGTTCACTTTTGCCCTTCCTCCAAGCATCCAGCCCCTACGCCCCAGAGCTGCAAAACCACGGAAACTGCTAATTATGTATTTCAGCCTCCCTGCATGTTTTCCTCTGCTCCATCTCTCGCAGTCTCCCCCTGTGAGTGTGCAGTTTTATGAGTCAGCCGAAGGCCCACCGTAAATTTTTATGTAGGATTTGGGGGCCCTTCTGCAGTTCTCTCCTCTCCGATACACTCCCTTCAGATCCCAGTCACTATGGCAACTCCACATACAGTCCTTGTCTCCTTTCACAGCAAAAAATGCTGTCCTCTGCTTGGACGCTGGTGCCCCAGACAGCGGTCTGGAAATCGCAGGGGGCAGAAATCAGGGCAAACATAGAACACAGCTCCCCTTAGCTCAGAGGTCTCAGCCTCCCGTGGGCTACTGCCCGTGTCCTATAAATAACTATTTTCTACATTTTTCCGCATTTATCTATGTTTTGGTGGAAGGGAAATTATCTAACAAGCTCGTTAATCATGGCCAAAATTGAAAGTCTCAAATACAGTGTTCCGCCCTCATGATTTATTTCTCTGCTTTTCCATACCCCCCCCCTTTCCTCTTGTATCTTAGAACTATTGATATAACACAATAAAGGCGTATTTTCAGTAGATAACTTCACAGATAACCACGATCCTCCTAGAAGAAGCATCAGCAGCCATCGCCCCTGGGCACGAAATCTCTAGAACAGTGCCAGCAGGCATTCCAGTCCGTGAACACACACGCGTCTGGGTCTCTCACCCTCTGGGGACGCTGTGGAAGAAACATGCCTTCTAAACCCGCTTCCCAGCCGCCAGCTGACTCAAAGGCCACCTCATGGAAAGACAGAACGAGGCCACGGGTGAAGACGTGCTCTCCATACAACGCTTGGTGGAGGCGCAAAGCTGGCATCGGGTGAAGCTGCAGGTGCGGGGCTGGCGGGATCCCCGCAGTTGCCCGGCCCTTGCTATCCCTTTGCAAAGGCGCACTTTGGCCAGGCCCAGCCAATACGCTTCAGTTTGTTCCAGGAAAATGACTCTGCTTATTGACACCGTGCTGTGGTGGAAATTATGCATAACTGTTTCCATAATTACAGGCCCACGCTCCATGGATGTGAAGCAGAAGTGTTTTCGCGGCTCCGGGGCGGAAGCCTTCGCAGCTACAGGCTCGAGTCCTGCCCGTGCTCAGCTCCCTGTCTTTCCCGTTCGCCCAGAGCAGAGGTGCGGCGACCGACGTCGGGATGGGCCCCCCAAGGCTTCTGCGGCGAGGCTCCAGGAAGAAGGAAACCTGGGGCCAGGCCCATCCCTCGCCTGCTGCGAGCCATGCAGTCTTATGTCAGGCGTTTCATCCACAGCTCTGTTGACGTCACAGGTGTGTTATTAAAAAACTGTACAATTGTTAGACCCTCCAAGGTGCTGCGAAGCAAGACACTGAATAAACAGAGGATGTTTGCTTCGCCAAATGGCAGCATCTCAGCACCCAGAAGAAAGATGCCAAGCCGCCTGCTAAGGTTGTCCATGATCCGACGCCAACTGCCTCAAGACAAACGGTGTAACATCCTCGCTCCCCACCCCCAGTCTTCAGCATGGTCAGCTTAACACCCCCACTCCCCTAAGCGTACCTGCGTCTTTAGGTCTTCTTGCCCTTGCTCATGTCTTCGCTCCGCCAGCAAGATCTCTGCCTTCCACGCTCCGCCTTTGTTTTCGGGTCCTGTCTCCCCTGCTCCCTCCACCCTCACTCCCTCCAGGGAGACCCAGCCTAGCGTTCAAGCTCCGGTTTCATTAACAGAGCAGCTACTGCTGTTGGGCATTTACAAGGCGCCAGGAGCTCAGCGGAATGCTTTACATGACGTACTCTGCCTAGTTCTTCCAACATCGGCCAAGTGGGTTGCCTGAAGCCGGCGGGTTGAGGGAACACAAGCAAAGCTCAGAGCTTGCTCAGATCACAGAGCTAGAAATGAAGCCCACGCCTGTCTCTGTGTCACGCTGATGTGACCACCCACGAAAATGCGCTGCCACTGTTACTAACTGTCCACGGGGACTCTCGACTCCATACTACGGCAATTCCTCCCAGTCCAAGCCAAGGTCCCCCACGGTTCAGAGCCTGACATTTGTAATAGTGTCCTGGCTGCTGTTTGTTTTATATTCTGTTTGAATGTGTTATATTTTGAATGAATGTGTTTTGTTTCTTTCCCTAAGAGTATGATAAGCCTATTAAAGACACAGCATCCTGCAAACACATACAAACACTGGTCTTACTTTACAGTCGTGAGTATGTTTTTGCTTCCTCCTTATCACCTTGCGTATTTTTATGTCCAGTAATCTAGCCCAGCCAGTAAGTTGTTCCCATTTGTCAAGAGTCCAAATGCAGGGGGTTCGGTGACAGAGCATGAGGTGGAGCAGGCCACCACAGGCGCAATGAGAGGCAACATACTATGTCCAGGGCAGCAGGCTGTGATTCTGAAGTTGATAAGAGCTATCAGAACTTAAACAAAGCATTCCTTTTTTGTAACATAATAGAATGTTTGCCAAAAATATTAATATAAGACGGCATTCTGTATACAAATGAGTCATAATATATCCAAATCAACTACTGGTAGTTACTAATAGAAGTAAGTAGCGGTTACTTCTTTGTACAGAATATGTTTCCATATGCCATAACGCAAAGGTAGAATCAAGGATAAAATAAATTAACATTGTATTTTACATCTCAAGAATAAGGAACATCGGATCCATTCATGCAGAGCGATGTGGTAGATTAAGAAAACTATTTAGAAAATGCAGGAGGAAAAGCACCCTAGTCAGATAAACTTAGAAAATAAAGGGGAAATCTTTAGAGCTTGAATGAAGTAGGTCATTCCTTGAGGGGCAAGAGCGAATTATATAAGCGAGCGCTTACTGACAAAATGAAGTCAAACCCGAAGCCTGAAGATAATGACTGGCCCCCGGGGGACCCCGGTCCTGCGGGGACTCCTAGGGTTCCGACCGCAGTGAGGTTTTTCTCAAACGCAAGAGGAGCAAAGGTCTCACAGGGTTGCCTCCCGGTAGGTATGAAATTTCTCCAGGGCTCATTTTTCTCATTCCAAATTACTTGGCTCAGAACGCACAGCTCTCATCTGGCACCACGGGAACGGAATATGAAAGGAAATAAATTAGAGCGGCCAGCCACTCACTGGGCAGTGCCCTGGCCGGGGAGCCCACGCCACCCTCCAGTGACCGGCGTCGCGGGGGAGGAGGACTACGGCCGCTCGGTGATGCAGGCGTCAGCTCTGCGGGTCACTGCACACGGTCCACTGTTTCAGGGCGTGGGAGCCTACGGGGAATCCTTCCCTTGTTTACGAGTTTCTGTCCCCTGTGCAGACTGAGATAACACCCTCGTTCTTTCCTTCAAAAGGCTCCAGGATGACTGGTGAAAAGGCCCTTCCAGGAGCCAGGGCGCCAAGGTGTTTTGAATAACAAATCATTTCTTTGAAGTCTGCATCTGGCTACTACCCGGAACCTCAGCGGGCTTTCCTGACGTCCTCGGGCGCCTGGGAACCCCCAGGCTTCGCGGCCCCAGGCTCCCACCAGCGGCTGGCCTCTCCGGAGCCCACGGTTCTCCAGCCATGTGACTGTGCCATCAACTGCGTTGCGTAAAAGCGGCTGCAGGTACTGCGTCCAAGAGCCCGCGTTCAAATCTCAGTTCTGCCTTTCGTGAGCCTTGTGACCTTGGACAAACCAGGCATCTGTCGAACCTCAGCAACTTTCTCTGTAAAGGGAAAATAGCACCTGCCTGCGCGCATGCGCCGGACCACGGCGAGGCTCCCGCGAACGGGCCGCGCGGGGGCCATGCGCCCCGCCCCTGCGGCAGCTCCCGCGGCCTCCTCCCCGCCCCCGCCGGCAGGGGCCGCTGCGAAGACCTTTGCTCGTTTCCTTCCAGTCTTTTCCTGGACCATGTGTACATGTGTTTATGGACGTGTATAGATTTACTTTTTAAAGTATAGGTATTTTAGAGTGATATACGATACTTCCATATATCATGACATATGTGCCCGTAGGTTTATAAATGTTCTTCCAAAACATGGTCAGTAACAGCTTAATATAAATCCATCATATATCATACATGTATGAGGTATGATGTATACATGTGTGCATTTTCATGTTATCAAAATTATTTCCCAACATGGTGAATGTGCCTGCATTAAAATTAAGGTGGTTAACAATTCTACCTCATGCATGAGCTATTAGTTATTGGATCATTTGCTCTTTTTAACTCAGTAAGAATATTCATTTCCAGTTGGGTTTTTTGTTGTTGTTGTTGTTCTTTCGTTTCGTTTTGTTGTTTTTCTTGGTGAGGTGACTGGGTTTATTTGCCATCATAAACAAGATTGCGGTGAACATCTCTGTGATCTTCTCATGAGTCTCCAAGTCCGTGAAGGAGGCTTCTAGACCTGGCATCACTGGGTTTAAGTTCAGACCTCCCTAAGGCCCTCACTGACCCATGATCAGATTCTGTTCCTGAGCACCGTGCTGTTTAGACAAAGTGGGAGAAGGTCAATACTTATGGCAGCCACCTCATGAACAACTATTTTAATCATTAGCAGTCTCACAGGCAAAAACAGAACGTCTCTTCATTGCTTCATGATTATGAGCGAGTTGAAAATTTGGCGTGTTTATTGATTTTAGTTGCTCTGTCATGAATTCTCGCTTCCTGTCTTTGCTCCACTCTCAATATTTTCTTTATTGATTCGTAAGCATTATTTACACTTTAAGAAATTAATTTTTCAAGCTTGCTCGCTCTCTCGCTCTCTCTCTCTCTGCCTGTCTGCAATATGAGGGCAGAGCAAGCAGGCACCGTCTGCTTGAGCTCTCTCACTGGAATCCAGCCAAGCCGGTGCCCTGACCTTGGACTTCCAGTCCCCAGAACTAGGATAAAGTAAAGTCTTGTTCTTTAAGTCACCCGGCGATAGTTGGGGCAACCAGAACAGACTAACAGGATAAACTTCAGGGTCCTGCTGCGCACGGGCTTCCCCGATTAACCCCGGCAGCCACGACGCCCACAAGGAGAGTTCAGATCCGGTGAGGCCTGCAGACTTTCACACTCGTGCCCGGGGTGAGATGAGCTCCGCTTATGTGGCTTAAATGCTTTCTGAAATAATTGGCTGCAATAGAATTCTTGTTGTGTACACACCTCTTCCAAGGATGTTCTCGCTGATGTGCCCCACGTGGCTGACCCATCGTAACACGCATACACGGCACGGTCCGCCCCTACGCTGAGGGAAGATGGTTGTATCCAAATTCAAGACACCTCAGCTTTTATTCTGAACACAGTATTAAGAGGGGGAGATTTGATCACTGATATTCATGCACTTAACAAGTATCATTGCTCACCTATTAGATGCCAAGCTCTATGTTGAGTATTAAACAATAGTCTAAATAAACAGTTCCTGCCCTCTCGGAACCTGCCATCTAGTCTGGTGGATGGGCCCACCTCTTTTCTATAAGCAAGTATGGAAAACTACTTTTATATGCTTAAAAATAGATCTGCATGCAGCTTCATTCTGAGCCACAGGGAAGCAGTTAAGTGGCTCGCTCTTAACGCCTCCCTTTGATTTCCATCTCCGAAGTGTGTTGTCTCCTTCTCTCTCTCTCCCCCCACCCCCTTTCCCCCCATCTCTCTCCCCACTACCTGGAGGAAAGATCCCCCCAGGTGACTGCTTCCGTATTCAACTACAGAAGAGAATACTGAAGAGACAAGTGTTCGCTGTGCTTTAGCCAGAAGATCCTAAGAGTCCGCGGCCGATCGCTGCCGAGACCGATGCACGTCTGGCCCATCTGTGTGGCGGTCACCGCCTTCATCACCCAACCCTGAGTCCCCCGCGTGCAAGAGGCCTTGCTACGCAGCAGCGCCGTCATTTTATATTCGCGAATCCGGCAGAAGGTACCCGGCGTCCCGGGGTCCTGGCCGGACAGTACTGAGGGTAGCACAAGCCGACTGGGCGGAGGGGGCCGCTGGAGGCTCGTTCCCTGCTGAGGCCTGCGGCACAGCCAACAGGGCAAGGACAGGGACGGGGCCCTTGTTTCTAAGGGCCGACATCCTAGGCAACCTTCGTCGAGTCTTTGGCAGTTTGTACATCATTTTTCTTCTCTAAAATGGGAATAATGAAAGTTTCTCATCCCTAGATGTCCTGCTAAAAGTCTTGGAATTTTCAGAAGGAAGATCAGGCCATTTGAATCTTGTCAATATATTGTACCTTAAAATATGAGTATATTTATTTCAACAAAATAAAAGCTATAAATTATCGAACACTTGCTGAGTGTCATATCCTTTATTAAATTCTGTCTTATCCTAAATACAACCCTATGAGTGGATATTATTATTCTCTCTCTTGCACAGGCTAGAAAATCAAGGCATAAAGAGGACACACAGCCAGCAAACACTGGAGTCATGATTTTTACCAACACTTATTAGGACACAATGTTGCCTCTCTGGGTTTTCATTAGGGGCTTCCCCATATCCCCAGCCCCGATGCCAGCGCCCCCCACCCCCCGACCTGTTAGCGCTGCCCTAGAAGCAGACAGAGGTCACCCACTGCATCACACAGAAGCAACTGGATGAAGCTGTGTGGCACGTTGCTTGGAGTTAGACCGTGCGCTTCCGGTCACTCCTGCGGGGGCCTGGGCAATTTATCGGGCCTTTCCGCGTTTTATTTTCTCATCTGTAAAACAGACGTGATAGTAACAACATTGATTGCAGGGTTATCGTAAGTATTAAGTGAGATAAGCCCCATTAAGCACTCAGTGTCTATCATTTATGTCGGTGGCTTGTGTTAACACACGAAGACTGTGTCTTTTTAAGCTTTGTGTTCTCTGCCCTTACTTCATGCCTGGCTGCCGGCGGGTTCTCAGGAACTGTCTGATAAATCAATGAGTATAAGGTAGGCCGTGGGTCATTAACATGGGTCATTAACTGGGCCTACACCAGACCCAGGTTTATAGTAAACGTGAAGTTTGAGAGGTGACCAAGGTCAGCTACTCAGTCACCCAAAGGAGAGGTAGGAGATGCAGGCAGGGCAAACACGACCCTGAGGTGCAGAGCAAGATCAAGGTTAAGGTGGCAGAAGCTTAAGGAAGGACGCAGGGCACAGGAAGGCGGGGGTGCTGGTCCCCATAGCCAAAGCTGACTTGTCCGCCCTTCCGTCTGTGAACAAACATTGCTGGGCACTTTCTCTGTGTCCAGATCTGTGCGAGGCTCTGACACTGCAATAAAGAAGACCATTACAAGAACCTATTTTTCTCATTTTCTTGTCAAGTTCATTGCCTTATCACACTTATTTGAACTGCAAAGAAAGTTGCTACTGGAGTAGTTAGAGGGGGTCTCTCCTGCCTTAATGTTTATGTTTATATATTCATGGGACGGGTTGCCTTTTGCAGAATTTGTTCCCTACCAAAAACATAGAGAAGCGTCTTCCTAAGTCAGGAGCTCACCTCACTCCCTCTGAAAATACAGAAGGGGCACAGGGACAGACAGGGTGAGCAGGGGAAAGGGTCTGAGAAGAGGTATCTTCGGGGAAATGTAAGCTGAGAGCCTCCTCCCTACTGCCCATGGCAGGGGTGGGGGGTGGGGTCCAGCATCCCCTCTTTTCTCCCGCCCCCCGCCCCAGGGACTTCAGTGAGACCACTTGAAGAACTAGGTTTCCCTTTCCACAGACGCGCACAGAAGACAAAGAGCTGACTCGCACCAGCCAAGGGGAACCGTGGCCGCTCCTTCGCGGGCGGCCCTGCTGGGATCGAGCTGTCCTCCTGCAGTTCTATTGGGACAAGGGCCAAGGGAACATTTCTGGTGGATGGGATGCAAGTCCCTCAGTAGAGCGAGCTGGCGTGGTGTCCGAGCGGTCCCCTCGAGGCAGAGCCCCGGGGGGGCAACGGAATCCCCGGAAAAGAAGCAAGAAGTTACTTGGTTCCTGGGGACGGCCAAAGGGAGCTACCGGGGACCTGCAAGGACACAGAAATGGATCGGACAAGGACAACACACCTAAGAATGAGAGGTCCCGGGGAGGAGGGTCCCAGAAGAACTCACAAAAAGGCCCACCAGACAGAAAACTCTCTTAGAAACGTGCCCCGCCAGGACAGCCAGTGGATGACCTTCTCTATCCCCATTTCCTCTTGCCCTTTCACACCTCAGCAGGGTCAGGGACGAGCTCGAGGACCGGGATGAGAGGATGATGCAGGAGGAGGAAGCGGAGAGCAGAAAAAGATAAAAGCCTGCCCTGTCCTGCCTGTCACGCCAATCAACAGAGACCCGAGTTGGAAAAGGGAAAAACAGCTGATCCAGAACCCGGTTCACTTTGTAGAAACATCTTAGACTTGGCAACTCGGATTCTTTCACTGACACTAGGTAGTAGGTTTGCATCTTAAAAGAGATGGTAGGATGCGCTCACGCCTGAGTGGGAGCAGGAACACCGGGGAAGCTGCCCAAGGTCTGATTTGGCATCAAGGGACCATTACTCTCCCTGGACATCTGAAATAGGACTGAGGGGGACAACAGTAAAGTTACATTTCAATAATAATAATAAAGTTGCATGTCATGAGGCACGTGTTTCCACAAAGGCCTGAATCTCGTGATTAATCCATCTCGATCTCTCTCTCTCTTCCTTCCGTTTTCCTCCCTCCTTTCGTCTCTCCTGTCTGCACGCCTTTTTGTATGTCAAAGAAATTGAAAATAATTGTATTATAACATGCCAAGATAGGTAAATAACGTCCTCAACACAATCTAATTGGTCGCCTCTCTTAGTCAGCACCTTATGGCAAAGGGCAGATCTCACACCCAAAGCTCTGAGCCTAGAGAGAGCCTTGTACATTGTAGGTGCTCCATGAATACAAACTGTCACTGCTTTAAACAACGCTCCTTGGGCACTGCCAAGGGACAAGTCACCCTGAGCATCACTCCTTTTTTCTTTTTACACTTTGATCTGCCTATGCGACCTACAAAGAAATGTATTGTATTATGCATTCCTCTGTGATTCATACTTTTTGTTTGCAGATACCAAGCCCCATCCCAATCATTAAAAATAATAAATCACACTTGTACATTCCAAACTCTGAAGAAAGTTAAATATTGACAAATTTCTGCATGGCAGATAAAGAACAATTCATTGAGACGGGATCTAAAAGAATGATTCTTTATACATCTTTTTGAAAAACCTACCAGAAACTTGGCCTGAACATCATAGCAATAATTCATCTGACCGTAATGTTATCGCTGCTTTTAACTTCCTCAGATCCATGCAAGAATAAAACATAGCATGATCAACAAGAGCTGCTGGTCAAACAAATTTTCTTCTGGAGGCTAAACTTTTCCTACTGCCGATTGCAATCCCTTAGAAGACATAGTAGGCGGAGCAGAAATTGTTTCCCTTTTCCCTCTGCCCTTCCCTTCTCCAAAGTCAAACGGTAAAACATGTTGGAATTTTAGGCATCTAATGTTACCAGAAAATCCTAAATTTTCTGGATTCTTATGAAAACATGCACCCATGAAATCAAATACCCAAATGCTATGAACAATTTTATGAATCTTTGTGGTCTCCAAAGTACTTCCCTTATTCGTCAACTCTGCAAAAGCTGCCCGGTCTCCCTGAGCGAGGCTCTATCATCCTTAATTTATAGATCTGGAAACTGAAACACCAGGTCAACCGACTAATAGGGCTGGGTTATAACTCCAATCTTAGACTTCAGAACCCAAACCCTTTGTGCATTTCAGTAATTCATGCTTCTTTGGCCTCTTTAAAGAAAATACTTCCCGAGCCCTGGCTGGTGTGGCTCAATGTGTTGAGTGCCAGCTTGCAAACCAAAGGGTCACTGGTTTGATTCCCAGTCGGGGCACGTGCCTGGGTTGTGGGCCAGGTCCCCAGTAGGGGGCACGCGAGAGGCAACCACACATGGGTGCTTCTCCCCCTCTCTTTCTCCTTTCCTTCCCCTCTCTCTAAAAATAAATCTTTTTTAAAAAAAGAAAGAAAGAAAATACTTCCTGCTCTTGCCTGACAGTTGGTCACCCGTACGCAAGCAGAGCGATCCAACAGCCAGGACACCCGAGGAGGGCAGAGGCCCTGGTTCCTCTTTCATGGTCCCCGGACAGCCAGGAGAGACAGTCAATACTCGCTCGGGCTTTCCGGTTTCCTCGTGTGAAACAGGCCTTCGGGGAAGGCAGTGAGCATGGGAAGGGAGCTGTGGGGGTGGAAGGGGTAGCAGGTGGCGAGGGAACTTGAAAGGAAGAGAGCCGACTTGAGCATTTCCCGGAGTGTGGGTCAGCACAGACCTCAGCAGACAGCATGAGCAAATTCAGGGAGGCCATGAAGACGTGACCGGGAGATGGAGCAGAACACCCACAAGCATCTATCACTCCCTGCGACTCTAGCATCTGGCGGGGCTGGGCAGCTCCATACGCGGAGCCTGTCAATCAGTCAACAGCTCTGGGTGGACTCCCACCCTGGGCTGAGCAGGAGCCGGTGCAGGTGGGCTTATCTGGGAGGATAAGGGGTGGGAAGACGAAGCGGAAACATGCATGAGGGGCTTTGAGCTCTTTAAGGATAAACACCAATACTCTCAGGTGCCATCCACAATGTCTGTTTATGGTTCTAGATGAGAGAATTTAATTGTATATTATAAGTGAGCATGTTTTGCTTACCCCTGTGGAAACAGGGGCTGATAAACCAGCCTCGCCAGGTAGGCACAGTTGGTAATATCACTCTCACTAGAACACCAAGTTTTTTTTCTCAGACAGCTTTGTTTGCTGTCTCTCTGTGCAATACCTTAAATATTGCTCACCTTGAGCAGGCGCATGTGAGCTACGTCCCTCCTTCCCCCCCGCCCCCGCGACCTCCATTGAAGAGCCCCAGCCATGAACTTGTCTTCTTCCCTTATTAGTGACTTTTATTTCAACTGTCTTTCCCTTCCTGTTTATACTCACACCGTTCAACAGATACGCCCACAGTCAAAGAAGCTTAAGAAATTTTAAAAATTTGAACTCACAAACATAATAATCATGGGTGACGTTTCTCAAATAGTTCATTAATTGGCAAAAGATTAACAGAGTCTTGTAAATAAATATTTTTCCAAAGTGCATTTATATTTTTAAAGCATATTACCAAGTACTTTTCCAATTACCTAACATGTGGTTCATGGATATTATCTTCCTTTAAAGGACAGTTATGTAGGGAAAAAACAACGGAAGCCAAATTAATTCTCAACATCGTATGCATGTGTTTTCTATCACGCTGGCCTCCGCAACGCGATACAATGGATGCCACTAGATGAGCCCATGGCTTTCATGAAAGTGGGAGCGATATTATAATTTGAACTTCACCACAAAGATCATTCCCGGCTCTAATTACTTCTTGGCGTGGGGTGGTTTTGCATTTCCTCAGCATGCGGATAAGCCTGGCGATAGACACAGTTGGGGACTTGGACCGTTTTAACACCGCACTCCACAGAAAGGCCACTCAGCTCTGGCCGCCCATCAAAGTCCCAAGTAAGTCTTTACGAAACCAACACTGGGGGAAGCTTCGAACAGTCATTTCCTTTCTGCAGGGAATAACGTCTTGCTCCTAGAACTCTGTCCGCATACAAACTCCAAGTCACTTTTAATCCGCCACTCTCCCCGGAGCACGCCTCTCCTTCTGAGGCGCAGCGAGCTGGCAGAGAAACGGCGGTCCTCGCTCCGCCAGGCCCTGCCACCCCGCCCGGGGAAGCCCAGGCTGAAGGGCTTTTGCGGGACAAGCCCACAAGGACCAAGCCTGGCAAGGGCGTGCCAGCCCATTTCCCTGTGTTGGCGAAAGAGGAAGTTACTATCCTTGCAAATATTTTAAAATCTGTGCCTACTGTGGAGCCCGCGCTTCTTTCCCCAAAAGACTCAGAAAGGAACGATCGGGGTGCTTTGAATAAACTGAGTGTTAGGCCCGGGTGAGAACACTGTCCACCCTGAGTCTCCGCAGAAGTGATTTAGGGCCCCCCCAAAGGCAAAGGCGGGGGAATGTAGCAGAACACGTGGCCCATCACACACGTACACATACAGGCACGTGTGTACACGCACATACGCCTACAGCCAATGTAGCACACTCCTATTCATCTTTTAATTTTGAACTTTTATATATGAGTTCCTTTGGAAAAAAGATTATGCTGTCAAGAAAAAGAAATTGATTCCAGTTCAATCCCCTTATTTCATAAACAAGAAAACTAAGGTCTAAAGAGAGGGAGTGACGTTCCCAAACTGCAGCAATAACAAGCAAGCGAGGGCTGGAATCCCAGCCGGACAGAGACCTAGCCTCTTGTTAGTACTCTGTTCTTTTTCTTCACCTCAGCCAGTCAAAAGTTCACCAAATGTGTCCACCTCTGTGACCGACATTGCTTAACCAAAAGAAGGCAAAGGTACTATCATGCTATTAATTCCACCAAGCATATAGGTTGACTCAATGAAAATCAATAAAATTGAAGTTTCCTGTCTCACACATTTTTTGAAACCCTCCCAAAGCCCAAGGCAGAGTCTTCCTTTCCACCTTCCTCCCGATCGAGGGCACTTGAGTCCAGACGGGGGCCTCGCAGACGTGCAGCCCGGCACGCCTGCCCGGGCGATGTGAGTCAGCGGCCCAAGCGTGACCCAGACCCAGAGCAGATCTGTTTCCTGAATACGTTTCTGAAAAGTAAGCTTTTGAGGAGGAGGGATGGCTTAGGAAAACGATTACAGGACTAAGGCTTAGGAAAACAAAATCATATTTTTAGTTCATCCATATTGTCTGCCAATACGTTTTCTGAGCGCGGAAAAGAAAAGAACCTGCAGAAGTAAGCCCTGCATTCGGCGCCTATTTTTTTTTTCCTGGTGACTTTTGCCTCTTTGAGCAAAGAGCAGACATTTTGAAAGCCTTGTAGGGTAGAGGAAGAAACCTTCTCCAGTGAAACACCCCATATTTTGGGTTGTGATACCAAAGGGCTAAGACCTAAGAATAAAGATAAGCCAGAAATAGTTCAACCTTTGCTAGGACTGAAACACAGTTTCATATCATCTACTGTCTATAATTAGGAGATGATCTGGGGTTGCTAGTGTTCCTAGGCTCTTGCCAAAAAAAGAAAAAAAAGAAAAAGAAAAAGAGAAACCCTACAATTAATAAGACCTGGGATAACTATCATATGCTTCACATTAACTTCATAGTGTTTCATTACACATTGTTTAGCACAATCAAAAGTCAACAGACAATGGGATGAAAAACCAAGAGAATTAAGAGGACAGATTAGAGCTTTGGGAGATCAGATAATGAAGATTTTACAACCCAAACGTAAGCCTTCATTTATACTTCCAAAAAGACAGAAACAACCTTAAAAATTTTAACCAAGAAATGGAAACTTCAAAGCAAACCGAAACTCAGCACATAAAAAATACAAGAATTGATCATAAAAACTCAATGGATGAATCTAAAACTGATGATACAAAAATGAGGACAGAATTCGGACAGAATTCATGAACTAGAAGCAAAACTGGAATAACGCCATCAACGTGAAACCCAGAGGAAGAAAACACAGGAGGGAGGGCGGGAGAGGGGGCTACGGGGTCGGGGGTGGGGGGTGGAGTCTAACTACTTGGAGCTGAAGTCCCCGGAGAACACAGAGTAAAGTGGCAGAAAGGAGGAATCCCACCGCTGCCGAGGAAGTCACACGAGGGGAAAATAAAATGACAGAATTCTCAGCCATACCCCAAGGACTGTATAACTAGCCTAGCTGCCCTTTGCCAGAATTCAGAAGCGAACTGTGACAGTTATTCTCCTTAGTAAACAATTAACTAAAATAAATGAGTATTGAAGTGCATGATAGTTATATTGTTTTACTGTTTAGTCTTTCAATGTATTTTATATTTTTTCTTTAGTGCTTTTAAATAACATGTTTATTAGCCTCCCAAAATCCAAGGCAAACAGTATTGTACAGTTGCATGAGGCGAGCTTTTAAATACAAGTTCAGTTCCAAGGAACAAGACTCAGCAAATATTTGACATACTCTTCAAATAGTCTTATCAGACTCACTGTGACCAAGAGGTAGTTGAACTCTTGGGAGTTTTCGCCCAATGACGTGGCACTGGGTAATCAATTAGGAATAAAGGAAATACCAGGGAGAATTTTAAGCTGTAAAGTATATTCGAATTTCACAAAGATTCTCTCCCAAAAGCTTTTGATAAAAATGTTGCCATTCCCAAGCATTGCAGAAAGATGTCTCCTATAGAAGCCAATTAACCTGAGGCCCATTTGGATTCTACTTCATATCATATAAAATAAAACTGATTAGACTGGTAACTAGCAGCTCAGGCTCTTGAGGTTCAAGGAAATTGATGATAAATTGCTTAACTCATCGAACAATGAATGTCTCTGGCAACCTGCTGGGGGCCAAAGTCACCTGAAAGGATTCATTTACTTCTAAAAGGTGAGTCATTCACTACCCGCCCACTAGTCGAATTGGGTCAATACTGGTAAAACTTTTCCAATACTGTCTTAGTCATTTTCACTCCGCAACTGAGAGGAAGAAAAATCGATTTGATATACAGTGCTTCTAAATAATTGTGCTTTATCAAGCTTGACGAATTGTGCTCAAAACACACACACACACACACACACACACACACAAATGAGATTTCTTCACAATTCCAACACATTGTAAAAAGTCCCAGGATTCCACAACACAACTGGGTCCACCTGTCAACAGCAACAAGGGGTCCTTTTAGAGCATGTGGAACAGCCACTGTTGTGAAGAGGATGAAATTTAATGCTGAAATTATAGAGGCAACTCCATGATAACAATGATTTAGAAAATGATTCTCTTTCAGAAGCTGAACTATTTCTTGAAGGCCTGTCAGAGATCAAAGGGGAAAGAAAGTAGAATTCAGAACAAAGGAAAAACAAATAGCAAAGCTGGCCGCCAAGCGAAGTTTACACAGGACCGGCAGAGAGGAGATCAACAACGCCGCGACTAGGATTCCAGACGAGGTGCGGAAGTTGGAACAAAAGTCAAGCCAAGGAAGCAAAGCAGCCCCATTCAGAGTCTTCCCCACATCGGCACGAAACTGTCAGGTGAGCGAGGCTGTAGGGCAATCTGTCTCCTTCATGAAAGGACAACTGACTGGCAGCCTTGGTCTTTGGACAATGCCAATGTGGGTCACGAGGTCACTCTGCTGCTGTCAATCAAGAGGCCAGGTCTAGCCCTTAGACGTGGGCGGGACGATGTTTTCAGTGTTAGTTCTGTGGTTTTTGTGGAGCAGAATCCCTCCTTTGGTGCGGCGCTTTCTCAGTTGACAAAGGTGACCTGGCCAAGGTAAAGGGTAGACAAAGCAGGCGATGAGCAGCAGCATTTGCTGGGCTCCAGGGGACAGACTCGCTACAGCAAGCACCTGGTGCCGGTCTCCTGAGTGAAGGCGAGGAGAAGGGGGAACCACTCCCACGTCAGGGACACTGCGCAGGCGTCAGTTAGTAGAGGTCACCGAGTTCCACCGGTCCCCACGGCAGGGCCCCTTCTCTGCGGCTGCCTCCATCGGTGGGCCCCCACCCCCAACTCGAGCACGTTCAGGAAAGAGAGCTGGCAAATTCTCAAGATTGCCCATTCTACTTGTTCTTCTTTTTCTGTTTTTAATTTGGATAAGGAGTACAGTCACAGGCATAAATGGTTGACATTATAAAGACACTGGTAAAAGGCCCCCCTCCCGTCCCCCTGCCCAGTTCCACATGCCCGCCCCCAGCACCTCTGGGCCCCGCCCGGCATCGAAGGATCATCGTTCGAAAGTTCTGGGCTATTCTTCTAGGGATTTTACTCTGCAAAAGTGAAGGCAAATGTGTTTGTTCCAGTCCCACTTTTAAAGAATTCCACCTCTTAGAAAATACGTATTTGCTAGGATTCTAAGTGGCTTCCTGTTGCGAACAGAAAAGTTACAGCAATCATATCTGAAGACATGAAGCAGTGTTACCCTTGAACGTGTATGAGTTTGCTCACCGCACCGCACTCATTATAGATATTGCACCACATTCTTCTTATAACAATCCTGCCATGCTGGTACTATTTCCCCTTTATAAAGGCAATAAACCCTTGACACAGAAAAACCAGCAAATTGCAATACAGGTTAGCAAGACCGTCCTGTGGTCTCCAACTTCTTCCCTAATGCTCAGATCCACCCTGGTGGCTCACTCTCCTTCCTAAATTTTGCCACGACACCTGGGAGGGGACCACCTCTCGAGGACCTGACCTCACAGCGCCTTATCCCCCAGTGGAAAGAGCACAGACGTGGAGCCAGGCCAGTCAGGACTCACATCGAGTTTCCCCGCTCGCTCGCTCAGGGAACCTAGGCCCTCTCCTCACCTCTCTGAAAGCGAGAAGCGGGGGGGGGGGGACACAAAATGGGAGAAAGCGGACAGATTTTTGCAACCAAAACTGTAGGATTCTCAACCGTAAGCGAGCTCTCAACTCTGTTGCAATGGGACCATGTTAAAAAGTCCACTGGTGATCGATCCAAACCATTGTCATTTGTATTTGTTCTTACCTCGCGTCTCTCCCCGTCGTGATCCTACATGAACGTCAGATAAAGTCAGGAAGGCAAGTGTGGCAGAAGAGGAGACCGGTATTTGGTCTCTACCCCTGGCTCCTGACACAGGGCTCCGGAAACCCCTGGGACTTCCTGGGCAACAAAAGAAGGGCGGCAGCTGTCCTTTTGGAGCAGGTCCCTTAATGACAGATTCTCTGATTTTCCCTCGTCTGAGAGAGCCCCGATTTCCCCTCCACTCCTTCAAAAATGAACCACAATGACCACGTGACCAGCCAGCAGCTACATTGCGAGGCATGAATCCCGAGAAACGAGGACTTCTGGTCACAAAGACACCTGGACACAAACGTGGACAGCAGTTTCGCTGGTGATGGCCACAAGCCGGACGCACCACGTGGCACGCGGTGTGCCAGGCTGTACACTGGAGCCTCTTAGATCTTGCCTCCCACGTTCTCCCCACCTGAAAAATGACACGTTTGAGGGCAAAGGTCTCATATACCTGCGATGTGTGTCTAGAGTGTGAAAGAATGGCAGCTCTGCAGCCAGGCCATGTGGGCCGGGTGGTACGTGGTAGCTGGCAGGCCTGGGACAAGGGCCGGACGATTCCGTGTGGTTACGTCCTCACCTGGAATAACAATGACGATGAGGCACCCACCTGCGGAGCCCTTGGCACGGCTCCTGGCACACAGCAGGCTCACACCCCCAGCACCTGGCCCTCGGGCGCCGCCGGAGCCTGCCAGGTGCTCTCCTAACTGCTTGTTGAACGAATGAGTGTGGGAATAAAGGAATTATGAAGACTTTGAAATATTTCCCCCACCGCTGTTTAAGCCGTTGCCTTCCTTCTCTCCCTATCACTATAACCCTCACCAGGGCTGAATACGACCATTGCAGCCGAGTGCCCTGCGCCCTGCTTGGTGAAGCGCTTGTGTTTCCAACAAGCAGGACGCTTACTGTAAAGATGCTATAAAACGTCAGCACAGGAACCTCCTAGTAAACCCTGAGTGTGTCCCTAGGGGGCGCACCTGAGCCAGTGACAGAGGGGGCGCCGCCATTTCGACCCCTCCTCTCTAACCCCTTCCACCCCCCCCAGCCCCGGCCACCTCGTGCCCTTGAAGCTCCGGAGCTCACACGCCCGCGGCGGCCTCTCCACCTCCTCCAGCACACGGGTGCTCCTTCCCGCCCGAAGTCCCACTTCCCGGGGCCCCAGCCCCAGCTGCTGTAAATGAGACCAACCCTGTGCCGGAGCTGACACCTCTTCTTCTGCATATACCCTGTCAAGCGACGTGAGCACGTGTCATTCCCGGTTGGAGTTCATAAACCCCAGCCAAGAACTGGACCTCCTCCCTCCAATGGCCGCCACCAGACGGGGCGCGCAGGAGCTCTCCGGAACAGTGACCCGACGGGGCATAAACCTGACTTCCTTTTCAAAAAGTAAAAGCCTTTACTCTAAAAAGGAGTATACGTGTATTAATCCTGTAATTGAATCAAATAATTCTTAGCGCGAGGATACCACCCTCAAAGGACATGAATCTACTAAGCAGTTTTACTTACTTAATTTTCCACCTGGTGAAGTTTTCTGACAAGACTTTGGCAGGCGTTTCTAAATAGATATTTCCATCAGACTATTTCCACCTCTTTAATAGGCTAGGTCCTCTCTCATTAATAACTCCTCGCCGCCCAGTACGGGCCTGTGCAAGATTAGGGTCCCTTCCCCTGGCTGCCTTGAACGCTTAACCCTATGGCACACCCACCCCTATCTTACTGATTCCTCATCTCTCCACCACTCGAGCCGCAGAAATATAATCAAAGCCTTTGTTTTCTCTTTCCTTACATATTCGATATCAAGTCTGATCGTGTGAACACATTTTTTCAGTTGCAACCTGAGCAAATCCCACAGGCTTCCCCACCTCCTACTGCACAACCTCCAGCCCTGGGCCAGTTTCAGGTTCCCAAACTGCCACACAGCGGAGGCTGCTGACCGGCAGGTGGCTGGGGCCTCTCGGGACCTCTGAGCAAGGAAGTCGAAGCCTCTTGGGTTCATCAGTCTCTCTGGTTGCGGGGGGATCCTCAGGGGTGCTTCCAAGACTTCACCCTCAATATTCTTAGTGAAAGGGATTGTTCTATTTTCACTTATACTCTTCCCATATCAAAAGGCCAACACTACACTTTCCATGTTTAGAATCATTTTTTCTCTCATGGCTCAGGCTTTACGGCTCAGCCATGCATGGCGTCTGGCTCCTTTTGCTTTTAGGATGACGTTTCCACCCAGACCTGTACAAACAGTTCCAAATGCCCCGCGTCCCACCAGACAAGTCCAGCCAGAGCCCTGGAAGGAGCGAAGCCCAAGGTCAAGCTGACAGCGCCCTGCCTGTTAGGGCTGCGTGAAGAGAGGGGATGGAAGAGACGGTTGCGTTGAGCCCTTTTGTAGAATCTGACATTTCAAAAGAAAACATCTCAAAACAGGGATACCTTAGCCCGAGGAAAGGAAGGCCTCAGAGCAAAGCGTCCAGCTCGGGCGCAGCAGGGGAAGAAATGTTTTCAGAGATTTTCCCTGCACGTCGCTCTGTGAAGTCCCTGCCAGAGGCGGCCTCCTGCGGAAGCCCAGGCCTTGCTTGCCGGCACACGCGGAGGCTCCGAAGGGCCAGGGGCCCGGCAGGGAGCCGCGGCCCTGCCCTCGGCAGCCTGGGATGCTCAGCCACCTGCAGCTGGCAGCTCGCCCGCCGCCACCCCCGGCCGGAACCTGCACACAGGTTTCCTGCGGGAATGCGAGGATCCAAAACCACCCTGACATTTATGCTTTGCCGCTGATTTCCTCCAACAATCAGCCCACTGTTTTTCGGTCCGCCCTCGAGTTTCTTTCATTTCCATCCAAGCTTCCTTTTTGAAATAAAAGCTATTTCCAACCTGACTGCTTTTGCGTTCTACCTGAGCGGATTTGTGGAAATGCTTCCTCCAGATCTATTTTATGTTCAAAGCCATCCCCAGCTGCTCTCTGGTCGGCTTTTGGAAGCTCCTTTCGCAAGTGCGCAGGCAGCAGGTGCTGGTGCACGCGGCATGGAGTGTGTGTGTTCCGCGCGGGGCAGGAAGACCGGGGCGCAGCCTCCCCGCTCCTCGCACGGGTGTGGAAGTTTCGCTTCATTCACAGACGGAGAAACCTAGGCACCGAGGCGGAGCGATGTGCTCAGCGGGGCGCAGCTCTTAAGGCACAGGGCCCAGGTTCGGGCGCAGGTGTGCCGAGCGCCCCACCCAAAGCGCTCCGCGGGTGGCAGCAGAGCCCCACGCGCGGTCCTCTCCACACCAGGCAGCGTCCGCTGCGAAGGGTCACGGTCCGCTCCCGACACGCCCCGAGGGGGCGCCCTGGAGCCCCACGTGAGAACAGTGTTCCTGCCTTACGTTTGTCTGCAAATAGATGTCCCTGCTGCGTCATCTCATCGGTGTAATTTTTTTTGTTTTTCAGAGGTGCACGGTTCTAGCATTTATGCAAACTTTCTTACCAAGTCCTAGTCTGCCTCTCCTGGAAACTACTCGTTTGGGTGAAATCACTTGGGAATGTTTAGCCAAATTACAGCTATTGTTGAGGTATGAAATCAGGCTGAAAGATTTAAATCTGCAACCTCAACGCGCTCACTTCTGGATGGGAGGCTTCATTGCTACCTTCTGCCGTGAGCTGGGAAATTTCCTTGAGGTCAGATGGCTTGGTCATGACTGATGGTGAGGACAGTGAGCCTTAAAATCTACCGCAGTCTGATAAGCTGTAATGAAATGGGAAATTAATGTCGAAATGAGGTGGTAAACGCCAGTGAGACTTCTTAGGTGAAGGTTCCCTAGAGTCAAATATGTATATAGGACATGCATTGAATTCTGAGCATTTAATTTTCCCCGTGTGCTCTCCTGAATTTTGATTTGTATGTGCAGCTTTGCTAAAGAATTCTACAAAGAAATATTCAACCAGTGAGGTCAACTTATGAACTATCTGTGAAAAAAAAACAACTGAAATGTGTATGTAAGAATATAAATAGCTGAGTCAACACCACCTAGAGAAAACATAGCAGCTACGAACAAAAGCAACTAGGTGATTTTGAAATCTTACAGTCATTTGCAATATGTTACCTGGCTACGATGGCCTCCAAGAGCACCTCACATATAAAGGGCAAAGTGGCCGGGGCCTCAATTCATGTCACCTGCGTTGGGTTGACCATTGTTTAAACAGTTGAGTTCTACAAGCAAATAAAATGAGTTTTACTTAATTTTTAAATTTTTTTCTTTTTTACAGTGGGAGCAGATCTCTAGTATGGCCACACACCGTTCTCAGTAAAAAACACTCCCTGATTTTCTCAAAGTCCGCCATTGGGTGATGTTCTATCATCCTCACAACACGAAACACCAGTTCCTGCTTCTAGTACTAGACCCATTAGCAGCATCTGTCACTGGGTCCTTACTACATATTATCATTATTATTAATCTTTCATGACTGAATATGTGCTACCTGACATGCATGTGATCTGTACACCAACAATAGACTGTGTGGTTCTAGAAACAGGCTGATGATCCATTTTCAGGGTCTCCACAGTGGGTGGGTGCTCAGTGCAGAGCTTCTGACTTACCTCCCACTGTTTTTTTCCATTTTAACCAGGGTTATCTTCTACAATAAATGTGAAATATTCTCTTTAAAATATTCTGGTAATGTGGAAAGTTGAATCAGATCAGATTTTTTTTTTTTTAGTTCCTGTGGGGATCTCTGTATTGAAAATTGATAGGCGTGTCTATCTGGTACTGAGACACTGATGAGAATTGCACAAAATCTAAACATAATATGCAAGAATTATAGAAATAAAATGTAAGAACGGGCCTTGAGAGAGCATCAGACCTGTCTCTCAGACCACCTCTCAGATCATCAGAGAGATGATTATGCCTCATTAAGTAACCTTTTAACCGTGTTTCAAAATGTAGCATACACACTATGTCTAATGTTGCTTTTTATCCACTTATTATAAATATTATATTAATAATTCATTAAAAAGTCCAGTTTATCATTTCAACTGAAATGTTCCGGAGCGTGCTCACCGCTCTGGCGTTGCCAGAGAACACTGCGCTGCACATTTTGTTAATGCTCTGAATCTGCTAGGCAGCGGTTCCTGTCCTGCTCTGGCAGATCTACGCGATGTTCTCTAATTTTAGTATTCCATCTCCCTTCCCATGATCCAATGCCTTTTACATTTTTTTCACTTTGCTATTTTGATACAGAAATTCAGCGGCCATCCAGCATGTTGAATAATTCATAAAGCTAACGCAGGAAGAGATTGACAAGACTCTGTGGACTTTACCAGGAGTTCTGACTTCCTTCCGAGAACAGAGGAGAGGAACATTTATCAATCATAGCAGTGCCACACAAAAAAAGGCAAATCAACTGACAAAAAATGACAATTTTCCAGTTTTTAAAACGTTCCAACCTTTAACAACATAAGATCGTTGAACTTTGAATAAAATCGGAAAGCCTCCTCCTCTCTGCCTCCGTCGCGAACTCACACTCTATCCAACGGACCTTGACCCGCATATTCACGCAAAACCTCACCTGCAGAGGACAGTCCCCAAACCAGCGCTGTGAACGCGTGATAACGCAGATGAAAACTAGCGTTCAACTGGCACCCAAATCCCTAAAGAAAGCCATCACCCTCGAGTCCGGGCACCACGGCTCAGACAGGCTTAGGAACCTCCGCCCGCTAGAAATTTCTGAGGTGGGCCAGAGCCGGGAAGACTTCCACTCTGCGTGAGCCAACCTACCGGGCGCCGGTAAAGAAGGAAATCCGATTTGACAATTGAATTACCAAACCCTTGGCAAACAGAGACAAGGGCGTCTCAGCGGAGGAGAAATCGTGGTCCCCCCCCCACCTCCCCTCCCCCGCTTCCCCCCCAAAAAAATCCCAGCGAGCAGAGGAGGGTGGCATGGAACGGGAACGGGAAAAGAGTGGGGAAAAGGAGTAAGGAACTAGAAACGGGGAAAAGGGAACAGGCCAAGGCCAGGTCTGAGAACGTGGAAGCGGGTAGGACGGCCGGGGGGCAGGTCATTCCGCCCCCCAACTTCCTGAAAGCCCCCAGCCCCGCTCGCCCGCACACGGGCAGGCAGGCGCACAGCAGGCACGCGCCGAGGAGGTTGGGTTGCCGCTGGGCACTGACCACCGCCGTCCGCGCCGCACCCGTGCCGGCCGGAGCCAGAGAGGGCGGCCCAGGGAGGCGGCTGCGGGCCAGCGGGGCAGGGCAGGAGACGGGACGGAGACGGCAGGTCTGCCGCGGGGCCTGGGCGGCGCCGGAGCGCCCGCCAGCCTCTCCGTGCCCAGCACCTGCCTCCTCGGGAGATGGGCATCGTCCCAGGCGCAGGGCGCCACGGGGCCGCCACGACCGTGAGGGTCGGCTGTCCCAAGGCAGAGACGCCTGTCGGAGGCGGGCCCCACCGCTGCCCGCCTCGGGCTTAGTGAGAGAGAGACGAGCAGACGTTTCTCTTCCCCAAGTTTTACTCGGGCTTCTCTTTTAAGCACATCTGCCCAAAACTTACCAATATTGCTAGTTTTTCCTAAGACAAAAGCTAGAACTGAGAGAGTCCCAATATCATTTAAATGATTAAGTTTTTATGTTTCAGTACCCTCCAGTCTGGTGGGAAAGTAAGAGCTAAATAAACTACAGTAGCAATAACTCCCTCCGCCTCCAAAATCCAGATTTTAATGCAAACTGGGGGAGAAATTCCTCAGAGAACATGATCACAGACCACGGGGTCTTTGGGGACAAGGAGGCCTTCCCTGCTTCTCTGAGCAGAACCTGAGCCCTAATATACGAGTAGAGAAGATTCTGGGATCAGGCAGCTCAGTGAAATCAAACGTCTGTGAGGTGTGTGTGAGTGTGTCCAGAGAAAGAAAGAGAGAAGTATAGCAAAATGTTAGCAATTACTGAATGTAGGTGGAAATATATGGGTGTTTGTTATTCTTCCACCGTTTCTGTATGTTTAAAATTTTTTTATAATGTTGAAGAATCCACCTATACAACCTTACTATGTGATAACCTGAGCGTGCCCAGTCAAGTGATTATATTGCACTACAAGTGTTATCTTGTGACCTTTTTACACCAAACATGGACACTTTTCCATGTGAATAAATATATGTTTGCATTGTCCTTTTTAACTGTGCTCTATTGTATGGCTTTGCTTTCACTTTTTTAAACTCATTCTCACCAGCATGTGAGATACGTAAGGAGCTTCCATTTGTTTTTATGTTAAATAATGCAGCGATGAACATCCTACACACGTACCTTTGCTTGTGTGTGGTCATTTTCTTGGACAATCTCTAAAAGCAGACATATGGGGTCAAAGATGCATATTTTACACTGAGAAGCTACGGCTGTGAGGCTGCTCTCCGTACAGTCTGCCTGTGGTCTCTTCCCTCCCACTTCCTCACAGTCTTGCTGGACACCAGTTCTTACTGATCTTAGAAATGTTTTCCACTGATAAGACAGTAAGCGTCCTGCTATTCTGCATTTATTTCATCATTGGTGAGTTTAAACTTTACTTCATGTGTTTATTTATTGGTCTCTTTGTCTTTCGTGTTTCTCCTGGAGTACACATTAGTTCCATATTAATTTTATAAACCTTTTTGTGATACTTCTTTATAGTAAAGCCAGGTATATTTTGTCTTTCAGCTTTGCTTGTAGTGTTTTCTATCATGAAGGTATTTTCACGTTAACTAACCTATGATTTTTTCCTTTAGATGTCATTTTTAGAAAGTCCTTTCTTATCCCTAGATTATAAAAATCACGCTTAAATTTCCTTCCATTCTCACTCTGCTTTTTTTACATGTAAATTATAATCTACGTGGAACTTAATTTGACAGTATATAACCAGACTTTTTGTTTGCCCTGGATTTTCCCCAAACCAAGCAGAGTAAATATTTCTGTCCAGGTTCCTGTCTGGCCCCAAGTGTCCTTCACCAACCCTTCGGGATCATTAACTCCTCATCCTAATTCAGTTTGCTCTCTAGTCCTAAATCCCTTGCCCATGAGGGTCCATTGAATTCCAAAAGCGCTACTGATGCAAATAAATATTCACGCAGCGATATTTTAGGACATCTGTACCCATTTCTGAAGTTCTGAAAAATCATTTCAAAACCACCGCAGACCCTCTGAAGCATTGGCCTTCCTGCCGCCCCACCCCCAGGAAAGGGGCGAAGCGTCCCACTGACTTAGGAAGCGAGCGAAGCACAGGCCAGGTCCTCGGCAGCCAGGAGTTCACCGGAGTCGGCTGCTCCCGGGAGGGACGGCCCGGCCGCCCAGCCGCCCAGGCACCGGCCAGCGAGGAGCGTTTCCTTCACCAAGACCTTTCAGGCACCCTCTGATCACAGGCCTGACGTCAGGAAGACGGGGAAACCTGAAGCCAGAGCTAAAGAGAGAGATTGGTCCCGCCGTGTGACAATCGTCAGTCTCCTGGCTTTACTCAGGTCTCCCCGTCGAGCTCTCCCCATCGCTCAGTGAGGCCCATGGGTCCGGAGTCTGTGTGTTTGGTGAAACTGAAGCGAGAGGAGGCATATCCCTGCACCTTCAGAATTAAGTAGAAGGCCGCTTCTCTTTTTTAAGTAAAAACAGTTAATGAAGTACTATGAAAAACAGATTTCCATGAATCAGGAAGCATACACGTAAGGCATTTGCTGTTTCCCAATCACAGTGGTTCCATTTTCTCTCTCATCTGAAAATCAAGCACCTCAGCGTTTCACACCAGCGAGTCTGTTTTCCTTTGAACCAGCGACGTCAGGCCTAGGGTTAAAAACCGCTCTGTGCTGTTAATCACAATGCCAGCTCCTGGCTTCCCAGCAGGTCATGACCGGTCGCTGCAACCATGCCACCCACTCCCCTCCCCCAGCAACGCCTCCGGGGAGACAGACGTCATTCCTGCGCGTGTGCGTCTCCGGCTGCATGTTTCCCAGTCCCTGGAATGAAGATGAAGTCATCTGGTTAGACAGGTTCATCTCTTCCCAGTCCAGAAAAACCAGGCCAGCCCCTTCCCCAGGACCCCAGCGTGAGCTGCGGTCACTCAGAGATCGCTCGCGGAGCGGCGTGGCCTGGGGAACGGAGCCGGCAGGCAGGAGAGACGTCGCCGCACCCTGCTCGTCTGCTCGAGGAGGTAACCAGTTCAAAGCCTGCGACACTTCAGTGCTCAACCCCTACCGTCTACTTAGAGGCATGGAATACGCCATTCAAGCCAGGGTCTGCTGAGGACAGGAAAACGAGTGTCTAACAGGGTAGCTCGTGACTCTCTTTGGAAACTGAGGCCATCGGGGGGCCCCCTCCTCCCTGTGTACCTGAGCCGTTTTTTCTCTTTGGTCTCTGACTAAGCGGGAGCAGTCCGGGTCATGCTGAAGGACTGGCGGCGACGCGGAGAGAGCTGGGAGGCGCGTACCTGCCGAGGCGCTGCGAACAGCCTCGCGGGGTCCACCCTGCCTCAGACAGACAGCCTGCAAGCGTTGGCATGCCTCCCTGCGCCCGTCTGCCAGCCTCCACACATACTGTTTTGAAAGCACTTCCTCCAACTGCCGCTGAGTTGGCAGGGTGGACCCCGTGCATCACTTTTTCCATTCTCTCAGTCCGCTGCAGCACGCCGCTCTGTTGCCTGTCAACCTGCTGTGCTAGCCCCGAGCCTGCCCTTGGCCTCTGAGGAACTTGGGAGCTGGTGAAAAAGACAACGCCCTGGAAATGGTGCGTGTCATGCAGCCAGGCATCCCAACGCGCCCCACCTGGCCAGCCCACACCCCTGGCCTTGGGCCAGCGGCAGGAAGGGGCAGAGCAGAGGGCATGTGTTTAAACCAGATCCATTTACCCAGCATGCACCGGTCTCTTCACATGCCCCATGCACATGTGGTGCATAGCCAGATCCCCTTCTGGTCCTTGGGAAACCCAGGGGTCGTCTCTCGGGGACACCTCGTGAAATGTCCTTTGCTCCATTCCAAGGCGGGAATTGCAATTTTAGTCACCTTACAAATAGAAAGTGAAATCCACGGTTGTTATGGAGCACCGGCTCTTGGTCCAGCCCCCTCTGGGACACTCAGGATGGTGCAAATGTGGTTCCAGGCATGGCCACTGTCCCGGAGGGACTTAACACGCCGTGACGGAGACAGGACCGCACCCAGAGCCACATGAGAAAAACAGGCAGTAGTAAATTAAATGGTATCTTATTGCTCTACCTGGGTGATAGGGATTTCAAGGAAAGATGTGAGTGTGATGGACATGTTGGGCAATATTTTATGAAGGAGGCTGAACTCAAAGGGTGAATTGATAGTATTTTGCTTGGTAGAGAAAGTCAGGAAGTAAGGAAACTGAATGCATCATAGTGAAAGGCTTTGAGTCAAGGGACAATTGAGTAGGAAGCATCTTTTGCCAAAGAATACATTTATAATTATAATAGCAAGAGTTATCACTTAATGGATGTTTACTATGCATCAAGTACGTAATTATGTCATATATGACATAGCATACGATGGCATTTAATGTGCACAATAAGCCCAGGTGCCATTATTAGCCTCATTTAAAGATAATGAACCTGAAGTTCAAATGGATAGCAGTTTTCCCAACATCAGAGTGAGCAGCTAAATTCAAGCACAGCCCTGTTGGACTCCAGAACCAAGACATTGACCAGCTTTACCCAGACCTCATGTTAGATTAGCATCACTCAGAAAAAGTCCCAAGCATTGCATAGGAACAATGCTGACTCAAAGACCCTACCAAGGCCTTACAGATTTCCTGGCCTGTCATAGGAGAGACACAAATACTTCAGGCCTGCCTCCTTGTGACTCAGCCCAACCTCAACCTCTCACACTGCTCTGCTGGGGACAGAGTCCTGGCCCACTCACAGTGAGGCCGCCTTCCCACATAAACCCCCACGGTGCCCACCACGGATCCATGCGAGTCTGCTCTTGCTCCCGTCACGGTAATTTGTTCATTTATTCAATAAATATTTATTGAGTGTTCATTGTGTGCTCGTCCCTGTTCTGCCACACAAGTGCGATGAGGGAACGACACTCTCTCCTTTTCTCCCCCTGCCTGTCTTTCCCCACCCTCCTCCACAGTGGGCACTGGGGCACGTTGCCTAATCTAATAACAGGAAAGCAATGTATGAAAGGTGATCGGTGTTTGTGAGAGAGGATTGTTGGCTTGGGGGAGTTGCAGTCTAACAACCGCAAGGTTATTCCATAGTTTTCCTAGGACCGAACCCAAAACGAATCCCACAGGCCTTGAATGTGTCTTGGGAGGAGCAGGGCAGAGCCAGGAATGATGGCGGAGGGATGTACATGGGAGCTGGAAGCTGGAGGGCCAGACGGAGACTTCCAGGGTCTACCCGTTTTAGTTCTCCATTGCCACATTAAAAGTCACCTCCAAAACTTTGTGACTTAAAACAACAATAGTCATGTACATGCCTCCGGGTTTCTGGGGCGGGGGCACACACAGGGTGGGGCGGGCTCGAGTCTTGTCTCTGCCCACAGTGTCTGAGCCTCAGCCGAAAGACGCGGCGGTCAGGGGCTGGAACACCCCCACGTGGCTTCTCCAAGTGGCCAGGCCTCCTCACAACGTCGTGGCTGGGTCCCACAGGAAAGCATCATGAGAGAGAGAGAATGAGAGAGAGACAGAGGGGACGGGCCAGGGCCGCATCCCTTAGGACCTCTGCTCAGAGGCCACAGAGCATCGCTTCCGCCACACTTGACCAGGCCCTCCGTTCACAGGACGGGGACCTAAGGCTCACCTCTTGGCAGACCCCCACCCTAGGTCGTGCAAGTCACCCTGTAAGACGAGGGCACATGGAACTGGATAAATGTATCTGTGTGGCCGTCTTTCTAAATTACAGCCTCCATACAACCTATAGCAGACCTGAATGGGCGACCAGATGATTCCGTGTGTCCAGTAACTAGGTGTTTGTTCACTCTCCACTGAACTCTACGGCTGTGGGGCATTTTTTGGTGGTAGACTATGTTCACCTGCCATCCACTGGCCGTATCACGGTGCTGGGTCACTCTGTCATGAGCGTCCCTCCTCTGGAAACCAGGGTCCCAAGCTGGAGTTGGCCAGAAGGGGAACACGTGTGAGATCGTGTGGGTGGAAGTGAAGGAGTGGGCACGGCTCTGGGCACGTCGCTGGAGGGCGACGGAGCGAGGGGCAGCGTGGCCGGGCGGGCCCAGCCCGCCTCTGCTCCCCACCCCCAGCCCCAGCTCTGCGCCCCCTGCAGACCCCCCAGGGTCGGCGCCCGGTTCCTGCCCCCACTCCCGCGTCAGCAGCCAGGCTGACTTCTCAGATTTTCCTACCACGCCAGCGTCTCCACCTGCACGGGCGCTTTGAGAGGAAGGGTGAGTCACTTCTCTCCTCCTCCAGCTTCCCCTCTTTGAAGTTCGCGGCCCCCACAGCCCCCAGGTCTTAAGGTCTGGTGCCCACAACACAGTTCTGCGCTGGGAGCCTTCCCATGGCCCTGCCTCTCTGGCTGGACCGACTCACAGGGCTCCGCATAGAACATCCTGGAAGCGTCTGGATCGGGCAGAGCAACAGATCCATTGCCTGCCTGCCTGCCCGGACGTGTGGACACTGGGGTACAGAAGGGGTTTCTTCACATCATGAGGGCCCATGCCCCGTGGTGGAGGTGGCCCTCGGCCTACAAGGCGCCCCGAGGGAGGCCGGGAAGGCGCTGCACCCCCAGCCCGCGACTGCACAGGTGGGGAGAGGTAGTTCTCTTCTCCTGTTAAAATGCCAGTGCCCTAGAACTGGAGGCCTGCGGAGCAGGAAAACACAGGCTCCTGGGGGCGGAAGTATTTCTTGGCAATGGGCTCATCCAGAACAACACTGCTACTCATCAGCCGTGAGCCCGAAAGGTCACAAAAGCCACACCTTCGTCCACACAGCCATCTAATACCCAAGAGAAACGACACACTCCAGCCCTTGAGGGAAAGGCGCGCCTAACACAACAAGGACAACAGAGAGCGTCTGTGAGAAAGAGCTTCCTCGGCAACGCCAAGAGCACAGAAACAGAGCGGCTTCTGTCCCGAGGCCGGCGTCCCCTGGAGGGACACACTCACCTCCGTCCGCCCGTCTTGCCCACCTGGCCCCCCTGCTTCAGGCCGCACCCCTCGGATCCCTGTCCACAGGCATCAGCTGGAGCTGCCGCCTTCTGGATGTCCCCCTGGCACCCTGTCTCATTGTTCCCTCCTCATAGTAACGTAGCAAGTGTCCGGCACATGCTCAGACCTCAGGCTGGGACCAGAGGAGCTGCGTCTTTGCCCTTCTCCTGCAGAGGTAGAAATGCTCTTCGTTGCAAAATAAAACGTCCAAGGGGTCAGGACCAAGCCTTAGCCTTAGATTTCCTGGAAGCATCCGTGCGCCCCTGAGCCAGGCCCTCGGGCCGTCCTCTGCCCCGGCGGAGCTCCCAGGAGAGGCGAGGCGCCTCTCGCACGGCGGCCTCCCATTCTTCTTGTCTCCTTGCCTTCTCCCCGCAGCCGCAGCTTGGCGGAATTGCCCTGCGACGTGGGCTGGGGGCGGGCGGCATTTGTTACATGAAACCATGCAGGAGAGTGACGCACCTTAGACGTGGGCCTGTCCAAGGGATCAGAACAGAGAAGGTCAAGGATAAAAAAGTCCCAAGTGCTCACACCCACTACTGTTTATCTGCCCTGACGTCCCGCCCGGTCACACACACTCAGCGGCAGCTGTGAGCCTCAGAGCCAAACAATGCCACCCCGACGCCGAGTTCACCGAATGCCCTGGGCGTCCAGGGCCGTAGCGGTGCATGCTCTGCAGCTCAGCTGGCAAGGCAGACCCATGGTCCTCATGAATGTGCAGAATCAAGGGCTGATTTTATGTAACTAGGAACTAAACAGAAGAGGGAGTGGCCGTTCTCAAGGGGGAGGGGGTAATTTGCCCCCCAGGGTATAGTTGGTGAGCTCTGAAGACCTTGTTGGTCACCACGTCCCGAGGGGGGAAGAAGGGCTGCCTCTGGTGCCTGGTGGGGTGCTGCTAGCCCCCCGCCGTGCACGGGGCAGTCCTCCTAACAAATCGTGCCTGGCCCCAAAGGCCAGTGTTTCCCAGAGGAAGAAATCCCAGGCTCCTGCCACCCCTAGAATGAACTCCCATTGTTCCCACCAGCGTGAGCCCTCACACTCAGGGTATCACTTCCAGTCAGACGTGGAGCCCCCCTCGCCTCCCTAAGCCCCGCTCCACCCATGGCACCCACAGATCGCACACGGGAGAAGACGTCAGAAACACCCGCTCGGCGTACAAAGGAGGGAAGCACCTCCGTCCGGGGAAGCGAACCAGGCAGCCCCGGGACGCAACGGGGACACAGAGCCTCCCAGGCCCGGTGCGGTGGCGGCGGGCGTGGCGGCCAGAGCGTTGGGGCTCCGCACACCGGGCAGCAGGCGGGGGAGGGACCGAGGTTCGCCGCCCGAAAGCAGGGGTGAGAGTAAGGTGAGGAAAGCGGCTGCAAGCAGTTCTCAGCAGCAGGAAGCAGGAGGTCCTCGGAGGCAGGAAACGCGCACAGGCCCTTGAGCAGCCGCCAGTGCCTGAACCGGTGGCAGCCTAGGTGTCGCCTTGGGACTGGAAACAAGCCACCAGCGCGGGCCCGGTGCTGGTCTAAGAACTCAGTGACCGTGCTTAAGGTACAAAAAACTTTATCTGCGAGTTCCAAAGCACAGGAAGAAAATTCCCATTTAAAAAGTTACTTATCAAAAGTTCCCTCTAGATCAGTGGATCTCAGTTGGGGACAACTTTGTCCCTGGGGGCGGGAGGCAAGGGGGGGGCATTTTGGCAACGGGGGGAGACACTCCTCGTTGTCTCGGGGGGTGGGGCTCAGGTGCTGCTGGCAGAAGGTAGAAGCCAGGGATGCGGCTAAAAACCTCACGGTGCCCAGGAGAATGAGGAGGGGTTTGGCCCGCAGTGCTGAGAGTGCTGAGCAACCCTGCTCTATATTTGTTTCATAGTTGAAACAAATGCCGAGGAAATTCTGAAGTCCTCAAAGTCCTCAAAGAAGTAACCGAGGCAATAACATTCATTTTAAACAGAGAGAGATTTTGAAACAAGCTCCGGGAAGAGAAGCAAGGGAGTGTAAATGAATGTATTCAAATCTTAGACATGAAAAATACCACCCCTGTTAGCTAACAACTCAAACACGATAAAATCCAGGCAGCACAGGACATTAATAAATTAGTACATAGTATGAATGCCTCACAAAAATTGAGAACAGCTTGATGAAAATGTTTTTTAAACTATGGAAGAGTAATTAAAGGACTTAAATGATCATTGAGAGCCTCCAGCTCCTAACAGTGGTCGCAGGAGGGCCACTCCTGTGTCAGAGGGACACCCCGATGCCACACTCACAGGGGAGGCTGGGCCCAACGGTGTAAATATCAGGAAGGCGGCGCCGACTCACTGAAGGAGCGCTCGGAGCGCAAGCAGGACCAACTACGATAAATGTGTATCTAGACGCTCGGAGTAAATCGGCAGAATACGAACACGGGAAGACAAAACCTTTCCAGAACCTCCAAAGGAGAAAAGAGAATATCCAAAAAGTAACAGCTGTCCATATTTTTTTTTAAATGCTTTCATTGTCAATAGATTTCTCATTAGCAGCAACAGATGCCAGAAAATAATGGAATGATAATCTTCTGACACCTTAGGGAGGATAATGCTCCACCTCAAATTGCCTGCTGGTCAAACAATCTCTCCGGAGTAGGAGCAGGACAGAAACACTTTCAGACCCAACCAGAGCACCCACGGGCTGTACCACAAACGCGCCGCCGCCGCCGCGCCGGGCCTGAGGAGGCCGGAGCCTCGCAGAAGGAGCTCTGGGTCCGAAGGAAACAGGCCCAGGGCGACAAGGTGCACCCAGCCCGGCAGCTCCCGAGAGGACAGCAAAGGGGGTAGGGGGCTGAGCCACTTGACAGGGGTGACCCAGCAGGAACCTGTCAAGGGGCGGAGAGGCAAGGAAGCAAAATGAAAAGAAATCGAGCTTCTCCCCGCAGAGACAGCATACAGCTTTTTGGAGATTGTTTTGGGGCCCAAAACTCCCTGAGAAAATGTTATTATTATTGTTTGCTCTTTCCTATCACAGCAGCCTAGTGGGAAAGAGACCGAGTCAGCTAGAAAAACACAATGCAGCCTTCTGTTCCAGGGGAAGTAGGGGGAAAAAAGGCGGCCCAAGGTTGCCTCCTCTCTGCCCACTCCCAGGGCGTTTCAGACCATTGTCGGGCTGAGCGGCCGCCCCCGGTTGCCATGGCATCGGAGGGAGCTGAATCCTCTGACGAACAAAATTGTTTCCATTTGAGGATGTTCTCACACCCCATCAGGACTGCTTTCAAGAGATCCGTGTCTTTTTAAAATAGAAACGAGACGTATTTTATTGCCTTCTTCTGATGGATGATAGGGCACGTTTGGCTTGTTTAAAAATTAGAAAATGCAGAAAAGTATTTTTAAAATGACATGAAACTGCCCTCTGAGCCCTTTGCCTAAGGACGACCAGGGCTCGCGCTTCGGCATCTTTGTTCCAGCTCCTGCCCCTGTGTGTATTTTCTTATTTCACATGTCAGAACTGAAACCTTATCACAGGTACGTCACAGGCACACTCTACCAGAGCAGGGCTATAAAACCCAGAGGTGCAAACGGAGCTTTAGCATTTTCTTTCATTTCTATCTGGCCCATTCTTATCAAAAGAAAAATTTAATGAGACGGCAGTCTGGTCTTCACGCCCTCAGGAATCTCCCAGGTTGAGGGAGGTGAGTGGCTGTATTAAGAAATGCCCAGCAGGGCCGCGCACTTGTCATTACTTCAGAGCACCGAACAGAGAGTACAGAGAGCTTCGTACCTTGTCCTGGGTCTGCGTGAAGACGATAAATAGTGACGTGCTCTCTGCCGGTGCCAGAGTGTTTTACAGTTAGAAGTTCATTAGCCCATTCATTCTTGCAAAACAGATGCAGATTATCGGACTTGTCTCCCCGGCCAGGAAGCCGGAGGGGGGCAGGGAAGCAGGCGCGAGGACGGTGGCTCCAGCGGAAACGGTCCCGGCATCACACCGAGCGAACGCCGATGAAGCCCCGTGATTTAGTGGATCTGTGGCCTTGGATATGGTATTAAGATCCCCGAAGCGTCCATTTCCTTATCGCTCATAATTTGGATTGAAAAACTACCCAGCCACAGGATGGCACGAAGAATTTAATGAGACGGCATATGGCAAAAAAATGCCTTACTAAGCACTTGACACACAGTCGGCTCCCAGTAAATATTGATACTCTTCTTTTTCAACGGCAACTGAAGCCAACCCTAAAACCTTGCCTCGGATTCGGCAAGCAGGGGTGTTAACATTGTTTACTGCATGAGTGACCCGTGACTCTGCGTTGCTTATCGGTTCTATTGTACGTGAACAAACATTTCCTGGTAGCCCTGCCTCCAGCCCCCTCTTAATGAAAGTTATGTGAGGCGGAAAGTTGTCCAATGACACTTCAGCGTCAGGAAGAACAGGCGTGTCCGTATTCCCATCGGGGTCCTTCTTCCGAATTCCCAGCTCAGGAGAGGAAACGAGTTAATTTGTGCACCATCCGAACCAAACAAGAAGAAAAGGCTTCCCTGGCCGCTATTGAGAAAGCTCCTTAGCTCTTCTACCAGGGCTTCCAGAGTCAAAATCAACAAGAAAAGGAAAAAAATGATGTTTCCGCACGCTCCGTGTCAATGGAAGGATGTTGAGCTTGTGCTGGGAAACCGGGTAAGGAAGCAAAGGCCTCCTCAGAGCCTAATTGTTGATCGTTAACATCCTGGAAGGCGGGGCCAGCCGGGGTTTGCTCAGGAGACTATTGAGGACTGAGTTAATCCAATCATTGGCCAAACCTCCTTAAATACACCTAGCGGGCACCAAAAAACTATTTTTATTTTTTAATATTACCAGGACTGGGCTAATGTCTAATAAATAGTAACCCTGTGGTTTTTTTTAAGTATGGAAATTATATTTATTTATTTACTTATTTAGCATGTTTCCATTAAGGTAACTAAAATCAAAACCACTTGTATAGGTAAATCAATGTAATTGGAAACTGGAACAATTACCCGTGTTTGTGTCTACCCTAACTGCTAACTAACTACTACTACTACTACTACTACTACTACTACTATTTTTGGGGTGGGAGAGAGAGAGAGAGAACAACACACTACTTTTTAACAATTGAAAAATTATTTCATTTCCTCACTGTTGATTGGTCTATTTAGATTTTCCAGTTCTTCATGATTCAGTCTAGGAAGGTGATGTATTTCCAGGATCTTATCTCTTTATTCTGGGTCATTGAATTTGGTGGCATGTAGTCTTTCACAACGTTCCTGTACGAGCTTTTGTATTTCTGTGGTGTCTGTGGTAACTTCTCTTTCATTTCTGATTTTGCTGGAGTCTTTTCTCTATTTTCCTTAGTGAGCCTAGCCAAGGGTTTGTCAAGTTTATTAATCTTTTCAAAGAACCAGCTCTTCGTTGCATAATTTTTTGTGTAGTCTTTTTGTTCTCTGTTTCATTTAATTTTGCTCTAATTTCTTATTTCTCTTGCTAATTTTGGGCGGCTTTTGTTCTCCTTCTTCTAGGTCTTTAAGATGTAATGTTAGGTTGTTTACTTGGGATTTTTCTTGTTTCTTGAGACAGGCCTATAATGATAGCAACTTCCCTCTTATTACTGCTTTCGCTGCATCCCAAGAGTTTTGATGTTATATCGTCATTCTCGTTTGTCTCTACATATCTTTTGATCTCTTCTTTTTTTTCTTCTTCGACCCAGTCATTTTTTGGTAGCATGTTGTTTAACCACATATTTGCGGATTTTTACTTCCTTTCTGCAGTCCATTTCTAATTTCAAAGCATTGTGGTTGGAGAATATGTTTGGCACGCTTTTAACTTCTTAAATTTGTTGAGGCCAGTTTTGTGTCCCAACAAATAGCCCATCCTGGAGAACGTCCCATGGGCACTGGAGAAGAAGGTATAGCCTGGTGCTCTGGGAAGAAAGGCTCTGTGAATGTCCATCACAGTCCCGCGTCTCTCCCAGGCTGCTGAGATCATCCTGGGGTCCCATCTGTCAGTGTCCTTCTACAAACGAGAAAAACAAAACCTAGGAAAGTTTTGTAATTTGGCTAGTACGTAAAGACTTGAACACCAAAATGGAAGTGTTGAGATTTTCTTCCTGGGACAATGGCGAGCCATTGAAAGTTCCTGATCATGCAGGTTATATCATCAGTAAGATGTCTGAGGAAGGTCAGTCAGAAAGTAGTTTGCAGAGTAAACGTAAGGAGGGAGAAACCGTGGGCAGGGAGAAGAAATCAGTATGAGTGTATATATGTTTACTTTATATTTCATATTATAATTGTATGTTTTGCTATTTATTTTGCTGCTTAAATGATTCTAACTTTAGATGACAGGCGTTCCTTCATTTTGACTCCTGTCCCTTTGACATGCTCCGTCCTTTAGTTTTTTGAGCACATCCCTTCTTTCTGGCGCTACAAGACTCTCCAGGCTCACCTTGTGCTTTCCCTCCCCAGCTTTAGAGTCAGCCATTTCTCCAGGGACCCCTGGCTGCTTTTATAGGGACATGGTATTTGGAAACCAAGATGTGTGCCCTGGGAGTTGTGTCTCTCCTGAGATGTCGTTGCTTCTAGATTCTGGGTGGACAGAGCTAGGGGATGTATGTATGTCAACCTATGATGCACACATATCTACATATCAACATCATCAGAGACCAGTGTCATATTACCTACATGGAAACCGTACCAGGTTAAAGCAGGCTTTGTCTTAAAGATATCTGTAGCCAAACTTCGCTAATTCGTAAAGACAAACTAATGGCAGATGAAGCAGGTGGCAACTCTCTACAAAGCACGTTAAAACTCTGTAAATGTCAGTGAGCAACCTGTTTGTCCTGCTTAAAAGTGTCAGGCTCCTCAAACATAAGACGGCAGGACGATTAATTTTAAGCAAAAGTAAATGAAGCGTCTCAGAGTCATTAGCAACCCCCCTCTTTTGTGTATCACGTATCTCACATGGCGTTTTTTCAACTGGCCTTCTGATTTAGGTAAATGATTCCTAAAACATTTGAAAGTTCTATTGCCTTGGATCTTCTTCATTAAATTCAGCCGTACGCTCTCTTAAGTATTTTTCTAAATCTGTTCGCTGAAGTGGAAGCTAGGTGGTTGGTTCTTCCAAGGGCAGGACTTTTTTTACTTTTAATTTCTTTACTTTTCCCTGCAGCTCCAGAGAGTCAGAGGACAATTCTGTGGGCATTTTCAGATATTCAAACATGCAGCCTGCTTTCCCTCCTCTCCCTCAAAGAGAGGAGTTTTTCTTAAGTAGATTACTGATACAGTGATATAAATAAAGTGTATTTTCATGTTCCTGTGACCTCCCTGTCCCATGCCCATGATGTCATATGCAGTTTTGGAACAGCTGCACTGATTATGGACTCTAACCCTCCATCATTTATTAAAATATATTTCTTCTCACTATTGTTTTTGCTCCCTCCCAAAAAAAAGCACAAAATGATAACTGAACCATTCTAAAACGTATCTGTTCCTATAAATATCAAGCAGATTAAAAGTATTTTCAATTTAATGTGAACTTAACTCTTCACCCCACAACCTTTCTAGTGGGAATAACCTATCAATGTTTATGGCAAGCTACCTCTAATGTGGATCCATAAAAGGAACTGCGAGAGGTCCTCTGTCCCCTGACTTCAGGCCCAGAACAACATCACAGGCATGAGGCCTGAGAGCCACCACACAGGGCTCCCCGCATGGAAAGACCCTGTGCTCGGCTACTGCTCAACCGTCTCTGCCTTGAAATTCTCAATAATTTTTGAACAGGGAACCCCTCGTTTTCATTTTGCACTGGACCGTGAAAAGGATGTAGCCAGTCCTGCCAAGATCGTATCGAAATCACCAGTCAAGGCTCGGTAAAGGCTCTCTGGCACTGTGCATGCCTGTCCCTTCTAACGGGACCTATTTTTAGGGTCACAGCCTCCTGAACCAGCCCGCTTCGCTCTGCAGAGACTGCAGATCTATAAATTCCTCTCTCCCTGCTCGTCAGAGAGGAGGGCCAGGGGGCTGGGGGGCAGCCGGGGAGCGGGGTAAGAGTCACAAAGCTTCTTTGCAGTCTTTGTATGCAGCGGGCCCTGTCTGATGGTCCAGATTAAAGAAGAGGCTTTTGACTTCGGGGACCACATCCAGCCATCATGCCCTGTTCCCAAACCCGGCATCAGGAGGCGACAGCCGCGATGAATGAGATTTGGCATCAGCAGATGAGAGTGTCAGCCCTATTTTCACTGCCTTCCAGTTTTTGATCCTGGGATGAATCACTTACACACTAAGGCTCAGTTATTTTTTTAATTTAAATAAAAGAGATAGTGATACCTCTCTGTAAATTTCTGTGCAGATTAGCAAACGGCTATCAAAATATCTACAAACTGTCCCCAAAATATACAAAACTTATATCTGATAAAGAGCTAGTGTCCAAAAGATATAAGGGACTCCTACAACTCAATAGGAAAATAAAAATAAGTAATATAATTAAAAATGGGCAAAGGACTTGAACAGACATCGTCTGGAGAACAGACATTCTCCAAAGAGAACAGGCAACGACCACCAGGTATAAGAAAAGATGCAAATGGAAACGACAATGAGCTACCACCTCACACCTGCGAGGATGGCTAATACAAAACACAGTGAGCACCGGCGAGCACAGGGAGAAATCGGAGCGCTTAGGCGGGGCGCCTGGAGATAGCGCAGGTTCAGTTCCACGGCACCGCGGGGAAGAAACAGCACAACGAAGTGAGGCTCACACGCACACGCACACAAGCCTGATTTATAGATTTGCGTAGATTTTTCCACTGAAAAATAGGCTTTTTAGGCAATGAGCTCTATTTTCAGCAAACATATACAAGTTCATCTGTACAAAATGGCAAAAATTAACTAATTTATTCAATTTTTCAGGGACCGGTACCCTCGTCGTTCATTTCTTTCAACAGAAGGGGCATTGATATTCTGGTGTGTTATTCTGTTAAACCCAAGAAACACAGCAAGTGGCCCCCGAGCCGGGATTCCCGTGCTGGTCTCTCCGGGCTTCCCCGACCGCTCGCTAAGGCGAGTTTCCATGAGCGCGTCGCTCCTTACTCCCTAGCGCCGCACGCAAGTGCCAAATGCCTGAGTTAAGGAGATTATGTTTGCAAGACCTCCAAATCGCATGGGAGCATAAATTCCAGGAAGCAGACTCCCCTTCAAAATAAAAAAGGGTTTTACAACAGGAGGGTCACGCAGTCGGTGGTGACTGGGGTCAGAACGGCTGTGTCACGTCCCTCTTCCCTGAGGGTATTTGCAAGGGGCCCGGAGGCCCAGGCACAAAGCTCCCGTAGGAAAAAAACCAGCCAGGGTCAAGTGGGCTCGGAGCGTGTCTCGGAGGGAGGATGTTTTTTTCTCTTCCTCTATTGTCCTTTGCAGTGCTGGCTAGGTGAACCTTTCCACAGCCACAGAATCTAAGTCAATGCAACACACGTAGCAAGTGACTCATAAATACTTTTCCAAATTGAGTGTGTTGTACTGATTTCTGCTTGCAAGTTTCTATTTTTAAGGCTTCCTATCCTCAACATCTGTTGGTGTATTTGCTGAAAAATAGTTATAAAAGCCATAACATTTCAAGATAAATAAGGTACTTAATATCTAAACCAATAGAAATATGTGTCAAATACTTGATCCCCATGACCCTTCATGGAGAAACATGAGTATGTCCGTCTTAGAAGTTTTTAGCTATTGATTTAAACAAGCAAAAAACTGGGACATGTGGTAGGACAGATTTTTCTAATGCATCCATGAGCAGTGTACATATACATGATATACTATGTAAAAAGAAAGATTAGAAAACAAACTAGAACATGGTCTGTGTTCAATATCATTGCAGAACAAGTCCAAGCCCCTCTGTAAAACCACACATCCTTGGGTGGGTAAGACTTCCAAATTTCTTAAGCCCCCTCCCTTCGGCCTCTTATCACTTCAGAGCCCTTACTCTCCTTGGTCACGTTGCCATCAAAAGTTCGTCACATGTAATGCGTTCTGGCTGAAAAATCCAAAGGGGCTAAGAACAGATTCCAGCACATGGGTTCCTTGCACTTGGAAGACCCATGTTAAATTGCTTGGAAAGGAATAAAGAGGAATGGGGAAAGGACATCCAAAAGAAACCTTGTTCACAATTTTTCCAGAGCTTTTCCCAGAGGCCCCAGCAGGCCCTACAAACCGACGCCTCTCCCTCCTGGCTGCCTGCTCTGGGCTTCCCCTTCAGCTCACCGTTCAAGATAAGAGAAGTGAGAAGGGGGTGTTTCCATCTAAGCTATGCTTATAAATCTTTCCTTCTTCTTGGGAAAAAGGGTATCAACTTTTTAATTTATCATCATGGCTAGAAACACAAAATAATGTGGTTTACTCCATTGAAAAGAATCTAAATCTTCATGTCTCAATATTAAAGAAATCAGGTTAAGAATCGTTTCATGTTATTACCAGCACCAAGTGATGTAACCAAATTCCAAAAGGATGCCGTCACAGACGACATTCGATGTTAAATTGGTTCGGAGCAACTTATCATTGAGTTTCAGTTGATGAAGATCTTAAGTAAACGATCCAGATGCTTAATCAAACTCCAGCATCGAAGCTCACCCTGCCGCGGTCACGTATGCAGGGAAACTCTGACTCAATGGCTTTCTGGTGTGTGTGTCTGACTGTTGACAATGGCCCTTGAGAGAAAATTACATTAAACCAGAGACCAATGTGCCGACGTGTATTACAGCCTTAGAACCAGCCCTCTGAACCTGCCTCAAAAAATTCAGTAGTCTCTAAAATCAGCTAGAGCACTGGTTAAGCCCGTAAGGCTCTGATCTAAAGTCACACTGGGTGATTTTACTTAACGAATCCATTTTCCCAGTACAATTGTCATTGAAATTTAGACTTAGTACTTTCAAGGTTATCTCATCCATCCATTTTATTTTTACAGTCCAAAAAACTGAGACCAGATAAGTGAAGCAACGTGCTCAAATCTCGCAGCATGTTAATGGCAGACCTGGGGCTAGAACTTGGCTCCTGACTCCCAGGTCTGGTGTCCTCTTCACTAGGAAGCGAAGTCCCTTTAAAGCTTATCACACCTGTCTGTGTCCTTCACTAAAAACTGCCCCTGCTCACTTGCCTCAGAATCTACTCAATAGGTCAGAGAAGTAAGAGGCTCAAATACAGATGAGAATCATGGCCACAATAATAAAAATACTTACTCTTTTATTGTTTCTGTAGAGTCTTGCCCACATTTTGGTAAAGGTCACAGAAACTATTTTTTTGACATAGGGAGACTTCCTCCATGAATCTGCAGCACTGGTACAACATCACAGGTTAAACACCAGCAGAGTGCAAGACGAGGGGACGTTGGCTGCCACAAACACGGACCAGCTCACGGCAAAGCCACCCCAGACGGCCACCCCAAGGTGGCCAGGCCTGCGCTTCTGTGCCTGCCTGGCTTCACCGTCTCCTTAAGGGTCTGTGTGTGCATTCATTCACGCTTGGGCTTTTTATGTCTGTGTGTTTTTGCCCATTCCGCAATGCACGTGGAGTTGCCGTGAGATCTTCCTGGAAATCGGTGAGCTAGCCCTAGCTGTCACAGGGCATGTGTCACCGAGCTCAGGGAAGCCATCAAGTGTCTGAAACGCGGTGTCTCTTCCCGAGACCCATTGTTACTGCAGTGCACGCTCTGCCCACCCTGGCTCAGCACTAGGTCCTTCGCAGTCTAGCATCACAGGGGAACTTATTAGAAGTGCGCTCTCCGGCTCTCCCTGGACCTCCCGAATCAGAAATCTGGGCGTCCGTAAGGCCCCTGGAGTCACAGCCACAGGGAGGTCTGAGGCCCACCAGGCAGCCCGCCCCGCGCGGCATACCGCAGGCCGTGGGAGAAGCCTGAGGCGGCACGGGTGTGAGGAGACTAGAAAGTCGGAATCAGCTGCCGTACGGCATTCAGATGATGCTTAGAAGAAAGGTGATCGTTCTAACAGAGAAGTTTAAAATGAAGCCTAAGTATTCCGGGATATTCTGTCCTCCCAAGTGAAGGTATTGAAATGCCATGAAAGTATGATCGTGGCGACAAACAGTTGTTCATTTGGAAAAGTTCTGATGGGCAAATATTCCTACTAATTTAAAACCGCCTGGTGCTTCCACGCCTACTTACTCTAACATCCCTTACCACGCTGATGTTTTGTAGTAACCCCGTGAGACAGCGCTCATTAATTCCATTTTATGGATGAAGAAATTGAGGCTTGAGAAGTTGCCTAAGGTCACAATTAGAAAACATCAAAGCCGGGATTACAATGCAGGGTTCGGATTCAACACAGAGCTTCCCTCTTTTGATCCAAGTTGCCCTGAGGCAGACACAAAAGAAATGTGTGTCCTGTAGTTCTGTCCTCTCAGAGCGGAAAGCTTTGTGAGGAGAAAAGCTGTGAATGAACAGAGTAGGTGATTAATGCTAACTAGCACCTCGTTCTCACGGAAACAAAAGAACAGTGTAGGGAGTTAACGTGGCAGGAATTGAGAAGAGACTCCTATGCGCTGAAGAAAAGCTTCTGGAAAGGTATGGGGGATGGAGTGGGGGAAGAGCACTATGGGACAGTGGGAGGGAAGGAGTCACTCCTCTCAAAGGCTACAAGATAAATTAGAAACGAAGCTTCAAGTCAGGAAACGTAGCCTCTTTAGGAAACAGAAATTAGACTCCTCGGATCCAACCGGGGCCCAGCAGGGCCGCTAACAAACAACCTCAGGTCAGGTGCCTGGGAGGCCTGCGGGAGGAATTTGAGTTTCGTACTTGGTCTACTGCTCAGGTGACCCCCATGCAGACCAGGTCACAGTCACAGCCGCATTTGCATGTCAAGCTTGTCTCTCAGGTACTCAGTCATTGTCCCCAGACCACAGCCTCAAGCCAGGGCAGCTGGATCCGATCTCTCTCCTTTAACCTGGGGCACAAGCACTGAACCCTGATCTCCAGCCATCAGCCCTTCCCGACACCGATGCTGATGGGACCTTCCCCCGCAGGCTCTTCTGAAAATTAAGTGGGTCCATCTATATAAAGACTTTACACACCCTGGTGCAAGCTCTCACTGTATGTTATTGTTACTATTTATTTTACATTCAAGAATGCAAACGAAGGGGTGGAAAACTCCTTAGAGACAGAGCCTCAGCATATTATGCTTTTCAAAACGATTGCTGGCTCTTAGAACCAAAACCTGGTCACTGTCCCTTTCCTGAAGCCCGCTGAGCCCTGTCAAGAGGCAAACACGCGGGCGAGGTAGTCATTAAAGCAGAGAGCAGGTGAGTCAGGATTTCCAGTCCACACGAAGCCATGCATGTTATAAACAGGCCTTTAGAATAGAGCGAGCAAGTCAGGGCAAGGCAAGTTTCATGGAGGAGAAGGAGAGAGAGAAGTGGTTGTAAAAAAAATTCTAGTGTCGTAGGACAGGGACGCGCTCCGTGGCTGAAGGATAAAAGACAACAACTGTAGCGGCTGTGTCTTCCGTCCTGACTTCGGCATAGAAATGCCTCTTCCCATCCCACCTCCCGAACCTCCCTCAGGTTCTGCACATTTGCGTCCACCGGTGACACGCCCAGAGAGTCACGGCAGGCCAGGTCCCTGGGACACCGAGAACCAGGAGAGGGCGGTCCCCCCCCCGCCCGCCCTCTGCGCCCGCAGGTCTGCCTGCATGGTGACACTTCATCACCTGCCGGCAGTGGAACTCCTGGTTCACCCCAGCTGCTCCCTCCCAGCCCGGGCCGCAGCCCCCACCTGGGCCTTGCAGCTCCCATGGTGGCTCCACCTGGAGAAGGTGCGCTGGTGGCAGGACAAAGAGGGGCTGGATGGGGCCCCAACCCTCACGGCCGAAAGCAGTGCTGGGGCACCGGAAGGCAGAGGCGGATTTCCAGGGAGCCACGTGGATGCGGATATTACCCCAAGTCGGCTACGCTAAGGTCGATGTACATCCTGTTTGTTACGCACCCGCGAGGACTGCTTATACAACTCCAGATTTTTAGTCTAATGCCCAGAAAATCCATCATATAGAGAGAGAACTACAAAGAAGGATCACAGAATATATATTATTCTACATCCTGCCTTCTCCATTAATAATAGTGTGTGGACAGCTTTGCATGTGTAAGCCCACCCCACGGAAAGATCTCAACACACAGCTTCTTCCGAGAGCTACATAAAACTCCACTGAAGGGATGCGCAGTCGCGTATTTCACCAGCCTTCTGAAGGACATTCAGGAAGTTTCCAGAATTTTATTAACACACTCAATGTTGTAGATCTGTGCATTATATCTTTGTGAGGTCGTGTGTATGCGATACGTCCGTGCAGTGGATTTACAGGGTCAAGCGGTTCATGCATTGGAAATGTCCATAGATGATGCCAGATTGCCCTTTAACAAAACGGTATCACTTAACCAAAAATTTTTAAAAATGAAGGGGACTAGGATAGGGCAAGAAGTCTTGGCGGGTGCCCACCCAGGGCCACCGTGCTGAGCTGCGCGCACTGTCTTTGAAACCGGCCCCCTTTAAAAATCCCTGTCTCGTAGCACCAGCAATAACCTCAGCAAGGGTTCACCACTTGAAGGCGGGGAGGATTTTAGGAACTTCATCTCCTCCTCTTCCTCCTCCTCAGGAAATGCCAGGCCCTTGGCCCGCTATCACTGAAGTCGATGCAGCCATGGTCGTTTCACTTCCGACCGCCCTCCACTCTCCGCTCTCCGCTCTTACCCACCTGCCGAAAGCGCAGTTGAACCACCAGGCAGCATTCCCAAATCTCCCCCCAGCTCCCAGACAGGTTGTGCATCACAAAAGGAGCAGTATTTTGCGTTGAGAAACCTCGATCTAGGTCATCGCTTCTCTTCTATTTAGAATGTATTTTCCTTCCTGGAGGCTCTGTAGTGACAGGTCGCGACTGTCTTCTCGATCACGTCTCACCGAGTTTCAGCGGCAAAGCTGCCTTGGTAACGAGGAGGGCAACGTTGCCGCCAGGCCCAACTGCGGGGGTCAGCCAGTCGCGCAGAAATCAAGGGGCAAGCCCTGGAGGAACCCCGAACCTCAGCCCGTCCCCTCTGCAGGTCGCCTGCCTGGGTTCCCTGAGAGATCACGGTCCTGCCTCGGTTCTGGGTGCCAGCGCCTGTCCTTGCCTCTCCCCCGGTGGCTCCTCGGGGCTCCCTGCGGATTCCCGTGTCCGGCGCTGTCCGTCCTCCCGCACGCTGGCTGCGGCGCCCGACCGGCGGCACCGCGGGCATGACGGGCGTGCGTTGGCAGCCCCGGTGTCAGAAGGCGTCTTCACTTCCAGGGAAATACCTGTGCGCTGGGAAGGACAGCGCCAAGGAGCCGCTGACCACACGCGGGAGGTGTCCTCCAAGGGACGGGACTGGAAGGGCTAGACTCCCTGGAACCACAGGGTCAGAGCCAGGCAAAATTCGCTCGGCTTTCCATCCGTTGTAATCGTGGCGCATTCCCCGGAGAGCTTCACAGTCACCGATCGCGGGGAGAATTGGCAGAAAATTAATCTCAGCACGGGCGTGCACACTGCAGGGCGAGCAGTAACATTCATTTACTTCTTTCCAGTCCGCAGGCGCTGTCACACACAGCCACCTGCAAGGGCTGCGTCTACCAAACCGTGCGCCCTTCAATGACGCCGCCACCGAGGGCCGGGGCGGGGGCCGGGCTGAGCCCACAAGTGGGAGGCACGCAGCAGAGCACTTGTGATGCGGCACCTTCACCAGCACTGGGAGGGACACCGGTGTGTGGCCACACGCTGCCCGCTGGTCCCAGCTGGGGACGCGACACCCGAACACCCAGAAACTGGGTTTGAGATAGACCTGTCTCCTAGGAAACGTGCTATTAGCAGACTACTATTTTAGGTCCATATTATATTTCTGTGAATACCGGGGGGTCAGGGGGGAGGGAGAAAGGCGGGAAGGTAGGGGTGGGAGAGATGGAAAGAGACCAGCAAAACAGAAAGGACACTTTCACAAGCAAGGTGAAAATAGCGTCGTTTTCTTAGGAAAGCATATAATCGGTGGTTTTCACTTTGCCCAGAAAAGAGACAGAATCCCAAGATTTTAGAGCAGGAAAGGATCTGGGATAGTAGCTGAACCAATTTATTTTCCAAGGAAAAAAAATGTAGATGAATTCCTTTCCCCTCCCCTCCCCGCCCAGCAATCAGCCAGTTAGAAACAGGTTTCCACTGAAGGGGGAGCAGCTGGGCGGGGCCAGCGCAGGAGGCCCTTCCTAGGGAGGACAGAGCTCTTGGTGTCCCGGATCAAGGCTCCAAAGGGGGGGGACAAGGACGCTGGTAGGGCAGATAGCAGGAGGCCAGGCCACTGCCCGCCTCGAGAACACCGGACTGGACTTGGACCTGCCCTGGAAGCCTGCAAGCAAAGAAATGAGGATCCCGGGGTAAAATGAATTCAAAAAGTATAGTCTGATGCCAAACAAAATTGCCGCATGCATTTCTGGGGAGCTGAAACATGGCTCCTGTAAAATGTGGCCATGAGCATGCCTTTTGCCGAACGCCTTTGCTCTGTGTTCTCTTGTGTTAACGTTAAATAAGACACAAATGGAGAGGCGGGGTGGCATCAAGGGTCAGGGTCCTTCAAGCCTTTCCATTTGAATTTAGAGCAATTAAGGGTACAATTAAAAATACGTACTATCTGACGATGAAAGAACGCCGCTTCCCGAACCCTCTGATCATGCCATAGTCTCACACGGCTTCTAAAAATTCCCATCACAGCTGCCTCTGTAGAGAAGTTCACGTTCTGTGCTATTCTTAGCTCTCAGCGAGGGCTCCAGCAGTTGGAGAATTCCGGGGAGTCCTCAACGCCAAATTCCAGGATGGGAGGCCAGTAACGCTGCTTCAGACTTCTCTTTTTAAAATAAATGCATGATTTTAGGTTTTAGTTATCAAAAGAATGCTGCTTTTAAATAGAATGTAGGCTAAAACAACAATTTTTCTATAGCACACCCTTCAAGTAACCATTTTGCTGGAAGTTTACAGTAGGGGTGGAAATGGGGGTGATAAATATATAAATGTAATCTTTTTAAAATAAGCATCAGATTTAATATATGATTCCAGTAACAAACTTTAAAAAAAAAATGGATACTTCCCATAATAAAGCAGCTTGATCAATAAATCTAATAGGCAATAATGAATGCATTTTTCAATTTCAAATTAATGAGTGGATGAATAGTTATTAAGTACCTTCTATGGGCCGGCGCAAAGTGCTTGTGAACAAAACAGACAAAGACCCCAGGCTTCATGGAGCTTGTATTCCCGTGGGGAGAGAGCAAAGACCAAAAGCAGACACGCAAAAGACAGAGAAACCCCATCGTGTGTTAGAAGATGAGAAGCACTATGCAAAAACAGAACAGGGTAGGAAGAGAGGGAGGAAACGCTACTCAGCGCACAACAGGGTGGCCTGGGCGTCCCTCGTGGAGAAGACGACCTTTGAGAACCCTTTCAGCAAGCGAAGGAGCTGGCCACATGGGTGGCGTGGGACTGGCCTTGGAGACAGAGGCCTGTGCCTGGCCCCCGCCTGGAGCGCACTGGCTCACCGAGCGGGAGGGAGAGAGTCAGGGAAGATGGAGGGGTCAGAGGTCCAAGCCCCGCCCACGCGGGGTTTTCTGGCCAAGGTTACTCTCTGCTTTCACACCAAGCGAGCGTGCGTAGCAGAGGAGCGACTTAGACTTCACAACAGGGCATTCTTGTTGGAACAAGTGATAAGGAGCCAAGAAGGAAGCAGGGAGAGCCCTGAGGGGGTTAGAGACAACAGTGGGCTTGTAGGAGGGTGAGAAGAGCAGGTATGACGCCCACTGGTCAGGTCACGTGTACAGGCTCAAGGTCGGACAGGTGAGGTTTTCTGACTGATTGGATGTGGAGCGTGAGAGAGAGGAGATCGGGGTACCTCTAGGAGTTTGGCTCTGAGGAATTAAAAGGGCGGTGTGGCCATCGGCTCTGCGGGAGAAGGAAGTGGAGAGGAAGCACTTGCGGGGGCAAAGGTCAGACGTCCCCTGTTGGATCTGTTACATTTGAGCTTTGGATTAGCTCTTCTGGTGGACCTCGCGAGAAGGCCAAGAAGAGAGGCAACCGTTTCAAAGAGCTTTGCTGCAAAGAACAGCCAAGAAATGGGTGGCCAGTGGCAGAGATGGTGGAGTTGGTAGAAAACTTGGGCTTTTGTTGTTTATTTTAAGATAGGAAATATAATAGTGTTTTTGAATATTGATAGTAACAGTCCAACAAAGTGAAAAGTCGAAGAAGCGGAAGACAGAAGGGAGGTTTGGTGGGGCGATGACCGGCGTGGGTAAGAAGGGGGGAGACCTCGCTCTTGAGTGGGAGGATTAGCTTTCTCTCTAAGGCAAGGGTGTCCAAGCTGCGGCCCGTGGGCCATGTGCAGCCCAGGACAGCGGTGAATGCGGCCCAACGCACAATCGTAAATTTACTGAAAACATTATGAGATTTATTTGTGATTATGTGTCGCAGTGTATTTACTGCATGACCCAAAACAACTCTCCTTCTTCCAGTGTGGCCCAGAGACACCAAAAGGCTGGACACGCCTGTGAGGAGAAACAAGTGCAGGTGGTAGAGGTAACGGTAGATGGGGAAATACGGCCGTTAGGATCTGCAGGATTGTGATTGAGCCTTCAGTTGTGATTGAGGAGGCCAGAGAAGGTACTTGAGGTTTGAGGAGATGTGAAAAAAAATCAACTGGAAGAGTGGGAAAGCCGAAAAAAGAGGAAAGCAATTTCCGGGCAACATTAAACCTGTGAAGCCCACCGGAAGTTGGTAGTCCTCCATTCACGAGGGGGCGAGTCTGTACAACATGCCCAGCGAGAAAACGTTTTGGTTCTTCTCTAGTCCTGTTCCGATTCACGGGGGTGCCTGTGCAGTAACACAGCGATAGATGTGGTGGCTTTGTCGGGGAGAAACACTGAAACCAAAACGGAAAGGGGATGGAGAGCAAGGGAGCGGCTGTACGGATTGTACACGGAGCTTCAGCTCGGTCAAGAGGAAACAGGAGAGCTAGAGGGTGGCATACAGGAAAAAGGTGGAGGGTCCACAGACTGGAGATCGAGGTGGGATCAAAGCGCTGGGATCGTGGTTCTGGAAGGAGCAAGCTAGAAGGTAGGAACGGGGGGTCAGAGGGCGGGAAAAGGTCCCAGAAGGTTGCGACTGTGACTGATACATAAATAATCTTTGTATTTACCCAAGATAATTACTACAGAGAAGAAAAAGAGAGTGTGGCCAGAAGAAAACAAGAAAGGATTAAACACAAAACTATGAAGAGGGTCAGCACCTTTTTAGAAGCGGCTGCTAAATTGCTTCTTTGGGAATTTTATGGGCGTGGAGAAAACGGTGCCGGGGAGAGAAAAGAGCACTGGAAATTCTTCATTTCTCGAAAAGTTCTATCTGCAACTATCTCACCAACTCCAAGTTTATTTGAGTTATAACATTCTTTTAAAACGCCCTCGCTGATCAGTCCCGTGCCCCTCAGTAGGAATTGGATAATTCGGCTCTTCCAGGCCTCTCCTAGCTCTGAACTTGGATCTGTGTGGTGAGGGGTACATATTCTGAGTAGAAAAATGAAAAGATGGAATAAGAAACTTTGAGTGATGTTCAAAATAGCCAAAAAGTGAAAACAGCCCCAACGTCCACCAACTCATGAATAGATAAGCAAAATGTGGTCTAGCCATACAATGAAATATTATCAGGCAATAAAAATATATGAAGTTACAATATAGGCTACAACATGGATGAACTCTGAGAACATTCTGTTGGGTAAAAGGAGTCAGAAACAAAAGGCCGTAGGTTGGAGGGCCCTTCTCCTCTGCAAGGCCCAGAACAGGCAGATCCAGAGAGACAGGAAGTGGACCAGGGCTCGCCTGGGGCTGCGGCCGCAGCGGGCGGGGTGTGAGGGCCAGGGGGCGGGGTTTCTTTCTGCAGGAATAAAAATGCTCAAACGCGGATGGTGGCGAGAGATGCCCAACTCTGCACAGACGAAGAAGTCACTTTAATGGGTGAATTGTGTAGTCTGTGAATTGTGTCTCAATAAAGCTGCTTTTGAAAAAAGGAACTTGGAGTGAGGGCAGATGGGCTGGGGACACGGGGTGGGACACAGTTTCAGAGGAGGCTTGTGGCCCTACCACAGCTGGGAGCCACCCGAATTACTTCTCTTTTCACGGAGCTAAATTCCAAAAACACTGAGGCCACCTCTTAGGTGAGCCATCACAAAGACACTCCACCCCATGCCAACAGTGCCAGGGTAGGTTTAAATATATAGAATTACTAAAAGCAGAGCCACTTTCCATTAGGGGGGAAAAAACTATTCTCTCTCAAATAACTACGGGCACAGCTCAAGTCTGGCTATTAAAGCCATGAGGCTATTTTATTTTTAGCAAGTATCACCCACGACCTGGGGGCAGTTTTTCCCAGTGGTGAGACATTCACTCTGACTCAGAAGGACGCAAGCAAGCTCTCCCCTAGGCTCAACGAGCGGGCTCAGTAAATATTTCTACGGCAGTAGCAAAAAGGTGTGGTTTGTTTAGAAAGAGCAAATAAAAACCAACACAGCATTAGGTAACTTTCAGAGGGCCAGAACTATGAAAGAACTTCAATTCTAAGATCCCTGCGTTCTCAGCTTGGAACAATTCAATCATTATCTCCTGAGAGAGGCCTTCCTTGACGGCTCCGGCAAAGTAGCTGAACACCCACCGGCACTGCCCCCGCTCCCCGCGACTCCGCTGAAAGCCTTGCTTTGTTTTCTCGGCAGCACTTACCACGATCGCAACTGGGCTCATGTGTTTGCTTTTCTCGCGTTTGTTTTTCTGCACTGAAATCTAAGACCCGAAAGGGCAAGGAGAGTGTTCGGCTGCTCAGAACCCTATCGCCAACCCCGCGTACAGAGGGGCCGGCTCATGGTCAATACGCAGCAAATACTGTCTGCCTGCCCGACCTCTACGGGCCACAGCGACCATTCCTTCAAGGCGTATGGCATCGAAGAGGTTCCCACCGTGACCAGAGTTTTCGGTCTCAGGAAACTTTCAGTTGTCATTGGATTCCCAGTGACATGTTTGAATCCAAGACTTTGACACTCAAGTGAGTCATCCTTTCCAACTAACCACGTGGGCACCCCCACGCCACACCAGCCAACGCGCAGGTGACATGTCGAGTGGCGTTCCCTCAGTGGGCCTACCGAGTTCAAGCTGGTTCCTTAAAGAAGGGAGCCCTTCTTCTCTTACATGACTCGACCTCTGAGTACAGCAGGAACGCTTGCTTAATCAAGCTCACCGTCCATTCAGACTGTGGGAAATGGTTTTGCCACTAAACAGACCATGCAAACTGACCTAAACACTTTGAGGGGGTGGCAGGTTAGTGAGGTTCATTTAGGTACGTTTGACCTGAGAATAACGACTCTGTGGTTAAAGGGAAGAAGGGAAAAGGGGAAGGGACAAGATGGGCTCCCTTTAGGTAGCGAGGATGCAGGCAACATCCAAGAGCTCTGTGCACATTCGCAGGAGAGAGCGGAAATGAAAGCGGCCGAGGCGTGGGGTTAATTATGCCCGCTGCTTGAGTGGGAACATTGGCTACACGCCCCAAAGGTATTAGCACTACTTGGTTTGGCGGAAAGAACCAAGAGCCATTGACAGAAATTGGAATGAGAACCGCAATAATATTGCTGTTCGCAACAGGGATTCTCAACTCTCATTCCGATACCTTATCAAAGTGACTTTAGAAGAATCCTTTTTCTGGAGTGCTGAATTTACACTCTGACATTGGAGTAGCCATTGTGTGTTGAAAGATCTTCCCCAGGCCACCCTGGTCCTAGAGAGCCAGGGACGCCCTCAAGGAGGTGGCAGCCATTGCAATTAGCCCTGACCCTTGAGCCCGCCTTGAGGGCCATCTGCCCCTGAGTCAAGTCCGTTCCCATTCCCGCCCATCAGAGGGGCCCTCACACTCCCCTGTTCCTGGGTCGGAATTCCCCGCTCTTCCTCCGGGGGTCTCTGCTGTGCAGGCACCCCGGCCCCTTCTGCTGGGCTCCTCTCTTCCCTGCGCTGCACCCCACACTCAGGGAGCAGGCCCCCGCCTCCCCATCTCAGGGCCTCTCCCCCGGCCCCTGAGCGCAGAGCATTCTGTTGGTTTTCACAGCTCTCACTCGGGATCCGAGGTCAGGCTCCTGCAGGCTGAAGTCGGAGACACGGGTCGTACACACCCGTGTATGTATGGGGAGCGCCCCTCCCCAGTGATAATTCACCGGTCTCCTGAGCCGTGATACGTGGTTTTTCAATAATCTCCTACAGTCAGATGAGCTCCCTGACTACTCAGGGTGTTTCTAGCAGCTTCTGGAGCTGCAGCGGTCTGCCCGCGTGCACACGCCCTGATAGCGCAGCATTCCCAAAGGTGCACAGAGCGGGCTCCCTCCTACCCCGCCCCGCCACCCTGCTCCTGTAAGGCGACACCCAAGTGTTGTGCGAACTTGGCGCCTTTGAAACAAACGGATTGAGAAATTTAAAAGCTCAGCTTAGCAGCTAAAAGCTCTTCTTTGTTTATTACAGAATCTTAGTCAAAGTAGAGAAATGCCATACTGGAAAGGAAGGGAGGAGGGAGAGAGGGAGTGAAGGAGGGAGGGAATGAGGGAGGGAGGGAGGGAAGGAAGGAAGGAAGGAAGGAAGGAAGGAAGGAAGGAAGGAAGGAAGGAAGGGAGGAAGGGAGGGAGGGAGGAAAGAAAGAGGGAGGGAGGGGCTAAAGTCAGAGGTTTGGGCTCCAGTAAATACTGAAAAACCATCACAAAAATCGACCGTGAAGCAGCTAACATTTAGGACTTCTCAGTAGGAGTGGAGTATTTCTCCCAGATAGAGGGAGGTCAGTGGGCTGCCATGTAGTTTCTATTCAATCAGCTGGAACATTTTGCTCTGTAGCATAATGGAGCTTGTAAACGAAACTAAGCTCTGCATTGGTTCCCAAGGGGAAGGTTGTGCAGTTTGCTTTGGTGGAATGTCAAGACGTAAGGGGAAAAAATGAATATCGATAAACAAACGCACAGGACTGCATTGTGGCATTCTTATCTGTGGACAAGCCCTCCTTTATCTTGAGCCCTATGCTGGGGAGTCCCTGCTTCTCCTCTTGGTAAACAACGTGGCATTTGGGGGCTACCGTTCGCAGCAGCCTGTAAGGCCCTCTCCATTTCAGCAGAGGTGAAATGTGCACCCCGTGTGGCTGTGTGGGAAAGGGGAGAAGGCCCCCCGCCACCCCGCCACACAAAGCTCCACACAGGCCAAGCGTTTACGCGGCTCTGCCGGACTGAGCCGACCGCCCTCCGCAGCTCCAGGACGTAACGCTGACTCCCCTCGGCCGTCCCCAAACGCCTTCTCTCGCTTTCTTACACACACAGTTTTGGTAAATTGAAAGAAAGGAAAAGGGATCTGCCCTGCACCCTAAAAGGATCTGCGTTTTATTTCATTCATATCCATTTCCAAGGAGGTATGTAAATAAAGGAGGGAATGAGAATATAGCTCGATAAAAATCTAATGTCAAATGGGCCAACCATAGTCAGTTAATGAAGCCTGGGACAAAATTAACCACAGATAGTCATCTGGCTTGACGTTCCTTCCCCAACTGAATTACTATTGTTCCCCGAGTTAGGGGCCGCCTCGCCGGGGCTGGCTCCTATTGTGGGGCCAGAATGGCTTAGGGTTTCATCTGCAAGAACCTCAAGGTCCATGAGCCACAGAATAGATTGCTCTGTGGAATTTCCCTTAGCAAGAAATTTTCATTGAAATGTTTTTTTTTTTCAATGTCTCTTCTGAAAACATTTTTATATTACAAGGTTAAAATTAGGTATGTACAAAGGAATGTTTTTGTCACTGAGATTTTTGGAAAAAAATGAGTGACGGACAACAGACGTGGGTATGAAGTGGCTGTTATCTCTGTCCCTATTTGTACTAGACCCTAGACCTTCAAATCTCACAGGAAATAAGGACTCTAATTAACCTCCAGCTCTAAGGGAGTTCCTACCGATTTGTTTGTGGCAACTGTATTCTTTGGAACTTAGTGTTCCCTTAAGTTCTCACCCCACCCACACCATTGCATGACTGCGAAATGCAATTCTTTCGGTCTTTGCCCCGGGCACACGTGAAGCAATCTAACTCCTACAGCTCGGATCTCACCGAAAATGAAGAGGAAAGGCGAGAGGGCAGAAGGGAGAGAGAAGGAGAGGAGCCGCGGATGAAACAATGACGTTTTCCTACTGTGCTAAAATAAAGTGCACTTCTAAATACAATGTTTGGGCTTTTTTGTCTTGTTTTCTTCTTCCCCCCCACCTTTAGGCTCCTTTATAAAGCCCGCTCTGAGGCATGTATGTATTCATCGCTGCTCACACCAGGCAAACGTCTCACCAAAGAGAGACCCGTTAAATAGTTTAGCAGTAAACTTTCAGTGGGCTGTCTTCCGAAACCCACGCCTGCAGGCTAGAAGGACAGCGGGCTGAAATCCGACCTGCCGGTAAGCAGAACCACAGGGCCTTCGCTCTTAACAGAGCGGCGGACTGAAGGGCAGACACCCCGACAGCTGGCCCGCTCCCGGCTGTGCCGTGTGAAATCACACAGGAGCAGCCGGCCCGCACCCTCGCTTGTGGGGGGCTGGCTGCCCGGAAGCCAGTCTACTTGATAAGCTGATAGTATATTTCCATCACAACAGAGGGTCAGATCAAGCCTCCCAAGGTCTCCATAGTCAGTCTCATGGAAACACTGCTGGACAGAGAATGGTGCCAATGAGAGAGAGATATGGCTCTCTCTGTTCAAAGCAGTCCGCCTATGCCTCAGTTTCCCCATGTTGGAAATGAACACATCCGATAGCTCCTTGGTTCACAGAGAAGGACGAGACTCTGAACAACGACTACAGTGTTGGGTTATACGTGTAGAAAGATACATTCAGCAAACACGAAAGTACTGAAAGAACTAATAACGTGCCTGCAAGATTTAACAGCCCTTTCTAAGAACTTGACTTTTACAAAAAGATAAATGATAATAATAATAGTGGCCACGTGTTAAGGAAAGTTTATGCTCCATGACCACCTTTACCTAAATAGCCGTTTAACCTTGATCAAAAAATTTTATGGCAGCTGTTGTAACTCTCCGTTTCTCTGAGCTATTAAGTGATTTTTTTTCGAAGTTCGTCCACCCACTATGTGGAAAAGCTGGAATAGAAGCCCATGTCTCTCTGATTCCAAAACCACCTATATTTAGTAACTTTCTAATAGTGGAGAAGCACAATTTTGATGTATGTGAATCAGTTAAGGATCATTAATAAATGTATATAGACAGATATGTTTATAACATGTGTAGGCATATATGTAGGCATATGTATAGTCTCTGCATACCACATATCTTACATAACAAACGGGGGACTTACAAACCTGCCCGTGGACAACGTGGTGAAGATCTCATCCCAGCACCTGCTAAGCAATCTGTACCTGGGAAGGTCAGTCGGTCTGTAACGAGTGAGAAAATCAGAGGCTATGCCTATATACTTTTTCTTTGCTTTCCTACCTCCCACCCAAATCCGTTCTCTTGGTTAATTAACCCCTAGTTGTCTGGATCTAAAAGACTGAAGCTCCCAGCTGCAGTCAGCTGCCCTGTCTGCCAGGATGACGCAGGGGGACTGAGGCCTCCCCCGCCCCGGGCCTGCCTTTGGCGACCCAGCACTTTCACATAGTGTCTACGTGTCTTCTGCCTGCCTCCTGGCATTGCCGCTAACAGGAGTTCATCGTCTCATTCACCTCCGCCTCCAGCACACACTCAGCAGGTGTTCACCCAACGTGTGACGTGCAGACAGAAGGGTGGACGCAGGATTTGGGCTGCCATTTAGTCGTGACGCCTTTTCACAATCCTATCCCCAGTTCCCAAGTTGCGTTCCATGGTACTGTTCTTTGAACCTTCTGAGGGAATACTGGTCTTTGAGATCTAAATATTAGAACTAGTAATTCCCACGTCAAAACTCGGGAATCCAGTAGGTCGTGGAATCAGTTCCTTCTTTACAGGGAGCACAGCTCCTCCATGACCAGCTTCAACTTCCCCACTGGCATTTACACTCCCCATACCGATAGCAGGGCTTTTAGTTTGCTATGCCAACAAGAAACTGAGACTCACACTGAAGGAGAAAGTAAAAGGGAATGCAAACATTTCAGTAACAAAAAGGAGCCCACTCAATATTTCTTCGTGCCAATCTAGGGCAAAAACTTCCAACTGCTCAAATGTGAAGACTTGCAATCAGTTACTCTTTCAACTGAAATCACCGACTTGGGGAGGAAAGGAAGAAATAATTTTTCAAAACAAAAAGCAAAGCAAGCTCAACATTTTCAAGTTCAAAAAGCAGCTGAGTACACACAGAAGCGAGCGGAATGACTCAAACGCCCAGCTTGCGTGCGCAGTCACAACAGGCTGTGTGGACACCATTCCAGAGGCTTTCGAGTTCAGGCACACTCTTTGGCCCAAATATTTTAAATATTCCGTTGAATCAATGGGCTGAAAATGAAAGCATCTGAGGAAGGCATTGCAGTGGAACAGTGTTTCTGAAAACACCCAGCCCCAAACACAATGCAGGGAAGCTTCCTTCCACAGCTAACAAAAGAAGGGAAATGAGTAAGGCAGCTGGTCCGCACAATCGCTCTGGCTCAAAACAAGGCCGTGTAAAGTATAACCTACATGGCGCTCTTGGTCCCGTCTGCGGCGCGCACTGGGCAAGGTACAAACGCCACAAGGTTTACGCGTGCAAGTCACAGGTCGGTGAGAAGAGAATTCATTGTGCTGAGGCACCTGTTGTCCTTGATCTTGATGGAATGATAAATATAGACCGCTCAGCCTCTTACTTTTCCCTGATTTACAGCAATGCTAATGCTGTTTATGATGCTGATTATTTTCACATCCGTTTGTCTGTTGGGGTGGAGGAAATTCAAATATAAGATCCCAAAAATGTTCAATATTAATTTCTTGCTATGTGCACCTGCGGAGAGAAATAAATTATGGAACACTTTCATTTTGTTTGATGGGCACGTAGGGGTATTGTTTGACTGTGAATGTTTGGTTTGTTAATAGGTTATTTTTTATCTGCGGCTGTTTCTATAGGCTATTGGGCAACTGACGCTGTGTTCAGAAAACAGCTGTCTCCTTTCTCTCTAAAAGGTCCCACCGGTTAAGTTAAATACTTTTTAGCCCTACATGCGGCAGTTGTTGGAATTCTAAGAAACTCAGCCTGAAAATACCCTGTGATGTTCAAAGAGAAAGCAGCATGGTTAACCACACACATGCTTCTCGGTGCTAGAAGAATTCTTCCTCGGGGGATGGGGGTGGGGGCTCTCCGTGTGCCTCTGGGGTACTTCACTTATGGAAAAGTCCCTCTAATCTTTAAACAAATTCCTAAGAGGAAAAAAAATGGCTATAGGCTGTGACCTGTCCTTAAAATCTGGGTCACAAATCATCAAAATGATCCAATTTGTTTGCTGTGGGTAAGGTATTATTCTAGGCACGTAATGATATATGTAGTTAAACCTCATGCTATGGTGTCTCATTACAACTAGGAAAAAATAGAGGTAGGATGACACAGTAGACTGAGAGGGAGGCTTTGGGACCAGAAGGTCCTAGGCTTAAATCCTGGCCTCACAGCTTACTGGCTATGTATGTAGCCGCCTGACAGGTTATTTAATCTTTGTGAGCATTGATTTCCAAACCGGTGTAGTAGGTCTGCAAAGCAGCTGACACATACTGGAAAAGCAAACAGAAGATGATAACGATCATCATTCGACAATTATTTATTGAGCGTCCCCTGGGTTCCAGGGCTCTGCTAAGCACTTAGAACACTAACGAAACCTTTTCACGCTGTGGACAGGCTCTCTAGGGAGAGGAGGACAAAAAGAGAGAGAGCAAGAGAGAAAGAAGAGTTGGAAAGGGAGTTAGCACCCACTTTTTTTTAACAGGGTCTGCTTTCAAAAGGACCCTAGAAAAGTCTTTTCCCGTATACACCCTAGAACTATTCACTTCCTGCGTTTGGTTTCCTTCCATTTCCTGCCACTATGTTATTTGGAGTTTATTTCTCAGTGGTTTTCAACCCAAAATCTCTCATCGAAGCTTCCATTTTGTATTTAATTTGGAACCTACCAAGTTCTCGTGCTTCTCTCGGTTATAGCCTCTGCCTGAAAGTTCTTCTGGATTCCTCCTTTATTGATCACTCCCATTGCCATTACCCTTGGGTTTTCAAATATTTATATTAGCACTTTACGTCCTACTCCAATCCTCTGTTCTGCTCTTCACCTAGTCTTGACCTCTGGGTCCAGCCCTCCTAGCGGTTAGGAAGAAGCCTGGGGAAGTTTCCTTACGCAGAACATTGGCAATGTTTTAGACTCTTTCCACGGGCACTCCCATGTCTTGTTCCCTGCCTTCCCACAAGATCATCCCTCCCAGTCTTTCCTATCTGTTCGGAAGAGTTGACAGTTTTATTCTCCTGAAACACGAATTAGATCTTTCACCTCACACTCCCCTAATCCACTTCCCCTAAACATCCAATTCGATGTGCAGGCAGCTACTTCAGTCAGCCTTTCTATCTAACTTCTCCTCTCTGCCCTGAGCAGGACACCCTCCTTTCTGGTCCTCCAGCCCCCTTTACACGTAGCAATGACTTTTCTGCTTTCCAAGCTCTGCTTTCTCGCCCTGACCTGCCTCTCCTTTCACTTGCTGCCTGCGCCCCGCCTCCCTATGGCACACGCGCTCCACTCTCCTGGCCTCAAACAAAGGAGAAGTTAGCCCTTTGTTGTATCAATGACAATGATGGCTGGTTTTCTATTCTTTTGTCCTCTAATTGTTTTGAGCATACATCTTACCTCTCCAACCAGACAGCGTGAGCGCTCTAAGAAAAGGCTCTGTCTCAGAAGCTGTTGTATCACTTAACTCCTAACAGGAGGTCAGGCAATTGACTGTAACTTTTGACTCTTGCCTTGCTCTTTCACATTGGCTGGAAAACAACGAAACATTTAGTAAACTGGGTTTGACAAGATCTTTGAGAGTAGATAGAGCTCTACTCTATACCTGTTTTACAAAGACTGAATTTGGTTGTGAGTATTTTGTGACTGTCAGTTCACTAGATTATCCTGCTCTGCGGGTTATAATACTATATATTTTGTGGTCCTGCTTACTACCAGTGGCATAACAAATTTTACAAATCCAGGTAAGACTTCTTTCCTCAACTCCAAACTCATATATCCAGTTGTCTATTCAGCATCTCCATGTGATAACAGATTGACGTGTCTGAAACTGAGCTCTTGGTATCTGCCGCCTTCTCTGAAAAACAAAACTAAAAACTATTTCACCAATTTCCCTGTCTCAACTGATGGCAACTTCCATCGGCTGAACCCAAGAGTCTTAGAGTTGCCGTGAACCCTCTCTCTCTCTCTCCAACCGCCCATCCGATCTCAGGAAATCCCGTTGATTCTACTTTAAAACAGCCATGGTTCAGCCAGTTCCCGCCGCTCTCATCGTCACCACCTTGGCTCAGGCTGCCCTTATTTCTCAACTGGGTGACTGCAACAGCGCCCTGCCCGGCCGCCCTGCCACCATCGTCGCAAAACATGCTAGGTCATGCCGCTTCTCCGCTCCAAGCCTCTCACTGGCCTCTCACGCCCCACAGAGTGAAGGCCAAAACTCCGCTGAGGGCCCCCACGGCCCTGCATGAACTGAGACCTGTTACATTTCCAACCCCATCACCTGTTCACATTCTCTTCATTCCTCCCGTCCTTCTTCCTAAAATGTGCTATAGAGATAGTCCCCCTCAGGGCCCGTGCACAGGCGTTTCCTGATACGTTCCTGTATCCTCAGGGCCACCTCCCGCCCCCTTCAAGGCCTCGTTCCAGCGCTCCCTTCCCCCTGCCGCTGCCTGATGCCCAACTCTAAACTGCAACGTGCCCCACTAGCGATCTGTTTTCGCCTCCCTTGCTCTATTTTCTTCCCACAGCAGTCATCGCTGCGGCAGTCGCGAGACCGTGCCTCTCAGACACCCAGCACGGAGCGGAATCGGCCAACTGTCCCAGCTGTTGGCTCTGAAATGTATCCCTGCACTTCCATCCAGGCCGCCCCGCGGGGGCTGCTCCGAGCCAATGGCTGAGCGTGGCCGGGGCGTTGAGGCAGGCTCCTTCCTGGGTGACACAGCACCTGGCCGGGGCTGACTGGGACTCTTGAGACTCGCTGCCGCCTTGGCGGTCTCCCTCAGACTGCGCTGCGCAGGAGGCTGTTCGGACCCAGCGCTGCCCGCCTCGCGCCTTCACTCGGGTCAGACTAGCACCGGCTCTGCCTACCACTCCCCCCGATTCCCAGCTCCGGTCTTTTCTCCTAAGTCCCTACGTTCTCTCCTATGGTCGTTCTACTAATAAAATCCAGCACATCAAGCCCACCTAGCATTCGTGCCTAACCATCTTCTCACCTCCTATATTTTGCTTGCTTATGATATTTATCCTTATTGTCTACGAAAACAGAAGTTCCGGCAGAGCAGCTATGCTATTTATTCGTGAATCCCAAACACCTAGCGCAGTGCCTGACACATCGTAAGTGCTCATTAAGGAGATGCAGAGTAAATGAATACCAAAGGCGTTAAAATAATAGCAATTATTAGTGTTCTCAACGAAATAAGTGAATAAACACAGGATGATACCCACGAGTTGCCCCAACTCTGCTCCCTCTTAAATTCCCTGATACTCTTATTTTGTTGAATCCTCCCTTTGACTAGGAAATCCCTAGGTTTTCCCATAGCAGAAATGGGATTTGAGAGGTAAATTGTTTTTAGGAAAAGATCCAGACTAATAATTGGATGAAGGCCCACCCGTTCTGGGCAGCAAATACACAGCTCTGCCTGAGCTATTTATCACTGCTGCTCTCCTGCCTTTCATTGCAGCCAGAATCGGCTGATAAACAAAATCAAACATTTTGAAAGTTTGACTTTTTTTTTTTTAAGCTTGAATAGCCATTCAATAATAATCAAACTTGGCCCACCTTGAGCCCATGCCCCTGCTCCCTGGGCTCCCGGAATGTCTCCAGAGCACGTTGGCGCGAGGACAAGCCCCTCCCGGGGGTGATTCCAGACCAGACACGGCTGCGCTGACCCTTCAGTGCTGTGGCTGGGGTTCCAAGTGACAACGTGCAGAAATCTTTCCCCACAAGAGCCATGAAGTGTATCCAGAGGAGACTCCCGCAAGGTCCCGCCCGGGGGTTTGGAACCCACCTATCGGCGTTCTGGGGGCTACATGGAAGAGGAGGCTGGGGGCCCCTCTTTCTCCCAAACTGCGCTCTAACCCCCGCCGGTGCTCGCCTTGCCCGGGTCCCAGGGGCGGGCCCGCGGCAGGCCTGCCGCATCATCGGACAGTCCGTCTCCAGCCGCGGCCTTGCCGCGGTCAGCTGTGCGAGGTCCCCTCTCCGAGCCTCGGTTCCCTCGTTTTTAAAGCACAGCGCACAGCACCTATTTCCCAGCACCTTGTAAGATAAAGAGGATGTAAATCCTCTTTAACTGCAGAGAGAACTCAGCGCATAGTAGCAATTTGTATTCCTGGTACCAACAAGGTAAGGAAATTAAGCTCTATGTCCAATGATAAGTGTGTCCCTTTAACCTCTTCAGCTGAGGTGTTGGTATGAAGGTGTCTGATAGCATCCAAGCACCTACCAACGAGGTAGGTGGTGGAGAGGAGGTACTTGCTCTAAAACGGAATTAAAGAGATGCAAGGAAAAGAGATCAAAGTCCATTGGGAAGCCCCCCCAGCATCTGCTTGGCACTAAGAGTTCCCAGCGGCTTGGCCCCTTTTCCCTCAAGAGCCACAGTGCTGGGCTGCACACGCTATAGAATGTCTCACCCCACGATCAAAGGCTCACCCTTTCTCTTGCATAACCCGTGAGGTCAAAAGGGGCACCTTCCTGAAAGCCAAGTGTCATTTCTGAACACGGTCCAAGAAAGAGCTGCATTCCACAGAGACCCACGAACTCACTGAGGGTAGTTCTCGACGTCGGCGCCGCAGGCAGCACTGCGGGTGGGCCAAGCCCCTGACCGAGTCACGTTAGCGCCTTGGGTCTCCCCATGACGACGCAAAGATGCCCAAGTTTGAAACACGCGGCGGCGGCGGCGGCGGCGGCGGCGGGAGGGGAGCTCGCGGCCAGCGCCCCCCCCCCACCCCGCCCCCTGCAGTAAGTTCTAAAGAAACACTGAGGCGCGGCGTTAGTGTCTACAGCCCATCAGGGGAAGGGGCACAAGGGCCGGGGCCAGGGGAGATCGTGTCTCTGCGGAGCCTGGAGGAGCAGAGGCAGGTGAACTGCGTGCAAACACGCGCAGACCCCACGGCAGGGGCGGGGGAAGCCCCCAGCGCCGGGCTCCCTGAGCCACCCTGGGACACAATGAACTGGGCAGCGAACAGTTAATAAGCAATGTGCTTCGCTCACTGTGCACATTACAACAAAGGGCTGGCGGCTCCCGGGGGAAAAGGGCTGGTGCGCTGCCGTTGAAACTTGTCAGTCAGCTGGTGCCAGCAGCCCGGCGTGGCCGCCCCGCGCGCCCTGCTCTGCGCATCTGCTCGCAGGCGCGGCGGCGGCGGCGGCGGCGGCGGCTCCTCCCGGCCGCGGGGCAACGAGAGCCCTGCTCCTGCCTCGGCGTCGCCCCGCTCCTCTCGCCGCCGCGGTCCCCGCTGTACGGTCGCTCGCTCGGACTGCCCTCCCCGGCCGCCTGCGCCTGCCCGCTGCAATGGAGGAGGCCGAGCTGCTCAAGGAGAGACTCCAGGCCATCACAGTAAGTGCGCGCACAGCGGGGACTCGCGGACTTGCGGCTCCGCGCCGGCGGCCGCGCTGCCGCTGGCCCCGCCGCCCAGCCCGGCGAGGGTGGGCGCGCGGAGCTGTCATCCCCCGGGGACGCGTCCGGGCCGCTCCCCTCGCCCTGGCTACCCTGGTTCTCGCCCCCCGCCCCCTGGGCTTGCGAACCGGAGCGCAGAGTAAAGGGTCTTGATTTCTGCACAAGCTGTTGCCTACGCTTTCAACAGCCCTCAGACGCTTGTAAGGCGCTTTGGTTGACCTTCTATGTACCTTAGAAACGCAGTTTTCCCTTAAAGTTATATTTCACGGACCTTGGATCAAAAGTCCCCAAACTTGGGAACTTTTTAAAGCAATACACCCAAAAGTGAAAATCTTTTAAAAGGGAGAGAGACAAGAAATAAACTTGAAACTTTTTATTGGTAGTGTGGTGGTAGGTTCCAGAAAGCCTACCAAAATGAAAATAAATCTTGTACCGCAGCTAAGCATTAAAGAAGAGGAAAGTGAGCAAAAGCACGTATCAGCTGCGTTCTCAGGTATCAGCTTCCAGCAAACCCACCAGCCGAGTGAGACGCGGCTGCGGGAATGCAGGGCGCGCGATCCGGCGGATTTGGAAAATATTCCGTTAATACCGGGAAGGCAAATAATGCATTTTTTATGTTTGTTCTGGGAAAGAGTCAAGGCAAGAAATGAATTACTTTCCTTAAATGACCCAGCTTTTTGAACTTAATTTCATTAAATCCTCTCCTTGGCAGTAACCTGAAGTCTGGGGCACAATCATTTATCACTCGCTACAACTTCTGAGGTCATTTTTTTTTTAAGAGGAGAAACTTTGGAAGTCAACATCCCGATTTCACAGCGCTTTCTGTCACCGAAATTAGCTGCCAGAAAGAAATGAGTACTTTTTAAAAACTGGTGCTAAATCGGGGTCCGCAGGGGGACATGTTTCTTTGCTCTTCAGACTCCCATGGCATAAGCAATACTGCTAGTCCCGATCCAGGATTTTTATTAAATGGATACAATGTCTCAGTTCCACCCAGAAAGGACTCAGTACATCGAAATATTTTCCCAGCCAATTGTGAGGCACCAGAAGACTAAGGTTGGCACTTTTCCGTAAGACAATGCTTGTGAAATGCCTCGCTTCTAACCAGCACCGTTCCCTTATCCTGCCGGGAGAACTTCGGTCTGGGCTGCCGCTGGGGTTGCTTCACTCTTTTCTGCTGTGAAATTCGGCCGCGGGTTCGGCTGTCCCGCGTGGGGGGACAGGGACTCGGCCCTGCTCTGTTGGTTTTGGCACTGGCCTTGAGCGTCACAGCTGTTGTCTAAAGGTCACTGTATGCGACCGTGTGAGACGGGTTCCGCTCTCTCCGAGCTTCTGCCTCCGCGTCACCTAAATTAAATGGTGTGCCCCACGAAACACGTGCGGAGCTCCCTGTTGCCCGTCTGGCTTTTGTTTTTGTAAATTGGGGCTGCCCTCGCTGAAGCCCTGGCTCCCGCCAGCGCCCCGTGCACCTCCTACTGAAGCGGCTTGCAGGTCAAGGCAAGCCGACCTGCAGGCACCTGGGGCGCAGGGCACCGTTACTGAGGGCGCCCAGTGCAGGTGGCGATAGAATGAGCCTCCTCGTGCCTTACGAGCAGGCCAGAGAGCACTGGCGTGTGCTTTGGGGGATGATGTTTTAAAATATGACTCTTGGGACTCTTCCATTCGCCTCAGCCTATCCCATTAGGAAGAATTAAGCAAACCTCCACAGTAAGACCATAAAGTAATACTGTCTTGGAAGTAATATGTTTGCAGAAAGGTCATAAGGAAAAAATGGGGAAAAGTTTATGGGAACAAATTTCCACTACCTTAGTCCAGTCCCCAGGCTAAGTCCAGTCCCATTTGTCACCACCTAGAGGAAAACTGGAGCAGTGCTGTATCCATGGAGACAACACATGCCCCCGCCTCCCTCCCGGACACCCTGACAAGGCCAGCTCCCTGCCCCTGCTTACCCAGGAAGCGCCTCAGCTGTTCGCCTGCCCCCGGACACACGCACGCACAGTATCCGGCTTGCGAGGGTATTGCACTTGGGGAAATACTCAAACTCCTCAGAATCTCTGACCCAGGGACGATCTTCTCATTTTAACTCTTTTCCTCCTATTTCCCTACACGAAAACAATTTTTGTGTACATGCTTCACAAACAGAGCCATCAGATAATTGCTCCGTGTTTCCACACACAGCAACTCCTGGATGTCACTTCATTAGAAAGGGGAAAACAAAACAAAACAAAACAAAACCTTTTTTACACTCTAGCATCTATTTGATTTTTATATTAAAATTTATTCTTCCAATTCCTGGCTGTGAAACAAAATAATCTCTACCGTTGAATTTATTCCACCTGGTTTGGAGTCTCCAAACAGTCATTATTTCCACTGCAAGGAACTGGAAAAACAAATGTATGCGCCTGCAACTTGACAGAACCAAGGAGCTGTCTTCTTTTTTTTTTTTTTTTTTAAGGGGAAAAAAAAAGGATTAAACACAGTAAGTAGGTAGAATGGGTCGCTTAGACTCTCGACCCGAAAACCAAATTACTGGGATGGTAAATTGAATTGTAGATTAGTCAGACGTCTTCTCAAAGAGGATGGAGAGAAAGTCAGGAAAGCCCACAGACACGACCGCTCAGAAGGAAGTATGTCAGCGTGGGCCTGCGAATACAGGTCCTATTCTGCGCACTCACCCTCGCGTTCCTCCTTTATTGCCTTCCCCGTGACCCAGGCTTCTCCTGCTGAATGAATGGCCGAGGGGTGTCTCAGCCTAAGAGTCCAGTTTCCAGCTACTACTGCTTCAAACTGGTGAAATAGTACTTTGATTAGAAAGTCTCTTGAGGCTCTTTTCAAATCAGTACATAGTTGAACAAATAGCTGATTTTTGTACAAAAGGAGAGCTACAGACGGAGCCCAGTACTCTGAAATTGACTTTTAATAATAGTGGAACCGATGAACCAACGTGCCCGGTGCCCTCGGGAGCAGTGCGCTGAAGGACCCGCAGAGTTGGGGGTAGACTCCTCTGTGGAATCACATGCGGCCCCCACCAAAGAACAGGGAAAAGGCCCAGGTGAATTCCCCTGAGAAATAAAAGGTCCCATAAAGATGAGTCATTTCCCATAGGCCCTTCGACATCCTCCCATGCAAGGAACTTATCCCCATTCCTCCTGTGTTAGAAAATCCTGTTACTCAATAACAGAGGAAGACTCGAACCAGGAAACCCCTGGATCTTAAACTGGCTCGCCTCTCAAAACTGGTATGTTTGAGGGGCTAAGATCAGAAGAAGTCTGAGCCCTTGGATTGATTCTCAGAGAACAGATCAGCTGGGGGGAGAGGGGTAAGAATCTAGCCGGCATTTTAATTCTCATCAAGGCTTAGCTTTAACTGGTAGGATGTGTGTTATCAAGTCATTCTCTCATCCCTTTATTCAATTATTGGGTATTGGGCAGCTGCGACGTCCCAGCCTTATGTGTTTACATGAGAAGAAGAGGAATCAGGGGACTCGTGAGTGTCGGCAAGGACAGGAGGGGCGTGTCACCTACAGCGGCGTGGCCAGGATGCGCCTCAGAGAAAGGGTGACACTGAGCGTGGACGGGGAGGAGGTGAGCCCTGGCAAAACTCAGGCAATCGCAACAATCACAACAATCACAAGAACGAGCACCTGCCTAGGAGCGACGCCATTGGAAGGCAGCCACAGAAAGAAAGGGCTGACGCTGGAATTTGAGAACGGAGCCAGATTTGCCGGCCAAAGCCGCGCGTGACGCGAAGTGAGAAGGAGCTCACATTTCCCGGCCCCGGTCCCTGCTTCTTTCCTCTCCCAACGAATAGAGAATTTTTTTCTAGGCTTGTGAACATAGGCGCTTAGGGGGCAGAAAGTTGTTACATAAAACAGAAACCTACCCAGTACAAAGACCAATGTTAAAACAATAACATCAACACACGCAGGTCTGAGGTATTTCTTTAGCCCGGGGGGGCCTCGTCACTGGTCACTCCAGCTCTCGCCTCACGTCTGGTGTATCCCCACCTGGGATCTTCTCGCAGTTCGTAAGACAGGGGGTGACCTCAAAGCAGGACCCACAATCCAACTCGTGGGGACACAGGAAACTAGAGGAGGAGCCTCGTTCAAAACTCATTCAGAATTTCAAGATGGGGGCAGCAGAGCATTAAACTAAGTGCCCCGGGCCCTTCTGAGCACGGAGCCTTGTAGGACATCACGGGTCCCAGGCCCGGGGATCTGGCCCACTTGCCTTTCCCAGGCCGGCCACTTTACGTGTTCCCCTCTTCGCTCCACCTGTACAAACGCGAGAGCAAAAACAGGAGCAAGGCCGCCTGGCTCCTGAGTAGAGGTGGACATTGGTGTGTGTTTGGGCCATGGCCCCCCTGCGTGCTGTATGGACGTCTCCGAGCAGCAGCATCACGCACCTCCGGTCCAGCACACCTCGTGGTTAAGACAGTTACAGGAAGGACTCCCAGTCTGTCACAAACGTCTCCAGAGCCTCACGCAAAGATGGCACCAGGGCCGGGAGGAGTCTTCCGAATAGAGAAGTCCTGGGCCAGGATGTTCGAACAATAATGCCTCCGCCCAATTTTCCACCGTGCTGTCCTGGGATGACATGTTTCCTCCAGAGGAGGAAAGGTTTCTTCCAACAAATGCGCTCGGCCGCACCGTTGCCAAGCATAATAGCCCACCCACGGAGCAGGCCACGTAAGGAGGCAAAATAATGGTGAGAGCTGATTAAGGAAACCGCTGTTTGATAACAGGGCAAGGTTTTTCCAGTGTGCTGCATGGTGATAATGCTGCTCTGCCAAGCCCTGCACCCACAAGGGTCCCCGTGAACTTTCTGAACGCCACTGGTGGTCAGAGGAAGAGCCGCCTCTGTAGAAACCTGGCGTGGGAAACACGTGGGCCCAAGCGCCTGAGTCTCGTGAGCACCCAAGCACGTGCAGCCTGGCCCGGGGCTCACACACCCCGTCTCCAGCCTCAACGGACAGAGCGGCTCCCACAATAAACTAAGGATAGTTTGATTCTAGTTAAGACTAGTTTAATAAAATAAAGTATTTAAATGTTAATAGGAACGTTCTCCTTTATCTAAGTGGCCATGGGGTCACCTTGGGACGATGTGCTGCCTGCAGCTGCTCACCAGGGGCCTGGGAGGCACGGGGGACACTCGCCTCGGACATCCGAGGGGCAGCCTGGGCGAGCGCCACACTTACAGTCTGTACGTAAGGCCCCAGTGACGTGGAGCCACGTAAGATAGAACCAGGTCACCCTCGGAAGCTCTGGATGCAAATCGGAACCGGGTCCTGGGTTGAGCACCAAGTTTTCAATGTGGGACCATGTTGGCGAGTGATGTAAGGTAACGCACATGTTAAAAATCAGCCCCTTCAAAATCAGCGCGTGCTAACCAATCTAGGCTCTAAAGGACACCCCGTGAGCAAAAGAATTCTCAGATTAAAAATAATAATAACAGCACCTATTCATACATAGGATTTAGGCTTTAAAAGATGAAAACTCCCATGTGAGCACATTTGGATAACCGGTCCTCTGGGTGTTCTCAAACGTAAAAGCCACCATTCCCATTTTCTAGGCAGAAAACCTAAGGCCAAGCAAAACTAAGGACTTGAATCTGTTCTTCTGAGTGTCAGGTCCTCAGCCACAACGTCTCAATCAGTTCTAATGAACGACCTCACCACCGACGTCGCCTCCCTGCCAGAACGCGTCCTCAGACTTCCGGTGTCCACTCTTACGAACAGAGTCCGAAGTGGAGCAAAGAGAAGAAGCTAAGAGGTTCTGGGTGACTTAATGTAACCCAAACCAGTCCTACCCCCCAGCAGCCTCCTCTCCCCTCCCTGCATCAGCCAGGCGGAGCAACAGGGAAGGAGAGAACGCGACACCGTTTTAGAAGCTTCCTTATTGCCGTAACAGGATTGGGACAGAATGAAAGCCACATTGCAGAGCGTCCCCTGGCCTCCGGCTTCTCCCCACCCCCGCTCCGTCACACAACCCCTCACCTCCGGCCAGGGTGTCTTAGCCGAAGAGCTCATGGTTACCTGGCCTGCCAACGGATTTTGTCCCCACTGAAGATGCAGCCCAGTTACCATCCCTTCTTGATTATTCAGGGTCTTGTTTTGTGTTTGTTGTTTATCCTTGTTTGGTTTGGTTGTCACTATTCATTAGAACAAACAAGACAGCATTGACAAAGGAATGAGAGCGTGGAGCACAAACTGGATTCTATTTAGAGACCTGTTCAAATCTTTTGTAAGGTTGGGAAAGACTGAAATTACTGAATAAAATGAGGCATTGAAAATGCATGCCTTTTTAACTCACTCCATTAGTAGTGATAACCACATTCAATCTACTTGGCTAACTCAAGAATGAGGGTCTTGCAAAGCTTTCTTACACTCAGAAATAAAGGAGCGGAGGAAATTACATCTTGCTCAGAGATGCTCACCCAGCTTCTCCTTAAACACATCCAGTGTCAGGCGGGTCAGATGTCCCAAAACACCTGATTCCATCTGAGAACATCGCTCTGTGTGGGGTGTTGACGTCATGTGCCAGAACCTGTTTTCCTTTAACTTCCACCCAAACATCATGACTTTAGCTACGGAGCCATACGGCTTCATTTTCTGATTTTTATCATTTCTCAAATCATAGGCTCATTCTAGACACTTGCCAAAATGTCCGCATCACTCTTAAAATCCAGTGCTGGGCATCGAACAAAACACTCTGGCCAGTACGGAGCCTCTACCGCTATGACGTCCCGTGTTTGGGGACTGTATTTCCACCGACATATTTGGGAAGCACTAAGGTGCGGTAGAAAAAGCACCACTGTTGGAGGTATAGACAATTAAGTTTCACACCGATTCCAACACTGAACCAACCGTAAGACTCAGGAAAGCTAATAAATTCTTAAGCGTCTCTAAAGATCAAAATTAACTTGAAAGTGTCGTAAACTAGTCAGATACACAATGTGTATACAAAAATCACCAGCTTCCTGAAAATCAATAATGACTCATAAAATGTAATGTGAAAATATCCCATTCCTAATAGCTACAAAATAAAAAATGGGTAGAACCTAAAAGGAACCCAGCCATACTAATCAAATGTACAGGATTTATATAATAAAACTTAACTAAGCAATGTATGTTTGAAGAGGCACTGCATTCCTTGAGTTAAAGTATTCCTTGAGTTTGAATACCAAAAAAACCCATCATGTTCCCAAATTTATTTTAAGTTGAATGCAGTGCCAATCAAAATATCTAAGGAAGCTTTCTCATTCACTGCTGCTAGCAGCATGAAATTGCGAAAACAGGACAATTTGGCAACTGGTATTAAAAAAGACCCGCAGAAACTGTTTTATCCTCTGACCTGGAATCTCTTTAGCAAGGAACTTACACCAAGGAGAAATCAGAGGCACACAAAAATGGGTTCCGAAGTGGAAGCAAACTCAATGTCTGAAAAGAGGAGTTAGCTGAATAAATGTAGTGCATATACATGTGTACGGAATAAAGGCATCCAGTAAAAAATAATGTAGAAGACTATTTAATGACATGGTATACATTATGCTTATGATATATTAAAAGAAAAAGGCCAGACTACTAAACTTGAAAAAATTCCAGTTTTATATGCACTATATAATATATCACGCAGATATCAATCATATGCAGGATAACAGTATTAGTTGTCTCTGGATAATGTAATTACTAATAGGGGTGACTTTTTAAATTCCATCAAGGTGTTTAAGTTTTTGTTTGTTTATATCGTTGGTTGGTTAGTTGGTTTTTTGGTTTTGGGGGGGCGGGAATGAGGAGGGATAAGACAATGGCTGAGTTCTTAATTTAGTTTCTTTTGGAATTCAACAAAATTATTCCAAAGTCCAAATGGAAAAATAAACTACTGCTACTAATCAAGACATTTTAGATAAGAACAATAAAGGAAAACTCACCCAATAAAATGTTAATTTACCTCATTGGTGCATTATCTAAACTAGGTAGTATTACTGCCAAAATCAATGATTAAGCTATACAGATAACCTGGAACCAGACCATAATGTACATAAAAATTAGTAAATTATAAAAGTTACTCAATGATAAAATTAGTAAATAAAAAACCCAAATCAATAGGAAAGAATTCTTCAGTAAAAGTTCAGAATAGTTAAAAATTTGGAAACAAAATTAGATCTGATCCTCAGCATTTACCATAAATCAAAGTAAATTCAGCTGGATTAAAGGGTCATTTTAATATTCAAAAAACTGGAAGAAAAAATGAGTGAACAATGACTGTATTTCAGATGATAAAAGGTATTAAAAACAGTTCCTTACTTAAATAATGAGGATAAACATGATGCCTACTTCATGGAGATTTGGGGATGGTTAAATAAATTGACAATTTAGGTGCTTTCAGTAGTCCCTAACACATACAAAGGTCTTGATGAATGTTAGCTATTGATACGACCATCATAACCTTCCTCTGCAGATCTTGAAAAATTCAGCAAAAGAACGAACGTTGGTTTAAAATGTTTTCTTTTTAGCAATTGAATGCTGTCTCTTAGACTCCCCTTGTCTAAATACAGCAGTGTTTAATAATTCATCCTCCCGCTTTGCCAGGGATTAACCAGGATATCCTTTAAATATTCACAATTCGCCTTTTTTTCTGCCTCAAAGAATTTGCTGCTTTCAGTCTCCTGCTGCCTCTTTACTGCACCCATGTTTCCAAGACCAGTTGACAGTGTCTTTCTGTCGTGTCTGCCAATCGCCAGAGTCCCATCCGAGTCTGAGCAGCTGCTTGGGGAGCTCTGTTTCCTCGGGCGCTGTGTGCCCCCTGAGAGCATGTTTCTCCTGACCTCTCCAGCATCAAGGTTATCCTCCTTAATCAAAAACATGGAAGAAAATAGAATGGTTCAAATTATCTGTCATATTAGCATTACACTCTGTGCCTCAGTAGTGGTCTAATTAACGCCTTTATCTTTTTGTCCTCGACAAAAACCTAATCACACATGTTTTGGGACACATACGTACTCTTTGAGGGGGGGGGTCTCTCCGTGTGCCACGTGCTGCACATCTTCCCGGCTCCCTGGACGTCCGCCATATTTACCTGGTTACAAGTGGGTGCCACCTGCTTATCTGCATTCTTGGTTTGGTGAGCTCACTGGGGCCCTCCCAGTCAGTGATAGCACACGATGTGGTTTGGTCTTGTTCGGAGTTGTTCTCTCTTCTTCTCTGAGGTTATTTGTGATTGTGTATCCGCATTTCCATTTTTAAATGGCCAACGCGGCACGATCTACATCTTCCCTCTCACAATGTCTGCCCTTTTTTCAAGGAGTTTTCTTAAAGACCTTTTCCAATAATGTTCAAAATCTACCTTTGTTGAAACCTAGTCAACCTCTAACAAGGCCCTGGGCTTTCCTAGGAATATTGTATTAGCCCATTCCTGTCGTTCAAGGTTACCATTCTTTGCACAACACCAGGAAGCTGCATTGGGGGTAGCATTTGAATTCAAATAAGCAGCATCCAGTTTGGTTCTTTCCAGACCTTGAACAATAAAAATGTCAGGAAGGCTAGTTATAAAGTTATAAGATATCAACTGCTAGCAGAATGAGTCTGAAACCATCTGACTAATTGAATTGGCCCAATTCGACCAAAAGCTATTTGAAATAATATCTTATTGACGGCCACACAAGCTTCCATGTGGGTTCCTTTTTCCCTGTACCCTTAAATGGGGGTGCTTCATGAAGGATTTGCCTTTCACTCTCCTTTTCTTTTCCTAAAAATGTCCCCTGTCATGCTCTGACCAGCTCCTGCCTCAGCGACCCCTTCTAGGACGCCCGCGTCTGATGTCTGTCCACCCAGCGTCCCAGCCGCCTACCAGATCGCTCCACCTGAGCATCCCCAAGACACCTCCTGCTTGGTGGGAACCTGCCAGCCCCTCCCAAGCTTCTTCCTTCTCCAAAGTTCCTGTTTCCATCAGTGATTCTGCTCTCGGACACCCACTAGACCGCTTTCTCTCCTGTATCTGTTTGTCAACAGTTGCAGGTCCTGCCAATTTACCTCCCTGGGGTCTCTGCCATCCACACCCTCTGTTGCCTCTTGTTCCAGTGACTCTGGCCTCATGTGTGAGCTGGGGGCTGGCTGACTACCCCCTTGCGTCCTCGTCCTTCGGTATCTACTACACAGTGAGGGACCTTAAACTTCGTGAAACGCGGTCTTACCTTGGTCATTCCTCTCCCTCTGAGTTCTTCCCTTCCTCTCTACGTCGATGCCTCAATAAACCCCAAACCCCCTGCCTTATCACTCAGCTTTCCCTCTCAGGGATCTGGCCCGATCCTGTCATTCTAAGTTCATTTCCCATGGCTCCCTGAATGGCAACTGGGATTCCAGACTCGCTCTTCCAAATCATGTCCCGCTTTTCTGCTTCCAGACCTTTGCCCATGTTGAGCCCTGGACTTCCACGCCCTTTCTTCCCCATCCCCAGCTCGGCAGCAACCACCCAGCATGCCGCTCTCAGGGGCTACCTCAAAGCCTCCCCCAACCACAGCAGCTGGAAGCAAGCCCTCGGCTCTCCCAGCGCCCTGCCTGGGCCTTAGGAATGAGAGTTACCACTTCGTTTTTTTAGGCTGTTGTTACTCGTACAAATGATTTTTTTTCTTCATGAGAACGTAAGCTCCTTGGCCAAAGTGTCTGCTTTTAAATAACTTGTAAACATTGCAGAACTCCTAACGTCACCTTGAACATAGCATTTGCATATAAGGACCTAAATCTTGGATAAACTAATAGTTAAATAACTCTGGATCAATCTTGCCTTCCTGACAGATTCAGGCATCTTACAATATTGGCTACATCAACATCAATAACATCTCTAGAATGCTCACATTTCTAAGTATTGTGCTTACTTTAATCAAGTGTGTGATTGAATTACTATCATTGGATCATTGATGGTCACACTGGTTTTGTAGTTGTACAAGGTAAATAAATTAATCTTCAGAATAAGTAAGAGATGGCCTTTTACAGGATGGGAATTTGAGAGCATCAGCTGCTAACATAGTCTAAGCCAGACAGTGAACAATCTAGACAACTGTTCTCTGAACAAAAAGTCTTCGTTAGGTGAGCACGTAGGAAGTAAACAGAAATACGAGGTATTTGTAATGGTTAACATTATTAAGCACATGATGTGCCAGGTCACGACAGGTGTCTAGGGTTGCTCGGGCTCCTGGGGAACTGTTGGGAAGCTGATGGCATATTGCACATCCATTTGCTTCAGGAGGATTTGAGAAGGAATTAGCCGGCGATGATAACTTTGGGCATAGCCGCCGTAGAGCTAGACACACAACTTACGGTTGACTTACAGTTTATTTTGCCACATTATTTTTCAATAAGGCTTACATTGCTATGAAACTTGGCAGAAGGATAACATGCTGTTGATGAATATCTTATGAGGAAAAAGCATTCCTCTCTTAAAGTAGAACCACATCTCTAACATCATAATGTCGCCTTCTTCACTACCTGGGCGGATCCAAGCAAGGTATCACATTACCACGGAAGGACAAACATTGGTGTTCCTTAGCAACCCTTCTGCGGGCCCGCTGTTGCCCAGACAGTGGAGACACCCTGCCTCCAGCCACAGCAACCCTCACCTTGTCCCGAGTCCCGAGATGAAGCCAGCCCCCGAGGGCTCTGGATGGGGCGGGGAGGCATCACGGGGCCCGGTAGTCCCTGTCACACAGATGAACGCGCCCTTCTCGGGGGACTCTCCGCTGCTCCACGCCAGCAAGCAGGGAGCTAAAACATGCTCCCGGCTCCCGGGAGGCCCGCCGCGGCTGCTGGCTGCAGGGGAAGACCAGGAAGCTCTGAAGGAGCCGGACTAATATCCCACTCCAGAAAATGGTGTTGTGAATTCGCTTAGAGGGGAGAGGCTGCATTCACAGCGGCTGGTTCAGACCCTAGGTCCACGGACACTCCCCACCCCCACCCCCCAGGACTGACGGAATTACAGCTGAGATACAGAACAGTCAACCTGAAGAACAACCTGAAGACTCGCTAAACAGGAGTCTTATAACCAAGGACTTACAGAGCAAGCCACACCGAGACTGCAAGAAAGGGTGGAGGCGTGAAGAGGGCTGTGAATCTCCCACGGGTGGGGGCTGAGATTCACAAGGGATATCTTAGCTGCAGGGGTTCCCCCTGAGAAGTGTGGGGTCTCAGCCCCATGCTGGGACCCCCAGCCAAGAGCACCAGAACCAGGGAGAGGTACCCACACAACATCTGGCCCTCCGTGTGTCCTCTCTGAGAAGGGCCTGTCCAGGCCCTGTGTCCAATTTTTAACTGGATTGTTGGGGGGGGGGGGGTTGGTGCTGAGTTATCTAAGCTCTTTATAAACTTTGGATATTAACCCCTTATCAGATGTATCTTTGGCAACTATGTTCTCCCATTCAGTGGGTTGCCTTCTCATTTTGTTGATGGTTTCCTTTGTTGTGGAAAAACTTTTTAGTGTGGTATAACACCACTAGTTTTTCTTTGGCTTCTCTTGCCCAAGGCAGTCTGTCGGGAAAAAAATATATTACTACAAGAAATGTTTGAGATTTTACTGCCTACATTTTCTTCTATGATTTTTATGGTTTCAAGTCTTACATTGAAGTCTTTTTTTCCATTTGGAGTTTATTCTTATGTAGGAGGTGCCCTAGTCTCATTTTTTTTGCACATACCTGTCCAATTTGCCCAACACTGTTTATTGAAGAGACTGTCTTCACCCCACTGTATGTTCTTTCCTCCTTTGTCAAATAGCAATTGACCATAAAGCTGTGGGTTTATTTCTGGGTTCTCTGTTCTGTTCCATCGATGTCCATGCCTGTTCTTATGCCAGTACCAGGCTCTTTTGATCACTGTGACTTTGTAGTATAGTCCGATATCACTAAGTATCAGATGAATGCAAATTAAAACCACAATGAGATATCACCTCACAGCCGTCAGAATGGCTGGGATCAATAAACCCACAAACAACGAGCGCTGAGAGGACGTGGAGAACGGGGAGCCCTCGTGCCCTGTGGGCGGCAGAGCAGGCTGGCGCAGCCCCCGGGGAAAGCAGTGTGGGGTTGTCTCAGGAAACGAGAAAAGGAACTGCCTGATGGCCCAGAGACTCCGCTTCTGGGACTATATTCCAAGAAACCCAAAACCCCCTAATGTAAAAGAACACGTGCACCGCTCCGTTCGCTGCAGCGTTATTTACAATCGCCAAGGGCTGGACGCAGCCCCGGCGCCGTCCGTGGGTGAGTGGGTGGAACGGCTGCGGCGCATTTCCACAGCGGAACAGAACCCGGCCGTGGAAAGGAAGGGCCTTGCCCCCTCTGCGACGGCGCGGATGGATCTGGAGGCCACTACGCGGGGGCGAGGACCCAGGCAGGGAACGACAAGTGCCCAAAGATCGCACTTCCGTGTGGCCTCCAGTGAACGAAATAGACTAACAAGCAGAACAGAGACAGAGCCCTAGACACAGAGAGGTGACCGGCGGTTCGGGAGGGGGCTTGTGGGACTGGGTGGAAAAGGTGAAGGGTTCAGAAAAAAGCGTATAGACGACAGCGCGGCGGTGACCAGAGGGACAGGGTCGGGCGTGGGCAGAGGAGAGAGAAAAAGGGGGTAAGCGGCGACAGGAGGAGACTTGTCTGGGGCGGTGGACACACGGCACAATACACAGATGATGTGTTACACAGCGGTACACCTGCACCTGTGTGATTTTATTAACCAAGGTCATCCCGATACATCCAGGTATGATTCTAATTAACTAACTAAATTACACGTTTTGGGAGCTCAAGCTTGACTCTTCCTGCCAGTAGAGGTCGCTGTCCCTCCGAGATTCTCCACCAGTGTGATTTTTACGCACACACGCGCGCACACACGCACGCCCCTCCCCCACTCCCCCACCCTAACATTACGCAACAGCGTTATTTCACAACGTGGGCGAGCCGCTGGCCTCTGGAGGTCAGAGGCCAGGGCTTCTGCGACCATCCTACAGCGCAGAGGGCAGCGGCTGACAGGCGACAGAAAGAGCGCGCCCCGATGTCAGCAGTGCCAAGGTGCAGCGACTGGGGCCCTATCACGTCTATCGCTAAAGAAAGACTATGACAGTCTCCATGCCAATAGCGATGCCTCTAACTATTACTTAACATAAGTACAAACTTTTAAGTATCCAAACTGGACAAACGGGAGACACGCCGCCCCGAGGAGCGTGTTCCTGGGAAAAGGCGGAACAGGGGGTGCGCGGGCGACAGGTTTGACGGCAGCAGTGGCTCTCCCTGGCCGCGCCCCCGGCTACCGAGAGGGGCTCTGGGGGCGCGGGGGTGGCCGGGCTGTGTCTGGGACCACTGCAGGGCAGGAGCAGGGTTCGCCAGGGCCAGAGAGCTGCGGGTTTGAGTCTCAGGAGGCGGTGGCGGCCGGGCCTTGACTGCTAGGACACCCGGGGTGACCTCAGGCTCCCAGCTCTCCGGTTGAGGCTGTGGCCGTGTGGCCTGGGCTGGGGGTGGCCTTGCATCAGGGTGGGCAGCAGAGAGGGTGGCGGCGTGTCTTCCCCATAACACCGCTGCCCGAGGGGCAGAAGGGAGAAGCCTGCTCCCTTCCACCCTGCTGGCTAGAAGGTGCCCGCGCTCCGGGCTCGCCCTCCTTCTCCGGGTGCGGGGGGTCCCCACCAGGGCGGCCCAGCAAACCCCGTTTTTCCTTTCTCACATTGTCTGAGAGCCTTCAGTGCGGTCTCCTTGGCACAGGGGTCCGGGCGCTCGTGGGTGGGCGGACACGTGCAGAAGCTCCCTCTGTGCCCAGGGGAAGCAATTCCGACGGTCACCGGGCTCTGTCATGCCCGGGCGGCGGACATTCCAAAGCCCCCGCTTCACAACCCTCTTCTGATTGCCAGGAAAATCCAGCCCTGTGGGGGATGGGGTGCTTGGGTGGGCGCAGGGCGCTCGGCCCTGTTCCCTGCCCCACCGGTGAGCCTGGACCATGGGAGCCGGCGTGCCTCGGCGGAGGCCCGCAGCGAGGCATGGGCTGTGCTTCGGTACCTGCCCGGGTAGCTGCCCGTGGTTGCGGTGCGGCGGGGTCAAGGGTGTCCAGGGGCGATTTGGTTCCCAGGCACTCGAAGATTCGTAAGGGGTAGAGCTTGGCTGATGGTTAGCATCCGAGCGCAAGGACGGCGCGTGGGGGGCTGGCTGCGAGGGAACCTCCGTGCGCGGGGTCCTGCACCTGCCGGGCCACCGTCTGGCGTGCACAGGGAGCTCTGCGTGGCTGGGGAGCCCGCAACTTCCCTCTGCGGGCCCAGGCCCTGGGCTCTGGCGTCGGGGCCTCCGAGGCCTTGACCTCAGTCCTTGACATTTAAAGGGAGCAAATATAGCCATTTCTACCAGGTTCTGGGAAGTAGAGGAAATTGACAGAAGGCCACTCTCTTTCATTATTGTGAATATGAACATAATACACTTGAATGTTCTTTTAAGGAAAAACAATGGATTTACTTTCACTATTAAAGGGGATTCGTGTCTCATTCTTTTGGAGCAGTTGCGGATGCCACCGGTTGCAATTTTGCTCTTACGAAAGTCTGGCGATTCATTCCAGATTTTACATGTTAGCACCGACAACGTTGATTTAACGTGGACCGTCACATAATTTTCAACCTTCATCCATTCATAGGTAGATCGTGTTTTCCACCCTAGTTGAAAACATCCAAGTTCAAAAAACAAAGCGCCCGAAGGCTCTGGGGCCCCCATTCTAGTGCTTCGGCTCCGAGGTTGCTTCCAAGTGATGCAAATCAGTCTCTTCCTGTGAAAGTTTCCCTCCGGAGCCCACCCCGGGGCCGGGATGGGAGACGGCCATAAATCCAACCCATGGGTGGACAACGGATTCCGTCCGGATCCGAGAGGGGGCAGCTGAATGGCGAGGACGCTACATGAACGCTAAGGAGGGAACACCAGGTTTCTGAGGTCAGGGACAGGCTCACGGTCTTGGGACACAGGGGCGTGGCCAGCTGCTGGGCACTGGGGAACGAGATACTGAACACTCCACCCACTGATGATGTTTCTTTCTTCCTTTTTTTTTTTTTTTTGCTCATTCCTTATTTAAGGAATAATCCCCTTATTTAAGGAATGATCCCCAGGTAGTATATGACTTTGAAAACAAATATTCCTGTGGCATAATTTTCTTCTTAAGACAGTTTTCATGCTGGAATGACTCCATCGATACCCAACATATTTCCTGAGGGGGCAGGAGCATTAGGTCGAATGGTCCAAGGCCACTGGGCGTGGATTTCTTACAAGGCGCCTTTTCCCAGCGGCTACAGAATCTCCCACGTCCCGTCTGTAACACCGCCCAGCAGGCGCCGTTCTGGTTGGAGGCTTGCGACCCTCTGGCAAGCCCGCCTTCTGCTGGTACGCCGCAGGCCTGCATGCGTCCATCACCGGCGTGCATCCCTGGCAACTCGGCACGTTGATTAGTTATAACCCGTTTTCACAGCTATTGAAGACGTCTGTTTCTCCTTCTCATGCGCCAAGACCTAATGGATTTCATTAGTTCGTGGGTGGTGGTGACTGGCCTATATCAGTGGTGCTCAGCCGAGACTGAGTCTGCAATGAACGTAAAGGATGACGAGATATTCGGGACTGTCCCCATTTGGGGTACTGCCGCGTCCAGGGGGAGAGGCCAGGGACGCTGCTAAACGTCCTACCACAGGACAGCCCACCACAGCAGAACCATCGGTGTATTTACTGGGATCACATAAAATTTACAGAGAATAAACAATTCGTGGAAAATGACAAGGGGAAGTGACATTGCAGAGGTGTTTATGATGTCACCCTATTCAGTAACATGGTATGAATTGTATTCGTTCAAGTTTATTGTGCCCCTTAGGAATGTTTCACAGTTTTCTTGTTGATATTTTATGTTAAGTTCACTCCAAGGTATTTCAGTTTTTTAGTTTCCACTGTGAATAGGGCTCTTTCTTCCCTTTTATCTTCTAGTTGTGAGTTCTATATTGAGCTCTGTAAATTAATATGGGACTCCATTAATTGTTTCTCTAATTTTTTTAATCTTTTTCATCCAACTTTATTAGCTACTACTGGAATTTAATTCAGTTTAATATTTAAAATGCTAATAATAGTGGAGTTAGTCGACACCCTTTCCACACTAGGCATACTATTTACTTCCGAGCAGAGATTAATATACTTTATCAAGTTAGGGAATTCTTCTTTCATTTCTGTTTGATTAAAAAGAAAGTTGGGTTTTTTTTTAAACAAAAGATGAATTTTGACAAATGTCTTTTAGGAATCTATTGGAATGAAAATATGAGTTTTCCCTTTAAATTTGCCAAGAGGATGAAGTATGTTAATCATAACTCTGTCATTCCTAATACTGAACCATCCTGGCAGTACTGAAAAAAATCTTACATTTGGACAAAGTATATATTTCTTCTGATATATTCTGGATTCTATTTCTAATATGTTATTTAGCTTCCTTTTTTTCTAAATATTCTTGAGAGATAGTAGCCTATTGTTTACTTTGGGGGGGAGTCCCAATTTTTGGTGGGTTTTGATTTCCTTATTATTTTGCCTTCTTAATAAAAGGATTTGGAAGCTTTTGTTCTTGTGAAAAAATTAATCAATTAAAATCCAATATAAACAAGTAAAAACAGTTATTACAGTTTAGTTAATTTATTAAACAGGATTTTGTGTGTTAATGTAGTAATCACCACTTAAACTTAGTTTCTAAAGGAGAAACAAATACTAAGTCTAAACTCCTAACTTACAATAAAATCTCTAGATAGGCAAAAAAAAAACCCCAAAAATCCTGGTTCTGCCATTTATTTGTTGTGAGAGATTGGAATAGTTATTTTACTCCTTAAACTTGCTTTTCCTCTCCTGCGAGATAAAAACTATTACAACGTCTCTTTGTAATTATGACTATTAAGTGAAACAGTGCCTATAAAAACTCACCAAAATGTCTGGCACAGCAAATTTAAAATATTACGAATATTTGCTCAATAACAGCCTCTAGTTCAAGTGGAAAACTGACTCAAGAGTTTTCAGAGTTGTTATTTCTAATGAGCAGATTTTATCCAAGGCAAAGAACTAACTGACCCATGCTTGTTGCCTAGCTAATTTTTTTCCCCAAAAGAGCTGCTTATGGAATTTTAAAAAAATACCACTGATGAAGTCCTATATTCTTCTTCCACAAGAAGACAAACATGACATGAAGTTGGAGAGCAATGTGTTGTTTTCCTTCAACAAATGTACCTGAACTTGCACATCAAAGAAGAGCTTTTATCTTCAAAGGAATCACATCAGGAAGCCATGCGCGTACTTCAGTAACGCTGCCAAGTATTTTTGGAACTCTTCCTTCTAAATTACCCTCCGCGCCTGCTTCAAATTCTTTTAGATGTCTTCATTGGCAACAAACTTTTATACTTTGGGAGTTCCTAATTTTGAAAGCAGATTTAAAACCAACTCTTATAAATAAGAGGGAGGGTAATGTCACATCTGGTTAAAAAAAAAAAAAAAAAAAAAGGAAGTGAGGTCTTTTTGCACAGCTTGCAAACTGTCTCGAGCTATTCCAGAGAGGGAGTCTCTAAAACATTTCAGACCCGTGGAAGCATTACGAGAATTAGAGTGCTGCTTTCTGTGTGATTAACGAGTTACGGGTTTATTTAGTTAATTTTATTAAACAAATACTTATAGAGCACTGTGTATGAGCGCTGTGCTAGGAACTTTCGCATGTATTAGCTCCTTACTGCTCACCTCTTGGGGTAGGTAGTTTTATTACCCACGTTTTACAGATGAGGTGACTAAGGCACAGAGAAATTAAGAATTTCATCCAAGGACACAAAACTGGTCATTGGTGAAGGCAGAAAGTGAACCCAGGCTGTCTAGTACACGTGCGATTTTTTCCAAAAAGTGCAACCCGTGCGCGTTAAGGGCCATGCTGGCCGGGTTCAGGGAGGCACTGCAACTCAAACCCGGCGAAAAACGCCGTCTCTCTCCACGGTGTGTGTGAAACGCGGGGAGAAGCCCTCTCGGTGTCGATAGGTGTCCCCCAACCCCCTTGGCTCTGCGTTCCCACAGCAGGTCACCCAAGGAGATACGAGCCCCCCGTTCTAGCTCCCGGGGTCGGCCCAGTTTTCCCACGTAAACAGGCCTTTTTACAACACTTCGCCTCATGCCGGGCGCAGTCTCTCTCCTCCAAGTTTTCCTCAGGCCTCGTCTGAAGCTCCCTCCTCCAATTCACTCTTCCCAGCGTGCCACTCGTGGCTCCATTTATTTCCTTTCGCGAGTATCTATGTTTTTAATTTGTTTCAAGTACAGTTCACACCCAACACCATCCCGCGTTCGTTTCAGGCGCACAGCGTCGTGGCCGTTCACACACCTCCCACAGCGGCCCCGCCGCGGCACCCCGGGCACCCGCCCGGCCCCACCCCTCCTGAGACCGGCGCCCCAATCCCAGCAGCCGGGCTCCCCCGGCTGAGGCCCCCTGTGACTGTCCTCCAGCCACCCACCTGTACTCCGTATTTCCATCTTGCTAGGCCAACGGGAGAGAGAGGAAAGAGGAAAAAGAAAGGACAGGCCCTAAAGTATTTTTAAGTTCTCTTTGAAAAAGCACCGTATCATTCTCCATCAGCAAAATGCTTTGAATGGCTCGCTCTGCTCTCCTTTGCTTTGAAATAGGAGTTTCCAAAGCGGCTTCGTACCAATGCCAAGAGCCTGTCGCTGGTCAGCCTCTCGCTAATGACAGCAATGCCAAGGAAACGTTTTTAAGCAAATTGAAAAAAACAATGACTATGCCGGAACTTTTTCATTTCAGGATAAAAGAAAAATACAGGAAGAAATCTCACAGAAGCGGCTGAAAGTAGAGGAAGAAAAACTGAAGCACCAGCATTTGAAGGTAAGCACATGTTCCATTTCATGTCAACGATTCCGTGCGCAGACAGCCTGATGTCGCGCAAATTCCACCAGGAAACTCAGACATAGTCCTACTAACACCCCAACTGCCACAAGGGAGGCCAACAGGCTGGTGATAGTCACGTAGGACAGGAATACCTTTGGGCAAACATGTAGAGAATTGAAAATACTTACAACTTGTTATCCCTTATTACTGGATTTCCTCATTTTCTTGGATGAACTTGAGAATTCAGCCTTGACAGTTTGGCCCAGAACAGCCTTGCCTGACATGCCAGGGGGCAGATCCAGCTAGGAAGTGCCTTTTAAAATCAATGAAAGGCCATCCTTTCCCCAAGGGACGCAGAACAGACGCTGTCTGGCCCGGCCCAAGAGGCTGGTGTTTAAAAGCTCGGCACTGTGGAGCCGATGTTTTGGGGTGTTGTTTTATTTCGTTTTGACAGACATGAGATCATAACCAAAAATAAAGCTCCATTTTAAAATCGGGCTTCCCATCTCCCACGGGTGTGGTCGTGTTACAATGAAAGCACATTGATGGAGCTTCCACACTTTCTTACGCGGCTCAGTCACCGGATGCAGCCACATGACTAACAGCCTCCGTGTGAATGGGCCACAGCGGGACATCGCTTGCGTGGCAGGTCTTCTATCCACGGATGTAAGGAACCCTCAATGAAGCCACGCCGTACACGCGTACGGCCCACAAACTGGGGCGAAGCTGGCTGAGTTCAGCTAAACCATCTTTCCAATGGATCCCGGAACCTCCTCTGAACAGAAACCTAAGGGACCAGTTAGCTTGTTTTCTGGTTCTGTTTGTATCTTTGCTCCTGTGCAAACTGACATTTCCAGGGTCTGACACATCCTCTCAAAGCACAGGAGGCCAACTGTCTTCACAATGTCACACTGAATTTACACGAGTCGTAGACATGGACAAGAAATGCAGTGTGTGCTCCTGAGAAAAGCAACAAAATAACAACAAATTTTACCAAGTTATTTCCATGCCACTCAACTGAAGTCAAAGCTCCCCGCCCAGGGGGCTGGCAGGGGCTGTAACCCCCTTCGACAGGAACTATCTGTCCTCTTTACTGGGTGTTAGCTATCGTCCTAGTCCATCAAATAAAAGTAAATGAAAAGCAAGGTAAATCTTAAAAGGCTGACAGGCTAAGATTTCCTTGGCACCTCTGACCTCAGGAGATAGCTCCTGACCTTTGGGGATGACATTTACCGAGGGAAACAAGCACTGGGATAAAGAACTTCTGGCCGCAGCACGGCTGTCCCCAGGCACCCCGTTTGTCCCAATGGACCACGTGAACCCGGAAAGGCCGCTGCAAATGTGACACCCAGGGACGAGGCCACTCCCCAGCCTGGCTGTCTTCCAGCCGTGCCCTGGGCCTCCGACGGCTCCAGGCTCCCCGCCCCCCGCTCCACAGGGCCGCCCAGGCTTCCTCTGATCACAACATCACAGCATGTTGATTTGTAATCTGCATCCTAGCTTTAAGTTATTTGAAAATCACTGCCTTAAAATAACCATCCTTTGGGAATTACCTAGCACGATCAACCTTAATTTTTTTTTTTTTTTAATTCAGAGACATTTACATGCCAGCAGTATTAATTCTAGCATCTGTTGAAAAGAAACAAAAATTCCTCTTACTTGATCCCATTTATGGTGTGAGAGAAAGAAGTCCCAGATAATAAAGAAAAGTTTCTATTCTCCTCACCGTTGTAGACGCAGTGAACTGTCAATGAATGATTATTGAACAGATGATTTACAATAACGCATTAAATAGCCACAGCACTTTCCTTCAGGAACAAAAGGAGAAATGCAGACTCTTTGAAAATAATATCCAACTGTTTCTACTTGAGACATGAACAGGATGCTAGCTAAGTACCCCCAGAATTCACAAGTCTCTCATTTACTCTAAGTCCTCAGGCTCAGGTCCAGGAATCAAACTCTTTCATGTGAACTTAAGAGGGTTTTCTTTCCATATGATGAAACATAAATCTTTTCTGCTTTGTTGAAGTTGACAAAACTTCCACTCACCAATATTTAAACAGATCAGTGAATTTTGTGCAGCATGTTATTGGGAAAAGAGGAGAGATGAACTTAGGGATCAAGAACCAGGAAGGTTCTCAGAAGAAAGCAGAGGACACCCTGGCCAGGTGGCTCAGTTGGTTGGAGCATCGTCCCATGCACCGAAAGTCTGCAGGTTCAATTCCCGGTCAGGGGACATACCTGGGTTGCAGGTTCAACACCCCCGTTGAGGCATATACGGGAAGCAAACAATTGATGTTTCTCTCTCACATCGATTTCTCTCCCCCGCTTCCTCTCTCTATAAAATCAATTAAAACATATCCTTAGGTGAGGATTTGAAAAAGAAGAAGAAAGCAGCAGTACTGAGTAGGCAAAACAATGTTGGCCACACAGCCTGAGACTAACGTTGAATTGGTTTAAGATACAATAGCGATCTCTTGTTTCGTCCACCATTCCAATGATCCCCTCAAAGGATTTTTCTGGGGAGCAGTAGCTGTATAGTGTCACTGGGATGAATATCAAATGGCTTCAGGGAGCTTCTTACTTTGAGGTCACAAGACATAACCCATCAGCCAAAGAAATAACCATAAAGCCCCAATGAGAAGGTCCCTTCGTAACTCCGTGAAGATGCAGTAAACATGCAGCGTGTACCTGTAAGCACATGATGCTGTGTGACTTTGAAGGGATCCCCCTGGGGAGTGAGGACCAGATGGGGGGGCAGGGGGACTAGATCTTCATAGAGAAGGAGGGGCCTGAGCCAGAACTTGAAGGAGAAGCAGGATTTGGAGCCATCAAAACTGGCTTATGAAGAAAGTCAAGGAGGGTACAAAGAACAAAAATGCTGTAGATGTATTCAGGCAAGGCAATGAGAGAACATAATTTTTCTTCAGTGGGTCCACTGAAGTACATAGACTTGAAAGCTGTCAGAGATTTTGGAATTGTTGACCAATTTAAGAAAATACCCTTATGTTTCCTGAAACCAGAAAAAGGCCTTGCGAGAGAAATGGCTTCTCGACGGGGTCAGCAGCGGGAAAGAGCAAGAAGAGATGAAGAGGCAAAACCAGCAAGACCAGCACCAGATCCGGCTTCTGGAACAGAGCATCCTCAGGTACGGCCTCCCTGCGACGCTCCGCAACCACCTTGACTGCGACTTTGTCCCCACGTCGCGTGTGTAGGAGCCTTTCTCATTTCTAGGGACACAACCAGATCTCCCATTTGGATTTCTAAGAAAAACGAGGGAAACACACCAGAAGGAAGCGATAGAAATTTTAGATGCATTGCAACACAAGAGTTATTTTGAGAGTACACGTTGGTGACTTGCCCATAGCTCTCTGAGCCTGTGTCCTCATCTACAAAATGACAGAGCCACTCCCACCTTTCAAAGTTATTGAGATTAAAAGCATAGATATGGAGCTAGAAGCCCCTTCCTGAACTGTGGCAGGGCACCAAAAAGCAGCCCTACTCTGCCCCAAACCCTACTCTTGCCTTCGGACAGGAGACAGTTCTACAGGCTTGGGCACCGTGCCCCACTCCACTGCACCTCCCCCAGGTCCAGTCACACCCACAGCATTTTGGGAGAGAAGACACGTAGGGACACTTCACTCACATTTTCTCTCGTCCACGTCCCCCCCGATCGTCTGGTCCCAGGCAGTGGCCCCACCTCCCCACGCACATCCCAGCCCGTCGGACATCATCCGTGCTGAGTCGGCACGTCTGCTGGGACAAAGTCTTTCACCTGCCTCGGTGTACGATGAGGCGATGGGAAGGAGCACAGCTGGACAGCTCAACTCTAAGATGGGATTGTTAGTATTATCACAAAATAGAGACGCACGAGAGAAAGAGGTAGGGCCATGTCAGAATCGCTTTCAACCTGCTTGTGGAAGCAAGCAAGGTGGGATTTCTTGTGGTACAACAACACTTTAAAGGCTACACACCTTTGAAACATGGGTTGCTTTCAACACTTCGCTTGCGGCGCATCTGTTCTCTTTAGCGAGGACTGCAGGAAAAGACCCGCGGGACCAAAGTGCCTGGTGGCTGTGCTGGACCACCAACACAGATCCCATGGGGCTAACACTGACCACGGGGAAAACAGCGGCCTTTTCTCCAACCGATATTATTTCACATACTTGTATATTTAATAGCTAAAATCACTGACCGTTCATCCTTACTGAGATGTTTTGTAAATTAACAATTCTTAAGACAGGACATCTTGTCATTGAAATGTTTACGTCTCTAACCCCCTCCGCAGTTGGCTCAAAAATAGGAAGTGAATCTGCATAGTTTTTAACAAATATTTTAGAAACTAATGCCGTAAATCAGCTTGATGATTTGGAAGACTTGCTTCTTCATCAGATGACTCTTAGCAAGAGCTCCTTACCCAAGTCCGGCTTAGCTGCGGACAGCTTCGCTCATTCCCCGACACGGAGCCTTATTCTGGAGGAGTCTGCGTTACATCCCTGTAAACGCCCTGCTCGGCACAATTCCTCCTCGCTCCCCTGAGGACCCCTCCCAGGGCTCTTTCCACAGATGGAAGAGAAAGGGCCTGTCTGCAGAGAGAGCCCTAGGAGAGATCCCGGGGCAGCGAGGAGGTATCCATGCCGTTGAGCACCGAATGGTAATTGCACTTGAACTCCATTCCAAGCTTGAGCTGTGCTCTGAACAGTCCCAGGGAATGGACTCCACTCCACTGACTGCCTCCGGACCTTGACTGAACGCTCAGGGGAGCATGGAAGCTTCTAGTAGCATTGACAGTGGCTTGCCTTGTTAGAGCTTCTATATAACAGGGGGGAAAAAAAAGAGGAGGAAGAAGAGGAGAACATGTACTTTCCGGCCACAGTGGCCTCCAGGCCCTTTTTATATCTGTCGTCTCATTCAATCTTCCTGACCCCGGGAGGCAGTTGTCCTCACCTTCCCTTTTTGCAGAGAGATCAAAGCACTTGCCCGTTAGGACGTGGCGGGTCAGAGGCAAACTCCGGGGACTTCCCCGCCACGCTGCCTGCGCCACGACCGCGCACGAGCCTCCCAGGAAATCCTTTCCCCAGGAGCTCCCCCCACACTTGGGGTCCTCCGTGCCCCCCTTTGCTGAGTTACCAATGACACGTCTGCTTCTCACCCAAGTCCCGGCACCTCGCTACGACTTTATCTCAGATGCTCACGTGTCCCTAACTCATCACGGCTCCTTTCGAACAGCAAAGGATAACAATTGCCAGTGGAAAGAACAGCAACAGCAATGGGTCTTTTCAGGTGGCATCATGCAGTTTACGAAGCACTCGCCCTGGGGTTAAGCCTCTTCGCACACCTCCATCCCGCGGACAGGGACATGCACCCAGCGGGGATGAGGGACAGGTCGCGGAGCCAGTAGCAGGGAACCCGGGGCCCCCAAGCCTGTCAGGTCCCATGCTCTCCCGCGACCCCACCGAACGGGAGCAGTAGGAATGGGCGCTCTGGTAAAGTAAGACCCTCACACCTATGAGGACGCTGCTTCAAGGAAGGGTCCCTATGAGGTGCACTTGCAGTTTGTCAAGAACTTGCATTGTTGTGCCCCATGAAGGCATGCTTATCTCCATAAAAATGCGCTAGGGACAGAATGTCCCAAAGCAACATGCAAGGACAGGAAATATCTGTGCCTTGTCCCTGGGACGCAGCCTCCGCCACTGCCCAGAATTACAGAAACCTGTTGCCCAAGGAGCTTCAGCTGACAACCGAGCCTTCTCTTCCCAGATATTTCTAAGGCTGCTCAGTGATCAGGGGCACATTTTTAAATTCAGCCTCGCTCCGAGACAGCTACCCATGGCTCTGAAGCGGCTCCTGTGGCCAGCCAAACACAGCACTGTGTTTCCCGGGTCGCTCGGAGAGGCCCCGAGCCACCGAGGAAGGATCTGGAACCCGCAGCATCATTTATATGTCGCCTGACTCAGTGCCCGCCCAGGAGTGATGTTCGCCGTGCGCCAGGCCTCTCCGCTGGAGGATAACTTTTTAACAGGAGCATCCAAACAGTTACGTGGCTGGTAACTCAGACCTGAGCGGAGCCAGGCTTGGCCCGAGAAGCTTCCCTTCCTTCGACGTTCACGGTTTTCAGAGTTGGACTCCACGTCCGGCCTTTGACATGCGGACCCCTGCCCTGCCACCAGAGAGCATAAGCCCAGCCATGTTCTTCCCTCCCCTTGGGCCTTGGTTTCTTTGTCGGTGACAGGGGCACAATGACGGCCACGTCGCAGGGCTGCTGTGAGTGAAGCAGCTTCCAGAGGGCCTGGCACAGGGCAGGTGCCCAAAGAAACACGTTAGATGCCAGTCCCTCTCAGGAGTAAGAAGCCGCTACTAAGGACCCTGCTTACGGCAGCACTTCTGCCTTTTGGCCAGGCTGTCGTTTCTTTAGGGGACACAGAAAATCCCTTCCTTTGAGTAAACTGCGATTACCCCCCAAGGAGAATCTGGAAGGGATTGATAGGTTCTCCTATGGCTTGAAGACTAAATCGCTAATGATGGGAGGTCATCATGTTGACCGCGTGTCTTACATGCTCCCCGTGTGTCCGTTCACCGAACTCTCCTGACCGCCTCAGGTGGCAGGTAACATGTCAACATGAAAAACTGACATTTTTAGAGGCGAACTTGCCCCTAGTCATACAACTAAAAAAATGAAGAGCCAGGATTTAAAATCTGATTAGAAGTCTTTATCATAAAAATAAATTGTGCCTCTTCTACTGCAGAAAACGTTTACAAAAGGTAAATCCTGCACACGCGACGGTTTTACGGCACCGATTTGCTGATGTCCAGTCCGCGTTCTGGTTTCACGCCTGTGTGCACCGCTTTGGAAAGACGTTCCTGTGGGGCCTGGGCAGCTCCCTGACTCACACGTAGCCTTTAGGTAAAGCGTGTCTGCTTATTTATCCTCTCGCCTTTTCTTTCAAAGAGAGGCAGCATTTCTGAAAATACGTGGGCTTTTGTGCTATTTGTCTCTGAGTCACGTTCTTAGCTTTGGAACAGTATTAGTGGGTTGCCCGGCCTCCTGGTTAATGCCTTAGAAGGAAATGTTCCCAGGAGGAAAACATCTCCTTCTGAATCACGTCGCTTAAAAACAGCTTCCGTTTGCCCCCCACGTGAGCCCTGCGCTACTGGGACCGCCGAGCGCAGACCCAGGTGCAAGTTGAGCAGGGGCCTCGGCCCAAACACCCAAGTGCACCATGGACATGTCCACAGGGGCTGCGCCGTTCACCCCGGGCCCCTCTCTCCTCTGCAGCGGCCCTGCAGCCCCGAAGCTGCCTTGCCTCGGGCTCCCTCCAGACCCTACTGCTTCTCCCCCCGTGTCCACAGACCTCTGACTTCGACTGGACACCCAGGGCGCTTGACAGGCATGTCAGAAGCAGAAAATGTAACAAGGTTACCTTGCCAAGGAGAACGGTGCAAAGCCACGGCATTCTCTTTGAGAAGGGTTATCGGCTTACACTGAAACGCTCTCTAGTAAGGAGTTTTAAAATATCCCTAAGCACCCTCCTGAGCCTCTGCCCTCCTTTGATGCACTTTCATTGGAATACAGACAGTTAGCAACCGCCTTCCGCATACAGCATTAGCAGGAAGATGCATGTGATGCACAATTTCCACGCAGGTGTGTGTCACGAGAAAAGAGGAGGAGGGGCGTGATAGCAGCCTGGCCACCCAGGAACCTCGGGCGATCCCTCCACGCGTGGTGGGGGGGGACGGGGCACTGGAAGGCGCATCCTGCTCCACAGCATAGAAAGCGATCACCCACCCAGCAGCTCTGAAGGCGGCCGGCAAGCCTCCGCTTCCCAAAGGGGCCCAAAGCCCTGGCGCTGAACTGCAAAGGCAGAAGGATCGTGCTGCTGGCTATGGTTTAGCAAACTGTCCATCGCTCTTGTTTCTGCCGTTGTGGAACCCCCACCTGACGCTCCCGCCTGCCTGTGCAAGACAGTTGTGCCTTAATGAACCAATGTCTCCTCAAACAGGGAGAGGCATGCTGCATGAAAAAGACCCATTCTCGAGGCCTCTGCCTTCCTGCTCGGCCCAGCAGCCACGGCCAACGCCGCGCTGTAGGCGCAGGGACAAGCTGCTGTTCTGTGACGGCGTGAGAGGGAAGAGACAGGAAAGAAAGGCAAAAAGGGAGAAAAAAATCTCCACCATTTGTTTCCTCCTCTTAAAGTTGCTGTTGCCTAGAAACACTGAAGAAATTAATCTGAGGCAATTACATGAGTCAAAATCATTCCAAACATGTTTTTCACTCTCCATATTTAACTCATTGGTTTACCAGATTTACAGTAACTCATCTGTTGTTGTTTTTAATTTCCCAGATATTCTGATTATTTTTAATTTAGGAGCTTTCTTTAATTCAACAAAAGGAGCTAAGTAAACCCAATTTCCAGAGAAAAAGGGAAGAAATCTATCCACCAACACCCCAGAAATGCCTAATACAATGCCTAGCACATAGTAGGAACATGACTACACAGCTTAATAAATGAACGAATGAAAAGACAGATGACCACATGGGCGGATAGACCTGATAATACCACCGACGCAGGGGGCCCGGTGAGACTAGACAATGACTTGAACATTAATGAACGAAAAAGAAGAGTCTTGGAATTCTACTTAAAACAAAAAAAAGAATAAACCCTCCACTCTCCTGAGTCAAGGGCAAAGTCACATGGCAGCAGTGCCCGGGTTGCGAGGCAACCGTTGACGCACATTCTAGCCTCTCCCCGCCACTGGCTTCTCCCGCCCTCCCCCCCACCCCCCACGGCTCCTGTTATTTCCTTATCCCCGCCACTCAGCAATCTCTCTTCCATACCTTCCCGTCTCATTTACATGCTAGTAGAAATAACTTTAAATGGTTACCCAGAATAAGCCCTCCCCCTCCCACAGTAACAGGCTAAAGGTAGATTAGAATAACTTCTGAGAGTCCTCCCCCTCCCCTACTTCAAGGCAATAACAACAGCTACCCTTTGTGGAGCACATATTACGGGCTCAGCCTTCTGCTGAGAATTGTAATTCTCTGAGGAAGTGTAATTAGCCTCATTTTACACCAGAGGACACGGAAGTCGAGCCACGGGTCACATGTTGATCTTCCTGGCTCCACACCCCCCCCCCCCACGCCTGCCGTGTTATTCTTGATCCACTTCAATGAACATTTATTGAGGATCTGCCACATGTTAAGTCTTTGGTCTTCTAGAGGAGACTTGAGAATCATAAGCTTCCCAAAACAATTTTTATTTGTTTTTATCTCTCTTTAGACCCTTTAAGTTTTCTAAGTGCTTTTACATTAATTATCTCGTTCAAAACAGTAGTGGCAACGTGAAACACAAATGTAAGACCCTGGCAGGGATGACCTAGATCTTTGGTGCCTTAATGTGCATAAGGAACGAAGGAGAAGCTGAACAATGCAGGAAGTGGGGGCTGGGGACAGGGTTGGTGTCAGTGACCCATCCTCTACGTCAGGTCACAAAGAAAGAAAGTTCAAGGGCAAAGACACATTGTATGAGAGAAACGGCCTTTGCTGCTTAGGACGCAGGCTTCCTCATCCCCTGGGAGAGTTCATGGCTAAATTTACCAGCTCAGAAGGCTTCCCTACCACCCTCGCATCGCGCCTCATCTACCACAAGGCAGAAGTCACTCAGATCATCGAGACCACCTAAGGCTAACTCGTCCTTGTTGGTTATCCATGCTACATTCAAGCTGGAATTCGTATTTCTTGGTCTTCACATAATAGAGGCCTGTTCTTGGAATCCAATGCGAACAATTAACACTAGAAGCAAAGCCAAAATGAAGTGGCTAGAAAGTAGCAAATACAGTGGATGCCCTGTTAATCCTGATAGAGCAAATGGGAAGGGTTTCAAGGCACAAAGCCGGAAATTATGTCGAATAGAGTCGATGGCTAGAGACACCATTGAATACGCTGTGTCATTTCATTATGTGACTATAAGTAGTTTATTCACTACAAATATTTTCCCCCACAACTTATTTTTAAAAAATAATAAAGCTTCCCAAACTCAAGGATAAGGACATCTGTAGTTAGCTTGACATGTCCTGGCTACGGCAGTACTGGAAGGCCACTTGGGGAAACTCAAGTCACCTATGTCGAAGGCGACTGGCACTACTATTACAACCATCTAGCTCGTATTAAGTGTTGGGCATATGCTGCGTGGCTCTCTACAGGCTCTAATTAAAAACCGCACACCCAGCCTCCGACCCCCCCAAAGCACTCGAGGAGCCTGAAACGAACCAATTCGCCACGCCAGCCTCCAGGGTGCGCGTTTGTTTGCGTTCATTTGAAAACTACATTTGCGACGTGCACAGCCGAGTGCCTCATGCCTTGCAAACCAGTTTGGTTCCTTCATTTTCATGGCCCATGAAACCCTTCACTTACCCAATATTATTCTGATTAAGAAGGTTTGCTTTTCTCCTAAATCTCTCTTCTGACATCACCTGTCTACACGACAGCCAATCGCGATAGCGTCATCTGCCCACAAGGTAATGACTAACGTTTTCCGCCTCCTGGCGGGTGACGCCATCCACCTGTGCGAAAGGTCCGCCCACGTAGCCGGCAATTCTGCCGCTTCCCTAACCGCCTGTTCTGCTCCCTACGGTCCGGGCAGACACAGGCCCGGCTCCACCGCATCCTTAGGTTAGCACGCTGCTCCCCGCTGTCCTGAAGCCGCCGAGGTGCACCGCTGCCGTGCGCGTGAACGGTCAGGATTAGACGCACTGGATCGGGCTCGGGGCAAGCTTCGCGTCCGCTGTGCACCGAGGGCCCTTTGATTCTCGGGCGGGCTCGCGGTGGCACGGACCACCTGCACCGGGGGGTTCCATCTTCCTCAGCATCGTAGCCACGCCTTGGGGCAAGGGCTGGTGGCGAGGCGGTTCTTGTCCTTCATCGGGGCACGGAAGCATTCTGTGTCCTTTGCCATGTCCTTTTATTTCAGGTGGTGACTCAAACGTGCCTGACATGTAGTAAGTGCTTAATGAGCATTTGTTAAATGTTTGATGAAATTTATCGGACCTGTTTAAATAATAATAATAATAATAATAAAGCAAACAAAACAGCCTAAATTCTACTAGAGGATATACTCTCAATTTTACTGAGAAAATAGTTTGATATGACCTTTAGCCAAATCATCTATAAAGATGAACTACGTCTGTGTGGGACTCATTAGTAATACCCTATCTGTCCATAACATGTGACCGACATGCTTCCGTCGGGATTACCTGAGTAAAGACATCAGCTGCGTGTGCTGAATGGCATCCGCTGTGATTCCAGAGCACGCGCGTCAAGGAACAGCTCTGTGATCTGCTAACCACACCATTTCTCACTGCAGACTTGAGCCATTCAATACTAACTAGCTCATGTCAATACAACCACGTGGGGTGATAGATCGTTTAGAAACATGTAAATTCTTTAACCTCCAGGACCAGAGACCGATTTATTTTTCTATTTTTACTGGCTAACTACCCCAAGATATGAGTGAGTCATTAATTCTGCAAACCAGGGGCGGGGAAAAATGATGAGAAAGCTCTCAGAGTCGGTCGCACTCCGGCGCGCCCGTGTAAGGCTGTGCCGTGGTCAGTGTGCTGGTCTTGATGCTTTCCCAGAGCCTCGAACAAGGTGAGAACGCGTCACACGCATCACAGTCCCGGCCGCGGGTCGTTCAGGGGCAGGCGGGCGGCAGCGTCGCGTGAGATGGTGAGAGACGTGGTTTCTGTCTGTCCTGCTGCTTCGCTCGTCGGAGGTGAGGCCCTTGGCTGTGGGTCACAGGCAGCTCCCCCGGCCACCTCCGCATTCCAGCGCAGGAAGGGGGCGATAAACGGAGGACAAGCAGCTCTATTTTAAGGATACGACCTGAGCGTTGCAGAGGCTGCTCCTGCTAATGTCCCTTGGCCAGGATTTAAAGCATGGCACCATTTAAATGCAAGGGGGGCTGGGAAACGTAGTCTGTGGGCAGGAGACACGTAAAACCCCAGGAGTTCTTACCGAAAGGAACAGGAGAAATGGGTTGGAGGCAGTGAGCAGTACCAGGTTGTCAAACAGACTAGCATATTCTCTCATTTATGAAATGGATAACATTTATTAAATAAACACCACCCCCATGGATGTTATAAAAATACATTCTGATAAGGCCAGAGCACAGGTTTGGTTTTCTGTCTAGAACAGGGTTTTCCAGGATAGGCTGTCCCGGAGGCTCTATCAGCGCCCTGCTTGGTCTAGATTCGTTGATACTGAAATTGAAGATCAGACCCCCACATGGCCCCGGTCGGCCTTCTCTTCCTCCCCAGCAGGCTAGGAAGGGCAGGGGCAGGTCGTCATTATAGCCAGAGGCTTACAAACGTGACCTCATTTGCCTCCTCAAGAAAACCCTCCGTGAATCCTATTATTAGTCCCCAGATGAGAGAACTAAAGCTTGGAGGGGCTCAATAATTAAGCCAGGTGTGTCAGCTTTGATACGGGCTTCCTTCCTGTTTCCGTGGGAGGACTGGAGGGAAAAAGTGGACCTTCACACACACAGAAATCACAGGATATCGGTAAACCACCAGCCTCTTCCTGGTCTCCCGAGACTCAGGGGGCAAGAAAGGAAAGCAACTCTCCACCAGGCAGGCCTGCCTTTTGGCGTCTCTGGGCCACACTGGAAGAAGAGCTGTCTTGGGCTACCCATTAAATACACTGCAACACGTAATCACAAAAAATCTCATCATGTTTTAAGTAAATTTACGGTTTTGTGTTGGGCCGCATTCACAGCCATCCTAGGCTGCATGCGGACCGCGGGCCATAGGTTGGACACCCCTTTGTCCAGCCCGAAGGAGGGGCCGCTGCCCGCCACTCCAGACCAAATTCACCACCTGCTGGGGACAAACACATGCCAAGGGCCTGTGAGTCCTGTGGGAGGGGCAGGGGTGTCCCCACCCATTGCCTTCTACCAGCTGGCCTCAGAGCGCCTCGGGGGCGGCACGGCCTGGGCCCAGCGCCCGCTGACTCAGGCCATCCCGAGACGCACTGCCGGGCCCTCTCTGGGCGGAGTCCTGGCCTTTCATGAGAGAGCTTGGGCTCCCGAGACACAACTAGTTCCCCAGTCCCTTCAAAGTGCCTAGCGAAACCAGTCATAAACTTCATTGCAAACGTAGCGCTGGTAATTACATCCAAAGCGCACTATTATCATCCAGCTGCATTAGCCGGCTTTATATTTAATTCCCAAAGCTTCTTACTTTGAACAACAGTCATGTGTCCAGGCAAAAAGGCCTCCCCACAAAGCGGCTCTCATTCAGGAAACCGCCGGCTCTCCGAAGAAGACCGTTCTGAGGACGGCGATCAAAACCCAAACTGAAGGAGCCAGAGGAGAAACAGACAGGCCCGGACTTCCGTCCGGGGTGGGCCGACCAGCCCAACCAAGCGGGGCGCTTCCCGGTCCAACCAAATCCCCCTCACACGGGTCGGGACAGAGTGGCCCTTTCACAGGCACTGAGTCCGCACCTTGACGTGTGGGCGGAGCCCAGATAGCACTTCCTTCCTCCCTTTATCATCATAAAAAGAAAGAAGTCTTTTTCTACTGCTGAGCAAAAAGGATGCTGTGTCTGGACTCATCAGGACCCACCGTGGCTAATTAGGAAGGAGTGAAGGGCTCAGACTCCGAAGGCCAAGACTTGATTTCCAGTTCCGTCGGCCGCAGGTGCACAGGCCCCAGACCAGGTGCCTCTGTCCAGCCCGCTCATCTGTCAAACGAAACCATTCGCAGTTCTCGCAGGGCTTGTAAGGGCTCATTAGGCCAGCGCCTGGTACAGTGTGAACGCTCCATACATGTTACATGTTGCTAGGACTGCTAACAAGGGGTGCTGTGTAATAGGACGTAAACTGTTGCATTTTTTTTTCCGCCTGGGTCCCACGCTGTTTGGCCCCTAATGGCAAACTCCATCCAGTGGTTTCAGTCTTTGTTAACTTCGCCAAAAATTGAAAGAGATAAGCGGACCCTTTGCAGCAGAAAAATGGCCTGAAATAGCCCCTTCTTGGCGCATCCGGCATTCGTGTTCTGTCCTATTTCTGAGGCAAAAAAATTGCCTGTCGGAATTGGATCGGGGACATTATCTCGTGGTGACGAAGGGACGGCATTACCGGAGCAGTGCCTGAAATGAAAGCTGCTGCTTTCAGCTGGGGCACTCCGGAAAATAACCCTCTTTTCCCCCAGCAAATAGGCCAGAAGAAAGACTTCAATAATGGATGGCATCACGAATCCATTGTCCTGTTCTCTGCTTATCGAAATCGGCCCATGCCTCCTGCACAGCATCTCCCAGACGGTGGGGGGCGGGGGGGGGGGAACGCGCTCATCCATCGTCCCCATCGAACGGCCCCGGGCGGAGGCCGCGGGAGGGTTACTTTCCTCTCCTTACCGCCTGGTTCTCGCCAAGCTGAATCAGCATTTCCAGGAACTCAATGCCCACTTGGAAAGATAACACCTTCTAAAGACGGGGGCAGCAGCAACTCTGAAATCCGAACCCGTCGGCAGAGAGGTGAGCAGGCGAAGGTTAGAGAGCTGTCCTCCCCCGACCCCCCCCCCCGAAGTCCCCGTGTCTGTGTACCCAAAACTAAAGTTTTAAATATACGCACATATGTGAATGTGTGGGTGCGCATGTGCATGTATATATAGATGTATAGAGATACATTGTGTGTGCGTATATACACACACACACACACTTGCAGGAGCTGGCAAACTACAGCCCAGGATCAAACCTAGCCCCGGCCTGTTTTTGTATAGCCACCAGCTAGAACTGGGTTTTATGTTAGTAAAGCATTATGAAAGGAAACATTTTTTAAAAGATGAATATGCCACAGAGGCCGGATGCGGCCTGCAAAGCCTATGGTGCTCGGCACGGGCCCTTCCCCAGGGAGGCCGCCTCGTCTCGTCCTCCCACAAGAACGGAAACGCCCTGTTCTCTATCCTACCCCCACGCCTGGAGGGCGCCCGGTGCAGAGTACATGCTGATTGTGAACGAATGAATGAAGACAATGAGGCCCAGCAAGCTCGGGCGACTTGTCTGGGGTCGCCTAGGAAAGCGGCGGATGAACCGGATTCAAATCCATGTTCACCTGGGTCCACAGTGGAGCCTGAGGCGCGGGAGCTGCTTGCAGCAACGACTTGCACCTTCTCGTGTTCCACGTAAAGGCTCCCCATGACAAGGTCTCCAACACACACGGGGACAGGGACACGGCATATTGCAGAGAACCTTGAACACTGGCACCGTGATATCATTTACATCTGACGTCAACCGTAGCCAATGTGCTTTCATATACTTCAGCTCCACTCGGCTTCCCCAGCTTTCTGAATAAAGTAAAGCAGCTACCATATTCTCATACACATCGCAGAACCCAGAGCCAGGGAGGTTCCGGGAATCGGCGCTCGCGAACAGCCAGTAGCCGAAACAGAATAATCCAGATTTATCACTTTGGGCACAGGACTTTCCACTCTACCAGCCAGCACATGTTCCCACCGCTCTATTACCGCTGTGTTACCATGGATACGAGGGATTTTAATAGAATGGCCGTTACACCTCGGTAACTCCTGAGAAACCAGAGGTACTGCTTGTTACTTGCAGGAGGAAAACCTCCTCCACTATAAACGGGCACCTGCCAATGACCGGAGGCGGCCGCCATCGGAACGTCGAAACCGAAGCAACGAGTAGGACAAAGCCAAGAATCCAAGTCCGGGGACTTCAGTGGGGTGACAACCACACGAGCTGCCAGGTCCCTGGCCGTCCTGAGGAAGGAAGCCGAGGAAACCGACAGACACCTTCGCTGGCGCTGACCCCGCAGCGGCCGCCCCCAGACCAGCTGCTGCCCCTCGTCAGCCGTCCGCGCGGGCAGCTGACTTGGGAGCTTAAGAGCATTTGGCTGAGAAAGGACGGGCGTGTCGCAGCTGCCAGGGGCCGGCCTGGCTACGTGCACAGGTGCTCAGCTCTGAAGGTTTTTCCACAGGACGCCTGTCCGGGTGCCGCATCCGGCAGCGAACCTGAATCTGATGTGTGGCTGTACACGGGTCAGGGGACCCACTCAGGATGTTCGCAGCGGTCCCACCTCAGATGTCCCGGTCTCTGTGTCCCTGTAAGTTCCCTTGCACTTTGTCAGGTCACAGGTGCCCGTTTTTTCCCCAGCGTTTATTTTCTATAAACAGCAGCCGCTGAGGCTACCATCCCGGGTCGTGTCCACTGTTCATCTCTTCGCCCTACTCACCACAATACGGCGCAGCTCTTAGGAAACTGTGAAGTTAAAAGCAAGTGACGTTCTCGTTGTGGGGACATGCAGGGTCTTTAAGTGTTAAATAGCTGTGATTATTAAATCGACTTTAATAATCTGATGTTGTAAAGTGTTGATTGGCTAGAAAAAACTGTAGTCATGTTTTTTCCACATGACTTACATGGAGACGTGGGTAAGAAACATGGGTGAACTACAGATGCACCATTCCTTTGATTCAACTTTAAACTTAAGTCTCTTCATAGAAGAAATTTCTCTACTTCATTTGGAAGTAACATTAGTATTTGCAATGAAGAAAATGGGGCAAGGGTCAAATACTTTACCTAAGAATTCCTTTTATCCAGAAAAAAACGTTTTTAACTTGAATTGAGAATTGTGAAATCCAAGTCAGGCACTAGGTACCTTCTACGTGCTCGATGTGATGTATGGTGTGATGCTGTATTCCTAGGAGGCAGAGGGATGCTTGCATGCAATAGTCCAAGGAAGGTTTATACAAAGGGAAGATATATTTGAGAACTCTGCATTTCTACTGTCTGAAGCAATAAAAAGTATACCTTTTCGTTGTCAGACTGGAGAGAGAGATCCAAGACCTTGAAAAGGCTGAACTGCAAATCTCAACTAACGAAGAGGCAATTTTAAAGAAACTGAAATCAATTGAGAGGACAACAGAAGACATAATAAGGGTGAGCATTAACCCATCTTAAAACCATGACTCCCCCTCGCAGTGAGTCCACACATGGTATATAATTCTTCAGAATAGATCCACATTTAGAATGTATTTTTTTAAACTGTATTAATCATAAAGAATTCTTTTTTCTTATAGTCTGTGAAGGTGGAAAAGGAAGAAATGACAAGAGGTATGTTTCTGAGCATTGTAGTCTATGTCTAACGAAGATATTTTTTGATAAGCCCACTGAAATTTTTCCAACATTATAAATATATCCTAGATGTATTTTGAATCAATATTAATTTTACAGAGTCGATTGAAGACATCTATGCTAATATCCCCGACCTTCCAAAATCCTACATACCGTCCAGATTAAGGAAGGAAAGAAATGATGGAACAGAAGACGATGAACAAGATAGAAAAGGTATATGAGTAATCCGTCTCCAAAGGCAGGTTCTCGAGTTCAGATTTTACAATGCCCAATATTAGCAACTTGCTATGACATCCTGTGCTTCCGGGGTAAGCAACGGTCCAGACTGCAAACTCCAAGAGGAGTGTGAGCCACCGGCAGAGGTGGGGGTACCTCCACGTGGTGAAAACTTAGGGGAACTCCCGTCTGTGGTTTCACCGGGCTGCTGGTCTACCTGCACAGCAAGGCGGTAACTTAACAAAACGTGCGCCCTGTGCTAGGCCTTTACTGGCAGTAATGCACGTGCCTCCCTCACTAAAGAGAAGATCTGGTTCCTCCCGCTGAGTCATGTAAAAGAGTAGAAATCTGTCTCATTGGATTTCTTGATGACAAAGAACGTTTCTTTGGGTCTGCAGTGAAACCATCCATTTCTCTTCTCCGATCCTCCCCAATTCCCACTGATTTCAGACATCCTGACCTAAAAACCAGTGTCATCCCAGGGCTGGTCACTACGTAGTTAATGAATAGAATCAGAAATTAAAAGCTAGACATCTCCCACGAGAACCCGCAAAGGGGACCTTCATATAAAAATAAACCCTGTGAATGCTGGCTAGTTTACAAGAGAAAAATTGAACTAAAATCAAAGATCAAATTTGTCTCTCGGCAGCTTTGTACGCCATGGAAATCAAAGTCAAGAAGGACCCGAAGACGGGCGAAAGCACAGTCCTGTCCTCAATCCCGCTCCCGTCCGATGACTTCAGGGGCACCGGAGTCAAAGTCTACGATGACGGGCGGAAGTCGGTGTACGCCGTGAGCTCTAACCACCGGGCCGCCACCAACGGCACCGACGGCCTTGCCCCGGTGGAGGTTGAGGAGCTCTTAAGGCAGGCTTCGGAGAGGAACTCTGCCTCCCCCACCGAGTACCACGAGCCCGTCTACGCCAATCCGTTTTGCAGGCCCACGACTCCGCAGCGAGAGCGGGCAGCCCCTGGCCCGAGCTTTCAGGAGAGGATGCAGGCTAAAGCGAATGGACTGCGGAGCGCTGGGAGCGCACCCACCCCACACGTGGACAACGGGCTTCCCGCGGACCGAGGCAACCGCTGGGGTCACGCCAGTCCCGCTCGGCCAGTCCCGCACCCCCGAGCGGCGGCTCCGCAGGCCGAGGCCACGCCACCCCACGCCCTGCAGAGGTGGACGACTCCCTGGGAAGAGCCAGAGGGGATGCGGGACAGGGGCGCGCCCTCCCCCAAGGCGATGCTGAGTCCCATAGAAGCGCTCGCGGGGGCGTCGGAAGGCCAGCGCCCCCCTCCCGCTTGCCAGGGGTATGAGGAAGATGTCAGATACAATATCGTCCATTCCCTGCCTCCGGACGTGGACGGGGCCGAGCCCGTGACGATGATTTTCATGGGGTACCAGCAGGCGGAAGACGATGAAGAGGAAAAGAGGCTTCTGACGGGGTACGACGGCGTCATCCACGCTGAGCTGGTTGTGATCGACGAGGAGGAGGAGGGGGGGCCGGGAGAGGAGGAGAAACCACCCCCCCACCCCGCCGCCCCCCGCAGCCGGGGCAGCCAGCCCGCCAAACCAACGCCGCTTCCTAGAAAGAGAGCAGAAGGCACCCCCCGCGAAAACGCGCCCCATCCACCTCCTCACAAAAACTCCATTTCCCTGCAAGAGCAAGAAGAAAGCTTGGGCAGCCCCGCCCGCCAGTCCCCCCAGGCTGTTCAGGGCGCTGGGGACGGAACGGAGGACCCGTCCCTGACAGGTAATAAACGCGGCCAGGCTTGCCGCTGCTGTCTAGTCATGTGACCGTCCTGTCTCTGGGTTGCCCGCGAACCCTCCTGCTTTCAGCTTTCTGACCACCCCGTAGACTAACATGCACTAAGATTTATCATTAACGCTGATTCTGTTGTCACCGTAAGTGACTCAGTCAATTCAAACGATAAGGGAAAATTATTCTTTTAAATCGTTGCCTTAAATGGCATGTTGCACTGACTGGCAGTAGTAACTTGAAATTCGTCTTCTGACACGGTGACGTACTGTGTCCGAGTGTATGGGGGTCACTAGTGAGTTGGATCGTCAGGATCGTACCTTTTCCCCCCAGAGTCTGATGCCGGCCCCTCTGTGACTTAAACTTCCTGCGTAAGCTAACAAATTGCCTTACTTTTGCAAGAAAGAACGAGACGCAGATTTTATTTTCAGTGTAGTATTTTATTACTTGGCTATATCTTGTTTTTCTCTACTTTCATAGCTTTTTTTATCCTTATTTCCTTAGTTTTTCTATATTTTAAAATAGAATGTCAATGTATGTATTGTACATTATCTATAACATTTCATTTTGCATAGTCTTCTCTAACTCAGCGAATTTATATTTTCTATTTTCTATATATTTGCATTTCTCACTCCCTATAAAATTTTATAGCTATCTATCTTTCTTAGCATCGAATGGAAAATAACGCTTTTTTCTACGAAAGTGATCATTCTCCAATTTTAGATTCCTTGTTAGCACGGGAAGAATGTATTCCACTCATCATTTATAAGGACTAAATAAGAATCTGACCATATCAGTGATAATAGCTATGCTTACAAGACATAGTCAGATTACCCAGACATTTAGGTACTGGACATAGGACAGGGACGGTCATTTTAAATGTCTCTCACAGAGGAATTCTCAGTAAAACAGCAGTCGCCACAAGGCCAGGAGCAGACGCTGGCGGTCCTATGGAAGCGCACCACTCCTGCGTGGCTCCAAAGGTCTCCTCCTCTGCACCCAGAAACCTGGCCTTTGTTCACCAAAAGTGCAATAAAATGGGTCCGTTCCCCTCTTTTATGTAGTTAAATGAGGCCTACTGATTGTAAACTTAATTATCGGAAGAGTTTCTGGCCTCTCGGTGAGTGGACACTTACATAATCTTCCTAAAACCAAGTCGAATGGTGCGTCCCCTACAAGAAACCTGCTGAGGCTAAACAACTCTCTCTGCTCTGAGAATGAGCTGTTTGTTGAGCAGGCTTCGCACCTTCCATTCAGAAGAGTTAGGGGAACGCACCGGGCAAGGGTGCAGCAACAGCGGTGCCCACCCCAAAACCTCCCGACTGCGAACCTGGGTGGCAGCTGCTCCTGACCACCCTGGTCCCCTCACCCCTACCATGTCAACACATTGACCTCATAGAAAAAGACAGGAAGTGACTCACGTTTCCGGAAAACACTAATCATGGCACCGAGCGGAAATAATGAAAACAGGAAGACGTCTTCCAGACAAAGTAACAATACAAGGTTCCGCACTATCACACAGAGCATCTCATAAACAGCTTGCTCGGAATTCCTTCCCTGTCCTCCTGATACCGTTTTCTATTGCTGTTCTCCAGTTCAGTCCATGGGTTACAGAGCTGATAGGTTTTCAATGGGTTGTTAAATAAGTGCACCATATGACACACGCCCTCAGGGGGCCATCTCTCTGTATCGGAGAATATACAGAGAATATCAATGTCACAAGCACCAAGTAGATGAAGCTTCTCCCCACAAGCCCCCCCAAAACGCTGTTGTTGGTACTTGAAAATCCACCCCTTCAGTCAATTCCTTTATTTATGGACTAGGTCCCCTGCTAAACGTAACTATCTCTGGAAGGTATAAGAGTTCAGAGCTGTTTCTCTCTGAGTGTAGATGTTCAGAAAGCCTTAGCTAACAGAAGTTTTTAACTTGGCAAAGAGCGTGAAAGAGGAAGAAGGGTGGAAAAGGTGGAGGCCAGAGAACCTGGAGACAATGCTTTTCTGTCAGAACTATGAACAGGGTAAGACACCACAGGAACAGTTAGGCAACGCCATGTCTACCTGCTAATGGAGTCATGAGGAGTCATGATCTAGGATACAGCTCAATGCCGACGCCACAGCAGGGAGCGGCCCCGGCAGGCTTTTGCTGGGACGTCTCTACTATCCACCCCCCAAGCTGGCTTCTCTGGCGTCCTTGTCCACTGATCCTGGTACTTCTTCAGCTCTGTTTGCCCCTCTTCGAGGTGCAGTGGCAGGTCAGTGGGAAGAAGCGGAGACCCTCAGCTCTGGGGGCTCCCATGCCGTCGGTGCCAATACTGCCAACCAGGGCCGCCCTGGGAGCCAAGAGATGCGGAGCAGCAGGAGGCGTGTGTTCCTCCTCTGCGCTCCCGCCACCGGCCCCGAGTCTGAGCTGCTGTGGGGAGGGCAGGGAGAGCAGAGAGGAGCAGGAAGCAGGAGGAACAGGGAGAGCCGGTAGCCAGGTCCGCAGCTGCTGCGCCCAGGGCCTTCCCGTTGCCTGCACGCTGGCCCCGCGCCGGTGCTTGCGCCTGCACCGTCAACTCCCGCAGGTGCGGAGATGGGATTGGCAAGAATACTAATGAGCTAGAACCCACTTCCCCCTGAAGAAATAGGACAGTGAGAACGGGGACCACGTTGCCCCACTCCTAAGTATACCCATGTCCAAGGTGCCCTTTAAGAACGTCATTGAATGTCACTTACATTGTGTCCACTCTACTCATTTTCCTCATCTTTATAGAAATAGGGTCCTTCTAGTTCTCACCCTGCTTCTGCCCCAAGTTAACTATAACTTGTCATGTCTACTGCCATTCTGTGCTACTAAAACAATGCTCACGTCGTTGGATAGAACCCTATGAGAAGGTCCTTTAAAATGAAACTTGCCCCTGCTCCCCTTTCCGCTATGGGCAAGATGGAGGCCGTGAGATCCCAGAGGAGAAGGTACGAAGCCTGGCTTCCGCCCCGGTCCGGCTTCCGCCCCGGTCCGCCTCCCGCTGTGGATGGACGGGGCTCTCAGCCATCCGCGCCCAACACCTCCCAGCGACTGACAACACCCTCGCACCTAAATGCAAGGGACCATTCTTGACCCTGCCCGCCAGAAGGGATCCTGCCCCCTCAAGTCCCGAGGGGAGTATGACTCTTCTGTTTCATTTAGACGAACACATCGCATGTCAGTAGAGCAACAAGAAAAATGACCTTGGTCTCCTTTCAGAACTGGACCCCATTCTTTGTCCTATTCCTGAACAAGAGCTTCCTGGCGATGCGGTCATTTCGTCTGTTAATAGACAACGAATAACATATGGCTGAGAAATGAGAGACCGTGCCTTCCCTTTTGTATTCTCTGAACCACAGCTTTGCGGTCGGGTGAACAGAGACGTAGCGATCGGGGCCTTGCAAGCTTCTCAGCCTCTGGGACCGTGACTGAGGCAGCGGTACTCGGAAGCCCTGACACTCCATGCCAGACCATGACAGGGGTGTCGTGAATTCTAAATCGACGTTTTTAAAAATCAGTTTCCACAGCCAGTATATCCTTAGCGGTAGAATATACTCAAATATATATATATATATTTGAATTTCAAATTTGCTGTTTGAAAACACTTCTATCTCGACAAAGACATTTTATAATTACTCCAGCTTTAATTACTGGTTCACATTGTTTCCTTATATAGATTTCTGTTCTTGTCATTCTTTATCCAAGGATGGCACCCCTCGGTCTAACGAAGTCTGAGGAGTTAAAAGATAACCTAACCATGAACCAGGGTCTGAGTCGGTGCTTGTTCTTGGTGGTGTGTAGCTCAGGAACAGGCACCGGACACAGGCATGGACCAGAACAGAATTTCTCTGTGGCTCATAGTGAAACGGTGCACTAATCCTAAATTTTCCCAACTTATGCCGTGTTTGTGCTACTAATTTTTCTAATCTTTAGAGAAATAGGTTCCTTCTAGTTCTGAACCTGCTTCTGTCCTAAGTTAATCATAGCTTATTATTTCTACTATCTTTTTGTGCTACTAAAACAATGCTCACATTGTTGGACAAAATCATCCGAGGTATGTTTCAAACTTTCCTGCATTCTATGAAATGGCCATTTAGAGTGAACATGAAGGCTTTTTATAACTACTTTTTTTTTTCTTTAATTCGCAGCTTTAAGGATGAGAATGGCAAAGCTGGGGAAAAAAGTTATCTGAGAGGCGTACCGTCTACGTAAACATCCTCTGGAGAAGAAACTAAGAAATGTTTGCAACTTTCTCTGCTGGATATTTTGGGGGGTTTTTTTTGAGATCCCCCCAAATTATAATTATACCCATATTAAGCCATGTGAATAAGCAGTAGTTACTATTTGTAAAAAAAGAAAATTGCAAAAAAAGCTGGGGAGAACAAACACTTAACTTTTCCAGTTACTTGATATGATTCAGTGGGGGAACCAGCCTATTTTTATTGTATTGATACCAAAGCATTTCTAATAAGAGCTTGTTAAATTTAAGAATAAAGTTATTTAAAATAGTCTGACTGTAGTCTATTAAGTGATGCTGCAATTGTGCTGATACAAATGAGAGATCACAGGAAGCCGCTGCCCCTCATCCCAGAAATATCCGTCTTCAACGTGGACATGTAAGTGCAGCCTCCCTAACCGACAGAGCCGGAAGACCCCACGTCCTCCCGCCGAGCACCTGCTCCACGGATGCGGCGGCGACTTCCACATCCCAAAGGCGTGTGCAATAATTATCCTCATATTTTGGGACTGGATTTGGAGTAGCTTGATAGAGTCCATGACTTTACAGATGATAACTGGCATGTTCATTCTTCTCGCGATATCACCCTTTCTTCCACTCGGTTCCATGGGAACCCTGGTTTGGTGACTGATTATGACCTAAGGTTGTTGCACGGACCACTTCCCATATTCTCAAGGGACACAAATCTGGTCTAAGGTTTGACCAATTGCAGTAAACAAGTTAGGATCCTAAAATTAAAACGTAGTAAGACTGTATACAGCGTGTTACTCCTATGTGTTCTCGCCAGGACCTGAAACCCTAATTTGAAGGATCCCCTGATGCCAAGTCCCTCCCACTCCCCCCAAGCAACCCTCCAAACCCACTCCCACACACCCCCCACCCTGGGTCGGGCCGGTGCCCATTAGCCAGGTCCTGCCGGCCTCCCGGTGACCTTCCCTGGTCGGTCTCTAGGAGGAAAGAGCTCCTCCGCTGGCCTGGAATGTTCTGGAAAATCTAGAGAGTCAAATTTCAGAAGCACTTTCATGCAAACACCCCAACCCCAGGTCCCAGGATCCCCTTCCTTCCCTTTCATGCCTCTGACTTCAGCAGAGGTGGCTTGTCAAAACTGCATTCTGGCCCTCGCTGTGTGGCTCAGTTAGTTGGAGCCTTGCCCCCATACACCAGAACGTTACAGGTTTGATCTCCAGTCAGAGCACGTACCTGGATTGCAGGTTCTATCCTTGGCCGGGGTGCATGTGGGAGGCAATTGACTGATGTTTCTCTTTCTCTCTCTCTCTCTCTCTCTCTTTCTCTATTTCTCTTAAATCAATAAATAGATCCTCGCATGAGGATTTAAGGAAAAACCTTCGCATTCTCTGTCAGCTCTGCCACCCTTGAGAGTAAAGCATTGGTCTGGGGGACTTTTTTGGACGCAGCATTAGATCACTGCCCCACGCCTAGGTGGTCACTGGACGAACGAGTGAGTATGTGCTCAGAAGGGGAAGGTGTAGTCGCCAGGGGGGCGCTGTGAAGCCCCAGCTGACTGCGGCGTGCGCCAGAAGGCAGCCGGCAGACGCTGGAGCCTCCGGGCCAGGCCTTGGGCCGCACAGCCAGGCGAGGGAGGCGGGAGCTGCCGGGAAACTGGCCGCCAGGCGGGCAGAGGGGGCTGTCGGTCAGGGCCGCTGAGGGGACGGTGGGCCGTGCACCCGCCCGCTGGCCGCTGCGCTGAGGGGGAAGGAGAGCCGGAAAGGGGAGTGAGGCGCCCTGGTGACGGGGTCAGGGTCGCAAAGAAGGACAAAGAAGGGCGGGTCTGATGGTGTAAACAACGCAGATCGCGGCAGCAGCAGTAACACGGCGGGGTCCCCCATTTCACTCCCCCACTCTACCTTTATCCTTCAACGTGCACGGGGACATGGAAGCGACCCAAACTCAAACCTGTCTCCATCGAACACGAGGCACCTGTTGTCTGTACACAGCTCTCACCTTGTCCCTGAAATAAGAAGACACAGGATCCCAAGAGGCCTTGTAACCACAGCTAACCCTATAAAACATTATTTTTAAGGACAATTTTAGATGAACAGAAAAATGGAGAGGATACTCTGAGGTTCCCGAAGGCCATGCCCTGTTTTCTCCCTTGTTAACATCTTACATTAGTATGGGACATGTTATAATTAAGGAAACAGTAGGGATGCATCATCATTAACGAGGTCTCTCAGTTTACCCCGATTTCCTCGGTCTGTACCCACTGACTTGTTTCCTGTATCAGCAGCCCCCACCCAGACCCCTTTACTTTCGGTGGCTCTGTCTCCTTGGGCTCCTCTTGGCTGTGACTGCTTTTCAGGCTTTCGTTGTTTTTGGTAACTTTGGCAGCTTTGAGAATTACTTGTAATGAATTTTGCAGGCTGTCCCTCTATTGCAAGTTGTCTGCTGTTTCTGTCAAGATTAGACCGGGGCCAGGAGTTTGGGGCGGGCAAGACCGCGGCGGTAAAGTACTTCCAGCACTTCCAAGGACGTTTCCCTCGGGTGCTGACCTTGAGCGCCTGGCTAGTGCGGTGCCTAGTGGGCTGCACCACCGTAAAATTATCCTTTTTCCCCTTTCTGTATCGTATGCTGTGGACGGAAGTCACCACACAAAACCCTCACACCCACAATGTCTACATAAACTATTTCAAGTCCTTCTGCACAGGAGACTTGTCTATTCTCCCTTGTTTATGCAATTATTAATTTAAATCAGTACAGACCCATCAGTGTTTATTTTATCCCTGAGTTATAACCCAACACAACTCATTGTTCGAATTGTTCCTGCCTTGGCCACCGAAAGCTTTCGATCGGCCCCTACGCACCTTTGACAGACACCCATAAATGTCTCGGCGTGAGACCCTTCCATTTCATTAGATCTTCTTCAGCTCCCGCCAACCATGCTTTGAGGTTTTTGGTGTGCAAGTCTCACACTTCATTGGATCAATGCATTCCGATTTTCTTCTCTTCGATGCTATGCTGAATGGAATTTTCTTCATTTCACTTTCCACATTGTGCACTGCTAGTGTTTGGAAATGCTGTTGATTTTTTATATATTGATTTTATACCTTACAGCCTTGCTGAGCTCATTTATTACTTGTAATAGTTGTTTACTGGATTCTTTAAGCTTTTCTGCCATCCATGAAAAGGGATAGTTTTACTTCGTTTCAAGTTGGATGCCATTTCTTCCTTTTTCTTGCCTACTTGCCCTGCGAAGGTCTCCAATGCAATGTTGATGCCAAGCAGCAAGAACAGACAAACCCTTGTACAGTTTCCAGTCTTAAGGTTAAAGTGGTCAGTAGACTCCATTACCATCAAGTGTGATACTAGCTGTAGGTTTTCCCTGGATGCCTTTGACCACGTTGAGGAAATCTCCTCCTGTTCTACACTTGAGTGCTTTTATCACAAATGGCTACCCCTCCTTAATTCTGTCAGCGTTTTCTTCATGTGCTTCAAAGTCTGTTATTTGGCACATATTTATGACTGCAATGTATTCTCGATAAATTAATGCTTTAGTCATTAAGAAAGGTCTCTGTCCCTGATGATACTCTTCAGCCGGAAATGAACTATCTAGGAGAGATGCAGACATTTCAGCTTCCTCATGCTCACTGTTTCCTGGAATACCTTTTTTCATTCGTCTACTTTCAACCTATCTGCCCCTTTATATTTAAATCACATTGTGGATTTTACTTTTGTATCAGCTCGACTTCTGCCTTCTTGTTCAACGTTTAATACAATGAACATGGTGGAGTTCTGGTTCACCATTTTATTCTTTGTTCTCTATGTAGCCCCTGTTTTATGCTCCTTTATTTTTCCTTTATTGCCTTTTTAATTAAATTATTTAAAGAATTTTAGAATTCCATGTTAATTTCTGATTGGCTGCGCACGCGCACACACACACACCCTTACTTTTCCCCCCCAGGAACGGCAATACACATCCTTAATTTTTCACACTAGAACTTAGAGCTTTTCACTTAGAACTAGCACTGCATCGCTTTACAGAGCTCGCAGCCACCGTGCGACTGTGGGGTCCACCCTCCCTTCCCATCTTCATGCCCACCTGTTGAATGTGTTAGAGCCACATACGTTATCAACCCGCAAAGCAATGCAGACTTTTTTTTTTTTTGCATAAAATCAATATATTTATTATAAAGAATTTATGTAGGAAAATACCAAAAAAAGGACCAGTTATCTACCATTTTCAGTGTTCTTTACTCCTTTGAGGATCCCTGGACCCATTTATATCACTTTTCTTCAGTCTGAAGACCCTCCTTTCTCATAGAGCATGCGCGCAGGCAACGAAGTCTTAGATGCCTTTCACCACAAAATGTCTTCATACTCGCTCTCACTCTTGAAGGCTGTTTTTTCTTTATATAGAATTCTTGTTGTCTTTTTTCTCTGTCAGCACTTTAAAGATGCTATTCCCCTGTCTTTGGCCTCCACAGATCCCTGAGAAATCAGATGTCGTAACGTAATATTTGTAATGTTTGTATACATGTATAATGTTCCGTTTTTCTTTCTCCTTTCAAGATTTGCTCTGTATTTTTTGCCTTCAAAAGTTTGATCATGGCCCTGGCTGGGTGGCTAAGTTGGTTGGAGCATCGTCCTGTACACCAAGAGGATGCAGGTCCTATTACCGGTCAGGGCACACACCTAGGCTGCGGGTTCAATCCACAGTGTGGGTGCCAATGGGAGGCAACCAATCGATGGGTCTCTCTTGCATCGATGTTTCTCTTGCCTTCCCTTTCTCTCTAAAATCAATAAACATGTCCTCAGGTCAGGATCTTTTTTAAAAACTCATTTAAAAAATGTTTGACTATGATTTTCAATAAGCGTGACTATCTTCCAATTTCCTGCTTGAGATGTTTTCCTGCAACATGAATCAGTAAAATTATCAATTTTTATCAAATTTTGGGGGGTTTCTAGTCATTATATCCAGAGATTCTCCTTTCCTTCTGAGATAATAAAAAACGTTATCTAGCAGGTCTTGGAGGTTCAATTATTTTTCAAAATTTTTTCTTTCATCTCTTCAAATAGATCATTTCTATTGATATATCTTCAAATCCACTGGCTCTTTTTTCTGTCCTCTCCCTGCTAATATGAATTCTATCCAGTGAATGCTTTCAAATATTTTTTCCAGCTCTCCAATCCAGCTCTCCAAAATGGGCCTATTGTATCATTTCCATTCCTATGCATCCTTTAATGCACAGCAAGCGTAGGCTCAGCCACGTGGAGCTGGAGGCAGATGAGCTGGGACCCCTCTCTGGCATTTTCCGTCCCAGACGTCCTCGGGCCCCACCCCCGCCCCGGCAGCTGCCGGTGGCCCGGCCACGGGTCCCCTGGCTGCCGACTATTGTCCCCTGCTGCCCAGCACCCCACACAGCTCTCCACCACTGCCCTGGCGCGAACACCCAGAGGCGGGCACCTCACACCCTGTCCCTCCTGATGTGGCCTGCGCACCAGGGCCGTCCCGCTCTGGCCACTTGCAGGGGACACCAGGCAGCTTTTTTGAAGGTGACATTAGTTTTCTGGAGGAGAGTCCACTGGACAAGGTCTTAGCCATTATCAGATTCAGGGAATTCCTATCCCACGAGTGTGATGGCCATATATTTTATTTGTGTCTGGCGGGGAATCAAAAAATGTGTTTAGATCCTTACGGGAAACAAGGAATACAACACAATTTCCTTTACGTGTGAATGAGACAGCACAGGTACACTTCTAAAGACACGCTCTACAAACTTGGAGGACTCTTTCTCCCCTAAAGCAGAGGTATATGACCAGGCAGAGCACGAAATTACATTCTTTTCTTTGATAACAAAATAAAAAGCTAAACGGATAACATGTTTAGGGCCAGCAAGCCCCACACACACACACCAGATCTTTCCGCCCAAAAATATAATCCAAGAGCATTAATAAGACCAGTATTTGTTTACTGAGGTGAAATTCGCATAACAAAAAAATAACAATTTAAACTGAACCATCCAGTGGCATTTCTTACATTTGCAATACTGTGCAACCACCGCTTCTATCTCCAAAACATTCCCATCACCCCCAAACACGACGGCACCGCCTTCACGCAACGCTCCCCTTCCCGTCCTCCCTGTACCCGAGCCCTTGGCAGCCAGCACTCTGCTTGTCTCCCTGTCGCTGAATTTCATGTAAATGGAACCGTATCATGTGACCTTTTGTGTCTGACTTCTTTCACGTCGCGTGATGTTTTGAGGGCTCATCCACATGACCGCGCGCACCAACACCTCATCCCTCACTACAGCTGAGTAACACACCACGGCGCGCGTGTGCACCACGATTAGCTTGTGCAGTCATCTGTTCGTGGACACGGGATCTGTTTCCTTCCTGTGGTTATCGTGAAGAATAGTGTTTCTACAGACAGCAAATCTGTTCTGTATTTTTCAATGGTAGTAAAATACACACAACACAAAATGTACCACTTGAACCACTTTTCAGTGCGCCATTCAGCGCTCTAAGCGCCACCCGTGGCGTGGAGCACACCACCGTCCGTCCCCAGAACCGGATCGGCAGCCGGCCCTCCCCCAGCCCCAGCTCAGCACCATTCTGCTCACAACCCCTGCGGGCTGGACTGGTCAAGGTACCCCGAATAAATTAAACCGAACAACAGCTGTCCTTTAGTGTCTGGCTTTTTCACTAAACGTCATGACTACAAAGTGAACATCGAATTTCATTATGAAAATAAAAAATACACGTGGTTCTATGTAAAAACTGCTGCAGTCTCACACTCTGATCAACGTGGACCGCAGACACACAGGGCCTCCGGTCGGGGGCCCACGGCCGCCCCGCCAGACGGGCCACGCAGGCGAGTGACTTGCAAACCTGCAGGACGGTCAGAAACGGGAGGGAGCGTGTGGGACACAGACCGCACCAAGGACCCAAGGGCAAGGGGCATCTTGAGCCCAGCACGCCAGCTCTGGCCAGGCAGCAAGGAAGCGAAAGGGCACCGCGGGGCGGTGGCCACCAGCGACCTGGCCCAGAGATGTCCCAGCGGGGGCTGGGCCGGGAGGGGAGGCAGGACGTGGCAGGGCACAGCGGGGTCCCTGACCAGATGAGGACGGAGCTCAGACGCAGCCCCTCCTTCAGTCCCGTCCACAGGGGTCACCTTAACCAAGGGCCTCTGTGTCTCGGCTGCTCCGCGGGACCGGAAAGATAAACAGACGCTCGGCCAAGAGCCGCGGGGCCGGAGAGCTGCCGGGGGCGCCGGCTGCGTCTGTCCTTCCCGCTGCGCCGTGGCCCGGGCAGGATGTGCGGCAACACTAGTCGCTGCGCACACATCGCGGCCAAAACCCTGACGAAAGCCACGGGCGCGTGAAAGCGAAGGGTTCGTTTCCTCAGTCACTCAGGCCCCCAGCTACCTGTGCCCTTCCGAGGATGCCACAGGCCAGACACCGGGGAACAAAAAAGCCCCTACTATGCATGCTCCCCTAGCCACACTCTCCCAGAATTGGTCTCATTTTTTTCCCCAGAAAACATACTTATTTTTATTTCATAGAAGCACTCGTCTTTAAGACACTTACGATTTTAAATGCCTGATATAAAGGCATTTAACAATCACTCCTATCAAAAGAAATTCGTTTAAAAAAAAAAAAACTACCCAGATTGCTTACTACAAAAACAGAAAGAAAAACTGAGATAAGTAAAGAATAGGCATTTTCAGTTTGGGGATATCAACCACCCATAAGCAGAAGAATCTTAATTTGGTATTATTGAAAAGGTTTGGTCCATTAAAGTTAAATAACAAAGACTTCTTTGGACAACTCCCTGTCAATGGATGATATATCACACAGGGCCAACAGAGGAATCAGTGAAAAAGAAGAAGTTCGAATATCTCCGCCTCCGCACTGGAAATGCAACCAGCTCACGCGTTTAAAAACAAACTAACCCAGGCCTGTCTCCTCCAAAGAGTTCTTCCTCGTCACATATGGAATATAATTAATTTATTGAGAGAAATATAGTAGCCATTAAAGCCCCTTAGACTGAAAACCAGAGGAAAATACTTTCACATACATTTAATTTTCTATGCTAAAAAAAAATTTTAACGTACATTCAGAAATTTAGACTGTAAGTAGCCTGGCACTTACTTCAACAGAACATGAACACAGGAAATTCACATCTCAGCCCAAAGCTGCTGGAGAAACAGCAACATCAGGAAGAACACAAACTTCCCCATCATTTTACCCAGGAAAAGATAACGTGTATGTGGCTGAAGCTGTTCTCACCCAAAAGAAAGGTCCTTGGGCCGCCAACCAGAAATTAGAACATAATCAGAACACCTTAAGAAATAAAATGTTAAAAATAAAATAAAGTAAAATGGGCCTCCCTACACTTTTATTTTAAGAACGTCCACTTCTGCTTGTTTGCTTTGCCTAAGATAGTTGCATTCATTCGTTTGGAATGCAAAGGGAAGTATGAAACTATTGTTACAAATAATCGCCATTAGAAAACACATAATAACAATGGTCCTTAATTTCAGTTTCTAACCCATAATCCCGACCCCCCCCCCAAAAAAAGGCACAATTTTATTTTCAAATAAAGTTTGAGTGAGTGTATTTATTTTAAGGCACACACTGTCCCCTGACGTTTCCTGAGCTCTGACAATGAACCTCAGGACGAGGAGCAGCGCAAAGCAGAACGTCGGTATTATGGCGCCACCCACTGGCCTGAAGTCCTCATAGCAGGTGTGAGACCCAGCCACATAACCAGTTGTTGCAATAAGGAAATAAACACTGATTATTCTCATTCATCAGCGCATCATGAACTTCTGGCAGAACAGAACCGCCCATATCTTATTACCACAAAGAAATAGGGTAATTTAGATATGTCCACAAGGGTGAATTTTATTAATTTTGAAATGCAAGTTGACAATCTCCAAAGGCTATGGGACTCAAATTTTATATGTCAAAACAATGGACGCATAAAATGCTGCTTCAGCTCTGTTGCTGAATATATAAAAACAGCTTTGAAGAGGAAGATGCACACTCCCATTTCATAACTCAGAAAGAAATGATCATCTCCATAAGATGTTTAAATGTTAACAAAACCTGCCATGGGATCGGCCCCATTTCCACCTTTACCAGAGAAGAAAACAGAGAGAGCAAGGGATGTTCTCCCAAAAATGGACTGGAAAACATAGTTTCCCAAAAAGTCCTTAAAAAAAGACCATTGAGATACGCTAGTAAAAACAGACGCGGACTTCGAAGTACCACAGCACTTTCGGAGCCCGGGGCATATTTACTCTATTCTTTTCTCCTAGTGCCATCCTTTGTTTTCCAAACAGTCCTGTTCACATCCTTCAATGCTCACACTCTTAAGGACTCAGCGTGGAAATACTGGAGGGTCGCTTCTCCTGGACGGTCCCTTCGGGACCCAGAATGACACGTGAAGGCTGAACTGACACCCCTGTGTAGTCCAGAGGGGCCTGCTGAGCGCCGACCTCTAAAGACCAGACTTCAGAGCCGCGGAGACGCGCGCTGCTCTTCCAGGTTAGAGTCCCCGGGTCCGCCCGGGGCGGTTGGCGGGCCAGGGCTCCTCGGGCTTGGTGGCCGTGATCACCTGGTGGGCGGCGGCGAGGCCTCTGCGTGCTCACAGACGGCTGATGGCGGCCAGGAATATGATGAGGAAGGTGACGTTCCCGCAGACGTAGATCACTAACACCGCCTTTTTAAAAGCGTGGCCCTGGAAGACGAGTTGACGTATGAAAGAAAGAAACTACCACCACGGGGGCTTTTGTCAATGAGTAAAGAGAAGGACTTACTTCCGCATCAGCGATGGTGAACGGCTCAATGATCTGAATCCGGGTATCATCCAGTATCTCAACTGTCAAGAACAAAAACGTCAGTTTGTAAGGCCAGCGGGTGTGCAGGGAAACGTATCAAGACAATGCCCCGACGTGCAGAGTTTGCCGATTATGTTCTCCCATCTCAAGCTACCAAATGTTGCAAAGTTCTCCGTATTACAGGTTCTCACCAGCTGGGACCAGTGGTTAACACGTACCCTCTAGCCAATAAACACCGCATCAGACTCCGATAACAGCACAAGTTTTAAATACAACTCAGGGGTCAGCAAAAGCCCTTGGATTCCTATCAGGAACCAACAGCAGCAGGGTTCATTGACTCTCATTGAAAAGCCACTCAAGCTCCTAATGTCACAGCATACACACTAGACAACAAAGAGGTTTTGTTTTCAGAAGGCCACCTGTACTTGTCACTTGGGGGTGGGGCGGTGCTCAAAGGACATACAGGACATTTGGGCCAGGGCGCAAGGCAGTTGAAAGTATCGCCCGTTCTCTGTTAACGTCTCCAGCCCGAGCGGCCCCAGGCAGAGCGCCCGGCCCGGGACGAAGGCCGACCAGGCCGCTCGCGCAAAGCCAGGCCTTCCCGTCCGGCTCCCTAAGGAGAGGGCTGCACCTGAGGCATTGACTACAAGGCAACCTAAGGGCCAGCGCACGGGACACCGGTCAGACAGGGGGAGCCTGTCGGCCGCTCTGCCCTGTGCCACCTTGGGGCACCCCTACTTCCTCCACTTCAGGGTTCGGTCCCTCCAGCATTCGGGGCCCCGCACCCCGGCTCCGAGCCCGACCAGTGTGCACAGTGAGGCGCTGGCAGAGGAGGCTGCCCCCCAAAGCCCAGAGTCACCCCCCCTGTATTCCACTCACAACCTCTATCACGAGCCAACATAGCAGAGGAGGGCTGGAAATGTCCAGTTTTTACCACGGACTGAGCAATCACGACAGAAATGTTTAATGAGCGCCCAGGTAAAAGTCAACCATGAGTAGGAAGAAATTAACCATATTCCTCTGGTTTATACGAAGGTGACCCTGCGTTGCATGGCTCCTTCAGCAGGTTACCTTTCTGAGAGAGTCGATAAGCGTGTATCTCCAGGACGATCTCAGTCCCCACGTGCCAAGCGACAAACCCCAGCATCGTATAGGTTTTCCAGGGGCCAGGGAGACTTAGCCCCGGTAGATCCATCCCCAGGAACATCGCTGCCACTGCGTGTATAAGAAATTGTATATATAGAGTCACATATATAAACGTGAATGTGTCTACGTGTGCGTATTCTACCAAGTAAAACATAATTCAAACCGTTTATGAGAGGAATTCAATTAATATTGAAGACCAAATATTTAGTGTACTCTTTGTTTCCTAGTCTTATTTTTAGAGTAGAAAGTGTAAGATGGGAAATTACAACTATGCTCTACCGATTCCTTGGAAAGAAGCACCCGCACTTGGCAGAGAGTCCACCGCACTGGAAGCAGGGAAACGAGCGTGGGATCCACGCAGGGCTGTGCCCCCCAACCACAGGGCCCCGGCGATGGGCGCGTGGGGCAGCAGGTGCCACCTCCGCTGGGGGCCACCTGAGGCATCAAACTCTACTGGAAAGCGCCCCTGACTGGTGCCAACACCCCTCCCCGGAAGGCGCCGTCCTGGGGGAAACATCTGGAGACCGAAAGCCGGGCCCCCCTGCCCCAGCCCATGTCAGCCCAGCTCACAAATGACCCTCAACCTGAGCTGCTTAAAGAATTGGCTGCCAACATAGTTGATTCGGCTGGCGGGGTGGGGTGGGGGGGGTCTTAAAAGCAGAGTTTTAAAGTCCATTTGAAAATCTTAAGCTTAAAACTGAAGTGATGACTTAGACAGTTACCCCTAGAAAGGACTTCCTGCATCTCAGTGTTTAAGGCTGACTTCTCCTTAACAACCAACCTCCCCATTCACTAATGCACCTAAAAACTATTCACGCCGGAGTGGCACCGCTGCGCCCGGCAACGGCACAGGACAGGGCGGGTCCGGGTCACTCACCTGCTACGATTCGAGCAGCCGTTCCCATCCCCCAGTGAGCCCAGTTAAACAGGCGTCTTCTGCCAAAATAAAGGGGCAGTCAGGATGCTCAGAAGAGACAGAACTACAATTATCTCCCAAGGGAATAGAAAGCCTGCAATTCCTCTTACAGCCTAGGAGCTAGCTGTGTGAAATGCACCCTAAAGCCTTCAGCTCACCCGGGCTGGCGTGGCCCAGCGGGTGGGGGCCCGGCCTGCGACGCCAGCCTGATACCCGGTCAGGGCACGGGTGCCTGGGCGGCGGGCTGGGCCCACTTGGGGACGTGTGGGAGGCAGCCAATCAATGCTTCTCCCCTTCTCTTTTGCTCTCCCTTCCCCTCTCTCTAAAAATAAATAAATAAAATCTTTTAAAAAATAATACAGCCCTTCAAGTAAATAGGACTTATCCCTGAATTCCGTAAAATGCCAAACGCCTCCCGGGAGAGGGGGAGTCGCCCGCCCGGGGCCCCGCAGGGAGGGCGGTGCCGCAGACCGGCTGTGCGTACCTGGGGTGGTGCCGAGGGGGCCGGAAGCCGGCCAGCAGGGCCTGCAGGGCGGCCATGGTCATCAGAGTGCAGCCCAGGTAGGGGTGACAGCCTGCATGCTGCACGGGGTGGGGGGACACCGCATCGCGTGAACGCTCACAGGCTGAACCCCCACGTTTATTACAGTGCGCACGCGTGCGTTCTTAATGTTTTCTTAAACACGAGGCAATGATGATGGTGACGATGACGATGACAGGCCCCAGTCACCAAGCGCCCACTGCACCGAAGGCACACGCCGCACACACGTTACCTCTCATGCTCCCGGGGACGCGTCCCACTTGGTGGTGCATAACCCGTTTTTACAAATGGGCAGCTGAGGTTCCGAGGCACCAAACGCCGCGTCCAAGGCTGCACGGCGTGGACGCGGTCCCCGCGAGACCACACGCGGGGCGCTGCCGCCCTCCCGTCGGGGGGTCGGGCAGACGGCCACCAACGCCGCCACAGACATCGGCCGCCCCCCCAGGCCAGGACGCGTCGAGAGCAACCACCCCAGTGTATTGGGAGGATTTGCTGGGGCCCCGGTGTGCCTCAGAGCTCTGGTGGCCAAGGCCAAAGCTGAGAGGTCAATTTTTGCGCGCAACAGAAGCAGAGGCTCTGAGCCCAGCACCGCGCTCGTTCTGGATGAGCCTTATTCATGCACTCAGTAAACATCCACTGAGCACCCAGAATCTGCCCCAGGTGCGTCAGGCGCACGGGTTTCGCACACTGGTGCGGGAGGCGGGCAGAGGAAAGGCATAATAAACAAACTACGTGGCAGGACATATGGAAACAACAGAGCAGGGCGGGTGCTGTGAGAGGCCGTCCTGCGCGAAGACTAGGAGGGGGTGCGGGTGGAGGGGGTGACCGAGGCAGCGAGTCCTCGCAAGCCCCCAGCAGCAGCCTGCCTGGCAGCTGGTGGGGGGGGGGGCGCGCAGCGCAGGAGGGCGGGGCGATGGGCTGGTGCGGGGTCGGGGGGTAGGTCAGAGAGTCACTGGGGGCCCAGTCGGGGAGGCTGTTGGACAGACTCGACCTATAACTTTGAATAAAGCCGAGACATTAAAAAAACCAGTCTGAGGCACAGGCACGACATGACCGGATTTACGCTGTTTAAAAACCATGCCGCCGTCTTGGCGCCCATGGCGACAGTCTGGACAGCGGGGGCTGGCGCTGAGACCCACGGAGGTGTATCCCTGGCGGGGAGAGGCACTGGGGCCGGTGGATCCCCTCCTGGGCCAGAGGCGGGGCGCGCAAGAGCGCAGAGCTCAGGGCGCGGCCGCGCTGTAGCCCTGGAGGGGAGGTGCCGCCAGCTACCGGAGGTGGCGGCCGGGGAGGAAAGGCCAGGAGCCCCGCCGGGACGCACCGAGGATGAGGCGCTGAGGCGGGCTCACGTCCCGGGGCACTGCGGCGCGTGCGTCTCAAGCCAGGCGCGAGGTCTGAGCTGGAGGTAAACTCTTGGGGCTCGGCCTCAGTTTCTTCATTTGTGACGCGGGATTACTCTCACAACCACTTCCTCGGGGGTTTTACATGCGATACTAACGCCTCGCAGGGCCGGTCCCACGGTAGGACGGTAGGACGGCACCGAATGCTAGCTCAGCGGACGTCACAGTGTCCACGAAGGAGACCCACCCCCAGCCCTGGCGCCCGCGCCTCCGGTGGCAGCGCACGTGGCGCTCCCGCCTCTCTGCGGCGGGGAACTCACCGCAGCTACCGGGCGTCCGCAGCGCCTGCCGCAGCCTCGCCCCGCATTTCATCCCCGAGCAACCTGCGCGGACACACGCACCCCGTCCCTGCCCCCGCCAGTGTGAAACCGTCTTCAGGTGATTCAAAGAGAGAGGGGTACACGCGGAAAGAGCCTCTCGCCCGCCATCGGAGATCACAACAGACTCGCCTTTGACTTCGAAGTGCACACACGCAAAACACACCCAGTTTACGGTGCTTACCCGGCTCCAGCCTCCCCGGTAGAGGAAGGGCAGGACAAAAGCGATGCCGGTGATGGCCAACGCGGTGAGCATGAGCGTTCGGTGCACCTGCAAGGGGGAGGGACAGGGCAAGAGGACCGTTACCTGTCAGAGGAAGGAGCGGGCGCTGCCGTGGGGATGAGATCGCGGGTGAGACTCCCTGCAGGACCGCCTTTGACCGACACGTGACCGGCCTGTGGTCGGTGCAAAGCCCGAGCACAGCGCCGACCTCCATGGACAGCCGTGCGCTCCACCCTCCCCCGCACGGCGCGCTCGCTCCCGCCAGCCCGCCGGGCGCCGACCCGGGGAGCGGTATTTTTCCCACAGGCGGACGTGTGCTTTCTAGCTCAGCACATCCTCACTGTCCTTCCACTGTCCGTCAAAAGCCTGCACTCTGACCCGTGAAAGGTCAGGTTCGCTTTGCTTTGTCGGGCGGGCGCTGACTGACTCTGCTCAGGTAACTATTGAGAGGCCGCGCCTCCTCCCACGCCAAGGGGCAACGGGAAGAGAAACGCTTCTTGTTCCCACTCGCACCCGCAGGCGACTGAGCGGGCCTGACGCTGGCCGGCCCGCCGTTTGTCCAACCTGCCCTGCCGCCTCCCTCCGCCCCGCTGTACTCAGCGCCCCCGGACACAGACGTTGGGGGCCGAAGTTCTCGTGACCAGGGACACACAGGCCCCCCACGCCGGCCTTGGTAAAGCCACCTGTGTTCCGGCCTGTAGCAGGTGCCTGTGCCCATTCTCAACTGGTTAGGAAACCAAAGGGCAAAAGAGAAGCAATTGCTAGGATTCCGAACAGCAGCAGCGGTACCGCAGGCACACACGGGAAGGAGACCCATGTCCTCCACGTGTCTTCGTGTCGCCATGTGCTAATACCATGGATTCGCAGTGACGTTGTTCTCCCACCTACCTGAAACCAAGCCGATTCACCAAAGAGAGGATTTGACAACACAGGCTTGAAGAACCGGGCGACGATGACGCCTACGCTAACGGTAGTCATCCAGGCCACCAACATCAGGGCGCCTACGGGTCGGAAAACACCACGGGTGACATCACCGACCAATCGAGCTGCTTCTAAACAACCACGCTGAAGGCTCAGGAAAGGCCCCCAAACAGCAGAGCACGTCCACCCGACCCCAGCGTGACGTCGATCGCCCCGTATGCCCGAGCATTGCTGGCACCACGGTGCTGCGAGCCGCGAGCCCGTCCCGAGCGCCTGCCGAGCGCCAGGCGCTGCCCCTAAGGGCTCTCCCGGCGCCAATGTACTTCCCCGTCACAACGGTCCTGTGGAGCGGTTATCGCTCCGGTGGTGCCGGACGGGAAACCAAGGCGCCGGGGAGCGATGGGAGCCCCCCCTCGGCGGCCCACGTTGGGACCCCCCCCTCCGGCCTGGCTGGAGGCGCTGTGCACCCAACCATTCCGCTGATGCAGCCTGCGGGGACCGCGGGAGCCCCGCCTGCCGCACCCCGAAAGCCCGAAGGAAACAAGTGCCTTATTTCTGGATCCAGTTACTTGCAAACTGGAGCAAATTAACAATAATAAAATTTAAAGGTATTTTCAAGTTCAACTATGGTAACATTCATTGAAACTCTACTAGAAGAGATCACTCTGGAGAATATAAAGACAATACACCAAATGAGGAACGTTTCCCCCCAAAACTAATATTTTGTAATAGCATAGTATACACTACATTATTCCCTACTTTTAAGTCCCATCTTTTCAACAATAGGTGGGGCTACTTTTCAGAGAACCAGCATCACCTGCAGAGCCAGACAGAGCAGGTCAGAGCCTTGTTCTCAGGCCACTGCTCTTCCAACGTGGTCCCTGCCATCATGTAAGTACCAGACACCTACGTGCAGACCGAGCACGTTGAACACCCTCAAGTACTTGCGCACCGATCATTCTCCAACAACCACCTGGGTCTTGGAAACCACGCTGCTACTGGAAAATCAAAATCACAAACTACTCTTTTATCAGCATTTACCATAATAACCGACAGAATTAAGGTCTCGTAAAAGTTAAATTAAATAACCCAGGGACATTCAGTTGGAAACCATGAGGACACTTTTTGAAGCAACAGGTGCCTTCAAAGCTCCACTGGCGCTCTGCACTCCAGCCGAGGTTAAAGCCACTGAATGATCCCTCGTCTCTGTTTTTAGTGAGAATTAGCAAACACTAAGGCGAACACTGCTACCTGCGATGGTGGACGGCTACCCAGAGGAGGTCTGTGAACGCCTGGGGAATCATGCTTACCACCATTCCTAACCCAGCCTCGCCGAGTCAGCTGGCAAATTGGCCCCAGAATCAAAGCACGGCCACCCCGGCAGCTCACTCACCATGCGCCTTCAGAAGGAGCGGAGACCGGGACCCTCCCACGTCCTCCGGGTGATCCGTCACGTCATATTTGCCGTCCGTAATCAGCGGTTGCTGGGAATGCCTATAAATTCGGCCTGAAATTATACAAAGGAGGGGAAAAGATGAAGAAGAATTAGTTCCTCAGAAGAGAGAGAAAGAATGGAAAGACAGCATCCCAACATGGAGACAAAGTTTCTTAAAATACCAAAAAAGAAGTATCAACAGAGATGCCATTCATTTACAAAAGCAACATAAATACAGATGCAAGGTCTCATGGCCTTACTGAAAACAAACTTAAAGAAATACCAATAATTTAGCCAACCAAGGCATGAATCAAAGTGAGGACTGAGAATATAAAAATGATGCTGAAAGACCCACAAACAATGTTTAGCCAAAATACTTACTGTTACTAGGATGGAAAATCATTAAAAATGTCAAGTATAATTCTGGAAAGAGAATACATTTTTAAAAATCTAGACTCCTAGACTGAACTAACAGAAATTGGGCCTTGGAGAAAGACAGAAACATGTGCATGCCATGTTATTTGTTATGTGGTCAATTCGGACTGGGTTTGACTAATAAGCCAAAATCTCAAAGAAAAGTGATGTAAACAATTTGAGAACAGATTATTATGTATAAATCTAAATCCGTGAATGTATAGTTATTCCAATTAATTTGTATGTGTATGTATGTGTGTATGTGACAATCTACCCCACCGAAATATTCACCTTTTACCCAAAGATATATGTACAAGAATGTTCACAGAAACATTTTTTATGCTAGCCAGAAGAAATTTAAACAAGATAAATGGACATTAGGAAAATAAGTAAATAAATTATGGAACATACATTATTTTTAGAATATAATGCAAGTGTCAAAAAGAATAAAAATAATTAAGAAATTTGATATATATAGATATATATATATGTGAATGTCCCAAACAAAAATACATATCAGACCACAGAGTACATGGTAATAATTTCCAGAAAAGAAAGAATTTCACAGAAAACAAGTTATATTATCTATCCAAAATGCAACAAAACCAAAAATTACCAACAAAAAGGTAGAAAAAATGGTCCACCTAGACATTTACAAAACTATTTTTCTAAATAGCTCTTGGGCTAAATAGGGAATCAAAACTAAATCACAGGTCTTCTTAGCTGTGAGTAACAATGAAGACACTTCATCTCAAACCCCATGGGATGCAATCAAGGGCCTATTCAACAAGTTTTTATCATCTAAAAGCATTTCCTAAAAAAAAGACTTAAAAGCCCTGACTGACTGAGGTAGTCATTTAATTCAAGATGCATTTAGAGCAACAAAATATATCCTAGGAAATCAGAAAGAAAGACTGATTAAAAATAAAGGTAGAAATTAACACACTAATAAGTCTATGTCTAAAAATCTGAAAAATCAAGTCTATAGAAAGCCAATAAAGTCGTCTGAGTTTTTGGCAACTCTGACCACTAGACAAAAAGAAATACCACAAACAGTGTTAGAAACGAAAGGGGCAACATGCCTGCTGACGTAGGAAATAGTTTCTAAAATTACATGAAAATTCCATTCTTATGCTTTTAAGCAGAATGCAACCTGTAAGGGGTCCAGACACACATAACCTAGGTAACAGAAGAGAGCACGGCTTAGGAGGTCACTGCTCTGCCCCCCAAAACTAGGAAGCTGGGAAGGAGTTCCCCGGAGAAGTGATGCCCAGGTTTGTTCTCCTGAGGACTGGTTTGGTTTGGTTTTTTTGCTTTCCATTCCACCAGTTTAAAAAAATGAGTCTGTGCTCGATATATGTATATTTATGTATGCACAGGACATGTGCAGTATGTATTTATATGCGTATAGCAAATATAATTACATATAGACATAATATATACTATATATGGTATATATGTATAGTACATGAATAAGCTGTTATGTAATGTATTCTACAACAACTTTACGAACATTGTAAAACACATTAAAATAGAATTTTTAAAATGAGATCAGATATATCGCAAGAGAAAGTTCTGGCGTTGCCCCCGTGTCCCTGGCCGCCTCACAGTGCACGTCGTCGTGGGAGAGCTCTGTCCCACAGCAGTGAGGTGCCACACTGCAGCACACGCAGCCGCCGCCGCAGGCGGCAGACTCCACGCACCGCCGGGAGGGACCGGTGGGCCCGGGGTGGGGTTCGGGGACCTGCACTTTGACAGTTGCGCCAGGAGGCTCTGAAGCAGGTCGTGTGAGCCCCACACTTCAGGAGACACCGTCAAAGGCAAGTCCGGGAGCAGCATTACCTCCAGAGAGGTAAGTCGCTGGAGACTACCTGGGCGTTTCCCGCAGCTCTTCCAAACATCGTTAGCCAAGACCTCGAACAAAATCTAATTTTTCCCATTCATACGTGTTGCTTTGCCGCCCGGGTAGTCTTCTGAAGGATAAAACAACTTCCAGCATAAAACGACTCAAGGCTGCAGCTGGCATGGGATCCACTCGGGAAGATGGGGCCCGGGGACAGCCGGGTGCCGGGAAGCCCTGACGGGAGGCGCTGCAGCGGGGGACCCAGGGACCCGGAGCCGCTCTGCCCCAACCCTCCGCCCTCTCCATCTCCCTGGAGAAAGCTCAGATCCAAGGAGAGGAGATTCACACGGGACGGGTAACCCACAGGAGCCCCCAAGTCCCTGCGTCTAGCGCCCCTGCAAGGGATCTGCCAACGTTACTGCACGCAGGGAGGTCCCGCAATACGGCTTTTCTCACCACGTGTCTCTAGTTCTTCCTGGGCTGAGCGCTGTTTACCAGCCAGAAATCACTTCTGTCATATGCATGGTGCCTTCTAACATAGCTGACACTACCCTTATCTACTTTCTAGGGAAACAAAGCTTGAAGATCAACCAAGGTCAACATGGAAGGCAAAACGGAAAACGGTTTTGATAAATCTTTACCCACAAGTGTATATATCTTAAAAATAAGCAATTACAGTAGCCACTCCAAAAATAGGGGGGAAGGGAGAAGAGAAGAGAAAAATGTCTCACAAGGCAGTTTTTATCAATGTACCGCACTTACCTTCCTCAGCTGCACCGGAAGCTAGAAATACGTAGTAGCTTGTGTTGAGATCAAATCTATTCTCTGCCCCACGAAGGGTAATGTTTCTTCTGAAAGAACATTGCATAACACCATCCTCCAGCCTCCAAGCCATATCCTCAAGAGTATCCTACAAACACACACAGCGGGTCTTCTCAGCACTTTCCAAAGCATCGCTGAAAATAAGATGTGGCCAAAATCCCAACACGTCCCACTTCCTTTCCCTAAGATCCCGCGGCACATGTTTCGTCTGCAGTGCCATTGTTTCACCACTTCCTCTTTGAAGAGTACAAGAGACATTGTCTCCCAGTTTATTTGTCTTTATCCCACTTGGCAAAAGAATTATTTTTACTTTGAGTCAAAACCCCGCAGTTCCCCTATGCAGGTGAGAAACTTTAGCAGATATAAAACTCCATCTGGCCGCTAACAATCACAAACCCTGAAGAAACAGTTGGCAAATAAAACCCTAGTGGCCAAAACATATGGTGCAACCAGGGAGAGGCTCCGCCCACCTGTGGGCACCCGCCCCCGGGGGGGAGCAGGCGCAGCACGCGCCCTCTCACTAGGTCACAGCTCCTGCTCCCCCGGAGCTCACTTGCTGGTCGACCGCCCTTGTGAAAAAGACATGTCTCCACCTTTGGCACAGATGCCAACAAGGGCCACTTAAGACAACTGCCCATGGCCCGGGACCCGGCCCCACCGTAGGCACCCCTGTTTGTTGCTTATTCTTGCATCACTAACGTGAGCCTCTTCTTTAAAAATCTGCGCACAAGCTGCTGACAAGGGTCGCCGCTTTGACCATCTCAGCAAGCCATCCGTTATTTCTCGTAAGATGCAATGAAAGACATTTACGCGGCACAAGCAAGAATTCATCTTTTCCCCGAAGAGAAACTTGTCTTGTGCTTCCTGAAGCACAGAAAAGGGGACTTGTTGCTCAAAGGGCACCGAGTTGCAGTTATGTGGGATGAGTAAGCCTCGAGATCGATCGTGCAACGCGGTGACTACCATTAATAATACTGTAGTGAATCCTGGAAATTTGGTAAGAGAGTAGATTTCAGGTGCTCTCACTGCAAAAAAACGGTAAGCGTATGAGAAGATGGATATGTTAATTAGCTTGACTGCAGTAATCGTTTCACTATGTATATCAAAACATCATGTTGCACACCTTAAATATATATATAAATTGTATATATGTATAGTAAAACAATAAAAATAAAGTGCGGAGTATTATAAGGGAGGACCCTGCAGCCGGGCCTCCTCAGGTACTGCTGCAGACAGGCCGCTTCGCGCAGACGCGGCGCGGGTCAGCCCCGTTCCCCGCAGGGGGCGGGCCCGGCGGAGGGTCCCAGAACTCCCGCACCTACCCAGGAGTCCATCACAGGGTGGCTCCGCCCCGTCAGGTGGGAGGGTCGGATGTGCACCGTCTGCTCTTCGAGAACGCACAGGTAAGCATCATCGTCGCCCTGGAAACCAATTGCAAATGAGAAAAGTGTACAGGAATTTCAACATTTTATTTTGTTTAAGTCCTTAATAAAATCAAATAGTATTTGATATTTTTAAAACATCATTTACTGACAGTCTTACATGATACTATGAATTCTAGAGAACTGGCTGTCCAATTTATGAATCAAAATGATTTTATTATTATATTAAAGCAATATAATTTCAGTATAAAAATTAGGCTAAACGAGGCATACACCCGTTTATGCCTTCATGAGCCCATCACCAGTATGAATGCTCTCATATACATTCATCCAAATCTATTTATACCTGTTTTTCTCTCCAAATAAGAAAATACACAGTTTTGCTACTTTTTAAATTTATTATGAACATTGTTCTGGATATTTGTAAATCAATATCCATGCCTTACAAATTTTCATGACTGGAAGTGCCCTGCATTATATTGGGTTTGGGGAGTAACTTTTAAGATGGAAGACCCTGTAATCAAATACTGCTTAGAAGGTACACAGTCCAGGTCAGTGTGGCAGGCTGAGGCCAGAACATCCGCGCTCCAGGTGGCGTTGTCTGGCAGCCTAAGTCCTGCATATCCCTTCATCTCTACTATTCCCTGGCTCTAAAAGCTGCATCTTCTTTAAACTGACTACCAAAGGGCAAACTGCATCTCCACAGTGCATGGTATCCCTTTAAGGTACAAATGTATAGTCTAGATTTTAAATCATTGCGTATAGTTTTGGTTCTTTCACCTATTCCAAATAACAAGGTATTTTATGGGCTTTAGTCACTAAGCTTCATAAACAAGATCCCAGAACAGCCAGGTAAAGTAAATTCTGCCATTCTAACGTGTTTTAGTTGGACTTTTAGAAGTTCCATTTTTGAGAACCCTCTAGTGCATAACCTTAGCAAAGTGATTATTCCCTGCTATGCATCTTATGTTCAACTCAGAATCAGCCCAACTCAAGGTGCGAAACTTGGAGTCGCTGTGAACTAAGCCAGCATTTCAGGAAAGAAGGTGCACAGACCAAACTCAGCGTAGAGCCTGCCTCTGCGCAGGCCGCAGGCCAAGGATGGTGTTTACGTGCCCAAATGTTTTTCTCTGAATTAAAAACAGAAGAACATTGTTTCGTGAAAGGTAAACATATATGAAATCCAAATCTCAGCATCCATTAATAAAGCTTTATTGGAACACAACAGGCCTGCTAATGCCTCTGGCTGCTTGAGCCCCACCACAACGGAGCCAAATAGCTGCCACCAGGACCGCATGGCTCATAGATCCTACCGCTAGTGTCTGGACCTCTACAGAAGAAGTTCTCAGCTCTAATTTAAACAAATTGTGTGTCTTCTAGAATGGCTATCATCAATGAACCATAGAATTCTTTTATACGTGCGTCACAGATCAACCTATACACACACTCACACACAGAAAGCACACGTGGAGAGCGAGCGAGCAAATGAGAGGGAGGGGAGGGTAAAGTGGCAACTGTAGGGGAAAGGCTTCCTGGCATTTGCTGTAATGTTCTTTCAACCTTCATGTGCGTTTAAAACTCCTCAAAACAAAAGCTGGGGGTGGGTCAGAGAAAGAAGGACCTGAGAGGCGCACAGAAAGGAGGAATCTAAGTGGCAACACAAGCTTCCCTGGACGCCAGAGAAGGCGGCGGCAGCGGGGAACGAGACAGTCTACAAGTTGCCCAGACAGCATCCGAACAGAAGCAAGACGTCAATGAGGGCAGCCGCTTTTTTATTACTGTTGATCACCAAGAACTGGGGGACGCAGAGGACGTTAGAGAGGGAGCGAGCACATCCAGTTCTAGGGAAGACGGTTTGTGGCGGCCAGCCACACACTCATCTGGACCAGAGCAGCCAGCCATCCCAGGCTAGAGTGCAGAGAGGTCAGGCCTGGGAACCTTCTAGAATCTGAATGCTGAGAAACTGTTTATAGAACAAGACGATACTGGGCAGCGAAGGGAAGAGAACAGAAGTTACTATACTGTATACTTGATATACTTGATGTCATTTTTTAAAATATCTGAGATGAGGATGATGTATAGTCTTTGGAAGTCAGTTAAAATTCAGATACTAGCAAGTCATTACTAACAAAAATATGAGGAATTATACTTTTCATCCACTTTAATGATGCAGCCTGACATCAAAACAATTGCTATTGTTAATTTACAAGCCTGATTGAAAAAAGGTATAATTTAGGTTATTTAATCAGTATTCAAGACATATTTTCAGTATTTAAATTTACATTTCATACTGGAAAGACCCAGCAAATCACAAAAATATCCTAAAAATTTAAAAATAACTAAAAATAGAAATAACCACTTTAAAAATATTTTCAAGGATGATTTACTTAGGCTAACAGGTGTACAGATAATTTGAATCATTAAATAGGACTGCTCTGTGAATCAAATGCACCTGTATATAATTAAGCCTTTTTCCTAAACACTTTTGATGAGTACTACACCAGAAACATAAGTAAGATAAACACTCCCTGAATTAGATAGCGTGCAGACAACTGGTCTACCCGCAGGCTCTGCACCACCCGACGCGAAGCAACACTAGAGTCTCTTCCTCCTGCCCACAGATTTCGTCCCCTAATGCAGGAAGCGAGGAAGTGGCAGGGGAGTTTCTTCTATAAGTGACTAGGACACACACCTAGATGAGGACTGTGCCATAGAAACGAACCTTAATAAGACCACACACGTGTTCACCGGGCACCGCTGTTAAACCTATTGGACTCATCACACGGCTGCCTCCACAGCCAGCTCTGCCCCTTTCCCTGTCTCTCCTTCTTGCTCTAAAGCACCCTGCCCCCCACCATTTAACTTTAACCCAGCCTCATCGTCCGCCTGGCGCACCAGACGTGGCTTTTTTGCCAGGACTGAGAACACCCAAAAGCGCAGGCCGCAGTTCTGCCGGCAGGTACCAGAGGGAACTGTGCGCCAGGTTTTGAACAACTGCACCGTCCTCTGAGCGAGTACAATATTTCCCACAAAATCAACTTTGAAGGGGAAAGAGTCATAATTTCTTACACGTTTTTAAAAGTATATGACATATCTTATATCTGGTAGGTGTAAGTATATCATTTGTTTAATGAAAGAAGTCGAGCGCATCCTAGAACTACGCAATAAAATATAGAGGTCATATGCATAGACGGCAATGTTCCCGCAATCAGAAAGTCACGTCTGGCCTCCTGGAAAACTCAGCGGCCGCACTCAGAGACCGGCCCGGTCAGAGTGCACGTGGAGGGGACGCGCCGTCCTCCCACCTCACAGCCTGGGGGCCCCTTTGCCTTTTCCGAAGTGCGAATCCCTAAAGAAGTGGCGCAAAGTTTAAAACCTGATGGAATGAAAACCCTCGAGAACAGACTCTGCGCCCTCGCTGATGTGCGGGTGAGAGGTCTCCATCTGAGCACATCCCCACCCCTCAGTGCCAACTCTGCTTGAACAGGTCCCAGCCACCCTACTCTTGGTGGCTGTCCCACGGAAATCAGGACGCCACGGCACCCGCAGCACAAGGCTGCGGCCGCAGAAAAACTGTGGGAGCCCGCAGCACCCACTGCGCAGGGAGAGGGGCATCAGCCGCACACACGGCCGCCTCCTGCAGCTCAGCCAAAGGCACCACCCAGGAAGAGCACACTTATGCCTGACACCCGGGCCTAAGTCCCTGCTTGGGAAATGCGCCCGTGACTACCAGAGCGAGGACAGGAGCTCAGCCCACGGCTGCGGGGCAGCCACGTGAGAAAACCACGAGGGGCTGGAAAGCATCGCGGACAGCACGAGACCCCATGCAAAGCAACTTTTTTTAACTACTCTTCCTGCTTTATTACAGAGGGACAGACAGGCAGCGATGGACACAAGGAAAAAGAAGCAAGTCCACTGGAAATAAAATGATCTCCCTCACGTTCCTCAGGACGGCCTGCTCTTTGACATACGCAGTCACCCGGCTGTCTCGAGCAGGGAACACTCGAAGCCGTCGGCCTTCGAATCTGCTCTCAGTGACTCTGCCCTGCCCTTCCCATCCCCCCTGAAGTGCGATAACTTGGCTCTGGAACAAACAGCTAAACCACCACCGACTGGAGCGCACTGCAGTGTCTCTGATGCCACTGCCACTCGTGTACGTGAGAGGTACCAACCATCCATCTGTCGCGGGAAAACGCAAAGGACAGGTAGCCTTTGCTGGGACCGCTCAGTTCAACCACCACTGACTGGTCATCTCGTGTGAAGGACAGGAAGACGCAGGCTCGCTCCTTCTCCGGGTCACAGGCCGCAGGACTCCGAACACAGAACTTCTTGTTCCCGCAGTCCGAGGCACTGAACTAGAAAAATGACAGGGCAGAAAGTCTTCATTCTCAAACAGGCAGCTCCCTTCCAAGGACAGGTTTTAACAAGCCGACCTCCTCATAATAGGATTCAAGGAAGGGAACAGAAGACACATCCCAGATGGGCAATGAGCGGGGCAGCCGCGAGGTCGTGAACTTCTAAACTCAGTTCATTTTAATTAAATTTTGGAAGGCACGGTCGTTGGACTGTAATTATGCACAAGTATTAAGGTCCCTTTAATACACAAAATATTTCACTTTAATTATGTTCCCAAGCAAAGCAAAGTTTCTGGTAAATTCTGAGAAACCTCTTAAGGAATATTTAAGTCCACATTGGCATTCTCGCTGAGAGGGCACCCTCGGGTTTTCAGAGGTGGAATTTTAAAAACCAAATGAGCAAAACCTTTGCAAAACTTTATATTTAGATGCTGGATTCTGCTTCTGGAATTTGGCTCAAGTTCGGTATTAAAATAACGTAAGAGGAAAGGCGTCCTACGTAGCTCCTATGTACATACATCGCCACTCCAAACAGGAGGAACAGCTTAGCGGGAAGCAACAAGAGCCATGTGTAAGGACTGAATTCAGGGCGTCTCAGTCCGGCAGAGAAGAGGAGGAGAATCGGAAACGCTGGCTGGACAACCTGGCAGAGAAAAGGAGCAGGCGTCTCGTGTGTCGCGACAGCACGTTTCAGGAGACAGCTAAACGTTACTTCTGGTTACGTTACTTCATGTAACCAGATTTAACAGGGACCGAAAAGAAAACACTCATTTCTTCTTCTATTCCACCAGGACTTCTGGCCACCAAACGTGGCGGGCGGGCTTTCCCCACAGTAAGCAATTCTGCCAGTCCCTGTGGCCACCGGCTGGGTGTCCTGCGATTCGGTTCCGCTCGGACAGTATCGACCTGAAGTCAGTGCCAGACCCACAGGCGACAGGCTCGCCCCGCAAGGCAGCCCCGCTCCGAGGCCCCTCCCAAGCCCCGGGCTGTCCCCTGTGCCTCGGACAAACCAGAGGCCCCTGCAGTCCCCTCCTTGGGTTTGACCATTTACTGAGACGGCTCACAGGAGTCAGGAAACAGCCGACACACGAGATTCCAGTTTGCTGTGAGGGGACACAACCCAGGGCCAGCCGGGGGGAAGCGGCGCAAGGGCACCCGTCGGGGGTGGGGTGCCGAGCGTCGCGCCACTTGGGCCCCACCGGCCGGCGCCCTGGGAGCTGGCTCACTGGCCCAGGAGGGCTCTGAAACCCGCACTTTTTAGGTTTTCATGGAGATTTCATGGGGTGGCCAGTCCCAAGCATCTCTCCTTGGTTGGTCTTTCTGGTGATGCCCCGTCCAGGAGCCACCCAAAGCCCCCTCGTTAGAACGAGGCCTGTTCCTGTCAACCCAGAAATCCCAGGAGACCGCGGCACTCTGTGCCCGACACGCCTGTCACTCAGGGATTTCAGGGGTCAGAAGCTCTGTGTCGCAAACCAGGGTCACAGACTAGCAGGAGCGAGGGCAGACACCAACACCTGTGTACATTTCAGGCCATTTCCCAGAAACATGAGGAGCAGGCAGAGGAGGAGGCAAACGAGCCACCGGGACCAGGCGGCTGGGGTGGCCTCTGCCCTCTCCCCGGCTCCACCCTGTGGGCTGAAGGGCCCCCCACCGTCGGCCCGCGGCAGGGGCCGGACAGAACAGACCCGCAGGCTCCTCCCGCCCTGCACGGGCCGCGATCCGGGCTCGGCGTGACCCTCTCCGCCTGAGAGGCTGGGCACCGGGCGCCGACATGCAACGAAAGCGCTGAGAGCCACCGCCTTTTTTCCGAACACAGGGAAAAACCACCACCTTGTCAACAGATTCCTCCTGGGAAGCACAGGTCCAGCCTGGCTGTTTCTTCCCCTAACGCGGCTTTTCAATCAATAAACATGAGGCCTAAATAAACTAAGAAGTAGTGCAAATAATAGATCGAAATATATGGTCAAACAAGAGGGCAATATTAATAATATAATTAAATCTAAGTCTCAAATTTGTAAAAGGTAGAAGAAAAAGAAAACAAAAAGACATTGCATAGAAGCACAAGTGTTCTACTTGGTCTTCCCTAAAAGAACAGAGAGTTATAAAAAGATAAAGGAAGGAAAACAAAAAAGGAACTAATATTTATTGAATAACCATTTAGTGTCGGGCAGTTAGAAAACTTCTATTTCACTATATTGTTTAATTCTCATAGTAATACTACCTAAGAGTTAGATATTATTCTCATTTTATAGGCAAAGAAACTGACACTTTCAGAATTAAGTACTTTGTCCAAAGTCACATGCAAAGTAGACAAGTCAGGATTCAAGCTCAAGTTTTTTCTTTTGGCTGTGATAACCTGCTTTAAGACATTTTTCATTACATCAGCTTTGGAAGTAACAAGCCTAATTTATCAGAACTGCCTTCAAGAAACACGAATTCACTCCGCTTCATGAGATCTGTTTCCTCGGTTGGTGGAGACTCTTGCAGGAGCTCCTAGGCTCCCGCCGGGGAACTCCCCGGGGCTCGCGGGCTTCCTGAACGGAGGCGGAGCCCCGAATCTTGCCTGATTGCCGCTTAAGCTCCAAGCTCAGGCTCCATGCTTGATGTTTGGTGGTGGAAAGAAGGGGGTGGGGGCGGGAGGGATACGCAGGGAGGGAGGGAGCGAGCTCTTGCTGCGGCTTCCTCAGAGTTATTTCCAGAAGAAAACAAACTACTGCAGGCAGGGACCACGTGCCAATGCCACGACCATGCCTTGAACATGCAGGGTCTTGTACCCCGTTCACTCCGACTTTCAGAGTTCCCACGGGTACCCCGAAATGCTGCCACCCAGCTCGGTGCCGCCACCTCTGCACACGTCACCAAGCGCAGACGATGATTTCCAGGGAGGCCCCTGTTCCAGGCTGCATGCGGTAGAGCCGTCAAAGGTTACTTACCGGTGTGGTTAAGTGGGAGACTGGAGGGAAGGTTGACAAAGGTGCTCCCGTAGCCTCAGGTGTTGAAAAAGGAAGTGCGTTTGGCTGTGAAATTACAGGACTAGGAATCTTCACCCAGTAGGTTTTATACTTCTCAACAACCGTGACTCTGAAATGCAGTACCAGGAGGTTAGCCAGAGCCCGGGGTGGGCCGAGGGCCACCACCACAATCGAATCGAAGCTTTAAAGGGAAGAAAGGGAATGAAGTAGGGACGCAGGACTCGGTAGTGCTAACAAACCTCTGATGACTCCCTCCCCGCCCCCGCCTCTCCCCCTCTCCTCTCTTCTTTGTCTTCTTTTGACGGCATATCCCCAAAGCCAGACCCAAAGATGAAACCTCACAGATTCCCCCCGCCGTGTAAAGACTACACTACTGCTCATTCGTCTCGCGGTGCTCGGTTCAGAGGGCACAGGTGGCAGACCACCAGAGCCAGAGGCTACGCAGAGGCTGCAGAAGCCACCATCAGCTGTGAGGGGGTGACACCCCCTTCTTCACAGGTCACACGACCCACAGGGGCACAGCTGTGTTACCGAGCGCTGGGGCCCGCGCACCAAGCGGAGCGGGAAACAGAGCCGTGTCGGGAGGGCGATTCCGCAGAGCCCCTCAGGAACCATTCATCGTGTGACGTGACCACATCCTATTAGGATTAGGGGACACGTGCTCTGACAACCTAACCGGCAACTTACAACGCTGCACAAAAGCCACCCGAATTTCAGGACCGCTTTCTTTTTTTCACATGCTCACACCAAGACGGGAGCAAATCTACAGAAGTTGCAGCCCGGCACCCTGCACCCTCCAGGATTATCGACAGCTCGGCGTGCGCGCGTCTATGAGGTGCCTCCTGGGAAGGGGCCGGCGCCGGGCGCAGGCCGGTGGAAAGACAAACAGAACAGGCAACACAGCCGCTTGCAGCCCCCGGGGCCCGCAGTGCTCCACTGAGCCTCTCCAGGGCAGGCGAATGCCCAACAGGCACGAAAACGTGATCCAGACCATGACTGAGTCGATTATACCAGCTATAAAGCTGCTCACTCTTCTTTCTACTCACAGAAACTGTACGTGATTTGGGGCACTCTGTGGAGCATTCCAGTAGACCTCAATTTTTGTTTTTTTGTGTGGATTTGTGTGGCTCACAGCTGATCCCTGAAATAAAATGGAAAAGGGCTATCCATCAGTCACACGGTAGCTGGGCAGGGCTGGAACTTCTGCCGTCTGGGAAAGGAATTCGTTATCACATGACCTTGACATTCTGGTAAGGGCTATTTTATTTAGAACCGGGACTCTCGTAGTCCTGTCGGCCGGCTAAGGCCAGATGAGCCGCTGGCTCTGTGAATAAGTTAGAGTCAGCAGAAATTTAAGACCTACAGAGAGTTACGAACACTGGGTGCGTTCATGCTGTATAGGCCCGCTTGTTATCTCACTTATGCTATAAATTTGGATTCCTTCCCTGAACGCACACAAGTGGTACACAGAGGATGCAACAAAAGGAAAAATTCCTGGCTCCAAAAACGCCGTAATTATACTTCAGTGATTGCTTTCTCGTGAACAGTCTCATCTCCCGCGCTCACCCGCCCCGCCGACTCCTACGCCCTCTGTGCGGCCCAGCTGTGGGGCGTCCTCCTCCAAGGCGCCGGCTCGCCATGCCCTCGGGCGCGTGTGGGGCACCCCAGCCCTGCGTCCCCGTCCTGGGGGGGCATCGAACGAAGTTATCGCATTGCTCCACTCCAGTGTCTGCCCCACCCATGTTCTCCCCGTGGGCGCACGTCACATGTCCACGTGCTTTACTGACGTGAGGGCTCCAAGTTCTTCAAGGGACAAGAGCGAGTCTTGCTCAGCCCGTGACCCTCGCAGCCAAGACAGTTTCTGGCGTAATAAATGGTATTACACGAATGAATGACAAAAATTAGATTTCTGTCCCTCCCTCGAACTCTATTGTCAACACTTACACCCTTCAAAAATCAATATAATCAGAGTCAAAATTATATAAAATATCAAGAGCTGTGCACTTGTCAAGCCACTGCCCGGCCCGCCTTCAGATGCTGATGCGTACGCACAATGCCAGCAGTAACAGGAGGGCGCGCTGGAGCCCTGCGAGCCTCCTTAGATGCCTGCAGCACGTGCGTAATGCCGCTGTTTGCCTTGCAAACGCCACCCTGTTGGGAAGAGACCCGTGGAAACCGACAGAAATCCGTCTCAAAAGGAACACAAACCTGGACATCTGCACAAGTCAGGAGCTGTGACACTTGACTGTCAACCAGCGTGAAGGAGCCAACAGGAGGGCCGTTCAAATCCTCCGCGTTCCGTGCCTCCAAGAGGAAGCCTCTGAACTCCGGCCCCGACAGCGTGACTGAGACACAGACAAGGAGACGGGGTGAGCGGTTTGGCAACGTCCCGAAAGGAAACGGTTTAGAGGAGGCAGGTTGGAGCCAGAATCAGGTGTTCATGCCCAAAACTCAAAACTGCCCCCGGGGCAGGAGACAGTAGGAAGCCCCCTCTAGACAAAGCTCTGAGCTAGGTCCCCCGACCTCGCTCCCGGAGACGGTCATAGCCAGGTCGCAGGGGACACAGGGCAGCGGTGGCCAGGGGCTGGCCCGTTTGAGAGCAGTTTGGAAAGTGCGGGATGAAAGCAAGTGCTTGTTTCTTTGCTGCGAATCCTGAGGTTCTCTAACAGCCTTCCATGCAGTGTGAAACTCTAAGAGGTACGGTATACACCGCACGAAGTGCATTTTGCGTACACTCTTTCGGCTCAGAGTATCCACTCATAGTTTGCATTTCTGGAGCTGCAGAAAATGGAGTTTTCCAAACATTATTATAGATGTACCTTCAACCGCCAGCCTACATTTTGCCAAAAGAATCAGGATAATATAAGAGATTACATTGCAAGAAAAAAGAGAAGCGTTCAAAAAAAGGGGGGAAGAGGAAGATAAGGGTTTATTCTATCTTAAACCGGGTAAAATCAACTTTATTTTCTTTTCTGTTGAGTTCGTAATATTGTTAATGAAGACATCTTAAATACGATTAAAAAAGAACCTAAAACCCGCCCCGCGTCGGGAGGAGACGCGCTACCGCAGTAACCGTCACCCGCAGCCGCTAAGCACAGAAGCGGGAGGTGAAGACTGAGAGGATGGGCATTTAACCAACGGCGGTGAAGGGATGGAACTGGAATCGCGTGACTCCAACAGTAACAAAATTCAATTTGCAGTAAAAGGGTGAAACTGAAAACAGAAAGAGCGAACCCAGCCCGGTACCTTTGACGTGATCCCCCGGCGTGAAGGTCGCCTGGCTCACTGCAAGGCTGTGCACAGGATCGGGGTGGGGGGTGTGGCCGTGCCGAGGAATCATATCGTGACAGGACTCAGTGACTTTTCCCCCGGGGTAATTAGCCACAAGAGAGACGTGCAACAGGAGGAGAGCGGCGCGAGCCATGAGTCCGGGCCCCGCCATCTCAGGAAGAAGAGGAAAAGGACATTCTTTTTCAGGTGGAATTAAAATGAAATGTGTGAGCTCCCATAGCTCAGGACAGCAGCTCTAGAGAGCCACTCGCTGTCAGTGATCAGCTGACCAAATTCCCAAACACGCGGCACAAAAGAATAGGGCAGGCAAGCTCTGCAGCAAGCTCGGAGCTGGACGTGCCTCTCTGCCCTACCAATAGCCAACTGCGAGGCTTTAAGCAAACCTCCTTAAAGCCTCCACGCCCTTACGTGAATAAGGAGAAGACGCAGGCCATCCTTTCGATGGCATGTTTTCTAATCCTAACTCAAGGATGTTATCGTCACTACAGATGTTAGAGAGAGAGGAAGGAGTTGAGAGAAAGAGAGAAGAGTATCAACGTGAGAGAGAAATGTTGATCGGTTGCCTCCCGTCCGTGGCCCAGCCTGGACAGGCCCTGAAACCTCTCGGTGAGTGGGACAGACCTGCAACTGGCTGAGCCGCCCGGCGAGGGCGGATCCCATTTTCCTTGCACAACCGGTGACCCGTCTGTGGGCAAATTCCTGGAGGCAGAAAATGTGTCCCACACTGATCCTGTTTCACAACAGCCAGCAGCCCACATGGAAGGCAGCCCTGGTGTGGCTTGTCAGAACTCATCCCTTTAAACGAAACCATCTTTGAAAGCCCAGCTCCTCGTCGGCAGTAAAGCCCACAGGCAGATTCCCGTCTCCCCCGCCCGTTCCCTTTTATTTTTAATCCAGAAGAGAAAGAAAATTTCTGAACAGAAACGTTGAGCTATGCAAAGAAATACTTGTGGTCACTCATTTACAAGTTGAAAACCCCCCACTGCCCCTCAGGCAGCAGGACAGGATGCAAACAACTAAGGGCAGAGGCTCTGGGAAAATCCAAGGCACCGCCGGGGTGGGGGTGGGTGGAAGCTAAGACTTCTACCTTAAAAGACACTTTAAAGACCAAGTAAGGCTCCAAGTAACCTCCCTACAGGCAGTTATATCCTTCTGCTAAATGTCAAAGAGAGTTCCCATAGTTTGAAATTTAAAAAGAAAGAAAAGCTATGCCTCAATAAAGCCGCTGCTCTTCAGGATCCCAAACGGCTCTACCTAGAATCGCCCTCTCCTGGGGATTAAAGCTTCTCAGTCAAAGTCACAGGGACAAGCTCTCCCCGCACTCCTTAGAGAGCACGCGAGAGCTGGGTCCACGCGCCAGGGTGCAGTTTGCTAATCAAGCTGCCGTCCTGTGTCCGCGTCTGCCCGCGGTCAGCCCTGTGCTGTCACGTAGCTGGATTCAATTTTTAAATGCTTTGCAAAGAGCTCTGACACCAAAATGTAAAGACACACTTACCTTGGGGAGCGAGGCGGCGGCCCGACTTCCGGCTTCGTTACAACTTGTATCACATTTCAACAGCGGGGTGGAGCCGTTTATCCCGCCAGCAGAGGGAACTTCTCCCAAGCCAAGCAGCCGAACCTGATTTGCAAGTCGGGCGCTGGGTATTGTTATAGGGCTCCGCTTCCAGAGAACTGAGTGCTCTGTTTTACGCAAAGGAACGATTTTTGCCAACTGGTGATTGCTTTCCCGAGAAAATTATGTTTTTGTCTTCAATTACGAAAGCATTTGAAAACATCCTGTAAAATGCTAAGACCCAACAAAAGAACCTACTTGCAATTAGATAGGGTTGCCAGACTTAGCAAATTAAAATAAAAGGTACCTGATTAAATTTGAATTGGCGCACACTTACCCTAAAAAAGGATTCAAAGGTACCCTGGGTGTCCTGTATTTTGTCTGGCAGCCTTCTCTAGGAATTCACAGTAAATACGACAGCAAACTATTTTAATTAACTACAAAAGACATAACAGAATCAGATTGCATAAAACAGATACTTTTGAAAGTGTGCATAGCGTAGAGCAAAAGAATTATTTTATTTTGGAATATGTGTGCTGAAATTTAGGAGCGTTGCTTCTTTTTTAAGCCTTTAATCTTGAGTTTCACAAGATTCTTTTGCAAAAATAAAAAAAAAAAATAGCACTACGAAAGGGCACTGTATCTGAAAAGGTTACACACTCGGCTTCTAACGGTGCCCAGCACGTGGGGACTGGAAGACTGACCCTCACACGCGCCTGGGTCACTGCTGACAGCAGTAAATTCTCATAGCCATTTTTTTTTCTTTTTTCTTAAAGTGTATTTTATTGAGCAGCTAAGAGAGGGGAAAACACCACGACTTTAATCTTTCTCCTTAAGAACTAGTCCAAATTAACAAAAGCCCCTCCTGCAGGATTTTTGAGGGAGGCTTCAAAGAAAAGTGAGCCAAGGCTGTTTGCTCCCTGACGGCTCCTCGGACCCCAAAGAGATAAACGCGAACTCGGCTGGTCCTCGCCCCGCATGCAGAGCCGCAAGTGGCCACGGAGCTTCAGCAGCAATAATAGACCCTTTCCAGGAAGAGTCCCCAAGAAGCGGACATTGTGAGCCAAAAGCACAGGTTAAAAAAAAAAAAAAAAAGTCCATAAAACAAATAATTATCAGAAAAGGTGATCATGACCTTTCGTCCTAAAGGGCCCTCAGGACACAGCGCGGCCTAAGGGGGCACCGAACAGTGCCCGTTAGCGCCACCCGGGCCCCTCCCCCGCCCGGCTCCCCTTTCCCTGCGGGTGCCCTCCCCCCTCCCTCCCAGGCTCCGGCCGCCAGCCTCCGTCCCCGCGGCTCGGCTGCTGTGTGTCAGCTGCCAGAGAGGAAACCGAAGGTATTAGCACGGTCAGTGCCGCCTGGGCCCTGAGAAGCTGACCCTCCCGGACCACGGGAACTCTGTGCGACATTTACGCAGAAGGATATAACTGCCTGTAGGGAGGTTACTTGGAGCCTTACTTGGTCTTTAAAGTGTCTTTTAAGGTAGAAGTCTTAGCTTCCACCCACCCCCACCCCGGCGGTGCCTTGGATTTTCCCAGAGCCTCTTCCCTTAGTTGTTTGCATCCTGTCCTGCCGCCTGAGAAGCAGTGGGGGGTTTTCAACTTGTAAATGAGTGATCACAAGTATTTCTTCGCATAGCTCAACGTTTCTGCTCAGAAATTTTCTGTTTCCTCCTAATGCGGGGGGGGGGGGGGGGAGGCGGGGGTCGGGGAGAGACCTGAGCCCTGACCTTGGAGCCTGCAGACAGGTCGCTCTGGCCTCTGAGTTAGCAGCCCTCAAACACTTTGACCTCAGAGCCCCTCGCAGCTCTTAACCATGATAGTAAGCCCCCAAGAGACTTTGTTTATGTGGGTAATATATATCGATATCTATTGTGTTAAAAATTAAAACAGAAATGTTTTCATTATAACTCACCAATTCATTTTTAAATGAAAAATGGACTCATTGCGTGTTAACATAATATTTTTTCACTCTGGTTTTTGTGATTGTTTTAAAAAGTAAGAAGTTAGTGAGAAGAGCAGCATTGTTTAAATTTTTGTGTATCTCTTTACTGCCTGGCTTAATGTAAGACAGCTGACTTCCCGGATCCGCTTCTTTCTCGATCTGCTGCTGTGTCATAGAGCACATGTCGCCCCTGGAAAAACCCCGCTGTACACTCACGAGAGACTAAAAATGAATAAGGCAAATAAAGTGTAGGAAGAACAGTAATTTCCATCTACTATTAAGCACCCTGACCAAGGCGCGGGGATGACGCTGCGTCCCTCGGGGACTCCGAGGGACAGGCATTCCAATGGACACCCTGGAGCGGAGGGTGCTAGGGCGCGCGGGCCCGGCGCGCGGCCCACAGGCGGGCAGAGCGGGGCGGCCGGCAGGGCTCCAGGGCAGGCCCACCGCCCCCGCGCTGAACCCCGCGGCCGAGGCCGAAGGGGGTCTGCTGGGCCGCGCTGACACACGTCCCTTCCCTGCCCTACTCAGCGTCTCACACGGGGTCACGTCGAAGGAGAAGAACATCTCGAACTGAGCAGCCCCTGCTTCCCCCGCCCCCCGGGAGTCCGCACCCCGCCTGACAATGGCCTCGGTCTCCCTGGGCCTGCCTCCGCCCTGCCAAAGGACCCCGCCGCGTCCCTCGGCGTCCGGCCCAGACGGTCGTCGCCACCTGCTCGGTGCCCCCGGCTGCCCAGCCGCCCCCCTCGCTCTCACGGGAATCGCCGTAAAGCCTAACTCGCAGCATGGCCAGCCTCCTGCTCAGAGCGCGCCACTTGCGGCTTATAACGGAAAGAATGAATGTCCAGACTCCGCACGCGGCTGGTCAAGTGACATAATATCTGTGAGACACAACACGTGGCGCCCAGATAAGTATGTAATAAATAGTAGCTAAAAGGGAAAGAAAGTGTTAAGGGTTGCTTTGTAAATTAGAGGCCCCGTCTTCCCAGGGCGATAAATAAGAAATCGTTCCAAAAGCATCCCGAGACCTCTAACCAAACTGTTCACAAAGCCCGTGCCGTACGTGTTCCCCGACAACGCCATCCCCAGCATCAGGTCGGTGGACGCAACGTGCTTCACGTTTCTCTCCCCCGCCGGCTCAGGGGGCCCTTCAGGAACAGGGCCCCAAACACAACCCGTTCCTTAAATTACTCAACGCGCTGTGACTTCCCCATGAGGACGCCCCTGCTGCAGCTCCCTGCCTTCGAAAAGGCCAATGCATGACTACTGAGACCCAGTGCTGACTCATCGAGAAAAAAGTAATCTCCTCCGAAGCCCTTTATGTTTTCCCCATCGTCGCTTTCTCCTCTAAAGCCATCCGGAGACGGCTTGAAGCCATCACTCCGGTGCAGACACACCGAGGGCAGCTCTAGGTGGAAACAGAACGCCGCCCTCCGTGAACTCCCCGCGGGAAGAGGCTTTGCGGCGACAGGCTGCCCCGCTCACTGCAGAGCGCGCGCTCCTGACCCGCCGCGCTCCCCCTCCTGGGCGGTCAGCGAACACCGCCGCCCGCCGCGCGTCTCCGAAGCTGCCGCGGGAGGCAGAAATAGCGCCTCGGCTCTCTGTGTGCGACCAGAGAAAGGCTTCTGGGTCCCGCTGGAATGGAGAGCTTTGCTTTCGAGAAAAACACCAAGAGGGCAGCGCGCGGGCGGGTAGAGGCGAGCACCGCGCCTTCGAGCGGGCAGAGGCCTCCGCCGGAGCCGGGCCCTGGGCTGGGAGAGGCAAGGGCACGGCGAGCAGGGCGCGCTGTCGCGGCAGCCTGGACAAATCGCTGGCCTCCCTGCCTCTCTTACCTCGAGGGCAACAATGAGAGGTGACAGCCAGACGGCAGATTCTCCGAGGCCTCCTGCCACGTTCTGAGTGCAGGTTTCTGACCGCTGAGCAGCAGCATGGAACGGGCCAGAAAACCCCCGAGGCTTTTAGAGTAAGAGGTCACTTTTTAGAAAAAGAGTTACCACAATTATTCTACAACTATTGTATCAAGCACCTGCTATATGGCAAACACTGCACTAGGCACAAATTATATTTGTAAGAAGTGGCTCTGCAGCTACTCTCTCTATTGCAATATCTAAGGTGGAAGGTACGTCAGTAGACAGACAGGCAGGCAGTAGACAGACAGGATAGGAGCTTCACTCCCTGATAACCTCAGGCCTGCAGACACACAGCTCTCCTTGCTTTCCCGACGCCTTGCCTGAGCTTGCTGTCAGTCTAATACCCAGCACCGTATGTTTAATGAAGATGAGTTTGCTTTGTGCTTGAATAAACACATCCACTCTTTCGGCTTCTACCGTCTCCTTGATGTTAATAAACACCTATACATAATTACAACCCTCACCTTCTATATATTGGGAAATTCAAGTCCTGTTTTTCTAACTGCTTCCAAGGCCATGGAACATCTCACCATCCAAAACCTGAATTCACTGTACTTTCTCCTCTGTCAGCACTCGCCGTAGGCTGAGTAAACCCCACTCCCACCCCCCGCCTCAAAGATATCCACATCCAAATCCCTGGAGCCTACGAAGGTCACCTTACATTGCAAAGGTTGGGGGGTGGAGGGGTGCATCATTAAGTGAAGGATCCTGAGGTCGAGAAACCCCCCGGCATTACCCAGGCGGGCCCCAACTGCCATCCCAAGTGTTCTTCAAGGAGAGAGGCAGAGGGAGGCTTCACAAAAGGAGAAGACAGCATGGCCGTGCAGGAAGTGGAGTGATGTGGCCAGAACCCGAAGAGTGGCAGCCTCCACCAGGGGCTGGCGGAGACGAGGAGCGGACCCTCGGGCCTCAGGAAGGAGGGCGGGTCTGCCAGCCCTTGACTTTGGCCCGGTGATGCTGGCCTTGAACTTCCGGCCTCCAGAACTGAGAGGATAAGCTACTACTGCTTCGCCACCAAGCGTGTCGCGTTCTGTCATAGCAGCCACAGGAAACTAATCGGCTCCCCCTTCCAATGTCTCCTTCACTTTTATCACTCTCTTCGTTCTCGTCCACGCCAAAGGAAAACCTTTCCAACCTGCGTCTCTTTCGTATCTTCCAGAGTTTTTCAGCTCGGAGCCGCACCCCATTTCTTAGTGGCTTATAAAATCATCGGCGGGTCACGGTCAGGAGAAATTTAATGAAATAAAACAGAGAAGAAACTGGCCGAGCACGTCACATTACAATAAGGGCAGTAAGTGCCGTTTCACGGGTTTATTCTGATTGCGCCTGGGCGTAAGTGTACCGCTCCTTGCGGCCGACAGCGCAAAACGTTAAAACCGACGGTTTTCCCATCGCACCAAGCCCGCTCGCCGTTCCTCCCTGTTCAATGCCCTGGCCCGGGCCTTCTTCCCCCCTGAGCACGCTCAGCGAGGAGCGTGGTCCTCCGGGAGGAGCTCGCCCAGCCTTGGAAGACCCTCTCCCGCTCTAAGCTGGTGACCGCGATCTCTCCCAAGTGGTGTCCCCATGTGAAATGGAGACCGTAATATGGGGACAACTGTAATAGCATCCCCAATAAAATACAAATTTTTTAAAAAAGGACATAATGCTTTCCTCATAACTTTGATGTGCGGATTAACTGAGGTAACATATATAACGGGGCTACTCCCCTGTCCCAACATAAAAATTCTTCACTAAAAGGTACGCGCTACAAATGATCTGCGCTGGGACTCTCTGGACAACAGCGGTAGCCTCTTAGCTCCGTCGATCCACCGGACACAAAGACTCATCCCATGTTTCCACCTGCTCATGCACATTCCTCCTCTCCTTTCTTTCTACCTGTTACATACTAGACGTTCTCCAGGCTTTAGCAAAGCTCCCACACGTCCGTGAACTTTTCTGACGATCGGAACTAACAGTGGCTCCTCCCGGACAAGCAGGAAGGCCGTGCTCCCTGACGTCCGACCGGCTCAGGCTGAGATCCCAGCTCGGGTCTTTACCAGCGGGGTGGCCTCCGGGCTCCGGCAAGTCGCTTTCTGTCCTCGTCTCAGTTTCTGCCTTTGTACAAAGGGGATGATGCTATGTTAGTGGGGTTATTGTGACGTTTTCATGAGATACCATCACACTGGCACCTTTGATGTCTCTCATGCCTTCTGTGAGTAAGAAAACACACATTACATAAGCTGCTGTTCCCACACTCAGTTAGTAATGTAATTGCTGGAAATTCTCTTCACTGCTCAACGCAGACGCAGCCCCAGCCCCTGCTGGGTACCTCACGGCAGGTCGTCAGGTACCCACAGCGGGGAGACCCCCCTCGGGGCAGGCGTTCACAGCAGGGCCTGTGCCGTCCCTCCCAGTTCCCCCTTTGGGGACTCGAAAGGCAGATGTGAAACACAAGGCCTCATCCCGACTTAAGCGGAAGGGAGAGGGACACCCAGAAAGGCTCTCGTTTTGTCTCCCCTCCTCAAGCTCCCTTTGAACTTCCGTCTACGTTAAGGCTCCGCTATTGACGGCACTGAAAACATAGCTGACGTTCTGCATCCTCTTTAATGACAATGTTTTTTCTTCATGGCGTTTTAATTTAGTGCAAGACAATATTAACGCTTTGCAATCATGTGCCGCTGAGAAGGCATCCGGATCAGAGTGAACTGTCGCGAGAGGGTCTCTGCCCCGCCGCCCGATTAGTGACATCTTTGTCTGTCACCAGAGGCAGGCAGAACATCGAGCCTCGCGATCGCCGTCAGCGGCTTCCGCGGTCCCCTCTCAGTCAGGGGTACACTACGTTTAAATGTCTACCATACCTGCTACTGAATCAATTAAAATAAAAAGAAGAAACTAAAAAAAAAAAAAAATCAAGGAAAGGAAGAAAATAGCATCTATTTAGTAATAACCTAGATCTATTCAGTAATAACTTGTTTTTTATTTACCAAAGTTTAACAATGAATGAACAGTACAATTTACTGTAGAATGTTGCTCTAGAAGCTCTTGGGCTATATGGCTTTTTTAAATGTCATTTATTTACAAGATGACCTGGGTCCAGGACACATCCTGGACAGAAAAAATAAAAAGCAGGGCGACACCCACCACCTGTGTCACGCGTGTGTGAGGCAGCACCGAGTGCTCTAGGAATGGAAAATACGCCGGGAGCACGGGTGGGTCTGGGGGAACGGGGTCCCCACCCTTCAACCCCACCAGAGCACACGGCAGTGTCCACCCGGTAGTGACCCGAAGTTGAAGGCTCGAGGCGCAGGGTCACACGGACGTGATTGCTAGGGAACAGAGGTCACCGGAGCCCCTGTTCGAGGGGATGATGATATATTAGTGGGGTTATTGTGACGTGCGTCCAGGACTGAGTCCGGGCGCCGGCAGCACGACTCTCGTCGCGCTCAACAGGGTGCAAGGCGAGGGAGAGAAGCAGTTCAGAGCGGAACCTCGCTGCGAGCCTGAGAGCGCAGGGACGCGCGGGGGACTCCGGAGGCACCCTGGGGCGGAAGGACGGGACGCGGACTCGGAATCCTTTGCCTTCCGGCGTAGACCCAGCCTGAGCAGGAACGCGTTTGCGCTCAGTAATTGCGAACCTCCACAAGGTGGCAGTAGCCGCCAGGACAGTCTAAGCGCGACCCGCGGACGCTCCCCAAGAGCCCATTTGTCTTCCTCTAGTTGCGACCCACTGTGTTTTCCTCCCGCAGGTCCTGGGACGGTGGGGAGGATCTTCGGAGAGGGAGGGAGGCCTCCAGAAACGGACACTTCGGAGGATGGCTCCTGCCAAGTACTGGCGGCCAAATGTTTCGGAGCTACGTGACGGTCAAAACAGCGCCCTACTTGGCCTGGGGGTGAAGGCAGTCTGGTTCAGAGTTGACACGACTGGGGAAATCGGGGGGGGGGGGGGGGGGGGGCGCGGGGCGTGTCAAATACAAGGGGGAATATTATTTCTACAAACAGGAGATATGCAGGAGAAAGGCTCCGTGTCCTGTGCGCATGTTGACGCACACACTCCCACACCCACGCCCCTCGGAACAGAGATTCGGAGTTGGCAGGGCCGGGTGGGAGTGGGCAGACCCGACAGGGACGCGGCAGGAGAAAGCTCTACAGGTTAGAACGCGCCCAGGAAAGTGGTCTTGTCCGAGAGCTTTATTATCTGCCTTTAGCTGCAAGCTCAGGAACGGTCATAAGACTCCTGCGATTACCTCTTCTCAATAATCCGCACCCAGGGGGGCACACCGCTGGGAGGCGGCGGGTCTGCAGCCGCGGAAGTGCCTCGCAGCTGTGCGTTCCTCCAGGTCCCGCAAGGCTCCCTTCTGCGGCCGGGCGCCAGGCGCGCCTGGGCAAACCTGACAAGCCAGGTTGGGTTTACCGGGAATGACAGCGAATAGAGTTCGTGACTCACTCTCTCCTTTCAAGACGTGGTCGCCGCTTCCTCGGGGCCACGCGGCTAGAACGTCCACTGCTTTAACACCGCGTGCCAGCCTGGTTACCCCGCAGTCGCTGCAGGCTCTGGGCGGGGCTCTCACCCAGTCCCGGGGATCTTCACACCTTTTGTAACATCAGGCCTCCGCCCTGAACACGGATTCCTATGTCCTACTACATGCTGGCAGCCCCGCTTGGATTTCTAACATGTATCTCACGTCGAACACATCCAAAACGGAGCTCCCGAGTGTCTCCTGACCTGCTCCATCTCTAATTTTCCTCACCTCATTTCATGGCAACTCCGTGCTTCCAATTCTTGGTCTAAAACTTTGAAGACATGCTGTTTTCTCTCTTTCTCACATCCGGTCCTCTAGGAAGTCCTACTGACTCTGCCTTTGAACGAGAACCCGAGCTGGACCCTTCAGACCACGTCCGGCAAGCGCACCGGCACCTCGCCCAGAGCGGCCCCCGGAGACTGCCCGCTGACCCCTGCGCCTGGCACAGACAGCTGCCACCCAAGCAGCCACAACGGCACTGGTTTTAAGCAAAGCAGATCAGGTCACTTCCTGCGTTTGGAAGCCCCGGGTGGTGATTTCACTCAAAGGAAAAGCCATGTTCTTCTCATTGTCACAAAACTCTGCAATCGAAGCCACGTCCTTCTGCCTACGCGGCTCTCTGCAGTCAGGCCCTCGCTCCCGCTCCGTCCTCTCCTCTCCGGCTCCGGCCACGCCGCTGCTCACACTCGGCAGGTGTGCCCCCACCTGAGGACTTTGTCCCAACCAGCAGACACGTAACGGGAGGCTTAGAGGGAAAGGGACCGGGGCGGCTGGCAGCGGAGGGCTGTCCGTTCCGCTGGCCCTCCGCACTCCCGGGTGCTATCCCCGCCCCACTCTACAAATGCTGGGCTCTGTTACGTTTTATCAACACTAGGCTTTGAAAAGAGCTTTCACAAGTGTAAGTAAGTGGGCCAGCACTTGGAAAGGGCCCTTCCACAGCCTCAGGCAGCCTCCGCTTTCTGACTCGGCTGCCTGCCGGAACCTGCCACCAGGACAAACGCACGGGGGACCCTTAGAGGGGCGGCGGGCTTTGTCCGGCCTCCCACAGGTGCTTGTCGGGGCAGCGGTCTCCACACCTGAAATCTCAAAAACTATGTATGTATCCTTCATGAATTTTTTAAGTTGACGACCTAATATGTTTTAATATCTTTAAAAGTTTTTTTTATCCATGTGTTAATATTACTTTAGTGCTAGAATGAGTCAGGATTTAGCTATTCCTGTTTTTCATTTATATTTATAGCACTAAAGTACTTTGTTCCTATATATAAGTAGAGGACAATGAAAGTTTTGTTAGCAAAACTTAAAAGTATTAAGTGCATGTTGCTTATCTGATAATTAAAATAAACTTACATCTTAGAGGAGATTAATCTTAGTAAAGCTGGTTTTCTAAAATTTAGAGCACTGTATCATAGGTGACGTTTTAGAATATGTTTCCTACATCCCCTACCTATTGTAGAAGTCCTGCTTTTAAATCAATAATGAGAACATGATAAAGGTTAAATGAGGTCAAAAGGGTGGGGCCCTCATCCCATAGGGTTGGTGCCCCTGTAAGAAGAGGAAGAGAGCTCAGAGCTGCGCACTCTCCCCCCCCCACTCCCTCAACCCCCGGACCCCAGAGCTGTGGGGGACAGGTTCTGCTGTTTAAGCCGCCCCGTCCACGGTGCTTTGTCGTGGCTGCCTGAGCTGACAGATGCAGACGGTAAGGCACTACTTTATCAATGTCTCTTCAAGGCCTTAGATTTTTTGCATTATCACTGATCATGGGACAGGGTCATGTCTCAAATCACTTATGTCTAATAACTGATAAACATCCAAAGAACCCACAGCCCTTGGCGTCGGATAAATACTCGTATGTGCATGCGTGCGGCACTGAGGCTGCTGGCCAGTTTCCTATTTGTTTGTTACCTTGTCATCAAAAACTTAAGTCCTTGCAAGTTTATTTACAAGATCTGAGACATTTTAAAACTAAAATGGTTTATTGTTATGTAATGCTTACTCTCTAAGTAAGATGTTTGTTTTCATTACCTGTTATGAAAAGTTGTATCTATTTCTTATGTATTTAATGCAGGAATTTAAGTATATTCTTCAAATTTGGGATATTTTAACTCAGAGACTCTGACTTCACTAATTCTGTGGCAATGAACTCAACCAGCACAAGATATTGTTTGAATTTTCCTAGAATTAGAAAATCACCATTCTTTTCCTAGTATAAGTTGTACGAGTGAAAATGGTGCATGAGTAGAATCATTTTAATAACACAATATAAAAGGTCTATATTTTCATCCACATAAATGGTATGTAGATCTTTTTAATGTACTTTGCATCGAGAAAGCATTTTTTCCAAGCACTTTCATTTATACATACTTCGACACTCTTGACAGCTATTTCATGCCCATTACGTATATTTGTATGGGGGGTGGGGGTGGTGAGCAAAAATCGTGGGAGACGCAGATGAAAAAAACTTTTTTAATCACAGCCAGCCTTTATACACATAGCACTCACGAGCTCTGGACACCATTCTAAGCGCTGTGAAAACTTTAAATCACTTAAGACACAACAACCCATGAATGTAGTTCTAGTACTACCCCCATTTGAGAGATGAGAAAACTGAGGCATCAGGAATTTAAGGGCCGGGATTCGGCTCCCAAACCCCTCCTTGCCACCCTCAGCTGTCCTCAGTGGCAGAGTCGGACGGGAACACCAGCATCTAACTGTTGACTGGCAGAAGCCATGCCTACAGACGGGATTTTAAGAAGGGAGGGACCGGAAGAAGGGAGTTAGGGGGTGATGTGATAAAAAGAAAATCATGGGAATGCTAAGTCGTTGGGAGCAAAAGAAAAATGTTTCGAGAAGGGAGAGGTTAATGGCATCAGATGTCACTGAGCTATCAAGTAAGATAAACGAGATTCAGCATCCCCAAGGTCATTGGTAACTTTCACAGAAGCCATGGGGACAGAGCCACGATTCCCAGCTGGAGTCAGTTTTGCCCTACGGCAGCCATTTGGCAACGTCTGAAGACGTGTTTGGTTGTCACAGCTGGCGCGGTCCTTTGCAGGCGCCAGGGAGAGGACTGGAGGGGAAGGGATCTGATGGCTCTGCAATGCATCCTGGGATCTTAGCTGGGCCAGGAGAGACGCGAATGAGGGAGACAGACGGGTGGGAAGAAAATGCGTGAGCTAACAAACACATATAGGAGACAGTTTTATCCAAAGCAAACCAGGAGTATGGCCAGCGACTCCCATCTATGTTGCAAAGATGCAAGCCAAGGTATGAACTGTCCCAAAGCAGGGTATGCAGGACAAAGAGTCGTCATCAATAAACATGTGGTGTAATATGGGTCCCTCGGTGGTGACCTTCTGAGGTCCCCCAGAGCTCAGGGTGAATTTGACAATATCATATTGTAAGGATTTTTTTTAAAAAAGGCTTTATTGAGGAAACTTGAGGCAAGCAACGAGGACAGTCACAGAGTCTTTGGCTCGGCCGTTTCCTGTTGAGAAGGACACAGGAGCTGGGCCATCCCGCGGCTGCTCCCCTTCGTCCGGGGCAAGCACGGCAGCACCCTTGTCCGACAGGACCAGCAGGCCGCTTGAATGCTGTTCGGCGGTCTGGCTGCGCACCGCTTATTTAGGGGAAGTGGCCGTCAGAGCTGGCTGACCAGCACCAGGGACGGCAGAGACCATAGAGGCCCCTCGTAGCGCCTGCAAGAGGCTAGAATCATGCCGCCAGTCGGGAAGCTGAGTTCCAGTGTGGCTTCGCCTGTGGCTGAAGGGAAGTCCCGGCTCCCCACGGCCCGTTGGCTCAGGTAACCAAGAACAAGCTCTTGGGTCACGTTCGGACAATCCCATTTCCTGTGCCATGAAAGTCCATGTATCGTTCAATTAGTACCATGTAAATTAGCTCTTTGTAAGTGTATTTCAACAGACCTCCTTTATGTCTTCATTATCCTGTGTAGCTTTAAGAGAAAAGGAAGAAATAGAGGATGTGGTTTCAAAGTGAAGAGGGGTCTTTTGAAACAAACCATAACGATGCTGGCACTTATCAACTAAGAAGGTTTAGGTGCAACTTACAGAGACTATTTCTAAATGTGACTCCTGATACATAGGCAAAGGCAGCAGATACGTAAATACCTAACTTCAAAATGGCAGCACGTTCCATGAGGCTTTCCCTTTTATAACAAAGATGGGGGGGAAAAAAAACAAAAAACAACCAGAAAACAAGAACAGAGAGGAGGCAATGTCCAGTAAAGACTTTTCCCTTTGTTAGTTTGAAGTTCTAGAATAAGACAACAGGAGACTTCCGGCTGAGACACAGAAAATATCACTGCTGCCGGGAGAGAGGAGGCCCAGATTCCTGTAGTGTCAGGGAAAGCCGAACAAAACAAGAAGTTGAACGTGGTGGAGAAAGCTACCAAATAGTTCTTTTGGTTATTTTATTTTTAAAGTACTCCAAAGCTACCTAAAGTACACAATACGAAAATCGATGGCAACTCGCCTTTCTGACAGACTTCAACAGCAGGTGCTGTCTGCGTCCGCTGCCTGTGCCCCAGCTCCAACCCCGAGAGGAAGGACGCTGACCGCTGACTAAAGGAACTGTAATGAAGGCTACTGTTACGCTATTTCCCCCAATCAGGTCCGGGCCTTACCTATTTATGCCACCTGAACGGGACCCCACGCCATCTCTGAAACTGCGCCATTCTATTCTACAAAACACTGGTTGCGTTCCCTTCGTCTCTGTGTAGTCGGTAACGCCTGGTGGCCACCCCTGGAAACGAAACGCACCTACCGCTGACCGGCCGGACCACGTTAACCGAGTCAGTTACACTTCAGGACCCCATTCTTCTCCTCTGTAACCTGGAGGCAGCAACCAACCACCTCGCTTCCACGGCGTTGCTATGGTGATTAAGTGGCACTGTGGATGCACGACGGGAGCATCAAATACCACCAGCGACAGTGCAAGCGCGTGGTTGAGCAGATGATGAAACCGCTCTCCCAGGCAGCCGCTCTCAGCCCGGAGCGATGGCGGGACGGCTCGCGCTGCCAGGTAAAGCGCAGCTGACCTGCCGGGTGGGTGCGCCCCCTCCCGGCCCACCGCCGGCCCCGGGCTGGCGACAGGACGCGGCCGCCGGGCTCATGGGCGGCTGGCTTAGGCTCGGCAGGGAAATTAGCCCTGCACTTTCAGAATTTTGATGATTTTTATTTTTTATATAGTTAGCCAGTTAGATGACTACAAAATACTGTAAGATAGGTCGTCTTGCCCTGTGCAGGTTTCCAACAAAACACCCCAGGGCAAAGGTAGGCTGACAGCTATGAGTACGCAAAACATACTTTATTCTTGTATTATTTATTATTTATTGCACTATTTTTCATATGAACAATTGTCAACCTACTTTTGCCCAACCTGTATTATACTAAGTAATTAAAGTGTCAAAGAACTTTGTCAGCACTGAGCTGATGCAACCTTTGGTGTATCTGACTAGTCTATGTTCATTTTCCAGTATAGAAAGTTGGGATATACATGTAGAAAATACAACTTGGTTCCATAATATTCACATACAAAAACATCACATTAGATCACTAAATATTTCTTAGTGGGGATGAGAAGTTCAGTTCTGGTCTAACTCACAGCATCTCTTATCCATTTAGAATAGCGTGGGACAGCCGTGCCGGCCGGGGCCGAGTCCGCGGGCGGGGAGGAGAGCCCCGAAGCCCTCCGAGGCTCCCCTGCGGCCCTGCCGGCTGCATGCCGGCCGCTGGCTCCTCACCGAAGGGCGGACATGCGGCGCACAGTGCGATGAACCGCGCCCCAGGGACCGGCGCGCTCTCCTGCGCTCCTGGGCCGCAGGTCTCCCAGGGTCCCTGCAAGCTCCGCGGGGGAGGAGACCCGCAGGGAGTCTGAGCCTCCCCGGGGCACCTCCTGCCGCCCCGTCCCTGCCGCCTTCCTCCCCAGCGAGGACTCGCTGGTGGGCCAGGACGGGGCTTCCTCGATTCACCTCCCAGCAGGCAGCTCTCTCGGCGGTCCTAGGGGGAGTCAAATCCTGCGGGTCGGCACAAACCCCTCCGATTTTGCGCAATGTGGGTAGGTAGCGCCTCGCTGAGGGTTCTATGCTAATGCAGGCTTGCCCTTAGAAAGCACGGTCAAGTGAATGCTCCTTTTTAAAAATTTAAAACAGCAAAGAAACAATAAGCGTTGGGATGGAGAGAGGTGTCAAGGTAGGTCCTAGAGAACACACTAAAGGAATACAGCATTATTTACAAACTTTGTTCAACGGCTAAATACTAAATCTGTTCTGAATTTAGCATATATTTTCATATATTTTACTTGAAAAAATATCATTATTATCAAGCCTCAGCCATACTTTTCTAATGGAGTTTTCCAAGTCCGTGTGTCACGCTTGCGCGGGGCCGCGCCGGTCTTCTCTGGACCCACCCAGTGTTGGTATTTGTGCTGTCAAAGCCAGTACGGGCCTCATGTATTTTTAAAATGCAACTTTGCAGTGTTCGAATCTCTACATAAATTCTTTCCAATAAAACATTTTTTTAAAAAAATGAAAACTTATCAGTATTTTTATGGGTAACCAAAGAAGCAATCGTTTTGCCTTGACAGGACATGTAACCTATGTACATGGAATAAACTTTGCAAAGTGCGAATTAATTTAGTTTAACCTTAAAGCTTTGCATATTATCCACTACGCTGCATTTATAACATACAAACCCTGTATCACTGTGTAAGCAGGAAAATGATTCCCACAGTCACTGTAAATTGAGAAGAGGGCTTTTTTTAAACCGTAGGCAATTAAAATAGATTGGCCTTTGTAGTTATACACTTGACCTTTCCTCTGCGTTTACCCGATCGGCAGTGAAATACGTCAGTCAAGTGCTCTGGTAAATTAGGTTGTGTTGGCCATGAAACCGAGAACTGATACAGCAGGTTTCACTCATCGATGACATGTCATCTAGTTTTATTTTCACAATGCACTGTGTGAGGCTGTGTAAAATCAAGACCCTCATTGCAGGATTAATCAAAGTATATGCGTTTTTGATTCTGGCTCTGAGTTGCTCTTTGGCCACCTACTCTCAGACAGGCTATCAACTTAACCCTTGAGAACTGAATGATGCATGAGTCTCTATAGCTTTGAAACAAGAAAACCACCAATGACACGGCGAGTAAGCGTGTAGCCCTCTCTTAATGTCAAAACTTAAATAAATACATCAAACAGCAGCACTGCTCACCCTTGCACTGTTTTCAGAGTGCTTCCACAGTTACACTCCACAGTGGATTAACCGCATGAAAGTTCCTGAGTTTGATGTGTTCTCTCTTGGGGAAAGGAGGGAGCAGAAAGGCCAAGGGATACAACGTTGTTGTTTGATGATCTCCCAAGGTGTTTTATGAAGAGTTCGCTATACAATCGGCAAAAATCTCCAGTTCTAGGTACTGGAGAGTAAGGGGAAAAGATATTTTTCCCCCACAGGAGTTCGCTGTCTGGTAGGACAGACAGACCTGTAACTCATTGTCAGCATATCTTACGCATTCTTCCATTTTGAAAGCTTTGTTTTGAGAGATTTGTTTCCCGCTACCTTGAGCTTGGGGAAAATGCCCACAAAATCAGCTATCAAATCGACTCCTACTCATAACTGAGAAAATTAAAAACCTAACCGTAGTTAAGAAGAAGAGTGCTACTTTTGAAAAGACAATAAACGCAGCATTGTTAGCACCATGCTTAGCGTTTCTTGTAAAATTTCAAAGGGGAAAAAAATGTATATTCTCCAAAAGAAATAAAAGACCATCTCCATTGGTGTAGAAAAAAAAGCACTTGGCAAAAATTCAACATTCGTTCATGGAAAAAAAAAGTCACTCAGCAAACTAGGAAAAGAAGAAAACTACGTCAACAAACAGAAGTCATATATGAAACCCCCACAGCAGACATCCCACTGAAAGGTGGTGAAAGACTGAAAGCTTTTCCTCTGAGATCAAGAGCGAGGCAAGGCCGGCACTTCCACTGCTTTTATTCAACCCAATACTAGAAGGCGTAGCCAGACCAGAGGCGGAGAGCCAGGGAGAGCGACGGGGAGAGGGAGAATCCAAACAGAAAAGGAGAAAGTAAATTATCTCTCTTCACACAGGACATGGTTATATAGTAGAAAACCCTAAAGATTCCACACACACAAAGACTGTTAAAACTAATACATTCAACAGGATACAAAGTCAACACACAGAAATAAGATGCATTTCTATACACTAACAATAAACAGTCTTAAAAAGAAATTACAAAACAATTCCATTTATAATACCACTACAAAGACTGAATACTTAGGAATTAAATTAACCAAAAAAGATAAAAGACTCCTACAATGAAAACTACAAAACAGTGCTAAAAGAAATGAAAAAAAAACCCATAAATAAATGGAAAGACATCCCATATTCATGGATTGGAAGGCTTAAGAGGGTTAAGTGTCTGTAATACCCACAGCAATCTATAGATTTAATGCAATCCCTATCAAAATCCCAATAACTATTTTCATAGAAATAGAAAAAGCCATCCTAAAATTTATATGGAATATCAAGGGAGCCCAGATAGCCAAAACAACCTTGGAAAAGGAGAACAAAATTAGAGAACTCCTGATTTCTGACTTCAAAGTTTACTGCAATGTTCACGATAATGCATTTGGCAACGATTTCTTATAATATACACACCCTGTATCACTGTGTAAGCAGGAAAATGAAAAACCGAAGAAAACTAAAAAAAAAAGGCACCGAAAATAAAAGAAAAAATAGACAAACTGGACTTCACGAAACTGTAAAGCTCCTATGCATCAAAGGGCATGGTTAACAGTGAAAAGGCCGCCCCAGAAAGAAAGAAAATATTTGCATATTCATGGACCTGAAAAGGGATTGAGAGCCAGAATCTGTAGGGAACTGAGTAACAACAAACCAAACAACTTCATTCAAAAATCGGAAAAGGACTTGAATAGATAATTCACCAAAGAAAATACATGTATGGTCAATAAGTACATAAGAAGATTCAAAATCACTGAAAACCACAATGAGGTACTGTAACGGGGTGCAGCTAGGCCCCCCAAAGGGGATTTGTAATGGGGTCCAGAAATTGGGGTATCCTAGAAATATATAGGATATTGTCACACCACCACGCCCCCCACCCCCAGCCCGCCCGGAGGGATGGGGGACAGGGAGCAGGGCCATTGAGAGTTACTTTGCTTGTCAATAACAGCTGGATAGCTTCATTCCTCACGTACAAAGAGGGTCATTTGGCACAGCAATAAGGCTAACCAGGAAAGTTTGCACAAGTTTAACCCAGGAGTAACTGGGCAAGCAGCTCCCTGCTGCAGCGCCGGCCGAAGGGGTCACAGATGGGGTGGCTGGGGCGGATTTCCTCCGGGGTTGGGACCCAGTCTTGGCAGCCACGCCAGAGGCTGTCAGCCGCACAGTGTTGGGAGCAGGAAAGCAAGGTGTAGCAGCCACGCAGGCAGCTGCCCCGTTACAGCGCGCGTGCATGAGCGCGCGGAGATGGTTCGCCCCACGCCACAGGGGGACAATGCGAAGACCGTGCGGGAAGGAAAGGGGAGAGAGGACTCTGGCCAGTGGGCCGTGAGAAGGTGCCACGTGGGCTTGGATTAAGGACTGGAAATCGCGGCGACACAGCTGATGGTGCTGGGAACTGAGAGAGGCCTGCCGAGCCGAGCTCCGGACTTCTGTTCTCCTCTGAAGGAGGACTTCCTGATATGTCATTCTTTACACGCGTTAGCAAGAAGAACCAGGTCTCTCCCGCCAACAGTCTTACACCCATTAGCATGGCTACTAAGAAAACAACAACCACAACAACCCAGAACATAAGTGTTGGCAAGAACATGGAAAAATAGGAGCCCTGTGCTCTGCTGATGAGAAGGTAAAATGGTACAGCTGCTATGGAAAACAGTAGGACAGTCCTCCCAAAACTAAAAATAGAATCACCGCACGATCCAGCAATTCTACTTCTTTGTATACGCCCAAAGGAATGGAAAGCAGGGCCTAGAAGAGATCCTTGTACACCCACGTTCACGGCAGCCTTATTCGCGTAGCTAACACAGAAGTGACCCAGGTGTCCGCAGGTGAATGGATAAGCAAACCGTACCCACAATGCAGTATCAATGAGCCGTGAGATAGAAGGAAATCTTGCCATTTCAAAAAACCATGGGTGGATCTCGAGGGCATTATGCTAAGAGACACAAGTCAGAAGAAGACAAATACTGTACGATATCATTTCTACGTGGAATCTTAAAAAGCCGAATTGATAGCAGCAGAGGAGAAGGGTGGTGAGTAGGGGTTTGGGGACGGGGAACTGGAGAGATGCTGGCAAGGGCTCATGCTCACAGCGGGCAGGTCAGTAAGCCCTGAAGCCTAAGGCACAGCGCAGGATAGTCAATGATACTGTGTTACAAACTCCAAAGGTGCCAGAAGGCAAGGCCTTCATTGCTTCCACCACAAAAAGGAAATGATAACTATGTGGCAGATAGAGGTGTTAGCTGGCTCTACAATGGTAACTGTAGCGCAACATATAAATGTACCACGTCAACACTTACACGCCTTACACTTAGCAATGCTATATGTCCATTATATCTCCATAAAAATGAATTTTAAGAATTACAAGGAGAGTCTGAGAAGCTGTCACAGCCTAGAAGAGACTAAGGAGACATGACAACTAAATACATTGTGGTATCCCACTGGCATCCTAGAATGCGAACAGGACATTTGGTAAAATCTAAGGAAATCTGAATGAACTATGGGCTGTAGTGAATAACTGATCGTAACAAACGCAGCACACTACTGTAAGAGGTCAGCAGCTGGGGAAACTGGGTGCGAGTACATGGGAACTCTGCTTCCCCTCTATGACTGTTTTCTTTAATACTATTCTAAAAGTTTATTGAAATGTTTAAAAATGAGTGAAACTGTTTCCTTAGTATATCTGAAAAGAGGAAGTGACGTTACAGCTCTGCCATCCAGGGACAGACAGCACAGTCCCTGACTCAAGGGCCCTCAGGGAAAAGGAGAAGAGCAAACAGGAGCTACCACACCATGTGACACCGCATAGCATATGTGCCTCACGGCATCCATAACACATCACACATGGTGCCACACATCAGACATGATACCACATATCATACACAGTAGCATGTATCAGACATGATACCAAGTATCACACATGGTACCATGTATCAGGCATGATACCAAGCATCGCACATGGTACCATGTATCATACATGACAGCACACATGAGACAACAACAGAGCGTGACGGAGGAGCCGCTGGCCGAGACCCGTGGAAGGAGGACCAAGCAGGGGCCGGTTTTCTGAAGGACCCATCCTGAGATGGCTGCGTCTTAGATTAGCTGGAGTATCCCTAGAAATAGGAAAGCAAAGTCCCGTTGCCATAGCCCACACATAAAGTGAGCAGCATCTAACGTGCACTTATAGAACCTTTACTGGTTACCAGGCTGTGGCCTAACACCAGAGCCCTGGACCCAGAGCTGGCCCATCAAAATCCCTGCGAATGGAAGTGAGCCACATTCCTGCATGCGGTTGCTATGCGACCTTAAACCAGCTACTTAACCCTGAGGGCTCGGTTTCCTCCTCGCTAAATTGGGATCAGAACAGTGTTGTTTTGGGAGGTGAGTCAGTACAGGTAGTGAGTGGGCTTGGAAGAGTGTCCAGCACCTCCTAGGTGTCCACTGAGGACTGTTATTAACTATCTATAGGGCATATGAATTTTCAAAACTTTTCATACATTTTAGTGTGTACGTACTTAGAAGATAAACTCCAAGCAGCTTAGGAGTTGGAGCGCAGAAGAGGCCCGATGCCTTAAGCAGCGCCTGGAGAGGAGCGCGGCCCCCACCCCCTTCCCTTCAGAGAGCCTCCCCCAACGCACTGGCTGCTCGGCCCGGCCTGCGCCCGTTCCCGGGAGGCAGAGCGGCTCCCCTGGCGGCCAAGGATGGGCAGAAAACTGCAGGGGCACGGCTGGCGCCGCCTCCTCCCTGCTGGGGGCAAACAGGCAGCCACCGCGGTTCCCCACCCCACCCCTCTGAGACCGCAGGGCCCGGCGACCAGTTCTGGGGTTTAGTTTTAGCAAGCTCGCCTCGCTAACAAATCCCAGGCTGTCTGTCGTCTCCAACCGGACTCTTTTGGGGGTGGGGACAAGAGTGTCTGCCTCGCTTTCTGTGGGAGGTGCCTCTGAAACATCCCCCAGCGCGGTCAAGCAGGCTAAGTAATCAGATCCACTTTTCCCCTGCAGACATTCTTCCCAGGGCCTTCTATCTCCTGCTCCAAAATGTACTCCTTTGAGAACAATTAAAATAAAAAATAAAGTACCATGCAGACGGGGGCAGAGACTACCAGTTATCTGCTAAAATTTATTCTCTCTTTCCTCAAGAACACAGCCAGAGTTTGGGTCAGTTTCATTGCGGCCTAGATAAAGGGTCCGTGTGCCTGCCTTCGTGCCTCGTGACTAAGTGCTGCCTAACGAGTTAACGGCAGAAGTGTTGGGCGGTATTTCCAGGAATCCTGAAAGGGAGGAAGTTCATCCTCCTTTTCTGCTGCCTCTACCCAATCCTGTGGCCCAAACTTGGGCATGACAGCAGAGCAGGCTCTCCCGGAGCAGGTTCTCCCAGGGGACGCAGTCCAGGGGACCAGAGGGAGAAGGCGTGAGCTAGGGAGGGCCGGCTCGCGGATGACCTCACGGAGCAGCCACGCTGGCTTCGAATTGCTCACCAGTAGGCAAAACAGGTGAGACAGGAATAACCGTGTCCCCCGTTTAAAACAGCCTCTGTCATCTGTCGTACGCAGCTCTGGGAGCCCATGACAAACTCAGAAAACCAGCTCCAAGCCCTCCTGGCCTGGCCCTTCTCCCCAACCAGACTGCCAGCTCCAAACCCTTCCTCATGAAATGCTGGAGCCAAGATTCTGACTGGAAGTTAAATTTATTCGCAAGGGTAAAATGCTTGATCCTTAAATGAGGGGCCCAAAAGCACTATTAAAGGATCTATCCTAAGAACAAAGAAAAGGTCGCCACTAAAAAGACCTCCCGAGTTTCCTCCTATCATGATCTCCAAGCATTCCATATACTTTTTTTTTTTAGCTAATTTGTTATGTCAGTGCTTTAGAATTTTTAAACTACTTTCCTTCCGCAAGCTCTAAGGGCCCAAGATTTGTTTTCTGTTTTTTGTTTAACTAGAACTACAGCTAAATGTACCTCCATATATGTACATCTCAATAAATTCAACCGCAAATATTGATTGCACACCAACTCACTCTTACGTGGTTCTTAGGTTCTGCCCTTCCTCTGTTTTCTATACTTTAGGCTCAAATCTTGGGCTGACTATGTTCTCTGGATCCACCTGTCAACTCTCTCTTCCTGGTGTGAGGGACCGTTTGATTCTGTCTGTGTCCCTCACACCCTGATCTGTCCAACTGCCATGCTTGACCCAGCAAGACGACTATCTGTCGCCTCTTCTTTTTCTAGGCTACCACTTATAAAAGCCACAGGCAGGCTAAGTGCTATAACAGACACTCTCATTGCTTTCGATATCTCACCTAATTTCACATGGACCCCTCAAATGAGGCGTTCTCTCCATTTATGAATGAATCCATTGTGATTCAGAGAGCTTAAAACTAGTCTGAGGTATGTCTTCTCCTAAGTCCATTTTATTTATGTTGTACTATCTCCCTTCGGAAAAATCTCTCTCTGGTTTTCCACCCCCTATACCCTCACGTTCAGATCCTCCTACTTCTCTGACTTCTATTTCCCTTCCTACTTCCCTTGTTCTCTTCACCGGCTGGCTCTCTCTGGACATTTCAAAGTGCAGAGAATAAATTGCTCAACTTAGAAGGGATTTTGGGAACACAACTCTAAGTTTTACAAAAGAAAATTAATAATAACATGGGTACACAGTCACCACAAAGTAACAGACGCAGAATATACTGAAGATTATAAAAGCTGAAAAAGGCAGCCCCGCCCACTTCAGACCCAGCAGATCACAGGATTGGGACCTAACTGTAAGTAATACCTCAAATAAAGTCCTTCCTTTCAGAAAAACACACCCCTACAAACGCAGCCAGAGGAGCCACCTCTGACCACAGCCCTCCCCCCACTGTTAGCACCGATGTTTCAGAAAACACCGGAGTCGCGCCGAGTAGCTGAGATGATCCCTTGGATGCTCCTCAAGGATATTTTCCTCCTGGAAATGCCAGCATTGAGATGATTGTGTATATATAGATCTCTGTCGCGCACAAGACAGACACATGACAGATGTTCCCCCAAACGAAGGCTGCTCACGGCACCACTGGGGCCCAAGACGGCAAACTCACTGGCATCCCAAGAACTTCACAAATAGCACACAAGTGTGACTTCCCTAAATTTAAAACAAAAAAAACAGGAAAAACTTATGTACTTGTAAAATTAATCTTAGTGGCACAGCCCATTAAATCATGTGTCCATGACTTAACATCCTTCACTTTCACAATATGAAATCTCCACGATGAAGGTCATTTAAATTAACAAATCTTTCCAAATTCAAGCACTTATGTAAGAATAATTCACTACTGTGTTCTTCGATCTGTTTTACTGCGTGTTCCCAGCTGACGGCCTGGGCGCTACGGTGAGAGCTCTGCTGCGGGACCGGCCCACTTCGGGCGCCCGGAGAACAGCCCCGGATGGCCGGGCGTCAACTGCGCTTCCCACCGTGGTCGGGGCCCACTCCGCTCCAGCGTTGGTACTCACTTTGGCGTTGGAAACACCAAAGCACAGAGAGGTAGAGTATCTCCCAAAGCGTCACCGCTAGCTAGTGGCAGTGCTGGGATTCAAACCCAGGCAGCATTTTAGGATTATGAGTTAGGAATTTGCATTGTACGCAGCATACACTCTAGAGCAGAGGCTCCCAAACTTGCTTTTAACCATGATCCCCAGTAGGAATACAAGACCCATCACAATGTAAGTCACAGAAACGGAAGCTTTGTGAAATAATACTCTCACCAGATGTGCTGCATTCAGGTCTTTCCTATTTTATTTTGAAAAATCGCAACTAATAAAGGATTTTTTCCAACCCTCAGTGGGTTACAGCTCACAATTTGAAAACACTACCTTTGAGACCAGGGCTACAAGTGATACAACTCGGTATCTCCACTTGGACGTTTGACAGTCTACAACCAAACTCCTGAACCGCACCCTCCACGCCCACCCCACCATTTTCTTCCTCTTTCAATGTCAGCTGCTTCTACGCATCCACCTGAAATGTAGCTATCGGAATCAAGACAATGGGAAGTGCCAAATACACATCCCGTTCCATAGACCTAGTGTGAAAAAAGAATCTGAAGTATCTTATTAATAACTCTTTCTATTGATTGCATGTTGCAATAATATTTTAGATACACCAAGTAAAATATATTATTAAAATAAATTGTGCCTGTTTCTTTTTACCTTTTGTGATATGGCAACTTGAAAATTTGTAATTACCTAGGTGGCGCATTATATTTCTATGGGACGGTAATGTTCTGATTGCTCAGGCTAAAAACATTGCAATCACACTCAATTTCTTTCTTCCCATCAGCAGCAAATTGTGTAGGCTCTGCCTTCAAAAGAGATCCACGATTCAACAACTTCTTGCCACCTCCACTGCTATACCTACTTTTCCCACACACTTGCCCCTCTTGCATGTGTATTTGAAATACCTTCCTAACCGGCCTCCTTGCTTCCTTCCATACCACACCCCACAGTTTATTTAGCTGTTCCCCCTGAAGTTGCAGGGATCTTTCTCAAAGGGCCATCCAGTTAGGCCGCTCCCCTCCTCACAACCTTCCAGTGGCTCCTTTTCCCAGAAGGGCCTACAAGGCCCTACAAGGTCTGGCTGCCCACCCCGCCTACCTCCCCTAATTTCTCACCACTCTCTTCTTCACTCCGCCACAGGCAGATCCTCCCCGAACTCATCACATATGCTCCCACCACGTGGCCTTCACACTTTGGTACCTGTGTACCCGGCCTTCCACCCTGGGCGGCCTCTTCCTTCTTTCTGTTTGGAATAAGATGTCAACTCGCCAGCAAGTCCTTTCCGGACTGTTGTATTCTTATTTGCACACCCTCCTCTTCCACACCTCCCTTCTCTGCTTTCTCACAACCCCTCATTCTCCCGTATAATTCACTTATTGTCTATCTGCCTACCACCAACAAAAGGTAGGAGATCCACGAGGGCCGTGACTTTGTTTCCCTGCTGGGTTCCACAGCACCTGTGTGTCTGGCGAAGCCTAGGTTCTCCATATTAACTGAGTAACTAGTACGAACAGATGAGGTGCGCGTTCCCGGACTCAGATGTGCACCATTGGCAACCAGTCATTCTCAGAAACCTACCAAAGCACACATTTCAGGACCCTTAGTTTTTAGCCTACAGTAGGGTCACAATGAACAAAGCAAGATTCAGCTCCACCCTCCAACCCTTCGGTCCATTTTCTCACGAGCCTCGGGTGCCCTCAAAGACTGTGGATGACGAGTTTCCTTTTCCCCTTGGGTTCCCTAAAATCTCCATCGGCGTCTGGACCATATCCTGAGCTTCTGGCCTAAAATATGGGCAGCTACAGGCAGCAGAGATCCTTGATCTCCCAGGATCTTCGACCTTCGGGGCACACACCGGGAACCCCGGTGGTGCGCGCCCTGGTCGGTCATTACCTGGCCGCCCCTCACCTACCTAGTCCTTCCGCGGCTGCGTTAGGGAGTTGGCCCCGTGATAGGACCAGAGGTGGTGAATACATGATCGAAGATGGAGCCAGGGGAAATCAAGGCTCGGACAACTTAGGCCAAGCAGACTTAGGCCATGGGAAAAAAATAAAAATTAAAAAAAAAAAAAAACAAGACACAAAACATGTGGTGGAAGCGGCCCCGGAAGCGAGGTCGCTTGCCCCTACCATCCTGCCGAACCGCAAAACGACAGTGCAGGGCAGCTCAGGCTGGCTCGCGGCCTTCCCCGCCGCCTTCCCCCGCCGCCTTGAGGGCTCAGCGGCGCCCAGGCTGTGAAAGGAGGGGCACCCGGCGGCCGTCGCACCCGCCCCGCAGGGAGAGAAAAGCGAGTGGCCGGATGCCTGGGCAGCAGCTGCCTCGATGCACCGGCGCGCCGCACCCACGCTCTCGCGAGACTAGGGGGCCCGGCGCCTCCGGAAGTGGACGAGAAAAGCTGTCCGCCGCCACCCGGGGAGAGAGCGCTGGAGGCCCGGGGGCGCAAAGGGTCTCAGCGGGGACCAGAGCGAGGCGGACTCCCGGACTAGCCCTCGGCCACGCCCACCGCGCCGGGCCACGCCCACCGCCTGGGCCACGCCCACCGCGGTCTGGGCCGGGGCCCGCTGCAGCTGCCCCTCCCTTTGCCCTTCACGGCGCCCGGCCCTCCGTGAGTGGGGCTCCTCGCTGCGCCTCCCCGGCAGCCTGCTTTTAATTTCGGCTCCTTCGCGTCCCCTCCCCGACTTCAACACCGGGGTGGCGGGTCCCGCAGTGTCCCGGGAGCCGCGGGTATAACTTGCTCGGTGTAAGTGCGAGGAATGCCGCTGGCCTCCGGGGGGCATGCCTTCTTGCTATCTATAGCTCCGTCTGCATAGCCTATATCCACCGCAGCTATTCCAGGGACAGCAACTGCTTCCCGCTGTCCCATCTCCCCATTGGTGGCTTCCGACCCGAATTCGGGAACGGGGCGATCTCCCACCTGTTCCCTTGGAACGGGCCAACCTCCAGGAGCAGAGGTGCTATTTGGAGCCGACCAAGCCGGTTGGCCTGGGGCTGGGACTTTCACCCCCCACCCACCCGGCTGCTATTCAAACGCATTTTCTGGGAGCCCACTTTAGCGTTTGGGTTTTGGTTTTTTTATTTTTAATTGTAAGACTCTATACAACAGTACTTTTGCTTCATTCATATTGTGCTTCAAGTGTGGAAACTATCAATTTGCCCTCTCTGGTCTTATTGATAAGATTCACTCTTTCTCTTTGCTCTGCTAGGGTTAAAACACATTGAGAACATGTAAGTGTGGCTGTCAGCCTTTTAGAGTTTAAGATAACGGTTATTTTCTTTGTCTTGATTTTTTTTTGTTGTGCGTTTGTTTCAGGGGTTGCGCATTTGACTGTGGAGTTCTTTTCATTCTGCTGAAAGACTTCAAATCCTCTAGAAGCCAAAATGGGACACGGTAAACAGGTTAGAATTTTACTTCTGAACGAGATGGAAAAGCTGGAAAAGACCCTCTTCAGACTTGAACAAGGTTAGTAGTAAGTTGTTTGATTAGCTCTGTCTTAATTTTTTACTTCATTGCTGTTATTGCATTTTTTAAAAACTTTAAGGTGTTTGTAATTTCCAAAGGCCTTTTGAAACTCCATTTGTGCAAAGACTGCTGTGTTCTAAAAAATCAGTAATGAAAGTTGATTTTAGTTGAAAATATTTTGTATCAGTCATGTTGTAACTGGGGTAAAATAGTCCATTTTTCTTTGCATGCTAACTTCCACTTAAGACAGAAGTTGGTCAATTCATATGTAATTTTACTTTGGTTATAGCTGTAGCTTTGCTTATTTATAGCTTCTACTCTTTTCCTTTACTGGAATTTTGAATTAGTAAAATAGATCACAGCAAAAAGTAAACTGTTATTTATGTTTATCAAAAGCCTTTCAAATGTGGAGAAGGTAAAAGCTGAAAATATTTTTTTTGCAAAATAAAAAATGAAATATCAGATTATGTCGACATATATTTGAGCTGTGATTTAAAATATCAAATTATATTTCTATAAGACTAATTCAGTAGAGGCTTTGTTTTTGTAGACTTTTTAATTTTCAAACATCAAAAACATTTCACACTTGTTTCTGTTGTATTCTGTTAAATATAATTTGTGAAATAGAAGTTTCATGAATGGAAAATAAAATGCCTTTTTATTCGTGCACCAAGCGGATGTTGTTACTGGTAGACATTTTGAGGGAATTACCCCCCCCCCAATAAATATCTCGAGTTAAATTTTTGAAAAAAATTTCAGCCATCGAGTTGCCACTTCCATTCCATAGCCTCATCTTCCAACTTTGGCAGCGAAGATCACTGAGCACTTACTCCATTTTTGGCTTTCCTGACTCTGCACTTTTCCCGTTTTATTTTTCCCACCTTCTTGAGTACTCCTGTCAATTTGGCGGAGCCTCTGGGTGCGCTTTCTCCCACACTCCTATTAACTGCATGTATCTGCGAGCAACCCCCTTTTACTTCTCTGCCCTCCTGCCCTCAAAGACGTGAACGTTCTCATGGCTTCAGCTGCAGCCACCCGCCCCCGCCTCCCCGCTAGGGGTCCCCTTTGGAAGAGGGGCTTTGAGCTCTGCTTGCTTCTCGGAAGGAGAAGGCAACTAGAATTTTTCCTCGTTCTTCTGCTCGCACACTGTTTGACTTTGGGCATGTCACATTCATTCTAAACATTGATTTCTTTATTTGTGAAATGAAGGTATTAATTTCTGTGCTACCAGACTGGGTTTTGAGACTCAAAATTAATAATGCATGACTTTCAATTCCTAAATAGATATAAGATGTTGATAGGTCACTTTTCCTATCCATTCTGGCCCTGTGCCATTAATATGCTGTAGATTCTTGGCCTTAGGCCATTATTATGACATAGAAAGGCCTTAGGCCAGCTCCACTTGGGTCTGCTTAAGTCACAACCACCCCCTCGCCATTCTCAAACCTTCTTTATTTTCCAGGTTCCCTGCTGACTTTAGTGATGTCTCCGTCTTCATAGTTTCTGAATCTAGAAACTTTGTACTCTTGTTTGATGATTTCTTCTCTTTATCTGCAATTTCTCTTTAAGCCCTATCGGTGCTTTTCCAACATCTCGGCTCTGGAAGAGCCTGCTGTGTCTCTGCCCTATGCCTGAATAGGCGTGCCAGAATAATCTTCTCAAGCCATCTCTTCCCTTTTTATTGATTGGCATCTATAAAGTCAAATTTAAACGCTTCTGCCTGGCCTCCAAGACATCCTGTAATGGGATTCGCCTTCCCCAGCCAAGACTGTGTCTGGTTGCTCCCCATGATTAGTGTCCTACACTCCTCTTGTTAATTTCCTCCCATGGGTTTTTCTCATGCTCCTTCTCAGCTTCCCCTCCTTTAGATTTCCTCTGCATCTATTACATGCCTTTGCTCTCATTCTGTGTGTTGCCTACCTCTCAGCTTTCAGCTAGGATTCCACTTCCTCCATGAAGTCTTTTTTTTTCAATCCACACCTGAGGATATGTTTATTGATTTTAGAGAGGAGGGTGGGGAAGAGGGGGAGAGATGGAGACAGAGACATGGATGTAAGAGAAACATCGATTGGTTGCCTCCCGTATGTGCCCAACCAGGGATGGAACCTGCAACCTAGGCATGTCCCTGACCACGGATTGAACATGAACCTTCTTTTCAAATCATCTGGTGTATGGGACTACATTCCAACCAACTGAGCCACCTGGCCAGGGCCTCCATGAAATCTTAGCTTAATTTTTTGTTACAGCTTTCTTTGATCTCTGATTACACAATGGGCATAGAGCAATTCAGTCCTGAGCAATGTAACAGTGTCTGTCTAAAAGCTGGTGGGTCTTAGTGTGTCCAACTCGAGTTTATGATCTAAGGATAGGGACAGCATTAGAAACCCAGCACAATGGATGAGTCCCTACTCATTGATTAATAAGTCCCTGCTGATGGATGACGCACCCACCCATTCAGGCTCGCACAAATTGTAAATCCAGCTAAGCTATTTGAGGGGGGGACTGTGAAGGGCTTATAAACTAAGAATAATGCGGTTGACTCTTAACTCTAGTTAAAATCAGTAAATTCATCCAGATAGTACCAACGAGAACATAGCCAATGTTTTGTGCAGTAACCATGCACTCATATTATTTTAAAAGATCATTGTAGTGTAGACAAGGAAGAGAAGGGGCACAGGACATGAGAAACCATTGAGAAGGCCGTTGTAAAAATACGCCCATTTAAAGAGAAGGGTCTCCCTACATCAGGGTTGGAAAAAGGGGGACAGACTGTGAGACATTTTAAAATTCATAGGACTTGGCGACCAATGAAATATGGAAACGAAACTGGCAATTTTTGTTTTTTTTTCATATTTAATTGGTCACCAAGCTTTTCTTTATTTTTCTTTCCTTTTCACTTTTTCCTAAAAAGGATTCCTCCTCATTTTTAAGGCTAATATCTCTGTAGATTTCTCTGACTCAACAAGTACAAGACCAAATAATTATCTTTTCTAGCCAAATTATAGGCTTTCTCTGTATTTTGTATCTCGTTTAGTGGCAGAATAAGGACCAAAATCAGTATTTCCCACACATGGAATTCTTCCATCCTTTACGTAGGATGGTCAAATTTCAGTTTTTACTTTTTGTAAAGAAACTATTTATACAGGTTCTTCGATTTGGAGCTTGAGTCTGTATAAATGCAGTGGAGGGAACAAAATAGAAAACTTAGTTCACAGTAATAGTGTAATCAGCCATCTCGCCGGTTGCCTGCAGGAGAGATGTTAGTGTGAGGAATAGGATAGCCACACCATGTACTGCTACGCCCCAAGCTAATTTTAGCAAACTGTGCAATTAATTATGGAATCTGACATACTCTCTGTATTCTAACGCTTCATTTACAGTTTTAGGAACTTGGATTAGAGTCTACATAGAGGCAATGTGTGCTTGGGGGAGGTGTGCTTGATTTTTATCTGTTAGGGTAGAGGAAGAAACTATAGGATTTATCTTTTCTTTTCTTTGTTTTTTTTTCCTTTTCTCTCTTTCCCTCCCTACCTATTTATATTAGTGTTAGAAAAGTAATTCAGTTTTTCAGCTATATGAATTGACACAGATAATTTCAGGTTGCGTGTCAGGTGAGTTATAAACAAAGGGACCTGTCCTGAGGAAACCATGGAGGTTGCAGGTCTAGAAGGAATTATCAGTCACACCACCACTAGTTTGCTTGCGATAGGCTGCCGTGAATTAATTATACTTTATCCAGACCAGGTTAAGTAGAGATACAAGTTATATTGAGGGGAGAGTCGTTTTGGAAAGATAGAGAACACTATACTGTGAAGGTTCTGCACGGCACACTTAGGGCAGAGGAGCCGTGCACGCCCATTTACCGCCCCAGGCTGTCAAGCTTAAAGAGGAGTGAGAAAAGTGTCTGACACTTGCCGTCAGAGATTTGTGCTCTTCAGGAATGACCCGTAGCTTTCAACAGTATGATCCTGAGAAAATATTTTTAGTAAAAATAAACACAATTTAACTAGGAGGTCAACATGAGGAACTTGACTGCTTTTTGATGGAAGTTGATGCGATAGAGAAAAATTCAGCCCTTTTTTTTTTCTGGAACGGTTCACAGAGCCAGTATCTCCAGCTTCGCAGGGCCTAGGCCGTCTGTCGCAGCTGCTCAGCTCTGCCATCGCGCCGTCCCCGTGCGGCAGGCGCGTCATTGGCGAGGGGCTGTGCTGGGTGCCCATCAGGCTTTACAGAAGCAGGTGGCGGGTTGGATGGTTTGCCGACCCCTGCCGTACAGAGCACTGTGAATACGTATTTTAGTAACGCTTCTATCGTAAGATTTTACCCATACAAAATGATTATCCTCCCCCTTTAAAAAGTTAATTAATAAAATTTTCTAATCTGTTTAAAATCTTCCCAATGAAGAGTTCCAGTTGCTTTTCAAATCATCTGTTTGATATATAAACGTGGAATATCTTCTAACTAGCTTGTAAAAACAATTGATGTATGGCAGGGAAAATATATATTTACTAGCACATTTCAACAAAAATCTTTTCATAATCGGTGGATGGGATTGAAGAGTTAATGTCATAGATTAGTAAATGTAGCCACCAACAACTCCTTCCATTGGGACTTGGGTATCTTTGTGCGGTATTTTTTCAAATCTGAGACCATTAAACCAAGTATTAAAATGTACAGAAGTTGGAGTCTTTAAATCACTTTATCACAAGATATTGAAAATTAATGAAATTTATTTAATCATATGCCTTTCCTAGACAGATACTATCAATATTGATTTTTAGTAAGTTAAAAGATCTTTCCATCTATTACTAAATAAAATCAGTTATTTAAAATATTGTTTATTTTATTTACATCTTACCCTTATTTTTGTGTTTTTATAATGTACATAGTCTATTAAATCATCATACATGTATATTACATTAAAAAATATTCATATTTGGAGAATGCTTCTCATTTCTTTTCTGAAGATAAACCACTGATCCAAATACTGTTTTAAAATATTTGGATGTTTCAACCTTTGTACCCTGAATCCTTGTGTAATTATAAAAACAATGTTTGCATAAACTGAACAGGGACAGGTTGTTTAAATATGCTCAGACAGCTAATCTCTGATATTTGTACTTGTTCAAAATGACACCATTTCTTCTGTAATGAATTTAATCATTCTTACAAAGATCTAGATACTTACGATTCTCATAGCCACTAAGTATTAAAACTTTAGAATTTAATTCTTCAATTATCTCTCAATCTATATCTTCATAATTGTAGTTCTAATTTTAAAATGATGTCTCCCTCCCCCAAGTAGAAAATGATAGAAATGTATAAAAGGTCTTTATTCTGTGTTTTTTGTTTCAAAACAAAATTGGGTTTCCACTATCTCAACAATGTGAAGCCTGCTTGTAGTGTCATATGGTGTGTGAGTGCCACCTCCATGCTGGCAGTCACGTCTCAGCCATACATTTTTTCCAGATGGATTTTAAAAAGTCTATGTAGATGCATAAAATGTAACCAAACAGAATATAAAAGTGTCCATGTTATTAAATAGCTTTGATAATATGATTTATAATGGCTTTATAATAGTCCAGCTTGCAGAATACCATAATTTACACCTTAATTTATTTACTCATTCCCATCCATTAGATATTTAGCTCGTTGTCAGTTTATTTAATTATAATAACTGAGGCTGTGATTAGCATCCTTATATATAATCTATGTTTAAATCACTGATTAATTCCTCAGAAAATACAAAGTGGGGTAAAAGTAGGTTTACAGCTATGAGTACGCAAAACACAGTTTATTCTTGTATTATTTTTTCTTAATTATTGTACCATTTTCCATACAAAAACTGTAAACCTACTTTTTGCCATACCTTGTACAGGTATATATAACATTATTGGGTCAAAAATTAGCCTTATTAACATTCTCAGTATATTTACACCAAATTGCTTTATAGGGAAATTTGTGTAATTACTTGGAAAATAAATTATTAATTTGACTGTACAGTGTGAGATGTAAAAGCGAGTCCTTGGATTTTGGCAAAGTTACTTAATAACCTCATTTGGATTATTCGTTTCTTGCTTGCTAAAGCCATTTACTATGAAGAAATGTATAGCCATATATTAATCCAATCTAGAAATATGATTCCCAGTACTTCTAACTAGATTATATTTTTTGCCAGGAATACCTAAAACTTCCATTCCCTCCTGTTATTCATATTTCAGTATGCAAAACAGAGCCTCACGTGTCTCTAAGCAATTCTGTAGAACTATTTAATTGGATTAGAGTGCATTGGAAGAGCCCAGCATTCTCTTAATGCCTTTTATTGGAACCTTCGGTCCACAGAGCATACCTCACCCAACATTTAATACTGTGGCGTAGAATTTACCCTCAGTCAAACAGCGCTCTAAGGGCTTTACTCCTACCAAAGGGCAATTTTAGACGTGACTGAAACTTTCTCTATTTGGAGATTTGCCTTGAGCCAAACCGACACTCTTTATATGTAAACAAATAATATGTAAATCACAAGTCTACTAATATCTCTGATTCATACCCACCGCAGCAGGGCCCATTGCAGCTTTCCCCTGGTTGTTGTCTAACACCTTTCTCCGCCAATGGAAAACCTGGTTCTCACCACCTTTGTTTCTGAAAGATATTCTCCCCAGGTGTAGAATTCTAGGCTGCCGGTGCTAATCTTTCAACGCCTTTGAGGATGTTGTTCCACTGTCTTCTTGCTTGTGTTATTTCCCAGGAGAAACCCGTGGGGGTAATTTTCTTGGCGCTCCTTGTGCGGGGCAGGGGGGTTGTTGACGTTCTTGGATCTGTAAGTTTATTTTTTTCATCAAATATGGGAATTGTTAACCTATTGTTTCTTCAGGTAACTAACTTACGTCCCCCTTCTCGCTCCTCTCTGTTGAGGACTCGAAGGCCACTTGAGTTGTCCCATGGGTCCCTAATGCTCTTTCAATTTTTTTAGATTCTTTTATTCTTTTGTTTCATTTTGCATAGTTTCTAGTCCTGTGTCTTAAAATCACTAACTTTTTTCCTGACACGTCTCACCATCTGTCAATTCTACCTTATGTATTTTTCATCTCAGACATTGTAGCTTTCATCTCTAAAGGTTCGATTTGGATCATTTTTGTTTTTATTTTTTATATTTCTCATGCCTGGACTTAACACGTTGAGCATGTGGATTATCGTTATGAAAATAAACGGCCTTCCTTATGTGCTAGTTCAGCGTCTGTATCACGGATGGGTCAGCTTTCATAGATGGATTATTCTCCTCGTCAGGTTTGTGTTTTCCTGCTTCTTTGGATGTCTCATAATCCTGGACGCCAGCCATCGTGAACTTTATCTTGTTGGGTGCTGGGTAATTTGGGATTCTTAGAAATGCTTTTGCTTTTTGTTCTAGAATGAAGTTCGTTGGAACTATTTTAATTCTTTTGAATTTTACTTTTATAGCGTGGTAGGCCGGTCTAGAACTAGCCTTGTCTAAGGCTCATCATTCCCCACTCCTGAAGCAGGAGCCTTTTGAACTTTCTACCCAGTGCCTCATGAATTAGGAGTTTTTTCCGTCCGCCTGGTGAAAACAAATGCCGTTTCTCACTATTTTCCTCATGGACGTGAGCCGATCGGCAGCCCGCTGGATGCTCAAGGGGGGCCTTCTTTCAGGTCGCTGGAGCTCCCCGTCTGTGCGGAGTTCTCAGCCTCACTCGCTGCTCTCATCTGCAGTCGCGGGCTGCCGTGGTCTCGCGGATTCTCAGCTCCATCTCCTCGGCGCAGGAGGCCGGTCGAGCTGTGCCTGGTTTCCCCTCCTTGTGCCTCACCTCGCAAGGTCTTCCAAGCTAGCAGGCGGGGAAGTTACAGGACTGACCTTGTTTGTGTTCCATCTCTCAAGAATCACCGTCCTTTGTTGTTTGATGTCCTGGATCATTTCATGCGTGTCGTCTGTTTTGATGGGTACTGTTTGTTAAAATATAAAATTCAGCCCCCTTGGAAGATGGAGTAATTCCAAAAATAGCTGTTACGGTATCTGGAGTTATTTTAAACATGGTTGCTAAATCATAGTTTTTGTAACTATAGCTTTGTAACATAGTTTTTGTAACTAAAACATCTTTATTTTCATGTGCTAACTAACTGAAGTCCTACAACACCTTTATCAAAATGTGCTTTCTGTTTAGGGTTTGAACTGCAGTTTCGATTAGGCCCAACTTTACAGGGGAAAGCAGTTACTGTGCACACAAATTACCCATTTCCTGGAGAAACATTTAATCGAGAAAAGTTCCGTTCCCTGGAATGGGAAAATCCATCAGAAAGAGAAGATGATTCTGATAAATACTGTAAACTTAACCTTCAGCAAGCTGGATCATTTCAGTATTACTTCCTTCAAGGGTGAGTGAGGTGTTCTGGATCTGAACAAAGAACTTAATTTATTCTGTAATTTAAATGTATCCAACTTGTAAAAAGTGATCATATTAACCATGCCATTGCTGTTTTTACGGGAATTTCTGAGCTGCAAACAGAATATGGTCTTCCAGGAAGGGACTGGAAGGCTCATTGCAGATTCAAAGTATTATTATTATTTTTTTAGATAACAGCTTAAATGCTAGTCTTTTCATGCAGCCTGATTAGAGGGTGATGTTTGCCTGAGTGTTCTTGTCACCACTGACAGGTTTTAGTACGTTTAGTTTTCCTTCAAGCAGCATTATGGGACATTATATGTACTGTATTGTTATTATATAAAGATTGAAAAAGGATAAAACTGAGCTTTCATTGGGTTTTATTACAACTTTTTAAATGATTTTATGTGCTTATAAGTACACTTTTATAAGCCCATGGAGCAGGTCACTTAGAGGAGTCAGACTATTAGAGGCGGCTCTTTGCCCGACCACCGATTGCGAAGTTGTGATTTTGTTTCCCTTTCTTAGGAATGAGAAAAGTGGTGGGGGTTACATAGTCGTGGACCCCGTCTTACGTGTCGGTGCCGATAACCGGGTGCTGCCCTTGGACTGTGTTACTCTCCAGACATTTTTGGCGAAGTGCCTGGGGCCCTTTGACGACTGGGAAAGCCGGCTGAGGGTCGCCAAGGAGTCGGGTAACGGCAGCTCCCTTTCCCCCCCTGTTTTTAAAAGTCAATGTAACCACTGCCTGTGATACAGATGTTCAAGGCTTTGATTCTCCTCTTAAGTGTGTTTCTTAGTATAGTTAGTAATATAAATAGATGGAACTATATGAAACTCTTGACACAACCATTTTTACCTGTAAAAATGACCAATTATATGGTTCAACTTAAGGAACTGTGATGAAATAAGATCACTATTGTTTCTAAGACTTTACTTTGACATATAAAAATTAGTAGTACACTATTTAAAATGTGTTGGAAAATGTATTATCTTTATATATGCACTGAGGCAACAAATACTGGTTAACTGTTTTCTGTGTGGAAGGTGTATATGGAAGGTTGCCATTCATACCAAGAGAAAAATGAGACAAGTTGTATTTTCAATAAAGGGTCACATTAATTTTCTACTTCCAAGCTTAATACAGTGTGAAGAAAGAAGTGAGGAGTTCCCCGTCATCACTGAAACAAAATCCGAGTTATTGCAGGACATAAAAGTAAGAGAGGGGACTTCCAGTCAAAACGGAAGTGTAGACAGTCGTGCTTTGCCTCCTCACACAACCATAGAAAGAATTACAACCCGATCTCAAAATTAATAACACCCAGGCCTGGCGAAAGCGGAGCTGCATGGAAGTCCAGTAACCAAGGATTTAAAGAAGACACACTCCTCCGGCCGGGCGGGAGAGCCGGGGTCGCAGACATGGGCGGGGAGGTGGCAGTGGCCGGGAACGAAGAGGGCCACCTTGGAAGCCGGCGCTCCCAGCCCAAGGACGGGCCGCGCAGAGCAGGGCTCCAGCGTCAGGAAGACAGATCTCCATTACCTCTGGCTGTGAAAACCAGCAGGAGGTGGGACGGCAGAGAAAACGGCTGGATTTCGCCACTGAAAGGGCCAGGGTCTTCGAATGTACGCACACCCGCCCACGCGCTCCAGATTCACCACCCGGCGGACCACCAGAAGCCAGGTGGCGGAATTGTCCCCTCTCAGGCCTTCCCAACACAGCCACAAAGGGGTGAAGCGGGTGCCCCCCCCCCCGACAGTGACCTGAGGCTCCACCCCACACAGTTTACAGGTGCCTTTCCTACAGGAGGCCACGCTACTAAGATGGGGAATCAAAGCAGCTCCACTGAATACACAGAAACAAACACAGGGAGGCTGCCAAATTGAGGAGACAAAGGGAAATGGCCCTAATGAAAAAACAGCACAAAACCCCAGAGAAAGAGCTAAGCAAAATGGAGATCGCCAACCTATTAGATGCAGAGGTCAAAACACTAGTTATCAGGATGCTCAGAGAACTCCTTGAGTACAGAAAAAAAACAAAGGAAGAAATGAAAGTCCCACTAAGTAAAATAAAGAGTAATCCACAGGAAACCAACAGAGAAGGAAAGGAAGATGGGATTCCAACCAACGTATTGGAATATAAGGAAGAGATGACTATTCAACCAGGAAGAAAAAAAGAAACATGAATTCAAAAAAATGAGGACAGGCTGAAGAACCTCTGGGACATCTCCAGACATACCAACATCAGAATCATAGGGATGCGAGAAGGAGAAGAGGAAAAGCAAGAAATTGAAAACTCATGTGAAAAAAATAATGAAAGAAAACTGCCCTAATTTGGTGAAGGTAATAGACACACAAGTCCAGGAAGCACAGAGAGTCCCAAACAAGTTGGATCCAAAGAGGCCCACACCAAGACACATCATAATTAAAATGCCAAAGGTTAAAGATAAAGAGAGTATCTTAAAAGCAGCAAGAGAAAAGCAAAGACTTACCTACTAAGGAGTTCCCATAAGACTATCAGCAGATTTCTCAAAAGAGACTCTGCAGGCAAGAAGGGAGTGGCGAAAAGTATTCCCAGTGGTGAAAAGCAGGGACCTACAACCTAGATCACTCTCTCCAGCAAAGCTATCGTTGAGAATTGAAGGGCAGAAAACGTGCTTCCCAGACGAGGGAAAGCTAAAGGAGTTCATCATCACCAAGCCATTATTACATGAAATGTTAAAGTGACTTATTTAAGAAAAAGAAGATCAAAACCATGAACATTAAAAAGGCAACAAATTCACAACTATCAACAACTGAATCTAAAAAAAAAACCCAAACAAACAAAAAAACCTAAGCAAACAACCAGAACAGGAAGAGAATCATAGATATGGAGATCATTTGGAAGGTTATCAGCTGGGAGGGGGAGGGGTAGAATGGGGAAATAGTGCAGAGATTAAGAAGCATAATTGGTGGGAACAAAATAGACAGAGGGAAGTTAAGAACTGCGTAAGAAATGGAAAAGCCAAAGAACTTACACGCAGGACCCAAGGACATAAACTGGGGGTGTGGGGTGGCTGGAGGGAGGGGGTATACTAGGTGGAGGGGAGCAAACGGGGAAAAAATTGGGACAAGCGTAATAGCATAATCAGTAAAATATACTTAAAAAGTAAAATAAAATAAAAAACAGGAGAAACACATGCCGATATACTTGCATTGGGTAGATTTTCTACATGTAAATATATCCATTCAACGAACGTGCATCGGGCCGCTGATGGTAACGAGGCGCTGCCTGTGATTTTCTTGAAACACATCACCTCGCTGTCTCTGTCTCTGTAGGACCACACCCCGCCCTGGGAGACTTCAGTGGCCTTGCTTGATGTCACTTGTGGTACAGCCCAGATTTGAACCCACGTGTTTGACCCTTTTGCTCGTACCATGGTTGCCGTCCTGTTTAGAATTACCTAAGGAAGTTGTATGGAGCTTAGTTTGAGGTGTGTTGTTGTTGTTTTTACAGCGATCTCTCTTTATTTCCTGGCACTGCAGGCTACAACGTGATTCATTTTACCCCGCTGCAGACCCTTGGAGAATCGAGGTCGTGCTACTCCCTTGCCGATCAGTTGGAATTAAATCCCGACTTTTCAAGACCTAATAAAAAGTACACCTGGAATGATGTTGGGCAGCTAGTGGAAAAATTGAAAAAGGAATGGAATATTCTTTGCATTACCGATGTGGTCTACAATCATACCGGTATGAGCTTCGTTAACTACTATTAGTTGTGACAAAAATATTCTAATTATTTCATTCTTTGCAGTTTGAGACGACATTGAAAACACAAATGACGCTTAGGTGTCCTTCCATTTAAAAATCACTTTCTAGGATACCACTTCTTTCTTTTTCTTTCAAAGAACACTAACGTGTTAGCTGAATACATAATCAGTGTGTACGCACCTGCATGCGTATCAAGGAGGGACTAACGGGGAATGGCAAAGGCGGCAGAGGCTGAATTGCAGGAGGATGAGAGCGTGGCACACGGTGACGGTTGGGAGGCTGGGAGCAGCCGCGGCCGCGTGCCAGACGCAGCGGTTTGCAGCGTGTGGGGAGGAAGTGGAAACAGATAAGCTGGATTTTCCAGACACTCGTTCTTGATACTAAGAGACTGTGCAGAAGTTAGAGCAATAACTTCTGAGACAGGATATGTGTTTTTATTCTTAGCTTTGGAGAGATATGGTATGTCTTCACTGCCCCCACCCCCAAAGAGACACAGGAAGAAATGAGTTTGCAGAGGGAAAAAGGAGCGCGTGGCCTTTGAGGTGCGAACGTTAGGGTTGGAGAGAGAACCAGAGAAGGGCCCTCTCACCTGGGAGAGCAAAGGCAGGAGAGAATGAATGGAAGGGGAGGCCAGTGGCCTGCCCTAGAGCGTGGCCGCCGACGCTGGGCAGCCTACACCGGAGCTGAAGGCGCGGGTGGCTCTGTGCTGTCACGCAGGGCCAGAGCTTGAAGCTGAGGCAAGGGAAGGATGTCCCTTGGGCCTCGAAGGAGCATTCCAAAATAGAGTTGACTCAGGGACCATCAAAACAGGCTGGGGACAAACCCTTCTTAACCCCCCCAACCCCCGACAACAGGAAACGTGTTATTACAATGGTGTTGAGAAATCAGTGTTGCATCCTGTCTACTAACGATGAAAAATTCCTACAACAAGAGGAAAATGGATGGTGAAGTGAACAATGGGGTAGCAGAGCCAAAACTTTTTTTTTTATGTTCCAGTGTCATAAAATGCTGATGTCTAATATATAAGAAAACGAGGGGTCGATGGTGACATTCTCTTTTACCTTTAAACCTAACGTAGACACTACAGTTTATTACAGGATCTTCCTTTGTGTTTCCTTTTTCTTTAAGCTGCTAACAGCAAGTGGATCCAGCAACATCCGGAGAGTGCGTATAACCTAGTAAATTCTCCGCACCTGAAACCTGCCTGGGTCTTAGACAGAGCACTGTGGCACCTGTCCTGCGACGTGGCTGAGGGGAGATACGGGGAAAGAGGGGTGCCCGCTTTGATCGAAAACGACCACCAAATGAACGTGAGTGGGCACAGAGGAGTGTTGCGCTAGCGCACGGTCCCCGAGTTTCTCAAGGGCAGACGAAATGTGTGGTTGACGGTTACTTAGAATCTGCCCGTTGATGTGCTAAATAATACTTGGTAAAAAGATTTTAAATATATACCTATTTGTTATCTATTGACATTTTTCAGTGCATTCGAAGAATAATTTGGGAGGAGGTTTTTCCAAAGATTCGGCTCTGGGAATTTTTCCAAGTAGACGTTGACAAAGCAGTTGAGCAATTTAGAGGACTCCTTACACAAGGTAAATTAGGATCTACACTACAGTGCTCCTACCAGTTTGAAGAAATTTACCATTACTCCTCTTTTCTCTTGATTAACCCATTATTAAATTTGTTATACGATATTTGCGTTGTTTTGATACTATACAACTATGCTTTTGGAAGCTCTCTGATAGAAGAGCGTGTCATAATAACGTGTAACACGGTTATTTCCTTTGAGGACTATTTCTTATTCTTGGTTCCTTTGTACAATGCTTAGAATACGGTAGAGCTCAACATATATTTAAGTGCATGAACAGGAGGGAAGTAGAGCAGATTATTTCAGCTACAAAAAAGTTTGAAACAGGCTTTGACGCAAAATTGTCATAGTCTTCTGTTGGTTAAAGTAGGGCTCCTGGGGTCGAGCTTCTGCCATTAAGGCCACCCAGCCCCTGGTGAGGCTGCCCCAGATGTTAGCCAGTAACAAAAGGTAAATGAATCACGAGTTAAGGACGTAACTAACCGTATGAAGCTGGGCACTGTGCTCCCGACCAAGTAGGAGAGGAGAAACGAGGCTAAAAGAGAAAGCAGGGTGTTAGGAGGCGAGTTAGGCAGCCCGTATGGGCTGTGTCTGCAGTTAGTGGCTCTTGAAGTGGGGAATTCTCTTCCTCGACCAGATGCCAGAGCTGGCGTGGGACCCGGCAACCAATGCCGCCTTCCAGGTCGGCGTGGCCCGAGGTCCGCGAAGTTCAGGGTCGGGGCACCCTCCAGCTTTCGCAGCGGTGTAGCGTCTTAAAGCATCGGAGTTTTGGTGTAAACTTCCCCTCGTGTTTTATTTTACTAAATGGCTTTTATCTTCTATTTGCTCTGATATTTATAAGCTCTATTGTTTGTATGCCATAATGTGTGCTCACAGGAAAGAAAAAAAGAGCCGAAGAGTGCAAAAATAGAATAGATAAATAGGATGTGTGACTTCCTCTCCCCCCAAACTCTTCTTACAGGGAACTTACCGATTGTTTCTTTTCAGAGTCTTCTTGACAGAAATTCAAATTTTAAATGCATTTTAATATCACGTGTATATAAATTATACATTCTCTATTTAGATCTATTTTATACACACACAATGAGACTGCAGCATACAGACCATCTAACAACTTGTTCTTTTAGTTGAAAATATGATTTTACTACAGCCAATTACTTCTTCTCAGCTCTAGATAGCAAGGCAGTTTTGACGTACTTGAATTTCTTTAGTCTTAGATGGGCTGTATTTTCATCGTTCCTTCCTTCTTTCATTCAGTACGTGTTTGCAGACCCACCCACTCAGTAAACGCCGGACCCTCCTCTGGGCTCGGGGATTCAGGACCGCACACTCTTACAAGCAGCACTAGAGAAACTCCGTCCTCATACATGTTATTTTTACTTGCTTATGCTGAGTAAATCTGTAGGCTGAATTGTCGGACATAGACTTACTGGGTCGAAGGGTACCTAATTTAATGGTAAATTTGCAATAGGTGTTGTTAAATTGCTTTTTCAACACAAGTTGTAACAGCATATGTTGTCACCAGCATTAGATAACCATGAATCTTTATAACCTTTGCCAATCAGGCGAAATAGTTCTCGTCTTAATGTGCATTTCTTTGCTTGTTAGTGAAATATCTCTTCACGGTGGCCATTTATAGTTTTTCTGTTAATTGTCTATTTGTGTTATTTCTCCATTTTTCTATTGGGTTGTCTTTTGGATATTGATTTATTATTATTGGCGATTCCTTATTATACTGGCCTCAGATATATTCTCCTCATATGCTGCTGACCTTTTAACTCTTGTTTATGGTGGTATTTTTTTTCCTCTGTAGTCAAATTTGTCAATCTTTTCTATTAAGGCATCTGATTTCACATCACGCTTAGAAAAGACCTTCCATCGACATTCTATGCTTTCTTCTAATGATCTTATATTTTACACTTGATATTTAATACACCTGAGGGTTATTCTGTGTATTATAGAAAGAAGCTACGTAACTTGATTTTTATTCAGTAGAGATGAATGGATGGTAATCCATCCTTTCACGCGGATTTGGAGAACTGCCGTAACACCTCACAGTGTATGTAGTCACATACCAAGCACGCGCGGCACGGCTCTGCGATCTGTGCTGCTCCAGCGTCTGTCTGTCTGTCTGTTGTCCTGTCAATACTGAAGACTGCTTTATAATTTATACTGATTATGTAGCTTTTTCTCTTTTTCAAATATTTCTTGGCAGTTTTCATATAGTTACTCTTCCAGGTGAACCTCAGAAACTAGATTTTTAGGAATCTATACTTTCTCTTACTCTGTCTGTGCTTTCGTGAGCCGTGTCCAAGTCCCTTCAGGAACATTAGTGAGTTAATGTAAAATCCAGCCCAGGAGAGGCAGTCGTGCGCCTGCACCTGATTGATCAGGAGCACACTCCCGAAAAGGACTGAAAATTCCCCTCATAGAACATTGATTCACTTTTTAAAATTTTATTATTATGCAAGGCATGTGCTTGTCGGTAAAAAAAAAAAGAAAAAGAAAAAAAGTATCACAAGCAGCCTGTGTGCCCTCAGGGCCGCAGAGAAAGCCGGGCTGCCCGCAGGGCGTCCCTGCTGTGAGGGAGCAGGAGGCAGCCTGGCGGGGAGCTCCTGCGGGCAGCATGTTTGGTGCGGAGCCGGGCAAGAAAACTTGCACCAACGTTCCTGTTGCCCTAAAAATGGACAGAATGAGAGGAGACTGAGGCGGCAGACCAGTGGGACTGGGGTGGGACTGATAGGAACCCCCGTGGCCGCCTCCTATAACGTTCGATTCCCTCTCTCTCTCTTTGAATCTGTCTCTCTCTGTCTGTCTGTCTGTCTCTCTCCCTGTGTGTGTACCTGTGTGGGTTAGGAGGGGAGCAGGAGGCTGGAGGCGGAGGTAGGAAGGATGCTTGTGAAATAAGCATTTGTTTTATTTTCTAGGAAAAAATGACAAACTACTCCTTGGAATCCGTAACAGTTACAATTTCCCCTGTGGATTCGCATTCACGATATCTTCCCTCCCCCGCCCCCAGGAAATAGGAAAATAACAACCAAGCCCGATCCCCAGCAACACCTCAAGATTCTTCAGGACCCCGAATACCGGCGGCTGGGCTGTACCGTGGACATGAACGTCGCACTGGCCACCTTCATCCCCCATGAGTATGTCCTGCGGGCTGTGAAGTAAAGAATAATGTTACTTACAAAGCTTTCGGGCTGGTGTTCTTTTCATAGTGTTTATAAACGTTTGGATAGAAAGTGAAATAAAGTAACTCGCCATAGTTCCAGTACTGTGAGTACGCAGCATGTCCCCGTTTTTCTGTATGCTGGTCCACGTTCCTGTGGCTGTAGGTAAAAACGTTTACAATGGGATAACTTCTTCAGCCATTATGAAGATTCTCATGAATGTATTTAAAGACTCTGTGACCCTTGTTAGAAATTTTTTTCATTTCATTAAATTTTTTTTTTTTTACTTTAAATACATTTTTACTTTTCAGTTACTCTTGTCTTACAATATTATGTTAGTTTCAGGTGGACAACCCCATGATTAGACATTTGCATAACTTAAGAAGTGATCAGCCCCGTAAATCCAGCACCTAGCTGGCACCATGCAATAAGCTGTTGCAATATCGTTGACTATATTCCCTAGGCTGTATCTTATGTCTTGTGACTCTTCTGTAACTACCAACTTGAATTGCTTAATCCCTTCCCCTTGTTCACCCTGCTCCTAGAAAATCTTTGAACTTAGAACTTGCCGAAGCATTAAATAATAGGTTTGTATTGCTCTGCCTGCTCTAGCCAGGGGCCAGCCGCAATTGACGAATGCTGCAGTTGGTTCCGGAAGAGAATCGAGGAATTAAATTCAGAGAAGCATCAGCTCATGAACTATCACCAGGAACAGGTCTTACCTATGTTTCAACTCCGGGTTGTTTTTTTTCTGAATCTTAACACTGTGTGTTGTTGTTATTGATGTAACAAAATTTAATGTTTTCTAGGCGGTTAATTGCCTTTTGGGAAACGTGTTTTATGAGCGACTGGCTGGCCATGGCCCCAAACTAGGACCTGTCACTAGAAAATACCCTTTAGTTACCAGGTATTTCACTTTTGTGTTCTTCTCATTAAAGGTTAAACATTGTATTTAACTTTTCAAATTAGCCTCGGTGTTTCCTTTAATGTGTGACTTCTAGTACATTTCTTAAAGGGGAATCAGAAGTTCCAATCTGGTTACCAGGCTTACTATTCATGGATTTTGTTAGGCCGGTCTTTAGTTAGAGACGCTGTCAGTAATGGGAAGGAATTCATCATTGCTCACATTACTGTGTCTGGAGGGCTGGTCCTTACTAGTGATTTCAGTGACAATCAAATTGAGCAAACACTGAGCTCTTTTCAACTCGTGCAGCGACGGTGCAGCACGTAACATCAGGACCTCAGCGAGTGTATTAGTAAATCATGAGACTTTGTACATTATTATTTAAAATGTTGACCAGATACATTATAATGCTACCCCTTCATCCCTCAAAGTCTACGAGATTTACTCAAAAAGTCCGCCGAAGGGTTCAAACCCATGTTGAAATTTATCTCCCACGAATGGTGACAAACTAGTCTTATTTATTAGTTCACTGGGGAAGAAATGTCACTTGCATGGTGCTCGTTCAGTTGTCCCCAGCGAGTGTCTCCGCGTGGATTCAGTGTCGAATTCTCCCCCACAGATACTTCACGTTCCCGTTTGAGGGCATGTCCCGCTCGGCAGAAGAGTCTCTGCTCCACGTCCCAGACAAAGCCTGCTTTCTGATGGCGCATAACGGCTGGGTCATGGGAGACGACCCGCTGCGCAACTTCGCCGAGCCAGGTCCGTGCGCCGCCGCTTCTGCCAGTCTCCGCGGCCAGGGCAGGGAGGGCCACGCAGGCTCAGGCGGTAGACGGCTCGACCCCGCGGCCCACACCCCGCCCCCCCTGCATCGCCGAGGGGGCAGGACGCACGGCTCAGAGGGGAGGCCGGGCGGAGGCATGGGGCTCACCTCCCCGCCCCAGCCACCTCCTCACACCGGACGGCTTTTGTAGATCTGGCTCTTAACTGGGGTTGTGCGTAAGACTGCAATTCGGCAAAAGTCCATTCTGCGGCGTTTTTCAAGCCCCTTGGAACCGCTGCTATTGCAACTATTTTGCCGCAAGAGATGTTTTCACTCATTAGACAGAAGCATTCAGCTACTTGAATAGCAATTAAACTGGAAGCTCATTGTTTCTAGGTTCCCTCTCACTTTTTCCTAACATCCCATCTTTCTTACACCTATTTTGTTGCTGGGAAGAATTTACAGGAACCCCATTGCTGTGTTTATTTTAACATTTCCGGATGAGAAGTCTGCTCTAGCGGCAATCGGCCTAAGTTTAAAATCTCATTGAAAAGGAAGGGATGTAACTTTGGGCCTAAGCATCTCGGCCCTCTGCTCTCTGGCCCTTCTAAAGGAGAAGAGCCTTCCGCTCCATGTCAGGGATTTACGTCGCCCGTTGACGACAAGGGGTGGCAGGTGGGAACGGAGCTTTCAGTGCTTTTGCTGGAACTGTAGCTTTAAAGGACCAATGACATGGGTCTTACTGTTTTCCTTTAAGAAGCCACTTGAATTTTTGACTTAAGCTAGAGACTATAAGCTAGAATTTTTGCAAAATAGATGATATACATTAATATTACTCTTTAAACACTTTATCCCAAACCCTTTCAGGATATCATTTCAATCAATGTATACCTGTGGTCTGTGGTGGAAATAGTCCATGTGATTTAAAAACAAGAGCGTTTCCTCGAAGCGATTCTTTTTTTCTTTTTTTTTTTCATTGTACTTCTGACATCGCTGAGAGCGAGCTCCTTTCTAAACAGGGTCAGAAGTTTATCTCCGGAGAGAGCTCATCTGCTGGGGAGACAGCGTGAAGCTGCGCTACGGGAATAAGCCGGAGGACTGCCCTTACCTGTGGGCGCACATGAGGAAATACACGGAGATAACGGCGACCCATTTCCAGGGCGTGCGGCTGGATAACTGCCACTCCACCCCCCTGCACGTGGCCGAGGTACAGGGGGCCGGCGCCCTCCGGGGGAGCTCGCGGTCCTCTCCGGGCGCCCCTTCCCGAGCGCGCGCTTGCCGGCGCTGCTGGGGCGCTGCTGGGGCGCTAGCGGGGCGCTGCTGGCCCCGTCGCGTAACTTGCATAATTCTAACAGATTCGGTTGATGTGGTTATTATGGAATACTGGGCTATAAAAATGTTTGAGTTAAGATTCTTATTCTAATTTAGGGAAGGAGATCATATTGTCGCTTTTAATATACATACAACCATATTACCACCTATCATTAAAATATTGTTACTATTTAATATTACTAACTTAAAAGAATTCATGCTATTAGGACCTTAAAGTAGCAATAAAAATAATATTTCTATATTATTAAATTTCGGGATAATTATATCATGTTTTAATATATTTAATTTTATATTAATCTTAATATAATTTAATGTTAATTGCATTAATCAAGCTTATATAATTCTAATATAACTAATATATAATTAACATTTATAAATTATAAATATTAATGGTCTTATTCTTGTTATTTTTAGGTTGCCTTCAAGATATTAGTAGCCACTGTGAAGTTGAATAGCTTATTATTAATTTATAGTGATTATTTAAACACTAACATTATAGCATATTGAAGTTTTAGCATCCCTGATTCAATTTTTTAGTAATTATTTATAAAAATATAAGTGTGAACGTAAAGCATGTCTATCCCTCCTTGGGCTTTTCTCAGTGACTTTAGCAAGGCCACCATTTTCAGCCTCATCTTCTACCTAATACAGCTTTGTAACACTGATAATTTTCATCTTGTTTCTAGATCTCTGATAGCTTTCTAGTGACAACTTAGTGTTCTTTGGAAATGTGTGCTTATCTGAAAAAAATCTATTCTATAATTTTAAAATAGTAGTAATAATGTATGTATTCCCAGTCCTGTGATGGAAAGTTGATTTGATTGGGAGGTATTTGGTGATCATTAAGGTGGCGGAACATTGTTTAGCAGGTTGATTTTTTTATTGCACCTTTAGCAACAGCAAAGAAATACATGCTTGTAAGACTGTTGTAACATTCTAGCACAACAGAAAATTAAAACCTAATTTGTTTAATTTTAAGTTACAAAACTCTCTAGGATCCTACTTGATAGAATTTCAAGTATTTTATTAGCTTTTGTGCAAACGTTATGTTCAAAATTTTGGAGCCAATTTCGTTTCTGATTAAGAGTTTACCATCATCCGTGGGAACAGCTGTCTCGGTCTAGTCAGTCCGATCTTTGCAGCGGCTGCATGACTCACCAGCAGGGACTGTATCAGTCATAGTGAGCTCTTATTGCCTGGAAATTCGAGGTCTTCAGAACAAATACACATGAAACAGGGGGTGCCTAGCAGAACTGCAGGGTTACGGTTTACACTTTTAACGCGACGCTAACATTTTTCTTTTTTTCTTTTTTTTCACCCCTGTGTCCCTGTTATCTTTGCAAAACCTAATCTTCCTTTTAACTATTTCATTCTCTTTATAAATTCTCTTGCATCTTGTGTATATTGGTCTGTTTTGTTTTGTTTTATTTTTTTACTTATGCACAATTACACTCCTTTGGAAATCCTCCTGGGATTTCCGTTTGTCTCGCTACATGGTATTTTCCTGTCGAATCCATGGCTAGCCTTGCCTCCTCTGCTTCCCTCCCGTCTTGTTTTCTCTTCCTGTTACATTTCTGACTGTGGTTTTTACAGTACATGTTAGATGCGGCAAGGAAATTGCAACCCAACCTGTATGTAGTGGCAGAACTGTTCACAGGAAGTGAAGACCTGGACAACATCTTCGTGACGAGACTGGGCATTAGCTCCTTGATCAGAGGTAGGCTCGCTGAAGCGTCTCTCCCACCTAAAACTCTAGCTTTCTGTTTCAGCGGACTAAAAGGCATTTCATAGCTCTGTGTATAATGTTTAATAATTTTCAACACAGTTCATGTTCTTTTAAATATTCTACACGGAATATCTACTATAACTCAGTCTGTTTTTCTCAGCAAAAATTTCCACTGCGGGGTAAATTGTCTCATTTTAAATGGAAAGACCAGTGGGATGAGATGGTGACTCATGAACAAAACCGTTTGTTGTCGTTAAAAATATATAAACCCATTTTTCCTCTCACCTACCAGGATATACGATATAATCTTTAGATTTTTTTCCCCATAGATTTTTATCTACCCGACAGTGTACTAAACAACACAAGCCGCCTTTACCTGCGTGAGCCATTTTATTTTCCCAGTTAAATTACAGAGTAGACTATTTTGTCACCTGAACTAATGGACATCTGTTCGGATGTCTAAAGCCCCCTTATTTCGGATCATCTTTGTGAGGTCTGCTCTGGAAGGGCAGTCATGTGGGAAACCTGACCCCTCCTTGGACATTAACAATGGAGAGTGAAATGGCCCGTGATGCTTTGCAGAGGCGATGAGCGCGCACAACAGCCACGAGGAGGGCAGGCTGGTCTACCGCTACGGGGGCGAGCCCGTGGGCTCCTTCGCGCAGCCCTGCCTGAGGCCCCTCAGGCCGGCCATCGCCCACGCCCTGTTCATGGACATCACCCACGACAACGAGTGTCCCATTGTGGTAAGCCTCGGGTCTGTCCCTTGTGTTTGCGTACTTTGCTAAATGTTTTGATATGGAGGCCTCTGCTACTTCGTGGCAGTAACACCCACGTACTTCAAGATAGTGCGTTAGGTTGATAAGTGATTGCGGCATGTAGTGTTTGGAATGTTTTGTGATTTTTTTAAATTAAATTTATTGGGGTGACATTGGTTAACAGGCTCACACAGGTTTCCAGTGTACAGTTCTGTGACACATGATCTATACACTGCACTGCACGCTCACCGCCCAAAGTGGAACCCTCTTCTGTCACCGTACATTGGCTGACCCTTTCCCCTTTGCTCTCCCCCACCCCCTTCCCTCCGGCAACCACCTCACTGCTGTCTGTGCCCGAGTTTCAGTTTTATATCCCACATAGGAGGGAAATCATATATGGTTCTTAGCTTTTTCCGACGGACTTCTTTTGCTCAGCAAATTATTCTCGAGGTCTATCCATGTTGTCGCAAGTGGCGGTTTTCGTCTTTTCCATGGCTGAGTACTGTTCCACTGTAGTTCCAGTGTGAAGCAGAGCCGTGTGTCTGGCGGGATGTATTTCTGTAGTTCTCCTTCTGCCCCCTGCTGCTCTGGGCTGGAACTCCGGCCTGGAAAGGACATGAACCCAGGCCTGTGTGTTGCTTCGCCCTGCAGCACCGGTCGGCCTTCGACGCGCTGCCGAGCTCCGCCATCGTCTCCATGGCGTGCTGTGCCAGCGGGAGCACCCGGGGCTACGACGAGCTGGTGCCTCACCAGGTGCGTCCCGCGCCGTCTCGCGGCCCGGAGCATGCTCGCCAGCAGCTCTCAGTGCGCTGAACGCGTGTGCATTTTCCAAGTTTTAACTGTGCTCAGATTTCAGTGGTGTCTGAAGAACGGTTCTACACTAAGTGGAACCCCGGAGCTTCCCCCTCGGACACGGGCGATGTAAACCTCCAGAGCGGTATTATTGCGGCCAGGCGCGCTATCAACACACTCCACCAGGAGCTTGGGGCCAGCGGTTTTACTCAGGCGAGAAACCACACTTCTACGTTGCTTTCTGGAGGCTCAGCTTCGGATGAGTCTCAGCAGCAGGAGCGCTGACCTGCTGGCCTTTCTGCCCTCAGGTGTACGTGGACCAGGTGGATGAGGACATAGTGGCGGTGACAAGACACTCTCCCAGCAGCCATCAGTCGGTGGTGGCTGTGTCTCGGACGGCTTTCAGGAACCCCAAGACGTCCTTCTACAGCAACGAGGTGCCGCAGATGTGCATCCCCGGTAACGCAACCTGAAAACGTTATTGCGATCATATTATGTTGTTACAGTAAATCATACTGTGTTATATTACACTGCTGTTATATAGCATATGTCTTATAGCACGGGGCAAATGTGGGTGTAGTTGAGGGAAAGAGAAATTTTGGCATCTCCTCTTTCTACTGCATGGAACAAAACCTGTTCTCAAATGTTAACAGTTTTTGTTCTGAAATAGTTTCGTTTTCCTCTTAATACATTTCCTTATTTCCTAATTTCTTTAAAATGAACACGTATTTCTTTTCTACCCAGGAAAACACATATGTATATTCATGTTTGTGTGTATGTGTATGTATGTGTATCCATTTACATCCAGATATATATAAACCAATATGAAAATAGTTTACTATTTAAGGTTCATCATAATGCATCCTCATCTTCCTCCTTAGCCTATGTTACTCCACTATTTCAGCCACATAGATATTCTCCGTGTTCCCCAGATGTCTCCCTTCCACCTGTATTTGAATTCTTTACACCTTTCAAGGACTAAAGTTGCACCTGCTTTGGGAAGCCTTCTCTGAATACTCAGTAATCACTCTCTGCTCTGAACATACAGCAATTATAATCTCTCCATATCATTCCTTTTATACTTACTTATAAAATACATCCTTGAGGGATGTCCTTCCTATTGCTTTTTTTCTGGATGTGTGTATTTTACCTCCTTGCTTACTATTACATGTATTATGGCATAACATGTTGCTGTGCATACAGCGACTGTCCAAGTCTGTTGACTGAGTAATAAGGCCCATAAAAATCTTCCTATTATATATAGGTTGCCAGTTGCCAAATAAGTGTAACTCCAAGTCTTAAAAATCATCAACTTGAACTGTTTTAGGTTAAATGTTCGTTAGTTCTTTTAGCTGTTCACAAATGTATATTCAGTAATCATCTTGTCTGATCATTGCTCATGCAGAAATATATAGTTACAATAGAGAAAAATTAAAATTAACAGTGTTAGTAGAATGAATGCCTTTGGCATAGTCATACAGTGCAATACTATTTGGTGTTTGAAATAAATAAGCTAGAACTAATGTAGCAGTGTGAACAAATCTAAAAAATACAGTGTTTTCCAATAGAAAGCTAGTTGCAGAAATATATATAAAAAATGTAAATCTACTTTAAAAAATACTTGGAAATATGGAAAATAACATGTGTTGTTTAGGGAAACACATATGTAGTGAACATGCACAGGCTCAACGAACCTCAAACTGCCCGTCGCGATGTCCCCTGAAGGGGAAGCGAGGGCACACGGTGGGGCCAGCGGTTCTCTCCCAACCCTGCTTGATACGCTCGCTCTTCAAATAAAGCTCCAACTAAGTTGTGATTTAAAAATAAATTGAAAAAAACAGCATTGTGTGAAAATGCATCTTGGGTACTAGAATCGTCTACTTTTAGACTGTCTTGTGTTTTTTGAAATTAACTGCCTTTTCATCTTTAACTTTCAGTTACGTGATTTAAAACCTCATTAGCGATTCCTAATTTCAGATGGTTTAATATGAAATTTTGGTGACATTTTTATATGTTCCTAGGCAAAATTGAAGAAGTGGTTCTTGAAGCCAGAACTATTGAAAGAAACACAAAGCCTTATAAGAAGGATGAGAATTCAATCAATGGAATGCCTACTGTCACGGTAGAAATTAAAGAACATATTCAGGTATTTGGTATTCTTATCTTCCTCCTATGTTTAACATTTTAAGGACATTAGAATTATTCATTGAACGGTTTTATGTAACTTTTTTCCAAGCTTAACGAGAGTAAAATTGTTAAACAAGCTGGAATTACCACAAAGGGACCCAATGAATATATTCAAGAAATAGAATTTGAAAACTTATCTCCAGGAAGTGTTATTATATTCAGGTATGGCAGAGTTCAAACTATCGACTTTGCTTATGTTTAAAATAGTTGACGTCTCCTGCTAATTTTAAATTACTCTTTAAAGTTAATCAATTTTCAATTAATGTTTTCAGGGTTAGTCTTGACCCACATGCACAAGTTGCTGTTGGAATTCTTCGACATCACCTGACACAGTTCAGTCCTCACTTTAAATCTGGGAGCCTTGTTGTTGACAACGCAGATCCCATATTAAAAATTCCCTTTGCTTCGTAAGTATGCCTTGTTCTGTGGAAGCTTGTTACTTTAATAGCTGGTGAGTGATGTGTCACTTTACATTTTAGCCCTTTTTCCTATTTGTGCTCAATCGTCTTGTTTTATAAGAACTTTTACCATTAAGGATATTCCCTCTTAATGCAAACTCTTCTTAGTGAAATAGTTGTATTCTAAAATAATTCATGGTGAAAGTTTTGTGTTTCTATGGAATGCTTATAAAATACGTATTCCCCCTTACACCTGCTCAAGTTACCTTGAGGCGCGGCTGAGAAGCCTGCATTTGAGTTAGCTCTGTGGGTAAGTCTTGGGTGGGGAGCCCACGGGCTCCCTGTTGAAAGCCTGCAGACAGAGCCGGCCCCAGCTGTGGGGACAGCCGCTCGTGGGGGCATGATGTGCCGCCCACGGTGTGCTCGCTGAGGTGGAACGAAGAGGGACAGGAGGAAGTTCAGTCACCAGGATGTGCGTTCACAGAAAATCCATAAGGACGTGTGTTCAATGATGGAGAACGGACATTGAGCGAGTAAAAGTGCAAGAAAACGGGGTTTCAGTTGTACTGAGCTACGGTCAGTCAGGAGCCTCACTGCGACGAGCAAGGGAGACCAGCCCGGGAAGGCTGGGCACTTCCTTCTGACCACTGTCGAGAAGCATCTACGCAGGAAAGTCCCGGTTCCTTGAGGGACCGAGCTGAAAGGCGGCGCAGCCTCGGAGACAGGACAATGGCCGGGCAGAGACCCCAGGATGCTTAAGCTTAGCTGTGGCGATTGAGCACCCCTTTTCTGGCGCTTTGATTGATTATTTTGAGTTTAAGATAATTAGCGTACAAGTTCTTGGCATCCAACATAGGAAAGTATAACGGAAGGGGAGAAACTAAGCCCAAACTAGAAAGATTAAAAAAATATAGATGACTTAAAGGATATAGCAACCAAAAGATTTCCCAGCGTACTCCTAATCAATAAAATTTGGCCCTTGATGATTTCCTTGTTTTGGAAGAAATGTTACTTCTGATTGAATTGTTAGCATATTTTATCCTTTAATTGTTATTTATGATGTATGTTGTTCATAACATGTATTATAATGATGCGTTCCTAAAACAGACATCGCTAAGATGTTTTATGGTTATGCTTCAGGTTTTGCTCTCAATTTTTACTGACGGCACGTGAACATCAGTACATTTAACCGGTTCCCCCATCCCTCACTCCCCAGGATTGCCTCTCAGCTCACCTTGGCCGAGCTGAACCAGGTGCTGTACCGATGTGAATCCGAAGAGCGAGAGGATGGCGGAGGGTGTTACCACATACCCAACTGGGCGTCTCTGAAGTACGCGGGTCTCCAGGGTAAGCAAGTAGAAGCATGGTTAAGCCTTTGGAGGTTTTGGGGGGGTTTTTTAAGTGTCACATGGTATCTTCTTAAGAAAAGCAAGAGCATGGGCTCAGAGTTAGACTGCTTGGGTTCAGGTCCTGGCTCTGCTGCCTACTCGCCTCCTGACACCTGGTTCTTCTGCCCCAATTGCTGCCTGTACAAAAAGTGAATAATGCTGCCAAGTGTATAGGCCTTTTTGAGGATTAAATGAGGTACTTCATTGAACTAACAGAGTGGGCTGTGTCTGCATAGGAATTTGAATGCTTCTCTTTGAGAATTACTTAAAGATATCCCTATATACCTCCCTTGGATACTTCATTTAGTTCCAAGGACCTCTTGTTAAACTTCCACATCGTTTCCAGAGTAGGCTTTGTTCTTATGACCCCCGGATGCTCTGGCTGTCTCCGAAGCCCGGTCTGTGGTTTCCTTCGGTCTTGCCTAAGTGTCGGTGAACCCAGCACTTTTCAACCCGGGAGACACGGACATCAGTGCCCTTCCCGGGCACCGCAGGGCAGGCACCGTGCCCGCCCCCTTGGACTGTCAGCACATTAAGCCCCAGAAGAACAAGACCGGCCCTTGGAAAGCTCTGCGGAGCCCGGGGACAGTGGCCCCTTCCCTCCGCGTGTCCCCGTAGCGTGGCTCGGGCCTGTGTTACCACGCAGAGAGCCACCGCAGACCATGCAGCTGGGTCCCGTCCATCCCCCAACGCCCCGCCCTGGGGACTAGACCCTGACAGCAGCCAGGCCAGGGGACGCGTCGCCACGGCCAGTCACAGAGCGTGGCCTTTCTGTGAATTTCCAGGATTGATGTCCGTGTTGGCAGAAATAAGACCAAAGAACGACCTGGGGCACCCGTTTTGTGACAACCTGCGCTCCGGAGATTGGATGATTGACTACGTCAGCAGCAGGCTCGTCGCCCGGTCGGGAGCCTTGGCTGAGGTGAGGCGAGCTGGCGGGCGGTCCCGGCCAGCCAGGCACCGCGGGAACTGTATTACCGCGTCACCTCCAACACTGACATCGTTCGCTAACCTGAAACATTTCCCTTCCTTTTTCACCGTCTCTCAGTTCTCATAAATGGATACCAGGTTGATAGGCTACTAGTTAGTGGAGGTCCGTACTTGGATATACCCTTTAAAATACACAGAGCCTATAAACCCACCAAATTCACTTTTTTTTTTTTTAATTTATTTACTTTTTAAATACATTTGTCTCTGCCTCCCCCCCCCCACCTCTTTCCCTTGCCCCCTCCCGCCTTCCCTCCCTCAGCTCTTCCCCTTTGGTTTTGTCCATGAGTCCTTGCTATATGTTCCTTGACTTTCCCCTTCCCTTCCCTTTCCCTGCCCCCGCCCCCCTTCACTCTTTAAATTGTTTTCCCAACAGGTCGGCAAATGGTTGCAGGCTATGTTCTTCTACCTGAAGCAGATCCCCCGTTATCTTATCCCATGCTACTTTGATGCTATATTAATCGGGGCCTACACCACCCTCCTGGATGTAGCCTGGAAACAGATGTCAAGGTACTGCCCAGCCTGAGCCAATCAGCTCGCCTGCCTAGAAACTACGCAGGGTCTGTTCACAGGTGCTCTGAGAAGACCAAAGGCAGCGAACTGTCAGGGGCTCCCGGAGCTGAAGCGCGCGTGTGAGCGCATGGCAGATTTATTAGCATTCTCCAGGATGGAACATACGCAAACTGAGACATTAAGATCTGTTCCCTAAAGCTAAAAGAGCATGTTGCTGGAAATTTTCATTGTTTTATATGATTCATTTCTATTTATTCATTGACTTGTTAAGTTCTTGAATACACTACTTTAGAACATACGTACACAGTTATGTTTCTAAGTTTTTAGTAAGAGGAAAATATTCTGCCCTTATTAATGAATGAAACTGGCCTTTAACGATTCGCCCTAGAGAGAAACCACAGATCGGGATGCGCCAGCCAAGAGCTGCCCTGTTGATCTGGGCATCGTCCCTGGGGGGGGCAGAAACCCCACCGTTGTCTCTCCGAAGTGAAAGCATTTTTAAAACCTAACCAAACTGAAAGTGTTTTGTCCGCAGACATTACCACGGTCACACATTTGCACAGAGACATTATTTGAAGGAAGGAAACTGAGTAAAATAGTCCCGCTAAAACTTTTTGAATCGATAGGTATTCGATTCAAAAATAATTGTAGTTATTATGCCAGGCCAGTTGCAGAGATCTGCTGCCCAGCAGTGTGCCTTCACCAACAATTCTGTGTGTGTACGTAAAAATCTGCTCAGAGGGGAGACCGCAGGGGTTCTTACCACGGTACATTTTTTAAATAAAGAAGAACACAATGTTTGTCTTCCTACAAATAACACTTTGAACCTGCCCCTTTGCCGCAGCTTTGTTCAGGAAGGCTCCACCTTCGTGAAGCACCTCGCCCTGGGCTCGGTCCAGATGTGCGGAGTAGGGAAGTTCCCGTCGCTGCCGCTGCTCTCCCCGTCCCTGAGGGACGTGCCCTACCGGCTCAACGAGGTCACGAAGGAAAGGGAGCAGTGCTGTGTGTCCCTGGCAGCAGGTAAGAAGTGACGTCCGAGGGGAGGGTGTGTACGTCTGTGACAGTCCAAGAGCAAAACTTACGGGGAAATGATGATTTCTTTAAAAAACTCACGATGGGGTAGCGAACCCACGGTCCAATACACAGATGATGTGTTCTAGAACTGGACACCTGAAACCTCTCCTATAATTATATCAGCCAATGTCACCCCAATAAATTCAATTAAAAAGTGAAGGAAAAAAATCCTCCTGATGTTATCCAAGATTTTATGTGACTATGTAGCAAAATGTCAGAGCTGATCGCTTGTAAAAATTAAACCGTGCTTACTATTTAATTATCACTGTTAAATAGGCATTTATATTTATGTGCTTTTTTTTTTCTGGCTGGTTAATCCTTTTCCGTGTTTCTGGGTTAATTTTCAACTCTTCACGTGTTTTATTTTTAAATCAGATTTGTTTTACTACCCTTATTCCATCGTATTACACTTCTTTCCCAATTTTTAAAAATTAACCCAGCCTGGTAAGTACCAAGAGATTATGGAAAAGTCCAATACAGCTTACAGAACACAAAATATGTAAGGTAAGCTTTTATCAGGTGTCTAACTGCAATCAAATGCTTTAACTGTACTTACTGACATTCTTTCCTGCAAGTAGTGTTAAAAGCTGAACCAGTGAACAAGCCTGAGTAAGCAAACCAGACTGAACGACAGGCTTTCGCTTTCTCCCTAATACACTGCAAGCTGTTTCCAGAAAGTGCTTGATATCTGAGGCCGTGAAAGTTTAGAACTTTCCAAACTACACTGAAAAATACCACATTGATATTACTATATGAATGATGATAGCAATAGTAGGGTCTATGTGATTTTCTCTGTTTACCCTTAAACCTGCATCTGCTCAGGCCAAGAACAAAGACCTACGGGCACCCAGTGACTCAAAAGAAATCACCTTCTCACTTGCAGTGACCATACAAACCGTCTGAATGTTTTAATTACAGAATTGTGTCTGAGATTTCTGCTCAGCTCTCTGATCTCCTTCTGGAACTTCCCTGTCCCCTGTGAATCCAGGCAGATGCTCATAAAACTGAACCGGCCATTGTGGGAAACAAGCCATAGGCAGAGTTCGCTTTTAAAGGCTACCGGTTAGAAGCCTATTACGTAAAACAGCGGTGATCTCAGCATGGTACTGTAATTACACGCTGCTGTATATAAACACTCCCGAAATAGAGGTACTAGGATCATAAATGACATACTGATAGGTCACACCTGATAGACTTACATAGACAGACATAGTGTAAAACAAAAACTGAAACTTCAAAGGTAAGTTGATAAATATAAATAAAAGTTCTAATACTTGCTTCTCTCACCCCAAGGGAGTGTCTTCTATACTTCATACTAACAAAACACTGGACCATACTCTGATTTGCAGGTCGGGTTTTTGGGGTCATTTACAAATGGACACCAAAGCCAGGAACACCTTTCTTCAATCACAGTAGTGAAAGAGATCATAACCCTAACTTTTGTCATAACTGACAAGGTAAAAATCCCCCAGAAGGCATGTGATCTGTAAGTCATACCTTTGAGGCCAAAACGTTTCCACAGGTCATTGCAAGAGGTTTTATAGTTTTGACTTCTTAATGAAGACAGGCGGCCTGTGTTTTAGGTCACACCCTCTCAAACTCACCCGTGACTCTGTTTATACTCGTACTTCCTACAAGGTGCTAAGTGGCCAAAAGCCCCAGGAAGTCTGTGTGGCAGAAACTGGTACTTGTGTGTCATCATCAAAATTATCATCAGCAACCATAGCTAAGCCATGTGTGTCAGACGTGCCTAATGTTTCCTTCAGTTCTGATCTTTCTTAACAAAGACAATGATGTCCATCCTCCAAGGTGAAGACTGAATAGGCAGAAACTTAAAGTGTGTACTTAGGATTTGCCAAAATTTTCTTTTGTCTTAGTCATATTCTTTCACCTCTCAATATACCTCGTATAGCTAGTCTTTTATCTCATTCATTCGATAAATTTTTATCATGTACATGGTACTAGGTACCAGTTACAGTTTTCAGTGATATGCTTTGGTAAACAAGACAGATGAGGTTTCTGTTATCTTGGATTCTATTTTTCTACTGAGGAGAGACAGTGATTGTTTTGACAAACAAGATAATGTCAGATTAACATATGACTCCATTGTGTTTCCTGTTAGGCTTACCTCATTTTTCTTCGGGCATTTTCCGCTGCTGGGGAAGGGACACTTTTATCGCGCTGAGAGGCCTGCTGCTGATTCCCGGACGCTACGTGGAGGCCAGGTAGGGGCTCGGAAAGTTGGCAGGTTGTGTCTGAGTGTTTCTCGCGTGCTCTTCAGACTTGCCCCTTCATCCACCTAGTCGGCATTCCGGAGGTGTGCTTCCTTGAAGTGTTTTTTTTTTTTTAATTTTTATTTTTTATTTTTCATTTTAACTTATTACACGTTCATAGGATTTCACAGGAGTGAAAATCTTTGAAGTTAGTAAGTTCTAGTCCCTCACAGGTCAGGTTATTTTCAGATTTGCTGATTTATATCAGTAAAACTAAAAAAGGTATAACCATGTTCATGCACTTAACATACCTCAGTTCCACGTGCATCTTTTGCCTTCAAATGCATTACATGGGCGCCTCTGGAAGGCAGGTCGGGACATGCAGGAGAGAAAACCACTTTGGTGGCCACACATGGCTGTTTCTACTACACGTGTTCGCGGACCAAGGTCTTTTGTAGTCAGATGTCAAGAGGAAGCCATTGCTCTGAACGGTGAATTGCTAGCACTCTGAGCTCTTATTAATTAATTGGGCATGTCACTATCCACACTGCGGAAAATAAAAAGGTTCCTGCTGCACTGTTATTTAAGAGATGAACATTAAACTGAGACATAAACTTGATTAAATCTCCAAATGGTTCTGCCAGAAAGCACTGAGACCTAGGCAGTTTAAATGACTTTCCCAAGGCCTGCAGAAGGTAACGCTAGAATTTAAGGCTGTCCTCTTATTTCTTAGTTTCAGGCTTTTTTTTTAGAATACCTTGCCATCTGACACTTTAAAAGGTAAAGTGTCTTTTACCGGTTTTTGGAAATTAATCATATTTTTCAAGGTCAGCTTTCACCCATTTATTTTCCTATGTGTTGGCGTTGCTCTTTTGTATCTGCTGTTTAAAGTAATAGAGTGCGTGTTTTAGTTTCTTAGATTTTGAAAAACCAAGGATTTCAAAAGTAGAATCTATTGCTGTCAGGGACCTGGAAAATCACCCAGTCCCCTGGCTCACCCTCAGGGTGACAGACTGTCCCCGAGAGGATGAGCCCCACGGGTCGCCAGGGAAGCAGCCAGGGCCGCGGCAAGCTCCCTGGCCCTGCGCCCAGAGCTTGCTCTACGGTGTGGCCACTTTCTACACGAAAACACAAAGAAACAAGGGCCGGAGAGGAAATGCGTCCGAAATGATCGTCACCCGGCGTGGCCTTGCTGTCTTCAATTTCTTAAGTGGTTGTTTTCCTGTCAAGTGAGCCGCCTGAGTCTGTGTTTCAGGAATATCATCTTAGCATTCGCTGGTACCCTGAGACACGGGCTCATTCCCAACCTCCTGGGCGAAGGGACCTACGCCAGATACAACTGCCGGGACGCCGTGTGGTGGTGGCTGCAGTGCATCCAGGACTACTGCCACATGGTCCCCAACGGCCTGGACATTCTCAAGTGCCCCGTGTCCAGAATGTACCCCACAGACGACTCTGCCCCTTTGCCCGCCGGCGCAGTGGTAAGAATCGCTTCTCACAATAATTTCTTTTCCTGAAAAATGACTTAGCTTCCGATATAAAAACACACATCGCTCAGAACCATTCCGGCGCGGCTGCGCGTCGAGCCTCTGCTGGGACTGTGCTGGAGCACACGCTTCAGGCCCGCCCCTTCTTACGGGGGGGGGGGTGAGGCGGGGGGCACGTGGTGCAGGACGGTCGGTCGTGGAGGTCCCACGGCCGCCGCCCAAAGAGCTGATCTGCTCAGCGCGTCTCGGGGAGGACTCTAGAAAGGAGCCAAAATGGTCCCTGCGCGGAACCTGACAATTAGTCATGTTCAGCAGAGGGACTTCAGCAGAGGTGAGGAGCTTGTGGGGAGACGTCGAAGAGACTGGGGCCGTGGAGCTCAGGGTGCAGCCCGGCAGAGCTTCGGTCTGGTATGGCTTTCTGTGCGGGGCGGCGGGCGTCCGTGGACGGGGAGCCAGGCCGTGCGGGGCCTTGGCACCAGTCCAGGGAGGTCACAGTGTATCTTCCTGTGGAGTGAGCTGGAGTCATTGATCACCAGAGCAATTCACTCTCACCGAAACAATACCACCTCCCAAGATTCATTTCCGTGTGTCAGCAAAAATATCAATTATTTCACGCACAGACCTGCGTAGTCAGGCGACAATGTATACAAGTCCACGTGCCGAAGGCTGGGGCTCGGGGGCTCCAGCTTTGCCCTGCCCCGCCCGGGGCCCCACCGCTCCCTCCGAAGGAAAACAGATGTTTTCACAAGACCTGAGCTGTGGGGCCTGGGGAAGAGGAGAGCAATGTCGTTTCTGATGGAGGGCGCTCTGTTCCGTCCCCCACAGGACCAGCCGTTGTTTGAGGTGATCCAGGAAGCCATGCAAAGACACGCGCAAGGCATCCAGTTCCGGGAGAGGAACGCGGGGCCACAGATAGACCGCAACATGAAGGACGAAGGTGCGTCCCTCCCCGTGGGCTCTCGATGGGCCCCGTAGCTGGCAAGCGCTTCATGGTGTGGGGCACTTCCAAAGGCAGCTGTGGACAAGATGAGCACCGTCCTTGGACTCACAGGCTTAGCTTCTAGAGGAGAGAGAAGATTTTCTCTCTCTTGTCAGCCCACGGGAAAGGTAGTGGGGGCTGCATTTATAATCATCATAATAAATGCTGATAATTGGGTGCTTTACTACTGTGCTACCACTGTGTGTGTGTTATTCCTGTTTAATAGCCCCAGGAACACTGGGGATGAGTTACATTGTTCCCATTTTATTGATAAGATGACCAAAGTGCCGTAGTTTTGTTATGGTAATAGGACTATGGACTTTTTTTAACACAATTGTAGTTAATATAAAATGATAAGCTTTTTAAGTGATCTACTCCAGATATTTCAGGTAACTCACTAACTCATTGGAAAATTTTGATACACACTCAAGAATCTAAATTTCTTGTACTTGGCACTTTAAAATTATATTTTAAACAATAAACCTTATTTAATTAAATTATTGTTTGTAGTGTAACACACAAATTTTATACCCAAGTGAGCTGGTAAGAAATCACTGAGAACATTTTTTATCCTTCAGTAAGAGAACTAAATAGAAATAGATTTTATATTTAAAGAGCGTTTTTGTGATAGTCCTGACTTATTTTAGTTTTAATTATGAACACTTAGTTAAATGTTGATTACAACATTTCAATATACAGGAAGTGATATAAAATTTACCTTGGAACCTGGAACTGATATTCAACAGCTACTTCCATTTGGCCACATTTTCTTTGGATTTTCTGTTTTGTTTTGAAAGGAAAGAAACCGTTACAGACACATCTAAAGGTTCATCTCCAGAATTATTGTGACTAACCTATAACCGGGGTTTCTGTTTCCATGTGTGCTTCTGTGCTTATGTGTGTTCATGCCTAAACTACATATGATAATATATTATGTAGTATATCTTCTGTATATTAGAGTATATATTCAGCATATTTTCATATAATGTATATATACACTATATATAATTATTTTATGTTTTTAAATTTTGTCCTATATAATCACATAAGACGCAGCCACATACACAGGTGTGGTTGTGTATATTAGCATTTTCCATATTTTAAACTTTTAGGGAAAAGGTATCTTACGCATATCCTCTTGCAATGCGTTCGCCCAATCATGTTGTTTGGGGGCTTTGTCGATTTCGATGCCTGTGAACCCAGTCCGTTCGTTTTCAGCGCCACGGGGAGGTGTCCGCTGTAAGCCTAAGGTGCAGTGCTCATCCGCGCCCCCACTCGGTCGTGGGGTGGAACTTCCTCGCCCCCGCCCGCAGCACTGCAGTAACGTCCTCCCACGAGGGTGCACGCGGGGAAGGGCTGCTCTAGAGCGCGCGTGGGGAAATGAAATCACCATGCGGTGGAGCAGGCACGTTTCAGCTTCGAAGGTCTTGCCAACCTGCTCTCTGCTCTCCAGAGTCATTGTCCTAGTTCATTGGTCGTCTTTTAAATTGTATACATGTCTTATTTGGCTTTTTTAGGTTTTAATATAACCGCAGGAGTCGATGAAGAAACGGGATTTGTTTACGGAGGAAATCGCTTTAACTGCGGCACGTGGATGGACAAAATGGGGGAGAGCGACAGAGCTAGAAACAGAGGCATCCCCGCCACCCCAAGGCACGGTCTCTTGCGCGCGCTGGTGCCGTTACGCCCTTCTCGCCTCAGCCTTGCCGGACCTTTCCTCCGGTCAACCGTGGAGTCTCCACACTAAGCCAGGGGAGGTCTCGCACCGCCTCTTCCAGGCCGCGCCCGCTGCCCGCTGCCCGCTGCCCGCTCCCCCGAGGCGCGCAGATGCGGTCCTCTGGGTCTGGGCCACCAGGGGGAGCGTCTGTTCCCTCGCGGAGGTTCCCGGGGTCGGGGGGAGGGGTGCGGTGTGGTGCGGGGGTGGATTCTCCGGGCGCACCTGCGTTTACGATCCGCCGCCCCACGGTTCAGACAGTTCTAACCTGCGGCGCCGTCGTTGTAACGTGCCCTTGCGCCCCCCTCGTAAACATAGAGAATCACCAATTATCCCCTCCTTTGTAAAATCCTTTCACTTTCTGAACCTTTATTCCCCCTAATTTTTTTTATCTTCTATCCCATCATTTCTTTTTCTGATTTCAAATACTGAATACAGTGTCAGGCCTGAGAAACTATGTTCTTTTTCTCAATTTTATCTTCGGGCAAAATTGTCAACGACAATTAATAGTACCTGTTCCTACATGCTTTGCAAATTCTTTTAAAAACCTGATTATTTTGATGTATTATGATCTCTTGTACTTCCCTTTTGTCTTTCCTAAAGCAAGCTCCCCAGTTACTATGTTCCCCTTCCCTGGCTTCTCCTGTGTCCATGTTTGCTTCCTTTCCTCTGGGACTTGGTTCTAATACCCTGATTCCTTACTTCTCCCTGTTTCCGGATCGTTCTTATACACCTTCTTGTGGAGTAGGAGAGTTTTATAGTTATTTTTATAACACATTGGTTATAGAGTTCATCAAAAGTGTTTATTGTGTGCTATTTAAGGAGTACTTAACTGACTCCAACTCAAAGAACAATTTATTTTTAATTTTAGAGATGGGTCTGCTGTGGAAATCGTGGGCCTGAGTAAATCTGCCATTCGCTGGTTGCTGGAATTATCCAAAAAAAATATCTTCCCTTATCGTGAAGTCACAGTAAAAAGACATGGTAAGATATTCACTTTATTTACAAAGAAGCTCTGAATATACTGTCTATATTCTTCACTGATGAAACCATCATTGACTCAATGAACTTAGGAAACCCTTAGGATTGAGAGGAAAAACCATTAGTCTGTTAGTAGGAAAACTGTAACAAACCTGGTTATTCACCATATTTTTATAGCAACTTCGAAATGAGATGTGAAAAGCATCGTTTTCCTGCCTTACTGCACTTACCACAGTGTGACTATCAGCAAGTTGTGTTTTTCTGAACAATTGTGTAATCTCTCTCTTTCTCCAACTCTCCTGTCCAATAGAAATCTAACTTAAGCCACATATATCATTTTGAATTACCCACATTAAAAAGTAAAAAGAAATAGGTAAAATTAACTGTGATCATAGATTTTACTAACTCAATCTCTGCTAAGTAGCATTTTAACATATCATCAGAATGTAATTATTCGTGACCTGTTTTGCATTCTTGGGGGCGTTACTGAGTCTTTGAAATCGGGATGTATTCTGTACTCCGATGCGCCTCAGCTCGGCCTCACTTTGAGTGCTCAGTGAAGGTCACTATCAACCATGTAAGAACGTGACCCAAAGGAAAACCAATCGGGGACCAATTGGCGAGAGTCTAATCCTTTCTTGCTAATGTCATGAAAGATCATTTTTAATTTCTGGCTAGTGCCCCTCAAAAAGCCCTGACACTTTCAAAAAGGGAGTAATTTACGGAAATATCACTCTCTGCCTGTAACTGCACGTGTGGGTTTCTTTGAATGCCTCGAACTGCTGAGCCCTTTTATCACGTTTCAGGAAGGGTGGTGACAGTGTCCTATGATGAGTGGAACAGAAAAATACAAGACAACTTTGAAAAGCTATTCTACGTGTCCGAAGACCCGTCCAACGCGCACGAGAAGAACCCGCACCTGGTCCACAAGCGCGGCATCTACAAGGACAGCTACGGCGCATCCAGCCCCTGGTGCGACTACCAGCTGCGGCCCAACTTCCCAGTCGCGATGGTCGTAGTGAGTGTCTTCCTGTGTTTAGACTCCAAACCCGTTGCGATAGAATTTATTTCGTTCTTTATTCCTGTTTGTTTTCAAGTTCATTGAATTGGTAAAAAGCATACTGTGTACTAGTTAGTTTTATGTGCTCTCTTAATGAATGAAGGCTTGTGCGTGTCACCTGTCACCATCAGCGTGAAAAAATTGAAAATGAAACGGTGACTAAGTGTGTTCGACATGTGCCCCATCATAGCACAGAAAAAATGATGAGGTTCATACGAGGTTCTATCAAGCCAAGAATTCTAGACCCTCCTGATTTTCTCTTGCCTTAAACTAAAAACAAACTCTCAGGGCAGTAAAATGGAGAAGGCATGTGTTCTTCTGGGCCCACCTAGCTGTCTCCACTTTGCCAACGAGAATGCTGAGCGCAGTTCTCTTAGTCATAGCAGGAGAGCAGATGCAGAGGCACAGAAAGGTGGCTTCCGTTCGGCGCGTGCGCGCACTTGATTCCATGTAACCCTCGAACTGACCGCAGACCCTCCGTCACCGGGTCACCGGCGCTGTCTCTCCATCTCCACGGCCCCTGCCGTTGGAGGGCGAGTCCTCTGTATTTCCTTCTCACCCCAGAGGCACGGATGGCTAGGACCGGATTGTGAGGCTTCTGCAGAATGGCCTTCCGTGCGCTCTGCCTTCCGTGCAGCTGGGACGGCCTCCTTTTGGAGCTGGCACGCTTCCTTGAAGCGACACGAGGCATCCTCGCCTCGGACAGCTTCCCCCGTGTCCCGGCGCAGAGCGCTGCTTCCCAGTCCGCCTCCTTGGATCAGATCCGGCTTAGCGCCTGCACTCAAATTCTGGCCCACCCTGGAGTTCCAAACAGCTCTCCTTTTCCAAATTTCTAGCTAGTTTGTGTTCCACCGTGAGTGGAAACGAATTGTTCAGTGATCTGAAAGCATTTGTGCGTTGGTTTCTGACACTCCGCAGGCCCCTGAGCTCTTTACTGCAGAGAAGGCGTGGAAGGCATTGGAGATGGCAGAGAAGAAATTGCTGGGCCCCCTGGGCATGAAAACTCTGGATCCGGAGTAAGTTGCAATGGGAGGACTCAGAATGTAGTTCGCATTCTACTTACCATGTCATTATAGTTAACCTTGGCATAAAAACTTGGATCAGATTCCGCTGGACTGTAAGTATTAAGGATGTCGTTGCTGCTGTTTTGCACTGACTACATACAATCTCCGACGTTGCATTCACACCGAGTTTTTAAAAATACCTTTTCTATCATTAAATATCGATGTTCAACATGGTTTTGTCTTGGTCCTGTACTCAGTAATTGGTAAGAGAGTTTTTCAGTTTGTAAAACTACTTTGCCACGAATATTTTCTAACAGCTGCATTTTCAGATTGCGAAAGTGACCGCTGTGGACATAGGAAGTATAGACACGTTATCTCCTCAGAGACGGTCTTTATTTTGCTCGGGTGCTGCCGCTAGTAGTTCCTTTAATGGGATAAAATCATGTGTATGCAGCTGTTTCCTAACTTTTTAAAATATTTAGACATGATCGATTCACTGCCCGTGATGACAGATGAGGATTTAACCCCGCGCCCCCGCCACTCCATCCTTTCTGGGCGGTCACACCACAATTTTAATTTAAACCAATTATAATGTTGTTTTTATGTTATATTTCTGTGCCATTTTATACTTTTCTTTTCCAACTTGTGTTTATTCCTGAGTTTTTAATGTCTTTTCCAGTTTTCAACTGTTTTTCTTTAAAGTGTGGTACCCATCGTCGGTTTGCTCTCTCTGTCGCTACGTGAGGGGGCCCCCACCCTTCGTAGCCTCTTCGTTGCAGGCTTTCCCGACTTCCCTGTGTATTCATTTCGGTCTTGAGATGGACGCTGTCTGTAGGCTGCCTGCCTGCGGAAGCACTCGCCGCCTTTGCAGGGGCTTTACGAGCCGCTGGTCAGAACTAAAGCCCACGATCAAAGTAACTCACGTGGCCAGTTCTGTCTCCCTCACTAAAAGGAAAAAAAGCGATAATTTAAATTAAACTGAGCATAGGTAACTGTCTCGTGTCATCAGTTGCAGTAAGTGGGTAACAGTCTGCTTGGTTCATAAGTGTGCGTAAATTCTCTATGTGGACTTAGTTGCTATTTGTAATCTGATAATGTCCCCATTTTGATTAATTTTAAAATAATTTCATGGAGAACTTTCAAAGAAACCTTTAGTTAGTAGTTAAGAAAACTTACCGTTAATAATCACTCATTCAAATTACTCAGTGTATATTTTAATTGTTGTAAATATACTAGAGGCCTGATTTACTTTTACCGACAGTGTCAGGGTGACTCCTTGAAGGCAAGATTCCGGAATATGTTAGTTTTTTGTATTCGCCAGTATTTGTTATTCGCTCCCTGACACGTTAGTAAAGTGCTCCAAACTCAGTATTTACTTATATAAGGTTTAAATGCTTTGAAAGGCAAAATAATTTGATTATTTCTCTTACCATTGCTATTGAATTTTTTCTGATGCTTCCTGTACAATGTGTGATGTTTTTTAACCTGCGTGTCACTGATTTTCCAGCGACATGGTTTACTGTGGCGTTTATGACAACGCTTTAGACAGCGACAACTACAATCTCGCAAAAGGCTTCAATTATCACCAAGGACCTGTAAGCACGTCATTTCTCTCTTGAGTTTTCACATGTTGTTTTCCCCCCAAACAGTTTTAGATACAGCTCTCTTTTTTCCCCTTTATAATTAAATCATCTTTTTCAGGAGTGGCTGTGGCCCGTGGGGTATTTTCTTCGTGCAAAATTGTATTTTTCCAAATTGATGGGCCCAGAGGCTAATGCAAAGACTGTGTTCCTGGTTAAAAATGTCCTTTCTCGGCATTACGTGCATCTTGAGAGGTAAGCCTTAAGAGGCGCGTGATCTCCGTGACTAGCATTTTGTCAGTCAGGTACCTGACGTGTCCTTAGAATTCACTTCTGTGTCCTCTGGTTGCCCGATGAAATCTGAAAGCTTTACCCTTTACCACGACAATTTCTGTGGTGTAAGTTTTAGCTTCCTTCAAGTAGGTTGGGTTATTCATTTTAGTCGAAGACTTTCCTGCATGATTTATACATGTGAAATAATCTTTCATTATAAAATTTAGCTGATAATGTGTTTTTGGATAGGGTTATTAGCACAGAATAAATACAAAACTGAAAGTATGCAGGCTGGCCCTTTTGAGTTAACTGATTCAAAAATACAGCAATACTTTTCAGAAATGCTTTCATTATAATTAAAATATCAGGGTTGGCCTTTTGACTGTTATTTCAAATCTCTTTGTCACATCCTTTGTTCTGTTAGCAGAAAAGAAAGTTTAGAGTCATGTTTCTTTACACAGTGATAAAATACGGTCAAAAGCTCTTAAAGTCCCAAATTCTAGATTAAACCTAAATACCTGTACACCTTACTGCCCAGAATAACTATGCGTGAACAGCGTACACGTTACCACCTCGGTTAGACCAGGAGGGACCGCCATCCTCCCCCGTGCATGGGCGGCGGCTCGTTGGCATCCGCGGAGAACCCGGCCCGCCGCGCGGCCTCCGCGTGGGCTGGAGAGTGAGTCCGAGTCTGTGACGGCGCCGCCCCTGCAGCCCGTCCTTCCGTGCCCCCGCTGTTACCATCACTCGCGTTTCTTTTCTCTTTCTTCCCTCCGACCACGGGAAACGGGAACGGCCTGCGCGGCAGGGCCCCTGCCCCTGCGCCGACCTGTGTCCCGCCCCTCCCACCGGCCGCGTGACCGCGCTCCCGTGACTGGCCCACTGGCTCCTCCCTTCGTAACCTGCAAAGACCGTGTCAGCCCGTCCTCAGGCGGGGCCCCTGCGCGCTGCTCCGAGGGGCGCTGTGGCTTGTCGCGCTGTGTCCCCTGGGCACACTCCCTGCGGCCTGGCCTCCCCTTTCCGTGCGCGTCCGACCCGCGCCGGCTCCGTCCCCAGGCGCAGCCCGGCCTTCGCTCTGCCCTCGCCGCGCTGGGGAAGCGGCTGGCTCGCTAGGGCCGCGTGCCCCGCCGTGGAGGCCCGGGCGGTCCCTGTCCCTCCAAGGCCCCAAGCGCAGGGCCGCTGCCGGTGGCTCCCGGGCTGTGGCCGCCAATCCCGCCGGCACGCGGCGGTCTCCCTGCGTGCGTGCCTGTGGCCAAACGTCCCCGTTTGTGAGGACCCCGGTCGCACTGGAGCAAGGGCCCGCCTGATGCCACCCTAACTAGCATCGTCTGCAACAACCCTGTGTCCCTCCGAGGTCAGGTTATAAGGTCCTGAGGGCTGGGACTTCACAGGAATCCGGAAGGGGACACAGCTCCCCCATCAGATGCCCTGGGACCCGACCTTAGTCATCGGCCACTTTCCTCTGAAGTAGCTCGAACGCTTGGAAACAGACGCTTTCTATGTTTTCCATTTCTTTGTGAGAGTTTTCAAAAATACAGTACTAGCTGTATTTTATTATTATTATTACTAGCTGACGTTATTATTAGTTATTATTCAAATTATCTCTGCATTTACCTAATGGAGTTATTTCCTATTTTTGTTATGAAACATTTCATAGCTACAGAAAAGTATATGTACCATAGCCATGCGTTACAACACCTCATGATGAAACTAATGTTCCCAACGTTCCCATGGTCTCCTAACCAAGGAGGTAAGGGGTACGCTGTTCACGCATAGTTATTCTGAGCAGTAAGGTGTACAGGTATTTAGGTTTAATCTAGAATTTGGGACTTTAAGAGCTATAAAAAATGAAATGTTTATAGAATTCTGTACTTTTAAATTTATGTTTTATATTTAAGAGCTTACACTGAAATTAAGAATGAATTTGATACAGTAATAATACTGTGTTCTGATAGCAAGATCTAACATCTATGAAACTATAAATAGGAATGATTATGGTACCTACCTTATAGTGCTTCTATGAGCATTAAAATGAGAAAATGTATATAAAGCACTTAGTGTAAGAACATGATAAATGCACAATAAATACTATTATTCAATAGAATGAGAAATTGGTATATTCATATTGTTTTTAATTGCCATCTTTCTCCTAATCATAATTGTGTGTTTCTTCACTGTTTCATATTCATTTTACATTAATGTCAAGATCAAACTTAATAAATCTAAGTAATTATAATTTGAGTCTCATAAACTTACTCCAAAAGGAATAAAATTAGACCAGAGAGATACCTGTCTCTATATACTGCTTGGAATGGTAGTTTCTTCTGTTTTTATTCCGAAAGGGATTCCTTTGTATTTGAAAGTCTTAAATCCCAAAGGTCAATATCAAAGAATAATTCCAATCTAAATTCTTTATACAAACATCTTCAGGATATCCTGTTTTATAGCCAATGACTGTGTATGACTGTTTTCTGTACAAAAAGGCAAAATCACCCGGCCCCTTTCCTGCTGTGTTACCTCGATAACATACATGTCAGACTGGGTCTCACAAAACGGCTTTTCTTTCCCCAAGGTCCCCTTGGAAAGGCCTCCCAGAGCTGACCAATGAGGACGGCCAGTACTGTCCCTTCAGCTGCGAGACCCAGGCCTGGTCGATCGCCACCGTTCTTGAAACGCTCTATGACTTATAGTCGACTCGTCGCTATTTATTAAGTGTGCAATCTCTTGTATTACAGGATGCAAGGACGTAATATAATGTAAATGCTTGATGTGCACAGGCTCAAGTCAGACTAAAAATCTCGTTCACGTAGTACTGATGCACAGTTAGGTGAAGACTGGAAAAGCATCAATTTTTCCTTTTTTTCTCTAATGTACAGAGCTTTTGACTTAAGTCAGAGAGAAAATTGCCGTGACTAATGGAATGTTTTTCTTTCAAAATCAGTAATAATTCTTCAAATGCCTACAAACAACAAGTTTGAAAAAGAAAACACGTAATCTTCCATTCGTACATAAGTGAAAATGAAATATGAGGATGTAATAATAGAAAAACAAGAAAAGTATTTTTAAATTGTGTTATGCATTCTCTTCAGTAACAACACATACTGAATAGGCTGTGGTTAATTAATGGTCTCACCTTTCTCTGTGTATTTCTAGCACCTTCCACACTGCATTCAGTAACTGGGTGCCAAGCAGTGGAAGTATCAACCTACAATGTATGTTCATAAAAGGGGCACAGATGTTCACATGTGCTTTTATTTTTCACTAATATATTAGTATGTTTTAATATAATAAATACCAACAGTATATTTAACATAATTGTGTTAATGATGTGTAGGATATATGAAAAAAACCACAAAACATTAGGAATTTATTTCCTAAAAACAGTTTTATAAAATTAGTGTTGTTTCCATTTCCTGCTACGAGATGGTTTACATTTTTAAAATGCAAAATGTTTGGCGTAGTTATGAGAACTTTAAAGAAAAAATGCTATATTAATTTGCTAAAACAATAACTATTTTTAGTTTGTGTGTAAAGGGTATTGATAGGTTATAGTAGATTCTGGTTCCTATTAACCAAAACCTACCACTGGCAAGTGTAGCATTGAGAATAATCTTGATATAATGAAAATACAGATATGAATTCAGTAGTTATCTGTAATTCAATAAAATCATTGGAAAAGTTTTTCATGTTATTTTAAAATAACTTAAATCTGAAAAAGGCATAAAACAAAGAAAGTTTTTAACATTTATGTGATTTGACATTTTTTAATAGTACTTGTTTTCTAGGTAGAATTTTTTTTTTTACTCTTTTACTGTTTTTGTCTCAAGAAAAAAAATAGATTATCATTTTAGTTGAAAGAAAGTAGTTGCAAAAGTCCCTTCATCACTATATAGCATTATCCAATGGTGTGTAGTTAAAATACTGGTGTAGTAGTGTTGTGCCAGAGATCACACACCCTACTGCCTTAAGTATGACTAAGAAGTAAAAATACAGAGGAAAAGGATGCAAACAGAAAATTCTGGGTACTAAAAATGCACAAATGCTTTGGATGTGAAATACTCATGCCTGAAAGTGCGTGGAAATTTACTAGGGGATTTTTGCCTGCATGCCCTTCTTCAAGGCTGACCCTGCTTTCGAAAGAGTTTGCAGGGGCTTAGCTTTCTGGTTTCCTGCCTAAAGCAGATTAAGCCTTACACATTTAAGGTCAGTTGTGATAGTAATCTGACTGCTATCTATAAGCACTTTAGTTTCCAAATTTCTCCCCCTTCTTCATTGCTCAGTGTACAGTACAACCTTCTCTAACCTTCCATGAGAGAGGGGAACATTAGTCATCAGGGTGTATGTGGCTTAATTCTACTTGGACTTCAATATAAAAGGTGGAAGAAAAGTAACTGAAAACCAACATATTTAACGAAAGCAAGAAGTACTGGCTGACAGTTAAATGTGACAAATAAATAAGATAATTAACTAAAAATAAATAATGAATTGACGATTTCTTAAACAAAGCCACATTGGGTTACCCATAGCACGGCAAATATCCACCTCAGCGAGAACGTTGCTGTAATCTGCACGGTCCATTTCAAAGTTTCAGAAGGCATGTCACACATTATTTCATTAAACATAATTAAAATAACGACTTCAGACTTTAGAGAGAGAAATGTCATTCGACTAAAAGATGTGTACGTAGGACACCCCGTTCCTGAGTGATGTGGGATGAGGTGCCATTGCGTTAGATTTGCAGACAATTGCACATCAGCGTCCTCTTTAACGTGAGGAGTGTGTTTGCCAGTTTAACCAGTGCTGTGATCGCCTGTGAAGATTCAAAGATGATCGAGGAGCAGTGAGACCTGTCACATCTATGGACCTTATAAGCCATGTGGACTGTCACTCATTTCTGATACGTCTTCTACTGTTACTTCTACTGCCTACTTGGTAGGCAGGTGCCATTCTTGTGTCTGCGTACCAAGACAATAAAAATCTTTCGCAAAGGTCTGGGTTTTGCTTTTCTTCCATCATTTACCGCTGAATTAATTTGTTGACACTGACTACTACCATTTATTTAAGATTTGTTATTTGGGGTTCTTATCTGTTTTGGAGGATGTGTAGGGGCAAAAACGGAAGGAAGAATTTTAGGCTCTTTGGTAATTTATTTAAATAGCCATGTTGACCAGAGGAGCAAAATAAACTTCTGATGTATAAGTAGATCTGTTGGGAACTCTGCAGTCTCCCGGTATTTCTTAAAACCTAGTCCAGGGCTGATTCGCCGGTCTGTAATCATCAGGACCCAAGGCCAGCACCTAATGACAAAGAATATTCTATAATTTTCCAGATAATGTCAACTCATTGTCTCCTGAGTCTGTGAGCTTATTTTAATCAGGAGTTTCTCCAAATTATTTTTCCTCTTGATTTCCCAAAGCCTGGTCTTGGTGAAATAGGAACTCAACATTTATATCATCCAAATGGATTGCAAATTTTATGGCTTGGTTAAAATAAGACCAAATTTTATAATTCATAATTTTATATTTTCATGTTAAAAATTTGTATTTTATGCTCACATTGAATTTTAAAGAGGCAAAACAGCTACCATTGATGTCTACACTAAGGCAAAATAGAAGTGTGTGCAGTCCAGTTTTCCTGAGCGTGCTTTGTAAGCTTTAGTGTCATGAAATTACTGTAGTTCCTTCAAAATGTCTGGTCCTACCCTGGCTGGTATGGCTCAGTGGAGTGAGTGCTGGCTTGCAAACCAAAGGGTCACTGGTTCGATTCCCAGTCAGGGCACATGCCTGGGTTGTGGGCCACATCCCCAGTAGGGGGCGTTCAAGAGGCAACCACACAGTGATGCTTCTTTCCCTCTCCATCTCCTTCCCTTCCCCTCCCTAAAAGTAAATAAAATCTTTAAAAAAAAATAAAATTGGTCCTGTCTGATTAAACAAGCTTTTCTCAAGTACGATATTTAGGTGTCAACAGACTCAAAAAGAGCCTTGGGGCTTGGCTAGAAAGAAATGATAAGGGTTTGCTCAAGGCTCTTCTGGTCTGCAAAGTGAAACCTCAGCTGGGCAATGCCCAGGGTGTTCCAAAGAAGAGAGAGGAGCTGAGGGCTCTTACAGTAAAAAGTTCGTTCTTGAGAAGACTCGGTCCTGCCTGCTCAGCTTCCACGTTGGTCTGAGCTGGTGAACCTCTAGTGTCCAGTGGTCTGGATCTGTGTCCGGAGGCCTTAAAGGGGGAAGCGGAGGGTTACCTGCAAGTCTGATGTATATCCCAGGGTGGGGGCGGGACGGGACAATTCAAAGATTTAAGTTCCCAGTTAAAATAAGGACGGTTTCCTCATGCCTCAAGCTACTTTATTTTAGCTAATTTAGCAGTTTGACTCTAATGACTCCATTTTATTTCTTAACTCTCTTCTTGGTTACATGACCAATGTTTCAATTAAGTCCTGTTACTGAGGAGGACAAACTTACTAAAATTGTGCAACTGACTCTATTGCCATTAAAAAAAAAAAAAAACAAAACAACACTCAGTATGTATTTATTCTGGAGGAGCCAGGCAGGGAAAAAAAAGATAAAGGTTTCATTTCTGTTTGCAAAAGCAGAGTTGACTAGATTATGATGAGTCATATATAACTTAAGGGAAAAGGGAAAGGGACCGGGACTCCTAATATCCAGAGAACAGCATTAGCATCAGTGATATTCCAAACAAAACCCACCGTCATTCCCCGCTGGTCTACCAAGTGCTATGTAATTCATTCTCGTTCCTCTCAGTCTTGGGTTGGCAGCCTCAGCAATCACCTGTTTCTGGACTAGGGTTCAGGAAATTGTAACTGGATCTACTGCTGGGGACTCAAAGTATAATTACTAATCCCATTTTAAAGAACAATAAATGTGACATTTACTTTATGAAACTAAATAAATATAATCTCTACAGAGACAAAATTCTTCAGCCTGAACATGTCATAATCCTGAGGCATAATAGTCCAAGAATATACCAAGTATATAGTCAGAATACACCAAGAATATGACAAGTTTATCAAGAGATTCAGTAAGAATGGAGCAAGTCCTAAACATTTGCGTATTCTTAAAACTCCTTAGAAAGTAATGTAAATCCTGTTTAAAATCATAGATTACTAGAAGACGCTAAATTCAAATTCAAGAAGGTTGCAACCAATTTAACATTTTAAAGAGTAATTGAAATTGTGGTTTATTCATTATATTTTGTCTAAAACTGGGCAAAGCAGCAATCTGGATTCCGATCAATAGAAACATACCAGAGATAGCGTGGATATTGAGGGCCATCTACAAACTTCTCATAGAGCATGCAATTTCTGGAATAATTATATTAATAACTTTTACCCATACAAATTTAGCCGAGGGAAAGTTAGGCGTCCCTTCTGATCTGGCAACTCTTCCCATGCAACTCATCAATAGCAACACATCAGATAAACCTCATTATTTCTAGAACATCTCTTTTGATAAAAGAACAAATTCTTTGTGATATTTAGGAGCCCTCTGGGAAATCAGTTTTAGGTGCAAAATATGTCACTTAGGATTTGATGTGGGGAAGGTAAAATGTCAATAATTGTCAGGAGGTTTGAACACTTAAGTAGGATCAGATCAATAGTTACTGGGAAACTATGCTTGGCTATGTATTTAAACTGACAATAAAAGATTTTAAAAGTACTCATAGAGTGTTAACATGATTGTAAAAAACCTTAGTTCTTAAGTGGGGGCCCTTGTCCTCGGAAATAATCAAGGACATGGTAAAATCATAAAGCACAAGAAATAATTCTGTTAAGACACAGAATCATTGTTAGAGAGGCAATTCCCCGGAAGGTAAAGAGAAATTTCTTACAGCCTGTTGCTAAGCAAATAAGTAATCCAAGATTTTGTGATTTTAACAGACATAAAACCAACTTCTAGTTTTGCATCAGGGTATTTGTTATCAGAACTTTTGACAATCTTATAAATAAATCCATCACACTTTAGCCAGCTTGGACGGCCAGTTACAGTTCGCTTCCTGAGAACCTCTACGACTTCCATTTGTACTCAGGTTTTTTCCTGCAGTTTCCTTCTCCTCCTAGAACAGTGTCACTTGCCCTCTACACAGACCCGCCCTGCACACCCTGCAAACAAGGCCGTCCCTCTGCCACTGTGGCTCTGAGAAGAATCCCATTCACAAACACTGACTTAGCTTCTACCCACAGTCACTTCTACTTTATAGAGAAAACTAGGAGTTTCGAGAGTTATGACCATTTGTAATACTTCAGCAGTTCAGCTAACAGAGCTTGTGAATATACATCTCCTGTTTGTAACCATACATACCCTGAAGTTGCAAAACTGAACACATTCACCAGCAGATCCAAATACATAGCCTCTCTGTATTATGTAAAGTGAGAGGCAAAAAGTATATAAAATGATACAAACTTTCAGTTATGCTCTGCAATTAATGTTTCAGTATCCTATTTAGAAATGATCTGAGTAGATAAATCCACTCATTAACTCAATTTAGCATCAATTCACAAGTTTAAGTTACCCAAAGATCTTGGTAACTATTTCCAAGTTTACATACTACAAAACAGAATTACTGTCGAAATAAAGTTTGCCAGAATAATGACTCACTTTGGTGAAACACAAATTGTCATGTTTCCTCACTTTAAACGTCTGGTAGAGCTAATGCTAGCTTATTTGATAAGTCCATACAAGTTTAGGAAAAACACTCAACTAGAATAAAAATGTATGCTGAAACTATATTTAAGGCTTATAACTTAGAAGACATAGCTATGCAACAATATTAAACTAATCTCATTTGCCAAAGATTTACCTAAGTAATCTGAACTCAAATTCTTAAATCATTTGCGTTGCTTCCTAAATAATACATCTTTTAGTGCACTGAAATTATTAGAAGATCAATTTCCTTAATTTCTGGGAATTTTAGGAATATATAAGGCTTACTTAGCTCTAAACCAATCCAAACAGATCTCTTTGAAGAAACTGTGTAATTTAATTTGGAAGGAAGGAAATATTACCCACTCACAGCCACATAAATGTAGATATTGACCCAGATAGAGTACGTAGAGCTTCAATTAAAACATTTCAGCTCATTTTGTATTTCAGCCAAGCCCAAATACAAAACCCACTGGCTCCTATAAAAGACTGTTCTCTTCCCATTGGGTGCAAATTCTTCATTGAGTTGACCAGATTCTCTGCAATCTTTCACCCACAGCAGCCAGATTTCTATAAACCACTGAAGTCATTAGCAAAGTTCACAAAAGAGTCAGACCACACAACCAGCAGAAGCGGGCACCAGAGATGAAGCCAGTGCTCCAAAAGAATGAAAATCAGATCCTGTGGTGCCCCTGATGGAGAGGAGCCTGGGACACAGGACCAGAAGTCAGGCTCACGTTGGCTCCCTGGGTCACCAGGGAGGAGGGGCACAAAGGGCTGAGGAGTCTTCACCTGGATGGAGCTTCTGGGTGATTGATTAGTAGCTGGATATCTCTGATATGAAGCACTAATGATGCCCAGATATTGACACCAAGCAGTTCACTACACCTCTCTCCCAATAAAATGAATGACACCATAAAAATCAGCCTAGTTTAAAAAGCAAGGATTATCATCATGACCTTGGATTTGGCAATAAGGGTTTAATATCCAGAATACACAAAAACCCCAAACAACCCAAATCAAGAATGGGCAAAGGACTTGAATAGACATTTCTTCAAGAATATATGAGAAATCAAGATGGCAGAGGAGTGAATGGAAGTCACACTGACCTCCTCCCAGGACCAATCTGGAATTACAACTAAATTGTGGAAAAGCACCTGGAACAAACAACTGAACAATAGTAAGAGAGGAGCCTTACAACCTTGGACAGGCAGAAGAATTGGCTTTAGCACAACCTAACTGGTAAGGAATGTGGTAGAGACTCGAGAAAGCAGGCAGGCACCCACGGGCGGCAGCACCAGAAGGATATTGAAACAGCCAGTTGGATCCCCCGAGAAGAGCAGGGTCTAAACCATAAGCAGGGATCCCCAGCCTGCAGCAGCAGAGCCCAGAAAGTACACAGATAACAGCCAGCTGGCTGCGAAAAGCGGCAGGGTTGCTCTCTGCCAGAGACAAGCGGCTGGAGACACAAAGAGCCAACACATACATTTTTATTTGCGGCCACTTACCCTGGTCTCCAGCAAAGGTGGGGGCAGAGTGGGCTAGAGACGCCTGAGGAGAGACAGAGGAAGGAGGGTTTGGGGAGAGAACTGAGAGAGTGGCAGGCGGGATCCCGGTGCTGACTCATCCCCCACGCGGCAGCAGCCATCTTGTTCAGGCAGACCACACCCCTAAGCCGCAACAGCGGGAGTGGACCCAATAGCCCCGCCCCCAGGAGGGACTCCACCCTGGACCCGTAGGGCTAAAGCCAGACTGCTGAGTGCAGAGTGATTAGATTAACAACTGAAGGAGACAGCCACAGACAGTAGATTCCTGGAAGTCTCAAACAGACTGCCTAAGGTCAGACAGAGGCAGTCTGTCTGACCTTACTATCAGCAGAGGCAGATCCAGAAAGAAAAAACAGCGGTCTCCAACCATAGAAGTTCACACCACAAAGTCAGGAAATCAAGACAGATCAACTTAAGAAGCAGAAGCAAAAAAGAAGGGTCTCACAAATAATGGGAAGACAAAGAAACACCCCCAATCAAAGGGAAAGGAGGATTCCCCAGAAAGAGAGCTAAATGAAATAGAGGCAAGTAAACTATCAGATATTGAGTTCAAAACAGTGGTTCTAAGGAAGCTCAATGAGCTCAGTGAGCTCAGAGAAAATTACAAAAAGTTACAGGGAAACTACGAGGAACTTACTGCAAACTGTATCAGCATAAAAAAGGACATAGAAATGATCAATAAGAGACAAGAGGAAATGAAGACTACAATTTCTGAATTCAAGAACAGAGTAGAAGGAATCAAAAGCAGGCTAGATGCAGAAGGTCAAATCAGCAAGCTGGAGGATAAGGTGGAGAAAAGTTCCCAGAAAGAACAAGAAAATGAAAAGACTCAAAAAGAATGAAGAGGCATTTAGGGAAATGCAGGTCAACCTGAAATGTAATAATATCTGTTTAATAGGGATACCAGAAGGAGAAGAAGAGAAGCAAGGGATAGAGAACCTATTTGAAAAAGTAATGATGTAAAACTTCCCTATTTTGAGGAGAGAAAAAGTCACACAAGTCCAGGAAGCACAGAGGGTCCCATGCAAGAGGAGCCCAATGAGGCCCACTCCAAGACACATCATCATTAAAATGGCAAATATCAAAGACAGAAAATCCTAAAGGCATCAAGGAGAAACAGATAGTAACATACAAGGGAGACCTGATATGGCCAGCAGCTGACTTTTCAATAGTAACACTATAAGCCAGAAGGGAATGGCAAGAAATGTTCCAAGTCATGAAAAGCAAAGCCCTGCAACCAAGACTGCTCCACCCAGCAAGGCTCTCAATTAAAATGGAAGGTGAAACAAGGAGTCTCCCAGACAAAAGAAGGCTAAAAGAATACGCCTCCACAAAACCAGTATTGCAAGATATGCTAAAGGGATGTTTTAAGAAGATGAAGAAAAAGAGTCTATGAATACCCAGTTCCTTTCACAGGCACCAATACTTGATATTACCAATATTTTTAATACTTAGTAACCTGATCATGACAATGATGTTATTTTAATTGTTACTTTATTATTTGTTGAAACTAAACCTGTTTTTGTATATTTCTTGCCTATTTCTATTATGTTTAAAAGGCTTTAAATGACTTTTTGGTATTCTTTATCCATTTTTTGACTAAATGTTTGTAGAATTTTTTCCCTAAAAAAAAAATCTGTTAACATTTTTTAGATGTGTTGCAAATATTTTCCTATTCTATTACTTGTCCTTTAACTTTTTTATATGCATATTACTGTATAGTCAAATGTTTAATATAGTCATATTGTCAATATTTTACTTTGTAGCTTCTGGGTTTGAATATTTTACTTCAGGGTAAGAAAATTATTATTTTTGTGTTCTCTCCTAAAACTCCTTAGATTTTACATATTGATTTTTAACTCACCTGAATATTTTTTGTATAATGTATGAAGTAGGGCTCTATATTTGTTTTATTTCAAGTAATGGTGGTCCCTGCATTTTATTTGTTGAATAAGCCTTATTCTCCCCATTGATTTGAATATAAATTTAATCATATATTACATTGTTAGACAGATAGATACATTTGTTCCTAGAGTGCTCATTTTATTTCATTGATCTACCTGATTATTTCTGTGCTGGTATCATGTTTTAATTGCTGAGACTTTATAATGGATATAAATTTATTAATATTTTATAATGGATTTTGACATGCCAAAAAAAATAAAATCAATCTGCATTTTTCAAAAAAAGAAAGAAGGAACTCCTACCTTTTGTGACACATGGATGGAACTGGAGAATATTATGCTAAGTGAAATAAGCCAAGTCAGTGAAAGACAAATCCATATGATCTCACCTATAAGAGGAACCTATTCAACAAAATATACTAATGAACAAAATAAACCACAGGCATGGAAACATGGAACAGACTGAAAGTGACCAGGGGGGATGGGGAAGGAGGACAATGGTGGAAAGAAGGGGAAGGGACTAGACAAAGAACACGTATGAATGACCCATGGACATGGACAACAGAGTGGGAATTGACTGTGGGAGCGGGGGGCGGGGGAAATGAGTGGAGGAGGGCAATGGGGGGAAAATTGAGACAACTGTAATAGAATAAACATGATTTTAAAAAATTATGTATCATTAAAAAAAAAAGAATATATACCAATGTTCAATAACTCCAAAACAAGAGGCTTAAAATCATGAGTCATCAGGAAAATGCAAATCAAAACCATAGTGAGATACCAATTCACACCTAGCAGAATGGTTATAATTACTGTCAGAAAATACTAAGTGGTGCAGTGGATGTGCAGGAATGAGAAGCCTGGCACCTTGCCAGTGGAAATGACAAATGCTTCAGCCATTGTGGAAGCTGTGGCATGTCCTCAGAAATTAAACGTACCAATTCCACTCCTCAGGCGCACGCCCCGAAGAATTGAGAAGAGGCTCAAACAGGGACTCATACATGAGTGTTGATGGCAGTGTTTTTCACAATAGCCAGAAGGTAGAAACAGCCCATATGTCTTTTGATGGATGAACTGAACAAAAAAGAATGAAGTTCCGATATGCACTACATCACGGATGAACCTTGAGAACGTTATGCTAAGTGAAATAGACCAAATACTACAGGACACGTATTGCACGATACCACTTTTTGAAATATCTACTAAAGGCAAATTCATAAACAACAGATATTAGACTGGGGCGGGGGGTGGAAAGCCACTGAGAAAAAACAAACATAGGGGCGGAGGATGAATGGAAATACACAGCTGACGCTGGTCCGTGGAGCAATGTTGAAGTCCCGCCACCTTCGCAGCAGAAACTAGGACTCGTGTTTCCTGAATTAGATGCTAATTCCGCTCTCTGCGAGGGGCTGCTGGGTTCACTGAGCTCTGTTTCCCCTGACTTGACCTCCTCGGGGAGGGTCCTCCCTTTTTTATTCTTTTCCTTGGCTATGTCTGAAGAGGGCATGGAGGACGTGTGTCCTTTGGAGGCTGAGCGGTGCCTGAACTCAGTTCCCGCCCGTAGAAGGCTGGAGGCCAAAAAGGCATTTCAAGTCCCGTCCGGGCTCTTGGCTTCTTTGCTAGAACAAACCTGGCTTCTTACTGGTGTGATGCCGGTGAGCTTCATTTGCCAATAGCCATACCCATGGTGCTTTCCTTGACACATCTCCATTTACCTCTCTACATAATTCGAGGTAGCTTGTACCCATCGAGCTTGGTGGGGGAGCAAGGCTTTTGAACATTTGTTTTCTAGTCTCCTCCTGGCTACAAGCATACTAGGTTCCTTACTTAACTTCCAAGTTATTGTAGGTGACAGTTTTATCAAATTTTTCCAGTGTGTAACAGAGTTTACCATTATTCCAACTTCTACAATCAGCTTACTTTACCCTGAAGCCAATGCCACCAAAGTCAGGTTGTTGTTAAAACACGCCCCGTCGCTGGCCATCACTTTCTGTATTTATCGATATATGTTGGGTTTTTGTCAAAATCTTAATGACGTGGAAAAACAAAGGTTTATTTCTTGGTTGTGCGGTACGTCTCCCGCAGGTCACCGTGGCCTTCGCTTTGCTTCTCCTCACTCCAGGACACAGGCTGACAGAGCCGCCATGATCAAGAGATTGCCAAGCTCAGAAACAGAGAGAAAGAGTCGCACAGGCTCACACAGGGGCGATTCAGTGCTATGACCCGGAATGACACCCATAACCTTCGCACTGCTGATTGGCCGGAACTCATGTGGTCCCACTCAACTACAGAAGAGCCAGGAAGTACAACCCACCATGTGCCCTGAAGGCAGAGAGTGGCAAACACTTGGTAAGCAGCATAATCCGGCTGCATGTGAACTGTTCAAATGTACCGTAGCACCACCGGTGGCCAGAGGCCCGATGTCACTGGAATCACGTGCAACCTGTCACCCATTCCCAGACTTAAGAGGCCCCTGACCAGCCTCTGATAGCACAAGCACATACTGCACACCTTTCCCCTAGTCGCCCACAAAGGAACCTGCGGGGACTTTGTCAGGTAACTGTAGCAGGTAAACGGGAACCCCCCAACTCCCATTTACAATTTGCCTTGACTCTGAGATAAAACCAATTCCTTGATGTCCAGGCCACCAAGTCCATCTGCCAAGCAGGGACTCAGAGCGTCGGGGAACAACTGCAGCTCTGAGCAGACCCGGCGAGCGAGCTCCGTGCCGCAGCAATTGTCCAGGATAGATCCCCGCCCTCCCCCGCCCCCGCCCCCTACCGCCCCGGTTGTGAGTTTATAGCTGCAACGGATGGGCTGTCTCCCACGAAACCACCCCCTGACCCCCGGGCTCAAAGACTAAGTCAGTCTATGGAAAAGGAAAAGCCTCTCAGAAGCCCCTTCTGGCAAATGGAGGGAATGAAAAGCAAGTTCATTCAAACCCGTCAGGTGGATGTTGTGTAGAGTGTTAAGCAATACAGATCCATGTCAAAGCAAAAGGGTCACATGACTGCTACTGATGTCACGGAAAGGACCTCAATGAACTCCTCTTAAATCTAAATGATGGACAAGCAGATAATCTTTCCTTGCCCTGAACAACTAACAACAGGCCAGATTCAACTAATTGGGCAGCTTGAAGGAACCAACTTGTTTTTCTCGTTCATGCGCTGCGATTCCAAGTCAATAGTTTGAAGAGCTGCAATTGTGTCGCAACAAAGCGCATGTGGCACCTGGAAACCTGAGGTTTAGTTTTCTAAACGCTGACTTTTTTGTGTGTATTTTCACTGTTTTGAACAGACATCTTTTTAAAATATCACCACAGTCCCCACTCTTTCCTATTTGTTGTCTTTTTTTTTTCTTTACTGAGACTTTTTAAATTGAATTTATTGGGGTGACATTGGTTAATAAAATTATATAGGTTTCAGGGGTACAATTTTATAACATATCACCTGCATATTGTATTGCGTGTTCACCACCGCAAGCCAAGCCTCCGTCCGTGACCCCTGACCCCTCCTTCACCCTCTCCTGCCTCCCCCACCCCCTTCCCTTCTGGCTCTTACTGAACCTTAAGCCACTGAAGTCCCTAAGCCACCAGCCACGGCTCTGCCTGAAGATCCTGATTGGGGACAGTTATTTTGTGTGCATAATGCTAACAGCATCAACTGTTCCAACATAATTTGATTTGGTCTTAATTTCTCTGGGGCACCGTGGAAAACCTTTGATTGTGCAATGTTATAATGCATTCACCCTTTCGACAGCGTTGCCAGATCTTGCAAACAAAAACCCAGGCTACCCAGTTAAATCTGAATTTCTGACAAATAATGAATATTAATATAAGTATATTGCAAATGTAAGTATATGCTTTAGTGTTAGTATATTGCATATGCTAAGCAGTTATTCTTTATTTGAAATTTCAATGTACCTAGACGTCTTAAATGTTATCTGGCAATCCCAAATAGCTACCGCTGAGCTATATGGTCCTGTTTGGCTGCTGTCCTGTTCTCATTTGTCTGTCTTCTGGGTGACAAGGTTTGGACTTTGAGATCTGAAGGCCCCATGTCCTCAGGCTGCTGTTTCTCTCTCCTCCTTCGTGGGTGGACAGCTCTGTTTTTACTAATACCTCTTGTCCCTATTTTTGCAAAAATAGCAAAAATATTGTTATTTTTGCTGTCCGCCACCTTTTTTCTAAGCTGTGTTCCTTCCGTTTCTGTATTATTTTCCTTCCTATGCCAGCCAAGCGTGGTGTCTTAAAGCATGGACTTTATCGGCAGACAAATTAGGGGTTGACCCAGGCTTGCCCTTCAGTAGATACCAGCCCTTCAGGAAGCTACTTCCTGTCTGAAAGCCTCAGTTCCTCCTTCTGGAAAATACAGGTACCAATGCCTACTTCACGGGGCTGTTGTGAAGGGTAAATGAGATGATTTGGGCAAACTACACAAAGGTACAATCCTTTCTAGGTTCTTCTCATCTTCAAGCTGCAGGCCTGGGATGCGGACTTGGCTTCTTGGAAAGGGCTGGGACGCCTGGAGTTGCAATTCCGGCTCTGCTGCCCTTCTCTGGTGAGCCCTTGTACTGTGTGCTTGGCTTGGACATTGTCACCCAGCAGTTCAGCTCAGCTCAGGAAACGAGTATTAAGTTCATACCGCAGGCTGAGCACTGGTGCTGGAGATCCAGAGATAAAGCGGCTAGTGCTGATCTCGAGGAAAGTGTTGGGCGAGGGGTGGGGGCGGGGGTAGATATAAAACAGATCGGAGTACAATGAAGTAAGTAAATTACCTAGGTATTCGCAGGTTGCCCCAAGATGCTATCAGAGAGCAGAGGAGCTCAGAGCCCTGGGAGGAAGGAAGCGAGAAGGGCTGCTGGTTTGGGCCACCACCTGGACACGCCTTCTAGCAGACAGCGGGGTGGCGGCCTGCACCGGAGCAAATGTTTGCGGTCAGCGTCGGTGACTGCCATCCTTACAGGCCCGACGGTTGTCTGCTTCCTGGACCCGCCTCCCCGCAAAAAAGAAAGGCCTTTGACCCCAAGGGCTCGGCCTTTCCTTTCGTAAAGCAACGCCCTGGCACCTCCGCCACAGGACACAGGTGGCAGGCGGCGGTGACACGACGCTGACGCCAGCACTGGGGGCCGCTTCGCTTTCGGGACGGAGCCGGCCAGAGCCGAGCCGGGGCCGCCACAACGGAGCCGGGAACGGCGTCGCGCGGGCCGCGGCGGCAGCCGGAGCGTTTGGGGGACAGGACCGCGGGAACCCGGAAACGCCCGCGCCGCACCGGGCAGGCGGCGGAGGGAGCGGACGGCGCCGCGCGGCCGGGGACCCGGGGGACGCGGGGGACGCGGGGGGCCCGGGGGGCACAGCAGCCCCGGGCGCCCGACGGAGCCGAGCCGTCGCCGCCCGAGCGCGCAGCCGGCCGAGCTGCCCCGCAGGTGAGTGGCCGGGAGGCGGAGGCACGCGCGGCGGCTGCGCGCTCTGCCCGCGGGCGCAGGACAGCGCCGGGGACCTGGAGCCCGAGCGCGGCGGGGGTGGGAACAGAGGGAGTGACCCGCCGTAGGCCCCGGGACGACGTGTGGAATGTGCTGGGTAGAGGAGGAAAGGGGCCGGAGGAAAGGGGTGTGGCGGGCGGAGGGAAAATGCGGTGCGCGCCTGGCCGCCTGGCGGGAGGGCGGTGAGGGGCGGGCCTCGGCGACCCGCCGTGACCCCCCCAAGTGGCTCCGTCCACCGGCCGTGCTCCGCGCTCCAGGCGCCGCGGGACTGCTAGACATGGTAAGGTCGGTGCGGAGGCCCGGTGGGATGCCCGCCCGGGTGGGATCCCCGTGGGAACCGCGCGCGCGTCTCTGTCGGGGGAGGCAGGATTTTAACTAACATACTTCTTCTGCACCGCTCCGGGACGTCGGATAAATGAATGAAAGCGCACTGTTAAATGTAGCAAGAGGCCTTGCTTAGTAAGACACTTCCAGCGTATTACTTTATAGGAGAAGACTATTTTGTTATGTTCTATTACCTGCTGTATTTAAAAGTGGAACAAGAGTGTTTTGTTTTGGATACAGATGAAGTTGGGTAGCTTCCCCCTCGGTGCCCTCACTCACTTTCACGGGTAAGCTCTGGTGGTTTCCTTTTAAGGGAATGACTTCTAAATTTCCAGCCCTTATTTTCCTCCCGAGTCTTGGTTCTACTTATGCGTCTCAAGTTTAGTTCTTCTGTTCCTCATCCCCACCACGTCTAGGCTAAGTCCGGCCCGTCTCTCTTACCTGCGCAAGAGCAGTGGCTTACAGGCTAGACTTGCTGCCCTCGGCTGGTCCCCTGCCAGTCTCCCCTCCTCCCATTGCTTCTGAAAGCCGGACGTCTTAGGCTTTCTTTGGTCGCTGTTTCCTCAGAAATACTCAGTGACTACTGGCGCCAGAATAAATGCTAATTATTTAGGGCGGCATTCAAAGCCCTTCCAAACTGGGAGCTGTCCCTGCTTCCAGTCAGATCAGTATGTCGCTTGCTTTCTTTTTTGTTTTTTAAATTGTTTTATCTCGCATAGCCTAATTTTTAGCCAAACTGGAGAGTTACTTTGAAATGTGATTTCTGACATGTGCGCTATGCCTGCCTGCCCTGGTCTTTGCTTACATCCTTCCTACAAGGAAGGCCTTTCTTATGGCCCTTCTAGAAATTCTACTTATTCTTTAAGACCTTAAATGCCACCTCCTCCTTCTGGAGCTTTCTGAAGTTTACCATTAGTCCAGAACATTCTTTTTCTCTTGTGTGTTGAGCTTTAGAAATCTTGTTTTACTTGTTAAATTTGCATTTTACTGTGGTTATTTGAGGAATTTATCCCTACTAGAATGTAAGCTTTTTAAAAGAAGTTATTGTTATCTTTTAAATTGGTTTAGCATTTCAGTACTTGAGCACAGTGTTAACATATATTAGACTGTTAATAAATAATTGGTACAGTAAATCATAAAACAAATTCTTATAGTGCTCCTGGAAGCAAAGATGATGCCTGTGTTATAGAGTAACCTGACTTCAGACTTTTATGAATAATCTCATATTTGAAAGTGCTTTTTCTGTTCCATGTTTTAGTACCTCATTTGAGCCTAGTAATAAATTTTTGAGGTACTATAGTTGTTCTCCCCCCATAGGGGAGGGAAAATAATTTTCCCTCTACTCTTCGGAGTTCTTAGCTGAAACCCCATCATAAAAGACAGGTTAACAAGAGAAAATGAGAAATGTATATACATATATACTTAAGATGCATATGAAGTGGTAGCTTAACATTAGATTTCAACCCTCTGCAAAGCAAGTATATCCTAAGTGTTCTCTCACCGTTTGGGAGTCCAGAAACTCGAATTAATACCTCTGGGCTGATCTCAAAGAGTCCGCGGGCCGCACTTCCTCCGGAGGCTGGGGGTGGTCCTCTCGTTCCTCCTCCAGCCTCCGGCGCTGCCACCCCTGCCTGGGTGGACGGCGCGTGGCAAGGCCGGCCGCTTCAGATAAGTCTCCTGGTCTCCTCAGTGCCTTCTCCGCTTGTGGGTCTGTATTTCCCTCTTGTGTCTCTCATGAGGACCCATTGGCATAAATTCTTTCTTAGCTAATCCATGATACTCTTCCTATCTCAAGATCTTTAATTTCATCTGCAAAATCCCCGTTTCCAAATAAAGTAACATGTAGGTTCCAGGGCTTACAACCTAGTATTTGGGGGGAGGGGACATTATTCAGCCTACAAACAATCCTCAAGCGTACATATTTTATATCGGGTCATGTCCCAGGATATGGAGGCTGTAAAAATAGAGAATACAGTGTCCTACAACCTTGTAAGTTGTAAACTCAATTTGCTTTTTCTTTCAGCCTAACACAGGATCAAAGATCCTAACACCGGATCTTTGGGCTTGGTTTTCAGAAACGTTGACTTTGCAGCTAAAGGAGACACGAAGATGTTTTAGGGCAGGCATGGGAGCTTTCTAACTCTTTACTTGGACTGTGAGCCTGAAGCTCATTGTTTCTTCCTCCAAGTTTTCTAGCTGACCTAGAAGCAACCCATGAATGCCACTACATGCTGATTTCCAATAAGACGTTTGTGGTGGCATCCGCTTGATCAACCTTAATTACAGGTGATAATTTATGCAGTGCTTCCCTTGGCAGACAAACCACCAGTGTCTCCTGGATTTGGGGAAAAGGTTTGAGTTTCAACAAGTTGACATAATTTAATACAAGGTACCACACTTCCCTGGGATATTTTTCTATTTTTCTATTTCTTTTAAATATCACCCCAGGATGTATTTGATTTCAGAGAGAGGAGAGAGAGAGAAACATCGATCAGTTGCCTCCTATATACACCCCTAGCAGGGATCAAGCCCGCAGCCTAGGTACATGCCCTGACGAGGGATTGAACCTGCAACCTTTTGGCATGTGGGACAACGCTCCAACCCACTGAGCCACCAGCCAGGGTCAGACTATTTCCTGAATTGTTTGAGCAGCGTATGTCTCCCATGGTAGAGGATAAGCTCCATGAAGAAGCACTCTGTCCTGTTCATCGTGTGTACCCAGTGTGCATCACAGTGCCTGGCCATAGTGAGTGCGTGTTAAGCATTGATGTCAAGTTGTGTGATTGTGATACCTTCATTTTTCACATCTGCCACCAACCTCCTTAGCCTTGAACCTCTCCTAATGGTTAGTGCTCGTGGACCCTACCAGCTTCTACACTAGTGTCTGTTCTTTGTAGGATACGTGGAATTGCTCTCTGCCTTGGACGGCACGTGGCAGGAAAGGCCCATAGAAGGAAGGAGTAGGGAAGGCGAGCGCCGGGCGGGGCGGGGGGCGGGGGAGGGGGGGAGGCGCGCCTTTCACATGGCACCGCACATCCGCTGCGGTATCTTCCAAATCCCTGACTTTATGAGAAGAGAACGTCAATACTGAACAGTTTTTAATTGAAAAATTAAAATGTAAATAAGTTTTATATTTATATAGTTGAAGAAATATTTATTTTACCTGAATGTAGCAATGGAAATTCCACAGGCTGTGAAAGACCAAGGTAAAAATTAACTTAAAGAAAGTTGACATTATCTTATATAAATAGTCACCTGACACCTGGAGGAAGAAAGGGAAGGAGAAACAATAAAAAGCTATCTAATTTAGGCTGTAACAGGAACCGGAAATGGTAAAGATGAGTGTGTTGTATTATTGAGCAGGATTGTACTTTAAGCACGCAAGAGTGGAACTAATTGAGTGGAAGTCATCATTTCTGTCATAGAAAGAAAACTGAATATACTAATAGTGTGAATTACCTTTGGCTCATTTATTTCACTTTTATAAAAAAAAATAAGTTTTTTTGATTTTCCACAAGATTATTATGGATTTCAACTACAACACATGCTTACTACTTTTTGAGAATACTCTGCCTGCTTTTGAGGTCGTGTGAAAAGAAGGAAAGCTGGCGTGATGAACTTTGTCATTGTTGTGCATACAGCCCCAGGCTGCAGTTTTAAGGATTTGGCATCGTGGAGACAATGGACAAAGACTCGCAGCCGAGGGCGTGGCAGCCCCGTGTGCGTTGTCCTCTGTGCGCTTACACCCGTGCTGTTCTGGCTAGTGTAGAATGAGAGCCTGCATTTGCACAGCACTATACAGTGACTTGTGTGTTTTCGTAGGTACTCTCCTAGATTATTATATTGTCCTCTGGGAGTGTGTTTCAGGACCAGAGTTTAGAAGATGTAACTATCGCTCACTTTAAAAGTGATAAGGTAGAAATTTAGCCTTTTATAATGGAAAGAAAATTGATTTGCAGAATTTCTTAGGTACTTGGTCATCTATAAAAATCTGTATCCATTTTATTGTCATTGTAAAACACTGTCTAAACATTTAGTTTTTTAGGACTTCTAGTGGCTGGAGACATGTATCAGCAAAATGCAGATTTTGTCTCCGTAGAATGATGAGCCTCATACACAGACCCAAGGATGAGACACGTGGCTAAGGCGCAAGACTGTAACCAGACGGACTTTCAGATTTCCCTCCAAGGACCTCTCTGTGTTTGAAAAGATGCACAGAAATTATTAGTGTGTGGTGTTTGGAAGGTTCGCAACTTAGCGGATGCCTCCGCAGCGCAGTTAACGATGGCATGACCCACGAGTCTCTCACTCCCCCTGACTGGCGGGGGCGCGGCGGTCCGCACCGTGTGCGTCGCTGACGCACGCACTTCACGTGGAGTGGAGCGTTCGGCCGCGGGAGCCAGTGCGGTGCTCAGACAGTGCGGTGCTCAGTGTGGGCGGACCGGCTGGCGCCGCACTGGCAGCTCCATCAGTGAAAATGGGGGACATGGGACGAACACGCCGAGGGGACCGAAAATACGCCTCCTCACGTGTTTGTAAAACCTTCTTTCTTAAATGACTATTAAACAGTTACTGAGAACGTCTTTAAATTCTAAAGAAGCTTACCGATATTTCTGGTACCAAATGCAAATATAAATTCTAATCAAGCTATTATTATCCATGCTCATCAAATCCCAACGAATGAAGCTTAGATGAAGGAAGTATTGTTGTACTTTTCTCCCCACAGAGGTGAGAAGGGATTTAAAAATAATAAACTGACTTTATAAATATCAAATTCATCTAAGTACCCAGAGGAAAAAGAGTGATTGGAAAGCAAATACAAGATCCATTAGAGTGACTACCAAACCTTGTAATATTTCTTTTATGTAATATTCTTTTAATAGGACTTTTAGAAGTCCTAGCAATGTGACTGCTTGTAAAATCAGGGGATTGGCCCTGGCTGGTGCGGCTCAGGGGGCTGAGTGCTCACCTGTGATCCCAAAGGTCGGCAGTTCAGCTCCCAGTGGGGGCATGTGCCTGGGTTGCGGGCCAGGTGCCCAGTAGGAGGCGTGTGCCAGGCAACCACACACTGATGTTTCTCTCCCTCTCTTCCCTCCCTTCACCTCGCTCTAAAAATAAAAAAATAAAATCTTTACAAATACATAAAATCAGTGGGTTTAGGATACAAACCTGCCAAAGATTAAAATGAGATTATTTTAATCCAGTAATTATTCTAATACAGTAATTCATTATACTAATATCCTAGTTCACTAGTCTATTAGTACAGAACACTAATATAGTAGTTCATTATTACATGTTATACATGACTATATATATTTGTGTGTATGTATATATACACACACTCAAAGTTTACAATTTAAAAATCCAGACAAAACTTCTAGAATATTGAAATTAGATTAATAGAATTGTGTGTGTGTGTGTGTGAGAGAGAGAGAACTGGAAGAGACTTGAGAAATCATAAAATATTAAATTTTACAAAAATAGCTTAAAATATTCTTGGCTTATGTACTACTTAGCCAGTTGAAAAATTTGAGGAAATTGGAACATTTTTTTAAACTGCTTTAACTTATAAAAGGAAAAGAAAAGGATCCCAAATGTTCACGTGTAGTGTGAGGATGGGTAAAGAACTCCTGAACTATTTTTCATCTTCTGTGTGAGTGAGTCTAATTATTTCAGGAGTGTTTACCGTTCCCTGCGTTGGGGCATTTCTATGGCAGCTCCTGTCAGGTAACCCCGACATCTGTGTCAGCTCCATTATCGTCTGTTGGCTGTCCTCGCTCATCCTCGTTGCGGTGTTTCCCTGCTCTTTGGAGTGGTGAGCACCCTCATTTCTGGACTGTATCCTGGGCATTGGGCTTGGGCCCGCGCCCTCGGTTCTTAGCTACTCCTCTGTATCAGCAGGCAGCCCCTGCCGGGGGAGGCGGGCTCTGCCTCCTGCGGGCATTCCCCTTGCAGGCCACGGGGCTCTGCCCCTGCCTTTGTGGCGGCAGCTCCTGGTGGGTGGGGCAGGCGGCCGCCTGCTGTCCTTAGTGCAGGGTGGGGACGGCAGGCAGGTTACAGGCACCCAGGTGGGAGGTTGCGTCCTGCAGGGCCGCTGCCTCGGGTTGCTCCTCTGGCCGGGGACACGGGCTCCTCTGGCCAGGGACACGGGCTCCTCTGGCCGGGGACACGGGCTCCTCTCAGGGCTTTTCTGCTGCTGACCTGCCCCTGTTGGTGGTTCCGGGCTGTAAGCTGCTGTAGCACCAAGGGCAGACACACAGGTGGCAAAAAAATCTCCAGGGAGTTCATGCTGGGTCATCGCTCAAGGTCCTGGTCACGAGCCAGGTTTGCCTGTTTTCCTCACCTTTCAGAGTTCTCGTTGCCGAGGGCCGCCTTTGTGCTTGGGCCAGAGCAGGAAGGGCGGGCTGGTCCGGCCGCCCTCCTCCGGTCCGGGACCTGGCGTCACTTGCTGGCTTTAATGTGCCCGCCTCTGTGTTTTCTAATTTTGTTTATTTGCCCTATTCATTTTGTTTTTCAGGCAGATGCAGATAAAGCGATGTCTGCCAACCTAAAATACCTGTCCTTGGGGATTTTGGTCTTTCAGACGACCAGTCTGGTTCTAACGATGCGCTATTCCAGGACTTTGAAAGAGGAGGGGCCTCGCTACCTCTCCTCCACCGCAGTGGTGGTCGCTGAGCTCTTGAAGATAATGGCCTGCGTTTTGTTAGTCTACAAAGACAACAGTAGGTACCTAGGCTCTTGTGTTTAAGTCGCTGAAACTTCCTTAACTGTTTGGTGTTCTTTATCTATAGCCTACATGTAGCTCTATGTTGTTAACTGCACATTTGAACACTACTGCGTTAGCTAATGCCCGAGTATTACGAACATTTCAGTACTTTTCATTGTATTAGGACAGTTTTAGTGTAATAATAAAGGCATTTTGTTCTAACCTATATCATATTCATGTCTCCCAGTTTCTTATATTTATAGTGCTTGGAGAATAAGAGCAAATTCTGTAAATCGGTGATTGTCAGAAATTTAGAGGAATCAAAATTTTTTACTCAATTCAAAGCCTTTTATTTGCTGTATTAATTAGTCCAGCAGTGATTGTTTGTTTTGTTTTTTTAAAACAGCTTTATTGAGATATAATTTAGGTACCATATAACTCACTGATTTGATTTTAGTTACTTATTTTTAGAGAGAGGAGAAGGGAGGGAGAAATAGAGGGAGAGAGATGTCAGTGTGAGAGAGAAACGTCAATCGGTTGCTTCTCGTACACGCCCTGACTAGGGACCAGACCCACAACTGAGGCATGTGCCCGACCTGGAATCCAATCGGTGACCTTTCGCTCTGTGGGATGATGCTCAGCCAAGTGAACCACACTGCTCAGGGCCAATTCACTGATTTTAAAGTGTACAATTTAATGATTTCTTAGTATATTGCTTTATTTTTTGAAGTTATATACATGTGCATACATATATATACACACATAAAATGTGCAGCTTTAGCCATTTGTACCTGTGCAGACCAGTGGCACTGTGTTCACCAAGTTATGCAGCTGCCACCGAAACGTCTGAAACCCTCGTCAGCCCAAGCAGGAACCACAGAGCAGGGGACAGACACCCCTATTTCCTCTATTCCCAGCTCTCGGAAACCGGAGCTACTTCCTGTCCCTATGAATTGGCCTGTTTTACCTATTTCTGCTTCTCCTTTAATGTGTGACTTACTTAACTTAGCATAGGTTTCAAGGTTTATCCATGTGGTAACATGTATCAGAACTTTGTTCCTTCCTGTGACTAAGCACTCTTCTACTGTATGATATGTGTGAGTGTCTATGTACATAATGTTCTATCCACTCGTGTACTGATGGGCACTTGGGCTGTTTAGAACTTTTGGCTGCTGTGACAAGGGCTGCAAAGAACAACAAAAAATGCTGCAGTGGACGTACAGGGCTCTGCTCAAGTCCCTCCTTCCACTGCCTCTGCGTGTACACTGTGGGGCGGGATTGCCGCCGGGTAACTGTGTGTAAGTTCCTGAGGAAGCCCCGGACTTCGTGCACAGCCGCAGCACCGTCTCGCATCCCCACCAGCACGGTGCAAGAGTTCCCGTTTTCCTACATCCTCCTCAGCACTTGTTACTTTTTTAAAAGATTATTTTTTGTGCTTGTAAGAAGAAGGTTGAAGACTACGTTTTATAGCCTTCCCAACATTTAGAGGCCAGATTGAGAAGGAGGAATCAACAAAGGAAGACTGAAGGAGTCGCCCGCAAGATAGTAAAAAAAAGAACCCAGGAATATGTAACACAGAGAAATTAGTGTCTTTGCTGCTCAAGTCCAGGTAAATGGAGGTATCTACTCGTTTAGCATCACAGGGCCAAAGATATCCTTGAATGAGTCGTTGGGATTATGCACTGAAAAACCAACTTTCAGTGAAGCAGCACACAAATGGAAAGACCATCCACAAAAGTAAATTCCAGGTGGGTTAAATATCAACACTTAATGTCAACGGATTAAATGCTCCAATCAGAAGACACTGGGTATCTGAATGGTTAGGAAAACAAGGCCCATATAAATGCTGCCCACAAGAGACCCACCTCAGATGAAAAGGCCCACACAGACTGAAAGTAAAGGGATGGGAAAAGATACCTCATGCAAATAGAAATGAAAAAAAGCTGGGGTAGCAATACGTATGTCAGACAATGTAGACTAAAACAAAGGCTATAATAAGAAACAAAGAAGGACATTCCATAATGATAAAGGGATCAATCCAACAAGAGGACAGAACCCTTGTCAACATTTATGTTTCCGACGCAGGAGCACCTCAACACAGTATATAATGCAAATACTGATAGACAAAGAAAGAGACCGATAGTAATAGTCATAGTATAGGATTTTAGCACCCCTTTGATATCAATGGATTGATATTTCAGACAAAAAACAGGGAAACAGTGGCCTTAAATGACACATTAGATCAGATGGGTGTACTTAATGTCTTCAGAGTATTTCACCCCAAAGCAGAAGAATATACATTCTTTTCAAGTGTACATGGAACATTTTCCAGGATAGATCACATGTTAGCCCACCAAACAAGTCTCAATCAATTTAGGAAGACTGAAATCATATTAAGTAGGGAGAAGATATTTGCCAATGATACATTTCATAAGGGGTTAATGCCCAAAACTTACAAAGAACTCACACAATTCAATACCAAGAAAACAAACAATCCAACTTTAAAATGGGCAGAGGACCTGAATAGGCACTTCTCCAAAGAGGCCATGCAGATGGCCAACAGACATTTGAAAAGATGCTCAGCGTTCACTAATCATCAGAGAAATGCAAATTAAAACCACCATGACGTACCACCTCACACCTCTCAGAATGGCCATGGAAATAAATCAACAAACAGCAAGTGCCAGTGAGGATGAGGAGAAAGGGGAACCCTCGTGCTCGGTGGGAGGGAGTACAGACATGGAGCCACCATGGAGACCAGTATGGAGGGTCCTCGAAAAGTTAAAAATGGAACTGCCTTTTGATCCAGCGATCCCACTCCTGGATATTTATCCAAAGAAACCCAAAACACTATTTGAAAAGAATATATACACCCCTATGTTCATTGCAGTGTTATTTACCATAAATAGCCAAACTATGGAAGCAGCCCGAGTGCCTGTCAATAGATGAGTAGATAAAAAGGCGGTAGTACACATACATGATGGACTATTACTCAGCTTTAAAAAAGAATTCACGCTTTCCATTTGCACAGCATGGATGGACCTAGAGGGTATTGTGCTCAGTGAAATATGTCAGTCAGAGAAAGACAAATACCACATGATTTAACGTATGTGGAATCTAAAGAACGAACTAAATGGACAAACAAAACTGAAACACTCTGATACACAAGGAGCGGACTGGCAGTTGCCGGAGGGAGGGGGTTGGGCGACTGGGTGAAAGAGGAGGAGGGACCGAGAAGCACAAATTGACGGTCACAGAAGAGTTGCAGGGTGTACAGGGCAGCACGGGATGTTGCCAACCACGTTGCCACAGGATGTGTGGTGCCGGGGGGACTAGGAATAGCAGGGGAACACTTGGTAAAGTACATGACTGTCTATCCTGTGCAACTAATACAAAACAATAATGAATGTTGAAAAAAGAGCGGCCCTGGCCGGGCGGGCTCAGATGGTTGCAACATTGTCCTGTACACTGAAAGGTTGTGGGTTCAGTCCCCTGGTGGGGCGGGTGTGGCAGGTGACTGACCCATGTTTCTCGCATTGTTGTTTCTCTCTCTCTTCTTCCTCTCTCTCTAAAATCAATGAACATGTCCTCCTGTGAGGATTAAAAAAAGAGAGAGAACTAATATACAAGTGTGTGTGGCCAAAAAAAAAAAAAAAATTGACATTTAAAAAACAAAACTTTATGACCTTGGTACTGTGAATGATTTCAAACAAGATTTCCAAAAATGAGGAAGAAAATAGATAACTCTGCATACATTAAAATGAAAAACATTCGTATATCAAACCAAGTGAGAAGACAAGCCACAGGCTGAGAGACCGATCGCTATGCGTTGAGCCGTTGTTGGTTGGGTTTTCCGTCGTGTGTGGCCAAACGTACTCCCTGGCTGACTTACCCGTGATCAAAGTCCTCACACTGACCCAGGGACACGGGTGGCCAGTGATAAAATGGAATGCACAGAATACAAGTGTTTATAATGTCGCTGTGTTGAAGTAAGAATACTTGGTTGACAAGTTAATGCTGTGAGCTTTTGGTTACCGTAAGCACATATTGCATATATGTGTGTAAATATGTCTATACAATTAACTTGTATTTCCCAATGACTGAATGTAAGGATAGTGCTGGTCTTAATATGCTAACTTACGATATTGAACATTTGAAAAATTAGCATTATTAAAGGTATAATTTAGACCTAAAGTATCTTAACATGTAGCCCAATTCCTTTTTTTTACAGGTGAGAAAATGGAAGCCTTGAAAGAGGGTATGTCACTTACTCAGTTACTTAACGACTGAATTTGCCTGTTTCGTGTCTTTTCTAGAATGTAGTCTAAGAGCACTGAATCGAATACTACATGATGAAATTCTTAATAAGCCTATGGAAACGCTTAAACTTGCCATTCCATCAGGGATATATACTCTGCAGAATAACTTACTCTACGTGGCACTGTCCAACCTGGACGCAGCTACCTATCAGGTACTGGAAATTCATTTCTAACCGTCCTTTTAAGAAGCAGACCAACAGTCGTTCGTGACTGTAGCTGTTTCCTTTTCCAGGTCACGTATCAGCTGAAAATTCTGACGACGGCACTATTTTCTGTGTCTATGCTCAGTAAAAAACTCGGTGTGTACCAGTGGCTCTCCCTGGTCATTCTGATGGCCGGCGTTGCCTTTGTACAGGTAACTATTCCTGATAAGTGTGCCCTCCGCTCTGTCCTGGCTTCAGCGCCATCCCCGCAGTGCAGGGACAGTGTCGTTCCGCGGTCTGTCAGAGCAAATGAACGCTGTTCTCGCGGCCGAGGTATTTTTTGAGGGCTTCCCTTGAGCAAGACACACCAGGGGCTGTGACGCATGCAGCGTCCGACACGAAGAAACGAGCCCCGGGGCAGGGAGGAGGCGGGGCCTGCGTGGACGGCGCCGCTGGTGTGTCCAGCCATCCAGGCTCTGCGGGCCGTTCTTCCCTGGAAGGATGTGGCACTTCTCGCTTCTTCCTAACGGTTCCTTACCGGTCTCTGCCCCGGGGGCCTCCGCCTCACACGCCTGTAGACCCTGGGTCCCCGGCAGGCTTGTTTCTTAAGTCTTGTCCCAATGGGTGGCCCTGCTGCCCATCCTGGGGGTCTTGGCTGACACATACAGGCTGGGGTGCCCCGGTCCGCGGCCACAGCCCCGTCCCCGCTGGGGTTGCACGTGTGTGTTCCGGACGCCCTCTGGGCGGACGCCTTTGCTGGGCCCGGCCGTGGGCCTCCGACACTCCGCTCGCCGGGCCCACCGGTTTCCCGGCAGCCGGGGGCCCAGCCTCCTCCACACGGTGCCCTGCGTGTCTGCGCAGCCCGCGCCCTGCACGGCCTGCCTGGTTCCTCATGGGGCCTTGGGCCTCCTCGCTGGTTTCCTTGTCCTTAGGCCCGACTTGTCCCCCAAATTCAGCCTCTAGTCGTCCGCACTGTGGTCTGTCGCGAGACAAAGCCAGCCGAGCCAGCTCCCTGCCGTTCAGAGTCCCCGCCCGTCACTTTCCCGAGTGTAGCGAATGCGTGTCTCGAATGCATACTTTCCATATTTATTTTAAACGGGCATTAGAAAAATATAACTGGCACAGCACACCCATACTTTGATAGGTGTTACTTAGGATAGACTAAAGTAAGTGTTAAAGTAGGACAGACATTTTAAATTAAAATATCAAGCAATGAATGGTTCAGGTGGAGCACGGGCTTGACAAAGGGCCTGGCGGTGGCCAGCAGGTAACCGGCTTCAGGATCGTCGCCCTGAGCCCGCGGGGCCAGCAGGGCCCACGGCACCCGCCCGAGCAGCTGCCTCCGCGCGCCCCGCTCCGGCCGCGGCCCCGCAGTGCCCGGCGGCTGCTTGGCGCCGCTGCGCGGCGGTCCCTTCCCTCTCGGGCTTCATGCGGTTTTCTCTCTGCCCAGTGGCCCTCGGACTCGCAGGAGCCGGACGCGAGGGAGCTGTCGGCGGGCTCGCAGTTCGTGGGCCTCATGGCGGTGCTCATAGCCTGCGTCTCCAGCGGCTTCGCCGGGGTGTACTTCGAGAAAATCCTCAAAGAAACCAAGCAGTCGGTGTGGATAAGAAACATTCAGCTGGGTGAGTTTCCAATGCCTTCTGATGTTTTTTAAAGCGATCATATCGTTATAGCTAAGGATTGCTACATATCCTTAAATAAATAAGCCTTTCATGAAATGGGCTATTGGGCCAAGTATCTGGCAAGGTTTTGGCTTTTTAAACATTTTGTATTTTAAATGAATACCTTTTAGTCAAGAATGTGGAATTTTAAGTCTCTGACACAAAGCATGTTTCTGCTCTCACCATTTGGGGCCTTAAAAACTTGATCCTTGGTTGCGATGTTTTCCCAGAGGACACTGCAGATAACTTATATTCCCTCACCTGTAAAATGTACTCAGTTATAGTGCTTTATATGTTAATGAGAATTAAATGAGATAACACATGTAAATTATTGAGGGGAAATGCCTTGCATATAGTAAGCACTGATGTGTCAGCTATAAGTATCAGAAAAGGAAAAAATATTCAAGGTTTGTGTGAATTGCCCAAAATTTCCTTCAGTTATAAAATAAACATAAAAGTCAGTTCAGGATTGATGATTGTGTGGTATTTCATGGATTTCTTGTTCACTGATTTGACCTCATAGCACAGTCTAATGGTAAGCTGGCTCAAAGTTCTGGAAGGATACATAAATCAATTATAGTAACTTGAAATTTCAAAAACAGGTGTGTATGTGAACATATGAAAACCTGTTATCTAGCAATAGGAAGATACAAGATGCATTTTGACAGATGTTTGAGTGGGCCAGCCATGTGTCATGTAATTCATGCATTATATTTTTTATGCTCTAAGATTGGTAACCTCTGTTACTTTTACAGTCTCATGTCTTTGCTTATACTCATAGTACCAAGTATACTTTTGTTAAATGTATATGAATATCCAACTAGAAAATTTTCTAAGTAGCTACATTTATCAAAAAAGAAAAATATAAAATTACTTGGTACGTCAGTGGACAGATCTCTCTGCCAATCTGACGTAAGCTTTCCGTTTTTTAGGTTTCTTTGGGAGCATGTTTGGACTGATGGGTGTGTACGTTTATGATGGAGACCTGGTATCAAAGAATGGATTTTTTCAGGGATATAACCGACTGACCTGGACAGTTGTTGCTCTTCAGGTAGAGTGTTTAAAGTGTCATGGTTAAGGCGATGAACTTCGTTTTAGTTTGGGGGACACGAGCGGCTCCCGCTGTGCTGATGTGAGGAGGGGCCCCCGCGGCTGCCCCCGTTGCCTCCGGGCGGTCCAGGGCCGTTCGGGTGGCCTGGCCTCGGCGCCGTAAGGAGAACTCGCTTTGAAGAGGGGACGTGAGTGTTTCAGGTCAACATGATGGAAATGCAAGTTTAAGGGTAAAAGAGTTGAGGCTGAGGGCAAGTGTAACTTCTCGTTTTGCTGCTCCGGCGCCCCGGTACCGGGATTCTGCAGTCAGCCCATTCAGACTCAAGAAGCAGGTCAGCTGTTTAACTAGAAGACGTCGTTCCTCCCGTTGTAGTTCCATATTGGAATAGTCCTGCGAAATTACCGCAGTTGATAATTTGAAGTTGTTCAGGGGCCGAGGGACTTCATCTCCCGTGAGTCCCTCCTGAGCCTCCGGAGGGCGTGAGGGCGCGAGGGCGCGGGCGCCAGCTGCCTCCGGTGCTGCTGAAAGTCGGAGGAAGTGTGAAGCAGAGACAGGGTAAGTCAGGAGAGCTGACATACGGCGGCTTTGTCTTACAAAGAGGGAAGCCCTCTTCCCTGCAGCAGGGGCTGGAGACCTAGCACCATAAACAAGGTTTGGTGCAGTAGGTCGGAGGGACCGCCCAGGGAGGAAGCCAACAGGTGGAGGAGAGTCCTGCGGAGACCTGTTGGAACTGCGGGCGGCGAGGCCCGCTGGCTTAAGCTGTGGCTTTCTATAGACAGCGGGGAGTCGTTGGGGTGGCGCGCCCGGGCGTGGGAGCGGAGAGTGGGGACCGGCAGGAAACAAAACTGCGACGTGCTGTCCCGTCTCATCCTGCAAGCAGCCGCCGTTGGAATTGGAGAGGGGTTTGGGAGACAGTTCTGTCTGTGCCCCTAAAGAGAACAAACAAAACCATGCTGTAGGGAAAGCAACTGCTGACAGTGAAAGCGGGGTTAGAACAGGGAGAAACTGGAGGAAGAACATGGACTTGGAGCTATTGAAAGGCCAGCGAAGTAACTTTCAGGTTATACTTCATTTTTACTTAAAAGGAAAAACATTTCGCTAGTTGGTAAATGATCTTTCCACATTTGTCTGAACAGTGACGTTAATACTAAATTGGATGAGACTAGATATTTTATTTGTAATATGATCAAACTCTGTTCTAACAAACTGCAGTTTCCGCAGGTCATTACTCTCTCAGATGCTTTTTGAAATAAGAGGGCTGCTGAGCAAAACCTAGGAGGCTGCTGGTTGTATGAGCTGTTTAATGAGAATCACTTACTGTAGTGGGGTTAAATTTATAGGACAGAAGCATAAAGCTTCATTATTAATGACGCTGGTTTGAAAAGCAGTTTTATATATGTTTGTTTTTAAAAATAATCTTTAAAAACTTCTGCAGGCACTTGGAGGTCTTGTAATAGCTGCTGTTATCAAGTATGCAGATAATATTCTAAAAGGATTCGCAACCTCTTTATCCATAATATTATCAACACTGATATCTTATTTTTGGCTACAAGATTTTGTGCCAACCAGGTAATATCTTCTTTTCTATTTCTTTAAATCTCCAAAAAGATATAGAAAAATAAGTATTTTTCTTAAGATTTGGTCTGAAAAAACTTGTTCTACTACAACTTTTGAAAAATCATGGGAATGTAGTTAGTAAATGATACACACTTAACTGTCTTTTTTAAAAGGTTTCAAATTAAGTGCATGAAAACAGTCTCCCACTGGGAAATTTCGTACACAAACCTGGCTGGCCAGAATTTTCCCAGTGGGTCTGAATGGCCCGTTTCCCCGAAAAGTAAAAAGTCATATTAAAAAGTCAGTAAGTCCTATAAAGCCATAAAATAAGCCGTGTAATGACATTTAAAATTTTTTTGAAGGCTTAATTTTTTTTTTTTAGGAATATACATGCCAAAAGTTAAGATTGGTATTCTAGTTTATGTCAAGTTTAAGTTATAATACCAGTTAAGTTCATTTCCAGTTTATTGTATTATATTTATGGATAAAAGGAGAAGAAACCAAGTTTCCTTGCATGAAATCTTTTTTGTTTTTAAAGCATCCTCAAATATTAGTCCTGAGTTTTGCTTATTACTCCCTTGGATTTTAAACCGAAATTTACTTTGGTTTGAAAAGAATGCAGATATCCCTTTATATTTTCAAATACTTAAAAAAAATTGAGATCTATTCAGTGTATCGCAGGCCGAAGGCGTCTTAAGATAGCACGCATGTCAGCTGTCTTTGCTCTGATAGTAGAGCAGACAGGTGAGCGTGGAGCTGGAGTCACACGTGCCTGGGTTGGACTCCCTCTTCCACTGAGACTTGTGGGGCTGGAAGCGTGTTACGCAAACTCCCTACACCTCCTCCATGTCCTCTTCTGTTCAAAAAGGGGCACAGCGCGGCCGCCTTCTCCTGGGGCTGTGCCGAGAACTTGTGTAAACACTCAGCTGAATACTGGCACGTAGCAAGCACACCGTATTGGCAGTCATATTCCTGGGACATTTTCCCCCAAATTATGCTTGTTTTTATAGCGAAGAAACAGAAGGAATGAGTTTTGCTTTTAATCTGATTTTGTCTTTTTCACGTTTTCTTTGTCCATTTAGTGTCTTTTTCCTTGGAGCTCTCCTCGTGATAACAGCCACTTTCCTCTACGGCTACGACCCCAAGCCCGCAGGAAACCCCACGAGAGCGTAGCCGTGGCCGCCCTGACTGCTTCTCCCACGGCGCGCGCCTCCGCGTCCTCCGGCTCAGCGGGCTCCTCGACCCCGAAGGCATCGCGCTGAATCTGACCACAGTGTCTAAATGGTTTGGAAATACAAGTGTTGAAGGGTGAAATATGTGTGTCTGTCACAAAATTCCTACCACATCTAGGAATCAAAACTTGAAAGTGTTTCCAGGGATTAGAATTATTGGAGGAGACTTGAAATCTGAGGTGAGAAAGATTGGGCCATTTCGATCGCTGCAGACATGTCCTGTGCTCTCCTCGCAAGAGCACAGACGCACACGCGTGACAGCTGTCAGGTCAGCTTCTGCGGCCAGACCGATTTCATTTTAGCCAGCGATTTTGTCTTACTCTGCCTGCACAGTTACAGCAAATTACATGGGATATTCAGAGTTTTGATATTATAATTTCCTGTAAAGCTGTGAAGAAATAGAAGTATCACCTGAAACACATTTACATGTTCCCGAGATTTCTATATTTATACAAAAATTGGTAAACAAGAGTGTGCTAGATGCTGTTTGTTCCACTACACAAATTGATGAAGTGACCTTCTGGGTCTGATTTGTCAGAGAACAAAACTCCTAGTCCTGTTTAAAGTTCACGGAGAGGGATGCACCCGCCTGTCGCCGCACCCCCTGCTCTAGGCCTCCCCGGCCGCGCAGCCGCTGCCGCGGGGGCCAGAGCCGTGCGCGCTGGCGGGGCCGTGCTCTCATCCCGCTGCATTTCTTTTCTGTGACCCTGATAAGCCTCTAATAGTGCTTTAAATTAAATTGCAGTGTATGTTCATTAAGGTCCTAATATGTAATTTTAAAGGGATTAAATACTCATTTAATAACTTAAAATAAAATAATTATTATCTAATATCTCCATTTGGAGAGTTTTGAACTATCAAGGCACGTACTGTACACAATTAGAATGGTTTTAATGAGCATTTTACCCACTGATCTGTAAAATCTACAGCTGTTGACAGAAACCACCACCAAAAAACAGTAGGACTGACGTCACGGGATTGAGACCCGAGCGACTTGTCTTGGAGACATCCCAGGTTGTCGCGCTGCTACGCTCTTCTTGGTGGCCCTCTCACCCACGCCCCAGGCCGCTCAGCAGAGCTTCGGGGCCTCTGCGAAGCCCCTGTCCCCAGGCTGTTCCGGTCCCAGAGTGGAGCCCCCCTTCTGTGCTGCTGGGCGGAGCCGCCACCCAGCACGGCTTTAAAATGGCGGTTTCTTTTCCACTTCGATTAGCACTGGAGTTGGAGTTGCAGATTCCATTAGTTATTTAATACATTGGTACAAGGGAGAGATAATATAGCAAAAGGAATAAGATGAATTGGTGGGCAAAAATACTTTCTAAAACTGGAATGTGGGTTTAATTATTGGCCAGACAGAATCACCCATTGAGTAGAAGTATTTTACTTTATTTTTTCATTCATACTTTATATATTTTTTAAGAAGCTTCCTGTTCTAATAGTATAAAAATGGTAAGAAATAAATATTTTTATATCTTGGGGACTCTGTTGGGCAGAATTTGGCTCAGAAACTCCATTTACAGAGCCTCGGGTGCCCTGTGCCGCTCTGGGCAGCTGTTGCTTTATGGGTACAGCCCTGGTCTCCATAGGCCGTGGGGCTAATCCGTTTCACCCAGAGTTTAAATGGGTTTAAAATGACAAAATATTTGAAATCATTTTGCTGGTGATTCCAGTTGGGCACCAGGCAGACTTTCTGGAAGCCTCACTGACTGATCTTTGGTGGCCAGGTAAAAGCATCTTCTCAACTATTTGTTTAGTAACTCCCACGCTTGGAGCGCAGTGCTTTCGGACGGGATGGCTTGCAGGCTCCTACCTGGCCTAAGCCGTGCGGAACCCAAACCCCGCAGAGGCGGGGAACACGGGGCTCAACGCAGAGGTGCGTGTGCGTCCGCAGGGAGTCCTGCCGGGGCAGTTTAATCATGTATTAATTCAGGAGCTGCTCACAATGAATTGTGAATTCAAGTTTAGCCTGACCTTATTTTAACACTTCAAAAAATAACCCAGGAGCGTGACCGGATATCCAGTATGTTAGTTGCAGTGATAACATATTTTCAGCTGTCCAAAATAACACACTTTTCAAGATTCCCAACACAATTTATAAAATTATAATCAAGAGTTGTGAAAAAAAGAGAAAATAGCCTAAAGTATACAAGTATTTCAAAGCAATTTTTAATTGTATTTTTCTTTTCTAGTCAGGTTGAAAACATTATTAGAGATTGGGTGGTATAGCTCCTACTTTTTAATTCATAGAGAAATAGTCATATTTGGGGGAACCTGTATTCTGGGCCAGGTCACATTTGTACACAGATGGTACAGTTCTTGTGGTGGGGGCGGGGGACGGGGTTGTCATCACCTCCAAGAGCCTTCTTGTGTCAACCTTTTATAGTGACAGCTCCTCGATTATGTAAATTCTTACACTTTTTAAAGTTCACTTATTATCTCTCAGCTACTTTTTTCACTATAAAAATACGCTAATTCATGGGAGAAAAGCGCCCGCTGATAGATCTGTTAAAACTGAAGAACGTGGAGTTTGGGAGTAACAGTCTGAAAGGCTGCAGACGCCACAGTGGGGACAGAGCGCAGTCTGCCAACAAGCGAGTTGCCCTGGCCACACTGTGGGCCACGCTTATGGTGGGAAATGGAGCTCAGAGATGCGAAATTTAAATGTTTACGTCAGTGCGTGGTGAATGTCACAATTTCATGAAGGAAGAGTAGTTTGATATTTCAACTGGGTTCTAAGAGACAGCATCTGAAAGGAAACCAGCTTGGTACTCGGTAGATGTGGGGTGACGCTGACTGTTCTTATTAAGGATTGATACACCTTTCCTGCATATCATGTTAGTGGACTTTTAAAATGCCATTGCATAGTCATTCAACTGAGTCTTTTTTTAAAAAACAGGGTGTAGCGTTACTCATTTTATTTACAATTTTATTGTTATAATATTTAATGACATGTGGATGCATGCTTTGCATAAGAAAACGTTTATAAAATTTATTTATGCTATATTGAAATACATTTTAAGAATCTCTAGGATATGTAGCATATTTAAAGTAATTATAGGATCAAAGAAAAAGCACCTTTATCAAAATCTGGTCCTATGTGCCTTGCTATACCAAAATACCTGACTTTTTTTCTGGAGAATATTACTGTAATTCACAGCTTTGGACGCATGGGCAAAACGAGGACGTTGTGAGAATAACTGTAACTCAGCGTTTGGTCGTCTCAACATTGGCCCTGTAAGTCCACTACCCGACAAGGTTAGCAGAGGCCCACCCTGCACACGGCGTCGGCAGGTGGCGCTCGTGGGCGCCCGGGGCGTCCCCTGTGCGTAGCGGCCCTGTTTTGTGTTACCGCTTGTTATGAGATATAATTTACTGTGATTTAAACAGATATTTTTATGGGTTCTGAATTTGTATGTCTGTGTATTTTATTTGTGTAGGAAGATTCTTTTGGGCTTGGGAATGTAATTTGTATATTTAAATTTTTTATGACATCATTCAAAGAAATATATAAACTGGTCTTTTGTTAAATGGATTTTTTTTAATGGATAAGTTTCGTCGTCATTTTTTGGTATCCAGCTGTCTACTTAGTAGATGTATGGAAACAGTTATTTTCGTAACTAACCGTGTAACTTTCTCCCCGCATCTCTGCGCTTCCGGCTCGCCCGTGCGGCGCGCCGGTCTCGCTCCCTGGGCCAGCAGTGGCGCTGGGCCCCTGTCCCTCCCCGGCGACCGCACTGCGGCGGTCTTTCTCTAGCTTGTGCTCCAGCATGAAGGGCTGGGTTTCTTTTGAACCGGTTAGGAGTCCTCTCCCTGTATGATGGTAGCCTGGATTTTTCCTTTCAAATGAATTATCTCTTTGCTAGCCTCAAGGTTAGGTAATTAGTAATTGGTATATACTTTGTGCATAATTTGAATGTATTTGCTTCTTTTGTGACTAGCAAGTCAATGCATCGAGAGCAAATGATAAGCAATATAAAAGATTTTATTTGCACCTATCTTACTGAAGTAACCTTGGACTACATGCTTTGTTTTCAGATCGCTAAAAGAGTATCAGCACTTTTAAAATGTATACTTTTCTTCGGTACCTTCTCATGAAAAGCACTTCTCTCATTTTCTTTTTTTGGTACGGGAATGTTTCTTTTGTTGAAAGCACCGTCCACCACAATCCTTGAACCCGCGGGCTATGCAAACACACCTTATAACCTAAGCCTTACACCTGCTGCTGCCCTTCACAGTCGGTGGTGACCAGCAAGAGTAATCACAGCCCCGGCTGGTGTGGCTCAGGGGATTGACCGCCAGCCTGCGAACCGAAAGGCCACCCGTTTGGTTCCCGGTCAGGGCACATGCGTGGGTTGTGGGCAGGTCCCCAGTCAGGGGGTGCGAGAGGCTGCCAATCAGTATTTCTCACATCTGTGTTTCTCTCCCACTTTTTCTCCCTCCCTTCCCCTCTCTCTAAAAATAAATAAAACCTTTAAAAAAAGAGAGAGAGGGGACTCATAGAGAAGTCCTTCAACTGCAGGACTGTTAGACCTGCTGGACTCCAGAAAACAGCAAAGCAGAAATAATTTCCTTCAAGTCCCAAAGATCGGAAACCCTGCCCCAGAAGAGAGGGTCTTGCTCACAGCAAGTTCGGGGTGGCGGGGCTCGCGCCATCCGCCTCCGTTTGCCGAGCAGCTGTGTCAGAACACTTTTCTCCTGAACACTTCAGCATAGTCTAAAAATAAGTACATTTTCCTAATTAAACGCAATACCATTACACACTTAAGAAAACTTACAATCACTCCGTTGTATCATCTCGGTTCACATTCAGGTATTTCCAGTTGTCTCAAAAGACGTGAGGGTCGTTTTTCCCCTTAGTGTGTAACCACCTCTAGAGCAATGCGCTGGCCCAGGGGAACATTCCGTTCCCTGCCAGCCCTTCATTCAACGGCTTTAGCATCAATTAATGGGTCTCACCCGATTCATTTATTACAGTGAGGTGCAAAGCGGTGATTAAAAGAATTTTAATTCTTGAATTTTCTTCTACATTTATTAGTTTATATTCTTATATATATATTTTAAAAAGAATATTGTTGCCCTGGCCAGGTAGCTCAGTTGGTTAGAGCCCTGTCCCACTATGCCAAGGTTGCAGGTTCCATCCCTGGTCAGGACACGTACAAGGAGCACCCAGTGAATGCATAAATAAGTGGACCAACAAAATCTTTCTTGAATCAGTAAAATATAATAACATTTTAAAAAGACTTTTTCCCCCAATACTCCTTTTTTCAGCTATCTTCATGTCTTCCACTTAGTATATTCCAGTCACTCTCAGCCAGCGCGGTTTTCCACGTTCAGAATGTCAGCCAGGAGCCAGTGGAGATCTTGGTAAGCTGCCCGCCTCCTTTGTGCCTCAGACAGGACCACGTTAGCCCGAGCTCCTCCTTGCTTCAGGCACTAGATGTCCCAGGCTCACCTTTGACCTGTCTGAAACCTGGAACGTCAGCAACTTCTCCACGGATCCTTGTTCCTTTTACAAGGAATAGAATTTGGACTCTATTTGCTGCTACATCAGTTCAGTTCACAAAGCTTGGGAATGAGTTTTTTAAAAGATCATGACATGAATTCAAGTAGATATTTACAATTAAAATTTAGCATTTCAAGGTTGTATTTTTTTAAATATTTGCCTCTATTTTCCCTTACAGTAAAAAAATTGGTCCCTAATGGCATTCATATATTTGCCCACAGGTTTTACTGTGTATGTGTCAGAATGCCAGTGTTGCTCATGGTAAACAAGCTGAACAAAATTTAAGACCACAGTTCTCTTTGCCCTCAGAACAGCCCGCCAGGAAGATGAGCGCTCGGCGGCTCCAGAAGTGCCCAAGAGCCGTGTTCAAGAACGGACACCCCTCTTCTCTACGCGGTCACGCGATCACTGTGATAGGATTCATTGGTCTTGTTTGTGTTCAATTTTAGAATGAAACACATTTGTCCTCTTTTTGAATACATGAAGCCTTTACGCGGTTCTAAGTTAAAATTACGTAAAATGTACAGTCCGAGGAGTGCAGCTGCCCTGCGCGTATCTCCTTTCTGTACCACCGCCTCCAGTTACTCTCTTTAGTTTCTGGCTTATCTTGGCTTCTTTTTGAAAAATACACCGATGTGTGTATGACTCTATGACTGTGTTTCTTTTGCTGTGTGGAGGGTATGCTTTGCTTTTTCATTTTCTGCTGGGGAAGACTTGTATGCTCCAGCAGCGGCACCGCTGCACTCTTTTAGGCAGTGTGCTTGGCCCTGTTTGCTTGTCCCGGCTTCTGCTGTTTCGTTTGCCATCTTTAAATGACAGTCTCTGCCCCCAACTAACCGCCTTCTTGAAAACCAGTGGACTCACTCCCTTTCACCCATCTTCTTGTTTTTTTTTTAGTTGCTACATTTCTGATTGATTAGAACATATAACATTTACAGACTATTTTCTCACCTTAGCCTTGTCTTTGTTATAAATAAAAAATATTTTAAATTTAATACTTTCCACTGGTACTTTAGCTGAAGTTTCCCCAATCAACTGTTGGCTGGATGAACTTGGTCTAGTAAAGTCCTCAAGGAGGGGTTGTAGGTACAATATTCCCCAAGTTCCTGCGTGGTTCACATACTTCTGGAGGCCTGGCCGGGTAGCTCAGTTGGTTAGAGCATCGTCCATACACCCAGGTTACAGGTTCAATCCCCGGTCAGGGCACATACAAGAAACCACCAATGACTGCGCATCTAAGTGGAACAATAAACTGATGTCTCTCCCTGCAGCCTTACCCTCTCTCTCTCTAAAAATCAGTTAAAAAAATAATAAAACTTCGAGAGCCTTGATACTCTACACACAGCTTGACTGGGTATAAAATCCCCAGCCCCCACGCCCCTTGAGTTTTCTGGAAATGTCGCTCCCTGCTGTGTGGGTTGGTGTCCTGTCAGGAAGTCCGCACCACGGCCTTTTCACCGCTTTGGAGATGTTCAGTCTGTGTGTGTGTTTGTTTCTTGGTTTTTGCCTGGAGGCCCAGATCATTTTCTCCGTATCATTTTCTCTCGGACCTTGTTTTCTCTCTCGTTCTTATAGCTGATTTATTCCTCGCCACCGCGTTTCTTTACTTTCATTTGTAATACTTCTCTCTTAGGAACCCTGTAATTTGGTTCTCTTTCTTTTTAATGAATTTATTTATTTTTTATTGAATTTATCGGGGTGGCATCGGTTAATAAAATTATATGCTTCCGGGGTACAATTCTGTAGCGCATCATCTGCGTATAGTATTGTGTGCTCGCCACCCCAGCCATTGCCCCCCATCGGCCTGTGTCCCCCCCTTCACCCTCTCCTGGCGCCCCATCCCCCTTCGGTTTTCATTTTTGAGATGATTTTATTGTTGAGTACGTCGCCTGAGTTTGATCAATTCTCATTTCAGGTACTCTTATGGAGTTGTACTTTTTCTTTACTTTTTGTTTCTTTTTTGCTGCGTCCTTCTCTGTCCACCATTGCTTATTCAAAACTGTTTAATTTACATTGGAGCGTTGGGTGTAGTTTTCCTCTGCTCCCTGTTTTCTAGAGCAGCTGACTTCACGCAGATGCTGAGGTGCCAGGAGAATTTGTAAAACGCGCAATGCCTGACAAACGCAGTCAGGGGCACTGACCTCTTTTCCCTTAGGGGTCAAGGCAATTGTAAAGACAATTGCAACAGGCAACACAACAATAGCCATCTGGGGTGAATGAATTAAAATTACACCTTTTTTTTTTTTTTTTTTGTCAAATTGGCAAGCCACAGAACCTCAGTAACTGGTGTGCCATGAGATGGAACGGTGAAAAGTCGCTGTGTTAGAGGCTGTTATTTTCTGTTAATTGAAAGGTCTTCCTTTTCTGTTTTGTTTCTATTACAACCTTGTATAGGTTTCTGGTGGCTTTTTGTGTTCCTGACAGAATGTGTTAGGATTTTCTTGGATCAGTAAGAACTGCAGTTTCTTTCCTAAATGGTGCAGTTGGGGGGGTCCAAATTCTGTGGAACAATCTTGTTTCTCCGGGAACATGTAGTTTCAGCCACCTGCCTTCTCTCCAAGGGACCCCCACCCCTCCAAGGGGCCACAGGAAGTCGTCTCAAGAACTTTCCAACCTCATTCTTGTGCCTTTTCAAGCCTGATTCTAGGCCTTCTCACTAATTTTGGAAACTCCCAGTGTCCTTCCAAATGATTCCCCTTTGCTTGTTAGCCCCCACTAGCTGCTCTTGACTGTAACCCACGAACCCTGACACACAGCCTCTTACTATAAAGTTCATGAATCTTCAAAACCCCAAATCACATGGAAAGCCACAAGTATGTATATGATACGTCTGTTAGAACAAGACTCCTCTTTCTTTCCGTTGCACCTCTTCTAGCGCAGCGTCCGGGACATTCTGGGCATTCAGTATGTGTTAAACTTCCCTTATTATGTCATTTCCAACTTCTCTTATTACACAATCTGCAATTATCTTCCTTTTGTATTTGCTCTGCAATTGTGTTCTCTAGTATAACGCAAGCTCTATTCAGATAATCTCGCTTCATTCACTAGACACATCCCGTGTCTAGTAAAACAAGGGCTTTTGAACGACTGGACAGCACTCGGTTGTTGAGGGTAAATCGGCGCAGCTGGGTGAGGTAGGGGGTTGAGCCTGCCAAGGGGACCGCCCCACAGGCGATCTGAGCAGCTCTCTGCCCGCACCCAGTACCGGACTCTGGGGACCCAGTTATGCGGTCGGTCTCCTATCACTTTCTCTGACCAGCCTCAGGGTGGACCTCAACTAAAATGTTTCAGCAAGAGTATTTTTTAACAGATGATGAGTTTACCTCTTGATGGGAATATGTAACTTGCAGTAGATCGGGCTAAAATGCCTGCCTTCTTTCCATGGAAGTTGGTGTGTTTCTGTTTCCATTCAGTTACAGAAATGGAACAGAAAACTCAACCAAATGTATTTTTTAACACTATTTTGAAATACTTTCCAATTTACAGAAAAGTTGCAAGGACAATACAAAGCACACACATGCCCTTTAACCTGTATGTTATTTATAGCTGTATAAAAAACGACCCCAAAGCTCAGTGGCTTAAAACAAGTACTTTTTTATCTTAGTTTCTGAGAGTCAGGAAACCCGGAGTGGCTCCGCTGTGGGGCCGGGGCGGGGGCGGGAGGAGGCGTGGTCCTAGCTCGGCGTCTCCCGAGGCTGCAGAGGGGATGTCGGCAGGGGTGGCAGTTAGCTAACGGCCTGGCCAGGCTCCCAGGGGACGCACGGACCTGTCGGTAGGAGGCCTCAGCTCCTGGACACCGAGACCTCCGCAGGCTGCCGCGAGGTCGCCCTGACCCGGCAGCGGGCTTCCCCCGGACTTGAGCCCAGAGCGGGCGGGAAAGCGCCAGCCGGGAGAGGGTCTGTGCCTTTTATGACCTAGCCTCGCAAGACCCTGCCGCCGCGTCTGCTTTATTCCATTACAGAGAAGAGCCACTAGGCGCGGGCCACATTCAAGAGGGGAATTACGCTCCGCCTCCGCCAAAGAGTAATATCCTCCAAAGCATGAAAATGTCTTAAAACCGCCAGACCGCAATTCACTACTTTTTTAGCATCTTGACATTCCGCCTGATACTCGCTCTGTCCCCCCCTCCTCACATATATATACACGCACACGTTACTGCCCAGCCATTTGAAGGTTAGCCGGCACCTCCCTTCGCTGCTTAAGACTTAAGTGTACATTTGGGGAAAAGGAAACTCTTGCGTAACGCAGCTCAGTTATCAAAATCAAAACTGAATTTCATCATACCTTAATCAGCACGTGTCCTTTCTAAGAAAGCACCCGCCCCGCTTAGACTGATTTTTAAACAATATGGCAAAGCAGGAAGTGGGCTACGAAGTGCGCCGGGTCGTGTTCATTTCCAGTGGCCGGGGAAAGGGAAGGTCCGGTGGCTCCGGGCCGCGGGAAGGGCGTGCTCCGGATGGGCTCTGGCAGCCCTGCGACCGGGGCACCGGAGGCTGTTTCTGAAAAGCGGGCTTATCTTCACGATCCCGGCGGCTCCCTCCGGGTCCCCGGGCTTAGGACACAGGAGGAGAGCGCGCTACCATTCCGGTGCCACCATTTGTCAGCAGGTGGCTTCCAGAAACTCACAGTTCTCCCCCTGCGAAGGGGACTAATGCTCCCCTACCGCCCCTGGCCGATCGAGGACCGAGCGAGCGGGTGATCGGAGGGCACAGGGCACCGACCCCCACGACTAGCAACCCCCGCGACCCCGCCGGCTCCCCTCGCGCGCCGCGACCGAGGGGCGGGGCCACCAGCGTCACGTGGGGAGCGGGGCGGTGTCGCGGGGCGTGGCCGGGCTGCTCGTCGCCGATCGCACGATGTGACGCGCCGCCCGAGGCAGGCCGGGCCCTGAAGATGGCGGCGGGCATCCCGAGCGGCTCGGCCCGGCAGTAGTGGCGGGACGGCACTCGCCTCTGGGGCCGGCCGCCCCGGGAGTGGCTGCAGCAGCGCCAGGACTCGAGGATGGTAAAATGACCCAGGGGAAGAAGAAGAAACGGGCCGCGAACCGCAGTATCATGCTGGCCAAGAAGATCATCATTAAGGACGGAGGCACGGTGAGCAGGGCGCCGCGCCGGGAGCATCCCCGGGGCCCCACCCGACCCCCCTCTGCCCCCGCGCCGCCGCCGTCAGGGCTCGCCGCCCCACCCGTCCGCGGGGCTGCCGTCTCGGGCCCCCGGGCCTCGGCTCCTTGGGCTCTCCTCTCCGGCTCGGCCTGCGGCCTCCGGGGCCCGTGCTCTTGCAGGAGCCGCCGGCCTCGCTCGCACCTGCCGCCCTGGCCTCCGGCGGCCCCCGGGGCCCGGGCTCAGGCCCATGTGCGTCTCCGCCGGGGTGCGGTGGCTGCTGGCCCATCGAGCCGTCGCCGCGCAGTAGGGAGGCCGGGGGCAGCTCCTGCCCGTCTGTCCATACGCTGCTGTTCCCCGGGGCACCGGGCGCGGCCACTGCGCTGGGTCCGTAAGGCGCCCGCTCCCGGCTTCCGGCGGTTCGGGGGCAGCCCCCGTACCTGGCTGCCCCAGACTCGCGAACGCCTGCGGAGGTGGGCTCTCCCCTCGCGTCCGCGCGTCGGGACCGTGGCGGAGGACACCGGGCCTAGACTGAAACAGCCGTCACCCTGTCGTTTTACAATCACGTCTTGTGTTTTAACGTAAAAAAATGCTCGGTGGGATTGGTCATGCCCTGAGGATCGGAAGAAGACGCTTGGAAAGGAAGACAGATGGAGGGCAAGAAAAAGTTTTGCTTTTTAGAAAGAGTTGTCATCACAGTAAACTTGAAACTGTGCGCTGTAGTTAACCAGCAGGGGACGTAGGATTTTTAATTGAAAATAGCTCGCTAGACATTTTGATGCTGTAATTTCTCCATTGCTACATTTTCCGGCCTTGCTTGCATTCTTTGCTGTCCTGTTCCGAAATAGAACGGAAAGGTGAAATAAGAGGCTTCCTTTCCTGGGAAGTGAGCAGAAATGAAGCTTTTAACCCTCTGTTTGTTTATATTTTGTTGGAGCCCTGACCAGCTGCCAGCACAGTGCTAAATGTGAGTCGGCCCCCACGGAAGAACTCCTGTGTTCATTTGAAATAAATAACTCTTTTTTGACATTTCAGAATATGGCCCAGTCAATATGCTAAAATTTAGAGAGCTTGGGACGTAACGGAACAATTTCAGATTATACTTTTAGTTAACTGTCAAGTTTCTTAGATGTCATAGATTTAACATTTGGTGAAAAAAGAAACTTTGCCGTCCAAGTCCTAAGATCTTTTGGTTGTACTTGATGAATTAAAGCATCACTCTGACTAAATCAGGTGTGGATATTCTTTGAGCAAGGTGGCAAAGCTGCCATGTGGAAAGAGAAATAGCTTGAAAGGATACTGCGTGCCTTTGTCAGCCACAGGGACTCGGTACTTTAAATTTTTAATAAAATCTACAAATAGAAGCAATGCAGAATTGTGTTTTATAAAAGCAAGTGATATTTAGGATCAGTCTTCTTTGTACAAGGTAAGAATGAAGCTGTGATCAAGGAACGCTTGATCAAGTTCCTTGTCAATTTCCGTGTTGTGTCCTCTCTGGAGTTTTGATTCACTTCGCAGACGCTTTCATTGCAAATCCTGTGAGATTTGAGGTTATTTTTTATGTTGTTACTTATCAAAGTTATGGTGAATTCATAGCTTGCTTTTGGACTCAAAATACAGCTTTATACCAGCCGTGTTTTTAAGAGGGAACAGAGGAAACATGAAGACTTCCCGGAGGGCCGTGGGCATGGGGACCTTACCATCTGTCATCTCTGTCCACCTCCATCCCACTGCCACCCCAAGAGCCCTGGACACCCCTTTAGAATAGGGGCTTCAGTTACCCTTTGAATCCTGCAGGGCCTAGTGTGTGAATTTAAAGCGGTAAAAACAAAAGCAATAAAACATGTGTGCACCAACACGTTCCTGGATGACCTTCAGCGTAGTTTTATTTACTCCTACATATAATGGGAGGTTTAGATTCTGTGTGTCACGGTAACTTTTGGCAGGGTTGGTATTTTAATCCACTCCAGTGTTAAGTAACAAAAAGCATAACTTCAAAAGGAAAACTTTATTGTAAAGTCATAGACATGAGTTTAAAATCGCATTTGCCTTAGGCCTCTCTACTTAGAAAGTGGGTAGAGCACCACCATTACGAACACTTTCTGAGGAAGGGAGGGAAGTCACGTTCGGATGCTGCTCCCTGCGCGTGTGCGTGTCACGGGTGGGCAGCTTCATTCAGCATCAGGTGCCTGCTGCGCAGGGTCACGCGGGCAGGCGCCGCCCGGCGGCTCCCTCCCTGGCCAGCGGCGCTGGCCTGGCCCCTGCAGTTCTTCCGCTGGTGTCATCAGTGTTAATAAAATTATTTTGCTCTGTCCTCTGCTAATGACATCTCTGTAAGCCTGATCAGCCAATTTTAACATTTCAAATCAGAACTTGTAATGAGTTTTTAACAGTTGAAAGAAGTGACCCTTCCACATGAGCCGGGTTAATCATTAGTTATTAAACTTCTTTTCCCTGGATTCTATTTCGTGGCCCTGAGGCCTGGGCAGGACTGACCGCCGGGTTGCCGGTTTGAGTGGTACGCGCCCGGGGTCGATTATATGGAGGTGCGCGGTTGCCCCTGCACCAGGGTTCTGTTTTTGGGTGCTCACCCTGAACTTGTCTGTGCAGCTTCTGGTGACTTATGTTTTCTAGGGAGATTCCCAAAAGGGTCTGTACTTGCAGAAGTTTAAGAACAGTTGTTCAATTTGAAAACAAGATAATTCACTACAGAATAATTGCACAGGTTAAACTTAGTAAATATTGAATTCTCTGTTCTGTACCAGTTCACTGATGAAAGGACATTATCTTGAAGTTGTTTTTTGAAGTATCCACATGCAGAAGAAATAACAGATTTTAATTAAAATCTTAATGTATGTAACATTTTGATCTATCTCTTACTCAGTGTGGACCATTAAGGACAGACAGATTAAAGGGTGCATTCTGACATTTAGAATGCTTACAGGTTTGGGCAGAGGGGGGTTGTTTTTTAACTGCTTAACAGTTTTTAATCGATTTTCAGTATTGTATTAGTTCCAGGTACTATAGTAATTAGACATTCCCATACTGTGCGAAGTGCTCACCATCCTAAGTCTAGTATCCATCTGACACCGTCCATAGTTGTTACAATATTATTGACTATACTCTTTATGCTGTACTTTTCATCCCTGTGACTATTTTTATTACTGGCAATTTGTATTTCTTAATCCCTTCACCTTTTTACCCAACCCCCTAGCCCTCCTCCCATCTGGCAACCATCTCTTTGTTCTGTATCTATGACTTTGCTTCTGTTTGTTTCGTTGTTTTTTTTTTAGATTTCACAAATAGGCAAACTCACATGGTGTTTGTCTTCCCCTGTCTGACTTATTTCACTTAGGTTGCTTCCGTATCTTGGCAATTGTCAATAATGATGCAGTGACCATAGGGGTACATATGTCTTTTTCAGGTTAGTGTTTTGGATAGATACCCACACATGGAATTGTTGGTCGTATGGTAGTTCTGATTTTAATTTTTGAGGACCCTCCATTCTGTTTTCCGTAGTGATACCAGTCTGCACGCCCATGCACAGGGCACGAGGGGTCCCTTTTCCCCACATCCTCGCCAGCACTTGCTGTCTGTTGATTCGATGACAGCCATTCTGACTGGTGTTAGGTGATACCTCGTTGTGACTTTAACTTGCACCTCTCAGATCTTTTCGTATGTCTGTGGGCTGTCTGTGTGTCTTCTTTGGGGAAATGCCTGTTTGGGGGTCTGCTCCCCATTTTTTAATCAGATTGTTTTGTTGTGTGTGTTCAGTTGTATTCCTTTTATATTTTGGGTATTAACCCCTTGTTGAATATATATCATTGGTGAATATCTTTTTTCATTCCGTAGCTGGTTTTTGCATTGTGTTGATGGTTTCTTTTGTTGTGCAGAAATGTTTTAATGTAATCCCAGTTTCTTGTTGGATTATTATTACATATTACCGGATTGTTTATAGAGGCTAAAAGCCAAAGAGTTATATTTGTATTATCAAAAATAGAATTTTCCTTACGCGTTAAGTTTGCCCTTTTTTGATTCTTACTGTTTTGTGAATACAATTGTGGGACTGCATCTAGACAAATTGAGAAATGTACAACTTTCACTTGTGAATTGATAAAATGACGAAAGATTAGATAGCAAGGCATATGTTACTTTGTTGAAAGTACCTGCAAAAAATGAAATTGAGCAAAATGAAATATGCCCAGAGAAGCAGAGCGCCAGCTTTTCATTCCTGTATTTCTGATTTTATGCACTGTTAACTTTTTAAAATCTGTTTTTCCAGCCCCAAGGAATAGGCTCTCCTAGTGTTTATCATGCGGTTATCGTCATCTTTCTGGAGTTTTTTGCCTGGGGATTATTGACAGCACCCACGTTGGTGGTAAGTAATCTTTTAACTTATTTATCACTACTTTAAAATCTCTTTTTCCCCTGTTTCAGGGGGCAAGACACACAGTAAAGAGGCCGAGAACTAAGCAACGGAACTTGCTCGTTCCCGTGGCTGATTCTCCCTCTCACACCGTCGGCCCTCCCGCCCTGTGTCTTCCACTTCAGGCGCCTCGTTCACTCCTTCGCCCTCACTCCCGGGGGGACGGGGCGGCTGGCGGTCTCCAGGCGGCAGGGCGTCCGGTGACAGGCTCAGGCGAGAGGGTGTCTGTGGCCCGAGTCACTCAGCAGGATTATTTTGAAGTTCATTCACATACTTGCAGTTTCCAAATACAAATTTCATTTCCTCTGAGCCAAGGATCTAGAGGTAACCCGGTCTTTTCGGAGGCCTCAGCTGCTTTTACCCACATATTCCCGGGTTTGGAGCCTTGGGGGAGGCCTCCCTGCGGGACCGAACGCCCGTGCGCTGCTGGCCCATGTTGCCTGTCGGTGGTCAGGTGTAGACGAGGGAGTAGGGAGAAGGAAGGGGGTGGCGGTGGAAATCTTGATCTTGAAATGTACAATGAGGTCACACATACAGTTACAGAATCCCCAAAAAACAGAACTGCAAAGAAACACACTTCCTTATGTTTTCATGAGCTTGTTCATTGTTATACAATAAAAAGGGTTTTCAAAAAGGCCTGTAAGTAAATTGAATGATCATGAAAGCAGACTGGAGTTGTCTGAGAAAGTCATGTTCCTGATTTCTTGGCACCTGTGCCGTGTGGCTACATCATCATTACTCCGTCTGCGCAGCGTGCCGGTGTCTCACGGGGGTTTGGACGCCCGGGCGGGCGCGGCTGGAGCGAGAGGGAGAAGAAAGGAGCGTCTCAAATAAACAAGGCTTGCGCTCGCCCAGGTCAGACCAGATCCCCAATAATAACAGTTCTCTGACATACATTTGTAAGAACGCTGATCTGGGTGTTTTGACCAGGATTCTTTCCACAGCTCATTTACCTGGAATGGGTCATCAGTTTTATGTAAATGGATTTTCAGAATAAATGAGTAAATGAAAGTGGGCTTTTAAAATGGACCTTTCTTTAATCATTTCTGAGGGGAATCTTTAAACAAGGATCACGCTTGTCCCGGCTTTGCTGGTTGGGAGCTCCAGCAGTCGATGCGGGCCCATTGTGACGCTGGCAGCTTCATTGTGTGGTGGAGCTGATGTCGGGGGCTCCCAGCTGCCGCCCCGCTGGGGTCCCGCACCTTCCTGCTGGCTTGCTGCACGCCCCAGTGCACGTCCCGGTGAATCTGGCAGTGGGTCCTCCTGTGGTTCGAAGTCCTTGAGCTTTGTCATAGAGAACAGTCTGCGTGTCTGTACGTCCCTGTGGGACCCGCACAGCCCTGTGCCTTTTAACACATTATCACCTCTAATCCTCAGAACCGTCTTGGAGGCGGGTGTTAGGCTCCTGCTGGAGCCAAGAACAGGAAGGTTCAGGAGGAAGGGGACTTGCTGGCTCCTGCAGACAGAGGGCAGGACAGGAAGAGGCCCCGCGGGTGTCTGACTGCAGCCGGGGGTGAGGGCGGGGCGCCTCCGGGTGGGGTGATGGTCGCAGGCGGCCCTGCGGAGACTGAAACCTTGGCTGTCAGCTTAGCTGCCAGATGAGCTTCTGGAGCGTTCCCACGAGTGGTTGTCAGGATTTGAAGTATGGATGGCCGTTTTTGAAATGTGCTTTCGGTTTCTATTCTTTAGGTGTGTCACATTTTTGTCTAACTTTAGTATCAGTTTTTTTCCCTAACTGGACAAAAGGAAACTGCCTTCTTTAAGAACAAAGACAGAATCCAATTATTTACACATAAAGTCTTGTTTATTCAGTTTTTTGTACATAGGGGAGTATATTCTTAATTACTTTTGTTAATTAAAGAATGCGTAGTACCTTTGATTTTTTTTAACTTTTTAACATACCGAGTTGAGCCCTGTGACTGGCTGGTCGCTTGTCGCGTCAAAAAGGTTACGAGTGTGATTCCTGGTCAGGGCACATGCAAGAGGCGACTGACCGATGTGTCTTTCTCTCTCACTCTAAAATTAATAAACATACTCTCCAGTAAGGATAAAAACATTTAAATACTGAATTGAATTTTGGTCAGGAAAATGAAAAGTGCTAATTTGGGGGAGTTAATAATTTTATTTTATTTTGTTGCCAGCATGACGCCATTTCTTTGAGTAATGGCCAAAACATTATTGCCAATTATTTAATGTATAGCAGGACGTCCTCCCCAACCCCTCCCAGTTGTTGTAACAGTTAACTCTTAATTCTCATTTGTTCTTTCTACTTGAATTTTAAAATGGCAAAATGATGAGTTATGATTACTTGGGAGAGTTGTCCTTAATATTATCGTAGTCATAATTTACCTTTTTCCATTTTTACTTGATCGTATTTTTTAATTTAAGCATCCTTTCAGAAAGTTTAATATTAATGAATATTAAACCCAGAGTTTTCTTCTCCGAGTTCTCTTACATATTTTTAAGTAATCGCGGTTCCTGGTCCACCTTTTCCTCTTGGGAGGGGAAGGGCTGGGGTGGGAGTGGGCGGGGCAAGGAGTGAGTGGCCGCGCGGAGGCTGTCCCTGCGCTGGGGTCCCCTCCGGTCCTTTGGCCTGTGTGCACGGGGACGGCAGGGGTCTCCGCAACGTCCCCGCGGAAGAGCGTGCAAGGGACACGTTAGGAATCCGCGTGCGCGTTCCTCTCTCCGTGTAACACGTAGCGCTTTCTTCGGAGTCAGAGACCCAGGTGCCTCCGCTGTAAACCTCAGACCGCAGGGCCGCCGCCGCCGCCTCCGGGCCTCCGGGCCGCCGGGCTGGAGCCTGTCCCGCAGCTAGAATTTTAACTGGAGGTGACTGTCCGCGATACCTGGGGAGTCTTTCAAAACACCCGGCGGAGGCCCGTCTGGCTCAGGTCCGGGTCTTCGGAGGGTGCGCCGCTGCTCGGGCCGCTGGATTTTCAGAGGCGGTTCGCTCCTCCTGGTGTGTGTCCCTCAGGAAGGACTCCCTTCGGAGGCTTCGCGCTGACGGACTGCGGTTGCTGCCCTGATGGCAGCGTTACTGCGGACCCGCGCGCGGGGCGTGGGCGCGGGCCTCGGAGGCGCCGGTAAACGGAGCCCGCCGGAGCGTCACGGCGCAGCGCTCCGCGGAAAGGGTCGCCGTAGACAACTCAAAATGTGTGAAGAGTCAGGATTTCACGCGCGAGGACACTTTTTTAATTAATTCATTTAACAACCAATCTGAAGACATATAACGAGCCTTGGGTTTGGGACTCGCGACAGCCTTAGTTTCTAAAACAAGCGTGAGGCTGAGCTGACTTCCGCGTGTCACGCCGTGTGGCGGCGGCGGTCTCTGTCCCGAGGCCGCAGAGCCCCGGCCGCGCGGGGGCTGCCCGGCCCCTGCCCACGGGGGACTTCAGTTGCGCGGCAGGGACGGGTTTCACAGCGAAAAGCGCTGTGAGGGCCTGAAGCCTGAGCCTTTGAGGGGCTAGGACTCTGCGGGTCCGCAGTCAGCGACGATGGGTTTGATCCAGGGGCGCGTTAGGTAAAGGCGGGTCAAAGGACCTAGGACGCAAGGAAGGGACTTCCCTTTCCGGACCGGCCTCTGGACCCAGAGATCCCAGACGGCGGTCGGCGGTCCTCGCCGTGCGCCGCCCTGCGTGGCAGTGGCTTCCCCGCCTTCCTGCACAGCCGGTCCCCAGACGGGGTTTCCGGGACTATTACCTTCGCGCTCAACACTTTTTTTTTTAAGTTCTTAACACTTCCTCTCTAATTTTCTTCACTTTTCCGTACGAGTTAGTTGTTGGAAGTTCCTGGTTATTGGCGGAAGTGGAGCAACCAGACGGGGAGCGTTCTTAGCCCGTTCAAGGTTTTCCCTGCGAGGCGTCAGGAAGCGGCTGAGCCCGCTTTTCCTCCTGAGGAGCCGCCCCGCCTTGCCCGCCCCCACGGGGCCGACGCCTTTAGGTCGGGCAGGGGCGGAGCCACGGTGCCGTCGCGCTCCCGCGGGGACACTGGCAGAGCCGCGGGGCGGGCGGCTGCCCCGGTCCGCCCGGCCCCTTGCCGCCAGTTGCTTATTAAACCGGCGGCCGCCGGCGGTGCGCCCGCCCCCCAAGGAACGAGCGGTGCCCGGTGATAGGACCGCGGCCTTGGAGAGAACCGTGCGCTGACTCGCGAGCCGTTTGCACAGGCTGGGGTTTTCTCTCCTTACTTTATGGAATCTTTTTAGATCTACCTTTTGGTAACTAATCCAATAGCTCCCTATTTTTCCCCAGTCCGCTGTCTCAGATGGCGGCACGAGCCCGTCTGTCAGGGTCCCCGCAGTCAGCCCCACGTGGGACGCGGCCAGCGTGGAGACGAACAAGCGTGGGCTTGCGACCCTGACGTCCTGGGTTCCGTCCCAGTGTTGCCACTTACTGTGTGACCCTGGACAGCACATCTGGCCCCTGCGTGTATCCGCTTTCTCGCAGGGGCGCGTGGTGAGGAATTCAGGGAGACGACGGGTGTGAAGTGCCCGGACGCGCGCCTGGGGACACAGGAGGTGCCCCGGCAGCGGGCGGTGGTGTGGGTGTTCACCCACACGCAGTGCCGTGCACACCTGAAAATGCGTGCCGAATAAAAGGAGATTGTATTGTATTAGGAAGGCATGTTTTAGAAATGTAAATATAGAAGTGGTACCGAGACTAAAATGTAGCATATTTTTACTTTGTTTTTATTCTTTAGGTCTTACATGAAACGTTCCCTAAACATACATTTCTGATGAACGGCCTCATTCAAGGAGTAAAGGTAGGTGCAGCTGTACATCCATGTTCACACACACGTGTACACACACACCCGCACACCTAACATCCTGGCATTACGTAGATTTAGTTAACTCTTGGGGGTTACTTAAGTTGTTAAACTAACTGGGTGTTAAATGCAGTTTGATTCCATAGAGCCAACTGTGCGTCATGGTAAATCACATGATAGCAGATTTCCCTTGTGTTTTGTGTGGCGGCATTTTCAGCCCAGAGATCCGAAAGCTCTTGTAAACTAGCAATGAGAATAGAGGGTCAAGGTGGAGGCGTAAGGAAACACGCCTCTCCTGCGCACACAACTAGAGCAAAAACACAGCTAGACTGCAAAACAGATGTCACCCAGAACTGTCAGAAAATCAAGCTGACATTGGAAGTCCGACAGCCGAGGACTTAAAGGAGCCACATTCATCTAGACAGGCGGGGGGGCCGGAGAGGTGGAGAGGCGCAGCGAAGGGGACACGTGGTCCCAAACCCACGTGCGGTGGATAAAAAAACAGGCGGGGGTCTTGGGAGCGAGGGAGCCCAGCCCACCCAGCCCTGGATTCCGGCACCAGGAAGGTCAGTCCCATCCCTCTGGGCTGTAAAAACCACTGGGGGTTGGGGCAGCAGAAGCAGCTTCTCAAGAGGCTCCTCTTAAAGGGCCTGCAACAGACTTAGGACTCACGCAGATCCCCGCTCTGGGACTCAGCACCAGGGCGGCAGCTGGAAGGGCCCCAGTGGCCCGTGGGGAGGAGAAGTGCTAGTGCCAGGCGACAGCTTCCCCGCCAGGCACAGCCCCACAGGCCAGGCCGCGGCATTGCCCCTCTGCGAGCCCTCCCTGCGGGGAGCCACAGCGCTGTGGCTCGGGCTGCCCCGCCCTGGCAGTTACCTGAGGTTCCGCCCAACAACCTAACAGGTGCGCTTTTCTACAATAGGCCACACTGCTGAGACAGGGAGACAGTAGCTCTACCTAATACGCAGAAACAAACACAGGGAGGCAGCCAAAACGAGGACACAAAGAAATATGGCCCAAATGAAAGAACAAAACAAAACTGCAGAAAGAGAGCTAAACGAAATAGAAACAAGCAACCTATCAGATGCGGAGTTCAAAACATTGGTTATCAGGATGCTCCAGGAGTTCACTGGGTACTTCAACAGTGTAAGAAAGACGCAGGCAGAAATGAAGGTTACGCTAAGTGAAATAAATAAAAATCTACAGGGAATAAACAGTGGAGGGGATGATGCTGAGAATCAAATCAGTGATTTGGAACACAAGGAAAAAGCATTCAAACAGAACAACAGGAAGAAACAAAAAACAAAACGAAGACAGGCTTTGGAACCTCTAGGACACCTTTAAATGTACCAACATCTGAACCATAGGGGTGCCGGAAGAGAAGAGGAAGAGCAAGAAATTGAAAACTTGTTTGAAAAAAATAATGAAAGAAAACTTCCCTAATTTGGTGATGGAAATAGACTTGCAAGTCCAGGAAGCACAGAGAGTCGCAAACAAGACTGCCTCAAAGAGGCCCACACCAAGACACATCATAATTAAAATGCCAAAGGTTAAAGGTAAAGAGAGAATCTTAAAAGCAGCAAGAGAAAAGCAGATTTACTTACAAAGGAGTTGCCATAACACTGTCAGCTGATTCTCAGGCTTTGCAGGCAAGAAGGGACTGGCACGTATTCACAGTGATGAAAAGCAGGGACCTACAACCCAGATCACTCTATCCAGCAAAGCTGTCATTTAGAATCAAAGGGCAGATGAAGTGCTTCCCAGACAAGGGAAAGCTAAAGGAGTTCATCACCAAGCCATTATTATATGAAATGCTAAAGGGACTTATCTAAGAAAAAGAAGATCAAAACGATGAACTTTAAAATGCCAACAAATTCACAACTATCAACAACTAAATCCAAATAACAAACTAAGCAAACAGGCAGAACAGGAACAGAATCATAGATACGGAGATCATTTGGAGGGATGTTAGCTGGGAGGGGGGAGGGGGAGACTGGGGGAAAAAATGCAGGGACTAAGAAGCACAGATTGGTAGGAACAAAATAGACGGGGCTGCTAAGAACAGTGTAGGAAATGGGGAAGCCAAAGAACCTATATGACGACCCATGGACATGAGCTAAGGCAGGGGATTGATTGCTCAAGGGAATGGGGGTACGAGGTGGAGGGGAGAAAAGGGGGAAAAGTAGGGACAATTCTAATAATGTAATCAATAAGATACATTTTTAAAAAACACAAAAATGCTATTTCTGGCTTCTCTGGAAACTGAGATAATGTATAATTTTTACTTTCTTATTTATACTGATCTAGCTTATAAATTTTCTACTGTATATTGGCTTTTTATTAGCATAAAATTTTTGTAATTACTATTAAGCTTTATCCTGAAAAAAATATAAATTGAAAAGAACTATTTTAAAAGCACAGAAAGCGTAAAACTTTATCAGCACGGTAAAGTCTTCACTGTCCTGCATGGCCTTCACTCTTAGCCTCATTTGACTGACAACTTTTGTCAACAAATAGCCTCTGAATCTGAAAACAGAGTGAACAGGATGCTCTCTCTAGAACTGCTAACATGGGGTTCCTGGGATTGAGAAGCCATAGGAGCCTCCATACTTAACACACAGCCACACCCCTGTGGATAATTGTAATAGAGCTGGGAGATGTCAAGGCCACACAGGGACGAGAAGTGGGTTGTCTGAAGTTCAATAGTATTCTTATGTTAAAAGTAAACTTGTTTAAAGTTCTTCTCTTGGTAAAATGATTTTACCTTTGGCTCATCAATAGACATAGTATAAACTCTTTTCATTTACCTTTTTTTAGGGTTTGTTGTCATTCCTCAGTGCCCCGCTTATTGGTGCTCTCTCTGATGTTTGGGGCCGAAAATCCTTCTTGCTGCTAACGGTGTTCTTCACATGTGCCCCCATCCCTCTGATGAAGATCAGCCCATGGTACGTGCGTGGCCAGGCCACAGAGCAGCACAGCGCCTTTGTTCGTTGTTTTCTGAGTGCTCCGCATGTAGCTCACTTTCTGGCCATCCTGCCTCTAGAGGTTTTAGTTTTATTCTTTAATTTATTCTCTGCCACAGACAAGAGGGCCCTTGAAGGTAGAGGAGCCGGGCGGTAGCTCCTGCAGGCTCCGGGCCTAGGGGCCGCGACGGGAAGCATGCGGGTGGGCGGCTGGCAAGCCCGCATCTGCGTTTCAGAGCCCCGGTGTCAGAATGACATTTTAGGGACTGCACGGGGCTGCCGACTTTTATCGTTGTTACGTAGATTGTTAAAAACACAAAGTTTATCATCGTTATCTGTATTAATCAGGAATAGATTTTATTATATATCAGTAAAGTCCCAAATAATAGTTGCTTAAAATCAAGGAAGCTGCTTTTTCTGACCACGTCAGAGAGGCCTGGGCTTGACGGGCGCAGAGCCGGCGCGGCCGCTCCGGGGGACCGGCCTCTTCCTCTCCGCTCGACCGTCGCGGCTGCCCCTTACTGTGCCTTTTGCTGCCCAGGAAGCTGCCTGAGCGCCAGCTCCAGTGTCCCCCTTCAGGCAGGACTGGCTAAGACTGGCACGTCGCCTTCTGTCCTGCGCGACCTCTGCTGGCGTCCAGCCTCAGGCCTGTCCTGCGCTGCCGCGCCGGCCGCCCGAGACTGGGCCCCTGCCCCCGGGCAAGGGCAGGAGGTCCGCTGGGGGCGGGGAGGGAGCACCCACGGGGAGTGGTTTTCCCGAGGTCGCAGAGCCCATTTTAGTGGTAAATTTCTTTCATTCTTTGGCTAATGTTCTGTTCACTGAGTCCTATCACTAGTTAATTCCACATCATAGGAGGGCTGTACGTCCACGGTGTGTCCAGAAAAGCCAAAGTCTCTGTGGGCAGGACCTCCTCAGCTTTGCACACCAACCCTTGGTCAGCACTGGTGACAGACGGAGCGCCACCCAGTGGGCCTGGGGAATGGGCGCGAACTCGCTGCGGAAAGCGGTGTGTTCGAAAAATCCAGTGAGCAGTGAAGTCCTGGGGGATACTTTGAAAGTTCAATTGATCACGTTATTTTAAAATCTAAACATCAGCGTTCCACTAGCAACTCCTGTTCACAGCCATATATTTTGGAATCATAGAGCTTTTTAAAATATCTTTTGTCTACTCTTTAACTATTCCTAATTTTATTTGTGAACTGTGTGATACAGGTTTTTTCTATGTGAAGACTGAGTTACTTGTTTTGCCACCATATAAAAAGCTCAAGGCAACTTGTGGAAAAACATCTACTTTCTTTAAACACACTCAGAGTAACTGGCGAGTAACGTGTCCCTCCGTTTCATATACTGAATTTTGTCTTTCTGTGCCGGTGCCGTGAGACGTCACAGCAGGCTTTGTTGCTGTTTTAGGCAGAAACCACAAAGCCACTTAAAAATCCAGCCGTTTGGTACAAGGGTGGCCTGCACACGCACTGTGGCTGTGAGTGTCCCGCGCAGGGGCCGCGCCTGAGGACTCGCAGCAGAACCGCGGTGCCCGGCGCGGGGCTGGGCGGCTGTGCTGACCCGCTCGGGCCGCTGTCTCCCCGCCCCAGGTGGTACTTCGCCGTCATCTCCGTGTCCGGGGTGTTCGCTGTGACCTTCTCCGTGGTGTTCGCCTACGTGGCAGACATAACCCAGGAGCACGAGCGCAGCATGGCCTACGGGCAGGTTGGTGCCCCCCGCCCCCCGCCCGCCCAGAGCCCCTCGGTTTCCGGCCGACCCTCGAGGGGCGCCAGCGCTGGCCTGGCAGGGCGGCTGCTGTTTCACAGGGAAAACCTTCCCTATTAAAATCACCTCTTCAGACGACATCAAGCAGTGTTTTTCAGTACAAAGCCATTCAGTCAATATTGGTTAGTCACACACGTCAGATTTGAAATTACAGTAGAGTAGATTTACGTTACGGAAGCTCTTTTAACAGAATACTAAAACTGAGAGCGATTGCGTGTGTCATGAGTTAGAAGCGACCAGGGTCTCATGGCCGACCTGAGATCAGCGGGCCAACGTCCTGCTCAGAGGCCCCTGCCCTCCGGTGGCGGTGTGCGCACGGCCTGCCCCGCGCGGTCTTTGGCTTGGCCTGCGTGTGTGTCCGTGTCTTCATGCGAGAGCCGTCTGTCGCTCGAGGAGGCCCGCACGCGGCAGGTGCCAAGCTTGGACACTCTGCTTTCGCCATCTAACTGGGCAAAGGCCGCACAGTCTGTCGGCTGTCAAATCCGGCAGTAAGACAGGCAGCCCAGCCCAGTGACGCACCGCGAGCCGGAGGCACGGCAGAGGTGAGTCTCAGCAGATAGGCTGCCCCAGGCCCGGCCCTTCCTCCACTTGGCCAGTTTGTTGTTTCATTTTTTAATCGGTTCCATCTGTGAGTTCGTCAGGAGGATTTACTTGAACAAGCGGCTCTAAGACAGTTGGGAGCCTCTGTCTTGGAGGCTGCTACTGCAGTGTTTAGTTAAGAACCTGATTGTTTTCCCTTCCCACAGAAGAGGCGCGTGTGAGGCACTGCACAGGTAGGAGCCCGATGGGGTCGCAGCGTCCTGAGTCTCGCCTTTGACCTTGACTCGTTCCAGGTTTCGGCCACCTTCGCCGCAAGCTTGGTGATCAGCCCCGCCATCGGCGCGTACCTGGGCCGGGTGTACGGGGACAGCCTGGTGGTGGTCCTGGCCACGGCGATCGCCCTGCTGGACATCTGCTTCATCCTCGTCGCGGTGCCCGAGTCGCTGCCCGAGAAGATGCGGCCGGCGTCCTGGGGGGCGCCCATCTCCTGGGAGCAGGCCGACCCCTTCGCGGTGCGTCCCCGCCGCCTGCTGTGGCGGGAAAAGGGAGCGCGTGGTGCGGCGTGTCAGCGGGGTGTTTTGCTGTGGGCCTTTCTCGGGGGAAATGCTTTGGCGACTTTGAGGTGCTCTTGGGAATTGTCTGGGAAGGGGGAAGTAAACTTCCAAGGGGGGCCCCGGGTGCTCGGCAGCCGGGCCGGCCTGGGGCCTGACGCGGCCTCTCTCGCCGCAGTCCCTGAAGAAGGTGGGCCAGGACTCCATCGTGCTGCTGATCTGCATCACCGTGTTCCTGTCCTACCTGCCGGAGGCGGGCCAGTACTCCAGCTTCTTCCTGTACCTCCGACAGGTGAGCCTGCCCTGCCGGGGCCGCCTCCCGCCCTCCTCGGGTGCCGCGGTGACAGCGCTAACCTGGAGGGAGCCGTCCCAGCAGGGAGCTTTCGGAGCGAGGCTGCCGTTGCCCCGTGTGCTGTGGCTGCCGCTCCTCGGGTCGGAAGCGCTGGAGTCCCTGTCCGCGTGCTTCGGTGTGTCTGCTGCTCGCGCGGCTGATGGGCGCTCGGCCCCTCGGGGACGGGCTCCGTGGCCCTGGCGCCTGTGAGGGCAGCAGCCACCGAAAGGGCACCGTCGTCCCTCTTTTCCCCTCGGTGCTCCGTTCACGGGCAGGACTGACCACGGGCTGGAGGATTCTTTGCTTAGAAACAGGAGTTGTGGTTTTTTATGGTATTTGCTGTGCTCTTTTATTAATCTAAGCTTTTCTGGAAACCTTCCAGATAATGAAATTTTCACCAGAAAGCGTGGCCGCGTTTATAGCAGTTCTTGGCATTCTGTCCATCATCGCGCAGGTGAGTCCCTTGGGTGACCGGAGCGGGTGGCTGGGGGCCTGGCCCGGGCCGGCCATCCCGCTGGGGCCTCCGTGGTCCTCGCGGGGGGAGTCTGGGTGGAGTCGCCTGTGTCTGGACCTGTGGGTTACAGGCCTGCGACTTAATTTTGACAGGTAGCTAATACTGATCAAATTTCGGGGACAGACACACATCAATCCCTGCATGATCTATAAATCAGAGAGAGAGTTTGTTGATTTACTGCAGGGTATATGTGTACCTGTGTAAAGTGAGAGATTTTATATTTGGTTCTTTTTTTGACTCATTCGTTCAACAAATATTTTTTGACTGCCTACCACGTGGCAGCTGCCAGGGGAATAGCGGTGACCTTAACTAAGTCCCCGCTGTGCTAGAGTTTACATTTTTTGTTGAAGAAAGTGATTATCAAATGTGTCGATTTAAACACAGCCAGTGTACTGAGAACTATACAGAAAGGGGTCCGGGGGCGGCAAGAGCTGCAGGGTGTCGTGTGCCCGGGAGGCCTGGGGAGGCCTTGCTGACGGGACAGGAGGTGGCCGTGGGGTGAGGAAGGAGCTGCGTGAATCTTGGGCCGCGCCCCGGTGGCAGCAGCAGCGAGGAGGGAAGTGAGGTTCTTGGGACAGACCGCGCCTGGCTGGCCCGCCGGTGGGGGCCGGGGCCGGGGGGGCTGGCACTGGAGTCTGAGAGGAGGGGGCAGGCGGCGGGCCCTGCATGGCTTCTCAGACTCACAGGCCGAACAGGAGGCCTGGGGACGGCCTCTAGCTGGGGGACTCCACGGAAGTGTGTGTTGGGGGGTCCAGAGGGTGATCAGTGGCTTTTTGAGGAAGAAGAATTTGCGTTTTCTTAGGAGACGTCGTTTCCTGGCCTGCAGGCCAGGTTCCACACCGAGTTCAACCCAGGGCCAGGACTTCTCCTTTGGGGAGAAAGCCCCACCCACTCCCAGCCACTTCTTCCCAGCCTGGGTCCAGCCTGCGGGCCGCTTCCTCTTTAGGGAAGCGGAAGGGAGAGTTGTTTTAATGGGACTCGGGGAAGGGTCTCGGTCTCCTACGGAGGCTCCCTCTGCAGATCCCATTGTTTTGTGGGTTTTTGTAGGTTTGGTGATAAACTTCAAATTTAAGTTCAGTGACATGCCTCCTCCGTGGCGGCGCCCATGCGTGCATGCGGCGCTGAGCATTAGCACGTTTCTGTGTGCGGGTTTATCGCGGCCACCCCTGGACCTGGAAGCCACCGTGTCTAGGTCTCGTCTAGATCGTGTTCCTCGCGATCCGAGGAGGGCCCTCCCTCCTGCATTGGGGGCACTGTCCTGGTGTCTGGGCCTCAAACAGCGTCGCACAGGGAAATGCGCAGGCCACGGGAAGGTCACGGTCAGCTGACCTTGAACCCTGCGGTGGAGCCAAGCTGAGCAAGATATATTATCACCTTTTCAGACATTGCTGAGATTAGATTTGCTAATCTTTGTCCCAGAGGAAAGAACAGGCTGGCGCCCAGTGTCGGCAGCCGCGCGGTTCGGAGCTGCACGCTCAGAGGTCCCTTCCGCCTGAGTGACTGTCGAGGCAGTGACACCAGACTCTGTGCGGGCGGCCCCCGGCCCACAGGACACGGAGGCCCGCCGTCCCCGAGAGCTCAGAACGGGGCGGGCAGCAGGGAAGAGCCCCGCAGTGGGGCCCTGGGCGTGGGGGCGGCCGCGTCCAGCCGCCCGCGCGGTCCGGACAGAAGCGCAGCCCGGGGACTGCAGGCTCCGAGCGCCCGTCTTGCCTTGGGGCCCACGTGGAAACACAGCACTTGAGATGCACAATTCCATTTTAAAATGACAATCAGTTGGTGTTCAGAAACAGGTGAACAGGGGTACGTAGTCTGCACGTATCGATAGTAGGGTTTTTGTGTCCCCTGAAATGTTGAGAACGATTAATACAGAGCCCGAGGGCAGAAGGGCATCTGGGTTCTTGTGTGTGTGAAGGACACAGTTGAGAACGACCGTCCTGTAGACCTTGAGCCTGGGGAAGGCCGTGTCCTTCCCCTGTCCGGCCCGCAGCTGGAGCCGCCGCGCGGTCTGTCACCGTACGGCGGGCCTCGTGCCCCTCCCTGTGTCCTGGGTGTCCCCTCGCAGGCGCCCGTGGTTCCCCGGGGGTGGGTTTGCCGCAACGAGCGTGAGGTCGGTGTCCTGCCCTGTCCCAGGTCCCCTGCCCTGCCCTGAGCCTGCAACCGGGCAGGTGCAGCTTAGGGCTCAGTGGGGTTTCTGTAACATTAAAAACTTGAAAAATTAGCAGTAAGCACGTCAGAATTTGGGAGGTTTGCGTGAAAACACGGCTGTGCAGTTCCTCCCCCAGACTCACTGGATGCGGTAACACGGGGCAGGCGCGCCCGCCCGTGGGAGCGAGCGGTGGCCGATCCCTTCCGGCCTGCACGCTGCGCGTCACCGAAGGTCGCGGTGCTGCCCAGCCCCACAGGCTTGAATTCCTGACACTCGGGTAAATGCCCGCACGGGTGTGTGGTCCAGCCGGGTCCCTCCCTGCCGCCGCAGGTCCTCCATCCTTCACCCCGCCCCCCGCCCCCCGTGAGTAGCCCTCACCCCGCCCTACTCTTCCTTCCTTCACAGCAGCCACAGCCCCGGGGTGTCTCGTTGAATAAGGTGGTGCTGGCGTCCCCCTTTCCACAGGGAGGGAGTCCTTTGCTGACTGCACTTGGACTGCCCTCTGGCCTGGCCGCAGTGGGCCGTGGCCGACCTCTGAGCGATGACCAAAGCTGATGCCAGTTGACAGTCAGTCAGCTGCATCCCCTTGGTTAAGTCATCGGTCATTTAATGTCTTCCAAAAGAGCTGTTCTAAATTAAGAGACAGTTTTTCTCCAGTATTGTACACTGTTTAGATTATAATTTGTGCCGTCATTGTTGAGATAGTGTGACATTTAAAGGCACACTAGCTTTTCATAAACATCTGTTAAGAACTGGTGCTAGGTGCTGGGGAGACAGCAGAAAGCAGCCTGTCCTCAGGGCGAGGCGAGTGTCCCCAGCCCTGGGGCCACCACGCGCCAGGTTTTCTCCGCACGCTGCTGCCCTGCACGACCTCCCTTGAGGCTACAGCTGAGGGACCTGCTACAGCAGAGTCCCACGTCCTATGGAGCTCCGTCTCGGGCTCACCCGGTTGAAGAGGAAACCTCAGACAAGAAAGTTACGAGTCCTCATTGTTCAAGAGCCCCTTGCTTTGTACTGGCTTATTTGACAAAACCTGATGAAGCTCTTGGACGACCGTTGAAAGAATTTTAAACCTGGTAATTGTGAGTTCAGAGTGTCTGCCAGTCATCAAACAGTGGTTTTCTGAATTATTTTCATTTCTTCCTTGATGGACTCACTAGGTATCTTGCGTGGTATATCTAATACCTTAGTTAGAATGAAAGTGATTTCCCCAGATCATTGCAGAATTTGTTAGCTTTCAAAGAAAACGAGAAGCAGGAAAGCCCATCAGCCCCGCGGCGCCATGTACTGAATGCTCGCCCTGTGTGGGCGCGGACGCCTCAGCCTGTCACCGGCACTGCCTGCGCCTTGCGGGGGCCCCGAGTCCCCTGTGCGCGGCCGGTGGGGCCCAGGGCTGCAGCCTTCCCGGAGGCTGTGATCTCGGCTATGAGCCGGGCTTCTCCCACACCCACCCGTCAAACTGAGTGGCAGCTCGCGGAGGCCCAGAGCCGCCAGCAGGTGAGCCGAGGCGGCAGGGCTGTGCCGTGAGGCCGCTTGCGGGCTGGCAATGGTGGGTGTACCGAGAAGCGCGGACCGTCTCTTGGTGCCACACAACGGGGTCTCTCAGCCCTGGGGAGGGCCCCGGGCCGCCCGCTGTACCTGCTGGTCTAGGCAGCGGGCGCTCAGCAGTGTCCTGAGCAAAGCTCACCTTCCTCTTCAGTTCCGGCATTTTCTCTGCATCTTGTTGCCTCTACTTCTGTGGCCTGGAGTCACGACCTCAGATGCTCAGGGCAGTTGTGGCTGAAAAGCCAAACTGTAGGAAAACGTAATGGCCCTTTTATTACAGGTTGAAAGAAGTCACCAAATAGCTTTTCTTTCTAGTTTTAAAAAGTTACTGTACTCCAACAAACCATTTTGGTCTTTTTTTCCTTTTTTCCCCAGACCATAGTCTTGAGTTTACTTATGAGATCAATTGGAAACAAGAACACCATTTTACTGGGTCTGGGATTTCAGATATTACAGCTGGCATGGTATGGCTTCGGGTCAGAACCTTGGTAGGTGTGATTTTAATTTTCTTAAACATTTTGTGTTTGCCTTTTGTGATTTTTTTCTTCACTTTGAGGTATAATAGACAATGTTATAGTTATTTGCTTCTCAACTAAGGCTTAGACTTCAGTCTTTTACTATGCTTTTTTTCCTTTGAAACTGTGTGTAATACAAACCTGTCCCTTGTGTTTTTGAATATTCTGGAATGGCCTGACAGGTGACATTTTATACCTAAGTCACAGGTTGGCTTTTTGAACAAGATTATTGAGCCTTTGAATCCCTCATGAGCGTTTACTGTCTCCATCTGTCATTAGGAGAAAGCAAGTGCCCAGTCCCCATGGCAACAGGGCCCCGCAAGTCAGTTCTCCACCTTCTCTGTTTTTCTGGCCCCAAGGATAGGCCTGAGGAAGCCAGCGGTCATTACCGTGGCGGCCTGGGAGTCCACGAGCAAGGGCAGGGGCCAGGCTCCCCCCTTCTGCTGGGACAAGGCTGCCTTCGGCCCCCCAGGGAGGGCGCAGGGTGCGAGGCCAGGCTGCCTGCATCTGCTGGTGCTCAGCGCCCGCAGGGCGGGACCCGGTTTGTACCCATGTCCCACACGCTTGCGCATGGCCTCTTGTCAGACTTGGCGTGTTCTGATGGGTGTTCTGTTTCCTAGTCTAGCTTTTAGAAGGAGTTGCTCACGGTTTATTCTAGAACATTGTCAAACCAGGAGCATGTAAGTTTTAATGGAATCAGTGTTCTCCCCACGCTGTATCAGAAGAGGTGGGCCTATTGTGGGAAGTCACCGACTCAGCGTCTGGGAATGTTCAGTGGCGTTTCTGTATTCATGTTGTACATCGCTCTCCACACACGAGGTAGTGGGAGGGCCTCCCCAGCCCCCCGGCTGATGCCCGGGCCTCGCTGCTCTGCCCGCAGGATGATGTGGGCCGCGGGGGCCGTGGCCGCCATGTCCAGCATCACCTTCCCGGCCGTCAGTGCGCTTGTCTCGCGAACCGCCGATGCCGACCAGCAAGGTGAGTCCGTGGGGGCGGCCAGGACGGCAGTGCGGCACGGAGCCCTGCAGCCCCGTCTTCCCCCGGGCGCAGACAGACCTGCCTGCCCCTCTGACTCTGGGGGTGGGGGGCGGGGCCCACACCCACCGAGCACACGGGTTTGCTCCAGTGCACAGGGCGCCTGGGCACGCTCATGGCCCTTGCGAAAGCGTCTCGGGTTCAGTGATCTCAACACAACTGGCAGACATATTTCTGTTGTCTTAGGCTCTGTGGTGGGAACATTTAATTTTTGGAATGCTAATAACTCTTTGAATAAAACATCTAGCCACAAAAGAGCGGAGTTCCAGAAGACCGGCGGGTGGCCGGCTGGACGGGCGAGGTGGGAAAGCAAGCTGCGCGTTTATGGAGGCCGAAGGCCTGGCCGCCGGTGGCTGCCCCGAGCCCGCTCTGCCCCCGCTGGCTTATTGCGCGTGACAGAGCCGGTGGCCCCTGCGTAGCTTCGTGCTGTCACTGTCCATCGCCCAGTGCCAGCGTCTGACTGAAGCCTCGGTCTTCAGTCGCCACTGCTGGTTCTGGGGGGACGGCACTGGTGGTGTGCTGAGCGGTCCTTTCTTCCAACTTAGGTGTCGTACAGGGCATGATAACAGGGATTCGAGGGCTGTGCAACGGCCTGGGACCAGCTCTTTACGGCTTCATTTTCTACATATTCCACGTGGAGCTAAAAGAGCTGCCCATGACAGGCACGGACGTGGGGACGAACACCAGCCCGCAGCACCACTTTGAGCAGGTAGGTGTTCTTTCGCATGGCACAGCTGGAGTGTGTCTGGCTGCTTCCGAAGCCAGGGTGGGGCGCTTTCCTTATTGTAGATGGACTAGCGCACCTGGAAACCAAAGCCACGTTGGCTGTGCGCTCCTTTTTTCCCCTCAGGAATTAAAAATGGTTTACACGTCCTGGTTGTGTGTGGCACTGATGGCACAGGTGACAGCCTCTGGCTGTCATGCCGCTTGTCCACCCCCAAGACGCCTGTCGTGCCCAGGCTCCCAGGGGAGGCCACCCCTCCGCGCGGAGGGAGGCGCAGGCGTTGCCAGGCTTCCCGCGGCACAACGGAGGCGACAGGCAGCGCGCCTGTTTCCTTGCTTGTTTAACAGAACTCTACGCTGACCCCCTAAGCAGCTCTAGGACTGGTCTTAATTAATAAAGGGTGTGTTTGTGGGCTGTGCGCAGGCAGAACTGGCTGTGCAGGTTTTGGCTAACACAAACACCTGCTGGGTTCTCTCGGGCCCAGCATGCCCTGTGGCGCCGACTCCGCTCCTGCGGTTAATAGATTGTAGTCAGCTCCTTGGTTTCACTCTGATCTGTCCTGTTTTCCTCCTCGACAAATAAAGTGAAGGCTCATAGAATGTGTTCAGATTTTGTGCTGCAGGTGACGTCACCTGCATTTCTTTTAAAAAACCCTTTGGCTGTTTTCTTGGGTCAGTTGTTACCCCTGGAATTTTACATTGAGACGGTGGTGATACCCCAGATAGTATCCCTTCACTCCTGAAAAGGGGATGCTTTTTCTAGCTATGGCTTTAAGGCCATGATTAAATAATTGCGGTTTCTAATTCACAGCAGTGAGTTCCTACCCACAGATACAGCCTCTGGTGCGCACACACTCGGGCGAGACCACTAGCTGTGCTTTCCTTGCCTCCCCAGAACTCCATCATCCCCGGCCCCCCCTTCCTCTTCGGAGCCTGTTCGGTGCTGCTGGCCCTGCTGGTGGCCTTGTTTATCCCGGAACACACCAACCTGAGCCTGCGGCCCAGCAGCTGGAGGAAGCACTGTGGCGGCCACAGCCATCCTCACAGCACCCAGGCGCCAGGCGAGGCCAAAGAACCCTTACTCCAGGACACGAACGTGTGACCGCCGCAGCCAGGGGGACCCTCCCGCCCGCGCCCGGGGCAGGGTCCGCACCTGTGGCCCGGCGGACATTCCACCTGCGTCTACAGTGGACTTCCAGGGTGTCTTAAATGTATCTGCATGGACTCCATGGGGACTCAAGAAAGACCTGGACAGTTTTCCAAAGATGTTACAATTTTTTTGAAGAGAAACATTTTGTTTATTAGTACCAATTTCTTGCCACTAAGCTGTTTTATTATATACATCCTTTAATTAAAAACTCCCTGTGTAACTTCGTACATACTAGCAATGTCTCTGCTGCCCTCTCCTTCAGGTGTTGAGCTTTAACTACGTGCTGACTCGCAGCGGGCGGACTAGGAAGTGTGGTTGTGGACCTGTTGTTTTTAACCTTGTAAAACCTGGAGTCGGGTTTTATCATTGTAAAATCTTGGGTCAAATAATTCAAAGCCTTAATGCAGGTGCACTAAAGAGATGGTAAGCTGTTTGCATTTAAAAAAAACAAAAACTCAAGAAAACTACTAAATCTGAATCATGGTTCAAACTTGTTTGTAGTAATTTTATTTTAAACATTATTCACTACTGGTTTTTTAAGTAGGAAAGTATCAGTCATGTAGAATTTCATTTTGGGGTGTTTAGAGCCAGTCCACCTACATGTTGGCTCGAATCTGCTCCCCTGCTACTTACACCACTATCCCCTCAATGTTTGCGTAATCGTAAGAACCTCAGCACTTGTAAACACAGTGTAGAAATCACACAGCAAAGCTGGCGGCCTTGAGAACGTCCGTGTGCAGACAGGTACATACAGTGGCCTTTCGGGACCGATCGCAGTAACACTTCGCTCACAGACCTGTTATTTGTCCTAGATTTTCAGGACCTAGAAGAGAGCTTTATACAATTACTGATGTGAATTTCTCTAAAGTGTATATTTTTGTGTCCAGTTATATTATTTAAAAAAGTGTTACTTTGTAAAAATTGTACATAAAGTATTGTATAGTCTACACCGTTTTCATCTTGTGTGTAGTTACTGCTTAATGCTTTTTAAACTTGGAACATTCACTTATGGTTAAATAAGGTCTCAAAGAAATGTAAATATTCTGTTAATAAAATTAAATATTTTAATGATTTTTTTTTTTTAAAGAAAGTCTTGCTCTGTGATTCCCTGCTGGCCCGTTTTGGCCTTGTTCCGTCGATCATTTTCACAGCAAATCGAAGCTCTCTGTGCCTTCTCTCTGAGCCCATTCCTTTTCCTTCACTGTGAAATACTCTGGCAGGGAGACGACAAACTGGAGACTCAGTCCGTAAGTTAAAGCGATTTTCTAAGCAGAGTTGTTGTAGATCAATCCTTTTTTGTTTATAATTGTATATACTTCTTACATGTCCTAGTCCCAAAATATTAGTACTTACTAATCAAGCTCACAGAGATCACAGAAGTACATTAAATGCAACACTTTAATTATTAACACATGTACAATGTACACTGCAAAACCATGTCAAATATTAAAGTTTGTAAGAGGTAGAGCACAGAATTGGCACACTCAGAAGCCTGTACACGTACACCTAATAGAAAGTCTTCGGCACCTCACCGTGATCTCTATCCTACCTTTGGGAAATCCCCTTAATTTTCTGCATGTGGGCACATAAATGGAGATCATTGTGTAACAAAAGGAAAAAAGCTACCTGCATGCCCCCTCCTCTGAGCTCTATCCCTGAACTTAGATATAAATGACACAGTGCTGACAAGAGAGCGGGTTCTGATGTCACCAAGAGCTTTCCAGATTACCTGTAAGTGCTTTCCAGCTGCCATGACCAGGGGTTCTTACTAAGACAGTGTAGCTGAATGAGGAAAAAAGGCTACATGGAAAGTCGCTGCCTACCAGTGGCCACTGAAGTGTTGAGGTGAGCTCCCTCGTTCAGGACACCTGGCGGTGGCCAGCCGTGTTTCTAAGCGACTGACTATGGCTTTGTTCGAAAAGGAGCCAAGGCTGTCTTTGTCTTACCAGGGAGCGGGCGGAACGTCATTACTGTCCTGAAATGTCTCTCATCTGTACGATACAGCCCTCGAAAATAATTTTAAAAGATTGAATGAACATGAGCTGTATTTGCCAATAAAAATGATTTAGACGTTCTTAAGAGAATGCTCCTCTACTGGATGGTTTTCAACAAGAAAAAAATGGGCCCCATGATTCTGGGTGACTTTCTTGGTCACTTAAGTTTTTTCCAAGGAACTATTCTTACTTGAAACTTACACAATAAGAAAGTTTTAACATCTAACAGTGGTTTGTTTTGCTTACTTTATTAAACATTAAACCCATTTTGAAATGCAAAGCAAATACAATGTATACTCATGATGCTCTTTTGTATAGTACTAACTTTTAAAACAAAATTCCACTAATACAAATTTAACTGCATCAAAGAACTTACAGAAATCCAAATGAAAGAAAAATTAGATGAGTATAGACTCAGGAAGCCGTAAAATCCTGTAAACTTTGCAGCCTAATTGACTAAAACACTTTATACTTTACCTGGTCGTGTAAATCTGTCCAAGTTATTTTTTATAGTAAATTTATCAAATCACTCAAAAGACTTAATAGCTAATTAAAAGGTTTCAAGGAAAATACTTGCTATGAAGGAATAATTCATTCGATTTTAGGACTTTTCCCTTTACTGTAAATTATCATCAAAAACAGGAGATAATCATCTTCCCTCATAATTCTCGAGTGGCAAATTTAAAACTTGCTTTCCAAATGAAAATGATAAAATGAGCTATTGGCCTTCTTTGGTCCACATGACGTCTGAAAAGTTTTATCCGGAGCCCCTGTGCTTCGAACGCCCCTTATAAAGATCGCTCTTGGCTAGGAGCTTGTAAGAGTCTCGAAGGGCGAGTTCAATGAAGTTCACACCGTTGTCCTGTAAAGCACGGCGTTCACAGACGACAGAGGCCGCTGCCTCCGGCGACTCCGTCCCCAGGACAAACCTGCTGCTCTCCCCAGTCCACCGCCAGCGGCAGCGCGGCCGCGTGGCCGGGACGGCCAGGTGGCGGGCAGGCGGCGCAGAGCTAGCTGCTGGGCAGCTGCCCCGGGAAGTATGCTGACGGGGAGGGAGCGCCCACGGCCGGTTTGGAGCAGGGCTGTAGTGCTAACGGGCCATCTTTCTGAGGGTCTGCAAATGAGGACAAAGAGATCGTTCGCGTCGGCTTTGGCCGCCCTGCAGGCGCTGAAGCGGCAGGGGACCGTCTACGCCAGAGCCGCCGCCGTCTCACCTGGGTGGCTGAAGAGGTTCTGGCTGAGCCCACGTAAGGGGATGCTGTCTTCCCTTTTCTTCAGGTATTTGGATTCTAGCCCTAAGTTCTCACCACTTTAAAAGGAAAACAGTAATTATTTACTTCAACAAACTCTTATTTTCTCTTAGTAGTTAATTTTGAATGTCTAATCTACGTTTAGTTTTGTTCAAAACAAATCACATTCCTCACTGCTTTCTTAAGCAAATAATCTGTCCACACACAAGCTGAAGCACCCTCTTCCCAGCACAGAAGAAGCGACCGTAAGTGAAACCGCACGGTCTCCGAGCCGGGAGAGGGCTGTGGGGTAACAGCCCGCGAGCGCCACGGAAAGGCCGCGTGCCGCCCGGGAGGAGTGTTCCTTCGCATCTCCTAGCTCATCCTCTGTTTCAAACGGATGCGCTCCGTGTTCTAGAAAAAGCTCTTCATAATTTGTGCTTCAAATTGTCATCACAGATATTGCTATATACTGTAAAAACAAGGTATGTTGGTTAAATGAATACACATGATTTTTAAAAAAAATGTGTATCTGTGCTTGTATTTTCCCCCTTCCTACCATTATATCCCTTCTTCCCAAATCTGCCCAGTGTTAGCAGTTTCCCTATACTATACTTGAAATAAGAAATTGAAAGCTCTTGAAAAAAATGACATTATGACCCTAAAATTAAGTGATACTCTTTTTCCCAACTTTCAGAAAAAGAGAGTAGGTCTTTCTTCAATTTTTACATTTTTTTCTTTAAACTTTGATACCCACTACCACTTTTTTACTAGCTGACAATAAAAAGAACAGTTTTAAACAGCAAAAAAAAAAAAAAACCCCTAAAAAGTCGCTGACCAGTCCTAAATTTATGGACACAGTTATGCTTGATTTTGTACTGGAAATACAATCGTCACATTTTCTCCATGCAGACTGGCTTTTGGTGTGTGCGACACAGGTGATATATAAACATTACGGCAGTCCGCCTCTTGAACAAGGGAGTGTGAGATGAAATTTAACAAATACATTCCTTTCGGGACCTCAAAGACTTCTGAACTTGATCCAAAAAGCAGACTCATAGGCATTAACTCTTTTAATACTTTTCTCGGTGGCAACTTGGGAAGAGCCAATGAATACAGGCCAGACGGCAGGGATGAGAAGCCTCTGTGCCACACGAGGGACTCAGCCTGGGAGGCAGTGGGAAGGTGCCAGCTCAGGACAAGTGCCAGCAGGTGGCCCTTCCAGCCATTAATGTTAAGTAAATAACGGAGCACAATAAGAAACACTATTAAAATGCAACAGACAAATCAGTAGGCGCCCAAGCTTCTCAGGCACCGGTAAACACTTAAGGTGACTTTCAAACGGCAAGTGTCAAGCTGCGGTCAGCAAGCACTTACTTCTCCTTATCAGCTGCGCAGGGCGCACTGCCAGTGGCCGCGGGCTGAGTGTCCCCCAAGGGCGCATTTGGTTTGGTGAACTGCAAGTTAAACTGAACCTGTGAGGCGAGAGAACATCACCTGTGACCACATTCGTGAGAACAGAGACGGGGCCCCATGGAGACTGGAGGCCCCATTTTTTCCTGGTGGCAGACGAGAGGTCCTTGTTCAACCTCTCGTTTGGCACACAGACACACTTCATGGAGCAGGTTCCGTACGGAGAATCCTGCGTCTCCCTGCCCAGAACGTCAGCGACTCCAACAGGTCAGAGGAGGAAAATGGTGACCACGGGCACACAGAAGAAAAGGCACACGAAAACAGCATCTACTTTTGGTAAAGACTCCTGATAAAATAAGCAGAGATGCCCGTGTAACAGGATAAAATTATAAATAAGAAAGGTAAACAGTGCTGTGCTTGGTTGTCAAGTTCAACATTCCAAAGACAATCAGCTTTCCTACATCCTACATCGAGCCACACATTGAACATGATCATGTTAAACACTAACAGGATTTTTTTTAGGCAAGACAAGGTGATTTTAATATTCCTTACATGCAGAAAGAGTGAGGGCACTTAAGAAAGAGCACCAGATATTAATACGTAACAGTTTCTGCCCACCAACCACAAAATGAACAAAAAGAATGTTCTTGAAGACTGGACAACAAGCGGTGCAGGACCCTAAACGGGGCAGCTGCCTCAGAGGAGCGGGGCAGTTTCTTAAAAACGGAACACCTGCCGCCAGTCGCTCTACCCGCAGGCACTTGCCCCCGGGGAGGCGCAGGGGCTGGGCGCGCAGCCGCTGGACCTGTGACAGCCCCAAACTGCAAAGGACTCTGACGGCCACCAAACGGCCCACGGAGGCACATGGGCGGCCCCTCCAGACGCGGGGAGCACCGAGCAGCGCGAGGCGAAGCCCCGGCAGGGACAGGGAGCGCAGCTGCTGGGAGGGCCCGCCGGGGCGGGGGGCGGGCGGGCGGTGGGTCGCCAGCCGGCAGCCCTGGGGCGCTGTTTCGGGAAACGCAAATTCTCCACACCCAAGCCTGCCGCGCCGGCTTCACAACCCACAGGGCGACTCACGGCCTCCAACGCGAAGCTGAACAAGGGGAGGGTTTCACGGAAGGGGCTGCGTGTACAGACGGACGCGGGGATCCGTAACACGGGACACGCGAGTGCGTGCCACCACGGCCCCTGTGGGGCTGCAGCAAGAGGAACCTCCTGCTGCCCACGTCGCGTGCAGCCCGGCCGACCTGTTTGCGCGCGTTTCAGACATTACGTAATTTCTGGAAGGCTGTTTAAAATGAAAAGCAATTTTAAATTCAATCATAATTTTCAAGAAGAGAGTGATTCTATGATACAATCACACTGAGTATACGGATATTTATTAAAAGCAACGTATTCCTCTGAATACATGTACCTACTCTCCTTAGTCAGCAGTGCAAGAAAAGTCAAAGAAGTGCATCTGAATGCTCTTCCCCTCACGTTCTCAGCGTAACCACGGGGCCGCCGCCTCCTCCCCGGGAGCGCCCCGCGCCCCGACGGGACGGGCGCCGAGGCGCAGCCCTGGCCCAAGCGGTGGCACGCTGTCCGCAGCGCGGTCCCGACATGCGCGCCGACGCGCCCACGGCAGCGTGTGCACAGCCCCCACCCTCATCTGTTAGAAAATCCCCGTCTCCATGATGCAGGGGGAAAAAATTCATTTGGACCTGAATTTAGGAATGAAAATAAAATCCGCGGTTGGTTTGGGTGGATTAGATCATTGTGAAAATCACATGTGAGCATGATACAGAAATCTAGGATGCCAGTAATAACAACAATGAGGAAGGACACATGGGCAGGAAAGAGCCTTCACGAGTGAACCGGGGCCTGGAGGCACCACCGAGCACGCCCCCCCACCCCCAGGCGACCGCCCGCACAGCTGCGGTGCAGAGTCCAGGCAAAGCCCGCCCCGCCCCCCGCCCCCCTTCCCCCGGCCTCTAAGTGCCGGTGGTGGGACCCCAAACAGCGAACAGCCACGCTGCAGGAAGCCAGGAGCCCCTGCTGGGTCTGAGAGCTGCAGGCGACAGAACTAGAAGAATGACTAGAGAGGCTGAACAGGAGTAAGAACAGCTCACACAGACTGATGTCCTGACTGTCACAAATCCCAGTGACTCAAGACGCATCACAGAGCGCGCACAGCATCTCTGTAAACACAGACTAGCCACTCAGTCACATACATCACCTACTGTTTAGCGACCGATCAAAGAATAAATTTTATAGAGATAAAAAAATTGCAAGTTAATAACTTGTTATGTTTTTCACACACAAAAAAAATCTAGTTAATGTGGGCACCTTTGGTCCCGAGGCTGGGTGGACGGCATTTCTGGCAGACCCGGGGTGAGAGAAGGTGTCCTGGAACGCAAGCGCAGCGAAGCCCGGGTAACCGATCCCACGGGACGGGTATGGCATTCTGCCCTCGACCTAAAAAGGAAAAACGCAGAAGTGTTAAGGGTGAGAAATTAGCTCTAAATAGTGTTTGCTGATCCAAGAGGCATCAGCAATCTGATAACTAACAGTTAAAAGCACGATCTCAGAGGCCCAGGTTCTTTATCAGGACGCCGCAAACCCGCCTTATTATCGGGCCCCAGCTGGGGCGGCCCCGCTCGGTTCCCACACAGACCTTGAAGTGCCTTGGTTCGCCCTCGCACCCTCGGTCCTACACAGAGGGCTCGGGGGTGGAAGCAAAGATCAACAGACCAGGCAGCGATGAAATAAAAGTTACTCTCGCCCTGGCAGCGGGGTCAGTGGGGTTGGAGCATCATTTTGTACACCTAAAGGCTGCCGGTTCGATTTCCCACCAGGGCACGGGCCCAGGCTGTGGGTTCAATGTTTCTTTCTTTTCTTTGTTTCTCACTCCCCACCCTAAAAACTCAATGGAAACAAGTCCTGGGGTGATGATTAAAAAAAAAAAATTTTTTTTCCTGCCAGACTGAGTAGAAATAAGATCAGTGTTCTTAAAATGACTTACAGAGAAAATTATACGCTTTGCCAACAGTAACACCACCGTTAACAAATGGCAATACTAAGAGGCCACCTGAAACACAAATCCTAAGAGACTGCGGACACCAGCGGCTGCAGGACCTTCACACGGCTGTTTGTCATCAGTCTTTTCAACGTTATAACTCAGCACCAGGCACGTCTTCCTCCACCTTTTTCAACTCAGCAGGAATCCTTCCCCTTCTTTAGACACCAAGTGCTGCCTGATGCCCTGGGCATCTGAATTTTGAACGCTCTGCCAGGGCACCCCAGCCAGCAACTACAGAGACACAGCTACGGACACGCAGCTCTGCCCAGGTGTGTGGCCGTGTAATGTGAAAAAAAGTCATTTACTGAAGACGGCACAACAGACATTGTACATAGGACTGTGATGCCTCAGTCCCCTTCAAAGGAGGCACCTTGGGGCTTCACATAGTTCTCCCAATTGCCATCAGCTGTCCTGTCTTATTTTCCTGAATCCCATCGATGTTCTGAAATCTCTTCCCTTTCGAAGCTGGTTTTAGTTTTGGGAAAAGCCAGAATCACAGGGCACTAAATGTGGGCTATAGGGGGGCTGAGGCACCTGGCTGATTTGGTGTTTTGCCAGAAAAACTCAGCATGAGACATGACGCATGAGCAGGTGCATTGTCATGATGAAGCTGCCCGTCACCAGCTGCCCAGAGCTGCGGCCTTCTGAGTCATCTGGATGGTTTCCGTGGAGAAATATTCAAGTTTAATGCACAAATTGATGCTCATTCCTTGCTCTACTCCCTCAATCATTCTGAATGCGGCGTCCACACAGTACACATGCTCACGCAACACCGTCTACCGCCCCCACTGACTAGTACAGTGGAGTCATCACTGTTCACACGTGTGCATTCCAGTCCACTCTCCTTGGCTGACAGATTATATCGATGTCTTGCAAAACGTTCCCATTATAATAAAGGCTGGAGTTTTCCCAAAAAGGCCTCATCATATACGCTCGTTTGATTATTGGTCCTTACATCAAGGGAGACCACACACAATGAGGAACCGTGTGGTGTCTCAGTCAGAGCCTGTCAGGGGGCTTCTTTATTGGACTTACAACAGCCATGTGTCAGATGATTTAAGGGGTATTTTAAGAAAGCGGGGCTTTGCTAGGGGTTGGATGTTACCAGGAAACAGATAACTGTAGGAGTACCCGAGTAAATCTCATCCAACATGGCAGGAGAAGTGTATTCAAACCACAGCTGTAACTGGGAACAAAGCGCTCATGTGACCCAGCACAGGATGTTCGCCCTTCCCTGGGCCGGGCAACGTCTGTATTTTGGTCTGTGTTCGGACGTGTTTACGCTGCGGTCTTGTCTTGACCCAGCACAGTCAGAGTGGGCTTGTCTGACGCTGACACTGTGTGATTTTGTGTAGGTTCCACAGGGGCGCCTCGAGGCCTGCCTGCGAGCTAGTCCAGGGACACCGAGGGCTCATTTCCTGCAAAGAAAAAGCACGGGATCTGGTCCTGGGAGCTGGAAAGCTGCTACCTCACAGCCAGTTTCTTCTGGAACCTAGAGCTGACAAGCCTGGGAACAGGACTTTCCTCTTGCTGATAGAACTCTGGGTAGGTTCCTTCCACTGTAATTCCAAACTCGAGCCCAAACTTTGTTCTTCCTTCTTGAGGCCTCTGAAATTGTGTGCGTGTGTGTACATTTTCAGCACATTTGACATTGCTTTAGCTCACACTGAATGCTTTCTATGTGGATTAAGAAATCTTACAAGAAGTGTGCCCTTGAAATACAGCCTCCCCGTTAAGGGCGAGGCCCCCGCACGCTCCACCTCTGCACGACCAAACTCTGCTCGGCGCTACTACCTGCCGGACGCCAGTCCATGGCGCCAGCACCAAAAGCCAGAGGCTCCCTCGCACCCTGGGAGCACTCTGTGCTCTAGGAAGTGACCGCGGCCCTCTCACCTTCACTTGGATCTTACCACACTGGGGTCAGGAGAGAGTCCCCTTCTGCCTGAGGCGGCGCTGGCGCGCACGGGCGGCGTGCCAGAAGGGCCCGGCGCATCCTGCCTTCTCGCCAGCTGGTTTTCATTTAGCTCTTTATTTAACCACGCTATTACTTACAGAAAAAGAGAGAAGAAACACAGTGAAGAATTTTATTGCATTATTTTTATTTTCCTAATAATTTTAAACCTTTACAAATTATCTTGAGCTTTCTAAAATTTTAAGTGTTTGAAACTACTCATGTCACAGGAGAACACTGGAGGTTCCCTTAAGGTTTTCATCATTAAAGAGTCTTAGTTCAGCATCTGCCACCCAGGACTCCTTACCCCGCTACTGCCTGAAGCGCCAAGGGTCACTGTGAAGGCTTTCATTTCTAGAGTATCTCACAGTTTACGCAAAGTTCACACTCGTATCTGACAACTAGTATTTGGAACTCATAAAAATGTTAGTTGAAGGCTTAATATTATATTTTATTTTCAAATAATATTATTACTATTAGGTAAATACAAAAATTAAAGAACGGTGAAGAATTTTTAAAGTAAATTATTAATATTTTCAATACTTTCAATTTTGGGTTAATGATCCATGTGACACAGTTTTTTTTAATAATGATGGAGTTTCCTAGACTTCTGTGAATTCAAATAGGAATAAAACTACAAATTTCATCTAATAAAAAGATAACATACTTACGCTTTTCATTATTTTTTAGAAGCTGTTTGCTTTCTTCAAGTTTCTGAACTGTAGCTTCTAATTGTTCTTGTAATTTGCATACCTGAAATATGTCAATCTTCATAATAAGTATAATAAAGACTAAAAACTGAAAAAATGTATTGCTATTAATCGCATAGTTGATTACTCTCTATTATTATTAAAGGAATTAGCTCACCTATGTAGTAAAATATTTGTATGCACACACACGCATACATATATATGCACACACAAGGTGTTTGAGTCATAACTAACTTTTCAAACACAAATGAGTTAGTAACTTCTGTTGACTCTAGCCATGCTCTTCGAAAAAACAAAACAAGAGCCATTCTGATATAAAAAAGTAGAAATTTAAAAAATACGTCTGGGAAATTTGTTATAATTTACAAATAATCATACACGCAAAAGCAGAAAATATTGACCACCTCTTGCTCTTTATTTCGAAGAGACTGTCCAACATCTTGTAACTCCTTTTGTTCCTTTTGTAATTTTTCTTCCTTTTCAGCCAAGAGTTTCTCCTGCTGAATGGTAACTGTGTTCTTCAGCTTCAGTTTACCCATTAAAGTTTTCAGATCCCCTTGTAACTTCTTGATAATTTCATTTGCCTATAAAAGAGCTTCATTTGTATATTTCTCCATAATCCAATAAAATATCGATGCTCTATTAGATTTTTAAAAACAAACCTTAAGAAGTTCTGCTGACAGTGATTTTATGGTAGCTTCAAGTTTTCCTAGTTGTACCTGATTTTTCTCACCATTTTCTTCTAAAACCACCTGATAATATTTTTAAAAACATGAATAATTAGGGTGCTTATTTAGGAAAAGCATAACTCTATAAATGTGATCATCAATTTGTTTACAAAATATTAAGAAAGACCTTTTGTTCCTGGATTGTATCAAATGCTTCTTTTGTTCTTAAAACAAGCTGGTCCTTATCCTTGATTTCCTGTTCTAAAACAGCTACTTTTGTCTGAAGCTGATTAATATGCTTTTCTTTTTCGTGGCATTCGGCATCTAGTGTAGAATTCTCTCTTCGCAAAGACAGGACTTCTTGCTTAGCCCGCTGGAGCTCCTAAGAGGAGGTATAAAAAATGATGCGCTACAAAAAAGCAAAGTTCGCTGATCTAGGTATCTATAATTAAGATGTTTAAAATATAAAAAATCTTTAATAGTTTTAAAATTCTAGTAGTGATTTTTTTTTAAAGGACATAAAAGTCTAAGTGTATATGTAACTTGGAAATTTGGGATACAGTTGTAAAATACATTAAAAGTTTATTCAATCACAACAAAAGAACATAAAACGACCCTGATTTATGAATAAATTACAACTTGAAAAAACTAACGAGTTTTCTGAAGCCTTGAAATTTACAGTTTTAAAAAATCACTTAGGTAATAAATACTGATTATAACAGAGTTTTAAAATACAAAAAATTCGTAAATGAAAAACCCTTCCATTTTTCCATCTAAGCTGTGGCTCTCAAACTACTCTGCATATTCAATCGCCTGGGAAGTTTCACAAGCCGCTGGCTCACCCTGCTACGGCACTTTGGAGCCCAACCCAGAACCCCTTGGAGGGGGCCTGCACCCGCCGCCTGGAGCCCGGAGCCCGGAGCCCGGAGCCCGGAGCCCTCCCCGAGAGAGTGCAACTTAGTGCGAGGCGTGACCTGCGAGCCAGGACAGCCGAGACCCCTCCAGCCGGCTCTACAGGCCACCGCGGGCAAGAACCGCCATCTAGAGCCAACGCTGACCTCTGTGGCTTATCCATACAGATGTACTTTAAGGGCTCACTGTGCAGCTTTATGATCTACCTTCTTACAAATACTTTTCCATGTTAAAAAATGTTAACATTTCTTTGGTTCACTCTTAAAAGCAAAAACAAGCAAATAATAATTGCTAATTAAAAACAGACTTTAAAAATCCTGGAACAAATCACCTTCCCATCAGGCAATACCAACCCAAATGCTGCTGGTAAAAGAACACCCAACACACAGTATTCCTAGCCAGAATTCGTGTTCCACGAAAACCTTACACAAGCTGCACGGTACCACACCACGGCGGTTTTAGAAGCCTAGGCTCTGGCGTCAGCCAAGCTTGAGCACAAGCCCTGGCTCTCCTGCGTGATCGCGGGAATTCCTCCGCCTCCCGACAGCTCAGTGCCCTCATCTGTAAACGGAAGTGATAAGCACTTCACAAATTATTTCATTTAATCTCCCTGAAGCCCCTATGTAAATTGCTTAGCATTTTGCCTGGCACATAGTAAATTCTCAATAAATGGTAGCAATTATTAATTTTAAGGCACTAACGCCCAAAAGGTATAATTTTTACATAATTTGGTAACAGTGCTCGGAGGTTTAAAAAAAAGTTTGCAGAACTCATTTCCAAGTCTTATGCAAATCTTGGAAGAAATGTTTTGATAGAAACCGACCTAATGAAGCACTCAGTCGGTGCCCTGCCCAGTTCAGGGCTAAGACAGCCTCTGCTACCCGGCACAACGATGAGGTGCCGAGACCCTCCGATGTGCCGTGAGGACCGAGACGTCCGCTGGCAGGGGGGACCGGTAGGGCGGGGGCGGGGGGACGGGACAGGACGGACGGACTGAAGACGCCTGTCATGGGCAGGACGCTGTAAGGACCGGAGCGTACAGCCGGTCAGGCTGCAGAGTTTCTAAGCCTAACAACCTGGTGGCCTGGGGCTGGAAGTCTTGTGAGCTAGCGTGACAAGGTGATCTGCTCATTCAGATACAACAAACAAAATCCGCACGTTTTCTGATAATTTCCTATGATACTAATACACAATCACACTAGGAAGAAGTCCATCACCAGTGTCAACACGTCAACAAATGGGCCACCAAAGCAAGAGTTGTTACGATTCTCTGTTGCCTGAAAAAAAGGTACCAGCGAATACTGGCAAGTGACAGAGGGTTCCGATCCCCGCTCTTCCACTCACTGGCTACGCAACCTTGGGCCGGGCACTGAACCTCTGCGCCTCGGTTTCATCCTCTGTAAAATGCGCTCCAGTAGGGGCGCCTACGTTAAAAGACCTGGCACCAGAATGAAACGAGGTGACACGCGTGGAGCACCTAAAGCAGCACCCAGCGCGCAGCAAGTGTCTGTTAAGCACCCACTCCCGTCGTTACCTTCACTCTCACTGTTATCACCAGACCCTAAACCTCGCGTTATTTGGGACGCTGAGCGCACTGGGCAGGCAGCAGCCCTGCCCCACGGAGCACCCTGAGCTACCGACACTGTGCCCACACGGCAAACATCCACACAAAAACTGCTCTTGAAGGCCCTACATAAAGATATCCAAGTTCACCTCCACCCCGACTGCAGACGTTTCTCGCATCGTCTGAACTGACTCCCACACAAGAGCCTTGGTGATCCAGAGGACCGCCGCCCACACGGTAGCCCACAGGGTAATAACGCAGTCAAACCAGAAAGTTCTTTACAGTGGGAGCAGGGCTCCAAGCCCCCGCCCCATCAATACCTCCTCGGCCCCCGACAGCTTCGCCTTCAGCTCGCGCACGGCCGAGTCGCCCTTGTACTTCCTCTCCGTGAGCTCCTTGTTGGCGGCCTCCAGCTCGCACAGCCGGCCCTGCAGCTGCTGGACGCTCCGCTGGTGCAGCGCCTCCAGGTCTCTCTTCTGCTGCTCGTGCTGCTGTTGGTGCTGAGCCTGTGCCTGTTACGCGATGAAATACAGCGCCCGATTCAAATGAAAAGCCCAGAAATACAAGCACAGGAAGCTCTGAAGCAGAAGTCTTAATTATTCTTCTATACAGGATTTTCCTGTTTTGTAGAGGATCTATTTTATTTATTTGTTTGTTTTAAATCCTCACACAAGGGGGGAGAGAGAGAGATACTGATTTTAGAGAGAAAGGAAAGGGCGCGGAGGGAGGGAGGGAAGGAGAAAGAGGAAGAGAGAGACTCGGATGGGCTGGCCGCCGGCGAGCGCACGGCTGGGAATGGAGCCGCAGCCCTTGGGTGCGTGGACGGCGCCTTAGCCACCTGGGCCGCCCGGCCAGGGCAAAGAGGGTCTGCTTTCCGTTATGGGTTCCATGAAGGGGAAACCAGGGTCGACAAAGGCAAATTTACCACTGTAGCCTGGTCATTTAAAACATCAAATCCTAAACATGTTTTAAAAATATACTTTTCTGATTATGCATGTTATACATACTCTTAAAGGCACAAAGAAGGAAATCACAAATAACCGATAATCTCATCCAGGGAGTCGCCCTACAGATCTAGAAATATCCCTTTCCAGTCATTCATATATTAAAAACAACATCACCCATACATACGTACACGATTATATATTTAACAAATTAGGACCAAGCTATTCATACAATTTCTCCGTGTTATTTATTCCCTTGCCACCTGCACCTCCTCACACCATTAAAAAGCCCTGTCACCACTTTGGCGGCTGCACGACATCCCGCCCTTACTGCTGCGCCTCTGTTCACTCAGTTCCTGCCCTAGGGGGACACTGAGTCTCCAGCTGGGCACGCCCGCCTGCAAAGCCGTTCCTATCACTGTACACACACGCGTCCAAAATGGAGATTATTTCTTTATGATCAATCATAGGTCAAAGAATGCAAACAAATAGAAAGCTTGATACAAGTTCTAAAACTGCATTCCAGGCTCTCTCTCTCTGCCTCCCCCTCCCCTTTGCTCCCCGCTCCCCCTGCCCCAAGCTTCAGCGCCTCATAACTCCTTTCCTGAGCCCACGCAGCCCAGCTGGCTCCGTTCCTCTACCTCTGAGACTTTCCAAATAAACTTTTACTTCTAAAAAAATAAATATATAAAAAGTAAAACTTCATTCCTGAAAAGTTGTACCTATTCAAAAATTCCCATCCCAAGTGCTGAAGTATCTTGTTCATAACATACTTTGGGAATTTTACATTATCAAGATAACTTTTGGAAAACTGAAAAGGAGAGGAAAAAGGAGCAAAAGAGATGGAACAGGAAAGAGCCCCTGTAAAACTGGAAGTGCAACCCTGGAGGAAAGCGCTGAGGAGCCACCCAGGAAAGAGCAAGCTGCCGGGGCGCGCGCCGGGGCCGGGAGGCCTCAGAGGCCATCAGACACTTTCGGGACAGCAGGGGCCAAAGGCAGTAAAAGCAGCGAAGTGATTTTACCCCAGGGATCACTCAAGTTTTAGAGTCTTTTTGTAAAAAACAAAAAGTGAGGGACAGAATTACAAGACTTATACTTTCTACTTAAGTTCAGGTGATTGTGAGGCGCACTGAAGCTGTGGAATCACCGCCCCACAGGGGAGCTCTCAGCCAGAGGAGAGCAGGTCGGCTTGGCTTTCCACTCTCAACGGACTGAGCCACCATCCCACTGGACAGCGCACTAAAGAACGCAATCAAATCCTTCAGTCCTTCTTAGGGGACGATATGCCATATCCATGAACATTTTATACGGCTATATTGCAATCCCACTTCTGGAAACAACGTTCACTACAGTATTATATGCAATAACTGAAATTTTGAAGCATTTATATGTCTGCTGGCTGGGTAAGCAGTTAAATAATGTTACACCCACATCCCACGCAGCCACTGAAAAGGGAGACCTGAACTGGCAGAGGAGACCTGTGTGGCCACGCCGGACGAAAGGAACCGTCGATGCAGCCGCAGAAGCTCGTCAGCGTGAGACAGAGCCCAAACCCTAGGTGGGCACGCATACGGCAATAATGACGTCCATACAATTTGAAACATATAAATTATATATAAACATATTTATAAACATTATTCACAGATATGGAGAAGAGTCTGAAGGAAACCACATCAGACACTTACAGGCCATCTCTGGGCAGTGAGACTCCGAAGGAGAGACGTGGTTTTTATGGGCATCTGCGACGCCGGGAAATGCTAGAGCTCGGACCGTTCTCTCAGCTAACGAAAGGACAGAGGGCAGCAGGGCGCGCGCTTCCCGCCACCTCTGCCGCCCGTACCTGCAAGGCCTTCTCCTTCTCGTCGGCCAGCTCCTGCGAGTGCCTGCTGGTCAAGGCGGCCGTGTGGGACACCCATTCGTTCCGCAGCCTGTCTAGCTCCTGGCCCTTCTCGGACAGCGTCTGCGTTAGAGTCAGCACAAAACAGTGAGTCTCCTGAGGGGCTCTCAGGTGAGGGCACAGCGACATTCACAAGGGTATCGAAGATGATGACACCACAGCTTCTCAAGACACAGTCGCAGGGTTTTTTGAATTTGAGGCAATCAAGATTAGAATAAAAGCAATTTGGGACGTAGAGTGGCGATTTGGGGTCGGGCTCACCTGTCCTTAACCCTTCAGCCAACCCTGGCTCATGGCCACCCAGCCCGCCCCTCGGACAGGAAGGAGTAAAGCAGGCGGCCAGTCGGGAGGCGCCGCCCCTTCGCACCAGCACCCGGGACCGGCGCCCCGGCTGGGCCCGGCTGGGCCACGCTGCGCAGGGTGTGCTGCGCAGGGTGTCGGACTGTTGGCTGCTTCAGCCTCAAGCCCGAGGACCAGGGGAAGCAAAAAGGAAGTAGCTGTGACTGAAAAAATAAACCTGTCTGAGGAATTAACTCTAGACATAACAGAAGGGCAAGGTTTACAAGACAGGCCACTCAGACAAGCGGAGTAAAGAAGTAAGAGGAGCAGAGAACAAGCGTGACAGACACTGCACATTATCTGACTCGATGAAGGCCACAACAACAATGGATGGAATAAAACATCAAAGAGGGCAAGCACCAGATTACGGTATTAACTGGTGGGGAACGGTGGCAAAAAGGAAAGGGAATTCTGCGGCTCCGTGCTTTGAAACAAATACACAACAGCCTGGGTGGGACTCCAGAGGCAACTCAGAGCTACTGTTTGGATGATTTACAGAGAAAAATGAAGCCTGAATTACCTTTTGTGTGAAATTCAGTTGCCTAGTAACATCCTCTAGTGATTGTGCCAATGATAATTTTTCTTCCTGTTTATAAAAATAAGAGTATGCACTTATAATTTAATTTAACCATCTGTCACTGCACTGTCCAAACGAGAGCAGAGAACAGCATTGGCATCGCTGGAGTTTGGTAGAGACGCAGCCTCTCGGCTCCCCTCCGCCCTCTGAGCCCGACTCCGCAGGAGCCAGCCCCTAGAAGACGCGCGTGCCTGAAACTTTGGGATGCCCGGATCCGCAGCATTTGACTGAGGGGCTCCCTGAAAACTCTCACGTGGAGGCATCGCACTGTTTCTGTACACCGTCTGCCTCAGAGAGTTAGTTTCAGAGCACTGTGTAACTGTCGAGACACCTTCATATATTTTATTTCATTTAAGACAGGCTACCTATCGCCACGCCTTTCCGTAAGCTGATGAACCGACACCAAGAGTTCAGGTGACCTGCCCAAGACGGCAGAGAATTAGCAGAATCCTGAGACCCAAGGTTCCCAGTCCCTGGTCCAGCTCTAGCCGTGTGCCTTGAGGAAATGGGAAACAGAATACACTCATTTCGTGTTACAAAAATGTACTGGACATCTTTATTCAGAAAAGCAAAACTAAACCAATATAGCTCTTCAATGATTTATCTGAGCCCTTCGGTAGTTATTTTAAAAGAATAACTTAAACGTAAACCTTACCTTGCTACATTTCAAACAGCCCGCTAGAAACTTCTTTATTTCCACATCATTTCCAGGTAAAAGTTTTAGTGAGAGGTGTGTAAGATGCTTAAAAGGGTTTGTCTCTACCACATTTAAAAGGGCAGGAGAGTTATCCAGAACAGCAGCTGGAGAAACCAACTGTAACAAAAACCTTGGGAAAGAGAGTGTCACATTATAACACATTCATGAGCCAGGAAAACTCTCCCACTGAATCCTGAGCTCCATGACCTCTTGAGCTATGAGCCAATGGATCACCAATGATCGGATATCAAGAAAAGGGCATGTTGAAATCCTAGTGGCCAATATGAAAGGCCTCCCAATAATAAAACTGAACAAATTGGTATAAAAAGTAAAACATAAATTGGAGAAGGAAAAAAACTGATTGAAACATAATGTATATACATAAATGTCCATGAGTTCACAATGACGGATGAGGAGAGAAAGCAAAAAACTAAAATTTAAAACAAACCAAAAACCCACTGAAACCACGAACATAACGAGAGTAACAACTGCTTACTCTGAAAATCAACAATTTAAAAGAATTGAGCTTTTATTCTTTCCTGTATGAATTTTCAGAGTAATCAAATCACCCTAAATGATGAGGGCAAGTTCTTTTTCTTATACCTAATAAATATAGAAAGAATAGAATTAGGAAAGCAAATTTCTTAGTCTCTCCTGACACAATTCATTCAATCAACAGCCGTCGGCTGAAGAGCCACCAGATCAAAGCTTGTCCGGCATCAGCACCTCCTGAACGTCACTACACACACGTAAGCTTATTCTCTCCTCTTCCCAAGTTCATTATAAAAACACATACTTAATGCTATTACATATTTCAAATAATTTTAATGGCTTTGTCAACACATGAAAATTAAGAGTCAATATTTCCGGTCTTAATGGTGAGATTAATTAAACTTAAGACTTAGTAGCGCTCTAACCCCAGTTTTTTAAAGCAGACAGGGGTACCTGTGACACACAGAAAATGCGGCGCCATCAGTGTGTCACAGAGAAGAGCCTGTCTCAAGAGTCGGCGGTGACGCGGTGCTCACGCGAGACTTACCTCGGAACCTCTTTGGCCTGTTCTTGGGTGCACTGCTGAAGGAGGTCTATAAATTTTTGTGGAAAAGCTAGGAAGTCTACCAAAAGACCTTGCTGGAATTTTAAACTACACAGAAAACAAGAGAAGATATTTTTTTAAATGTAATTACTATCTTTAATTATAATTAACACCCTGAAAAATGATTTTTTACTTACTGAACACCCATAATCAAGAAATGTATTAGAAAACTTTGATTTTTATATAATTTATTCAATGGAAGGGAAAAAAGTCAATAAATTTAGCTAAAGACCCAAATTTCTGAGCTACTTAAAGCAAAACTTGGATAATCTATGAGATAGTTAATTTCAAAAGTGTTCTGACCACTTATAGTATAAATAGTCCAGTGTTCCCAAAACACCAAAATGTTCCTAATGGGTATGTTCCGAAAAGAATAGTACCAATACATTCATAAAATTTGAAAACTTACTTTTTCCTAGGTTCCATGATCAGAAAAATAAATTTAGTTACCTCTGAAAATCTTCCTCAGATATAACAAGGTTATACAGGAAAAATGGATCAGTATCATCAGTCAGACGGATAACTAAATCCTAAAAGAAAGATTATTCTTTAATGTATTTTTTGCAATGGTTTTGGTAGACGCAGCTTTAGCGCAGTAACCGAGACCACCCCACGGCATCCGCGAGTCAGCGTTGTAATTCCCACGGCTTCGCTCCCTGGGGCTGCTGGCTCTTCCCGAGTCTCGCAGGCTGAGGGTCTGAAACGGAGGCGCTCACTCTGCTCCCTGAGAGCCACATGGGGCCCACAAAGCTGATTAAACGCTAGGAGCTCTAAGCTCAGGAATGACGTCCCAGCCGTGGCGCAGGGAAACACAGACCGCCCGCGCTGGGCAGGGGCGCCAGGACAGAAACAGTGCGTGCCATTATCTTTTCCGTTTCCTTCAAGTCAGCCGTCTGGTGTTTCACAAATGGCAAGTGCACCAGCAGAGACGGCAAACGTCCACCCGAGGGGAAAAAGGGGCACCTGCCTCTGGGGCGGAGGGTGGGGGATCGGGTGACGCCGCCAGGGCCCGCCGCCAGGGCCTGCCCCCCGGGGCCTCGCTGCTCCCGCCTCCCCCAGAAGGCCACGGACGGGGCACCCCTCTGCCCTCGGTCCAGAGGACGCCCGTGCCACTCGGAGAGCCCTCTGTGCGGACACAGTTCGCAGCACGGCAGCCCCGCTCAGCCGCGGAAGCTGGCCGAGAGGTGCGCACAAGTCATGCACTTCAGAGACACCGGTGGGAGGAAACAGGCGGAGTAACAAGGCGGTGAAGGACAACAGGGGAATGGGCACTTGGGTTAAGAATAAGTTTCCACTTGAAATAAAATCTACTTGTGGCCACTGAGGAACTACTAGGGGTCCTGGAAAAATCTAATCCACTGATGAGTAGAGTTAGAAAGGGAGGAGGCACACAGGAGACAGGACTGGCATATAACATACCTCTTCCGCAAAAGTGGCCACCCAGGCACCGGCTCTGCCTCCGAACGCCCTGTTCTCAACGCAGCTGCTGCCGACCCACCCCAAGGTGCTAATTACACTGGATCTGCTGCCGCCACCACCAGGTCCCTGAAAGCTACCGGGGCAAGCCGGGACAGAGAACACTGCGCACACTCTGCCGCTCAGCCTCTGCGAGGGACGCGTGCGTCTGAAGACCCAGTGAGACCGCAGGCTCTAATGCCTCTCTCCAAGAGGCAGAGCGGAAGATCCCCTTGAATCTCCCTGCAGGGGTTCGCTCCCTCCCGCTCTCGTAGGCCCGCCCTGGTGCCAGCTCTGCAGGGCAGCGACAGGCGGTCTAGCACCATGGGCGCACTGGTCCCCATCCCCACTCTTGGCTGCTTCAGGGACGCGTGGTGCCATCATCTCACGTTTGTTGCTTAGCAGATTTTACCACCCCAGATCTGCAAGTTACAAAGTAGCCCCAAAGGAAGAGCAACCTGGGTTTAACAAAAGATCTCACATTGTTAAAGAACAAATAATCATCTATAACAGTAGCTGTCAAGTTTCAAAAAAGAAGTGAGCACCAACCTTCCTGTGAACTGGATGGGAAACTGATTGCAGCTCGATGCTCACTCTGACGCTTCCTCTCCTGCACGGAAGACAAGCCCGGCCGTCAGAAACGGGCGCGTGGACTGGGCTGCCGCTGTGCGCGCATCAGCTCCGCGCGCTCCCACGGGCGCCCCGGCCAGGAGAGGCCGGCAGAGCCACTGGCTTCGAAGGTGAAGGTCTCGTCCCCCCACCACGAAGCAGCAGCAGCGCTCAGGCCTCTCCCCTGAGGCCACAGTCTTCTCTCCCGGCAAACGGGGCTGCTGCTGCGGGGGCTGTGAGAGAAACGACGCGGGCCGCCCAACACCAGCCGGGCGCCCAGCCTTCCGCCCTGATTCTCAAAGAGCGCCTCCTGGCGGGCAAGCCGTCAATTAAGTAGCCTCTCACGTTCACACAGGTTACCAATTCGTCAAATGACTCAGGAGAGATTCCATTTGAAAAACTCAAAATGTGAGGCAGTATTAAAACGCTAAAATGTTGACTCAAAGAATAAGGTAACATATTCCCTCCCATCACGCACACAAATGTCTTTTTTCCGGTCCCCAAGTACATCTGCTCCACGTGCTCTCGGCAGCATAGCCACAGAAGTACGGTCAGCAAGTTAGTGGCATCTCTACCTATCCTAGAACAGCGCTAGGCCTGAAAAGGAAGGAACCGTAGGTTCCACATTCTACGCTGCACCCTGGAGAACCCACCCAGTAGCAAGCAGAGGCACGTGAATAAAGGCGCTCATGAACATTAATCAAATTAAACAAAGATGTTTAAATAATTAGGAAATAAGGAAAAACCTGGTGGAAAAAAATCTCTACATCACTGGTTCTCAAACTATTCTGCCAAATGAAAGAACTAAATAGCAATGGAAGGGGAAAGAAAACAAACAGAATTTGCCCAGTCCTAAGTTATTCTTCTGAAAGTTATTCCTCAGAACGCCCTGTTCAACCCTCTCGCACCTTCGGCCGCCGTGGAGCGGCTACAGGGACAGAAGCACAGACAGAGCGACTGAGCGCCGACGGGCAACGGCGGGTAGCAGCGGCCACATTGGAGAGTTCGATTTCTCATGCCCTGACTTTCAACTTTACATCGGTTTAAAATGTGTCATCTTAGTTACGTTTCTTATTGGACGTATAACTGGATGCTAAGTCTTAGTTCCACTTAGAGTAGTAAGAGAAACCACCCTACAGCATCCATGAGTCAGCATTACAATTCCGATGGCTTTGCTCCCTGGTGCTGCTGGCTTTTCTCGAGTCTCGCAGGCTCAGAGTCTGAAACGGAGGCGCTAACTCTGCTTCCTGAGAGCCACACGGGGCCCACAAAGTTGATTAAAGGCTAGGAGGTCTAAGCTCAGGAAGAACGTCCCAGCCACGGCGCAGGGAAACACAGACCCGCCCCGCTGCCAAGACAAAGGTTCCCGCAGCTGGTGTCTGCTACCTGACAAGGAACAAGCTGTGCTGGTGAACGCCACCAAAATAGGGAGAACTAGCTTTAAAACAGAACAGATGTTCTGTTTCTGTTTTTCTAGTACCTAAAGCAATACATGTGCAACAGATCAGACTTCTACTCCAAATCCACTTAAGTTAAGCATTCCTGGGGGAACAACCTTTTGATTCCTGCCTCTGTAAGGTAAGCGGGTTGAGCAAGGTTTGCGAAGGCCTCTTCAGCTCCACAGCATCGGTACAGCTGGTTTTCATCTTTTGGGGTTTTGTTCAAGTGCATACTGCCATAGTGGCATGACACTGTGGTTAATAACTTGTTTTAAAAGTCCTGTTATACTTGATAAATTTGTAAAAAACACTCAAGAAGCATCTACCTATTTAGTAGATTTTACACAATTGTAGAAGAATTCTATTACTATGACAGTTTCCCAATTATATTAATGATTTTGTTGCATATATTCCAAAAGCGTATGTGCATTAGATGTTGGGAGAAAAAAGGAGGAAAGGCCCACAGACTAAACTATTTCCCATATTTACTTCAACCCCCCCCCCCAATAACTTGTAGGAAAATCTGTGCTTTCAGAGGATATATTAGCGGATATCTGAAATCTTTTTATTTTTATTTTTACTGATTTTTAGAGAGGAAATAAGAGGGAGAGAAAGAGAAATATCCCTTTGTTACTCCACTCATTCATGCATTCAGTGCTTGATTCTTGCATGTGCCCGGACCGGGGATCGAACCTGCAGCTTTGGTGTATCAGGATGACACTCTAATTAACTGAGCTCTCTGGCCAGGGCCTGAAATCAGAAATCTTATTTTCTCCATTGTAATGGTTAATGTCATAGAAACAACATAAAACAGATCAACAAAAACTCAATAAAAATGCTATTTCTCAAAATAAATGTCATGTTGTAAACAATGCATAATCTACATAACATCTTCCCTGTCAGTTAAATTTGATTTCAGCAGACCTGGGTGCTGGCCCACCTCTGCCTCCCACAAGCTGTGACCTTCAACTCTCAAGGCAAACACATGAAAGCTACAGGAAGCCAGGAGCTGTGCTGGGTGCCAGGGATACAAACAGAAGCAAACATGGGCTGCGTCCTCAAACAGATCAGATTAAATGCCTTCACCCCAGATTCGCTCCAAGAGAGGGGAGGGGCAGGTCACCGACATTCACTGAGTCCCTGTGCTACCGAGTGCCTCCCAGACCCTTTAAATAAATCAATCTCCTTACTTAACAATAACAATCTTAAGTAAATATTTATTTCTGTCCTACGAAGGAAGAACTTCAAGTGCAGTTTCAAGTCTGGTTAAGGTCACATTGCAGAGCCCACATTCGAACTCAGATTTTTCACCTACACTGTGCTACCTAGTGAACGGGTAGGCCCGTTAACTTCAACCGAGGCCGCTCTGAAAAGACTCACGCTGACGGGGTTGAACGCGGACGCTGAGGGGAGGGAAGCACCAGGGGCAGAGCGGGAGCAGGCAGGGGGGCAGGGGGGCAGGGACTGCGAGGGCCGGCGTTCGGGGGTAGCGAGCAGGCTTGTGTGCCTCGTCTATGGCGGGGGGGGGGGGGGCGCTCAGCACCTTCCACAACCTCCCTGCAGAGCACAGCTGCCGCCTCCAGCTGACCTGCCCTCTTCTCCCCGCCCCGGCCCCGCTGCCTGTGTCCTGCACCAATCACACCGCCTGCCCCAGGCCCGGCCCTAAGCCGTCGTGCGTGTGAACTCACTTTGTGTTCATGAGAACCCCCACGAGGCAGGCACTTTTATCATCAAGTTAAAGATGGGTACAAAGACCTGAAAGTTAATTTTTTACAAAGCACAAAATCAAACAGTCAGCACGTGGCAGAGCTGGGGTTTAAACCCCATCTGACCAAGAGCCTGGTCTCTTCACCGTGCTAGGCTGCCTCTCCAAGGCAAACTTTTCATTTGCCACATTCAGGTGTGAGCTCCTTGAGGACCAGAATGAAAACTGTTTGGTTGTTGCTGGGGGGAACAGTGGGGCGAGGGAGCAAGAAGCTTTCTACTCTTGGCACCAAGGACAGCTCCTAGTACACAGTAGGCCTTCACAATCTTATCTCTTGAGCTGATGCGGCCTTGACTACTTAACCAAAGAGTCTGCAGTTTTCCCCATAGGTCAGGGATCAGCAAGCTTTTTCTGCCAAGTGCCAGTGCGTAAAGATTTTAGGCTTTGCAGGCCAGACGTCTCTGTGACAATTACTCATCTCTGCCCTTGGAGCACAAAAGCAGCCAGACAATTCCTTCACAAATGAGAGTGGCTGTGCCCCAAGAGAACTTCATGCACAGGAACAGGCAGTGGGCCACACGGCCCACGCGCTCCCGCGTGCGACCCCTGCTAGAGGTGACGGGCAAGGCTTCCTCACAGGAGGAGAGCAAAGGGTGAAAGTGGGTCTTAAAAGACAAATGCGATGAAAAGTGTTGGCAAAAAACCCCAAAAAGCTCTGAGATGATCTAAACTAAATTACAACACCCAGAGAGAAACAGACAGGAGTAATCAACGAGCTGATGGCTGTGAGCAGCTGAAGACGGCGGCTGGCATTCCTGCGGCCTGCGGGAGCTGTGGCCGCACTCTGCACTCCGCACTGCGGGGGCTGGGGTACCGTCCAGCCCCAGGTGCCTCCGCTCCTGCTCCACCCGTGAACTCGCGCGTCTGCCGCCCCAGCTAACCCACGGAAGACACATCCTCGGGGACTCTGCCCCAGCCCGGAACCAACCGCCTCACCTTCTCCCACCCCCGTTACCTAGAGCCAGTACAGATCCTATTAACACAACCTGCATCTGTCTCCCCCAACTTGATATATAAAAAACACTCCCGACTCCAGGACAGCCTTTCCAACCGGCACTCGCCACTGCGGGGAAGTTAGGCTTCAGACCCCAGGATCACCTGGTCGTCTTTCCTCCCCCAGCAGTGGCCCAATAAACGCTTTATTTTAAAAAGACTTTCAGCTGCGGAAGTTAAACTTTTTAACAATGTAGTGAGATGGAGAAGAGCTAGAAGTTTCGATGTTGGCATCAGAAATTGTGCCCCACCTCTCATCTCTCTACGGTCCTTCCAGAATGGTGCTGTGTCCAACCGAGAGAGTGGAGGCCACAGACATGAGCCGCGCACGTAATTTTAAATTTTCCAGAAGCGACATTTTAAAAAATGTAAAGAAACCATCTGATAAATAACTTCAGCAATGTTTTATTTAACCCCACATACCCCAGATATTGTCTTAACATACATAATCAGTATAAAAATCGAGACATTTTATATTCTTTTTTTCATGCTAAGTCTTCAACATCTAACGTGCATTACTCTATGGCAATCAATTCGGATGAGCGCCAACTCGAATGCCCAGTAACCACACGTGGCGGGCAGGACACGTGACCAAGGGAAATGGCCCACAGACTTCGGGGCGCAGCTGGGTTCTGGTGCTATCCCCTTGCCTGGCTTGCTGATGGGCTTCGGACCTAATTAACCTATACCCGTTTCACGTTACTCAGTGCATCAACATCCTCATTTTCCATGCCACACTTTCACACTGGAGCCTCCTAACAATCCCGTGGGCAGGCACGTTTCACTTGCTTTACAAACACGAAGCTACAGGACAACTATTGGGGGCCGGGGCCGAAACAAAACTGCAGTCTCCTGACTTCTGGTCCAATCGCCCTCCTTAGGCGCCGCCTCCCTGGTGAAAGTTGTCATTGCTTTTGTCTGTGAGACGGGCGCGTCTTTCCTTGCCCACGGGGCTGACAACCCCACGAAGACAGCGCCCGATTTCCTGATATTGTGGCCCCAGTGCCCAGCCAGGCGTTTTGCATGCGGTATTTGCTGGATGGATAAATAAATCACCGAAATTTCTAGTTGTCCCCTATTGTTTTTAGCCGGTTAAACGTCACTTAATTTCTAGGAAATGGGAAGGAGCAATACACCATAAATCTGACTTGTCTGCAGGTGAAATTTCAATGTACTTCCAACAGAATCCAAGGCGGGGAGCCAAGGCCTGAGCGCCAGCGCCGGCCCTCGCTCCTATCTGTCAAAGCGGCGAGTGGGACTCCACCCTCCACGGTTCCCACCTGAACTCGGGGCGGGTCAGCTCCCCATTTCCTCACTCCCTTCCCTCCGCGTCCTCGGCAACGGCCACTCGCGGTGAGACAGGGCGCCCTGCCTCCGGGCCGAGTCTCCCTCCGCGTCCCGGGGAGGCCGGCCCGACACTCCGCCGACGGCCAGACCCCACTGGCCGGAGCCGCCATCTTCCCACTCGGCCCGACCCCAACCGCCACCCGCCAGCAACCGGAGAACGCGGGCCTCACCTCTCCTCGCAGTCTCTGCACTTGACCTGCAGCGGGACGAGCTGCTGGAACAGAACCTGGCTCATGCTGGACCGCTACCCCGCCGCTGTGCACAGCGCCCAACGGGCCCTGACCGCGGTACTCGTCTGAGCAGCGTCCGAACCCTGTTCAAGTTTGAGTTTGGCGCTCAACTTCCGCTGAGGGGGCGGGGACAATAAATAGACAGAAAGCAAGGAGGTTTGGACCTCGCCAGCCACCATCGGCTTCTTCCGGTTTTGCAGGAGGCGGGGCGAGAAGAGCGGTAGTTCCGGGCGTCCACCTGCGTGGCAGGCCCGAGGCAGCCATCTTTGATAAGGGAAGGGGACCCACGGGATGCTGACAACTTTCTCTCTCTTCACCTGACGCTTGCTTTGCATTATGGCGGATTCTGCGCCGACGCCGCACGGGACTGGCTTCCCAGCCGAGGGCCGGTGCAGTTACTATGTGGCAAAGAAGAAGAGGTTCTGCAGGATGGTGGTGGCAGTCGGGAAAAGGTTCTGTGGCGAACACGCAGGTGCCGCGGAGGTCTGGTACCGCCCCGCCCTCCCGAGAGTCAGAAATAAGTTTCCCGGCCCCGCACCTCCCCTCCCGGACCGATGGCTGCTTCGGCCCCCTGGGTTTTGCACCCTTTGTGTTCATCAGCGCGGATCTGTGGCCCCAGGGAGCGAGGATGAGCCGGCAGGGACCGGCGATGTGGACAGTGACTCCCGATTTCAGTTCTCCAAACTCCCGCTCTTACCTTCGCCGCCTTCCCGATGGGAAGCTGTCGTTCACAGCGCACAGGGATCCCCGATCCCATTTGTGTTCTCACGGTTTCGTGAATTATCGCTCTTGTCAGCGCGGTAGAGGGAAACTTTTAAAAAGTAGAACTTGAAAGCACGTTATACTTAGTTTGCTGGAAAAGAGAAGGAAAGATTTGATTTCTTTTTCGATTACAGTTGACATTCAGCATTATTTTGTATTAGTCTCAGGTGTACAGCGTAGTGTTTAAGACGATCATATACTTTTCAAAGTAATACCCCACCCCTGAAATTTCCACTACCCGAAAGTAAATGTACGCGGATACCTGAGCTTACCCCAAGGATGGGATCTCCCCACCAGAGCTCCTTAAGGGACAAATTTATTTATTTATATCTTATGTTTCAGTTACAGTTGGCATACAATGTTTTCTTAGTTTCCGATATACAAGATAGTTATTAGACACTTATATAACAGAAGGCGATTCCCCCAATAACTCTAGCATCCATCCGGCCCCACACATATTTTGACAATGTTATTGACTATATTCTCTGTTCTGTACTTCGGATCCCGGTCACTATTCTGTAATGGCCAATCTGTACTTTCTTAACTGGGAGGAAAGGTTTTAAAACGTAAGAATCGACTCTCCCTTTAAAAATGAAAACATAGCATACAATTTTGTTTGCTAGTACTGTTACACCTATTTCTTGTACTGTCTCTATTTTCATATATGTATATTTCTGTATAGAGATATATAGAGGATAGGAAAATAGAAATGAGAACAAGAGGAGGGGAATGCTTGTGGGAAAAGACCCTGTTGGATAGGTTTTAGCAGGATTAAACCGAATAGACAGGGACCTGTTTCATGCCTTCTACGCGTCCAGGACTGGGTGTGCTGTTTTTGTTCGTTACTCCTGAGGTTTACCCTTCCCCGCAATGCCCAGCACAGCTCCGCCCCAGCGCCCCTTCACCGGCTACTCTGGGAAGTCCAGGCACAGTTGTATTGGCCTGTTTTGAGGGGACCAGCAAACATCCCCTGATTGGAGAATGAGATATACGATAAGGATTTTGTTCTTACTCCATCATGAGCCCGTAGACTTTACCTTAGCTGTGCAGCTGGAAGGTGACGGCGGATGGTGGTAATAGTAGAATGTGAATAGATTCTTACCAGTTGGTCGATACTTGGAGAGGAACGTGGCCAGCCCCATGCCAAGCAGGTTTTTTAAAACGATGAGCTCACTTAGTCTTCCTAAACCTTTGGAAGCAAGACATATAGTCACATTATGGTTGAGGCAGTAAGTCTACCTACGGTCATAGAGTTAGGGGCTGACGGAGCTGAGAATCAGACCTCTGAAGTCTGGTGACCTGTCACGTGCAGAGTCCTGTGAATGTGGGGTAGAATTGCCACTGTTATTAACTTCCTTTCATTTTTCCTAGTGAGTAGTTAAATCCATGCAACTTAGAAACAAACAGGATGTAACTGCTCTCCCGGCAAGTGGCAAAGCCAGTAGAATTTGGCCACCTATCAAATGGATCAAATGCCCTATTTCATTGTTTCTAATGTATCTTGAAATCAATGGCATTCCATAATTGAAATTGGCAGTGTTTTTTTTCTTTCGTAGGGGTACCTAAAATAATTGTGCGTATTTTAGTCAATGCTTTCCTAGGTTCAGCATTTCAACATGTAGGTCTTCTTTATAACCTATTTGAAGCTACAGACCCTTGTCCAAAGCGGTGTTTGCTTGTATGTGCGTAATCCAGCTACACTGGACACTTTTGTTGTTGAACCCTAGGACCTAATTGTGCCAGCATTTTATTAACAGCCTTTTAAGTTATCCTTGCCTTGTTGTGGGAATGCATAAATTTATGTCACACTGAAATCAAACACAGTACCTGTGAACAATGAATCTGATATTTTATTCAACTATGTCCTTTTTCTCTACTAGGAAGAAAATGGTCGGAAGAGAATCCTATGCCCTTTAGATCCGAAACAGTAAGTAGGGGATCAGATAAGGGACTTTCTGTGCCGGAAGCTGTCATTGTCATCAGTCTTATTTTAAATAATTTTCTCTTTAAATGTAGCACAGTGTATGAAGATCAGCTAGCAAAGCATTTGAAAAAATGTAATTCAAGAGAGAAGCCAAAACCGGTAAGTATTTGATCAACAAAACGGAATGGTGAAATGTGTGGTGTGTAACGTTTGTATATACAAAGTAGACTACTGATGTGAATATTTAACAAGACTCTTGTTTCTGAAAGTTTGAATATGGGCAGTGCATTTGAGTATGTGAAGACCAACACTGTATCAGACTGAGAATCCACTTATAGCCCTTGTTTAGGTAGTAGATTTTATGCAACCAGGAGGATAATTTCACAATTTATTTATTTGAAAGTATTTACTTAGTGCCTCCTAATTTATTTCAATAAAATATGATCCCAGCCTTCAAGGAGCTTAATTGAAACTGGTAAGTAAACTTATAAATAATGGCTATTGTTCAATAAGTTCCGTGAAGAGATACACGTGTGAAAGAGCACATAGTTATAGGAAAATGAAAATTAAATCCAACGGGTCAAAAGAGGCTTCCCAGAGAGAATAATTACCTATTTTAATTAGCATTTGTAAGCAGGAGAAGGCAGACCTAGGCTGTAGTAGCATCTGTATCTTATCTCTGTTTTTGGTTATGCTGCCTGTCTGAGCAGCAGCCAGGAGCATAGCTGATACTTTGTTTTTGCTTTAACACCATGAACAGACTGGCACAGTCCTCAGCCCATGCTGTAGAGCGGCAGGAATTTTAATAAAGGTTACCAATGAGTTTCTTTAGACTACAGATGTCACATAACCACCTCACTGGAGCTCGAGATCCAGGGACATGGAGACTTTTGTTTGTTCTGTTCTCTACGGTGGGGAATCCTCAGCGCCAGAAGTGAATTAAGGACCACAGGAGGCGCTCACTAGTTAATGAATGATGGCAGGAGGGGAAGGATCAGTTTTGCAGCTTAATTTTTGTGAGCTCTTCCCATTAATAACAGTATTTTTACATTTTGTTCTGTTTTTGTTAAGGACTTCTTTGTTCAAGATATTAACGCAGGCTTAAAGGATGAAACAGAAATACCTGAACAATTAGTAAGTACCTGACTTAACATTTACTTTTAAACGGTATTTATAAGCTATCTCCACATTGTGAACAAGCTGAGTTCTAGTTTTCGTTTGGAATAAATTTTTTTTTAAATTTCAAATGCCTTTTCCTACAGAATCGATATCCCTAGTGATCAGCTCATTTTTGTATATAGGTTCCAATTTCTTCTCTCCCTGAAGAGCAGTTGGAAAATTTAATTATGAAATTGAAAAAAGCAAGTGAAGGTAAGTCTGCCGAAAGCTGTCAGGCCGCGATCTTTAGGAACAGCTGGGCGGCCGGCGAACTGCCACCGGTTTGGTTTGAAAGATGCCGCCGCCGCTGTGCAGGGCCCTGCGGTCTCCTGTTGGGTTGCCTAAGCTCTCGTGGTTATGTCCGGCGCAGGTCTGAACTCTACCCTTAAAGAGCAGATTATGTCCCATCCAGCATTGCATGATGCCGTCACCGACCCTAAAAATGGCGATTCTGCAACCAAACACCTGAAACAGCAGGTATGTGTGGGCCACATTAACTACCCTCAAAATGGCCTTTGTTCGTTTGTCAAAAGCTAACATTCTGTTCTTGCTAAATATAGTTACTAATGAGATTTCATTTAGATTATCTTTCAGGCTACAGAATCTTTCCACTTCAAAAAATATATATAGACTTACATTAAAAAAATTGGGCATGGATATGGTTCTAAGTACTGCATGTTAAATATTTAAAAACAAAGAGAAAAAAAATTAAAGCCAAACAAAAATTTTCGATGCGAGCAGGCTGCCTTGTGTAGAAATTACCTTGCTGCTTTTCCTATTTGAGCCAAATGTGTTTGCTCTAGTTTATAAAATAATCTCGTGAAGTTTGCAGGCTTCTATTTTAGGTAACATTGAAAAATTAAAGTTACTTGGTCCAAGAAGATGCTTTGTTGAGTTTGGAGCAGGAAAGGGGAAATTGTCTCATTGGGTTGATATTGCCTTAAAAGATGCTGAGAAAGTTCACTTCATCCTGGTAGAAAAGGTGACCACAAGATTCAAGGTAAGGGAAACCATTGCTATACAGCAGTAATCTCTGTTTACTCTGTTTGCACTTTCTTACCAAAAAAAGAAACACATCTCTTAAGAAAAATGAATTTTGTGTGTTTGATTATAGCTTTTCCTTCTCATTATATCAGTGATTGAAACTGAAAATAAGTGTTTTAATCCAAATTTTGATAGTCCGTCACTCGGAGTCCTTCAGATTATTTGCAGAGACAAGACAATGTGTGGAAAGAGCCAAGCTCCCGCTCGGAGCTGAGAGTCGGGGCTCTGCCACTGACCAGCTCTCCACTCAGGAGGCATTTATGGATGTGCCACAGGCACCGCGCTAGACGTTGGGTGGGAAAAGGCCAGTAAGACAAGGTCCTCGCCTCTGTTACTGATCTGTAGAAGGGAGAGACGGACAAATCAATACACGATTGTAGGAAAGTATTAAAATATGATAAAAAACAGTCTGCACGGAGGTCTGCGTGGGTTCGAAAGAGGGAATGACAAGGTTTTCTGAAGGGCAGGGGTGGCAACAGATTACGGGGAAGGTGACGCTCGATGTGTGTCTTGAAGGTGAACCAGCGTTTGCTGGACAGCGGGTCTGAGAAGCAGCACAGGCAGCAGGGACGGTGCCATCTGGGCGCCTGACGTGGCAGAGAAGCAGGGGCCCAGCGAGTCCTGGGGGCAGCGGGCGGGGCGTCCGGGCGACAGGGGTCTCCTCTGTCTGGGACAGGAGCCGGCCGTGTCCTGCTGCAGGACGAGACGCGGTTCCTGCCTTCAAGACGCTTCCGTCTGGCAGGGCAGCCTTCCGAGTATGTTGTGATGAGTGTCTTATAACAGTGACGAGGGCCAGGGGCTATCGGAGGAGGAAGATAAACCTCCTCAGTCTGACTGGGTCACAGGTTTCCTAGAGGAAGTGACGGCTGAGAGGACACTCAAAAATATATAAGAGTTGGAGAAGGAAATAAAAAAGGGGTTTTAAAACAGTACCATTAAAGCCGATCCAAGAGCCTGAAACTTGAAGAAGGGGAGTTAATTGTAAGATCATTATTCTCCAAAACTCCCAGTGAGAAATGGACCAGCGCTAAGGCTGTGCCCGGGGACGGAGGGGAGAGCCAAGGAGCGTCCGGGTGTTGGGCGCCACAGACACAGTGAGGCGCGGGCCTGTCGGAGGTGTTGCCCCGGTGCAGATTTGCAAGCCGTAGGCGCGCGGGTGTAGATGGGAGTGGGTGTGGTCTTCCAGGAGAGGGAGGAGAAGAGGGAGCCAAAGCAGGGCCGCTGGAGGCCAACGGAGTCAAAGGCGTGGACAAGCGATCGAGTGAACTTAGGTTCCTTCCTCAGTGAATTGGGCATTTTTAGAGTTAAAGGAAATAAGGTAGACATGATAAGTTATAAACTCTCCAAGCCTTATAAAAATGTATGATATTATTACTTTGGAGTTTTCATCAAAGGACGCACAATCTCAAATTTTTTGTATTAATATTAATGATCCTCTTTTGTAAAGACTAAAACGTAAGATGGAAATTTATTTGCTCTGAGTTTTGAAACAAATAGAATTTTTTGATTTTCATGAAACTTTTTCTTTTAAACAGAAAAAGCCATTGTTATAATAATGTTCTGTTCGTGCAGGTCGATGGCAAACACAGAAAGAAAAATTCAGTGTTTGAGCGCCTTCAGATTGATATTCAACACCTGTGTTTGAGTAAGTTGCGTCATTTGCATTGTCTACCATAAACCACGCACGTCCCGCGCTCCGACGGTTGCCTGGAAGTCCGGTGGCACCGAGCAGCGCTCGGGCGCGCCGGGGTCCGGCGTCGGCACCGAAGAGATCTCGTTGGCCTGGGAGTCAGGAAACGTGAACTCCCACTCGCTCAGTAGCCATCTGTGTCACTGATCGAGTCACCGCCGCTCTGCGCCTCTTGTTCCTGAACTACAAAGAGAGAATGTTCTCTTTGTGTCTGTTTCAGCCCTAAAATTCAGAGACTCTGATCAGTTCTCTGTTGTGGGGGGCACACTGAGGCCGTATCTCCTTTCCTGCTCTTCCAGACAAGGTTCCCGTGCTCCGCAGAGAAAAGCTGCCCGTGGTGGGAATTGGAAAGCACCTGTGTGGCGTGGCGACAGGTGAGTCAGCGACTCCCGACAGCTGGGTGAGCGCACAGTCTGAGCTCACCGTGTCCCAGCCGCTTCAGGGTCTCCTGCGCAGTCTGTGTCACTGGCGTTCACAGCGCGCTGATGGCAGTGGCGCCGGCCCTGGCTTCTGTCGGGTCTCTCCTCCTCACCTGCCCGTCTGGCCTCTCTGCAGGGTGAATCAGGGTATGATTGCACCCCAAAAGCGAGTGATTGTTTTGAAGAGTTGCTCGGGAAGGACTCAAGCCTCCCCCACGAGAAGATGATGGTATATCAGGATTCTGGGGGGAAGAAAACATGTTAGACAAAAGAAAAGCTCCGTGTCTGTCTCGGCACTTGGACCCAGCAGCTCTCGCAGGGGCTGTGGAGACAGCAGGGGCTTCGACACCGGGCGGCCCAGGGGTCAGCTCACTCTGCGGCGCAGGCTCGGCGGCCTCTCTGGGCTCGGCCCCTAAAACGGATGGTGCGCATGGGCCGCGCTGCCTGTGCAGGGCCCACGTGAGCGTTCAGCACGGGTAGCTGTCCTTCCAGCCCCCTGCTCCTTCTGGTTTCAGCGTCCGCCCCCACGGAGGACTCCGAGCCTCCAAATGTAGATGGGCCAGGAAAGGCCCCGGGTATCGCAGTTGGTGGGTGGCTGTCAGGTACTCACCCCACTTGACCCGCACGAACGCCCTCCTTTCCTCAGGCCCTCCGAGCCCAGGCTTCCCAGAAGCAGGGCCCTGCGGGCCAGTCCGAGCGGGGCCGCGCTCCCCCCTTGAGTCGCCATGTCTGCTGCATGTCTGCCACCCCCCCCCCCGCCCCCACATTCACCCGTTCCCTCCCGTCTGGCCCGCTGTGCTCCTCGCTTGGCTGCTCCACCGGCCGTGCGTTCTCTGTCCCACGGCTCTTCCACGACCTGGCCTTTCCGGGCGGGGGCCCGCACCCTCGCTCCACACGGACCATCGTCCTCAGCAAACGCTTCCGCGGCTCCCGTCCCCACCGGCAGCGCGTCCAAGCCCCGTAACGCGCCATCCTCATCCCCTCCGGGCCTCTGCCGGCCTCCCCCTGCCACGCCCTGCCCCCGGCTCCGCAGGGCGGCGAGGGGCGCCCCCTGCGCTCCCCCGGCCGGCACCGTGCCCGCCCCGCCTGCAGTTCCACCCCAGCCCGCCCGCCCGCCCGGCAAAAACCGTCCCTGTGTCCCTGTCCTTCCGCCCAGTGGCCGCCCCTCGGGGGGCTTCCCTAGTGGGGCGCTGCGGCTTCCTCTTTGGCTGGCGCGCTCCGCCTGCCTGCCCTTGCCTTGCTGCGTTTAAGCCGCTGTGTGAGCGCCTGACTCTCCCCTCCTGGCAGGAATTCTTAGAGGGCAGGGCCTGGGCTGACACAGTGGTTGACGGTAACCGGCGCTCAGCAAGCGTCTGGGTCCATGAGCCTGGCCACCAGCTGGTTCTGTTTTCTTGTCCCTTGAGGTCTCCGTCACAGAGACGCTGAGATAGGTTGCTAAAGCTCCCAATTCTAAAAGAACTCAATTCTCTTAATTTCCTGGTGGTTTATATTTCTGAAAATCATTTCCTTAAGTCCAGTGTAAATGAAACAGTGACTGAATATATTGGTCAGAAAGTCATAGTTTATAAAATAATCGATTAGCTATCACGTTCTCCAAATAATAGGCTCCCAATCATGTCTGTTGACTTAATCTCGTATATTGAATTAAATTTACCAGTATAAGGTCATTTAATTGTGACTTGTAACATCTTAAGGTCATAAAATTTAAAAATATCTGATTGTTTTTACTGAACAGGCACAGTGTGCCAAAAGCCCCTAGAAAAATGGAGGGTTTACAGCACGTGTTGGTCTTTCCAGTGTTGTCAACCCTGAATGTAGCCGAGCTCCATGGGAACTAGTGACAGTCGTCAGACATGTGTTTGCTGCCTTTTTAATGCACTGTGCATTTTTCGTCTTAACGTGGAGCACATCCACCTCTGAGTTGATGTGTATGAGTCATCGGGACATGCTCAGTGACTTGCATGCGGACGGAATTCGGTGTCCGGTTGCCACGGGAACGCAGGACCTCGGGTCTGCCCCCTCCTCTTAGTTGCCCGCCTGCCCTGCACTGTCTGCTGACCCCGAGCGTCAGCCAAGCAGAGGCCCTGGCGCTTTCTTCCCTTCTTTGGTTTTCTTGAGATCAAAACTTCCCTGGATTCTACGTGTGGGTAGATAAATTTCTTTTGTCCCAGTCATTTCCTTCGCCAGGGGAGGAAAAATGAGAGTCCATCCAAGGTTTGGGCTGAAAGTTTTTACAAACGGCAGACTTTTATTACAAAGTAGACTCGATGCAGAATAAATCCTTCCTTAGAGAAAGCGAGATGGTAATGAGAAAAGAGCAAATGGGAACAAAGTCGATAATTCAGAAAAGAATTGTTACAGGCAAAAAGCTACATAGGTTGGTGGTTTTTGGTTTGGGGGTTTTAAAACTATGGTGCTTAATCAATGTGAGATACACCCATTTTAAAGACGATGTCGCGGGGGCGCGTGATTATGTTTGCAGATCTTGCGTTACGATGTTTGGTTGAAACCTATGGTGCCCGTTGTGAGGAAAGGAATGAAGAGCCTTTAGCCAAACGCATAAAGAATGATAAAACAGACCAAGAAATTAACACTTTGGCCGAGGAAGGAGGTGAAAAAACAGTCCCAGAGAAGTGGAGCCCTGTGGCCGGCATTGTCATTGCGCTCTGTTGTCACCACAGGTGTGACTGGAGACACTATGTGGGCCGAGAGTATTTCCGGGCCCTCGGCCTTGGGGCCGTTGAGTTCCACTATTTCCAGCGGATGAGTAGCTGGGCGACATGCGGCCTGCGGGACGTGCCCGCGGAGGCCTCGAGGGCCACCCCAAGGAGAGGCGACCTGGGCGAGGACAGCGAGGAGCATGACAGCGGGGGACACAGGGTCACCGCCGACCCCGCCGAGAGCCTGCCTGGGTAGGTGGCTGGGAGGAGAGGGCAGCCCGGGCCGACGCGGCGCCTGACCGCTGCCCCCGCTGTTGAGAGAGGAGCACCAGCCAAATGTGTTCATGGAACTATATTTTACCATCTACTTTTAGAGGAAATTAAAGTGCATTTTTATCGTGGTCACAAATAAAATGTACTCTGGAAGCGTGGCACACAGTACGCGGTATATGGTGGGTGATCTAGCGGCTTATCAATATGTAGAAGCGACTAAAATAACTTGTTATAAACTTTGACAACAGTCTAACCTTGTCTCATGCGTGTTTATTTGATTTAGGTTTCTCACTGCTGAAGAGAAGAAGAAAATAGGGCAGCTGTGTAAACTGCTGATTGACCGCGGCCGCGTGGAGTACCTGCGGCGGAAGGGCTTCCGCCCCGCGCTGCAGCGCTACACGGAGCCCGCGGTGTCGCCGGAGAACGTGCTGCTGACCGCCCTGCCGGGCGAGCCTTGCCCGGCAGGAGCGACCGCCTAGCAGAAGGGACCTTCCGAACCGCGTCTGTCTTCCACCACAAAAAAAAAAAGAGCATTTTAAATCGTATTTTTATATTCGTGTAATGTACTCTAAATAGCAGGGAATATGAACTTTAAAAAAACGCTGTGGCCTCACTCAACTTTGGTAATAGCTTTGTTTTTTACTTAAGAAGTCCAGACTTTAGAGAGTTCATCGCACTCCCAGCGTAATCTTCGGCAGGGCACCTTGATGTGTGCTATCCATCAGGACTTCCAGCGTCCGGGGAAGTTGTCAAGCAGTCGGCTGGGTTATCTGAAACACACACAACATGTCACCGTGTGCCGGGCACATTCGCTTTCTGTGTGCATTGATTTTGGAAATTCATTTCCCTTTGGTTTTGTTTAAGTCTTTTTATTTCTCACGTTCAAGACGTAATGATCAATTGTCAGTTTCTAACAAGAGCCAATCTGAGAATTTGGCTTCTGTATGGATTTTTCTTTCCATTCAGACCTGGAAAGAATAAGCAATTGTGATTTTTTTTTTTTTAATGCAAAGTCAGAGATGTTTACAATCCATAAATTCACCTTCCGATTTCCAGGGTCACAGGCGTATTTATATGTTACCACAATTTGTTCATGAAAACACCAAAACTGAAGAGATGTTTTCAAAGGGGGTGGGGAACAATTTCATTTTCTTGGATGATGATCTAGTTAGAACTTCCAAAAAGACACTTAAAAGCCCACTTCACAAATTAAGTTGAAATTTTGCAAATATCTTCTGAAATTAATTATGTCTTTTAGCAGGCCATTGTTACATATATAAATATAAGTATATTCTTTCTTGTCTGGAAAAATAATTTGGAGTAAAGTAGAAATTAGATGGTGAAACCAAAAACCTCACATTTAGACCTCATTTAACTCAGATAAACAGTTTCTATGCATAAGCAAGTATTAAACCAAACATACGATCAGACTGTTACTCTTCCACATTTTATCCTTGAGTTATTCTGCCTTTATTTGTAAAAGAAAAAAGTGTTAATTATTGGTACGTTTGCCAAGACAGATTCAGAATTACTAATTTTAGGTATAATGGTATTCTTGGGTCACTTTTTATCTTGTAGGTCTATGACTATATGCATTGAAAATTAAACACCTAGCCTGTTTTTAATTCCTGACCTTTCTGTTTCAGCTTAATCACATATGTTTTGTGAAACTGCCTAGGTTCAAATCCCGACCCTCTGACCTCTCTGCTGTGTGACCTCGGGCAAGCTACTTAATCTCTTTGTGCCTCAGTTTCCTCCTCTTAAAATGGGGATGGTGACAATAATAAGACCTACCTCACAAGGTCATTGTGAATGTCAGGGGAGATTAGAAATGTAAAATGCTTACAACAGTTTGAAGCATGGAGGAAGTACTCCACAAATATTAACTGTAATAATTAGCACTGATTCATGAATCTATTTTTAATAAATAATAAGCAGACTTGGTTTTATTATCTCTATAAGTTGTAACCTTTTTCTCTTGTTAGAAGTTTTATGTCCAATATTATTAAACTAAAGTAGTCTGATTATATTTTAAGTTAGTTACTTGCCCCCCAGTCAAGGAAACATAAAGAACTACATCATTCAATAATTAACTTGATTTGCTGGGTCAGGCAATGCTAATTTGCATCATACAACCTGTTTTGTATCATTCAACAAGGTATGCCCAGAAATAAATGATATTCTACAACAGGCATGTTCAGCTGTGTTTTGTATAACACACACGAGAATCACATGCACGGGTCCGTGGCCCGTTCCGCGTAAATGACATGTTTCCGACAGGGGCGCCCTTGCGTGTGCCAGCCGCAGGTTACCGGTTTCCCAACCTCGCCCATTCCCCTTAGCGTCGCCATGGCGAAGCGCCATGTGTGAAACGCACGAGCTGCTCCAGGTCCCGCAGAGCCGGCAGGTTCCTCCAGCCCCTCCTTGGTCTGCAGACTCCGCTCCACGCGGCCTCTTCCCGCGGGTCCCAGGGGCACGGCAGACGCCCTGTGCCGCGCCCGCCTGCCTGCTGCGGTGCTTCGTTCCCCCAGCGTCCCTGCCTGTGCAGTTGCTCTCACCTAAAGCGGATTCGCCCCAGGCCCTCCTTTCTCATCATCATTCCCCAGTCCCATCACCCACTCGTCCTTTACGTAGTCATTCTGCGCTTTCCAAAACGAGGCCACACGCTATGGCGGCTCTTACCTGGCTCCCTCCCAACCGTCCTGGCCACGGCACGGCCCCCGCGACCTTGCTGCCACAGACCTAATCACTCCCTCAACACCCTCGGGGGGAGGGTAAAACCTCCGTCTTCTAGCTGAAAAGCTCTATAATTGTTTGCCCAGATCATACTCGTTCTTCGAAGCAACTACTTGAAGATGCACCAAAATCTGCCTCTTGACTGCAACACTCTCGTGACAGAAAAATCGTTGACATTTTTGCGGATTACAAAACCATGATTTCTATCACTGTACTGTTGTGCCACTGTTTTCATTAACAGAACTGTGTTCCTTGTCCTTGCCTTTATCTTGGCCTAAGTTAAAGGCTTTCCTTTGTTAGTGAAAAAAAAAAAAGTGACTTAATTCTAAATTATCAGAGACTGAATTCTGTATATCAAAACCTCGTATTTTAACCATCGGTTAAAAATCTGTATCATCTCAGTATATTTCATCCCCAGGCAAAACCTGTTTTGCTCTTTGTGGATTATAGAAAAGGGGGAACAGGCAGCAAAGGTGGGGTTCATGAGAGTACGTTGACACAGGACACACTGATAGGATGAGACAGGGAATCTCTAAGAAGCATGCCTGCGCCTGGCTGTGCTCCAAGTGCCTATCCAAAGACATTTATTTCCTCCCTCCATTGGAAAGACTGTAAAGCTTTTGTCAAAATTGGGAACCGAGCTGAAGTTCATTTTTTTCCTCCCACAATATTGAGCAAAAGACCAGAACGTGACAGAACAGGGAAGATGGAGAAATCTGTAAAGGAGTCAATAGAGTTCCGGCTGAACACTCGTCAGCTAGAAGGAGGCTCCTACCTGTTCCTCTCCGCGACTCCTGGATGTAGGTGTGCATGAACTGAAGGCCGAACAGTTCCTGCTCCTCCTCTTCCTCTGCACCCTCTTTGGGAGGGAGTGTGAGCTCCAGCCTCAGAGGGTTGTCTCTGAAGTTGACAAACCTAGCAGTTGACCAAAAAATGGGATTTTTATAGGTGCCGTAGAAATGTACATTTTGCTATGTATAGGAGACAGAGCAAATAGTAATATTCTAAGCTATTCTTTTTTTAACTGGTTTCAAGAACTGAACAGGTGGGTGAGATGTGATATATCCCAAGAATTTTGAAGTTTTTTTCCCCTAGAAGAAAAAAATACTAGCTTTAGACATCTTCTTTGCAAAGCTTGAAAAAGCCGCCATAGCACCGACTGAACACAATGCACTTCAACTTCCAAGGGCAATTCTAACACATCTCCAATGCACCAACAGTCCTCAACCTCACAGTGGGGTGATGCCCCAATAAACCCACTGTAACTTGAAAATAAGTAAAAAATGCATGTAATACACCTAACTTGAAGATGACAGCTTAGCCTAGCCTACCTTAAACATGCTCAGAACACTTATATTTGCCAACAGTTGGGCAAAGTCATCTAACACAAAGCCTACTTTATAATAAGCTGTTGACTCTCTTGTGTAATTTATTACATGTATTACTTCTGCGCCATCATAAAGTCCAGGGACCATCTGTGAATTCAACACAATGGACTTAAAAGTTTGCATATTTTATAGGCTTGTGTCTTTTTATCATTGAATCTCCACCATCTGAGACAGAGCCTAGGAGTTGCTAAGTAAGCGAGTGAATGAATGAATGATTTTGTTACAGATGTGGTGGGACTTGGCGTTAATTGTCATGCCTTAAGTTCACTATCAGGAGGTTAAATTTCAGAAGGAGGACGCCAAAGGAGTTTTAACAGTAATTTACTCAGTAAAAAGCTATGCTTGCTCTATCTTTAAGATAATTGTCTGTGTCCATTTGTCGTTATTTAGAAGGAAAGTTATCACTATGTTTATGGTTTGGTTTTTATGTCACAGGTGGGCTTTGTGGGCAGTTATAAAAATGATTTTCATGAAAGTGTAACAAAGAGATGGCATTCCTTGAAGCTGATAAATCCCACCCAGCCCTGCTCCAGTATTATGGATCCACTCTTGAATAGTTTAGACCAGTATTACCTGAACCCGATCTATAAATTACAGAGTTTCAGAACTGGACAAAATTTGGAAATGCCTGTATTCTCATGAATGAGGATGCAGGTGTAGTCATAGTAATTTCCCTGTGTTACTTTGCGCTGCAGCTGAGAGGAATGTGTCGGTTTTGTGCGGAGAGCCTGTACCTCAGGCCGGTCATCTCCTCCATGAACGCCGGAATATCCTGCAACTTATTGTTGCAGAGAACCAGAGTGCCCAGGTTTTTCATGTTGCTGATGGTCTCCGGCAAGCATGTTATTTCATTCCGTTGCAGCCACAATGTGTGGAGATTTTGCATTCTGAAGAAATTAACAGGGGTTTCTGCGGTTAATCAATCACACGTCAAAGGAGAGCCCAGGATCCCATGAACTTAAAAATCCAAGAGATGCCCCCTTTTGTGACACCTCCATTAACCAGCGTACCCATTCAGGTAACTGACTTCGCACCCCCTGCTTATCAGGGAAGCTGCGTTGGGGTTCAGCCCTCCCGTACACCTCTCACATGCGGTGGCGGAAAGGCAGCCAACGTGCTCCAGAATTCTCCACTATTCTCTTCGATTGCTCAAAGAAGAACTGCTGTAAATGTGATCCAGTTCGAATTAGTCTTACAAGAAAAATCAGAAATGGCTCATGCCTCTGCCTGCACATTTGCTATCTATCACCTTGAGCAACCTAAGAGCTGGCATCTCTGTTTCCTATCTGTAAGTGCACCGACGCCTGCTATGCACTCAGCAACATTGTCCCTGGTGTAGCCTATTCCTGCCCATTTGCAGGTGTCAGAGAGCCAGTTTTCCTCGTTTACTTTTTTTGTACATTAAAATATCCTATTGAAGGGCAGCCCCGTTAGCTCTAGATGTATCTACTGTGAGCGGTCAGGCGCGGGGGCCCCTTGGTGCTGTTTATTCCTCATCACCCGTGCCGGGGGCCTTAGAGGCGGCCCGTGTTACCTGTCGATCGCCTCGGGAAGCTGTCGGAGCTGGTTGCCGCCCAGGTCCAGCCACTCCAGGGCCGGCAGGCTCAGCAGAGCGGGCGGGAAGGCCGAGAAGCTGTTCATGCTCAGGTCGAGGTGGGCGAGCCTGGGCAGGCTGCCGAGCTGCGGGGCGGGCGTCGGGGCGTCAGCGGGGGCGCGGGGCGAGCGGGCGCGCTCGCGGGGGGGCCCCTCCGCGTACACGAAGGGCTCCCTCCCAGAAAGTCCGTCTGCTCAAAGACGGTTGTCTTCCAAAACGACCAGGTTCCGGCGTTCACAGAACCTGCCTGGCAAAGGCTTCCCCCCGCCCCCAACTTTCTTATAATAATATATAATAAAATATGTATTGTCTTTTCCTTCCATGCTTGCATGGAGATGTGTGTGGGAAAACTCACATTCCAGATAATCCTTTCATTGAACCCCTTATGGGATCTCAGTGACCGAGTTTAGTTTAGGTGAAAACACTATTTTAAGTGAAAACGTCAATAAAAATGCATTAAGAACACTATAGCACCCGTGTGCTCGGCTTCGGAAAGAGGACGTGCTGGCACCGCTGCCCCCTGCGTCCTCTGTCCCTTCGTCCTGTCCAGCGGCCGGGCCTCTCCTGAACTTGGCGTCTCTCGTGCCCACGCCTTTTTTCATGCTTTAGTTGCTGTACAGGAATATACGTTTCCTATGTATTGCTCTACAGACAGTTACTATCATCTGTCTTTGTGAACGTCTATAATTTTGTATTTTTATGTTTTTTTAATTTTACTCAGAGATTATGACGCAGTACTTGTCTCTCTTTAAGTGAGTTTTTCTCACTATATCAGTTTTTAAATGTACTCGCATCGACGCTTATAGTTTATTCACTTTAGAGGAGCCCCTAGTTACCCGTGTGGCCTGCCCCCCGCCTGAGAAGGCTGGGAGCACGATCGCCGGCCATCAGCCCTTAAATTACGGAAAACGTCTGACATCGGCTTTACCAGCTGAGTACCCTGTTTCCGTTTTATGGACAAAATGGCTTCCGTGGGCCATGTGACTAGAAAAGGCGAAGCTCTGTAGTGATTTGCACTCAAATTTTCATGGACCTAAAGCCACAAAATTTCTTCCCTCTTTCCATAGAACAGGAGTGAAAGTTTCAAGATGAGAGAATTTCATTAACTTTTATTTAGAAACTCTCCATCTAACTATGAGTCTACCACTTGAACACCACAGAAAAATGCACAAGTACAGTGTTTTGTGGGCAAAAAAAGCAGAAAGGTTCCATCTTGTAACTGATGTTTCTCCAGCTTTAGAATTCAGGCCACAAATAAAAGGCTTTTTCGAGTTCTGTTATCAGACTTTCAAAACTTTTAAATGGCTCAGAACAGAGTATCAAGAGATTGTTCCTACGTCACATAGGTATGTCTGTGTGTCTGGTGTGCGCAACGTCACGGCTCAGAGGTACGGCCTCGCGCTGCTGACTTCTCAGGGGGGCCAGAACGCTCTGACTGTAGAAGATTCAAAACATTCTAAAACGATTACACTCAAACAGTCTTGGTTTTGCATGTTCAAGGCCACCCTTAGAAATAATCCTTGGCTCCAGACCTCAGCCCAATATTGTTCCAGTAAAACCTAATTCTCGAAGCAAAGAAATTAAGGGACACACAGGTTAACGGTCACAGCCTAACTCACGTGGCCTTTTGGCACCAGAAGCAACCCTAAGAAGAAAGTCATAAGAATTAACAATTAGAAATAAAGTACTTATTGGCCCTCTCGTAGGTATAAAGAAATTGTCCCTGTGATCATCATTTTCATCATAAATAAATGCATACTTTTCATTAAACTGAACTATTGTAAGAGGAGATAGAGATCCGTATAAAAACTACGTCTTACTTGCAAGAGCAACAATTACTGGTGACGTGTTTACTGGTTTTGAAAAAAGGAAAGTGATATTTCCCCCAAGATATAATGGGAGAAGGTAATAATCTATTTCATTTTGAGTTTTATTATTTTTCCTGTTATCTTGCAAAGTCATTGTTTTCAAGGCAAAGCACCGTGGAAGTTCCCTTTGCGAATTCTAGGAGCATCAAATATATTTGAGAAGTAATACAAGTGTCTATAGCTCTATGACCAAACTAGTTCGGTTTTTGCCAATAACAAAGCATCCTCAGAATTTCAACCAAATCCAAGTCTGAAGGCTCCCCAAGCCCGCTGCTTTGCTTTTCCTTGGTGGAGCCCAGGAAGCTCCTTCTCCTAAAACGGAAGCACTTTGTCTGAACCCGAAGAATTCACACCCTGTCACTTAGCCTCCCTCAAAAACTGGGCGCCCTGGTAACAACCAGCTAGGCTACCAGAGAGGTTTCTCTGTAGGCACATTGTCTGAGCTTCATGGTGATTGTTTATCCATTCAATACACATTCACTAAGTGGCCATTCCGGCCCAGGCTGCACCTTCAGCTCTGGGAGCAAAATGAGTCAGACTCGCTCTGGCCTCCCAGACCTCAGAGCTGTGGGTCGCTCTCATTGAAACAATGCATTTTACTTAACATAACCAGAAATGGCTTTCACTAAGTAGTTCCTGAATTAAAATCTACAGCATTTCTTCACTAGAGGAAGGATCGCGCGACCGAGAGAAGCAAGCCTCCAGCAGGCGGGAAAGGGAACCGCGGGCCCGCGTCCATCCCTCACCTCGGGTGGAAGATCGCTTATGTCTCTGTTGACAGCAAGTTCTAGTTTCTCCAAACTGGCGCAGTTACTTAGTTCCTTGGGGACAGTCTTGATTTTGTTGTAACTGAGAATCAGCTCCTGAAGTCTAGTGAGCAGTCCTGCAAAACACAATGCACAGTTGAGAGCAGGTGGATAGAAAATAATGTTTCCAGTTACAAAGAATTACCGCTGTAAGAACTGGCCGGTTCCGTGTGGATAAATTCACCCTTGCCAGGTTGTTAGCTCTTGCCAGGTAAGGGGCAGGTTTATCAGTGCGTTAGGCAAAAGAACATGTTTTTTATTCTGTTTTATCTGTACTGCCTTCTGACCAATTCTCCATTTGGGGATTGTTTTCTCCTTTAAGACGTTTTCCTAATTTTCTTCCTTGCCTTCAACCCGCCCCCTTCGAGGGGAAATAACTGCACCAGCAATACTGGTTTTAGAATCTATAGAATTATATTTCCAAAGAGACTTTTCTTGCATTGAAATCTCCTCCTGAATCACCCCCGTGCATCCTGAAGCTCGGATGCCCCCAGAGCATCCACGCAGGGTGGACGTCTGCAATTTTCCCGGGGCTCAGGGCTCCGGAGGGATGAGACCCGTGTTCCAAGTACCAGACAAAGTCTCGATGAGGAGCACCTGCAGGTGGATGAAACGGGGGGGGGGGGGGGGGGCGGTTAAAGCAGCACCGCCCACCTTACCTATTCCGCGGGGTATCTCCGAAATCGTGTTGCGAGATAAATCCAGCACAATGAGGTTCTGGAATCGTCCGATGAATTCAGGGATTTTCAGCAAACCTGTTCTGTGCAGCTGCCACTCCTGGAGCTGGCTCAGTTTCAGCAGAGAAGCGGGAAGGGCCTGAACTCGAGAGAAGGGAGTGACAGCCACCCCACTTGGACGGCCTCGGTGCCACACTGCACTGACGTGGGACTGCCGAGCCGTTCCTTGATTTGGAAAAGACCTCGGAATCCTTTTTTCTCAGCGGGTTGTATTTCCAAGTGCTTTGTGTTATTTACTTTTTGTTTTGCTAAACCCCAATAATAATAGAATAAACAGAAATAGCGCATCGCGGTCAACAGCACCCTCACGCAGAAAACGATGTCCTGATGACTCTGTTGTGTCCGGGTTCCCTGGAGCACACGCGCCCGTGAAAACGGGAACGTGGCGGGGAGTGGGCGTCACAGAGAAGCAGGACCTTGTTTCAGATTTACTCTTTATCGTATTTTTTCCCCTACCACGTATTCCCTTACACCCTCCACCCCCAGCCATCACCACACTGTTGTCTGTGTCCAGGACTGCTTTTTCCTTTCTGCTCAGCCCCAATATTTTAATAATGATTTGATTAAGTAATTTATTTAAGTCATGTACCTCAGCTGTAGCTGAAAGTTTAAAAGTTACTTGTATAAAAGAATAATTCTTTAAAAAAAATGCTTCAAACTTCTCTTTCCCTTCTGTTTCGAAATGTTTTCTAAAAGTTTAAAAGGGGATTTCTTGATGTGGAAGGATCTGAAGCGCTCCGACCTTTCTAAGCCCCCGCCTTCTCCCTTCCAGCCTGCAACAGCCGAGACGGAGAACAGAGGCGCCGCCCCCCGCTAGGGGCGCCCGCGTGCGTAACAACACGGACCGGGAGGGGGGCCCTCGTGAAAATTAGAGTTCGCCCAATGTGGTCGCGCAGGGTGTGTGTGTGTGTGTGTGTGTGTGTGTGTGTGTGTGAGAGAGAGAGAGAGAGAGAGAGAGAGAGAGAGAGGTGGGCGAGGGGGAAGAGAGGGGATACAAAGCAGGTGGTGGACCTAACGAAAGAATTCATCTCCATTGCCATTTGGTGGAGTTTTAACTGAGTATTTGCTTTGGAAAAGCTACATGATGTTCATTAGTCAGATGGTCATCTTTTTATGATGAGAAAGTCTTAAAAGGATTAGTAGAAGGAATATTACAAATGACTTAAGTTTAGGCAAAGTAGAAGTGAATTGAATTTTTGCCAAAAACAAACAGTGACATATTTCTTTCCCGTCGCTCATGTTGCCCAAAGTCATTTCGGTATATTACTAAGATTTGACTTTCTAACTACTCCGGTCTCGATTACACAGTCTCAGAATCATTCTCTCAACTCACCTGCAAAGGCGAAGGGTAGAAAAGCAAACATTCCTTGCAATGCTTACCTTCCATTCCTCTTTCTCTATCTTCAGAATAAGTCTCCCATTCTCCCTGGTGACCCTCTCCTTCAGCCGGGTCAAGGTCACTCGTTCCTCCCAGATCCGCACGAGCCTGGGGACCAGGAAGCCCTGTCAGCTCCCGGGTGTGGCCTCGGCCGCGAGCGCACTTTTATGTCAAACGGACAGGAGCAGGCACTGCCCTTGGCCTCAGCCAAAGGCCAGAAGCCATAACATTCACTTTCATATAAAGAAAGGCCCATCCAAAACCACCCCTTGTTCAATAGCATCTGGAAATGAAACAAGATTTTATTTTATAAGAATTTTAAATATGATTAAGCATCACAAATGCCCTGTTTTTACATCTTTGAAAAGTATCATAACTCTCCATAAATAAATTTTTTCGTAACAGCTCTCGAGAGATGTAATTTTCATGCCGTAAAACTAACCCTTTCACAGCATACCATCCGGTATACAATTCAGGTTTTATTTTTCTCCCCCCCACACTCTGCTTCCTTGCCTGGCTCTAAACGGTGCGTCAGAGTCTCACCATTTTGCATCAGCTGTGGTTGCGTCTGTATCATTTCTTTAATAACGCCACAAGTTTTAAGTCTATATAGTTTCCTTTTGAAATGGCCTGGACTGAATTCCATCATAAATCAAGTTTTCGAACACTACGAAGTGACCTTACAATGAAATTGTTTTAAGATTAAGGGAAGGGTGTCTTGAAAGACAGCATTTTGCAAATTCCAAGTAAAGATACTAGAGCTAGAAACTGCTTTTGGTCTAGGTGTTAAAAAAAAAAGAAAATTTTTCCCCCTAAATTTCTTAAACAATCTCTGATTCCCCGCCCCCCCCCCCCCGACAAAGATTGTCAGAAGACTCTAATGTGACAAGTGCTCATCACGGCTGTCAGCATAGGTCTTCTCTGCAGCCCCCAGGGGCAGAAGTCGGGGATGGTTTGCCCTCAGGGCCCCAAGGCGTGCGCAGGGGAATGTCAGTTTGGTGCACGAATGAATGCATGCATGCATGCGGGCCCCAAGGGGCTGGCCCGAGGCCCAGAGCTAAGTAGGCAGGGCCTGGACCTCATCTCAACGTTCATTGACGCTTGTGCGACTTACTTTTTGGAATATACATTTCACGAACAGAGTCCTCCCTCCCAATCACAGTCTAGTCAGGAAGCCAAAATGAAGACGTGCCCTGGCTGGGTAGCTCAGTTGGTTATGGTGTCATCCTGACACACGGAGGTTGGGGTTCGATCCCCGGTCCGGGCACAGGCAAGAAGCAACCAACGAATGCATAGGTAGGTGGAACAACAAACCAGTCTCTCTCTCTCTCAAATAAATATAAATACATAAATTAAATAAGACGCAACAGGGAAAATAATGCACACTGCTTCGCCTTGTGCAGAGAGCACTCAGAGCTGCTGCAATGAGATGATTCTTAACCAGACATGTGTGAGAGGCGAAATTCGAGAGTTTAGAACCAAGCCATGACTGCTGACTGCCATTTTAAAAGTGAGCAGGATCTATTAAGAGGGCTGTCAAGTCACCTTTGTCATGACGGGGCGCTGTAAACACGATCGCTGTCAAAAGGCTGGCTCTCCATAGACAGGCCCGTCCAGGGAAGCGGACGCCCTGAGGCCCCCGTGATGCTCAGGGAGTCAGGTGGCTTGAGTGTGAATACCTCCCCATGTTTATTAGCAATATGATCTTTGACCGGTTCCTGACGCCTGTCTCTTGGGTTTCCCATCTTGAAAACGGAGAAAATCACAGCACCCACATGTGGCAGAGACTGCTTATTGTCCCCGGGTGTCTGTTACGCCTCTCCTTCCTCCATAATACACCCTTTCAATGTCTCTGGGCGCGAGAGGCCGTGCGGGCACCCCCGCCCCCGCCGCTGGATGTGGGGCGCGGGAAGCGTGGCCGTGGACGCTGGCAGTGCAGGGCCTGCATTTTCCCGCAGGCCAGAGTCAGGCTGGGCGGCTGCCGTGGGCGTATCTATTTGGGGCCGTGAGGTGACTTCGGGAATGGAAGCCACGCACAGCTGAGCAACCAGGCAGAAGTCCGGGGATCTGACTCAGTGGCGTGCTATTCCCGTCCTGGGCCACTGCACCCAGAAAAGCCAGCGTTCTTGTTTAAGGCCCTATTATTTTAACTTCCTCTCGTAATGCTGTCTCACCCACGTCATGAAACCGTGGTCCAGCGCGTGGAGGGGATTAAGGGAGACAGCGCAAAGGAAGCACCTGGCAGAGGCCTGGGGACAGTAAGTGCGCGACAAACGGCTGCCGCCCCTCTCGTGGTCAGCGTCCGCGTTGCCCTTGGTGGGGAAGGATGGCCCCTCCCCAGCCAGGTCAGACGCGTGTAGTTGCTTATCAATAACCTCCCCCTTCTTTGCTGGGAGGATACCGGTTATTTTCGAAGGGTTACGCTTTCCCCCAAGTAACCCAGGTATCAGTCTTAGTTTGTCTAAATCGATCATACAGCCTCATCCCCTAGAAGGTAACTGGATGAGGGGAGGACCACTGGCCCAAGTCGGGCCTCAAAAGAGGAAATAGAAAGCAACAGTTTCCACGCTATTGCTAACACGACGCGGCCTGGAAGTGCCCCAGTCGTCCTGTGACGTCCTGAGAGCAGCAGGGGGAAGGTGACAAAGAGCCGACAAAGCTGTTGAAGTTTCGGGAGGGCCTCACCTCAGGGCCTCGCCATCGCCCAGGCCGCTGTTGGCTGAATGGTCTGTTATACGCCTTAGGCCTTGAACGCTTAGACAGGGACCCGACGCATGGAGCTCCGGGGGATCGGTAAGGAAGGGGCTGTTCTCGCAAGCTGAGCAGCACTCCGGAGCCACGCAGGCAGGAAGGTAAGGAGAACCCAAGAAGGGGGAGGGAACAATAGCCGAGCCATTGAAATACAGCCCAAACCAAGGACTCGGGTTTACAGGGCCCTGGCTGGACCTCACAGCCATTCAAATGTGTGAGGATCTGCGGAACCTTCCGCCGGGTGTGGCTGGAGGTCCTAGGAGATAGGAGGCTGCACGAACAATCACTGAAAAGTAGACTACACGGTGCTCTTCGAACGTCAGCGAACGTTGGACAGAGCCCTAACAGGGCCCGGGGTAAGTACGGTTTTCCCGCACAGACGCGTGCATTTTCTGAGCGCCTGTTACACGGCCACGTGTCACTGAGGCCGCCTCTCCTTTGGGCGCATATTGAGTTTTCAATAAATAAAAAGGTTTCCGTCAGATTCAATCACAAGGCATTTCATCATTGCTCGTTTCTGTAACGAGGTTATGAATTTTCACGAACTCAGAGCAATAAACAAGTGGCGACATACCTCTGTTGTAACTCCTTCTCTCGCTTCAGGTCTTCATTGAGCACCTTTATTCTTTTTTCCCAAATTTCCTTGACAGCATGGACAGCCCCCGAACAAGCCGCGTTTTCTGACATGATTTCTCCACATTGTCACAGAGTCACCGACTTCATTAAACTCTAAACAGTCGACTCCTAGATGTCACCTGAGAAAGGACCTACCTGCACTGGAGGAAAAGAACAGCGTGTTTCAGAACGGTCACTCGGTACCGCCATGATGCCAATCACATACTTTTATTGAACACGTTCCAGGTTCCCCAAACTACCCATACGCTTCCACGCCGTAGCTCGCCTGGCGCTCCTCATAAAAACACTGGGACGTGGGTCCCTGCATTGTTTCTAAAATACAGATGGGAAGACTGAGCCTCAAAGAAGATGGGCAGTTTGTTCAAGGAGTTGATGCCGAGTGTACTTCCCCGGTTACTACCTAACTCACAACAATGAAAACCTGCACCTTGTTTACATGTGCAATTATAGGAAAATGGTTACAAAAGGACACATAAAATAAGACAGGCATCCAGGGATAGCTACTCCTTCCAGCTAGGATCCAGAGAAGTGGCAATGCGGTATGGGGATTGTTTGCTCTTGTGCAAAATAAGTTGCAGATGAACAGAGGTAACACTGGGGATCTCAGGGGTGAGAAGAAAACAGCAACAGAGAAACGGTTATGTAAGTAACGACAGATCCAGCTGAGGGAATGCTCTTCCCCTGCCAAAGAATGGTAGTGGCTTTTCACCAAATTATAGGAACAATAGGGGAAGAATTTGATTCCCAATTAACTGAATTATTTTTCTGCCACACTGAGGGAGCCAGCGGTGCCCACGTCACTCCGTCTATTCAGCGTCACCATGGAACGCTGTAACATAGGGAGAGGGACAGAGTAAAGAGAGGGTTTGGGGACAGAGAGGTGACACTTGCAGCTGTGTAGGGAACAGGTGAGTGCGCCCATGCAGGAGAGGGGGCAGCACGCATTGTCCTCATCGCCAGGGAGAGAAATCGGGTGACAGTTGCCAAACTTACAAATGCACGCTCACGCTTGCAGGAATGCATAGTGCCACTGTTTCCCATTGTAAAGTGACATACGACAAAATGAGTCACTGCAGCGCTGTTCATAACAGCAAAAGATTGGAAACAACCTAACTTCCATCTGTAAGTGATAGCGTGGCCACCTCACGGAAAATGGCACAGGTCCATAGGAAGGAACAGCATTTTACGTACTGATGCGCCGTGACCTCTAAAACGTACGCCTGTGCTGCAGTTGCTTTATCCCCCTCGGGAACGCGGGTATTTGGGTTTCAGAGTTGTGCTGCTATAGACAGTGCTGTTTCTAAAATCCTGGTTTTTCCCTTAGAAGCCAAGTGGGGAGTCAATGGATACCGTGGATACTTTCTGAAACAAGGCGTAGAGACATAAGTGTCTGCTTGAAGTTATAAATGTGACCGAGCGCCGCTGAAAACAGGGCGAGAACTCTAGGGGGTGTAGGAGAACGTGGGCGCCGCGTTTCCTCATGAACTTCCCTGGGTAACGTCTGACGTGGATAAGAATAGGATGTAACTGCCTTCGGAAAAAGGAGAGATCCAGAGATAACCCCTGGGATGCTGGCAATGTTGTTTCTATAGGGAGAAAGGGGGTAGAGAATATTGCTTTTCGTCACTAATCGCCTCTCAAGTATTGGTTTCTTTAGAGTAAAATTACGCAGCGTGTGTGGCGAGAGACCAGGACAGAGACAGGCGGCGAGGGAGAAGAGACGTCGTTCAGAGGAATGACGTTTAAAATTTCAGGATTGACATACAACCGCCAACGGGCAGGAAACCGTGAGGAGAGGGCCCCCCCGTCTCAGCGAGGCGTGCGGAATCTGCACGGGAACAGGTGGCGAGATCTTTTGCCATTTGGAAACCGTGGGATACGGATGCTGATGATCCGACTACCCGGATATACCACAGTCAAGCTACAATTTGTTCGAATTATTTGTTCACCAAACAAAAAAGTATTTTCTAAAATTCCAACTGTCTATATTTTGTGAGACATATACGTGCTGCTTCATTTCCTTGTTTGCCACAACGTGTTGGCAAACTTTCCCGTGGCAGCGACCAAGAGGAAAACAGGTCAATAACGACGTTAGGCACTTTTTGTCCCTGGCACAATAGGACTGTGCTCTCTACCTTCATTATTACCTTGACAGACAAGCACATGGCTTGGCAGTGAAGCCAGAACAACAACGGCCTGACCGGAAAGTCCGCTTCTCAAAGTCAAAAGAAAGAAATACGATCTGAACACAGCTGCTCCTTAACTTTTAGGGACATCTCTCTTCCTGACAAAGACAACTCCGTGAGTGACCAGGGACCCCAACGAGACTTTTAAGTCCAATCCCAAGGCTAGCTGCACATTGTAGCAAACACAGACACGGGACCGCCAGCCATCGATTTATACGTGAAGAAAAGAAACGAAACACATTTTTTTGGGGAAAAGGCTTACCGTCCGTCGCCCGCAGGTGCGGCCCCTGACATGCCCGAAGGCAGCGGCCGTCGGCAGCAGCGTCCCCGGCGAGGGAAGCCCTCCGCCAGACGGTAACCAAGTGAAAGGTGACGCCAGCCTCGTTCTAAATTTAGTCCAGGGACCGAGCTGAGAATAGCAAGGGTCACGTGGGGCGGCAGTGCCCAGGATCAGCTGAGGCTGCCTGCACACAACCGACGACAGCGTCCGGAGGCGGGCAGCCTGCCTCTCCCCAGCCTCCCGGGGAGTCAGAAGCCCTGCTCCGAGCCCCGCTGCGCCTCCTGGCCGCCCCATTTCTAGTATTTCAGGGGATTGAATGGCCCCGTTCCAAGAGAGGACCTGGGAAATGAGAGCGTGTATGGCGGAACAATACCTCTACTGGGTAAGCCGCAGGTCTTTAACTATTGAACTAGGGAACAGATGCTTCCCGGCAAAAGAAAAATGAAGGGGTGGGTAAGGAGGGGTAACGGGAGCCCCAGCTCTTCTTACATCCACACTTCAGATTTAAGGATCTCTCAACCTTTATCTCTTCAGCCTCGCCACGGGAGGAGTTAATTCCTGGTTCTTTGAATAACATTATATGTATTTTTTTGAATCGGTCATATATGCACATGGAACAAAATTCAAGAGACAGGGAAGCTTGCGCCATTCACCTCCGCCACTTAATTCTCTTCCCTGAAGGCGATCACCACCGCCTGATACTGGTGTGTTCTTCCAAAGACCGTCCGTGAATTTATACAGTTAAAGCCATACTGAGCTGTCACTTACACAACACACACACCCACTTCCCTCAACAGTCAACAGTGGAGATGCAAGTATTACATGAAAACCATTCATTCTATAGCTGACTGGGAGTTGGCCAGAGATTGGAAGCTCCTCGCTGCCAAGCCCCGTGGCTTGCTCCCAGATTCATTGGAACTGCTCCCCCGGGAGGCGCCGCCCACCGTCTGGTTAGCCTGTCCTGCGGGCCTCCCGCGCCCGCCCCTCTCTGAGCCTCTGGTGCCCCCTCCAGGCTGTGGCCTGTGGGGGGCACTTCTGAGAGCTGGTCCAGGGGAAGCCCCGGGGGGCAAGCATCTCCTGAGGCTGCAAAACCTGCAAGGCAGCCACGCCCTCTCCCAGGAAGCACGGGGCGCCCCACGGCCCACGGGGAGTGCGGCGATGCTCAGGACACGTGGAAACCGCCCAGTCCTGCAGAAGAAGCTGACCCAGGTCCTTTCGGACCTTCAGGCCCTGGGTTCTGCCTGCCCACACCCTCAGCTCCGAGACTTCCTGGAGAGCCACTTCCTGGACGAGCCGGGGAAACCCATTGAGGAGATGGGCAACCGCGGGGCTCCCCTCAGCGGGCTGGTCGGACCCAGGTTGGGCTGGGCTGGGCAGCATCTTTTCAAGAGGCGCCCCCCCCCCCCCCCCCGCCAGAGGCCTTTGAGGGGCCCCTCTGCCTCCCTCTGGTGTCTGGCTTCTGCTTGAGCCTCTCCCTGCAACCACTAGGCAGCCTTTTCCCCACCCTGGAGCCTGGCCCTTGCCTTGGCCCAAGTGGAAACAATAAAGCTTTTTGCGCGGGGGGAGGGGGGGGGGATTACAAACCAAAGTGAGACATCGGATGGAAATAATACCATTCTATTAAAATTGAAACGCCTTGCATTTGCAAATCAATATTTCCAACATTCACAAACTTAAAGAGGAAATCGAGTGCTGTAAGTAACAGTGGTGATTTTTTTAAAAAATTAAGCCACCACTCTGACAGTTTTTCCTGCTCTGTCCAAGCAACACGGGCACCAACGCGGCCCTTATCTTATGCCAGCCACACAGCGGGCCAAGGCCAGGCTCAAGCGCAGCCTGGGGCGCCCTCGGTTTGCAGCCTTGTTAGTGCGCTGGCCTAGCCTGCGGCCTCCCCTCGGTCCCATGTGACTAACGCCCCCGCTGTTGGTCAAGGGCCAATTTACAGCCGTCCCTGCACCCCGCATGAACTCGGCCGCCCCTGCTGCCGAGTGCCTTGCCTTTGTTCCCAGAGCTGGCACTCCGACTGCATTTTTCCAGGAAATTAAGTCTCTAAGTTTTTCCGGATGACTACACTCTTGTGACCTCTGTACAGACTTTCTAACCTTGTCTCTCTCTCTTTTTTTTTTTTTACAACTTTCACTTTTACCACATTTTCAAAACTACTATCCCATTTAAAACTTCCCTCTTTCACCACAGTTTGTAGTGCTATTTACGACACCCGTAGAACATATTTAGAAGTTTCTTGCTGCAGACCCCAAGTTAAACAGGGCACGGCTCGTCCCCCGCGGTGTGCCGGCCCCTCTGGGGACACGGTGCCGTGTCCTCCTTGGCCTGAGATGAGTGTGACCCCTGCTTGGAACTGTCCCGACTCTCCCCCGATATCCACCCTACATCCTGCCGCCTTTTGCACGACTTCCGCCCTGGCTGTCAAGACTGCTCCACCCACGCTCTGCCCGGTAACACGCTACATGGCACTCGGTGGAAGCCCGGTAGAGAAGGTTCCCTTAGAGCAGAACTGCAACTATTCTCGCCGTGCTGCCATTGCTTTCGTGGCTCTCCTCTGGACAGTCTCCGAATTCTCCTGCTCGGTTTCAGCACGCTGGCCTGGGCTCCTCCAACCAGCGTCTGCCCAGCACGGGCGGCCGCTTGCGGTTCCAGCCCTCGGCTCGGTCCTGGGTCTGCCGCGCCACAAGTTCGTTTCCATTCACCTCTGAGCTTGCAAACCCCAAGGGGCTGTGCTGCCTTCGCGTTCACTTGGGCGGGGATGCGCACTGTCGCAGGAAGGAGCCGGTGATTATTTTGATGGGCAAACGATGAACATCTCAGGTGTGGCGTAAATAATTCAGAGCTGACCTGGTCTGTCTGATGTCATGGACACGCGCGGTCAGCTCGAGATGCTAAGAGTGAAAAGGAGCCCCTAGAGCACAGGGGAGCGGCAGGTCCAGAGGGGAGCTGCCCAGGAGACCCTGGCAAGGCGGGACCTGTGCCGCGCACGCTGTGCTTGCAGGCGAGCAGAGGGGAGGGAGCCCGACTGCAGGAAGGACCAGAGCAGCTTCTGGGAATCTTCCCTAAGAGACAGCCTCCCTCTTTCCCTCTGCCCCGCCGCCGTGTGGAATGTGGATGTGGACAGTGAGGACAGGTGCGACGCCACAGGGTCGGCAGAACACAAGGCGGGAAGGAGCCTGGGTCCGTAAGGACTCAGTGGGGCAGCCACCCTACCAGCTAAGGACACTCACGTGAGAGTTCGTTGTTTAAGCCACTGTTGGTTTGGGTCCCTCTTAGGTGTCACCAGAACCTGGTCCTAACTGATACACTTACCGAGAGGCGTTGTTGTGAGGGTTGAGGGAGACACAGAGGCGTGCTGGGCGTGGCGCTGCTGCGTGGCAATGCGGTTTCCTCCGTGCCTTCTGGTGCCTGCACACGGCCCGGCAGCCCACGCTTCTGTTTTCCCCTGCCCTTCGCCCAGAAAACAACCAACTTCAGGGAACAACTTATCCTAAATACGAATCTAGGGAGCTGGGGAGGGTGGAAACTCCGGGAGCGACCGTGCTACGGGACATTGCTGCTGCTGGGTTGGGCAGGTAGGGTGTGAAGACAGGCCTGGTCTGCCGCTGGCTGTGGGACCTGGGGCCAGCTGTCAGACTTGGCTCCTCTTTGAGGAAATGAGGGCTTATTTATTTTATTTATTTATTTTTATCCTCACCCAAGGACATTTTTTCATTGCTTTTCTTTAAAATTTTTTTTAGTGAGAGAGAACCATTGATGTGAGGGAGCAACGCCGATCCATTGCCCCCTGTCGCGCCCCAACCGGGGACGGAACCGGCAACCTAGGTATGTGCCCTGACCGGGAACTGAACCCGTGACCCTTCGGTCCCTGCGGCGATGCTCCAACCAACTGAGCCACACCCGCCAGGGCTGCTCTCTCCTCATTGAAATAAAAGAGTAACAGTACATAAGGTTAGTGTGAGTAGTAAATAATCAACTAAGGTGCTTAATTTGAAATGTTAGGTAAAGTTAGCTATACATGGCAATACGAGAACAGTAATAATTACAGTGTTCAAGTATGGTGCTTAAAAATATGGATGCAGTTGCTTTCTTAAATTCTTTCTGAAAGCAGCTGGGCATGGATCAGGGATTCGGTAAGTCAATACATTAGGCCGTTTCTATTTCTGGGGTCGTGAATGCGCCTGTGCTGTCGGTGATGCCTTTGCATAGAAACAACGCGGTTGAGTTTGGCTGTGTTCTTTCCTGCTTGGCATTAGAAGAATCATTGCTTTGTTTAATCGTGTGTTACAGTGGTATGAGTGAGCCATTTGCAATGAACACTTGAAAAAGAAAAACGGTGACCCACGCTCTGTTAAATCGCCAATGAACTTGAAAGCACTACAGAGGCGGGTCAACAAAGGGATTCTAATGCGCTCTAAAACGGACACGACTCCACACTGGAAGTGGAACTCATCTTCGCCAAAAACGTAGAATAAATGTCTCCCCAATTACAGGAGGTTTGAAGGGTCCTTCCCTCCTCTAGATACTTTTCCTGGCGGCCAGCACAGCCCCCTGAGGCTTTCCCAGGCACGGGGGCCGCCTCACGGCCCCGCTGGCCCCGTGTCCCTCTCGGCTGGGTCCTTGGCTGTACCTCCTGCTCTCTCAGAGTGTCATTAAAAAACACGAGGGCGTAGATCCTGAGTCAGCCAGCACATCCCGAGCTCAGGGCCCCTGAGCCGGGCTCCCGAGAGGCTCACCGCCCAGCAGCAGCAGCGAAGGCGGGCCTACCTGTCCACATCGCTGCCAAGTCCTGGTGGAGGCAGAGCAGAGCCACGGGGGAGAGGAACGTGCTGACCCGGATGTGGGGAGGCCAGAGGTCGACAGCCGGAGGGAACTTTTGCTGGGGCTTTTCTCCCAGCAAAGGCACAGGAACGGGAGATGGGCCGTGCGCTGCTCTCAGGGAACGGGAGTCAGTCGTTCCTTGGGCCGGAGCCTGAGGACCAGGAAGAGTGTCAGGGTGTCTTGTGAGCCTGCTCCTGTGCGTGCCCCTTCCTTGCCTGGGAGTGCCCGGCACCTGGGAAGGCAAGGCCTAGGCCGCGAGAATGGAGACCGTGTGCTCCTCACGCCGCCCTGGGCTTTGCCGCAGGCCCTGGCAACATCCGGGACAGCCACCGTAGGAGGTAGGCAGTGCAGCCTCGCGTCCCCACCCTCTGTCCTTGAGGAAGCGTCTCCCACTCTGAGGACATCCAGTGGCCGGCTCTCGGACAGTCTGCGTCCTGTGCGTAAAGCAGGCTGGGCAAGAGGGTGCAATGCGCTGTCCAGTACACCTCGACTGGGCAGAAAGCAACGGGCAGGCGGGTGTCGGGGGCAGCCTGTTCGAAGGTCAATAACTCCCTGTCCGTGGCTTGATGAGCTCCTGCAGAGAAGTCACAATACCCAAACCCTTTCTATCGGGGGCTGCAAACTGCAGGCCTCAGGGAGCCTTCCACAGGGCGGGCAGGTAAGGACTCTCCTCCTCGTAGCCTAAGGACAGCTACTCCTCAAACCGCATCGAGTCACGAGCAATCCAGGCATTTGCGTCTTTACTTCTGTGAACTCACACCTGGGACCTACGAGGGCCCCTGACACGGCCGCGTGATGCGGCCAGGACCGTGCACAATCCGGCACAAACGTGGCGTGTCCAACACAGGGCATTTGGATCTCCTAGGTGGGAGTTAGCAGCAGCCCTGGCTTCTGTCCTTCCTGCTTCCTCCCCTGTTCGCTTTCCTGTTCCAAGTCAGGGGAGCACCCGGCCCGGTGGCTGGAGCCTCGCCTCTTCGGTGGCCACTTCCCGCAAAGCTCCTGGCTCCTCCTTCACGCACAGGCAGCAGTGCTCCCCAGCCTCCATGTGCTAGGGAAGAGCTGAGTTCTTCTGGCTTCTCGCCTCGGACGTGTGGAGCCCAGGCGTCTGCTCCGCTGCAAGGACTGTGCCCCAGCCCCTCGGGCCCCGGGCTCCTCCTGGCCCCGAAGGCCTCGCGCAGTGGGCAGCTGACCTTTCCCTGAGGTCTCAGCGGCTGAGGCTGAAGGCAAGAGGGTGAAGGCAGGGGGTGGGGATGGAACACACAGCTCCACGGTTCCTTGGGACGGCCAAGAACACCCTGAACCAGTGATGCTGGACCTGCAGGCGGGTACAGTGCGTGCTCCTTCCAGGGCCCCCACTCCCCGAGCCCGCACGTTCCCCCGGTGAGGAGGCGTTTCCCATCATGTCCTTCTTCATTTCAGGTTCTGTGAAGTGCTCTCCGTGGGGCATTGGTTTAATTAGGGCGCATCCATCCCGACCTGCTCACTGACAGGCTGTCGCCTCTCGCAGATGCCCTCATGGCACCCTGCTTCTTCCTGCTCAGGTGTAATTCTCTTTTTATTTTTATGGTAATTTAACGCCTGCCTCCACCACTAGAACGTAACCCCAATGGCAGCAGGGACCATGAGGGAGGGTGGGCATTGTGCGCCCAGTGCTGGGCAACATGCCTGGTATACAGTAGATGTTTAATATTTAAATGTATAATAAATACACACAATAGAATACTTTGCAGGCATTTCAATGTGTCATAATGTAGACTTGTTTATTGACATCTAAAATTACCCATAATGTTAAATTTTTTAGAAAAGCAAGTTATAAAATAGTAGATACAGTATGATCTCGTTTTTATAAAAAGAATAGCTATGAATATAGATGCATTGATCGACATGGTAATAGCGGTAGGATTATGGGTGATTTATTTTCTTCATAATATCTGAATTTTAAAAATAATAACATTCAGTCGATCCATTCTTTTCTTTCTACAAATTATTTATTGATTTTTTAGAGACAGAGAGGGAGGGGGAGACAGAGAGAAACATCAGTTTGCGTCCCGCTTGTTTGCGCACTCACTGGTCAATTCCTTGGCTGCCTCCTGCATGCGCCCTGACCAGGGACTGAACCCACAGCCTTGGTGTAGCGTCAGGTGACGCTGCAACCAAGGGCGCTTCACGTCACTTCCATATTAAAACAACTTGTTTTCTTATCATAACACTGCACGTGAAGTTTTTTAGACTATATTTGAAACAACTGAATTTGCGTTCGGTTTCCTGAATGCAAATCCAAGTGTTGGCTGGTATTCACCTTGATGCTCTTTCTGATTACAGTGGGCCTCTACCCAACTCATTTCTATATAAAATTTGCTATTTTACTTTAATGTCCACAATTTCCTACTCCACTCCTCTCCCTTTCTTTTTTACTGGTAATAGAACTCTATCTGGGCATTAAGATCCACTTAGTTTTCCCTTTTAAAAGGTATTACTTTACATAAATAAGGCATTTGCAGATGACGACGTCTTCAGAGTGACGTAGCCCTGGATATCTTAAGCGCTACGTGTAATGGCACTTAGTTCATACAGCAACTGGCATTCTTGTGGGGGAAGGGAAAACAGTTTTGTACGTACATTCCCTTTCCCAACTAAGTGCAAATCAAAAAAAGCCACTGAGTCAGTTTAAGGTAAGAAAAGGAAATAGAACAAATACTGTCTATGGCTACCATCTTTTAGTGACGTTTTGTTGTTCTTGTCAGCTTCAGTTCATTGCCACGAAGGCCGCAGCACTGCGCTGAGAAGTCACATGTGACCTACGAAACGGGACGGCCCCAAAGAACTAGTACCCATTGTTCGCTCTCAGGAGAACGTGGGTCGGAACAGGGAGAAGTGTTGTGCCTTGAACGCCAGACACCCCACACAAACCGTCTGTGCCGCCGGCTGTCGTGAGGGACAGGCGCGGCCGCAGCTGGGTTGGCGTCGCCTCCGGAAGCTCCGAGAGTGCACGGAGCCGCCAGGCTTCACTTCAGATCTAGCAGCATCACCGCCGGGTTTTCTAAGTAGGACTTCCACAGGTTCGAGAAGCGCGCCACGGTGGCCCCGTCGATGACCCGGTGATCGGCTGACCAGCTCACATTCATGATCTGGGCCTTGTACACCTCTCCTCTCTGGTTAAACCGGGGAAGGGCCTGGAGGTGCAGAGGAGAGCGGGGGTTGGCAGGACAGACGCGGCGGTCGCCTACAGTGCGGGGGGTTGGGGGGGGGAAGGCCATGCCAAACGACTGCCGAAACCGCCGGCTCCCGCAGGCGCCGCCTCGGAGGGCGGGCCTCAGCCCTCCATCTCCCCAAGGTGCGTCTGGTCCCTGCGCAATTTCCATGCGCACGGTACATTGCACCTCAGACTTCAACTCTTTCATCAATGTTTATTGAGCACCTGCTGTGTACCAGGCACTCTTCTAGACTCTGGGGATGAAGCAGCGAACAGAACAAATGATCGCTCCCTCTTGGAGGTAATGTTTTAATAGGGAGAGACAGAGTTGAGAGAAGTAAGTAAAATATATAGTGTATCAGGCCATGAAACGTGAAAAAGGAAAACCATAGCCGCTGGAAGGGGGTGGAGAGCGGAGAAGCGGAGGGCGGGCAGGGACGGCTCAGCGAGGAAGCGTGCGCAGGGACCTGGGCGGGCGGGGGCGGAGACCACAGGCGTCAGGGGCAGGGCTGGAAGGCCAGGGCGCTGCAGGGCAGGGGTTCTACAAATATAGTAAAAGTGAATTACTAAAAAAATGAAATATAAGAAGAAAAAAGGCTCTTTAGAAATCAGGAAGGCCACCGAGGTTAACGCAGGACAACAACAGTCGCGGCAGTGCCCAGGCCCGCGCTGCCTTACCCCGGGGGGGGGGGGTGCCCCGCCTCCGCCCCCCAAACTCTGGGTCAGTCGATACCGTGTGAGTCAGGGCACTTTTTCAAGAAACCCAGATGATCCTGGTGTGTAGCCAGGTTAATCCTGGCAACCCTTGTTCTAAGTCAGTTTCTCGTAAAAACGGGACAACAGGTCACCACCACCTATGTTGAAACCACTGGGCTTTTGTTTAAAAATCCAAGTTCTGGGGGCTCTGCGCCCATGGCCAAGAAATCTCCATTTTCAACCAGCATTCCCAATCGTTCTGGAGAAGACAAAGTGTGAGAAGACGTGCCCCCAACAGCGTCTCGCGTGGTTGTACAGGGTAACCCGGTTTGGCTATGGACCCCCATGAGTATGCGGTGAGCAGGGCGGATGCCCGGACCGTGGCCCAGAACTGCCTGCCCACCAGCCACGCCTCGCCTCCAGCCTAGGAGTGAGCACAACCTACGAGCAAGCAGGAACCGCAGAAACGGCTGCTCTTGTTTCCTCCCCCTGCTGCATAAACTCTTCTTTCAGCGATTTCACACACATACCTTAATTGATCCGAGAGCCCCAATCGCCACTTCGGGTGGCAGTATCACTGCTTTGGCGTAGGTACCCCCGATCTGAAACACAACCGGGAAAGGTGGAGCAGAGCGTTAATGCTGGGAGGGCAGGTGGCTAGTGAGGTTTTCTCTTTCTGACGGAGGGTCTGCTCGAGGCCGCAGGTCCCGGCCCGCCGGCCCGCGCGCGCGCGCGCCCCTCACCGAGCCAATGTTGGACAGGGTGAAGGTGCCCCCGGTGAGGTCGGAGGTGCTGAGCTGCCCGGCCAAGCCCAGCTTCTGCAGGCGGTTCAGCTCCGCGGCGACCTCCAGCACCGAGCGGACCTGGACGCTCTTCACGTTGGGGACGATCAAGCCCTGCTCGGTGTCCATGGCGATCCCAATGTTGTGTGAGGCCTAGACAAATATGAAAATAAAAATTTCACAGGAGGCCTTTGCAGACAGGAAAGGATCGACCCTCTATTTTAGAAACTGCCTTTCTATTTGTTATAGCAAACAAATTCCAAAAATAATTTCACCAGAGTGGTATGACTTAAAAGATTTTCATAGGGTTTCAAAAAGGTTTTTTTTCCAAAAAGATAATTTTTTTTCTGTAGGTAGAATATACATTGTTAGTGGAAATGTATGCTGGCATAGGCTTTCTGGAGAACATTTAAGGGTACGTGGCAACATTTATAAAGATCTGTGTTTTGGAAATAAATGCAGAAGTACGTGGAGATACACCGGGATGTTGAGTCAGACGGTTCGTCAATGTGAGAAACTGAAAACAACCCCAACGTCTGCGACAGTTCACTGGCTGGGTGAGTGATCATAGGGCTGCATTTATTGACATATAATAATGTCCTGAATATATTAAACGAAGAAGAAAATTTTTATAAAGTTCAAAGGTAAACAAACAGTATGTATAATTCCATATAAAGTATGTAACAATATCATCCTAGAAGGATGCACATCTCAGCATATACAGTGAATAATCTTAGAGTCATGGGACCAAAGAGAAACACTATTATTTTCTTGCCTGAATTTTTTGCAACCAGTATCTACTGAATCAGGAGATTGTATTAATCATATGGGAAGATTTTAGATCCAACCCCTCAGAATATCCAAGCTCACTTCCTGCATGTACATTTCTAGTGAGAAATATAAATAATTAGCATTTCCAAGAGTTCTATCTTAATAATAATTTGCACTCCGAACAGAAGAGTTCCCTCAAACGGAATTCAAACTTTCCTTCCTTTTCTCATTGGCATTATTCTTGTTTGAAGAACTGCAGGAAATCCATTCTGAGAGAGGCCATTATTTTTGAGAGCAGGTTGTGAGGGATGGGTAATATAATTCATTGCCTCAGAGTCGTCAATTTCCATTATTGAAGCCCAAAGCCAAAAGGGCTTAAAAACTGGCAATCTGCGTATCTGAATACTGTCGTTATTAACCAGTAAACCCAGCAGCAATAGCGACAAAGTATACTTCAGTTTACTGCTCTCTCCCCCACCTTTAATTCTAGTCTACAAGGGGCCGCGATTTGAGGGGCAATAGGCGCCTCCCTGACTGACAACCCCACTGCACCATCTTCTGTTTAGAACAAGGACATTTTCACAACACACAGCCCACCTTGTATGTGACCTTCTGGCAGTGCTCGTCCACGGAGGCGTTGAGGGCGGGAAACTGCAGCAACCCCAGGGAGGCAGCCTGTTCGACGGGAGGAGAGGCGCCGTCAGCATCCCTCTCTCAGAGAGGAGGGCGGGCCCCAGGCAGCAGGAAGGGGTGCGGAGGAGAGGGAGGGGCGCCTGCTCAGGACGCGTCTAAGCTCCAGGACGCGTCTAAGCTCCAGGACGCGTCTAAGCTCCAGCCTGCGTCCAGCCTGCGCGTACCTAGAGGTCAGCCTGACCATTCGCGAATAAAAGATAAAGTAGCCAAGCAGCTTGTAAACGTCAAGAAAGATTCGAATAACTGAAAAATTTAAAAAATTGTATTTATTGATTTAGAGAGAAAGGGGAAGGCAGGGGGAGGGAGGGGGAGAGAGAGAGAGATTAATTTGTTGGTCCACGTATTCATGCACTCATTGGCTGACTCTTGGATGTGCCCTGACGGGGCACTGAACCTGCGGCCTTGGCGTGTTGGGACCGCGCACTAACCCACTGAGCGACCCGGCCAGGGCCGCTTCGGGGTCTAATCAAGGTGCATGCCTTGCATTACGTTTACAAAATAGGAAAATAAAAACGCGCAGGATTGTCGTGAAGAGCTCCCCCCCGCCACCGCCCTCGTCTAGTCCCATCCGACTCTGTTACGTGCGCTGTGTTGTTTCCGTCGGTGGGGCACCCGTCTTGGTCTTGACAGAAAAACAAAACAGAACATAGTCGGAACTAGAGAGTTAAGCAGAGTATTATCAGGCATTTGATGTGATAGCTGTAATTTTAATCTTTATATAAAATGTATAACTAAGGTTAAAATGTTATGCATAAAAACAGAATTTTGAGTATAATCCAAATTTTGTAAAACGAAAAACAAGGTGTGTATGTCCATGGATTAGAGGTCATTTCTGCGCCTGTACAACACTTAGTGATAGTTTCCAAGTGTTCTGAAACTTAGAGAGGCAGAAAAAAAAGTGAGTGTAAAACAAGTGAAGCATATTACATTTTACTTTCTAAATAGAGATCAGGCACTTCATTCAGACTGAAACAATGAAGAAAAACAGTAATAAAACCAACTCAGCCTGTTACAGGGCTGGTCCCCCCTTGCTCCGAAGCAGGCCCACGGCCAGGGAGCGGCGGGGGGACCCAGGCGGAGACACAGCGGTCCCCCGCTCCTCTGGCTCTTATATGCCCCCCCCCCCACACTTTAAACCCTCCGCCCTCCTGCTCCTGCCCTCAGCCCACTCCACCAAGCTCCTCAGCGTGCCCTGAGGGACGTGCCAGAGAGCAGGGGGCCGGTGTCCCTCTCTCAGAACAACGTGCCCCCCACCCCTACCCCAGCCCTACACCCCGTCCACCTTTTACCGGGTTGTTTTAGTTTCCTCTGACTCACTTGCCACCGAGGGAAGCAGAGTTTGCCACCCCAGATCATGCCCTTTGGGGATACTGATTATTTTAAGCCAGTTATTTTTCGTAAGGCTCTGGCCTCCGCGCCACGGCCCAGGAGAGCTTGGGTGGAGGGCCTGCCGCAGGAAGGGCGCGACCCCCCGCGGCCTGGGGTGAAGGAGAGCGACGGGCAGGGAGGAGTTACGGGGGCCCGGCCGGCGACCGTTTACGGAACACCAGCTTTCCCGTCTCCGTGTGAACTGCCTTCCTGCCCTCTACCGTCCACACCACTACCCCCGCCCCCGCCCCGCCAGCCGCCCTTTCCCCTTCGCCGAAGATGTATCTAAGCCTCAACCGCCATCCTCGGGTGCCCTGTCCTTATGGGGTCCTTGTACGTACACATGCAATAAAGTCAGTCCTTTTCGTCTGTTAATCTTGTGTTAATTTGATTAGTCCAGCCAGAAGAACTCGGAAGGGCAGGAGAAAAATTATTTTTTCCTCTCCCACACAATTTGTTCCCCAGCCAGCTGCAAGCAAGCTTCTACCCCGTGATACGTTGTTCAACCAGCTCTGGCTGAGGCCACCCAGGCCTCTTACTCACCAGTCCAATAGCCTGCCCCACGCCTGATTCTATTTGATCTCTGTGATACAGATGACCGTGGTCTAGTCCCCTCTTAAAACATTTCTTTTTAAAGATTTTATTTATTCAGAGAGAGGGGGAAAGCAGGGAGAAAGAGAGGGAGAGAAACATCGAAGTGTGGTTGCCTCCCACACACCCCCCACTGGGGACCTGGCCTGCAACCCAGGCATGTGCCCTGACTGGGAATCAAACCAGCGACCCCCTGATTCGTAGGTCGGCACTCAAGCCACTGAGCCACACCAGCCAGGGCAACGTTTTTCCTCTCTCTTGGTGCAAGAGCCCGAACCAGTGGCCCCAGGCTGTCCTGCCCCTCCTTCTGCACACTCACTGGTAGTAGCGCTCTTGCGAGCTGATTCTGAGCTCAGTCATGGACCTGCTTCGGTCCATGAGTTAAGAACATACTCCATGCAGCAAGGCCTGGAGAAAGTGCTTATATTCGGTTTCCTCTCCTCGTCCCTATGGTATTAGGAGACCACGTGTGGGCTACTCTCCTGGGGAGAGGAGAGGCATGTGGAAGAGAAGCGAGCCACCCGCGCCAAGGCTGGCCCGCCCTTCTGGCAGCCCCGGTCCAGCCTCTGCGGACAGGAGTGGGCTCTGCCAAGGTCAGCAGACTGGCCCTGCTCGCCTGTGCACGTGTGAGAAATAACAGTGGCTGCTGCTTCAAACCGGTGAATTTGGCGGAGGTCTGGTATATAGCAACAGATACCCGTGGCTTCCAGGCGGCTCTCCCCTGGTCTTCCTGTCATCAGACCGCTGACCCCACTTACCCTCTTCCATCGTCTCGGCCAACTCAACGTCTCCCTTCCCCCCAAACACTGGGGTAAAGCCCTGAGCCTTCTTCTCTTCTCATTCACACACAGTTTGGGGGACCTCATCCACGCGCTTCAACTGCCATCTCTACAGGTGAGACTCTAGGGCTGGAATATAGTCCAGATCTCTCGTTAATCGACATCTACCACATCTCACGTTTGCTTGTTAGGGGAGTTGCTAAAAAGATGGAGATAAAGGAGAACAGTTTTTGGCTAAGGAGGCTCAGCGTCTAATGAAAAAAACAACTGAGTAAACGCTCGTAATACATGGTAATAACTGCCAATGGGAAACAAAAGGGTATTATACGTGAAGAAAATTTGGTACTTAGGATGTGCAAGGATTTGACCAAGGCAGGAGGGCACGGGCAGGTGGAGCCAAGTGGCCGGGGCACTATGCTCAGCTCGGTCTGGATAAAGAAGAAGGAGTGGCCGAGAGAGACCAGGGCCTGGGCAGCGAGGCGGCAGAGTGCCGGGGCAATAGTCGCACGCCACGCTCGGGAGTGTCGACACCGTCTGAAGCCCAGGAAGGGCAGTCCCCGAAGAGAACCAGGGACAGCCAGCTGCCTTGTGGAAGCTCCGCCTTGGCGCGGGTGGGGGAAGGCCCGGTGGGGGCCAGCCCGGAGTCAGAGACAACAGTTAGGCATTCTGAGCAAAACACACCGGAACTGGAAACTTAGTTTCTCCCTTCTCTGGGCCCCAATTTCTTTCAATGGGAAGTGGGGGACGTCAGGGCTATTCTGAGAGTTAAAGCAGATCCCACAGGCAGCAGGCTCGGTACGGGCTGGGCGTCTGGCACCCGTAACAGCTTCGTAAGTGGTGGCTGACGTGAGCTACGCAGTGAGCTGCTTGGGGCCAGTGGAGGGTCTTACTCCATTTTATGCTGGTCCCAAGGCCTAGTATCAGGTACGAATCCCAGAAGACGCAACCCAAGTTTGTTGAATAAATGAAAGTAACTATGTGTCAGTGATACACAAAATCAACGCCAAGTCTCGGTTCTGTTCAAATCAGGACTTGGCTGGAGCGAAGGCCTAACCTAACTGATGCTCACCCGGCTCAGAGGTGAGTGGGTAGAAATGGGACACAAATATCTCAGTTTTATAAATCTTGTGGAACCAGGAAACCGTGGACTTGGGCATTTTTCTAGGTGATACGGTGACAAGTAGTATTTTTCTTCGAAGGCACAGTTAACATGTTGACTATTTGGAAAACAACGTTTAAATGTCCTTCTCGACCCTGGTGGGAATGGAGGGAGCCTCACCTTTATGAAGAAGGGCATGAAGGAGAGCTTAATCCCGCGCGCAGAAGCAACGGGCTTCAGTTCCTCCCGCAGCTTCACCAGCTCGGTCACGTCGACCTCGTCGCAGTACCCGAAGTGAGGTATCCGCAAGGCTGCCGACATGGTCTTCACCATTGCCTTCTGGAAGCCTGGAGAACAGCCCACGTTAAATCCTCCAGCCCTTCATCCTCTGTGTTTTTAACCTAAAATAGAAGGCCCTCTAGGGCTGTTTACCCTCAACTAAAGCCTTCCTCCCGGAGCTGCCTACGTCATCACGTATCTCAAAAGCCACCAGTGTCACTGCTGAAGCACAGCACCCAGGGCCAAGCTCAGCAATGCAACAGGCGCCTGCTTTCAAGGCTGCATGTGTGAAAATTCCCAAGGGCGCGAGCCATGCCATCACCTGACGGCTTTCTCGCAGTATCGCCCTTCTGGAAGCGACCATGCTGCGCGACCATGCTGCAGTTTATAAATAACAAGTCAGAAGCGTCGTATTTTGCCATGGACAATGCACATTTTTTTTTTCTTTTGCCCAAACTTTTGCAGGAAAAATAAGGACGAAGTCATGGATAGTACTGATTCTGTATCTATATAAATGTTTTTAATTTTTTTATTTATGCTTATGCATTAAAAGCGTAACTCTAGAAAGCAATAGCAATATCCATACACAAAATAATACCCTGGAATACGATAATTGGTTTTGTTTCTAAATACAAATAAATAAAAAACTGATTAAAAAATTAAAATGCAAGATTTTTTCCCTGAAGGTTTGGGCCAAAAACGTGGGTGCGCATTATACATGGGCAAAATACGGTAGCTATTTGCATGCTAACTGAAAAACACCGTATTACACGTATGAGTCTGCGGAGGTGGCTCCCCCCAAACAGATTATGCCATTTCTGCACAGCGCCACCGCTTCACCTGCTATGGGCTCTGTTCTGTCTTTGCCTGTGAACACCGGGGCTCTTGACGGGGGCACAGGAACAGTTCTGTCTTTCGGCTTTGGTGCGGGCGGCATGATTTCAGCTTTTGGCGAAGGAGGTAGTATTGCTCCTGTCTGCTTTTCCAGATAGCTGAGAATGTCTTCTTTGAGTATTCTGCCATCTTTTCCTGAGCCAACAACTTCGCTCAGCTTAATCTAAAAAATGACACATTTTAATGCTGAAAAATAAAGCTACCTGCAAAGCAATACACCACCGAGGTCTCTAAACGGAATTTAATGAATTGTGGGTTGAAAAAGGAAAAGCACCGCTGCCCAAGCAGCTGGTAGGAGGACACAACACATTCATTATCATAACGGAACACTGTGAGCGACAGCTGCCTCCCCGAGGAGCCGTGTCCCGTGCGCACGGTGCCTCTGCCTGTGTGGTGACGAGGCAGCATCTGCAGCGCAGGTAATCCCTCTCTGCTTATGAAAACTGGCATTTTTTAAACAGCCGACTACTCTTAAATTTCTGGCATAATTATTTGATTTTTTCGCCCCTATTTTTGGAAGCTACATAAGAAGAACTGAGAATTTAAAGAAGAGTTAAATGCTACCCCAAAAGTAGACCGGCAAACGGAATATGTAAAACATGAAATAGTTAGACATGTAATAGTTAAAATAATCATCATACAAAACTCTCTTAAATTGGTATTTTTCTGCTGGTTATTTCAGAAAAATCCCTACAAAACAATGAAACTACTTTTATTGAGGTATATTTGGGAATGGCTTTCTACAGAGGAAACAATGCTGATGTATTCCGCTTTCCCCTGGACACGCATGATGCTCTCTGGAAACACACATGGCCCTGCTTCATGTAACTACTTTCTGTGTTTGGTCACGAAAATAAAATATCCTCACTGCACTGCGTTCTGTCTGAAGCTTGGACGGCGCCCTCGTGCCTGCTGCGCGGTAGCTACTTTCTCGGGAGTAAGTCCTGCCCCACTTGTATTAGTGCTTCTCTCGGGACGACTTCGAATTCACAAAGGACTTTATATGTCGAACATTCTGTTTTCAACAAATGAACCGAGAATTTAAACAAATAACTTTTATGTATTTACAAACAACTCTAAAAGCCGTTGGCTTTCTCATTCTAATCAAACTCAATATGCAAACCACAAATAAAGAAAAAAGGTGACTTACGGTAATAAATCTACTATTTGATTTCGGGTAATTATACAAGTGCTCTAGGTACTATACATACCTTTAGGCAGTGGACTAGGAAAGCCAGGTCATGCATCTCCACAGGGAGTCTTTCTATTTAATTAAGAAAGAGCACTGGTAAAATGCTTTATAGCTTCCAAAGCAATATACGGGGTCATCTGATGCTCACAATCTAGTGTTCTACGCTATTAGTTCTATTTTCTGTTATGCTAAATGGTCTTCATATTTGAGCATATTTAATGGCTCATGAATTGTCACGCAGGGTGTATCACATAATTTACCTAAGCATTTACTTGGTTTTGAACACACGTGCTTTCTAAGCTTGAGCTATAAGGTACGTGGGAAGCCATGCCCTCGACTGCTCCCCTGGGTTTGTTTCCGGAACAATGGTCGGATAACCAGCTGAGGGGACACGAACACTTCAGGGACCCTTACAACAAATTTCCAAAATGCAAACATTTGTTTTTCTCACTGTAACTTAATCACTTCTCTCAAAGACAGACAGACAGACAGACAAAAAACCGCTGCCTTGTGGGCCATACCAGAAAGGACTCGGGCATTGGACCAAGACAGATCTGTGTGCAGACCCCCAGTCAGCTACTTACTTGACTGTGGGCACCTGAATCAACATCTCTGCCTCTCCACTCCTGCGAACCGGGGACAAGCCAGCCCCCATGTGGGCGGCCGCCAGGGTGTGGGACCGTGCCCAGTAGCTGCCTCAGCAGCGCTCCAAGTGTGACGACCGTGGTTGCTGAGGCAGCTTACGGTGACGAAGAACACAGGTTGGGACCCCCAAGGCTGCCCTCGGAGTCCCGGCTCCGCCACGGCCCTGTGACCTTGGCCAGTTACTTGGCCTCTTCGTATCTTAGACTGGCTCCCTTATCTCACAGGGTGGTGGAGAGTAAACGGAGCACCAGGTAAACACGTATCACCCGCCTGGGAGTCACCTCAGCCTGGGGGGAAGGCACCAAGGACTGACTGATGAGAGGGAGAGAGGCCACCCTCCTCGACTCAAGTCAGTGCAGCTCTGGGGTCGCCCCACTGGGGATCAGGGCGCACCCTGGAGACCACCCCTGGCCTGGGCCATCTCCCGCCTCTCCCCTCCCCTCCGCTCATTTCCAGGAAAGGGCTTCACCCTTTCAGCCAACCAGCGAACCCAGCCCTCAACCCCAGGAACCCAGTCCTGGTCCCAGTCTGTGCTCCCAGGGCACCCGGCGTAAGACAGTAGCATTTACAAGTGCCTCACGGTGGCGGCCTTGTCATTAGGCTCTAAGAGGGAAAAACAAAATCACGCTCCTCCACTAACGGAAGGAATATGTTCACAACGTTTTTCTCATTTCTTCCAAGTCCCTTGATGCCACTGTCACTTTTTGGTAACAGACCTTTTCCCGTTTTCTTTATTGCCAACTTGAGCCATCTCGCCCTGGGACAGTCGGCTAATTTTTCGGATAAGAACATACACTTTCTACGTGACCTCACGCTTAAGTGCCGAGAGGACGTACGTTGTTTTCCATGGCCAGGCGGCGGACGGCGGGGGTGGCCAGTGTCTTCTGGCCTTTGATCTCCTGGTGGGTGTGCTCGTCATGGTGCACGGCGGGCGTTTCGACCACGTCTTCCTCGGAATCTGGGGGCAGGAAAATGTTCGCTCTTTAGTGGAGATTCAAAAAAACACAAAACCAAACAAACCAAGCTTGGTGGTGTATGATATATAGATAAATTCAACTTAGGCTTTATAGTCAAATAGCGTAATAGCGGGGCTACTTCAGGATGAAAACAAATGGGCAGCGTGTGTGTGTGTTTGCGGGGGCGTGTGTCCTGGTATCTGGTATTGTCTGATGACTGTGACTACCTGGTATTTATTTCATTTCTGTTGAAATCATGTAGCCAGCTACCAGTTCCAAAAGGAGAGCTTCTTCCATAAAGTCTAAAACATGTTGTATTTTAACTACTTTCCTAATCACTTTCTCATTTATAAGTAACATGAAATAAGAATCAAACGTGAGGTAAAGGACATAAAAGAATCACGTAAAGTCTGTGCCAAATCTAAATGCTTTCCTAAAAAGCTAGGGCATTTAGATTTTTCCTCTGCTTTGAATACGGGTTAAGGCACGGCGTGGAAGACTTCATTTCCATGGCCAATGCTAATCTGGTTGTAACATCCTCTACTTTAGCGTGCTGGTAGAAGAGACAGATCTAGGGCTATCAGCACGTATTTTTGCAAGCAAGCAGAGAGTTTTTGAAAGATTAAAATATTAAAGACTGACGCTAGGAAATCAATGCTGTGTGGCCGAACCTGTGGGGATTCATGACCTGGAGACCAAACCTCTGAAACTCAGTCGGCAACGGAGTTTGCTTTGACATTCAGTTCTAAGCAAATAACGGCCGGATGTCTTTCCTAAACATCACATACTCTCCCCAAGAGGCCTGCATGCCCCTCCCCCCATCCCTAGTAAGCTGATACTAAGCCCGAATTCTAAGCCACCTCTTGGAGATACTTTTTCCGGCCTGTCCCCCAAGTACATAAGGTATACGGATCAATAAACTTGTTTCTTTCTTGTTAATCTGCCTTTTATTGCAGGAGGTCTCAGCTAAGAACTGAAGAGGACGGAAGGGAAATCAGTTCCCGGTCTCAGTACATTCTCTTTCTGGTCAAACCAGCCAGGGGGCAACTCCTACAGTTCAAGGCGTAATTTTGTTAGAAAAGAGTCTGGAATGACATGCACTCGTATTAAATATGGTGACTTCTGAGTAGGAAGAATAGGCTTTCTTATTTTTGGTTTTCTGTAGTTTATAGATGTCTATAATACGACATCTTGCTTTTATAACAAATTATATAGGTAATAGAAAGGCTTCAGAAGGCCACCGTTCAGCTTTCGGAGGTAGCTTGTCATTGTGCACAAGCGGCTAAGGACATCGAGTTCTAAATTTGGCTCGGTCACCACCATGGGGCACACTGCCCGGCCTTTCTAGGTGGGGTTTAGATTCTTTATCTGTCAGACTGCACCACTCGCGTGTAAGGATTAAAAAAACAGTAAGTGTGAAACATTCGGGAAGTTGTGCAGCGTGATGGCGACGCTAGCTGCCACACACCTGGACAGACTGCAGGGCGTCTGTGGAATTCAGGCGGCTTCCAGGCCCTGAGGGGCACTGCGGGCTCGTCCTGACCTCAGCGCTTCCTAGAGATTGCTGGCTGAGGCTTGTCACCGCCTCCCCCCCCCCCCGCCTCGGGGGTCAAAGCCGCTGCCTAGAGGACGTCAGCTCAGCCCTTCGGGGGCAGAGGGCCCGCTGTCTGCACCCCCAGCCCCCGCAAGTTTCTCATATCGAATTTCCTGTCATCAGGACATGCGCCGCTCCCTCTGAGCGCTTGTCTCTCCACTTTTCACTCTCACTTCCCTCCTTCCCTCTCCTATGGCTCCTCTCCAAGAAGCCTGGTTTTTGCGACCATCGCCAAGGAGGGCGCTTGCTGGTTTGGGGATTGGCGGCAAACGGAGCCGGTCTGTCCTGCGGGCTTCGGTCTCCGCGTGCTACGACTGCGGCTGTCCCTGACCAGTGCCCCGAATCCTTCCTCCCAGGGACGGCCCGCTGCTCCTTGGAACTCCGTGTCTCCCAGAAGCCTGGCCCCCCGGACAGCTGTTACCGTCCACGGTCTTAACATGGTAACGGGCCAAAATCCCAAAGGACCTTTCCTATTTTCCTGATTTCCTGAAAGTTATGAACAGTACACATCGCTTCGGATTGGTGCCCACGACACAAGGACAGCAGGGAACCAGCCTGGCAGACAGGTAAACGCATGCACAGTACCTTTCGGGGCTTCTGTTTCTATGTCTACCAGTGGCTTCCCCACGTAGGCAGTGTCGTCTGGGTTATAATACAGTTTTTTGATGACTCCATCGTAACGACTGCTGATAGTGACGGAAGCCTTATCGCTCTGAACTTCACAGATGCTATCAAACTGGGACACTGTGTCTCCTACTTTTACATACCTGAAAGAAAAAGATGTAAGGCCCTGCTGCATGACCAGTTGTAAGTACAGGTGATCCTACAATGCAAACGCCACGCTGAACTAGATCAGTATCCCTCCAGGCCAGGATTTAGTCCCAAAGGTGCACCAAAGAATGTTCCCGAAAAGACTATAATGGCTTCCGGAATCTCTTTGGCGTATCTCCAAGAAATACCAAAATTATAAAAACCCTTCAGAGATTCGTAATCTAAAAACTGAACTAAACTTTCAGGTTTTCTGCTTTACCCACTCCTAGGAAGAAGTTCTAAAAAAGTAATTTAAATGTGTGTGTTTTTTTTCCTTTCATGGTATTGTATTACCCTGAATCAAATTCTAAGGGGCGCCTTTTGTTTCTAGAATTAGATTTAAAATCGATCCCCGCAAGACGCATCCTTTGTAATTCCATGAACTTTGGTCTGTGCTCTCTGTCTCTCTGGCACTATCCCAGCCTGCCCTTCTGTGCCGGTCCCTTCATCCCATACCCAGGTGAAGAACGCTTTGCCAAGCCGAACGGGGCGGGGGGGTAGGACCCAACCTGAAATACTCCCTATAATGCCGATTCCAATGCCATTCTTGACGCACCTTGCATATTTCTGACTTATTACCATCCATTCTTCATTACCAGAATTACTGTTCAGGCACTCTTATGCCTTGTCTTCCTGTCTTAACCAGTTCTCAGTCCCTAATAAAACCTCACCCGTGACATGCAAATGAGGTTTGAAAGGATGCAGGGGACTCCCATTTCCAGAGTAAGAGAAGGGCCCCTGGAACCCTGCTTCTCTGGAAAAGCCACAAGCACACGGACAAATGTCACCTCGTAGAGGCTACTTTCTCTTCTGTTAGCTGAAATGAGGGCTGGGCAGTGAGAGTCGTTTTCAAAAAGAGGAAAAAAAATGGCCCTTAATAAACAACACTGAGTGGAAAGCTGTAACATGGCGAGGAACTGCGTCGGCAGCAGGCAGACAACACAAGCGGTTTGGTCTTGTGCTTTAACAAAAGCAGTGCATGTTCCAGAGAGGAGTTTCTTGATTTAAACTGAGTCCTCTTGTTTTACTAATAACTTACCATTCCTTAACAGTTACTTCTCTAATGCCTTCTCCGATGTCTGAGAGTTTGAACTGAACAATCTGTCCCTGTTGAGCTTCAAAAAAAAAAGAGAAATTATCTCATTAAATATGTCGAGTGTTGCTAAGAGATGCTTTTACATCTAAAATTAGAAAATATTCCCAAGCAGAAGGCAGAAATTCCCAAGCAGAGAGAGAGAAAAAGACATACATCGGTTTGTCGTTCCACTTACTGACGCATCCGTTGCGTGATTCTTGCGCGCGCCCTGACCCAGGACTGAACCTGCAATCCTGCCTTACCGGGAGGGCACTCTGACCCACTGAGCAACCCAGCCAGGGCCCTTTCCTAATTCTGAACTGCATACTCATCACTCCCAACTGCCAGAGATTTACATAAACCAGTGACACAGAACCACGGACACTGCCGCGGCGCTTGCATTTTCCAGCTCTCAAAAGAATGCTCTTTCCCAAGGGTGTGGAAGACCTCTGACAAAGGGGATTTGGGAACCGTTAAAGTGAACAGACTACGAGACATGACTTGTGCCAAGGGAGACCCCGCTGGACCCCCTTGCTTCACGGTATAAAACTGGAAGAGCCACTAACGGCCTGCTTTTCGATCTCTTCCGACCTCGTGCTTTGACTCACACTTCATTCGCAGCAGGTCAAGTCAGGCGGATGCCTACGTAGGAAACTCAATGAAAAATTCTGTTCTGCCAACTTCTCATTAAATTCAAGTATTTTCTTTCCTCCTTCCACGTCTTAACCCTTTTTAAATGTCTATTCCCTTTTTATAACACTGGGATGCCAGTGATACTTTAGCGTAATTATTCCCAAGAAAGTATTTTTGTCAAGTATTTTTTTTTGCTAACAAATGGCTCTGAATGGATTCAAGAGCATGCTTCTATTTTTAGACTGTTAATAATTAAGTTGCTTATAAAATATACAAACAAGCTAAGGTAATAAATAGGAGAGGATTAAGTTAGTAGTAAAGAAACACAAAATGTATCTTTGATATGCAGGTCTTGGGAGCCTTTGTTTCCTTTCTAGTAAGTTGGGCTCTCTCACCACCTGCTGCTATAGTGTACATTGGAACCTTTCCAAAAAATAGTTGGCATTAAGTATCAAAAGCCTGAAAACAAAGTCCATAACTTTGAGCCAGCAAGTAATTCTAGTTTTTAAGACCTTTTTGCCTAAGGACATAGAGAGGAACATAGAGATCTGTGCTCAAGAATGGTTGTCATAGAGTTATAATGAAGAACGGGAAACCAACCTAAGTAACTAAAAAATCACAAGTAAAAAATTATGACCCCTCTCTACAAAGCCATATTATGCAAGGCCCCGCATGTACAAGAACGCGAAATGTGACAGCGCACAGCAGTCAGGGAATGACAAACAGTTCTATGTGGCAAGAAAGCCCAGACTTAAAAAGCCTTTGTTTGCCATGCCAAGGTCAGGCGTTTGGAACTTACCCTCAAGGTAATCGGGAGCCTGGAGTAAATACACATGGTTATAAAAATCTTGGCAGCTGCTCCCATAAGAGGTACATCTACGCTGGCCTGGGACTTGCTTTGAGCAATGGACTAGAGCAGAATGGAAAATGTGTACATTCTGGAGCCTAGGCCTCAAACGCCCTCCCAGCTTCTCCCTGTCCCTCTTGGAATGCTGCCTTGAGGCCCCCTGGGAGGGACCTGATCTCCCTGGTGGGGGACAGGAGAGGCCACGCGGTGGGAAGACAGGGTGCCCCAGCCAAAGACGAACACCGGTCGCTGGATGCAAGAGTGAGGCCATCTTGGACCTCTAGCCCAGGTGACCTTCTGGCTGACTCCGGTCACAGCAGTGAGCCAGGCCAGCACCCAGAACGCTGACAAACAATAAATCAAGCTGCTTTAGGCCACTAAGTCGTGGGGAGGATTGTTACTCAGCGCTCCCTAACTGGCAGAGAGTCCAGACTGCGATTTTCTATAATTTTAGAAAAAAATTCTCTCTGGCAGGAGTGTGGCAAATAAAGTTGGGGAAGGGGTGGCAGAGAAAGCTGTTAGGAGGCCACTGCAGGTGAAGAAGCTGAAGTATGAAACAATACATTTTCGAAGCTGTCTGAAATGGAGAAGACAGATTTGAGAAACACGGAAGATGTAAAATCAATAGATCTTGGTGCTCTACTCGGAGGGGAAGCAGGAATCACGGCGGCTCCAGATTTCCAACCTAACTGTTGGCTATGTTAGGGACCACAGAAGAGAACATGTCCCGGGCACCAAGAGTGGTGCCTGGGCACATGGTAGGTGATCAGTAATTGTCTGTGTCGAACGAACTGATTCTGTCAACAACACAAAGGGTCAGACACTATCACTGCTTCCATTTTCCAGATGATGACGCAGAGGAAAACTACGCACCTTACGTCAGGTTACGCAGCCGGCACCTGGTAGATCAAGGGTCCAATGCTCAGGATAGCTGCTTAGACACTGGGGCTTGAATAACCTCTATTTTCTCTAAGAAAAGGTCGACTTTTGAAAATAAAATTCTTGAATCCCTGTTTTTCATTGTTAGTACAGACTAAGTTACCTAGTATGTAGAGGTTACTGATGCAACAGAAGTCCAAGGTCCTTTGTGAGGGCTCTAAAGAGAACATCAGGGGAAAAAAGGGCTCGCGTTCTCACACACTGAATGCTTCCAGCCTCAAGTTATTTACAGAGGGCGGCAAACACTGGGGAGAGGTGGCTCCGTGGTAAATGCCAGGGAACGTTCTCTGCAGGAGCATTTCGGGCTGGTTTCAGCACGGCATCCAGCAGGATGGACAGGGCCTCCGCCGGCAAACGAGGCCACAGGGAGCATGAGGACACAAACTGTGATGTCAACAGCCTACCCGGACGGGAAAGTCGTATCCGTGCTGACTGCCGTGCTTAGATGAGGCAGATAACGAACAGATGGCCCCAGACAGCCTCCCCCACAGGATGGCAACACAAGTATCAAACGCAAGTGTGTGCCGGGAGTGGGCGGATGGTGAGGGGCAAAGAAAATAAGAAATGGGTAGATGTGGAGAGAGCAAGGAGGGCGGGCTAGAAATAAAATGGCACTTTTTTTTTGTTTACTTTAATAAATCTACAGTCACTTAAAGTACTGAGTAAAATGCAAAACATTATTTTGTATTAGCTACTCTGGTCATACTCACCAGCGGTTGTTTTCAGCAAGCAATGCGGGTGACTATACTTGAATGAAGGATAACCAACGAAACGCAAGTATTTTGGCTTCAAAGCATGAACATTAGTGCATGTTTGAAAGTAGCGAACACAAACCTGGAGGTGAAAAAAAAAACAAAGGTAAAAGCTTTGATAAAAGACCGGAACGGCTTACCTCTGTAAGTACATGTTGAATTTCAACTCTGGCCTAAAAGCAGAACAGTCACTATCACAATATAAAACATATGAAGTTATCAGGGTCCAGATTAGAATACCTGGCATCAGTGACAGGAAGACAAATGTCAGGAACTGGTGGCAGAAGAGCCAAGGACAACAGCTCTCACAGAAGGGGGGCCAGCACCTGGGAAGGTGCAGATGAGGACAGCTTTCTTCTGCCTCTTTCACAAATCTCCAGTTACACAGTATTCTCTGGGAACCCCAGTCTGACCCCCTAACCCCCTCCTATGTGTTCCTGGAGCTGTATCCCCCTGTCCCATTATAGCACTTAAAAAAAAAAAAATCCTCACCCAAAGACTTTTTTTCCCCACAGCTTTTAGAGAGGAAGGGAGAGAGAAATACCGATGGGACAGAGAAGCATCAGTCGGTTGCCTCCCATGTGCCTGGACTGGGATTCCTTGTGCCCCAACTGGGGCATCAAACCTGCAACCTAGGTATGTGTCCTAAACAGCATTTGGACCTGCAACCTTTCTGCAAACTTCCAGCTACGGGGAGCCACTCCGACCAACAGAGCCACGCTCGCCAGGGCCCAGCATAGCGCTTCTATGCTGGGCTGTACTTGCTTGTCTAATGCCTACTAAGGAGTAATGCCTACTACTCCTGCCTCTGTCTCTGTCCTCACTCGCAAGGCGGTCATTAACCTCTGAGCAGGCCGGGATGGTGGCTGTCTTGTTCAGATTTACATCCTCAATGCCCAGCACAATAGCTGGTGCCTATCAGGCTCTGGAAAGGCTTTGTAAGATTAGGGGTCGACCACTGTCGAAAGATCCAGGGGAGAGGGGACCCAGAGGGTAAAAACGCTAGGCAAATCGGATGAAACACTGCGATTACCGGATGTTACCTGTTTAGTGCTAAAAGACTGCGAAAGTGGGGAATCGCAAGGGAGATGGTGGTGGGTCGAAGCTCTGGTGAGAAAAAGTTGGGAAAGATTGGCGCAGACATCGGAGACAAGTGCACGCTCAGAGAACGAAGCTGGGGCAAGCGTTTCTGCCCCTGCGGGCGAGGACCGCGGAGTTGCACTTTGCTCCGAGGGTCCCTTCTGGACTGTGGGTTCCCTGAGGGCAGGCGTCCTAGTATCGCGTCCAGCACCCAGCGGGTGCCCCGTAAATGCTGAGAGTATCCCCCCGTGTCCCCAGTGCCTGCCACTGCCTGGCAGCCACTGCCAGACGCTGCTCCACGAAAGGCCAGCTGGGCTTCGGGGTACAGATGCAGCGGGAGGGCGACCGAGGACACGCCAGGTGCGCGCCCAGGTACGGGGAGGGAGTGGGTGCCGGGACTGGTCGGCTCGCCACCTTCTCTGTCCTTCGTTTTGCGTACGTCCCTGCCCCTCTCCGTCACGCGTGCCCGGGAAGCGCGGCACTCCGAGGACAGACTGACACACCGCCCACCGCTTCCGGATGACTGCGAACAAATCACTCCTTCCCGAGCTCTGCTCGGCCCCGGTCCGCTTACCCTCCGCCCAGCACTCTGGCTCCAGGTCCTTAGCACGCGCACTGCGGCCATCTTACTCCGGAAATGACAGCGGCTCTGAGGTTGGAGGCGTGGCCTCTGCCAGCCCCCATTGGGAGCCGGAAAACGTGCCCCCTTGAGCGGCCATTGAGGGCGAAAGAGCTGCCCACGGGACAGCCAATCAGAGAGTGGGGCGGGGCAGGAGAGTCGCTTGGCAGGGGGTGCTTGGGAGCCAGCCCAGAGTTGGGAGCTCGAAGGAGGAGAAAGAAGTGGGGAGGAGGGCAACCCAGATTTCATGTAGGGGACAGTGTGGGACAAGTGCATCAACGGTCACCTTTGTAGTCCGTGCAATGGGGGGAAATAGTGTTAAGAGAACACAAAGGGTCCTGGCTGGGGTGGCTCACTGGACGGAGTGCCCGTCTGCGAACCAAAGGGTCGACCAATCGAGTCCCAGTCCGGGCACAGCCTGTGTGGCGGCCCATCCCAGTTGGGGGCGCGGGAGAGGCAAGCACACATTGATGTTTCTCTCCATTTTCTTTTCCCTCCCTTCCCCTCTCTAAAAATGAATAAATAAAACCTTTTTTTAAAAAAAACACAAAGGAAAGGCACTTACCTGGAGAAAATTCTGTGACGCAAGACCACAGGGTGAGTAGGAAAGTACTCAGTGTTTTCAGCTTGTGTATGGAACCGCCTTCATTACGCAGTAGCCAGGCTCTGAACCGCTGATGAGTTACAAGTCTATACTGAAATATTTCCCGACGACTGGCACTTCTTCCACCCATCGAGTGTCCTTGATTATTGGAACTGACTTTTCAATTTTTTTCATAGATGAACAAGGTTACCCTAATATCTAAAATAAACGTATTATCGACATGATCTTTCCTTCCTCGAGACTGTTGTCAGATGCAGCTGCCCAACATATGCATTAGAGGCCGCAGACGTATAAACTTGATTTTTGTGCCTCTCGGAGGAAGGTCAAATTTAGAACCCGTACAGAAAAGATGAGAGCTTGCATAGTCAGTCTTCCAGGATGCCATTGGTCTGTTCTTGCCTGTTATGGGGGAATGAAAATGTGCACCGATGTCTAAAAAATTACAGGAGAAAAAAAAACTGGAGCAAAGAGAAGATTATAATCCCCAAAATTGAAGGTGAGTGGCCATGAAACAGAATCTCGGTTATTTCACAAATTCACTGTCTAATATTACCCAAACTCACCCTTCTTTTTTGCCTTATTTTCCTCTCAGTGCAGTTCATGCACGCACACACTACTGTAAGCATTACATCTCAATCATTACCTTTATAAGAAAATCTGGGATGGTCAAACTTTAATTTTTTAACTTTTCCCACCCACAGAGCATTTTATAGTCACTATGAATATGTTTGATAATACTGCATGCACGTGTTTATATAAAAAGATGAAGTAGCTGTGCCTCTGAGTGAATTATTTTTCTTCCTAGGGTCCCTATTCCAGTTTCTTCCTCTAAATGTTCCCTTTAACTCTACCTTCCCCCCCCCCAAAAAATACCTAGCTTATCCTTTCTTTTACCCTCTTTTTACATCAATGGATTACTGCTTCCAAATTTAGTATTGTTTCCTTTTTTATTTCTTCCAAAATCAGGAGACCTGCCACCTATTCGCTAGTTAATCCTTTCACTCAAAAGAAACAATGAACTCATTTGTTCTCTTTTTTAATTAATAAAAATGACTGATTATGACCCACTAATTCCACTCCTGGGTGTCTGCCCAAGGGAAATGAAACCATATGTTTACACAAAGACTAGTCCAAGAACAATTGTAACAGCATTGTTCATAACAGCCAAAAGCTAGAAGCCGCCCAAATGTCCTTCCACAGATGAATGGATAAACAAAATATGGTACATCCATATAATGGAATATTATCCATCCTTAACAATGACCTGAAGTACTGATACATGCTTTCATATGGAGGAACCTCAAAATTTTATGCTAAGTCAAAGAAGCCAGATCTGAAAGTTCACATATTGCATGATTCCATGTATATGAAATGTCCAAAGAAGGTAAATCTACCGAGACACGGAAGCAGATCAGTGGTTGCCTGGGGCTGAGGTGGGAATGCGGGAGGGGGGGGGCGGGGCAGGGGAGTGACTGCAAAGGAAGAAGAGAAAGTTTGTTGAGCTGACGGAATGTCCTATTAACCGGAGCATGGCCATGATTGCATAAGCGTGAATTTTCTAAAACTCCTTCATGTGTGCACTTAAAGCCCATGAGCTGTGTGGTGTATGTACTGCCATAAAGATGTTAAGATTGTGTTATAGTGTATATACATATAAAAGAATAACATATAGATAAGTCATGAAACGACAAAACACTTCAACCCACTATTGAACCTTACAAACACATCATGGAGAGCAGAAAAAAAAAAAAGGGAAAGAAATAGAACTTTCCCCGTGCTGGTGAAGGTCATTGTCTGCTTCTACTCCGAACCCCCTTCTCCCCCTGAGATAGCCATTATCCTGAATTGTGTATTTATAGTTCCTCCATTTCCTTGAGAATTATGCATCGTTAACCATATATTGCTTACTGTGGCTCGTGTTTGGGTCATAAAGATGGTGTCTTTCTGCAACTCGCGTTCGTGGTGTCAGCACAATTGAATTCTCCATCAGTGAACATTCGTTTCCAGGTCTTTGCTGCCACCACCAGTGCTGCTGTGAGCACTCCCGGTCCTTTCTCCGGGTGCCTGCGCAAGAGTGTCTTTAGGGCAGTGCTACCTAGACTGTAAGGAGCATTCCTGTCACCTGGGGACCTCATTACCATGCCGATCCCGATTCCATCGAACTGGGTAGGGCCTGGGGTTCTGCATTTCTAACAAGCTCTAGGTGCCACCGGTGCTATTGGTTGGTCGATTACATTTTGGTTAGTAAGGTAAGAATATATACCTGAATGTGGAATTGTTGAGACTGGGCTTATCTGTATTTTTAACTGTAACCAAGATAATAAGGAACTGCCAGACTATTTTCAAAAGTGGCTGCACCATTTTACACGTGTCCCTCGAGAGAAAAAGATACAATAGTACTCTACACCAGGGCACACACACATTTCAAGAGACAGGCCACGGAGGAGGCACCCCGGACCAGCCGAGGAGGTCGGTGCACTGCGGGGTCCGGCCCTTTCTTGCATCTCAGCACTAAGGGTCTCCAGCTCTGGGTACCGCGCCTCTTGGAGAAAACAGAGATAAGCACAGATGTTGGCACAAGCCTGCCAGACAACCGGAGGAGCCGGTGACCCAGGAAACTAAAGCTTCTGCAGTCCGCGGGGATTGCTGTGTTCGGCACACCTGTCTCCGAGACACCCCTCTGCGGCGTTCGGGGACACCGCCCCGCCGCCGCCGCCGCCGCCGCCGCCGCCGCCGCCGCCGCCGCCGCCGGAGCCCGGGATTTGCTGGGATTTCGTCCAAGCGGCCACGGCGAGCTCTGCGCGGCGCGCATGCGCACTGGTCGCGCTGGGCGTACGGACCCGGTTCTCGGCGCCGGTTGCCCGGCGTGGTTCCCGCGGATCGGGTTGTCGGCCTGCCGCCGTTTCTTCCTTCTCCGCCGGATCCGCCCAGCCCCCGCGGGCCCGAGCGCGGACCCGTTTTCGGAGCTGCGGGGCGGGAGCCGGCGCGTCCTCGCCGCCGCGCTCGGGCGGAGGCTGTGTGCTTGCGGACCGGGCCCCAGGGCGCCTCCGATGGCGGGGCCGCGGGTGGAGGTGGACGGCGGGCTCCTGGAAGGGGTGAGTGCCGGGTCGAGGTCGCGGGGTGGGCGAGGGCGGTGGGAGCTCTGTCGTCTCATGTTCCCTCTTCTCTCCGTCCCGCACCCTGGGCAGGGCGGCCAGATCCTGAGGGTGTCCACGGCCCTGAGCTGTCTCCTGGGCGTGCCCTTGCGGGTGCAGAAGATCCGAGCCGGCCGCAGCACGCCTGGCCTGCGGTAATCGGGTGCTGGGCGGGGGCGGGCCTGGGGACTCGGGGGCTGTGGTGACTGCTTGTGGAAACGGGCTCTGGGTCCTTGGGGATGGCGTGGGGCTGGGGAGTCAGGAGCCCCCGGAGTGATGCTGAGAAGATAAGGCTGCAGGGTCCCCAGGGTGCAGTGTTCCGGCCTGGGCTGTTAGCGTGGCCTGGATTGTGTGGTCTTGAAACCTTCCAGGGGCAAGTGTAAGCCCCTGGCTAGAGTCGTCTCATTCCTAAAGACATAGCTTTTAAAATATTCCCTCCACCCCGCCCCCCGTCAGGCATTCCAGCCACCTGGAGAGCTCGGAGCAGCGGGCAAGGTCGATCAGGACCGATGGGCCCCTGCAGCCAGAGGCACCCTGCTTTCTAACCACTGCGTCTCTGCTGCCGCTCGCTAGGCCGTTTGCGAATCGTAGACCAGGAAAGGACCCAGAGACGTGTCAGTCCGCCTTTCTTCTGCGCTCTAGGAAGATGTGAATAGGGCCCGAACGGTGGGCTGTGGAGAAGGGGACAGTGTTGACACCTGACCTTGTTCCTTTTGTCTGGGAAGCTAGGCACGCCCTCAGATAAGGTTCAGGTATATGCACCCGTTAGAAGAGGTCCCCGGTTGAAACCAAACTGGTTCCTTTGAATGTATTTTGTATATAGTCCGTTATGGTAGATCCGCTACCTCCTACCCTTTTGCTTTCTCCACAATCCATTGTGAAATTTTTGACTGAGAGGGAGTTAGTGATGTGCATGGACCTCGTTACCTTTGCCGCGGTTGTTCGCAGCGACCCATTTGGCCTGCAGGGAAATCCAATTCATGAAGGCTGTGTTAGGGACTTTGTTACTCTGCCGGGGCTGCTGTAACAGCCTGCCACAGACGGGGGGGCCTAAACAACAGCAATTCATGTCCTCTCAGGTCTGGAGGCTGGAAGTCCAAGATCAAGGTGCTGGCAGGGTTCGTGTCCTCGGGGGGCCCGAAGGGGGTATCCTGTTCCAGGCCTCTCTCTCTCGCTGCTGTTCACATGGCCATCCTTCCGTGCGTGCACATCCCTGGTGTCCCCCCGGGGGTACCAGCCTCCTCTTCCTCATATAAGGACACCAGGGACAGTGGATTACTGCTTTAACTGCCTCTTTTAACTTAATCGCCTCCTATCAGGGCCTGTCTCCAAATACAGTCACATTCCGAGGCGCTGGGGGCCAGCGCTTCCATGTGTGAATCTTGGGGGAACACGTACCACAGATTATTCCGGAAAGTGCAAGCCAGAGTGCTGGCAGTTAGGTAGCTTTGTTACTGTCCCTCTTTGCACGCTGCAAATTTACAATACCTCAGCGACGTGTGTATAGCTGAAGATCGGGAAGGATGCCTTCACGGGACGCCTCCCAGCGGCCAGTCCAGGTGCCGAAAACCCCAAGGGAGCTCTGACGCCGATGGTTTCATGGCAGCTCCCGTGGCCGACCTTACCGTTTTCGTGCCACGGCAGCTCTGTAACTGAGTCACAAACGTGGGGGGACAGGCAGTCTGAGCGCGCGCATTTTGATGCCGTTTTTGACCCGAAGGCCTCAGCATTTGTCTGGACTGGAGATGGTTCGGGATCTGTGTGCCGGGCAGCTGGACGGGGCGGAGATCGGCTCCACGGAGATATCGTTCACGCCGGGGAAGATCAGAGGCGGGACCCACACGGCGGACACCAAGACGGCAGGGTGCGTGGCACTTCCTCCCCTCCCGGGCGGGCCTGGGGGTCAGACCTGGGTCCAGATGCAGGTCCTGCCACCACCTGGACCCGTGGCTCGACCTCCTTGAGCTCTAGTTTCCTTGCTTTTAAAATGCAGATAAAACACTCGTCTCTTAGGGTCTGAGACAGTGCGGGCACTTCGTTGTTTATGAATTGTAGCTATTACTCTATCTGGAATTTTCTCAAGTGCGTAGTATAGCATATTTGTTTCCTTTTCATTATTATAAATTAAATACCTGAAAACAACCGCTTTCATACTCTGTGGTCATGGTAGTCTTTGCATTGTAGTATATTTTGTTCTCGACTTCCAGCTATAAGTATGAACCATATTCTACTACTTTTAGTCCCGGTATGATCTTGGTGTTCTTTTCTTTCTTTGGAAAGTGGACGTATAACAATTAAATGTGAGGCCAGTCCCATTCACTGGGAAATACTGTCTTTCGGACTGAGGACGCCATCAGTTGCGGATGTGTGTTTTAACCTTAACCTTGGGGGCCTGTGCCTGCCTTCCCGGCTGTCTGTGCTTCCGCCAGTGGTGCTGTGTAAGTGTCGCCGTCGTGGGACCTCAGGAAGCCAGCACAGCTAAGCCTGTTGTGCCTTCCCCCCCGCAGGAGCGTGTGCCTCTTGCTGCAGGTGTCCATGCCCTGTGTCCTCTTCGCTGCCTCCCCGTCGGAGCTGCGGCTCAGAGGCGGGACCAACGCCGAGATGGCCCCGCAGATCGACTACACGGCCACGGTGAGGGCCTGCGAGGGGTTGGCACGCCCAGACGAGCCGCGCGTTCTCTGTTTCACCGTGTCCCGAGCGGTTTTGCGCGCGTAGCTGGTCGTTCTTCACGGTGGGATGATGTGCGCCCTCGGTTCACGGTTGCATCTTAGATGTGTTCATAGCGAAGTCTTTAAAAACAGCAAGTGTCATTATTACGTGAGCCCTGTTGCTTATTACACAAATCAGTTCTTTTATAAACACAGGAGTTACGATTGGGAAGAAAAGCCTCCAAACAAGGATTAAATACCATGTTTGACAGATGTTGGTGAGGATGTGGAGAAATTGGGGCCCTTGTCCTCTGTTGGTGGGAATCCAACAGGGTGTAGCCACTGTGGAGAATAGTGTGAAGGTTCCTCAAAAAATTAAACATAAAAATTCCATATGATCTAGTGATCCAATTTTGGATGTTAATCCAAAAGAGTTGATAAATTAAGATCTCCAAGAGATAATAGCTTTCGTGTGTTCATTGTAGTACTATCTTAATAGCCAAGATGTTAATGATACTTTAAAAAAATGAGAAGGCGGAATAGAACCCTGTTCACCAATCCCCCCCGTAATTTCTTACTCTGTGTTGTATTGAGGGGGGTTGGGAAATAGTGCCCTCGGGGTCCAGACTCCTGATCCGTGACGTATTTTCATTAGACGGACTTGCGCAACCTTGATAAATGGAACACGTTAAGCATCTAATTGTAGCTGCGTGTCACTTATTTTATCTGGAAGCCAGAACCAGCCTCCGCATTTTTATTTCACTTTTTATAGTGCCTCATAAGTAGCTCAGTGCAGAGCACTCGTGTGTAATAAATATACTTGTTGAATCAGTGCCTGTGGGTTGTTAAGGTAACAGTGATCTGATTTTTCAGGTTTTCAAGCCCATTGTTGAAAAATTTGGCATCAAATTTAATTGTGACATTAAAATGAGGTAAGTTACTAGTTTCTCAGACATCTGTGGTGAAAATAGCGGCAAAGCGAGACCTTAGAGAGCCGGCACTCTGGAAGCCGCTCTCGTTACATTTCCTGTAGGAAAGAACTGCGCTTTGTGGCTCGAAAAGAGTAAAGCAGCGGGAGCCCGGGGTGTGAGAGCAGCTACGGGGGCAGTCGCTTGTTGGGGGGAGAAATCGCTTCAGGGGAACCCTGCCCTGAAGCCCCTTCGCGTCTCACGCTCCCCGCGCTCAGTTCCGGCGAAGGCCCACCGTGTGCCCACAGCCCGACCGGGACCGGGGTCGTGCGAGGCTTTCTCTCCCACGTTGCAGTCAGAGCTGTTGTTCGAAGGAGAAGGCCACGTTCTGGCGGTGGCATGGGCATGCTTTGCGGTGCTGTCCCGATGAGCCGTGATGGCCTCGCTGTCCCCTCCTCCTCTCAGCGCCCCCCGTATGTGGATTACGTGATTGCCTGCTGCTCCTTACACGTACTGGTGCCCTCGAACTCCTCCCCTGCTGTGCGCAAAATGGGAAATCCTCTATTTTTTTTCCAAATGGAACCTGTAGTTCTTTGGGTGGCTCGGCCGTGAGTCCATCCCTGTGCCGCTGACGTAGCTTTCCTTACCGCCGACTTGTGTGCGGGTGGGTTGTGTGTGGGGCCGTCTGCCTCCCGGATGGGGGGCCCCTCCTGGCCTCCCCTGCGTGTTCACAGCATCTGTTGGAGAATCAGTGACGCTAAGGATTGGCGTTCAATTTCACTAGTGTTTAGCTACTTAAATACTCATATTACTCACTGAGCATCTTCTACGTGCCCCGCATTGTTTTAGGCACGGGAATGTGCCAGGAACAAAATAGACAAGGTCCTACATCCAGGAGCTTTTATTCTGAAACCACCCTGCCAAGCAGAGCTTCCTGCATTGCAGGAAGTGGCCCCTGTCAGCTCCCCTCTCTGTCCAGCGTGGTGGGCACTCGCCTCATCTGGCTGTCGAGCCCTTGAAATGCAGCTAGTGCGACTGGGGAGCTGAGTCTCAAATTTTAATTTAAACGGTCACTTGGTGATGGAAGCTATCATATTCGGCGGCACAGATCTAAAAAGGTTAGTTGGAAATTTCAAACCTCAATTTTATGGTCGGATGTCATTCACATGTTATTTTGTGGCTAATACTGAGCTTTATTTTTGTCATGCAATCAGTGTATGTGAGCGTGTGTCATATGTTTTTATAGGGGTTACTACCCAAAAGGGGGTGGTGAAGTGATTGTCCGAATGTCACCAGTTAAGCAGTTGAACCCCATAAATTTAACTGACCGTGGCTCCGTGACCAAGATACACGGGAGAGCATTTGTGGCTGGTGTGTTGCCGTTTAAAGTAAGTTGTCTAGATGTTCTTCGACGTTTCTGCGAGTCTCCGTAAGTATTACATCCTCTGCATTTTGAAATGATTGGAAGAACTTAACTTTTAAGTATATCTTTTTCTTAAAAGTTTTCCCTTGATTCATGCAGATCAAGTTTTTATATAATGCACATAAAAGTTGTTTTGTCTTTGACGGCATGAGAACAACTGTGAAAATAACCATGAACTTACTTTACTCTGTTCTTCTGTTTTTCTGTTTTGCCAAAACAGGTGGCGAAGGACATGGCAGCGGCGGCGGTACGGTGCCTCAGGAAGGAGTTCCGGGACCTGTACGTGAACATCCAGCCCGTCCAGGAGCCCGCGGACCGGGCCTTCGGCAACGGCAGTGGCATCATGTGCGGTTCTGGGCTGTCTCCCGCGTGTTGGTTGAGGGCCCCGGAAGAGTGGTCTCGTTTAAATGCAAGATGTGTAGTTTTTCTGTGTTTAAAAAGAAGATATACAGGGTCCTGCTTGAGTGTGGTTGGTAGGGCAATAATATGGGTGTCATAATTTATAACTTCATTTGAACGTTTCACCGAAAATGTCATACGGTGTGCCTGAATGTGATATTGTTATGGTACAGAATTACCTGCGTATGATTTTGTAATGAAAGAGTTTGTAATAAAACAGGGGCATTATTTGTGCTGAACCCTGTATTTCAAAGGGCATTTATACCTAAATCAACTGTACAGTAAATTAAGACAATTATTTACTCCGAATTTTTTCCTGAGGATGGTCTGCCTTTATTTATCTACATAGGGAACTTCAACTTGACGCTAATCAAAAGTTAGCCTTTGACGCTGATCCTCAGAGAAATGTTTCCAGTTTACAAGCAAACATTAGATGCAGCAAAGATCTTTTGGAAAAAAAATATAACTATTATATTAATCTAATTAGTAGTTACTGATTTAAGTGTGCTAAAAGTGCTTTACTTGATGCTTTTGAAGTCTAAAAGTATCCTTTGTGGCTTTTTAAATTTTAAAGTCTCTTCTGTAGAGCTTCTATTAAAGGGCTTAAAGTAAATGTATGTTCTCTGTAGGGTAATACTATCTAAAAACTATCAAACAAAACCAAACCCCTCTGTAGAAAGACCTTTTAATCTGAGGGAATCAGAAAATAACTTAGAGTACAGCATGGTTGTGAAATGGTACCCCGTTGTGCTGGGCAGCACTTTGGGGAGGGCCCCTCCTTCACCTGCCGGTGGATTAGAATCTGGGGTGACTTCTTGTCTGAAGGGCAGAGGGACCCTAAGGCCTTGATGAAGATGGAGAATGCTCATTGTGCCGCTCTCTGTGTGAAGTTCACTTTTGCAACATCCTAGCCAGGTCTAATCCTTTAGCAGTCACTACTCTCCTGCGTTGTATTTGCACATAATTCAGGGACATTTATGGCAGAGGTGGTAATCCTTCCTTCTTCCCACACAGCATCACCGCGGAGACGTCCACGGGCTGTTTGCTGGCCGGGTCATCGCTCGGTAAACGAGGTACAGACAGATGGGACAGTCCGCTCTCCCTGGCGATGGGCAACAAGCTGAGGAGGTCACGGTTAACTGCTTCTGTCTTGGAGTCAATTAAATGTTCGGTCTTTCCCCCAACCTCACCCTTTGAAAGATTTCAAACCCATAGAAAAGTTGAATGACTAGCGAATGCCCATACACTGTCCTCCTGGGTCTGCCAACGATGGACACTGAGCTCCAGGGCGTTGGCAGGGGGGCAGTTTCTGACGTGCTTCAGTGTGAGTTGCGGGAATGCTGAAGTCCGCGGCGTGTCTGGAGCGTGAGTGCCCAGAGCACAACAGCTGCATGGTCACAGCGCCATTTTTACACCCGAAGACTGTGTCTGTCATCTTCAGACAAAACCAGTTGCCTCCAAAATATTCCTTAGATAAAGCAATGTGGGATTTCCTTTTTCTTTGAGCACACACAGCATTTGGCTGTCATGTCTGCCTGAGCCTCTTTTTTGACTAGAGTCGTCTGGTCACCTTGTTTTTCTTTTAATGATACTGACATTTTGAAAAGTCCAAGCCATTTTCTCAAAGGATTTCCCACAATTTGGGTTTGCTTGATTGTTTCATAAGTAGATATATTTGCATATGCTACGTGCTCAGAAGATTAAATATACATAAAATTCTTATCCTAAAAGTGGCATTGGGTGAGTTGAGTAACGTTGGATCAGTGCTAACGGGGATATATTAGTTCAGAGTTTTTGGCTCTTAATTGGTTTTTTTCCACTGTGCCTGTCGTAGGTGTAAACGCCGATAAGGTTGGCATTGACGCTGCCGAAATGCTCTTAGCAAACCTGCGACACGGTGGTGCCGTGGATGAGCATCTGCAAGACCAGGTAATGGCGCTTCCGGTCGAACCTTCGAGCCTATGAGATTTGAGTATTTGGCAGTTGGATTGAATGCACATGTCAATCATTGACTTTCAGACACTGATTGGCGTGTCAGAGTCCAGTTAGTTAGTGAAGTATTATTCTGGAATGTGTGTTCCTTGGATTCCAGACCTCGCCTTGCATGACGCGGCGACAGCAGGTGGCCCAGCGGGCCGTCCCTGCAGTGCTTTCTGCCTGTGGCGTCTGATCCTCTGTTGTCTTCCTGTCCCACGGCTCATCTCTTCTAGCTTCTTCGCTAGTTTGTTGTCGTTGTCACGTTCATCTTCTCCGCTTCTGAACGTGGGGGTGCCCCTCGCGCAGGCGCGCGCCTCTTTGCGGTGTCAGGATTCCGCCCCTCACCTTCCCGGTGATAGTCGCCTGCCCCGGCTCGTGGGTCCAGCTCTCCCTGGATGCTGACAGCTCCCAAATCTGCCTCAGCCGCCCAGACCCTTCTCCTCCTCGTATCTCACGCCTCTCCACTCTCGCCCCAGCACATCTGCTCACGCTGAGAAATGCTAAGGCTATTTCCAAACAACATCTCGTTATGGTCCGCTGCCCGATAGGTTATTCTTTCTGCTGCACTTTTCTTGGTCTCAAGTCCGTGGTCCACATTTACAAATGTATGCTTTAAGGTTTCTCAACCAGCTTCTTAAGGCAGTTTCCCATATTTCTAGTCTCTGCCTTCTTGCCCAGGTCTACTCTACACTCTCCGTATTTCTGTATTAGTGTAGTGATTTACCTGTTAAAAGCTTGTAATTTTAGAGAGTGAAAGAAGCTTGTCATATTATGTATGTCAGCCTGTACAGGTAGTTGGTTTGATTAAATATGTTTACTTTAACTCTGTTTTATTCTTAAACATTAATTTTATTTTACTTATTTATTTTTTAAAAGATTTTATTTATCTTTAGAGACAGGGGAAGGGGAAAGAGAGGGAGAGAAACATCAATGTGTGGTTGCCTCTCTTGCGCCCTCTACTGGGGACCTGGACCACAACCCAGGCATGTGCCCTGACTGGGAATCAAACCCACAACCCTTTGGTTTGCAGGCCAGCACTCAATCCACTGAGCCACACCAGCCAAGGCCTTAAACATTAATTTTAAAAAATCTGTATTGAGGACTATTCAGTGTTTCTCTGCAACACTACAGACTTTGGGTGGCACAGGTAGTCTGAAATCTTCTTAGGACTCCTGGAAACTGAAAGAAATAGAAATTCTTTGAGCTATTTTGATTTCTAGTGTTCTTATATGGCAAGCAATAGAATTTTAACTCCAAGTATTAGTGACTGTGAGATGTTTCTTCTTCTTTTTTCAACAGCTGATCATTTTCATGGCCTTAGCCAATGGAATTTCCAGAATAAAAACAGGGCCGGTTACGCTCCACACACAAACGGCTATTCATTTCGCTGAACAACTAGCAAAGGTGAGCGTTCCCTCAAAAAGGAGTAACTGATTTTTATTGTAGCCAATTTTGGGTCCAGTTTGAACAGACAGAAACCTGAGAGCGGTCATAATCGCTGCCCCCCGCTGATACTCCCTGTGTGGAGCTAACTCGGCCGCGTCACCGAGTCGTGACCACTGTAGGCGCCTGTTATTACTCCCGTTTCACATGGGAGTCAAGTGAGGCAGAGGGAGGAAAGCAACTGCTAAGACTGCTTGGTGTCCCAGGGGCAGAGCTAGGATTTTAAATATTTTACTTTCTTACGATTTTATGGGTAGGGTAGAATATTAGCTGATCGTCTAACATTTCCCAGTCCTCTTAACTCTGAAATCAGTAGGATTTCTTCATAGAAAATTTGGGAAATAGAGAAGACAGCGGCCCGTAATTCCCTTTGCTAGCAAAACTGCTGTTGACATTTAAGTTTTTTTCTCCACTCTTAAAATTGTTCCTCTGCATTTTCTACAGCTAATGCACACAGCTTCATTTCTTGCCTTTTTCAGTAACGTGTAGCGTATTTCCATTTACTACAGCCTTTATAATGTAATTTTGTAATATAAAATGTATAACTCAACTTTATGAAGGAAGGGGCTGACCTTAAGCATGTTTAAAAATCATAAAAGTAATTGCACACTAGGTAACTTGATGCCTGACAAGATAGAAGAAGTACAAATGCTTGGGTACCATGTTTTAGAAAAATTTTAGGAGGTAGGTAGTGGGGGGCATTACCATTAAATAAGTGAGATTTAAAAATCGATTATTTGCCTGCCCTACGCTCCTGGGGGTTCTGGTTCAGGGGTTTGGAGTGGGACAAGGCTGCTTGTTTCCACCAAACTCCACAGGTTTGTGAGCCTCTGTAAGAGCCACGGCTCAGAAACAAACTATTTGATGTGTAGGCTGCAGAATTTCTTGTGACCCGTTTGCTCTTTCTGCCTCCAGCTGCCTCAATAAAAGGAGTTTGATATTAACCCCCAGCCTGTTGAAGCTGGAATTATGGGCTCTTCCCTCTGTTGCCATCCCTACTGTATTTATACGCTAAGTACTTTCCTGGTTTCAGGCTAAATTTACTGTGAAGAAATCAGAAGATGAGGAAGATGCTTCTAAAGACACCTATATTATTGAGTGCCAAGGAATCGGGATGACAAATCCAAATCTATAGGGTACTGGGCTCTTAAGGCACCTCAGTGATCGGTGGCACTCACTCATTTCAACAAGTACTGCAAGGCGACGAGTAAGAAGCGACTTGTTCAAGAGCCTGGCTCCAACTCGGAGGCGGGGTGCAGGGTGCCCTCGGTGTGCTGAGGGCGCCCCGTCAGAGCCCTCGCCCTTTGAACGTCTCCCGCGATCTGGCAGGACGATGGATGAGTCAGCAGACATGTCCGACGGCAGCCGATTCCAGCATGGAAGTGTTGACATGTGTTCTTTCCCCTGAAGTGTGCTTTTCTTTTTTACGTAATAAATTACGTCAGGAAGGGTGCGCTGGCTGCGATTCCTGGGCAGCTTGGATCTCTTCCCTGGAGTCTCGGGTGACCATTACGAGGCGACCTCCTGCACCGGCCTCGCTGTGCCGATGATTGACTGAGTGGGCATTTTCTCATTCTAACTCCACGCACCTTCTTTCTTGTTGGGCACTTGGTCAATATCGGTTTTGAATCTGGGGAACACGTTGGGAAAGCCAAACCAGGAGAGCTGCAGAAGTTCAGCCCCAGCTGTGTTTCTTCGGGTTGGTTGTAGTCTGAGATCGTCGAGCGCCTTTAGAACGGAGGGCGCCTTCCCTCGCCTGCGCTGTCGTACCCCGGGCCGTCCCCACCGGGATTACTTCCCGTCCTGGGGCCGTGCGGCCGTGACGCCCGCGAAGCTGGTTTGGTGCGTGAGCTGAAAGAGCTGAGCTGTCCTCCGCTGAGGAGCTCCTTCACCCTTGGTTCTGCCCCGCACTCCACCCGTGATGGCAGTCCCGGGCGGGGGTCCAGAGGGCGGTATCGCCACACACTTAGAAAGTGCTGAGCGAGTCCGTGTAGGACAGTGGAATGAAAAAGATGACCCCGTGTGCGTAACCGTGACTCTGGCCTGTGACCTCTGTGACTTGCACGGTTAGGTTCACTTTGCTTTGAAGGTGAGGGTGACAGTATTGCTTGCTATTTATATTTTCACACCATAGATAAATTTCGTATGTTGTTTCTCACAAAAGAGATATGAAATATATCTCTATGTTAGAGGAGGACTACACTTTTAGGATAGTTTTTAGGGGGGGTTGTGATAAACTTGGGGTCTTGAGGCTCACGTGATCCAGGCAGCTTCCGACAGGCTATGCCACCAGCGGTCGCTGGAATACGGAGTCTGGGGACTTGGGAGAGAGGGCGTCAAGGTCCGCAGTGAACATGCGGAGTTCGTGGTTAATCTGGGTTTGGGCCCGTCCCTCCTGTTCAGCCTCAGTTTAGGGAAACATGCGGGTGCAGCTACTGTGAAGAATTTCTTGGTAAGTCCCAGAAGTGACTGGAACTTCTCTTTTCCCTAAACAAAATTCTATTGCTATTCTTACTTCTATGGCTCAAATTTTGTTTCAACATGTTTCTTTCTTCTATTATTTTAAGACCATCTAATGCAACTAACTCTGTTGATTCAAGCCTATGTACAGGGGCTTTTGAGAGTCTTCCTTAACCCACGGCCTTCAAGCAGGAACATTCATTTCACTTGTTTCACACAATGTGCCCCCACGGCGCCCCCCCTCCCCCGCATGAATTTCAGGTCTGCAGGGGCGGGTAGCATTTAGAGACTTTGTTTCCAACATTTCCTACCTAACTTAAGATGCTTCCTCCTAAAGCTGAGCTGCCTGCAGCCCAGATAGGGCTTCGCAGATTGTCCTGTTGAACTTCTCTTGCACAATCACCACTCTTCCTCTTTACAGAGGAGAAGTTAATTTTTTCCCCGTTTTATTTTTACAAGGGCGCACTCCCCTGAAGAATAATAAAATCTCCAAGGCATCAATTAAAGGGACGATTTGAAATAAGTCTCTCAACCAGGGTATAAAACTGCATCTTCTATATTGGCGTGATTTAAGTCGGAGGTGAAAGCTTCCATGTTTCCTTTCCACAGATCAACATCACATCTTTAAATAAAACTTATTTTTCTGGTTATTTGGAGAAATGTTTTCATTAGTTTGCCAGAAGCTTACGAGACAGTTTAAGTCTTTTTTTAAACTTTGGGAATCGACTGCTCGGTAGGGATTATGAATTATTTCTTTGCTCTTACTCATCCCTTCCATGTGAGTGTTGTTACTTCTATAGCCTCTATCACTAATACTCTGTAAATCACGCACATGACAATTATTAATATATATTGTAAAGCCCCGCATGTGCTTGACAGCCTTTTAGCTCTTGGTTTCCATTGTGCTGTCTCATCCCAGTAACTGACAAGAATCATCCATAGATACATCTAATTTTTTGAAGAGCGTCCAGCTCACTGAGATACATTTCTATAAAATTTTACTTTTATATTTAAGAATATTTTTTAAAGTATATTTATTCTCAATTGTATAGTAAAGCTAATTATAATTAACCAAGCCAGGAGAAATTTTCAACATTTTAACTGAGTCTTCTGTTCCCTGAAAATTATAACCTAATGCAAATTAATGTGCAAATTTTTATTGCAGAGAAAAATGGCGTGGTGAACTTTTAAGCATAAAGATATAAAAATTAGGTGATGGAGACGTACGTTTTCAGTGGAGCTGGTGGGTATCCGAAAGCCGCGGTGCGTAGACCCCAGTGAACGGGACGTTTTACTTGACAACACAGCCCTGGCACACCTGTTCTCTTGCGCTTTGCAGACACTACAGTTTTCCACAAATTGAAGGCGAGACCCTCTACCAGCAAAAACATTACGACTCACCGAAGGCTCCGATGATGGTCAGAATTTTTTAGCACTGAAGTATTTTCAACTTAACTTAGATGCATTTCTTTAGACATACTGCTATTGCGCAATTAATAGACTGCAGTATAGTGCGAATGTGCCTTTTGCATGCACTAGGAAAACCAAAACCTTCGTGTGGCTCGCTTTGCTGCGATGGTCTGAACCAACCCGCCACGTCTGTGAGGTCTGCCTGCACTTACAGCTTTGAAGTGAGATCCTCTGCTGTTCCTTGAAATGCATGGTGAAAAACGTGGAGGCCCACGCACCTGGTTGAGGGCATTTCTCCGTGCGTCCGTGAGGGGTCTCGGGAAGAGGCGAGCCTCTGAGCCGGTGCGCTGAGCCCAGCAGCCGGTCTCCCCAGTGGGCATGGGCCTCGCCAAGTCTGTGGAGGGTGCAGATAGGGCCCGTAGTGGAGGGGGGCTGAGTCCCCTCCTGCCCGAGGCTGGCCCGGGGCCTCGTTGTCCCCTGGCCCTCCTTGCACCTGGTTTCCAAGCCCTCGGACCCAGGCTGGAACCTACACCCTCGGCCCTCGGGCTCAGGCCTGCGAAGGACACCGCTGGCCCCCTGGGCCCAGCTTGCAGAGGGCAGGCCGTGGGACTTCCCAGCCCTGTGACCACAGCGGATGGTAACTGTAATAAAACCATCTCAGTGTGTATAGTGGGTTTCTCAACATACATGTGCATTTCCTGTTGGTCCTGTTTCTCTGGAGAGCCCTGACTAATGCAAGGGATGCCGCTGGAATCGGAGTTGGAAGGAGGGCTTCTCAGGGACGGATGCTCCGGTCCCTCGACAAGGGTCTTCCCCTGGTGATCAGACCGCGGGCCGGTGCAGCTGGTACTCCGGCTCCTCAGGGCGGGGATGCAGCCTGGCAGGTACTTGGATGTTTCAAGTGCCGTGGCCCAACAGATGAGCACAGGGGGGCCGACATTCCTTCTGTGGGCACAAAAGGGAGCAGAGCAGGGTGTGTGCGGGGCCAGGTGACAGACGCCGCCGCCACCATAGCGGCTGGAGTAGCCCCAACGGGAACTGGAAGCAGGAAGAGCCCTTTCTTCTTCCTCTTTCCAACCGCCCGCCGAGCTTCCCCTTGCGGAGCCTGGCCCAAAGCCACGGGAGCCTGGAAATGATAACCTCCACACCCAGACATCACAGAAGGGAGTTTGGAGAGGGGCGCTCGGAGCTGGAGGCAGTGGGCGCCCGGTGGAAGGGACGAGTGGACTCTTCGGGTGCTTCGGCGTTCATTCCGTGTTCCCGACCGCAGCAGTGACTACCATCTTTTTTCTCTTGCCTGACCAAATACGGCTGTCCTTACAGACAAGGATATTTTCATCCTCTTCTTCACAAGAGTGGCCCGAAGTCCCAGCGGTCACATCGCCACCTCCGGGTGACGTTCCTGTCTCCCTCAGTCCCCGCTGAGTATTCTGTAGCATAGGGACTAAATTGTAAAGTCATTCACCAAGAACAATCCTTATATAAAATAAAGGGGGAGGGGCGGGATTGGCTACATAGATACCGATAGGCACATATCACGCCAGGAGGCAGTGTGCCCAGAGCAGCTGTCCACTCCGTTCCCTCTGCCCCCCCAGCCCTCGCTCCCACGGGGTCCCCTCCTCGTGGGCTGTCTTCACCGTGCGGCTGTGGTTCCACCTTCGCCTCTCCCACTGGGGCCAAGAGCGCTCAGAGGCTCCTCGGGATGCTGCGGGCTCCGCGCACAGACCTCCCTGCCCCATTGTTGCGGCACCGCTCGGCCGCCCTTTGTCACCGGGAGCAATTCCCACCAGATTCAGTGACCCCTGTTCGTTACTTCAACAGCATGAAGACTCGGCGTGGCCAGTGCCAGCCTCGTCGTGGCCAGTGCCAGCCTCGTCCTCCATCACGGAGCCTTTGTCAGGGCCTCTAGCGGAAGTTCTCCCCCGTAGGGAATTAACTCAAAGTTGCAGGGATGGGAAACAAACTGGGGGGGCCGCCCCCACCCCGCCCGGACCCGCACAGTCTGGCTGTGGAGGGTGAGGGCCCTGGTAGTCTCTGCTCCCAAGGATTGCACATCCCATAAAACAACAGCGCCCCACGCTTTTAGCGTCTCCCAAAGGTGCTGCAACCGAAGCCTCAGTCGGCTGCGCGTCAGCCCTGCCGCTCCCGGGGGACGGTGCACCTGGCTGGGCCAGGGAACCGCAGGCATGAACTCGCGGTGCACGTCTGCAGTCGGGGAATGGATGGGTTCCTGGGGCAGAAGCAACGTTGTGTAGAAAGCCGTGAGTCCACGCGGGGCCATTATGTTACCCCTTGCTGTGTCACAGATGGCTTTAAAACTTAGCAGCTTAAAACAACACATTTATCTTTAAACACTTTCTGTTGGTCAGGAATACGGGCTTAGCGGGGTGGTTCTGGCTCTGGATCCCAGGAGGCTGCATTCCAGCCAAGCCACTGGGTGGGCGGGCACGGTCATCCCCAGCCCTGAATGGGGGCGAAGGCTCCACCTCCAATCTGGCTTTGGGCTGTTGGCGGCTTCCGTTCCCCCGAGGCTGATGAGCGGGGGGCTTCTCACAACACGGCAATGAGCTTTGGTTTACTCGGTGTGGGGAGGCACGCAGAGAGAGCCCGCAGCGTGAAGCCATGGTCTTTTTATACCCTAACCTCAGAAGAGACAGCCCATCATTTTTGCTGTATCCCGTTAACTGGAAGCCAGACGGTAGCCCAGCTCCTACCCAAGGGAGCGGGGTTACAGGAGGGCGTGGGCAGCAGGGGGGGGGCCTGGGGGCCGGTGTAGGGGCTCCCTACAGCAATCACACTGGCGGAAACAGGCCATTAGGGCTTTGAAGCAGGTACCTGTTCTTTGCAGAAGCAGCTCTCAGTTTGCGACTGGGCCCTGGTGGAGACCCACCTTCTGACCGGGGACATCTAGAGTTCCTGTGACCAGTGCTCCCTGTGACAAACTGAATGTTCTCTGACCCGCCAGGACCCAGGCTGGGGGAGGCATCAGCAAGCCAGCATCCGGTAGACATGGCGTAAATGGGGTTAGGCGCAGGGAGCCCCTGAAGATATGCGATGTCAAGGGGGGCGGCATGGCCCCCCGCAGCACCCGCTCCTGCTGATTGCTGCCTGCGCCACCTTGTGGCCCCATGGGGGAGCCCCCGTCACCCGTTGACTTGGCAGGAAAAGCTGAGGCCTCCTTTGCGGGTGGCTCTGCACCCAGTGTTGGCCTCACGTGGAGGCAGACGCTGCAGAGGTACAACCGCACTTGCTGGGCGGGGCTGCGGGCGGGGACATGGGACGGGCGTGGGGGCGGGAGAGCCTCCCGGCCGGCAGAGCCGGAGCAGTGCGTTTGGTCGCCCACCCTGTCGGGACGGAGAGATGGCCAGAGGGCGAATACACGGGTTCACGGACGGTGACTGGCCGTTTGCCTGAAACGACGCGGGCTCAGAATAAAAAGCCTTGGCAGGTTGGTGAGGATGGGTGACAGAGGATGGCGGGAGAGGGATGCGGCTGAAACTTTCAGGGTGAGCCTAGGGTGTGAACAAACTCGTGTCCCATGTGACCGTTCACACAGGGCACCCACGTGGCGGAGACAGAAGGACCGAGGGGCAGCACCTGAGGCAGCCTCCTCCTGCAGACAGTGGGGCGGGGCCCCGCGCCGCAGTGGCCGGGCCGGGGGAAGCCTAGCCACCCGCGTGCAGCGCCACGGACGACCCTCACTGAGGCTGCTCTCCGCGCCCCATCGCCGAGGCCTCCCCGGCGGAGGCGGCCGCCCAGTCCCCCCGGGGCCCTTTTCCTCAAGGAAGACCGAGAGCAAACTCCCTCGTGGCAGGCGGTGCCCGTGGGGGAGGCAAAGCTGGTCCTCCCTGGGAAGAACCTACTCAGAATGTGGGTTTGCTTCTCTGCCCGCAGTGCTCTGCCAATATGAGCGGCTGTGCTGGTGCCCATGGAGGCTCGGTGCTGCTGCTTCAGGCCAAGGAGCGTGTTGCTAAGTCGTCCTTGAAGGAAGGTGGGAAGGTGGGAAGGTGGGAAGGAAGGAAGGAACGAAGGAAGGAAGGAAGGAGGGTGGGAGGGAGGGAGGGAGGGAGGGAGAAAGGTAGGGAAGTAACATATCAAAAATGCTAAAAGTAGCTGTTTAACGGGAATTAGGGTAATATGTATACAAGGACAGGTAAAAGTAGGTTAAATCACCAGCCATCATTCCCTAAAAGGTAAATTGTAAGTAAGGATACAAAATAATAAGAAGGCAACGCAAATAAATAATACAATAATTAAGAAATAATAAGAATACAAGAATAAACTGTTTCACGTACTCACAACCGTAACCCTACTTTTGCCCACCCCTATAGATACTGCTGTGTCTTCCCGTTTTTCCCAGTTTCCCAAATGATGCGGCTAGACTCATACAGGAAAATACGTCCTAAGGGGGCTGGCAGATGGCTTTTACACGGCGCACCTGGGGGAGCCGTCCCCTGGCTGGGCAAGGGCTGCTCGGGGCGGGGGGGGGGGCCGCTCGGCTGGGACCGCGACTTCAGCTGTTCTTTCCGGGCCACTTGGACGCGGACGGTGGCAGCCCCTCGGTCACCCCCGTTTCTCTGTGCCCTCAGCGGGTCTCCAGCGCTGGTGCACAGAAGCCTCTTGAGGGAGACTGACAAAGTGCAGACTCCCACCCTCTTGCCCCCTGAAGTCTGGCTCAGGAATCTGTATGTTTTTCAAGGGAACCCCTACCCCCACCCCCAAGCAAGCGACGTGCTTGAATTGTCCACGTAACACCCGTCTGAGGGACCCTGCTGCACAGGAGGCCCCAGGGCTGGGGAAGAGCTGGAAGAATTCACGTAGGACTTGGGGAGAAGCAGGTGCAAGTCAGATTGTTATTCTGTTGTCAATAGGATCGGATTCCAGAAACTCAAGGAGAAAGACAACCCCCAATCCTTTTTGCCTTTGCTTAGCATTGATTCAAAGCGTAGCACGTCACTGCGCTCACGTTACCAGCCGAGTGTGCGGAAGGGTCCTAGTGGCATGAGAAAGGCCGCACACAATGCTGCTGCTATCTGATGCCCTTTCCCGACCACATCACAGCTGCCTCCAAAGCCGGCAGCGATAGATGGAGGTGAGCTTGAATGCCACCTTCACCGCCTGCTGGCTGTCAACGTCGGGCGAATTCACTGAGCCCTCGGAGCCCGGGGACTTTTCACGGGAATAATATTTTTGATCTCTTACGGAAATATGACTTGAATTGAAATACTTAATCCTTCTAGACCTCAGTTCTTTTATACAATCAAGAGGACGGGAATCTCTGATAGTCTTTCCAGCTCCAAAATTCTTTGTACCTTCTACCAGAATCCTATCCCTATTAAAAACGAAGTGGACATATGCAGGTCCATGCAGAACACATAAAATCACAATGTTGAGAGAATGAAAAAGCCATTCAGCTAATTCTGCTAGCTTGCGTAGAACATTTTTTACTACCCGGCATATTCCTAACCCGAGTCCCACAGTGACTGGCGCCGGAGCCACACGGGGAGGCGGAGGGGCCTCCGGAGCTGGAGGCCGACTCACACCCGCCCCTCTGCAAGCCGCCTTATCACACACACCCTGCGAGTGTCCTCAGGGGACTGTCTGTCTGGGGAAGAGAGTCCATTGATGAGAAACCCAAGTTGCATCACAGTGACGCTGAAGCGAACAGCCCCAGAGCGGGGTGTGTGAACACGTGTCCCCGAATTCCCAAGGAGCCTTTGAGCCGAAACAGGGCACAGCTTCTCATCTCGCTCCTGTCGTGGCTCAGATTCCCGCCCTGTCCCCCCCCAGAGGGCACGAAGGGGAGAGGCTTTCCTACCGGAGACCAGGGGGCTGCCGCCCTGCCTTCCCCACTTCCTCTCCCTTGGCCAGCCCCCTGCCTTGCCCGTGCGACACGCAGCCTTTGCGTTTATGGAGACAGCAGACCCCGCTGCGCAGTGGGGATTCCGAGGCACAGACACTCGCAGCTGAGACTTGTTTCTCAAGGGCGCGTCATGTCTCTCAGCTGGCTTTGCACAGTTGCTGAATCTCCCAGTTGCACGCTCTTGCCAAACGGGCGTGCAGGTTTAAAGGAAGCAGGAGCACCCTGAGGTCTCTGTAAGGACCTCACTCTCGGGGGCCTGGTTCCTCTGGTGGCCCTTCCCCTTGTCCCGCACTGGGGGCCGTTCTGCTCCCGGGAGGGCTCTCCCTCGCTCTGAGAGGAGGCGCGAAGCATCGCAGAAACAGGGGGAGTCAACCAGGACCTAGGAAGCCATCGAAAGGCCAGAAATGAATCACAGTAGAAAACAGAAGCGCTGCTTATGCCACACATTGGGGGAAAGTTCCTGAGAGTCAGGGGTCAGGGACAAGTTACAGATCAAACCAAGAGAGCACTCAGGAAACCAGAAGCAGATGCGGAGCCGCACAGGCAAGGCCTTGACCCTGAGCCGAGGACGTCTGCTGCAGAAAGGAGGCTCTGGACGACGTCCCCGCAGCCGCCCGCAGCATCCTCCCTGTGTGAGGGGTTCGGGTGACCTACTGCCCCGTGCGGGCTGGCCCGGTGCTAAACTGACCTTGGGCCCTTGATTCCACCCCGCTGGGACCCGATGCCCACCACGTCTGTTGGTGAAACCTGCACCGAGGTCACCTCATCGATTTGGCTGGTGTGCCTTCTCGGTCCCTGCCGAAGGTGCGCAGTTTTCTCTCTGTCATTCCTGGGCCCTGCAGAAAGCTCCTGGAGAACCTGTTTTTCCGGCCTCCTTACTTTTGGTCTTGGATTCTTCTGCTTGGGTTTCTTTCTCTCCCGCCTCCTCACCTCCGTCGTCATCAGCAGATCCTCCGCCGCATTCACGTCTCTTCCCTCGGCCTTTTCCTGGCAGACGCCGTGCCCTTCCCTGGGTTTCCCCGCCTGTGCCCGCGGTTCATCACAGCCCCGCTTCCTGCCGCTCCCCTGGTCAGTCGCCTTAGGTGAAGCAGACGTGATCTCGCAGAGGGCCTCTCGGCTCAAAGACACCGTGAGCCTTTTCAACGTGGCTACAAAGTTGATAAAAGTTTTAGTCTCTTGCATTGGAATTGCTGCGTATATCAAGCTGTATATTCTATACTAAAATTTAAAAACTTTGTATAAATATGAAAGATAGATAAGGAGTTGGTAACTATTTTTTATCGGAGGATATTTACACAACATTAGAATAAACACCGTTTTTCGGGCGTCCATTTCCAGCCAGGATAGACTAATAGGAACTAGATTTACCCTTCGGCCTGAGACAAAGTTAAAAAGTGAAGAAAGTACGTGGAAAAATCGCATTAAACACCAGGCAGTAAAGGAGCGTGTTCTCTGAGAGCTGGGAACAGACACGGGGCGCCCTCTGACGCCCTGGCAGACGGTAAGGGGGTCGCTTCCAGGCCAAGGCAGCGAGCGGGCGGGGGAACCGAGGTGGGCCGGGTGAACTCCGGGAGTCGAGGGTGCTGACTGAGAGCCCAGGGAGACCACATGGTCAGTGTTTGCATGGCAGAGCCCCAGAGGGGAGGGAGAGAGCTCCACAGGCCTGCAGAGGGGTCCCCCCGATACTCAGCAGGGTGCTGAGAGTGCATGCACAGGAGGGGCTCTCTGAGGCTGCGGCGGAGTCGCCTGAGAGGGGCCGAGTGGGCTGGAGCTGGTGCTCACCCGTCTGCGCCTGGCCACCGCACGCCTCCCCTGCCCCGCCGCACTAGGAAGCCTCACAGTTCACAGGACGCCGTTTAGCGCACGCAGAATGGCCACCCCAGGAGAGGGGAGTGGTTGGTCTTAGAATAAAGGCGGAGTTGGCCCCACCCCGCAAAGCGAGAAGACCTCTAAAAGGGCTAAACTGTCTCCCGCTAACTTAACTGTGGCCCACAGCCAACCTCGAGGATGTTATAAGAATGCCAAACCGCCCAGCCCCCAACAAGGTAAAATACAGAGTGTGTGGCACCCGATCCAAACCCCACCATCTGGAACAGAAGCAGAGATCCCTGGGCAGACCCGTGTGGCATCCAGGCCGCAGCAGATGCCGGTCGCCGAGGGGTGAGCGGGGCTCGGAGAGACAGCGGAACAGCAGAGGGAGGCCAGGGTGTTCTGCAGTGACACCGAGTCTCCCCAGCCCCGGCCCAAGAGCTGCTCCTCGGAAGGGGACCGCACCTCAGGCTGTGCCCTGGGTGCACTTAGCGCTGCACGTCCCGAGCTGAGGCGAAGGCACTGCTGCTCAGTTGAGGGAAGTGGGAACAGGCACGCAATGAAAGGAAAAGAGCAGGGAGAAGCCGAGGGGAAGGGGAGGAAGAGCGAGCCCAGCAGGGACAGCGAGGGCCGCCCTGGGCCCTCGGCGCTGGTTGTCTGCCGCATTTGCTGTCAGAGGAGCCGGTGGCGGGAGTCTTGGTAGCGGCCAACCTGCAGTCGGAAGCCTGGGGTTTTGCCGGCTCTGACCTTGCCGTGGGGTATCCCCTAGAAACCTGGTCTGCCAAAGTTGCCTTTACTCCACCTAAATGGAGGCAGCATAAGGCCATTGACGACAATGTCAGCGAGTGACTTGTGTCCCGGGTCAACTCTGCCTTCTTTCTGAAGGAAAAATTCTCCTCTTTGTAGTCCCCAGCCCCGTGCTCTCCTCTTATAACTTCACTTCAAGTCCAATTCGAACAAAACTAATTGCCCTCTCTCAGCCACTCACCCAAGTTCATCTTCCCTGTTACTTTTTAAATTTTTTTTTTAAAGATTTCTATTTATTTTTAGACAGAGGGGAAGGGAGGAAGAAAGAGGGAGGGAAACATCCATGTGTGGTGGTTGCTTCTTGTGCACCCCCTACTGGGTACCTGGCCCACAACCCAGGCACGTGCCCTGAATGGGAATTAAACTAGCGACCCTTTGGTTTCCAGACCAATGCTCAATCCACTGAGCCGCACCAGCCAGGGCCAAGTGTTGTAATTGAGAACATGCATTAAGCTCCCACAGTGTGGCCAGATGCTGTGCTAGGAACAGGCCACGAGTCAGCTTCTCTGGGCTCAGGGGATTTACTGTTCAGGGTCAGGGATGGGGCGGTCTGGTCACTGAAGCACAGTAGGCCAGGGGACCAGAAACTATCGTAAATGTCCAACCAGTTAACCCCTTCTTCTGCACATCTGGGACCAGCCTGCGCCCCGGTCGCCGCGCCCGGGGAACAGCACGCCCCTGTCTCTGGGCTCCTCCCCAGCCCTCCCAGCCCCTCTGCCCACGAGTGCAGCTCCTACACCCTAGGGACGGCCCAGGCGGGCGGGCACGCGGCCAGGTCTCAGGTCTCAGGTCTCCACCGTCTCTTGAATTCTGAGCCGTGCCCGTGAGGGTATCACCTATGCAAAAAATGAAAGACGGCGACTTCTGCTGAGCTCAGACAGGGCCGTTCTAACCTAACCAGGGGGAAACCTTGTGGTAGTAACAGGATTTGGGGAACGACTCCACCTGTGTTTCGTGATCTGCTGCTGAATTAGGCTAAACAGCCGATCGTTCGTACTGGCCTGAGGCTGGGATGGGCGTGGCGGGGGTCGGCTCTCTCCTGGGGTGCAATCGCCTGCGGAGGCCAAGCGTGGGTGCCAGGGCTGCCCCTGCGGTGGGCGGTGGGCGGCAGCCGCCCTGACTCGCACGTTCCTGCAGCGGCACGAGGAAGCTGGGAGGACACTCCCCAGCCGCCCCCGGTGGCTGTGGCCAGGCCGTTTGAGAATTGCGGGGCGAGGCTGATCCTCGGCACTGGCTTACCTGTCCTTTTCTGGGTCTCGTCTCCTCAGGATCCTCTCCTGTGCATAATCCTACGGACGGACGGGCCACCCGGCCCTCAGGAAGCAGCTGGCTGAGAAAGCCTGAAGGTGGCTCTGCGTTTTTATCGGAAGTCCTAACACCTTTTTAAAAATAGTCCTCAAAGCTAAAATAAGACAAAACAAAAAACCTAACTAATGTTATTGTGAGCTCTTTCAGTTGCTTATATCTTTATCATTATACTGTTTGACTAGTTACTAAGTCTGATTCTGCCTTGTAAGGCCATTTACACAATATAAAGATTTAAATCATTGCTCTGTTTCACGTTTTCCTACCTTGCTTCTTTTCACGAAACATTTGAAGGACCTATAATAAGCACACACCATAAAATGAAGAGGCACAAATAGCAAATGAAAAATCAGGCCCAGAGAAAGAAGAACTAGAGCAGAAGGTCATATCCAGGCATAAAAGCAGAACAGAAATGAGCCGCTCGAGCTGAGTGTCAGGTTTGGTCGAGGATTCCCGGAGCAAGAAAAGGGGGGCATGTGCTAGGTTATTAGCTATCCCCTCCCCCTTTCCTGCTTGTCCCCCCAAAGCCCACGTTCCCTTAAGGGAGGTGCAGAGCATTGCCTAACACGTGACCCTAGAAGACATTTCTCACATGGGCTGTAAGCTTTCTATACCATCACCATTGTCTATATACCCGTGCTTAATAAAAGGCACAGAGCCAAAAGGAATGTAAATTTTAGCTGAATTAAAATCGAGGGAATGGATAACTTGGGTGGTGAAAAAAACGGTATGTGTAGGTGCCGGCTCTGAGAGGGCTGCATGTTTGTTTACCGGTTTATATCTCAGCAGCAAATAGCTAGGGATTCAGGAATCCTCACCTGTGCACTTCAGAAACATCACCCAATCACCTGGTACGGTTGCATCATTTTTTGGACTCATATGAAAATACTCGAAATGACGTTCCCTTGAAAATTCTGTTTGCTGAACTTTGTGATTCAGGCGTTGTTTTTTAGCATATTTAAGCGGTTCTCTACATGATTATATTTCTTAATTTAACGGGCCGGTGGGGAAATAATCACACTTTCTAAGCAAAAGGTTTGTTCCGTGTGTTTGTCGCTGACCCGCATGAAGACAGTGTATTGATTAAATATGTAATGAACATGAAGCTGGGGGGCGCGGTTCACACCAACAATGCAGTTCTCATTCTACTCGGGCCCAGGACCATGTCACGAACAGTCTGAACCTCGTCCAGGTCCAGGCCGAGGTGCTCCTGCCTGTTCCTGGGATTTTCCAGACCTTGCTTGTTCTGAGCCTCTGTGACTGGCCGTTCTGGGACCTGTTGGCTTGGCCCCGCCCCCAGGATTCCCCAACGGCCTCCTTGCTCACTGACCTATTTGGACCTACTTCTCCAGCTGAGCCCTTGGCGCGCGCTGCTCCTTGGGAACGGCCTGGGGTTCAGCCCTGAAGTCTGCAGAAAGGGTGCTCCTGTCTTCCCAAGCTCCCGCGAGCCCAGGGCAGCCTGTCCCAGTGTCTCTGTGTCCTCATCATTCTTGCGTGTGTGGTCACTGTTTATCTCTTTCCTTCCCTGAGCGAGTCAAAGAGTGACAAAACCTAACTGCTCCTCAGAGGCGTTTAACCAAATGAAAAGCTGGAGACTCTGTACATTCAACGCATCACTCATTCACTCATTCATTCATTTGTCGTCCGTTGTGTGCCAGACACTGAAAACACTTCGGTAAAAGTGACGCACGCTGTCCATCCTCACAGAGCTGAACTAATGGTAAGGGAGGCAGTGATTTTAAGGCAGCCCCTTGCATGTGTGAGTTCTGTATCATTCAGATACATAGTGGATGCAGTTGACGGGACGTTGAGGCCAGAGTGATATGACAGAAACGGTGTGTCCTTCACCGCTGCTACAGACTAACTGATCTAGCACAGCGGTTCCCAGACGGGGTGCTCTGGCCCCTGCGCCTGCCCCAGAGGTGGTTGGTGATTCTGGAGGCATTTTTGGATGTCACAGCCGGGAAGGCGCTATGCAGTGGTTCCGCATCAGAGACGCTGTTGAGTCTAAAATGCCAGCAGTACTGAGCTTGAGAGCCCCTCCCCACGTTTCGGAGAGAGCGGCTATCAGGAAAGCTTCCTGTAATCCGTTAGTGGTTATTAGAACTAATGGCTGACATTTATTATTATTAGCACTATTCTACACATGGAGAACGTGCCCAAGAAACATGCCATTGCTAACAGGTGGCGGAGTAGGGAGCTGAACCCAGCATGCCTGGCCCTTCACGCTTCCCCATCACGGACTGTGGGCATCTCTAACTCGGAGGCCAGGCTGGTCCTCCGCTCCCTAGGAAATGCTTTCGTGACCTGGTCAGCCCTCCGCGGGTGATGGGCTTCTGTCGGAAGCCTGAGGTTGGCGCGACAGTGTGTAATTCACCCCCAGCTTGGGAAAAGGGAGTTTAACATAACATTACACGTCAAGCTCTATCAGGTGTCCCACCTTTTGGCGTCTCTGGGACACACTGGAAGAAGCAGCGTTGTCTTGGGCCCCACATTAAATACACAAACACTAACGAAAACAAAAAATCCTCATCATGTTTTAAGTAAATGTACGATTTTGCGTTGGGCTGCACTCGTAGCCATCCTGGGCTGCGTGCGGCCTGTGGGCCGCAGCTTGGACGCCCCTGCCTAGGCCATGGTTAAGGGCTCTCCCGTGCGGGTGTGCTGCTGGCTCGTAACTCTCACCCGGTTCGCCACAGTCACCAGGAACCCTCCGTCCCGTCTGCCTGAGCTCTGATTGTGCCGACAGGGGGCACACCGCGAGGCTGCTGCGCGGCAGGACGGGCTAACAGGCCCCGGGGCCCTCCGCGGGCCTGCTCTCACGCCTCGGCTTTACTTTTCGCGATTTTACACTTCCGCTTCACTCAGGGCGTCTGGGCAGTTTGGGGTGAGCCTTTAGGATCAGGCTGTACTTGTGTCATCCATCCCTTTACTCGCGTTACGGGCCCGAACGGCTCGAGCCTGTCATTGGATCTCGTTCCTCCACCCGGCAATCTAGCCGAGAGAAGGTAATGGGACACCACGTCTGCCCACGTGATGGGGCAGAACACTTCTGTCTTCTCACCTGAGTGCAGCAGGCTCACGCCACCCAGAAGAATGAGAAGGTAACTCAGAATATGTGGGGTCCTGGCAGCCCAAGCGGATATCCTTATGAAGAGGAGGAAGTATGGGCCCCGCAAATTGCAGGTCAGTGCGGGTGAGGCCGGCGCGCTTTCGGTCCCAGTTTCGGGATGACTGGCTCTAAGAAACGTGTCTGTGAAGAAACTTGGCTGCTTCCTTGTGAGGCCCTTGGGGTATGTGTGGGGGCGGGCATCTTTCAAGGGCCCTGGTTTTTCCAGAGAGTAACTGCCCTAGAATTCACACCTGCTTGGCCCACGGCACATGCCCTTGTGCTCAGGGTCGGTGACACCTTCTAGAGGGTCAAATGTCAAGGCTGTTGATTTTGTTTTTTGTTACCTCTGTAGTATGAACCGTTGTCGTGCGGAGGTGAGGTTGGCAGGAGATCTGTGGCGGGTGAGCACCTTTTGCCCCGCTTGTCGCCTGCCCTGGCGTATCAACTGTCCCCCGTATGATTCAACAGAGGCACTTCGTTCATCGCCTCTCTGAGTTCCTGGGGTATGGCTGCCTGGGGGGGCGTTTTTCTTTTTTTCCTTTTTCTCCTTGTCCTTTAAAAGTTAAAGGGAAGTTAACTATCTTGAAGTGAGCGCTAATATAGTGGTAACAGCATCTGCCATTTATTGACTACAACGTGCCAGGCTGAGTCTGACAGCCTGAAATACCTTATCTCACATCACCTGCATGACACCCTCTTATTCCTTTACTCCCATTTTGCAGAGGAGAAGTTTGCATTGAGTAATGCAGGTTGGGGTACGTCATGTAGCTGGTAAGAAAGCTGCAAGGCTGGGATTTGAACTCAGGTTGGCTGGCACCAAGGCCCATGTGATGAGCCAGTTTCCTGCCCTGGGGACTCTTCCTGGGCTCGGGGCTGACCCGAGGGACCGCACGGGGGAAAGGGAGTGGAGCCTTTGTCCAGGAGACGGAGGGAGTATTTGTGTCTGAGTTTCCTCCGGCAGGTCATGCTTCTGGGTCTCACACGGGTTCTAGAAGGAGCATGCCGCTCCATGTAAACCGAAGTCACCCTCCAGACAGGTAATACAGTATTTCATGAATTTCACTTCTAAGGGCACACACTTAAAACATGTTCCCAGTGTTATAGAGCTCAGCCTCAACTCAGATACGATTTCCTACACTGCCCTTCTCTCATGAAGAGGTAAAAGGAAGCGAGTGTAGTCATGTGATCAGAGAAGTAGCAGGGCGAGTTATAATTTCTATCCAAAATTCTGTCATCAGAGGGACATTCCTCAGTAGTTCAGCTGTGCACAGACCGCAAACCTTTAGGGTAAAAGAGGAAATGCACATTCTTCTCAAATGGTCTCCGACACTTCTTGACTCTCACCTGCTTTTGATTCAGCTGTTATACCTGCAAAAATGTCACCTCATTCACTGGCAAAAGAAGGTTCTTGAGTTGGTTGCTAGGTCAGCGGTCACGTGTAGCCCACGCGAAGGCGCTTTATGTCATGTTCTGTCATTTCATCCTCACGACCCAAGAGGCAGGGGTAGTGCCGTCCCATTTTACAGATGATAAACTGAGCTAGAGAGAGGTCTGGGAACTAGCCCAGATCTCAGGAGCAGCGACAGAGCTAAACTCAGTCATAGGTCTAGAGAGGAAGCCAGTAATTCCACTTCTGCTTCCACAGCGTCTGCCTGGGCTCCAGACTAAGGAAGGAGAAATCTACAAGCACCTTGATTCTTTGCCTCTCTGCTAACAATCTGCATGCTCTGTTTTTCAACCCCAGCCTCGACTTAGGGCTATAAAAAATTTACGATAAGCCTTCTTTACTAGACATGGGAGATCCAGGAGCCCAGCCGCCCAGGTGCCTTGCACCTCCAAATGCCTCAGCGGGTCTTAGAAACCCGCCATTGTTTTCTAGTTTCATACCCCGAAATTCCTTCCACGCACCCTTTGCTCCAGCCACACGAGGTTACTCATCATCCCCTAGAGAGGCTTCGCCTTTTTAGGTAACACCGTTGTTGAGGATTTAATATGTGTAAGGCACCCTGTAAATATGGGGAAATCTAAAGAATAGGCATTCCACAGGCTGGTGGGATGGCAGGCAGAGGCTAAGATGTCTTTAGTGAAGATTTTAGTATGATAAGCACCGCCTCGCCCCCCACCCCCCAAAAAGAAAGAGAGATGCAGAAAAATTTCCGTGGGAACCCAGGAGAGGGGATGACTGATTCGGACTTGAGCTGGTTCTTGGCCGAGAGAGTTTGGAAGGTAGAGACGGTGCAAAGGGCGTTCTAGACCTTCCTGAAGCCAAGGCATCAAAGGCACCGGGAAGCTCTGAGCCCCTTCCCCACTCCTTGCCTTCTGCGTCTCTTCCCTGTGGCTGTTCCTGGTTTGTAGCCTTTATAAAAAACAGGTAAGAATAAGCAAAATGTTTGCGTCTGTCCTGTGAGCTCTTCTGGCAAAGGACTGGACCCGAGGAGAGGGTGTGGGAAGCCCTGATTGGGAGCTCCTTGGTCAGAAGCACAGGTTGGCTAGGTAGAGTCAGGGTTCAGTTGGATGGTAAAACACGCAGTTCGTATCTGGAAAGAACCGTAGAATTGTGTGGTGCGAAAACCCTGCCTGTGTTCAGCATGAGAGGTGTTGTGAGTAGAAATAGTAGAGAACTCTCAAAAACTACATTTATTTAAGCCCTGGCTGAGTAGCTCAGTTGGTTAGAGCAGCGTCACGATACGACAAGGTTGTGGATTCGATCCCCGGTCAGGGCACATATAAGAATCAACCGCTGAATGCATCAATAAGTAGGACAACAAACCCATGTTCCCCCCCCACCTTCTCTCTCCCTTCCTCTTTCTCTCTAAAATCAGCCAATTAAACAAAAAAACTAAATTCACTTAAAGAGGTACATTTCTTGCATTTTGAAGGCGTTAGCATATTATGGGCATCCTTAGGTACAGGGATGAAAGTTAACATCTAATTTCATGCCAAGTGTATTCATGTTGTGTCTGTGGTTTCTAATTATGTAAAGTCTAGGAAATTGTTAATTAGACAGTATGCTCAGTACTCTTAAGTGATTTTCATTTTGGAACACTTTATGCATGTTAATGATTCAACCTAGAATCTGTGAAGTAGACAGATTATTTTATAGTCTGAGTAGCTATACTCTTGAGAGCCTGTGATTTTTTTCTTAATGCAGCAAACTCAATAGTTTTTAAAGTGTGAGACTTCTTTATAACTAGAAAGGATCCTAGGTACCTCCCTTTAATGTGGCTAGACACACTTCCCTGCTCTCTGCTCTTACAGAACCTGCAAAAGTAATGCTTCCAACGTGGTTTGAGAGCCTGCTCGTTGAAGTTGGGGGGAATCTGGCACCAGGAGCTGAGCCAATTCTCTTATCTCCTCTGGGTCTCGGTGTCTCGGTTTGGGTGTCTTTTGCGAAAAGGAAACCTAGCTGGAGTTTCTCCTTGTTCCCTTTCAGGAGTACCTATTTCTCTACCCACACCTGAAAACGTTGGTGTTCCCCTTGGCTGATTCTGGTTTTCTTCAACTTCATTCCATGTGCTCTTCCTTGGACATAATTTTTAACTGAAGCAATGGGATAAATAGACAATGATACACTAATAAAATCAATTGATCGATCTTTAAAATACTTTCACTCATGGGGGATGCATCCTGGTGTGGGTGAGGCATTTAAATGGTGTCCCCTTCTATATCTAACCCACTGAGCGACACCAGGCTGGAATGGAAATTTCTTTCTTTCTTTTAAAGATTTTATTTATTTACTTTTAGAGAGAGAGGAAGGGAGGGAGAAAGAGAGGGAGAGAAACATCAGTATGTGAGGGATACATCAGTTGGTTGCCTCTCACACGCCCCCACCTGGGGGCCTGACCACAACTCAGACATGTGCCCTGATAGGGAATCAAACAGGTGACCTTTCGGTTTGCAGGCCAGCACCCAATCCACTGAGCGTGGCAGCCAGGGCTAGAATGTAAATTTTTAAGGGACAAAAGGTCTGTCTTGTTTTTGATGATAATCCTGGCGCCTAGCACAGTGCCGGGCAAATACTAGATAGTAGCTATTTGCTGAAGGAATGATGAACAGATACTTGCTGTTACAGAAAAGGAAACAAGGTTATGAAGAGAAATATTTTGCCTAAAGAATAGCTAATGTGTTTTAGGATAAGCAGAAATTATTTTTGTGTGCATGTTAAACTATTCCTATCACTATTATTGTCCATTAACAGAATCAAATTATACTTTGAATATAATCCGAAGAAAGTAGAATCCTCAGGCAGGGAGGTGTGGTACAAAGGTATAAAGTGAGCGTTTTCCCATGGGAGCCGATACACCTGCAGGTGTTAATAACAACAGGAAGGACAACCTTCAGGGATTAATAATTGCAGAGTGTTTCCTGACTGGGAAAACAGAAACCAAAGGTCCCTCGTCAGTTTATTGAGTATGTTACTTTCTCCTGGAGTTTCCGGGCAGGAGCAGGCACCAGAAGGCCTGGAGTTCCAAGGGGGCATCCAGGGCTGCCGTGGGGACCGCAGGCAGCAGCGCTTGTGTCCCCGGCTTCTGGAAGGGGACGGTTACCAGGACAAGAGCCAGAGCAGGGGACCTAGGAATCCCCTGGGGACCCTGGACGTGGTCCTTGGCCCCCATCACTCTAGGGACACTGCCACGCCACAGGCGACGGAAATGGAGGGCGGCGCTCAGGGTGCCCTGTGGGCTTGTCTTCCCCTGGAGTGTACCCTGTGCCCCTGTTGTTAAGTAGGAGTAAATTAAGTAACAATACCTGGATCCAAACAGACACAGTAATTTGAAGCTTGTGAAAATCAGATGTTGGAAGTGATTAAGTATTTAATATAGGCTTTACCATGACTAACAAATGGTTGTGTCCCATGGTATGACATCAGGTCATTCTTATCTAATTCAACTATTATTCCTGGGAGTTAGAAGTTGTTACAATTTCTATCTCACACCAGGAGAAACGGCCTAAGATGATTCGTGCAGCTGCTGAGAGGGATGCGTAAGACTGGAGCTTCTGGTTAAGCATCCCGTATTTTTTCCCCATGACTCCAGGCTACCAAGGAACTGATTTATGTACCCAAGTGACTCACATAAGCTCATCTCCCAGTATTTTAATCACTCATTTATTGATTCTTGCTCCAAACACTTGTTGAGCATCTGTTTTGCGGTGGTTTCCTCAGCAGTCACATGGGAAAAATAATAGTACCTCCCTGACGGGCAACAGATGCGAGGGCTGAGATAGGAATTGTAGCGCTCAGTGTGCAACACACCCGGACTCTTCGTTGTTATTTTCCTGATGGAGATATGTCAAAAGCATGGCTGGGGCATGTATAAAACGCACATGGGGGCGGCAACAGGGAACGGACTCCAAGGCTGAACCGCGGAGCTCACTGGTGACGCTTTTCAGCAGGGCGAGGGTGGTGGGGGGCGGGGGGCGGGGGGTGGGGGGCGGCAGCTGACAACGTGGTGACGGGGCTAGGAGTCGGGGGAGGGATGTTATTTTTCAAAGGTCCATTTCTTTAGTCCCCAAACAGAGCAGCGGTGGCACAGAAAGGTAGATGAAGACAATCCGTAAATGTAAGGAAGTGCACGGACTTGTTAGCCTGTTTGAAAAATGTAACACACTGGCCTATAATTGAGCATTATTAAGTATGCTGACCTGGCTATGGAACTGTCTTTGACCTTCTAAAACTGCATCATTCCTTAGTGGCTGCAGTGGTCAAAAATGAGAGGATTATTGATCCTCTCATTTGATGTTCACTAAGCCAGTATTTCGTAAACTCTCTTCTGTAGAATGCTGGTATGCTCTGGACGACTCACAGCGGTGGAAAATAGTTGACGTTTTTACAGAAGCCACCTGACAACAATAGCGATGGCGGATAAAGCAACATCTTTTTTTTTTTTTCATTCTGAATTTAAATTAGTTCGATATTTTCTTTAAAGTTTGAAGAAAACAGTTAACATATTGTGCATGTATATTTTACTTGATACTTTATCATCGCAAACATTTAAGGACCTGTGAGCTAAACAATGTAAAAGAAGCTAAATTAGGAGAAAGTTGAGAAAAGATTGTTGGTACTAGGGCAGAAAATAAATGCCGGTCTTGTTTCTACCGCCCATCAACTACGTGACTTTGGAAAATCAGTTCCCCACTATGGACCTCGGTTTCTTCTTCTTTTCCCTTTTCTCTATTTTGCCACACAGCCTTTTACAAGTGACTATATTTAATAGGCAAAACCCAGTCAGGCGGGGCCTGTGCTACCTTGGGCTCCAGGGAATCTGTTTGAAAACTGGGGCTCGCTGATCTCCAAGTCCCTTCTGCCCCCTCTGTCTTTGATCCTGGCTTGGAATTCTTAACCGCGTCGTCGGCGATTAGTGTGAGCTCTGCAGAGCAAGGCTGGCGCGGGCCGAGGTCTTCGTGTCTGTGGCCGTTAGATACCGAGCTGCACTGACTAGATACTTTTGGTATTCTTCTTGTACCTGTAGTAACTTTTTTGCGTATCTATTTTACTAAAAAGCTGCTTTCAATTACTTTGGGCATCATACAAAGAATTAATGATCAAACATTAACACAAGTCAAATGACTTTGACTTTCAAATTACTGAGGAGTGCAGGTTTCTATCGTTCTTGTTTCCTAAACTGAAAAGTAATTTTAAAGAGAATTCCAAGTGTGTATTGTATATTTTCTTTTGTTTGTTTAGATAACATCATCATGACAGGAACTGAAAATGCATGTTCTAACGATGCATCCTGAGAAATGATTATAATAAAAAGATACAGTATGTAAATATGACAGCTATCCAGCCTTAGACTCTATCAGGCCAGGGCAACTTTTTCCCTTTGCCCTCTTCTGACAAGAGGATATTTTCTTTTTTTTTTTTCCCTGCAGCTAAATAATACAACTTAGTTCTTTTATGTTTTTTTTTTTTTAATCGCTTTTGTTCCTATCGGACTCTTCCATCAGCGCTTTCTTCTGATATCAGAGCCGGTCACTCCAGGCCACCACTGGCCTACATTCAGTTCTGGGACACACTTTGAGGGATAGCGGGACAAATTCGAGAAGAGAATGACTGGACAGCCGAGGGGCTTGAAGCCATGTCATTTAAGAAAAGGCTGGGGAAAAATATTAGGCATGTAATCTGGGAAAGGCTAAAGGGAAGAAGCAGTTCAAGGGAACCGCCTGCGCAGTTTTGGACGGTGGTTATGTTAAGTGTGACTAAGGGTGTTCAGGACAGCCTGAGGAGCAGCATTAGACCCCGAGGTGGGGACATAGTTTGGAGCTGCCTGCAGCTGTGAGTGTTCTAGCTCAGCTGCAGGCCACAGGCATAGGCGGCAGACCGCCCGCCTCTCCGGGCGGCACCGGCAAGTGTTCACGGGACCTTTGCAGAGGGAGGCTCAAGGTTGTCATGTTAAACTTGAGTCCCTTCTCTACTTACCTGTCAAATGTCGGTGTGTAACATCGCTTCCCTTTTCTGCAGTTGAGTGGCATCTTAATTCTCTCAGTAGTTCCTTTACGTGTGAAACATCTTTTCTGTTTGTTGTTTAAAAGTAAATTCCTAACATTTATATTAAGCTGGGTGATTGAGAAGAAGCTTCTTCCATTATCTTCCTCCCTGGACTGTGAAATCACGACTTTATTATGAAACTGCAAACAGTAGGAACATTGGCCTCATGAAAGCTGAGAGAATAAAGGGTTTTATGATCTCATCGGAACCTTGACATGTGCATGCGCTGTGTGCATTGTCTTGTTCCACAATTTTCCCTGTAGAATTTTCCGTACCATTTAGATTCTGCAGAGTTTGCCTAAGAGCTTTGGTTATACTGACACTCACTTTCCTTTCATGCCAAATTTTAAAAATTACTTAGAGACTTTGAAATGAATATTTTAACTTCAAAAATTCCATTATATTATTTACATGATAAATATGTTAAGAAAAAAGAAATCCTTTCATTTTGAGTTCTTAATTTTAAGGCTTTCTGTTTGTTTTGGTTCATAATTCACTCCTCATGACCAAAATTTCTGAGCAGAGTTATATGAAAGAAAATGTTTATGTCAATCCAGTTAAAGGATTAACAAAAGGGTGTTCAATTAAATCTGCCTTTTCTGCAAATGTAGCCTTTGGAGTTCTTTTCATTAGGTCATTTACTTTGAGAAATTTAAAGTTTACGCATTTAATGAGAACTCCAACTTTTTCTAATACAAAACTGGCATGAAAGGTGGTTAGGAAATTTGGTATGCAAATTTAGATGCTCCACACATTTTAAATCAGCAAATACAGAAAAAGGTCTCCATCATTGAATTAACCTAGCCTTTCAAACAAAGTGGGAAGTTTATTGAGACATTCAAATACTTGGCTTTTCCATATAAACAACTCAATTAGAATTTTTCAATAACCTAATTTGAATTGACCACCACGAGGGGTCGATACCAAGATTCGTGGGTTATAAATACCAGGCAGAACTCAACTAACTGTGTGAGACGCCTGCTGGAGAGATACTGCCCTTCTTAGAACTCGGAGCCATGGCCCTGGCTGTAAACACCGAATGCACCTCAACTGAGTGGGACCTTCACTATCACTCCTCTTTTCAGATCTTTTAATTTTAAAAACTCTTTGGAAACAGTGTTTCCTCACCTGAAGATTGGGGCACAGTAGGAGCTCTTAGTAATTCTTCCAACTTTAAATTGATACGATTCTTGCCTTAGAGCTTAAAGATGGGGATGTGGGGGTAGGTTTTCCTCTTTACAATCTTATTAGGGCGTGTTCGATTACAATGAGATGGTCTCAGCATTTTTTCTGAACATCGAAGCAATATGCGCCCATCACTTCCTGTACCTTTTCGGCTCTTTGCACACACAGCCAGCGAGCCGAGCTTCACTCGTGGGCCTCGGGGCGCTCTCTCCGAGCCCTGGGGTCAGCTCTTGCCACGCGCGCCCCCTGTCTCCCAAGGGGTAAAACTAGCCCCGGCGAATCCCAACGCGGGTGCCCACCTCTTTCCGTTTCTGGAGAAACCACTCAGAGCGCATGCTCTTCTGACGACGGGTCTGGAGCGCCATTTTCATATGCTAGAGTCTGTCCCCTAATTAGGCTCGTCCGTGGGACACCCGGCATTAAAGTTGTTCAAAAACAGGCCCAGGGCCTCTGTGGAGGAGCCCCGCTCCCTGCGCGCTTCTGCCGAGACGGCCGAAGGACATTCTTTTGTTAATTTCCCGACAGGACAGGGGGCCCGCTCCAGTCGCCCTCACCCGTCTCCGCCCCCGGGGGGGCCTCGCCCGCCCCGCCCCGCCCCCTACTATAAAGGTGGGCATTTGTGATGGTTTTGCGCCCACACGGGCGGCCCAAATCAGAGTACGAGGGGGGCCGGATGGGAACGTTTTCTCGCGTGCGAACAAAGCACACGTTCTATCAGAGTCCACTCTGTGTAGAGGAAACCAGTACGAGAGCTGAGCTAGGAGGTAGCACTTTTGTTTTCATTTTTATTTTTTATACAGACGGACCTCCATCGGCGGTGGGGTGGGGGTTGGTTGGAAGATGAGCCAGAGGGGAGGCAGGGCACGGAGAGCTGAGGTCTGTGTGCGCGCGTGTGTGCAAGAGTTTAGAAGAACGTGGGTGCGTGGATGCAGAGAGCGGGGGACGCAGCGCATCCCAGCCGCTACCTCCCACCGCTTCATTCACAAGTTTCGGGTCCGGAGGCCGTGCCCGGCTCCTGCGGGCCCAGAGCCCCGCTTCGCTCACAGCAATTGGCGGACGGCAACAAAGCCTTAGCAACCGGCTCTTGATGACCCCGCGGGGCGCTTGGTGACGGGCGCCAGCCGCGCAGAGCCAGGAGCCGGCTGTCCCTTTAAGGGATGGCCGCGGAGCCGTGAAAGTGGAGGGGCAGCGGGAGGGCGGGGAGGAAGGTCTGGGGGCGGGCCCGGGGGGAGGAGGACGAGGAGGAGGAGGAGGAAGAGTTGCTGCTGAAAGGAGGCGGTGAAGGAGGAGTCGGGGCTGCCGCTGCCAGCCCCGGGCATCGGAGTCCTCCCCGCTGCCGCGCCGAGTAGCCACGGGCGCGATCGGGGCCAGAAGTCGGCTGCTCCATGATCACTCTGGGAGCCGGGAGGAGACTTTGCCCGGCCGTGCGAGCGGCTCTGCGTTTCCCAGGCCAGGCGGCGGCGGAGCAGCGGCGACAGCCGGGTCCCGGTCGGAGCGGCCACAGCCCGGGGCGTGTGCGTCCCGCGTGGAGCAGTCTCGGGTTCCCCACGGAATGTCCCCGGGGCGCCCGGCGCGCTGACCCCCCGGCCGCCTCCGCCTTCGGCGCCCGCTGCCTCTCGCGGACCGGCTCGCTGTTCGGGACTGCAGGCTCCCCGGCTCCAGGGCAGGGGGGAAGCCCCCGGGGGCGGGTGTCCTCAGCGGGCCACGACCCAGCCCTCCCCCGTGCGTATCTCGCTTAAGATGGCAGCGGAGTCAGGGGAACTAATCGGGGCTTGCGAGTTCATGAAAGGTGAGGAGCAGCCGCCCCGCCTCCTCCGATCCCCCTGGGCCCCCACTCCTCACTTGTCGCCCCTACGACCCAACCGCTACCCGGGCTTCTCCGGGGCCCCGGGGTCTTGCAGCTGGCGCGCGCGCGCTCAGCCTCCCTCGCCACCGTCCTCTCCCCCAGGACCCCCTGCTTCCGGCTTCTCTGTCTTTCTTGCGTCCCTCGTTCCCTCCGCAGCTCCCTCGGATGGCCTCCCCGCGGGTCACGGGACAGCGCCGGCTTCTGCCCGGCTCCCGCACGCAGCCGCTCGGAGGCGCGGGGCGGGCGGGGGGGGGGCGCGGGGGCTGCTGCACCGGAGGATCCTTTAGGTCGTCTTTATCTCAGTCTTACCGGCCTCGGTGTTCGGGACCCCCCCGCCCCCCGCCCTCCATCACACCCCGCTGTCTCTCCTCCCTTCCTCTTCTCAATTCCCCGAGCCGTAGGGGAAGGCTCGCCTCTCTTCCCCTTCCGCAGTGGCTGGAGATTTCTGAACCCAACTTGCATCTCCAGTTCTACGGGTCCCCCGGCTTCCAGGCGCCCCCCCTCGACTTCTGAGCGCTCCCTCGGCTTCTTCGCGCTCCGGCTGGCTGGAACCGAGGGTGCCGGGGCGCTCTGCCCCGCGTCGAGCCCCTCCTCACTCGGGTCCTCTGCGCGCCTCTCCGACTGCTGTGCTCTTCTCGCGTCTCCGTCCCTTTCTGGGAGAGATCAGGTTTCTGCAAGAATCCCACGTGTGAATGGTCCTTAAATAATGGGTCGCCTTGGTTATTTTGATCTTCCGTGTATTGTCACCACCCCCACCTCCAGCTTCCCCCCTTCTCACATGTTTTCTCCCATCTTTTAAACTTGTCTTTCAGATCGGTTATATTTTGCTACTTTAAGGAATAGACCAAAAAGCACAGTAAATATCCACTATTTCTCCATCGATGAGGAGCTGGTCTATGAAAAGTAAGTTTGTATTTTTTTGTCTCTTTCTCAACCATTTATCTTATGGGCTCTTTGATGAAGAAACACTATGCACCGTTAGCCGTTTTATCCACTTTCCCCTGTGGTGCAAGTGTAAAAATGCCAATTTTGCAAGGCTCAGGTGCTTGGGGAGAGGCGCAGGGAAGGTGCACGGGATTCGAACCTGTCCACACCTCAGGCCTTTTGGACCTCTGTGTGTGTTAGTTCTTCTGGCCCCCAGGGCAGCCTTGCAGTTGTGGACGGCTAACCCTCCCGGAGCAGGACCAGGGAGAGAGCCCTCTGTCCTTGACAGACTCTAATGGCCTGTGAGTCGCCTCTTCAGTGGCCTGTGAGTCGCCGGGTGTGTGTGGATCAGCCTCGGAGTCCAGGCAGTGGGCGTGTTCCGGGGGCTCCAGCCTTGGCGGTGCACAGGCTGCTGTTGGTGCTCAGCACGGTTTTGTTTGTGTGGCATGTTGTTTTGGAAAATGGGACGCACAAAGCTGGATTCAAGTTTTTTCCCTGTGAGGAAGATGACTTTACCCGTGTGACAAGTGTTCTCCTTGGGTGCTCCGAGCCTGGCAGGGTCGTTTCCCTCCCCTGCACCCCGGGGTGGTGCAGGAGTGTGGTTTACTCTCCTTGGTTACTTTGCTTTTCTGGGATTTGGATTCGAGAGAGTAAGATAAGAGTGTGGAACTGTTTTCTGCGGAGGACCGTTGGTCTGCAGGCAAAAGGTATCTTAATACTCAATAGGAAGTATAGTAAAAATTTAATTAGAGCCAAATCTCTATTCAATAAAAGCAACAGATAATAAGGAACAAGAAGGCTGAATTGACTTGATTATGTCCTTTTATTGAAAGAGCTGATGTTTCAGAGTAGTCTAATATATTCTAACAAACATTTAATTTTACCTTCTTGCTTTATCTAAATGTGCAATTCGAGGAAGCGAATTAAATGAACCGTAGTCACTCTAGTTAGCTTCCTAGGACTTGTCCTGGTTAAAGGGACTTGGGCGGTTCGAGCATTGGTGGGCCCCGCCAGGCATCCCAAGAGTGAGTATCCTCGAGCTTATCTTACATGATGGAAAACAATCTTTGATTGTCACTTCTTCCTCGGGACTCTTGAAACTGATGTCTTGGGGACATTCTCCCCGGGGAGCAAGGCGCTCCTTGAGTGGCTGAAGTGAAAGTGGTCATGAAAGGGCCCTTTGCCGCGGCTCTGAAGCCCCGAGCGGCTGCGGGAAAGGTTTGAGCCCCAGGTGTCAGGTTACAGCTGGGCCCCGGAGGGAGACCGAGGGAGCACTCTGGGGCCCGACGCCTGACCCCCTGCACCTGTGTGACGTCACTGCCTGCAGGGTTTACTGAGAGCTCGCTAGCTCTGTTGTTGGGAACGGGCACTGGGGGCATTGGTGTGGCTTTCTTTTGGCGGGCTCCGGAGTCCGAGGGTCGGGATGGCGTCTGTGCCATCCCGTCCAGTCCTGCGGTGGCTCACGTGCTCGAGGTTGTTCACAGGAACATGCTCCAGCCACTGAGGTCTGAGTTGCTGCTCTTGGATGGTAGATCCGGCAGAGAATTACATGTAGCCGGAGCTCGACGGTTTTTTGGTTGCCTCTCGTACACACTCCGACTGGGGACCGAACCCACAACCCGGGCCCGTGCCCTGACTGGGAGTTGAACCGGCGACCTTTCTCTTTGCGCCATGACGAGCCCCACGGGTCGGGACGATGAGGACCACGTTTGGTGTGATTTTTAGGTGGGCATTCCAGGATAGGACTACCAGTCACACTCCTCTAATATTTATTACCAGTGTCTTATAAAGATAGACTGGTCTGGAGACTGTCCGTTTATACCGTGAGTTTTGATGTGGTTGGCATCTAGGATGAGGCCTTCGGTCTGGCAGAGCCTGTCCTCTGGCCTCGACTTGCCCAACGGCCATGGCACAGCGGTGGCTGTGTTGCTGACCCCCAACAGCTCTGTCTGACCCAGCAGACCACGCAGGGCTGGATGGTGCCAGTGCAGCGAATGCGCACGCGCCTTCAAGGAGCTCCAGGCCTGGCGGGAGAATGGCAGGGCCGCAGTGAGCCCTGGGCTCCGAGGGGCTCCCCGGCGGGTGGGCGCAGGTCTGGGTGAGGGGCTCATGGGGCAGTTGAGGTTGGCTTGGAGGCGGCGGAGTCTCACCAGGCCTGGGTGTGAGGGGAGAGCTGCCAGAAGGGAGCAGAGCCGGGGTGCAGGGGGTGCTCTGCGGCTCCGTGGGCGCTCGGGGACTGCTAAGTCCTCCAGTTTGCCCGGCGTGTATACAGGGCAAGTGGGGATGTGCAATCTGAAGCCGGGAGGTCAGCTGGAGACAGATTGAGTGTCAGCGCGAGGAGCCGCGGCGTCCTGGAACGCTGTGGGAGGCTCCTGAGGGCCGTGGGGGCACGGTAAGCCTGAGTCTGTGCTCCGAATAATCGCGAACGTTACGGAGCATTTAAATGCGTGCCAGCTGCTGTCCGTCGTAGGTGCTTCACTTGCACTGCAGCCCCAGGAGGCAGGTACGATGATCATGCTTCATGTGCATGTGACGAGGGGCCTTGCCCAAAGCCACGGAAGTACGAGGTAGTGGGGCTGGAATAGGTAGCCAAGCTCTCTGGTGCTGGAGGACATTTATCCTTTCTCAACGTATTAATACCCTAGATGGATTCAACAAGAGGTAGAAGCCCACTTAGAAGAATGTTAGGATGTTTGGGGTGAAGAAATCAAGGCCTCGGTTAGGGTTGGTGGCAGTGGTGGCGGTGGCGAGGAGGGGCCCGAATCCGTGGGCTTGGCAGCAGGTCAGGCGGGCGGGAGGGTGGGGTGCTGAGGAGCAGGAGGGGTGGAAGCAGTCCCCACGGCAGCGGGGATCGCGGCGAGCCTGCCGGAGCCGTTACCTGAAGCCTTTGAAAGGGAACCTTTCACAGGGCAAGGGGTGCAAGCGCCGGCCTCGGCGCGAGGACCAGGCGTTCCGTTTCGGTTACGTTGACTGTAAGGAATTTCAGGGCTATCCCGTAAACGTGAAGTTCTTCTGTGGGGCAGTTTCCCCCAAAGTAACGGCAGTGCAGTGAGAATGGTGAGAAGTCTGGGGAGAAAGAAAGAGAAGACATCAAGGTCTGAACGCCATCGGCGGGGCCCGGGTGACAGCAGAAAGGGCCGAGGACAGAAACACTGGAGTCCCTGACGTGTCAGCGCCCCTTCTTCCGGAGAACGGGAGGGGCTGCAAAGCCCCGGGAAGGGCATGAGGTAGGGACCTGGGCTCTGGCCATGGAGGGCGGCTTGTGGCGAGGACAATCTCGGCCGTCCTATCATAACGTACCTGTCTGTCTCCAAGGAGAGGGGACACATGATCACCCAGCCCCCAGACAGCCCCGGGCCTGTGTCCTTATCTGCCCAGTGCTGAATGCAGGGCTGCCTGTCTGGCTTCCTTGGTCACCTCGGAAATGCAGCTGTTATTTTCTGAATCTGGAAGTAGACGCCTTAAACAGGAGGCTGTGGGCGTTCCGGTGAGAGCTGTGTTTCGTGCAGATTGTCATTCGGGACGATAGTGCCCAGGCTTCAGCGGGCAGCCTCCCGAGAAGCCGGCGGAGAAAATTTCGCCCAGTGGCCTCAGGAGGGAAGGAAGGCTCTTTGTTAGACGTGCAAGTCTGAATGCTCTGCTCGCTTTATAAATAGAACTTACCATGTTAGTACAGAGGCCTGAGCAGCTTTACTAAAATGTGGCCGATAAGAGAGCATGCGTTATATCCCTGGGTTATGATTTCACAGAGCAGAATTAAAATCAGAGTATAATCTAACCCACTTGTGGGACAAAAGGTCCCATGAAAAGGGAACCTTTCAAAGATTTCTCTGTGTCTGATTCAGCTGCCGCTAAGGCCCGACTCTCCAGAAAGGACAGTTCTCAGGTTTGGGAAGAGGGCCTGTAATCCACATGCAGGCTTACTCTTTATAACTTGGCTCACATTTTTTTGGCCGCAAAGTGTGCAAAATCAAATACGCGGATCGTCATACCCTTCCCGCGCCCGCTGTGGCGACGCTGGTGCGGGGAGGCGGGTCTGCTGCGGGGAGGCGGGTCTGCCGCGAAGGGCGGGGGAGGGCTGTTCACGTCCAGCCGTGCCTGCATTCGCCTCTTCCCTCCCTGGCTTTGCGGAGGGCAGGGCTGCCCAGGCAGCGGGGAGCGCCCCGTGGTCACGGTCTGGGGACCGACGAGGAGCAGGCGCTGAAGCGGGTTGGAGAATTTCACCCACGTTGTAAGCACCGAGGAAGGGGCCGCCTCTGTGAGGACTCGGTAGCTCGTGTGCAGATGTAAATAATGTAAAACGTTCAGTTTTCATTTACACTTTATTAAAGCAGCCCGATATGACCGCCAGGGACTTTGGATAAATAATTTATGGAAGAATGATTTCTTTTCTGGGGTCGGTAGCGTAGGTTTGAGTCAAAATGTGAACCTGGGGCATCTTGGAAATACAGAGACACTTCTCTTGCCTGGAAATGTGTGTGGGAATGGAGTATATTTAGGTGAGGTAAAAGTGAGAAGAAACCTTTTCCCTTTTTAAGTTAATTTTTATTTATATATAGTCTAAAAAATTTCTTAAACTTTTAAATTTGATTTTAGGGAGGGAGGGACGGGGGGGGGGGAGAGAGAGAGACAGACAGACAGACATCGATTTGTTGTTCCACTTACTGATGCATTTGTTGGTTGTTTCTTACATGTGCCCTGGCCGGGATTGACCCCTCACCTTTGGTGTATCGGGATGACGCTCTAACAACTGAGCACCTGTTCAGGGCTTAATTTTTATTTCAAATTGAATATGTGGCAAGTAGGTTGCTTTAATGGAAAGGAGCATGCACTTCAGCACCCGCTCACACACCCCTGTGCGTGAGCTCCGGGCCCTCCCTGGGCAGCCCGCCCCCTGCAGATCACTGGGGTGTAGGCGGAAGAGGGGGTTTGGTTGAATTCAGAGACGCATCGCAGCACGTAAAGCCCTGTGCCAGGCGGCATTCTCTGTGCTTTGCACCCATTAAGTCAGTTAATCTTCAGAACAGCCCTTGGAGTTAGGTGCTATTATTGTGACCACTTTACAGATGAGGAAACTGAGTCCCATAGAGCGTAAGTAGAGCCTGCGGTCATTGAGCTGGAGAGTGGCTGAGCTGGGATTCACACTGCAGGCAGTGGGCCGGGGAGACCACACTCTTAGGCTTCCAGCAAGTTCCCAGTTGCCCTGAGCGGGAGGCTTTGCCCTTCCCTCTGCGCCTGGACCTTCCAACTTGGGCAGCGATGGCTTTGGTGAGAAACGTGGAGCTGACTGTGTGCAGAGACGTCATGTGCTGGCTGTACCCGGAAATGTGTGGCGGTAACTCAAGATTTTTTTTTTTTATGGCTACACTTTTGTGAGTATAATTTTACTCTTTCTCCTTGCAGTGGACTGTTGAGAGAGGGACAGAAAGAGAGAGAGAGTAAATTGAGTTAATTATCATCATATATTAATAGGACGATTGAAGACAAAAGGAGCCAGTTTTCATAAGCCTCCGAGAACTGCTTTTGCAGGCCGATGAAATAACCTCGCTGCTTGTAGCTGGTTTAACGTAAGATGTAACGGTTTCTGTATAGGATCTTCCTAAAAAACTCAGAAAATTCTTTGGATTTTAAAACATGGTAGGTTTATACTTTCCTCCCCCTTTCTCCTTCCTTCTACCCTAGCCTGGCCAAAATCGCCCAGTATTGTTCAGGGCCGCTTTGTCCACGCTGTGTCACGCACCTGAGGTTTAGGCCTGTGCTTGCGTGCGGGTGCGTGTGAGTCTCTGTGTACATGACTAACAGCACTGGTCTAGTGATGAGGAAGTAGACATATCTGTGCACATTGCCCAGTTTTGTGACCCACTGGAGTCCAATGCTCCCGTCTAGATCTTGACTTATTTAAACACTGGCTGCGCTGACCTCTTTGGCATTCGCAGTGGGCCACTCATCTTTGCTATCAGCTCCTTCAGTTTGCTGGAGATAAACTCGGTGAAAATGCAAGTCTTAACTGAGGCGCTAAGGACTCGGTTCAGGAGGGTGAGTCTCTTTATCAGGCAGCCTGACAGAGGTCCAAATGGGCCACCAGGAGTCCAGCAGGGAGCTGTCCCCGCCCATCCCTGCAGGGCCAGTCCCCGCAGGCAGGTTTATTTTGTTTGAAGTAAGCTCCTGGGACGTGAGCTGTTCTCCTCTGTAAGTTCATAAACACATTCCGTAGCCAGCAGTCAGTGACTTTTACTGAGCCGCAGCTGAATACACCTTTGTGACTGAAAAAAGGAAAACAAACACATTAACATTTTTATGGGAAATGAAAAAAGCATCACTTAAGCCTCATAAGCAGTCGCAAGCTGCTGTGGAAGGAACGAACATTAAGTTGGGATAGATTTTGGTACCGAGCACTCTGCCAGTGCTCTGGGGACACACAAAGACAGGGGGAGGAAGCAGACGCAAATACAGGGCAATAAATAATGACAAAAGCTGCAAATGCGCAGTGAGGGGTCCGGGGAAGGAAGTGGTTATTACTGCCAGGGAGATGGAGCCTCACAGTGACGTCTGAGCGAGCTTTGCGAGGGTGTGGAAGAGCAAAGAGTATATTTTATGATGTCCTCAAGAACAAGTGCTACCTGATTTTGCTTACTATTAATAGTGGCCCGCCAGCCAGGACAGTGCCGGGGGCACAGATTTCAGCTGAATGAAGGAGTGTGTGAACGAGGAAGGACAGAGGGAAAGAAAGACATTTCAGTGTTTGGGACCAGCAAGATTCTGTCAGGTCAGGTCAGGCGAAATGTTTGAATGCAGGGGGTGCACTGGCGAGGCTGGACATGTTTTTGCGGGGGACTGGGTTACGAGGGGGCATTTGGATCTCAGTTCTGCTGGTCTGTGAATGGCAGAGAGACCCACCAGAGCTGCGCTTTTGGACAGTGCTCCTGGGGCCAGCAGTGGGGTATGCCAGGTCCTAGCAATGGACCTGAAAGGCCAGGTTGGGGAGGGGCTCGGAAGGATGGGTTGACCAGATGAACGGAGAGGAAGAGGAGGAGGAGGAGGAGGAGGAGGAGGAGGAGGAGGAGGAGGAGGAGGAGGAGGAGGAATTGAAGGTAAATTCAAAGTTTCTGGCTTAAAATCAGAAGGAGAAGCTGCTTCTTGTTGCTTTGTTTTATTTTGGGGAGGGGAAGACAAAATAAAAAGGGGGGTCTCTTATGAAAGTAATAGAGGATCTTCATCTTTTGGGATCTTTAGGCAGAAAATAAACAATGCCCATCCTGGATATTTAGATACTTCCTTGTTCAAAGTCTGGGGAGGTGGGTGGGACGTCTGACCTCTGGTTCCTTATTGGCTCACTGATGCAGCTGGGCTTTCTGCACTTCAGTGTGGAATTCAGTTTCTTAACAAATATATTTTTAAGCATTAGGTTTCATTTAATTAAAATTTGATTTTATTAGTGATAAAAAAGAAAAAGATAAAAAAAAGGAAAAAAACAATACACAAGCCCTGGCCAGGTAGCTCAGTTGGTTGGAGTGTTGTCTTGATACACCAAGGTTGCAGGTTCAATCCTCAGTCAGGACACATACAAGAAGCAATCAGTGAATGCATAAATAAGTGGAACAACAAATTGATATTTCTCTCTCTCTCTCTGTTCTTGCCTCTCTTTCTCTCCGTCTTTAAGCTCAATAAATAAAAATTTAAAAAAAAGAAAACAAATTTATAAAATGATTTGATTAGTCAGCTAAATACTTTCAGGACCACCAAAGACTCAGCTGTTGCTCTATTTATGGAAAGTGCATAATATTCCCAGTCCCCAGCCACCTGGAAACATCTGGTACGTGGTCAAAATTATTTGTGACTGACAGTGAATTCTTTATAGAAAACAGCGTGTGTGAACTATAGATTTTGCATAAAGTATTTCATTTATGTATTAACATAATATTTTTGTCTTAAGGATGTTCACATCCTATTGATGGACTGAAGGATTTGCTTGTTTGGACTTGTTCTTTTGTTAAAACATTTAATTTTCTTTGGAGAACCAGAAAAAATGGTTGATTTCAGATTTGCTGTCTTCAATGGCTGCACTCCACTCACGCATTCACTCAGCCTGTCTAGGACGCAGCACGTTAGGGAGGCAGCGTCTACAAGGATCTGGGGACTCCCCTCTAGAAATATCCAAGTATATTTCAAATATTCAGATATCAAAAATTTCAATATCAAGTACCAAGGCTTTACAATTTATGGGAACCTTTCAGAAGTGGATCTATATTTCCGCCTTTTTGAAGAATTTATTGATCGGCTGTTTTCCCTGTTGTTAGGAATACCTGGGTTGTACAGTTTCACTGTAATTCAGGGGCAGCTTTAGAGGCGCCTAAAGAATAAGGGGCCCTCTGATTATGTAGCCGATGGTATCTGTTTGCTACACATCTTGTGTCATGCGGTTGTTTTACTTTATTGCCAGTTTTTATTGATGATTGACGACAGGGGTCCCCCTTATCTGCGGTTTTGCCTTCCTTGGTTTCAGTTACCTGTGGTTAACCGCGGTCCAAAAATATTAAATGGAAAATTCCAGAAATAGAGAATTCATAGGTTTTAAGTTTCTCGCTGCTCTGAGTCGCGTGATCAAGTCCCGTGCCATCCCTCTCTCTCGTCCAGAATGTGAATCATCCCTTTGTCCGCGTTGTGAACACACTACTTGCCGCTGGTCACTTAACAGCCCTCTCAGTTATCAGATCGACTGTCACGGTGTCACCGGGCTTGTGTTCAAGTCACCCTTACTTTACTTAATAATGGCCCCAGAAGCATGCCTATAACTTTCATTACAGTGTCTTGTTGAATTGTTCTATTTTACTACCGTTAAACTCTTACTGTGTCTAATGTGTAAAATAAACTTCATCGCAGGGGTGTAGGTATAGGAAAAACCTCATATCTACGAGGTTCGATACTGTCGGCACTTTCAGGCACCTACTGGGAGTCGTGGGACGTATCCCCTGTGGAGAACGGGACAACTGTGCCGCCTGAGTGACGGACTTTCTGGGGGGTTTGTTGGTATCACTGTCGGTGCGCCAGCCACTGTCTGTGTGATGCGCCGAATACACTCTGGGCATGGAAATCAGACATCACATTTTGTTAGCCTTTGGTGCAACGTAAGACTAAATAGACTGAATGAGACTGAGACTCTCTTAGAAACTCAGGCAAAGGGCGTGGGTTTTATGGCAGACTTCAGAAAAAACAGGACGACTTTGTGTTTTGGGGCTTATTTGTGATTCTCCTTTATATTCCAGATGAGATTTCTGAACTGTGTAACTGATTTACTTCCTCCCTTCCCTCCTTCCTTTTACTTTATCTGTATTGTTGACACTATAGCAGATGTCCCCCTTCCCCCCCTTCGCCCCCCCCCCCAGCCCCCCCCCCCCCCGCTTCCCTTTGGCCATCACCGCACTGTTCTCTGTGCCCATGAGTTACTCATATATGTTCTTTGGCTCATCCCTTCACCTTATTCTATACATTTCTATATGCTTCTTGTGCTGTACATTTCTCTTTCTTTTAAGAGAGTATAGAGTTAAGATAGCGTTTTCATTAATCCTAGCAGCCAATGTATTGAATCTCTGCAGCTGAATTAATCTGGAATGTTAGAAACATTTTTTTTTTTTTCTGAGTGTGAGACAAAAACAACTATTAGCCAGGTCTCCTCTGGACGCTGTGGACGGTGGGCTTGTAGAACAGCGCCTCTCCCTCGAGCCCAAAACCGTGCGGCTCTGCGGGCCTCCAGCCCCCCAAACCCCGAAGGCCATGGCCGATTGCCGCTCGGCAGCTCTCTCGGGCAGAGGGAAGGGGCTCCTAAGTCAAAGGCAGTTGGGCCATGCATATAGTTGGGGGCAGGCTCTTTAGCTGGGGGGTTGGGTCCGATCCAGCCACATTTGGAGCAAGCCAGCACCCCAGGTGCAGGCTGTGGGGGGTCCTGTGCGCGGGAGCTCCTACCTTCCCCTGCACGGGAGGCGGCCGATCTCGCAGGCTCCACAGCTCGGAGCCCAGTGGGTGGCGGGAGACCGTTAAACCAATATTTAGACACTGGGTTATTTCTAAGTGCTCAGAAGGGAAGACCTAATTGTTCTTTGGAAACACCTAACAACAGAGCCTGGCCTGCGAGCTGGGCGGGCTGTGTCGGGGTGGGTGGGGGCGCGTGGACCCGCAGTGGGATCTGGGACGCATTTCTGTGTGATGGGAGCTGAGGCCTACGCCTAAGTAGGAGTTTTCTAGGCCGGGGAGGGTGAGATGCCACAGGCCTGCGGCAGGAACGAAACCAGATCGTTTGGCTGGAGTTTACTAGTGCAAAATGGTGGAAATGGTACAAAATGAGGCCCCAAAGGGGTAGGTGGGGGCTGTACCACCCCGGGCCTCACGGGTGTGTTTTAGGGTCTTGGTTTTAATTCCAAGAGCTTAGAGAGGCCATGGGATCACCTCCATGGCTTAGAGCACTTGCTTTCCTTTCCAGAGCCTCAGTGGTTCTGCAAGGTGTGAGGAGGGCGAATCTGTTATACACGGGGTCGGGGGGTGGGGGAGGGCACCACCCCGTCCTCTGCCAGCGCCACATGCATGATGCCCTGGTGCCTCCCAGACCTGCTTTGACAGAGCGTTTAGTTCACTCGGCTGGAGAATGCGTCTGTGGGAGTGAATTTAATCTTGCCCGTGCATTCCTGAACTCCTCTCTTCTGTTTTCTTTAATCTGAGCCTGCAAGGGGGGTGTCGTTGATGGACTTGCTCCGAAGAGGGAAGCCACAGAATTGCAGACCCTGGTGCAGGGAGCCTCCCCGAGGCCGTCTAGTCTGTCGCTGAGCTTTCAAGGCCGGAGCCGTTCTACAGGAGCGGCAGCTGAAGCCGTCTGTGGCCCTGCTTCTTGCCCCGGGTTACGAGACGTCCAGCCCTGTAGAGATACTGTTTTATAAGAATCTCTTTGGGCCAGACTGAGGACAGTTGCTGGGAAGCACGATCGTAAATGCTGCAGAGAGAGACAGTTCTGCGCTGGGAATCAAGGAGGGCACGTAGGTTGGAGTGCAGGGGGCGGGAGAAAGCAAGGCGGGCACTGGGTTACAGAGCGGTTAAGATTATGTGGCTTGAGGGTGGTTTTGCTTATTTCAAAGGTGGGTTAATCTAGATATGCGAGAAAAATGGACCGGGCTGGCTTCGGGCAAAGATAAACCTCTTGCTAAAAAAGTTACGTGCCTGGGATGTGACCACCTGCCAGGACCTGCCCATTTAGGAATTTCTGATCAGGCCACCCTGTGGGGTTACCTTCCCTAGGGCCCCCTTTGCACCCTCAGTACTAAGAGGAGGAGGGTCCTCCATAGCCCCGGTGTCGTGTTCTCGGGTTTTCCTGAACACCGAGGTGAGGCACCGGGGGACAGGAGTGGGGTCTCTTCTTCCTCTGAGATCTCAGCAAGCGCCACACGTGATGTGGGTAAGTAACCGGTAATGATGTCCAGCTTCCCACCTTGCGAAGCGGTTTTCCGGCCTGTGCGTTTGTCCTCCAGCTGCGCAGAAAGCAGTGAGTTTCCGGGAGGAAGCTGGGAGGCCCTCCCGCTTCCTGAGGAGACCCCCAAAGGGAGATGCCTGCTGGGCGGGGACCCAGCCCCGGGGCCAGAGGTCCTGGGGAGGCGCTCGGACCATCGGCTGCGTCGTGCAGTGTAGACGACCAGAGTCGTCGACGTAAGAAACGCCCGGACCTGCAGAGAACTGTTGTAAGAGTTCATCTCAGCCAAGCCGGTGGCGCACGCCGCCGGGGAGCAGGATCGCAAGTGCTCTGGAGAGGGCTGGTTTCGCAGCTCTTCTGTGTTGGAATTAAGGCGGGAGTACCCGGGGGTGGGAGGAGGCAGGGCGGGGATTGGGTTACAGGACAGTGAACAAGATCATGTGCTCTCTTGGGGGTTACTACCCCCTCCGAGGGGTCGTGCTTCTGGTGTTTCAAAGGTGTGTTAACCCAGATGCGCAAGAACAGTGGACAGGGCTGGCTTACAACCTTTCACTAAAGAGGCCATAGGCCTGAGGCACGACTGCGCACCCTGAGCTGCCCCGTTAGGGATTTATGATCAGATCACCACCCTGTGGGGTAACTGTCTGTAGGCAGGGGGGTCCAACCTTTCAGTGTCTCTGGGCCCCACTGGAAGAAGAGGAGTTGTCTAGGGCGACGCATCAAATACACAAACGCTAACAAAAACTGATGAGTGAAAAAAAGGCTTTATGTAAACCTATGATTTTGTGTTGTGCTTCACTCATAGCCATGCTGGGCCACCTGCGGGCTGCGGGCTGCGGGCTGCGGGCTGGACACCCCTGCTAAGAGCTCTTTTCTCTTCCACATTATGATATATAAATTATAGAGGATAAGATAGAATCGTCTAGAAGGTAAACAATGGCCAGAAATGTGATGTGCTATGATGTGACATAATATAAACGGTAGCGAGTATATAATAAACTCTCGGATGAGAACTTTGGGCGCTCTCTAATTCAGCAGCTTCATTTGATGGATGAGGACGTGGGGTCCCGGAGAAGCTGAGATATCGGCCCAGAGGCCCTGAGCGACCCAGGAGGGAGTGGGCCCCCTGCTTCCCAGTGGCCTTTAGTTTTCCCTCGGATTCCCTGGCAGATGTGGAGCTGGGCAGCTTCCTGGTCGTGCAGCCTGCACTCTGTTTCCCGGAAGCCAGCGTCTGTGAGACTGTGCTCCATTATACTGTAAGGCCTTGAGCAAAATCTCGGACTGTACTTTGATCTTAGATTAGTGTTTGCTGAGCAAGTTCGGACTCTTTGGAACTTGACTATTGTGAGTTTCAGCCCCGTAGAGGAGCTTTATCACCTGCCCGGAGGGTTACTGATAATGCTTCAGTGATAGGGAAAATATTTGGGGGCGCGTGTAGTCCAGAGGGCTCTGCTGATGAGTTTCACCCAAATTTTATATGTACAGACATACAGACACACCATCTCATGGGGCAGTGGTGGCTGCTGTTACTAGTCACTTATCACACTGGGTTCGCATATTTCCTTGTCGTCTCTTTGGGTGGTGAGCTGCTTGTAGGCGAAGGAGTGGTGCTTAGCAGGCTTTCGGGAAAGAACGAGTGAGTGAATCAATGGACCAAAAAAGTGTCAGCAGTGCTGGTAAAACACTGAAGAGTTGGCATGCCTTAGTTTTCATCCTGTTTATTATAATGCAGTTAAGATTATTTTTTGTATTGTCGGCACTCTTAGATTCCTATGTTCACGGGCCCCTGAAACCCATATACTTTTATTAAGCAATGTCACCCCAATAAATTCAGTTTAGAAATATCTTAACTGGTACTGCCTGGCTCGGAGGCGGCAGTCATACATGTCGCTGAATGAATGAGTGTTGCTTGGAATGCAGCTCTTCTTTTGGCTGAGCGGAACATTTCAGATGCACCTTCTGATGTGTAAAAAAAGGTACTCCAGTGCTTTAAGCAATGATTCCTCCAGGAGTGGACCCTCTGCAATGAGAGTTGGTTCCGCAAAACCCACAGGAAATCCAGCAGGTAAGGGACGCGTGTTCATTGATTCATTCCTGAGAAGGGGGGGCGGAGGGCACTCTGAAATGATGACACATAAGGGGTCCGTGGTTTTCCTGCTCAGATGAGAGCGGCTTGCCCTTCTCTCCTGCAGCTGAGAGGAGGCGGGGGCCTTGCGAGGCTGTGGCTCTGGAGGCCTCTCCTGGGAAGCGCCAGGAGGGAGGAGACGCCGCCCAGCCTGGTCAATGTCCCTCTGCGTCCCTGTGGGTCTTATCTTGGCCGGCTCTCCCGCCCTGTCCGCTGTCCCCAGGCTGATGGCCTTCCATTCTTCCTCTTCTGCCCTGCCTGAGCCCAGCCCTTTCATTCCCTGCCTTGGATCCAAGGGCATATTTGACACCTCCTTAAAATTCTGCACGTCAATATCCATGCTCAAGTAGGAAAAAACAAGATACTGTAGATAAGCACCTTGCTCCCGATAACCTGAAGACCAGGAAATCTCTGAGGTCGACCCAGAGCTGCCTTCGTTGGTGCCGGCAGGTGCTGATTTGTGTACTTGTTTTCGTTTAGCTTCTTTTGAGTGGATTCTCGTTGGCAGGTCTCGGGCTGGTTAGTAACGAGGAGTTGTTGGCATAGGACATTTGGGATTCATGAGTGTTTTGTTCATAGTTAAAGCACAACCCCACGCTGCGAACCTTAGAAATAAAACAAAATCTTTTATTCCAAATCATTGAAAGTTTGCTTCCTTCCTCCCTCCCTCCCTCCCTCCCTTCCTTCCTTCCTTCCTTCCTTCCTTCCTTCCTTCCTTCCTTCCTTTTTGCATCTCTGTGTCCTTACTGTCATGATGCTTGTGGACAGGGACACTAATTTTGGTGTTACCTGGAATGTAAGTTCTAAAATATTGCTAACCTGGCTAACATGAATGAACATCCCTATGTGAGTTTGTATTCTTTACTTACGTAAGGCAAGTGGCTATTGGCAGATGTGACATAGGCGGCAGTGACTTATCTCTGATAGTGTAACTTGGGTAGCAGAAAAAAATGAAGTCAAATGATTCCCTCAAAACCAGGGGTTTTTGAGTATTTTTTTAAAAACTGGGTATTTAGTAAACATATGGTGTAGGCCAAATCGAAATTGAGCATCAAAATGTTCTTAACGAAAAGTAACTCATTAAGTTTTCTGTTACGAGTTGCCCATTTTCCAAGCAGATCAGTATGAAAATACAACCCCCGAGTGAGGGGCTTGCTCTGTAGTTGGGCACGGGAGGCCTCGCTGCGAAGACCGTTCGCGGGATGGGGTTGCGTGCGGAGCGGGTCGGCGGGGGGCTCGGACCGGGGGTTCTGGGAACTCGGAGAGGAGGTCCGCGCTCTCTAAGGTTGGCCTGTGGGATGACTGGGCAGCGGGGGAGCGAATTCAGATAATACGGGTGTGAGATGAGGCGGAGCTGGACTTTTGCTGCTGAAGTAGGAATGGCAAAGGGCGGGGGGTAACTAGAGCAGTAGCTTATTTGATGCGTGAAAGTGCAATTAACCCTGATTTGTTGGCCTCGTGTGGCGGAGGGGTCTCCTGCCTGGGGGAGAGGAGAAGCAGAGTCTTCAGTCTGGAGGGCTGACGGGAAGGGACGATGGGTTGAGTGTTGGACGTTCTGAGTTTCCGGCGGTGGGAGGCCTGGAGACGCGACGTCGAGCAGGAGGTAGCCGAAGGGGGACAAGACGGAGGCTGGGTCTCAGGCCAGGAGCTGCCTGTTTTCCGCAGGGGTAAGGGCTCCAGTCACGGCTGGGGACGACCTGCAGACTGATGGCCGTGTCCTGGAGGTGCCAGGGGGTTGAGAGAGGGAGCCCCGCCCATGTGTCATGAGTGACAGGGTTCAAGGGGAATGACACAGAGGCCACTGGATTTGGGACACTTGCACACTGAGAACAAAGTTCGAGGGGAATAGTTGGAGTTGGAACCCAGAGTCCGGGAACTTCACGATTAAGTAGGTGATAAAGAAATGAAACCAGGGGTGGCGAGGGCGGAGGAGAGAAGAGGGAGGCGCGCTGGTGATGGACAGAGACGTGACTTGGGGCGGTGGACACACGACACGGCGCACAGATGACGTGCTGTGGAATCGGGCCCCTGAAACGTGTATAATGTTGTTACCCAGTGTCCCCCCAATCCGTTCAATAAAACAGGGGAAAAAAGAGAAAACCAGGAAGTGCAGGCCACATATGTGTTATGTTCGTGTGGTTCTACCATTGCCTGCTTTGCAATCCTTTTACTTAATTAAGGTCCTGGCAGGGAGATAAAAGGAGGTGGAACTCAAAACTGTCCAATTAGTTCCCTGTTGAGAGACTGGTTAGAGTAACTGGAGGGCACTAGTAGGGTGAAGCCGTTGGTTATTTGGATGCCTGTGAATCAGTTATAAACTGGCCCTTATTCCTGAAGTTAATTGAAATTTGATTGCAACTTTAATGAAAATAACATGAGCACAGATGTTACTGAAAATTACATTTTTACTAACTACTATTTTTTTTTTTAAATCTCAGTTTCTATGCAGATTTCGGACCTCTGAACTTGGCAATGGTGTACAGATACTGCTGTAAACTAAACAAGAAACTAAAAGTGAGTATTGCGGTGATGTCTGTGTTTTGGTATTAAAAACTGGACCGTGAGGCTGACCGATGAGAGCGTTGTGTGCATGCCATTTAGTTGGGTAACACTGATCTTGGGAAATTGATGGGAGTCGTTCACGCAGAAGCTGAAATTGATCCTCCTGGGTACCCCACAAAGGACATGTTAACCTCTTTCATTTTTCAGGATGAACTGACATATGAGCTGAATGAAGTCATTGCAACAGTGATCTAAGAAAGAAAGCACAAAACCTTCCAGGTTGTCGTTAATGAGTCTATCAAATTCCCTCTGAGGCTGGCTTTCCTGAAAGCTGTGGTCTGCTCCTGGGCAGGGTTACCGGGTGCCGAAGGGGCTCACCCCCGCTTGGTGGGGGCCCTGGCTCAGACCGCTTTCTGCCCGATCAGGATCTAGGTTTTTGCGTATTTCTTGAATGGTGCGTCTCTGCAGAGTTAACGGCCGAGTAAGAGTGATGAACCAGCAGGGGCAGGGCATGGATTTTACTGGTTATGGCAGAATTTGGATCATACGTTGAATGTTCGTCTAGATTTTTTATTTTACATGTGGCTTTTTTTTTTTTTCCTGCTCTTAGACTCTAAGCATGTTACTAGAAAAGTGACATTGGTATTCCTAGTGTTGGTAAACCCATTTCATTGCGTAGAAAGAAATATTTATTTTTTCTTCCAATTTTCTAAATGAGGATCTAATATAGAATGTTTCCGTATGGAAGGTGAAATGCTTCACAGCATCCTCGTAAGGATACCGGCTAAATTACACGGCTCGCGTAGTGTATTCATGCCGTGAGATGTTCCTGGTGGGACCGTGCTGGTCCCTGTAGCTGCTGGTCACCTTTCGCTTGGATTTTTCTGAACTTAGGTATAAAAGACAATCTGTGGTGGAGAATTTCCTGTAAGATACGTTGTGTATTGATGAACTCACACATTTTTGCCATTGAGCTCAAAAGGCCAAATGGCCATCACATGCCACCAAAGTTATTTTTAAAGTCAGTAATTATATAACCTAAGATCTGTCGCAATGAACTTTTTAAGGAGTTAATTTGTAAAGTATTGTGTGACTCGAAGAGATGTGTGTAACTTTCCCTAAACCGATCTTCATTTTTCAGAAAAGAAGCTGCCGCCTACAGTTTAAAAAGTTGAAATTTTTGTAATCACCACGGAAGCACATAATATCCTAACATGGATTTCCTGTAAAAATATAAAATGGACTTTTAGTGGATGCGTTAACGAGGGAAAGATGATTTGTAAATAATAGTGGCCCATTTCTTCCTCGAAGGACCCAGGGATTTCCTTGCTTTCTTGGTTGGACCTGTTAGTATGTATGTGGTTGATGTGAACTGGGTACTGTAACGAGCAATTTGGGACCTTGCTACTTAACCTGCAGGGATCGAAGAGAAAGGAATCACTATTAGGACAAGGCAATTTCTGTCTGACTTGGTGCGCTGCTTATAGCAATTACACAGGTAGACGGACTGAATAGGACTGTTTGTTACTGTGCTCTATACTGAACACCGTGTGGGTAAGTGGGTCCATGGGCTCGTTTTGAGGTGTTTTCATTTACAGAGCTTTCCTTCGACATGATGAAAGTTTAATAAAGCCCGAACTGTCCCCTTGGTCCACTTCAGGTATCTGACGATCTAGTGGATGCCTGGAAGGACACGTCCAGCTTTAGTACAATTAGGGGGCACCCTGTTAGGTGCTGGAGGAATGTATTTTTCAAAACCCAGATGTTAAGAACTTCCAGGTTATGTCAAAGCGCACCCATCTCTTTATTAGGAGAAAAAAGACTGGTTTTACCAGTTGAAAGCTGCAACTGCTTCCACCTTGTAGAATCTCTTTCTTTCTCTAAAGATCATGGAGTTCTCACGGAGAGAATTACAGTAGCAAAAATATGTAGAAGAGCTTTATGCATTTTGAAGTCCCATACGGAAGCACGTGACTCATGGAACGTTTGTGACTGCCGGTAGGAAATCCAATGAAGGCAGTTCTTCCGCGAAGTGTAGGAACCCCTGCGCAGCCTTCTGGCCGCCGTGTGCATGTGAGGAAGCTGCCCGATGCGACTTCAGGAGTCGAAATGGCCATCGGGTCCAGGCTGCTGATGGCAGAGGCGCGGAGGGAGGCCCCGGAGGCACGTGGCGCGCCCAGGGCCGCAGGGCCGAGTCGCGGCCAGCGCGCCAGGCTCTTGACCGTACTTCTTATCCGTGCCCCTTCTCTCTGCCACGGGTGCGCAGTCACCTCCCGCTCGCTCACAGCGCTGCCCGACTGCCTCTCGAGGCGCCTCCGCCTCTCGGTACCAGCGACTGCCGCTCCAGCCGCGTTGCTCCCCGGAACCCAGGCTCCAGGCTGCGCTCACCTGACTGTGTCTTCTTGTTACACACCCCACGTTCGGTTTCTCAGCCCTGTGACATCTCAGACTCCCGCTGGTCCGTCAGCTGCCTGCTGCGGGCCTTGCCGGCAGCCCAGGGTCACCTGCTGCGGTTGCCTTCGGGCACCTGGCTTCCGTACCTTCTGTCTTCTTCGCCTTGACCCTTCCACCCTTGGCGCGTTTCCCAGTGGGTGAGGTCCTGCCCGCATTTCACTGATTCACTGCCCACGGCGGCCCCTCTGAGTGCCCCGCCCCGCCCCGCCCCGCACTTTGCCCCAGACCACACTGCCCCGCACAGTGGCCTGTGCCGCCCGGGTGGCCTGGAAGGCCCTGCCCTCTCTAGTTGAATAGCTCCTCGTTCCCTCAGACCTTGTTCAGGCACCTCCAGTTCTGGAAGACGCTCCCTGTCCTTCCGGACGCGGCTGGAGGTGCCTCCCCGGTTCATGCAGGAGCCCATTCCCGGTCAATTTTAATTACTGCCTGCTTGCGTCTGTCTTTCTCCCTAGACACGAGCTCCCAGGGCACGGAGACGTGCCTTGGAATTTTGCGTCCCCAGTGCCCAGCACAGGGCCACCAAACACGGGGAGACAAGTCAGGGTTTGTGGACCTTGACTGACCGGGCCTCTCACCCCTTCCCGCTAGCCTGCCCTCGGCCTGTGGACATCCTCGTTCCGCGCTGACTTCTCAGTCCTCTGCCGTGTCCCCTCTGTCCTCCCGACTCACTGAAACTGCCCCAGTGTCCTCCGAGTCCCCTGAGCGGACGGCAGGTACTTACTGGGCCCTCCAGTTCCTTTCCTTCTCCGAATAACTTGGCACTATTTTAACAGTAACAGCATCTTTGAATTCTCCCGTGTGGTTTCCTAGCTCTGTCAGACACATCTGAATTTCTACTTTGGAAATTTTTATTTTTCCTAGTAAACCTCTGATGACTCACTCTCCCTTTCGATGATGCCTTGTGTAGCTAAGTGATGTCTCAGAGTGAACGCTCTCCCAAACGCAGATTTCCTATTTTTCAGATGTTCCAAGGTACTTTTCAAGTTGGTGGTTCGAGGGGGCTGACATACTGCTCTTTTTTTGGTGCGCATGTCAGTAGGCATTTAATTCCCAATGGCGTTTGTTTTAATTATGTCGACGAGAATGAAAAATTCTCCATCAAACATCTGCTTCGATTAAAAAAAGCAAAACGTAGAAACTGCCATCGCCAACCAAACACCTGTTTCTTATTTTAAACTATCCATTAAAAAGTGCAAATACGGGAATTAAGGAGGGATGGGCTGTCGTGGGCTGTTTCTGGTCCACGGTTGCCATAACGAGGGAAAGAGAGGAAGGGTGATCTATGCAATGAGCGCACTTTGTAAAGCTGGGTAATGACTTAATGTGAAATGTCATCCATGATGGATAGGCCAGACCAGCGATGATTACACTGGTATTTTAGAGGATTCATAAACTTCTGAAATTATAAGTCACATTGGGTATGTGTTGACATTTTTCCTCAGAGAGGATTTTTAACCTTTAGCAGGTCCTGGGAGGGACGGTTGGGCACAGAGCAGAGGACACCGCGTGGGACCCGCAGGGCTGCTGGGCAAGGCGGCTGCCCTCAGGGAAGACCAAGAAGGGCGCCTTCAACACTGACCACCTTCCTCAGACTCAGTCCTGGAAGAAAATCTTGGCTGCTGATTCAGTGATCTGAAAGTTTTACAAATGTGATATGATTCAACCAGCTTTTTCTAAATTAGTCAATGCAGTTTTAACTGTTGATTTCACTTCCCCTCAGAGGAAAATAAAACCCTAGCCTGGGCCAGGGGCGTGGGGGAGGAATCTAAGAGTGTGACTGAAAAAAAGGGGACATTTTCTAGGGCAGTGATTTTTTTTTTTTTTTAAAAAAACAACTTTCTCTGATGAATCAACAGGCCAATTACAGTCCTCTTGAGGACTATTTTTAAAGGTCTGAAAGCATATTGACAGAAATGTAATTTTCAATGTACAAAAGAGTCCACGCGGCCCTTTCCGGGTAGAACAAGAGGGGTGGGCGTGGGGAAGCGGCCGATTTTCCGGGCGCTCGAAGGGCCTGACAGGCAGCTTGGAGCTCGGGGACCGCGTGCTGTAATCCTACCCGGTAACTGGGCACCGGCCCCCGGAGCGGGGCGTTGTACACAGGAACTCCTTTGATACAGTGATCAGACCACCCTCTCATTAGAGCCACAAAAACATGTTGAGATTTCTTCACGGGGTTATCTTCTGTTTCAGGTTCATGAGCGTGGGGAGCGGGGGGAGCCAGCCACCTTCTGGAGCGAGTTCATGCCGTTTGAAGAGGTGTCAGGGGTCCAGGCAGCTTTAATTTGCGGGCAAGGGGGCTTCCGTGGAGCTTGCAGGGCCTGGGACCCTTGTGGCCCTTTAGAAATCCCCAGGCGAGAAGAGCCCCCTTTACAGAGGATCCCCAGAAGCTTTGGGCGGTGGTATCGACAGGACCAAACGATGTCCATGAGCCACTTTGCTCTGACGCTTGGACTTCGACCTTCATCAAATGTGCCGTCTCATGAATGCGATACACTGCGTTTGAAACGAAGCGGGCCCCACAGAGACACCCCTCCCCCCATTTTTTTTTTTTTAAACGAAACCATTCAACCTGTTTCTCTGGCGCTCTGAATGAAAACGTAAACCGTATTTTGTTTTGTGTACAGCCAAAGACAATTTTCAAGAATATCCCTTTCCTGGGAAAGTTGGAGGTAAACCACATAGAGGTCATGGCCGCTCACAGGAAGACCTGCTTGTTTTAATCGCTTTGGCAGTGCGAGGGACCACTGTTGCTATGGAGACACTGATTGCTGAGGCCATTGCTGGGCTAGCCTGGTCACCTGAGAGAGAATGATGCTTTGCGCACCATGGACCGCGGGCTGTAAGCTGCTCAGTGTGACCCCCGTGGCCGGCAGAGCCTGCTTGTGTGGTAGGGCGGTGCCTGGGCTGTGTCTGTTGTTAAAGATCCCATAACCAGGTTGCGCTCTGGGCCGCCCAGCTCCACGGGCTGACTCACTCAGCTGAACGAGACACAGTGTTCTCACCGAGCCACGGGGAGCCGTCACTGTTCAGCATGGCACGCGGAGGGCTGCTGAAAAATCGCCTTCTTTAAATTGGCCTTGAACTCCCTTATTTTCTGGCTTTGTGCTTCCTTGCCGCACCTATGGGCTGTGAATGGTTCCGTGGTCTGTGGTCTCCTGTCCTGAGCATGATTTGTGCATGTCATCACCATCGTCCACGGATGGCCCGGGCCATTCGTGATTGGGCAGCCTGTCCTCATTTTCTCCCTCTCTCCCTCCCTCCCTCCCTCCCCGCGTCGCTGGCTTGTTTCTCACAAGGAGGGGACCCACTGGAATGCAAACCTTCCCGGAGCTTTCTTCTCCGAGATAGAAAATGGGGCTAGTACCTTCCTTTTAATTTATGTTGTTCTATCATAGCAGTCATGGTACTTTGGTTTACAAGGGCCATTAACTGTTTACATGCTCTATGGCACACTTGTCATGGTTTACACGAGAGAGCTAAAACTTTGATTCTCCCTCAGGTGAGCAATGCAGGTCTGTAAGTTTCTATAGGTTCAATTATGCTAATTGATAGATACGCAGAACTAAGTCCCACCTGTTATTTGTTGTTTTTTTTTAAACCTGTTTGACAATTACTGTACCTGTAATTAAGATCATTGCATTGGCTTTGCTGTGGTAGGACTGCATCGCAGGGTGGTTAGTCTCTTTCATTTGGACTAAGCCTTGGCCAGTACTTCCCCCTTGTTGAGGGTCAGATATTCTTCAGGCTCTGAGCACTTAGAGACCAGAGACTGGGGCACCACGCCCCTCGTGGCCACATTGCTGAGCCCTGTGCTTGCCACACAACCGCTGCTCAGCTCATGCTGACTGAACCAACAGGTAGGGTGTTCTTCAGCTGTGGTATCCTGGTCCCCACATTGAGTGACCGGGCGGCCTATGGGCTGCAGTCGGTCCACAGACCTGTTTTGGGAGGCGCGATCACTGTTTAAAATGTTTCAATTCACGGTGCCCACTGGCAGTTTATGAAAATTTCCATTAAATTCTGGGTGTCTGGCCGACAGGTGTTGCGGTATCCGATGCGGAGGGCAGATCCCTGCATGGGAGCAGCAGGTGGGAGCTCAGTCTGCTGGCGCAGGACACGTGTGTCCTGTTGCTACTGGATTTGGAACCTGTGGAACGGTGTGAATTCAGGCAGCTTAGGTACTGGAGCATTAAAGGAACTTGTTCTGAAGGTGTCATCACGCAAGGATTTACAAATCGTTATAACGTTTTCTGCGGAATCTGGGGAAATGTGTGCGTGTGTTTTAATAACATGCTCTTAAAAGGCACGGGGCATGATTTGGAAAATCCTCAGAGAATTTAAATGCCTGTTGAGGCTACTCGACCCGAGGGACAGAGTTTTAGGTCCTTGTAGAACACTTGCGGGGGTGGGACCAGTCACATTTCCATACTGTCTTCTCCAAAATTGGCACTGTCTTCGCGCAGTGGGTTTCTGTGTGTGGTCCTTGGACCGGCGGCTGGCCCCCATCGCTGGGAAAACTGGTAGAGCTGCAGGTTCGCAGGCCTGGCCCTCTGAGTCAGAGTCTCCGCAGGTGTCTCTGAACCAGCCTGTTAGGCGGATGAAATAGAGTACAAAATGTAGTAATAAAATATAATTTAGATGGCTATTTAGTTTATTGTTTATTTCTGAAAAGTTTCAATAATACCAACCAATTCAACCTGCGGATTATGTAAATTTTGAATCTGAAACTAGCCCCGGCCTTACAGTTGAGGTTTCCACGGTCATCCGTCCCCCAGCTCAGGGAGGGAGTCCTGGGTTTCTCCCGTCACCACGCTCGCTGGGCGAGCTCGGCTCTGTGATGTGATGTGGGGGACCTTGGCCGACGTGGTGAGCCAGGCCGTGTCTGGTTCCAGGCTTATGTTCTCTTGATAAAGAGAGAAACAGCGCACACATTGTATCTCAGCCTCGCCCAGGCCCTGGGCTTGTGAGTCACTCTGTGTCCGGTCAAACAGGACACCCCTGGCTCTGTTCCTACTGCTTCGGGCAGCGATGGACTGGAGCAAGTGACCAAGACGTGTGAGCTGCTGTTGTTGCTGCTGTTATGGGCTGTGTTGACGTGGAAGCTTCAGAAAGCTGGGTGCTCTCGCTGCGGATGCAAACCTGAAATGCAGCGTGGACGGTGGCTGCAGGTTCTAGTTTGTCATGAGTCATGTGCTGCCTTGCAGCAGAGCAGGCCCAATGGTCCCGCGGTCTTTGTGTTCCTTCTGTTACATCCTCGCCTTTACTAGTTTCTCCTGGTAAATTTTTACCAGTTTGTTTTACCAGTTTCTACGTCTCCTTTGCTGCAGTACACAGGGTTGTTGTAATCGCTGAGCTGCTCATGTTAAACAAAAATGTCCTCCCAGGGAGCAGGTGGCTCCCCGAAAGCCAGGGCGATGGTGTAAGTTTGCATGCGGTCTCCTTGGAGGCCTGGTCGGTGTACGGACCACAGAGGGGACAGGCCTGGCCAGGGGAGAGGCCCCGTCCAATGGGGAGGCGTGACGTTCCCTGGAATCTGGGTAGAAACTGAGAAAATATCTGCTGGACTCATTCATAAACATGACAGCTTCTGTGTGTGGCCTGTGCCCTTCTTTGCCTGCAAGGTCAAGTTCTTCCATGAATGAGCTCAAAGGATGAGATGGATGTTCCTCTGAAGGCACTTGAGTTGTTGGAGGACGATGTTGTTTCTTCTAGGGTGCTTTGATATGTTATAAGGTCAGGTTTTTTTTAATCCTCACCTGAGGATACGTTAATTGATTAGAGAGAGACATTGATATGAGACAGAAACATTGATCAGTTGCCTCCCATACTTGCCCTTAACCTGGGATTGAACTGGCAACCCAGGTATGTGCCCTGACCAGAAATCAAACCTGTAACCCTTTCGTGTGTGGGATGACCTTCCAACCAACTGAGCCACCTTGCCAGGGCATTTTTTTTTTGAGGGACGTGTTTAATTAATATTCGAAAGGAGAAAACGGTAACGAGTTTGTGTACATCAACTGAATCATAGAAAGCATCGGCTAAACAGTAGGCAAAGCATTTTGTCATGCCTGATATTTCTCGGTCTGGTGCCAGCTGTCTTCTGTTGGGCCGCATGGCTGTGTAGACGTGGGGCAGGCTGGCCCACGTGGGCGGCTGGCTGTGGCTAGGAGGGGAAATGAGGATTTTTATGCGTTATCGATAATCGACCTTGACTTAGTTTACGTTCCCTGGGTTGGGGATGAGCTCCGTGACCTGACCTGGGAGAGGCTGCCTTTCACGAAGCAGCATTTCTTCACTGTAGTGCTTTTGAGTCGCAAGTGAGAAAAACACTCAAATTCCAGAAACATCTAAGCAAGGTAAATGCTGGGAGTTTTAAAACTATTCCTAAAAGTCAGATGGAAAACTCTCAGGAAAAAAGTCAATCCTTGTAACGGCAGCATGGTGAGTCTAGTAGTTGAGAGCTGCCAAGGGAGGAAGTCTGAAGAGTTCTCATCACAAGAAAAACAGTTTTGTAAATACGTGTGGTGACGGTTGTTAAAAAAAAGTCACGCATGCTTCTACTCTGGGGACAGCTCCCGAGAGGAGATATTTTAAAGGAGTTAAAATTTCTAGGTAGATTTTTCTGAGGATTTTTTTAAAATCTGGTGTAATTTCTGAAAGCTTCTAAAGTTTAAAAAATTCTTCTGAAGTTCTTACCCTTTGAATTTGCATTGTATATACTTGAAAAAATTTTATACCTACATAGTGAAAAGAAAGCTTTTTTCCAGAATTCTGTCCTCCAGCGGGCTTCATGGTTTTCGTCTGAGAAGGTCTCCGCCTTCCATATACTTCAGAATAAGAGAAAAATTAAAAACAAACAAATGCAAAAATTCAAAAACAAACAGAAAAAGACCATGGATGATGGAGGACCACCAGTACGAGTTTGCCCCCTTTGGGGGGAGGGTATTTGTACAATAAATTTAATTCCACGTTCTTAAACGATAGCAGCAGTTTGTTACGAAACCTAAATTCTCAGCAGAAAAGAGCATCCCAACACATCAGCTGAACTTCAAGGTAGGTCGCCGATGTTTGCCTCCCCGCAGGTGTGGCGGGAACCAGGAAGTGTCAGCCCTGGGCCCCTGGGAGCCGGACGCTGCCCCTTCTGCTCGGTCTGACTCTCGTCTGTGGGGCCCGGCCCGTGGAAGGCAGCCTTTGGGGGCTGGGACTCAGAGACCCTGGAAGATGCTTAGGCCGTAAGACCCTTGCATCCCTCTTTGTAAATCCAACATAACTTACTGATGGAGAACAGTAAGTGGCAAAGACACACAAACAAATAATGAAATAAGATAGAAAAGAACTACCCGGCAGACAGTATGTCAGACCAAGAAAGCCAGGAGACCAGACTCTGAAGTCTTTGGATAAATTCAGGGTGTTCACTCCACTGAACGCGACTGAATACGATGTGTTTGTTGTAACACTTTTATTTCATAGGGGTAGTTTAATAAGCCTATCTGGAAACAAGGACTTTGGTAACAGGAAACCCGCTCTGAGGCAAATACTTGTTTTGCAAAGGTCAGCGGCAGAGAGCAATGCCGTTTTCAGAACGTGTGATTCTTTGTTTTCACCAAGTGCCTGCCCTGCGTGGTGAGGGTTTGTCCTGAGGCTGCGTTTCCAGTGGTTACTCGTGAAGCCAGCATGTTCCGTACGGGCCCATCTTGGAGTCCGCGTCTGAGTCAGAGTTTCTTCTGCTCATAGGAAATAGCAGGGTAAAGAAAGGCAGGTGGTTGAGCTCTGTTGCATTTCTACAGGCTCTCCAAATGCAGACGCTCTGTGCATTGTGGTCAACGCATCAGGTATCACAAGCTGCTTTTACCATCAGTGTGAATTTATAGATACATACGAAAACGTGCTTATGCATTGTGAAAACCACATGTCCCCAAAACACTATAACTTTGGGAACATGAGGAAATTAGGGGGTTTTATTGAGTTGCATCAGTGTTCTCCTTGTTTTATGTGTATTTTGTGTTTTGATTAATAACTTGATTTCGTTTTAACGGATCTTTTTATTTGTGCAGTTCTTTTCCTGTTTGGCATGCGTACAACACACCATGTTGCTTATTTTAGATTTAGCCGACTGCTTGAGCATGTCGCATATTTCCTGGTATACAGCAGGTGCTTAATAACTCTTGGAACCCACGAACTTAATAGATGGCCATTGTATGAAGATGTTTGCTAATGTCATCCTTTTGCTGGTCCATCTTTTTCCAGTAACCATTTATTTCCAGATAATTAAGAGGGGCTTATTATGGGACGTTTGAGAAAGAAAATATCAATGTGGTACCCTAGTTAATATGGACCTTTAAACCGTTTAAAGTGGAAAAAGGATGGTGGACACATAAAAACAAAGTGTGTAAAATAAAACAGACAGCTTTTCTGGGGGTGTGTATGGTGTGAAAATGAAAAAGGACTTGATAAACAAGACCAAGGGTACATCTTCAAAAATGGTTTCTGCTCATAAAGATGCTCATTAATAACTTAATTATTTCCAATGGATCAGTCTCCTTCCTTGGAGAGGTTCCACATTTGTTTCAATGTCACTTCCTCCATTGTGGCTGAGCTGCAGAAAGGCTGACCTAGGGACCCTCCCCTACCCCAGGCGCTTAGTGCAAAGGCCACAGACGTGGCAGTTGTTCACGCTCCCTGCCTGTGACCCATCTTGAGTAGATCAGAGAGGATGCTTGTCTTCTGTGCCTGTCGGCATCGTCTCTGTGGCCACGCTGACGCTCTTTATCCTCTCTTTCTAGTCATACAGTTTATCAAGAAAGAAGATAGTGCACTACACCTGTTTCGATCAACGGAAAAGAGCGAATGCAGCGTTTTTGATAGGTGCTTACGCCGTAAGTACTGCCGCTGAGACTGTTTTCTGTAAGGGGCGCTACCACGGCTGCGTGTTATCCTGGCCACGTGCGCAGTGGCCTTGGGAGCAGGTGAAGAGTCTTAGCAGCCTGGGGACAGATCTAGAATGGAAAGTGTGGACCCGGTACTGAGGGGCCGTCCCCTCTTGGATTTTACTTTCAGGAGCTAATGACAGACCCTTGGCATTGCAGTGCTTGGAATTGTGTTGGCGTTGCGTAGCTTGGAGTCCACGGCTGTACGAGTCTTGTAATAAGAAGAATGCCCAGAAAGGGGGGATTAAAGGAAATCCTCGATTGAATGGGAAGGATGATGGTTGTTATTTTTACCCATAATCCGTTTATTCATCCATCAGGTGTTTGTAGTAGGCAAACGAAACAGAAACCCTGCATATACTGCCGTTTTGCTCATAACTAGATAAGACTTTTCCAAGCTAATTTTGATTAGAAATTTCATTCTTTGTACACACGAGAGGTCGGCGGGAGTTCCATGAGAATATGCCGCCTCTGCAGCAGGGCCCTTAAGGTCCTCCCTGACGGGCCTGTCTGTCCCCGGCGCCTCCCCACTCAGATGGTCCGTCACGCTGGCCTGGCGACCGCAGACTGCCACGCCGGTTCCCAGCAGAGGCCTCGGTACTTCTGCTCCCTCTCTCTGGAAAGTTCTTACCCCAGACCATGCACTCCTGGTAGCTTCTCATGCTACCTCCTCGGAGAGACTTTCCCTCCTGTCTACCTGCTCCTGCACCTCCAGCCACCCTTGAGCCCTTTGCTGTTTTACTTTCTCCGCCGCACTGTGTTTGAAGTTCTCCAACTCATGTATGCAGTTACTTGGTTATCATCTCTCCCCCGGACCAGAGGGCGGCGTCCTGGCCCGTTTCACTCCCTGCCGTGTCTAGTAGGTGATAAAATATCTAACAAGGGGTCAGGCCCAGGCATTTGCAGGCTGGAAGCTGGCCACAAGGGAGCCTCCCTGCCGCGCTGAGTCCTGGGAAAGTCCAGGGTGGGGGGCATCCCAGGAAGGAGATGAGGCGGGGCCAGCATGCAGGGCGTGGGGTGCTGCTGGCTGGGGAACTATGGAACTATTTCAGCATCTGAACTCTGAGCATCAGCTGAGAACTGTGCCCGGCACACAGTGGGCGCTGCATGACTATCTCCTGAAGGAAGAAGTAAAGGAGTGATAAAATGTCAAAGAAAGAAGGAAGGTGATGTCAGAGGAAAACTCTGAAAACGATCAAATTGGCTAGAAAGTCTAGATAATACCCGTCACCGTACACAGTGACGTAAAGTTTTTTCTTGGGATGAGTCCTGACCGTTTTTAAGTGTGCAGTTCAGTGGCGTGAGGCACATTTGTGATGTTGTGCAACTGTCAGACCTTGCTTTTCAGTGTGGGGTCTCGTGGCAAATAAGCGCCTACAGAGCCAGGGCTTTGCGTGTGGTCCCCCGCTCGGCTGTAAGTTTCATGTGTCACCGAAGCTTTTGTGTTTTCATTGCCTTATCTCAGCGCTTCCCTGAGTGTCAAGAAGGAGATAATATAGAGAACAGCCTGCTCAGCAGGAAAGCCACAGACACTCCTCGGTGGGGGATGCGGCAGCCAGGGCTGCAGGGGAGACTGCCCGTCGGAGGTCGCAGTGGCGCTGAACGCTAATGGGCACATGTCCGGGGAGCCCCACTCACGAGCACCCCTTCTCCCCGAGCTGTGACGTGTGCTCCTGCGGGCGGCGGGCTCAGAGTCTGAGGAGAGAGCAGCTTCGCAGGAAGGCACGTCTCCCCCAGGACGGTGCTCCGTGCGGCTCACGGTTCAGGGCCTGGATCCCCCTGCCTCCCAGATACTCTCAGAGCGGTTTGAACAGGATGGTTTTAAAAAATCATAAGCATGAGTTAACTAGGCTCTTGCCATGTGCTTGCAGACCAAACCCTCACTAGTGACCGTATTGTTTTCAGTTCCCAGAACGGTGGTAAAGGGGTCAAGGAGAATTTGGGCCAGGCCGTGAGGACGGAAGGGTGGAAGATAATGTGTTTGAGGGGTGGTTACCTGGAGGGCAGTGGTTTGGCTTAAAAAATTAAGTGCAGGGGTCGAGGATCAGGATTTTTTTCCGGGCTGTGGAGGCTGCTTGCACAGAGGAGGCAGCCGGGTGGGATTTTCCTTGCCCGCCTCGTTCAGTCTGGAGCCCACGTTGCTTAGCCAGAGTCTGATTCCAGAGGAACGCGGGCTGGCCCGACCAGGTGTCACGTCTGCGTCCAGGGGACAGGGCGAAGGTTTGTAGACTTTTTAACCGCGTCTGCGTCTGCCGTTGATACCGTAGATTCCGCGGGAGGCGTTGGTGGCTACCTTCTACCTTAAGTCTCCTGCTAATTTCAAGGACGCCGCTCTCCACCTGGTGTCGCAGGTGGGAGCATGGCTTGAGCAGAACCGTAAGCTCGACCTTGAACCCTCTGCTTAGTTGTATGCCTTGAGCAAGTTGTTTAACTCATCTGAACTCCTGTTTTGTTTTGTTTTGTTTAACCCTAAAACAGAGATAACACCCCACCTAACAGCTGTAGTGCGGCTGAGGGTGAGGTGGTGGCTCTAGGCAGGAAGTTTGCGTGGCCTTTGGCGTCCACGTTTTCTCAGCTATTGTCTTTCCCTCAAGAACTGAAGGCAGTTTCCCCCTTTTTGTCTGCTTGTCTTTCCTCCTTTCTACCCCTTTTTACTCTTAAATCCTGCCTTCGCTCAGCAGCTCTGAGACCGGTGTCTGTCACCGGAAGGAGCGGAGGGTGACCTCCCCTGCCCCGCCCCTCCTTGTATGTTATTTCCATTTTAAAGGATGATTGCCAGTCCAAGTGAACTCCTCATTTCTGAGATGTGTATTCAGGCATTCATTAATCCAGTAAATATTTATTTAGCTCAGGTGAGCCCTACCCGGCACTGGGAGGGCTCTGGAGACTATAAGGACAACATTTAATTGTTGATATCTCATTGTTTTACTAATCATTTGTTTATTAGTAATGAGGTTTATTATCCCTGTCGTTTTATTTACAGGTTTATTCACGTTTTGAAGAGTTTGTGTTGTTTAAATTTGTTTCCTGTATTTGGATCATTAAAAGTTGAAAAGTGATGATCAGTCTCTTTTCTTTAAAAAAAGAAGTTTCCTGTGTCTAATTGGTACGAATAGATGTAGACCCCTAGGAATCATACCCATCTGTCCATGTTTCTGTAAGCAGTTAGGAAGTTTATATACCTTAAACTCTGTTCCTTATTAAAATGCCATATTAATAAGTACTTCCGCATACCGGAATATGAAGAGGGTTAATTGGAACTGCTGATAGTGGACCTGTTGCCTGTTCAACCTGTGCAGTCTACTGATTATGTAGAAAATGAGCGTCAGAACATACATTATTTAGAAGTGGTTTGTGTGTACATGTTTTAAATCACCGGAAAATGGCAAACCAGGGCAACTAACCCTGAGTTTGTTTGTTGTTTTCGTTGTTCGGATCAAGGACGTTCATTTCCTTCATCTGCAGCTCACAATGCATCTGTCAGTTGGCAACGTCAGACCGCTTTAAAATGCCAGCACAAAGCTACAGGTTAAACAACGGTTATTTAAAATCACGGGGGAAATTATCAAGAAAAATGTTGGCTCAAAATAATAAAGGCATTTACCTTAAAAGGACTGTGACCAAGCGGGCGTCCGCCACTCGTGCCCTCGGAACCTCAGTGGCGGCTGCGGTGGGTCTAAGGGTAGTGTTGACTTCTGCTGTGGACGGGGAGGGGCACCTGGCCCGGCAGGGCGACTTCCGGTCTCCAGTTCCTTCCTTTTATGGCTTCGTGGGCAGGAGGGCTTTTGTGACAATTGCCTGCACGTGGGCCAACAGGCTCTTCTCCTTGTCGGCTTGTGCTTTCGGTGACTTTGAGACAAGTCAGGCTCCTGAAAATCACACAGCCTGTTTAATTCTCAACTCTGTGAATCTGGAAATTCTGTTAGTCTTCTGCAGATGGGTAGGGTGATGTTATCTTTTATTCAGTTTAGCTGCGGGCTAGGAAAACTAGCTGTTTGCTTTTCATTTGCGGAAGGGTTGTTTCTCAACTTTAACTGAATACATCTTTTCAGGATTTTTTTTTTTTAATTTTCCTTTTTGCTTCTAGATAACAAGCTTCCTCTCTGCTGTAAATAAACCCTCAGATTTACCACCACTTCACACACACAGTATTCAGTACTATACGTATACTTAAGTGTGACACACCGCATATGTTTACAGCAGCTTACTCACACATTTTTTGAATCTTACTAGACCTTTACTTTCCGTGTGAAAAAGCTTATGTCCGTTCATTTTATTGATACCCTGAACGGAGAGGAATGTACTTTTTGTGTGTGTTCTGGAAGTCGTGGGAGGAATTCCCAGCAGCCACAGGGATGGAGAATGGACTTCCTGTCTGTTACGCATAGTAGGTCTGTCTGCAGTAGCTCTGTGGGTTGCATTTAAGGCACTTCTGCTCGAAGCTGCCTTCATTTGTTTCAGTTCTACTGTGTGTGACATTAGTAAACCACTCAGGGAACATGGTTACTGCTTAAAAAATGAATAGACATTGAAGAATGATGAGTTCTATTGTGTTCTTGAAGGGCCCTTCGGGCACGTGGCCATATGTGAGCAGCCGGGCCGATGCACGGCCCAGTGGCCACAGAATCCTTTCTGCAAACACCAGGCTGACTGTGCAGCTCCTATTTCTCCTGCCTTCTCTAAGCAACGACTCTTTGTAAATACTCGAAGGGAACAACCAGTTCCTTGTTTTGTGTTCGTTGTTGGTTTTCTATTCTTCAGTGCACTCAAAGACTAGCAGCCTACAGGTTACTATGAGGTTCAGGATCTGAGATTTAGTTCCCAAGCTTTGTCTTAGAAGTTTGGATAGCATCTCACCTACAGACTTCTTCAGTTTGAAAAAGAGTAAGATGGCCTTTTTTTGTTTTTGGTCCCTCAGGTACATGCTCTAGTTAGTAAAATGAATACAATGGGTTGTCTGGCCCGCCTCCTCTCCCTGCGAGAGATGTGCGTAGGCCGTGAGTTGTCCTAAGTCCATGGGATGCGAGCCATGCTTTGGCCACTGCGGTCTACATGGTCGGGTTCCCACCCCGGGCCAAGTGCGGAGGCCTTCCTCCTGGGGAACTCCAGACAGTTTTTGATTTTTCTCCTTCACTGTTCTTTCCAATTACTTCCCTCTGGTTACATCAGGAGATCTTGCTCCCCTCCCATTTGCCCTGCACACCGCCCAGCCCCCTGTCTGCCATGCCGCAGAGGTGGAATCCATCCTGAACGTAAGGCCACATATCGAAGACAGCAATGCAATTTGAAGCAGCTGGAGATACCAGAAAGCACCAACCCAAACATTCGAAGTCTGTCAGGGTTCACCTTAGAGGCCTTATCAACATGTTCAAGGATATCTTTTTTTAAAAATGAAATGTATTGGGGTGGCATTGGTTAATGAGATTATATAGGTTCGGGTGTAGAATCCTGTAACACGTCATCTGTGCGTTGCATTGTGTGCCCAGCACGCCAAGGCCCGTCTCCTTCCGTCGCCATGTATTTGACCCTCTTTGCCCTCCTCGCCCTCCCTCAACCCCCTTGGGGTAAGGTAATTTAAAGAACAAACACCCTTATTGGCTTTAATTACTTTAGGTGAGTCTTTGAAATGTTTTTCTACTGCATTTTCTATGAAACACATGATAATATGGAAGATAGAATCATTTTTGGACTCGCCTAGGAAACTAAGAACTCCACGCTTTTATCTTTGGGACATTATTTCCGGAGATCTAAATGTCAGCTTTACGAATAAGCTTTTGGAATATAATTAATTTGCAAGTTAAGGATGGTCTGTAATTGGTCACCGGTGTTAAGTGGATTTAAACATTGATTCTTGGCCTATTATAGTGGCTCTATCTTCTACATCTTTATCCAAAATGAAGTCTATCTTAAATGAAGGTCCTTTGCTCCTTAAGCATGATCAAATTCAGTCCTTGGTTTATAGAACACACTCTTTTTTCTTTTCCACTTTCTTAATTTGAAAGGTTTCACACCATAAAACTCCTGCTCTATAACCAAAGTACGCAGTGAAACTCAGCACAAGGAATTTTCAGCGGAGACCGTGCCATTTGGGAGTGTGTGCTGTGCCGGCGGTGCTCTGGGGCGAGCCCGGTTCTACGTTTTGTAGAGTCTGCTTTCTGGCAGTGACACACAGGGCTGTGTGTGCCTGCGTATTGCCACACGACAGCCTTGGGCTCAGCATCCGTGCGATGAGAGCTCAGGCTTTCTTGGGGTCGAACATTTCTCCTTTTCCCCAATCCCAGGCCTCCGTAAACTCTGTGTGTGGAGAACACAGGCTCAGTGTCTCCTTGGTTTCCTGGGAAAGGGGCTGGGCTGGTTCAATGAAATGCTGGTTCAGCAGCGTCTGTGCTGGAACGTCAGCTCTCTTCAGCCAGGATGAGTCCGAGTCACCGAGACTCTGCTGGCCAGCCCTGCGAGTTTGTCTCGTGGTAGTTGTCAGCTCTGGAAGAACATCTCTTCAGGCTGGTTTGAGAATGCTGCTTCCCCTCCGATTAGATGGGGAAGCACACATGGCTGATGTTGGCTGTGGGTCTCCTACGCGGGCGTCGCAGGGCTCCCGTGGGCTTTGCCTGAATTGCGCCCATGCAAGCCGTGGAGAGAGCGTTTCTATTCTAAACCAGTTCTCCAACACACACAGCCACGTCCACTGTATGTCAAATTCAATTTAATATGGAAAGAGATGTCACATGAGAGTGTTTTAGAGCGAACGTCTCCTCAACCAAAAACAGCCATTTCCAGACCTTGTTTTCATAAGGATGCCAGGTGGTTGTTAAATACTTTTATGGCAGAAATAAGCCAGAGAGGTAGAGACCTGGCATCAGGTCCGCCTTATGCTGTAATTAGTGTTGGCTGTGTGTTTATTAAGCAGAGGCATTGTCTTAGGCTTTGCAGGCCTGGAAATCTGTGATTTATAATAGACTCAAAACTTGAAGAACAGGAAGAATGACTTACCTTCTTTTACGATGAGTTAAAGACTGTTGGAGGCAGGATGCATTCATTCTTGTTCTGTTTTAAGTAATTAGGCTGTTTAGTACAAGCGATTTAAAATAGACCGAATAAAACACAGGCTGTTTTAAACATTCAGTTGCATTTCTGGTTTGTAATCTGATTTAGCTCTCTAAGTTGTGATTGTGTAACACTGAATATTTATTTCATTTCCATAAGCAATTAGAACAGAAGTAGAGTCATTTGAAGAAATGTGCATTTGAGAATTGTTTGCCTTTTTCCTATTTTTTAAAGCTTTAAAATTGAATACGGACATTGTTTTCTCAGTCACTGGGTATAATGGGAGGAAATGATTAAGAGGAAAAATGTTGCTAAAAATAATAAAATCAAACATTTTGTTAGTGCTTGTGTATGACAATGAACACTTAATGCTGTCTTCAGGAAAAAGCGGTTTATAAATTAAGTGCCCTGACATTTAAGAAATCTGAGAACCAAAGTCTTGGGAACCACGGAAGAGGCTTTAAAGGAAAAGTTTTTTTGTTTTAATTCTTTGCAGAGTTACTTACTTCATAGTGTTTTTTATAGACAGTCATTCCGTGGACTTCTGTGGTCCCTTCTTTGCAGGCGACTTGGCCATTGCTCTCCTCTCGAAAAGCAAACCCAGCTTGGTCCTCTTATTCTTTTGTTCATGAGAAGTTCACGTAAGGAAAAACGGGCATAGCATCAGCTTTCTTCTGGTTACATGCACACTGTTGGAGGGAGACATGGGCCACCTCCGGACCTCCTGGTATCAGGACAACCGATTTGACAAACGGGCCCGGGCCTGGATGTTACGGTGGCAGATGCTCAGGCACCTTGGAAGCTGTTTGAAGAGGCGGAACTGAGAGTGTGGTCAATGTCTGTTCTTTAAAATGAGAAGGTTGGGGCAAGGCGGGATGGGTGGATGTGGAAGATGGTAGGTGAGGGGACAAATGGTAATGGAAAAAATACGATAAAAACTAATGTAAAAAGTAAAATAAAACAATGAGGAGGTTGACAGTGAATATGTGGAGAGGTGGAACAATAGGTCGATATTTCTCTCCCCCTGTCTTCCCCTCTCTCTCCCTCTTCCTCTCTCTCTTTCTCCCTCTCTCTTTCTCTCAAAATCAATAAAAAAAAAGAGAAGGCCAAGCTACGTGAGGATCCTTATGTTGCGGCTGTGGCATGCAGCGGGCGGCGCGTGTACAGCCTCATGCTTTGATGTTTGTACACACAGCCAGTCTCGAGGGCTAAGGTGTCAGAAACGTTGATAGTCATGGTCCAGATTCACAAGGGCACAGGGGGGTGACAAGGAGAAAAAAATATTCGGGGACCCAAGTTCATCTCCTTTCTGTGGTCCCTGGCCGTAGAAGGATTATGTGCTAGATACAAGCCTGAGCACTTGACACATATTATTAGCTACTTCACTCTCCCCAAAAGTCAACCTTAGGGCCAGTTGGAGTTGCCATCTCCTCCTTACGGGTAAGGAAGTGGAAGCAGAGTTAATGCCATTCAGCCCATAAGTAAAAGAAGGAGGCTGGACTTGAGCCCAGGCAGCTCGGCTGTGGGCTCCGAGGTCCCCTACAGGTAGGCGGTCCGTGGTTTGTGGGCCGTCACGTTCGCTCTCACGCACGAGGCCTTCCTTCTCTCCGCTCCCTGTTCATACAGCCGTTTTGGGGGGCATGTGCCGTCCTCCGGGCGCAGTGCGGAGTCCTGCCCTCAGACCTGCAGCCCAGCCGGGCGGGCTGACGGCAGTAACCGCAGGAACTCGTGGCGACAGACGGGGGAAGAGTTGCAAGAAGGGCAGGCGGCTCTGAGGACGTGAGGAGGAGCCTGGTCTCACCAGGTTGCCAGAGAGGGCTGGCCTGCCAGCGTGACCTGGACCGGTGGCCCCAAGGGAGGCGGGAGGTGGCCCTGTAGACGCTCCCAGGGAGCCAGGAAGGCTCGGGTCCGGCCCTGTCCTTCACGGACCATCCATTCTCCAGCCCGGGTCGGAGCCCTTGCTGTCGCTGAATTTAAGCTCCCTGTCGAGGTTGCAGACCTTCCCTGGGCCCTTGTTAAGTATATGCATGTTGATCTTAGGGGACTTCTGCCCCGCGGCGGCTTCCTGCCCCTCAGCAGGGGCTGGGAGTGAGCGTGTGGGTGCAGCCGCAGGCCTGGCGCGGGGAGGGGGGCGAGTGAAAGTCTGGGCTGGCCCCAGGCTGGAAATACTTGCTCTCAGCGGATACAGATCTCTCTTCCTCGCTCGCTTTCAGCACATCGTGGAAGAACTGACTAGAGCCAGTGATGCTCTCACACGGCGGGCTCAGGAAGCTGATGTCATTCCCTCCCCTGGGCATTTCCACTACGGCTGGGACAGGATTTAAAAGTTAATGAGCTGGAATCGACCCTCTAGGGTGGGTGCACACTCCGCCTCTTGCAAGTGTCCAGCAGCCGCCTGTGAAGCCCCTGTTTACCGAGCGTCTCTCCGACCAACCGGAGGCCGTGCAGGGTGAACGGGGTTTGCAGACCTCGGTCACTGCCCCCAGGAGCTTTCGGCTCGAGTGTGCAGGGAAATACTCCCCTTGGGCTGTGCAGGGCGTCAGGAAGTGTTTAGCGTGCGTCTGGGGAGCTGGGCGGCCCGACTCCGTGTGAACTCAGGCAACTGCCTCGAGCGTCCGTGTGTCAGACGGAAACGGGGGTGATACTGGGAACGCGGGGTGGACACTGAGGGTGGACAAGCCAAAGCCTGTACAGTGCTTAGAACAGGGCCTGGCGCCGCGTGCGCTCTATGTCCCCTTCTGTTTTTATTGTCATTTTTGTGGTCGTGATCACTCCTAGAACTGAGTCTGCGGAGCACAGGGCAGGGTTTCCGAGCTGAAGAAGAAAAGGCACGGAGGAGGCAGTGCTGGGTGAGGGCTAAGGAAATGAATAGGGAGACTTTTCATGGGCAGAGATGAGGGGGTGGAGAGCGGTCCAGGGAACCTCAGGTGCCCGGTGCTCTCAGGCCCCTTCAGGGAATGGTGAGGAGTCCAGTGGATGGCGTTTATTTAAGGCACAGTGACACGTTTCCTGGGCAGGTAGGCTGGGACCTTATCTTGGTGAAGAGCTGGCCACCTGGCTGGGCTGTCTGAAGAGGATTTGATTGAAAAGTATTTGCCAATCAATTCCAAGAGGAGTGTATTTAGTTTAGCAGGTTGGCCTGCCGTTTCTCTAAAGTGAGTCCATACCTGGTGTTTGCTACATTGCTTCACGGTGCGTGGTGGGCACCAACAGTTTTACATTTTTAAAAGTTACGGAATTGAATACTCACTTACAGGCAGACACTATGGCAAGTGATGCTGGTCTCGCAATGACAGCAATGACATAAAAACCTTTAGGATAAATGAAGTTAAAGGAGAATGGCTATTTAAAGACAAATGGCCGTACTTGGTGCTCCTTGGGGCAGAAGTGGGAGCTGATGCTCCATGAATTAAGCGAGGGAAACATTGGCTAACGGTGAGCCATATGCCATGCTAGCTTGTTAGCTTGCAGTGCTGTAATTTTATTATGTTGTTAAATAAAACTCTCATAGCAAAAAAAAAAATATATATATATATATATATATATATTTGTATATATGTTAGGATGCTGGCTCTCTAAGAGTTAGTTATTTGGGTCCTCGGTACCTGGCTTCAAAGTGAGTTAAGCAAGTAAGAATCACTTTAATTGGTTGGCTCCTAGTCAGTTAAACATATGAAAAGCGTGTGTCAAATGCTATTCTTTTGAGAAGGTTCCGAGGATGTCCTGAGGAGAAGCAGATAAAAGGGATGCACGAACTCACTGCGTAGAAGTCGTCTGGCGTGGCCCCGCCAAGCCCTGTGTGAGGCGCTCTGGTTGAGTTGATCAATTACAAGTCCAGGAAGATTCCTCCCGTTTGGATGTATACATGCTAATCTTGGGAGTAGGGTTGACAGCGTATTATTATTTTTTCCTCCGAGAAGCAGGAAAGGCAAATCAGGATATTTAAACGACGCTTTGAAATGAATGTTTTTCAGAAAATATTCTTAGCAGTATTAGAATATCCGGTAATGCATTTTTGAGTATTAATTAAATATAAATTTTATGTTTAGATAGAGTATACATTTAACATTTCATAACGGGCTCCCTTCCTCCGCTTGTAAAGAACAAATGAATACGTGTCTGTACAAAACGCAAGGAATGTGGGGATAGTGGAGACGGGGAGAGGAGACTCCTCCTTCCTCCAGGGCTCCCCCCTACCCCCAGGCCTTATATCTCAGACACGACTGCTGGCAACACTTGGAAGTCACCTGATTTTAAAAGGCAGGTGGCATACAGGGGTAGGGAAGAGCGGGGGTCTTTTTTTCCACGCTTGGCGCTTCTGTTGTCTCCGTATCTTCAAGCCGACGTGTCGTGGGGAGTTTCTGGGGCTTCGGAGTCACATTGCGTCAGGATTCTGACGCCCTCCCAGAGCAGCAGCGCCACCTGGCAGGTCCCTTACCTTCCTGAGCTGCCGACCCGCCGCAGCGACACTTCAGTGAGGCTTTCCTTCCGAGCTTTCATTGGGCCCAGTTGGCCTCGTCTCTGCTCTCCTCTTCTCAGCAGCAGACAGATCTAAGAAGATCTGGCATAAGACTCCGCGGCGCATTTTTCTCCTGGCGAAACGTGGAGGTTGGTGCTTTGATGACCCCAGCGTGTGTGCACTCAGCGGTGCCCTGGTTTATGGGGACACGTCCCCAGCCTTTGCCCACGCCCCGTCCTCAGGTTCTGAAAGGTCGTTGCCCTCAGCCGCCCCTGGAGCCTTCCTGGAATCCGTGGCCTCTGTGGGGTTTCACTTTGCACTTATGAATAATGTAGCACTGGGATAAAAATAAAAACAAAGGCTCTCCCCTTACAGTGTGAGCACGTGGGGCCTGCGTGCTAAGTCATGCAGGTAAGAGCAGACGCGGAACCCCTTGGGGGGCTGGCGGGAAGCAGGGGTCCCCGGGGCGGCCACCCTGCAGGAAGGAGGGCGGCACCCGGGAGCCGGGGCAGCTGTCCCTGAGCTGGGAAGCGCACTCTGCTTTGCAGACGTTGTGGCGTGAGCTTTAATGATCTAAGCCGAGCACAGAAGCTTTCCCCAGGCAGCCGTCCCTGCAGCAGGCGCCGTGGGCTTCCACGGGCTGCGCATCTGCGGGCCCGGTGCCCGGCTGCGTCCCACCCGGCCCGACCGTGTCGCGTAGCCTGCCCGGCGGGCACAGCAAAATCCCCTTCCAGTGTTGGGTGCTGAAAACGGTTTTTACAGCCGTTTTACAGCCTGTTTTACAGCCGGGTCGGTGTAAACAGATTTTGGGGGATGATTTGAGCTGCAGCTCGAGACAGGAGTCTGCGTTGGTCGAGTCCGGGCCTCACGTCGAGATCCTTCTTTCACGGTGGTTCCATTTTCTATGCTCTTTCTGCTTCGCGGGAAACGCGCTTTGGTTGGCCTTCCCCGTATCAGACCTTCATGTTTACTTGTCAAACAAACGTGCAGCGGTCTTACTCAAGGCGGGCGGATTTTTCCCATATTTATTTGAGTTTTCTTTCTTCAGGGAATTCCGAACTGAGGCGTTTTCTAGTCCTGAAGTTATTCCTCATTACATACGTGTCACATACTGCTCGCGGAATCGCTGGCAGCTCGGAGGAACTGTTCATAGAGAGGGACGCCCTGTCTTGTAAGGCCTGGGGCCGCCAGTCTCACCGCTGAAATGGGGGTGATTCTGCGGCTGGGACTGGCGAGGCAGTCCTGGCATCAGGCCAGAGGGCGGGGGTTCTAGGAGTCGCATTTGATTCAGGCTTTAGAGGAAGAGGGCCGGTGGCCTGGGCCAGAATTAAGCATGAAATTGCACTTGCAATGAAGGTGGAGTTTCTCACGATGGGTATGGCTCGTCACTGTCTGGCTGTCTGGCTCCTTCCGCCCTAGTGACAGGGACCTGCCCTCTGTCCCATTGCCAGCTCTTTCCCGCCTGGACCGCGGCTCTGTTCCTGCACACCTTACCCCCATGTCTCCCAGAGACCCTCCCGGCTCCTACCCTCACGCAGCCCTCCGGCTCGTTTCGGGAGCCTGTTCACTTCCTTCCCAGCACTCACCGCAGACTGTTTATTGTTAATCGCTGTCTTTGCCCCACAAGAAAGTCAATTCTATTGAGAGTGTTCGGGTCCTGAAACCACCTGTTGGCCACTACCCCAATCCCAGGGCAGCTGCCGGCCGGCTTGGCAGTTCCTTTTTGGCGACTCCTTTAAGAGTAGCTTGTCCTGCGGGACCCCGGGGGTTCGAGTCTCCTTGCTGTCAAGAGCCAGGCCGGCCCGTGTGGCAGCGCTCTCAGCCGCGCGCGTGTGCTCCTGTCTCACCGTGACTTTCGTGAGCATTTAGAGAGCAACCCGGGTGGTCCTCAGCGCCGGCGGAGAACGCAATAGGCCTCCCAGGGCTGTGGTGCCCACCCTGAGACGGGGCCTTCCAGCGTCCTCCAGGCCCTGCATTGCCTCACGGCAGAGCGTCCATGAAGGACAGGGTGGCCGGCCCACGTTGGTCCTGGTGAGCGCGCAGCGCGACCATGAGGGTGCAGCTGTCCCGTCCCCGGACGGGACAGCCCGGCCGGGGCACCTGTTCATGCGCCTGGAACACAGCCCTGGGCGGCCTCTGTGAGTCTGCCTTCCGTCTCTAAGCTCTGACCCGTCCTTAGGCCAAAGGCTGCAAAAGAGACTCGGGCAGCCTGGCCGCTGTCTAAAGACTCACATTTGTCACCACGACAGTTGCCCCTCAAAGAGGAAGAGGTGACATGTGAATTTGGTGAGTCATCTAGTCTCTTGTCATTCTTTGGTGGTGTTCTAAGTGTCGCTGTTTATCTGTCGCAGGTCATCTATTTGAAGAAGACACCAGAAGAAGCCTACCGAGCTCTCCTGTCTGGCTCCAACCCCCCCTACCTTCCATTCAGGTACAGCTGCCTGCTGGCGGGCCGTGGGCTGCAGCGCCTTGCCGGGGAGCGCGCTACCTTGGCGTTGGGGTCTTGTCTTTTTTCACTGTTATATGTTATAAGGAGTGAAATGAGATGGTGGTTTTTATTATCTCCTTTTTTTGCAGACTTTTCCCCCCTCCCTATCCAGTAAGAGTAGAACAGCTTTCTCTTTTTTAGGGATTAATTCCTCCCTTGGGTCCTCTCTAAATCTCGACAGTTTAAGTGCAAGGAGGGCCCGATTTAGGAGCTAACAACTGTGTCCAGCTTTGTTAGCGTGCAGTGATCTACGGCATTGATTCATCTATTCATTCTCTCCCCTCACGAGCCGTGGTTGAGCTCTGATCGAATGTCAGGGGCTGAGGATGTAGAATAAGACCCTCTAAGTGTCTTCCCAGAAGCAGACGCTCAGCGGGAGCCCCTAGTCCCCTGTTTCGCCCACAAATCTGGCTTTTATCCTGAGGAAGGAAGGCTGTCTTTTCATTACACTCTTGGGAAAGGACATTTTGAAGGATCACCTTAAGAAGGTTTCTTAAAATTTTAGGTAAACTTGAGGTTGTTTAAAAAATAGAAGGGAACATAATATATCCAGAACTCCCACAATAGTCATCTCTGATAGTGTTGTGAATGATTCTGATATTTTTGCCTTTTTGGATTATCGTGTGCCCAAATCTACAAGCTTATGGACTCCTTATTTTTGTTTCTGCTATTGTAATTGCCAACACCAGGGGGAGGAGGGAGCAGGAGAGATCCAGGAGGCCTCTTTGCTGGTCCCTGCCCCTTAGTCTCCTATAAACACAGAGCGTGCATCCCAGTGCCGGACACTTAGAGGTGTTTTTAGTAAATATTTCAATGAATAAATTAAGATGGATCCCTTAAGGTTCCAGGGATTCTTACCTCTGTTTCTCAGACCACAGGAGGGGGCATTACTAGGCATTGGTGAGGGGGTTGGTACCAAGGTGGGGAGGGGCGGTGGGGAAGGCAGCCCCCCTGTACTTGATATCTTCTCAGTGAAATCAGAGGGTAAAGCAGTGAGAGGAAGTATCTCCCAAGCAACCTAGAGTATGAGCGCATTAGCTGTTGAAGGACAGGTAAACAGTGACAGGTTATTAAGTGTGATGGTATTTTTAGCTTATATGCGCTAAGTAATTTGTTTCCTGAGAACTAGAATGTTTGAATAATTAGGAAGATCTGAATGGAAGGAAAGCTAGCACAAAAATTATTACTGCTTAATGGAGAATTAAATCATAATGATTACAGTGGCAGTCTATTTTTCTAAATTGTTTGTTATGCAAATGCTTGAAAATATAAATACATGAACATGGTTTAAGAATTTTAAGAAGAAGGTTTACAGTGTATCTGCTCCCTCTTACGCTCAGTTCCTACCTGCCCACTCTCTCCTGGCTGCCCCCTGTGTTGGTCCATTCCTATCCCGCTGGAGTTTCTATACGTGCATTTAAGCCAATAAAGAGGTGCATTCTTAGTTCCCCCATTTCTACCACAAAATGTAGCACACTGTATAGGCTATTCTGCACCTTGATTTTTTTCATGGAACTCACCTTGGATATCTTTTGATACTAGTACGTAGACAGCGTCCTTCCTCATTCTGTCTTATTTCTGCAAAATGTTCAAGGATACATTTTACCAGTCTCTTGACAGGTAAACCTTTGGGTCATTTCCTATCATTTTCATTGCCTTTTTTTAGTTTCCATGGCCTCAGATGTATTTTAGAAGAAAGAAACTGAGAAAATACTCTAAAGGAAATTACAGGATTGTTGTTGGGCATAAAGAGATTTTAGTAATCTCTTTGGTGAAGCTATTCATTATGTGACAAAAGCATGCAGAATGCAGATCTGAGGCATTTGTGCCTTGGCGTAGGCACCTGTTTCCTATTAACAGGTTGACCTTGAACGTAGCTCCAAGTTGTGCCTTTCTTGTAACTCAGGACACCAGGAGCTGTGTTTATATTCGGCTGCATTTCTAAATCCAGACTTTTCACGAACCATGCGTGTGAGGCAGAAAATAGGACATCGTGCATTTATGACTTAGTGGGAAAGATAATACTGCGAGTTTTCTGGAATTTGATGAAAAAAACTTAATTTTCCCTAATACTAAGATAAGATGGGAGTCGATGTCAGTCTGTGGTCCAGACTGAGGAAGGCCAATGCAGTGGCCTCAGGGATCACCTTCAGAAAAAGGTGGAGGTGGTTAAGCAAAGACGAAAACAAAACAAACCTCGTCGACCCAGACAAGAGTGCGGTGACGACCAGAGGGACAGGGTAGGGAAGCAGAAGAGGGTAAAGGGGGGTAGAGGTGGTGGAAAGAGACTTGACTTGGGGCGGCGAACACCCAGCACAATACGTGGATGATGTATTGTAGAGTCGTACCCCGGAAGCCTATATCATTTTATTAACCACTGTCATCCTAATGCATTCAATTAAAAAATAATTTAAAAACAGTCATCTTCACGCTGTTCTGGTCCACCATCGCAGCCTTGGCTTTCCTTTATAATCTGGGTTCCGTTGTCTGCTAGGTGTTTTTTTTTACACCATTTGTTGTGAAATTACACTTGTACCTTCACACAAGCCTGGACTTTCTCTCTCTCTTTTTTTAATCCATTGCTGTATCAACACATTAAACACTTGATGTCTTCAAGGACCTTCCAGTTATGTATCACGTTTAACTGTTCAAAATTTTCCTAAAACTGAAGGCCGTTTGAAGGCTTGTCGAAGTGCGGTTGGGGCCTCCGTGCGCTCTCTTCGCGGAAGTGCCTGTGTCCCCATTCGCGCTATTTTTAGTGTCTTTCTAACAAAGGGGTTTTTAAGGCCACTGTGAATTTAGGTAACGCCATTCTTCAAGATTTAGTCGTTTAAGAAACATGTACCTGAGCAGCCGCTCCTGTAAAGCCTTTCCTCGTTTTCCTGGGGAGGCTTCCAGGCCCTTGGCCTGGACTTCCCTGTCACATGTTGCCCATGCCCCGTTGCATTTGCTGTGTCTGCTGTTACAGCAAACGTCTGCGTTGCGATGATTTGTTGCGTGGCTGACTCTCCGCCACGCATGGCCGGCTCCTCTCCTTGCGTGCCGGAGAACCACCTGTGCGGTACTTTATTTATTGCTTCCTCCGTACCAGTCACCGTGACTGTCTCGGGGTCCCACGACGATCGGGATGACGAGGTAGCTGCCCCAGGGAAGGCGGCGTCCGGTGTGCGAGCGCGCAGGTTTGTGAGCGATTGCGGGGCTTTGTTGGAGCGACGAGGCACATGAGACGGGAACACAGAGGGCGGCGGCAGCGGGGCCCTGGAGCCGGGGCTTGGAGGGTATATGTTGGGGGTGAGCCTGCAAATGCTTTTCCTGTGAGGAGGAAAACGAGAGACGCTGTCTCGGCGCCGGTTTTCGGTGCTGCAGCTTCTCCTTTGCATGGCACGGGTTGTCTTCATGACGACCGGGGCGGGGGGGACACGCGTGCCCCGGGACATTTGCGGTGCAGATGCATTGTCAGAAAGGACTCCCTGGCCGAGTTTTTCTAGTTTTCTAGTTATCTTTAAAATATTGAAATTATAGTTTTCTGTTAATGTAGTTAAAAATCGTTTCAAGATGAGGCAAATTAAGAAAAAAAAGATTTGGGTAACTTGACTGCCTGTTCTTTTCTTTCTCAGTCTTATTGACATATAATCGACATATTGTGCTGTGTAAGTCTAAGGTGTACACGCAGGGTGTCCAACCTTTTGACGTCTCTGGGCCACACTGGAAGAAGAAGAATTATCTTGGGCCGCACGTTAAATACACAAACACTAATGAAAACTGATGAGCTGATGAAAAGGTCTTAAGTAAATTTACGATTTTGTGTTGGGTCGCATGCATAGCCATGCTGGGATGTGGTCCAGGGGCCGTGGGTTGGATACACTGGTACAGCATAATTATATATAGATTATATAGATTATATAATTATATAGACTATATAGATTATCACAGTAAGTTTAATTAACACCTGCCACCTCACAGAGTTACAAACATTTGCTTTTCTTTACGGTGACAGCTTTGGGGATCCAGTTCTCCTAGCATCTTTCAAATGTCCCGGTTGGCAGTGCTAACTGTAGTCATCACGTTGTATTTTGTATCCCCAGTGCGAGTTTATCTTAAAACTGGAAGTTTGTGCCTTTGGACCCCCCTTCGCCCCATCCCCCACCCCATTTACTGTCTGTCCGTGATTCCATTAGGTCTTGTAGACTTCGGAGAAGCTTTAACCTCTGGCTTGGTGTGACACCCAGGGGCGTGCGGTTTGATGTCAGGATGAGGGTGTTCCCCTCGACTATAGGTCGTTGTGTGAAACACTGTGCGTTTCACCTGTACTAAGCCAGCCAACGTATTTACCAAGAGTGACTTCAGCTGAAAATGAGAGGAAAGGGGCGCCGTTCGCCTCCTTGGTTCTTCGAGTCCGTCCATCTCTAGCGTGGACTTGGAGGTGGACCTTTGAGGGGGCAGCGGGCTCTCGGTCCTGGGGTCCGAGCCAGCAGAGTTTGGGTGGGCGGGCCTGGCAGGGATCTCGTCAGCGGGGGCCCAATTTCTAGCCTTCCGCCAGGTCACGTGAACGGCAGCTGGTCTGCCGTCCCGCGAGACCACACACTGTCTTATTCCCCGGTTGTGGCCCTAGCCATCAATGGCAGCGTTTTCCAAATCTGCCTTCTTGGGGGTTCACAGGACAGAGTTTGCAAAAACGCTTCAGTCTCACAAAAACAGGCAGCCAGTATAACCGCACACAGCTCTTCTTTTAGATCTCCTTGTGCTTTTAAATTCATTGTACACTCTCAGTTTATTGGTCCATGGTGTCAGCTTGGTACATTCTTTTGGTATCGATGGCGATGTATCGGTCTGCCAAAACCCAATTTTCCTGTCACGTATAAAATTAAATGGGAAATCAGACTCTACAGACAAGAAGTAATGCGGGGTCCTAGTTTCGCAGACAAGAGATGCCGTGGCAGGGAGCCGAGGCGAGGCGGAGGTCCGGGCTGCAGCGCCGTCGAGTGGAAAAACGCTGGCGGAATGTTGGCTCTCCTGCCACCAGTTGTTAGCTGAGTGGTTGGTTTTTCTTTTTAGGGGGCTGGAGCCGGGGGCGGTGGAGGGGGCCTCTCTTCCTGGGTGGGCCCAGGAATGCATTTTTGTTGTGGCTGTGTCACTTTAGCGTGGAGCAGATGGCAGAATTTATAGGCCAGTGTTTCCCAAAGTTACATTAGTTCCCATCGTTGGTGTTTAAAAATCTGGGAAGCTTTTGGAAGTGTGGATGCCTGGGTTCTATTTCCAGAAATTCTGACAGAATTGGTCTGGGTGTTGGGCTTTCTAAAAACCACGTACGTGAGTTCAGTGCGTTACCAGGGCTGAGGACGACAGCTCTATACTATCTACCATGACCTCTCTCCCCCCAAAATTTAGGGATCAAATAAGTTTAGAGCTCTCTATCTTGGAGATTTATAAAGCAAGTTCCAATTTTTAAGATTCTGAATGTCTCTGATTAATCAAGTAACCGCTTTAATTTTGTTTAACTTGGGATTTTCCCAAGTGCTTCATCCTGAATCCTCCCCCCACCTCCCCCAGTTTCTATTAACGTCTGGCAGAACTCTTGCTCCGAAACACCCTAGGACACCCCGTCCACATCTCTTGGGATTAGAATAATGTACTGTCATTTGTGGATCTGTCTTTGTGCTTTTGCCTGAGAGCCCTGGAACTAGATGGCCGAGCAAACGGTGGATTTTATTTACCATGAACAGCAAGATGCAAGTTCAGGTTTTCTCTTAGGCCAAACAACCTCTAACAGACCCCCCACCGGCAGTCCTTCAATGGCATTTGCCCTTGAAAGGGATCCAGAGGGTTGTGTGAAGGGTGGGTTTGTTGTGTGTGCGTGAAGGACTCCTGGCGACCTCTGTTGCGGAGCTCTGTCTCACCGTTGTGGCAGACTCTCAATGGGACGTCTCCGCTGCGGTGGCTCTGGTCCTCTGGGCAGGCCCGAACTCGCCGGTCTCTAACAAAGGCTCCGGGGAGTCCGCAACTCACAGCGAGGCATTAGGCTGCTTCCTTGATTCTTCTAAAGCAGAGTAAACATGTGCTGGCAGCTGTTAGGTGTCATGGTAAGATACCTCTCTTAACCTAAAGGGTTGAACCAGATACGTGTTCGCTTACATATGATATTGTGATTTTTGTCAGTTTATTTAGCCATTAACTGTGGACTTCAAAGGGAAAGCTCTCCGCGCCGCATCTTTCCCTTGACTATCACAAATGCAGAAGCAGAGTTTATTTTATGCTCTCCGAAGGTTTTCCTTTCCTTCTCAACTTCTCTCTGTGATGGCCAGCTCCTCTCAGCCTCTCAGTGTTGATCTTTGGGGCCCTGCACCCGTGGATCTTGACTAAACCTTTGCTTTTGATGCTTGTTATTCTGGGAGAAAAATCGGCGTGAGTTTTGAATAACGAGGGGCGCCAGTTTCCTGAGGGTTGAAAATAGGTGAAAATAGATGGCTTATCTAGTCCAAACTGTTGACTCCATTCCCGGCGGTGGGGCGTATTGGCTAACTTGGATCACCAGGAAAAGCAGACGCTTTATCCTATTTTTCTTGTTAAAGTATCAGATGTTATATAACATCTGATAACAGAAAGTAACTGTCAGGCTCTATGACCCACTAACTCCACGTACGGAGGTGAGTTACATCTACTCCAGTTTTTGCTTCAGTGGCTCAAGCTATGGAAACCGGCTCAGATTGTTCTTTTTAGTCCTATTTTTACAGTCCCAGGGTCACCAAGCCGTCTGGGGCGGGGGGGGGGGGGGCCCATTGCTAGTCTTTTTGTATTCTCCATGGTGCATGTCCAAGAGCTAGCTAGCCTCAGGGGGTAATGACCCATTCATTCATTCATTCATTCACTTGTTCATTCATTCAACATCTACAACTTAGGCATGTGCCCAGCCCTGTACTAGACTCTGGGCATCGATGTTCCTTATCCTTCAGAAGCTCATGGCCCTGTGGTCGTTGGGTGGATGGGATTTAGCCCAGTGCTTGCACGGGTGCTTAAGATACCTTCTGAGCTGCTTCCCAAACCATGGCCCTGCAGGTATTTACAGATACCCTGGCAGTTACTATCCAGAGAATTTACACAGAATCACAGAATCAAGACCAATGTGGACCACAGTCACGCCCACTGTCTGTCACCACCTCTTTTTGACTCTTTCGTGTGGTCTCCATGTTGTAAACACCTTGCCTCTGTTTTGCTTTTCAAACAGGCTCATTACCAGAAATGTGTTCCTATTATTTTGTGTAAACATGTTCTTTCTTCTCTGGTTTCATCTCCTAATCAACTTGTCTGAGGTCACTACGCGCCGAGTAGCTTCTTAGGTTCTTAGCAGCAGGGTGTTGGTCGCCGGGCTCGGTAATCAAAGAGCGTTTGCGGACGACCAGGGAGTGTGCACGGTCCTACCAGTGCTGATCTGGGCCCCAAATCTCTGAACAGTCACCAATCGACTCTCAGCTCTGGGACAAGTTGGATCGAGCCCTTTCTCTTGGTATCTATTTGTGGATGGTTCCTTAAATGTAATTTTTCTTCTACTTCTTTGTAGCAAAATAAATGCAAAACGTAAAAATAAATGTAAAATTCCAATTAGTTCACCTACACATGTATTCATTCATTCAGTTTCTCATTCAACAGTGTTACCTACGGCCCCACCCATTGTCATACTTCTGTGGATTTTAAAAATCACTTCGTAACCGTTTTGTGGTTCAGGGGACTATCATGCTGGAAGTCGCGTTTAGAAGAACGGTCAGGATGGGCGGAGTTTAGGTGGCCAAGCAGGAGGTTGAGCTCCCGCTGTCTGTCTCTAGACGGTCTTGGTCGTTGGCTGTAACATTCGTCTTCCGTGTTGGGGGTCATAGACCCACGGTTTATTTTAAAGCAGAGATGAAAGGTTAGAAACCCTGGTGTTTGGGGTATTACATTATCTCCTAAAGGAAGAACACCTTGTGTTTACCTGTTCAAGAGAGTAATGCAATACGTGGTAAAACTAGCATGACAGATAAGGGCAAGAACTTGGAGTTTTCCCAGGCAGGAAGGGGGTGCAGACCCTCTCCCCTTCAGGTGGCGCCCACGGGGTTCAGTGGTCCTTTATGAGGAACATGGCAACATAATGTGTCCCCTTCTTCAACTCAGTAAATCTTTGGCTCCATAAATACGAAGGGAGGAATGGATGGGTGAGTGGATGAAGGAGCGAACGAGTAGTTAAGCAAACAACTGGGAACGGAAAGGTGCCACAACACAAAAGCTCAGGGAGTTTAAAGCCCGCTGTAGCATGTTGGTATAATGATTTAAATCCAAAAGCTCTTTGTAGCCTCTCTGGGTTAAAATAAAACTGTTGAATACCCCTTGGCAATGGAAGAGAAAACTACTTGGCGCATCCCTGCTATTAGTTCTGTTCAATTTATAGTCTTAGGCAAAGAGAACAGAAGGAAACGGTCTTAAATGGACAGGAGGGATTTTGGGTTAATGCAAAGAAGGTTTTTCTTGCTAGTGAGGATTAAGATGTTAGGCTACCAAGTGAACACGAGCAACCACAGAATATTACAGGAAACTTCCTTGGGATGAGCTCCCAAGCTCCTTGACTTAAATGTTTATATATCTGTTTGGTGCCAGGCTCTGTGTTCGGTCCTGCAGAGACAACAGTGAGTAAAAACGTACAGATCTTGCCTTCCTGGGACTGTTCAATAGAGGGGCAGCGAATCAAATAAGCACAGCAGGATATAATGTTAAAGTACAGTTAACGAAAATAGAGAAGCCGGGCACCCAGCTGGCCAGGTCGGGTTGGAGGCGTTTCTCCTGGGACAGGTGATCTTTGAGCTCAGATCTGAAGGATGAGTTGGGTGATGTCGGCGAGGTGAGCTGGAGGACGTGTGACCAGTGGGAGCAGAGGTTCTGTGGGGGCAGCAGAGTGCCTGTCGGGGGGCGGTGGGGGGGTGGCTCAGGCGAGGCCACTGTGGTGGGTGCAGACTGAGGGGGCGTGACGTGAGGAGGCGGCTAGAGAGGCGGGAAGGCCAGGCACCACACGGCCCTGCCTCCGATGGAGGATTTGAACTTTCTCGGGTGCTGTGGGGAGTCAGGAAGGGTTCCCATTGGGGAGACTCGCCTTTTACAGACGCCGCTCTGGCCGCAGTGAAGACTGAGGAGAACGGCTGAGTGGGTGTGGGGAGGCTGAGGCAGTAGTTTAGCTTCCCCGGGAGGTGGCAGCTGAACTTCTCAAGAGACACTTCCGAGGGGAAGACAACGGGGCGCCGTGGCGGGTAGGATGAGGAAGATGGAGGAGCCCTCAGGTTGTAGCTTGAGATTGGGGAGCGCCGGAGGACCACGTTGCGGTGGTTGCGGTGGTTGCGGTGGTTGCGGTGGTTGCGGTGGTGGTGTGGTGCGGGCAGATTCAAGAGGCCTCTTGCACTGAGAGTTCGAGCTGCCTTAAGATACCCAGACAGGAATGGGACCTACATCGTTGTCCATACTGTTTTGGAGTTTTAAGGAGTTTGCACTAGAGAGGGAAATTTGAGGTGGTTAGCAGAGAAATGGCAATTTGTAGATGAGATTGGGTAGGGCAGGGTCTCCGAACGCGGGCCCCCTACCAGCAGCATCAGCACCACCCAGCTCCGCGTTAGGAATGCAAATCCTCAGGCCTGGCCCCAGACCTGTGGAGCCAGAAACTCAGGTGGGCCCAGCAGTCTGTGTTTTAGGGGACCTCCCGGGAAGCTGGGAACCCCGGTCTAGGGAGAGAGTGGGAAGAATGTGAGCCTGGACGTGACTGAGGAAGCCCTGCCTTTGTAAGGTGGGGAGGCGAAGGATGGCTTTGCGAAGGAGATTGGGAAGGAGTTGTGTTCAGAGACGTCGACGAAAAATTCAGGAATTAAGTGAAGGGGGTATTCAAAGGCCGGAGACACTTGTTGCCGACATGTTAGGTATAATACTGCTGGCAGAATGTCCCTGGGGAGGCCCCGTTGCCTCGTGATTGCCAGGGGTGGAGCGGGATGGGGAGGGAGTGGGGAGTTGCTGTGAGTGGGTACAGCGTCGTCTTAGGGGGCGACAGCAATGTTTTGGGATTAGTGGAGATGTGAATTGTGAATATACTAAAACTCACTGAATCGCACACTTTGAAAAGGTTAAAAGCATGAATTTTTTCTCAATTAAATAAAAAGTCCCCCAGGCTGGGGGGTATGGAGACCCTCGGTGAGCTCAGTGAGGAGAGCTCATGGCGCGGGGGAGGGTGGGAAGGATGGGAACGGGAGGTGAAGATGCGAGGGAGCGGGGACGGGGGATGGGGGGGCGGGGTGTGGGGGGGGTGTGGAGGGAGGAAGATGCGTCGTTCTTTAAAGAAGCCTGGGTTTTCAAGGGAGGCTGTAGAGTCCAAAGGTTTTGGGTGGTTTTTCTTTCTCCCTTTTAAAGATGGTGGAGATTTGAAAAGGTTCTAGTTCTGTTGGGAAGGACCCAGGAGAGAGGTATGGAGAGGAAAGAGACTCGATGGTGTTAACTAAAGATCTGCTTTCGGAGGAGGAAGGGATTTTTGAGGCCGACAGAGCCTGGTGTTTCCCTAACTTGCCCCCTCTTCCGAGAACCCTGTAGGGCGACCCGTGGGTGGCCGGCCATCTTCCCATTCAGCCCCGGCCCCTCGTGGGGCAGCGCCCCGCCGCCTGCCGGGGCCGACCGTGCTGTTGCCGGCGGTTCCCACTGTCCTGGGCGGTTGAGGAAAGCCCACGGGAGAGATGGATTTGTACAACGGGAGCTAGCGTTGCTTTTGTAGAGTAAAATCTCTCCGCTTGCTCAGTGGACTTCCGATCCCCTTGCAGCCCTTGTCTTCGTTCTCACTTCCGGAGGAAGCTGGCGCTGCCCGTTCCCGAGCCCTTGGGGAGCTACCTGGTGTTAATTGGGTTGATTCTGTGAGTTTTCGCGTTCCCCTTAGTTTTCCGATTCTTGGCCTTAGTACCACTCGTCTCTCTGAGTTCCAGGTTTCAGAATTTTATCGCCTTTGCGTACGCTCTTATTCTCTCTGACCTTGTTGTAGTCCATTAGGAAAAAAACCTTTTAAAATTCTTTTTTTTTTCTTAGGGAGATTTTGGGAGATTCTCAGGTTCTTCTGCCACCTTTACTCTCTCTCTCTTTCCCCTCAAAAATATATCACAGGTTTTCGTGACCCTTCCCTTTTTCGGTCACTCTCGTTTGACTGCGTTGAGCCAGGCGCCACCGAGAAGCCATTTCTCCCCGGCCAGTTCGGGAGCGGGTTTTGGGACCTGCTGGTTTCAGGACGGTCATGAGGATTAAATGTGCTAATGACGCATCTAAGTCACCCCGCGTGGTCGCTGTTCAGAAAAGGCGTTCCACCGCCTTCCCCAGTCCTCAGGACGCGGCTGAATGTGACCGCGTGCCGGGCTGCGTATTCCAGTTTGTGAACGTGGGCCTGTCTGTGCAGCCGGCCTGGCCGCTCTGGGTCCCAGTTCAGTCAGGGGACCTGCTGACTCTCACGGCTGCTCCCTCAGGCCACCAGCGCTCTTGTTAGTCACTGGGAAACATGTGGCTTCGCCAGGTCGAGAGAGAGCAGGGCAGTGTCCCGCACTTTGCAGACAGCCGGAAACCCCGGGCCTGGGGCTCCCTGACGCCGGGGTCCGTGGGGTGCCTCGCTGGCCCAGGCGTGGCAAGGCACGCCCGAGGAAACAAGGACCGCCTGCTGGCTCTGCAGGTCTTTGTAATCCTTTTTCAATGCACAGGTTTTCTGTGCCCCCCCCACCCCCGCCTTTTCTTTACGGAAGTCAGTGTGTTTAATCTAGGGTCTGCGGAGCCAATTTAGAGAGTCAGTAACTGTGGATGACAAAAAATGATTATCTTTATTTGCACGAACCTTATAAGGTGACATTCAGTTATAAACGTTGTACCTAAACTATAGCAGTATTAGCAACATAAATGACCTCGTCCCAATAGAAGTCATAGACATACTTTATTCGATTACAGTTGTTCCATGTAGCCTAAGATGGATATTATTTATGTTTATTTCTTCTTTATGGTCCTTATGAGACCGCTCCTAGGCCTTGCTGTGTAGTATAGTCACAAAAAAGTACATATTGCTGTATTATAAACTGGTCGTTTTATATTTTGCTAACTTTAAATTTAATTGAGGGACTCTTGTTGTTCCTATGCATTTTATTTTATGCATTTAAAGCTTATGCTGAGGAAAGGGTCCCTCACGTGGCCGAAGGGTCCCTGCTACTCACAGGACCCTGAACCCTTGTCCCAAAGAAACAGATGCCGACAAGGGAACGTGTGTGGTTATCCATACAAACTCGTATTTTGTCTTGGATCCCCAGATACTTCTTCCTCTGGCTTAGTCCATGAATATTTGCTTTCCCATAGATGTTTTATGTTTTTTCAAGATCTACGGAAAAGGGGTTATTCTGTTTTTTTGCTGACCCAGGAGTTCCGAAGGCATTCAACAGAAGAGTTCTTGAGATCAGACAGATATCTAGAGTAACCCTTTCTGTTTACAAGGGTTAACTTTGAAACTTCAGGACTTGGGAAACGTTTCTGTTAAGCTGCTTTGCTAACGTAACATTTTTATACCAGGTGATCAGGACGCTGAAACTCGATGATGTCGAAGTGGCATTTTTATTCATGGCTTAGTGGCCACTGGTTTGAGCTACCTCGGCTGCTTGGGCCAGAAAGCTCAGTTTTGTATTATTACGTTGAAGCCCTTAAAGGCTGTTTTCTCCCCATGGAACACCGCTCGCCCCTCCCTCCTGCTGCCCTGGGACCGCCTTGTCATCGCGGGTGCCTGACCGCTCCGTCCCTTTGGGTCAGCAGCGGGGGCTGGGCAGGGAGCCTGAGAGCCGTGAGGTCGAGTTTCTTGCCTCGGACGCCTTGGAACGGTGCTAGTGTTAAAGCTCCGGTGCCAGTTCTTGCTTAACTGACCCGAACTTGATACTTCAGTGTTACGTTGCCTGAAGCAGGTCTGCTAAGTCGCTCTGAAAACTTAAATAAAGGATGAAGCCCTTGGCTTTAGGGGCAGAGGTTCCCGCTCCTTTGGAGAGAGCCCCTCGTGGCGCTGGAAGCCCTTGGGGGTCCCCGGGGGGTCCGCCTGGACGCATGAGCGCCTTATCCTTGCTTTTCTGGGGGAAAGGTTGGGAGGGTGGCGTCTCACCCATGAAAATAGCTGCCAGGGTCTGTCGCCCCGCACCTATCGTCCGCCTGACATTTTCACCGTTGTGTTTAGCACATGTTTTACTTCCTGAAACAGTCCAGTTCTATTAATCGCTATTAACAATAATAATAGCTGTCACAATATTTCTTAAGTGCTTCCTCTGCTGGGCGCGATGTGAAGGACTTTCTGTTATTTTGTAATGTAATCGGCACTGAGCCTGTGAAGGGCAGCTGCTCTCCGCGCCTCTGTTTCACACACGAGGACGCGAGGACTCACAGAGGTGACGTCACTTGCCCGAGGTCCCCGCAGGTCAGGTGGGGGAAGATGACAGCCTGGCCCCAGAGCCCGGGCTCTTGCTCGCGCTTTCTGATGAATTCTGCCCACGGGGGGCAGCCGTTGCAGAAGAGCTTCAGCGTCCTAACCAGCAGGGTCTCACGTGTCACGCGTGTTTACCCCGGCGACAGCCGGGAGGCCAAAGGAGCATGCACCCCGCTGATGTCACTGTTTTCTTAACTGAACGTGGAAACGCCCATGTTTGACGGGGAGCTTTTGTGTGTGTGTTTGCAGGGACGCTTCCTTCGGAAACTGCACGTACAACCTCACCATCCTCGACTGCCTGCAGGGAATCAGGAAGGTAAGACCAGCGTCCTTGCTGTGGCCGGCTCGGGGCTTTCCTGGGAGGAAAGGGAAGGCGCCGATGTCCTTGCCTGCTGTCGGAGGGATGTCAGCACTACTGTTGCGGCTTAAAGAAGGGAATTTAAACTCTGTAAACTTTCAAATAGCTTTCACACGTTTTAATTTTTAATTTAAACACTATCGAGATCCTCTAGTCCATCCCTTGCAAGTCGTATTGCCGGCACCCACTTCTAGTGGCATCAGAGAAGAGGCCGTGGAGTGCTAGCAGCCGCCACGTAATCTGCAATCACAGCAGTTGAAGACATGCCTGGGGAAAAAGGCGGTTTCATTTTTGTCGTCCTCAGCGTCATCATCGTTTTGCTTCTCCTGCCATGTCTCTGGCACGGCCTGCTTCTTGTGTAACAACGTGTGAAATTTAGAAAGAGCTCGCACTGTTGTTGTGTTCACTACTGACCCCTGACTGAACTTAGAAATTCATGGCACGCTTCTGTCTGCAGAGGAAAGGGGAGACTTGGTCTTCTGCAGACTTCTTGCTGCATCAACCGTGGGGGTTGTTTTCCCCAAATGTGCACGAGGTTTCACAGCATGTGCCTGCTGGATCGCCCACCTGGTCTTGAAGCAGCTGCGGCACATTTCCCTCAGACACCCCTTCCGCGGGACACATGCCCCGGGCTTGCTTTGTGGCAGTGACCGCTCAGCCTCCTAAGGACAGAGACAGGGTGTGGCCGCAGCTCTGCCTTCTGGGAAGCACGTCTCTCTGATTCCCATGTGTTGGTGTGTCACAAGCGTGACTCGTGTGCGCTCGCGAACTGCACACAGAAACGTGCGTGCGTAGACTCAGACTCTCACAAGGGAGGAAAGTAGTAGCTTAAGGGATATATTTCTCACTGTTTTCTCTGGAATGGTACGTGCGGATGAACCAAGTTGCCCTGCTTATTCTCTAAGAGTTGTCTAAACCAGTTTGTCAGAATTTAGTGTTCACGAGAACTCCTAGGAAGGCAGGTTAAGAACGCTGGTCTGCCCTCCCCCACCCCCAGTGGCATCTGATTTAACGGTCCTGGGACGGGGCCTGGGCGCCTGCATCCTAAACGTGACTTAGGGCAAGCGCTTCTGTGGCAGGTGCTCCGTGATCTGCATTTTGGAAAACATTGGTCTCTAAACTCTTTTCAAAGATAGATAGATGCGTTGGAGCCTGGCTTCATGGTTTCTGCTGTGTTTAATGACTTGCTCATGGACCTTTAAAGGAACTGTGGTTTTGCATTGTACCATCATCCTTAGGACTTAGAAAATAAAGGACGCTGCCCTTTTCGAAAGCCAGATAGTTTTTAAAAGTTCTAAGTCATTAGTTAGAAAAAAGAGTGTCAACTTTTTCCTCGCGTTGTTGAGCACATCAGCTCTGGCCTCTGCACTGTAAGACCTTCACGTGTGGTTCCACTCTGTCAGAAACTCTCACCGCAAACCCTCGCCAAGTGGAGTTTTAGGAACAAAGAGGGGCCTGTGAAGTCAAGGTGCCCTTTTTTCCAAACATCCCGATGATAAAAGGAAGATAAACCGTCCTAAGAATTTTTGATTTTCTTCTATCTGAAAAGTTAATCACTGTGATATATTCTGTTATACTTAGGTACGAATCAATTATGTAGCCCCAATAGGTTTTAACTAAATTTGCTGGTATGCATTTTGTTGACACAAATGATTTTACACAAAATCATGTAAATGAAGTCAGGAGACATGTTTTGTAGGACATACTTTCATGTTTTGCTAAGTGTTTAGTCCCACTTGTGAGACAGGCTGAAAGCAAAGCGACCGAGGTTAGAAGCTGATTTCTAGAAATGCTTTTCGAATCAATGGCCCCGAGTGACCTCCTTCCGGGTAGTGGGCGTCGTTTGTGAGTGGGAATTTGAGGGATGGCAGAAGCCTTTATCAATTTAGTGTGGAAAAGACTAACTCCAATTCTGCTTTTAGGGATTACAACATGGATTTTTCGACTTTGAGACGTTCGATGTGGATGAATATGAACACTATGAGGTTTGTACCTTTTAACTTTTTGTAAGAGATAATTACACGTCGATCAAATTGTTTCCACACCCCCTCACTCCCCACTAACACTCAGGTATTGCAAATGCAGCAGCTGGTAAAAGAAATCAGTCTGGAGTTTCCTATCATTGTCAGTTTGTCCTTTCAGCTTTGACCAGGAGTCTTCATTTTAGTTTCAGAAAATGCCGTATCTATATATATTCTTTCATTGAGTCTTCATTGACATTTACCTTCCATCTTCATAAGAAAAATAATTTGGTGGTGAAATTGTAAGTTACTCTTATTTTAAAATTCAGGCTCTGTTGAAAACAAAACTGGATTTGTTCCTTGTAATATTTTCGACCTTTTGTTGGCATACCTTTTATTTGAAATGCGGCTGCGTTTGCTGAGTTGTAAGAGCTGGCTGAGTTTTTTCCCTTGACACTGTCGCACAGCTTTTGCGTAACGCCTTGCCTGTGCAGCCGCGCAGAGTTCGGGCAAAGGGGCTGTCCGAGCTAGGCCGTCCAATAAGGGGACGTTGAAGACCTCCAAGGCCTTGCTGCATTAAGAAGGCTTGGGCCAAGGTCTCTCATGCCCTTGCTTTATGCTCGTGTGACTTACAAACGGGCCGTTGTGTTATGCATCGATAAACAAAAGTGTCTTTCCAAGTATGGGCTCTTGGTCCTTTGCCGAGCTGTTCGGAACAGTCTTCATGTTTGCGCCGATCAAACAGATCTCATTCTGGCTGCTAGGCTCTGAAGATCCAGGAAGGTATTTTCCAGGCGATGGTCCAGAAGCTTCTGCGAAGAATCTGTGTCTAAACAGCGGTATTTTCCCAACAGATTTCTTAAGGGATTCTCCAAGAACTTGAGAACTAAGAGCAGCCATTCCCTGGAAATCTAACCATTGATCAGTTCACTTAAAAAATTAAAAATGGACCTTGTGCCCTAGGGAACACCAGGGAAGATTTGGGTTGTCCACAAGACAAAACAAAACAAAACAGGCTTTCCACTGTTTCCGGAAGGCTTGCCCCTTTGAGGCTGCTCCTGTGTTGGCTGTACACAGATGAACTCACAGAAGAAGGTGGAGACAAGCTGTCCCGTCGCTCCGGCAGCAGCCTGTGGGGGCTGCCTCGCCACGCTGGCCCACAGGTGTGGACAGTCGCCAAATGAAAGGATGATGAATACGAGAGACAAGGCCTACTAAACGAGGACGATAGCCCATTTCAGGATATTTATATAATCCGTTAAAAGTAACTACCTTTCAATGGAAGGAGGCCAAGGCATATGAATTAAGAATCCTTTCTGATTTTGCACTCACAGTCCAGGGCAAAAATTGACTGTGGTAGACAGCTCCTTGAAAGGATGTTCCTTTCATTACCACCCAATCTATGCTGCACGAGTGAGGTTTTTTCCTTCCTCTCCTAAACCAGTTATTCACCGCACGGATCGCTGGATGTTGTCACCTTCACCCAGGGCTTGCCTGTGACGTCCGTTTCGTTTACTACACGGACAAAGGCTGTCTCTGGGTTGACTGTGGCGTCCCTCCTTGCAGTTCGTCAGTGAACTGTCACACAGACCAGGTGGTATGGCTGCGCCGGTCGCCCCTTGGCGTGTGCCTTGAGAACGGCAGGGTTCCTTAGGTCCCCCGTCTCTCAGCGTGGCCACCTGAGGCCGACAGCAGGGGCTGGGCTGTTGGACCCTGCGGTGTGATGTCTCAGGGCTTTGCTTTGGACCAGGGTTTGTCGTCTGGATGCTGCTCGGTCTGTGCTCCTGGTCACGGGGTGGCGGGGGGAGGGGGGCGGGGCTCGGAAAATGTGACCTTCTGCCACAGGCTGGGGTCCAGCCCCTTGCCGAACGCCGGCGTGCACGCTGGTGCTGAGCACCTGGAGGGATCGTGGAGGCGTGTCTCCCACGGGGGCTTGACTCTCCAGGGAACGACGAGAAGCCCGTCCCTGGAGCGAGCCTGCCATGGGGTCAGGGCACTGCAAGGCCACCCGCTGAAGGAAGCAGGGCTCCTTCCTGGACGCTGCCGCTGTGGGTGCGGCCGAGGGACCCATGTTCCCACGGCTGTGCCACGCCCACCGCTGGGGCAGTGGGCATGTTGGTGAGGCCCCTAAAATGTGTCCTAAGAAGTTTCCTACAGGTTTTCCTTCTTCCTGAAGTGTCGTTTGGCCTCTGTCCCTCCAGACCTCTTAAGGGGAGCGGTCTTGACTCTGTCCACTGACTATGGTCTGGCGTTCCTCTTGGCGACTGTCCTGACACCGCTCTTGCCGATGCAGAGCTACCCAGCCCTGCGCGGGTGCCTGGTCTTCTTCCTCCTGGGCACCCTCTAATCCTAGAATCTCTTCCCCCGCCTGCCTCCCGACTCCGAGGCCCTGCCGCGGGCTTTCTCCTCCGCCTGTCCCTGGCCACTGTGTTCAGTCTCCTTCGCAGGCCCTCTCGCGTCCTCCGCCGGCCTGCAAAGCTGCTGCCGTCGGGGGCCCCTGGCTGGCCAGTCGCAGATGCGCCCTCCTGAGTGGGGACCTCGCTTCCGAGTTTCGGCCGCCTGTGGGCCTGGTGGCCTCGGATCTGTACGGCTTGAGCCCTGGAGCAGCCCCTGCAAACACGCATGCGTTTCCTGCCCCTGAGGTCGCCGAGAGCAGCGGCGCCTGGTCCGGGCTGGTGGGGCCGTCCCTCCCTGTCCCCAGCCACCATTGCTCCCTGTCCCTGCTGTGGCCAGCAGAGGTGCGGCGGCCACCCCCCCCCCCTCTGCCCCACTGTCCCTTCTCCAAAACAAACCGAACCTAATAATCGAGCATGTTGTTTAAAGCCGAATGGTGCGGCAACTTCATTTAAACCAAATTAACTCGAATGTGTACTGTGCTTTAAGCTCATAAAGTGCCGATCCTCTCAGCCTGTTTGCGTTTATGTAACACAACAGGGCTATCAACACTGTTTTATTGTTCTAGAAGTTAGGGAACTATAAAGAAGGCACTTTCTCCCCCCACAATATCGTTTTACTTTATTTAAAGTGTTTTTTTCAATTACAGTTGACATTCAGTATTACTTTGTATCCGTTTCAGGTGTACAGCATAGTGGTTAGGCTGTCGTATGCTTTACAAAGTGTTCCCCTGTAAAAAAGGCACTTTTTAATTGAATGAAAAGAGACTTTGTAGTTCTTTCTGCCTTTGATTTTCTCAGTCTTCGTGCCACGGTTAAACCGCTTATGTACTTCAATTATAGCGCTTATCGAAGTCCAGCGCAACATTTTCCTCCGTGCGTGCGTTAGTTTGTGCCCTGTAACGAAAGTCCCGTAGACTGGGGGGCTTAACCAGTGGACATCTGTTTCTCCCGGTTCTGGAGGCGGGGAGTCCAAGACAAGGCCCCTGCAGGTTAGGCGTCCGGGAAGGACCTGCCGGCGTTCACAGGCGCCGTCGTCTCTCCTCGGTTCCTCGCGCGCCGTGGGAGAGGCCCGGCGGCTCCGCGGGCCCTTTTCTAAGGGCACTGACGGCGCTCACGGGGTCACTGGCCTCCTGACCCCCAATCACCTCCTGAGGGCCCTGCCTCCTGGGATTAGGCTTCAACCGGTGACCCTGGAGAGACACAAGCCTTGGGCCTACAGCGCTGCCTGCAGAGGGGAGGATGGGAGCGCCTGCCTCCTGGAGTTGCACAGGGTACGGGCGCTGTGTGACTGGGCAGGCCTAGCCCAGGGTCGGGGCCTGTGTGTGCGCTGCGGCTATTACTGGGACTTGTCATCCCCACCTCTTTCAGACGCCTTAAGGGCACAGAAGGGACACTTGGTATTATTTTCTGCGTGACACCAAGTTCGAGTCCTTGATGTGCAGTAAAGGCTGAGCCCACGTTTGAATAAGGTTGGATTGTGCTTAAACTCTGTCTGTCTGCCTTGTCTGAGAAAAGGCACCTGTCCCCGAAGGAGCAGTCCTGTGATCCTCGGCCCCAAGGCCTCCCTTCCCTGTCTTACCATCTGTTACAACCGTTTGTAGTCCAAACGGTTCTCAGGGTTTGGGCTGAAAAATGTACCTGTGACCGTTGCAATGCAGGTGTGCCTCACGGGCGCAGGTGTAGTTTTTAGAAGTTGTAAAAGTTCAATTTTTCAAATCCAGTGATAGTACAAAAGAAACCCGAAGAGGTAGCTATTCCGAAACCTGGTGAATCTTTTGTAGGCTGAGAATTCTCTAGTAAAGTAAATAGTAACATCTACATACATTGGTTTTAGGAGTACAGATTTTTTATTTAATTTTATTTTGTTGAACAGTAAGAACATCTGTGATTTTTCTGCAGAGCACTGGTAGGTGGTAGGCTTTGGGCTGGAAGAAATAAAATCGCCCTCTTGCCTCATCCTTGCTGAGCTGCTTGTTTACAAAATGTGGTCGGTCTAGGAGGCATTGTACCTCCGGTTCCCTTCTGAGCCTGATTTTTTTTTGAAGTGTGTGCGTATGTTTAATTAGAAAAACCAATTTGTGTTATCTTAAATATCCTGTTGTTGATAAATATTGACATTTGTATAATTCACTATGAAGAAGACACAGATATTAATTTTAGAAGCTTACCAAAGTAAGCTTATGTTATCGTAGTCAGTTAAAAGCTATACCTTTCTTAATAATTTTTTTCCAGAGTTGGATCTAAGACCTAAATCTCTTTGTTTACTCCATCCACCTATCCAGGCTACTGAACACAGCACAATATTACCTCTTTGCAAACGTCTTTGCATTACCTCTTAGGCAAACTTTCCTAAGGTTTGCAAACATATTCTTTTGATTCTGTAAGTGAATCTATTGTCTCTGCCCCATGATCGATTATGAAAGGTTACTATTTAACCAACGGGATGCCTATAACCCAGATAAACAGACGTAGCACAATGCATTTACCTACACCTGCTTAGTGCCTGAGGAGACAGGAAGAGGGAGTGTAGAAGCCTGTTTTCTTCCACAGTTCATGAAAGAACTGGTTTTAGCCCTTGGATGATCAGAGCATGTCTTTATTTTCAAATTTTTAAATATTATTTTAAGCTTAACACTTCCTTGAAGAAAGGTAGCAGACCATTAAGTGGAGACTGTTTTTATTTAACGAAGGAAATGTTTGTCCTGAAGAGCTGCGTACTGGGTCCTTTCTTTGGGTGGCTCTAAATAGCTAGCTGTGCTGGAGGATTAATTTGGGGCGTGCACTGCTGGCCCTCGTAAGACCCTGAAGATCTGCTTAGGGCGTCGTAGAGATACTCTGTGTTAGGACTAGATTAGTGCAGTGCAGTCAGTCGTTTATAAGGTAGCGTCGTCGTGTGTAGCGTTTCATTTTTAACTGGAGAGAAACATTTGCATTTGAATCAGGAGAGCCAGCGGCCCAGTGGGGTTTTCCTGGGAATGACCGGGGGCAGCGGAGGAGTTACAGTCGAGGTTGCCCGGTGTCCTTGAAGGCCTTCCTCCAATGTAATGTTTCGCAGACACAAGCTCCCACCGCGCGGTGCGCGACCCAGCGCCCAGTTCCGCTCCCTCCGGGAAGGAGAGGGTCTCTCCTGCGACCGCCGCGGCCCAGGAGGGGGCAGGGAGGGCACCTGGGGCCTGGGGGCGGGGCCTGGCGGCAGGGGTGGGGCTGGGGGTGTGGGTGGGCTCAGGGTGCTCACGTGACGAGGCCGTGACACGGGCCTTCGGATGCTTTGCACAAACGTGTCCGGTCCCCGGCCGGATCTCCCGTGCCCCAGCCCGGCCCCAGTCGGTGTCCCCAGGGGCCACAGGCACGCGGGGAAGGGGCAGACGTGGAGGGGAGGGTGGGGCAGTGGGGGGGTGCGCGGCCCCTCCCCGGTCCCAGCCTCTCCTCAGGCCCCCTTCGCTCTGTAGGCCGGGGGCTGACACCTGCTTCTCCCAGGTGGCCCGCCGGTGTGTTTTAAGACGTCATTTAAAACGGCAAATTTCAAACACGGAGAGATTTCCCATGAAAACACTATCGGAAGAGGGGCCGCGTTGCTGAGGATCCCCTGCCGACAGCCCTCTCCTGCGGACCCCTGAGCTGTGTGGTTTGCAGCCGCGGCAGGCGACCTGGGCCGAACGGGTCGCAGCGTAACCTTGGGGGCGGCACGAGGTCCTGCCCCTGCTCCCGCGTCCTTCCGTTTCCCAGGCTCAGAATCAACATTGGCAACAGATAACTACCTACACAAACAGAGAAAAAGATGAGCGTGTTCATCATGACCCTGATGCATATATTTTTTTATTGTTTAATGTACATATTCGGCGTTCGTGGAAAGTGCATGGATTTTCTGTTTTCTCTTATTTTCCTTTATTGCCGGGACAAGCAATGTTTGTTTTCATTGCCTTCCATTGCAGAGTGGCCAGGAGACCAAATTATTTTAAGCAAAGTACTTCTCCTTAAATACAGCTTTTAAGAACTGCTGTACAGTCTAGATAAAAATTGCGGAGGTGGATTGAATTCATAAAAACCCTCCTGAGAAGCAGCGCACGTTTTTACTTAGCCTGTGTTACTCTGTGGTCACGTGCGCCAGGTGAGCCCCGCCCTCATGGAACGAAAGCAGCTTTATCTGTTAGGGGTTCCTCGGTTGTATGAGAGTTATAACGTGCGTTTCTTCTCTCTTCCCATGTAACTCCGCCAGCGAGTGGAAAACGGTGACTTCAACTGGATTGTCCCGGGAAAATTTTTAGCATTTAGCGGACCACATCCACAAAGCAAAATCGAAAATGGTAGGTTTTTCTTTACTTTACCCTCCACGAATTTATTTCCGTTCATCCTTAACTTCTTAATTTTCTCCGAAAACCCTTTCTTTCGGTGGCGTTCGCCCACACATACTCGGAACCTGAAAACCTGAGTGGCGGTGTCTTGTACTTGAGTCGCTTGTGTGACTTCTGCGCCGAACGTGGCAGGTACTTCCGTTGTCCTGGGCGGGACGCTCGCCCCCCTGACCCAGTTGTCAGGGGGGAATCTGAGAAGCTGGTCAGACCCATAAGAAGGTGACCGAGTCCTCCTAGCGGCCCTGATTTACCGGCGGCGGGGTGCTGTGCATCGAAGTATTCTCTGGGGAACGCCTCGTTGATAATGACGGTGGCAACACTAGGGGCCCTTCATTGAGCACCTACTATGTGCTAGAGGTTAGCTCACGAAAGCATCACCTCATTGAATGCACGCACACCCCTAAGAGGCATGGGTGCTGGTATCTTCATTTTATGCAGGAGGAATTTGAGGCTTGTGAGTGGGAATTTGCCCGAGGTCGTGAAGTAACGGACGCTCCATCCCAGAGCTGAGCTGCTGAACACTGATCTGTGTGGTTCCTTCATGACGCGGGACAGTTCGGTCGCGCACAGTCATTAAATCGCTCATTTGCAGCCTACGCCACGCTGGGGCACGGCACTCAGGAAAAAGAAGCAAAACAAAACATCAGCCTCTTGAACGAAACATGATCAGCTATTTGAGTTTCCTCATTAGTATTTATTTTCTACTTCTTTTTTCACCCGCCAGCGTTCCCTAGAAGACAGGTAATGACAGTCACCAAAGGGTGAAGAGTAATTTAGGGGAGAAGTACTCAAAATTTTAAAGCGCCACCAACAAACATAATAGCTCCTTTCCCTGCTCTCTGTCTGCTCAGAGCCCCGGACCACCCGTCCTGCGAGGGGACGTGATTTGAAATCCCCCGACTAGACTAGTCTTCTTTCATCATTGTTATCACAAGTGTTTTACTCTAAAATCTAGTTTTGTCATATATCGTTATTCATGCATTTAGACTCGATCACTTCCTGGAGTTTGCACACATGTGCCCATCGTTCCATACCTGTGACATCGCGCACCTGGGAAGCTGCCTGGGCTAGTTTTCCTCGGGGGGCAGGGACCCCGGAGAGGTCAGCTAACAGACAGGGGGCCTCTGGGAAGCCAGAATCGCGTGCTCCGCGGGAATTTGCCCACGAGTGTTCTCAGCCCGAGGCTCGATGAATGAATGAACCTCTCCCTGGGGGCCGTTGGGGGTGCCCCGCTGAGTGTCTGAGCAGACGGCCCCCGCCCGACAGGCGGTCCGAGGGCAGGACCGACCAAAGCTGCCATCGGCCTTGGGCAGGAGAGGACCTGACTCAGTCCCAGAAAACCTGCGCAGGCGTGTGGTTTCGGTAGTGCCTCCGCCGTGTGGGGGTCGTCGGCGAAGTGGAATGGAGTTTGCCACTTAGAATTCATGTGTTTTATGATGTTAGAAGATGAGGTGTAATTAAAAAAATCATTTAACGTATTTTTTTAGAGAGGTACTACTTGCTTATTTTTTTTTTTAAAGAAGGAAATGCAGGTGAACCAATAAAAAAAGAGCATAAAATGACCTCTAATTCTCCCCAGGTTTTTCTAGGGTGACTAGTTAGTGGTGGGATTATTTGGGGATTTTAATTTTCCTTCCTTCTGCTTCTCTTTATTTTTTTACTTGCACACATGTTTTTCTCTCTCAGTGTGAATACACACCCAGAGACACTTATAAAAATATTTTTATTTACCTTTTTTTACAAGTATGGAATCATGATGTAATTGCTGTCTTTTAGCATCTTTTTCGTGTAACATACACAGACTGCTTCCCATGGGCAGTGTATGTGCACCTTCATTATAATTTCCAATGGCTTTATTCAGTGACTGTGCCATAATTCTATCAGTCAATCAATCAATCATTTTGGGACGAGGACTAATTAAAAAACTTCCGGTGGGCAGGCATGTTCACAGATCTTTTATTGGAACTCTAGTTTCTTCTCTGAAATCTGAGATGTCGACTCACTAGGTAAAAGGATACAAACATTTTGGGTGATAATTCTTAATTGTCAAAAATCTTTCAAAAATTCTTTTTGGTTCCGAACCAAATACAGGGATATGGTCATAGCCACGGTTGGCTTGCACGCCAGGGACGTGCCAAGCCTTTTGTGGGCCGTCTTCTTAACAATCGAAACCTCCCTGCGGGGCCGGTGGGACCTGCTTTAGGCCGGAGAAGCCGGAGGCCCCGAGGACTGGCCTGACTTGCTCGGGTTCCCACAGCTGGAAGGTGGGTTCCAACACAGGCCTCTCTGAGTCCAAACTCCGTGTTCTTTTAAATTTTATTACAGAGGAAGTACATAATTTAAGCAATATAGTTAAAAGGTCCCCTGTAATTATGTAAGATATTGCTCTACATACCTCTGTTTATTTTCCCCGTGCATTTATTGTGTCCCTTCACTGTGAGAGGAAAGAGGAAGGCCCGAAAGTGCTGTTTACCTAGTGATTGTCGGTTTTACGTCTAGGACAATCTCGTTAAGGCTGTCGTTGGTAAAATACTGCTATTTTACTAGAATGCCCATTTTAAGATCCGATATTCACTAGAAGCTTCATCATGCTTTCTGTAAAGGGCTTTAACTTTATAAATGCTTTTTGAACTTAAAATTAATTTGTGATGGAATTAATAAACTTGATCCAATTACAGTGCAATCTTGCCACACTTTTTTTTTTTTTTTTGACTTGAGAAGCTGTGTGTTTCCCGAGGCGGCTGAAAGTCAGGTGAGGGGGTTGATAGTAGAAGAGGTAGATTTGGAAGGAACTCGCACTCATCTGCTCATCTGTCGCCAGGACGTCGCCCAAGGTGGCCCCACAACCCAGCAGAGCATGTCGTGAGAGCCTGAAGTGCGTGTTGTGTCAACAGAGAGCTGCTGTTGACTGTGGGGAAGAGGAGAGCCCTGCCTTTTTTCTGGTTAAACAAGTTCGAATTGGTTCAATGAATAATATAGCAGTAGACTGAAGCATATTTTGGATTGCAAATTTTCTAAAAAAGAGACAAATGAACCCACGGAACTCTCAGGTGGTGATATCCTTCCCCTCTTTATTTTAAAAGAAAGACACCGCACAACGCCCCCCCAAAACAAACAAACAAAGAAAAAAAAAAGGCAGTGCGGAGAAAGACAGCTGGAGACGGGAATGCCAGCCATTTGAAGGTCAGCCTGCCCTTCCAATGGGAGCCGCCGGGTGGGCGGAGCCTGCGCAGGTGGAAGCCCGGCTCCCCCTCCCCCTCCCCGCCCGGTGAACTTGGAGCTTCTTGCCCACTCTGAGTCCTAGTTTCCTCCCATATCAAAGAGGGGAACAGAGGGCACCTGGCAGGGATCTAACGGGGACTGGTGATGTATAAAGTGCTTTGCACAGTGTCGGGCACATCATAGGTGCTTATTCGGTAGCAGGTATTCTGATTACATTTTCACCACGAATGAGCCTCATGTTTTATTTGCTCCATTTGCCTGCCCGTTTTGCAGGTTTTACGTTTAATAGTGATTGGGAGGGGGTAAGCCCTTTGACTCTGCTGTTCTTCAGTTTATTGACTTCAAATGAAGGGTTGGGGAAGAGACGGATTTTTCAATTGCTCTCAGCCCTAGAAACTTGTTTTGAAGGGCGGTTAGCGCCGAGCCCTGCCTGTGCTTTTTACTGAGGTCGGGGCACCACCTAGCGGCCAGACGGAGCAGGGCCGGCCGAGCGCTCTGTCAGCCACGTGCAGGGAGCTAAAAGCAGCGCCCACAAGCAAAGGTTCCGAAGGTCATAGGACATTGCCATTGTTTTTGGTTGTACAACGAGGGGGGCTCATTGGAAGCACTTTTTGGGGATCTCGAAGAAACCTGCTCACCAACTCTAGGAAGTGCAGCTCCTAATGTTCATAGAACGTCCCGAGTTTTTTTGGAGGCCCAGCAGTCAGCCTCACGTTGGTTCTTTTCCCTTAAAGGCGCCCCAGCACAGACCCCAGCATCTGACTCCAGGCTTCCAAGGCGCCCTCCCCTCCTGCCCGCTGTGCGCTCCGGGGCCAGCGCCCCCTCCCGGCAGGCGCACTCCGTAACTGTAGGGTTTAGAGCCTGCACATCCTAAGTGCTCAGTAAACGTTAGGTACGATTATCATCATCATCGTTACGATTTCAGTGTCCTGTTGCCATATTTGGTAACTGTCCAGTGTTCTTTTCTGAAAAGAACAACGGTTAAGGTAACAAACCAACTAGGAGCGCAGATACGATTTTTCCCAAGTCGAAAAGCCTTTGTTTTCCTAAATGTGTGTGTATGAGGCATTGTTTCTACACAGAAGATTGCCAACATGCTCTATGGCCTTTTTTTTTTTTTTTTTTTTTTTTTTTTTTTTTTTGCTTGAAGGGGAGATTGTGTATCTGAGCTGTGGACTGGTCAGGCCTGCCTTCCGATTCCATCCGCAACCCTGGCAGGACCCTGGCCAAGTGTACCCTCGGGCTCTGGGCTGCAGGCAGAACCAACCCTGGCAAAGGAAGCCCAAGGGTACTGATGAGAGTTATGCTGGGGAGTCGGGCCTTCGGGGGGCGGCCCGAGAGCGAGCCTCAGACATGAGCAGGATGCAAGGGGGCAATGGGCCCGCGGGGTACAGGCAGGGATGAAGCAGCCCTGCTTCGACAGAGGGGACTTAACAGGAGGCGGCTGTTACCGAGAAGGCCCAAAAGCGAACGGGCAGCACTGAGGAAACCAGAATTTCCTCGGGGGAACAGCTGTTGCTTTTAAGGCTGGGGGACAGCAGAGAGGAGTGGGGTCACCGGACGTGGGAGCTTGGAGGAGCCAGGCTGACGGCAGGAGCCCTGAAGGACCTGCGGCAGAGCTGGGCTGGGGTCTGTACGTGGGGTCAAGCGAGGGAGGCCGGGAGCTGCAGCCGCTCCTGTCCTCAGCCATTGAAGCCACACAGTCAGGAGGCACCCTTTGGTGCCTCCCAATTTCAGAACCAGCAGGGAGTCAGCTGGACAGGTCATCTGGGAAATGCGTCTTAGGGCAGGTGCGAGAGGGTGGGCTGAGACAAAAGGAGAAATGGCGGGGCTGGAGGCGGCAGGAAACCCAGGCAGGGTCACAGTGCGGAAACCGCCGGCCCCCTTGGCCCGCTGCGCGGGCTCCACAGACGAGCTCTGAGCGAGGGCGTCTCAGCTGGTCTGCCTGCCGAGAGCCAGGGGCGCTGGCGGGGCACCGCAGCGGCAGGCGGTGTGTGCTGGCAGCTCAGTCCCCTCGCCGCCCGAGGCTGCTCGACAAGGCCTGCAGGGGCCAAAGCCCCCAGGGTTCCCCTCGATTGACCGACCAAATCCCGGCCATGTGTCTGTGACCCGGCTGACTGTAGCACCCGGGGACACTCACGTCACGCCGGACCCCCTCCACATAGAAGCGGGTCTAGAGGCGGAATGCCTGAGCTCCCCCAGGAGAAAATGTCTACGAAAGAATTACTCAGCCTCTTTTAGTTTCTGAATCTGCTCCATGGGGCTAATTATTCTTCACAGGCTGTTCTGAGAATTAAAAAAAGAGGCAATCGCGGTTTGTACACAATAAGCGCTTAATTAACAGTCCCTTTGGCGGGGGGCTGCACTATCGGTTGAGGCTGTCCACCTGGCAGAAAGGCTTTAACTACAGTTGAAAAGCTTTTGTCCCCTGCACCAGAAGGGACAATGGGCCTTTGCAGGCCAGCTGGGGGGCGAGGCCTGGGACTTGGCGGGAGGCACTCCCGGGACTTGACCACTGCCGTTGGGAAGGAGCCCTTTGCGGTGACCAGGGGAGGGCTCCCCTCTGCGGGGCTTCCCCCAGCTCCTCAGACGGCCGCTTGGAGGGAAGGGCGGGGGCCTTGCTCTGTCCTGGGCTGCACGGCCCCCCTGAGGCGCTGCTGCCTGTCACAAACGTTCCTGCTGGCGTGGGTGTCCCCCGGTTCCCCGCCGAGCTGACTGCGGGTCCTTCTCCCCCTAGGGTACCCTCTCCACGCCCCCGAAGCCTACTTCCCTTACTTCAAAAAGCACAATGTGACAGCCATCGTGAGGCTGAACAAGAAGATTTACGAGGCCAAGCGCTTCACGGACGCCGGCTTCGAGCACTACGACCTCTTCTTCATCGACGGCAGCACGCCCAGCGACAACATCGTGCGGAGGTTCCTGAACATCTGCGAGAACACGGAAGGGGCGATCGCTGTTCACTGCAAAGGTGCGTGCCCGGCCGCGGGCCCCCGAAAGGGGACGAGCCCAGGCCCAGCAAATCACGTCTGGCAGAACCAGCTCGTGTCTTAGAAGAGAAAAGAGATCTTTTCTGGTCTCAGAAAAGTGGGACACAGACCTATTGAAAGAAACCCTCCCTAGGAAAGGGTTGCTTGGATGTGGCTCAGCAGCAGCGATGTGGCCTTTCTGAGGTCAGGCTCGCTGACGCCAGGCCCTCCCCGAGGGGGACAGTGTCTGTAGGCCACCGTCACGGCACCTGTGAATAGGTACACTTGTCAAAAGAGGCAAGGGGTTGTGGCTTCCCTTTCTCTTTTTCCTTCCAGGATTGGCTGTCTCCTTTCCTCTCTCCTCCACCCATCGGACAGTTGATACTCTCGTTTGCTGGCCCAGCGGCTGTCTGGACCGATTTCCTCTTGGCCCCTCGGTTGCCCACGGGCCGTTTGCATCGCTGACTGTCTTCCTTGCCCATTGCTAGGGGACAGCAGCACCCTGGAGCCACTGGCTAGTTAGCTTGTCTCTTTGAATGAACTGCAAGACGTGGTTCTGTAAACGAATCTCTGCTCTCTAGGGGTGGGCACTATAGACGACCTAAGGTGGTCAGAGTTTCAAGTTAAAATGCAGTTTGGAACAATGAATACTTTTTTTGGTATGGCTCAGGGCACGGAACATACGATGCTGTATTTTCCCTGGCAACCTTGTGTGAGCTGCTCAGCGAATAGGAAAGGATGTTTGCTCCAAGCATTAGCTGTCGAGGGGGCTCAGACGCCATCGTAGACTCTCGGGCGCGGTGGGAGGTATTTTGCTGGGGCCTTTGATTCCAGCGAGAAGCGGGAGGAATCCCTTTGGCCTCCCTGGGATGCGCTCCCCACATGCAGCCTTTCAGAGTGCCTCTGGGTGGTGCTGTTCACATGTCTGTTGCGTCTTGTGCCAATCGTTCTGGTAGGTGTCGGGGATCGCACTGTTCACGTGCCTGGTGCTGCTGTGACTGACTTATTCAGACACGCTCAGCTCTGGTTCTGACAGCAATTAAAATACCATTTAGCAGGCCCCTGTTCTATGTTTAAGATTTGAGTAGGTGGAGGTACTTTGCTGAACATGTGAGCGCAAGCGAAAGCTGCGTTCGCTTGGGACCCAGGGGGAGGGAAGTGAGGCGCACGTGGCCCAGGTGCCAAGGGGCTCCTGGTACGGGCTCAGCCACACTGACGCAGCCCCCACCCTGTGTCTGAGCAGGACGGAGCCCTGACGCAGGACTCCCTGCCTCTTAGGAAGGTGTCTTTTGTTCACCCATTGCCGATGGCTGTTTTCAGTTCTGAGCAGGTCACAGCGGGGTGCTGGTGAACAGGCTTGCCCCAGAGGTGGTCGATATGCACCCTAACTTTGCCTTTCTGTCTCATTCTGTGAAGGATGATGGCCCAGGCCCAAGACGAAGCCTGCCTTTCACGCATGTCTATTTGACAATAGCATGTCAAATAGAATCTGAGAGCTCATGGGAACACAGCAGTTACCTTTATTCAGGAGGAGACACTCACATGCCTTCTTTCAAAGTTTATTTTTGTGTCATGAAAATCAGTATTTTCCCTGGGGTGAATTTGGCCTGTTTTCTGAGAAAGTTCGTTTTGTGAGGACCAAGTCATGTATTGTGTCTGTGTGTCATGTCTTGGATTGACGAGTTCAAGGGAGAGGAAATGCGGAGCTTTTATTAAAGCTCAGCATCTCTCCTGATCGCTTTCTTCACTAACGAACATTGTGAAACATACTTTCTGGTGTAAACATCCCCATTACGGGTATTCCTCTCCACTATATCCTTGGTCTGTGAATGCTGACACTTATTTTGTAGTGTGGAGTTGTTTTTACATCTTTATTTAAAACCGGAGCCTTTTGGTTTGTTCTTTTTAGCCTTAAAACAATTTATCACAGTTTTGGTTCATTCCAGTCTCGGTGTAGCCTCTTCTTAGGTGTGGGACTTCTATATGGGTAGTCTGACGGTGGTTCTCAGCACGGTTGTTCCATGATTTAGTTGTAATTTTGATGTGGTCATGGGACGTGGTGAGCACACTGTAGACTTATTCCGCCATCTTGACCGGCAGTCCTAAACTCAGGTCCTTCAGCACTGAGGTCAGTTCTTGTGCGGGAAGGTCACATTTACATGTGGTAACACCTTTTTGAGAGTGTTTCATTTGCTTCCACTTGTGTACACACTTAGGATTCTTTTATAAGGATTATACCTTTAGTTTAATTACAGCTGTATTGCTTTTAATAGCATAGTTATCTGTTATGGGCCCATTAATTATTTTGACATCTGCCCTAATTAAGTCAGCTTAATTTTCTGGGATTTCAGACAGCCTTGAGCATTTTAGCGGCACTACAAGGAGGAGGCAGCGGAATCTCACTCCATGTCAAATGCACCTTGATGGCTGTCGGGAAGAGGACGGACATGTCGTGCCACGACATGAAGTCCTGTGCGGAGAGCCAAACGAGGAACAGATTTGCTAGGAATGGGTGAAGTCTCACGACAATTCAGTGTCTCCAGGTCACCTTCTGGTTGAGAAAACCGGTGGCTGTGAATTCTTGAAATTTTCTAGCACAAATAATCATGTAAAAAATGGCAATGCAGTGACGTTCTGGTGTGTGGCTGTTGACGTTCGATAGGGGTTTCAGGCAGTGCCCGGAGCAGTCACGCAGTTGGCATGGCGCTCGGTGTAAATAGAATACGTTTCCTCTCCTTGTCTTGCTGGGCTAGGGAGCCCCTTAATTATGAACGCTCCGACAAATTTGTTAAAGTTTTTATAAAAACTTAGCGAAACGCTCCTATGCTGCCTGACGGTGGTGAGAATGCAAAGTACATTCTTTTTATAGATTAAATTATAGACTCTTTTTGAATGGGGGAAGCAAGTTCAGTTTCAGAGAAATTGGAACATCTTCTGCACAGCCTTCATTTTGATGTGAGTGTGTGCATGGTGAGGAGCCTAAGAGGGACCCTGGCAGCCCCCCGCATAGGGAGGGGAGCCTGGGAGCCACTGCTGTCCCCACAAAGGCCATCCAAGGGGCCCCGGCACCGGTCGAACCCCGGGCCCTGCTCCAGGCCCTGCTCCTGGCCGTTGGGCTGGGTCCCGCCGCCAAGATCGCCCGTTGTCTCGGCAGGTGTCCGGGCAGTGAGCGCTTCTGCAGAAACAAAGGCAAGCGTCTCCTAGCTCATCTGGTAAAAGGAGAGCTGTGTGGAGGCCAGAGTCACACCCAGCTCTTTTCTGAGCACCCTGGTGTGGATCAGGGCAGAAGGTGCTTCACGCGAAAACAGGCCCCCTGGCCCCCAAGCCCGTCCCCTCCTGAAACAGTGTGAGCAGAACATTGGAGCAGGAAGGGCCCACGGGAGGGGTCCGTTGGTGGCGGTGTGCATTTCCGGTCTGTGCCCTCTCTTGCAGCCGGTCTCGGGAGAACGGGCACCTTGATAGCCTGCTACGTCATGAAGCATTACAGGTTCACGCACGCCGAGATAATCTCCTGGATCCGAATCTGCCGGCCGGGCTCCATCATAGGACCCCAGCAGCACTTCTTGGAAGAGTAAGTCTCTTGCCCCCCTGACTGGGTTACGCCTGGGTTCCTGGTCACCCCTGCCTCAGTTTCCCCGGACGGTGTCAGCCCGCGGCGATGCCAGTGCGGTCGGCACCTCCTGTAGAGTCTTGCCGCCGGGCGGCTCAAGACTGTGCCTTTTCTCTCCCTTCGTTCCGGGACAGCCCCTTCGGCTGCCCTCCTTCCTGTCGTGTCCTCGGGCACAGTACGGTTTTCGGATGTTGTCCAACGTGGCACTTTTCAGTCTTTTTTGTTTGCATGTCTCAAAGCAGAATGGAGATCAAAAGTAACCCGCGCTGAGGTCCATCGGTGACTCCGGGGGGTCGCTAATGTCCGGACAGCTAAGTCAGCCTCTGTGTGGCTGCCACGCAGGCGTTAGCCAGGAAGGAAGGGCGAGCTGGTCCATCCTGGCCCTGCGGTCCCGAGGAGAATTCTTAGAAACCGTTCTTCCCTTCCTGTACCCGGGCATTAGCCTTTTGTCAAGCCCTGGTCCACAAAGGGGACAGATAAATCTGTAAGGGCACAGCCTTTCTGGTTTCCCCTTAAAAATAACTGGAAGTCACCACCGATTCATTCATTAATAAAGCGAGAAGATGAAATTAACACCAGTGTCTTTAGGTCCAGCTCTAGGGCCCTGTCAATTAATGATCTCTTATACTGAAATCTCACTCCTTTTTCTCTTTGGATGCTGGGATGGCTTTATTTTGGATAGCATCCTTTTCTATACAATTCATTCCTTTCTCTTTAAATCATTTTCTGTCCCTGAGAAGCACACAACTGTAAATTTCATGGAAAGATGCTGTAAGGGAGTGACTCACTTCGGAAATGGTGCCAGGGCTCTGAGCCTGTGAGGAATTACTGTCCTTACCAATTCCTGGGAGACTAACCGAGCAGAACCCCAGTGTGGAAAAATGTTCACGCACCTCACAGCCTAAGAGAGTGAGGCAGAATTGTAGTGATACTCAAGAAAAAAATACCCAAGAACAGGAGCCTTAGGAAGACAGAAGTTGTTAGGCTTTTGGCCTATGAGATACAAATGGGTAGAATAACTACGTTATTCAAGAGCTTTACCCTTGACTGGATTCTCTACCTGTGGTTTCCACTATTTTCCATGTGTGTCCTGAACCGTGAGCTCTGTGCTGTGTGTGTGTGTGTGTGTGTGTGTGTGTGTGTGTTGGGGGCTTGTCGTCCAGCTTCCTGCTGAAGTTGAACAAATGACCTTAGGATGAGAGAGCAAAACCATTTGTAAGCCTGGCTCACTGGGCATCTGTTAAAACCGTTGTTTGGAAGAGTGTTCATTCAGTAGGTTCCCACTGAGGACTCACCTGGCACTCGGCGCTCTGCTGAGAACAGGCCAAGGTCGCCTAGCTTTCCTCGGGCATCCAGTACCACTCCACACCTGCACGATCCCCCTTCTCGCCCCCTGCGACGTCCGCGCTCTCTGCCACAGCTCCAGACGACAGCCGAGAAAGCAAGTCACGAGGCAAAGGCGCTCTCGGTTGTAAAGAAAGGTGTTTTTCGTGGATAGGCACTTAAACCGTAGCATTGGGGGTCCTTCCTCGGGCGGGAACCACTACTGTAGTTCCAGGCGGCTGACTCCTTGGGTGCCTGTGGCGTTGCAGTCAGTCAGGAGAAGCCCTCGGTGAGGCCCCCGAAGGCAGGCTCGTGTCTGAGGCCCGGCCCTGTGGCCCTGGGCCCATGTCCTGGAGCCCGCGCGGCACGTGTGGGCATCTCTCCCGGGCTTTCCCAGGCTTCCGCCTCCTTCCTTTGCGTGAGAGGGATGCTCAGCAATGGGATTTGAGCACAGAAGTGATGAGATCTGACGATTATATGTATATATGTTCTTTATATTATATGTACACACTCATACACCTCACTTCCCGGGGTGTTTTCCTTACGAGGCCCACGTCATGCTGTGGTCTTTATTTTTAAACTTCCTCCTGGAAACCTCATTAAACCTCAGCCCGGACCTCGCACGCAGCGGAGTCTTGGCAGCGTGGAGCTTCCATTTTGTGTGAAGTCACCTTTAAGGACGTGACGATTTTGTGCTTGAACTCTTTTTTTATTTCTAAATCCGGAAATCAGAAATTTCCCTCATTCCGCTTATTTTTGCCCATGTCCGGTCGGCTGGATATTTTTCATGTTCTCGTTCCGCTGTCTGTCTACAGCGCTTCTCAATCCCGAGCCGCCTAAGCCTCAGGGGGGCCTGCGCAGGAAACGTGGTTCCTGAGCCAGGAGTGGGGGTGGGGGCGCCCGAGCCGCTGCGTTTCCCACAGGCACCAGGGGATGCTGGTCGCCACCCCCCACGCCGTGTAACAAGGGTCTGCGGCTCAGTCTCTGCCTGCACATGTCAACTTAATGCACGTTCGGTTTGGTGTGTAGAACATTTGGTAAATCTCACCATTGAACTGAGTGACACCAGAAATTAATCGTTCAGCCAGTGCTTTTTACTTCAGGACATTACCAAAAATAAGATGAAGGACACCTGTTCAAGAAATGGAAGAATGCTTGAAAATGTCTAACAATGACAGCTTGAGTTTTTAATTATAATTGATTCCTACTGTTTCCTTATTATTATTATTTTGGGGGGTACGTGCATAAGATCAAGGAAAGTGGATTAACTTCTCTTAATAATCTATTTTAAAGCTTTAAGAAATTGCTATTCCTAAAACAGAAAAAATTAAAATCTACAATATTAGAAATAAAAGGATTTAAAATAATCCTAGGCCATCTTGTGGTTTATTTATTAGACTAACAAGCATAAAGCTTAGGCTTGAGTTGGAACTGTATTTGAGCGTTACATTTTAGCAATAACACTCAGTTACTAAGAAATTGGGAATCGCTTTTCAGTATTTACTGTCGCATCATTCGATTCACTTGATGGCCAGTTGGCATTGAATCTGTTGGCTAAACAAGAATAAAATAAGGTGCCGGGAAGAATTTTTGGCAATGGTGGCTTCAGAAACTTATCTTGGAATACTCATCCAGTTACCGTGGAAGATCGAGTGATACTTGTTTGGTTTTCTGTGTGAAAAGGGTTAGAGGTGTAGTAACGCATTGGGTGTAGGTATCAAGTGTGTATTTTGACGCGACCCCAACCGCAGCGGTCCCTGGGCTTCCTTACCTACATTAGATCTAGCTTCTTGGCTCTTCCGGGAATTTCTCGAATCGTTTCTCTCCCTTCTAGCTCCATTTCCTGTGTGCTTCAGAGTCAGGAGCTTCCCCTACACCCTCCTCAATTCTCTCTGAACCTCTTCCTATTAAGTCTTCCCTTTGTACAAGGTGATCGCAGTTCTCCTTGAACACCTGTCTCCTTCCACCTCCGGAGACTTGCGTCCTGCTTTCTGGGGCGCCTTCCTTGGATATCAAGTCAGACGATATCATTAGCCCGATCCTTTTGTCCAGTAGCGGCCTCTGTTCCCACAGTAGCCCTGGGGCGGCGGGTCAGGAGATGCCCAAGGCTGGTGCCGAAGTCGCAGTAGAGGAGCTGCAGGTTGAGTTAGAAAGTGGGTTGGGTTTCTCCACAGAATGACCCAACGGTGGCTTTGGATGGGCCCTGGGGCAGGGTGGGGTCATACGGGATCAGTGTGTCCGGAAGGGGAGAGGTGAGGGAGGCAGGGAGCTGGACGCTGTGGAGACAGGGTTAGGGTGACTCGGGGAGTGGGGGAGGGGAGGTCGGCCACAGGCAGAGCCAGGTGTACAGTGACCGCCCCCTGTTCTGCGTCCAAAACCATAAACTGACTTGACTTTCTTCAGGGGAATTCAAAAAGCAGGTTTTAAAAAAGGTTCAAGGCTCAGTGTCAGACTTAACTACAGCTTGGCTCTTAGGGAGGCTGAGTTCACTATTTACGTCCCAGGCCTGGCCAGTCCAGGGCCAGGACTTGGCCCAGAACAATGACCCCAGCTGCTTCCCTCTACAGGGCTTGCTTTGCATCAAGACAGGTGTCGCCCTGCCATTTCCAAGTGCGCATTCTTTAGGGGGAGGGGCACATGCTCTTGGGAAACGTACTACATCCCCGGAGGATTTGCTTTGAGTTGGTGTGTTAGTGTCGCAGTGTTTGATGTTCAAATGCTAAATACTTAGAAATACACAATTCACTTCTGTTTGAGATGAAGCTTTTAAGGAGCAATAGATACCACAATACAAGCTGGCGTGGTTTCCATAGTCGAGAGACAGGGGTTTGCAGGAGGAGCCACTTTTTCCTGAGAAGCGCTGCTGCGCTGCATCGCTTAGCAACGCGGAACCGGCTTCGGCACCTACTCATCGTTGATATTCAGGCTCGCATCAAGTCTCCAGGGATGGGGCAGGAGGAGTCTTTTAAGCTGAACACGTGAAAGGTGTCACTGTGTGATTTCCATCTTTAGGCCGGCAGCACTCTCAGACGTTTCATTTTATAATATTTACAGTTGGAATTTTTTTACTTTCAGCCTCAAACTTCTCTGCCTTCATCATGAGTCCACATCATGTTCCCTCCTCCCGCCTAAAGACCCTGGAAGGTCTTCCCTTCAGTCTTTTTCAAATTTAAATTTTTTCCATTACCATCTGTCACCCCCCCATACCCTCTTCCACCACTGTCCCCTCCGCCCCTGCGATCCCCACAGTGTTGTCTGTGTCCGTGAGTCCTTTTGCCTTTTTCTTTTTCGCTCAATCCCTCCACGCCCCCAGCCCCGACCCGCAAACTGTCATCTGCTCTCCATCTGTGAGGCTGCCTCTGTTGTGCTTGTTACTTCAGTTTGTTCATTAGATCCCACGTAGGAATGAGATCACATGGCACTTGTCTTTCTCTGACTGGCTTATTTCACTTAGCGTACTACTCTCCAGGTGCATCCATGCTGTCGCAAAGGGTGACATTTTCTTCTTTTTTACAGCCAAGTAGTACAGCAATATGGAGTTACCTCAAAAAAAAAATATGACCCAGCGATTCCATTTCGGGAAATTTGCCCGAAGAAACCCCAAAGACTAATTCACAAGAACATATGCACCCTATGCTCTCTGCAGCATTAGTTACAATCGCCAGGATTTGGAAGCAGCCTCTCCATGGAAGAGAGGATGAAAGAGCTCCGGTACATTTCCCTTCAACTTGGAGATCGGCTCTGAATTCCCCAGCTTGCCTCGCGGGCCAAATCAAACAACCGTTTTTCCCAAACACGCTGAGTTCTTTCATCTCACTTTTACTTCAGCCACCTCAGTTTTCAAAACACGCCGTGTTCTCTGATCTCACTATTTCTTTCCGCTCCCATGTTTTCTTTGCTTTGGGAATTCCCCTTGCGGGCTCAGCCCTGCTCGCCTCTCCAGGTACGGCTGGATGCTCAGGCTTTTTCTCCGATGCCTGCACATTGAGTCAGGAGCCCCTTCTCCCAGGGTCCTCAGCAGATCTTGGTTACGGGTCTTTAATACTGGATTCAGATTTTTTTTTCCCCCATACTAACCTGGGAACTTCCTGAGGGCCAGGGATTCTGTCTTATCTGTATACCCCTATCCTTTCTCTGTTTCACTTCACCTAAATTTTTCCCTGTCTTTGACAGAACTGAATTTTCTCTCCCTGTGAAGTCGTAATTCTTTATTCCTGGGAGGTTTGACCAGAGGCCCAAGACATTCATTTATAAATGTAACCATTATTTTTTGAACTGTTCCTACCTTGTCAAGGACTATGCTACGGCCATAAGATTCAAGCGTTAGAGAAAGCGCTATGCCACGTACAGCATTAAGTGGAAATAGTTTGGAGGAAGCAAAAACTAAAGCAAGATTTTTTTTGAGAGTGCAAAGTAGGAGGGAGGCTACTCCATGGTTCTGTGAAGATTTCCAGGAAGGAAGAAAGAATCGAGAAGAGTTTGTTTTGAATACCTATTTTTACAGCTGGAATAGAAAAGTTCAGTGTGATTGAGTTGTTACGCTAACCTCATCAATTTGCACATCCTAGGCTCAGAAAAATTCCTCTGTGGTTTGCTTCCAAAAGGCAAGATAACCTGCCACGAGAGAAAATAGCCACCGCCGTTCTCCCACTTGATGCGTACACCCAGCATAACCTACAGATTTCAATTCATCTTTAAAAGACAAAGGGGCTCACCGTCTTTATTGCTGTGGAATTTGTTCTAAGCATCTGAGCACCTCTAATAGTCAACCCCTGTGTGGCTATCTAGACCTATATTGGAAGATGGTTATTTGTGTTTTATATAGAACTTTAACTTATTGCGGTACTGGAAAGTGGCTTTCATTTTTGTCCTAAGACTTCATAATCTTCCTGTTCTGATTTGTAAGTGTTTATCTGCAAGCCTTTTTGCTCATAAGACATTATACTTCCGAGATGATAGTACCTTATTTTACAGGCTGTTTTGTTTTCTCTCCGTTTTTACAGAAAACAAGCATCATTATGGGTCCAGGGAGACATTTTCCGATCCAAACTGAAAAATAGACCGTCCAGTGAAGGAAGTATTAATAAAATTCTTTCTAGCTTGGATGACATGTCTATTGGTGGAAACTTATCCAAAATACAAAACACGGAGAGATTTGGAGAGGTGAGTTTTCCCTGGGGAGATGGCTGTGCCCCCATAAGACTTGAACTCTACCTTTGAACACATGTAACGTAGCTTCTCTGAGGTGCGGGGAGCCCCAGAACTTGGGGTGTGCAGGCATCCACCTCTAAAGCAAGCATCAGAGCGGGGAAAGCAATTATCCTTAAAAAGCAGAAAGCTGTAATTTCAGGAGCGCAGTTATAAAGGAGGCCACTCTCATTTGGGGAATATTTACAAAAAAGGAAATTAAAGAAACAGACTCTTTATTTGAAAATGGAAATAGCTATCAAGAAGAAATATTTTAATGTGATGACTGAAGAAATAATTCACGCCACAAGTGATTATGGAGAGCTTCCGCTTCATAGTGATTTCTAAAGGAAGCCCCGGGTTGAAAACAACCAGGGGCAATTTTTTAAAAAATTAAGACTATTATAAGCAAACGACTGTCAATAGTTGGCATGGTCTGATTTAACCTTTATAACTAGCCGGCGATTCAGGCCCTATCATCTCTCTTTTATAGGAAGGAAATTGAAGAGTTAGAGACACTCCCACCTCAGTGCTGGAAACACGATTTCCCCACGTGGATCTTTTTTTCCAAATCCACGTCTTTCCTATCACGTCCTGCTACCTCTGAATGGAAGTGAAAGTAGCTTAGTGAGAATCAGGGGCGGGGGCCATTGTGGAGCCTGAAGCGGCCTTGAAATCGTTTGTTCTAGTGCCCTCGTGTGTGGGTCAGAAACCGGGGTCCCACAAAATCCGTGACTTACCCGAGGTCACAGAGTTGTCTAGTAGTTGGGCCACCTGGAGAAATGGGTGCTCCTAAAGGAGCAAAAAAAAAAAAAAGCTGTTAAAAATATTGAAGCAGCAAGGGCAGACTGGCATTGCGTGAGGCAGAAGGGGGTTCCTGAGACCGCAGGTCCCTGAAGGAGGCCGAATGGAAGGGACACGTCGCAGCTCCCTTAGGTCGGCCCCTGGCACCTCGGACGTGTTTCTTTCGCCAAGAAAGAGAACCAGAGCGCCTGAAGAGGGAGAATGAGTTTTTTTCAGGGACAAAGGAGGGGCTGCCAAGAGGACCCATTTTTCAGCCCGTGGCGTGTCCTCTAAGACAGCCGCTGACGAGTGGAGGAGTTCACCTGGGTGGGTCATCTCTCCTGGCAAAATGTACATCTTACCCAAGGTCACGTTGGCGTTCAGAGCCCTTGTTGACTCTTTCTCATCTCTGGGTGGTAGTCCGGCCCATTCAAAGCCAACAGAAATGGTCTGAACTGGCATTTTGATGTGGAGCTAAGGAGGAACGCTTTTCCTGCCGGTCGGCATTTTCTTCCGAGGTTGGGGTCGCGTAACTAGGGCTTTGAGTTACGACCTTTGAACTCAACGGAAAATATATTCGTCTCTCTGGAAAACATTTATCGTGTAGGAAGATAGTGCTCTCTGTGTTGTAGCCTGTATTAAATTAACAGCTGGTGTTAGAACATTGCATCCTGATAATTTTTTAGATCCCACTTTGACTGAAAGGTAAAATAAGTCAGTTTGGCCCTGGCAGGGTTGCTTAGGTGGTTGGAGCATTGCCCTATACACCAAGGGTGGCGGGTTCGATTCCTGGGCAGGGCACCTGCCAGGCTGCGGTTCTGTCCCCGCTCAGGGCATGCAGGGGAGGCAACCAATCAATATTTCTCTCTCTCCCTTCCTCTCTCCCTAAAACCAATAGACATATCATTGGGTGAGGATTTAAAAATAAAATAAAATAATAAAATAAGTCGCTGTGACAGAGGAGTGATGTTGTGCTGCTTCACTCCCCTTTTCTATTTTCCACATCCCCCGACACGAATGACTTCCGCCGTGGCCATTCGGAAGTGCTGCTGTTTTCCGAATGAAAGAACCCAGAGATACCAGAGAAGGACGGTGTGGTTAGGACTGTAGACCGCGACACGCGTCTGGGCCTCGGACCGCTTCACAGATAGGCGACGTTGTGTGCAAGCGCTCCTTGTAAGCCTGTGTCTTGCCTTGCTTATCTCGCTCTCAGAACGTGACGTGAACATGGGCGTTTGTCTACTTGTAAGTGAACACAATAGGGTTAGGTTTATTATTATTGTTCCTGTGAATTCCAGGCAGAAAAATCGGTCAAGAAAGCTTGCAGGGTGTTCATGTGTTTCCAGTTCCGTACCCATGTTCAGGATGAGAAGCCCATGGAGAGTCTGGGTTTATTTAGCTTGTACGGCAAGAAACTGCAAATAGACAATATTCTTCTACAGGTTGCTTTTTATAAAGTGACATCATATTCAAAGCAGGGGAAGTGAATTAATTTTTGATTTCTAGGCATACAGGAATTTTCCTGGGATCGGTTATTTGGAAGCACTGTAATTACAAAATTGGAGAGTTTGACTATATAGTTTTTTAATGCTTAGGAGGTGGGTTAAAGGAAAATTACCTCAGTATCGACCAGAGAGATTCAGGCCACAGTAATAGACCAGCCGTGGATCCAGTGGGTTCTCTTCACCCACTTAGAGTTGGGAGAGAACTTTGAAAAACCCAGACTTTCTGTTCCCTGAGCCCGGTTGTCAGCGCTGCGCTGGGTTCTGGTATATGCAGCCCGGCCTCCATCTCGGGGAACCCCGCCCTCACTTCGTGTCCCCACCTTGTCCTCCACGGTCCTTACTGCCCTTCCCTGCCAGGGGACATGCTCCATAGGGATGGGGCTTCTACCTGCCCTCTGCGGAGTCTGTTCCAAGGCCACTGAGCCTTTGTCAGCACTGCTCAAATGAAATAAGAAGGCGTCCAGTTTCACAGGAAACAAACAAGAACGCAGACATGAAATCGCTAATGGTCCAAGCTATCCAGATAGTACCGGCCAGAAGTGCGCATTTTGACAGCCAGGGGCCTAAGGGTTCATTGAGTCTTAGGGTTATAAAAAAAAAAAAAATGAAGACAGAACTTGAAGCCCTTTAAGATACAGATACTTAAGGAGTGAAACAGAGCTTAGAGTGCAAGAAAAACAACCGAGACGGCACCTGCCGTGGGCCTGCCAGGCACTGTCCTGGCACTTGGCATGGATTGCGCGCTCGGTCCTTACAACAGCTGTATGGACTGGGCATGCTTTCTGGGCCCACCCGCCGGAGCACAGGCTTGAGGGCGTGGCAGGGAAGCCACCTGCCAGGGTCGCAGAGCAGCCAGCGCGGCTGCCGTCGGAGCCCAGGCGCCCTGGCCCTGGAGCCTCCTGCCGTTGTTGCCTGCTGCCCCTCTCGCCCCGAGGTCCCCACGTGGCTTCAGTCTCTCACTACAGTGACTTTGAACGCGACCTTAGCCAGCCTGTCTAAGCAAATCCCTCCTGCAGCTGTGGTTGTCTTGTCCTGTCTTTTCCTGCTCCGGGCAGCAGCCCACTGTCAGCCCGCCGGCCCGTAGGCGCCCTTGCCTTAGCGATGTGGGGTCAGCCCAGGGGCTGCAGTGGTCGCGGAGGCCCGGAATCCCACATCAGGCAAATAAGGGCGTAGCATGGCGGGCCCAGCGCTGAGACACTGCGGCTTGTAAATCCTCGCCGCTGAATTTGTTCTCTGCGTCACAGGCTCATGAGCGGGGTGCATCCGAGAAGGAGAACTGTGAGGTCAGAACGAGGTCACTAAGGCCCTGCTTTTCGGCCCCTTTCCTTCCGCTCGCAGGACCACGCTGGGACCTGGCGGAGGCTGTTGGCCGGGAGCGGCAGAGCGCAGAGGCACCCGTGGGGGGGTCGCCCCGGCGGTGGCGGGCAGGCGTCCGTGTGCGGCCGAGGGCGGGGGCAGGCCGGGGAGCTGGTGACGGGAGTGGGCCGGGGGACAGAGGCCTGCACGGTGACGGCGAGGAGGGACAGAAGGCAGACCTGGGGGCTCTGCTGAACCCAGACTTGTTATCACCCAGAAGCGACTTACTATGGAAACGACCCCTTTGCCTTCCCACAACGTTTGCACCTCATAGACTCCACATCCCGGAGCCGGAGAGACCTTGAGAGATGATTCATCCACCCTTCCGAGCCAAATCATTTATTTAAACCTGCTAAAAATTCCATTTTCATCTTTGTCTTCCAATCCTTTCACTTCTATTTTTACTCATTTCTATTTCAGACTCCCCTTTGCCGTCCCTCTCCTGCGATGGCTCTTCCCTCTTCATCGCCCGCTGTGCTCCACTTTCCCCGCCGGGCCTGGTCTTCACGGCGCTCAGCCCCTCCCCCGCCGGCAGCCACTCTCCACTGTAGTGACCTGCTCGCCAGGTCTTGCCTCGCCCGCCTGAAGCCTCTGGACCCCGCCGAGGGGCTCACCCTTTGGTCTTCAGGCTGCGTGTAGACAGAACGATGGGGGGAATAGAACGCACGCGCACACCCTGTGCGGTCGCTTGTTATTTACAAGACCGTCGTCTGTCCGTGAGTCACATGACCCCGGGACGCTGAGCTGGGGGCCGTGGCCGGCGGGGCGTTGGCTCTGGCCTTGGCCTGCTTTACTCAGGTTCCGTCTTGACCCCGTGGAGGGACCGCCTTGGCCAGGACGCTCGCACCGTCATTCCTGCTCCTGTCCCGTGTGTCCTAGGTCTTGGCTCGTCCTCCCCCGCCTCAAGGTGCCGGTGGTCAGAGGGGCGTGCCTGCCGAGCCCCGGGCCTCCCCGTGGACCCCAGCGGGGGGCGGGGGGGCGGGGGGCCAGGGAGCGAAGGGGCAGGTTGGCCCAGGAATGGCTATCAGAAACGACGAGCAGGGGGCTGAGGGAAGTCTGCCTTTGCGTGTCCTTCGTCAAACAGGAGTTTGAGCTACAGAGACAGAGCGGGGACTGTGAGGGCTGGAGGGGATCTTGGCAGATGCAGGGCTTTTGATGTTTTGCAGGTGAGGAAATGGGCAGCACGCAGTCACGGCTGGTACAGGACTGCCGTGTCGTGGCCTGTCTTTTAGAAGGGACATGGCGTCCGAGGACCAGAAGTCTGACGCTCACGAAGCGTGTGGGCTCCAGGAGCACCTCCCCCTTTTCACTCATAAATCAAGGGTCATGGTTCTCCCCCACACCCTCCGGGTTGTGCGGATTAAATGTGAGCTGGTGCCGGAAAAGACCCGGCACAGTGCTTCTGTATTTTTCAGTAGGAAATACGCTTCCCCCCTCCAGGAAGCTTGGACTCCTTTCGGAAAGCTCTTGAGGGCTTTGACGGGCTTAGTATTCTAAATTGTTGTAGCTTTCGATTTTGCAAGCAAGTTGTGGAATTTGCTCAGATGACTCCTGGTAGTTTCTAGAAATGTCCTTGTACAGTGCCTGTTGAGCCAGCCTGTGTCTAAGCCACGTTCCAAAGTGTGGTTTTGTCTGCGTGAGGGTCTCTCTGGTTGCAGTCCATGGGAACTATAGCTCGTTGTAAACTCCACTACGTCTGTACCCGCGCTTCCTTGACTGGGAATATGACCAGGAGAGCTCATTGGTGAATAGTTGAGTGTTCTTACTTTTTAAAAAAAAAACAAAAAACTTTTAACTACAGTTGACGACAATATTATATTAATTTCAGGTATACAACATAGTGCTGAGACACTTACGTAGTTTACAAAGCGACCGCCCACCTGACACCGTGCATACTTACTACGGTGCTGTTGGCTCTACATGGACTCCCTTCCCCATGCTGCCCCTTACATGATTCTCAGTCAAGCATTCTTTACTCTATACGTGAACGATGCGGACTTTGTAGAGCATTAGAGCGATTTAAGATAATTTATATAAAATATATACAGACGGAATCTATGATGTAGTAAGAAATCTACATAAAATCACGTTATTCATAATGACCGCTCTGTGGAACATGCACTTTTTCCCCAGAATAACTTGGAAGACGATGAAGACGTGGAGATGAAGAACAGCATCACCCAAGGAGACAAACTGCGTGCCTTAAAGAGCCAGAGGCAGCCCCGCTCCTTGCCGTCCTGCGCGTTCAGGTAGGTCCATGTTTCGCCTGTGAATTTAGGCTGCGGCGCCACCTGTGGACAGAACCCTTCATCCCCCGTTTTGGATATCGTTACACGAGCACTGGTTTACCTCTCGTGTTTTGGTTTATTACTCTTTCGTGTTATGTGTTTCTTATTTTATCACTGTGGGGAGGAGCTCAATTTTAGAAGCTTCTAGAAGGTAACTTGTGCACGTCCATCTTGAAAATGCCACCTTAAAGTGCTAAGCAGTCCGTTGTCTGTGGGACTCCGTTCCAAACTCCTTTTGGAATTCCACCCCCTCCTGCGACCGGGGTTTCCTGTGGCAAATCTTCACAGGCGTTTGTCGGACTCTTGGTCGTGCAGAGAGGCGCTGTGTGCCAGGCTTGGGTGGACCTCACTCCTTAGCCTCCCTTCTCTTTTTGAGAGGTGAGTGTGCCATTCCTACCTGTGCCTGGAAAGCGATAGACCATCTTGATGTCGGCGAGACGGCTCATCAGGAGCAAGTGATGGAATTTGCCCTCTGACTCTAACATTTGAGACCTGCTGACAGTTCAGAGTAGATTCAAGTAAAGGCTTCAGGTCCCCGTAGGTGCAAAAATCTGAATGCCATCGACACTTTCGATGGGAATGTATGGGGGGTAAGTTCACAAAGGGGTGTGGTGGGGAATGATTGCTTTTCTCTGACTTTTAAGCGAGAGACACATGTAGCAGGTAGAATGTTTTGCCAGCGTGATAATGTCCAGCAGACTCCCAGGCAACTTAGTGTTCGTGTGTCCCCTGGGGAGGATTGTCACCCTCCAGCCGGATCGGGTCCGATCACACCGTTACCTGTGCTTTGAGTGCTGGTGTCCTGAGCTGAGCCATAAAAGCTCATGCGGCTCAAGGCTGAGGGGCCGTGTTCTACAGTGAGGTGAGATGCCGTCTCAGCAAGCCGGGAGCTTAGTCCTGACCAGCGGCCAGCACCGCAGAGCCGAGGAGGTGCGCCCTTCACGGGGCAGCCGCTCTGGGCCCGGAGCCGCGGCAGGCGCTCAGCTCGTACGTGAGGCCTCCCCGAGCAAACCTGAGAGGCGTGCGTCATCACCCGCACCTGGCTGGGGTGCCGAGGCGGGGTGGGGGGTCAGGTCGTCCTCAGCCTGGCCGCAGTTCGAACAGAGCCGGTGTTCACACCCGCCGCTGTTCCAAGTCGCTGCTGTCTCTGTGACGTACGTTGTCCAAGTCAGCGGAGGGTTCTTGAGATTACTAATCTCTTCCCTTCACCAGTTTTTCCCCTTTAAACTCTAAGAAATGGCTTCCTATTGATTAAAATGCCGTTCAGGCATCTATATTTGATTCTTAAGAAATTGCAAGGACAAGGAAGGGGTAAGTTGGAATGTAATTTGGCAAATGAATAAGGAAAACAAGAGTTTCTACAGTGCAGGTTGTAGAAGGCTCGCTCCAATAGGGTTTTTCTATTTTTCCTTTTTACTCCGAGGAATTTTCTAGTATTTTTGGAATTTAGTTTTTTTTTTTTTTTAAATGACATCATGGTACCATCATCAAACAATTTTACCCTGAGCGGATGCAAGTCCCCCTTCTGATTAAAAAGCAATTTGCTACAAATGGAAATCAAGAGGAAAGTAAATGACTAAGGTAGATTTCCTGCTGGTTCTAGGATTTTTACAGAAGTGCAGGAAGACTAATATCCAGGTGCCCGGTCCTGCCCTCGGCCAAGTTCATGTTCTTACTGCTCTGACTCCGCCCAGTGTGCCTTTGGGTCTGGGCCGGGCTGGGTGAGCCTGCTGCTGCCTGAACACGTGTCTTTGACTTTTGTAGGTTGGACGACGTTAAAGGGCACCCGAGGGCCATGTCCCAGCCATTCAGGTACTGTCACCGAGGAGGCTGCATTTCTAGTTCCTTGTAAATATCACCATCCTTTAGGTGCCTGCCCCCAGCCCTCAAACCAGCGAAGATAAACCGCGCACAGCGTTTCCCTTTCTCACTTGCCTCCCCTTCCGTCCGGTGGGCGTTGTTCTCAGTGCCCCCAGGACGCGGAGTTGGCTCTCCCAAGCTGTGCGCAGGGCTTTGTGGCTGTGACAGTGACTCCGCTCCCACACGTGCAGGGCCCCTGATGCGTGACAGTGGCTGGCACTGCCTTCCGGTCTCGTGGTAGCGTTTGCCTTGATTTGATAACTCTTCTCTTTCCTCCTCCCTGTTTTTGCATGTGCTTGCTGCCCTCCTTTATTTTCTAGTTTTTGTTTTTTTTTATTCTCTACCCTCTATTTGGAGAGGAGATGTTAGTGTTTTTCTCTGGCAAATGTCCCCTGAACACTACCTGGTCATATGAGGCCACCAGGGGTACAGGGTCCGGTGGAGGGCTCAGTGAGGGTGGGGTGGTGGGGGGCATGTGACCAAAACTGTAGACAAAAGAGGGAGAGAAGGCTGATTCACGTGTCGCCTTGCCCTGAGCCCTGCGTTTAGGGGTGTTTAGGGGGAGTCAGGGAGGGCCCCGACTTCTGCAGAAGCTGGAGCTACCTCTTTGCACAACATTCCCTGAGTCCTAGTCTCAGAGGCCGGCCAGGTCGAAGCTGCTGTTTCGATGGTGAAGGAGAGTCTACAGGAAAATAAGCTTTTCTACAGCAGATAGGAAAACCCCGAAGGATCAGTCCAGGATGAAACAGAGCTGGTAGTAAAGCCACGCCTGGGCCCGGGCTGCCAGATGTGAGCCAGTTTCCCCCTTCGTGTTCCCTTGGCAAGCGTGTACCGAACACCTGACCTGAGCCTGGCTCCTGGGGATTGAAATGAGAGATAGTTCATTGCTCCCAATGAGCCTTATGTCGAGGGAAATGGACAAATAGCAGGCAGTGATATAAGACATAGAAGCTATGATTTACTGCGGAAAGAGAGGGTGAGACAGGATGCACCCCCGCGGGAGTTCAGTGAAGCCTTTTGCCGTAAGAGGCAGCAGCGGGCTGGACCCGTAAATGGAGAAGCGGAGGAGTGAGTCAGGCGGAGGAGGAAGGGAAGAGACAGAGGTGGAGCGGGGACGCCTGGCAGGACAAACTGGACGAAGGTGTGAGTGCAGGCGGGCAGGGCGCTCAGGCGTTTTGTGCAGAGGGGACGTGTGGGTACGTGGACCTGCTCAGCGAGGTGATGCCAGATGTTGGAGGGCGTCGTAAGCCAAGTCAAGGGTGTTAGGCTTTCTGGGCCCCGAGGGAAGATGAATTAGTGTAAACAGCCAAGCGACATCGTTAGATGTTTTAGATTGTGCTGGAGGCTATTCAGAATAGGAACTTTAGGGAATAAGAGGAAAAGATGCTCTCAGCCGTTGAGGATAAGGTACAGCAATGGCCTCAGCTAGGGCAGTTGCCGGGTGGAAAGGAGAGGGCAGATGAAGAATACAAAGACACGGGAGGCAGGAACGCCAGCGGCAAAGAAGGGGAGTGGCCAAGGATGGCGGGGTGGCTGTGAAGGGCAGGGCTGGGGGGGCCCGGGCCCGTCCCAGCTCTGGCACCTGCTCCACGTGACTTTGAACGAGGAGCTTTCCCACTGTGCCTGCACGTCCTCGCGCACACAGCGGGTCTGAGGGCTTCGCAGCTCGCGGCTGAGCCCAGGGAGCGCCTGCAAGGCTGTGAGAGGCCTGCGTGGCACAGAGGCGCTGTCTCAGTGCGGCCCCCGGGCCTGGGCTCTGCTGGGACCTCTTGGATGTGCGCCAGTGTCTCTCGCCTGGGCGCTTGCTGACCATCGAGAGGACATGGCGCGCACATGACGCGTTGCCCTTTTTTCTCCCCAAAGGTTGCCTTCTTCCCTGCAAGGGTCTTCATCGGCTCCGAAGCCCTCAAAAGTGGCTTCGTCTCCTTCAGCGACGGCCAAGAGGATAAACAGAGGCTCCCTGTCCTCGGGCGCCAGTATAAGAAGGTAATTCTCCCATCTTTGAGATCCCCAGGGGATGTGGAAGAAGCCAGCCGCAAAGAGTTGGGAGACGGTCGGAGGAGGGACCGGGGGGAAGGGGGGACCACAGAAGGCTCTGTGACCTCCGAGCATCTGTCCCTGTCCTGAATTTCAGGGACAAGGCCATGGATGGCTTCCGGCAGGGGTGTCCAACCCGTGGCCTGCCTGTGGCCCAGGATGCCTATGAATGCAGCCCAACACAAAATCATAAATTTACTTAAAACCTTTTTTGGCTTATCGGTTTTCATTAGTGTCTGTGTATTTAATGCGTGGCCCAAGGCAACTCTTCTTCCAGTGGGGCCCAGCGACGCCCGAAGGCGGGACCCCCCACAGCACCCCCGCTATAGGCTGCCTAACTCGAAAATGGAGTTGAGTTGCATGTAGTAGGGACACTTCTGATTGTCATTTCTGTCCTGGGTGCCGGGCAGAGCCACGGTGGGTAAGGACGTTTCGTGTAATGTGATGACATACATATGGGCTAAATCTCATGCTTTTTGCTCTCTGCTCGCCCGTTGCCTTACTTCCTGCCCCGGGGCCAAGGGCACCTCCATAGTCTAGTTCTAGATCTCCGGTCCCGTGGTTTCAGGCAGCCTCTTGGGTCCCAATGAACTGCTCTGGGCAGAGGAAAGTAACGTGTCTGACTCAGGACCACGTATTATTACGTCGCCCAGAGCGATGGTGGAGGCCCTCCGTCCCCACTGGTGCCGGTCAGACCCGTCCTCGTCACCTCCGCCCCCGCCCGCGTGGTCGCGTGCGTGCCGGGCACGAGCGCTGATGTCCATCGCTGTCCGTGTCCCCTTCCCCGTGTGTTTCCCATCCAGCTTCTCCATAAACTCCCGCCTGGCCAGCTCTCTCGGGAACTTGAACGCTGCCGCAGACGACCCGGACAACAGAAAGATCCTGCCCTCCAAGATGGCCTTCGTGGCCACCCCCTTCACCAACCTCCTCAATGGCAGCTCCCAGGCGCCCGCCCGGAATCACCCCGAGCTCAACAACAACCAGCACAGCCGGAGCGCCCCGAGCGGCCCGCTGGGCCCCCAGGGCGCCAAGACGGAGGAGCCGGGCGCGGTCAGCGTTGCCGCCGCCGTCCTCCGGCCACCCTACCCCGGCCTGTCCTCATCCTCAGCCCGGTTCCTGAGCCGCTCCATTCCCGTAAGTTTGCAGGCACCGCCTCTGGGCCCTCAGAACCCCGACCGCAGCTCCTGCACCTCGCGGTCCTCACCCCGGCTGCCGCCCAAGAAATTCAACAGCACCAAGGAGGCCTTCTGACCCGGCCTTCGCGCCGGGACACTGTCTAGGCACGTCCCTTCCGCGGCTCCTCTCCAAGTAAACGCCCAGTTTCCACCGGGGCTCTTCCTCCTGTCTCTTCTCCTCCCCCCGCTGCTTGTCAAGTGGCTTCTCTGAGAAGGGAACGGCTTCCGTTCCCTTGGTCCCCGACCCTGGACCTACGCGAGTCTCGCTGGGCTTTCCCACCTCTCCGCGCACCCGCTGTGGCAGTGGTGGTGTGGGTGTCCAGCAAGGGGTTCTCAGGGCCAGCCGGTAGGCCCCGCAATGTGCCGCCGCCTCGGGGCGCTGACCCAGAAGTACTTCGGGGGCCAGGAAGGCTCGTGGGGGGCGGTCACCTGGGGTGAACGGGAGGGAAGGCGCGGTGTCAGGAAGATGGTTCAAGTGAGCTCCTCCCGCAAGAGACAGGCTGCAGGCCCTCCCACACACCTGGCCCGCGAGCCCTCATTCCGCCGCCAGCCCCCGCTGCAGGGCCCCGTCAGGGCAAAGCCTGTCGGTTCACCCTGCTGCCAGGCACCCTCCAAGGGAGCTGAGGTCTCCGAGGACGTGAGTTCCGATTTGCGAGGACAAGGACAGGCAGGGAAGGGAGAGCGCTCTCACGGATCCGGGGTGGCGCTGTGGCCCTGTGGGAGGGAGGGTCCCCCCCGCCCCGTGCCCACCGCTGGCCACACGTCTCCTCCGCATTATCCAGGGAGAGGCTGGGGACGCGCTGGTGGCCCACTCTCCTTCGATGGCCGAGTAGAAGCCGCTTTTCTAACATGAGCCTGCCTATATACGTGCGCGAACGTGCATATGTGAGTCTGTGTGAGCGCGCGCGCACACGTGCTCGTTGGTAGGACTCGTGGCCACGCTCACCCCTGGCTCGGGCCTCTTTCAGAGTTTTTTCTCCTCCTGTACACAGAGTCCTTTCCTGGCTCGTGTAGTTTCCCCGCCTGACTTTATTCCTAAGGGTGTTTCTAAACATCACTCTAGATTCCTGCATGGATTTGGGACGCAGGCAGCTGCCAGCTCCCCCCGCCCCTCCGTTTGGCTCCGGTCCCTCGATGGTCCGGGCGTGTGTGCGTTGGTAAAACTTAAATCCTTGTAACCATGGGTTAGGTGGGAAATGGAGCTGTATTTATGTTTTCATAACTAGGTTTGGAGGTCCTATCCTGTCAGCAGAAATGGAATTCCATTGATATTTTCAAATACTGAGCGAAGGCCACTCTCTTTTTAAAGAGACCTGAGCCTAGATCTTTCCCCTCTCAGAGAAAGCGTTAGACGTAGAGAGACAGAGCTGTATAAATACTTGCAGATCGCACGGTGGGAGGTTTTGGGTCCTCTGCACTCACAGCTGAATGCCAGAGGCCATGGGGACACGAAAGGAACAACAGTCCGCGTTTTCTGGGCCTCTGTTTTCCTCTTTGTGGGTGGCATTCTTTGGATGATTGTCGATTCCCTCGCCCCTCCCCGTTTACTTAATTTTGGTTTCAGTCCATATTTTCTTATTTTCCTACTCCTCCTCTCCCTTTCTGGCCTGAATAATTTTCCGCTAATTAAATTTAAATTGGTCATCCGTGTGGGTGACTGCTGCTAGTTCTGTCTTCTCCCTCTTGAATTGGTCACTTGATTGTAAAGAAAGAGCGTTTCTAAGTAGGGTGGCCAGCATGGTGGCATTTTGCTTTCTCCGACCCTTCCAGGAAGCATAGAGCTGACTCTCCCCCCTTTATCTTGGCCTAAAAAAAACCCCTCCCCAAACAAAAACAGCCCTCTGTCTTTTTGGAGAGGGAAGCCTCCAAGTCCTATCCCCGCTGGCTTGCTGGCAGAAAGTCCAAGTTAAAGTGGAAATCCCCGTTTGATGGGGCACAAAGTAGGAGGCTGTGCGTTTTTTTTTTCCCCCCTGTTGGTGCAGCGTCTCTAACTGCTGTGGGTTTCTTGTCTAAATAACACTGACCTTCTTTCTAATGCTTCTGAAGATGTGAGACACACAGCCCTTGAAGAACTAACTAGGAATAAATCACTCAGCAGCGTTTTAAAATCCTCAGGCAGGACAGGGAGTCTGTATGGCAATACCTTCCCAGCACCTTTAAGAAAGACCCAGAAACTCCTAGGGGTGGGGGTGACAGGTATTCTGAGGGAGTCTAATATTTTAAAAGCTGTAATTAGCCTCTCTTTTGAAAGCCACATTTTCTCTCTCGTTCTTTGCAGCGGCTCAGCCCCCAGAAACATGTGAAAATGACTTCCTTGTTCTGTCACTAACTGCTTTAACGCAGAACACAGGAGCAAATGTTAAGCAGTCCTCCTGGCTGCGGTGGGACACGGAGACACGGTCAGACCCTATTTTTATTTCTTTGGCCCCTTCTGCCGGCCTTGAGGTTGCTACTGCCCAGAGCAAGGCACAAGGCTTCATCTTAATGCAGTGACCCGCCCCCGCGCCCCGCCGTGAGAAACCAGTGTTCCCCTCGGTGACGTTCGGGGGAGTTTGTCACCGCTTAGAAACGAGGGCCGTGTGACGATGGAGTGGGCGGGGGAAGCATCTTATTAAGTTGAGATCACTTGAGGTATCTGTCTTGAGTGTTGGATCTGTTTTATTTTGAAGAGACTTCCCCCCGAGTTGGGTGCTCACCGGCACTGTCCTTCCCTGACCCCGTGAGCCTACGTCGGGTCGTGGTGCTTCCCTGGCTGGGGCTCTTGGTCTTAATAGCCCCTTCTCCTCACTTGGCACTTGAATCATCTGTTCGCTTGTCTGCAGCCTCCGCCAGACCATCAGCTGCGGGAGGGCAGGGCCGGTGTCTCTAGTTTGTACAGTGTGTGCCCCGCGCCTTGCACATAGTAGGCGCTCATCACGTATTTCCTGAGTGCCCGCATGGACCATGGGACATTTACGGGAGTGAATGCGGTAAGAACTGTGCCCCTGTTCTAACGATTAGTCACTTGAGCGTTGAGGTTTGACATGTTGGGCCTCAGACTGCGCCACAAATATGTAACGGAGCCGTAATTTGAACCTGGCTCCGTTTGACTCCAAAAAGCACGCGTTGTTGATTATGTTGTCACGTCTATGCTGTGTCAGGAGTTTAAAAAGGAGGGAGACCTAGAGGATGGCTTCTTCTGCCCAGAAGGGTCAGGGACAGCCCTGAGGGCGGGGGCATGGTTTAGATGGGCTTTGGAGGACACACAGGAGCCTGCTAGGAATCCAGCGACCAGAAGAGGAAGAGGAGGAGAGGCTGTTGCAGGAGCCCATGCCGCCGCAGTGTGGCAGGGAAGGGCTTAGGTCCTGGGGACAGGGAGACCTCGGTTCGAATCCTGCCTCCGCCTCCTCCTGTGGCGAGTCCTTTGGCAGGACATTCCACCCCCTGCACGGGAATAGCGATGAGAGGGACAGTAACAGCGGGGGCGGTTCTGGCTCTGGCGCACCCCGAGGCTCCTGCGGTGTGGCGGGCCCGCTTAGGGTAAAGAGCACCGCGTGCTTATTGTGCGAGTGCTGCGCGTGCACCTGGCGGCGTGCTTTGAAGGGGGCTGGGGTGACCGTGGTAGGAACCCTTGGTGACAGGGTGGTGGTGGTGATGGAGAGAAGTCATCAGTAGGTTGCCCGGTGCTTTTGGACAGTGCCCACACTGATCGCTACTCTTGTGACAGCAGCGAGTACTCCAGTGTCGCGGGAACCGGGGGAGGGGTCGCTAAGACACAGCTGGAAGGTTACGCTGAGGATCCTGGGCGGTGCGGCGTGAGCTGCGGGCCGCGCCGTGTAGGCAGGAGAGGCTCCATGGGAGGCTCGATGAGACCTGGCTGATGAGGGTGGCTCTGGAGGTCGTGGGGACACCAGCCCCCGGTGGAAAGTTTGAAGGTGCGGGGACTGGCGTCAGCCCGACCCGCTGTCCCCAGTCCCTTCTCCGCAGGCAGCCTTGGGGACGCGCTTTGAGCAGGTACTCTGCATGAATGCATGTCGTAGCATTGGCGCTGTTAAATAATCATATAGGACCAGTAGCGCTGCCATATTTTTATGATGAAATTTTAAGTGATGCATTTATTTTTGTAAATGAAAAGTTAGCGACGCAAACTTGGAGCAAGAGACGTGCCCCACCCCCTCCCCCCCATTCTGGTGAAAGTCCCTAAGCCTCCCCCCGCCGGCCCCTGACTGCTTTAAGGCCAGATCGGGTGGCTTCTCCTTAGGCCTCATTCTTCTCAATTTTTCCGCGGCATTTGACCACATTTGACAATGTTGTGACAACATTTGACAATGCCCCTCTTTCCTGTTACTTTTGTCCCCATCGACTTTTGGAATGTTATTTGCCCATTTTTTTCTTTCCCCTCCTTAAATCGGGCCCTGTTGGGGCTCCTGCCGCGCCCCCTCCCCATCTCCCCCGAGGCTGGGAGCATCTCCCAAACGGCGCCTGCCTTCTTGCCACATCCAGCCCCCACGCGCTGTCTGTCCCTCGCCGAGCTGTCCACGCCGGTCCCCCGTTCTCACTGCCGACGTCCCCAGGGAGGTCTCCTCGGGCTGCGGGAATTGCCCCGCACCTTCTCCCTCCGTCCTCGAGCCTCTCCCGCTGCCCCTGCCACGCATCTCAGGCACCATGACGACGTCATTCGCGGCTCCGAATCGTTCAGCGCATCCCCTTGGCCTGCAGCGTCTAGTTGGGGCCTCCCCCGCCCGACCCCACGCACCCCGCGCTGTGCTCTGCCCGACACCCTGCCCGCGCCCAGCCCTCGCCCCAGCCTCCCCCGTCCCTGACGGGTGTGGCCTTCCTGACCTGGCTCATTGATCCTTTCCTTCGAAGCCTTGGTGACCCCTGTGGGTCCCCAGGAGGTGCTCACGCCCCCACGGTGCTCACAGTCACTTGTCCCTGCCCCTCCCCCCTCCCCGGATGGCTTTTTGCAGGTTCCAAAGCATCGTAGGCGCCTAACAAATATTTATTCAACTAAAAGGTGGATGATAAAATGAGGTTCAGGAATGTTAAGTGAAGGGAGAAGGTGCTCAGGGCAGCGTTAGATCCTTGCTCGCGGCTGAAATGCTCAGGAAAACAAGATTTCAGCGTCAGCTTTACTAGCCAGGCATCTGAGCGTGCATTTATTTATTTATTTTCCCTACAAATGTGGCTTTACTAAAATAAAATAAACCGTATTTGAAAAACTGAAATGTAATTTTGGTGTTGGACCGAGCAGAAAACACCCATGCGGTGGTTGGCTGAGTCAACCTGGGTGTCAACAACAATTGAGCCCTTTGTCACTGTGGAAAAGCACAGATTAAATTCCCCCAGGGGGAAAAAAGGAATCTATTAAAAGTTATGCAGGAAGGTGAGAGAATATTTTATGAGGCATTTCTGTTAACCCAAACTGGCTTAACTGTTCTTGGGGTCCTTGAAATGCTTAGAGAACACGATGGAAAAATGTATGCATCTCTTTCAAGCGCATTTTATTATTAGGTTCTGTTTGTACTGGCTGAACCAGAGAAGTGTTACTATGTTAGCAAAGGCAAATACTTAGAGTACTGCCAAACCACATTTGTGGAAATACGATCAACCCACACACATTTTGTATGTTGTTAACTTAGAAACGATTCAAAACCTGGAAGCTCTGCTGTAGAGCCGGAGAGAGACAGGGACGGCAGGAGCAGCTACAGATAAACAGTCACCTCCAGCTTCGTTCCCCGCATTTGCTCATTAAAACTTAAAACACTGAAATCAAGTGTAAAGTAAGATACCATATTGCCAAACATTGCTACCCCCCGCCTTAATTACCTATGCTACTGAAACAAAAGAATTTTTAAGATGCGTTTTGCCTCTACAGGGAGAACTCAAATCAAGCGTAATGAGGGAACTGTTTTCTTCTTCCTTAAGGGACTTGGAAAAATGGGGAAGTGCAGGGGAAAAAAAATGAAGCCAGCATGGCAAAAGCACATGGTGATTTTGACCCAGTAGGAAACTAACATTCCGGGTCATAGGGCCCTTGGGTTCACGGTGGTTGCATGTGAAGATAGCATGTCATTCATTTGCTGGCAAAGACCTTAATCTTTCATCATTCTGTACAGTCTTCTGGTTTTGATAGCCATCTTATAGTTTTACTGATTAACGGTCTGTCAGTATTTATGTCTGTGCATTGGATGAGTTAATACAGATAAAATGTTTAGAGCTATGCCTGGCGTAGTGATGGGACTCAGTAAGTATCTAGAACAGAACAACTGACCTGTTAGGTAATACATCTCGTTTATTAAGAATTCCAGATAGCTGTTATTCGATGTGTTTCTACCATGATTAGGTAACTGGGCTGTTTAAAAAAGACACACCCCCAGAATAGCTGCGTTTCTCACGTCACTGCCTACACCTGCCAAAGCAGAGTAACAGCCCCGTCCAGAACAGAACAGCGTGTCTCAATCTCCTCACCCGGCGTTTTGCTTTATGTCAAATCGAGCTGCTCTCTGGGGACAAACTTCTTGCTGGAAGCTTATGTTTTTACACACCAGTTTTGGGAGCTGCAAGTGTAAGCTAATTCCACTCTTGTTTTCCAGGTTGACTATTGTTGTATTTTTAATTTTATGGTATGCATACCCTAAAAATACATATATTCATGATAAACTTGATCTGGTCTTAACTCACTCTAACCGTATTGGACTTTTCACATGAAATTGCGTATTCTATCAGAGGAATTGAAATCTCTTGATTCTATAAATAAGGGCCACCTTGTAAAATAGTTATGCCTCGGGCCTCACTTCACTTTCATAGTCATTGCAGGCTTTTTCCTTTCTTTTTTTTTAACATTTAAGATGCGTTAGGTACTAATTCTTGTGGTAATGATAAAAAATTGGCGAAGCCTAAGGAAAACATAATCAGAATACTTAATCGTGTGTGTTTCTATAAAGATGACTTCTTTTCAGAATACTTCTAGAAAGTATTTTGGATTCAGTCCTCTCGAGCATAATGTTAATTGTAAATACTCCTCTACAGCAATGCGTACGACACGACTTTTTGTGGTTTACTGTTTCCTCGCTCACTCAGGGCGGCGCCCTGCCTCGGGTTGTTGCTCTGCGAGGGGGCAGAGAATGCGCCGCTGCCTCCGCGAGGGAGCTCGGGACAGGTGCCGCCCGGGCCCTGAGGCCCGGCACTGGGGTGGCCGAGAGCGGCGCTCAGACCGCGGAGCTCAGGTCCCAGCTCCGCCACCGCCTGGTTGCGAGGCCTTGGGCAAGTTACATACTTTCCTGACCTGTGCCTCAGTTTACCCACCTGTAAAATGAGTTGTCTGGAGCATTGGATGAGTTAATACAGATAAAATGTTTAGAACTATGCCTGGCGTAGTGACGGGACTCCGTAAGTATCTAGAACAGAATAACTGACCTGTTAGGAAATACATCTCGTTTATTAAGAATTCCAGATAGCTGTACTTCAATCAGCGAATTTTTGAGTAATAAAATCAACAGCAATAATGATATGGATAACGGAGTACCATTGGTTGCTCCTGTGCATTTTTACTACAAAGGTTCAAAATGCCAAGAACTGGCTCTTGTGTTTTCTGGGATGTTAGTAATGTCAGGATACAGGTCGCTGGAAAGTAGATGAACGAGGGAGGGGCCCTTAATACTCCCATCACGGAAGCTCGTGGTGCCTGAAATCTAAATACTACCGTCCAAATACGGCCACTGCTTTCTCAGTACGAGGCCTCGCGACAGGAGTTACGCCTTTGTGCAGCGAGCAGCCTTGGCACATACCTTCAGGATTCTCTTTCTTGCCTAAGTCCACTTCCGTGACGATTTTTGTTTGATTGAAAATGAAAGGAAGCTGATTTGTTTCAGAAACACCGATGCCAGAAAGATTTGCTGACCCCTTTTACTGACCTCGTCACATCCTTTAACGTTCTCTACGTCACACAAAGAAACCGCGGGACGTGTTCTTTTGTTCCCAGAACTTTGGGGCCGTACTTTCATCCGCCCGTGCCTGATGTGCGCTGTTGACGTTCAGTGATCGTTGAGGGAATTAACTAGCGTGCCAGGAGGAGGCCCCTTCTTCAGCCAAGTCACGTCTCCCTTGGTTTTCGGAGGCCTGCCTGCAGAGTGTTAGGCAGCTTGGTGTGCAAAGCGTGTGGGAGGCAGAGGACGCAGGAGGGATTGTGATAAGCTCTGTCCGAAGGCTGGATTCACCGCCAGCAGGAGGCGAGGGCCTCTGCCGCGTGGGAGGAAAGGCTCCTGCCCCGTATTCTCACGAGGGACAGAAATCCTTCAAGGTATTTATTGGAGACCGGTTTGGTTTTCCAGTTCTGTGGGTACCAGCAGTCCATACAATAAGAGCATACCTGTCCACACACACCTTGATCCACTACAGATTGATGCAGACGTAGAATACTTTGGCCTGGAAGAAAGTTGGTTGAACAGCTCTCATGTGCCCTAGTGTGTGTTCCTTTGCTCTGTCTGTTTATGGAGGAGCCCTGGAACTTGGGAGCGGCTTGCCAAGCCGCGTAGTTCTAAATGAACAAGCCATCTGAGGAGCTTTCCCCTTAGTGGTTTTGTAAATAACTTTCTAATTAGAACAAAAGCCACAGTCAGCTCGTCCCACGAGAGCACCGGGCGGTGGAGAGCGTGCATGTGTGACGTTCTCGCAGCCGCGGCGCCACCTGGCTCTGCCCGCTCTGCCTCTTTCAAAGAAACGGGGAAAAGCACATATTTGCAAGTTCTGCTGGCCATTTGCAAGCTCTGCTGGCCGGGGCAGCACCCTAAATGTGGGTGGGCTGCAGGGCCCTGGGCCCGCTTCTGGGGCTTTCTCGGAGTCTCTTTTGTTCTCTGCTTCGCCAGGGGTGTTTACACTGCCGTGCCCTGGTTCCTGGTCATCTCTCCTGTGTCGAAGCCGTGGCATAAGCCACATCCTGCAAGGAGACTTGCCAACCCTCGACCATTCTTTCTAGGAGCTCTTAACGTCTCACCTCTTCCTTGAAACTCGCGCCCCGAGAGCCGCGCCCCAAACCCTCCCCGCCCACGCCTTGCCTAACCTTGTGCTCGCGCGCAGCGTTGCTCTCAGCTGTGTCTAGTGCGATCTCACGCCGACACTTCTGTCTTTTCATTTTACGGCTGTATGAGAGTGTGGTGTTTGGCCCTTGGAAGATGCCAGAACTGAACCTTTTTCACTTATGGGGTTGAGAGAAGCTGACTTAGTAAATGGCTGTTGATAGGATATAGAATTCTGGGATTTTGAAGCTGAACAGAGATAGTTTGAATCCTTTTGTAAATTATTTGCAACATGGACAGATTCCCTTTTTGCCGATCCCTTTGCCATCACCAAAATGGGCCAGTCTCTGAAATAAGACCTAGTCATAAAATGCTGCGGACCAATGTGAAAAATAAATATTGGGGGAGAGGAAAAGGGTGCGTGGTGGCAACTCTAGTTCTCAGGAATTGGATTAGAAGAACTGTGCAAGAAATTTTGTCACTGTTACACTGATTTGTGTTTCTCGCTGCCACTGGCTGCCCAGAAATAACTGTGAGACAAATTTTCTCTTCCTCTGTGTCCACTGGTTTGCGTCCGTGACCAGCGCATTCTGAGTACATCGTCTGGTGTGTTCCTTTTGTATGTTTTCCTCTGAGATGATAAGGGTGGACTTTGCACTGTTTACTCTTTTTTGAAACTTGCCTGCTGTTTTATGTGGCTGCCAGACTATCAGCACAGATGCTTTGGGACCTTAAGGTCAGATTTCAAAGCAAAGGATGTGTAAGACATTTATTAATTTTGCCCCTTCTGAAGGAATGTATTCAAATGACTGCTAATTCTACTGCTGTAGCAGCATTAACGCTCATATGATATGTATTGAACTACGCTCAAAAGTATAGAAATTCTTAAAGTACAGCCTAACAATCTTCAGTTTAGTTACAGATGCCATTTAATATTTTGGAGCAAAATTCAATATTAGCGCACAAAAGCGTGGAAGCGAATTTCGTGCTCTTTACCAATTTTCAACTAATACCTAATTTTTCATCACAGTTAATAAATTAGTAAGCCCTTTGAAATACAAGCTTTTCTTGCAGCGACCTTCGTCATTGACTACCTCATTCTTGGCCAACGCTTTGTTGCCCGCATTTCTTTTCTCGGTTTATTTTAGTTGTCTTCTATAAAATAGACCCAGGCTGCCTTGCATGGGCGGAAGAAGCTGTGTGATGTGCTAGGGGTTTCACGCGGGACGGAATTTAACCTCCCTTTCTGTCTCTCCCTGCACAGTCCCTGCAGTCCGAATATGTTCATTACTAAGGCCTCGCCCCTCCGGTGAGAGCTGCTCTTAGACGCACCTGGACGAGCGGCGCGGCGCGAGGCACCTACGAGCTGGAGGACGGGCCTCGTCCCGTCCCTTAACTCACAGCCAGCGCTCAGGCCTGCGAGAGACGCGCGCCGGGCGCCTCCGGCTGCTGACTACTGAGTGCACTGAGACTCTGTCCATCAACGCTTTTTAAGACAGTTTTAACGTTGACTTTGGTATTCCGAACGGTTATTTTTACTGTATTGCGGTAATACATTTGTTATTACATTTACATGTACAGTGTTACATTATGTATGTATTGTGAACTTTAAAAGCCTATTTTGATAAATTTATAAATATATAAAATTACGTAAAAGCTAGACTATATTTTGACTTAGACTTTCTTGCTGTTTGTTACCAAAAATTTGTATTTTGAATTTGCTTAGGATGGTTTTGTCTACGATGAATACACAGTTCCTCCCTGTTAAGAAAAGGCAAGGGAAACAGTTTTCAGAAAGTGGTTTTTATCTTCCCACTACGAATGCGGCAGGGCAGTGTGTTCTTTTGGGACGTCAGTCTAACGTAAGGAGTTCCTCCAAGTTTATCTCTAGCAGGAGTCGAGCTGTCTGGTGCGGCCTATGGAGGCCATTTCTTCCCCTTTGTCTCTGTTGCTGAGCCATTCAGCTTTGCGCCTTTGGGGGCTTTCGCAAAACGGAACACCCTGTGGAAGACCAGAATTCACGGCGTGTTGCCCCCGAAAGTGCCCTCCGCGACGCGACTCCACATTCCAAATGCTTTGACTTCTCTCCTGCTCTCCAAAGAGCTCTTCGGCCCCTGGAGCTTCTGCTTGTGGTACATGCCCGCGGCTGCCTGAGATCCCACGTGGTCGGGCCCCGGGTTTACAGCCACGAGGAGAAAAAACGAAAGGGGTGCGGCTAGGCGGTTCTCTGTGTTGGAGGAGGCACACGGCCAGCCTATCAGAAACCCAACGTGAAAATGAAGGGACTCTTTAGTGGTACTTGCACGTAAGCGTGGTCTTACTATATTCAGGCCTTCAGAAGCCAGGAGACTTCGTTTCTATGGGGAGTCGGGGAGCCTTAGATCCTGATTCTCCATGTTGCTTAATGGATTCAACAGGAAGTACTTCACTCTCACCCACTGGGTTATTTATAATGTATTTATTAGCAGAGGTACCTTGAGAGATTATTACACATGCTTCTGCAAAACACCTCCTGTATGTTTTACAGTTTTAAACAGGCATTTGAATGAATGTGTGACTCAGGTTGGTTGACTTTGCCTTCAAGCACGACAGTACCAAAAAAAGTGCACTGAGTTCATAAAGTGAATTGGATTCATTAGGGATCAAAAATTGTGGAATTAAATTGTATACCTTTTTGAAGGCTGACATAGTGAAATATTTTATTATGAGTTATTGTAAAAAAAAAGATTGGTGCATTGTATAGGCCGATGATAGTATTTTTTTAAAAAATTATCATTGACAAGTGATTCAGATGACATTTGAGAGGTGGAAAGGGAATGATATTGACAGTTTAGTTCTGTGGACACTAATCTGTGTGCAGCTATTAAAGTGATTGTACAACCGACTACTGTAAATTTTCCATACTTCTCTGTGTGTATTCGTCGTATGTATCTACATGTGTATGTCTTAAGATTATTATACACATGTGCATACATGGACAAACCGAGAAGTGTATGTATATAATATAGAAAGTATATAGCAAAGTAATTCTACTGCAGTAATAAAAATTGTTTGACATGTATTTTGTTATGAATAGTTTACCTTCCAAAAGATATTTTGTTCTATTTTAAAGTGTAGAAGGATACACTGCTAATAAATAATAAAAGTTTTATGCAATTCACATTTCCCTGGCTTCTGTAACGTGGGTTTTGAGCGACTACGGTACTGAAGGAAGTCTCATCATCGTTTACGTTGACCCAGCCCGGTCGGGACTTGCATCGAGTTTCTCAAGACAGGGTCCCAGACTGGCCGTTCACCGTTTCCTGAGTGCCCGCACTGTGGCCGTTTCCTGAAATAAGTGACAGTGGGCACTAAGGCGTCTTATACTTCCAGTTCCATAGACGATGTCAGTTTCTTGCTGTTTCTCTCTCTCTCATTTTCCTTTCTGTTCATCAAGCTTGGTCGTGGTCCGTGTTTTGGGCTCTGGTTGGTCATTTATTCTACGACACGTTGGAAGGAACACCGGCTTGGGAGGGAGACCCATGGGAGATATTTTACGTATTAAACTGGATCTCTTTGGGTTGTGATATCTCTGAGGTTCATCCTTTCTCTTTTGTGTCTTAAAGTTTCCCGGAACACATAGGAGAGGCGGTGGGCGGGAAGACAGCTTCGCTCCCTGAGTTGGGAATCTGCCAGTTAGCTCGCACACGGCGTGGGACAGTTGGGTCCTGAGGTTGTCTAGGGCCACATCTTAGACAAGGAGATTTCTTGTGAATTTGTGAACCTGTCTAAAACAGCAGAAAGTCTTTTTCGACAGATTTAGTTCTTACCAAAAAAAAAAAAAAAAAGTAAAAAAAAAAAAATCAATTAACTAGTACCAACAAATTTCTCACCTGCTGGTCATTGAGTTTACAAGGTTTTTTTACCCAGAGACGTGAGAACACTTGGGGAGGCGAGGCAATAGGTGGACTCAGCTGTGATCCAAACAACGGCAAGAACGTGAATTTACCAACGCTGAGCTCTGCAAATGTATTTTCAAAATTGTTCTCTTGTGTACTCTTTCCTCCGTGATGTGCTACACCACGGCTATGTTCGAGTTTCTTTTTAAGCCAATTGTTGGTCCATAAGCTGAGCGGGGACTCGGGTGTTTCGGGTCAGGTAAGGATGCGCTCTCTCCCGACACGCCCTCGTGGGCGGAGCTCAGGGCGCTGCAGGGCCTTTTTCTGCGCCGGGTGCGCAGCAAAGCAAGGATCCCTCCGCTGCCTGTCTCCCCCGAAGAAGCAAGGAGATTTCCAACTACAGCAGAATGTAATTTACAGTACAAAAGTCCTTTATTTACACACAGGTTGCAAGGAAAGTGGAAAATAATTGTATTCCGTTATTTTGAGCTGAATTGAAATGGTAATATATTCCCACCCAGCTCCTTCTCTGTGGATTGAATTATGATAATCATATTGAGAAGGTGAAAAATAGCTTTGCTAGAGAAATTTAAACTTTTTTTGGTGAGTGCATGTAGGAACTTAACCTGAAAGTCTACTTTTAATGCAGATCACATGATTTGGAGCTAGTGCTAAAGGGCAAACATAAGTTCACTGACCCTCGCGCCTGTCCGGTCTCACTTTATCCGGCCCGCCCCCAAACAGGACATGAGTTACGGCCCCACCTGGCTCCTTCTCCGCTGGTCTGACGCAAGCGGACCAGAGGCTTCTTAAAAAGTCGATTGCAAAGGGAAGAAATCAAGTCTGGCTGCAACGTTTCTCATATATTCGGCTTTAGATTGAGATTAATTGTCCAGCCAATGTACTTTTTTTTTTGCCTTTTAGTTTATTTTTTAATTTAATTTTCGCTCACAGTTTGCATGCAACACTTTCAAATTAGTTTCAGGTGTAGAGCACAGCCGACACACACTCGTATAGGTGACAGTGCGATCCTTATAATCCAGGCACCACCTGGCATCTTACACAAACAACTGTGACGTTATGGACTATGTTCCCTGCACTGCACCTTACATCCCTGTGACTGTTGTGTAACTACCAATTTATACTTCTTCCTCCCCCTTTCTTTCCTTTTTTCACAAACGTGTCTTTCTTTATATTACGGCTCTCTTTCCAGAGGATTTAAGAGGGCTTCAAAGAATGGAGCAAAGGGGGGTTGTGGGCCCAAATTTTGAGGCGACTGATTCCAGGACTTACAGCTGAGGTCAAAGGGCCTCTCAAAGGAGATTGCTTGTCCCTCCCACCTGGGCGAAGGCACGCCAAATGCACCCCTTGCATTCCGTCAGCTCCCCGGGATGGATGCGACCCGGACTCTGAGGAATGCAACACATGGCTGCGGACGCGAGGCTGCACGCACGCTGCACAGGAGACCTCACGGGGCTGAGGCTTGTGTCCTTTGACCAATTTGCTAAGAGGGTGGACCTTAAGGGTTCTGACCACAAAATCAACGCTAATGCTATTGTTAGCGCTAGAGCAACGCTAACAATAATAATAGTAACAGATGAAAAGACAGGTGTCATCCCAGCTAAGACTCCTCCCAGTGACAGGGAAGGTAACAAAATGACTCGGGGGAAGGAAGGGCCTCTGAGCTCCCTTACTGCCCAGCTCTGCGAAGTCCTGGGTGGGAGAAGCAGAGGTGGAGAAGTGCGGGGACTGGCCCAAGGTCGCGCAGCTGGCACGTGGGACAGCCTAGATTTAAACACAGAGATGGCCAAGGTCACAGCCAAGTTCCTGCGATCGTTTTGCTGTATTTCATGTAGCCAAACAGCGTCCATTATATACGGCCTGGCTGCTGGGAAGAATACCCATCAAAATAAAATACCAGGGGCACCTCAAGCAGGACAGTACTCTGCACTTTCTTTATGTAAACATTTGTTTACTGTCTTTTCCCCCTATTACCATTGAGTCCCTTTACTCACCCCTCCTTCCTGCAATCATCACCCAAGGTCATGTGTATTGATTTTTTTAGAGAAAGAGGGAGGGGCACAGAGAGACACAGAGAGAGAGACATCAATGTGAGAGAGAAACATCAGTCAGTTGCCTCCCCCGTACATATCCCGACTGGGGAGGGAACCTGCAACCTAGGTGTGCGCCCTGACAGGGAGCCAAACCTGCAATCCTTTGTTGTGCAGTACGATGCTCCAACCAACCGAGCAACCTGGATGGGGTGATACTCAGCGTTTTAAAGCTTTGGGCTGAAGCACACGTTGGCAGGCCTAGAAAAAGTTTGGTGAAGCAGTTGTCTTGCCTTGAAAATAGAGCATGCTTTGAGGCAAGGAATCTTAGAGACATGTCTGCACATCAATCATCTCTTGCTCCTCAGCTAGCGTGTAAAACCTTTAAAAAGCCAAGAATGCAGACATTGAGGCCTGATGGGAAAATAATTAAATTTTTGAAATAAAAAAAAATTATTCTAATGTGCTGTTGAAAAGACATGTTGGCCAAAAGGCAGAGAGTTTGGGCTTGAAGTTTCCACAGCAACCTGCCTGTGCACCTTCCACGGGTAAAGGCTCACACGAGAATGCGCAGCATCTAACAAACAGATAATTTATGGGATTTTTAAATATAAATTCTAATGTCATCTTAATAATGAACTCTGAGCAATTCTTTTCCAAAATGTACTGTTCTCTTGGTTTTATTGGGCTCAAATTCTGGGCATGAATATACCTGACTTATTATTAGACTCTGATTTCATCAAATATTTTATGTAAAACATACCTTGTTATTAGCCCATCTATTGTTTTTATTTTTAAAGGAATAGAATTCTTACAGAAATCCCAGATGTCCAGAGCAAAAGGTTCCAACCCTCCTTTCCCTCGAGTCTGCTCACCTGAAGTAACTGTGACAACAGATGATACTTCCCAATTCTTTTTTTCTCAAGCACGTCCTGTACTTAAATAAAGGCTCTGTCTGAACATCTGAAATGCTATGTGTTTTTTTGTTCGTGCACAAATGTGCTCAGCGTTCCAACAGCTCGGCCGGCTGGGCGAAACATCTCCTGGGTACACAGGCTTCTCTTTGCATCTTTTACGGGCCACATACAGTCCATCCTTTTAGCGCTCAGCTTACTTTCCACCTTTTCGGGAAGACTCTTTCGCCTTTGGGTTTGGTGAAGCGTAATTCTTCCACCGTCCATGAGCTGTGACACCCTCACATGAGGTTGCATGTCTTCTATGCTGTCTCCCAGGTCCCCAACACGGGCCCAGGTTGGACCCTTTGACTTCACTGCACTTTAATTTTTTTCCTATTTCCTCTGAGTATTTCAGAATTGAGGTGCTCCACAGACTTCATTTTCTTGGGAAGACCCTTAGCCTTTAGGCCTGAAAGTTGGCCCCAAGTCTGGCGGGGGCTGGCGTGGGGCCGGGAGCAGGACTTTGAAGCAGCTTTATCAGAAAGGATTGAGACAGGCTGACCAGCTGCCCGCGGGGGTGTGTGTGTGTGATTGGAGAGAATGGGCTTAATGAGAGAGGAGTTGAAATGCCTCACGTTCACTCACGCAGATTGCAGAGTTGGTTGTGGATTGATAGTCATTCATTTAACAAAGTTCGAGGGGCTACTGGGGAACGACAGGTAGGAAGTTAAACGCGTTAAGTTCACAGTCTTCTGAGGAACACAGGCACGGAAACGAGGACCATCAGCCCGGTGCCACGCTTTTCCTGGACAATGCGACCACCGCAGGAGAGAGCCCGGATAAGCTGGAGGGGCAGCGCGGTCGGGGGAGCGTCTCGGAGAAGCAGGGGTGTGCGGAGGGGGCTCTGAAGGCGGCAGGACGCGTGGGAATAAATACCGGCACCCCATTGCTCATTAGAAACCCGAATGTGTTCACCCGGCCAGGTGAGGCCATCAGTGATTTCTGCCCCTGCAGGGCCCGTGTTTGCTAAACTTTAAGGAGGACCCACGGGGAAAAGAATGTAATAGTTTTCTAACCACCCATGACTTTGCCTTGAGGAGGGAGGTGCAAGATAGTGGCTCTGGGTTTTCTTACCTTTTTTTTTTTTTTTAGGAGTGATTAAAAAAAAAACTTATTTGTTGTTTTTTTTTTTAGAGAGGGGAAAGGAGGGAGAAAGAGAGGAAACATCAATATGCAGCTGCCTCTCGCACACCCCCTACTGGGGACGTGGCCTGCAAGCCAGGGATGTGCCCTGACTGGGAACCGAACCAGTGACCCTGTGGTTTGCAGGCCAGTGCTCAATCCACTGAGCCACACCAGCCAGGGCTGTCTTACTTGTTTCCAAATCACTCTAATTTAGTCTTGAAAATTACATAGTTTCTTAGATTTCTTCCTCTTATTTTGTTTGAGATCCTGTCAACTCTGCTTAACTCTAATTAAGGATGATAATAATTGTGGCCGAGTACCAAAAAGTGTACAATACTTTTTCCCCATCAGTGATAAGTGGAAACACACATGCACTCAACACACACACGCACTCACACTCACAGAGCACGAAAACTAATTCGATCTCATCAGTTAAACGACCAAAAATAATTCCTAACTGCTTAAAAACATGAAGCTGCCTCCGTCAAGTTTCTATCCCTGTCAGATAGAAATATTTGTAAAGCAGATTTAAAAAAAAAATAAACTATATTAGACCTCTTACTGGAAAAAAGGTCCCTTCTGGACAGAGATCAAGCCAAAGCAATTTTAGCTCAAATTGCTTTTCCTGGAAAAGTTGAAAACGCAGTTCAGAAAAGACATGGCTTGGCAGCCGCACAAACCGACGCTCAGACGCTCACAGGCCCAGTCCGCACATCCCCCCGCTTGTGAAGCTCGAGGGCTGGTGGAGAAAGCCCCTCCTCAGGAGCTGGTGAAAGTGCAGATTCCCAGGCCCCGGCAGCAGCTCCGGCCAGGCCCGGGCGGCGTCTTGCAGGAGTCCAAGGTCACAGTTCAACAAATGCCAGGAAGACAAATGTAGAGGCTTGTAATGTCACGGCCAGCGTGAGGAAGGGTGTTTATTACGTTCCCTTGTTAGGAAGAAGACATCAGGCGGGCACTGGTGTCCATGTCATGGGACAGTCTAGTTCAAGGCACCGATCCGTCTCTAGGTGTGTGATTTTGGGTAAGTCGTTGGCTGCCTTTGTGTTTCGATTATCTTTTCTGCAAAATGAGAAGCTTGGATGCCACCTCCAGGCCCCAGCCCCGAGCCACAGGCACGGACCCTCCCCCACGGGCGTTACCCAGCGAGTTGCTGTCTCTGGGGGGAGAGGCTGGGGATTCTCAAGTGCCAGGGGCAGGAGCAAAGCTGGGAGCCCTCATTCCCGGACTCGCGGACCCCAGGGCCAGGGCTTCAGGACAGAACAGACCACAGGTCGTTCCCAGCTTCCGGCTTCTCTCAAGTCCTCGTTTCTAAAAGCTCTTGGAAGGTGAGCGCTCCCCTGCTGTAGAATCGCTCCTAAATTTGGCTCTAATGCAGTGCAGAGCCGGTGTTCCTTTGCAAACCCCGTCTACAGCGTAAGCGGGCACCCGCCAACACACACCTCGGCTGTGGTACCCCCGAGAGCCCAAGAGCTGAGGAAGCCGAGCTGCCTCTGAAACGGGGTTGCAGACAGTCTCAGGCTGGTGCTCAGGGAGTCCGCCCTGCAGTGAGGCTGCAGAGGGCGGGGCACAAGTGATGAACGGGGTCATTGCCGCCATTGCCCTTCCGTTTCCCCAAGTGTGGGGGGGCGGCTGCTATACCGCATTCCGGTGGATTATGAAGTTGCGGATTAGGGAAGTCCACCCTGGATCCCATGAGGGTGGGCCAGGACTTGGATGGAGTGGGTGTGGTTAACCAAAAGCTCTGTTTAAAAGTAATCTGGTGTCATGAAGCATGTGGATGTGGTTACGTGAAGCTTTTAGAGCCTTTTATTTATTCTGTTTTTGATCCTCACCCGAAGATATGGTTATTGATTTTTTGTTTGAGAGAGAGAGAAACATTGATGTGAGAGAAACATCAATCAGTTGCCTCCCGCACATGCCCCACGCAGGGAGCAAACCTGCCACCGGGGTGTGTGCCCTGACTGGGAATAGAGCCCGCAGCCTTTTGTTGAATCCGGATGATGCTCCAACCAACTGAGCCACTCGGCCAGGGCTTACAGTGTTTTTGAAAAATCGGTAACAGTGCTTTGGCGGGATGACTCCGACCTTGGCTGTTCCTTGTGAGTATTTTATCAGGTGCCAGGCACTCGGATGCCAAGGGGAGCCTTGCCCCAGACTAGCTTCCCACTTGGGGTACACAGGGAAGGCTGGCGGTGGCAGGGATACGCTCAGGTGTTCTGGGGGCACACGGGCTGGACGCCCCACCCTGGGGATCAAGAGAGGCTCCGTGGGGGGAGGTGGCGTCTGAGCCCCAACCAGGAGGATGCGCAGCACTTAGCTGGGCAAAGCGGGAGGCAGGTCACGGAGGGGCAGCCGAGGGGCTGGCATGCACTGGCCCATCCCCACGGGAGGTGCCCGGGTGGGAGCGAGAGGAGAGACGGGCACGTGCCCGGCGGCAAGTCCCCAGAGCACCTGGTGCGCAGGCGGAGGAGCGCAGTGGGCGAGCAGGTGAGAACGGGGGGAGGACGTGGTCCCGGAGCAACAGCGTCAGCCTCGCCGCCAAGGGTGGCAGTCTAGGCGGTGGCCCGCAAACGTCAGCGAGCATCCGAGCCACCCGGAGGGCTCGTGGCAACGGAGGCCCATGCGCCCCAGCGCCAGAGACTGACTCACTGGGCCCAAATCACTTCTAACAAGTTTCCATGCTGGTGCTGCTGGTCAGGGTCGCTGAGCGGAAACTTCGCATTTGACAACATGAAAACGACCCATCGCAGGCTCGTCGTTAGAGGCCCCGCTCAGAGCCCCGGAGCCCGGATAGCCTGCCCAGCGAGTTTCGTTAATGCCACGTGACCCCAGTCCGTATGGAGTCCAAGTGTCCAATGTAATGGTTTCCCGGTGAAAAATGACTTCGGGGGTGTGTGTGTGTGTGGGGGGGGGTGACTGATATGCAACGTTTCCCACTCGGGATGGCCTATCGTCGGATGCCGGTGCTTGTGCCAGAGCCACCGCCAGACCGCGAACCTGCGGGACGGGGCACCCGCGCGCGGTGCCGAGGGGCGCTGCTGCGCGTGCGCCGCGTCTGCTCGGGCTCCTGGCCGCCGCCCCACCCGACTCCGTTTCCCACCTTCGGACGGTGTTTCCACCCTCTGACCAGGTCATGGCTGAAACCCCAGCCAAACTCTGAAAGGAGCTGCTGATTAGAAAGAAAATGAAATGGTGATTTAAACGGATAGAGGATTTTCTGTGGATAATCACCCGTGTCCCACCGCACCGCAGACAAAATACATGTCAGTTGGTTAGGATAGAGTCATTCTCTCGGAAGGTGAGGGATGGAGGAGGTGGGTCCTGGGCCCTGGGAGTATCCCACCCCCCCGGGAAATTCTTGGTCCCAGAATGCAGCACACTGGGAGGAGGGGGAACACTGCATTTTATTCTAGCATCGACAGCTCGGGGGCGGGGAGGGGGAAGCAGAGACAAATGAAGCGGGGTGAAAAATAAGGTGATTGAGAGAGAGAGAGAGAGAGAGAGAAAAGACAAGGCGGAGAAACTTGTTAATTACAGGACTTTCGGAGCAAGATATTTTTCTTCCTCTCACAAGTTAGAAGCTGTTGAATAATTCATTCCGCGCCTGGAAAGGCTGCCTTCTCCCTGGGTAATGGGTAACTGAGCAGGAGAGAGCTTCGAGTGGGTTCGCTCGTCAGCCACCCCTCTTGCTTCCGAGCACAGAGTGGGTGCTCCGCTGCGGAGCTCAGCTACTGCTTTGCAGACAGGCACCCCTGCGCCCGCTGCCTCCTGCCCACCGGCTGGGCTCACAGCCTGCCGCGGCCCTGCCCGCTCAGCGGGCTCCACGCCGCCGCCCGCTGCTGGTTTCTGCCCTGGGACCATGCGCGTGGATGCTGCCTGGGAGGAGCGGGCACTCTCTCTGGGCGCCGATCCCCGCTGAGTTTGTCCTGCTGATCTGGGGACCACAGATGCTGCTAACGAGGAGGCATTTCCTGGCGTCCCTCCCTCTGCCACCGCCGGCTAAGGACCAGTCCCAAAGTAAGGTAACCCCCAGCTCCTTTCCCCTGGCATTTTCCCCAGCTGGGACACCTCTGCTTCCTCCTGGAAAGTAGGGGCTCCACCTGGCAGTGTCCCCTGCGTGCGTGTGCGAGTGTGACGGTGAGTGTGTGAGTGTGGACCCGTGGGGCAGGGGGAGGCTGTTCCTGGCGTTGCGCCCGCGCACGGCCCCCGCGGGCGCCGGCCCAGCGCAGAGGCCCTTCCCCGGCGCGGAGACACGCCCCAGGCACGCACCTGTCATCTGCCGCCCCCGTCTCCTCGGGCTGCCTCTCCCCCTCCCCCAGCCCAGGTTCCTGTTGCAGCCTTTTGTGCCGCTGGCAGGAGGCTGAAGGCTGCCTTTGCCCTCCCTGCAGCCGGGCGCCGCGCTAGCCCGCGAGGTGTGAAGCGCCGGCCAGAATGACCAACTCCTCCTCCGAGTCCGCGTCCTCCACAGCCGGAGGGTCCCTGCTGCTGCTCTGCGAGGAAGAGGGGTCGTGGGCGGGCCGGCGCATCCCCGTGTCCCTCCTGTACTCCGGCCTGGCCATTGGGGGCACGCTGGCCAACGGCATGGTCATCTACCTCGTGTCGTCCTTCCGCAAGCTGCAGACCACCAGCAACGCCTTCATCGTCAACGGGTGCGCTGCCGACCTCAGCGTCTGCGCCCTCTGGATGCCGCAGGAGGCGGTGCTGGGGCTGCTGCCCGCCGGCGCGGCCGGGCCCCCCGGCGGCTGGGACGGCGCGGGGGGCAGCTACCGCCTGCTGCGGGGCGCGCTGCTGGGCCTGGGACTCACGGTGTCCCTGCTGTCGCACTGCCTCGTGGCGCTGAACCGCTACCTGCTCATCACCCGGGCGCCCGCCACCTACCAGGCGCTGTACCAGCGGCGCCACACGGCGGGCATGCTGGCGCTGTCCTGGGCGCTTGCGCTGGGCCTCGTGCTGGCGCTGCCGCCGTGGGCGCCGCGCCCCGGCCCCGAGGCCCCGGGCGTGCACTACCCCGCGCTGCTGGCGGCCGCCGCGCTGCTGGCGCAGACGGCGCTGCTGCTGCACTGCTACCTGGGCATCGTGCGCCGCGTGCGCGTCAGCGTCAAGCGGGTCAGCGTGCTCAACTTCCACCTGCTGCACCAGCTGCCCGGCTGCGCGGCCGCCGCCGCCGCGCTCCCCGCCGCCCCGCGCGCGCCGGGCCCTGGCGCCCCTGCGCTGCCCGCGCTCTCCGCGCCCCCGCCTCCCCTGCCGGCCCCGCTGCAGCCCCGCCGCGCGCAGCGACGGCTCAGCGGCCTGTCGGTGCTGCTGCTGTGCTGCGTCTTCCTGCTGGCCACGCAGCCGCTCGTGTGGGTCAGCCTGGCCAGCGGTCTCGCGCTGCCCGTGCCCTGGGGAGTGCAGGCGGCCAGCTGGCTCCTGTGCTGCGCTCTGTCCGCGCTCAACCCGCTGCTCTACACGTGGAGGAACGAGGAGTTCCGCCGCTCCGTGCGCTCCGTCCTGCCCGGCGTGGGGGACGCGCCCGCCGCGCCCGCCGTGTCCCAGGCGCCGCTGGGCACCCGCGCCGCCGGCCAGCACTGGTGACCCGGGGAGGCGGAGAGTCTAGGCTCCCAGCGTCCCGGCTTCCCCGTCGCCTCCCGCCCTCGGAAAGGGCCCCCTGCCCAAGGCTCCTGCGTGACGCCCAGGAAACTGGTGCGAAGAGCTCGCCTCCCACTCCCGGGAGCCAGGGTCTTGCCCTGAACGGGGACCCCGAAGCCATTTGGGGCGGCTGCCTGATTTTTACCCCTCGTTTCTGTGATCTAGAGACACCCTAAAGTCAAAACACCGGAGAGAGACTGAGAGAACGTGCAAACTGACTTTTGAAAAGGACCAATTCATGTATTTCAACCATTTGGGAAAAAGAACTGGGATAACGCATTACCACCTTCATTGTCTCATGATGTGTATGGAGCGCCCTGAATCTGCAGGAGGCGCAGGACAGTAATACATTGGATAGAAGGACGAATATTTCACATGTGTTTCAGAAAGCACCCCATCTTCCAGGGTGCTTCTGCTGTCATTTATCTTTGTACATTCCCCTGGAGAATGGAATCGGAGGTGTGTGCCCCGTAGGAACGGCCACAAAGACCTCAGCCCTTTATTCTTAAAAGGGTTTTTTGTGTGTTTGTTTGTTTTTTAAATGAAGCAAAATCATTCCCGAACGAGATAGAATCTTAGCCAGTGAGAAAAAAACCAGATATACTATTTTCCAGTCCTTACTACCCTTTCAGTGGCGTTGAGTGTTAGAGCGGCACGTTGCCGTCGTGCTGATGCTGGGTGCTCTGAGCCAGCGTGGGATTCTGAGGACGCAGGAGGCTTCTGAGTTTCAGGAACGGGTCCGCGTGTCCTGTGAGCATGCTTGCGCGCTGCAGCCCGCTCCTTCCGCAGTCCACTGACTTGCCCTAGCGGGGTGATTGCAGCTTTGAACTCTTTACTGTAATGGCTGTGGGGGGAAGCCAGTTCTTCTGTTTTCTCTTTACTATGAAAAAGATCTCAGTGCACACGACCTAATTAAACCCTGATACTACCGTGACTGCGTAGCTCATGCCAGCCGCTGTTGCATGCTCCTAGATGCTAGAACTTACTGGCATGTGGCCTACTAAAGCAATACCCCCGAGACAAGGACATTTTACTTCTTCTGGACGCCAGGAGAAGGAGCCTTTGATTATTTGAAAAGAGACACAGAGACACCTCTGGCTACCCAGAATTCTTCTCCTCTTGACCCAATTTATGAGAAAATGCCCAGCTGGGACTTTCTCTTGCAAATGGAACCGCAGTCAAGATGGATCAATAGCGTGGTGTGCAAAGCCACCTGTGCCCGCTTTGGGTTTTGGTAAAGCCACCCATTAGGAGGCAGCACTGCTTCTCATGCAGCTGTGTATACGACCATGGCATTAACATTGCTATCGTGTCTGTGACCGGAGGTGTGACAAACACAGCTATGAGCGACAGGCGGTTCAAATGGGAACCCGTTCTAACATGTATGATTTGAGGCTTGTCATCTTCATCTCTGGTTTACTAAGTTTACTTAGAAAGTTTGGACATGCACAATCGTGTAAAATCACTTTATCACATGGAAACGGGAAGAAATTTACAATAGACATGTGTCAGCCGTCTGACCGGGGCTGAGTCGCCTCTGTCACCTGGGTGATTGCTTTGTCTCCCTCCTGGTCATTGTAAGGCGGGAGACTGAGGACGTGCGTGCATTTGAACAATTATGGGAGTTGCAGGAAACTTTGATGTGTCTGTAGTAAAACAAAGCCCAGCAAGGATGTTCATCACCAACAATAGGTCAGCAGTTGTTTTATTGATCTATCTCCCTTAGTGCATGTACCATTTCTCTCTTACTAAGGTTTCATCTGTTCCCATTTTCCTTGATTCAGATAATTAAAGTGGAGACAACTATTCCTCTGCGTTGTCTTCTGTCTCTGGTCTTCTCGCATCCCTCCTGGTCACCAACACGGGTGACACCGTCTTCCGAAGCACCAGGGGTCAAGGCACATTCTTTGTCCTGACTTTATTTAATTTTATTTTTGGTTTCTAAAATTATTTCCACTTCCATAATGAAACAGGGTGCAGATACCAGCATTTCAAAGAAAGGTATAATTTCCTTGCTGTGTGCGTACGTCCCTTGGGGAGGAGGTTGCGACAACTGCAGAGCTGAGGACTGTCCTCGTGGGGGGGCTGGGGACCCTTTTCCAAAGCGGAGACAGACCCCTGGATACAGAGAACAGGCTGACAGCTGGCAGGGTGGGGTGGGGGCGGGGCTGGGTGAGGTGGGCGAAGGGATTAAACAGAGACTACAAAGAGGAGAGAGGGAAGAGGGGGTAGAAGAGGGTAAAGGAGAGATAAACGGTGATGGAAGGAGATGCCTTTGGGTGGTGAACACACCATACAATATGCTGATGGCGTAGCATAGAATTGTACCCCTGAAACCTAGATAATGTTATTAACCAGTGTCACCCCAATAAGTTCAATTCTTTAAAAAGGCCTTCTTTTAATTAGGCCTTTCTCCTTGTTTCTCCCCGTGGATGCTGCAAACGATTTCTCCCAATGTCTCCATCAGTATTTCCCACACAGAGAAACAGCTTTTCCTGCACCTGACATCCCGCAAGGCTCCTGGCCAAGGCCGAGAGCCGTGTCCCGCTGGCTCAGTGCCGCGCGGAAGGCCCACCTGAGGTTCTGTGTCCTGGTAATTACCGTGGAAGGACTGATTCACTTTTAATTTCCAAGCAGCGAGGATGTGCCTGAAAGTGCCTTTCTAGGTCACCAGCTTGGACTGTTGTTGGAGTTACGTTAATGGAGATTGTGTTCCGATCCGAAAGAAACCAGGTGTTATCCACTCAGGAATACAAAACCCTAACGGCAGCCGTGGGCTGCCCCACTGTGCCTCCTCCACCGGCTCGCACGTGCGTGGCTGAGGTCTAGGCTGTGAGGGCATTCCCTCTTTGTGCGAAGAATTCGGTTTTGTGCAGAGGCGCCCACACGGGGCTTCTGCTTGAACGCGGTGGGGAGATTCCCAAGGTCAGAAGCGCGTCCCCTTGTCTCAGACAAGGGCGAAAGCTTCCTACAACGGGGGTGTTATTTTTCAGGAGTGTCCCGCGGGAGGGTGGGGAGCCGAGGAAGGGACTCCCTTTAACGCTGGGGCGGCGGAAGCTCTGCTTTGGCCTGGTGGTTCCGCGCGCCCTGCTCCGCTGACCGCCGCGGGCAACGTCGTGTTTCCTGTACCCGGTATCCCTTCTCCCGGGCAACCCGACGCGGCTCGCGGGCCCTCGCCTGCCCTGTGAGCTGACATAATCTGCTCGCGAGAATACGAAGAAACACTGTCGATTCCCTTACTTTCAGGCATTTAAAGAGATTTGTGGGCTGTGAGGCAGGACAGGGGCCCCAGGGAAGGTCCTGGTCGGCAGGAACAAGGGGGGCGCTGTTTTCGCACCCCTACTCTCCCACTAAGTACTTCTGGAGGGCCCCACACCCGTGGGTGCGGACTCGGTCCCAGGTCGTGGCTCGGCCCACGGCCACCTCTCCAGCAGCCGCTGTGCGCGCCGTGCACACCCCGCCGGGCACCGCAGGGCTTCGAGCGCGCCCGGAGCGGCCTGGAGCCGCCTCCGGGTACCGGTGCCTGTTGAGGGGGCACAGGCTCCAGGTGGGGGCCTTTCCTCGGGACGCCTCCCCCCGTGGGGAGGGGCGTGGCCCGGGGAGGGCGGGCGCCGGCCCTTTAAGGATGAGACTGAGGCTGGGACCTCAGTGTCTTGAGTCTAAGGGACATGCCGCTCTCACGTGGGCCCTCACGGGCGCCCCTCTCTGCCTCTCCCGCCTGCAGGGACGCCTTGCTTAATCGAGGTGCGGAGGGAGCGCAGGCGTGAGGAGCGCGCCGGTGGGACAGCGCGGGCCAGGTGCGGAAGAAGGGGAGGACGGAACGTGGGCCGCGCTGCCGTTTTCTGCTTGTGTGCATGCTCGAAAGTTTTCATAATGAAACGTTAAAAAGAATGAAGCCAAAATTTGGGGCGGGGCGGGGGGAAGGAGGAGGAAGACAAAAAGCAGAGAAAGAAAAGGAACTGACTTGCCTGAGGCCAGGCCTCAAGGAAGTGGAGGAGCTGGAATTCAAGCCTTCCGTCTGGCTCCCCCCCACCGCCTCCCCCCCATGCCGGGACCACCCCTAACTTCCCCAGTCTGTCTCCTCTGCTCCATCTTTCCTTCCATCTCTGCCGGTTGACGTGCACCACCTCCTACACGTGGCCCGCGCTCGGTGCCTGCGCCCTGGCGCGTTCGGGGACCTCCCGGGAGGGTCCCTGCTCTTCTGGCTTTCCCAGACCCCCCTCCCCCCCACCCCCTACCCAGCCCACAGCACAGCACCCCCCGTGCCCCAAGGCTGACCGAGCTCCCACCTGATCGTTGCAGACCCACCGGGACCACTTGGTTCCTGCGCGCACTCCCCTCTCCCTGCCTTAATGGGTGTGTTGTCTTTGAAACTAGATGGGAAGTGTTACCGGTTTATTTTTTTACTCCTTTGATTTTTTTTTTTTTTTTTTTAAGGACAAACTCTTATGTTTCCGCAGCCAGTTGCCAGAAATTTCTTAGATAAGTAATATCTGTTGACAGTCGGGGACTGCCATTTTGAAAGAAGAAGGGCGTGGGCCTTCCCCGTGAGTGTGTATTTTCCCCTTCATGGCACAGACCTCCAAATACATCCCACCTCACATCCCAGGACAATACAGTGTGGGATTCTGAGCCGCGTCGAAGTCACAGGCTGACAGGGCGACCATTTGGGGACATTTGTACTCCTGCCACCCAAGCTCGGTTCACACGAACAAAGGCAACAATAAGAAATTTCAGGCCTAATTAGTGTTGTACACTCAAGGCCACATGACTGAGCATGTGCAGCTATGTCTCCGGGCCTTGCGTGGAAAAGCCGCGTTTGGGACTATAAAGCCTCCTGTGTTGTGGCTGAGTGACAGCCATACCGTTCTGGTTGGGGCCTGGCCACTTCTGTGGGGAGAGGCCTGGGACCGTGCAGCCCAGCTCCTGCTCTTTTTGTGAGACAGAAGCGCTTTAATTTTTAATTTTTCTGGGTATAAATCCGGCCCATCCCCATTTTTCTATTCTTGGGCTCTAGGAAAGGAGGCAGCAGCCCTCGCGCGGTGGCGCAGTGACGCGGTGACGCCCACCGCGCCTTCAGCCCCGTGAACCTCCAGCCGGTTCCTCCTACTGCTACCAAAGTGTGCCATTGTGAGAGCCTTCTTTCTTACAAAGAAGGTTTATTTTTTCCATCTGGAGATTCATGTCTGTTTTCATAAAAAACGTGTAACATACAGAAACATGGAAGAAATGGTACCATCTGTGGTTTTGTTCTTAAGATTTCCACTCTTACTCTTTTACGACACTGGTCCCCTCTTTCATCTCTTTTTCTATGTATACTTTCCATACTTTCCGACATAGACTTAATTGCTCATAATTATAGCCAGAAAGTACAGTGACGTATTTTTATCGGCGTATGTGTATACACTCGCCGGTATTTAAGACGTGTGAGCAGGAGAAAGGTGTTGCAAGGAGAGACCTGGTGTTTGCCATCAGGACACGTCCCATACGAGCAACAGACTGCTCAGCGGAAAACGGCTTCCACAGTGAGGACGCTTGACCGTCAGGCCAAGCAGAAGTCCATGAGCAGAGGCTCCCAGCACGTGCCCAGCAGCCTCCTGGGGTCATCAAAGGCCCCCTTCTTTGCCCCCGACACCACCGACCTCAGGGTTGTCCCTTCGTGGATCCGAGGTGACTGCGATGACTCTCAGGGATGCCAGCACCCAAAACAGAGGGGAGGGAAACGCCGCTCTTCGCTTGTCTCTGGTTTTTATAAGAGGGATCTCTACAGAGCACCCCAAAGACTCCTCCCATCTTATTGTCCAGAAGCAGGTCATGTGGTTGCTCTTAAAGGAGGCTGGGTGTGACCATCTGGCATTTAAAAAAAAAAAATCTGTCATGAGAAATCCGTCCAGGGCTTGTGATTGATGGTTCGCCAGGTATGCTGCTCTCTCCCTTCGTGGGGGATTTTATCTTCTTTCAGAATCTAGAACTGGACTGCATGTGGAAACGCGCACGTCCCTGGGCGACTTCCAGTATCCAGAAGTCACGTACGGTAAGTCTTGCGCCTGCGGCAGGTCTTGTCTGACCCCTGTTGCTCTCGGGACGGTGCAGTGACAGAGGAGGTGAAAACACTGCCCAGCCGGCCACCCTGCGCTTCCGTCCCTCCCAGAGCCGGGCTGCGACCGGCTGGAGGAGGGTCCGGGGCCGGCCTCTGATTGGCTGTAGGAAGGCCTCAGCCAGGATACGCAGGCTTCCTCCAACCGCGGCGCTTGTTCAGGATGGCTGTTTCCAGAACACAGGGGGGTTTGGAGGGCGGCCAGAAAGAGCCCCGCTCTTCCCCGAGTTCTGAACGCGAGATAAGTCAGAACATAGAGTGAGCAAGCGGTGGACCGCAACATCCCCTGTGTATCGGTGAGGCTGGGTTAGAGGGTGTCCCTTAATGTGAGCACGAAATGGGCTTACGGACCCCTTCCCTATCGCTCTGGGGACGAGCTAGGCGGCGGCTGCTGCCCGCCCACCAGGGGGGGAACACGCTTCACCCCCAGGGGTAGATGAAAGGGTGGGCCAAGAGGCCGGGACTGTCTGGTAACACTCCCTTCTCACGGAGACCCGACAAGTGAGGACGATTGTCCTCTCAAAGCAGAGGCCCGTTGTCATGAACCAGGGTGCAGTGGAGAGGGACAGGCGGGCGCAGGTGTGGTTGCTTGGAGGAGCCTCAGACCTGCTTTTATGCCCAGTTCTGTCAATTAGAGTAGATGCCTCCCAGTTCCTGGCGGGAGGGCAGCCCGGCTCCATTTAGACTAGACCCTGCGTGCGAACTGGGGCTGTTAACAAGCGAAATCTCGCGCGGTAGTCAGACCCGGGAAAGAACCCTCTTTTTGCCACATTCTAAAGTACGATTGCAGAAGGAGGGGTTCCGTTTGGGGACAGGGAAGCTAGATGGAAAAATAAAGTTGTTTTAGAATATCCGAAAGGCCCGCAGCAGGGCGGTAATGCCAGGTCGAACTCACAGATGACAGGGGCGCCGGCTCCACGCTGCTGCGCGACACCTTACCTCATTTTCACAGCAACTCTACAAGGCGGGTGTTATGATTCCTGCAGAACATGCTGATTCTGTGGCAGGAGGACTTGCCCGAGCTCACACAGCTGGCAAGGGAATGAGCTGACCTTGGAGGTCAAGGCCGGCTGACCCCACAGCCGGGGCTTGTAAACAGCACCCAGCTGCAGGGGAGGGGGTAAACGTGTGGGGTGAGCTTCTTAAAGCAAAACTTGGCTCAGTGGGTGGGAGATAGATTTCAGCTTAATGTGAGAAATTGTTCTCAGTTATAGGTGCTCAAAATAGGAAATTGTGACTTTCCTGACAGTTGAGGAATTCACGCGGGGCGCAGAGCACAGATTCTGGAACGGATGCGGCATTATGTGGGAAGGTTTATCCGAGAGACTCAGAGGTGCCTTTCAGATAGAATTTCTAGGATTATATAATATTTCTTCTGCTTGGAGGTGACAAAATCGTTCTTGTCCTGGGCTTATGACATTGCAAATGATTAGTCACAAGGAACGTGGCTGGCAAACACCTTACCTGCACCAGCCAAGAGCAAAGCAAGCCTAAGTGACCAAGGCTGTCCCCCTGTGGGCACAAACATGTCACGTTCTTGATGTCTTTGCCCCATTTCTGCTGCCTTCTGCTTCCTATTTGTTCCCATCTTATTCCAAAACATTTCAAATGACTGCTTAAAGAAGTAATGCATAGCACCTAAAATGCCTCAGGCCCACTATTAGGACCTTACATACCACCTCACCCACTTAAGAACTTTTATAAGCACACTTTTGAAAACTGTGTTGGGAGTTAAACAGAGTTCAGAGAATGCTATTTGAATGAGACACAAGCTGTTGGTGCTGCCACGTAAAAGTTACTTTTGGTGAAAATTCCTGGATGAGTTGTCCTCAGGTGACAATGTCCCAAGCAGATCTTAACCAAAGTCCACTTGCAGACTCACAATGGCACAGCACAGTGACAATCTGGCTCCCTCCAGTGTTTTGAGACAATGAGAGATAAACTGAAATGCTAAGTTACCAATTTAAGAGCTCAGCGTAGAGCTATTTTGGATTTGTTAGCGATCAATAATAGACTCTAGTATGTGAAAACCGAAAATCTTTAGACACTGTTCTTTCCAATTTACTTGAGCAAAAACCTGAAACCCGTCCGTTCATATGCACTGAATTTCCTGGTGTCAGGATATGGAAGCAATGCCACCTGCCTTCTCGTTGTACAGGGGGTGGATACATCTTTCTTCATTATCTTTATCATGGTCGTCATTGCCGTCACTGTCCTGAGCATCCTAAAAAATTACTCACCCTGGACACCTGACACCAATATAGAATAACATGAAAGTAAACTGTAGCTGAAAAATAAATGAAAAAACACATCAACTAAGTTGGTAACGTACCGAAAGATTATTCAACAACGGCCTAACGCAGAGCGTTGGGTTACGTATATGTTAGCTTTGGCTATTTAGCAAATTACCCGAAGCAGTGACTGAAAACAACAGTTGTCGATGAGCTCCTGTCTCTGTGGGTTGGCAGCTTGCGAGGAGGGTCATGCGATGGTTCTTCTGCTCGTCTCAGCTGAACCCGCGTTGGAGCCTGCAGTGAGCTGGTGTCCACGGTCCACACGGCGTCTGGCCTGCCTGCCTGTTGGCTGGTTTGGCAGCTGGATGGCTGGGCTGGCCCAGGCTTGTGCACAGGGTGGTGGCCTCAGGGTCAAGTTTCTGCTTCGGCTCCGTTTGCTGAGCCTCACTGACCAAAGTTAAGTTACAGAACCAATCCAGACTCAGGAGGTGGAGGACGCGGGTCCATCCTTTGATGCTTATAGTTACCTGCCCTAAGTGTATGTGCCAATAAGTAGAACAGAGTAAGGGGATACCAGTGAAGTCAAGATTGTTCCTCTGAGGTTGTAGGGTTGAGAAGAATGTAGAGGGGCAAAGGGTATCCCAAACACAGAGCATGATAGGAGCTAGGACACTGCGTTCGTTTCCTATCATTGCCACAGTAAGTCCCAGAAACTCTGTGGTTTAAAATAGCACAGATTTGTTAAAGCTCTGTGGGTCTGATGTTTGATACGGACTCACCAGGCTAAAATCAAAGTGCTGCTGGGCTGTGCTCCTGTCTGGAGGCTGGAAGGGAGAATCCATTCCCCGCCCACCTGGGTTGATTGGCAGAACTCAGCTCCCTGCCGCTGTGGACAAAGGCTGTGCCCTGAGGCCAGTCCCCGCATTAAGGGCTGCTGCTCTCCCGGCTCACGGTCCCCTTCCCCTCCCTTCAAGGCCATTGTGATGGGTTGACTCCCTCTCACGTCATCTCTCTCTGACCTCACTTTCTGCCTTCTTGCCTGTTTGAAGGATTCATCAGATTAGGCTTGGCCCACCCAGACGGTCCAGGGCCATCTCCCCATCTCGAGGTCCTTGGTCTGAATACAAAGCCCCTTTCATCACGTCAGGCAACGTCTTCCCAGGTTCCAGGATTAGGATGGGGCATCCTCGGGGGAGTCAGTGTTCTGCCTGGCACAGACATGGGGGCTGAAATGTGCTTGGTGAGTTCTACAGCGATGAAGACTGACAGCCGTCAGACGGGGGGGGGGGGGGGGCGGGGGACGGGATGAAGGAAGATGCAGGATTAACCAAGAACCATGCATACGTCACACAGGCACACGGCAGAGTGGTGGTGGCCAGAGGGAAGGGGGTGGGGTTAGTGAGGGGGAGGTGGGCAAGCGGGGGACAGACTTTGCTTGAGGTGATGGGCGCGCGATGCACATGCAGATGATGTCTACTGAGTTGTACGCTTGAAACCTGTGTGGTTTTGCTGACCAATTGTAACGGGGCAGGGCCAGGCCCCTCCCGCCAAGGGTATTTGTAACAGGGTCCAGAGATTGGGGTGTCCAAGGAAAATATATTCTCCCTGCCCCAGGGCGGGCTGCCATGGGGGATGGGAGCCTTGAGCAGGGCCCTGGAGAGTCATTTTGCATGTCAATACCAGGAGAGCTTCATTCCTCATATGCAAAGAGGGTTATTTTGCATATCATCAAAGCTAATCAGGAAGGTTTCAAAGACTTAGTAGAGAATGTAACTGGGAGAGAAAGAGGAGAGACAGGAGTCTGTGGGAGAGACAAAGGGACACAGACTCTGGGGAACAGTGTGAAGACCACGTAGGAAGAAAGAGAGGAGAAAGGACTCTTGCTAGCGGGCCAGGAGAAGGTGCCACACGGTTATGGATGAAGAGCTGGAGATCGCGGCGACGCAGTGGATGGTGCTGAGACCCGTGGGAGGCCTGCCCAGCCGAGCCCCGGACGTCTGTTCTTTTTTTTCTTCTGAAGGACAGTACCCTGACCGGCCTGACTGGCCTAACTGGGCAAAGGGGGAAAGGCAGGACGGTGTGTGTGCTGGTGGTTGTTTTGAAGGGATTTTGAGGTTTAAGGGTGACATTTAGCCATTAATCAGACCTGTAAAACTTATGAATAAATAGTTCCTTTCCTTTTCACCAAACTCTGCCATTCAGAGCCGTAATTCCAAGGGCGTCGGGCGAAGGTCCCACAACAGAGGGGTCCCGGGGAAGGGGAGGGGTGGTTGTTTCCGTAACAGCATCTGGGCACCGCACCCCCATGGGTCCTTTTGTTTGGTAACACCATGTCACTTCAGTAAGTTCAATTAAAAAAGAAATAGGCATAAATATGAATATGTTCAAACGAGAAATTCTAAAAATAGGAAAATGACATGTTTTCAAAAGCATCACTACCTAGTGTTTAATCATTATTTTCTTCCAAAATAAAATGCAAAATGAAATGCACAATGATGTGAAAAATAAACTAAAAAACAAGGAAAAGGAGGTGGGAGGTTAGATTGTACTGTTCCAACTATATTCCTCATACTTACCCTACTTTGGGGCCAATTTTGTGACTTCTCTAATCAAACCTTCCTTGGCTAAACATAAAAATCTTAGGCCTCCTTCTCAGTGATTCTGAAACTTTTTCTTCATGTCCACATTGACCAAGAAATGTATACCAAGTTTTTATGGGTTTTGGTATTTGTATTACAATATGTTTAAAATATAAAATTATACTTCAAATGTACTTCAGGAGCTACAGGTCCTCGCCCACCTCAGCCCACCTGAGCACCAGGCCCCGCTGCCTCTCCACAGCCCCCCGTCCCCGCCCTGTGACCGGGGGCTCTTTGTGTGATGCCTCATCCTGGCTGTCGCCACTGTCACGTGTCAGCTCTGGAAAACACCTGCCTTGGCTTTGAAGCACACCAGCATCTTTGGAATGTTATATGTCACACTGGTTTGGGAGAGACGTTAGCTCATTTTTATACGATGCAATCATATGTACAAATACAATGAAAAAAAAAATCTGTAATTATGCAACGTCGGTTTCTTATTGACGAGTTGGGTGGGACACCCTGTCCCTGCCTAGATTGAGAGTCAAATTTCCGTTTTGTTCTCTTTGGACCGAGTTTTCCCACCCAGGTGTGAGTCTTCTGTGTCATTACAGAAATAGTAACAGGCAGCATCCCCCGCCCCCACCGCCAAAGGCTCCCTGAACCTCCGAGCTGGGGGGGAGATTAAAGGAGGAATACTTTGTCTCAAAGACTACCTTCGTTCTTCACAAAAGAAATCTGTCTTTCTTTCCGCAGAAAGATGTAAGAATGAGAACGCTCATTTGCAGACATGACAGTGGGAACGCATAAAGGAATGGTAATTCGCTGTAGCTAAAAATAGACCCCACCTCGATGCTTCTATATCCCCGTGGTTGTCAGTGGGGTGTCCCGGCTTCATCAGCAAAGAGGCGACATCAGAGCCCGCAGTTGAGAACCAGATACAGTTGGTTGGGATGTGCTTTGCTTCTCAGTGGGGCACGTTTTAGGGATTTCTCCTTTAGACTCTTCCCGTGGAGATAAGCAGAGGCATGATTGGGGCGCTTTGGGCACCAGCCGTGTTCCGCAAGGCTGCTGTCTGCCTATGTGCACGAGATGGTTGAAATCCCAGCCTTTGGGGCTACAGGTCCAGTAGGGGAGAAGGACATAAAAGAAATAATGACACGCACAACTCTTTTGCTACAGCCAGGGTAAGGGACAAGGAGCAAACGTGTGAAGGACTGTGAACATTTTTAAAAGGAAGAACTAGATTAGCAGGGGGCATGGGGGGGGGGGGGTCAGGAAAGACCGAAGAGAGCGACAGGGAAGAGGCCTGACAACGAGGCAGAGGTTGCCAGGGTGCCGTGCTGGGAGCTGGAGGGACCCAGGCGCGCCCAGAGCAGGGTATCCGTGAACCCCGGGGCGAGGGCGGTATTCCCACCCTGCACTTCCCTCCCAGCCCGAACCCGGAGGCTGGGCCCAGGAGCTTCCAAAGTCTTTCCAGGACAGACAGGCTTTCCGCTGCGAATGCCTTCCTGGGAGAAGCGGCATCCACAGCAAATGACCCCATCCCCCGCTCTTGAACGGCTATCTTCCCCGAGAGCCTGTTTTCCCTTCAAAGGGTTAAGTACAGAGCTAATGTCTCAAATTGAGCTTTTTTATTTCAAGAAACTTTTCACATTTCGGTATTTCTTTTGCTCTGATCTTCAAGCCCATCTTCGGCAGGATTGCTTCCCGAGCCCACACTGCGCCTCGGCTCCCACGGCCACATCTCGAAACTCATCATCACCTGGACCGCGGTCTCAAAACTCAAATCATCTCCCTTTTGGCCACAGTCGTGTGTCCTTCCAGATCCCTCCTTGGACATGGTGTCTGTACACGTGCTTTGATTTGACCGGGACGTCTCCCCGCTCCCTGTGCTCTCCGGGTTTTCTCGCTATCCCTCTGTCTGATTTCTTTTAGCTCTAACTTGGATTGTGTGGTCCAGCACTTCAAACCCCCCCGGCCACGCCCCCGTCTCAGCTTCCACCCCTGGGAGGTACTTCCTGTGCCCTCAACCCGCAGGAACCCAAGCATGTCGTCCAGATGTGGGCCTTCCCCACCTCCACGCGGAGGCTGGCGAATGCTCACAGCTGGTCTTTGCTCTGCACTCGCTCGGGTGGTCAGGAAGCAACTCAGGTCAAGGTCACGCTCGCTGACTCCACACTCAGCCCTCTTAACCTTCAGTGAAATGGCGAGCGAAGGTCTGTCGCGTTTCCTTCCCTCCTGTCTTCATTTTGTGATGTTGGAGCACGTTAGCCTATTTGCACAGACAGATGATCTTCTCACTAAAGCAACCGGAGGGTTCACAGTGGTTTTGATGGATCTAAGCTGGGAAATAAAAATAATTCTGCGCTTTGAACTCTCGATGAACTTCATGTATTCTAAGCAGGCCTTTGTGGGTATTTGGCGGAGCCTGCTACTGTTGTTGATTAAGACCAGAATTTCAATTGCATTTTGGATGTTCAAAATGATTTCCATATAATTTTATTCTCCTTCCTCCCTCCTCCCCCACAGCCCCGCTTCGGCACAGTTACCCTTCCAGGTAGAGACTGGGAGCTCCCTGACCAGAGTCACCCACAGAGGCGGTGACAGCGGCGGGCCTGCTGGCTGGCCGTCTGCCTGCAGCCTTCCCACACAGATGCGCTTCAGGGGTAGCTGTGTGAGCACAGACTCCGCCGAGGGAAGTCGTAAACAAAAGTGACAGCCTGCAAATGCCATGTGTCTTTTGTTTTGCCATGTGTGAGCGGATCATCGGAGATGGTAGCAGGGCTCTGCAGGTCTGTCCGTTTGAAGAGGAAACACAGTTTACTTCCCTTTTCCTGGCTTTCAGGGTAGATATGCTCTCCTTAAAAATTACATGTGGTTTTTTTTTTTCCAAATGTGCTGTTTATCACAAGTCCTGCCTTGCATATCACCTCAGCAGTAAAGCGCCTCCATTAACTTCACACGTCAGGAAGAGAGAATCTGTGCACTTAACGGAGGCATAAAAATAGACATCAGCTTGTAGCTTGAAGAAAGCAGGTGAGTCTGATTCTCTGTGCTGAGGGAGAGCCTCCTCAGGCTCTGGCTAACTTTCTGCATTCAGTGCTATCTGCTAACGCCAATCTTATGGCGAGATACTCCATTTTCATGGAGAGGAAGACTCAGTGATATCGAGGTGTCAGTTCTTCCCAACATGATCTGGAGATTCAGTGCAACCCCAGTCAAAATCCCAGCAAGGTATTTCGTGAATATTGACAAACTGATTGTAAAGTTTATATGAAAAGGCAGTAGATCCAGAAGAGCCAGCACAGTATGGGAGCAGAAGAACAAGTTGGAGGACCGACATTATGCAACTTCAAGACTTTCTGTAAGGGACAGAGGTCAGGACAAATACGGAATTGGTAAAAGAAGCAGCAATAGATCAATAGGACAGAATGGAGAGTCTAAGAATAGACCCCCGGAAACATTTGCAAGGGAGCAAAGACAATTCAATGGAGAAAGGAGAGTCTTTCCAACAAACTGTGCTACTATAATGACATCCATGTGCAAAAGAATTTAATAGCGAGATACAAGCCATATGCCTTTCACAAAAATGCATCATAGACCTAAATGTAAAACACAAAACCATACAACTTCTGGAAAATAACATCGGAGAAAGTCCAGGTGACCTTGGGTTTGGTGATGAGTTTTTAGCTGCAACACCAAAAAGCATAATCCATGAAAAAAAATGAATAAACTGGGCTTCATTAAAATGAACAACTTCTACTCTTTGAAGGACACTGTGAAGAGAATGAGAAGCCACAAAAGCCAGAGAAACTATATTTGCAGGAGACACAGCTGATAAAGAACTGTTATTAAAAATATACAAAGAACTCTTAAGACTCAAAAGTAAGAAACCAAACAGCCCACCTAAAAAAAAAAAAAAAAAAAAGAAAAGGGCAGGACCTTCACAGAAACCTCACTAAAAAAGACATCCAAATGGCACATAAGCACATGAAAGGGTATGCAACATACGTCATTAGAAAATTACAGCTTAAAACAACCATGAGACACCACTGCACACTTATTAAAATGGCCCCGAACCAAAACTCTGACATCACCAAATGCCAGAGCGGATGTGGAGCCACGGGAACTCTGATTCACTCCTGGTGGGATGCAACACGTCCCAGCCACTTGGACGGCAGTTTGCGGGTTTCTTGCAAAACGAAACTTACTCTGACTTTGTGATCCAGCAATCACGCGCCTCTGTGTTTACCCAAAGGTGTTAGAAATGTGCATCCACCGAGAAACCTGCACACAAATGTTCAGAGCGGCCAGATTCTTAATTGCCTGATATGAGAACGTCAAGGCGACTTCAGCCATGGGGCCCCCGCAGCTGCTGTCCCCCCCCCTGAAATTCAAGCACCAGCCTAGTCCAGGAAACGTGGGGACCACGGCCATCGCCATCCTCAGAAGTCCCCCGTCTGCGCCTCCCCTCCAACTCTGCCTCAGTCTGTGCTAGAGCATTAATTCCTGGGGCCAGTCCTCAGTCAAAAATAGCATTTGCTTTTTACAAGGAGAAAAGGGATTTAAAAATGGGTCTTCTTCACAGTTGATTTTTTGGAAGAAGCCTTAATGTTTCCTGGTGACGCTGGTCGCTCTGTCGGGGCGCGTTGACTTGTCTCTTCCTTGGACCCCGCCTCTCCTAGGAAGTGAGAAATACCACCCTTATCCCTGTATCCCTGTAGCGTTTCCCACATAGACATCTTCTCTAGTCGAATCAAGGGACACTTTGAGTTCACAGACATTGCCCTTGGCCGTTGAGCTTAATGGGTGCCCCTGAGTCTCTTGACACTCTGCTATGGATTTATTATCCATGGATGAACTCACACTCTTCCCGGCCCCACCCCTGCGTGGCTTCCATCGTGCAGTGGCAGAGCGCACCTCAACAGCCGTGGTCGAAGGGCGGGGCCGGGGGCCTCGGCTGCCCCCGCGCGCCCCTCCAGGGCACCACGCTGGGGCCGTCTCTCTGCCCGGGGCTTTCTTATGGGAGCATTTCTGGCCCCGAAAGCCTGCCTGTTGGTCCAGGGGTTAAATTCAGAGGTGACCTGTGGAAATACATTTAATCCCCCTAAACACATAACTGACATTTGGGGCAGATTTTCCCTGGACCGGGAACCGCAGTGGGAAATACTGCGTCTGTCACATTACGTATTTGTTTGAGATGCGAATGCACGTATCAGATTGTGAAAGTATAAGGATGTGGGCTGATCTCTCTGTGGCTGGAAGGTGCCGTGAAGCAGGACCCTCAAGCAGTAAAGAAAAAGGGCCATGAGATAGAAACAGGGGGTCACAGCATGGTGTTGAGAACCATCACCGAACGGAAGAGGTGAGGAGAGGAGCGGAGAGCGAGGTCTGGCGGCCCCAGGAAGGCAGGCCAGGCCTGCGGTGGCCAGGTCACAAGGTCCCAGGAGGTCGGGAAGGGGTGCCGAAGGCCCTCCACTTGGGCCAGCTGCTATGTCAACCGCAGGGCTTGACCTCCGTGTGAAGCCAGCCCGACATCCCGACTACGTGACCCTGGGAGCTTCAGTTTGGAGGCTTGTGGATTCTAGATTTGTGTTTCAAAGTGGCCTCAGACACTCGCTCTCTGATAGCATCTTGCCTCGCCCTGCACTCCCACCCCGCCCCTTCCTGGGTCCCCTCGGCTTGCTGCCTCTGTTGGACCTGTGTTGGGAGCAGTCCCATGTTGGACCCCCCGTTAGCCTCTGTTCAGCAGGAGAAAAAAGATGCTAAAGACAAGTGGGACCTAATTCGAGTTGTCCCTTGTAAGGAAGCCAGGGATTTGAAATGCAAATACTTTGGAGAGAAAACCCCCACGAAGAAAGGTGGGGGGTGGGGGGCTGCCTTCTAGCCACGGCTGTCTGGACCCTGGCCTCCAGGCCGGGGGAGCCGAGGCTGAGCCCGTGTTTGTTTGCGTGGGGAAGCCCCGGGGACTGCTGTGGAAAACAGACTGTTCCCCATTCTAGGGCAAGACTGCTGAGAGTGCAAAGTTCAGCCTTTAAAATAACAGCTCTTTGGACAAGGCTCTCTCCACTGGGCGAAGGGCCTTGCCTGTTGGAATGAGACTAAAGGTGACCATGGGGTTTTGAACTTTGGCCAATAGCAGGGGCCTGCGAGTTCCAGGGAGTTGCTTTGATAGTTTCTTTGATTTTTTTTTTTAGGGGAAAAATGGGCAGTTTTTATAAGTTGACCAAATTGTTAGCCAATTCTCAGTTACTGTCACGTGTGGACAGTGTGTGGCACGAGAGAGAACTGATCAAAACTAAGTATGGCCTGGAAGCAACCCACTGTCTCTCTCTCTCTCGGTCACTTGTAATTCTGCATAGAAATTTATCTGCGTAGGGTAATTGAAATGTTGTTATAATCTGTGGAATCCTGGGCCAGTTATTTACATTTCTGAGTCAGTTTCCTTTCTTGTGCATTGGGGCTACAGGAGGTTTGACATAGGAATAAACAGCAGGCTTCTTCAAGCCTTTTTCTTTGTGCAAACTTCTAAGTAACAATGTCGGGAGGAAGTTTACCTATTGATCTGTTCTGACAAAGGGGAAGACTTATTTTTTGACCTCGTGCTCCCGGTGCTTTCCACGTGAAGGGGCCTGCTGGGCGGGGGGAGGGGATGACATTGCACACCCCACCTTCCGCATCTTCAGGGAGCTTCCAGAGGGGCCGAGAGGATGAGGCAGGACACGGTGGGCCTCCGGGAAGTGCATACACAGCCCACCGTCTGGGTAGGGTAGGAAAAGTAGGTCATCGTGGTCGGAGCGAGCACGGTGTCGGGGCCCGGCTGGAGCCCACACGCCCTGAGAGCTCACCGAGCGCTGACAGTGTGGCGCGAGCTTGTCTGGGGTGCCCTCTGCGATCCTCACAGCAACCCTGCAGGGTACGCGTTTGTAGAGCCATTGGGCAGCTTGGGAAACAGAGGCTCTGAGAAGTTAGGGAACTTCCCTGAGATCGAGCAACGAGCAAGTGGTGGCGGGGATGCTAAGCCAGTTTTACCTCTCTGACGTCCCTGTTCTTTTCTCTCCCCCATGCTGATGCAAGGCCTTAGGGACAAGTGATAATCCCGGACATCACGCCCATTTTTCAGGGTAGTCGTCTCTCTTGCAGTGGCGAGAACCACGTGCCGGAAGTCATGGGCCGGGACACCGCCTTCCCACTTCCGGTCGTGGAGTCTTACTGCGGCACCGTTTCCAACCAACAACCGGCTGTGCAACACCCCTGGGGTAACCTAGGAGCAATCTAGGGCGTGAGCAGACAATGCCACCGATTGGTATAAAAAAAACAAAAAAAGGAGAGCACTCCGCATGGCACAGTCGCTCCGGTTCTGGCTCGGGCACTGACTCCTGCAGCCCGAGGCCCCAGCAACCCTGTTGTCCCCGTCTCTGCCACCTCCTCTTTGCAGTCCTTTAGGCTCTACATGAAAAGTGCTTTTTTGGGGGGTGGGGGGGTTTGTTGTTTGGTTGTTGCTGTTTAGGCAATCTTGTTGCCTTTTCTCCCATTGCTGCCCTTTCGCGCCCGGCGTCAGGTCTCTCTGGACAGCGCGGAGCCAATAGCAGGGGCCCCGGACCACTAACCTTCTCTGGAGGGGGCTGTTCCGCAGAGGGGAAATGCTTGCTTTTCAAAATTCCTCCTTAGGGAGACCATCAGCTGCCTGCTTTTTGCACAGTCAGGGAAATTTCATCCTCAGATAAGGAATTTGAGAATAGCTGGCTGTGATTTCCTAAAAGAGTCCACAAGGACAAACGTGGAGAACACAGTCGCCCCACTCCCCAGGGGTCAAGGTCTCTTTGTTTGTACCCCTGGTAGCGTTTCCTGCATTCCTTGCCCTACGGTCCCAGCCTCAGGCCCTGTTCTGAGTCTGGAAGGAGCCACAGCCGCCGGGGGTGTACCCGGGACCACCTACAGAGGACCGGTCTGTGGCCTGCCTTTTCCTCTCCTTCATCAACTTGTTAGTTCATTTATTGTGCATTCTATTGGAGCAGTCTTTTCTGTTGTGAAGGAACATTTGTTACATAACATCACTGTTTTCCGAAGCACAAGTCACGAAGAGGATGCCGACTTCCTTTGTTTTGCTCCTCTGAACAGGCTTCGGTGGAAGCAGGATTTCTAAAAAATTAAGCGCTTTGACGAATGGTATTTTTACCTCCATCAGGCCATTGGAACTCACTCACTGTGGAAACACTTGGCATTCAAAGTGAAATGATTTACCAGTCTTGCTCTCCCCTCAGGTTCCGTGAAAGCTGGACGGGGGAGGATTAAAGAAGCTGTGAGGAAGCGGACAACCGATTTCAGCCCAGGCGTGCCAGCCAGAGGCCCAGGTCACCAGCGCCCAGCCGGGGAGGGAGCCCTCTCTCTCACAAACGGACCCTCCAGAGGGCTGTGCGTTGGTCTAGTGTGGGTGCGGGTTGGTCTGGAGGTGCCAGTCCCTCAGTGTGTCCTTCCTGTTCCCCACGTCTCCAGGAGTCAAGTGGCAGCATCAGGGGGCAACGATTCCCATCCTTTTTCATCTCACGGCACACATAAACTAATTACTGAAATTCGGCGGCACACCAAAAAATACACTTTTTGCCAATGTGACAGAAGCATAGGTCCAATTTTGCTTTAGTCGTACCAGATGACTGTTGCTCTGTTGGCCGTTGTCATTTTTTTTTATGTGACCATCTAAGGGAAACGGTCGGTGCTCCTGACTGAATAGTCAAGTAGTGCGCGTTTTACCGATCCTTGCAGCTCACCAGTTGAAAAAGGCTGTCCTGTGGGGTTTATATGTTCATAAGACTTTTGTCCCTAATGATGTCCCAAAAACAGCCTCAGGGAGGGTGGTGATATAAAAACTGTAAAGGGAGGGTGTCAAAAGTTTCTTTTTCAATGGCGTATATAAAGAGAGCATTTGCTTCTCGCCCAAGGGAATGTAAGGGAGATTGATGCTCATTTATGAAATCCAACGTCAGCCAGAATGCCATTTGGCATCAGGAGTGACTCAGTGCAGTGAGCCGGCCTCCCCCCCCGCACCCCGTACCGCACCGGGAAGTGTGTGAAATAAGTTGCTGCCTGGTGCCTCCAGCATCTCTGCGTCCCTTCTCCGCTGCTTTGACACGCCCTCTCTTCCCTCACCACCCTATGCGCTGTCTCTCTCTCTCCTCTTCTCTTCCTCACAAATCTCCAGTGTCCAGAAACGATCCAACACTTATTCCCTCCAGGGGTAGAAATGACTCGACTTGCCATTCCACTCATGGCACTGCGGGTGTCGTAAGAGAAGGACCGGAGACGTAGCTGCAGACTCTGGTGCGTCTGGAAACTGGGTGGGAGCTTCTCTCGGGGACGAGGGCTTCCTGGAGTCCCCAGAGCCGTGGAGGTGCGCTAATTCCCCTTGTTGTCTATGTCTCCGCAGCACCAGGCACAGCAACAACTTTCTCTGCAAAGCCCTCCCCGGCCCCGAGTCTCTTGCCGTCACGCTTTACGGCCCCCCCCTCCGCCCCCCTGCCTGTCATTAACTAAAGCTCCCAGATCCTGGCGTGGGTTTGCCCCTCACCAGCCTCCCTCGGAGGGCGGCAGTCCTGGACCCGCTCCTTTCCTTCTCTGTGCTCCCCGCCCCCGGCGTGTCCGCTTCCACGGCTTCAAAACTGCCTGTGTAAAGGCGACTTGTCGAAACTCGGACCTGGGCCTCTGACCCCCGGCTCGTCCAGGAGCCTCATCTTCCCCTGTCCGCGGCCTCAAACTATCTAGATGGACGCCTGGTCCTGCTAAAGAGGAATGGTCTTGGATAGTAAACCTTTTTTAGATATTTGGTTTGCAAATATTTTCTCCTGTTTATTATTCTTTGGGTTGCCTGAGCTTTGGTTTCACGTCCGAAAGATCATTGCCAAGATCAACAGCAAGGAGCTTTTCCCCTATGTTTTCTTCTAGGAGTTTTATGGTTTCAGGTCTTATTTTTAAAGCTATAGTCCATTTTAGTTCATTTCCTTGTGTGTGTATGGTGTAAGGTAAGGGTATAATTACATTCTCTTGCCTTTGGAGACCCAGTTTTTCCAACACAATTTAGTGAAGAGGTTACCCTCTCTTCATTGTGTATTTTCGGTGCCCTTATCATAGACCAGTTAATGATGCATATGTGGGTTTATTTCTGGGCTTTCTGTTCTCTTCCTTTGGTCTATGAGTCTGGTTTTATGCCAATACCATACTTCTTTGATTACCATAGCTTTATAATATAGCTTGAGACCAGGAAGTGTGATGCCTTGTTCTTCTTTCTCAAGATTGTTCTATTTGAGGTCTTCTATGATTCCATATGAATTTTAGGACTTTTTTTGTATTTTTGTGAAAAATGCCATTGGAATTTTGATAGGAATCACAATGGATCTGTTGATCACTCTGAGTAGTATAAACATTTTAACAATATTAATTCTTCCCATTCATGAATGTGGGATATCGGTCCATTTCTTTGTGTTTTCTTCTATTTCTTTCATCAATGCCTTTCAGTTTCCTCAATAGCAAAAGTCAAAGAACCCAATTAAAAAATAGGGCAAAGGGTACTTGAAGACATTCCCCCCACCCCCAATTTTCCCAACATATATATGGAACATCACTAACCGTCAGAGAAGTGCGCATCAAAACCATAATGACGTATCACCTCACACCTGTCAGAATTCCTGTCATCAAAAAGGCAAGAGACAGCAAGTGACTGTGAGGATGTGGAGAAAAGGGAACCCTTGTCATGTTTGTGGGAATGTAAACTGGTGCAGCCACTGTGGAAACCGGTATGGATGTTCTCCGAAATATTAAAAACAGAACTGCCTATGATCCAGCAATTCCACTTCTGGGCATTTATCCAAAGAAATTGAAATCAGGGTCTCAAAGAGCTATCTGCACTCCCATACTCATGTCAGCATTGTTCACGAGAGCCAAGATACGAAAATAACCTTCAATCTCGGTGTCCCTTCACGGATGAGAACAAAAATGTAACGCACACACAGACATACACATACACCGTGGAATATTATTCAGCAAAAGGAGAAAATCCTGGCACTTGAGACAACGTGGACGGGCCTTGAGGGTATTCGGTTCAGTGAGATCAGTCCAGCCAAGAAAGGCAAATGCTGTATGATCTCACCTTTATGTGGAATCTAAAAAAGTCAAACTCGCAGAACCAGACAGTAGAATGGTGGTTCCCAGCCCCCGGGGGTGGGGGGTGGGGAAATCAGGAGATGTTGGTCAAAGGCTACACACTCTCAGTTACAAGCGGAATAACTTCTTGGATCTAATGTATAGCATAGTGACTGCAGCCAATGATAATGTACTGTGCTCTTGAAATTTGCCAAGACAGTAGATCTTAAGTATTCTCACCACACCAAAATAAATAAATGAACAAAAGTGGTAGCTACGTGAGGTGATAAATGTATTCATTAACTTGATTGTGGTTCTCACTTTACAATGAATACACATCACATGGTACTCCTTAAATATATACAATTTTTGTCACTTATGCCTGAATAAAGATAGGGAAAAAATTTAAAAATAAAAAATGACGAAGAAACGGATAAACTAGTATGGATTATTAATGATTCAGGGAAGTAGAAAAGTTTGTATTTGTAAGGAGAAAAATGTAAAATGTTGGCAGTCGTGGCTATGGAAACATCCAAGGCTTCATTCCAGTGCAGAGCAATATGAATTGATCCGGTGGAGTTGAATCCTGTAACGAGGAACCATGTAGCTTTCCCATCTGTTCTCTGACGGATGATATCGTCGCAGAGGGTACTGGGGGGAGACAGTCATCAACCCTGTCCCTCTTACACGCTCTCGATAGAAGTTCACTCTTACCCCTCACCAAGCTCTCTCAGCATTGACTGGAAAACAGCTTTATCCATCTCGACTGACCTTTATTTTTAAATGATAGGCATTAGAAACCCACTTAGAAATTTAATTGAAATGTCACTTTGCTAACCTCTCTCAGAAGGCTTTCCAAGATCCAGGAATAACATGTGAGTCTTCAGCTCATCAAGGACAACAAGAGCATGCAGGAGACCTTCCAGAAAGGAAACAAAATAATGTAACAGGCGCAGCACAGCGGCCAGCTTCGTTTTGATCGGGGCTTTCTTGTGATGCTCCTGCAAGAGCCTCCTGTCTGATGACCTTGTCTCCGTTCCCTCTCACCCATTTCATCCTGCACACGGCCATCGGAGTGATCTTTTCCTAGCACACACGACCCTAGAATTCTCGACACCTCACTCTTAATGTCCTTCGATGGCACCACGCTACCCTTGGGATGAGTCTGAACGCTTTGCCTTGGCACACAGGTCCTCTGAGGCCGAGATCCTGCCTATGTCCCCAACCTTATGTGGTGTCATTCACGTTGCACACTCACAATGGATACAGCCGCACTTACAACCTGAAGTGCCTGAAGCGCAGTGTTAACTTTCCACTCCTCTGACTGTGCACCTGCTGTTCTCTTTCCCTAGAACGCTTTTCCGGGGTAAGTTCCTCCCTCTCTGTAAATCAGCTGTGCGCTGCTTCGCTGGTTCGCCTTGTGACAGACACTCCTATGTTGCGTCCACCAAACCCCACTTCCTCTTCTCTCTGGAATCGATGAGACTGCTTTCCCAGGTTCCCTCAAAGTTGGGTACAGCCTCGTGACAGAGCTTCAGTGACAGGAATGTGGCTGAAGCAACTTCAGACCTGACCTCTAGAACCTTCTGGACAGTACTCAATGCCCTGCAGTTCACCTGTGGCCAGATGGAAAGGACACAGGGAGGACTCGGGGGTCCTAAGCAATGGAGAACCACTCGAATTCGGGACTTGCTCGCCCCGCGGACACCGTGAGGACTACAGCCGGAGCCCAGAAGGAACCTCCATCGCGTGAGGTGCCTGACATCCGGGGCTTGGTTGGCAGAGCACTTCTCCCTGAATGGCCAATACACCTGCCCTGGTGGTCCCTCCCTCCAAAACCCCTACCCCTGGAACAACATTATGGGAGTAAAGCACCCCCTCTTCTGGCCCATCTAAGGTTGGTTTATGGATCTAAACAGGGAAGAGAAAGTTTCTTCCATCACAAAGTTCACATTGGGTGGGAAAGACCAGTAATAGATATTTAATAAAAGTTGGAAGTATGACTTCAGGCAGTGAAAGTGCTGTGAAGCAAGAGAAAGCTGGGCCAGGGGTGAGGACGGGGGCGAGGGGGCTGCTGGGCGATGCCATCAGGGGGCGCTGTCCAGAGGGCGGCAGGCACCCCGAACTGAGCGAGGGTAAGCCACACGGCGCTTAGGGAGCCAGAACGGGGACTGCGAAGAGCCCAGGACCGACGTGGCCGGTGGGTGGCCGCCTGTCAGGACACCAGGGCAGAGGCAGGAGAGAGTGAGTGAGGGGTGGAGGGGGAGGCAAGAGGGGTCAAGGAGGCGGCAGGCGGGGGGGGGGGGGGGGGGGGTGGAGTGGGGGAGTGGTGCTTCAGGCTGCGGAGAGCCTTGCAGGGCCTGCGATCTCACTCCCACGGACTCGGGTCGTTGGAGGATGGCGAGCATGCGGCTGCCGTTCTGAAATGGTTGCTGTGTCTGTGTCGAGAACGGCCAACGTCTAGGAGCCCAGCGGGCTGAGCCGCACCGGCTCCCGTGCCCCGCCCGCTCTGGGTGTGCGCAGAAACGCAGGCCCCCTGACGACACCGTGGTTCCGAGGTTACCACTGGGGTTTGGTGCAGCTCGGGAAGGCTGCAGAGGGAAGGGGCGCTTGGCGAGTCGGGAGGGCTTGAGGAAATGGGAAGAAGGCGGCTTTAGACCCGCGAAGGATTTTACATGGCGGTGCACCTGCGGGTGGTGGATGCGGAGCTGCTGGCAGAAGTCCGGGGCGGGGGGAGTAGCAGCATCGTCACCATAGCATCGTCTACGTGACAACATGCAGTCGTCTCCTGCTGAGTGGCAGGGGGTGGCGTGAGGACAGGCCAGCCAGGGATCTCCTCTGGCTCCTGTTTCCTCTGCTTCTGCCTCATAGGCTGGTCTCTTCAGGCATCTGACAGCCCCCGGGCAGGACACGTGTCCCTCAGGAGGGAAGCTAGGTGGCTCTCCGGCCCTGCTCAGCCACCCCTCGTGTGAGGTCAGTGCTGACGGTCACAAAACTCCTCTGTGCAGCTTTGCAATAGGTGGCCCGGAGCCTTCCGGAGAGAATGAATTTGCCGCCTTTGTCCGGAAGGTACAGGATTGACCAGCAGACACACCGTGGTCCGTTTTCTATGCTCCTCCCTGACCACATGCTGATGTATTTTTTACAGAGCTGCGATTATCAACCCAGTTTAATGAGCCTTAGTCCTTTCTACAGGAAGGTAAAGGGGGTATGGGGCCACCTGTAATATCATAAACAAGAAAACATTTTTAAAAAGAATGATTGGCATACTTTTGATTTGCCCCAAATAATATTTCTACTACCCTTGGGACTAGTTTTTTATTTCCAACAATGTAATAAAAAACCCCCACATGCATTTGGGCCCAAGTAATATGAATAGGAGGAAATGTCTTGTTCAAAAAGAATGATTCAAATGGCTATTCCGAACTAAGTAACATGTCAGAACACATTTAAAAATTATAGTTAGTGAAATAAACATGGTAGACAAATATCCTATGAAATAACCAAGTTAAGAACCTGATTTTGATCACTGGAAAGTCAGAAAAAATACATAGGATGTTTATTATTATGTACGCTGTTGGGGAGCACTAGACTTATTGGGGTCACTTTGTAGGTTATATAAACGTCCAACCATCACTCTGTTCTCCTGAAAATAACATAGCATTGAATGTCAGTCGTAATTGAAAAAACCCCCAAATGTTTCCCGCTGTGTGTTTGTGTCCACATTCTGATATTTTAAGTTAAAATCAATCAACTGTGGTTTTGAAAAGTGTTGAACATTTCTCTACAGAATATGTGAGCTAATTTAGAAAGAACAACAAAGCAAGGAAAAACCAAATCCAGCTCGTTGTAGAAAAGGCTGGTTTCCATGTTGCATACAGTTTCATTGTTAAAATGGTTCTCTCTCCCTCCATCGCTCTCTCCCTCTCTTCTACCCCCTTCGGGGGAGCAGGTGCCTTCAGCCGACGATATCATGACAGTTGCCGTGCCCTGCACCCACCTGTCAGTACTGTGGCTTCACCGTAGCACCAAGTCACCCCCGTAATTTCACGCCCCTAACAGCCAACACGCATGGAGCACTTACCGGGTGCTGGGGTCCATCTTGGGCTCTTCCTATACATCAACCAAATGAAGCGTCATAATCCTATGAAGTACCTCGTCAGTCCCGTAAAAGTCAGCCTGCTTCTGCGACGTTTTGTGAGGCTATCCGGAGTTATCGGCCTCCTGTAAAACTGTTCTTAATGCAAAGTATCGCTTTCAAGCCTGCCTTGAAGAATATGTTCTACGGAACCCGTTTCTCCCCAAAGTCCCAGTTTCCTGGAGCAGAGAGCGGATCAGAGACTCGAGGGAAACACCGTAGCCCTCGACTTCCAGGTTGGATGTACTGTTTCAGCACAGCGAGGATGTACTGCCGTCCTCGGCAGCTTCATTGAAAACCGCACGGCATTTGACTGGCTGGGGAAGGAAAAAAAAGGTCTGTTCTGTTATTCTAAAAAATGCATCACTGTGCATTTTATTAAAGCCAAAGTGAAGGAGTTCTCTCTGCCTTGGTCGGCCAATGGTAGGCAGCCCTGGGCACAGCTTGCTGTGACCCGAGTGTCCTGTCAGTGGCTTTTGGATTGTGACCAAATTGCCCTGGTATTTTCCTGTGGGTCAAGGGATGCATTTCATGTCACCCAGACCCCATCTCTACAGACAGGGCCGGTGCCAGCGCTCGGCTCCAGGCACCGTGGCTGCTTCCTGCGGCAGCCCGACTTCCTGTTTTGATAACCCAGGACAGCGCGTTCTCTTTGCCTCGGCCAAAGGGGCACAGGCTGTGGTCAGTCAGCTTTGCGAGGTGCCCGTGCCTTTGAAGGCTGTTTGGGAATCTGTTTCCTACATGGCGATCGTGGGTTTGAGACCCGCAGAACACACCCGGCCTCTGCAGGGTGTCCCTGGGTGTCGCCCTGGTGTCTGGACAGAGCCTGGCAGCCCGGGGTTCCCGTCCCAGACTCAACGCACCATTGGTTCTGGGACCATGAGACAGTCCCTCCCGTCCTTGGGGCCTCAGTTTCCTCAACCTGAAATCAGGAAGGTTAGATCAAATATAAACTATGCAAACAATATTACCATTAAACATAATAGCTGACGTGGACTGACGTTTGCTGTTTTCCCAGAGACGTGGGTGGCTTCTGTCACTTGGCTCTCACAGCAGCACCGTGAGGTAGGCACTGTTGTTGCCCCTGCACCGAGGAGCGGACTGGGCGGGGGAGGGCTCGCTCCTGCAGTCGCTGGCTCCCGCAGCCGGTAAGTGCTGGAGACGGTCCGAGGCTGGGGCGCTTGGCGCCGTTTATGCTCTGAGTGGGGTCCCAAGACCAGCAGCGCCAGCACCACCAGAGAGCATGTTGACAATGCACATCCTTGGGCCCTGAGACCGATTCTTTAGGGGCAGCGCCCAGGAACCTGTGTTTAACAAGCTCTGCGCTGTCATCCTCTGCCACAGATGGGTTCCCAGTGTCTGGGACGTCGCCCGGGTGGCTGGTTGGTTCTGTGCTTGTCTCCCCTCCTGCAGCCAGCGCCTGACCCGAGAGCCCTGGGCTGGCGAAGAAGCAGTCAAAGGCACCGGGGAGGAGCGCATTCCTCTGTCATGGCCGCCTCCACGTCCTAGGTCACACACTGTCAAGGTCAAAGCACGGTAAAGCCTTGCCGCCAGAAACCCTTCTATTTCAGAATTCAAAAAATGTGTAAACCGTTGGAAATTCGTTTGAATGGAACTTACACCTGTTAAAGGCATAAGCCTGCCCTCCTGCCTACCAAGAAGACTAGGAATGGCTGGGTCCGTTCCCAAATTTGAGGCTTTTCGTTTTGTGAATTCACCAGGGAAGGCTGCACGCTGCTCTTTCTCTTGGAGAAGAGTCGAGTTATGCTGTGACCGCTAATGATAACGTGCCGTAAATACATCAATTGCATGCACATCCGGCTTGTTCTATAAACCTTTATGGTCTTTAAAAATTCTTCCAGGGAAAAAAACAAATGAGAGTTTCGGGGTTTTTTCTATATGGCCTCCCACTGATCCTAGTTACCACCAGACACCCTATCGCCCAATTTTTCCAGAGCCTGAGCTCCTTCCACTGGCAGACAGCGCAGGGTATGATGCTGAGTGTGCACTTGAAGGACATCGGGACAAGTGTGACTGAGAGCAAGAAAGGAGATTCCAGCGGGGGAAAAGAAAGGAATATGTTTATGCATATTTTTTTTGAAGTTTTTTAAAAAAGCACTATTAGATAAATTCGGAAAGTATACAATAAAGTACAAGAGGAAGATAAAAATCGCCCACATTCTCACTGTTCAGAACTATTAGCATTGTAACGTGGACCACTATTTCGCGTTAACCACATTTAGCGTTTTAATGTATTTTTCCTGGATTTTTCTTGTGTGTGTGTGTGTGCAAATAAGTAGACATCTATCTTATAGGCCCATATTTTACCAAAAAGTTAGATCCTCCCTGGTGCGCTGCTTTGCAGGGCAGCAGGCTGTGGTTCTTACTGCGTGTCTGCACACGCAGCTGCAGAGAGCGTCTGGGGTGTCTCTCGCTGCTGTGAGAAGCGCCACCTGTGGCGCCCACAGTGCTGGTGCTGTGGGCTCGCATGTCCTTCTCCCAGAGACACATCCAGGGTTACCTGTCCGGGACACGGGGAAGATACCAGGCGGACATAGGTGCCTTTTAGAGTTGGTCACATTAAACCAGGTAGAATGACCCACGCGAAGCTGTGGGGTCCCTCACTCCACGGCCCAGGGCTGGCTGGCTGGCTGGCTTTCTGTGTTTGACATTTACAAGCACTGGGCTGCTGGGCTCTAAAAAGTTCAACTTGGGGACACATTTTCTGTGACTATTTCTCTTCCCTCACCAGTACAGACATCCCAAAAATAAAGTTTGATTTCATTTCTTTTGTTTTCCTCAGGGAAATTCTGCCTCATGGAAAGCACTTTTAGGGAGATTCCACCCTAATCAGGCCAGCGGACTGTGGCTTAACTGTTTCGTACTGGGAACAGCCAGAGGGACAAACTTGACTGTAAGTCTAACAGGATCTAGATGCAGGACTTGTCTGCACACGAACTGGCTTGGGAAAGGGAAGAGGACCGCGTCCAGTGAGACGGCTGGGGGTGGACCGCTTACCAACAAGGTGGCAGTTCCGACATTTTTTCAAGCTGACTTTTATGGGAGGCTAAAACGAGGGGCTGCTTCTGGTGGTGGGCTTGTCTTTCAAATAGAAAGGCTTTATACACACAGGAGCTGTTGCTCTAAAGGCTTGCCCATTCAAGAAAAGACTAATGTATCTGAATCCAATGAGAGGCAGCGGCCAGTTCTTCGTTTTGCTGATGTACATTAACCAAGGAGTCTCAACGTGACACCCATGAAGGATAGTCTCCCCGTTCTTCCCCGGATCACAACACTCAAGTACTAGAATGGGGCTTGGGGAATAGAAAAAGAAATTCTTGAAAGTGCGCTCACTTGTCCTTGAATTAGAACTGAAGTATGGATTTGAGTTAATAATAAGGAGTCGATATTGGTTAATGTGCGTGGCAAATGCACCAGGCGGACATAAGATGTTCCTAGGGGAAAACTGGGGGTGTGGTCTCTGGGCACCCCCCCTGTGCTATTGCTGTAACTTTTCTGTACCCCTAAAACCATCATAAAATTGAAAGTTCATGAAAGAAAATCAAATTTGACCAAAAGTATCTGTTAATAAAGACATACTCAATATAGAAAATTCATGCCAATATTAAAGAAGGGGAAAATGGTATCGCAGTGGTTCCCAGGGAGAAACCCCACTGCGAGTGTGACCACTGGGCGCGGCTGGACCACGGAGCGGAAAAGGAGGGAGACGTGCGGGACGAGGCTGGCCCACTTGGGACCGCTCACAGCGGGGCTTGTTTTCCATGTCAAGAATTTCGTCCTTCCCCCTGGCAACGAGAAGCAGTCAGAGGCTGTTGAGCAAGGCAGCAGCGTGATCTGGTCTTGCTCCAGAGGGCTGACTCCGGCTGAGCAAGGGGGATGAATTGGCACAGGGAGGCCGGGGGCGGAGGAGGCGCCCAGCCCTGCGCCCCGTGGTGGGGAAGGCACACAGCTCCATTAATGCACAGCCGTGGGTGTGGGGAGAAAAGGCCGTGGGGGAGTTAGTGCCTCCCCCGTCTGCATGAGAATCCCTCATTCAGCAGGTCAGCCGACAATTCCCGGGGCCACTGTATATAGCCCTCAAGGTGAGCCACCTGCGGGGCCGTGTGCAGGGCAGCGCGCTCCACCTCGGCAGCAAAGGCTGGCCTCAGGGCGCGTGCTCCGGTGGGGCGCTGAGCCTAGGTGCTGAGTGCACCATGAGCAAGAGAGATACAGCTCCTGTGCACACGGACTCTCCCTCCAGCCAGGCGGGACTCCAAGACCGGCAGCCCCCGGGGCGGCGGGGAAGAGTCTGGCAACCCTGCAACCCTGCAACCCTAGAGAGAGGAGTCCAAGGGCTTTGGGTGGGAGCACAGTGGATCTTCTCTCTTGTCCACAGCAATGCACTTCCAGCCCCAAATCTGCGCATCTCATCCAGCTAAGCCAACGCCGGGGGTGGGTGGGATGGGGTTTGACCCCTGCCCTCACCTCAGAAGGCTGTTTCACTTTGCCTTTGGCCTTGCAGTCCTCGCGGGGAGACGCGCAGTGTTCCTCTGTTTGTAGGCAGCTCTGTCAAAGCGGCTGAGTCATTTCCTCCGCCTTCCCACAGTCTGGGCAGGTTTCAGTAGTCGGTCCGTTTCGGCTCCCCTTATAGACTGATGTTTGGGGCAGTGGCCTGGCTGGGTTGCCCCTCAATCCAATCTGATCTCATGTGGAAAAAGACAGTAAGTAAACCTTTGTAAACATCGAAGCCCACCTGATTTTGTGACAAACACATAGGGTCACCTCAGCACTCCCAGGCAAACGTCCTTCCCTTTGTTCCCCTGGCTCTTTCTGGAAGCCTTTCGGGGAATGAACACAGTTCGCAGCCCGTGGGCTCCCCTGAGCGGCCTGAATGAGGCCAGCGGGTAGCGCAGGCCACCCGGGATCAGCGTTCCCAGCCCGCGAGGAAAGGCCGCGTCCTTGGTGCGCGGCACAGCGGACTGGGAGAGCGCCAGCGGATGCGGGTACCTGCCACAGATCTGTGCCAAGAAATGGACTCATTTTTCCAAATAACAAGTGTTTCAAATGCATATAAAGAGCAGCAAGGGGGACAAGAGACGAGGCGCGGACGTTGGTGCTCGTGAAGCCTCGCCGGGTGGAGAGGTGGGATCCGGGGTGGAGAGACAAGGCTGCGGCCGGCGCGCCCCCCCCCCCCCCCGTTTCGTTCTTTCTGGAACAGGCTGACCGGCCTCAGAGACCCAGCAGGGGAGGTGGGACGTCAGAGCCTACGCCCTTACTTCTGAAGGTCTTCCTGGTCCCTCTACGCCCTGGTATGGCTGGCTGCTCTTTCTCTTCTCCCCAATCACTACTAGCAAAATCTAACCCAGATGGGGCTCAACCTGCATCTCGTCCAGCGTGGCGAGCACTTAGGCTGCCGTTACTTTCTAAAGGGCCTGTGCCCGCAGCTCCCGCTGCACAGGGAGACCGGAAGGCCGCCCTGCGGATGGCGGGACGAGGGCTTCGGGGCCGGGCGGGAGGGCTGGCCAGAGAGGCCTCCGCATCCACAGGGAGCCCTCAGCACGGGCGTCGCGGAGCCTCCAGGCTGTGGGTGCAGAAGCAGGGGCGCAGCCAACCCTGTGTGCCCTCAGGCCTCCTCAGGGCGTCCTGTCGTTGGGAGGCTGTTCTCTGTGGCCGTCTGACTTCACCGGGAGCTGCAGATCTCTCCCTTACTAGCTGGGCAGGTCGCGTAAGCTCTCGAGCATCAGCGGCCTCATCCGTAAGACGCAGTTAGTAATAGGCAGCACCTCCCAGCGCCGGTGCAAGGCCAGCACCCTGAGCGTGGCCCCCAGCACCGCGGCCGGGAGAAGAGTCATCAAAATCACGCCACTGACTGCCGTGTTCCGCTGAGTCTGAACAAACCCTGGCCTTGCTGGCTGGCCCTGGGGAGCGGGAGGGGACGCTTCGATGGGGGAGGAGACGGGAGTCTCAGCGAGCTCAGGGTGAGCGTGTCAGGAAGCGGGTGCCACTGAGGCCGCTCGGGCAAGTGCAGAGATGCTGTGAGTGACGCCTCTCCTACCCCCTGCAGGCGTGATGCTGCAATCATGACATGATGACAGGTTTTCATTTCCCCCCAATTTTCCTGCCCACGTGATGAATCTCGGGGCTCTAGCTGGGTGCTGTATCGGAGGAAGAATACAGAATCCTAACAAAGTTGTCGGGAAGCTGTGAACATTTTACATCCGGGGATATTGCCCGGCAAAGCCATCCAGGGACCCTAGCGTGTCAGATAAGCCGACGCATAATCATACCATATATTAGAACTTTAAGGAACTGCCTTCTGGGACCCATATTGGAATTCTCAATATATTTAGACAAATTCCACTTGAAAAAAACAACCGACCGCAACAGTTACTAAACATTAGAACGAATTACCGAGTGCAGAATAAATTCTCATTTCTTCGAGGGGACTGGGACGTGACGTAGCCTGACAAGTAGCCGAGATAACAGGACATGCTGAGGCCTGTCTCGTCCCCCACAGCATCTTGCTCAGATGCCGTCTATGACCCATTTCCCATAGCGCCTCACGTTTAACTGCATTTTTTCATTTCACCTCCTTTCTAAGGCAGAACATACAAATACGTACCAACAGCAACGGTAACAGGGCTATGTCTCTCCACACCTCCTCTAATCATTAAAATATTTGGAAACAGGGTTAAGCATTTATTATGCTTACTGTGCATCAGGCTGGGCGCTCCGTGGTTTCCACGTTTTGTATCCTCTGAGCTCTAACTTTTATTTTGCAGCTGAACCACCTGCCCATGCCCCTTGGCCCTGTCCTGTCCCCACAGGCATTTCAAACCTCACTGGACCAAAACAAAGCTCAGGGGCTCCTCCCATCACTCTGATACTTTCCTTCTTAGTAGCGACTCCGGCCTTGGTTTTCTGTACCCGGCCTCTCAGATAGTCCTGCTGCTTCTCTCGCTGACGCACGTATAGGTCTGCACGTTTCTCTCCAAATCCACGGTCGCCGCCCTAGGACAAGGTGCCTTCACTCTTCCACAGAGAACGCCTGCTCCCAGCTTTCACAGCCGTTCCCCAAGTCCATCATACACACAGAGCAGGGTGGTTTTCTCCCCTCCAGCCGTTTACTATGACTATTTTAAATACAAGGTCTGTCTGGGAAAAGTTGAACCATTGTTAGTATAATGAGAATGGTTTGTGCAACATCGATGAAACCCGGCAGCCAAGGAGAGTGAACGGGAATGCACATGTGTGAACAACAACTTCACTGTGTTAGTCAGTGGGGGCGGTAGGTGCCATTGAGTGAGCACGTGTGCTGTGTGGCCGTCACATTCAAAATGACTCAGTAAGTAGAGCAACAAATCTGCATCCAGTTTTGCATTAAGCATGAACACTCCTCCACAGAAACTATTCAAATGACTCAGAGGCCGCAGCTACGGGGGACTGGTGACTGGCAGCTTCATCATGACAACATGCCTGCTCGTGCATCATGTCTCATGCAGAGGGTTTTTAGCAAAACATCAAATTACCCAGGGGACTCAGCCCCCCTACAGCCCAGATTTGGTGCCCGGTGACTTTTGGCTTTTCCCACAACTAAAATCACCTTTGAAAGGGAAGAGATTTCAGGCCATCGATGAGATGCAGGAAAACATGATGGAGCAGCGGATGGTGACTGGGAGAACTGTGTGAGGTCTTAAGGTGCCTGCTTTGAAGGGCACTGAGACACCCTTGTCCTGTGCACAATGTTTCTTGTATCTTGTATCTTCTTCCATAAATGTCTCTATTTTTCAGAGTACATGGCTGGAGACTCTCTGGACCCACCTCGCTACACAGTGAAGTTGAAATAATTTTGTCGTGAACATTCATACCCACCACCTAGATTCTACCAGTGACATTTTACTGATACGTCTTAGTTTGCTAATTCGGGCTGCCAGGAAAGAAATACGACAGACGAGGGGCCTGAGGCAACAAAAATATATTTCCTCACAGTTTTGGAGGCTAGAAGTCGAGATCAAGGTGTTGATCGATTTGGGTCCTTCTGGGCCTCTGCCTGCGGCTTGCTTATGGCCACCTTCTCGCTGTGTCCTTGGGTGGTTGCCCTCCGGCTCTTGTTGTGTGTGTGCTCATTTCTCCCCTTTTAAGGACACCAGTCATATGGGGCAGGGCCCCCCCATGACCTTACATTACCGTCATTACCCCTTTAAATGTCCTGTCCCCAGAGCAGGTCACATTCTGAGGTACTGGGATTTAGGCCTTCAACGCGTGCATTTGAGGTGAGCACAGTTCAGCCCATAACACATACGCTTACATCTCTGCCCCCCTATCAACCCCTTCCTTAATCCACGAATCCACCTGAATTTGGGTGCATTTCAAAGAACTTGCGGATATCAGTATCCTTCCCTGCAGATGCTCCTGCATGTACATCATTAGCGGGAATTCAATGTGTAGTGTTTTTGTCTTCATGTAAAATTTAATTCCTGGATTTACTTTCACCGAGTTTTGACAATGGTGCCACCCAAACCCTTGCTAAGTGCAGGACGTTAACCACCGCTGCAGAGCGCGCCCGATTCCCTTCCCAGGCAGCCCCTGCGCCCCTCCCCACTCAGGGGAAACCGCAGGTCTGAGTTTTTTTCCACTGGAGATGAGCATTGCCTGTTCTAGAATGTCATGTAAATGGAATCAGAGAACAAGATGTTGCCTTTGTCAGTAACTCGTTCCCTTTTACTGCTGAGTAATGGTCCACTTATGAATACATCGCTTTGCACAGCATGTTCATAATATTTTTATTGCTGTGGACTGCTTCCAGTTTGGGGCTCTTATGAATAAAACTGCTATAAATAGTCCTGAAGGGGTCTTTTGGTGAACACACATTTTCATTTGTTTTGGGTAAATACCTAGGAGCGTTTACTGGGTATTGCTTGGTAGGCGTGTGTTTTAAAACAGTGATCTTTTAGAAGGGTGGTAAATAAGAGCTCTCGTTTGTTTACCATCTTTTGATAACTTCCCATTGCACTTAGAAGAAAAGTCCCTCCTAGAATCAAGCCCAGAGAGATCAGACTCTGTCTCCTCCCCCCCGTAGCTCAATCTCCTGTGACTCCGCTGACCCACCCTCCCCACCCCATCGCTCCGGCCATCCGGTCCCACCCCAGTCTGTCCCTTGCACAAGACGAGCGTGCGTCCAACTCACTCACATCCTTGCTGTTACTCCAGCCAAGAACTTGATTCTCCCAAGCCGTTGCCTGGCTGATTCTGGCTTATCCTTCAGCTGTCAGCTTCAATGGCTCCTCTTCAGAGAAAACAGAGGATCAGAGAGGTTAAGTCACTTGAGCAAAGCCACACAGCTGCGGGAGCCAGTATGCAAATCCATGCAGACAGGCACTCTGACCCCAGAGCCCTCGCCCCTAGCATCTTAAAATACAAACTCTCCTTTAATTGCACATCTTCTGATAGCTTCCTGCCCGTTCTCTCTCCCTACCATTCATTGTCTATTTCACTACAGCCTGTTTTATTGGTTTCTTTGCTTTTCTTACTCCCTGAAACCTCCAACTAAGGTCAGCCACAATACCTATTTGTCAAATCCACTGAAAAAGAGTTTCCGGGTCCCCTGGGACTCTCCCTGTCTGCAGTGTTTGACACTGTTGACTACTTCCATATCTTGTCTTGGGCTGCATTTGGCTTCTACAAACCTATTCTCTTGTAGTTTTCTCTGCTTCTGTAGCCCCGTGACCTTCATCTCCTTCAATGGCTCATTGTCCGTTGCTTACCCTTCGGGGACGTTTTGAAGTTCTTCACTTGGTCTCATTCCTGTTGCATTCTGCTCAGTGTCCCCGGGAGAGCTCTATTTCCACACCTTCAACCACCACCTACATACTGACTGCCTTCTCAGCCAGACCCTCCCTGGACCCACAGACCCACAGCTCAAATGCTTATTAAACGCCTCTAATTGCATGTCCCGAAGACACTGTGTTAGTCACTAGCCACATGGAGAGGTCACCTGTGGGCGGAGAAGAACAGCCTAACTCTCATCCGCACGTCGGCACCGACCGCCACCGTGCGATTGTGCCTCTCAGACCACCAGCCCAGCTGAGCCGACGTGGGCCGGCGGCTTTCCGAGAGACCCCAGGCAAGCGCGGCCCGGCTGCACCCCTTTGACGCACAGACCCGTGAGCAACCACCGTAAATCAGTTTCCAGCGACTAAGCTCTGGATGGTTTGTCCGGGAGCAGTGGCCCAGCCGGGATGGGCACCTCCGACGTGCTATTCCCCTGAACGCGCTGTTTTTCTCCGGAACCAGGGCTCCTCTTACAGCCCCTGTTCTGCCTCACGGCCTGGCTTCTACCTGACCTGGAACCCGGAAGTCCTCCTTCCCTCCTTTCCCTCCTGAACGAGGACCCACTTCCCCGCCCGGCAACATCCCTCCCGGTCCCAGAAAGGCTGCCCTCGAGGTGCCCCTGCGGCTCTCCCTCCCCTCGCCTGTCCCTGTCCCCTTTGCCGGGCCGCCCACTCAACCCCCGCACAGTGAGCTCCGTCACTGTCTTTGCTGCTGGCCTCCCGCTCGCGGGCCCCTCTGCTGTTCACCCTGTGCTCTGCTCTGGGCCATCTTCCCGAAACGTGGGCCCGATGCTGGGCAACAGGCCTTCCGCGGCTCCAGCTGCCCTCAGGAGTAAACACGAGCTTTAGCAGGGTCCCCGGGCCCTGCGTAGCCTGGCCCCTTACACGGTCACTGGTATCTGGGGCTGCCCCACCGCCGCTCTGCCCCCCTCACCCCGACGCCCTCTTCCCCCGACGCCCTCTTCCCCCCGACGCCACTGCGCACACCACCCTGCAGTGCTGGGGCGCTCAGGCTCTGGGCTGCCCTGGGCCTCTGCCACCTCCTGGGTGGGCGACGTTGGCTGCCTTCCTTGGTCCCTCCGTGTTACCAGTTGCCACAGTGGAGATAATAATAGAGACCACCTCCTACAATTCTCAAGAAGATTAAAGAGGGGAATGCAGGTGAAGAACCCAGAACAACGCTTCGCACACGGCAAACACAGCGGTACTGCCCCTCCCCCTGGAGCTCTGCCTCTGGCCCCGGCTCCTCGTCCCGCACTCGCGTATTTGCCCAGAAGTTCCTCTATGTCCTGCCAGGCCCAGCTCCCGGTCTCGGTTTCAGGAACCACAGAGGTCTCGCCAGAGGCCCTTGCCTCCCTGTCCCCAAGCTTTGTAGAGAGATTCCTCTTTATTGTACTCACTGCTCTGTCCTTCACATCTTTAGTCACTGGCGAGAAACACTGGAACTCACTCCCAGGGCCTGGTGCATGGCAGGGACTCAGCGCATCTTTGCTGAGTGAGTGACGTGTGGCCAAACAATGGAATGAAAGAAACCTGGGCGGACAATCTTCCCGGCCCCCTCGAGGAGGTGGGAATCAGGGAAGAGCCAGTGAAAGAGCTTGGGGTTTGATGAAGAACATTGTCGTGTCCATGGAAGCCAGTTGTGAGTTATTGCGGTGCATCTTGATTTGCGTTCCTTCGTGAATCAGTGTGAGTTGTAATGAAATGGCTTCCTGGGCCTGTGACCGTGTCGTCCATTGGCTAATCTCGTCCGCCCACCACCCTGCTGCCCAGCGCTGGGGGCTGGCTCTCCCGCAGGAGGTGTGGGGTCCTCTCCATCCCTCTCAGCACGCCCGAAGATCCACGTGAATCCAAATTACGTGAGAAGCCGAGCCGCTTTCCTCACCCAGGAAAGAGCCAAGGCTTGGCCGCATCTCGAAGGGGAAAGCGCCTGGGAGCAAATGGGCCACTCCGGGCTCAGGGCCCTCGAGGGCCCGGCCACGGGGCTTGGGGGACAGAAAGGCTCGATGCCTGAGGCGTGGGACTGTCCTGCCGTGGAGGGAGAACGAGGTCAAGTGTGTCTATGAATAAATGTGCTGCCAGCGAACCTGACTTTCCAGGTTCCAGAGGACCGGAGTCTGTCCTCCGCATCAGGAAACGCTGCCACTGGTCCCTGCCATCAGGACTCTCTTCCTGGTGGCCCTGAGCACGGGGTTTGGCCACCCTGAAGGCCAGTGGGGGGTCCTGCTGCTCAGACACGAGCATTCTCTCAGGTGACAGAGGTCACTTAGTCACGTGCTGTGGCCCTCAGTCTGACAGCTGCGCCCAGTGGCGGGGCAGCTGGGTCTCCGTGGGAGGGACCCCCAGGGCCGCTCTAGCAGCTGGCGTTCTTCCTATTTTCAGGAGCCATGTGGGGGGGAGGGGCCCTCCAACCTCATTGCCTTTGTAGAGACTATGAAGAGTTCCTAAGACACAGAAATCTCTGTGGCTGAGCAGAGAGTCCCACTATACAAAAAAAGTGTAATGTCCTTTATGATAAGTGCTTTGGTTAAATATGTGTGACCGTGTTCACTCAGTTTCTCAACAAACCTTCACTGAGCAACTACTGTGCTCCAGGTCCACGGAGGGGCAGAGCCCGCTTCTTGTTTACATTCATGCCAACGACCCCGGTACAGGGTCTTGTCAGTAACGGGGGCCACATGCTGTATGTGACGCTGCACCTCCTCACCTGGCCAGAGTGCGGGGGCGGGTCGCCTCTGGGATGGACAGACCTTCTCACTTCTCGAAGCTGACTAACCTTTTGTGGGGCTGTGGGCTCCTGGCTTTGACCCCCTTCATCAACCAGCTCAACGGCCTCAAGTCAGAGGGAACGACTTTTCAGATTTCCAACGTCTATTTAACGAGGATCTTTGTAACGGAGCTCTTTGTGTTGAATGTGAAGTAACGCTGGCTATACAAGAACAAAAACAAAACCAAAACCTTACTGGATAAACATTGCCGTTGCCCTGGAAATTCTGGGGGCTCCAGCCTGGTGGCCGACCTTTCTTTGCTGTTTATCTCTTTGTTTAGCACTAGGCGTTGCTTCAGCCCTCCCACGTGGACAGAATGCGGCCCCGGTTCCGGGAAATACGGCGAGCTGTGCTCCCCAACTGCGAGCTGGACTCGAGTGAAGAGCGAGAGCGGTCAATGACAGGCCCCCAGCAGCTCGGCCACTGTAAACAGAAACAACCGCTCCGGGCAACCACGGCTTCCTGCCGCGCGGGTCCAGCCTGGCCCGTGTCTGGCCGCCACACTGCCTCCCGTCACAGAGAAAGAAAGTGACTTGCGGGAGAGGTCGGAATGTCACAGAACTGACGGTAAGTCCTTTTTAGCCTCTGCGCCTTCACACACGCTGGCCCCTCCTCTCCACCCCCTGCCCTCTCTCTCTCACTGAACCTCAGATTTTAATCATCAGCGACGATTTAATCCCGAGAGCCCTGATGGCCAGTCAGCCCCTGCGCCCACATACGCACACTGGGTGCACACGTGGCCCCACACTCATGCACACGCACGCACAGCCAACAACAACGCTGCATCAGAGGTCTCCATAGCACACTGCAACCCTCCCACTGCTCTGTTACCAGGTAGGGGACCCCCTCGCCCTCTCTGCGCCCTCCTTCCACCAGGCTGCAAGCCCTGTGACTGGGCGCCTCGCTGGCCATCTTAGCTCTGGCGGCCGGCACACGTAGCCAACATGAAGTCGTCATGCGTTGCTCAGTTGCGTTGGGCGGTAACTGCAGGCGTTCTATGGCGCTCCCTTGCTGTGGGCGGACAGATGGTACAGCGCTGTGGCAGGGACATGGTGTTTAGTAAGCGCCACGGAGCCCTGGGGGGCGGAGTCCCCGTGGCAGGCACAGGGCGTGGTGCTCCTGAGAGCAGGGGTGGCGACCGGGCCCGCGCCCCGCGCCCTGGCTTCTCGTCTCTAATGGAGCGCTCTGCTGTGGGGCCCGCTGCCTCTAGGTTGACCGTTTTCATTCAGGACAGTGAGCGAATGGCTCAGCGGTGCAGGACAGACTGGGGGAGGGGATGCGGGTAACTTGGAGCAAACTATAGAAGAATTCTGGGACGCGTGACCCATCAACGTTCGTCTCCACTGGAAAGGAGACCGAAACCTGCGGGAAGGACACGGGCTCTAGTCCAGAAGCCCAGCAGTGGAGGTGAGGACAAAGCCAGCAGCAGCGTCGAATCCGAAGGACACGAATTTCATCCCAAAGACCACTGTATGGTAACATTTACAATACGTTCTTATTCTAAAATGTGTCCTCTAAAGGTTTTTCGTTTAGCCGCCTAGATCCGGCTTTGGCTCCGTTGGTTATTGGGGAGTTTTTAAAATGCACATCCATGAGGAGCCCTGGACACCGTCCTGCCCTTTTCAACTATAAACTGTAGTCATCTGGGGCGACCTGTCCGCAGCGAAGGCTGGCAGCTCGGGACGAGGTGCCTCCTGCCTGCCGTATCGCAGGCCTCCCGGAACCTGAGAGGTTAAGGTGAATGATTCTAAGTGACGTGACCCTGGACGGAGACCCAGAGGGCCGGCGCATGCTGGCTGCGGCCTCCCGAGAGCGCTTCATCTCGTCCACCTGCTCTTGAGCAGGTGGCTCCTGTCGGTGATGAATGAGCCATCGGGACGGCCGGACCTCCCACGGCCTCCCACGCCGCCTGCCTCTGAATCCCTTTATCCACGTCGGCTGTCTGCCGTGGGTGTACAAAAAAACAAAGCATTCCCCCTAGTGTGGCTTACAAATGCTATTTTTTATCCATCAAAATAATCTTATTATAAAATATCATTGAGGGTCTGCCTTGTGAAAGGAAGTTTGCTTAGATATGGGAGGTCAAACCCGCATGCGGCGAAGCCCCGCCCTCAGGGTTCTTAAGCGGGGAGCTAGAGCACCCCTATTTTAACAAAGCCAAGCTCGGCATCAAGAGTTAAGTGCACGCCCGATAGCTGATGACCGACAGCACAAGAATGACTTACTCGCATCAAGGAAAAGAAGACTTGGGCCCTAGTTTTGGTTCCACCACTTATTAAATTTGAAACCTGGGAAACTTCGCCTACATTGTTTGGGTTTTCAGTTTCTCAGAGGCCAACGGAGATGCTAACGCCTGCCCCCCGCGGCCCCGTCCCTGTAAGGTTGACTGAAGTTTCGAACGAGCGACGCTTTAGGCAAGCGTGCAATGAGTTATAGCCCTGCCGTCGTCATCTTCCTTCCCCTTTCTCCTCACAGCCTTTTCCATTTTTTGTTTCTTATCTCAGTTTATAAAATATCTGAGCACCGAGCCATTGTGCCTGTGCTGTGTGCATATCAGCAAGTCTTATCGAGCCCGGGCCGCAGAACCAAACACAGACAGCCGGACTCCTGGGTAACCGATATTCTAAGGCCTCATCCTGGAGACAATAGGACCCTTCCTACGGCAGGAGTGTGTGTGTTGCCCCGAATGTGCAGCGGAGGAAGCTGTGCGTCCCCTCGCGTAACCCTCACTGGGTCAATGTTTATCGGGGGCCTTCGCTCACCGGGGGCCCCAAGACCCACTGAAATGCTAAGGTCAAGAAGAGTCAGGGGCTCAGTTCCAGCACTCACCCCCATGGGTGCCTCCTTGGCATTGAGTTAATGGCCCATCTTCCCACCCTTTAGTGCCCTCCTCTGCAAACTGGAGCTCGGTAAGTGGCAAAGCACACAGCCAATGTTACGCCTGAAAACGCTGATGTGCAGAGACAGGGTAAAAAAAACCAGGAATGTGAAGCCCATTACGCTGGCTGGGAGGGGGTGGCGGGGTTGCTGGTGGGAGCTGGGAGGGGGGGCAGCCGGAAGAGCAGCTCGCTGGCCTGGTGGAGGTCAAGGTCGGCGTGGGGGCGGGGCACTGCAGGAATTTGAGTGGGCTGGGCCGCGGGGGAGGGAGCCGGGGCCGGAGGAGGCTGCCAGCTTCCAGACCGGGAGCTTCTGGAGTGAGTATGAAGGATGACCCAGGAAATGGCTGTCCAGTCTTCAGTGTTCATTTTAAAACTAAAGTTGTTATGGGCCAAAAGGAGTTTCTGTGGGGTGGTGAATCTCTCATTTTGTGCATAAACCTCAGAGTAAGTGATGCTCTGGACGATGTGGCCCTTTGTTTCCCTTCCGGCCTGTCTACACTGGGTGGGTGTGAGGTGTCTCTGCTTACGGTGAGACCTGCGGAACGTGGGTGAAAACAGTTATTTAAATGAAAGCTAACGAGAGTTAATCACAAAATACTCAGGTTGCAAACTGACGCGGGCCGAGGGGAGTCCTGAGTGGAAGGGAGCCGGTAGGTACGCGAAGCTCGCGGCGGCGCCCGGAACTCCCGCACCCACACAGCAGCCTCGGGCAGCCGTGCCAGGCCGGGAACAGCCGGGGTCCCCCAGGCGGCCACTGGGCTGCGAGCTCCGGTTCGGACCGTGCAGAGCAGGTTTTGCTCTGCTCAGAGTATGGGCTCAGCGCCCCGGGGTGCTCCGTTTATCGGAAAAGAACGGCCTCTCCTTGGACAGGTGAGCCTGCTGTCATTATCTGGAGCCCGTGGGGGCGGGGGGGGGCGGCACTTGGATTCCAGCGTGGGCGCGTGAGGACATTCCTGCCGTCCGTCACCCTGCGGTGGCCCCTGGGCTGGCGTGTCTCAAATCCTGCCTGCCCTGCTCGGTTAGGGGCACCATGGAGTGGGGAGGACTGGAGAAACGTCCAGGGACGGCAGGCGGTCCCGTCCTCACAGGCCAGTCGTTCTGACTGTGCGTCGAGCCCTAGACCCGAGGACACCGTAGAGAGGCTTTGGGCTCTGCGCTCTGTCTAGGTGAGGAGACAGCTGGGACAAGAGGTCAGTTCTGGCCCCCTTCCCCGCCCCCCCCCCCCCCGCACTCAGCTCTTCTAGGCTGTGACACCAGGTGAGTCATGAAGCTATTCAACCGCTTCCTTGTAATTCACCAGCCCAGGAAAAGGGCTTTTATCATTGGAATCATTCTCAAAGTCTGTATCCGACAAGGGGGAAGGAGGTTTCTTCCCAGAACTCTGCCCTGGGCTGCAGCAGGTGGCTGTCCTTGCCTGTTTTGGGGATCTGGACGTCTTGCTCGTCCCTGGGCGGAGTTCTCCTGGCCCCAGTGACCTTGGAAGTGCCAGCCCCCGACGGTGCTGACCCTGGGTTCCCAGGAAAGACAAAACTGAAAATAGGAAGGCTGCGGCCGCCGCCTGCCAGAGGCAGCGGGTCTGGTGAAAAGCCACATGACTAAGGAGAGTGAAGGAGTGCTGACAAGGTGCCAGTGTGGATGAGTAAGATTTCCTCCAGTGGAATCAAATCCACGCACTCCCACGCTCTCAAGTGCCATTGTCTTTCTGTCACCCGGGACATTTCCCTTGCCCGGATGTTGCCTCCTTAGCACAGAGGGTCCGCCCTCATTGACCACGACCTGCTGTCCACTGATCTCTCCAGTAACCGCGCCTTTAGCTCCTTGCGGGCGAGCGGTGCTGCGCGACACCCATGAGTCCGGGGGATGGGGTGAAAGGTTAGGCCCATGGGACCCCGAAAGGGGTGATGACGGTCGAAACGATGGGCACCTGTGAGATTCCACAGGGGAAGGGCGGCTGGAGGCAGGGCCCAGGGTCCCCCCGCCTGCGGGGGGCGGCGAGGCCAACGGGGCCCCACGCGGCAGAGGGCGCAGGGGCCTGGGAGCGGAGGACGAGGCCGCGAGCTCAGAGCCGGAGCGCGCTCGGGGCGGGGCGGGGCGGGGGGCCGGTACGAGGGAACAACTTCAGTTCTTTTGAGGTGTCTAATAGTGAAAAAGACAGAGACAGGAGGATGGAGGGGGCGCTGAAGCGTCGTCAAAGTCGGGTTAGTGGGAGAACCCCCGAAAAGGAGCGCCCTGAGACACTGTCCCTGGGAAGGAGCGATCTTGGGGTGAATCTCATCAGCCCAAAGCATAAAGCTCTGGGGAGGAGGCCAGGAGAGGACATTCTAGACATATTTTCAGTTTTTTAAATAACAGCTCTATTGAGGTATAATTCAGGTAGAATAAAACTGTATTTAATTGTGCCCCTCCGGAGTGTACAGCTCAGTGGTTTCAGAGGTGGATTGGACAGGACTCAACTGTGGAATTGATTCAAAGTGTGAAGGAAAGAGAGGTGTCAAAGATGTCACTTGGATTAGGGACACTACTGGCATGTGCTGAGAACTGGGGACAAGGAAAGCCCCCACGTCACTGGACTAGGAGATGAACTACAGGCGTGTAGGAAAAGCGCCTCGTAGATTGTAAATGTAAAATGTAACGTTGCCTGTTTTTTCCCTTACAGAACGTTTCTCCCCTGTTTTTGGACACAAAGAACAACGCGAAGGTCCGCTGATGGAAATCAGGGTCCGGAGTCAGAGCGTGTGGGCGGGAGGCTGAGGTGCTGCCCAGGAGCCAAGCTGTGAATCCTGGAACATTCCCGTTCCGACCTTGGAGGGGCTACAGCGGTCCCTTAGTTCTGGCAGAAGATTAAGTGGTCTTGGAAGCCAGATAGCGAATGTTCATGCACAATATTTTCTTTAGGAAGCTAGGGAACAAATGATCACATTGTATCTTTAGTGGGCTGTAGGATGGCTTCCGTTAGGACCCTCTAAGAGAATAAACACATATATCACATGGTGTGACTTGTTGCCCCAGAAAGCACTGACGTGTAAAGTTTGGTGATCTCCATGGGAATTCCCCGCCCCTAATTCTGGCTTCATGATGTGCCAATGGCTGTTGTGAGCTGTGAGCATTTCCAAAGAAAATTTATAAACAAACGTGAAGATTTATAGATACATACACGCATGTATAAGACGTAGGCTTCACAGTAATAATTCACATCTGTTACTGACATTATGGATGGCACTAGTGGAGAAGGGCCAACTCAGTTGAATGCGCGAAGGACAACCTGGAGATAAAATTCCCTGACGGGGAATACTTGGTTTGGATTCTTGCTTTCTCATGAACCTTGGGCACTCGTTTGCCCCCGTTAACTATCGCTGTGTAACCAATCACACTGACGCTTAGTGGCTTCAGACAACAATTTATTGTTATCTCTTCTAATTTTCTGAGGTGAACCTGGGCAGACTTCCCTTGGGGTCCTTCACACGGTGTCAGCTATAATGCTGTAAAGCCTCAGCTGGCCTGAGTATCCAAGATGCCTTTTTTTTACCATCCTCATCTGACGAATTTGTTTGTTTTTTTGAGGGAGGAGAGAAAGAGAGGGGGAGAGGGGAGAGAGAGAGACAGAGAGAAACATCCATCAGTTGCTTTCTCGTATATGCCCCGACCGGGGATCGAACCCACAACCTGGGTATGTGCCCTGACTGGGAATTGAACTCGCGTCCTTCAGTTATGGGACAGCGCTTCAACCGACCGAGCCTCACCAGCCAGGGCCAAGGTGACTTCTTAATCACACTCTGTGCCACTTCAATGGTCTTTCTTTCACCAGACTAACTCGGACCTCTGATGTGGCAGCTCAGGGCACGGATGGGCAGGAAGTGGAAAGTTCCAGGTCTCAGAAAGGCCAAGCCTGAAAGCAACACAATGTCATTTCCACCATACTTTATGGGTAGGAGCAGTCAGGGGTCAGCCAGGACTCCAGGTGGCGGAGGGATGGACTCTGCCCTTTGATGGCAGTGTGGCGTGCGCAAAGAAGGCAGCAAAGAAGAGATGACAGCCATTTGGGAGCTCACCCTGGTCACAATTTTTGGCCTCCGTGTGACCCGTTCAGTGTAGCTGAACAGAGTGCAGTAGATGTGGACTATCACATGAACTCTGGTCTATCACGCTCCATGGATCGCTCTCGAGTAGGGCAACACGCGAGTGGAAAGCCAGCTGGAGGCAGGACAAGTCCCGAACAGACCGGGAGTTGAAATGACAGGTGGGAGGAATCAGCAAGAGTCAGGAGGCACCAAATCTGGAGACAAACGAGTGCACTGTCAAGGGATTTCTGGGAAAGCAAGAAAAGCGGACAGCCCAAGCAGGACGAGAGCCAGCGTACGGCCTGAGCGGCAACCCAGGAGAACCCCCCTGCCCCAGGGGAGCAGCTAAAGAGCAATATACCAGCAGATGAGTACGTTCTTCATAGTCCGCTTTACATGCTTAATAAGACGGAGACAGGGCAAGGTCAAAAGTATAAGCAGCAATTGGGAAAATACACTCATGAGTTGGGCCAATAATTATTCAAGACAGGAAGGTCTTTTAAACTCAGCTGCTCAACCCCTTCCAGTCATCCCTAAAGAAGTTTCCCTCTGATTGGACAAGAAACTGTCAAGTCCGGACGCCCATCGGTTGAGGAATTCCCCGCTCTTGTGGTGAAGAGCTATTTCACACACCTCCTGCACTCACGGATTTTCAGTTAGCCATGCAAAATGCCGGCAGAGTGTTGGGCCTGGGCCACCCGATGAATGTTGGTTCCTTCCTTTCCTTTCTTTCAGTGGCAAGGTGTGCAAAAGTCACTAAGCAAGACGCAGCTCCTGGCCTCTTCTGAAAGCTGAGTGGATCTGATTTTGTAATCAGAGTGTTGGCTACTTTCAATTTGCTGATGTCTCTCATGCAGCCACACTACCAAGCAATTTGCAACTTGGGTAAAACTTACAGTCATCGTGGTTTTCTGAATTGTGCATATCGATTCCAATGTACGAATGAATTTGGCAACCTTCAAGAGCGGCTGCCGACCTAGTGTCTCAAATAGTCCACTCTGAAACAAAGCAGACTAGTAGGAAAAAGTCCAGTTAGACCAACAGAGGCTAAGACCACTGGAAGAAAAATGTCTGTGGGTCACACCCTATAACAAAGACTTAGTAGAATTTTTTTAAGCAAATGTCTAGCATTGCTTTAAACAAAGAAAAATCTCAATCGGGATTTATTTACAAAAGGGAGATGACCTGAGAATGAACACTTTTATGAGAACCCAGGCTGCCACATCCGGTGTTCGCAGAGGCTCTCCGGAGCCCACCCTGACACAGCAAGCCGGCGACGAATACCGTAACTCAGAGAGGCATGGCAAGCGCAGATTCAATTTCCAGAACTGCCCTGTTAATCAAAAGGCCTGGAACTGTTCCCAGGACGTTTTTTTTTAAAGGTCTAGACGACACCCCAAGATAACCTTTGCACAATTAATCTAACGCCAATGGGATGTGAGAAGACAGTTTGGAGATCTGCATTATCACAGGGTTTTCCAGAAAATAAAGTGAGATGCGGAAGGAGATGGGGGCCGAGAGGGGGCACAAATCGTGTGTGTGTGTGTGTGTGTGTGTGTGTGTGGCGGTTCTGGGGAGAGCGGGGGTGGGGGGCAGGGGAGCGTTCACGGGGAAGAAGAAACGGACCTACAATGAGGAGGAAGTTGATCAGACTTCAGCTTCCCCAGAGGATAAGCACAATTTAATTATTAACATGTACTTGGCACCAGACATATTCCCAACACAAAGGCTTTAACTCAAACCTAGGAAAAACCCTAAGAGGGAGAAGAGACACTTTATCTGAAGGTGGGTGCTGTGGTTGAAAAAATAAGTAAAAATATTTTTATTCTCACTGATGACTTCCAAGTGGAAGTTCCAAATTCCACGGTGGCCTGGCGTAGAGCATTGTTCACTTCCTCGGAAAAAGTGATTTTTTTAGTGATTACTTGGGGTCCTTAGACAGCTTTGTGTTGTATCAAAGTTCTTCTACGTGAGTCTAATTAGAGCATTCTCATCTTCCCAAGAATTTTTAATGACTGGGACATTTGGCACTTCGGTGTTTCCTGAGAGGCTCAGATCACATCAGTAACTCTCATGGGGCCATATACAGTTCAGGTGCCTTCGGACTGGACCCACTCACTCCTTGAGACTTTCGCCAGAAGCACACCCATTCAAATTGGCCAATTATAGCCCTAAATGCTCTCTGAGAATGTCAAGTAACACAAGAGATGCCAACAAAAGGTCACTTTTCTCCCCCCCACCACCATTTTTTGCAATTAGCTAAAGATTCTAAATAAAGCCCCCTTTACACTCCGGCCATTCTACCTCTGGGTATATACCCAAGAGAAAGATGTACACCTCAAAGATATACAAGAATGTCCATGGTGGCTTTATTCATAACAACCAAAGACTTAAATGAACCTGAATGTCTATCAGCAGTAGAAAATTACAAAACAATGAAAAAAGGCAGGCTAGTGTTACATACGATGACACGGATGAATCAGTCTCACAGAAGCTAGACCCAAACGAGTATGAGAAACCATTTCTTGGCTGCTGTTTGGAAGCTGTGATAATAGGTCAACTGAATCTCAGTGGTAGTCATGGAGAAGTTGCAACTTAAAAACAAAACACTGAAAACAAGCTGGAAGCCGATGGTTTTGGAGAGAAGTCCCAGCCCACATCCCTCCGCCCCCCACCGGGGCTTGAGAGGCAGGCGGAAACCCAGGCCCAGCCCAGGAAAAATGTTGGGCTGGAGTTTAACTAAGGGCAATTTGGGGAGCACTCCTGATTGCTGCTTCTGGAAAAAGGGACCTTGCACGGGCTGTTTATGAGATTCGTGGGTACGCTTCTCAGTCAGCACGATTTCTGAGCTTCTAGAAAACGTACGAATATTAACGTGACACGCCCCAAAGCTGTGAATGTGATAAGGTGGAATCTGGCAAGCACTTATTTCAGAGGTTTAGACTTAATGTATCCAGTGTCTGCTTGTGTTGACCACCTACTAAACACCAGGCATTGCGACATGAACCAGCGTGCAAGGCAGCCCCAGCCTCTGGGAGCCCACCGAGCTGCTCCAAGCCCAGGTGTCTGCCTCTGAGATACTGTCTTGTACGGTTGTTGGGAAGCTCAAGCGAGGTCTTGCATTTCAAGCCGTCTTGACAGCGTGTGGCAAATAGCAAGCCTTCATTTTATATGCCGTGCAGATGGAGATGGAGACTTCGGCAGGAGTGCAGAGAAGGGGACATCAGTCAACTTGGTGGCAGGACCTCGGGAAGGGACTCCCTGAGGAGGTGGGTGCTCACGTGGGACCTGAAGAACGAGTAGGACACTGTTTCTATTTTGTTTGTTTCTTTTGTTCTTTAGACTCCACATGTAAGTGAAGTCATGCGGTATTCATCTTTCTCTATTTGACTTATTTCACTTGGTATAATACCCTCTAGGTCCATCCATGCTGTTGCGAATGGTAAGATTTCATTCCTTTTAATGGCCAAGTAACATTCCATTGTATACATGTATGATGGCTTTTTTATGCACACACTTATTGATGGGCACTTGGGCTGCTTCCATATTTCAGTTACTGTAAATAATGCTGCAATGAACACAGGGGTGTATGTATTCTTTCCAATTAGTGTTTTGGGTTTCTTCAGATATATAGGGAATACAGTCAACAATACTGTAATAACTACGTATGATGGGTATGTAACTACACAGGTGGGTACTTGGAATATCAGGCGGAACTCCTTATAAAGTATATGATCGTCTAAGCACAGCGCTGTATGCCTGAGACTAATACAAAGTAATTGAACAAAAAGAAGGAGGAGGAGGGGACCAGTAAGAGAAAGCCCACAGAGAGAGGAGGCGGGCTCCCTTCCTGCGGAAGTGAGGGACAGCTGGCCATGGCTTGGCCCGGGGAAGACCTTATGTGATGGGGCCTCTCTTTACTGCACTTGACGATGGTTGCATTTTCTACGAAATCCAGGCGTGACCCTCTCCCAGCAAAACGACTGCGGCTCGCTTTGTCGCGGGCTCTGGCACAAGCCCCGAAGGCCTCCGAGGCCTGGCTGGCTGGCAGCCGCGTGGGGGAGGGTTGGTTAAGAGGTGAGGCTGGGCGGTAAAGGGTGCTGGCAAACCAGCTCCGGGGTGCTGGCCAGTTTGCACACGGTCAATCCTCCCATCGTGGCTGATTCCGGCTACCAACAATTTCACAGCCGGCGCCCAAAATTCTGAATTTGCAGGCGTCAGCTCTGTGGCAGGTGCCAGTGACCGCCGGTGTGCCCTGGTGGCCGGGCGAAGACCTGGATGGAGCCCCAGGCAGCGGACAGACCCAGCGGGGCTCGCGGCCGGCCCGGGAAGCAGAGCGTCGGGTCAGAGTCTCAGAAAGACCGCCCTGGCTCCCGGGGGGGGGGGGGGGCGAGCGCGGAGGCGGTCGGTGTGGGGAGGTGGGGCATGCGGTAATCCAGGCCGCCGAGGAAGGCAAACGCAGGGGATGCGGAGTCGCTGGCATGCAGGACAGAGCAGGTTTCCAAGATAGGAGAGCGACAGATGCGAGATGAAACGCAGAGGCTTGGAAAGCGGGCGCCCCCGCGAAGTCGGCCTGGGCGAGGACAGGGCGGGCTGCGGCGCCCCCCTGAGTGGGGCCCGCGGAGAGTGCGGGAGGGTGGGCGGAGGCCGGCTCCCGCACCCCTGTGAGCTGGCCGGCCGAGGGCTCCGCACGGCTCTGCGTGTCTCGGACCGCAGAGAGGGCCGAGCTGGGGACGAGTATTTGAAAAGCGTCTGCCTAGACATAGCAATCAAGGCTTTGTTTGTGCTGAGCTCCCTCGGGGAGGACCGAGAACAGGACCCCGTGTTGAAGGGAGAGAGGGGGTGAGTGGCTGGGTTACGGGAGGAGAGTCCAAGAGGGCGGTTCTGAGAGCGGAGGGACCCTCTTAGGGAGGGCACAATGGGCCACGTTAACCACCAATGACCTGAAATGTGAACGATTAGTAAACGAATGAAAACGTGCCGCCCCTCACTTAGGATTCATGAAATACTTCTCCGCCCGTTCTTTGTAAAGATATATAAAAAATTAACGCTACCGAGTGTACAGAGTGTTACCTACTTCTGATGGAGTAATAAACAGCCATTAAAAGGAGGAGGCGGGGCTATGTGCTCTCCTATGGAAAGAGCTCCCCGATAAATTGTTAAGAAGTAAAACAATCAAGGTTTACGATAATGTGATTCTAAGGGGCTAGTTTAAAAAGTAGGTTCTATAGATGCATTTATGTGGTCATAAATGATCAAAAATGTTTGGAAGAATGTAGAAGAACTCGTTCTCGCGTCTAACTCTGGAGGTTGGAACTGGAGGCCTAAGGGACCATGGAGACCATGGAGAGGGATAGAGGCTCTTCCTTAAAATATATTTTGTTATGGAAAATGTCCAACATACATTGACAGGTAGAATGATATTATGACCCCTCCCGTTTACTTATCATCTAAATTCAACAATTATTTGGACTGTTCCATCCTTTCGTTCTGTGTGAAAAAAACATTACCACCAGTATGTTTTCTTTTTATATTAAAATACAACCCAACATGATAGAAGTGATCCGCGCTGATGCCCTCGTAACCACGGGCTGGTCGGCCCCGACCTTGGGCCCCAGGAGCACGAGAAGGCCTCAGGGTGGAGGGGCCTGGGGGGCGCTCGCGCTGTCCTCCTGCGCTCGGTCAGCTGGGTGGCCAGAGGGGCAGCTAACTTCCTCGGGACACTGTGAACAATCCTTGATTACAAAAGCAGCATCAAAGGAAGACTGCCTGCCCTGTAAGGGGGTGGTTAATACCCTCCCTTACCCCCACCCCTACCCCCCGCAGTCTGTGTTTCCAAGAAGGGATGGCTTGATACACTTTATCTCTGAATAGAGACTTTCTTCATTTCCCGGCAGCACTTAAAAAAACAGTGCCTTCCTCTGCAAGTTGGTGTGTCTCGGCAGCCGAGCAGCTGGTACCACATGTCACCCTCGGTCACAGCAGCCTGATGGATGCCTCATGCCCTCGACTTAGAGCCTTTTGGAAAAATACACAGATTCCCAGGCGCCGTCTGGGATAGAAGGAGGACTTCTGAGGACACACGGTGAGGGGCCGCCCCGCCTGCCTCCCTGCCCTCACACAGCAGCATCACTGGCAGGCAGCCCCTGCCCGCCGCCTCGGGAGCTTACCAAACCTGGAATGAGACTCGAAGGCTTAGCTGCTTTCTCTTCCAGGCTCCATCTTTCTTATCTTATCTAGTCCAACCCATTATTACTCAGACACAAGAATGTAGCCCTGAGTCACCCTTTCTGATAAACAGCACTTTTTTGATTTACAGCTCTGCTTCCAGAAAGCCCTTCCTCACTTGTTCACCTAGGCCGGGTCCTGTAAAGTTCAGGTCTCCAGGTCCCTTCGCTGTAGGCCCCGCCTTGATAAGGGCAAGATGATTTAAGAGGAACAGCCTAGCCAGAGACCCCTCCCAGGTTAACTGTTAATCATTGCTTATCTGTTCCTGTAGCCCGTTTTCACATCCCTTCCCCCGCCTGGGTAGCACATCAATCTATCAATCTCCCACCTGAATGCTAATCCCTTCCCCCACCTGGGAAGCCCATCCGTTTCCCGTCGGAATGCTAGGGCTTATAAACCCCTATCTAACCCCGATTCGGGGCTCAGAATTTGGAGACTGCCTCCTCTGAGCCCGCGCGTGTGAATAAAGGCTTACTCCGTTCCCTGAATCGTGTCTTGAGTCTGGCTTTCCGTAACATTTGGTTCCCTGACCGGGAAACGACTCACACGAGCAGGCCGTTTGCCTCCGGTGAAGACGGCTGGGGTCGGCCGGGCGAGCCCGGACTCCAGAGGGAAGCACGTGCCCCGGTGATTTCGGGTCCCGAGGGGCTGGGCTCCCCTTGGTCCCGACCTCGGGCCGTTCCATAACCCGGGCACTCGGGGAGCGGACCCAAGCCTACCTGAAGGCGCCAGATTGGTAAGTGCCCCGGGGACCAGACCCGAATCAGACCCACCTATAAGTGGTGGAAGGAGAGGCTGATCACCTCTCAGGCCGACCGGCCTCTGGCACGGTTTCCCTGTCGGGAGGGAAAGTGTTAACCTCTGTGTGATTGAGTGAGTGACTGACTGTGTGGCTCCACAGGCCAGCAGTGTTCCCCCGAGCCTACGGAGTCTGAGTGAGCCCTAACCTGCGGGTCCTCGGTCTGTCATACGGCATAACGGCTGGGAAGCTAACCTGGACTCTACTCGGGCAGCCTTAGCTAAGACAGACCCAAGTCCCTCGCGAGAGGAGAGGCCAGGCGGGCGAAAGTGAAAGTATCTCTGCTGCCCCCGTTTGTCTGCGCTGTTTCGGGAGGGATCATGGGGGGCAGACAGTCTACCGTCTTAGATTGCATGTTAAGGAATTTCGACCGGTTCTGGGGCCAGCAGCCCGATATGGATCTGTTCCGCTGAGTGGCCCACGTTCGGGGTAGGCTGGCCTCCTGAAGGAACCCTTGACCTAGACATAATTAGGGCTGTCCATCTCATAGTCACAGGAAGTCCAGGACACCCAAACCAATTCCTCTACATAGAAAAGTGGCAGGAGCTAGCGCAAGAGATGCCCAACTGGCTCCGGAAGGGTGCGGGGGTCAAACCTCGTCACCTAGGCGCTACGGGAGGGCGAGCCAGGGGAGCCCGGAACTGTTGCTCCCGATCAAAGGAAAGGGATGTAACTCGCATCCTAGTTGCCAAACCAGAGGAAGACCCCCTGGTGCAGCCTCCCCCTTACCCAGCTAGGAACTTGGGAGGTCAGGCAGAGGTGCCTGAAACCCCGCCCCCTTCAGTCTCGCCCCCGCAGCCCGAGGCAACAGCGCCCCCAGAATCTCCTATCGCCTCCCGCTTAAGACACCACCAGTCCCTCCAGATGCCACTGCGGGAGACCCAGGGCCCGCCACGAACGGGGCCTGATGGGACCTTATACCCGGGACCGGTCGTGTTTTACTATCAGCCCTTTACCACGACTGACCTCTTGAACTGGAAACACCACACACCCTCATATTCGGAGAAGCCCCAGGCACTCGTAGACCTAATGGAGTCCATTATGCAAACTCACCGGCCAATGTGGTACGATTGCCGCCCATTGCTCCTAACCCTTTTTAATACGGAAGAGAGGCGCAGAGTCTTCCAGGAGGCCCAGAGATATCTAGAAGCCAATGCTCCAGTGGGCACAATAGACCCAGCCCAGTACGCTCGGGTGGCAGCCCCAGAGACCCAACCTGACTGGGATCACAACACCGAACAGGGAAGAGCAGCCCTGGACCGGTACAGGGAAGCCATCCTCCAGGGGGTCAGAGCTGGGGCCAGAAAACCGACCAATATGTCAAAGGTGGCCAGTGTTGTCCAACGGCCAGATGAATGTCCCGGGGACTTCTTAGAAAGGCTCCTAGAGGCCTACCGGATATACACCCCCTTCAACCCAGAAAGCCCAGATACACGGCTAATGGTAAACACTGCTTTTGTCTCCCAATCGGCCCCTGACATCTGCAAAAAGCTCCAGAAGCTAGAGGGCTTTGCAGGCATGAACATCAGTCAGCTGGTTGAGGTAGCAAATAAAGTCTACAATAACCGGGAGGAGGCCGCTGAGAAGGCAACCCAGAAAAGATTAGAGAAAAAGGCCGCACTGCTAGCAGCCGCCCTCTGTCAGCCGGCAGCAAAAGGCAAAGGGGGACCGAAAGACCAGAAAGGGCACGCCAAGGTAGAGAGAGACCAATGTGCCTATTGTAAGGAAAGAGGACATTGGAAAAGAGAATGCCTGCACCGGAAAAAGAAGGCTGGTCCGGCGCCCTCTGAGCCGGCGCCCACCATCCTTAGCCTGGCGGGCCTAGACTCAGAATGAGGAAGACCGGGCTCCCTGAATCTAGGCCCCCATGAGCCCATGGTCGAAGCGATTGTTGGGGGCCAGACTCTCTCTTTCTTGGTAGATAGCGGGGCAGAGCACTCGGTCGTCACCACCCCTGTAGCTCCCCCATCCGGACGAGAAGTCACCATCGTAGGGGCCACTGGTCAGCCAAGTAGCCCAAAACGCTTCTGCCAGGCCCGAATTGTTGATCTGGGAGGCCACCGGATTAGACATGAGTTCTTATACCTACCTGAATGCCCTGTCCCACTGTTAGGGCGAGACCTCTTATCGAAGCTGGGAGCTCGAATCACCTTCCAGCAGTCAGGGGAGGCCTCGCTGCAAGTGGACGGCCCTAGGCTCATGGCCCTCATTTTGCCATGAGAGGAAGAATACCAGTTGTATTCTGGGGAATCTGGTGACCATGGCCCCAGACCTGAGGCTAGAGACAACCTGCTGCAGGAATTCCCCACGGGCTGGGCCGAGGACAATCCCCCTGGACTAGCCAGAAACCAGGTCCCAGTAATAATTGAACTCAAACCGGGGGCTAAACCGTGCCGCCAGCGACAGTACCCTATCTCAAGGGAGGCCCGCCTAGGAATATCGGAGGTCATCCGAAAGCACCTCCAAGAGGGTATACTGGCCCCCTGTCAATCAACGTGGAATACCCCACTCCTGCCAATCAAGAAACCTGATGGAACAGGGTACCGTCCAGTGCAGGACCTCCGGGTGGTAAATGAAGCCGTCGTCACACTGCACCCTGTAGTCCCGAACCCATACACCCTACTGAGCCGACTCCTGCCAACCGCCGCCTGGTACACATGCCTAGACTTAAAGGATGCCTTCTTCTGCATCCCGGTAGCTCCAGCCAGCCAACCTATCTTTGCCTTTGAATGGGAAGACCCGCATACGGCGGTAAAGATGCAGTTGACATGGACCCGGTTGCCACAGGGATTTAAGAACTCCCCCACGTTATTCGGCGAAGCGCTAGCCCGGGACCTGCAATCTTTCTCAGACGAGGGAAAGGATTTAACTCTACTCCAATATGTTGATGACCTCCTCTTAGCTGCCCCCGACCAGAGCCGATGCCTAGAGGGGACAAGAGCGCTCCTAAAACTGCTAACCCAAGAAGGGTACCGAGTCTCACGGAAAAAGGCACACATCTGCCAACAAGAAGTCAAATATTTAGGGTTCCTAATTTCCCAAGGCAAAAGATCCCTAAATACAGACCGGAAAATGGTCATTACCCGCTTCCCGGCCCCGAGCGGACGAAGACAATTACGTGAGTTCCTGGGAGCAGCCGGCTTTTGCAGAATTTGGATCCCGGGGTTCGCAGCCAGAGCAAGGCCACTCTACCAGGCCCTGCGTGGGCCAGACACCTTACCCCTGGCATGGGGAAAAGAACAGGAACAGGCCTTTGCTCAAATAAAGGACCTCCTTAGTAAAGCCCCAGCTCTGGGCCTACCAGACCCCAGCCGGCCCTTCTATCTATACGTGCATGAGAAGGACAAGGTTGCTCTGGGGGTCTTAACTCAACCAGCCGGACCTTGGGAGCGCCCAGTGGCTTACCTGTCTAAGCAACTGGATAACGTTGCGGCCGGGTGGCCCCCTTGCTTGAGGGCAGTTGCAGCCGCGGTATCCCTGCTACAAGAAGCGGACAAATTAACTTTGGGGCAGGAGACCACTCTATTCGTTCCCCATAGCATCCATAGCCTCCCGGCAGGACAGGGGCACCGATGGCTGTCCAACCCCAGACTGACACAATATCAGGGCATACTCCAAGAGAATCCTCGGGTCCAGGTAAAGACTGTAAAAAGATTAAACCCTGCAACCTTCCTGCCGACTGAACTAGGGGACCCAGACCACTGCTGCCTAGAGGTTACTGAGGAGGTCTATGCCAGCCGACCGGACCTGCGGGACCAGCCTCTGCCCAATGCTGACGTGACCTATTTCACAGACGGCAGCAGTTATATGAGAGAAGGGGTCCGAGTGGCAGGGTACGCAGTAACCACGCTTGACCAGGTGGTAGAAGCCAAAGCCTTGCCCTCTGGATGGTCAGCCCAGAGAGCGGAACTCTGGGCCTTAATAAGAGCACTGGAGTTGGCCCGGGACCGGAAAGTCAATATCTACACTGACTCCAAGTACGCCTACGCCACCCTGCACTTCCACGGGGCCATCTACCGAGAACGCGGGCTGCTGACAGCAGAAGGAAAGGAAATTAAAAACAAGACAGAAATCCTGCGTCTCCTCGAAGCAGTTTGGGCCCCAACTGCGGTGTCCATCATCCACTGCAAAGGCCATTCCAAACAAGACACCATACCGGCCCGCGGGAACCAGAAGGCGGACTCGACAGCAAAGGCTGCCGCAGTATGTGGTGAGATGGCAGAAGTACAGCCCTCCCTTCTCGGACCCCTGCTGGGGAACCCCATTAACCGTCGGGACTATGAGCCAGCAGAAATGAAATGGGCCCAACAGGCCGGAGGACAAGAAACCCCCGAGGGAACTTGGAGGTTACCTGATGGGCGCGTAGATGTGCCCCAGAGCCAGGCCAGCAATTTAGTCAGAAACTGCCACCATCTGACCCACCTGGGTAAGACCTCCCTGGAAAACTTGCTCAAAAGGTATTTCTACTTCCCCAACCTGTCAACCCTGTGCTCAACAGCCTCGGCTCAATGCGTTACCTGCGCAAGGAACAATGCAGCCCCGCATCAAGGGGCCCCACCGGGAGTCCAACACAAGGGGTCCCAGCCCTTCGAGGACCTCCAGATTGACTTTACAGAAGTCAAGACCAGCCGAGGATTTAAGTATCTCCTGGTCCTGATCTGCACCTTTTCGGGTTGGGTAGAAGCCTTCCCCACCAAAACTGAGAAAGTTCGGGAAGTAACCCGAATCCTTCTCAGGGAAATTATACCCAGATATGGGCTCCCACTCACCATTGGTAGTGACAATGGCCCGGCGTTCATCGCCCAGGTGGTTCAGGAGGTCGCCCGGCTCCTGCGCATCGACTGGAAGCTACACACGGCCTATCAGCCCCAAAGCTCCGGTAAAGTGGAACGAATGAACCGAACTCTCAAGGAAACCCTAGCTAAGTTCCATCAAGAAACCGGCCTGCCATGGACAGACCTGTTACCACTAGCCCTGCTACGGGTTAGGAATGCCCCGAACCCCTCGGGGTATACTCCCTATGAGTTGGTTTTTGGAAGACTCCCACCTATAACTAGAATAGGAAGTCCCAGTGACCTTCGACAGAAGGGGGAATTACAGCAGACCCAGTACTTACAACAGTTGGGTAAGACCCTAGACAGGATCTACGGGGCCCAATTGGGCCAGGAACCCAAACCCCGAGGGAGGCCAGCACGCCCCTTTCGTCCAGGCCAGTATGTATGGGTAAAGGATTGGAAAAAGGAACCACTCCAACCCATTTGGACGGGCCCACATCTAGTACTATTAACCACCCCTACTGCCCTTAAAGTTACAGGAATAACCCCCTGGATCCACTACACTCGAGCCAAGGCAGCAGCAGATCCAGACGAGCCAGGACTTCGGAGCCACCGAACCTCCACCTTGAAGGGAGCCCCCATAGTCCGGCTGAAGAGAACTGAAGGACAGTGGGCCTTCTACCCGAGGAACCAGAGACCTGATCCCACCCCAGAGTAGTGACCAACCATCTTAGTCGGCAACCAAGGCATGATCCCTGCAGAATAGGCGAGCCCTAGATCTCCTCATAGCAGAAAAAGCGGAACTTGCCTATTCCTAGGCTGGAATCTTAACCCAGAAGGTTAAGGAGCTGAAAGATGGTGTGAAGCGCTACCGAGAGTCAGGGCAAGGGACATGGAGCTTAGATACCCAAATCTGGCTCCGCTGGCTGGCTCCATTCCTAGGCCCCCCTGATATTACTCCTCTTAGGAATAAGTCTAGGACCCTGGCTGCTGCGCACCCTCATTAATAACCTAGAGACCGCGGTCACCAGACGAGCCGCTGCTCGAGTGCTGCTCCTCCAGCATCACCGATACCAAAGACTCCCGACCCAACCCCAGCAGAGTGACCACCGTGGCTTGTGTGATGATGCTAAGACTCAGGCCAATCTCGTCTAGCATCAAAGGGGGGAATGATAAGGGCAAGATGATTTAAGAGGAACAGCCTAGCCAGAGACCCCTCCCAGGTTAACTGTTAATCATTGCTTATCTGTTCCTGTAGCCCGTTTTCACATCCCTTCCCCGCCCCTGGGTAGCACATCAATCTCATCAATCTCCCACCTGAATGCTAATCCCTTCCCCCACCTGGGAAGCCCATCCGTTTCCCGCCGGAATGCTAGGGCTTATAAACCCCTATCTAACCCCGATTCGGGGCTCAGAATTTGGAGACTGCCTCCTCTGAGCCCGCGCGTGTGAATAAAGGCTTACTCCGTTGCCTGAATCGTGTCTTGAGTCTGGCTTTCCGTAACAGCCTGACCCCTCTGACCAGAGCTCGGGACTACCCTTGTCAGACGCCTCACAGGTGCTCCTGTGTGGCCTCCCTTTCCGGCAGAGCCTTGCTTTCCAGATCCTTCCCAGTGCACCGCACATGCATCTGTGGAATTATTGAATAAAGAAGTGTCACAAAGGGGAGTCCTGGCTGGTGTAGCTCCGTGGATTGAGGGCTGGACTGCAAAGCAAAGAATTGTCACAGTATCATCTCTCCGGGTTTCCCCTTAGGGTCTCCTGAGTTCCTTCAAAGTCAATCTCCTTGGGCAGCAGCCCACCCCAGCGCTGCGGCTTCTCTCGGCTCCCCCAAAACACAAATCCTGACCGAGAACGCCCGAAGCTCCAGCTGCCGAGGCCAGACGTTTGCCTGCAGCCCCAACGCTGAGCCACGAAAGTCTATTGCTTTATCTCTTCGAAACAGGCATTGCTGCTGATTTCAAACCCACTGCTTGATCCTTTGCACTTTGAACGTTTCAAGTTTAAAAAGACACTGGCGCGCTGTCGGGCCTGCTGCAAGGCTTTGGGCAGCAAGAGGGTCACTGCTGGGCTCTCGGGAGACTGCAAAACCCTTAAGACCGGCCCGTGTACGCCAGGCGACGGGCCACACTGAGCGAACTAGGCCAAGAGTCAGGGGACCTGGCTTCTACTTCCTTTCCAGCCATTAGTTTCTTCATTTGGGGCGGGGGGTGGGGAGAACAACCCAAAAACGAAGTTGGTGTCTGATGTCTGATTGCTTTCAAGGGTTCCTTTGGTGACCATGTGTCCATATCCAGGAAGCAAATTTTTTAAGTAAACTGAATTTTAAAAAGTTAATGATCTTATCTGATCTCATCATCTTCTGTAAATAGCCACTGGGACACTGGGCGATATTGTAATAGGCTTTGTTACTGTTACTAATCCTTTCTGTGAACTGAGACATTTACAGGTAACAAGAAGAAAAAAAAAAGTCCCTAAGGGAAATAGACTTTAAGAAAAAATTCCAATGTCCATTGTTTCTCTTGATTTCTTTTTGGCAAAGACATCTGAACTCCAGCTGCCATTGCATATTTTGAATATAGTCCAATGGGAGAGGAGATGCCGTCCTTATTTATAACCCCCCGCCGCCAGCTCCGGGGATGGCTGGGTGCCCGGGCTCTCTTGGAGCCAGAGCTGGCACCTGAGCTGCTGGGAGGTGGCTGTCCCCAAGGCTCCTGGGCTCTGTCCGCACCAGGACCACTGAGGGTGCCGCTGTCCCAGCTACAGGCTGCCGCTGGGCTTCTCGCAGGACAGCTGGTTGCGTTTCGGTTCAAATTTCTAGCATCCATGATGCTACCAAGAGAAACCAGGCAGTACTGGTTGACAAGTGTCTTTCCAAGTTCGATTTACATCCAAGACCGGAGGGGAGAAGTAAGAGGTGGCCTCTGCCCCAAACAAAATTAGAATAATAACATCAATAATTATTATGTGCTGACTATGTGCCAAGTTTTGTCTCATGTATTCCTCACGTAACACTATGAGGTAGGAACTGTTAGGTGCCCCATTTTATAAAGGAAGAAATGGAGGTTGAGAGAAGTTAGTTATCAGCCTTAAGAACAAATAAGGGAGTAAGTCGCTGCCAACCTATTGATTCTGCCTGGACTACTTCTTCTTCTTTACAAAAATTTCCACATTCAACAAATGATGGCTGCAGTTACTGTCATTGCAGGGGGTGGGAAATGGCGCCAGGTCAGCGAATCTTAAGGCCAGATAAGACCCTCTGACCCAATAAGAGCAGCGCAGCCTAGATCATGCCATCGTAACAAGCTTATACAGGTGACTCCACATCATAAGCCCTCCACATGACTCAGCACATGACGTCAGCATTCACTGCCAACTTCTTGCCACCAATTTCTGCATCATCAACCAGCGCTTACCAAATGGCTGGGAGTCGCTCCGGATGCACGTTCAGGTAGCTGCCACTAATCCTGTAAAACGCTAAGAGCGCCTGGGAGCCTCCCCCGGCGGCCAAGATGGCAGCAGAGGTGGTTCTTACACTGACCACAGAAAAAGCTAGCAAGATACTTGGACAGGGGAGAAGCCCTTCCCCTCCTTAGCAGCTTGGGGGTGGAGCCAGGGGAAGGCAGGCACAGGCGCGGCAGAAGTCGCAGCGCGGAGCAGGAGACGCTAGACCCAGGAGGACAGTCAGGCTGGCCTGGGGAGAAGGGCCTGGTTGGGAGGCGGGCCCACCCAAAGCACCCAGAAGTTTGGGAAGTTGATTGGTCATTTTGAGAAAGGGCCTGGTCCACCGCACCCCCAAGCTAACGTAATTCCAGAGCAACAAAGAGGCGCTCTCTCGGGCTCCGGACTCTCACTTGCTCGTGGCCAGAGCCCACACGGTGTGCTGACCTGTTGTTCTCTCCAGGCTGCACGGCCGTAGCGGCCACGCTGCCCGTGGCCTCCGGGAGGGAGCCTGAAATGAAGAGCAGCTGGGAACGAGCTGAGCCACCTGGATGGGGACTATGGCCACTTAGCAGCCACCCGCGGGCTCCGGAGGACTGTACTTGAAATTGGAGCAGGAACCCTGGACACTGGCTTCTGTCCTGGTCTTGCCGAAGAGGCGGGAGTCTGCCCTTCTCCCAGGTTACGCAGCGCCTGAGTAAAAACCACTCCTGTTGCATCAGCACCTGCCTCACAAGTTTGGCTTTTGTGGCAACAGGCAGCTGAACCTCTGTTTTTGTTTGGTTACAGTTCCATATTTTTATGGCCTGTATTAAAATCCATGTATTTCATCGAACTGGCTAAACTATCGATGTGGGTTCGGAGCGCTTCATCCAGGAGCAATACTCATTGGGTGATGTGTTCAGTTTCTAAGACTTCACAGTACATTCATCCTCTATCAAGTTAGAGTCAACACTGCATTTTAACATTTCTACATTTTAACATCTCTGAAGTCAAGATGTCTTATAATCAACACCTTGTGACTGTAGTATTTTTTTTTCTTAAAAGCTGTTATTAAAGTAATGATGTGTCTTCCCATCAAAGGCAACTTAGAATCAGGAAAGTGTGGTATTTGTAAGAAACGTGATAGACAGGTTTGTAATCTCAATATATTAAGAACTCATACGAAATTATAATAAAAGCATTAAGACCCTGAGAGGTAAATCGACAAAGGATGTGAAATTTTCATTAACATATGAAAAATGTTAACTAGACACAAATATTACCAGTTTCACTAGTACTAAAATAAATGCAAATTAAAACAAAAACTACATTTCTTTCAGATTAGCAAAAATAATTTTTAAAAAATCCAGTGCTAAGTAAAATGACATAGAATGCATGCCGTCATCAATGTTGATGGGTAAATTGGTACAAAGTTTCTAGAAGGCAATTCGGCTGCATTTATTTAAATTTTTTATGTGGCCACACCCTTTTATTCTTCTATGAATGTATTACGAAAGAACGACCAGAAATAGGCTGCAAATGTATTCACAAAGACAAGTAGGAAACATCAATTCTAAATCTGCATACTATAACTATATAACTATAGTTGTGTAAGGAATTCAGAAAAAATTATAATAAAGTATGCCAAAATGTTCATGAGTAATTTTATTCCTGCTCCTTTATGCTTGTATATACTTTGCAAATAATTGTGTGTTATTTTAATAGCCAGAAAAAAAATATTAAAAACTGAAAGGAAGGAGAATGACCATAGGATATCGGCAGAATTTTCATCTCTTCCCAAAGGAAGAGATGGCAATTGGGTTACCACTATGTCTGTCCTTGTATGTTTGTGGGGGCATTTATATATTGACGTGGCATGATGCCCAAGATAAAATAGTTCAAGTTTTCTTAGATTTAAATAACTTAAAAGTCTTGGTCCTTGCATTTTCCATTTTGGAGCAAATTGTTTTGAAGCTTGTTATTATTATTCTCATCTCTCTTTTTTTTAAGTGGCACCTCATTGGTTAAACTTGGCCTGGGCAGCGTGTCTTCCTGGATGAGGAAGTGTTCAGTGTCCTCAGCAACGATGGTATTAGTCAGCTTTTTATTATCTCCTACAAATAATAGTCGGATACAGTTCCCATCGTGTAAATATTTATTAACCCAAAAAATCCAACAGAGACTCTGTGCTGCTAATTAACAGTTGTGTGATAAGGACATTGCAAGATTTCCTTTTAATAGGGCTCCTATGTTCAACTCAGTATGACTTCGGCACAGAACAGAGTCTCCTAGAACAGAATCTCGAGCTATTATTTCTTATTCTTCCTACCTCTCAGCCTCATCTCCAGTCTTGCAGTTTTTTCTTTCCTTACATATCCTTTAAGAAACAGCAACAAAATGCAGTATGCCTTGACTTACGTCTTCGATATTAGAAAGGTAACAACCCATTAAAACTGATACTAAGTTTATATGCTCTATTTCTCCTATATTTCAATAACTTCTTTCCCATATTTACTGTTCCATGTATTTATACTTTTGGTGTAATACTTAGGAATGCTGACAGGAAAGATATCATTCAGGCCCTCAAGTTCTGTGGGCTAGTTAGGGGCGGTGGGGTTTGAAGGGAGATTAGCTTAAGGTGAAGTGGATCCCCCATTCTTTTATCCAACATCAGTTTAGTGAGTGTGTGTGTCGTTGGCCTGGCAAGGTGCCTCACCTGTCCAGGACACAGGGCAAGTTGTAAAACATGGTCCCACCACTCCAGGACCCTAAGCCGCTTCAGAGCGTGTAAACTACTGCCCCCATATAAGGAGCAATGAAAGAAAAAGGCGTGACCGCATCTGCAAACAAATGCAAGAAGTTTTGAGTTCAAATTATATGGACCTTAGTGTTTGTGAAAGTGGGTCAGCAAAAAGCAATGTTAGATTCATAATTCGGTGTCCCGGCTCAAAGGCGATGAGTTGAATCGCTCTGCTTGAGCCCCTCCCGCAGGGCTCCGCGCCTGGCCCCACGGCAGCCTCCTGAACACAGGCCGGTGTTGGCTAAACCTGGTCACTGCTTCCAGCTGCCTTTGCCGTCTTCAGTGTTGGATCCATTAAAAAACAACAACAACAAAAAAAGTTCTTAGCTGCTTACTTTGGACCAGGCACTTTGTTCTTATTTGATGACAATAAGGGGTTCACGTCTCCTTTTGCCCAATAACTGTCCGCAGGAAGCTGCAGAGGCGGCCCTATGACCCGGCGAAGCGAGGCAATCAAAACAAAAGGGTCAGAAGGAGGGAGGCAAAAAGGAGGAAAGAGAATGTAAACATCGAGCGTAGGGACTCCGGGGAGGGGGGGGAGCAGTTTCACAAATGCATCTCCTGCCGTCGCTGCATTTTTGGCTTGGACATCTTGTCACTTCCTCTGTGCCCTTTGCGACAGAAGTCTTTGTTGGGAAGGTTGAAATCGCTGATGAAGCTGTTGATGTGGCATGTTCCTTGGCAAAAGATGGATCTTCTGGTCCTACGAAAAGTGCAAAGTTACAGCAGACCATTAAGCCCACTCCGGTGACACGTGCTTGAATTAAAGAAAAAGAAAGATGTCTGGAGAAGAGCAGCCTCTCAGAGATGGACTGTTGCATATGCTCTGCACGTTTTCCCCAAAGTTAACAAAACCGACAGCCTCAAATCCTGAGAACGAGGCTGCCTTTCATCGATTGATTGATTGATTGCTTTTTAAGTCTAAGCAGAAAGAGACCAAAGAGTAGGCCAGTCGGCACAGAGCCTGGGATGCTAACCTGTAAGAGTCCTCGCTGGAAAACCATTAAATCTCATTTAGACCAATAATCCTCTCAGGAGAACACTGCTTTGGTGGGAGTGAGGGCTGAGGCCGCCTGGGGCTTCGGTGGCAGCAGGTGGTCAGGGAGCGACCTCAGGGAGCAGGTGGGCTCCGGGTCGTGCAGGGCAGTGTTTGCGGGGTGGCAATGAGCGCCTGGCCCCTGCCCTCAACAGGGGGTGAGCAAACATGTAGAAAATCCCCGTTTGCAGAGGAGGCCAACAGTGGGTGTCCTCGGGGTCGCCACATACCTCCGCTGGGTCCGGAGTTCAGGCCACCCTGTTTCCTGGCTGCTCCTGGGCTCTTGCTTTAGTTCCGAACGGTCCTCCCGCTCTGCACCCGCCTCGCTGCTGCAGAGCGACCTTTCGGCAGTGCGGCTTGGCTTCTGTTATCTTTGCTTCACAACTGAGGCTGCTCATTGCCTGCAGTGAAACTTCTTCCGATGGGTCTGCTCCTGAGCTGGCTGGGAAGGGAGGAGAGAAAAGCGCTGAGCCAGGGCAGGCCAGGGCCCCGCCGGCCCCGCTCACAGGCTCACGCCCGCAGGAGAGTGCGCGTCTCGCTTGCCTGGCTGTTTCTTCCCGCTGAACCTGCGCTTAAGACTGTTCCTTCTTCCAGAGTTCCAGGAGAGCATCTACTCATCTTGCAAGGGTCAGCTCAAGGGTCGTCCGTTCTACAGACTCTTCCCTGACAAGCCCCTCGCTCCCTGTGAGCTGTAACTTTCTGTCTGTCTGTCTCTTTCTCCAACTGCCGGCCATGGCTCAGAGGCGGAAAAGCTTCGATCATGCCAGCGGTCGATCAGCGCCCCACGGCCGTGGGAGAGTGGTTGCTGTCACGTCGGCAGTTTAATGGAAGCTGTGTGTTCTGGTTACGGTGAGGGTGTCCGGCGGCGGCCTGTGCGCTGCTCCGAGCCTTGTGCACGCCAGCGCTGCGGGTAACTGTCCCCATCTGGAGCCCGGACTGTGGCCTGTGGAGCATGGGCCACAGCCCTGAGCCAAACACAAGTGTTTCAATGTCTCCTTTGGGCGGATGAATCCCATTTATCTTTTTCTCTTCCTGGTTCCCCTTCTTCATTGGGGTGCAATCAATCATCCTTTTGTCAGGACAAATAAATCAAATGCCGTCCAGGGAGCTTACTTTGCAACTGGGGTGAGGCTAGAGGAAGATCATTCTTGCACAGGAAATCTTTTTGCCGTTCAAAACGCGACCCAGGGGCCTAGCTAACCTGAAAGCGGTTGGTCTGAACTGTGTAGCCAAACCAGTTATTTTTAAACCTGTTTTTGGTCAGCGCACTTGAAGCGTCTCACCAGTGTCCTGGAGTCGCCGAAGCTTGAGACTGAGGGAGAATGCCATTAGTAACATAATTTTCAGATGCTCAAGTTTAATTCCACTAAACTATGGTTCTGCTGAGGATGCGTAACTCCAGGAGAGAGCTGTGCATAAAGCCTCTGTAGGTCTCCAGTCACTTTTGCTTCCTTCTTTGAGGTTTTCTTTGTTTTTTGGTGGAAGTGGACAGACACTGAGATAATGTGGTCAAAAGATTTTCTTTTTAAGCTGATTTTTTTTAAAGAGCAGTTTTAGGTTTACAATAAAACTGAGGGGAAGGTACAGAGAGTTCCCACAGTCCCCCAACACGGGCAGGCGCGCAGCCTGCGCCCAGATGGCACTTGACTTCTACAGAGACGCCCTGTGGGCCTCACAGAATAGAGCTGTACATCGGCAGCGTTTCCTTCACTTCTTCTACCGCGGGCAAATTCATTGTCGTCGTTCACCGAACACTTTAACTGAGGGCCTGGCAAACACGCGCGGGGTCTGTACCTCTCCCTCCCCTCCCCCAGTTCACCCCCAGAAGGCAGCACTCACAGATCACGGCGCCGCTGTTCAGGGCCTTGGAATCCCAGACACAGGGCTCCCAGGGACAGTGGCTGGGGGACTGTCGTTGACAAACAAGTTAAAACCTTTGTGCCACCCGTGGTCCTCGTGTGCCCATACCGCGTTCACTTAGGCAGACCGTGCACAGGGCTGGTATTCCAGGCCACCCCACACGAGTGGGTCAAACAAGGGGCACAGCCCTGAGCCCACCCCGCCCACTGTGCTTTCTTTCTGCAGAAATCCACAATGTCATTCCCTTACTGTTGTGGCTAAAGGGAAAACAGCTAAGAGCATTTTAATTCTCACATCTTACTTTCTGCTGGAAGGTCTCAGATTGAAAGGTGTTATTTAATCATAAACTCCCAAGATTTGTTTGTTTTTGTCCTTATTCTGGGTTGATCCCTCCCAGCCCAGCGGAGCTGCAAGCTTCAGTGGGAAAAGATTACATTTCCTCTTTGTGATGGGTCAGACAGCCCCCCGCCCCTGATGGGATTTTATTATTTTTCTGACTCAAGGGGAAGCGAGCCGCAACACTTCCTCAAAACCCTCCGCTGGGAAACGGTGGGCCAGGAGCGGGCAGCGGGCAGGTGAAGGGGGAACTGCCCTCCCAGGGCCTCAGCTCAGAGCCCGGAGGCTGGCAGCGCCCTCAGCTCCCTCCACCCCCGCCTGCTGTGCTTCCTCCTTCCCACAACCGCCCCCCACGAGGCGGCTGAGCTTCTCCATGGTCAGGGGTGAAGCTGGAAGACAAGTGGCCCCAGAGAAACAGCCTTGGTTTTGACTCCGAGGTGTGAATGATTAAAAACGGATTTGTAGCCACAGCAGGGAGGAAGCAGGGGAAAGCTGGCCGACAAGGGGAAGGGGAAACGGGCCTTCCTCAGCAGGGGGCTTCTGAGACGTGGGAGCGGGGCAGGGAGGGCTTCCAGGGGACCTCAGCCTTTTACCCAAGTCCCACCTGCCTTTCGCTGGTGCCCAGAGAAGGTGCTCGGCGGATGCTTTGGCACCTTCCGAACAACCCGCCCCGACACTCTTCTTGCCCGCTTGTCTCCACAGACACGCTGCTCTCCCCGCTTAGAGAGGCGGCAGGGCCTGCCCCTCTAGAGAAACGAGGGACACAGGCCTTCCCCTGCGGCGACAGGTCGTGCCTTTGGTCCAGCATCTGGTTTTGTTTTGTGCTTTCGGAGTCAACTCCATGTGCAGGCGAGGAAAACCCCCTGCGCCTCTGGTGGAGTGGGCAACAGCATCCGGCGCACATGCCTCCCGCGGCCACTGTGGGCGGCGGGCGCAGGCACCGGCCGCCTCCCTGCCGTGCTAGCCCGCCGTGTCTCCGCGCTCTGAGGCGGCCTGAGAGTCGACTGCCTCCCTGATTACTTCCTCAGGCCCTCCACACCTCTTCAGGGACTAAGGGGCCATTTCCTTCTGTGGCTTTAGCTCGTTCCAGAGAGTCTGTTCACCATGCGGTTAGAACGTTGGTTGTGTTTATCGCCCTTGGTGAACATCATGTTGTGTTTTAACCCTGGTGTTGGGAAGACAGGAGTCCACAGGGCCTTTGTAATTCTCATCGGACGACCTCATCAAGCTCCATGGCCTCTGCGACCCAGAGCGCCATGGCCTTTATACGGGGGACACCGATACAGAGCCCTTCAGGTGGTGAAAATAATGGGAAGATACTGTATTCAGCACGCGTGCCTGGCAGTATTGTTACACTGCCGTGTTCTAATGTTTGACGCATCACAGCCGAAGGGTGAGCAGACCTCTGTGTCGGCAGTAAGCACACCAATCGTAAAAACATATGTAGGAAACCACATGTCACCAGACACTTTACACGCCTTCTCTTTGGGCTCACCAGCCTGGCGTGTTGGGTCAAGCGGGTTTCTAAGAAACCTCTACTTTAGAAATTGGATGCTGAGGCTCAGCAGGCAAATTGAAAGGCATGCGGTCGGTCAGCTGGCTGTTGGGTGTCCTGCTGCCGAGAGGAGGCAGCCGACATTCAAAGGCAGGAGGCTTGTCAACAGGCGCAAAGCTGGGAAGTAGAGACAGAAACGAGAACCCGGTGAGGGTGAGGGCAACTCAGGCTGACCAAATCCCACACTCTCTTCATCGCCGCTCGTTAATGCTAAGCCTCAAGAAATGTTCGGCTCCCTTCGGTCCCTTTTCTGAGAGAGGCATGTCCATATTTCCAGCTCCCAACTGGGACCCCGGAAGGATGGACCGTTCCTTTCCTCGGCCTCACGGGCGGAACTCTGTGAATGTTTTTACTTTGAAGTGTGTTTTCATAGTAACATCCCCATCCTGGTTTTCTTTAGGCTCGTATTTGCGTTTTCTCCCGCTGTTGTGAACGCGAGCCGTCCCTCTCTGTCGGTGGTGCGGCGGCCGTGGACGGCTCGCTGCGGGCCGTGGCTTCGCCAGCACAGACGGAGCCTCTGCTCTCCCGATCACGAAGTGCACCGGCATGTCCTCGTTGCAACTGTTCTCCTGTAAAAACTAGTTTCTGCGAACACCTTTTACATCCTCTAATTACCTACTCTTCCTGCCTCTGTTCGACTAAATTATATGCTGGCGATTTAAAACTTGACGTAGTCTACTCCTGTTTTCCATGCGGTTCACTTACACATACAATTTATGACCCTTAATGTTTCCTTCCCTCCGTGTGAGCCCCAGCCGTTTTGAATGAGACCTTTGTCAAGTAAAGGAAGTTCCCCTCGCGTCTTAGCTTGCTGAGTGTTTTTAATCAGGCATGGCTGCTAGATTTTATAAATTGATTTTCCTGTGTCTGTTGACATCGTCATATGGTTTTCCCATTTTAGTTTTTTAATAGGATGAATTATGGTGATTAATTTGTAATTACAAATTCAACTTTTTTGGAGGGGGTGTTTTTTACATTTTATTTTAACATTTGTTCTATTCTTGTTCAAGTACAGCAGTACTTTTGTGCATTTCCCTTCCACCATCCCACCCTGCCCTTAGTTTTTGTTTTACAATTACAGTTGACATTCAGCATTATTTTGTGTTAGTCTCAGGTGTACAGCATGGTGGTCAGACAATCATATGATTTACAGGGCGATTCCCACGAGAAACCACACCTAGCACGATGCGGTATCCTCTTATTACGCTGTTGATTTAATTTGCTAACATTTTGATAAGCATTTTCCCCTCTGTGATCATGAGAGACAGTGGTCTGTAGATTTCTTCTCTTGTACTGTATTTTTTCTAGTTTTGGTATCAGGGTAATGCCACAGTCTTGAAATGGAAACTATTCTCTTCAATTTTATGGAAGAATTTGTGTAGAATTGGCATCATTTCTTCTTTAAATGCATGGTAGAGTGAACGAGAGAAGCCAACAGGCTACTATAGGGAGATACACTTTATATTTTCTTGAGTGATTTTTGATAGTTTGTGTTTTGCAAGAAATTTGTTCATCTAAGTTGTCAAATTTATTGGCATAAAGTTGTTTATATGATATTCTCTTATTGTCCTTTTAAAACTTGCAGAGTTCATAGTACTATTGCGCCTTTCATTCCTGATACTGGTCATTTTTTTCTTCTCTCTCTCTTTTTAAAATTGTGCATCTTGTTGGAGGTTCGTTGATTTAACTGCTCTTCTCAAAGAATAAGCTTTCCTTCAAGATTTTTGTTTTCCTACTATTTCTTTGATGTCTATTCTGAATTTTACTATGTTCTTTCTTCTGCTACATGGGTTTAATTTGTCAACATTTTTCTAGTTTCCTGTGGTATAAGATTAGGCTTTAGGGACTTTTCTTCTTGTTTCGGTGTTCAGTGCTATAGATACTATAAATACTGTTAGTTGCATCTCACAGAATTTTATGTTACGTTTTAAATTTCACGCCACTCAAAATTCTCATTTCTTCAGCAATTCCTCCTTCGACCCATTAGGTTCTATAGAGAAGTATTATTTAGTTTCCGAGCACTGGAGGTTTTCTTTCCCAGAGACCTCGCTTTCATAGATTTCTAAATTAATTCATATCTCTTTCAACTCCATATCCACAGTAAGCCAGCAAAGCGACGACACGGATGACCTTCAAAAGTCCTTGGTTATCTTGTCCTGACCGCGGTCTGGGTGTGAAAGCCCGCTCGGTGCCGCCTCATGTCCGTCCTCCTGGCCGACGCCGTCCCTCCGTCACCTTCCCCGCATCAGCCCATCACTGAGCTCCGCCGCCCTTCTGACCGGGCGCCCCCAGTTCCGACACAGGGTGTGGGCTCCGTGTTCGCCCCGCCCCGTCTGGGGACATCAGGCTGGCGAGGGAAAAGCCAGCAACCCGTGCCTTTGCTAGCACATCGGCTGTTTTTATATTTAAAAAAATGTAGGTTTGGGGGTTTTCTTGTAAGAAATGATTAAAGAAATAGAAAGAAAGTGATCCAAGAAGGTTGACTTGGTTGGTTAGGCGGCTCAGCTTTTCCGGAGGTTACCGTGGTGTGGTTTTTCTTTTCTGACAAGTCTTTCTGAGGAGAAGGGGCAATGAAGATCATGCCCTGAATCACAGGGTGTTTAAAGGCTTGAACAGCTCTGGCCGGAGCACCAGAGGGGCAAGGCCCGTGAGGAAAGCTGGCTGTCTGAACTGCCCCTAAAGATGACAAGGAGAGGCGACACCAGGGCCAACACCTGCTCCTATTATTCTGGAATGTCGCTTATCCACCAAATTCTTCCCTTTGGGCCGATAAACTGCAGCAGTATTTTCCTAGAAACCAAAAGGGAAAAACATCCTTCCTGTGCCTTTAATTTCTCACCTCGGCCTGTGGCTGGTTGGGTGACTGGCAGCCCCCAGCCTGGCCAGCACCTTGCCTCAGGCCCCCGAGCGGAAGTCCCCAGTGCGTCAGCACACAAAGCATGTGGAATCCAGGCACACCGTACAGACAGGGTTTGGCTCTTCTTTCAACATCATGGAATTTAACCTCCCACAAATGACTAAAATTAAATTCGATCGCTTAGCACAGAAATAATGCAGCCTAAAAATTATTTTCTGAGCAACTGAAATATCTAGATCTTATACAGCAGATCCTGTTGGGCAAATCATTGCAGAAGTGCTCCCATGTCAAGGGGGCCGGGAGGGGGAGGAGATGGTAATACCCTCATTGCAAAGTATTGCTGGATGACACTTGGAAGCGAAGCTTCTTTGGGGCAGGCCGAATACCGCGCTCCTTCCTTGCCTGAGAAGATCTGGGAGGCTGAGTGAGCAACGTGGAGCAAAGGACAAGAAGAGTGTATTCAACACTCTGTAAACTTCACAAAGAAGCTACGAGGGGGTGCAGGGGACAAGAACAGTGGCTGATCTTCCTGACAACATTACAGCGTCTTGACAATGGCTATGAGGCTTGATGACCCTTCACATCTCAAGGAACAAAGGAGTCAGTAAATCAAGGTGAAAACGTTAAGGTGGGGGGGCGGGGTATGAGAAACACAAAAGAAAGTTGACAAGGTGACAAGTTAAACATAATCCCCAGAATAAGAGATGTCAGAAGCCTCCTCCGCAGCACACCTACAAACACCTGCCCTTTTGTTCATGCAGAACAGGGAGCCTCTCACGGTTTTGTCTTTGCTTTCTCGTTGGTGGGGGAAGCCGGAGGGGGGGGGGTGGCTGGGCCACAGGAGTGTGCCTGGGGGTGGGCAGGGAGAGATTTTACTGGGCAACTTTCTGCCTGATGCACCCAGCAAGATGTATGCTGCCTTAATCAGTCTTTTTTTTTTTTTTTGCTACCCCCAAATCCTACTTATTCAAATCTTTCAGCTCTATCTCACTTCTCCTTTCTCTCTCCACGCACAAAATTGCAAAGGCATTCATTGATTAAAAGTGACATATTCCCTGAATAATCCATGTGTGTTTTGTTTAAGAATGGTAGGGAGACCACTTTGACCAGAAAGCTCCTCTGAGCCAACTTCCAAGAAGAGAAGATAGTGATCAGCCAGCTGTGACGTTCTTTCTTCAGTCATGTGAGGTCTTACTGCAATTTTCAATCTGCAGTTGCAGAGCTCTGAGGATGTTGGCTGTTCAGGACCCGGCCCCAGGTGTGTGCTGGCCAGGCTCCCGGATGGTTCACCCATTTGTTTGAGCCTTAGATTCCCCATAAAGGGAAGAGCCTTTTATTTTAAGCGGTCCTTTCTCTCTAGCAATAAAAAAAAAAAAAATAGTGTTAGAGTGAATGAGACAATGGGGTCCAAAAAAGCGTACAAATGCGTTATCCCTGTCGGTTTCTGTAATGGAAGAAGCACTGCAGTTGGTGAGTGAGGACCAGAAGGACAATTCTTCCACGGAGAGCTGGAGGAAGCGTTTGCTGTGGGAGGCGATAATATTCTTCTAAACACATACCATTTATGAATTTTTTTTCCTCCCTTTCTGGACACAGATGAAGAGGATTGAGTTGACGTTTCCCTCAGCTTGTGGCACACTCTTGTCGCTGGTCAAAGCAAGACCCCCCATTTACTTTTTAATGGGTTCTATCTCGTTGCTCTTCCTCACCCGACTTCTACCTCCCCCGCAGGTGGCCACGCTAATGCACTGAATGTGTATGTTTTTGTTTGCCTGTGTTCCTTCGAAATGCATATGGTTTTGTGTACATGTAATTTACATAAACAATGTCGTGTTTTACATTGCTACCTATTTTAACACTTCCTTTTCCTGCGGACCATACTTGTAAGATCCAGTCCCTTCTCTCTAGCCACCACACAGTGTGAATGTTCTCCCTACGATAGAACTACTGAATGATAAAAATCCGAGCGTCAGACCAACCATACTTTGTAATTCACCCAGCCGCCATGTTGGTAGCGTTTTGCTCGTTTAAATATCACTCCGCCCAGAGTGTCCTTCCAATGCTGTCCCATGGCAGCCCCAGTGGCCACACTGCAATACCTCTCTTATCAACCAGAGGCTCCCTGTCCCCGAGAAAGCCTGACACGGTCATTCCAGACATTCTTACACAGACACTTCTCTTTTACGGGGGCTTTGAACTTGGATGCTAAATCGGAGAATTCTTTCGCAAGGGCGGATGCATCCTATCATTCGCAAAGGAAACTTACTTCATCAAGAGCGATGACTGACTGTCCACTTGGGGCGAGGGAGAAGGCAGCATGTCTCAGAGTCTCCTGGGGTGCGGGGGGGTGTGTTTGGTGGGAAGCTTTAAACACTAGGAGCCTTCACCTAAGAGATCCGGATCCCCTCCCCCGCTGTTGTTTGAGCCCCCCCTCACTCCAACCCCCCGCCCCCCCCCCCCCCACTTAACCCTATGACTTTCAGGACCATTTCCTCCACGACTTTTGGACAATCAGCCCCTATACACAATAACCAGTCGGGCACCAGGCACTTGAGCAAATGTCTTACAGAGCCTGGGTCAAATGACAGGCCACATTGGAATTTTAGGAGAAAAATTCTCTTAGGGTTCCCTCCATGGCCTTGACATTTTACTTTTCAGGAAGCAACGTAGCATCGTCGTCCAGCGGAAAAGCAGGGCGCTCACGGCAGGTCCGGTGCCTGGGCTGGGCTGTTCCCCGCAAGCAGCCTGTGTGCCTGGGAACACAGTGGCTCTTCTGGGCTGCGGCTGGACTGGACGGTGCCAAGTTCTTGTCTGCTTGATAAGTTATTAAGCTATTAAACTTAGAGGGAAAAGCGAACTACAATGGGAATTTCAAATCATGCCTCTGATTATCCTTTTTAAAATTCTTTTTGGATCAGAACGTAAAATGCTGTTTCCTTTCATGCTGAAACATTTTTCCATGACTTAATCTTCTCCAGAGCAACACTCTTCACACAGAGGGAGGCTGTGTACTAAGAAGCTGGTTGGGCCACAAGAACGTGATTCTGGTCCCTTGGGGTCCCTTTGGTCGGAGCCCAGGAAGGCAAGGAATTTCCTTGGGAAGAAGAGAAGTGCCTTGCAGTGGTTAGCAGCGTCAGAATCACCCCCCCCATGGTTGCTGATTCAGTAGATCTGGGGTGGGGTCTGAAAAATCTGTATTTCTAACAGGTTTCTAGGGGATGTTGGTGCTGCTGATCTGGGGAGCACGCTTGGAGAACCACTGTTTTAGAACAGTGATCAGAATCGCTCCATGTTATCCCATGACCTACTCTTTCAGAGTCTGGAAGGTTCCGTTTTCCGATGATAATCACCACATGCGTGCACGTGTGCATGTTCACCCACATAAGGAGCACAGAACACAGAGACCGGGGCAAACACATATAGTTCCTCTCTTCATGGCTGAACCTGCACAAAGCCTCCTCCTCGTAATTGGCCCGAAATAACCGGTGTGTTTTGGGTGGCAGCTCATTAGTTTTCAGCAGAATCCAATAGAGAGAAATCACAAATCAGAGCTCAGATACGATTTGCTTTCTCTCCCCTTTTCTCTGGATTAGCTGATGTTTATGGATGAGTTTCTGTTTACCGTGAAATGCATTATTGACTCCATTTGCACTATCTCATGGGACCCTTGAGGCAATCCTAGGAGAAGGGTACTATTTTTATCCCCAGTTTGTAGATAGGGAAACCAAGACCTTGCACCGCAAAGTATCTTGCCTGTGGATGTTAAAAAAAAAAAGAGTTGGAAGTAGGAGTTGCTGTCCACACTGCCTCTGACGACATAATACTGGAACTTCAAGTTCATTCCCCTGACTGTCCCCCAGTCCACTCTCTTTACTGTCCACCCCGGTAACACGGGCCGTTTCCCAGGGATGAAGGGGGAACTACTGAGACGAGACCTGAAGTGCCACAGAGAAAGGATGCGTTGTAGCTACGAGGTACGGCTTTTTGAAACACTTCAGAGGTTACTCTCTGTTTCTGCCATGAGTCGAGTGCGGCTGTGTTCTATACATTTGTCGCTGTGCGTCACTCTCTGCACGCCCTGTCCGCCAGAGCAACTTCCACGGCCTCTTCCTCGAAACGGTCAGGTGCTCCTCTTTTCTATGGACATGCGGTGGAACTGCTCAACAAGCGTTTTATTTTGAACGTGTGTGACTGCAGAGGCGTGCGTCGCCACCTGGATCACCGGCGAGGAGTGGAAGCGGGATGGCTCCTGCGTCAGCCTGGCCGCTGCCCCCGCCGGCCGCCACGTCTCCGTCCGGTGGCGCTGAGGCCTGATCAGAGGGACTCCAAGCCTTGAAAACCCTGCCTAACCATTTAAAAAAAAAAGTCTTCATTTCCAAAAGAACAGTACAATATCTGAATGACAATTTCCTTTTTAAACATTTTTGTCATTTAGTATTTACTGTTTTTACCCTAGCACAAGGTCTTCAAAAAACAGGATATTCCCCGGTCTTATTTTAGCTGTAATGTGGCAAATCACAAGCGAGCTTTTCTAATTTTTTGCATGGAAGTCTTGGAATTTCCAGCTTACGCTCTGAGCCAACAAAAATAGGCAGAGATGGAAAGCGGGGAGTTTTGGAAATCAGGAGATTTACTTTGTAACATTACTTACTATGACTAGATTTGTTTAACCAGGCAGTGCATTTGCAGTGTGATTTGGAAACAGAAAGTTGGTGTCTGTGACGCTGGAGATAAAATGGGGGTGTACTGGCCCTCTGATCACCTCACCGTGCGGAGAGGGCGATGCCGGCGTGTCCAGGAGCCGGTGCCGGAGCGGCATGGAGGCCGTTTGGAAAGCAGGCAGCGTGGGAGCAGAGGGAACACTGACCGCGGGGCCCGGAGGGTTAACTCCCAGTCCTGGCTTTCCTGTCCCCTGGCTGGGCGCCCAGCAGGCCAGTTAACCCCGCGATGCCCAGTTCCCTCCTCCGTCCAATGGAGATAAAAGCGCTCCCTCCACAGAGTCCCCAGGATGGTTAGGAGACACGGGTGAGGCGGAATATTTTAAGAATTAAAAACAAAATTGGAAAGTGCTTTACAGATGTGAGATTTCCTGACGCCATCTTTCAATAATGCACCAGATCTTTGAACCTGTGTGAACGGGGCGGGACGGCGAGGTGAACAGGGCGGCCGGGCCACCCAGGACGGGCTGTCGGCGTCATTCACCCTCGCTCACGTCCTCAGAAGCCTGTCCGAGCGTCTCTCCGGAGCTAGGTCCGCGGATAGGAATGATCTTCCCGTGGGATTTAGGGGAAACCGTGGAGCTCTTATTATTACTCCTGTTGAGACCACCTCCCTCCCCTCTGCTCTTCTTCCAAAATTCAGTGAGCCCTCCACCCCCAGCGTGCCATAGCCTTACCATGACGAGTTGCCTGTGGAGCGGACTCCGAAGGTGGTGACCGCGAGGACTGACCCTGGACCGCCCGTCTTTCCTGACACGTGCACCCTTCTGGACTCATCTTCAGAGGCTCTCTCTGCATCCCTTCTGCTGCGCTTGCAAGACTTCCCCTGTGCCCTGCGGAACTTGAGATCAGCCACCTACGAAGTCTTTGCCAGGCTCCTCCTTCACCAAGCCTTTCCTTCACCTGGTCATTCTGAGGGGAGCCTGGCTTGGTGTGGTCGCGGGAGCCATCCGACGGCGACCCCCTGTGCCCCTGAGCCTGACGGTTAGCGTGGGGATCCTCCGTCTTCTCGTTGCCAGTTTCAAAACATTCCTCCTCGCCCCTACTGCCCCAAGCGGTCTTCTTGAACCTCCTGACACCTCCTGGCCACGCTGCTTCATTCATCAACGATTTTGACGCCTGCTTCAGTCCCCGCCTCCGCTCCCCTCCTACCTTTATTCATTGTTACTTGAAAACCCCCATGGACCGAGCCTCCGACTCCCGAACCTCCCGTTTCTAAGAATCATCGCCTCTGCCCAGTTTTCACTGTCTCCTCTCCCAGGCATGCGCTGACACTTGCTGTCACCCATAACATTCCTAACTGAAATCTTGATATTAAGGTTCCTGTTTTCTGACCACCACCTCCTTCTTTATACCAACCTATCGACTCTCCTGCAAGCCACATTCCCCTGTCCTTCGGCTCTGCCTTGTGGCCGCTCTCTGCCATGCTCCCGACTTGCCCCCACGGGCAATCCAACCCCCGGCAGAGCCCGCCGGCTGTAGCTACACCCGGTTGGAGCAAAACCAGTGACATTTTTAGTTGTGTGACTCACTCAGATGTGTATTTCATATCACGTTCTGTTTTCAGGCCATTAGTGACCCTTTTAGAAAAAATATAGAAGGGAGACAGGGGACGAGAGAGGGCAGTTTGGATAAACACGTGCCGTCCTCTCTTCAAACACTGTCCCTCCGCTGGTGTTTGCTTTGCTTCCCTGTCCTTCCTCCTTCACCTTTCCTCTGTCTGTGCATTTGCTCTTCATGTTTCTTTGTGTAATTTAGTTACATTTTACTAGAATGTAAATTCCATGAGAGCAGGGATATTGTTTGCTCTCTCCCCACTGTGTCCTTACGGACAAAATCCCGGTTTCCTTGGGACAACAACGTATTCAGTGGAACAGTGAACAAAAACATTCAATCTCCTACCTTTTCAGTGAGATATAAGTGGAAGTCACATCTTGAGACTTCTTGGAAAGCTCTTTACAAGGGGGTGACTCCATCGGCTTTGCTCTCTTGCCCTCACTTCCCTCGTTTTCCTGCCTGGGAGGCGGATGCAGCCGTTGAAGGCAGAGCAGCCATCGGAGGATCACGGGGTGACCCACACGCGAAGGATGGCAGCACCAGCAGCTAGACTCAGTCTGGGTCCTCGATGCTCGCTCCCCGTAGCTGACCCAGCCTTGACCTGCATGCCCCGAGAAACTGCATTGGTTGTGCCCCTAGAAGAGACTTCTGTTTCGTGGAGTCAAAGCGAGGGGAGGAGCAGCCACTATGTACCCCCCGGAAGGCCTGTCACGTCCCCGCCCCCCTGATGTGCCCTCCAACCCAGGAATTGCCCTTCCTCACACCTGCGTGGGAATCGCCACCATAATGTGTGACTGTGGGAAGGTCACCTCCCCCAGATGCGTTGGGTCGCTCGAGACAAAACGCTGGGAAACTCTGCCTCAGGGAGGCCCGTGATAAACTGACGACGCGGAGGCTGTGGGAGAGCCAGTGCTGCTACGAGCTCGGTGGGTATTAAACAGGTGAAAGAAGTATACCTGAGCCTCTGAGTCCAACCAGAGAGGCGTCAGAAGGAGCTCGGAGTTGTCGTAGGACGACGAGGGGACTGATTACAGAACCCTAACCTTCCCGGGCACCTTAGCACCCATCCAACGGGCTGTCTCCCCTAAGGCAAAACTGGACCTCCACCACTTTGTTAGGGAGCCTCATCCAGGCTTGCTCGGCACTTAGGTGACTGGGAGTTGACACGCTCACAAGCCGACCCACTGCTTTGTTGGGAAAAAAAAAAAAAATAACGGGAGAATCCTTCTTTACAATGAGCTTAATATGGTTGCACTTAGTATTATTACATGCCAGTGATATAGCACTTTATATATTTATTTAAAGAGATTTCACGAGATCGCTTTTGATTTGATAGTCATAAAAATGATGTGAACCACTTGAAATGGGACCGTTACCCCAATTTGAGAGTGTGCAAACAAGTGCAGAAAGGCGACCCATACTTGGGCAAGGTTTTACAATTCCCAGGGGAAATGGCTGGATTTGAACTCAGACTACTGGGCTCAAGGTCAAGCTCTATTTCCAGTTGATATCATTTACTCATTCAGTATTAATGGACAGAGGCCCTACTATCTACTGGTCTCTAAGATAAGTGCTGAAACTCTAATGATGAATAAGATAGCCCTGGCCCTCCTAGAGCTACCATATTTTGCTGTGTATAATGCACACTTTTTTGTCCAAATTGTGTAGGGAAAAATAAGGATGTGCATTATACATGGGTAGTATCTGAAATACCTTCAATTTGTTCTTACGTTTTGTAATTACTTGTTACATAAAATTTCTTGTACCATAATATGTTCACAAATAAATGCTAGAATCCCTTCATAATACCAAAAAAGTCTCCAAATATAAATGAACAAATAAATAAATGAATGAATAATTGAATTAAAAAATTAAAACAAAAGGTAATTTTTCCTAAAAGTTTGGGCCCAAAACGTGGGTGCTCATTATATGCAGCAAAATACGGTACTAACTGCTTACCAATGAGCCTTACTTTGAGCCCTTGGTATATATAACCCAGAGCGACAAGTGTATCCCTTCCTCTGCACATCAGTCATTCAATTATCACATGGCCGCAAAGGTTTCTCTTATCCAAACAGATTATCCTGTTTCTGCAACAGCTCTGACTGAGTCAGGGATTTCGAAGCTGTCGAACACCCTCATCCCCTTGCCACCTGACACCCTCTATTTTTTCTCAGCCTCTCCAGTAAGGAATGGCACGCTGAGTTGGACACCTGCTCCCAGGCTGGCCCCGGAGCCCGTGGTCTCGGGCGGTTAGCAGTTGAGTGCCACCCGAGTGCAGCTTGAACGTACTGCACCTGTTCTGGTTTCTCGTGGCAATGTCGGCTTGTGTCCACTTCATGGATCACCGACACCACTACACGGCCTTCCTGTGGATTACAGTCAAGTCAACTCTCCTCCACGCTGTACTCGAGTATTGGACATGGCACAGTTAGATGCCAGATTTAATGCATTCCAGTTCAATGTCATTTCATCCTCTGCGCTGCTATCACATCCCTTGAGCTCTTCCTCACCTTGATTCTGTCAGTTTTCAGGTTAACTATGTTTCCCAGTCATGTGTTATGAATAAAGGAGATAATCGTGTCTTCCATGTTATTGACACAAATGTTGAACGGAACAATTTCAAAGACAAAACCCAGTAACGCTCTTTCCAGGAGGATTCGTTCCGGTCTGTTACCCCTGCACTTGCGGCGCTCCCCACGCCTTCATTCCGCAGATGGTCATGAACGCCGTCTTCGGGGCTGGAGGCTGCGATGAGAGAAGCGAAACTCCCTGAGGGTGGAGAGAGGCCACGGAAGAGAATGCTCTCAACTCAACCTCAGAGAAGCAGGTCGATCCACAGTGGCATCCAATTCAAAGACGCAATGAGGGACCTTATCAAATGTTTTGCTGAAGCCACTATGAACTAGTTCCGTAGGTTAGGCATTCCACCGATATTCCAAACCTGGAATCAGACCCAAACTTAGAACTGAAGCTATTTCCGAGGACTTGGTCTTTGGTGATCCCTTTCGGACCCTACGGGTCTCTCGTTTGCACCTGGGAGAAGTGCTTCAGAACCCCATAACCCTTTAGATCTCTCCTGAAGATGGCCAGTCAACAGAAATGGATCTGCTTACCTCCCCGGGTGACACCAACACCGTAGAGGACCTCTAGCTTTCCTGTGTACTTGCCAGCTCTGCCTGAAGCCATTTTCTGATGCCGCAGTACGTGGTAGGCAAAGTCACACCCGCACTTCAGCCCAACCCCATGACAGCCCCTCTTTCTCTCCCGCCCTGCAGGCGGAACCTCACTATCTGAGAGGAGGCGCAGAATCCTCCCCAGCGACAGACAGACAGCCATAGCTTCCAACCTCGGTGCCAGCCTTCGACACACAACACAGTGCTGTTTACTGTACACATCCCGGTGAGTCTCTGAGCCTGGGGATTGTCTTGGAGAATCCAGCATTTTCTTCATGTGGTATTTACATAGTATTGCTAGCTTTCTAAGTTTCTTTTCCAGATTTTAATGTATCATATTTGTTTTTGCACTCTTTTTTTGTATCCCCTACACGCAAGACCACGTGTTCGATAGGGCAGAGGTTGGTATGATGCTGAACAAGAACTGGTCCCAGCCGTAAAAGGAACTGACGGCCCAGTGGGGAAGATGGACTTGCACGTGTGGGACACAAGGAAGTGGCTGTTCCGGTTTCTTTTTGATGGGCAAGCAGTTTGCAAGGACTTGAGCTACGTGAATGCAAGGCCATGTCCACACAGCTTTAAAAACGTCATTTCAGGGCCGAGGACGGGAGGTGGGGTGGAGGCAGGGCATGGGGAAGGACAAAGAGCATAAAAGTGGTTATCATGTCCCCCCATATGACAAGAACAAATTATTTTTTATGTTTTTCACTGTGTCTGTGTTAAAGTCTGAGTCCAAGCGATTTCCCATTTCCGATGAATTCCATACATTTATATTTATTGTAAGTCTGTAAAAGACTTCCCATTACTCAGCAACTGAGCCAAAGCTTTGGTAACTTTCCTGAAATAAAAGAGAAAACATGATTTCTCTTGTTTTGGTGGCATTACTTTCCACTCAAGAAAATCATTTCAGAAAGTTGATGTTTGTGGTAAAAACAAACAAACAAACGAACAAACAATTTTTAGGAATAAAAACTTTAAGAAGTTGTGCTGTTTAGCTTTTTAAAAACTCACCCAGAAGACAGAACCTTTTCCTTTTTCTTGTAAGAGGAACCTTAGTCTGTTTTAAAATTGCAAACATATCTTCTTTGTGTAGGAAAATCAATTAATAGAGCATAGTGGTTGTTTAGCTACTTCAAAAACTGAAGCATAATTTACTGTTCTCTCTCTCTCTCTCTCTCCTCCCCTTTCCCGACAACCGGGTTCAGAAGGTCTCATTCTGCAATGACTATCCCCTTCTATCCCGGGGGCAAAGATACTCTTTTGGAGTGCAGATTGAGAAGAGCTTTAATTCCCTAGCCTCAGAAGTGTCCTTTCCTTGGGGGAGAGAGAGCCCCTTCCAGCAGAGGTGGCAGCGGAAGGGGTTAACACCGGACTTGGCCGGCTGTCAGTGAGACTTTTTTTCTGGCTGCGCGGGTTTCCCCTTGCAGGGATTTCCCTCCGCCTCTGCTGGGAGACCCTTTATAAGGCGCAGGCTCTCCAGCTCACTCCTCACTGAGCCTCGAGTGCTTCAGGGGCTGAAGACTCTTCCCAGGCACTTTTCAGCTGGGACAGAAGGCAGCGATTGGGGACCACTACTTCCTCAGCACAGGAGCAACTTAAAATGCCTGGGAAGATGGTCATGATCTTTGGGGTCTCAAATATACTTTGGATGGTGTTCGTGGCTTGTAAGTTCTGCTCCCGGGTCTGTTGTAAACGCTTGCATTCCATTTCAGTCCTGGCTCCGGGTCTGTCACTTCTGCTGGGCGAGTGGAGGAAGGCACTGGAGTCCTTCCACTGTGGGGAAACTTCATTTAGCCTGACTTCTGATGTGCTATTGAGTGTTGTTAGATATCGTTACACGGTCATAGTTGGAGCTGCAAATGGATGGGGGTTTTTGTATACTTTTTTCCCAGTGAGCATTTGGATTCTGTCTCTGGTAAGAGCTATCGTGTTAGTTTCCTGTGCTTCATAATGAGATCTAACTTAGCAAATAACAAAACAAGTCCGATAAACGGGCTCCGTGCTCGGAACCGAGAGCTCGGTAAGTGAGGATAATTTCCACACCTCCTCTGGAGGGGCGCCAAGGTCTCTTGGCTGCCTTGACATGCGCTGGAAGCAGCGTAGGAAAGCGTTTGGCCAGATCAGAGTGTGACATGACCCTGGAACAGAGGAGGGCAGAATACTGAACAAACCAGTGTGACCAGGTTGTCTCTTTCTGCCTTCACAGCTCAAGCTTTTAAAATTGAGACCATCCCTGAGTCCCAAATCGTGGCTCAGATCGGTGGCTCTGTCTCGCTGGTCTGCAGCACCACGGGCTGCGAGTCCCCCTCCTTCTCCTGGAGGACCCAGATAGACAGCCCGCTGAACGGGAAGGTGCGGAACGAGGGGAGCATGTCCACGCTGACCCTGGACCCCGTGGGCTTCGGGAACGAGCACTCCTACCTCTGCACGGCCGCCTGTGGTTCCCGGAAAGAGGAGCGAGGGATCGAGGTGCAAATCTACTGTGAGTACTTCAGAGAGGGTTTGGTTTTCTTTCAAGTTGGCTTTAAAGTAAGTTTCTAAAACGGATGTTTTTTTAAAAAAAAAAATTGTCCACGTCTAGATTCTTGACCAGAGGACGGACTGTACCAGGATGGTCAGGGCAGCAGAGTTTAGTGCTAGGCCAGGCCCCCAAACCTGGTTCCTGTCCCCGCCTCGGCCGCAGGCAGGGTGACCACGCACAGACTCAGCCGCTCTGGGCTTTGCGTGTCTGAGCCCTGAAATGAAGATCTGTAAGGTTCTTTGTATTTCATTTTCCCAAAGGTCCTGTGGGATGGATTATATCCTTGCATGTTTCCTTAGCCATGCACCTAAGTGATTTACGAACCCTGCCCTTCAGGGCCTTTCCACTTATTCAGTCTTGTGCAATTCGGTGCTTAGAATCAGTTGAGCAGGCAACGTGAATTTAGTAGCTGGCAACCGGACACACGTTTCCCCCTTCGACATGAGAAACATATCTGTGCACACGTCCTGCACTTGATTTTGGCATAGACTGGTTGAAGAGTTTGTTGTCGTTGCTTTTGTTGTTATCAATCCTTAATGTTCAACCGCTTGACCTCCAGGGTATTTGTCTAATGAATTAGATTTGCCGGGTGTGAGTGAGTGCTCCTACATTCCCACTGCACCATCATACGCTCCCATCTAGTCTCAAGCCAGCAAATCGAGTTAGCAAGAGGCATGAAAAACCACCTGAAACAAATCACGTGCCTTCGCTTACTGAGGACCCCCCTTTCAAAATACACAAAACACGGCAAGGCTGTAGGGCCGCCTCTTCACGAAGACCTCGCTGGATTGTTTGGTAGTCGTGCAGCTTCGCTTCCGCCGCGGCGCAGCGCGGCTTGGCCCGGTCCGCCTGCTCCCTCAGCAAGGTCCCCAGCTGCGAAGGCTTCCCGAGCAGCTGCGCCTGGCCCGCTGCTTTCAGCTACGCCGGCGGTCCAGGCGCAGTCTACGTGCGTGCCGCCCCGGGCTCCTTGAAAGGCCCCCTTATGGCAATACAGGGAAAAGGAGCAAGTTCTTACCGTACCCGACAGCAAACTGAGGATTATAGGCACAGTTCCTACAGAATGTGAGGGACAGGAAGTAGTGGTGGAAAAAGGAAAAAACTGTGTTTCTTTCCCATAAAAGGTTTCCAGGTCCTTTGCCTTTGCTTACAAGTCCCAGATAGCTGAAGATTGGAGAGACAGACAGACAGACAGACAGACAGACACCCTTCTGGCTTTAATTACCTGGTCTGAAGTTTCTCTTTAAGTCTGTCTGTCTCTCATTAGGTGTAAGAGCCCTGCCTTCATTCCACGTTCGATTGTCATGTTCTTTAGAGCTGCGACCGTCGAGTTACCGTTACACAGGCTTGAACCCCCCCGAGGTGCCGCCCTCAGGAAGGTCTGTGAGGAAACTGCGGCCGGCGGAGTCAGGGCCGGCCCTGGGCAGCGGGAGGCGCAGGGCGCGCTGCTGAGGGCGCTGAGCCAGGCCTGCCTCCCAGAAGCGAGAGGCCGCACTGGCAGAAGCCATCACTTTCCGCGGCTCTCTTGCTTCTTAGCCTACCCTGCCCAGTCGCTATTCTTGGCGATGACATTTTGAGCCTCCAGTTCCTCATCTGGAAAATGGAAATATATCTGTCCTAGAATAGGAGAATGTGATAAAATATAATATAAACCTGCAGTAGCAATACAGAAGAACAGAAATCCTGAGTTTCAAGCCCAGACTTAACCCTTACTAGCCATGTGACTTTGGGCTGGTTATGCAAATGCACTGAGCCTATGTTTTCGTGTCTGGGAAGTGTGGTCCCAACCTCTCTGGGTAATTGTGAGGATAAAATAAAATCCTTTGTGTTACATGCATGGTACAGTGGTGGACACATAGGGAGTGTTTAGTAAACATTCATTTCTCCTCCCTCCTTTTACGCCAGTAATGTGCAAACCTCAGCGTAGGCAGGATCGGAACTGAAGAATTTGCTGAAAGGTGGTTGATTCATGAACCTTCCCAAACCGTGAAAGGCTATTTAGACAGTGAATCAAGACTGTAGGGTCAGAAACGTTAGCTCCGGTTTACAGTGCAGTCAGTCACTAGAGGACCTGGCACAACACGGGCAAGAGGCCACTCACACGCGCTCCCCTGACCTTTGCAGCTTTCCCTAAGGACCCAGAGATTCAGCTGAGTGCCCCTCTGGAGGTTGGGAAGCCGGTCACAGCCACGTGCTTGGTGCCTGACGTTTACCCGTTAGAGAGGCTGGAGGTGGATTTGCGGAAGGGCGGCCATCTCTTGAAGAATCAGGAGTTCCTGGAGCCTGCTGAGAAGAAGTCCTTGGAGACCAAGGGTTTGGAAGTGACCTTCACTCCCACCCGTGAAGATATTGGGAAGGCCCTTGTTTGCCAAGCTCGATTAAACCTTCCCGAAATTGATGAGGGGCTCCAGCAGAGGGCGACTACAGAGATACTGCAAGTTCACGGTAAGTGCTGGTGTGACGTGGTCCAGTCTTCATGGGGGTTCAGTCTTGGGCACCCACAGAAATACTTTTAGCAGCTGAGTCACAAAGCAACTTGTTGCACTCCATTTCTATTCACTGAGAACATCTTATTTGTCAACAACGTATCTCAGGGGCAAGAGCACTGGATTTGGGTTGACAAGACCTGAGCTTGAATTCTGGCTCCAGTGACCATGTGAACTTGGGTCGCTCAATTCCTCTATTTCCTGGTCTATCCCAGGGAAATGACAATACCACCGGATGGGGTAGGAGGAAATGGGCTCAACTGGTACCATTTTTAGCCATGTGTGTAAACTCATACTATGCCCTGAAATATCAAGGTCTTACGAGTGAGCGCTTGCTCTGTGTGTGCGCGTGAGCACACGCCCGCACATGCACTGGGTGGGAGGGCGGAGATGAGCTTCGATCGCTCCACATTCCCGGGCACTGTCAGGGTTCTGAGGCCGCCTCCTGCTCCCAGAACCGTGTCGGAGGGGCCTCGTCGTTCTAGACGCAGAGGCGGCGCCCTGCTCTGGACACCGCGTTGAGACGGGGTGCTGTCGAGCAGAGCGTGTCTGAAAGAGAACGAAATGGAAAGGCTCATTAGGATTTTGAAAACCGTAGTCGATCGAGGCGCTAGTTTCCCCAGAGAATACGAAACGTGGAGAAGAGAGCGATCGTTACGTATTTGAAAGACAGTCCTTTGAAAGAGAGATTGAATTTAGTCTGCAATGGCGGACGGCTGAACTATGACTGCCACGTAGAAGCTCGGTACGAAGAGGGAGATTTCAGCTCAGTAGGGAGGCGATGTTCTGATCCTTAGAGCTGTCCAGAAGTCACACGGACAGCTTTGTGAGGTGGCGGCACGCCCAGCGTGTGGAAGGTGACTCAGGAGGCACCTGGGCAAGGGTACCAGATAGGACCCCGACCTCACCTGGGAGACTGAGCCACGTTCAGGGTCTTTCTTGCCAAACTTGCGGGTGCACAGAAGGCAGCCCGTGAGAGGAGCACATTGTCCCTGCTGCATCCAGGTGGTGCTCAGCAGTTGCTCAGACGTGCTCTGTCTTTTCAGTCGCTCCCAAGAACACCGTCATCTCCGTGAATCCCTCCACAAGGCTGCCAGAAGGCGGCTCCGTGACGATGACGTGCTCCAGCGAAGGCCTGCCAGCCCCGCAGATAACCTGGAGCAAGAAGTCAGAGGATGGGAGGCTCCAGCCCCTTTCTGCGAACGGAACGCTCACCTTAATTGCTATGAGGATGGAGGATTCTGGAATTTATGTGTGCGAGGGAGTTAATCTGGTTGGGGAAGACAGAAAAGAGGTGGAATTAATTGTGCAAGGTAAGGAGAACGTGAAAAAGGAAGGCACAAATGCTATCGCTGGGCCTCGGGCACTAACTAGCAAAGCGGTTTCGAAGCCAGAACTGCTCCCTGCAGTGTGACCGGCGGCCGATCTCGTCGCCGAGAGCTGCGGGCACCGTTCTGTATTCATCTAACGCTTTGCACAGTGGAGTGCCTGCCGCGTAGTGGGCGCTCAGTAAATGTAGGATGAATACACTATAAACGTGGGTGCCTCACATTTTTCATAAATGAAAACATGAGGCTTAAACTTGGATGGTTGGAAAAATAAGATTCAAACCCCCTGTCCATAAGTGAACGCGGGTGGGCGTCGGGTTAGCACGGTGGCAGGGCGCGGAGCACCAGGAAGAACGGTGCAGCGACAAGAGCAGGCACAGCCGCGCTGGACCACCCTACCCCATCCCGGGCTGCGTCCCATTTCAGGGGGACGCAAACACCTCACAGGGCAGGCAGGGCTGTTTTACACTTTGTGTCATGGGATCCTAAGAACTGCAAGTAAGCACGAAAGAGAACTGACCTTTCAGAGGGCTCTTCCTTACCCAGTGAAGTGCTCCCATAGGACCCACAGATCCGCGCGGTAATAGACGCGGCCCCTGTGGGGTGGGGGAGGGGAAACACCCATCTGAGGCTTGTTCACACACAGGAAGCGGTCCTGCTTCAGAGTTCCCCATTCTCACACCGGCGTAGGAGGACTTCGGAAGCTCTGGGCATGGCTCTGAACTGTCTCTTTCAGAATCTAATAGCCTAGCAGCTTATGTGGCTAACTTGAGCAAAGCCCTCTTTGGAGGATGCTACAATGCCAGGGCCAGACAAACCCGGCGGAGGGAAGTAACCTCTGGCACAGAAGAGACTGTTCAGATGTTGGGATTTCTTTCTTCCACCCCCAACCTGCTACTTACACGGACCGTGTTCGTGATTTTCCGTGGAGTCACAGCTGTCATTTTTGGAGTTGTCCAACTCTGCCCGTTTCCTTAGGGGAGCAGAGTGGAGATTTCGGTTTCCCTTTCTCCCTAGATGGTGGTGCGTGTGGCCAGCCAAAGAGCTTTCCCGGATATTGGAGTCTTAGGGGTTTGCCCTCCATCTCAGTTTCCAGCCCCTGAATCAATTGTGAAGTATTTTTGTTTTGCATCAAATGAAGTTTGGAGGTGGCTTGGATGCCGCTTCAGTGCCTAGACTTCGGCTTTGCTTTCTCAGTGTGACTGTCGATGGTATAGCTTTCTCTTGTTGGCACAAAACTCTCAGCACTGGTCCTTCTAATTAGAAGAAATCTTCTTGTAACTTTGTAGCATTTTCCAGCACCTCTTAGGGCTCATCCCCACAGGAGGGTGACCGGATTTTGTCCTTCAAGCAGGTGAAAAGCTGGGATCTTGCATCAGACCCACCTGGTTGCAAGCCTTAATTTTGTTAGTTGTAAGCTGGATCAAAGTTATTTCTGAGCTTAAACTTCCCCAAGGAGGAGGAGGTGGAGGAGAAGAACTAACAGTAACAGTTTGCAAAGTTGTTGTGAGGATTAAATGAGATACTATATAGAGAGTGGTTTACACAACGCCAATACACTGGAACCTCTTAAATTATTTGCGTTGTTATCCACTATGGCAGGGATTTGATAAACCATATTTGAGCAGAGACTGGCCACCCTCTGTCTTGACAAATTTTTACCCACATTTATTCTGTTCAATGAACGAATCAACAGACTATTGTGCGTTCATTCTTGCAAGATGTGGTCTCGTCCCTGATGGTCCCGACAGGGGAAGGGGTAGCTTTTTCTTGGCACAGGGTTCATGTAAAGGAAATCAGGGGAAGAAAAAAAAAGACCTTTTATTGGAATGTGTTGAAAGAAGAAAATCATCTTACCTTCCTTTGGTCCTGTCCTTTTTCCCTCCAGAAAAACCGTTCGCTGTTGAGATCTCCCCTGGACCCCAGGTGGCTGCTCAGATCGGTGACTCTGTCGTACTGACATGCGGTGTCACGGGCTGCGAGTCCCCCTCTATCTCCTGGAGAACCCAGATAGACAGCCCCCTGAACGGGCAGGTGAGGAGTGCGGGGGCCACGTCCACGCTGACCCTGAGCGCTGTCAGTTTCGAGAACGAACATTCTTACCTGTGCACCGTGACCTGTGGACGCAAGAAACAGGAGAAGGGAATTAAGGTGGACCTCTACTGTGAGTGGCTTTCAGAACTCTTTGCTGTTTGTTTTTTTCAATTCCATTGGAAGTAACATCATATAAGTCTGAGGGACAATGAGCTCTGTGTGTTTAGAAAGGGAACTCAGCATTGGGAATGGTTCCTAATTCTCAAAACCAGAATTTCCACCGCAACCTACCTGGCCTAGATCTTCGGTCCATGTTACCTACATACACAGCATCAGCCACCCTTATGTCTTGTCACCACCGCGCCCCGTCGTGCGCAGGAACACGCCAGGTGCCCGCTGCCTCCCGGCCCCTCTCTGTGTATTGTTCCAGGTGACAGCGAGCAGGGAGCGGGGGTCATCCCGATCACTGGGGCGGGGTGACAGCGGCTCCGGATCGGAACTCGGGCTGAGCCCCGAGCCCGCTGTTTTGAAGGCATATTTGGAAAGCCAATGGGCAGGATGGGGGAAACGAGGCGACCAGGAGCAGGAGAGAGCCAGAAAGGAAGACAGGGAGACGGGGAGTCAGAGCAGGCGGCCAGGGGCCGCCGCCCAGGGCACAGGCAGAGGCGGCCGGCAGCCCCGGGCGCTCGTGCGGACTGAACGGCACGCGCACGCGGCGCCGTTGCCTGCGGTTCCACCACCTCACTAAGAACCCTTCGCAGCTGGGACCTCCGGGAATGCAGCATCGCGGGGGTTCCTCAGTTGTCAGGAATGAGGGACGAAATACGCAAAGTGGCCCTGCCTTGCCTAATGCAGCAGAATCCAAGAGAACCCGCTGTAGAGATTTGCTCCCGGAAAACTTGCCTAAACTTGCGTCCCCCTCAGGATTTGTCGGAAACAAGTTAGAGTCTGTCAAGGGTGGATTTGACCGTGTTTTCCTACTACCCAGAGTCCAGGATCTGCTGATGTAGGCACATTTCCAACAGAAATGAGAACCAGCAGGGAAGTCTCATTGCAATATGTAAATATTTGAGGATATATCACTTCAACAACACTTTACTTATGGGGAAAAAATTTTAGCATTCTTTTTGCTCTGGATAAATATTTCAGTCTTGTTTCTATTGCTTTGTATAAGATCTCGTATAAATATTATTCCGAACCCAAACTTCTTACAGTTTTTTTCTTAACTAACCAATATTGTCTGAGAAATATTTAAAGCTCGCTGCCTAAACGTGGCCGTTGGCAATGTCCACGTCGAGGATGGCCCCGAGGGTCTTCGGCCATACCCGGGAGCCTGCCGGGCTCAGTAAAACCAAGTCTGAGCTCTGAGCACAGAGAAACATGAGTTCTTATCTCAACTCAGCGACTTCCTAGATACACGACCTAATGGAAGTTTCTTAGCCTCTACAAGTTTTGTGAGTTCTCCTCACCATAAAGCAAGTTCTCGCTAAGCTTCCTAGCGGTAAAATTAATCACACAATAGCCATGTGATCAGCCTGTTTTGAAGACTGAGATAAGTTAAGGGAGTAGCACACAGTAATGCGTCACGGCAAATATTGAAAACATTTAAAATATGTGGTTACTAAATAAGATGGTGGAAACCCACGTGTCCTTCGAAAAGTCCATCCCTGGCTGTCCAGCAACATTACATCACGGAGAAGGGGGGAAAAAAAGGATATTTTTTACTTGATTATTTCATTTACTATTGTTTTGTCTCCAGTGTTACATATATTTACTATCATACATATTTACACTTTGTTATGTATATATTGGTGATCCGTCTATCCCAAGGGATTTAACACTCTCTTTGAGGCCTTGGCACTTCGTCGAGATTGGTTCTGTTTCTCTGCCGAATGCCATGTACAGGGATCCCTTTTGCTTGATGCCCACAGCGTTCCCTAGAGACCCGGAGATTGCCATGAGCGGTGGATTGGTGAGCGGGCAGCCGGTCACCGTGAGCTGCAAGGTGCCTGACGTGTACCCTCTGGACCGGCTGCAGATTCAGCTACTGAAGGGCGAGCATGTAATGGAGAGGAGAAACTTTCTGGAGGACATGGAGAAGAAATCCCTAGAGACCCGGAGTTTGGAAACGACCTTCATCCCCACCACTGAAGACACTGGCACAGTGCTTGTTTGTCAGGCTGAGTTACAAATTGATGAGATGGATTTTGAACCCAAACAAAGGCAGAGCACACAGACGCTCAGTGTTAACAGTAAGTACAATGCATCCACCACTTAGCAGGGATTTCCTTTTTTTTTAAATTTTTTAATTGTTATTGGTTATGCTGTGACAGTTGATCCTACTTTGTCCCTCTTTCTCTACTTCCACCCAGCCCCTCCCTCGTCCGTCCCCCATCAAGCCCCACACTGTGGTCTGCATCCAAGCGCTGCGCAGGAACGTTCCGTGGCTAATCCCTTCACCGTCTTCCTTTACCGTGTTGGCCAGGCAATAGTTAACATGAGGTTACGAGCGAAAACCTCTGTAAAAATCAAAGCCGAAAAGAAATTCCAAAATAATGATTATCATAACAAACCACCCTCCAGCACTCCGAACCGTAACCATTTATTAGCCTACAATCCTGCGAGCTGGCAATGGTGGACAGGGTTGTCTCCTCAGGGCGACAGGCGAAGAACTCACGCACGCAAGCCGGTTGGCGGGTCGGGGGTGCGGGGAGCGGCCAGTCCCAGATGGCCTCGCTCAGTGCCCGGGGCCTGTTCTCCAGTGTCTGGGCCCCCCTTTCTCCCTGTGCTGTCTCAGCCTCAAGGACAGTGGCCTGCGTTTAGTCACCAGAGTGCAGAGCTTCAAGAGGGTGACAATGAAAGCTGCCCCTTAAGGCTTGGGCTCGGAAGTCCCACAGTGTCACCTCCCCCACCTTATGTTGGGCACAGCGAGTCACAGGGCAGCCTGGATTCAAGGGGCAGAAACACAGACTCTACCTTTTCACAGGCGATTCCCATAATGTGTGGCCATGTGTAATGCACCATCCATGCCAATGTGCACTGTCTCCAAGCATCCGCTGTTGGGTAGCAAGCGCTTCTACGGAACTTAATTCCACTGGAAAACATCGATATGTGTCCATTTTTTCTGTCTATGACTCTGTGTCTGCTAAAGTAAAGGGGGACCGAACTTCCTTCCGTAAAGTTATCAAGGTTTATAAACTATTCTAATCCATGGACTGCATAGCCTGGTTTTGCAACATTATTAAAACTCTGTGGAACTCAGGGCATAAGGGGCCGAGCTAACAAGTGTCCCTACCTTTTCAGTTGCCCCCAGGAATATGTCCGTCTTGGTCAGCCCCTCCTCCACCCTGGAGGAAGGTCGTTCTGTGCACATGACCTGCTCTGGCGACGGCCTTCCGGCTCCAAAAATCCGGTGGAGCAGGCAGCTACCCAACGGGAGTCTGCAGTTCCTCTCTGAGAATACGACCCTCACCTTGACCTCTACAAAAAGGGGAGATTCCGGCATTTATGTGTGTGAAGGGAGTAACCAGGCTGGAACAAGCAGAAAAGAAGTTAAGTTACTTATCCAAGGTGAGCAGGATGTGATTAATGAGTGTATTGCTGGTATTATTTTGGTTGTGTTACTGCTTTTGTACAAAGTCCAAAACTTTTTTTTAAAAAATTGTAAATTACAGTTGACACACAATATTATATTAGTTTCGGGTGTATAACACTATAATTAGATATTTATAAAAGTTACAAGGGGATCACACCAATAAAATCTAGCACCCATCTGACACCGCATAGAATTAATACGCCGTTACTGACTGTGCTCTCTACGCTGTCCTTCACATCCCCATGGCTATTCTATAATTACCCGTCTGTGCTCCTAAACCCCTTCCCCTTTTTCACCCAGTCCCCAACCACCCTCCCATCTGGCAACCATCAAAATGTTCTCTGTACCTGTGAGTCTGTATCTGTTCTGCTGGTTCATTTATTATGTTTCATTTTTTAAAAATTCTACATATAAGTGAAATCACATGGCATTAGTCTTTCTCTGACGTATCACTCAGCACAGTGCGCTCCAGGTCCATCCGTGTTGCTGCGGACAGCGAGGTTGCGTTCTTTTTTGTGGCTGAGCCACATTTCATTCCATATGTGTGCCACTTCCTCTTTACCCACGCTGCTGCTGATGGACACCTGGGCTGCGTCCATACCCTGGTCATTGTAAATAATGTTTCAAGGAACATATGGATGTATGTGTCTTTTCAATTTAGTGTTGTGGGTTTCTTTGGATAAGTACCCAGAAGTGGAGTTGCTAGGCCCTTCTTTGTCTCTCGTTATAGCCTTTGTTTTAAATTCGATTTTTGTCCAGTGCAAGTACTGCTGCCCCAGCTTTTTGTTTGTTTCCATTTCCATGAAATACCTTTTTCCATCCCATTACTTGCAGTCTGTGTGTGTCTTTCAACCTGAGGCGAGTCTCTTATAGACAGCATAGGTAAGGGTCTTGTTTTGTTGTTCATTCAGTCACCTTGTGTCTTGTACATGGAGCATTTAAGCCATGTGTATTTAAAGTAATTGTTGACAGAAAAGTATTTATTGCCATTTTATTATTCATATTTTTGATCTTTTCTTTTTTCCTTCTTCTTAAAGAAGACCTTTCAACATTTCTTGTGGTACTGGTTTGGTCCTTTCGCGTCTTCTCGTCTGGGAAGCTCTTTATCTGCTCTTCCATTCTAAATGAGAGCTTTGCTGGGTAGAACAATCTTGGTTGTAGGTCTTTTCATCGCTTTGAATATTTAATGCCAGTCCCTTCTGGCCTAGCAAAGTGTCTGTTGGGAAATCAGCTGACAGCCTCTGAGAGCTCCCTTGTAGGTAACTAACTGCTAAGAATCCAAAAAAAAAAAAAAAAGAGTATTAGCACTCTCTGGGACAACTTCAAGTGTGCCAGCATACATAGGGGTACCAGAAGGAGAAGAGAGAGAGCACGAAATTGAAAATCTATTTGAAAAAATAATGACAGAAAACTTCCCTAACCTGGTTAAGGAGACAGATTTAAAAGTCTAGAAGTGTAGACAGTCCCAAAGAAGACAATCCCAAGGTCCTCTGTGGAGACAAAATTTTTACTAAAAAAAAATGCGTTGAGAGTTTTGAAGAGCTCGTGAGGTTTCCTATGCACAGGAAGTGCCTGGAATAGTACTGCTTTCTCCTGACCGCTGCCAAGGTTCTTATCCTAAAACGTTTCCAGCCTCGAGTGGACAGCAGGCTCCAGGAACTGTGCCAGATGTCCCAGTTACGCGGAGGAGACAGTGATGTGGTGTTGAAATAAAGCTAAGAAGAGGTATATATGTATTTGAAAATGACTTAGGATTAAAGCCACCATATCTGGCGGAATTGGACGCACAGTGGTAATCTCACACGGTGCCTGCCCGTGTTTGCTCAGGAGCCTGAGAGGCACTTAAACCTTTTGTAAATGCGGAGACTTAGAGCAGAAATGACTGCATCCTCTGGTTCTGTTTGGTGGCATAGAAACACTAGAGCGGCTCAAGCTGCCAGATCCAGAGTCGCCCTCCAGGTGGAGAGCCCAGACTGAGGACGAAAACAATCCCTCGTTGACAGGTTGAAGTCATAGGCAATTTTAGGCAAAACCATGCAGTGATCAGTCTGGAGTTTCCCCTCACACTTCCCCTTTCAAGGGTCAAGGCCGTTTTCTTCACTGGGGCTCTCCTGTTCCTTGGTATTGTTTCCTCTCTTACTCCTAAGTGTTATTTCCATTAAGGCATCAGTGACTTTCTTGTTGCTACCTGGTCTCAAAGATAATTTGTGTTTTAAGGGGAGCTCTTTAGAAGGGCAGTGCACGACCTTTTAAAGGAAGGAAGCCTTTAGGATGGATATTACGATACTGTCACTCTGGTGGATGAGAGATTCTCAAGTCACGTTAGAAAATAGATAAACATAAGGGGTATCTCAGCTATGAAACGGTGATAGAGTGTCTCCCTCCATGGGTTATGTCCTCTTAGGGACGCTGTGCGCCAGGTATTCAGTCCCACGGTAGCACGTAGTAGAGGGTGGCGGTGGTTGCTAGGAGCAGGAAGAGAGCCGTCTCAGCACAGCTGAGTTTCGCGATCTGAGACAATCCAGCCCATAAAGGCCTTTGTCCTCCGAGAAGAATTCCTTTTCACATGATCTTTTGGCTCGGCTGGGAAAAGGATTATCGTAGGAGACACGCAGGGAGCATAGGAAATGTCTTCTTTTATTAAAAATATGATCATTTTACAACAAAGTAGTCAATGCTGGACATCTTTATGCACCCTTCTATACATTTAATGCGAACCGTAACCACGAAGAGCTCCTCGATATCTGCTGTCGCTGCTATTAGATCGCTAAGGAATTGGTTTACATTTCACCCAATCAGAGGTGCCTTCCAAATTCTCTTTACAGTCACTCCACAAGACATGCAGCTTAGAGCTTCTCCTTCTGAGAGTGTCAAGGAAGGAGACACTGTCACTATCTCCTGTACATGTGGAAATTATCCCCAAATGTGGATAATCCTGAAGAAAAAAGCGGAGACAGGAGACACCGTGCTAAAGTCTGTAGAAGGTGCCTATACCATCCACAAGGCCCAGCTAGAGGATGCGGGAGTCTACGAATGCGAATCTAAAAATGAGCTCGGCTTGCAGTCAAGAAGTATAACACTTGATGTTAAAGGTTAGCGTTGGGGTTTTGTTTCTGGTTTTCATAATTTTTAATAATAGGTCAGAATTTTGGTGGACTGGGAAGAATTTCTAGGATTAGATGAACGAGTTGGGGAAAAAAGGAGCTGAGTTCCACGACTGTGGTTATTTCTTAATGTTTCTTAAACTACCACCGCCCAGCTGGTCTAACCTGCGGAGTCCGGCCAGCAAGGTGTCATTAATCACTGGTGAGTGCAGAGTTCCCATCTGCTCTTGGCAAAGTTGACAATTCATCATTGGTCTCCGAGGCCTTGTGTTGCCTAAGTGTTTCAACATATTTTTGAAAACTTTCCCTGTGGGTTATAAGAAAACTAAAGAAGTAGGCTTAGCACATGGAAAAAGGAGGGTCCCTTCCAGGCCCGTTTCCTGCCTAGGAGGAGAGAACCCCGCTCTCTGAACACGGAGTAACTGCGTATTCTCTGGGGTGGCGCTTTTCAGGACGACATTTGGGAGTGGCTGCCTCCGTGTAGAACAGAAGAAGGGTCTCTAGATGACAGAATGGCCTCTTTAGAAACCCCACCCCCTTTTTTCATTCTACCCTAATCTGATGCGGGAGCGGGGCCGGGGGGCAATGCTCTCAGCAGAGAAACCTGAGGGTCACGAACCCCTCTGTGAAGGACAACAGTAAAACCCGCGTCTCCTAACCAGCCTCCCACTCCCCGCGCGCTCATGGGCTCCCAGCGCGGGCGGGACACCCGGCTCGGAGTGCAGGGGGCAGCAGACAAAGGCGGCTCCCTTCGCAGCCCCTGGTGCTGGGCCGTCAGAGTTAGCGGCCCCTCGTCAGTGTAGAGAGAGTCTGAACCCAGGTCAGAAAGCAGGTACCGTTTCCCCATCTGGCCAAAATTGTTGAGACCGCAATTTTGCCTTGCCTTATGTTTTCTGCCTTCCCAGTACCTCCTTGAAACACGACACTATCACTACGTCCACCTAGAAATGGTAAAGAAGGGGGCAATGTCACGATTACATGTAAAACTCGCAGTCAGCGCCTGCAGCGGTTGTCCTGAAAAGAGCTGCTCTGGCCAATGAAGTGACTCCGTGTTCAGACAATGGGACCTTGACCTTGGGTCAGGGCTCTCGGCATGACGTGGGGGTGTCTGGTGTCAGCGTGGGTGACGAGCCTGCACGGAGCGAGGTCTCAGTTAGGAGTAGGCTGGAAAGCATGCGTCCCTCCTTCCTTGAATCCCCGATGCCTCCAGCCGCCTTTGATGAAGTGGAGCCCCCGGAAACCGGACGCCTAACGTTTTTGTAATTCTGTTTATAGCTAACAATTCTCTGTACGGACATATCAAATCTTCTCCACTATCTAACTCTTTCTCTCACACATTGTTGTCTTGTCTAACTGCTTTATTAAGTTAGTAACTTATATATTTGCCATGTTCACTTATAACTCCAAGCATATTGGGCACTCAGCTGGAAATTCAGGCCCCCAGACTAAATACAGTTTAAAATAACTACAAATAAATGGAGACAAGACTCTGATATTTTACCTGGGTAGCTTGAACTACTTTTCCTTGGTACTTAGCTGAGTTTTAAAATTCGCTTTGTTTGGTTTTGACTTGAATGTAGTCCAACGACAGACATAGTTGTGAGACTTTGGGATGTTCATTGTTTATACAGCGATTAGAAATTTGTATTTGAATGTTGCTCTGGGGATCCACTCAGCAGCACATGTGCTTTACTGCAGATGCCCAAGGGGACCACTGAAGGCAAAAGATAATATTTATTTAATTTAAAGAAAACAATAGGGGCAGAAATACACCGCCCCCGGGTCCTCGACACGACTGCCTAACCACGGCTGTGACAGAGGACATGCCACTCAGACCCAGCCCCTCCCCTTTGACTCCTGAGTTCCCCTCCGGCAAAGGAAAGCAGGAAAAAATGAGATGATTATCGTTATGTTTAGGGTGAAGGGCTTTTAACGTCAACAATCCGAAAAACTGACTTCCCAACGTGACCCCGGTGGGCGGCCTCCCATAGGGAGAATCTTGCAGAGGGAAGCTAGTGAGCGCCCAAGTCAGGCACCCACTCCTCCCAGGACGGAGAAAACACATATGCCGCCTGAAGACACGTAGCGCTTGACAGGTCACACAAACATAAGTAGGAGCAGAGACGGGTCCCCAGCAAATGCCTTGCTGTTTTCTTCAGCTGGTTTTAGGAAGTTAAGATATCAAATACTGTGGTAGCTGCCAGAGGATGTTTAGTAGAGTAGAAAGAGTACTAACAGTAGTTTTTGCATATTATTCCCCTCTGCACCCAACTTAAAGCAAATGACAAAAACAGGATGCAGAAAGAAAAAATATATAGCATTCTTAAAATATGTATCTGTTGGGTGCCAGCCGCTCCAAGCAGTGAGCCAGGCACTTGCGCTTCATTGGCGGACCAAACACAAAATGGGCAACATACAGTCTGTAGGAAGAAACCAGATTTAATAGACAATCATACAAGCAAATGTTTAATTGCATGCTGTGATAAAAGCTGTTGAGGGACAGCGGGGTGTCCCTTGATAAAAGGTCAAAAGGATATCTGGGCTCCTGATTTAGGCTGGGGCCGATGTGGGTCAGAGAAGGACTCTTAGAGTAAGTAACATTCATGCTAAAATAAGATACTATCCAACAACGTCAGTTTATCGAGAGATGATATAAATGGTGAAGAGGAATAACACATAGTGAGAAGGCCTGGGGAAGAGTCCTTTGCTTACTGTCGCACAGACTGGGGTTGACTCTATGATTACACTCTAGATGTCACAAGGATTCTGTTGGACAACTGTCTCGTTCAGGCAATTCGTGGCGATCAGAGTCCTCGTTCTTCAGTAAACGTTCATGCTTCCCAAGGCACATGCACCTCTCTGACGCTGGCTCTCGTAAATGAGCTCTAAAACACCGCGCCCCTCCTTCCGTTCCACAAGTGAACCTGAGTCTGCTGGGCTCCGGGCGGGTGGAAGTCTGCACGCCCTCCCGACCCGGCGTGGCCCGGCCCCTGGCCCCTGGTCGTGGGGTGGTCCCGGGGAATGTGCCTTTGGGCTCCTTTCACTGCTTTGTTTCACTTCTCTGTCGAGGATGAGTTGTACTGTGAAAATGTGCAAATATTAGCGGTAAACAGTTTCTTTGTGTGCCGGGCATTGATCGCACTGTTTCGTTGTTTTCCAGAAAGAGAAAGCAACAAGGACTACTTTTCTCCCGGGCTTCTCATGCTGTATTGCGCCTCCTCCCTGCTCCTCCCTGCCATTGGCATGATCGTTTACTTCGCCAGGAGAGCCAACATGAAGGGCTCCTACAGCCTTGTGGACGCACAGAAATCAAAAGTGTAGCAAGTGCTCGGAATATTCCCCCGGAGACACTATGTATCAGTCCAAATTCTTCCTACCATTCCACGAGCAAAACTGCGCACGGACGGCCCGGAATTCCAGGGATGTGGTGGGAACTCTTACAAAGGAGCAGCTGCCTATGCTTCTGGCTGTGAGCAAGGCGCCCGCGGGAAACTTTCTGCCGGGAAACGGGCACTCCCATGGAGACGCGGTGACTGCAGTAGGCCCCTGATGTGTACATACAGTCACGTGACCTGTACATTTGTGAAATAAAACTACGCCATAGCAGGATTGCTGGGAATTGCAGCATCAGTCATGAGAGCTCTAAATAATTAAACAGTGTTGCCTGGACTGATGGTTCTAACGTAATGCCTCTTAGAAAAATTTAACGTTAATACTGACTGGCCAGTTACCTACGTCTCATCTTTTTATATTTCGTTTCCTGTAACGGAACTTGATTCCTATGAAGCTCATGGACAACAACGTCGTGTTGGTAAAGACGCCAGGGTTTTCTATTTTTAGAGGCAAATGACGAACCAAGAGGGCGCTGGGCTGACTTTCAGGTACGAGACGCTGGGGTCTGTGATGGACCGGCTGACTGGGTTTCTCTGGACGGTACTGCCGCGGTACGGAGCCGTGGGACGGTGTTGTTTGGTCATCACACTCTTGTGCAACTTTCCCGACGCGGCCTAATAACGCCACTCCTTGAAATCTTCTTTTGTAAATGTTTAGTCTTTTTGTATAGTAAAGCGATCACTGCTGGACTTGGAAGAGTTGTGTTTATTTATTATTGACTGCTTCCTTTCATCGCCTGGTAGCTCTTTTTGAAATCCCAGGTCCCCAGGAGGGAGAGTGCAAACCCACAGAAATAGTAAGTGATGCCCGAAGTGTAGACCTCAGGGTGCTTCGATCAGAACCACCGTGGGAACCCGATAAAAAGTTAGATTTCTCAGTGCCACCTGAACCCACTGAATCGAAATACCTGGTTTTGTGTCCCTAGAGTCTGCAATTTAAAGAATTTAAAATGTAGTATATATGAAGGCGTGAACCCAGATAAGCACGTGTATGTTAACAGGCAATTCATGGACACCCGGTACAAACCACTAAGACTGAAAGCCAGAACGTTAATGTCCCTCAGAGCCTCTGTGTTCCACTCACAACTCTCGCACTGAGCGGGAACCGGTATCTTGAGTTGCGTACTAGGCATTTCCTTGCTCCCTTTGGAGATTCTATAACTTTACAGGTAGCCCTAAGTAAAACATTATTAAGTTTTTCCAGGTTTTGAATTTTACATAAGTATAGTCAAACAGTAAATTGGCCTGTGGCTTCATTCTTTCAGTCAAAATTACGTTTCTGCGTAATTCACCCATGTTGTTGTACATAGCTATAGGTCATTCATTTTGTGTTAGTCTATAGTATTTATTACTCTGTAATACAATATAGTATTATAAGATATTGCCACAATTTATTTATCTCTCCTACTGTTGATGAATATTTGGGCTGTTTCCAGCTTTTACTATTATGAGCAATGCTTCTATGAACATTATTTTACATGGTTCTGGCTAATATTGACTGAAATTAAAAAAACTGCTTGCAAAAAAGTACATACTGTATGATTTAATTTATATATAGTTCAAAGCATGAAAAAAACCCAGAACAAAACAAAAAACACCTGGTGTTAAAGTCGGAATAATCGGTTGCTTCTGGGGCGGTAGAGGCCATGAAGGAGCGCTCTAGGACTTTCCAGGGTTTCTGTTCTTGTCGTGTTGGCTTGATCTGGGTGGTGGTCATGTTAGTAAAACTTACATGAAAAAAAGAAGATTCTTGAAAATCAAAGACCTAGAGAGAAGAAGGGCATCGGGTGCAGGCCCTGGGAAGAGAGAGGAGGAACAGGCGACCTTGCCCATCCTACCTGCTCCCCAGGTGTCATGTGTCCTGGGGGAAGAGGAAAAGTCCTTTCAGAAACTAGAGCCGGACACTCTGCCTCCAGAAGTGCAGTGACGCGTGGGGTCAGAAATGGGGGATCCTTCCACCCTAGAGACAGAAAGGTCCCTGCCTCCTCCCTTGACCTCAGTTCCAGGACCTTTGCAGGGAGGAGCAGAGTGAGGGCGAAGGTGGGCAAAGGGGGCCGAGCACACGTCGCTCGGGTGGCAGCTGCCGCCCCCTGGGGAGGAAGGGGCTCTGCTATCTGGCTCTGCTGGTCTCGGACGTGGGCACGGCTTGTGCTGGACGAGACTGTCACCTTTTTCTGGCTGTCTGGTGTGACAGCGAGGGCACCCCTCAAGCAGACACGCTTCGTAGTGCCTATAAAGCTAGAAACGCAAAAAAACTCATTCACTCACTATTCCCGGGGGGAGGAAACAAGCGGTTGACTTGGGGAGATTCATGAGAAGCACTTTCAGGATGTGAGTGAACTTTCATTTCCCTCAGAGTGTGCTTCCTAGTATCATTTTCTTAGAAATGGGTTCAAACCTTGTGCAGACGTCTGGTGGTATCTGTTCTCAGCTGCCAGAACTTTTTTTTTTTTTTTTTTTTTTGGTATTTATGAGATGGGCAAGTTTGCTGTCTCCTACTCTGATACTGTCGCCGTCAAACCAAGACTCATAAACAGGTTGGAAAAAATTCATGACGGTCCCCCTGTTGCAACCATTGCCATGATCTGTTCTGCTCTGGGTAAATGAGGTAGGAAAAATATCAAAGAGAACTCAAGACTGTTTACAAATACAGGAGAGCTGTACCCACCGACCAAAACTTCTTGACGAGTATGGATTTAAATAACGGCCTAACACAGAGAATTCTTCTTCTTCTTCCTCCTTTTTTTAAAAAAATCTTCTTTCCATATCGAATCCCCAGAACCACCTCTTCTGCTCTGCTAATTACAGATTAGGGGAAAATATTAGTTCCAGTTGAAGTGCCCATTATAGTTACTGGGGAAGGTAACATTTGGGTTCAATCACCTTGGCCATTAAAGAGTTTCCGTTTTCTTGTACTTAAAATGCAGGTCCTACCAGTAAACTTCAAGGTCTCTCCTAGCTCTCAAGCACAGTGGTTCTTTGAAAATTTATATATGCCTTAAGTAAATTTCTTTCACTTATTTTAGAGACTCTCTCTTTGTATTTAGCAAAATGAAGGAATTAGGAGTCTTTTTTATCCCTTGCTGATCAACTTTAACAGAGTTTGAGAAACAAATTAAACATTTAAGTTAATTCTAATACTAGGAAGTAGTTTCCACAAGGATTTCTTAACAGCCACGCTCCCCTGCCGAGAAGAAAGGGACATGGCCTATGTCTTTCGAAATGCCTTTTATTTTGGCTGTTCTGACAGGGAACATTTCACTTCTTAGAAACAGTGCATGCAGTGGCTTTTCAGATTTTGTTACTATTGGAGAACATCGTTTCTCTCAAAAGAGACTAATCTGGAAGCTTGCTTGAGGAAAGCACCTGAACTGAATGGAATCAAGTGTCTGGGCTTTTAGTGAAGGACAATGTTAGTTAGACATAGAATGTCATTGTTTTTAGTTCTTTCTTCACTGGAAGGATCCTGAAGGCATTGTGAAGAAGAAAAAAAAGAGTTGATCCCGTGATTGAAAAAGCAATGTTTCGGTCTTGTAAAAAAAAAAAAAAAAAAAAAAAAGAATAACAAAATAAACTAACGAACAAAATAGAAACAGACTTATAGACTTACAGACTTACAGACACATAGAACAGACTGACAGCTGTCAGAGGGCCCAGGGGAGGGGTGGGAGGCTGGGTGAAAAAAATGAAGGGATTAAGCAACAACAATAGAAAACCTCCCCGGCAACAGTGTGGTGATTCCCGGAGGGAAAGGGGGTGGGGGAGGTAGAAGGGGGATCACGCGGGAGTAAATGGTGCCAGAAGGAGACTTGATCTGGGGTGGTGAACACACAATATCGTATACAGGTGATGCCTTATAGAATTGTACACCTGAAACCTATATAATGTTATTAACCAATGTCACCCCAATAAATTCAATAAAAAAAGAATAAGGCCACACTGACTTTGAGGGGCAAAGAGAACCGTGAATTACTCCTAAATTAAACTGTATTGTTAAGACCTTTAACTAACTTGCTTAAATGAAGGTTTCAGTCTGCGTAAAGGGTATTGAAAATCACCGCTGTAATTAAGGATGCCGTTACTATCTTTCTTTAATCCAATTTGCATGCAATTAAAATTCGTTCAGTTTCCCAGACACTGAGTGCTATCATGCTGAAAACCCAGCAAGCGATACTAAACAGAGGAGGTTAAATGTGTGATGGAGATGATCGTTACTACCCTGGCTTGAGGTCCTATGCGGTATTTAGGGCCTCGTGAGTTAGGAACTCACGAGGCCCTGCTTCTCCCTCTTGGTTGGAGTTCCCCTGCCTCAGGCAGCCTCGTCACTTCCCAGCCCCCTCGGAATGTTACACGCTGGCTACCCTCCGGCCAGTCGAGCGTCCTGAACGTGCGCCAAACCCTCCTCGTCAGCAGGCTCCCGCGGGGCGCTCCTGGAAATGAAGGCCAGGTCCATCGACTGAACGGGCCTCTTGGCAGGACCGGAGACTCCAACATGTTAGTAAATAACCCCAGCGATTCTGGTGTCTGTGTCGGGAAACATTGCTCTAGTTTTACCAGAACAACGAGGCTGGAATTTTGGGGAAGATTTCTCTGGTCTGCACCCATCTCTCCACCTTTTCTGGGACCTTGGCCTACCGTACAAACACTTTTTCCTGCCTTCAACCTCCGACCTCTACTAGCTCCTGTAAGAGTCTAATCTCTTCCATCATGGAATAAAAAAGAACAGACACAATTTTTTCTTAATCCAGTGCTCCAGCCGCATTTCCCGTTTCTTTTCACAGTGGGATTCTAGAAGCGATAACGGCGGGGTGGGCTGCCTCTCCGTCGCTGCGCGGCAGACCCCTGTGCGGCAGACCCCTGTGCAGCTTCTGCACCCGCTCCCCCGAAGTCAGCGACGATCTCCGCGGGGGTCGGGCTCGTCCCAGGCCTCCCCTACTCACCAGCCCCTTGTCTGTGGAGCCGGAGAGAACCCAGGTGAGAAAGAAAGAATCACCCTCTGTTTTCAATTTCAAGCCAGGTTTATTGGAATCCTTAGGAAGACCACGGTTTTAGGAGGCAGACTATGGAGAGAAAGTAAAGCACTTTTCTACGTTCCCCCAAGTCCCCGGACATAGCAAGAGCTAGAGATCTGATGAGGCTGGGTAAGCCTCTAACTCATGGATGGACTGGACGTTGTTCTTGGGCTGAGAGAGGAGCCGAGAAAGAGAAAGAAATGGCGAGATATTAGGCACCAAGGTCCTTGCCGCTCTCCGCCCGGGGGCCGAATAATCTGGGAGGAACACTTCAGAAGAAGCTCCATAGAGGAGGCGCTGCTGGAGCCGAGCCCCGAGCATCTGGATAAGACGTAGACAAGTCGCTGGGAGGAAGGGTGGGGACGTGCGGAGGGAAGGGGACAGGGTGAGCTGCTGTGGAGGGAACAAAGGCCTAGACTTCTACGTGGAGAAGAGTAAATGGGCCCATTTGGCAGGAACACGGGGGCGTGTGAAAGCGCAGCTAGAACTAAGGTTGGAAAAGGTCATGGAGACAAAGCGTGGGCGGCCCCGCACGCGGCCGTGGGGTCTGGGCTCTGCTCAGGGGTCCGGGTCACTGAACGGGGCCGATGGGACCGGGGCAGTTCTTAAGGACGTTGATGTTTCCGGAGTGCCCGCTATTTCCTGGCTAGGCCTCCATCCTCTGACTACTCTCAAGATCGTCTTCCCACCTTCCTGCCTTTAGCGGTCACTGGAATTTTGTTAGTTAGTCCCACGGCCGCCGCATGAGTGAGAAGGAGGGGAATCGCCTTTCTCAGGCTCGGCAAGGGTGAAACAGAATATTATTGAGCAATGAAAATAACATTTGCAAAAAAATATTATTTAGCCAGTGAAATGACATGTTCAAAATATATTTATTGGCATGAGGAAGTGCTTATGTTCCACTGATGAAATAATGAAATAATAGATTAATAAAAGCAGAATAAACTTTGTATGTACAATTTGAAAGCATCGTAAAAATCTGAATGTTGTGTGTCTATATGCATGTATGTATATAGAGAGGAAAAGAAAGTGTTAACATTGATGGCGGTATTATAGGTGTTCTTATATCCTTATTTGTGCCCTTCTCCTTCTCCCAAGTTTAAATGTAATACAATTATAGTCAGAAAAGTTATTTGCTAGTGTGTTAACCTTGGCAAGTATATCTTCAAACAGCAACCAAGTGAAGAGAGCACCCTACCTGAACCAGATACTTGGAATTCTCAAAGGGCTATAAATAACCATCCAGGGCTTTAAGATCCAGACGTGGGGTGAGGCGGTCACTTCAGCTTTCTGAGCATTTGCATGTTTGCCCTCAAGAGGCTAAAGAGGAGAGGAAAGTGCTTGAACAATCTCTCAGCGCTAAGCCCCCTCTGGAATTTCCAAATAAGGCCCTGGGGGAGAGAAGATGCCGGGAGACTCTGTGCTCCGTCACCCCACACTCCCAGGAGGCTCGGAGCCAGGAAGGTGCTGAGGCGGCCACAGCGCGGTGAGACACGAGGCCTCCAGCCCCGGCTCCAGCCGCCCGGCTGAGCACCGGCGCCCCGTGCAAATGCCGACGCGATGCCTCCAGAATCACCCGCTCAGTCTTTTCCAATCTTGCATAGTTTACCTCTGTGGGCACCAAATACTTAAGCATATTATTATTTTTAAATTACTGTATTTGAGCAACTGGATTGGCTCATTCATTTGATTTGCTCAGAAATTTGCAGCCAAGCAGCTCTGGGATTTGGTCTATGCCTTGGGCCTCGTTACCTTTTTCTCCTGTCTGTCTCGTGCAGGTGCACCTTGCTCACCACAGCCTGCGTTTGGGCCCCTCCTTGGGCCGTGCAGAGGGAAGCCCCGCCCCTCCAGGATGGGTCTGGGTTAGGGGAGCCCTGCTTTACCAAACCCTCCAAACTGTGCAGGAGACTTTAAGAGCCCTTAGAAAGTAGTGCTGCTGCTGTGCTAGGAAGAGGAAGGAGAAACACGGCTGCCAGCAGCAGAAACCCTGGAGACCATTCCTTTTATTGTTGCCTTGGGAAGAAAGACTATGTCCTGAGGGCCTAAGAAGAAGGGCAGCATAAGCCAGCCCGTTTCTTTTTCCTCAGTAGAAGAGGCTGGGGGCAACGTTAGCCGAGAGCGCAGGCGAGGAAGGGCCTGGGAAGTTTTCTGTCGCAGCGGTCCCAGGGCCTGGTGATGTCTGTTTTTCAGGCGAACCGAAGTGGGGGAGCCAATCTCTTTGATGCGTCTGGCTCATTTTTAATGGGGCGTGATAAAAAGAACTGATAGTTAATACGTATTGAGAACTTACTATCTGTCCTGGATTTAGTGCTCTGCACAGATTGTTTCACTTAACTCTTATCACAAGCCAGCTAAGCACTGTTGTCGGACCAACAGGGAAACTCAGCTAGTGTGGTTCAGCCGTTTTCCCAGGGCCAGTGACAGAGGGCCCCGCAGCTGGCCACGGCGTGTCTGTTTCCAGACCCCACGCTGCTACTCTCTACGCCATATTGCCCTTAACTCACGCACGCGAAATAGACTTCTACAGGCTCAGATGTCTTTGAAGGACAGATGGAAGTAATCTTAAAAAAGAAATTTATCTTTGGTCTTCAGTTTGTTATGGGAAAGAAGAAGAGCTGATAATACGGTCCAGATAAGTTTTTGCTGTGTGTTTGTCTGAGGAACATAAGGATCCTGGGTTGCTTATGTTAAACATCTAGGCTGGTTCATCGGGCACTTCCCCGTTGCAGCTGAATTTAGAAGGAACATATGTGTTACTATGTTTAGATGGGCCATCTGCCATCACGTGCAAATTCTTGAGGAAATTGCTCTAGACTCAAAGCACAACACATGTTTGATCTTAATGTGCATTTGGACTTTTTGAATCTGGAAACTTTGAAACGAAGAGGTAAAAGTACAGCAAGAACAACAGGTGGAAAAGCAAAATAAATAAATAAACAGAACAAAACAAAATAAAATAAAAAACAAAATGAGTGCTTCGTGGTGATCTGTCCTAGTGAGAGTAAGAGAAATAATTAAAGCAGCCCAGAGAGACCCAGCCTGATCCCAAAAGGGTGCTAATGCACCAAACAAGCGGAAAAGGCAGTAAGATACAGAGAGTTAAGAGAGTCCAGATCGTGTGTGTGTTTGGCTGAACCTGATCATTTTGCAAAGATGAGCTCAGCCCAGACTTCCGTGTAGCAGGCTGAATAATGACCCCTCCCCCGCAGCTGTCCATGTTTTAATTCCCGGAGGCTGTGAATGGCACCTCACGTGGTAATGGCTATGATTAAGGGTCTTGAGGTGAGGAGATTCTGCCCGATTAATGAAGTGGGTCCGTCTAATCACAAGGGTCCTCCTAAGAGGGGGACAGGAGGGACAGAATTCGAGAAGGAGATGAGACGGCAGAAAGAGAGGTCGAGTAACACACCTGGGAGGTGGAGGATGGGGCCACAAGCCAAGGAGTGCAGGAGCCTCTGGATGCTAGAGATGGTCAGGATGTGGATGCCCCCTAAGCCCCCACCCCCACCCCTGCCCCGAGCACGTGCCCCTGCGGATGCCTTCGCTTTAGCCCTGGAAGACTCAGCCGACCCCCCAGACCTGTAAGATAACGAATTTCTGCTGTTTTAAGCCATGTGGTTTGTAATAATTTACTACAGTAACAATAAAAAACTAGTATCTATGGCTCAGAGAACACTTAGGATTCACAATGGAAAAAAATCACGAACCCCTTTAGTCATTTTACCTCTCACCCCTGGAATCTAGGCCACTATCAGAGCCTGCCTCCTCTTCCTCACCGCTGAACCTCTCCTTCCCTCCTGCCTCTGATGGCCCTCGTCCCTCGTGCTGGAACGACCGCCAACTGTGGTCTCCCGGTTACTGCTCTGGGGTCACTGGAGCGTGTCCCCACGCCCACTGCCTGCCTACCACTTATAAATGTCTCTGCCCCAAACTTTGTTGGATTGTGTTTCCTATACATAAAAAGCCCCAACTCGCCACAATGGCTCCATCTCTCCCCTTCCACCTCCACTTTATTTTTTAGATATTTTATTTACTTATTTTTAGAAAAGGGGAAGGGAGGGAGAAAGAGAGGGAAACATCGATGTGTGATTGCTTCTCGTGCACCCCCTACTGGGGACCTGGCGCACAACCCAGGCCTGTGCCCTGACTGGGAATTGAACTGGCGACCCTTTGGTTTGCAGTCCTGCATTCAATCCACTGAGCCACACCAGCCAGGGCTCCCCCTTCACTTTAGTACAATCTCCCGCTTCGACACACCCCAGCCCTTCAGTCCTGCTCCCTGCCTGCACTGGCACAGGACCACTGCCTCGTCATCTCAACAGCGTTCTGGGGTCATGAGGAAGTGCAGACTGTGGAGAAGGGTGTGTCGGTGCGGGGATCCTTGCTTGGGGAGAAGTTGACAATGTTTTAGATATACGTAAAAAAGATAATCTATCCTTGAAAATGAGATAGGGGAAAGAACTATACTATTAATGAAAAAGGAAAATTTAGAATTCCTAATTAAAAGGGAGAAAATTTAGGAAAAGGAAACAGAACTATCTCTGTAAAATAAATAAAATCCTAGAACATCTTAAGTTAAATTTATGGACTAGGCAGGCATACACGCTACCACCGTGATTAAATAACATTGTTTTAGAAGCTCTGGAAAATGCAAAACAACAAGAGCATGAAATAGCTGGTGTGGAAAAGATGAGATCAAATTATTGGCCTTTGCCAATGGCTTGACTGAAACTCTAGGTCACCCAATGAATTTGAGTAACATCCACAATAGCAGGCGGTAATGATAAAATCGTCGGATACATGATAAGCATACATACATCAGTTACTTTATTTTAATAATAAGGGCCTAGAAATAGAAATTTTTTTCCCTAATGTTGACAAGCACTACAAAATAATTAGAGATAAATTTGTCAAAAAAGTTCATAAAGAAAACTATAAAATCGTATTGAAAGACATGAACGGCAAAGTACACAATAAACAAAGTCAACAGATAAACAAGACATTTGGAAAGAGTTTTTGCGGTGCTAAGGTTAAGCACAGAATAAATATCGATAGCACCCAAAGAACTTATAAACTGCTAAGAAGAGACAAGCAACTGAACAGGGAAATGGGCAAAGGGTATAAAATTTTACAGACAGAACACATTCACAGAAGTGAACCTCAGAAAGATCAAAAAATATGAAAATACGTGCAAACTCCATAGCAAGGACAGGGCAAATGGGTAGTAATGAAGTGCCACTTTGCATACACAAGCCCACCCGAGAGCAAGCCAGACACAGCATACCTATTTCGAGGCGAGAAGGGAGGAGGAGAGCGGCACCCCCTCCATGGCTGGGAGAAACGAGTCCTGGAGCCTTTTGGAAAGAAATCTAGCGACATCTATTATTTAAAAGACAACAAACTTCACTCCGGGCATCGGAGAGCGCTTCTTTGTAGGATATTGGTGGCCGCGGTATTCCTGAGGAGGGAAACTGAGGAGAAAAGTGAATGTTCTCATCCATCCCTTCAGAAAGCGTGTCTTTACCAAACTTCTGCTGGGTGCTTTGCTCTAACTAGGAGGAGTCGTGCGGGATTCTTCCCTTCAGAGAGCTCGGGGTGCAGCCAGGAGCCACGGCGAACAGCCACGTCTACACCCGGCGCGAAAGGCGGACCCGGCCAGCAAAGGCAAGGAGGGAGGCGGCCAGCACAAAAGGCCGGGTGGGTCCCGGGGAGGGGACGCCATCCCTCCAGGGGAAAGAATCACACTGCAATACAAACAATACCAAATACATGAACAAACGCTCCTGCTTGACTAACCCGGGGGAATGGAGGAAACTGCCCCACGGCGCAGAACGGGGAGCTCGGCGTGGACCGAGTTAAGATTCCAAAGCTTTCAAGATAGAAAGGGAGCAGCGATAACGAACTTTTGAAAGAACCGGAAAGAACGTTCTGTCGAACTGAACTGGCTTTTGTCCTTTCGTGAAGCGACGAGATGAAGTCAGATGAAGTTTCTGCACTCTTTCGGGGCAGGCGGGCGGCAGCTGGGATAACTCCTTCAACGACGGTGGAATGTGCCCTGGGCCAACCAGAGCCAGAGCGGGGGCATCTCACCGGGCAGACGGGCACAGGGAGGCGTCTCCGTCCCCTGGGGAGGAAAAGAAACCTGGTGCTACTACTGAGACGTCAACTACAAAGACCGAAGGTTTTCCCTCTACAGGTGCCTCGCACATTAGGTGGTTGGGAGGGTGGGGGCGGTACGACTGGCCAGAGAGAAGGGTGCGTGAGCCGCGGCGCCCGCAGCAGATCTGGGCGACCCCGGGGCCGCCGCCCGCAGAGCCCCGCGTGGCTGCGGTGAACCCAGTGGGAGCTCGGGCCCCGCTGACCCCACCCCGCTGATTCGGATCTGAGATGAAGCTGAGGCTGAAGCAGGAAGTAGCTGATATTTGGCTCTAGAAAAAAGCATTTTCAAAGATCCCAGTCTGCGTCATGGAGAAAGCTAGGGCCAGGTAAAAGGGAATATAAATAACATAAAACCCTCTTCTCGTCCAAAATGGTCAGGATATAACCGGGACATTGTTTTAAACTTCTGTCCATTGTGAAAAGGGGCCGCCACTCATTAAAGGGGCAATAACTAATTAAAGCTAACTTAGAGGAAATGAATCAGGGATGGAGACAGCGCCTAAAGGAACTGCGATGTTGAGATTAGAAAGTGAAGACTTGGAGATGTGAAATCTGCCATTGGCTATTTGAAAGACTATTATGAAGAATGGCAAAACAATAGGAAGAACACGGGGCTCTCATCTCCGATGGAGGCCGGACCGTTAGAGACCTCAGGGTTCCTTTTACACCTGAGATTCTAGGAAATCTCTATTATGATTTTATAATGAATCAGAAGAATCAGGTTCAGAATGTCCAGGGGCCCACCCTTTTGGGATCGAAGCCAAAGAGCAGAGTAGGGCCCAAGTCAGAGGCCGGTGCCAGCAGCCCTTCCTGTAGTGGAAGTTCTAAGGAGGGCATCCAGGGGACAGGTCAGAGGGTTCGGGAACAAACAGGAAAGCTGGACAAATGTCATGGGGATGAGAAGACAGAACTCAAAAAAAGATGGCAGAAGCACCGGGAGAAGTCAAGAAGTCAGCGTGCCCCAGCTGGCGGGTCAAGGGTGGAAGGAGGTGAAGGAGCGGGGCGGGCGGCGGGAGTGGGGTGGCAGAGGGACAGGGAGGGCCAGCTCAGGACACGGGTCACTTTGGGGTGGAGCCTGGGACCACCATGTGAAGGACGACTCGTGCTCGGCAAAGGAAAGACTCATTGAAGGTGACATGTTGTTATTCGAGACTGCCTGATCAGCCGAGCTGGAATCAGATATTCAAAAGGACCAGGACATCAGAACTGGACCACAGAGGGCCTTGAATGTCACCTAAGGAGCATCGATGTTATTCTGCAGACAAAGCGAAACAGAGTTACCTGAACTGGGGTGAGCTTCGGAACGGTACTCACTCAGCACCCCCAAAGAGGAGTGGGTGTTATAGGAGCCATCAGATAAGGCGTCTTGCAAAAATACAAAGGCAGTGAGGATGGCCTGAGGCAGGTGGGGGTGGTCGGGAGTGGGGGTATAAGCCACAGCCTAGGGTGGGACTCTGGGGTCCCTGGCTGTGCAGAGAGCCAAGATGGTCCATAGAAAGAGGTACCGTGACGCAGTTCCCTTACCCAGGACAGGACGGGGCGGCTGAGGAGATCAAGTCCATTCAACTCTACTCGATCCAGCTGAGCTCAAGTCAAGAGCGGCTCTTTAACGACAGTGATGTTTCTAGCCCCGAAACGCAAGTTCTTTTCCAGCTTCCCCATTTGAGTGCAACTAAAAAAAAGTTAAATCGATGATTTGACTTGCAACAGAGCTGATCAGGGTCCACTGGCTAGAAAGGTAAGAAAAAAGAGGGAATCGTGTTCTCAAAGAAGCTCAAGAGGGGTTTTCAAGGATGTAGTGATCCAGGTTCGAATGCTGTAGGGTCGTAACGCAAGAACTGAGAGAGGGCCAAGTGTTTCTTAAAATTTATTTTTTATTCAATGATTGTCAACATGCAACAGTCTATTAGTTTCAGGCATACGACACAGCAACTCAACATTTATATACCTTACGATGCAATCACGAATCTAGTAACCACCTGTCACTGTGCACAGTTGTCACGGTGTTATTGACTATATTCTCTATGCTGTGCATGACATCCCCCTGATTTATTTTATAACTGGAAACTGTTCCTCTTTTCCCCTTCACCTTCCTTACCCATCTCCCATGCCCCTCCCCTCTGCCAGCCACCCATTTGTAATCTGTATGTGTGGGTCTGTTTTTATTTGTTTATTTTTTTCTTTCTTTTTTTAGATTCCACATATAAGTGATATCATATGGTATTTGTCTTTCTCTGTCTGACTTGTTTCTCTTAGTACGATACCCTCTAGGTCCATCCATGTTGTCACAAGTGACAAGATTTCATTCTTCTCTATGGCTCTATGGTATATATGCACCACAATTTCTTTATCCAGTCATCTACCAATGGGCACTTCGGTGGTTGCCATGTCTTGGTGACATTTTTAATGATCAGAGTTTCACTGAGAGCAGAAGTTCTTAATATTTGTAAATTATACTATATATATTTTACAGTATGGGTAGGGCTTTTGGAGTTTTAAGAAACGTCCATATACGTGAAAGCCATGAAGGAGTTTTTCTATTTTTTTCTACAAGCTTTACACTTTTAGCTTTTTAGCTTTGCCCCATCATCCATTCCCCACAACATGGCAGCTGAGACTATTTTTTTTCCGTACAAGTATCCTGTTAATGCAGCAACATTGTTGACTTCCCTTTCTCCATTGAATTATCTTGATGTCTTGTCAAATATTAACTGACTTTTTAAATGCATGTATTTATTTTTAGTCTCTCTATACCGTTCCCTCAATCTATTAATCTATATTTTTTTCAATACCTATGTGACTTTGATTACTGTAGCTTTTAAATAGTTTAATTAGTTTGGAGTCCATTAGTATAAGAGCTGTCCTTTTATTCTTCTTTTTAAAGATTATATTTCAAGTCCTTTGCATTCTTACATAAATTTTAAATTTAGATGATCAGTATCTACACAAAGCAAAAAGGCCTGTGTAAAATTTAAATGGGATTGCCTTGGATCTACGCACCAAGAGGACTGACATCATAATATCAAGCCTCCAGATTCATGTGGCTAATGAGATCCAGCAACATATAACAGCAAATCTATTTCATGTTTCTCTGTTTCATTCTGTCAATTTTTGTTTCATGTATTTTGAAACTGTTATTAGGGAAATATACATTCAGGGTCATTAGATCTTGATAAATTGGCCCTTTTATCATTATGGAGTAACTTCATCGCTGATGATATTCTTTGTCTTGAAGAGTCCTTTTCTGATACTAATAGCAGACTGGTGACTACACTATACTTACTGTTTTTATTGGGTATTTTTCCAGCCTTTTTCCCAACCTGTCTGTGTCTTTATAAAGTGCCCGTCTTTTAAGCTGTGTATAGTGTGATCATGCTTTTTTAAAAAAAATCTAGTCTTCAGTCTCTGCTTTTTAACTTTATTATTTCATTTAAGTCGATATAATTATTGATACGATTTGGTTTTAAATCTAGCATCTCGCTCTTTGTTTTCTTTGTTTGTCTCAGGGATTCTTTTTTTCCTGTTCTTTGTCTTCCGTGGAGTATTGTTTAGAATTTCATCCTATCTCCTCTATCTCCTCTAATCTACCTCTTGGTATTATTATAGTCAGTGCGTTCTCTAGACTCATAATAAGCATCTTTAACATGTCACGGTCGACCTAGGATTAACATTCTACTCCCAGACAGAATGCGAGAAGCGGACGGCAGCGCGGTTTCACTTGTGTCTCTTCCTGTCGTCTCCTGTGCTACTGTCATACGTTTTACTTCTGCATACATTTTAAAGCCAAAATATACGGTTATTATTTTTGCTTTAGCCGGTTAACCTCAAAGAAATTAAGAAAAGCAGGCCCTTACATTAACCCACATATTTCATTTCCTTCCTTCCTTCCTTCAATCAAGATTTCCAGTTTGTATCATTTCCTTGCAGGTTGAAAAGCTTCCTTTGACGTTTCTTGTAAAGCAGAGCTGCTCAGCAACATATTAACTCTGTTTTTGATTATCTAAAAAATGTATTTGCTTTTATTTTTTAATATATTTTGAAAAATTTATTAGGGTTAAATATCCATAACACGATGTGCCATTTTAATCATCTTAAGGATACAGTTCATTGGTATTAATCACATTCATAACAGGCAGCGATCATGTCTCTTTGAAAAGGTTTTCATCAGCCCAAAATCTCTGCCGTCTACGATTATGGAATACCTTCCCATCCACCCTTCTCCTAGCCCCCGGGAACCTCTCCTCCACGTCCTGTCCCCGGGAATTTGCTTGTTATAAATATTTCATGTAAATGGCAACCTACGATGTTTGTCCTTTTTGTCTAGCTTATTTCACTTAATCTAATGTTTTCAGGTTCACCCGTTTTATAGCATATACCAGAGTTTCATTCCTTTTTGGGGCTGAATACTATTCCATCGTGTGTTTATAATCACACTGCTTCTCCATTCATCTGTTGATAAACACGTGGGCTGTTTTCCCTTTTTGGCTGATATGAATAATGAAACAATTAATATCGGCATACAGATATCTCATACCTGAGTCCCTGTTTTAAATTCTCTGAGGCATCTTGCTAAGAATTTTTGCATCGGTGTGTATTTAGCTTTCTGAGGAGAGGCCCAGCTATTTTACATCCTGCCAGCAGCGTTCCCTGCATTCACATCAACACTGGTTATTTCCCTTTTTTTTTTTTTTTTAAAACAATCGCAGCTGCGCAAACAGGTGGGACGCGCCACCTCACCGCGGTTCGGATTTGCATTTCCCTAATGACTCGTGATGCTGAGCACCTTCTCCTGGGCTTACTGGCCGCTTGCACATCCTCTTTGGGTGTGTCTTTCAAAACCCTTTGCTCACTTTATAATTGGACTGTTTGTCTTCTTTGCTGACTTGCAGGGACTTTTAAAAATATATTCTGGATATTAAACCTCTATTACATATGTGATTTGAAAATATTTCCCCTCCTTTTGTAGTTGTCTTTTTACTTTCTTGATCATCTCTTTTGATAAACAGGTTTTTTTATTTTGATGTTTTTCTTTGGTCATGTGTGTCTTTTGGTGTCAGCTAAGAGTCCATTGTCAAATCTAAATTCTTAAAGATTTACTTCTATGTTTTCTCCTAAGAGTTTGACAGTTTTAGCTCATATACGTGTAAGGTAGGGCTTTGTCTTCATCCTTTTACATGTGGTGATTCAGTTGCCATTGGTTGAAGAGGCTACTGTTTCTCTATTGAATGGACTTCACACCCTTGTGAAAAATCAATTGGCCATAGACATATGGGTGTTTTTCTGGACTCTCAATTCTATTCTATTGGCCTATTAGTCTACTCTTATGCCAGCGTGCAGCTTTGTAGTGAGTTTTGAAATTGGAAAGTGCAAAGCATCTGACTTAATTATTTTTAGGACAATTTTGACTGTTCAGGGACCCTTGCAGTTTCATACTGAACTTGAAAATCAGCTTCTTCATTTCTGCGAAAACTGCTGTTAAAATTTGGAGAGGGATTGTGTTGAATCTGTTGTTTTCATTTTTGATATTCAGGATAATTTCCTCAATATAGAATTCTCAGTTAGAAATTTACTTTTTTTTTCTTTAGCACTTGAAAGATGTCATTCAATTGTCTTCCAGCTTTCAATGTCTCGATCAATTTTCTTATTGTCGTTCACCTACATTTAACATGTATTTTATTTTCCTGGCTACTATTAAGCTTGTTCTGTTTTTCATCTCTAGTTTTCAGTAGCTTGGCTACAGCATGCTTAGGTATTATATATATATATATATTTTAATTCTACTGGGGGTTTGCAAAGATTCTTTGATGTGTGGGTTATGCTGTTTGAGCAAATTTGGAAACTTTTCTGCTAATACTTCTTCATGCTTTCTCTTCCCCACACCCTCTCTTCAGTCCTTCTGACCCTCCTGTTACATGGATTTGGTTACTTGTTCCTTCCAGCAAGTCATTTAGCACCTGTGTTCTTTTTATTTCCATTTTGTCTTCTCTGTGAGCTTCAGCTTACATGATTGCTATGGTCCTGTCTTCTGTTGCACTCACTCTATTGTTAATACATTCCAAAATTTCTCATTTTAGATGTGTTATTTATTTTGGGGATTTCCGCTGTCCTCTTTCATGCAGTTTCGAAATCTCTCCTGAAATTACCCATTTTTACATCCACTATGTCCATCTTTTTCCAGAAACTCTACACATCTTTATTACAGTTATTTTAAACAGCTTTTCTACTAATTCCAACACCTGAATCATTTCCATTGACTGAGTTTTCTCTTTCTTGATGTTTTGGTACATCTGTTCATTTTCTTGTTCACTGGACGTTGTGGACAGGACGATGTAAAGACCCTGTGTTCTGCTCTCTTCCTCTGAAGGATGTGTGTCTTTCCTGCCGGGTCGTGGAAGGCTTGAAGTCATGGAGCTTTGATTGTGCACCCTTTTGGAGGGAGGCTCTATCTCAGCGTTGCCTGTAGCCGTAGGGGAACCCCTCTGTCCCGAAACGCAGTCTCCTTCCGAAGGCGTGGACCCTCTGCGCTTTCCCTGCACAGCCCGAGGTGGGTGCCAGGATCCTGTGAATGAGCGGGACTCGACCTCCGAAGGCTGTGAGAAGAGCAGCAATGAAAACCGGCCCTCATCCCCCTCGGCCCCTGGCTGCTCTCAGAGCGTTGCCGATGGCCGCACGGTCAGCGCTCAGCCACCGTTTTGAGTTGTTTTAAGTGGGGTTGGGGGCTCTCCACCTGTGCCTCCTTTTTTTCTGGCATTTCGCCTCAGTTTTGTTTTTTCTTTTTGCAGCTTTGTTGAGGTACAATTGACAAAGAAAAATGGTAGATATTTAAAGTATGCAACAAGATGTACACATACCTCGTGAAATGATTACCACCATCTAATTAAGATACCTATCACCTTGTGTAGTTACCTTTTGTGTGTGTATATGTGGTTAAGAATATCTACTCTCTTAGCAAATTTCAAGTATACAGATATTTTACATTCTAAACCGCTAAACAGTATTGGGAAACATCTTGCAGAACCAACCCACTGAGCTTAAGAAACAACTGTGAATTCTTTTTTGCTTTCTCTAGGGAATGCTAACTTCAAGTAGAACTTCTATGAACTTCTTTTTTGGCTCTTTGCCCTTTAAATGAAAGGATCTAGGGGTGCTTTTGCTTCCTCAGTTCACACTGAACTTCTTGTTTTCGAAAGTGCTGGATTCACCCTGCAGCCTGCCCACCGAGCTCTCCCAGACAAACTGCCCACCCGGGGGTTTATCGCGCAGCTTGCAGATTTCGTTCAGTAGGGGCTTATCCCTCAGTGTGAAAGCTTCCCACGGGAATCCGTAATCGATTTATTTAAATCTGAATCCTTACACAGCCCCTTCTTGAGGGATATGTTTTCCTTCATTTACATAGTTTTGAATTTAACTTATAATTTTTAAACTTCCTCAGGGTATGGATTACTTTTTAGCTATATACTTATTAATATACACATCAGTGTTCATTAACATTGTATAGGTAAGCACCAGACTTTTTTTTTTTTAATAATAAGGTGATATTGTCCTAAATATAAGTGCCTAATTCACTATAACTTTGGGGGTAATAATATTGCCTCATAAGGACACTCTAAAGTAATATGGATGGATATTCATTTTTTAATCTGGGTAACTGCACTTAACGAATCCTCACCCCCAGATTTGTCAGGATACCTGCAGGTGAGAGCGGTGTGGTGCTATGTAAGGCCTCTAGGATTTCAAACTGCAGCGCGTCTGCGCTGAAAACCGGCTGGCCAATCAGGAGGCCCGAGGCCAGGCTCCGCCCCCGCCTTGCTCTCTGTGGCTTTGATAGTTTGTCTCGGCCCAGCCTATTGACTGCCAGCGGTTGTTAAATACAAAGGGTTTTATCTCTGATAAGAGCAATACATGCCATTGTGGAAAATTTTGGAAAAAAATAACAATGCATGAAAAACAAACAAATAATGGGCGAAGAATGGATTCAATCGTCAACCCCTAAATAGCTAGAATTAGCTACTGTTTACTTAATTGTCAATCAATACATCTCTATGGTGCTCTCCAGATAATTCTTTTATCTTGAATTTTCACTAAACACATCACACGGTTTTTCCTACGTTAGTAGAAAGAACTTCTGGAAACATTTTTAAGGGTTACGTTATATCCTGGCACAAAGGCACCATAATACATCTGTATTGCCCCTAATGTCTGACACTTAGATTGTTTCTAAATTTTAGATATTCTAATTAGTATTGAAATAAATATTTTATGGATGAATTATTTGGCAATGCCTGCTATTATTTACTTAGAGGAGATTAATAAATTAGAAGTACCAGGAGACCACGTCTTCACGCATATTGCCAAACTGTTTTTCCGATCAGCTCTGCTAAGTTAAAATTCTATCAGGACCGGAGGAGAGGGCTCCTCACATCAATCACACTGTCCCCAGAACTGGCATGAAATGTTTTTTTGATAAATGTTATGGACAACGATGGTGTTTCATTGTTACTTTATTTTTTGGTATTTTTCCCATTTAGCTATTACAAACTTTGTAATGATGAATTTTATAAGAGCCCTTTTTATCAAGGATATTAACCCTTTCACATTTTTTCTACAAATATGTCTCCCGACAAGTTTTAGCATGTGCACAGTATTATTCCCTTTACTAAAACAGAACATGACATGCCAGCAGGTGTAATTGTCACTGGAAGAAAACAATCGGTTTTTGCTACTCTCCAATGGAAAATTCTTAATTTAACTGCATTATGAGCCCGATAACTTCCTCATCAGTGAGCCAAGGCTACGGCCACCTGTCCCTTCTCCCATGTAGGTCTCAGGAGCCCCATCTGAAAGGGTTTGAGAGTGAAGAACGCAGCTGACCCTGTCCTGCAAAATAATGCAAAACACCAGTTCCAGAGTGCAATGTGCGCCACACACATTTTGAGGCAGTGCCATGTCCCTACGGTCTTAGATTCCCAGCGGTTCACACAGTGCGGCCTCTGAAAACTAGCATTTGAACATGTGTGTGCCTGTGTGTGGTGTGTGTGTGCGTTGGGCTGAACACGCAGCCCACACGTCATGAGAGAACAGGTGCCTGGGCCAGGCCGGTCGGGGAGCCCCGGAAGGCGGCTCTGTTTGGAGGGCTCGCTCTTGTCACCCCACCCGGGCCTGTCGCCCGGGACTTCATGCATCCACCACTACCACTGACTGTCCCGCCAAGGCCTCCTGGGAATAACTCAGTTATTAAGTAAGACGCTCTTTAAGGTACGCGTTTGCGTTCTCCTTTAGAGGAATGCCAGGGTGGCGGTCAGAAGAAAGTGTTGGCAAGAGAGCTAACCCCGGGCGCCAAGCGGGCTGAGGCTTGCCCGGGGCCGGGCTCGCCACTCCTCGGAGCCGCCTTCTCGGAGCCGCCTTCCCGGAGCCTCGGGGAAAGCCTGGTCTGCACGCAGCCTTCTGCCTTCCCGTAAGTGTCGCCGCCTGGCTGAAGTTCGCCACCTGCGGCGGTGCCGCGGCGGCCGCGGGGACCACGGAGCCCGGGCGTGGGGAGAGCGCGGGCACTGGCCCGCCAGGCCTTTCGTGGCCCCGTGAGCAGAGCAAACAGCACCCCCTTGTTGCAGGTTACCTAAGGGCTTCGGGGGGGCGTCCGTGGCCACGTGACTGTGGTCCAAGGAGGAACAGAGACATGAAGATACTCCGCTGACTCTGTATTTCTCTAGAAAAATCCTCATTAAGGAAAATTTCTTCCCCTACCCATGCCGGGGAGAGGTCACCCTGTACAGGCGGGAGAGGCGCGAGGGGTCAGAGGAGACGCTTGCGGTGCACATGTGTATATGGGCATAGACAAAGCCCTTCTACTGTGCGGAACTGTTCACAAACTGTAAACAGAGGCCGGGGGCGGTTGTGGTGGGGGAGGGGAGGTCACGGTCCCTTTTCCATAGATATCCTCCCTAGTGCTTGTTTTTTTGTTCGTTGTTTTTTTAATGAGCATTTACTACTTTGGCAAGTCAGAAGTACACAATACATTGAAAAATGTTTTTTCCCAGCTTGTTGTTGTTGTCTTTTCAAACTTGCTTTTTATGCACACAGGCCTTTTTATGAGGCATTTTCATTTTTCTTCGTGATGCCTTGCATTGCGTTCGAGCGCCCTCTGACCGGCGGCGGGGCCATCAGTGCGCACCGGCGCTGCTGTGGCTGTCTTCCTGCCCTGTGGAGACGCGAAGGCTGCGGCGAAACACCAGCGGGGGTCGGTCACGCAGGTATTTTACAAGCCCTATCAGCAGGGCAGGCTACAGTGAGAAAGGTTTCACGAAATGGACACTTCTGATTGAACGTGGTGACTGTGGGCCGTGCTCGGGGGCCGTGGGGCCCAGGGCCCAGCGAGGAGCCAGGGCTCCCCGACGGAAGGCACTGCTTCCGGGGCAGCGTGACAAGGTCCTCTGCCGCACAGCGCGGACCCTCCTCGGGAGAGGTCCTGCCGCGCCTGAGCTGCACCTAGAAAGCGGGACCTTCGGGCACCCCGCTCACACCACCTGTTATTCAGAGCCGGGATCGGAGTAAGGGAGGCCGCGGAGCTCAGAGTCAGCACCACACCTGCGAAAACTCCGTTCCGACGACACTCTCTGCCGGGACCTCCCGTGTCCCCCGCCACAGGTATCATTGCCAGATTTCTCAGACACCCCAGATTTGGGGCCCAACGTTTTCCTGCCACCGTGACAACCCTCCTGTCCTGCTCCTCTTGTCTGTGACCTTCCTTTCCCATAGTGTCCTTTCCACCTTTCTTTTTTAATGGGGTATTCTCTCTTCCCCTCCCCTCCCCTCCGACCCTCCACCGCCAAGCCCGCCTTCTCTTTCTCGCCTTCTCTCCTTGCCTTATTTTTATTCGGGTCCCTACCCACTGAGTCCCCATCCCCATCGCCCTCACTCTTTTTACGTGAATCCCCTCCTCCCGTCCCCCGATTGTTTCGCCAGCGCTCGTGTTACTGAGCTATCACTGGAATCGGACGCCCGTGGTTACTGCTGGGCTGTGGGTTCGGCTGTCAGGCCTGTCTCACCGCCGAGCACGGGCCCTCAGCCACCTGCTCACCACAGAGCAACCCCGGCGTCGGCTCCCACGAGCAGGGCTGATTCGCTCCGCTCGTCAGTGGGAAGATCTGCGGTATTGCCAGATGCACGAAAACTGTCGGTTTTGAGAAGTAAGCCCGATCATGTCGTGGGAACGGACAGTCCGAGCGGGTGATTAGTTTTGTCTTGCCTGATAATATGCAAAGCAGAGTCACGTTTAATAATGATTGAATAGATACTGTCTGTGTCTGAATGTACAGGTCAAGATTAGTGACTTCACGAATGAGTCAAAAGGGTCGTTGCAAAAATTTGACTTTTTCCATGAAACTCAAATAAAACTCTGCCTTCTTACCTGTCCCTTTAATTTCACGTGGCCCCGAGCGGCTGGAGCTGGGTGGACGCGGCCCCCTCCCGTGGGCCTCACACTGACCGGTGACCCCGGCTCCCCACCACTAGCCTTTCCGTGGCCGGAAAACCTCACTCGCCGATGTCCCTTGTCCTGCCCCTGTTGGCACTGTTTGCCCCCGATTGTAATCCCGTTCAGGAGATACAGTAGGTGCCCATGAGAAAGGCACCTCAGAAAAAGATTACTTCCACTCACAGGCAGAGACCGTTATAAAGGAACATGCCATGTTCAACAAACATGCAACACAGAAGCATCGCCTCCATGCCAGTCGGTTTTGGGCACTGGAGGCGAAAACAACACGGAGGTGCTTCCTGCTCTCCCGGAGTTTACGGTCCGCGGGGAGGCGGCCACGGACGAGCAAACACCAACAGGACAGCTTCCAGTAGCGGCCAGGGTCCGGATGCCTCGGGTTTCGTAATCTCCTGTAGGGGTAAGTCTACGAAAGAAGCGAAGCGAGGGGATGGGACGGAGTGCGGTGGTGGGGAGACGGGGAGGACGGCCGGCCAGGTCCTGCAGGTCAGGGATGGGCCGCAGGCCCGGGGCGACGATGCCCTGGAGCCAATGTGACAGCGAGGAGCTCGGAGCGGGTGCTCTGAGCAGAGGAAACAGCAAGTACAAACGCCCTGAGGTGGGCGTGCCTTTGACACAGTCTCAGCATTTAAGGTGAGGGTGGGTGGGGCTAGAGAGCAGGGCGCGATGGGTGGGGGAAGTGGGTGGGGGCCAGAGCGAGAAGCCGGGGGTCCACGGGAGGACCTGGGTCTGATTCTAGCTGCCCTGGGACACGACTGCGGTCCCCGGAAGACGAGGCTACTAGACGTGAGCAGCGTAGCCCATGTTTCTTTTAAGGAACAATGTCCTATAGTCTGTAGCTGTTACTGATTTTTTAATTTTTTTCAGTTGTGAATTATCACACATATAGGAAAAACTACATAGAACACTCTTGAGTTTTTAAGCTTTTTTCAGTTGTGAATTTTAACGTGTATAGGAAAAGTTACATAAAACACATCGAAAGGTTCTGGTAAATAAGTAGGGAGCACGAGTGTCCGCCACCCAGGGAGGAGCTGGCGCCCGGCCAGCCCCCAGCAGCCAGCACGTGCGCCTCCCAGGGCTCAGGAGCAGCCCCGCCCTGGCGTTCGGAGGCTTCGCTTCCCTGGCCCTCTGCACAGCGTGACCTCTCGGCAATCCAACCCCACACAGTGTGGTTTAATGTTGCCTGTAATTAAATTTTATAGAAATGTCATTTGACTTCCACTTTAAGAGGGTTGACAGAAACTTCCTTCCAGAATTTCTGTTTCCCAATAAATATACAGTAAGAAAAATCATTTTAAAAATAGTATGTTTTTTCCCACCCACAGCAATCAAATAAGGGCAGAGCCCAAGGTAACACATTTCAACAGGTGACAACGAGGGGACAGAAAGACGAGACTCAAGCACAATACAGAGGCAGGGCAGGTTCCCGCGCCGCGTCACCCTGCCGGCCTCGGGAGCCTTCCACGGGGCAGAGGGGCTTCCCAGAAGGCTCCGGGACGCCCCCAGAGGTGAGGAGAGATGAGCAGCCTTGCACATGCTGCACTTGCTTGTCCTTTTCGGCTTTTAGTTAAGACGCAGTAGAAGGTGAAACAGGAGGGTGAACATCAGGCGATTAGGCACTTCCTGGCTCGTCCCAGTGGGGGGGACGCAGGTGGGCTCACGGGAGACAGCTGTGCTCCTGTGACCCCCTCGCTGGTGATTTGTTTAAATGTGGGCACCCGGTGCCGTCCTGCCCAACGGGCGGCGAGGGCAGACCTTTCAGGAGGAAGCGTTTACCTAAGTGATGGAGGAGCCGCGGAGCAAGGCGAGAGCTCTGGGAGGGCAGTGGCAGCAGGGGGCACAGGCCCGGGCAGGGCGGGGAGGGGGAAGGGACGCTGTCGGGCTGACCCGGGGCCGCGGGGGCGCAGCCTCCGGGAGGCTCGCTCACAGGGAGGGAAGCACCGGGCTTCTGCCCCCCCTGCTCCCCAATCCGCGGCCAGGGCCTCTGAGGTCAATGCTGATGGCCCGCTGTCCCTCCAAATGAGGCAGGGCCTGGTGAGGCTGGACTGGGCGTTGCCAGGTGAGGTGCTGGCACGAGGAGGATGAGGGAGAGAGGGAAACTGAGGGTGACCCCCAAGCCCGGGCCTGCGGGCGCGGGGAAGGGCCGCTGCCTGAGGGGGAGGCGGAGGAAGCAGCCGTTGGGTGTGCCTGTGTGAAATCGGGGCGCCTGCTGCCCACCTGCCTGAAGCCGTCAGCGGGCTCTGCCCCTGCGGCCCACCAGGAGGGCCCTGGGCTGGGGGTGGGGGTGGGGCGGGGGGGGACGGGGTGGGGAGAGAAGGGGAAGAGAGGACACCTGGAGGAAGACCCGGAGGGATGGGGGAGACCTGGAGCGGCCACACTGGAAAGCACGGTGGCTTCTCAGCAGTCACTTGAGTGGACGGATGACCACACACCGATGAAGCTTGTCTCCGGCACAGTAGCACTCCACACGACCGACACTGCGGGGTTTGGGAGGCAGGGACACAGGAAGAACGGAGGTCACCTGTCACCGTACTGCGGGGGGTTCAGAGATGGGAATTTAGCTCATTGGAATTCCTCTCCTTCCCCCAAGAGACAATGTGTGGGATATAAAATATCCCAGAGTGCAGTCTCCAAAGATGGGTTTACTCAGAGGAACCTGGGGGCAGGGCTTTAACGAGTCTGTTGGGGGCGGGGGGCTCCCCTGGGTGAGATCCGGGACAGAACACGCCCTACTGGGCGCCCCGTCCCAGCCAGAGAATCAAATACACAGGTGGGCAAAACACCTCCCAAAGACACGCTGGGGCTCGGAAACAGCGTGGCCTGGCCCCATGGATTGAAGGTGGCATGGTTTCCCTCAGCAATCGAATCTGCGCAGACCCCTGCTGTCGAAGGGACGGCCCCTAGAGGGTGGGCCCAGGGGTGAGCGGAATGGCAGTGGGCGCCCATTGCAAACCCGCCCTCCTATCAGTCGCGCGGCAGGAGCTGCGAGGCGGCCGGTTTTCAGCACTTTAGCCAACACAGCACATCCAGGGGGGCCTAGTCAGCCTCTGCGCACAGGCGGGAGAGAACAGGCTTTCAGGAGCCCTGCCTAGGCATCAGCCCCGGGGTAAGTTGGGAGGAGCTCTGCCCTTCCAGTTACACGTGGACGCTCATGGCTTTAGAAGCCTCCCCGGAGGAGGGGGGCGGGAGGGTTCGAGGGCAAAGTGGAGGAAAAGGAGGAGGAGGAAATGAAGGGGAAGGAGGAGTTAAACACCACTTTGGGTTCAGTTCCCCATCTGAAAGCTATGAAAATGGAGACGTGAAAAACTAAAGAGTCCAAGCGCCCAGTCTAGTCGCTTTGGGCCTATGATGCCCCGCGCTGGTGCCCCGTAGGCTGTTACTTTACTCTTAATGTAAAAACTGTCTCAGCGGTGATGGCTCCGATTACCCAAACTAAATAGCAGGATCTAACGTGGAGGTTTTGTTTGATGACAAAAGACACTCACCACGCCTTTCGTCTTTTTTTTTACTATATATAAAAACACTTAGGAGGACCAAATCCCATCTTCTCCTGATTTTGCTTAGCAAGGAATTCGGGCTGCAATGCCATGCCTACGTGTTTGGCAACATTAAAATGCGGATGAGTCAGCACAGTTTGGTGGGAAATTTTTATAAGCTGCACTGATTAAATGATCTCCCAATCACGCCTGCTATCTAAACCTGTGAGTGCAGGAACGAAGAGCCGTAAACACCAACGAAGCCGCATAGCTGTAGGGATTGCAATAAGACGACCCTTCCCCCAAATATCCTGGCCATGTGTGCAGGGAACAGGATCAGCTATCTAACTGGAAGGCTTAATTAGCTAGGCTGAAGTGGACCGTTGATTCTGAACTGCTACAGCGGAATGAGTGAACCCATATGTTTTTTGCCTCTGGAATACGAGCAATGTATAAACAGACGTGTCTACGAGGGGGAGGCTCGCGGATGACTGATAAATGAGGCCTGGCAGTAGCGCGTTATCGGGATTGGCAATCACTGGGGGGAACATTGGCAATCGTAGGCCCCGAACCCCTGGAAAGAGCAGCTCGGGGTTTATCTCACACTGCAACTGGGCCGAGCAGTGGGGGAAGCTTCCCGTCCAGGGTGGGGGTTTAGTGGGGTCTCTCTGGGTGGGAAAAGGGTAATAAATGGGAAAAGAATTTTCTAGGAACAAGTCCAAAGTAAACTACTGGGATGCATGTGAGTCTTCCGTTCTTGCTGTCCGTTACTTTCTCTGAGCAGAGAGCGCGTCACAGTAAACACATGTGCATGCGCCGCGGGCAAAGGGGTCTGCTAACCGAGAGCCCTGCAGCTTGACCACCCAGTCCTGCAGGAGGACGGCGCCATCTGTCTCAGTGTGCTCGGAATGGGGACACTTCGCACAGTGCAGGAGCCTGAGCCCCGGGCCGCGGCGACAGCGAGACGCCGGCAGCAGCTCCCAGAACTCGGACTCCTCAGTCATCAGAGGGGCACCGAGCGCCGTCCACAGTTGCTCGGGAGACAAGTGGCAGATGACAGACGCCCGAAATAGCATGCTGCTTCCCTGGGTATTTGTGTCAAAAGTGTGTTTTTGTTTCTGCGGATCCCTTGCTAAAATTCAGTCACCGGAGGCACAGGTTATTGTGATGGGACCACCGTGCCTGTCTCTTACGATCGAAATCTTGATTTGGACTGGCAATCTATATTCTGAGGGGAAAAAACCTCCTTTTATTCAGCAAACTTTTTTGAGCACTTACTATGTACCAAGCACTATGTCCAAGTCATGGGGAGCACACGGTGCATGAGCTATACTAGGCCCTGCTCCCGATTTAGTAGAAAAGAGAGACCTATGAATAGATACGTTTTATACAATGACGTTTGTGCTATCGATGGCAAGGAAGGGCTCTGAGGTCCCCTAAGGAGACTGATGAGCTCTGCTGGGGGCTGCTGGGAAAGGCTGCACCAGGGAGCTGACATGTGAGCTGGTTTTGAAAAATAAGTACGAGTTTGCTAGAGGGAAATGCCACAGGGACGGCGTTCCAGCCAGGTTCCCAGTCACAGACCCGAAGAGCCATGAGACGCTCTCGTGTCCTGTGATGAACCTGCCAGGAGGCCGCGGAGATAGGAAGGGGGCAGGAAGGAGATTTGGGATGAAGTGTCAGGAATGGAGGGTCGACAAGGAAGCTAAGATCAGATTTCATTGTGTGTTAGGCTACAGTGCTTCATCGTTTCCCCTGGGGGTAGCAGGAAGCCAACAGATATTTTGAAGGATGAAGGAAACGTGATTAGATTTACGGTTTAGGATTATCATAGAGACTACGAATTGGAGCGAGGACCCGCTGACGCTGACGGAGTGGAGGCTGTGCGGGCTGAGACCAGCGACCCGAGGTGCTGGCGGAGGGCGGGGCAGGAGGAGCATTTACGGGCGGGGATGCACTTGGGAAACTCACGCCTGGAGCCCCAGCCGGAGGCACCGAGCATGAACAAAAGGAAAAAGGCTGTGCCCACGTCAGGGATACGCTCTCCCGACTTCAGACCCCTCCTCTAGAGGGTCTGTGTTCCAGATACAGGCTCACGGTGTCTGAGCTTCTCCCGTTGCCTGGTGACATTTCACAGGCCCAGTTAGGTTAAAAGGAATAGTCACCTGCAGGGAACAATGAAGCGATCGATGCCTGTCTTACTACCAAAAAATATCCTCCTAGGTCTGCGTTCCTGGGCTCGGGTGTGGGCCAAGTCAAGGGAGGGAGAGATCGGAAGATGCTGAATTCAGAGAGGCTCATGCCTGGACGCAGGTGCCCAGGAGCGGGGGCGGCGTGGGGGGTCGATGAAGATACTGGTCCTTCCACGTGTAATAGCTGCTTGCTATGCGAGGTCGATGAGACCCCAAGCCCCTGATGAGACGCTAGGGCTGGGACAGATGGACAACAGGGAACGTCTCAGAGGAATAGTTATTTATAAAAGGAGCTTACTGGTTATGTTTGCTTAGCTCTGCCAGAGGTTTTCTTGGCTTCATGTCAGGCAATGTCTGGGTTAGCCAGCTTCCCAACAGATGCTAAATTCCTAATGCGCATAACCCCTCCCAAGCGGTTGCCGCACTGCTGAGCAAGTCCAGATTTGAAACCAGACCTCAGTAAGGGTCCCATATCTGTCACCTACCAGCGTGTGTCTTTGGAAGACGTTCCAAAACTCTGAGTCTCAGCTCCCTCTTTCCTGGGCTTGCTGTCGTAAACAAATGAGTTGGTGTACACAGAACACCTTCCACGACGCTTTGCATGTAAAAATACGTTGTCACCGTCACCTGTTGGTGGCAATGCCGATACCTGTCCCACAGGGTTTAGGGATTCATTGGGAAAATGTATTTAGGTCCATAGCACCATATACTTAGAAAAATAAGTGGATTTTTTCCACCCACGAGCCTGAGCGTTTGAGTATAAAGATGTATCTTACATGAAGGATGCTTGTCTCCACTACTGTGCTGAATGTGATGAGTGGAATTAAACTTAGAAATTGCAGGGACGTGTTTCAACCACATTATTTTGAGGCCCTTCTAGGTTATCTTGTGCTTAGCGCACCGGGAGGCTCTCTCAGCGGCATGTTGCCGATGGCACTCTTAGCGCTGACAAATGCCCTTGTCAAAGGGATCCAACTGTCAGCCTGGGCCAAGCAGAGATTGCAAAACTCCAGGCCAGAGGTCCTGCGACCTCCGAGGTCAGCTCCGCCCTGCCCCTGCGGTATTTCCCTCCTTCTGTCGCATCCAACAGGCGACTTACACGTCTGCTCCTTTGTGAGGAGAGGCAGCAGTGAGGGCGGGTCAGAACAACCAGGAGAGCAATCAACCCCGAGAGCTCAGGGGCTCAAGACAACAGACGTTTTATTCCTTGAATGTAGCAGGATCAGGGTGGGGGGCCCGGTTTACCCCAGACGCTCAGACACCCCAGGTGACGAAACAGCTATTATTGCCTTTATCTTAACATCATCGGGAAAGAGAAAGCCTGCAGGGTCTCACCGTGAACGCGAAGTGCTCTACCCCAGAAGGGACATATATCATTTTACTCATAACTCACGCGACAAAACGGCTCCCTTCCCAGCAGTATGTGAGCCTGACGGTGGGAGCTTGCCACGGGTCCAGAATGGGGCGTGAACAGGAATACTTGGCAAATAGCACTAACGACTCCCACTGCCGCGCAGCCTGACATAGGATTAACTGCCTTGGAACAAAGAAGCAGGTCTGGCCACTTTGAAGACTCTGTTTCGTTTCGTAAGCGAGTGTGCCTGCTTCTGTTTCCTCAAGGCTTTCGCAGGACTGTGGGTCTACGAGGAGGAGAAACAGGACCCGCCTGGGGCGAGCCGACCGGGAATTACTCAGTCGCGTTTTCCCGATGCTCCGTGAACGGTGACACAGTGCAGGCACTGACAGTATCTCCCCGAGGAACAACCCTGCAGGCAACAAGCCTGAAAACAAATCGCTGTCTGCTGGGCAGTCGCCAAACTCGATACTAAAGAGAAATCTCTCCAGTTCTTGATAGTCCCCACAGCTTTTCCTATTCCTAAACATTAACCCTGTGACTACCAAGATGCTTCCAAGTAGATCTTCTTAGAACCACCGAACAGCCACAGTGAGGCCAAGAGCTCCCGCTGGCTCCAGGAGTGAAGGAGTGGGCAGAGCCAGAGGGTCCTGGCATTTTGCGATGAGGGAGGCTCCTTCTTCATGGCCACTGGAAAATGAGGACACGCGGAAGCTGAGACTGTGGTGTTCGCAGCTCAGCTATGGACAGAGAGCTAAGCTCAGCCCTGGCTGCTGTGGCTCAGTGGGCTGGGCGTTGTTCCTGGTTCGATTCCCCGTCAGGGCACCTGCCTGGGTTGCGAGTTTGGGCCCCGGTCGTGGGTACATGTGAGAGGCAATGGATCGCTGCCATCCTCCTCCTCTTTGTCCGCTCTCTCCCCCTCTCTCTAAAATCAATAAGCATATCCTTGGGTGAGGATCAAAAAGGAAAAGCAATCCAACCTTCCGCACCACACGGGCTGAGGGTTTGAATGACAGGCAGCAGACGGGAGGCCTGCGCCCGTCCGACACACAGATGTTCTAAAAACAGAATATGCCTTCTTAAAATGAATTTTTTAAAAAGGGCAATGACTTCAACTTTGCTCTCATTAACACTGAGATCTAATCAGAATGAGTTGGTCGTGCTGAGGACAGACTGATGACTGATCTCAGGTGGGAAGAGTTTCCATTTTAGTGAGCAAGACTCAGCCACTGTGGATCCAGTGGAGAATATCAGGCTAAAAATTAACTCTCCAAGGGGAAGATTAAGATGAATATCTCTAACACCTGACTGTCAAACGGAAAGCAATCCACGGATAAGCCGGCATGAGAGCTGGGTCCTGTCACGGGTTTCTGAAGGGGGCTCGGTGGCCTCCCGGTGCGTGCTGGTGCTCCCCACTGGCTCATGGGTCTCCTCAAGCGATGGGGCTGCACGTGCCCCCCCAGGGGTGGCTGGTGACAGAGGCCGCACGGTGTCCTAATTGGCTGGGCCCTTGTGTCTCCTGGTTGTTTGGTGCCTCTGCCCTACGACGTGGTCTCTCTTGGGCGCTAAGATGTGACACAAAGGTCATCACACTTCACAGCCGCATCCTTTGGTCACCCGCGTGCCTCTTCTCTGGGCTTCCCTGTCCGTGATCAAGTGTCTCCTTCTCTCGGCCTGTCGGGACGGAGCGGAGCGGCTCGCCATGACCCTGGGGTCCCCGTACCTTCTTCCTTGGGGCCCCTTCCACACAAAGAGCAGCGTGCCCTCCGCAAGCTCTGCCCGGCGCGAGAACCCCCCTCGCTGCTGAATCGCGGGGCCGCCCCGCAGCAGGGCTGGACAGCGGCGGGCCTTTCCTCTTGGGCCCCCGCGTTGAGCTCGCCCACCCACCCATAAGCTGAGCGTGATCCTTCTTCTCCGCCAGCCCATCATAAAGCGAACACCCCTCGCCCCGCTCCACCTCCACCCCAGGGCTGCAGGTGTGAGGGAGCAACGTGGCTCCAGGCCCCAGTGTTTGGTGACCGGTGGGTCGGGGGCACTTCCCCAAGGAGCTGGCTGTGCCCTCTGGCCCATGCCCCCGTGGGCTTCCCGGCATTCCATTCCGCGGCACGGTGGATCGTGGCTGGGCCCACCGAGGGGGCTCTGACAAAACTCAGCGGAGCGGCCGAGGCCACGCAGTCGCTTGTCGCCTCACGGTCAGGCCCTCTGCACCTGGGCGCAGGGCAGAGGCTGCTTCCTGAAGGCTGTGCGGTTCCCCCTCCCTGCTCGCCGCATGCTCTGGCTCTTGCCTGGAGCTCCGCGCTGAGATGCTCTGGCCCCAGGGGGACAGCCGATCCCCTCCCCTCCCCAGGCCCGTCCCTTACCAACATCACCACTGTCACGGTTATACACGTGCTAAACGGGTCTCAAAGTGAGGTTTTATCCCGATTCTTATGCTTCAGCCCTTAGCTGTTGGTTCGACCTTCAACACAGATATTGTCATGATAATTTGATGTTGCTGGTGAGGGGGTATTCTTTTCTTTGCATATGTCTATGGTATAAAGGTTGCCATAACAACAGAACCCTGGATTTTGAACTGACTGCTGAGGCTTAGGGCAAGCGCTTGCAGGGCGCCCTTTCAGGAGAGAGCTCACAGGTTCAGTGATTTCAGCCGCCAGGTGTTCGTAGGCACAGAGGCTGTGACTCAGAAACGCAAAGGCAGTAATCAGCCCGCCGGGGAGGGCTGCGCACCCCTGGCTCTGTTCGAGGCTTATAATTTCCGACCGACTTTGTATGATAGAATGGAATTCCCACGGCTCTGCGCTGACTGGTTCCTGTTCACCGGGGGTAGTCAGGGCCCTCTGGGGAGTCTAACAGGAGAAATGGGAAGGGGAATTTTGTTATAAGCAGCCTTTAAACAAAGACGACTCTTCCAGGAAAGCAGGAACACAGAAAAATGGAAAAATCCTAGCATCCAAAGGAGCCTCTTGTTTTCTGATGACTCTGAGATTCTATTTTGCGCACAGGTCAGACAATGAAAAGATGGATAGAATTTGTATAGTTGAAGAAAACATGATCTCTTCACACATCAGCAGGATCCCTCGCTGGTAAGGCAGGCGACGCGGTCTCTCGAGAGGCTGCTATGTGTCCCTTTCATGTCCTTCACAGTCATTTCCTCCTGTTTTCCCCGTCTGTTACTGATAAGAGCAGGATGGATTCCCTCGCTATTGTGAAACGTATGTTAGGTAATTAGGTGTCTTATTTTGGTCAGTAATATCATGGTTCTTAAAATAAGTTTCATTAAGTGGTCAAGTGTGTCCGGAAAATATTCCAAGGACATCGAAGTTCTGTTGTTGACTTCCTGTATAGAAATTAATTTGCATCTTCTATAGTAGCTCGCAGAGGAGGAGCGGGAGGAGGAACAAAATAAAAAGTTTTTGAATGTTAAAATTTGTTAGGTTTATTGTTACAATATCAAAGTCACCGCAAAAGTTATTTTCGCGCCTGGCAGCTGCTCCGCAGTGACTGCAGGATGTGCAGATGGCGACCTGGTGGTGGAGGTGAGATCCAGTTTAGGAGACACTCCTTAATTTTTCTGTCATCTCAGACAGAATGGATACAATGTCTGACACAGCTGGGCACATAACAGGTGCTCAAGAGATAACCTGCAGTCGATTTATTGAAAAGCAACTCACCAATAATGAACAGCGTTTCAACATGTCTCCGTTCCAGTCTTCTCTGAACTTTGGGCGTTGGAGAAGGCATCTTTAATTTCACTGGAATCTCCGAGGACCTGTCCGGCAAGGGCATGGCACCCCCCGAGAGAAAGGCGGCGTCTGAAACCGGGGAAGGGTGGTCAGACCTGCGTTTGCGGAAGGAGCGGGGAGGGCGGGCTGGAGAGGAGGCCTCGTCTCCACGAGTGAGCGCCCCACTAACGGGGGCGGGAATACTGCCGCGGAGCACATGCATGCAGGGAAAATGAGAGGGTTTTGTTTTGTTTTGTTTTTTAAAGGTAAAGTGTCCATGAAAACTGCCAGAAGGTGAAGTCAGCAATGAGCCCCATCCATCTAGCTTTGACGCCAACGCCAAGAAGAGCACATCCGCCGAGGCAGAGAAAACAAAGGACAGTGCTGTGGGAAATACAAGTTTGAGGCGTTTACAAGGGGAATTTAAGAACAAAGACAGTGACCGTGCCCGGCGCCGCCGGGTGCCGCGCGAGGAGCAGCGCAGGCCTGAGCGGAGAGAACCGCTCAAGTGAAGCCTTTGAGTTTAACAGGGCGATGCAGACAAGGCTTCTACCACGTTAGCTCAGAGGCTGCACGCTAACTTACTAAGGGTTCTCATACTGAAAATGTGATCCATTGCCACTCACGATATGTACGGGTTAAGAATACACTAATAATAACAAAACTAAAAAATAGCACTAATAAAGGAGTTCCCATAACACTGTCAGCTGATTGCTCAAAAGAAACTTTGCAGGCGAGAAGGGGCTGGCAGGAAGTATTCACAGTGACGGAAAGCAGGGACCTACAACCTAGATCACTCTCTCCAGCAAAGCTGTCATTTAGAATCAAAGGGCAGATGAAGTGCTTCCCAGACAAGGTAAAACTAAAGGAGTTCATTATCGCCAAGCCCTTATTATATGAGATGTTAAAGGGACTTATTTAGGAAAAAGATCAAAACCACGAACAGTAAAGTGACAACAAACTCACTACTATCAACAACCAAACCTAAAAAGCAAACACGAACTAAGCAAACAACCAGACCAGGAACAGAATCATAGATACGGAGATCGGAGATCGTTGGCAGGATTATCAGCTGGGAGGGGGAAGGGAGAGAATGAGGGGAAGGTGCTGGGACGAAGAAGCATAATTGGTAGGTACAAAATAGACGGGGGAATGTTAGGGATAGTATAGGAATGGGGAAGCCCAAGAGCTCATTACACGCACGACTCATGGACATGAACTAAGGGGGGGATCGCTGGCGGGGGGGGGGGGCAGGCAGAGGCAGGCAAAGGGGCAAAAACTGGGACACTTTGGAGCCCACATGTGGAAATCAGTCTATTTGCACACAAAGTTTAATCCACTCGGAAAAGGTGTCAAACACTATGTGCACAGAAGTAACATGGTACATGAGTTGATACTTGGCCTTCTCTTCCCTGTCTTGATTATATTTATGTCCTAATAAATATTTACCACGGGGATCTGTTTCCTATCATTTTTCATGACATACATTTTCCCTTACGTTTAGGAAAAAATGGTTGTCCTTAATCGTTATTCATTAGTTGGTATCTGTTCCCTTTAAACTCTTTTTTCCCTAAGAGTCTTTCACCTGCCTCCCCTGAGTTGTTTTTCAGAAGGATCCTCAGCATCTCCATGAAAATAGATTTGCCCAAATCTATTCAAAAGCACCAGAGCTGCTTAGGGGATGCACTTAGCCCCTGGCTGGGCCATCCTCTCAAGCCCAGGCAGATCCATAGGAAATTTGCCCCAGGAGCTGGGCCCAGGGCTTGAAACCGCCATGTGGTTTGGGGGGTTAACTCTTTCCTGTTTCTAAGATCTAGAAGCTTCTCTGCCTCTTCTTCACCTTCTTTATTTTTCATTCTTTTGTTTCCTCTTTGCCAGAGAGTTTAATTAGCTCCCATTTCTACGAAGAGAAGCCCAGCCCTTCCTGGCCCCTGGGTTGGATTTATTCTCCATTTCACGAGGAGTCTGAGCAAAGAAGACGGTTGGTCTCAGAATTTCTCACATCTGACCCAATTCGCCCACTAAGATTTCAAACTTTGCCCTTTTACAACAGTGTGAACACAATTGTTAGAGAAGTGTTCTTTCAGTTCTCATCAGATCCGAATCCGGAGATTTTTCGTTTCTCAGGAATCTGGGGAACTTCCCAGGAAAAGCAGGAGTTTCTGAGGCGCAAGGATCCTGAAGGGGCTGTGACCCTCCCCTCCGCTGCTCTGCCAGCTGGGCGGCGCCCCTCACTTTCACTGAGCTAATTTGTTGCTATTAAAAGGGAATTGTTTTATTTCCTTTAGAAGATACAAAGGGAATTTTTCCCGCTGCATTTAAGAGATACAAATCTAAAGATAACACATCCCAGTATAATAAGCATTTGGGTGTTACTCTTTCCTCTGTTAAGAGAATAAACAACTCCATGCATAAACTGTCACCAAATACTAGGAATTTGAAACTCAGTAACAATAAGTGATATAATGCCACTTTTACTGATGTTTTTCTGGGCTTCTTTGTTGACTGGAAATTTTGCTGCAAAATGAGTGTAACGATAAAATTTGGAACTAGAAGAAGCTTCACTTATTAACCCAAACACCTTACTGCATGGAAAAGAAGACACGGAAGCCCAGATGTTTACATTGTTGGCCAAAGACACAGAGGTAGTTAATGAAAACCTCACTTTGTATTTCCTATTTAATCATATAAAAGTAACCGTTTACACTGAGCATAGACTCCTGTTGTCAATGTTTATATCCAGGCAGACCCTAAAGAAGAATTTTGCTCACGCTGAGCACATACTGTGACTATGCCCTAAGGCTACTTCTTGTTGCCCTATTGTTACGGTTGCAAAGATCCCTTCCTCTGGCTCCACATAAGTTCAGGGAGGGCAAGAGAGGTGAGAGCTATCAAACACAGTTTTAAAACCTGCATTTGTGGGAGAAGTGCTGGCACCTGTCCAAAAAACAGAAACCACATCCCTGTTTTAGAAACTCCGGAGGGCCCCACGCTGCTGATGGCACGGGCCTGCGGCTCCACACCCGCCGCCCGGGAGACTCGCGTTCTTCCCAGGGCGCGCGGACAGGCTGCCCCTTTCACACCAGCGGAGGCAGGGGCCTCTTTACCAAATAGGGAGATTCCGTTGAACCCTGAAATAACCCGGGACCAAGGTAAGGGAGGAGTTTCCGCGACAGGAAGGGCAAGTTACCATTCCTGTAACGAAGTGACCCCATGTCTTTGAGGGCGCTGCTCTGCAGGGACAGAGAACTACGAACCCTCCCCCTCATGTCCCCTCCCCAGCTGAACTGGCATTTCCCTCACACATGCGACACATATTTCAACCCCAGGCAGAGCTCCCCAGCCTCGCCTCTTATTCCAGCCACTGCCACAGCTACCTGTCCCCGCCTCAGCCAGTGTCCTGTGCACGGAGCCGAGGGCGGTGTCTCCCCCGTGCCTGTCACTTCCGGCCAAGCCTGGAGCTTCTCTGAGCCTTCAGGGAAGGGACACCTCGGTCACCTATGGAAACCTGCTCACCGCTTGTACCGGTCAGGGTTGCGGCAGAGAAGCAGCACCTTTGGGCTTCCACAGATATTTACATAGAGTCCGGCCAAATAACGCCCCTTTTTTATTACATAAAAATCTTTCATTGCAAAATCATAAGCGTGTCATTCTGTAACATAACAATATCACACTGAAGCACACCATAGGGCACTTTACGTGGAAGGTTCAAATTGCTGTCCACCTCGCGCGAGACATTCACGTACCGGACCAGCCACACTCAGTGGCGTCACTTCTGCCGGACCCTGTGTCTGCCGCACGGATCCGAGTTGCGGATGCCCCTGGGCTATCACGGCGGGGCTGGCGTCCTGGCTTCAGTGGTGGTATTTTGTGGCTCTTCCTTCCTCACTAGCGCATAAGCTCAACAGAAGCAAGGGCTTCACGTTCTTCCTGATGTGTTTCTAAATGTATCTCTACCGCCCAGGAAGGGGCCCGGTAAACAAACATTTGTTAACTTAATAGATTAAAGTGTTTGAGTTGGTACATTGCTCTGAACTAACTTAAAAAATGCGCGTGCAGGGTGCGCAGTGGATTACCAAGGCAGAAACTGAAACTGCGCTCCCTTAACATTTTAAGGAAGTAATCTTCAAAAGAGAGAAAGAACATGATGAAATTTTCTGGGTTTTCAGAAGATATTTAGCTCATCCTAATAACGAAATGAAAAACCAACGGAAACGATGGTATGAAAAATTTAAGCCTGTGCATGCAAGAAAATCAGCGCTGTTTTTTTCCATGGGGACAGAGAAGGCCAGAGAGAAAACCAGCCCGAACACACAGGGTCGCTGGCTGCCGCGGAGGGGCCCTGGCTTGGTGCCGACCGCCCTAACCGACAGCCTTCCGGGGTGCCCGTCTCCCGGGACGGTGAACTGAACGTGCAGCTTGGAGAGGAAGGAACCCGGAAACCGCACCCACGTCGTTGATGGGATACCTGAACCCTGCTGCTTTCTCTCCTGAATCAAGGCTTAGGCGCAGCGGGGCGGGTGCTCACGCCTTTTGTCGGACACGGTGGTCCATTCGGCCGAGACATGTCCTCGGCCAGAGGACGCGTCCTCAGACAGGACAGACCCGATTATTTCAGCCTCTCCCGTGCACTTCCTGACTCGCCTTCTCTGGACGATGATGTTCATATAGAACCCCATTTACGTGCTTGAAGCAGCTTCTCCTCGAGGCGGGGTGATGCGGAAATAACCTTACCATCTTCTGTCGCCTACATCCCTTCTCCTCACAGCTGAAGTTTACAAGTCAAGCTCGGTCGCTCCGCTGACTGGGCACTGGTGGTCAGGGGCAGGTTTGGTAGCTTCCTAACCTGCCTGATGCTTCCCTGGCCTGCACATGACCTGAGTTGTTATAAAAAAAAATTTTTTTTTCAAGAAGCATGTATTTTCTTCCTGCTTATCCCACAGAAATAATTCTCCAAGACCATGAATTTTGCCCCAGGCATAGAAGGTCTAAGATAGGACAAAAGTGTGGATTTCCTCCCTTCTGTTGCTAACCCTCAGGCTCTCCTCTGCAAGAACACTTGTTCGACCCCACAGCTCCGTGGCTCGGGGGTCTGACCAAAGATTAGAATTACCATGTGCTGTTTTACTGTGAGCGGCCACTGAACACTTCATGCATTTTTTAAGTTACCGTGCAGCACGTCCTTGAGCCATATGTTTCACGTACAGAGTTCCCTCAGAGATTTCCTTGCTGTTGTTACTGTGCATTTCCTAATTTGCAGAGTGCACCCTTTCTTCTCTATTCCTGGCACGGAGCCTTTGCTAGACGTCCTGTGCGAGGAAATCTGTAGGATGAGGATGGGCAGCAGCCCTGGCCAAGGTGTTTAATCCGCGAGACACGGGGCTGCCAGGCGCGGTGTTTTCAAGAGAGGACTGAGCAGTGGGGGGAGGGGGCTGTTTGGTGAGTGCGGCAGTTTTCTGACGGACGCGGGGAGCGTGCCTGGTGTTCGGTTGCGGTGCTATGGACTTCCAGTCACCCACAAGACACTCCTCTTCATTGTGCTTTGTGAAACTGGAAACTCCCGGCGAAATTCTCAAGCTAGCTCAGCGCCGCGTGAAGGAAAAGACAACTGAAACCAGAGGGCGCAGGACGGGACGAGAAGCACCCAGACGGAGCCGTGCCCCTTCCAGAGCTCCCCGTGGGCTTGGGAGACGCGACAGCGTGAGCTCTTGGACACAGAAACGCACGACGCTTCTTCTTCTCTATATGCAGTGAGCGAGCATCGACGGAATAGCCACGTCTGCTTGCGCGGCTCAGAACCTAGGGAATTCTCAAGAGCTCCCTGCACAGTGCCTGGCCTTCGAGGGCCCATGGCTGGGCGGGAAAGGATAAAGCCGACACACCTGAGCCACAGGAAAAAGCAAGATGCTGTTTAATGACTCTAAGTGCTAAGTTATACGTCCTGTTAAATTCATCCTGTGAACCTGATTGGGAAGGGTCCGTGGGGGTGGGGGGCAGGCTCCCCACTATTTGGGTAATTTTCTCTTTGCCATCTGAGTGGTGGTGATCTGGGTGCCCTGTTCATAACCATCTGTTAAACTGTTCATATAGTTTTATTTACTGTTGTTTACAACTCACAGTTAAGAAAGATAGAGGGGAGGAAGGAAAGGGGATGAACAAAGTCTGGAATAATGGGGACAAAAATGTGTGGAGGGAAGAGGGCTCCAGACGGGCATTAGAACGGCCAGAGGAGGCGGCAGGCCACACAAACGCACTGCGGTGCGCGCAGGTGGGCTGCAGGGAGGGAGGGCGCAGGGGAGAGTGGACCTGGAGCTGCGGCTGGGGGTGGGAGGCCGCGGTGGCGGGGGCTGGGGAGGCGCGGTCGCTCACGCTAAGTCGGACAGGCTGGGCCTGAGGGGTTGGAGGGCTGCAGGCGAGGACCCCACGCGGGCGGCAGGGCGTCCGCCTCTGAGGCGGTGAGGACGCTGGCACGAGTGGGCTGTGCTGGCCTGAGGCCGTGGCAGCCTTGGAGACCAAAGCGGGACGGAAGCGGGCGCGAGGAAGGGGGGGGGGCGCGGCCGCCTGTGGGAAGGACTGGCAGGGCGCAGAGGTGAGGGCCCCCGCGGGGCGAGTGTGGGTGGCCGACGGGCGCTGCAGCACAGGGGCAGGAAGGACACGCTGGCCTCCTGTCTCCACGCCAGCGGAACTGCTGTGCCCCCCGACAGGGGAGCTGGAGGAGGTGCGCGGCGGTGGAGGAGGGAAGTGGCGCCACTGAGGTGACCAGGACAGGCGGCAGTGACTGGGGCCAGACAGAACAACGGCACAGAGAGAAACTGCCACGCGTGCTCCCACGTCCGGCGCCACAACCGGGAAGGAACCCGGGCCCCGTGTGATGGACACATAACAATGCCAAGCCCACGTCCCGCATCCCAGGCCAAGCCGGGCCTCGAGGCGCGGCCTCCGGCCCCCCTGCCCGTCTCCATTCCCGACGTCCCTGTGAACAGCCCAGTTCAGCAGCAAGACCTGTGCGTTTTATTGGGATAAAAAGCCGACATTCCAGCTGATTTCTATGCACAATAACCCGTCTTTACCACTTTTTAAATCCTTTTGATTTTGTCCCTTTTGCGCAAATTTGGAGTTTTATACTATAGACATGGAAACCTACAAAACTCCAAAGGGCAGATAAATCAAGGAGGCCGCGTTTGATTAAATAATAATCAAATAAAGCACTTTCTAAAACTGTGATCTACCATAAATGGAAAAAAGCTAATTATATTCCTTCTTCTGGAAATATTTTAGCGAAAGCTTGACTCTGTAGAGATTCTATATATAGGATTCTTACTTGGAGCTGGTGATGGAACAAAAAGGTTCTACACCGCTTTTTCTCTTCGTTCTCCCCCTCTCTCGTGCTGAAAGCAGGCGAGGGAGGGGCTGACGAACGCCGACAGCTCTGCCCGTTTATCACTCAGGTCTGCGTGCCTCTCCTGGGAGGCGCCCTGCGCTCGGCACCGGGACGCCGCCGTGGAGCAGGCGCTGCTGACGCCGACCCCCGTGAGCCTGCGCTCAGCCTGCGCAAGGAACGCAGTGGGCGAGTGTGAAACGCCACCACCCAAGGGCACACCCAAGCACGCTCCCGGGGCCTGGGAGCAGAGCTCACTCGAGGGGGTCAAAAGAGACGTACGAGAAATAACACGCATTCTGAAACATGTCCTTACAAGAGAGAAGGGGTACGTTGGGGGCTTGAGAGAGAGTGGCGGGGGGTGCGGGTGCGCAGGGGGACGGCGCCGTCTGCTCGCCCGCGAGGGAGGCTCCGGGAGAAGCAGCCCTGCCGACACCTTGACCTCGGGCTCTGGGCCCCCGAAACCGGAGGAAACACGTGCCCGGTGTTCAGGGCGCCGGCCCGCGGCGCTCAGCCTGAGCGGAGGAGGCAGCGGGGACAGGAGAGGGAAGGGCGCGAGGACGCGCACCTGCGCGCGGAGCGCCCCGGGGTGGTGGCAGCAGAGGGGGCGGGAGAGAAGCGGGCTGAGCCCGGCCCGCGGCCCCGAGGATGATCGAGTTCCACGGTGAGGGGTCACGGGGGCACGGGGAGGTCACAGGCACAGGGCGCGGGGACCCCGTTTGCCTCTGAGAGGCAGCATCTCCCCGGCACCGGCACCATGATGAGCGGACTTCCGGGGGCAACAGCGGAGACCCGGAGGGCAACAGAACCCGCTGGGCTTTGGGGCCCAACGGACGGCCGCTCTGATCCTGACTCTGCCACGTAAAAGCCCTGCGAGGGTGGGCGGGTGTCGCCCCTCCCTTTGCTTCCGCGCCCTCCCTGGTCATCGTGGGCATAATGACTCTTCCCCTCGCCGGGTGGCCTGAGGATTAGATAAATCAGCACGTGTAAAAACGAGGCACAGGCCCTGGCGGTTGTTAGCAGGGCCCGGCTGACAGCTATTAGACTGTCTAAGGCAGTGAGAGCAGAGCTGGGAAGAAGGGATAGTCTCGAGAGATCTCAAACAGGTAATCTGAAAATTGTGGCAATTAATTTTATGTTTAGGGATGGGGAGAAGACGAGGCCAAAAGGACCTCTCAGCCTTTTGATTTGGGCAGATGGGCTGATTCACACAAACAGGGAGCGTAGAGAAGAGGCAGGGAGGGGACGAGAATGGGTTTAATTCGGGAAATGCTGAGTCTGAGGGACCCTTGGCACCTTTAAGAAGAGTGGCATCATCCAGAGATGAACATGGGCACTGGGGTTCGGGGCAGAGGCTTGGGCTGCGATGTTGACTCGATGAGCAAGACTGTTCCCAGAGAGTGGGCGCTGGCAGGGGGCAGGGGAGGACAGAGGCAGAGGCAGAAGTGCCGGGCACAGCAGCTGGCAGAAGAGGAGGAAGAGCCGGAGAAGGAACCAGGGGAGTGTGAGGGAGAGAAAGGGTTAAGCCCAAAGAGGAAAGAAGTTCTAAGAGGAACGCAGTCAGCAGTGCCAAAGCCAACAAGACATCAAGCCAAGGAAGGGCCCAGACACACTCCCCAGATGATGCCGAGCTGGACATCAGGCTTGGGGGGGCGGGGCGAAGAGGCCTTCTGGGGCGAGGGCTGCAAACCCGGCCTGCGGCCTGTGGGAGTGGGGCCGAGGCCCTCTGAACGTGGGGCCTCTGAAGGAAAGACGGGAAGCGACCGCCTGCAGAAGAGGGTCCTTTTGCTCCCTCGCCCTTCATGGTCCCTTGTTTTCCACCATCCTAACTTCCCTTGGCTCAGGGATTCCTAACCTAGGGTCCACAGACCCCCTCACGTGGTTCACGGATAGAATGTGAAGGGTCTTCGCATTAAGAAAGGAGAAAAATCGCAACTCTAATTCCCTCGTCTGACATTTCACATTTTCATCAATTACGAATGTAGGCAAGAGCTTCAAAAGATTAGTCGTGCCTGTGACTGTCAGAAGTACATTTTTGTATCATATTATTGTTGCCACAGATTTCTCAAAATAACGTTTGCATTCGTCACTTTTATAAAATTATGGTAGTTACCTGACCTGCCGCTGGATCTTATGAACAAATTGTCTGAACATAGTTTAAAAACTGTAGTTAAATGTAATCTGTTTTCTTTGTAATCTTAACATAGTTTATTCTGTCTTTAAAAAACGTCATCCGAGATGGGGTCCACAGGCTCCCCGAGATGTCAAAGGGTCTTTGGCGCAGAAGGATTAAAGGCTCCCTCCTAATCCATCCCGTAAACCATGCACCTTCTCCCGAATTCCTGTTTTTTCTATGCCGCTGCCCTTGTTCTGGTCAGCCAGGTCTGTCCCAAATGTCCCAAATGTTCCCCCAGGGAAAACAGTCACGTGTCCCCGGGTGTTTTTCAGTCAGTCTGCGCACTATTGGCCCTTTTCCTTTTTACCCGGCCATTGAAAGGCCGCCTGTTCTGAGCCGGCACAAATGTTTCAAGTATCCGTTTACCCAGCTGCTCGCCGTCAACGTTACTGAGCGCAAGGGGCTTCGCTACAGAACTGGGGAGGCGGCGCTGGTACCCCCAGGAATTCACAGCTCGGGGAGCGGTCAAGAGGAGAGAGGGACAGGCTTACACAGAACCGTCCCAGGGCACTGGGGACGCCGCTTCCTCAGGACACATGAAAACGTGTAGTTTCTGAGACGCCAGAGGGAGGCTTCACGTGGAGGGGACTTCGAGACCAAAGAGACTGGTGCCGAGGGCTGAGTGGGCCGGGGCTGGGTGAGCGTGTCGGCAGTGCCGTCACGCCATCTTCTAAAACTCTTCGGACGTTACCTATGAGGGAGCACCCGAGAGTCCTTTTCCACCGTGGCACAGAGATTTAATTACCACACTTGATGAGAGCTGGGGACAAAACTGAGGAAAAGACCGACTGTTTAGAACATCTTCCTTTTTCGAGCATTCATTTAGAGAAACAACGTTCATAATCCCTGTAGGTGAAAATATGAGGCCAATATTAATTTGAAAAGCATTTTGATAGGAAGGATCGTCCGTTTTTCACCGGTGAGCACACGACACCTGCTGGCCGAATCGTGTCATTTCCCTCTCCAAAGACAGGGCGAATGAAGCTCGAATTATTATTAACTGCTTCTCTACCAAAGAAACTCCATACTCGACCTGGCTTTTCCTACAATGACCAGCGAGAGGGAGACTTTAGGGAGTGATAAGTCTAGCTTGAGAAGTTCAAGGTTAAAGAATGTAAATACAGTATTTAGTGCAATTTCTGTAACAGCAAGTTCACGGAGAGGGAGAGCAGGCTTCGCCCACGGTCGCACGCGAGAGGCCGGCTGGCGAGTCACCCCCATGCCCACGCCCAGGCCCTGGGGGACCGCTGGCCTGTTTCCTGCCGCTCCAGTTTTGCCTTTCCCGGGTTGCGAGCCCCGCGGAGTCGGACGGTGTGCGGCCCTTCGGGCCTGCCGCCCGCCCATGGCTTGCTGGCTGGGGGTCAGCCACGCTGCTGCATCTGTCGGCAGTGTGTCCCTCCTTATTGCTGAGTAGCACCCTATTTCACGGATAACCCACAATCCGTTCACCCCTTAGCTGGTTGATGGAGACCGGAGTTGTGTTCAGCTTTTGCAGAGGAAGAGTAAAGTTCTAATGAACACTGTATGCAGGTCTTTCGTGGATATATCGCTTGGCTTCTCTTGGGGATGGTGGGTTATATGGTAAGGGTATATTTGAAACTCTACATAAAACTGCCTTTTGCTTTCTCTAAAAGTAACTTGATACCTGTTTCTTTATGTTATTCTAATTTCAGTCCCGGTCTGCTTGTGTTCCCTATCGCTGTTGGAGAAATCTTTTGCACAAAATAAAGCTTTATCTCCAAGGATGACAAAAAAGCAAGGAGGGGCCCCTTCACCCCAGGGCCACGAAGAGGCGTTTTTGGAGGACTGGGCATTGCGCCACGAGATGAGAACAGCCTTGGGTCGCCTGCCGCCTGCTGCGCTGACTTGCTGTGGACCCACCTGCCCCGTGGGGCCGTTGCGCCGCAGAGATTGTGTGGGGCCATGTCCGTGTCTCCCACGTAAGAGGCCTCACTGCCGTCCGAGGAGGCTGCTTGTGTGGAAGGCAAAGTTTACATTTTAAAAAACACTTGGGTTTCTCCAGGGGCTGTAAGTTTGTCACCAGAGACAAATGAGTTCTGTTTGTAGTGTCTATGATGTGTGAGTTTTTAAAAGACTGTTATTCTTACACTTTATCACAAGTTAGCATTTTGTACTTCATGTAAGATTGTGTCTTTTATGTCACTGAAAATGCTGTTGTCACGTAGAGTATAATTACCCACACATCAGTTATAAGCCATGTAATAGGATACACCCAGGCAAGGGCCCATGGTGACCTTTCTGAAGGGTTAAGATTTCTCTATAGCTCCACTTAAGATATTCTTCATTGCAAAACATCGAGACTAGGTTTTTAACGTTGCCATTTTAAGATCATTTTCACTCGTTTACTGGCAGGCACTTAACCCACTGAACACGTTCATTAATTAGGTTGTACTGACATCTGCTGGTGAGACAGCAAATTCCAGAAAAAAACTGCGTCACAAATTTCAATAGAATCCGAGTTTTAGTCATTGAAACTTGTGTTTGTACCCGCGGTTTAAAGAAATGACTGGAGGCCCCTGTCGTTCCCGAGTCACCGTTCCATGTGACTTGAGGGGTCTGCGGGTCTTCTTCAGGGCCGGCGGCACAGAGGCTTGGCTGCGGAGCAAACCAGCTTTCAACTCCCAACTTCTTCCGGGCAGTGTTCCCGGCTGAGCTAAGACATCATCGCCATCTTCTGCTTTACCCTCCCATAGCCATCACATCTGTTTGTCCTAAAATCACACGACAGTAGCGATGTTGATTTACCTCGTGTTCACTTTGAGAAAGGCCTCCTGGGAGATTAGGGGCGGGGGGGCCGGGAGGGGGTGAGCTCAGCCGAGCTCGACTCGCGTTCTCATCAAGAGGCAGAACCCAGCCCCTTCAAGACCTGCCAATTCAACACTGGGATTTAGAGCCACAGAATTTTATGACTGGGAAGGAATTTACGGATCGTTTAGTTCACCCCTTTCTTCCGTAGACGGGAAACTGGGACCCAGATAGATTTACTGAACTTACTACCTACCTGATGGGAGACAGGTGTTTCCTAGTTTTGTCATTCCAGGGTTCTTTCCTGTGTAGACGTGGTTTTCACCAGCTTTTCATTAAGTTTCGCGTTTAAAGTAAAAATACTTAAACACACACACAGGATTTGAGGATCTGTATTTAGCTTACCTGATCTCAACCCTCTGCATGTACCTAGAACTATGTTTTTGAAACACACACTGTGTTCTGTACACCGTTCTGCAGCCCTTCGGGGGTCATGTATGTATTCCTAGGTCCTACCCACGTCTGCTCCTTCAGACGTGAAAACAGAAAGAGGCACGAGAAGACCAGGGGTGAGAAATAGGCCTTAACCAGGGAAATTTCCGGTTCTTTGCTCAGAGCTGGGGTCACGGAATTGCATGACTGATTATTACAACATCTCTAACGTTGTGCCCTTTGAAACCAAAGGCCACCAGTGAACTTGCGGGGCCCGTGCATGAGCTCCGTCGAACAGACAAGGAATCGGGCGGAGCCAGGACTCGGTGCAGGTCTCCAACGAAGCAGAGGTCTCTGCGTTCCATCGCAGTAAAGTGGCTTTGAAGATACTCGGGGGGAGTGAGCGAAAAAGGAAAAAGGACTCATGGGCATGGACTGTGGTGATTCGTGGGGGGAGGGGTGTAGAAGGGGACGAAACGGTCATGGAAAAAAATACAATGACGATTAAACAAAAAATAGTAACACTCCTATGCCTTTCAAAAGAATATTTTGGTTTTGTATTGGGATTCTTCCTGAGACGAGAAAAGGAGGGAGGGGAGAAGGGAGAACAACAGGGGCAGAGAGTCAGACAGAGGCAGCGGGAGAAGGGAAAGTTGGTGGACCCCAGCCGAACGGTGAGAACTGGTCTATGAAGCAGCATGCGCTGGAGGGGGGCCCCACTTCTCCACCGAGGGCCCAGCACCCAGCGAGACCCGGCCTCCCCACACTGCTCCTCTGCCCCAGCGTTATCCACCCTCCATCCCTTCCTGGACCTCCTGCCCTCCCCCTGCCACCAGACGTGTGCAGGTGCACTCATATGAACCCACACACGCATACATGTGCACACACATATCCATTACTGAGCATGGGGCCAAAGCCCAGGTCTTTGCACAAGGAACAAATGTGAACATTTTTTTGGTAGGTGTGGCTTTCAGAATTCTTGTCCGTGGGACCAGCAAAGGGTCAGCAATTCACTGACTGTACTTGAGCCTGGGCAAAGTTTTCTAGAAGCATTTAACATCTTCCTGAAGCTTCACTGCCCTCGAATCTTTTATTTGACAGTTGAGTGTCTTTTCAGTCTTCTTAACACGGAGTTCTTAATGTAGCCCAAATACTTCCAAACCTGCGTTGTTCAAGCAGTTCATTCGTGGAAAAGAGAAAGAAAATGTTGGTGCTATGCAATGCTGGCAGGTCTGATGGGAAGCAGTGCCCCCGAGATGTGATGTCAGTGTAGCTATGGCAACGCCTCTAGAAGTATATGGCCATAGGTACCAAAAACTCAAAGAGCAGGTACAACACGAGACAGATTCAGGCATTGAAGGTTTTGGACTGGACTTTAAAGAAATCATCATAGACAGGCTCACAGGCAAAGACAGTTACCCAAATGCTTTACTAGTAAGAAATTATCGAATAAAATGGTAAGATGATAGATTATATTGATGGCTTATCTGGCCAATGGAATACTGAATAAACCATGCTCTTAAGACATGCCTGGAAGAGGCGAGAGGAAAAGACACAAAGATGTTTAGCCATTGTCAGTGCGGTTTGGGGCTGTAATTTCTTCTTTATGCTGCTCTGATTATGCTGAGATTGCTAGACTATGTATGTTGTTGTGTTTTAATAAGAAAAAGGGTCCTTGAAATAAAGAAAATGAAAATGAAAACCATGGTTGTTCTCTGGCCACTGTTATGTAAAAACAATTTCCTGAGCATGTCACCTGCTGGGTCCAGGGGCCTTTGAAATACCTGGGTGCTGAGTTGCATAGTAAGTGCACTTAGGATCAACGGCACATCCCGGCACATTCATTTATTGACCATTTTAATGGGCAAGGCACTGTGCTACTTTTACACATGCTATCTCCTTTATTCCTTAAAACAATCCCCTAAGTATATAGGATTCTCACTTTGGCTGATGAGGAAACCGAGGCTCCAAGAGGTTAGGTGAATAGAAAGTCTAGGAAGCCCGTGAGCCTGTGTGTTCTGTGGGAACACGTAACCCCTAAGCTGCCTTCTTCCCCGGTGCTGTTTTAGTCCTGAGCCTAAGAAGAGATGTGCACGGAAGGAGAGTTTTAGCAGAATTCTAGCCACAGTGCAAGTCTTTGTAACATAGACTGCACTTCACTGTTTTCATATTTGCTCTATGTCTGAAAAATATGATATAATTAACTTATGTGATGCTGACGACAAATTGATAACCACAAACTGGAAAAAAAAAACCTGTGAGTATTTACACGCTGGGGAACGTAGCTAATGTGTCTGCCTTACCCTCTGCAATACATTAGAACAGTATTTAGAAATTTGTAAAAATACCAACCACAGAAACATGAGTCTGCTTAATGAACACAGAACACTCAAATGGTAAAAGTTCATTTTATTGATCTGACAATGCAACCCCAAGAGTCAAAACGCTGCTACTAAGTTTGGACAAGGCAGAGAATTAACATTATAGATTTTTAGTGAGGTTCCGTGTCCTACTGGCTTTATCTTAAGGCGCACACATGTGTGCCAATGTAAAGAAACAAACGTGTGATGAACTAACTGCACAAAGACCTCATTGTTGCAACATAAACCAGGGTTAGAATAATATTTTCACGGCTCTGCAATTGTGGGAATACAACGGCATTATGTGATAAGGAGGCGGAGGCGGAAGGGAGCGGGGGTTAGGAGACAAGGGCCTACGTAAGTGGTCCTCGCTGCCAGTAGTGAACAGGGAGGGACCAAGCCAAAACTGTGGGGCGCAGACACCAGCTCACAGGACAGACAGCGGATAGCCGGTGCGGACTCCCCGCAGAATTCCTCCCCGGTGGCGCAGATCTCGGATTTGTTCCTGTATCTACATAACCCAAGGTCCATAATGGTGAACGGTGCCTTAGCTCTTATTATGGAGTCAGTGTCGGGGGTGGGGGGAAGTTCTGAATGCCAGAAATTGACTGTGTACATGACACACAACTGTTTAGTACCCATGAGATAACCTAGGCCTCAATAATAAAGAGCTTCTGATGTTAAGGGTTTTAAATTCTGCTGGTTCTCATTCAACATTCTTTCAGAAGTTATTTTATACACACTTCTTAAACGAAAAACACTTTATGTAAAATATAAGAATTAATGTACAATCTTAAGGTCAGATTCAGGGACAAAAACGCACCACCGAAATCTAGTAAAACAGTGACCGCTGCTGCAAATTGCCAGAGTTGCGCCTCACAACATGGGCTGCCCTTGCCGGTGACCTGTGCAGTCAACGCCCACGACAATCAGGCACAACCCTGGACGGTCTTCCGCTATTAACCGGACCCCCCAGGCACGGCAGACGAGGAACAGAAAGAAAAGCGCTGGGGCTGCACCGAAACGGATCGGGCTGGTCCGTCCCGGCCAGGCCGGCTGCGGGGACCGCGGGGAAGCCCTGGGGCGCCCGTGCCCCGCTGCCTCGACAAGGGAGCAAGACCCGTCTCTCCTCTCACGGCTTTTGCGAAGGGGGCCCTTCAAGTGTCCAAGAAAGTGAGCATCCTTCAAGGAAAATGCAGAGAAACGCGTCCCTGCAGGTTCTGGTCCTGGAAACAGCTAGCTCTGGGTCCTCAAGGCCAACGCCTGGAGTCATGGAAATCGAAGGACTGTCTCTGCGTGTAAACAACCGGGCTGCTCGCCTAGGTGCTGTGTCCCTGGATGAAGATCCCTCGTCAGAAGACCCCCCGGTTCTTGGTTTTTGAAGGTCATGTGACTTTCCTACCCTAGAAGCACTGTACCTTTTTTTCCTTTGTAGAGACTTCTGGAGTAGATGAAAGTTCATGACGTTGCTTCACAGTACTAGCCAACCAACCGTGGCATGGAGGAGTTGCTCAAAGGCTAAGCGGTTGTGAGCTTTGCTCCTACCCAGCTTTCACATTTTACTTTTGTGGTTGGCGTACGGGAAGCCAAACTGAGAGACCATGATGTTGGAGTACTTGAGAGGCATGCCGTCGTAGATGGCCGCCAGCCTGTTGATGCAGTAGGACCTCTGCAGGAAGTGCTCGGCTCGGTGCCACATACCCGGGTGGCCCCCCGCGCTTTCCTTTTCTAAGCTGCCCATGTTCACAGGCTTCACAAACACCCCCGAGGTCCTGCTGATGTGCTTGGCGACGAGGAAGTTCATGGCAATGTCGTCGCAGTTCTGCGTCTCGTCTATCAGGGCCCGGACGGCCGCGGGCTGGCTCTGGAAGAGGTCCAGGTACTCGCTGCTGAAGAAGGAGGCTCCGACCAGCACCATGGAGTACTGGTCGCCGTCCCCGAGGCCCGGCGTCTGCAGCTCGAAGCCTCCGTAACTGTAGACGCCCGACGACGTGGTGACATGCTTTCTAGGAACAAATCCTACGATCTGATCGGGGAATTGCTGGACAGATGGAAAAAGAACAATTAGGTGGGCTGTTTCTTGGAGCAGACACGGAGAGAAAGGCAACGATTTATTACAGGGAGAATTCAACAAATTGTCAACTTTATTTTGTTCCTTGTTTCATCTAACTCAGGGCAACTTCACACATCTACATCCTGTTAAGTTTACAGGTCAAATTCCATCACAACCCAAATCTCTACCCTGGCCCATGTTCTCCAAATCCGAACATCATCTGCTATTAATAAATCCTGGTCACCAGAGTCTAGTTCTTCAACGCTTGCCCCAAGGAAGTTGACTGTGTGAATGCTACTCATTCCAAGGGACAAGAAGACACAAAGTGATTATTTTGAAAAACTTTTCATCTCTAAGGGGTATATAAAATTATGGCTCTATACGTATGATTTTACTCTTTTTCCATGTTAATGCCAATGTTCTTGAAAGTCACTGCTGCTTTCAGATAATCTATTTTTATCCCTTTTCAACCTGGGTGTTTCCTTTTTAAAAACATGTCCGCGCGCGCGTGTGTGTGGTGTCAGGATAATTGAAGAAAGGCCAGGAGTAAAACAACAGTATGGAATATCAGGGTGACAGTGACTTAAAAAATCAAACAAAAGAAAACCAGCGAAACGTGAAAAAGGTAAGAACTTACAGGGTTAAAAGGTCTAATCCCACAAGTAACTTGACTTTCATTCACCTGCTGAACAGACACTAAAGTAGAACACACACACACACACACACTCAGGATGGGCTACATCCCGTGTCAGGGGCGCGTAGGTTCCACAGGTGCCTGGGCGGCTCGGACCCTAAATCCCTAACAGGGCAGGTCATGGCAGGTGGTCGCACCCCAGGCCCATCATTTCTTTAGCGAAAAGCTGCTCTTTGCCTGAAGCCAGCCCACTACCGCCGTGCGTCTAGGTGAACACACCTTTGAAACAGGCAATACCAGCCTTCAAAGAGCACGCCACCTTAAGTAACCTGTAATCCAGTGATTTTCAACTGGTGCGCTGAAGGTGTTTTTAAAACATGCAATAACTGCCCTTTTTCCCTTAGCTTGTCGAATTAAAAAATGACAACAGCCAACACAGCAATAGCTGTGGACGAATCAAAATTACACCTATCTTCTTTGTCAGACTGGCAGAAAATGTATTTTCTTGGTGTGCCACAGAATTTTAGTAATTTTACATGTGCCATGAGATGCGAACGGTCGAAAATCGCCGCTGTGATCCAGTCCCTGCCTGGCTTTGTCCCACCCGCCCCAATTCAAAACGCATCAAAGCTGCAAACTGCCATTCCAGGAAGCACGTCTCCCAGTCCGTTGAGACCTTGCTTCCAGGCCTATCCCGTGTGCCTTCAACAAATTTTTACAAAAATTCTCTCCAGGTTTGGATGTTCTCACACGGACAAAAGAAGTCACAGTCCAGACCGGGAACGACGTGACTTGTGAACGCGGCACGACAGGCTGTCAGCAAGGCTGGCGTGCGGCCGCATGGACCACGGGGACGCGGAGGACAGAAGGACAGGTGTTGCTGGCCGCGAAGGGAGGGCCAGGGGGCAGGGCTTCGGAGCCGACGCAGGCTGGCAGGGGGGAGAGGCCGGCAGAGGTGACTGGGGGGGCGGTGGGGGAGGGCGGAGGGCACAGGCAGACGTCCGCTCTTGCTCGCCTCTACCCACGTCGCCACGCTGCAGGGCACGGGGGGCGGGCGCCGGGCTTTCGGAGTCAGATCCTCTCGGGCCGCGGGCTGCAATTGTTCCTGATATTTTTACAGTGAAAGCCTGAAGTCGTATTTATTCGTCTTTAATTTTGGTTTACTTGCATTGTTCTAATAAACCACAGCGCTCATATCCCACCCCCCATGTCCCTGATGTTTTAAGGAAATTCATTTTTTACCTGAAATAAAACTCTCCCAGCTGGAGTATTTATTACTTGAGAACTTTTTGCCTAAGAAGCTTTTGTTACAGGGTAGGAAAAAACTGCTGGTAGGGAAACCGTTTGCTGACTGGCACACAGGCATGAAGTTAAAAACCGAAGTTTGGAGAAAGCTGGTGTCCGCAGAGCTTCGTGACCACTTACCGTTCACGTCTAATGCTGCTCCACCCCAAGGAGCTCATGGGGAGGGGGGCGGTTGAGAGAGAGCAAAGGAAACCACTTATTGGGGAGCTCAGTGTCTAAATGCTGGACAGCGTTTGAGAGCATTGGTAAGCGGTCTGGTTCCAGGTCGCTGGAGGGCAACCTCTAAAAGCCAGCTACGACGGACACATTCTCAACGGGAAAGGGCTGCTTTTACAGAATAGCGGACTAGGGAGCATCCTGTGCCCGCCAGGATTCAAGGAAAAACACACACAAACCGCCACTTCCTTGGTGCCTTCAGAATTATTATTAATTTCTAAACAATGACCTCAGAATGAGGACTAAATTTTGTGGATGTACTAAACACTTCCTCTTAATGGAGGTTATATGCCATCTTACTACCAAAACAGACCTGTCGTTTGAGACGCACCCGGGACCGCAGGAAAGCCCCCGGACCCGGCCTCTGCCGCCGCACACACCTGCCCACGCCCACGCTGTCCCCTGAAGGCGGCTCTGGCCCTTCCGCCCAGAATCCAAAGGATAAAGCAAACACCGGTGAAAGACGGAGTGCCCCGTGGGCTGGCTTAACCGCGCACAGCAGGTCGCGATGACCACATCGCAAACTTCTGTGTCTTTCAGATAAACACTGCGTCTGCCATGCTGGACGGCTCCCACATGAAGCCCCAGTAAGCTGCTCTGGGTAGACTTGAGACAGGGCTTTCTGCTGATGACTCCACAAAGGACTCAGCAGCCTTACCTGCCACACAGAGAACGCAAAAGCAAGGTCTTGGGCGCTAATTAGCATGTCGTCATCTACCATTAACACCGCTGAAATGAAAGGAAAAAAAATAATTAAAACCAGACAGTCTGGGAATGAAAACAAAATAAGCAAGACCTATCGGTGTCTATACAGATCCTTCCAATGAGGTATTATCCAATAAATTACTAAATAAAAAACGTGTATTCTTGGTGAGATCTGTCTAGCAGAAAGTTTTTATTTGGATTGTAATTGATGTTATAACTGCCTGAGGGGGAAAGTATCATGCAGTTTTCATTCACTATCATAGGAACTGATGGGCCTATAAATAAGTAACACCGACGTCCTTCACAGCAGACCTCACGAAGCTGCTGAGAACAGGAGGAGAAGGAGGGGGCAAGAAGCACGTTCAGCGTGAGGTGAATGGCATCTCACCACCTTCTGTGATGCAATGACGTGTGAATGAAGCTTCCTTCACAACATTAACCTTCCGTTGCTGTTATATTAGGGCACCTGCCTTCTTCCGAGGAAACTGCTTCTCAACATCTAGGAATCTCAACATCAGCTTTTCGAGGTGCTTTCTTAGGACTCACCTTCCCTTATCTTCTTGGGAAAATTAAGACAAGCGGGAGGCCCCAGCTCTGGTCAGCGGCCGCCCGGCCGGGCCGGGAACCCCGCGGCGACTCACCCCTGGTCTCCAGTTCGGGGAAGACCTGGAGCCGATTCCTCACCCTGTTGGTCGCCTGCACTTTGAAGACCACGGGGACGGGGTGCGGCCCTAGAGAATTCCACAAGTCCTCGGGCGCCTTCTCCCCGATGTTGTTCCACACCACGATGACTTTGTGCAGACGCGGCACTGCCTGGTAATGGTTCAACAGCCGCAGCAGCAGGTCCGTCCTGTTGTACGTCTGCATGATGAGCGTGAAGCCGTCCGGGGTGGGCCTGCCCGGGGACTTGGCCACTCTCCGCAGCGTGAGCATCTTGTCGTCCTTGTTACTGGGCAGGAGCGTGGTCAGGGCCCCAGCCACCAGCAGCAGCGTGAGGACCAGCGCCAGAGAGCAGCGCAGGGCGCGGATGCCTGGCACTCTGCCAGGAGGCCTGCAGATGTGGCAACACCTGGAGGGGGGACGGAGACAAGCGTTAGCATTCGCCCTGGTCTCCATGTTTGGTTTCTGCTCTTTCTGCGAGGAGGGCGGTCGGTCTCGTTTCGCTGATTCCATGTCAGTTCCCCCGCCTGCTGCCCCGGTGACCCGGCCTGCGAGAAGGAGGTCCGTGGGGACAGCTTCCCTGCTGGCCTGCTGGCCTGGCGGCTGCGGACAAACGGCCTTCTACACCAACCAGGAAGAGGGAAGCCGTGCATTTTAAAATTTACCCGCATTGTATGACAAAAATATTTAAAACGGAGACTGATTTCAAATGGGATGTTTTCTTAGTAGTACACTCATTTATCAAACAGCTTTACTGAGGGATCGTTGACATATCAATCATATACGTTTAAGGTGTCCAACTTGATGTTCTGACATACGCATACTGTGTTGCAGTGTACTACTTTAAGGTGACTTTTTCCAAATAAAATCCCATGCAGAACCCTAATATGGGAAGCAGATAATAACAGCAGCAGCAGCAGCAAACAATTATAGTGGGTTCAATACTTACTAGACGCTGTACTATGTGCTTTGCCTGTCACAGTATGTGCTTATTCATTCCATCAATTAACCACATCAAAGATCCCCCAAATGATATTTTTTTGAACATATGTTAACATACTAGTTCTTCATAGGTAGGGAGCACATCCCTTCGGTTATTTTTGATATTGTTATTCTAGCATCTTCTACACCAGAGATTTCACCCGGGGAGAATATGGCTTTCCAGGGGACATCTGGTAAAGCCTGGGGACTTTTTTTTTAAGATTTTATTTTTATTTATTTTAGAGAGAGAAGAAGGGAGGGAGAAAGAGAGGACACTCTGATACATGCTACAGTATGGACGAGCCTTGAGGACATGATGCTAAATGAAATAAGCCAGACAGACAAAAAGGCACATACTTTATGATTCCACTCATAGGAGGAACCTAGAGTAGCCAGCCTCACAGTAACAGAGAGTGGAATGCGGCTGGCAAAGGACTGGGGGACGGCGGATGGGGAATTCCTTAGTGGGTTCAGAATTTCTGTTTCACAAGGTGAAACAGTTTAAGAGATGGATTGTTCAGTAATGTAAACACACTTAACACTAGGGAACTGTTCACTTAAAAATAGGTGAGATGCAAAGGGTCACTGGTTCGATTCTCAGGGGTGCACACGCCTTGGCTGCGGGCCAGGTCCCCAGGAGGGGGCGTGTGACAGGCAATCACACATTGATGTTTCTCTCCCTCTCTTTCTCCCTCCCTTCTCCTCTGTCTAAATAAATAAAATCTTTAAAAAAAAAAGGAGGATGGCAAATATGACTATTTTATCACAACTTAAACACAGCAAAAATATACCGGTACTTGCCTCATCATGACGGTCTGAATTCTTTTTCCTTATGGCTTCAGTAATTGATGGGAACAGACTCTCTCGAGGCTATTAAGAGAAATCAAAGAATTTTCTGTGATATTTTCGTTCAATCAGCAGGAATTTTTAAAGATGCCTTTAATGCAACTGTCCACAGGCTTTTAATTATTTCTAAAAATTGCTGTTCTGTGTTCTAAAAATTACATTCTGGCAACGAGGTAGATAATGTTTTCTTATAGATTGCTGCTACTACTGCTACATTTTTGTTTTCAGGTTGCTCTTAAGTATTCAGAAGCAGAATAAGTGCAGATCACCCCCACTATCTTATGTGTTTACATGGCTGAAACCAGAACATATCTGCCATAGAGCAAAATCTCTGAATGCATTAGTAATGATAGCTTGTATTCGATTTCTAGATTCTTAAGTACCAAGACGCATTTTTTCACTAAACGTTCCCAGGGCATTCAACGTGAAGCATCTAAAGAACCAAAGGACTTAAAATAGGTAATGGACAAATGACAGGGGTGATGACTGAGGAATGACAGATGGCATCCTTCCCGTCCCTTACTGCCTGTCGCCTGAAAGGAGCTGGAACCCTGGCTGGCGATGAGCTTCGGCCCCTTAATTCTCTCTGCTCTCATTTCTCAGTCATCTATTCTATGTCTAAAAAGCTGGTTTTTCCCCCATATACTCTGCATAGTTAACCTAATGCAATGAATGAGGAGATGATATAAACAAATATTAAAACATTCAGAGTAGAAACCCACTTATTAGTTTTAAAACGTTCATTACGGTATCATCTATTTTATAATCTTATACACCCATTAAATCTTGTAGCATACTAAGGGATTAAGAATCTGGCCGGAGACTGTAAAGATACTGCATCTGTAATGACTACCTGAAAAGAGCTGAAGACTCATTTTTGATTTTCCAGAATCCTGTTCTTTCAGGACACAAGTTATTGAAAGGGCAGAAGGATGACTAAGTACGTATCAAAGGCTCACCCAGTGAGAGACCTCCCTCTTCCCTGTACCAGGGGCAGCTCTGGGCGCTTGGACTGCACAGGGCTACAGTCTGCAGCTGATTCGCCCGCTGCTATCCCCAGTCCTCACATCGGCTTGTTCTTCAATCCACATCCTCTGGGGAAGGACCTTGGACCTTTCTGGCTTTGTAACCCACTTCCTCCCGCCAACCCCGTGCCCAGCACTCAGTCTGGCATCCAGCAGACACTCATTAAATGACTGCTGAATGAATGAAAAACACTAACTTTAGCTTTATACTAAAGTATAAAGTATAACTAATATACAATGGTTGATGGATGTGAACAAATACTATTTCAAGATGCCAAAAGCAGTTGAGACACAGTCAAACATTTTCCGTTCATACAACTTTTCCTGACTTAAATAGTGGCCAGTTTATATTTCCACTAAAATGCCTTCAGCGTTGAACTTGGTAGTTATGCCATCCAAGACTTCAGCTTTGAGTGGCTTTGACACTTTTGAAAGGAGAAGGTCCTCCCAGTCACGGGAACATCTCTATCTCTGGGGTGAGGAATGGGGGATTTTGGGAGTCCCAGGAAACCAATATAACTGAAATTAAACTTTAATTTCTCCAACCCACTTTAAAACTATTTGAAAAGGAGTACTGCAGATTTCTCTATAAACAAGTAGAGTGATTTCTCATTCATAGCAATATAGGATAAAATGCACAATTTATTTCTTTTTAAATTGCCTTTATTGGGGAGACATTGGCTAATAAAATTATATAGGTTTCAGGTGTACAAATCTATAACACATCATGTGTATACTGCATTGTGTGTTCATCACCCCAGGTCACGTCTCCTTCCATAACCATTGACCCCCCTTTACCCTCTTCCACCTCCCTGCACCCTCTCTCCCTCGGGTAATCAGCATACTGCAGCATTTATTTTCAAAGGCAGAATACAAAAATACATGCTTAAGTTGCAGCTGACCTTGAGTTATGGAAATCAGTTGCAGAAATTCGGTTATTTCTGTAGACCCTCCCCCTCCCCACTAAGTTACATCATATCGAAATAGTGCAGTTTTGCAGATAAAACCCAATTGCCACGGAAATATTTACTTATCCTTAACCTGGTTTGCACCCTTTTAGTAGATATTCAAAGAATTTTTAGAGTGAAATTCAAAGTCTACGGCTAATATAAAAGCTTCCTAAGAAATAGAAGTAAATGCCACTAACTGATAATAGTTCTATATTTCAGTGGAAGTACTAGTGAAATATACGCCAGCAAAAGCAAAGTCAAAATACTCGTTCCAGAACTTAATTTCTGGAATCTAGCTGTTTCTGCACAGCAGTTTTAATGAGCATGAACATTTTTTTAAGTCAGAAAATAAATAAATTATATTTTCAAAAATAAAACGACCCACTCACTACCCTCCCCCACAAAGTTCCAAGAACCGAAGCAAAACACACATCACCCTCATTGCAAACATTTTTTAACCCAACAGCGTTGTGTGATTTCCCTTACCTCGAGAGCAGAGATTGCTGCACGGCCGCGGAGGTATTTGCTCGCAGCTTGGTCGTCACGAAACGGAAGGGGCGGTTCGCGAGCTCCCGCAGAAGTGTGCGCGTGTTGCTGTAAACCCCGCGGCGAGCATCCAGCTCGCCTGCGGCGCCGGCCGGCCTTCCGGGAGGACGCACCGCCCGCAGCGTGCGCGCCGGGAGCTGGGACCGTCCCCGGGCCGCCCGCCCGCCCTCGCTGACGCTCCACTTCCTGTTGCAGCGCAGGCACTTCCCAGGAAGCGCGGTTTTCCAGTTCCCAGCCAACCTCCGAACCAGTCCTGCTTTGCCCTGTTTCTTCCCCAAGGTAACGCCGTCAGTCATTCACGTGATGTACCGGACCTTCCCCAAACGGAGTCCCGGAAAGGCGCCCGAAGGCGTGTCCCAACGACCCCGGGAGCCCCTGGATGCCGGGACAAGTCGGCTTCTCCCGCACTCGTAACGAGCGGGGAGGGTGAGCCTGCGGCGGCCCGTGGGGTACCGATGGGCTGAGTCTCGGGGAGCAATGCACCAACCAAACCCCCACTGAGCACGGGCTCGCAGCAGCTCCCCGTAAGCGTTTCCACATTCCTTAGGACGACACCTCCCGATTGCCTTCGCGTGGCCTTACGGAGGGACCCGACTGTTTCCGGGGCAGCTCGGTGGGCCCCTAAAACTGGGGGATCCGCAGAGTACACCAAGCAGGACTATCACTTGCACTGCCAGTGGAACGGCGGCGAGAGGACAAGCCGCACCCGCATCCTCGGGTTTTGCTGCGGCGCGCGCCGGGACTTAACTCCAACGGGGGTCATGGCGAAAGAGCAGACTCCGGGCGCGGCGCATTCCGGGACACCGGGCGAGGCGGTCGGGGAGGGCGCCGCGAGCGCCCAGCCTGCCCGTCCCACCCCAGGAGTTTCTGCCGGAGCGCAGGCGGCGGGACTCCACCCCCAGTCGGTGACCGTCTAGCTCTACCTGCCATCCCGCTCCGCCCCGGAGGTCAAGCAGCTCTGCCACCTCCCGGCGCCGGCAGAAGCCCCGCCCACTTCGCGGAGCCCGCTCCGGCCCCGCCCCCTTTCCCATCCCAGGACGCGTTGCGCGGCCCGGGCCGGAAGTCGGCGAGTTCCCGGGCGTGTGTCGGTGTCTGTGTCTCCAAGCGGCGCGCGGCCGGGGGCGATCGCTGGGGATTCCCGTCCGAGGCGTCAGCATTGTCACTACTATCACCCACGGAGCCACTTCCAGAGGGGAGTAGACCCGGCCCTTCGCCGGGCATTGAAGATGTTGCCCCTGTCCATCAAAGACGATGAATACAAACCACCCAAGTTCAATCTGTTCGGCAAGATCTCGGGCTGGTTTAGGTGCGGGGTGCCCTGTTTGCGGGGAGCGGGTGTCCGACACAGGGAGGAGGACAAGGCCCAGATCGGAGGATGGCCCGAGGTCCAGGGAGGCAGCGTCAGGGACACCCTCACTTGTGTGGACTGGGAGGGTCCCGAAAGGGGACGCGGCGTCCGGCCTCGGCACCCCTTTGACTCTCGGGCACTTCCCCACTTTGTCGTGCCAGGTCTATCCTGTCGGACAAGACGTCTCGGAACCTGTTTTTCTTCCTGTGCCTGAACCTCTCTTTCGCTTTTGTTGAACTCCTCTACGGCATCTGGAGCAACTGGTAACCAAAGCGGGAAGGGCCGGGGCGGAAGCCGTGGGGTGGCGGATTCCAAGCTGTTTGCCTAGTGCCACGTAGCCGGTCACCGGCAGGTTCAGGTTTTGCCTGTGCCGCCACCGCTGTTGTCCAGTTAGTTTCTCTTATTCACACCAGCCTGGCATGGCTACATTTCTGAACAGCCGGGCCCGTCGCAAGCAGCAGGTCTTAAGATTTGGGTCCCCACTTCTTGCCCCCACCCACTCTGTCAAACAGGAGTGGAGTGGCAAGCAAGGCCCCTCCTCATTCGGGCAGGTGGATCTCTCTTTGTCTCTAACCCCACGTTTTAGCTTTGCCCACTTTCTTGGTTGGGAGAAACCTGTTTTCTGCTTCCGCGGGGGAGTGTCCTTGCCTCTCTGGGGGGCGGGGGGAGTGGCATTTGGATTTCACCCTTAAGATTCGGAGAGGGAGTATTTTAGAGGTTCTACTTAATTTGCTATTAGGTCTTGGGATGGGGAAGAGGTTTGTAGAGGGGATGTCTGAAGAACTATGTGTCATTCTCTTCCGTCTTTAATTTAATGCAGAAACTGTCTTATGATTTTCCTCTGGTCTTGACTGCAGTAGAAACTTTCTTGTAGTTTTTATTATACTTTATTGATTATGCTATTACAGTTGTCCTGATTTTTCCCTCTTTGCCCCCCTCCACTCAGCACCCCCCATTCCCTCTGGCAACCCCCCTGTCCATGAGTCATGAGTGTAAGTTCTTTGGCTACTCCATTTCCTACCCTATACTGTACATCTCCATGGCTAGTCTGTAACTACCTCTTTGTACTTCCTAATTCCGCCACCTCTTCACCCATTCCCCCCCACCCCCTCCCACCTGGCAACCATCAAAACGCTCTCTGTATGCATGATCCTGTCTCTGGTCTTCTTGTTTGCTTAGGTTGTTTTTCAGATTCAATTGTTGGCCGATAAAAGCTTACCTCTCTTGAGTAGATGGTTTTCGGTGTCACTTCTGTTGTTTGTTGGTTTAACTGCTTTGGGAAGGAGTATATCCAGTTTAACTCTAGAAATGAAATGCTACTATCTGGTTATTTGCTGTTGAATACTTAAAGGTCTTATAAAATTGTTCAACCAACAATACGATATCGCACTTTTAGCTGTACTGGTTTGTCTTCAAATCTCATACACATTTGAGAATCTGATGAAATGAACACTAAGCATTTTATATAAAACTTCGGGTGTTCTCGGGTTCCTCGAAATAGCTCTTGAACCCCCAATTAAGAACCTGTGCTATCTGTTCTTCATTTTCCATTAATTAAGTAAACTTAGTTTCTGTCCTTTAAGGTCCATTTCACAGACAGTTGCTGTCCTTGATCTTTATCACTATTGAAATTGAGCAAGGACATTAGATAATATCACCAGTTTTTATGACCTGTATACTTTTACATGAAAAATGGACTACTTTTCAATGCAAATATGAATTTAATTTTGTCAACAATATTCAGGAAATATGAAGGTTATTGGTTTAGTGACCACTTGGGTATAAGATGCATATTGAAACAATCACATCTCAATATATGTAACAACTAGTTTCAATCCTCTGGGAATCATGTATATGTATCTTGTAATATTATTCCCTCTTCAGTGTACTGTATGCGCTAAAAGCACTATACAGTCAACCCTTGAACAACATGGGTTTGAAATGTGTGGGTCCACTTACATGCAGATTTTTTTCAACAAATACATGCTGTACTATAAATGTATTTTCCTTATGATTTTCTTAATAATATTTTCTCTAGCTTTATTGAAAGAATACAGTATATAATACACATAACATACACAATTTGTATTCATTGACTGTTTATGTTATTGGTAAGGCTTCCGGTCAACAGTAGGCTCTTAGTAGTTAAATTTTTGGGGGTCAAAAGTTACTTTCATTTTCGACTGCACAGGGATTGGGTGCCCATAACCGCTGTGTTGTTCAAGGGTCAACTGTATTGTCTTAACTTGTATTGGAATAACCATTGATTATAAGTATATAGTATTTATATATTTTACTCTTCCTAAATTGTGCCATATTGTGGCATATGTGCTGACTGTGCCAAGACTGTCTTGGTCTGTATGTGTGGAGTTTCGCCATAGTTACTTTATATTACAATACATTATGTTTTACTGTGGCCGTCCATTGTACAAATTGCTATGTGAAGTGTCTTGTTCAAGTCATTCCTATTTGAAGAGCCTAGACTGTCTCTTTCAGGGAGAGTGAGGTGCACAGTCATTCTTTTGGTCTGCTGAGATCTGTTGAGGAAACTACTAAAACCACTGATTTCCAAGTCATTGTCAAACGTCATCACGACGAAAGGAGAACATCAGTAGCGCATGACGTGTTCTTCTGTGGCTTGCCTTCTGGGACTCTCGTCTCCAGACTGTGTTGTGGTATCTCCTAGACCTGAAGTCTAGCTCTGAACCAGTGTCTGTTATACCGAGCTCAGCTGGCCTGTGTTCAGCATTATGATCACCATCAGATCCACAACCAGTTATTCCCTGATACTAACCTTTATCAGTGGCTTGGGAGTACAAATGTGTTCCCATTCAAGCGGGGCAGATTTAGAAACTGCTCGGGCCTCTTCATAATCTGGCTTTCCCTGTCTTCTTTAGATACTACAATGTTTACTTCCTTTTGCTGACTGATCAGCGGTTTCTTTTTATGACTGGGCTATCTGTTTCTAAAGGTTCAGTTAGATTTTAAGTTCTTTGAGTAAATTTCTCACTGGAACTTTGTCATCGTCATTTCCGTGTTCATTTTTATTCTGTAATAATTAAGTTCCAAGATGTTATGAACATGAAATGTCAAGTTTTTTTTTTCTGTTATGGAAAAAAGATGGACAAAACATTCTCACGCTTCACAAACAAAGGTTCTGGTTCTTGTTCAGAGCCTTCATTTTAAAGGAAGAAATTAATTATAGTGTACACAGTGGAAGACTAGATAAGTTCTGCGTGTGTTTTCCCCACATCAAATGCCTGTTGCCTTTCACCTCTCCACTAGAATGTAAGCTTTATCAAAGTAGGGTCTTCTGTCTTATTCAGGCCCCTGATTACGTCATACATAGGACGTCTACTCGTATTCGCTCCGTGAAAGAATGAAGGAATAATTAACGTATGGAATTAATCTACCTGTACTGTTCCCTACCCCACCTCCCCACACTTTTCTTCTTCGTCATATTTCAGTGTTGTCTTTTTGGAAGATTAGTTTCTGATGAGCAGAGGCTGAACCTTAGATTTTTAGAGAAGCGTGCCTCCTATTTGGTTATTACTCTAATACGCACCGTGTTTGTTCTTTTCCAGCCTAGGGTTGATTTCCGACTCTTTTCACATGTTTTTCGATAGCACTGCCATTTTGGCTGGATTGGCAGCGTCTGTTATTTCGAAATGGAGAGATAATGATGCTTTCTCTTATGGGTAAGACTTTTTATAAACCTATTTGTTGAAGTGTAAGAAATACAGAAAAATACACACATCTCAAGCTCAAAGAATTTTCACAAATTGAACGCACCTGTGGAAGCTGAACCATGGACACCCTCATGCCTCCTGGTTCCTTCCCACAGGTAACCACTTTCCTGATGTCATGGATTAGGGTTACCTGTTTTTGGATGCTATATACCTGTAATCCACAATTTTACTGGGGTTTTGGGGGGGGTTTGCTTAGAGGTAGGGCATCTTGATTTTGCCAGAAATTTTCATGTGAGATTGTTACTAGATAAGGGAATTTCTCAACTCTTCACCTAGTGTTTTGAAGAAGATAAAGGAACAGTTGTAGTCTATGCAGATCATCAGCTTTCTTTCTTCTTTTTCTTTTTAGGAGGGATATTTTGCTGTTGGTTTATTTAAGGTCATTATTTCCCAGAGTGGCTTCATGTCACACACTCTCCTCACCTCCGCTGTGATGTAACGAGCTTCTCCTCCCGCTCTTGCTGAGTCTGGCCAGTCCGGCCAGTCGGTCAGCTATTTGGAGTGTGTTTCCATGCGGGAGGAAGATGGGCTCTCGCTTCCGAGCCTGGAGCCCCCGAGGCAGAGGCCGCTGGGGAGGGTCCGGCTGTCGCCGTCCGCCGGCCAGACTCTGCTCAGCGTTCCCTGGGGCTCCCAGGACGCTCCGAAGTGTCGCTGCGTCTCTGGGAGCCTCGGGCAGAGCCTGCGCCCTCTGCGCGCCCCCACCCTCTGCCTCTGTCTGCGCCCCTGCCACCCCTCTCTCCTTCGCCTGTCTCCCTGCTTTGTGAGGGCCTCGCCTCCCACGTCCCCCTCCTTCACGGTCTGTCCCATTTTCTCCCTCTTTCCTAAAGGCATCCTCTCTCTCCCACCTCTTCCGCTCTCCTGTTCATTTTCCGTTTGTTTCTTGGGCCTGAGTTCTCCCTCTCCTTCTCCGCCCTCACATCTTTCCCCTTATCCTTCTCTGTCCCTACCCCTGACCACCCCCTCCTTTCCAGCCCCCCTGGCTCTGGCTCGAGCCCTCCGTCCTTCCCTGGGGGCTCCCCCTGCAGGGCAGTGTCCCCATCTCTCTGGCCCCAGTCCCGTTCTGCCCCTCCATGCGCGCTCGGGCCTCCCTCTCCGCCTCCGCGCCCAGCTTTGCCTCTGCTCCGGAGCAGGCGCTCTCTGCTCCTTGCACACGCTCTGTTGTCTCCGGGGGCTTGCGGCCGTGACTTCATTACTCCAGTGAAGTAGGGATGAGTAAGATCTGGCATCTGCCCTGAGGAACTTGTGGTCTGATGGGGAAACAGTCCTGTAAAGATAAGTGCACAGTTGTCGCGGATGCAAAGAGACACAGATAGAAAGTCCGTGACAGAAGTTCCTGATTTACAGTATAACCAAAGTGGCAAGGTTCCTGGTAAAACTATGAAAAGTGAGACAGAAAACACTAATTATACCGTTGTTAGAGCTCAGAGCAAGGGATCCTGTCTATCTGTAACTCTAAAGAGACCGAATACTCAGAAAAGAACATTTTCCACGGCACTATAAAATCAAAGATCCTTAAGTATATTTTGGATTATTAAAGAAAGATCATGTGTAAACTTACCATTTTGTATTGGAAAATGAGTAATTCATAAATATTGTATATCAAAAGTCTAGTGAGACTATCTTATTCAAGAGTCTTTCTGGATGAGCAGCAGGTGACGGTAAAAACTCTGCCCAGTTCCTTGCGTTTGGAGGTATCTATTATTTTCTGGTTAGAATGCACAGTCTGCTGCTATACAATGGTTTTTAAGAGTTTGAATACCTTTGGTACCAGGGCGGGTTATACTACTCCGCTTTAACTAGTTGATACAAGAGAGTAATCTTCTTGGCACCTTTTATTTCTTATCCTGTCTTCTCCTATTTGCCTTTTTAAAGACTTTCTTTGAGAAAGAAACAATTAGGGAGTAAAACCTGACACCATGTTTGAAACTCTTAATAATTGCTAGAGCTGTTAAAGTAGCCGCAGGAGTAAAATGCGGGTGTCGACACCCCGGTATGACACTGAGTAGGCCAAGCCTGGGGGTCAGACCCAAAGCCCAGTTCAGTGCGACCGCTACAGCGGGCTGACCCCACGTGGGGACCACAGCGGGGCGGGTCCGAGAGGCAGCAGAGGCTTTGCGGTGTTTCTTTACATGAAAGCCACCTTTGTGTCCCGTACACTCCTGTCTTTGAAAGCAAAGCCAGCATAAAGGTGACAGACGCCGAACAGGTGGTAGAGCCACGTCATAGGTCCATGCTGATGCACATCTGCACGGACACGTGCTTCTTTTCTTGTCCTGGCAGAAGAATTCCGATACGGTCACAGGTAGGCAGCGACACACCCGGGAGGCGCGTGGTTTGCTCCTGAGGCTCGCTCTGCTGCAGTGAACACAGTCCATGTAAAGGCAGGCATGTCTGCTGCCCACCGGTTTTCGTTTTATCCTGCAACTAAGTTTAGCAGATACATGAAACTGCTTTAAATCGCTGCAGTCCAACAATTTAGCAGGATTAATGGAGCACCTACTAAGCCAGGCAGTAGGGACAAAATGATGCCTGGGAAGCATTCCTGCCTTTGACCTTGAAGCCTGGTGGACTCTAAGGACACGGGGCCCTCAAGCAAGCTTTGGCTGTGGGACTAGCGGGTGGGGAAAGAAAGGGCTTGTATTTTGGAAGCAGTGACGCTGCCGATGTGGTAGATCAGTGCGGGCCGAGTGCGGGCTGCGGAGGGAGAGCAGGCTGTCAGCTCTTCAGAGCTGGTGAAACTCTTCTCCGGGGGCGGGAGGGGGGGAAAGTATATGCTTTGACAAGTAATATGTTAATTTAATTCATGGATACATGTTAGAAGGCAGAAATACACATTATTTCTGAGTGTAGAAATGTATGCTGTGTTGGAATGTACTGCACAGGGTAAGCCCCAACATTCTGGACAGAGTACATTATAAAGAGTTTGTTCCTTTTACTTTAAAAATAGTTTTACAGTAAAAGTTGTATTTTCTAGAGGTTAACACAGTGAGAAAAAGCAGTGTCTTTGATGTTCCTATTCTTTAAGGACCAGAGTAATTAAGAGCTGTGAGTGCCCTTGGAATAATGTTTGAACAAGTATAGCTGTCGAGTTCACGTTGTTTCTAATGACTTTCCAAAGCCAGAGATACCTTATGGAAAAACAAAGGCTTCTGCCAGTGCCTCACACAGGAGGGAAGCAGAAAACTTCAGAAGCCCATGGGGGAAAAGACAGGCAATTAAAAAGAAATAGTTTACTTAGAATTATATTAAGTTAGACTTGATTCTAAAAATAGGTAAAAGGTTTTGTAACATTTGTTAATCCTAGAAAAAGATTGTTAGGAATATAAGTCTCAAGTTTCTGGGATACTTCAGAAATAATTATATTTTCCTTCAGCTCAAGTCTTCACTTTGTGAAGATTTGAAAGCTGAAAAAAGCAGAAAGCATGAGGTGTTCTTAGGAAGGAAGAAATGAATAAGTTATAAAACCCTCTTTTTCAAGCTTTTTTCTTCTACTTTTTATCTTTGGGTCCTTCTTTGCCCACATGTCTGGTCCTGTTCTTCCTTCTCCAGTGGCGACTTGAGACACGTTTTGGGAAAGGTCTTTCTAAATCTACTTTAAGAAAGTTTTCTTTCTTTCTTTCTTTCTTTCTTTCTTTCTTTCTTTCTTTCTTTCTTTCTTTTTTTTTTTGCGTGTAGAAATTATGTAATTTATGGCATTTTGCTATTAAACATAATTCTTAATAATTAAGTTCCTTTATTTTTAGAACATGTGTACAATAAAACATATTACACTATAAATCCTGGACTTTGCTGGCCACTTAAAACCATATAAGGTGGTTTAGAATTGTTGACATACGTAAATTTACTATTTGACTTGTAAGAAATAACTTAATAATTGAGTTTACTTTGCTCTTCTCTAGGTATGTCAGAGCAGAAGTTCTGGCTGGCTTTGTCAATGGGCTATTTTTGATCTTCACTGCTTTTTTTATTTTCTCAGAAGGAGTTGAGGTATAGTAGATAATGCTTAGAGTCAGTAAATTCCATTTCTGTAATGAAAATGTTTGTTTCCTAAAGGTACATGTGATAAGAGCTGTTTTTCACACGATTATTAAGTACTGAGGACAGCCATGGCTTAGATAAAATACTGTGTGTGTGCAGGCGGAGTTTACGGAAGAGTTTAAAATTAAATAGACGTGTGACTACTTGAAACTGAAAACGAATGTGAATGAAGTGTTGACACTAGTAAAACACAGGCAGTGAGGAGAGTTCTTTAAACAGACTCTGAAAGTTTCGCCAGTGACTCCTTACTATTCGGTGTGTTAAAACGAAGAGAGAATTTAAAGATGAATGAACTTAAAATGAATGGAATTTGTTAAGATCCCAAAGAAAGATGGGTTTTGGAACAGATACTCATGCTTTTAAATATTTGTATGTATTTAAAAACAGTTATTTTTACCTTTTCTACAGTATGTGAGTACTGGTTTTAGTTCTATATGCTGTTTTGGCCGCTATTCTGGGAGAGATTTTAATTCTGAGCATAACTGAAAAATCTGCCCAGCTGCTCTGTGCTGTGGCCGGTTGAGCGCTGGGAAGCCCAGCACTGCGACCTGCGTTCTGTGTCTTCCAGCGCGCGCTGGCCCCTCCCGACGTGCACCACGAGAGGCTGCTGCTGGTCTCCGTCCTCGGGTTTGCGGTGAACCTGGCGGGCATCTTCGTCTTCCAGCACGGAGGCCACGGGCACTCTCACGGCTCTGGTATGATGGTTCGAGCCCTTTGCGTCTTCAGATTCTGGTGTCTCTCATAGTTACCGCTCTTGGGCAAATGGATAACTTTTAAAGTTAAACTGTTGATTTTTAATAACAATGCTAATAATGTTTATGGACTCTCATTAACGTCTTCCCGAACCATCCCTTCCACTGCGCCACGCCCTCCCTGCCCCCCCCCCCGCCCCCAGCACCTTCTCAGTTGCACATGTTACCATTTGGGTGCGGGTCCTTCTAGACGCCTGTAGCTCACCTGTTGACTATGACGCCATTTATATAAAACAAACACATAAGCATCAAAACCACAGGACACATCTAGGCACTAGGAAATGGCCGTGTATGTGGGTGTGCAGCCCGCCGTGCACGCTGTCCCTGAGACCCTTCACTCGGCCCATCTGTCCCTCCCCCTTCGGTCGTCAGCGGGCGCACGGGACTCCACCAGGTGGCGTCCCCTGGGAGATCTCACCAGCCTGTGCGAATGGACTCGGGTTCCTCCGGTCGATCGCAACGCCACGTGCTGGGAACGAACACGGGCGCGTGCTTTTCTGGAGCTCTGCTGTGCTGTACGGCAGCCCTTAGTCACGCGGGACTCTTTAAACTTAAATCACGGTTGACTAAAGGCGCAGTTCCTCAGTCACACTAGTGACATTCCGAGGGCTTGTGAGCCGCATGGGGCCGCCCTACTGGACAGCAACTGCAGAGCGTCTCCGTCGCTGGAGAAGATTCTCTGAATGGCGCTGTGCAGTAAGACGAGCAGGAACAACAGTCAAGCCATTATCAGCAGATGAGTAGAATTGCTGGAGCATGGGACATGCAGTTTTGAGTTTCAGGAGACATCAGCAAATTGCCCTCCCAAATGGCTGTCATTCACATGTTCCCCATTAATAATTGCAGATTCTATTTCCTCTCACCCCCATCAAAACTTAATATTATGGGTTTAAAACTATTTTGCTAATATTGATAAAAATGTTATTTTGTTTGGTGTTTCTCTATTCTAGAATCGTCCTCCTTCCTTCCTTTCTTCCTTTCTTTCTTCCTTCCTCCCTCCCTCCCTCCCTGCCTGCCTGCCTGTTTTTCTATTGTCTTATTGTTAATCCACTTAGAAGCACTTTTTAAAAAAGATTTTATTTATTTATTTTTAGAGAGAGCAGAAGGGAGGTAGAAAGAGAGGGAAACATTAATGTGTGGTTGCCTCTCACATGCTCCCTACTGGGGATCTGGCCCGCACCCAGGCATGTGCCCTGACTGGGAATCGAACCAGTGACCCTTTGGTTCGCAGGCTGGCACTCTGAGCCACACCAGCCAGGGCCAAGCACTTTTAAAATATATTTAATCTATTTTGTATGCTAGTTCTTTGTTTTATGTGTTCCAACTATCTTTTCCCAGTCTTTGGCTTGTCTTTAAACTTTTATGTATAGGTTTTTAACTTGGATATAGTCTAGTTTTTCTGTCTTACATTTTTTCTGGAATGTGTTCTGCTTGAAGGAGGTTCTACCCCTTGGTCATCAACCTGTTCTCTTTTACTGAATACTGTGACAGTTTTGGTTTGATGTTTTCCTCCCGTCCATTTCGGCCCTGCATCTGTATGTAATTTATTTTTGTGCTGGGGAGCTAGGACTTAACTTTTCTTTCTCTGTGTGAATGAGTGGTTCCCGGGCGTCATCTTTTCCCCCCCGGCCAATGTCAAAGGACACTTTCACCTGACCGTCTTGGACTGCCCTTCTGACACTGGAATAGTTGCTGTCAGCTCTGTGTGGTAATGTCTGGTAGGGTACGTCCTGCGTCTGGATTTTTTGAGGTTTTTTTGGGTGTGTCTTACTTGTTTGTTTTTTTTCATCAGTTGGTCCAGTTTTATGAAAAATCTCTTTAGAATTTTGATTGGGAATTCACTGTCTTTATGGTCAATTGTGAAAAATTGACACAACTCATTAAATTTCATGTTCATACTAAATTTCATGTCTTCTATTAAATTGTCTCAGACATTTTAAATAAAGCTCTTTATGTTTTTCATTTGGTTCATTTTTAGGTAGTTGACAGTTTTTATTAAGAATGATGTAACTATTGTTCCTGTTTGTGTCTCTGCATAGCCAGCACCCTTAGCGCAGTGTTGACTACAGAGAGTTCGGGCTCATATCCTTGTATCAGCGAGGGTAAATCCCTGGGAAACTTTTAGTGATGCCCAGGTTTAATCCCAGGACATTGAAATATATCAGTTCCTTGCTCTGGAGGAAGAGACCCAGTACATGTTAACCCCCTCCAGCCAAGTTGAACATGTAGTCACGGTCGAGCACCGTTGCTCATGTGAAGAATTCTACTCAGTACTCCTGCTGGGTCCGATGCACTTGGTTTGTTTCTGATGAAACTGCTTTATCAGCCAAAGAGCATTCCTGAACCCATTGAAGTAATGTTGTTTCCTCCTTTAGTTAACTTAAAATTAGTAATTACATTGGTAGATTTTCTCATGAGGACCCGTCCTTAAATTTGGGGGTTAAAATACGTTCATTTGAGTCAAATCAGGGATCGACAGTATTTGTGTCAACTTGTGTGTCTGGTGTGAGGAATGGGTCCAGTAGCTTCTTGCGCACAGACGGTCAGCGGCCTCAGCACCGTCTGGGGGGGGATGATCTTCCCACCGCATCGCCTTGCTGCCCTCGTCAGCAGGCCGCTGACCAGAAGCGCGAGAGTTCGTTTCTGGACCCTCAGCTCCATCTCGATCTGTGTGTCTGTCCTCACGTCAGCACTGTTTTGTCTTGATTGTGCGACTCTGAGGTAGGTTTTGAAATCACGATATGTGAATTTTCCTCTTTATTTTCTTTGAAAGGTTGTTTAGGCTACTCTGGGTCATTTCTTGCATTTCCATATAAATTTTAGGATCGGCTTGTCAGTCTCTGCTTTTATTTCCTTCCTGTGCTATGTAGCAGGAACTCAAGTGTTATTTTAATGACCCTAGAACACCTTTTACCAGTCAGTGTTGAGTGAATCGAATGTGGGTTTAGAGCCACTTGCTTTTGCGGGTACCGGTATTGTACCATTAAATGATGCATTTTTACGTCCCTTTGTTCCACCCTGTGTTTAGACCACGGGCACAGCCATTCCCTCTTCAACGGCGCTCTGGATCAGGCCCACGGCCGGGGGGACCACTGCCACAGCCACGAGCCGAAACACGGGGCTGTGCACGGCCACGCCCACGGCCGTGCCCACGGTGAGTGTGCGGGCGCCTCTGGCCCGGCGGGAGTTCGGCGCAGGCCTTTTCCTGGCCAGGGGAGCCTGTTAAAAAGTATTGCAATCAACTTCCTTTCTGTGAGCCAGAGGACGTGGGTTCCCGGGCTAGTTCTTTTTGAGCACATGATGCCATTAACTTGGTGCAGGCAGGGGGTGTAGCTTTTTTCCAGTGAGTGTGTTATAATAAAAAGCCGCTGTATTAAGTGAGAGTCCGTGAGAGAGGAACAGTTGCATTTCAGCAGATGAAAGTGGTATTTTTAAAGTGCGATAAGGCCTTTTGTGCTATATATAGGCTTATAAAAGTACGATAGGAGCTTTCCAGCCTTCACATCTTCATCGTAATTTTGATAGATATGTACCTCAATATGATCTTAGGAATCTTTATATGCTAACTTACATGGCCTTGGGTACTCAGTTATAAGGTATTTAGCAACTTATATTTTATTTAAAAATTCCATTTTAAATCGTTTATTCATGAAATTTTCAAGTATAGATTGACAGAGCTGCTTAAGTGGTACAATGTGGTTCATCTTTAAATAAATTATATACTTAAATATTTTGTGTACTCGCCATATCGACAGAATTCTAAAGCTTTAGATTTGGAAACGTGAAAGGGGGCTTGGAGTCTGAGCAGTAATTACTTAGTAAGATTTGAGGTAGGTGAGAGGCAGCCCTTGTTTCGGTCAGGAGGGAGAAGGGGAAGTGGGAAAGAAAAATTACCATGACATCGCAGCAGCTAGTAAGATAGAAATGCTAGGTTTCCAAGACAAGGAGTCTGACCCCAAAGCCTCCGAACTGTTATTCTGCCTTCGGGGTCACGTTAGCCGGCCCGAGGACGCCATGGCGGTGGGGCCACGACTCCGTTTGGTCTGGAGGAGACACGGTGGGTCCCCCCGCGCCCCGGGAAGCCCCGTGCTGCCCTGTGGGTCCCGCCGCCCGCTGTGTGCTTCGGGGCTCCCTCCTGTCTCGGTCGTGGGAGCGGTAACGGTTTCTGTCCTGTGTCCGACCGACAGGGTGGGGGCCTTGCTCCTCCTGGCAGTTCAAGGACCCGGGAGGCTCCCCGCCTTGGTGGCTTTCTTAGCCCTCGGAGTGCGGTCAGAGGTCATGCGGGACATCCTTAGGAACCTAGAAGTGTCTTCCATCTCTTATTTCTTTGTTCACCCCTTAGTCACATGCAGCTCCTAACTCTAGGCAGCCCGGGCCCTGTGGTCTAGTTGTTTGCCCGCGGAGAAGGAGCAAGGGGTTTGGCAAGCAGCCGGCCACGCTCTGCAACACGTAACACACTTGACGTCCGGAAGGACTTCCAGGTTCCGCATAGCCGGGAGTCACGCTGTCTCACGCAGCTGTTATGTTAGTACCGCAGGATACACCTTTAGAAGTAGTCTTGCCAGAAACGACTGTCTTTATCTGGACCTACTGCCTATAGACAGAGCTCTGGTGCCTGGGCCGCCTCAGCAGGGTTTTCCAGGCGGCCACGCTTTTGCTCCCGCACAGCAGCGCGGCGTCCAGACAGACCGCCGTGGGCGTGGCAGGGCCCTGCCAGCGCCGCGGTGGGAAGCCGGCCCGTGGGTGCCGCGGACCAGGGACCGCGCGGCGGCTGCGCTCCGTTAGGGCGGGGCGGCGGCGCGTCCTCTCCGCGACCCCTGCCGCGACCCCTGCTCGCGGCCAGCGCTCGGCCTCACACGGTTCACCTGTGGTTTCTGTTTCCATTTGAAAGCTCATCACCGATCCTCAGAGCACTTCTGTGTACGGATTGTAGAGTTTTGTCATTTCTTTTATCATAAAGGCAAAATGAACGTTTTCACCGCTTCTGGGTGAAACAGCTGGCACGCTCCCCGAAAGCTACGGGAACACTGCAGCTCACGCCGGCAGCCCCCGCCGGCTTCCCTGGAGCCCGTGCTGGCTTCATCCCTTCGGCTTCTTACTACTTCAGCCGGTAGTTTTGGGGTTTGGTGCATTTCTAATTTTAAAATCAGCGTAGCGAGCTAGGGGTAGAATGTTACGAATATTAGACTTTCACAATGTTTTTCCTTACTGTATTTTTTTACCAGATTGCTTACTGTAATAATTTCCTAAATATTGTACGCTGTCCTGTTGATGTATTTTGAAATTTCTCACGTCTATTTCCATTAAATTACTATATTGTTTTGAAAATAATTTTGTAGGTCTAATATGGCTATATAGTCCTGCATCCTTCATAGTACATGTGAATGAAAAATACCCTCAACTGTAAAAATTGAATCAGGAATTGAAAACATGTTTTAAAATCATCTAACTTAATTCTCTACAGATGGCCCCTCCTTTAAAGAAACGGCAGGACCCAGCAGACAGATTTTACAAGGTATGACAAGGACCTTCTCGGTTTTATGAAGCTGGTTTCATAGTTTTCCTTTAAGAAAAACGCATAACATAGTATTTGCGTTTAACATGTTAGCCTTCCTAGTGAGTTTTCGTATTTGTATATTAGGTGTATTAGCAGACATTCTTTTAATTTAATTGTCATGTAGCTGTTTCTTCAGATTTAATAAGAATAAAATATTCAGAAACGATACTGCTTAAATATGAATAATACCCCTCCCGATGACTATAGTAACACCATTGTAGTACGTTTAATAACCCTTTTTAGGGTTATTAAGCAATTTTTCCAAGAATCATAGTCCATATATATTCATGTTGCAGGAAAATTTAGTGCCACAAATGAAATGCACCCAAGCCCAAAGAGGCACACTACCCAGAGTGAACCCTAATCTAAACCGTGGAATCTGGGAGAGAAGGGTGTGTCAGCGTTGTTTGACCAGGCGTGACCAGGCGTGACCAGGCGTGACCAGCGTGCACTCTGGTGGGGCACGTTGACCACGGGGTGGCTGAGTGTGCGTAGGAGCAAAGGGTACACGGGAGATCTGTCTCCCGGTCTAACTGTGCTGCGAATCTGCAACTGCTCTCAAAGATAAAGTATATTACATTTTTAGAAGGTAATGCAATAATGCAAGGCGAGACCTCAGCTATATCCGCAGGCGTCAAAAACCACGCCTAAGAGCTGACACATCATGTAAAACAGCGTATTACGAGCTGAACAGGCCAGGGGAAATCAGTCTTGTGTATGAGCTGTGGTGCTTTCTTTTTGGGGATGTGAACCAGTCTCCGACGCTGAGCTCCCCTCTAGACGTCATTGTTAAGGTTTCCTCATTCCCAGCTGCCCGCCCACCTGCCTCTGCCAGCTTCCGGCTCCAGCCTGGCTTTCTGGGCGGCTCGTGGCCCGACAGCCGTGCGCCTGCGCGTCGCCCCCGCTTCCTGACACAGCCCTCTCTCTGAGCACCCTCTGTGGGAGTGCTCTCCTCCCTCCTGCAGGGGCGAGTTGAGGAGGCGAAGCCTGTCCTCCAGTCTTTAGCTTTCCGTTTGCAACATATGTAGAACCGTTGTGGAACAGCGTTTGCTGACCTAGCGTGTCATCGTGCATGTGTGATGCATCTGTATCCAAGGCTGTAAGTCAGCCTTGGTAACGAGAGGCTGCTTTTAGTTTGGAAATCATCGCAATTGGAGGGGAGGTTCAGCTAGCCTTCCTAATCACCTTTTACACAAGCTGCCATGGAAATGGTTCCTGTTTGCTAAGTGCCGTCCACCTATGGTGACTGGAGCAGCCCACTGGATGGCGGAAGGCCAGGAAGAGGGAGAACTGCCTGGGACTAACACTTCTCCTCGCAGATACTCACGCATGGAAAAGTGCGCGAACTGGCTGGTTCACTCGTTTGCTGCAGTGCGTGTTGCTGATAAAACCAGCACTCAGGTCAGCAAAGGAGAGGTAGCTAGGGACTTAACAATCAAAGGGAAGTCAAAGCAGATGATTCTTTCGTATTTCCTTGTGATATTCAGAGTTATTTTCATTTCTGATTCTACCAAAACACTGATTAAAAAAACAGAAAGACTTAAAAATCACATATCACTGAAGAGTTTTGAAGCTTGAGGGACTCTCAGTCCACTTTGCTGTATATTTTTCTCCAATTTAGTTTTAAAACTTACGGTGATCCCAACACTTATTCTTTGCTATTGAAATACCCTAGGGACATGAAATATTTTTTCTTACAAGTGTTCTTCTAACATATTTTTGTGATTGAAAAATAGCCAGTTTTTCCCAAGGATTGTTATAAAGGTCACTACCCTATACAAGTGATTTTCAACCATGTGCTGCAAGAATGTTTAAAACACGCAGCACGAGACTACTGAGTCAGGGACACTGGCCTTTTTTCTTTCCGATTGTTAAATAAAAAATGGCAGCAGCCAACACAGTAGCCAGTGTGGATGCCCCATCTTGAACCATAATATATAGGTCATATTGTAGAGTTGCATCTTATTGGTCACGTCACATAATAAGGTTGTGTCTGATTGGTTAATTCTTGGTCACAGAAATCCTTATATATAGTATAGGTACCTGATTTTTTAAAAAAGTTGCTTTGGAACAAAAAGGGTAGGTAACTATTTTTTTTTTTTTTTGTCAATCAAAATTTTACTTATTTTTTGCCAAATTGGCAAAAATATTTTTTGGTGTGCCACAGAATTGTAGACATTACGTGTGCCATGAGATAGAGAAGGTTATACAGGTGAAAAAGTACATAGCTACTGAGGGAGTAATTTTATTTGGTGTTCAGTGAATAACAAATCAAGAAAAATAAGTATTTCCAAAGTAGCCACACACTATTTACACGTTAGGAATTTCTTTTTAGATAGAGCAGTCGATGCTGTTGACAAATGTTCTCTTTTCGGTGACAATCTGGTTGAAGTTGGTGTCAGAGATGGTGTTTTGCTCTACAGTAGATTTTCCCTATTAAAGATCTAAATGTTGAATAATTTCCCTAGTTAAAATTTAAAAAAAAAATTTCTATTAAACTTACTTCTTGACATTTTTTAATGGCTTTCCTGTCAGGTGTCAATTCGTCAATGTTAATGTTATATCTAGGTTCTTGGGCAGTTACAATATCAGTACCCTATCCATTTAATATTTAATTATTAAAAGTTCAAATATATTTACATCTACTTTAAATATTCAAATTTCTACTTTCTTTTACATCAAGTTTGAGTTTAGTATGTAAGTTTAGGTAACAAAAACTTCAAGGTAATTAAATATGTCAAGATTAATAGAGTTACATGATCTGTAGGAACTTCGTCTCAAATGGGAATTTTAATGACCAGCAGAGGGCTCTGTGGGTCCATAATACGTGTTCTGATATTTGTAGCCGTAAGCAACATTTTCTTCACAGATTCTTTCGGCCTAGGGAAATTTCCTTCTAACAAGATATTAATTAACTTCTGGACTCTTTTAACCAGAGATGAATTTATCACCCTACTTCCTCCTTTATATTACTCTGCATCAGCTATAGTAACCCCTGATGGTTTGAACAGGAAAGATGATTTCAACTCCCAAGGTACTGCTTCCTCATGACTGAACAGCTAGTCTGCTTTCTCACCACCTTCCAAGCTGGCAGGTGGCGCTGGGTATAGGAGACCAAGGGCAGCCTGAGGCCACGTGCCTGCCGTGGGGCGGCGGGGCCGTGCCGTGCTGATTCCGGGCGCTCTGTTTCTAGGCGTGTTTCTGCACATCCTGGCCGACACCCTGGGCAGCATCGGGGTGATCATCTCTGCCGTCGTGATGCAGAACTTCGGCCTGATGATAGCGGACCCCATCTGCTCCATCCTGATCGCCGTGCTCATCGTCGTCAGGTGAGTGGGGCTGCGCCTCGGTCAGGCGCGGGCGAGGCGGTCCGTCTGAACGACCGTAAGGTCGGCTCTCCTTTGGCCCTTAAGAAGTTCCTGCAGAGGTCCTTCCTCTCCTCATCTGCCCAGGGTTTGATGCTGCCTTCTGCATTTCATAGGTAAACGTTTTGGTCTGTCGTTCTGATCAGTGGTCATTTTCTTGAATCCAGCATCGTGTAGAGCTGGGCATTAGAAATATAAAGGTATTAACCGTAGTTAGAATCTTCTTTCTTTGACATCTATGTCTTGCGCTGCCAAATGTGAAGAAGGTTAACGTCTCTTCTAGAACTGTGTTTAACCTGTAAAGTCACATCATCATTGCAGAAGTCCTGGAGAAGTGAGGCCTGAAGGACGTTTGTGTCTGTCTCCCTCTCCAAACAGTACATTCTTGAGGAAGGCTGTCTTTTAGCCTTTTTGGCTCTCTGTTGCCTCCTGTGGTGTCAATGTGTACAGCTGTTCTCTTAATTTATGTCAGTTTATTTTATTATTGTTTTAATTTTTATCAGAATAATGGAATAATATAGGCCTTTATTTCACAACCTTGAATTATTTATAAAGCTATCTCTTGAATTGTGTTACTTTATGTATTCATATGGTTTTACTGGTAATAAAACTTTCTTTGTAACGATGACAAGGCCTTCTAGTAGTCAGCCTATGATGAATTTTATAGCTTAGAGTTAAGTAGAATAGATTGTTTTCTTTCAGTCATTTTTGCTAGGAAGCAACTGTGTAAAATCTTTTACAAAGTTTGGCGAGCCCTTTCCTCATCTCTGTGAATCTTACTCGACCTCCTTGAAAGTTTGGCTAAGCTGTCCCGCGGTCCTTGAAAGTAACTCCTCATCGATTTGGTACCTTACCAGTGTACCTCTTCATTTGTCCGTTCCCTGCTTATTTTATTTGATCCTGTATTGTAATCCTTAGTTGCCTCTCGTGCTTCTTAGGGAAGGATCTCGACACTCACCTGCTTTGCGCTCTTTTCCTAATGCACCTGCCCTGCGTTGCTGGGAAGAGGAAGGCTCCCCCGCACACTGTTCTCAACACTGTGGCTGAAGCCATCTCTTTAAGGAGGAGCGTGGCCCTCAGAAAAACATCCTGCTAGATCTCCCCGCCCCCCGCCCCGCTCTTTCTTCCTCTCAGGATAAAGCCTGCCCCCCTCAGTGGGCTCCACGTGGTCACCCGTCACCTCCCCGGTCGCCCTCTCGCGCTTGTCAGCGTACGTTCCACTCTCGGGCTGCAGTCACTCACTCCCAGGTCCCCGAAATCACGTGCGCCTCCGCACGCTGGGCTCTGCTGGGGGGGGGGGGCCCTGCCTCCCAGGGGAAATGCTCTCGCCCCGGGGTCCCTCTCCCGACCGCAGGGGTCCAGCCGCAGGACGCCGGCCGCGGCTCCCACAGCGCTTCCTCCGCCACCGGCCTAGCCCTTTCCTGTGGCTGTTGGGCCGCCACCCAGCTCTTCCAGGCAGGAAGCTGGTGCGCTATAGATCCGCATCAAAATAAACTTCGGTTTTGTCAACCTCAGAATTATTTTCTCTGATTCCAAATAGGATTACTCAGTTCTCCTACTCCCATTCAGTTATGCCACAAATACACATACACACAGAGGAAACTTTTTCGCTGGAATATAACCCAGTAGAAACTGCACACGCCATTTCAACACGTGTTTCTTAGGTAGGCCCTGGTCACCAGGGCGCTGAGAAGGCAGAGCGCGCTCCGTGGCGTCTCAGGGCGGGGGAGAGGGGCCCGCAGTGTTTGGAAGGGCCGCCTGTGGTAGGAAGCGGTCAGGTCAGCCGGGGACCCACGGGGGTGGGGGCGCGGGGAGGACACGCAGGGGGTGGTGAGAGTGCAGGCCTGGGCCGAGCGAGCGGCTGCGGGCGGGATGGCTGGGGGGTCGGGGAGCTGTCGTGGCCTCCTTTGCAAGGCCCTGCGCAAAGGGAGCGGCGCGCTGTGCAGACCCCCTTTGAAGTTTGTGGTCGTGAATTCGAAGTGTAAACAGCCCGCACGCCTGTCTGTCTTTCTCTGGTCTCATTCAGCCGCTGGGGAGGGCGTGGGATAGACAGTTGGCCTGAACTGGTTGGGGGCTGTTGGGTGAGTGATGACAGTGAGCGAGCGGCAAGGCAGGGGTCAGAGCGGTGGGAAGTTAACATTTAAAGGAAGTGATAGCTGATTTTTTAAAAAGGCAGCGTGATGGGGTTTTGGGTTGGAGTTCTGGGCAGGTGGGGGGCGCAGGGATTCGGAGGAGGTGCCGCGCTCGGCTTCCAGGGGTGAGCCCTGGGCCGTGTCCCCTAAGGCCGGCGCCCGGGGGCCTGGTGTTGGGTGCGTTGCCGCGTGGACATGGGCGCTCAGCGTCATGAGAAGGGCAGCGGTGGACAGACAGACAGGTCCTTGCCACACTCTCAGTGACGGGAGGGGGGCCACCAGCACCGTCCCACCGGTGACCGGGATGGGGTGAGGGTGGGGAGCCCGGTGGCCTGGGCCTGGAAGGAGCTGCGTGTGCGGGGCGGGGTGGGGCGGGAGTAGGAGGCACAGTGATGGGGCGGTTGTGAGCAGAGGGGAGGACGCGCGCACCCGCCCGCCGGCCCGTAGAGCGCGGAGCGCGGGTGGGAGGGGGAAGCCTCCCGAACAGCGCGGTGGGGCGGGTGCAGTGCCCTCCGGTCAGCCGGTCTCCGGGGGGGCATGGGCGTGCTGTGGCCATTCAGGGAAGAGGCCGAGGGTTTAATGCGCGCTGCATGTTGGAGAGTAGTTTTTAGAAATATTAGGGACATAATTCTGCTGAGAAAGAAACAGGCAAAGTGTAGAAAAGAATAAGGGGAAAAAAGTAACTCTAGTTCCACCAGCCCAGAGAACTGTGCTGATATTTTTGTGGGTGCTTTTTTTTGTGGCTTTTTTCTTTTGACTCTGAGCCTCCTTTTTTATGGTATTTTTTTTGTTTGTATTATGTATATTCTGAGTAAGAAAACTTTTTTAGCTTTTTCCAATTATAAACTTGTACTCAGTGTAGAAAACTTGGAAAATGATGAAAAGTACGAAGAAATAAAGGTCAGGATAAGAACATGTAGAGATCACATAACCACCGTTAGGTGTGTTTCTTTACATCATTTTTAGGCTTTTTTCCCCATTATTAAATTTCTGCTATCTGCTGCTCATTAAGCTTGGTTAGCATTAGAATATACACAGGCTCTAGGTGAATGATAGTACAATTATTATTTTGAGTCAATAAAGTTTTGGGACGATTTATTAGCTAGCAAGGTCTTAATTCAACAATAATAAATGGCAATAAGGTACAGGACATCAGTTAAGAATGATTTATTATTGTAAAGTGTGTGTAGATGAGAGAACATACATAGTTTGTGTGTTTATGTATTATACTGTGTGTGTATATGTATGTATACATAGCACACTGTCTACTTGTATATAATCATCCGTGAATGTAATGCAGGTCTTTCTGGGCGCTATAATTTTAAAATTATGCTCTCTTCTGAAGTCTGCAGGGCAAACCAACATTTCTGACTTGGCCTTAAGAAAGCATAGTTTTTTTTAAATGGAGGGCAATAAAGAACAACTTGAGCTTCCAAGTGCGATATAAAGACATTCCAGTTATCTATTTTACTGTTAGAAAGCAAACCTCATTTATGTAAATGTTCACATGGTAATGAAATATTGGCAGGATCACTTTGAGATGTTTTTCAAATTGGTTAAGCATTTGCCTGAGTAGCCAAAGCTGATTTTAGGAAATAGATGAAAATGCTTACAGACTCAACAAACTAGAGTGTAAAGGAGCAATTTCCCCTTACCCTTAATTTGTGTATATATTAGCAATTCATCCACAGCAAGGGACATCCTGGGACCCCTTCCACGCTGTCCGGGTTTAAACGTCCTCGGTCGGGACCGTGCGGTGGACGCAGATGTCTCTCCCTTCCAGGCTCCCTGCCCAGGGTCCCGTTCTCAGCCTCGCAGTGAGTGATTTCTACGAAAAAGGCAGTTGTTCTCGCCCCATTTTCCAACACAGGCAAATGGTGATATAAATTTCGTGGTGAAACTGGGTTTTACCATGAGGAATTTTGTTTCCCAATGAAAAGCAGCAGACTGAGTGTACCAACGAGAGCGTAACTTTTATCTTCTGAACACATATACTGCTTGTTAGAGACTTCAGAATGTATTTGCTCCTTTCTTCCCATCAGTAGCTGAATTGGAATGACAAGGAGATTCATAACTTAGAGCGCAGGCCTCTGAGCAATTAGTTGTAGCTCTGAATTTCACTGTGGTTTTGAAGTGATGCCCTTTACCTAGATCAGGAGCTTGATTTCTGATTTACTTAAATCAAAGGGGCACCTGAGCATGATGGGAAAAAATACATAAACAGGATGCAGAAATGAGCATGATTACTCGTGTGGTATTTCTGAGGACTTGCTGAAATTTTCTTTTAAATTAGTTTTTCACAACTCACTACTTACCATTGTGTGGTGCTGTGTACATTTTTACCATACTCATTTGTTACTACAAAGAAAAGGAAATTTTCTTTTTGTTAGGGGCAAACCTTTTGAATAATACATTTATTTATTGTCATATTGAAGAAAAACTAGATCAACTTTAAGAGGCAAACAAGGGCAGTAGGCTTTTGAAATGACAGACAAGTTCATAAGTAGAGGTAGGAAATGGAAAGAAAGCGTATTAATAAAACAAAACTATAAATTTGAAATTCTGAATCTTAGGTCATCATCTTTGTTCACGAACACAGGATTTGGACCAGATACTGATTTTGATAAATCTTGTCGATTCTATGGTCAAATAGATAATTTTGTTTGTGGTCTATGTTAAGTAAAACGTAAGCATTTTTTTTAAACATAGAAGAGGCTACATAAAATACATAAGAAGAAATGAGAGAGAGATACTTTTCTCAAAAATGCAAAAATGGTTTTGGGTGGTGTCTAAAAATTTCCTTTGTGGTTAGCTTTGCAAGTTGTTAAAATTGATGAAGTATACTTTTGGGGATTAAGATACATAAAGAGTTTCCCAAGATTTTAACTTGGTGCTTGTATATGTAGCCACAATGTGAACATTTTTGTCTGGTCATTGTATTTTTCAAGTATATATAAAACCATCATAGTGCATTTATAAATACCTGTTAGTTTAGCACCCTTTCTCAAACAGCATTCTGGGAGAGAATACCCTAAGGCCTTGAAGCATCCGTTTATATGAACTATTGACTTTGCACCTACACATCTAGAAAGTACTGGTTATGTACTCTCCTTGGGGGAATCGAGAAATAGTCTCCGCAGTCATCCACGTGTTCGATGGTTCAGGGGAAGAGCCCAGCGCAGCGAGCCTGTAAAGTGGGCATCTGGAAACGTTACAAAGAACGGAGCAAATGCAATAATGTATTAGTGATCGTTTGCCAGTAACACTGGAGAAGGGAAAGCAGTTAAGGCTTAAAAATGCGAAAGGAGAGATTATTCTTTTATGTAACACATAGGATTGTATTTCTGTAAAACCCATGGGAAAACTATGGCAAATAATTTAGCCAAGTTTCAGGTATGATTGGTGTTCACAATGAATACCCTTAATAAATAAGCAACGTTCAGTTGAATGATATAATTAAAGAGAAGACACCTTTTCAGTAGCGACAGCAAAGACAATCTAGAGATAAAATATGTAAAACTTGAGTGTGGAAGCCTTTAAACACTGTTGGTAAAACAAGAACCCTGTACATTGCTCATAGAAGTGAGGAGGGCGCCGTCTCTGCGGAGAGACTTGGAGAGCATCTTGCATAAATGTGCATTTGCCTTTGATCAAACAATGCCACTTCTAGGAATATATCCCAAGGACAAAATGGCAGAATATATGTAAGAATGTAAATAAGGCCATTCTTTGTGGCTGTATTCATTGCCGCCAAAGGTTGGGAAGAACAGCAGTGTCTATTAACCAGGAGTTGTATGCAGTCCTGAGGGACTAATGCGGGGGTGGCATCGGCCAGCTGGCAGAGTAGGAAGTCCTCGACTCGCTTCCTCCTGTGGACACAGAGATTCAGTACAGCAGGCTGATGAAGCACCTCTGTGAGAAGCCCAGAGACCAGTTGTTAAAAGGTTTTTACACCCTAGGTTAGTGGGAAGCCAGCTGCCTGATAGAAAATTCACGACACTCTCCCGTTAGAGCTGCTCCCACCCCGACTCCTCTCTTCTTCTGGGCAGGGGAGAGGAGTGGAGCCAAGCTCTGACTGACTTTTAGGGGGCCTGCCTGAGAGACTGGTGTCTGTCTTGCATGTGTCCAAGCATAGTAAGTCCTCACCATTGTTGATAGGTTCTTGGAAGCTGTGACTTGAAGCAAAAGCATGTATAATGAAACCAATTGTTTACCGTAGGCTAATTGATACAAATAAGAGCTAAGTTTTGCCCTGGCTGGCGTGGCTCAGTGGATTGAGCGCCAGCCTGCAAACCAGACGGTTGCCAGTTCGATTACCGGTCAAGGCACAGGCCTGGGTTGCAAGACAGGTACCTAGCAGGGGGCACAGGAGAGGCAACCACACGTTCTTTCTCTCCCTCTCTTTCTCCCTCCCTTCTCTGCTTAAAAATAAATAAATCTTTTTAAAAACAGTTAGTTTTATAGCATCTCATCAGTGTTACAATGAAAAGACGCTGAACGACAGGACATTGTTTGAGGACCTGCCGTATGGACAAGGGCAGGATGCAGTTTGGGCATCCTGGGGAACAAAGACGTCAGCCATACCCGAGAATTGGCAGTACCACAGCCAGACGGTAGGTGGAACCCCCTCCCCCTGCGCTGCGCTTTACTGCAGCTGCAGAGGCCGCCTATTGCAGATGCCAGAAGAGCTCCTGAGTAGAAGCCAGCAAACCCTTTCAAACAGCAGGTCACATGCACAGGCCCAGAGAGGATACATATGCAGACCGGACTTGCGAGGTCTTCAGAATCTCTAGCCAGACTATGTAGAGAAGGACCTCCCTGTATGAAACCAGAGCACAAAGTCGGGAGTGGTGGCTGATTCCTCAGATACTGAAATCCAAAGAATAAAAAATACAAAATACAAAGAAACAGCCAACTGTGAGATATTTAAAGGCAACAATTTGATCTCCAGAAACCAGACCTACAAAAAAGGAGACATATAAATAGCCAGATGAAGAATTCAAAATTACCGTGATAAGGATACCCAATTAATGAAAAGAAAGCACAGACACTAAATAAAATCAGAAAAATGATATGTGAACAAAATGAGAATAGCAACAAAGAGATAGAAACTATTGAGGAGAGCCAAACAGAAATTCTGAATCTGAAGAAGAAGAGTAACTGAACTGAAAATTTTCCTGGAGGGACTCAACAGTGTATTTGACCAGGCAGAAGAATCAGTGAATTCAAATATAGGACTTACAAAATTACTGAGGCATAGGAGAAAAAAGAAAATGAAGAGAAGAGACCCTAAGGTATTTGTGGACAAGCAGAACAGCATGCATTATGGAAGTTCCAGAAAGTAAAGAAATAGAGAAAGGGGCAGAAAACAATGGCCAAAACTTTCTCAAGTCTAAGAAGAAAAAAGTGGATATACAAAGTCAAGAAACTAAAGAACTTCAACTAAGATAACATAAAGAGGACCTACATCAAATCACGTCCTAACTGTTAAAAAATCACATATAAAGCAAGAATCTTGAAAGCAACTAGAGAAAAGCAACCTGTCACATGCAATGATAGCCACAAAGAAAATATTTTAGAATGTGTACGAAGGGAAATGAGAAAGGAATCAAAACCTGTCCCAATAAAAAAAGTCAATGAAACACAAAGGAAGACAGCAAGATGGGAAGAGAGACACACAAAGCCACCAGACACACACACAAAAAGTTAACAAAATGGCAATGGTAAGTCCTTCCATGTGAGTAATTAAACATACTAATTAAAAGACAGACTGGCTGAATGGAATTTAAAAAATTCAGATCTAGCTTTATTCTATCGATAGGAGATGCACTTTATCTAAGAACTCACACAGACTAAAAGGGAGAGGGTAGAAAATATATTCTGCACAAACAAGATCCCAAAGAGAGTAGCAGTGACCACCCACAGAAAGGAAGAAACAGAAAGCAACCCAGTAATAGTGGGGGATTTCAGTGCCCCACTCTCAGTTATGGGTAGAGCAACCAGGAAATCAATGAAATAGAGGATCAATAAGGAAAGAGATGTGAACAACACTCAGGTCGATTGGGCCTGACAGACACATACAGACCCGCCCGCCCAACAACAGCATGGTAAACATTCTTCTCAAGCACACATGGAATGATCTCCCCAAAAGACTATTATGTCAGGGCGCAAAAGAATTCCTAACACATTTTAGAAAATTGAAATTATTCAAAACATCTTCTCTGACCACAGTTGGAATGAAACTAGGAATTAATAGCAGAAGGAAAACACAGAAATCCAAAAGTATGTGGAAATTAAACAACACTTTTAACAACCACTGGGTTACGAAGAAATTGCAAAAGAATTTAGAATATATCTCAAGGCAAGTGAGAACAAAGACACACGTGACCAAAATGCAGGGGACGCAGTGACGGCAGTACTAAGAGGAAAGTTTGTAATAATAAATGCCTGCATTTTTTTTTTTTTTAAGGAGCATTTGAAATCTTGCTTCCTGGCAATTGTGAGTTGAGTTTATGAGTTTATGAGTTGAGAATCTTTATGAGTTTATCTGAGCAAGTGCCTCAAATAAACTCATAAGGATTCTGAAATAAACTCATAAGGATTCTCAAAAAAGAAAAAGAAAAAAAAAAAGGAATAACGATCTCATACAACCCCCTAACCTTATACCTTAAGAAACTAGAAAAAAAGGAGAGCAAACAACTCAAAGCCCTCAGAAGGAAGGAACTAAAGATTGGAGTAGATAAATTAAATACAGAATAGAAAAACAATAGAAAAAAACTAACCCAGAGTTGGTCTTTTTAGGTCCGCAACATTAACCAACTAACAAACTACAACTTGCGATCACAAGCTGCCAGAAAATACTTAATTTGGTTTTTGTTTTTGTTTTTTTTTTTGTTTTTTTTTTTTTTTAGTCCCATCTGGTTTTGTAAACAAAGTCCTGTTTCTTCACTTGCGTATTTTCGGAAGTGGAGGTTTCTTGCAGGTAGGAAGAGTCGTGCACTCCCTCCTGCCCGACCTCCTCTCAGAGCTGCGCGTCTCTGTGGAGCTCTGCGCCTCTCACTTCATCAATCCTATTGCCTCTTTCCATTTTCCCTCCTTTTGAGCATATTAGTGTGACTCCCATTCATTTTTCTTCTTTGCACCATTGTTCTTCATGGGAACATAATAGATCATTTCATTTTCTTTACTGCTAGTGCTGGTGTGATTCTAGTGTCTTATTCATGAGAATGAAGAGAGAGCTTTTGTTCGGATAATACACTGCGCCCCAGGAATTAGGAGCGCTGCTTGCTGTGGCCCCAGTACACATAATTCTTTCTCACCTATACCGGCACAGAGGATAAGAGCCTTTTGCCATTTAGCTGTTACTGTGCAGGGTTGAAAGTCATGTCAAACAAGAGCTGTTGTATATTTTAATAATCTTCCACCAGTGTTTGAAACTTTAAAATGGATTATACATTCAGAAGACGTGTGTCAGGTGCTTATTATAGCCCAAGCCTGTGGTGGGCACTAGGAATAAAAAGAGTGTGGCCTGATTCCTGACTCCAGAGGACTTAGTCACGGTGCGACACCCCGTGCCAGGCAGGGAGCTCGCGCCTTGGGATGGTCGCGCCGGCGCCGCCTCCTCCCAGCGCGCAGCAACCAAGGCGTTCTGGGCTCTGAGACCTCGGCGGTCCTCTTCTGTACAAGGAGGGGGTTTGCCTCAACGATCCCCCGTGATCTTGCCTACCTCCGTGATTCCATCGTTTGCCTAAGGTTACTTAAGGCTGTTGTGAGGACCAAGTTAGAAAAAAATGTATGAAAGCACTTTAAAAATTATTAAGTGTTGTCTAATCAGAGACATCACTAATCATTTACTAGTTTGACATTATTTACTAATGCTTTTGGTTTAAAGACCAGATGCATTAAGTGTTGTAACTGAGTCCCAGAAGTTTTAGGAAAAGGGCGACCTTTCCATGCGTTTGGCCCCAAGGTCTGGGGGTGCGCGAGGGGATCTTGGATTCCCGTTATTGAGTAGAGTAGGTCCTCTGTGTGAAGGTGCAGTGATTTAAACCACGGGCTTCGGAAACTCAGCGTGTTGGAAGGCCTGCCGCAGTCCTCATCGCTTGGGTTATCTGTTCTGTATGAGGCTCAGGAACTGTGGCTAAGTAGGTAATTGTTCACTACCATGGAATCTACTTGTATGTACGCAAATACGGCAGCACATTCACAGCTTGCCACAGGACCGCCGTGTCTAACGTGGAATACGTTACAGTTTGGGGTCAATTATCTGTGGCTTTTTTGTCCGCTAAACATTTTGGAGTCTATGACATATACCAGGCTTTCAAATTTATGTGCTCTTTTAAAAAAAGCACAGCTGGCTCTTTCTCTGTGTTTGTATATTGTAAGAGCCACTGATAACATGCAGAAGGAATTAGCTCAAAGCCAGTTAAAAAAGCTGAAGTAGTAATTATGTTTCAGTTATTATTAATAGATATTTATCCCCAGATCTAAGTAGTAGTTTTAGCTTGGAAATTTTTTATTGTTAAGGATTATGATTATCACTAGTCTGACGTTCTTCAAAAGTTTTTATAATGTATACCCTTTTTATTTATGAAATGGTGAGACTCACTAAAAGCTGCTTTTGAAGTAGGATTTGAATATATTTTCATTTGCAGTTACTGGCGGTAGAGAATAATAACTAACTTGCTTATTTAATCTGCTAGGATTTAAACTTTAACATTTAAGTTTATGTTTATGATCACATGATTATAAATTTGATTTACCTCAGCTTTTGAAGAATAAAATCATTCCCCTGTTTTACTGGTAAACTCATATAGCAAATGACTCATCCCTTCTTATATATGCTAGGAAAATGGCATTTCATTGTTAAAGCTAGAATCGAGTTGGTCAACCAGAAGCGAGCCTCTAACTGTTTCCAAATGCTTACTTTTGAGGTTTGGACGCGGCTCGGAGTCTGAGCTCAGTCTGGAATTTGCTACGCTTGTCGTTTTCCCCGTACCCTTTCATTATGGGTGGGTAGAGTCATGCTCCAGTCTGTTTTATGATTCCCCTTTACAATAGTTAACAGAAAAATGTGGACACAAACTCCAGAGCTAAACATGATTTTAAAAGGCAAAAATAGGGTTTCTGCAGGTTTCTTTTGCATTTTTATGACCTTTGAAATTATTATAGAAATTGATCTTGGTTCTAAATGGCATGTCACTGGGTGATTTAGCAAACACCCTTTCCTCCCCAATACAGCTCAGGTATAGCTCCTACAGCTGCAATTCTTATATTTTTTAAAAATTCTTTTCAGATACAATGAGAGTGGTGCATCCATATGCTTTGGTGACATGCTTGCTGCTGTTGAATGTAAACGTCTTATTAAAATTAATGACGTTAATAATTCAAGGGCGGTTTAACTAATTAATTAATTCCCTTGGTGGAATAACCCACGTGAAGACGGGGAGATGGTTGTAGACGTGCGCCATAGCAAGAAGGGCAGGGGATGAGTGAAGAAGGGGTCAGGAGTTTGAATCGTGAGAACCGGTGACCGGGAGCCACGGGGGTTTGGAGGGAGGAGGAGGGTTCGGGGTGCCGTGGGGTGGATCTTGGCTCTTAAGTCACCATGTGCCTGGAGACTGGTCCCACTCGAGAGCGGTGTAACCCCTGCCCACACCGAGCTTTCCGTCTTCACGCCGCCCCCCCCACCGCCCGCCCCCCCCCACCGCCCCCCGCCCCCAGGCTTCTAGTCTCCAAGGCTGGTCCTTGACGTCATCGCTGCGCTGTTTCTTCGCTGTATCCAATTACACAACAGCTACTTCTCGGAATCTCTGTTTAATTTTCCTCTTTGTCCCTATTGTGACCTTATCCAAGCCCTTGGCGCCGTGCACTTAAAGTGTGGGAACGGCCTCCTGACTTCTTCCCGGGTCATTTTTCTTTCTTTAATCCAGGGTCTAAAACATCTGGTATCTATACATAACCATTCATTGAACCAACAGGTACTTACTGTGGGCTCTCCTTCAGCTATACTTCAGCGTCGCCCTTCCTTGAAAGGTGTCTGCTCCTTTCATCTCTGTCTCCTGAGCTGTACTCAGGAGGGGTTTTGCTTTGGAAATGTTGAGATTCTGCAAGTTTAGAGGAGAGCACTGGCTGAAGCTCTTCAGTGTACCGGAGCCGCCATCTCCCCTCGCCCGCCCCGCTGCCCCACTCGGTGCCCGGAGCTGCCACGCAGCGCCTTCCCTCCGTCCGCGCCGCCCCGGGCCGCGTGGCCTCCCCGGAAAGGCTCTGAATCCGCCTGTCAGAGCCGAAGACCAACAAGACTCAAAGGCGAATCCGATGCGTCGCCAGTTCCGAAAACGACTGCATTCGAGTCCTCACCATCCGCTCTTGTGCGTGTACATTTAGTCACCTACCCAGCCTAAGGCAGGAACTTCCGCATCGCTGGCTGAGGACCGGCCACCGGTGTGAACACATACAGGCAGCTTGAGCCCTCTCACTGCAGGTGCTGAGTGACCGCATCCGTGGTCATATCCAGGCTTCTGTGTGTTTTTTAAATAATGAAAGAAGAGATTTATAATTGGGTTGGAAAAAATACTAAACAACTGGACTAACATATATCATACTGATTTTTTTTTGTATTTTTCTTAACAGCACTATTTAGAGAAATGTATGAAATATTTGATAATTGTTAAGGACCAGTTAGTTGGTCACGATATGCTTTATAGATTACCTTGGAAGATTCTGGCCATCTGAAGTCTATTTTATTTTTATTTTTTATTATTGTTTGAAGTCTTATTTTAAATAACAGTTGAATGACTGCTGTGTTTAGATTTTTAGATCCTCCAGAACTGTTCAGTAGAGTAAGTGTAGTGTTTTATATTGTACACAGATGCATTTATCTAGCTCTTTTATTTTAGATAAAAATTTATTGATTGCATGAAAAACCTGGGACAATGACTAGATTCTTTTTCCTCCTATTACTCTGGTAAATCTCGTTATATCCTGCTCTAGGGAGGTATTTTGTCACTTTCTTGCAGGACGCGATTGTCAGAATGTGGCTTTAATAAACTCGATGTCTCCCTTCTCTTTAGTGTCATACCTCTTTTAGGAGAGTCTGCTGGGATATTAATGCAGAGAACTCCTCCCTTGTTGGACAATATTCTGCCCCAGTGCTATCAGAGGGTAAGTTTCAAAGCCCCCAAACCCTTGGGTTACGTGGTGCTTCCAAACTGCCAGGGCGTTTTAACTGCGGGCGGCCTGTGTGCGTGATTCAGTCTCCTTCCAGGGCTGCGTGCTGACCATGAGTGCCGCCCCCACAAACCAGGGTAGAGTCATCAGAAAGTGCGGCGCTCTACAAACGAAGTGCGGTAGAAATTGCCCTTGTCCAGGAATCGAGCAGTTCTTTCAGAATATAAATATGAATAGCAGATGATAGCGGCATCTATTCACTTTTTTTTTTTTTTTTTTTGGAGCTCCCGCGTTGTGCCCGACAGTCTTCTAAGGAACTGGGGACGTCATGGTAAACAAACCAGGCAGGGTCTCTGTTCCGAAAGGGCTGTGCCTGACAGGGACACACAGGCTCTGAAGAAGAAAGCAATGAATGAAATACCAGTGATAATTACTATCATAGAAATAAAGCGAAGTGGCAGACATGACTGGCTACCTCAGATTTACTGAGGAAGTCCGTCAAGGACATTGAAATCTTGAAGACAGGACAGAGCCAGACTTATGAAACCCTGGAGAAAAGTGTACCAGGCAAAGGAAAATGGTAATGCAGAAGTTCTGGGTGCAGGGCGGGGGGGACGAAATTAGTGTGTGTGTGTGTGAAGAACAGAACAAAGGCCACGTGGCTGACGCGTAAGAAAGGCACGGGCGGCTGACAAGCCTGGAGAGGAGGCAGGGCTCAGAGCGAGCGGCCTGGACCTTGCTGAGAGGTTTGGATTTAACTCTAATGAAATGGGGACATCAGGCAGCTTTTGGGCAACAAGAACGGCATACAGTGTTTCCAGGTTTCTCTGCAGTTGTTCTGCTTGCGGGTAGAGAACGCATTCCAGGGAGAAGGAACGCAAAGAAAGCCAGTTCTGAGGCTCTTGTCATCTAAGCGGACCAATGGTGGCTTGGACTCCACTGGTCGCAGTGAAGAGGGAGATAAGGAGACGTTTTGGATGCGTTTTTGGAGACGGAGTGTATCCGCGGAAGGGAGGAAAGGTGTCCCCTCGCACCTGGTGGCCGCCGGTGCCCCTGGTTCAGACAGAGGCTGTGTTGATGCAAGTTTGAGGGTGGAAGCACCCGCCACATCTTTGGTCGGCCCTGAGCTTGTTAGGATTGAAATGCGGGCTGTGCTGCTAGGGGGCGGGCCAGGTAAGCAGTTGGATAGGCACACCTGGTGTTTTAGGGACAGGTGAGGACTCAGAGGATTTTGGAGCCATCAGTACATGAATGGACTTAAAACATTAGGGAGCCAGGATGGGCGGGTGGGGGGTGGGGGTTAGGGAGCTGAAGACCAGCAGTGTGTGCGGGGTCCCAGAGCACAGGGAGGAAGGAGACGGCTGTGCTGTGCAGCGCGGCCGGGAAGGTGGCACTGGAGAGGCATCGGCAGCCTCGTGACCGTGGTAAGCACGGTTTCAGTAGAGCCGGCGGGAGCGCGGTTTGAGTGGCTTGGGAGAGAGAGTGGGGACTACAGGCAGCTCTGACGACGCGCTGTTAAAGGGGCACGGAAACGATCGCTTGGCTCGGGTGCAGAGTCGGGGGGAAGGTGTCCCTTTTTAGAACAGCACTGTCCCATAGAACGCCCCCCAGTAATGGGAGCGTTCTGTCATCTGCACCCTCTGGCGTGGAGGCCCTGGACACCGGTGGCCGTTGGGCACATGAAGTGTGGCGAATACGGCTGGTTTCCGTTCACTTTGCTGTCTGTGTTTCACCGCGGGGGTCTCGTGGCTTCCGTGCCGCGCGGCGCGCTCTGGAGCCCGGTTGGTACGGAGGGGACGGCCCACTGGTTGGGGGGTACTGGTGACGTGGCCCTGGAGGGGTGACTGAAGGAGGGCCGCTGTGGAGCTGGGGGGAGGGACAGGCCCACAGCGCTCTGGCGGGACGCCCCGCAGGGAGCCCAGGGGCGCCGTGTCCCCAAGGGAAGCCGGGATGTGCTCCCGTGAGTCAGGGTCCGCAGGCGGGTTTGGGGACAGGAGAAGGGATTTCCTGGGTGCCTCTGTTTTCTCGAGGATTGACAAGGCGGTGTCGTCAGGCAGACACATGAGGAGACCAGAGGAGCAGGAGGGGGTGAAATGGGCCTCTGGGGTCCACGGAACGCGAGGGCTGCCCGTGGGAGGCAGGCGCAGCCCGCGCTGTGGAGGGGACGGGCGGCGCCGGCGGCCCCCGGGGGCGGCCCGGCACAGAGTGACGGTGTCGCAGGTTGTGTCTGTTCTCCCCGGTGCCTGCACGGGGCACAGTCCCGGCTCGGAGGTCACGCTGTCACTCCTCCAAGGTCGCAGATGCCAGGGGCTGAATCGGGACTCTGGCCCACGTCGCTCAGACCCGGAAGCTCCTGCCCTCCCTCTCCCACCAGGGGCCGGGCCGGGCCGGGCCGGGGCCGCGGCACGGATTGTCGTCTGCAGCCGCCCGTGCCCCGCATCCGGAACGGGAGGAGAGTTAGAGGCTGTTCCTGCGGGAAGCAAGCCTTCCTCTGTGCTTCGGGGCGACCGCCTCTGTCCCCGTGCCGCTGTCTCTGAGGGTGCGGAGAGACCTGTGTGCCCGGCGGCGGGTGCACTCAGAGGGGACCGTTCTGGGCGATGGCATTGCAAGAGGCAGAGGACGTGCGGTCCCAACACTGTCGTCAGGCCTGAAGGAGGAGGGGAGCGTCCAGCTGACGGCCGCCCCAGGAAGGGGCGGTGCTGAGACGGGTGCAGGGGGCTCTGCCTCACCTCTGCGCCCCCCCGCCCCCCGTCGTGGGGTTTACAGAAAATGATGCCTGTGTTCATCCAGTTCTGATAAAAGTAGCTATTTTTGATACATATAAATTCATCTTTATCTTCATTAACATCCCAAATAGATTACTTAACCATCAGAGAACCTCGGAAACCAGGAAGGCCCTGCTGTTCGTTCGGTCGAGGCTGCTGTCTGGGCGCAGGCCTCTCCTCTCTGGCGCTCGGCCGGCCCTCCGGCTCCGGGACCCTGTGAAGCCCCTCGCCGGGTAGCCTGTCCCTTTTTAAACTGCTCTAATTGTGATAAAGAGCTGTTTACACAGAGCGTGACCTTTCTTTTTTAACTTCTGGGTATTGATCGCTCTTAGTCTGTCCCCTCCTCCTGCACCCCCAGATCTATACAGAGATATTGAACAGTCACAGTGATTTGGACCTTTTTGTCTTTTTCCTGATCTTCAAAGGAATCCCTCTAACGTTTTTTTCTTTAAATAGTTTCTGTACCTTTTGGTAGATGGCTTTTATTAAGGAAGTGTCCTAATTATTTTTTCCCTAAGCATAAATAGGTGTTGAATTATAATGCTTTTTTTTTGAAATGGCTATGCTTTTTCCTCTTTATTATTGAAGAATGATAGTAGTAGAGTTTCTGGTGTCTGTTCTTTTCCTCTCGGGATAAACCCGTGATCTGCATGGGCTGAATGGAGGAGGGAGCGGGCCAGAGACCCAGAGGCTGAGACCAGTTAATAGGCGGCCACCGTGACCCCGACTCGGTCCTAGTCGTGGTGGTGTTGCCGCCCCACCCTCGTCCCCTGCCCCTGCAACATCGGCTGGTAGCAGGGGTGGTGAGCAGTGTCTGGATTCTGCTAGTTGTAATGTCCTGTACGTTCACATACTCACACATTCATGCAGTATTCATACTGTTCCCTTTCATGGTTTTTAAAATCTCTTTTCCATTTTGTATTTCGTTAAATTACATATTCCTTTTTTTTTTTTTTTTTAAATCTCCATCCCTTCCAGCAAGTTTTTCTTGCCAGTGGTTCTCACCCTAAGGCTGTGGAGACCTTAAGGAGCCCGTGGAAAAGCTCAGAGACGGCCTTCCTTTGCGGTGGTCACACGATTTGGGGACGGGCGAGCTGGTGTCCAGCTCCCTGGGCCCTGAGGGCGCGGGGTGCGGGGGCGCAGATTCTGACGCCGGGCACTGTGAAGACTTGTCCCGCCCACGGCTGCCCTGTTAAGAAGCTCTGACTCCCGCTTGTTCTTCTCACAGAACTAGATTTTTGTCCTGCGAATTCTCTCACTTTCTAAACCTCGGGATGATCGGTTTCTGTGCTGTACGTCGTTCCTGCATCTTTGATGGACTCTGTCGTTGTTTGCCTTGTTTCCTAGCTCACTTGCGCCCCTACTGGCCCTCCGGCTGAAGGCTGGGAAAACCTGCGGTTGCCGTGCGCCCTCTCTCCCGCCCCGCCCACGCCACGGGCGCGCCCCTGCCCCCGAGCGCCCGCCGCCGGGGCCCGGGTGCCTGGGTGCCTCGCGCACGGGCGCAGGTGCGGGGCGCCCACCGCGCACTGCAGGGAGCTCGGGGCGGGGGGGCGGGGGACAACGGGGCGAGGGCACCGGTGCCCGCGATGAGCAACGCCCGCCCTTGTGTTTCAGGTGCAGCACCTGCAGGGAGTGTACAGTTTACAGGAGCAGCATTTCTGGACCTTGTGTTCCGACGTGTACGTGGGGACCTTGAAGTTGGTGGTGGCACCGGACGCTGACGCCAGGTGGATTTTAAGCCAAACACATAACATTTTTACTCAGGTATGCCTTTTTTGCTAACTTCTTTTAAGGGTGTTAGGATTTGTCGTCTCCCCTGTTTTAAAGAGATGTACCCTTTAACTTCTGAGGCATATATATAGGTTTGTATAGCGCACTGCGCCGGCAGCGTGAGTGTGCTCCTCCTCGGCGGCGCACTTGCCTGCGGGGTCCGGGAGGCACAGTCCGCCGTCCGCGGCAGGCGCTTGCCCACGGCCCCCGGATCAGCGCGGGCCCCGGTGGTGGCCGAGGCCACAGCGCGCGCGTTTCTGCGGGAGGCAAATCTAGGCGGCACCGGTGTGGGCCCGTAGCTTCGTGGGCCCTGAGCTGCTCTCAGCACCGTGTGTGGGTCACGGCGGCCGCAGTGTCCCCGCGGTGCGGCGGAGCGAGGACAGGGCACAGTGCCGTGGCAGCTGGCCTCGGCGGCGGTGGCGGCGCCCTCCCTGCCCCACCGCTGGGCACTGGCTCAGCCTGGGGGAAACAGGAGGTCCTCCCAGGCACGGCAGGCCCCTCGCTTGACAGCCACGCCTCTCGCATGGCCTCCGCGTGGCCGGCGCAGGCCTGGCCCCGAGCCTCTGTGTGCGGCAGGGGCGGCGGCTGGCACAGGGACAGCGCGTCCCCCAGGCCCGGCCCGGGGCCCTCGGCGCGGGCGCGGCCCAGGAATCAGGGCTGAGCCGCCGCTGAGCCGGAGCGGGGTTCCTCGGGGGGCCTGGGAAATGCTGGCTTTGAAAATGGCGAAGCTGGCCCTTTGTTCAGCTGTTGCTTTAGTTTTGGAAACTGTATTCGGGTTTTGAAAATGTTAAGCTCTGAGAAGTATTTTAAGCCTATTTGTCAGCCAAGGGCAAGCCAACCTAATTTCATCCGTGGAGGGCCCCTCGGAGGCCCCGGGGGGATGGAGGGGCCGCCTGCTGCCCCGTGACTTCCCCTCCCCCGGCGGCACGGTGTTGTTTCCGCCGGGATGCAGGCAGGCTACAGCTGTTTGATTCACTTGGTTTTTTTCTGCTTGTGCTCCAGTAATGCATATCCAGATGCTCTCAGTAGATCCAGGGCTTCCAGCAACATTTTCATTTCACGAAGTAAAATTTAAAATTTTTTAACTATTTTTTTTTATTTTATTCATTTATTTTCAGAGGGGAAGCGAGGGAGAGCACATCAATGTGTGGTTGCCTCTCACGCGCCCCCCACTGGGGGGACCTGGCTGGCGACCTAGGCACATGCCCTGACTGGGAATCGAACCTGTGACCCTGTGGTTCACAGGCTGGTGCTCTCTCCACTGAGCCACACCAGCCAGGGCTTAACCTTATTGTTAAATTTTAAATTACATCTTGTTTATAGGTTTTACTTTTGAGAGGTAATCAAACACAAATGACTCCATTTTTGAGAAGAATAATCACACGAATGTTCTAGGTATGGAACTTGAATACAGGTGGCCTTAGTTCCAAAAGACCAGAAGAATTTTCTCATTAGTTTTACTCTTCGGCTTTATGATATTTTTAAATTTCTTATAGTTGATTTTTAAATTTTTAAATCCGAATTTAAGTAATAGTTTTTGATTAAAAACATTATAATCTCTGAGGATAACATTAAACTGAAAAGGCTAATAACATGAGAAGTTTGAGAAGTGTCACTTTCTTTTTTGTTTCTATGACTGTGTTTTGCGATTATTTCAGAACTGTATACTAGGCATGTCCTTTTTACCCCCGTTTGAATAGGTTAATCTTCAGTGGCTAAAGCAGACGGCTTGCTGTGCACTAATGTGGAATTGGCAGTGCTTTTAGTACTCAGGTTTCTTCGAGATTATTAAATAAGTGGTAATCCAGTTTTTAAAATTGTAAGAATAGATGCTACGGCTGATCTTGGCCAAAAGGCCTAGAAGCGATGTGATAATCCAGCGTTTAAACCAGAAGGTTTTCTGTTGGCATTGAAAAGGTCCTTTCTTTCATTCTCCCCTTCTGTTACCTTCTAAAAAAATGAGTTATCATTTTGGAATTGATGACATAGAAAGCTTATTCTTTATGTTTAGTATTTAAACAGGAGAAAGTGGGACACTGGCTTAGGAAGGCAATTTAACACTTTGTGTTTCTTGTTTTAACCTGGCTCACAATCATCTATCAAGTTTTTCAATACATTTTTGTTCTGTTAGAAATGAGGTTTGAAGAAAAATCTAGAATATGCTTGGGGCTCATTGGCCTCTTAAATTCCACAAAGTACAAAAGACAGGCCTATTGCCCATCACCTAGTCCCCGACAGAACCTCTTTCATTTCTTCCATCTTTTCTCCTCTTCTGCCCATTTCTGTTCTGCCTCTTAAGCCCTGAACCCCCAGCTTCCTACTCTGGCCTTCTATGTTCTGCTCTCCAGCCTCAAAACAGAAGTCCACACTGATACCGGGAAGGAACCCGAAAGCCTCCTCGCAAGCCCCAGTGGGTGCTCCTGGGCTGTGGACATCCAGCTCCGCCACTCCCCTGCCTTGCGGACCCCTTCCTGTGCCCTGGTCACTGTTGCTCGCTGTGTCCGTGGGGCCGGAGCAGCCACGGGAGAAGCCTCCTGCCCCAGGGGGCAGCTGTCTCTCCCGTTTGTAGGAGTGGTCAGTTGGCTTGCAAGGCTGCATTTTCCCCTTATCTTCATCCACGTACTTGAGGTGGCCCAGAACCCAGCCCCCTGAGGGGGTCAGAGTGAAGGGCCGCAGGGTGTGAGGCTAGGAAGCCCCTAGGTTTGCTCCCTTAATTCGCCCACAAGGCGTGGTGAGTGTGGCGAGCCCGTGCGTCCCCACTAGACTCCTGTGCCCAGTTTATGGAAGAAGGACCCCAGACCCACGTTAGGATTGTCCATGACTTGTAATCTATCATAGGCAGTATTTACTGATTATGAGCTAGTTTAGCTTTCACGGGGGAGAGTGAGACAGTTTTTCTAGACTTCTTCGCTTTAAAGCCAGCCCCCGGGGCAGGGTGCTGCAGGGAACCCAGCAGGCTTTTGATCAGCTGGGTGTTTTGTCCATATCTCTGGGGGGGAATAAACTGATCAGAAAACTTAGTTTGCATTCTTTGGAAATTCCCCCTTTCTCTCTGCTTTGAAGGAAACGGGGAAAGGAAGATGGGAGGCTGGAAAACTGGAGGCTGTCCCACCAGGGCAGGCTGATGCAGCAGGAAGGCCTCGTTAGACCGAACCTCTGTGTGAAGCCGCAGCCCCTCGGGGGTGGCGAGTAATGAGCTCCTGATTATGCAAAGATCAGTTTACCGGCCTCTTTGTTTTTCCTCCTTCTCTCTCACTGCCTTGGGCATCCGTCATTTCCTATCGCCTTCTCCGTTTCTGCCCTTGGGCTGACCCAGAGGATTTCCCCAGTTTACTTTCATTAGAAAAAGAGTTAGGCCACTTTATTGGAGCCATGGTTGTTTTGTCTTAAGGTTAGACACAGACGAATTTTACAGAAGAGTTCCTAAGTAATTTTGGGGGCCACGTAGGTTGACTGAATCAAATATAATTAATCAATCATCATAATTTGTTTCAGTAGCCTGTTAGAGCATATGAAATCCTTTCTCCTACCACACACGGTCCTTGCAATGGTGCCTAGCGTGTAGAAAGGATTCATGAAATATTTGTCAAACATTGAATGAATGTATAAAGGTTTTGTGAGATAAATAGGGTTGGTATTTTATCAACACTTTTAAAATGAGAAAAATTAAATTGCTTTTCACTTTTAGCTCAAAACTCATACAGATATTAAGTTGGTTCTTTTTATGCCACAAAGCTCTTTAAGGAGAGGGCGCTGTTAAACCTGTTTTCCGCGAGCTTTAACTGTATCACAGCGAGGATGGCTTTTTTAATGAGGCGGAAAGCTGGGCTGTGTTCTCTGCAGGGAGGTTCTGGGGCCTGCCCGCCTCTTCATCTCGATCCCTCGGAGGCGCCCCTTCGTGTTCGCGGAGCTGCCCTCCCCGAGTGCCCGGAAGTGGGCCTCGAGGACCCCAGACATCACCGGAAGAAGGAAATGCCAGTGTCTTACCCCTACTCTGCCTGTTCCCTTTCGCTTGACTGTTCTGATTGGCCTTTCCGTTCTGTGGTACCAACATGAACTTATTGTAGTGGATTGTGCTCTTAAACAAATCGTTTTTCTTTGAAAGAAGGAAATTGGTGGATTTTCAGTTCCTCCAGCAAATAGTTACCAGTCACCCACTGTGTGCTGGTTGCTTCTCGAGGCTCTGGGAGGGAGTCCGCATCAAAATGAGCCCCCTGGCTTGGGCAGATTGCATCCTCGTGGGGGGCGGCGGCGGGCACACCAACCCAGCGGAGGGGCGCGGCGTGCGAGCAGGCGGCGCGTGAGGCTCCGCGGAGCGGGGCCGGGGCCGGCGCGCCGAGGCCCGCGCCGCCTCTGTGTCAAGCTCTGTTTCGCCCCTGGCCCGGGAGCGTCACCTGACGCGGTCTGTCTGCCGGCCGGTTTCTCACCTCCCTTCCTTCCCGGCCCCCGACGGCATACAAACTCCACGAGCGCAGCGGCGTCTTTTCTGCTTGGTCCGCCATCCCACCCTCAGGGGCCAGAACAGGGCCTGGCGCGCAGGAGGTGCCCAGGAAGCAATTGGGGGCGTCTTACCCGGGGTGGCCAGCGTAGGCCTTGCTGGTGTCTGACTGGAGAGGTGACAGACGGGCTGTGTCACGTGGTTCCGAGGCTCGGTGTCCCAGGCCGAAGGGCAGTGTGGCCGCAGCCGGGAGGGAGAGGAGTCAGAGCTGGGGTCAGAGGGCACCCCGGGGCTGTGGTTGTCGCGGGAAGGCTAAGGGCGGTGGGCTGCTGCGGGCGTGGGTGACCGAGCGGCACTGCCGCGGCTGCGGTGCGGACGAGAGACCCACCGGAGGCCCCTGCGAACCGGGCGGGGGCGCACGGGGCGGGGCGAGGGCAGGCGGCCCCAGTCTGCGTTTGCGGTGCTGAAACCCCACGCGGGGAACTGAGCTGTGGAGCTGATGGGCGTCGGGCTGCGGGGAGGAGACGGTGTTCAGGGCGGCTGGGTGGGGCCGCTTGTCTGACAGAGGACAGGGTCCCAGCCTGGGGCACAGATGCGGGAGGGTGGGCGCTCGGGGGGAGGTGCTGACGCCCCGGGCCGGGGTGAGACCCCCAGGGTAGCCGTCCCCAGCCCTTTTGGCACCAGGGACCGGTTTCTGGGAGGACAGTTTTAGCTCGAACGGCCCGGGGGTGGTTTCGGGTGATTCAAGCGCATTGCCTTCCCGCTCACCTCCCGCTGTGCGGCCGGTCCTAAGAGGGCAGGGACCCGTGCCAGTTTGAGGCCGGGGGTTGGGGGACCCCTGCCCTGGGGAACAGGGGTAGAAAAGGGGGGCCCCGAGGACCGAGGCGTTTCCGTGTTCGGGGAGCGAAGGCAGGAGGACGGGTCAGCGGGGGCTTGAGACAGATCCGCAGGCGCGGTGACAGGGGCGCCCAGGCGCTGGAGCAGGAGGGGCACTCGCCCCCGTCCTTGCGGAGAAACGAGCACAGAGTCAGGACTGGGGACGGAGGACGCTGAGGTGACCCTGACACACTGCGACGGGGTAGGCAGCGGCGTGTTGGCTGGAACGGGTTCGGCGAGAAGACGGAAAAGGGACGACGGACAGCAGACAGGAGAATCGGTTCTGCCGGAGAGCCGGCGCGGCCGCCGGGGCGGTTTAGGCCGGGCGGCTGCGGGTTTCCGAGCTGACGGCCGGGCCTGCGCTGCCCCCGCGGCCGGCGGGGACCCCGTTCCTCCAGCAGTCACTCGCGCAGGCACGGGACCAGGAGCCTGGCTTGCTTTCCTACGGCAACATGGAGACTCTTTGGAATTTATGAACGAACTTGTTCCCAAAATAAACTGGTTGGCTCACTAGAGTGAAAAACAGAATTATTTCTCAGAGGCAGAGGGAATCCCTTTTCATAAAAATGAGGTTTTTTTGTTTGTTCTGACCACTGTTCTGAACTGTATAGTTTGCTTTTGGGCTTAATTGATTTTTCTAATGTTTCTGTTTTTTAAACTTTTCAGGCCGGAGTGAGACAGCTTTATGTACAGATTGACTTTGCAGCCATGTAAGGAGCGAGAAGAAGCTGGGCTTCTTCGGAGACCGACCTTCCCGGTACTGTACGTAGCGTTTTAACCGAGAGGAGGCGTCACTGCCGCTCCCCAGCGCCGGCCGGGCGGGGCAGCCGCGTGCGCCCTGCGGGGGTCGGGGGTCCGGTTGAGACCCCCCCTGGACTTCTGCTCTGGTCCTTTGTACTCCCCCCTCCAAACCACTTTGATTTCTGAGCTTTCTGGTTTTGTCCCAGGGTGTTGTTTTTTGTTTGTTGGTTCGTTTCTCTTTTCTTTTTTAATTTCCAATGTCCTCATGCCACCCCTCTGACCAGCTCGTAAAAAGTGCAGATGTGGGCTTCTGGTCATCTGGAAGGCCTTCACTGAAGTGGCTGGAAACCGCCTTCTTCCTTCCCACAAAACCAGTGTTATTAAAAAAAAAAAAAAAAGAAATGGAAATCTGTTTTATATGTAATGTCACAGTTGTTGACGTTCTTCAGTATAATCATATGTTTGTGAAATTGTTTGTACCTTGCAAACTTATGAACCAAACCATATTGGGTTTTCCAAGTGCCTTCGTCTCAGAAAATGTATTTGCCAGCAGAGAAATTTACCGTCAAAAGTCATGTGTGTTTTTTAAATGGATATTCTGTAATCTGTACAAAGTAAGACACTCTTGTTAGTAACGTATACAGATTGTCATTCTGTGTGCTTCAGCGGAGGTTTAGATGTATAGAAATTTTCTTTTATTGTTTTGTCTCATCAAAAAATAAAAGGTAATTTTTTGCTTTTTAAATCAAATTCAACTATCACATTAAATTATTTTGTGGATTGTTTCCAAAACATGCAATTGCATCTGTTATAAAGGTAGTTGTTTTGACTTTCTCCAACTGCTAAATTCCAAATTTCTACAGAAGCTACTGTGTCTATGACGAGCTTTCCTCTGTTCGTCCTTGCTGTGTTTTGTGGGTTTTACTGATGAAGGAAAAGGCAGCATGGAGCAAAGACGGAAATGGCTGCGACGGTGTCCTTGGCTTCGTCTTGCCTCAAACGCCAAGCCGCGCGCCCCACGTGCCTGCGTGGCCATAGCCGGGTGCCCCCAGCAGCCACTGCTGCGTCTGGGCCGGCGGAGGCCGGGCACACGTGGGACTGGGGAGCTCTTCGCGACACAGGCGTCTTGGGAGTTCACCGGTGAGCTGATTGCCAAGTGCCTGTGTCTTTGGAAAGTAAAACTGCAATTTGAGATGACAGGCGCTTGACCAGTCTGTGTAAACATTCTGTCGCATTTGTACTTCGTTGCACCGCAATGTGTAGCCCCTTTTAAGTTTAAAAAAGTGAAATTGTTGGGGGTTTAAAACCCGGCAGGATGGTAGTGAATGTTGAGATGTAGGTCGATCATAAGCACTTTTCACAGCTGCAGCGGAAACTGCTGTAGATTTTGTCTAAGGTCTAGAGTGTCTTTTTCCCTATTTCTGGCCCACGATTTATGAACTACTCTGTATTAGGGAAACTGAACTGCTCTCTTCACGCTTCTTTCTCTAAACCCCTGCAGATGGCCACGGACTCTCCGTGGCCTCCTCTCTGCAGACTAGTATTTTCAAACCCTTTTTTCTTACTGCCGGGCAGCTCTGAAGCTCCGCGTTCCTGCAGTGGAACGCGCGCAGCTGCAGCAGCTGCTGAGCTGCATTGGGCAGGGGGACGTACACAAGCATGTGTCCTGAGGATGGTACCGCTGCTTTGTCGTGAGTGTCAGAGGGAAGTCACTTCGAGGTCTCACCCACGGCCAAGCCTGCTGGAACCCTGGGTCGCTCACTGGGTTCAGGCTTTTACGGGAAGTGACTTCCAGGCGAAGTCAGGGATTTAGGACATGTGTCTTTAAAAACTAACCGTGTGTAATTGTAATGATATTTCACATGTGGAGAGAATATCTGCACTGGCTTGTAAAATTTATGAGTGGTTTTGAAGGTCCAATTCTGCCTTTCACTGAGCGCCCTGTTCCAAGCGAAGCTTTTGTCAGTGTGCAAAGTGCAGGCGTGTGGGCTTTTTTCTTGGGTAAGACCTTGACTGTATGGAACACCAGAGCGATAGGGAAATCTAATTTTGCACCTGCCACCGAGAGTGCCAGCTCCTATCGTTTGGCTGGTTGGCTTTAACATTGATGCTTTAATTAAATGTTTTTAAACTTGCACGTGCAGCAGTAGAAAATTAGAGAGAAAAAGCAGTTTGTTTCCACACCCTCAGGAATTGCTCTGTTTTACTGGTATTCCTGGCCCAGATGTGCAACTGAAGCAGATGATTTCGCTGAGAAATAGCTACTCGATTATTGTTATAAAATAAATTTAGAATGTCCCTATCGTTGGGCCGACCTTGGAGGGGGAGGTGGAAACCTCAGTATCTGAGTATAACTTTGCTTATATTTGAAAAACCAAAATATTCTCAGAGACCACATTTCTCTTGCTCAGGGAAAGTTTACTTTGCCAAGTAAACGTCCCCAAGCAGAAATATCTACACTAGTTTTGTGCTTTTGAGTCTAGATTACTCTGACCAGGAGGAAGGGCTCCCCCTGTAGGCCCCCTTCTCTTGCCCAATCTACTCCACTCCCCGCCCCCCCGCACCTTTGTGAGGGACAAGGCCTAGTGTGTCCGTAGCTCCGTGTTCCCCACGGCCACCCCCATGCCATCCTCTGCCGAGGCCGGAGGAAGTGTGGTCACATGTCCTTGGCACTCTGATTCCTCTGCATCCAAATGCCTCAGCGTTGAGGCCAGGAACCAAAATGCTGTGACCGTTGTGCACTTTGTAAAGCAGCCAAGTCACCGACCCCCAGTGCAGTCGGGCCGAGTCCTCTGATGTTTTTTCGCCTGTGTCGTCCATGTCGTAGATGAGTAACGTGAGCGTCCCCTCAGAGAACGCTGGGGTTTAAGAACTGAAACATTCCGTTGCTTGACACAGAATTTGACACCTGAGGCGACTGTCCTTCGCAGCAGTCTGTTCTACCTCTCATTTTCCAGATGAGAACGTCAAGCCCAGAAAAGCTGGCCTTTCCTCAAGGTCGCAGAGACCAGTAGTGGCCAAGCCAAGACTGGACGCCAGGTCTTCCGACTTGCGGTGCCACCGCTTCACGGGCTGCCTGCCTTTCTGTAAATGTGACGAGAGAGCATTTGTAAATAGAGGACCTCTGACCTCCATTTTTGGTACATGATTGCACTTTATAAATGGAGTTTTACTGTCTTATTTTTCATATCTAATGATGCAGTTTAGAATATTATTTCCATAGTATTCCTTATGGAAGAGATAATTAAATTTTTTACTCTATTTTTACTTTTTTACTCTTGTGAAGCCAGTTCCTGATTTTTACACAATTGACGACGTCTGTGCATTGGACCCGTTTCACCTGTGAGTGGATTTTCCTGCTCATTTGCCCGAGGCTAAATGAAGTGGGAAGCTCTCTTGGTTTCTCCCTTTTGTGTGCATTCTGTGAACTCCGGGTCTTTGTAGAAGCCAGGTTCGCTGGCAGGCCCTGTCATTTCAGTCTTGCTCCTTCATCGCTCAGTCACTGGAGAGCTTGCGAACGGTCTGACGTTGTCCTCAGAGCCACACAAAATTGGGCAATAAATCTTGTATGGAACAAAATAAATTCTTTCGTTCAGTAGGGTGAAATTTTGAACTCTTAAATCAGAATCCCAAATGCTAAACTGTTACTTTCAAGTCTCCATGTAAGCATTAATCATCTTGAGAAAATTTTTTTTGGTCACCATCTTCAAAACGAGTTTCCGATTCACAAGACCTTTGGAAAAAAAGAAACTATCTGTTTCTGTAAAGAACATTGATCAAAAGTTTTAATAATGGGAGATTGTTTCAAGACACATCCCCCAGAAGCCTTAGTGATTCCGATCTCAGCCACAGAATCAAGATAGGCGTTGGTTTCTGTTTAACCATTTTCTAACTGAAATTATCCAGAAAGTTTGGGGTCTAACCTTTATCAAGTGTTCCTGAGTCAGGCTTTCTGCGTGGCCTTTCTCATGTTATCGTGTTTGAAATCCTCACGTTTCTATGAAGAATTTTATATGATTTTATGATTGACGGAGTGTTTTCAAATACACTTTCTCCTGATTCTCCTGCCGCCGGGGAGGGAGGGAATCGTGCCCTGTTCCCCAACTGAGGAAGCTGCAGCGAGAGTGAGCAGCCTGCCCGCGAGGAGCGGTGCGGAGCATCGGCACCAGAGTCCGGGCTTTCTCTGGACCTTGTCCCTATGTCTGTCTTCTCGAGTGAGTTCAAGACCCCAGAGGTGGCAGCAGAGCCAACTGCCCTGCTGCTACCCTGCTGTAGCCCACGAAACATCACTGTGGCGGAGCAGGCGTGGGGAGCGAGCAGGCCTGGGGAGCGGCTGTGGCAGTGGCTCTTTCTGTCACCTCTTTTGCTCACTCCCTGCCTTTGCCATTGAACTGAAACTGCAGGCCACAAAGAGCGATCAGAACTCCTTTCAGCACTCTTTTAAGAACTTCAAAAAAAAAAAAAAGTAGCAAGTTTTAGTGACACTGGCGGAGGAGGAAGCTGCTGTTTACCCAGGACTGGCCGGCTGAGTCGGGAGGGGCGCCCGGCCAGCCAGCGGCGCCCTCCTCCTGCGGGGCGGGCTGCAGAGCGCTCTGTGCGGCCTGAGGGCGGCGCCTGGGGTTGATTTGCATTTCATTTTATGGACACCTTTTCAAAAGGAGTAAGTCTAGTTGATACTATTTAACTCTGAACTCTTCCCGCGGCTCCCAAAATTTATCATCAGTGATTTTGCCGATGGCGTTGGAAGAAAAACGAATGTCTCATACACCCTAGGACTCCCGAACTCAGCACGGATTTACAATGCGCAGAGTCCGTTCAGTGAGCAAGGCCATGGTGTAGTCAGGGTTGGGGCAGGTAAGACCGGTTTAGTGCAAAGCCTCCTCAGCTCTTCTTGGGCATTTTTGCACATAGATGTGGCTTTACATTCCCTTAGGCCATTCCTCCCCCCCACCCCCCCCCCCCCCCCCAGTCCCCGTGAGCAGGTCGTCTACCTTAATGCAGAAGCAGCGCAAACGCAAAGCCGGGGCTGTTTTGTATGCAGCTGGAGGGGGACTGGGCAGAACAGGGCCTGGAACCCGGGTCACTTGAATTTTGTCTCTTGCATCCAAGTTAAGAAGCCATGTTGTCTCCTTTGTTTTTAAGGGAAGTTGCCATATTCATATCGTTTTAAAGGCCTGTGCAGAGCATGTCTTCTCCTTCATTTGTCCCAGATGTATTGGCCAAAACTCTTCCCAAGAGACACCATAAAGGTGCTTCTGTAATAACACTATGTGTAGTCAGCGATTTAAATGTTCCTGGGATAGTTTTGAATCTTTTTTCCCTCTTTTCCTCCTAGACGCTAAATTTTAGTAGCGTGTCTCTGTATTTCTTCATTTACTTTTCATCCCTTCTTGTTGCTCCCGCCTGTGTATTCCCCTCCTGCTTGAGTCAGCAAAGCTTTACTTGCGTGAATTTTGTTTCCGTCTCTCATGCCATGCAGCGATGAGGCTCGGTGAAAATTTTGTGTTGAACTAGATGTATCTCTGACGAGAGTTTGCCAGGTAGCCCTGTTGCTTCCTCTAATAGCAGCAAGTTCAGTGACATTTCTGCCCAAATGAGATTTTTGCCCCAACATCTGTGATTTTAATCAATAAACAGAATGGGCCTTATATAGCAGAAATACTGTGAATGAAAAATTGCCTAATCCTTTCCTGGTATATTCCCTACGCCCCTTCAACACCTGACCTCCTGTCTTGAATGGTTTCTAAGCATGTGGCCCAGTTTGAATTTGGGTTTGATTCCTTCGGTGGAGATGGTGGCACCACACGTTCCTAAGGCCAGGCTGGAACGTCCGCTTCCAAGACTTGTAATTTGGTTTGCACATGCGCGAGGGAGCAACCGATTCGCCGAAGTACAACAACTCTGTAATGTAGACTTCACTTTTTGTTACCTGAAGACATTTTTGTATGTTTTGTTTAACCTCAGATGTATTTAAAAAGAGTAAATGACTGTATTAGAATTCTTCCAATAAAATTGCTGTTTAAAAATTTTTACCTGACTCGTGTGTGTCAGTTTGAGGCACCAAAAAGAACGGTGACCCTGACAGCCCCGGGGACGGGCCCCGGGGACGTGGGAAGGGGGGCAACGGGGAGGCGCCCGTGGCCGGGCAGCCGCAGAACCCGTGGAGCCGGGACTAGGGTCTGAGCCCGTGCCCGGCGCCCTGTGGCTCTCGCTCGTCGCTGCACCGCAGAGCCGTGTCTCGGCACCCATTTCCAGACACTTCCACGAACGCCCGTTGTTCTGACCTCATTCTCGCGGGGTGAGCTCGGCGAACACTGGACGCAGGCCAAAAGCCTCCGACGGGAGCGTCCACGGACCCGCCAGTCGTTCTGCCCGCCGTCAGAAGCGATTCTTTGTCAGAGTGCGTTTCCCACCCACCAGGCCCCTCCTCCTGCCCCCTCGGCCCCCCTCGTCCGAAGCAGCCCTATGCCGGTGTCCGTCCAGGCCCCACAGCGAGGGCCTGTCCTCTGTGTGAGGTCAGACAGCTCGTGTGTGGTCCGCACGGGCTTCCTCCACTTCCTTCCAGCCCTTTCCCTGGCCCCTCGAGGCGGCCCCGCTCCTCCCCAGCTTGTAGCAAATCCAAGGCCATCCGTGGTTTCTCGTCGCAGCCGTGGCAGAAGTGCCACGGTCTCAGATTCAGCAGAGGAACTGGAAGGCTGAGCCTTCCCCCTCAGGTCTTGGCACTTTAACGTGGCCACCGCCATGTCCTGAAGCCCCTGTCACAAAGCCCTTCTCTTCGTTCCCGTGACCCTTCAGAGTCACCTTCTGCGTCCCCACCGCCCTGTGTGCCTCTTGGATGACCGTGTGCAGTCACTCTGAGGGACTGCCTGGCTTCCCATCTGCCCCAGGCCGCACCCCTACCCCAAACAGCCCTGGCCTTCGGCAGGAAGCCGAAGAAAATCTGCTGAGTGAGACTCAAGAAAATCTGCTGAGTGAGACTCAAGAAAATCTGCTGAGTGAGACTCGCGCGCAGGCCTTCTGAACACAGCCCCCGCCCTGGTTTCCTGACTACCTTCTGGGCCCGTCTGTGTCCTGCACTTTGACCTGCCGGGTCTCCAGCACCTGCCAGGACCCCCTGCCTTTCCGATGTTCCCTGGAACTGGCCTCTGACCCACCTGAGGCCTGCCGTGACCTGCCCATACCCCCCAGAGCAGCCCCCTCTGTTCACACGCAGGGTTTTCGGCCCATTCCTCATGGCCGTGTTTCCCTGCCCGACCTGGAGAGGTCTCCCTCCCGAGCGTGGCCCCTGTGTATTCTTCTAAAACGCCCAGTCCCCGCCCCCGCGGTGCTGGCTCCCAGGTGCCCGCGGACTCCAGGTCCCTCTGAGCGGCTCTGGAAACCCCTTGTCCTTCGCTCTGTGGCCAGCCCCATTACCCACGATAGGGTGACAAGCCAACCCTTTGTTTCTCTAGGCCAGGGAGACAGCGAAGACGGAGGAGCAGGCAGGACCAAGACAAACGCAGGTACAATGACAGCGACTTAGAACTGGTCATTCTGTACAGAAAAGAAAGAAAGGAGGACTCGAATGGGACTGAAACTGCGAAAATCTGTCCGCTCATCCAGTTGTACTTCAGGCTTTAAAAACATTTACCGTGAGGTTCAGGCTCAGCGCACACACTACCAACATGTAAGTGAGCAAGGTGCCTTTTTCTGTGAATTCCTATAACCAAGAGGAGTTGTAATGGCTGCGGGGAGATAACACTCCAAGGCAGCGAGACAGCCGCTGCCAAAGCCAAGGACTGAAAACAAAACAATGCAAAAACAGGAGCACGTCCCAAAGTCCTTCCTGCATGTGGGCACATAATAGTATTTTAAAAGGGTAGAAGCAGGCAAATAACTCAGGTTCACATCTCAGCACAGGCCGTTGCGCAGCAATTAGAATCCTTGGTCACCACGTGGAAAATTATAAATAAAGTGAGGTCTGTGGGATTCGCTATCCCCGCTTCCCACCCCGGGGCCCTCAGGTCAGACCGCTGTTCGTTTGACAAGGCAGTTACCGCACGGTTGGTTCTATTCGTTGGAGCCACAGCTCCCCGCTGGCTTCCAAAGACGCCCCAGGTGACCCTGCCCTGGTGGCCAGCTGCTGGGGAAGCCCCAGGCCACCCTGTGATGGGCGCTCTTCTCCGTGGGGCAGAGCCCTGACTTCGGGCAGAACCCCATTGCTTCCCCCTGCTCCCGTGCCCTGGCTGCAGGGGTCAGGATGGAGGCCCGATCGTGAAGGTATGTGGCACAGCGGCAGAATTCAGTGACTAGACGCCAAGTTTCTGGCCAGAGACAATCTGCAGATCCACCCTTGTCACCCGTATGTGGACCCGGTCTTCCTTCGCGCTCGCGCACGGCCCCTCTCCCCCGGCAGTGTGGCAGCCCACTCACGGCCCGCGCGCACCCCTGGGAGGCAGAGGAAGCCCACGCAGACGCGGGGAGAACACGCCAGCTGCACACGGACGGGCCCCAGCCGGGAATCCACGTTCTTCCCTTCACCGATGCTGCCGCCGCACGGTATTCCAGCACCTGCTGCACCGGGGCGTGAAGCTGCCTGGCATCGCCCCCGGCGCCGAGGCCACGCCCTCCTGCCCTCCTGCCCTCCGCCCCTCGCTGCCTCCTCAGCGCTGCTAGTTTCTAGTCCCCTGTCGCCTGCACTCTGCCAAGTCCCACCATTTGGGTTGGGGGTTGGTGGGTGGGTTCCCAGTTCTCTGCTGAGAGCAGTCACCTTCACTCATTCGTTCCAAACGCCTCTCCTTTTCCTCCTCGAATGTGCCCGAGCTGCTTTGACATTCTGTCTGTGGATTCCAGTATCTGGGCTGTGTGAGGGTCTCCTTCTGCCCATACCTCCTACTGTATGGCAGCCTAGTCGCGGTTGCTGCTGGAGACCCGTTTGGTTATCATGCCCTGACAGGGGGAAGCTCTGTTCTATCTGCAGTGAAAGTACTGGCTGGGCACCTTGATTTTAGGGCACGTTACAGGTTTTGCCCATAGTCTCAGTGCAGATCTTTTGTCCTGGGCAGAACCTTTATTACTAATACCTGGCCGTTCCGAGGACTGGATGGCAAGCCCAAAATGCTTACCGGGCCTTCTAACTTGTCAGAACGCAAATTCAAAACTGTCTCCTTGCACAACGAGCAGGACCCTCTGCTCAGCTTCTCCAGCCGCGGCTGTGGCTTTCCCTGGGTCCCCACCGCACGCCCACAGTGCGGGAGTTAGCCCGAGACGGCAGAGGTCGCGAGCAGGTTGGCAGCCTCCCCCCGCACCGCGAGGGTTCCCTCCTTCAGTGGACAGCCCCTCTAGTGTCCAAGCTCCTCAAACACCTCCAGCCGGTGGGACCAAGCTGGTGAGACCACATTTCCTCTTGAGCTCCAGCCGCCCCTCCCCCGTCAGATGGCCTGGAGGGAAGCCAGGTAAGAGAGTTCCCGGCCTGCTTCGGTCTCTCCTCAGGGCCCCGGCAGGTCGTATACTACATTCCGCCCCGAGCCATAGCTGCGGGGGCTTGTGCATGAGGAGCTACCCCGCCATTACCAAAGCCAGAAGTCCTTCGTTTTATAATTCCTCAGTGTTCGGTGTAACGCCTCAGAAGAAAACAAGGCAGAACTGGCCACTTACGTGTCCTCAGCTCTCTCCCCTTTGTGTCCAGTTGATTAAAAAATGGAATGTTTCCTAGATGTTAAAATCTTTTACCTCAGATAAATAAATTAAGTCAAAATAATGTCCTGCTAACAGATGTTCCCAGGAAGACAAGAGGTGTTTGTTCAGCTTGCAACGAACTTACTGAGCAGACACACAGACTAGGCATGGAAATGCTGAGTTAGAGCGGCTCGGCGACAGTGTCACAGAGCTTTTTCTGTTGTGAACTAACAGACAGTATAAAACTCTATGCTCATGAGACAATAAATGGAGTGTTATGTACGACTGATAAGAACGTGACTACATGCACCTATACAGTGGCATACGGGGTTAAGAGGAAGGACGAAGCTTGACTGATCACCACTGCATTCAGACTTAATTTTTTTTAAATTTTATTTTGTAGTCAGAAAGTTTTCCAATTGTCGGCCTGGGTGTGAAAGTTGCTATTTAAAACCAAAGAGCAACTATACATGGCTGGCTGCACATTTATATTCAACGCTTACATAATATATAATATGAGCTCCGTAATTAGGGTGTCGGCGATTCAGAGGGAGTCGCTCGGTGGCACGTGCTCAGACGAGCTTCAGCGAGGTGACGCGCCCTGCCCGCCTCCGTGTGCACAGCTGTCCCGCCGCCGCCGGGCGGCTCCTCGGCGGTTGGGACAGCCGACTTCTGAAGGAAGGGGAAGGTCCGCCCTATACAGATGCATTCATAACGAGAAGCTGCTTTTCAAGGCCTCTGTTGGAGGGTGTCCAGGTACAAGCTTCCCAGCGAGGTCTGGTCCACGCGCTCACCTCCTGAAAAACTGGCAAAAGAGCAGCGCCCGCTGATGATGTCGGAGGGAAAGCTCCCGGCCATAGGAGGCCGAGCGTTGAGTGACGTGACAGCTTTCTCCTTGGGCGCCAGTTCTGTACTTCCTGGGCACACGGAAGACCTGTCCCCTTGGTCAGAGAGAGCGGGCGCCGGGGCTGAAGTCAGCCTCCACGTCGGAGCCGCCTGTGTGCGGCCCGGCGGGGCCCTGGGACGCGGAGCTGGCCGCCGGCACGGGGAACAGGCTCAGCATCTCCGCCTCCAGCGGGTGCAGGCTGCCTCCGGTGATGACCAAGGAGTGCAGCGGGCCCCCCAGGTCCACGGAGCACATCTGCCGCAAAGTGCCCGCGGCGAGTTTCTGGTCCTCGGCGCCGACGCGGGCCAGGCCAACACACAGCGTGTCCTCGGTGACTGCTGCATAAGGAAAGAGGCCGCCATTCAGTCCCACAGACGCACCGCTCTGTCCCACGGCCAAGCCAACACCCGTACCAGGAGGGCAGTCAAGGGAGCCACAGTGATCTAATTTAAGGCGTTTCTAGTTCTTTGTGTGCCTGACCCATAAAGTCGCACTGCCCACCTCTTGGCCCTTTCAGAACACAACGGCTGGCAACCCCAGCGTAAGTGTTGAGGATTTGATAAGCCATGCCTGTGTCCACGCTCTTTAACATTGCATAGCATATGTCTTTCAACGGTTTCTGAGGCAACAGTGTTATCACATGCTTACGGTTTTAATAAGCTACTTGAGAGGTTCGCACGGACCAAGCTATACTGGAAAAACTACAGAATTATGAGAATTATCAGTGTACAAATCAGAGTTTCTGCTTGGCCACCTGATCCGCCAGGTGACAAAGTTCAGATTTTTCATTTTTTAAATGGGGGTTATACGGGCCAGGGTAGTAGGGACATAGAAGTATTTAGTAGACTGCAGAGCCCTTAAGAAATCATGGGCACTACGACATTGCTTCTACCCTCAAGGTCAAAACGGCCGGCACTCGCGAAGGCTGGTGTGGTGTGCTCTGCAGCGCCGCCCTCCCGTGGTGTGGCTGTTAGCTGGGAACTCAGCAGGCTGGCGGCAGGGACCCCGCAAGGTCACGGATGGGACACACCCTCGGAGACACCTGGCCTCCGGACATGAGGAAGGCCTACTAATGAGGATGCAATAGGCAAAGAACGACTTTCTGGGTCTTTTCTATCAGGAGGTAGGTGCTCAAAGGCAGTCAGCACCTTCAATTATAATGACTGGTTCATTTAAAAACCTCTCAGTGAAGATCTGCTGTCCATAAACATTTTATCATAAACTTTGCATTCTGTCTAGATTTTAGGAACACAAGGAAAAACCCTCTTGTCTCTCTCCTGAAGAAAACACGCCCTGGTCTCCGTGCTGAGTGAGAAAAAGCAGAATAAACATATTTTTGCAGGAAAAGCTCACTAGAGAGTTCTGTATTTTATTACAATATTTATATAGAATAACACATTTACTTCAAATGTGACTGATAGTTACTTTGTGAACAATCTTCGCTTTCTGGAGTGATACTGACATGTCTAGAAAGAACTCCTTTGCTTTTCTTGCACGACAGCTTTCGGCCTCTGAGATCCACGGTAAGGCTGTGCGCGCACAGCGACTCCCGGGCCAGTGGTGGTGGCCTAGCCACGTGTGCGTGTCTGGGGCCCCAGGATTCACATGTCGCAATGTGGGGGCTGGGGGGGGGGGGCGGGCCAAGAGAGCCCTGGGAGGCCTGGGGTACCTGGTTCTTCTCCTCGTGCTCTCTGGTTCTCAACGACCTCCAGCAGCTGCCGGGCTGCTTGGTTCACGGTCATGTAGCGAGGGGGCTCGTAGATCTTCCTTCCCCTGCAGGGAGAACACCGGGTGCCGCGGGGCTCAGCCGTGACACGGCGTCGGCGCACGAAGGCGAGCTCTCCCCGAGGCACGCTCGCCCCTACACCTGCGTGCTGGTTGAGGCGGCGGCCACCTCAAGCATCCCTAAAGCGCAAATACAGCGGTTTCTCTCAGCCTCTCAAGCTTTTTCCATTATTCTCCTTCAACTGCCCTCTGATCTCAGTGAAATGTTGGCAGAAACAAAAGGCCAACGACTTACATGCCTAACAGTTACCTTAATTCACAGCAACACCTTAGGCCAGCATATTTGGAAATGAGTGGCAACTGGTTCTGTATCATAGCTTCATCAGGCTCTACAGATCCGTTTTCACTGCCATGTTCAAACCACAGATCGCTCCTCTCGCTTCCTCCCCGGAGAAAGTAAAGTACACGGTAAACAGCTCAAAATCTTGGAGGGGAAGATACGCGTACGTCTGTAGGACCCAAAAGCCTATGGTGTCCGCCCAGTGATCACGATAAAAACAGAGCTTGCGCAGCTTATCCAACAGTTTGCATAGATTATTTTCAGACTTTCAAAACAATTCTTGAGTCAGGCTGTCCAAGAGAAATGCAATGCAGGCCGCAGGGGTAATTTAAAATTTTCTAGTAGCCGCATTGACAAAAGTTTAAAAAATGGCAAAATTAGTTTTAATAATACTTAGCTCAATGTATCCAAAACATTATACTGCAACATTTACTCCTATAAAACTTGTGAAAGAGGTTGCTTTTGTACTGAGTCTTTGAAATGCCATGTGATTTATGCTTATAGCACATCTTGATCCAAACGTTAAGTTTTCATTGGAAATGCTTGATCTGTATTTCGATTTCATAAAATTCATGGTTGTAAAAGTAGATTTACATACTGAAGTTGTTCTAAATCTACTTAGAAGTTTTCCAATAAGCAAGGTGAGTATTAGTTTCAAGCTAATTAAAATGAAATTATAAAGCCAGTTCCTCAGTGACGTGAGCCATGTGCCGAGTGCTCATCGGCCCCGTGGGAAGTAGCTACCATTTGGAGGCTGGCTCTCTAAGCCACGAAAGATTATTCCTCTCATTATTCACTGGAGAAAAAGGAGGCTCAGAGATGGAGGCAACCTGCCTGCAAGCCGTCACCAGAGGAAGCCCTGGACTCAGACCCCCGCCTTCTAACTGCAGATCCGTTCATTTGCTCCGCAGACACCGACTGGGTGCCTGTCCGGCGCTGACCACGGCGCTCAGTAACGAACCCATGAAATCTGTCGTCATTCCCACTCCATCACGCTTGCCGTAAGATGGGCAGTATTCAGCCCTGGCTGGTGTGGGCCAGTGGACTGAGCACTGGCCTGCAAACCAAAGGGTCACAGGTTCGTTTCCGGTAGGGGCACAGGCCTGGGCTGCAGGCCAGGTCCCCATAAGGGGCACACCAGAGGTAACCACACGCTGATGTTTCTCTCCCTCTCTTTCTCCCTCCCTTCCCCTCTGTCTAAATAAATAAAATAAAGATAGGAAGTATTTAATTTTTAACTGTAATGAAAGCTGATTTTCAACAATCTTTAGAACTGCTGTCATCGAAGCAGAACTTATTGAATTGCTCAACGGATTAAAATAGACGGAAGCAGTCTCCGAGTAAGACTTACCTGATGAGGTTTTCCAAAGACTGCTCCTTGACTTTGATGTCTGTAGGAAGTAATAAAATAGTTCTCTGTTAATGTAATTAATCACTGTTTCCAAAATCCTTTGTGTAAACCTACGTTTGGGGGAAACGTCCTTCCCAAGTATCTAGAAGCTTTTTAATGAAAAGACAGAGAGTGGAAGCCCACGGCTGCGTAAAGGCACCCAGTCCGGAGGCCAAGGCGCGGCGGGCCCGAGGCCGTGCGCGGGCGCTTCTGACCGCTGCTCCCCCAGCCCTGTGGCAATGCCGCATTCCCCCGGCTGGCATCTGCGCTAACCCAGGTGACAAGCGCCCATCCTCGGCTGTTTTTCAGGCACTGGAAGGTAAGTCTCAATGCATGTAACATACATACAGGGCAGCTCTTACTGCATACGCAAAAAGACTTTCGCCTTCTTATGAACGGTAAGCCGCGCCCCTGTAACTCATGAAGAAACGCTTTCACACTAAACAGTCAGATGTCAAGAGGCTTCCCCAAGCACGGACACCAGGCACAGGGGCGCTGGGGGCCAGGATGCACAGCCTCTGCTCGCGGAAGCCCAGCGGCCCCAGCGTCTCAGACGTGGGGCCCTCCGACCCCGGGGTCTCGGCCAGGCTGGCTGAGAATGAGGGGTGGCGGCGGCCGCAGCTGCTTCCTGCTCCCCGCGCTCAAAACAAGCGGGTCAGCCAGGGGTGGTGTTTGCAAAAACACGTGCCGGGCAGTGAGGTCTTGCTGACACGCTGCTACAGCTCTCCCCGTGCCTGCACAGCTCTTTCTTAGACAGGATGCTAAACAAGGTACAGCCGATTAGCCATCCATGTGCTTCTACGTGCTCTTGGAACCTGCAGCGGAAGTGTTTTTCTGGTTCAAAATAATCATTATTTAAGATTTCCGCGTATCTGGACATTCGGGGGAAGGTGTGTATCTGTTACTGAAGATGTGGCCTCCAGTACCATTAGCCGTATAAGTCTAAGTAGGTTTCTTTAAATGATTTCTGAAAGGTTTTTCACAATTTAACACATGTATTAATTCATTCACCTTCAGCTTATGAAATGTTATCTGCAGTTGTAAAGTTTGTAATTCAGTGTTTCCATTTTTTAAAAAATTTTTAAATAATATGCCGTACAGCAGCGATTTTCAACCTTTTTCATCTCATGGCACACAAACTACTAAAATTCTGCAGCACACCAAGAAACTCTATCATATTTTTTGCCAAGCTGACAAAAAAAAAAAAAAAAAATAGGTATGATTTTGATCCATTTGCACTAGATGGCTATTGTTGTGGTGGCTGTTTTTGTTTTTGACATTTAAGGGAAAAGATGTCAGTGCCCCTGAATAAATACTCAGGCGTTGCATGTTTTAAAAATTCTTGTGGCGCACGGTTGAAAAGCTTACCTTCTGCAAGAGCACGGATGCAGCCGGGGCGTATTACGCCCGGTGCAGTAAGCCAGTCAGAGAAAGACAAGCACCACACGACCTCACCTATAGGTGGAATCTAATGAACAAAAAACAAGCTAACAAAATAGAGACGGACTTACAGATACAGAAACCAGGCTAACAGCCGTCAGAGGGGAGGGAACTGGCCGAAAACGGTGAAGGGATTAAGAAACACACAAACACCTCGTAGACACAGAGGTCAGTGCGGGGATGACCAGAGGGAAGGGGGGTGGGGGAGGAGAAGAGGGTACCGGCGTCAATGGTGACACAAGGAGGCTTGGCCTGGGGCGGTGAACACGCAATACAATACACAGGGGATGTGTTATATAGAATTGTACCCCTGGAACCTGTATAACTTTATCAACCAATGTCACGCCAATAAATTCAACTAAAAAAGAAATCACTGCTCTACAACACTGTATTTTAAAAATGGGGAGGAATGGGGGACTTTTGATAGGTACGTGCTTTGCAATCGACCATAAGGGACTCGATCTCAGCCCAGGCCAGTCTTGGTGTCTTTTCCTTGTCAGGGAGGGGCCATAATTATTCCTCTCCTCCTACTTGGTAGCATGTAAGCTTCTCCTGTTCACCGCAGAGCCAGGGCCCAGCGTGATGCCGAGTTCGGGCTGGATACCGCACACGTCTCCTGCATGAATGTGCCCACCCACCAGCCCGCCCTAACTATGCACCCGGAAGGAGCGTTAAGTCCTGACTCCTTCATGAGGCCTTTGTCGCTCTTGGGAACATCTATACAGCTAATGCTATATTTTACCAGTCTCTAATTGTATCCGATATATTGGTCTTCTCTTTCCAAATAAACTTTAAATTTTCCGGGGCTTCCTACCATGGTATATGCTCACCGATCCCAAAGGGTTTGGCCCCAAGGCGGGCATTTAATAAACACGCACTAATTAAATGACAAGGCTCCAGATGACTAAACGATAAGAACTACGGTTTGAGGATTTGGCATCAGGGTATCTTCTACTTCACACCTTGTTCCTGCTTTTGTTAATGGAGCAAGAAAGATATATTGTTTAACTTTGTTTGTCTTTTCCCAGGAAAGCCAAGAAAAGTGGCAGCTCTTGGAGAGTTCAAAAGCCAAAATCCTGGTCTGTCCTTCCTGCCTCCCCACACAATGGCACTTAATTGTTCTCTCGAACCTTCCTGTACACAACATGTCAGTTCCAACTAGACTTCCAAGCCCTGAGGGCAGGGCCCGAGTCTAACACTTCCTTTGGGTTCCAAAAGAACAGACCCCACGGAGCGGAGAGCGAACGCACGCCCAACAGACACCCCACAGACACCCGTGGTCCGATTTTCTGACAGCTTTTCCAAAGCCTCCCAAAAGAGAAACGCCACTTTCCTGCACTCCCTCCCCATTGGTTTTTTAAGGCTATACGGAGAAGTTTGGGGTAGCCTGCGTCTTCAGCCTCTTGTCTCCTGCTCTGTTTTAAAACCTCTCGGTTCAGCTGTGAAGCTCGTGGGGGGGACACACAAAGTACCTGACCCCCGTGGGTCCCCACGTTCCACCTCTCGGCAGCCGCAGACTTAACTACGAACAAATCCGTCTGGTCTCCTTCCACGTGGGAAACCCAACGACAAAACTGAGGCATGCAACTGCACTGACAACAGGCTAAAATGAGAAGACGTAGCATACCAGTTGATTGTGGGATAGAGCCTTCAGCAAAAAAAAAAAAAGAAAAAAAGAAAAAGCAAGAGGACCATTCACAGCTTGACCCCGACGTCGGATTTATTCGGTGTCTCTGTGACTGGAGTACCAGGACCGCGTTCTGGCCGGAACTGAATCAACTAGGAAGAGTTAAAGACTTTCTCTCTGAGAAAATAAACGAAAAACTCTTCAACCAATTAACTGCCATAAATATTTATTCTACACTGTGCCAGACACCTAGATGTTAGAGAGCAAGAAGGGAAGAAAACCAGCAAATGAATAAAATCATTCGGATGGGCGGTAAGACGACGAAAATAAATAAAGTGAAACAAGGCAACGGGTAAGAGACTCGCAAGGGACACAGCGTATGTCGCACTAGATTAGGTAAGATTTCACTTCGACCAGGCGCCGGTGAACTTCTTTAGTAACGGGCCAGATGGGGAACATTTTAGGCTCTTGGGGCCACCAGTCTGAGTGACAGCTGCTCCCTGCAGCCACGGTGGCCCGAACGCAGCCACAGGTGACACACGATGAAGCGCCAACTCCACCTACGGAGCGGCCGTCGGCTGGACTGGGCCCATGGGCACTGGCTTCCTAACTCCTTGAGATGCCAGTTTCTCATCTCTACCCCATGAGAAATGCCGGCCGCGAGTAAAGCCTCCTCCGAGCTTTTCCACGGAAGGAGACCTGCCGCCTGGGGGTGTGATAGCGCACAAGCGACGTATCACCCACCGGGCAACAGCTGGCTGTGCCACACAACCAGCCTAACCATCTCTGGCAAACGGGAGCCTTTCCTGGCATCTGTGCTCGCTGCAGGGGCCGGAATCGTGGCTCTCTCTCTGCCCGTCCCCTCAGCCTGTCCGTGTGGCTCCAGCGTCACTGGGCGGTACGGTCCCGCAGGCCGGTGCCAGGCACGCAGACTGACCACGGGACCAAGCGCGGGCGTTTACACCCGCTCAGAGCAGGCGGACGCCGGCACCGGAGCCTGGAAATGCGCACATGCACGCCGCCTGCGCCCTGGGCACCGCGGCTGACGGAGCAGCTCTGCGCAGCTCCCCGGGCAGCGCCGGTCCCTCCCGGCCGGTGGAGGTGAAGGCAAAGGTCAGGCGCGCCGCACGTCTGGCTCGCGAGGGGGAGTCCTGGGATTCGCCTGCTGATTTGGACACAAGTGCCCCTTCGCGGTCACCTGAGGTGCCATTAAGCTCTGTCCTGTCTGTCAGTCCTGGACAAAAACTTTGACTCCAGTATCTGGCCCACACACACTGTTAGAACAGACACTGAAGGCCACCCTGACCCGGGACACTCCTGGTGCGTCTGCGGGACCACACCGCCCGCGTCCCGGTGCCTGTGCCATCACGGTGCCCGGCCCCCTCCGCACCAGGCTGGACACAGCACTTGGACAGCGCGGGGCAGTGGAAGGAGCTGCGTGTGCAGGCTCCCTGGATTCTGTCAATTCTGCCACCAAGGGGCTGGGTGACAGCGGGAAAATGGCTTCTGCCCTGGGCCCCAACTTCACCTGTGAACCAGGCTTCAGCAAGAGGACCCCAAGGGCATGTCAGATTCCCCGCCCGCCAACCCCCGACTATGCCAGGACCCACGCCGCCGTAGCCGAGGGCTCCCCTTGGAAGGCACGGCCGGCGCCGGGTAGGGACGGATGCTCCAGGCCGGTCCGCTGCGCTGCGGTGAACGGACACCAACAGCACCCGAGGGACAGAGCGGGAGGACGCGCGGTGCGGCCGCGTGGGGACTGGAGCAGAAATGCACGTCTCCCAAGGGAGTGGGAAAGCGCCGGCGTGCCCAGAGCGGCCGGCTGCGGCCGTGGCTGCCGCTGGCTGGCTCCCCGCAGGTCACAGATCAAGGTGAGCACAAGAGACAGCTCCGCGCTCTGACTCAGGGACGCCCTTACCCAGCAAGCACAGCGTGTGCATGCCGTTCTGTCTGTTCTTCTTCACTTTGTCAAAGAAGCTCTCTGGTCTCCAAGTGTCTGTCCAAAACACAATAGACACCGTCTCTCCAAATCTGTACAGCTGGAAAAAACAAAACCAGTGCTTAGTGATGGGACAATGAACGAAGTGCTATTTTATAGATAACAACCAAAATAAAAGACTCGAGAGGCAGACTCGAGGTGGGTTGGAGATCAAGTCTGTCACCAAAAAAAAATTAAATAAATAAAAAGGCAACAAAGTTCTCTTGGTCCAGAGCAGCTGGTGTGCTCCTGATGCTCTAGTGTCCTGCGCTCAGTTCGGGGACAAAGGTGCCCAGTCCATGACTTAGCAATGAGGCTGCTAAAAATACCGAAACACCAGGAATCTAGTGAGAAACCACCACCAAAAGACTTCTGAGCCATCAGTGGGGCTCACAAAGAACAAACGACTTGAGATCCCCCCACGCGTGAGTGAAGAAGCAGAAGCTGGGACCGAGGCCCGCGGAAGCGCTCCGTCCACCCCGGCCCTCGGGAAAAGCCACACAGGGCACGCTGCTCTGGCCACTCCCCAGCCTCGTGCTGTACCCACGGTCTGCCCCTCCCTCCGGAGTCCGATGGTGGGGGCCGCCCCCGCAGCGACCACCGCGCAGCCAAGAGGCTGCCTGGTTCCAGTTTGCGTTCAGCGGGCCGTCCAGTTCGTTTACGTGAGTCCGACTCCAAAGCCTGTGCTGAGAGAACTGGTTCGGAATTCTGGTCCTGCGACTTGTTGGCGGTGTGACGTGCTCTTTCTAAGTCCCCGTCTCTAAACCAGGAAGTGGTCACATGCTGTCCTTCCTGCCCATGGGTTGTGAGGACCAAACGACACGAAAACGTCACTCAAACTGGGACACGACACGTCGGTGCGACCTCTCCTTGGGGCTCTGTGCAAAGGACATTTATTCCCAACGATTTGCTGTGTGGTGAAACACAGCCTGGAAGTTGTTATGGGAAGATGAATCATTCAATTTAAGCGGAGCTGGGATCCCCAGGTGCTGGGGGGCATCTCTAGTCCTCCGCCACAGGTCACCCGGCTCTGGCACCACAGGGGGACTTCGGGACATGTCCCAACTTCCTAAGCCTGAGGTTCTTCGTCTGAAAAATGAAGAAGCCGGTCTGGAGAGGGGGCTGTCACCAAAGGCCCCTCAGCCCTGTTTTCCGCAGCGGCACACGGTAGAAGGGGGCCGGCAGGGAGGAAGCTGAGAAGCCGGGAAGCCGGGCCCTCTGCCCCCCATCCCCAGAGCTCGATGTTTCTTGACTATATTCTGGGGTCTTAAAAACTACAACCGTTGCTCACAACAGCGACTTTGGGTTCCCAAGAAGGTTCATGTTCCTCGTGTGGCCACGGCCTGCAATTTACCTACCAATGGGCAGTATTCCAAAGCCCATTCGAAAACTGTCTAAAAGGTGTGTCTCCATGAAGTCACAGATCGGTGCACAAAGACCCTGTAACCCTCGAAATCAGTCATAAACCTCCCTGCTACGTGGAACAGTATTTCAGTAAAAAACGCATGGAGGGGGCCCCACGGTGGGGTCCCTGGAGGGCGTGGGCCGAGCTGCAGGGGCGGGCCTGGCCCCGCGCGGGCTCTGCTGCTGTCGCCGCGCGAGGAGAGGCGGCCGTGTCTCGCGAGCGGTCAGTCCGGATCTCGTGTCCCGCTCCTGCTTCACGTGCCGGCCAGAGCGGTGGCGCCGCGGCCCTGGTTCTTACAAGCGGGGTGACCTCGGACAAGTCAAGCGACCTCCTGGACTTTCCCCTGGAAAAATGGGCATGATGGCTCCACAGCTAATCATGTGGCTTTTTAAGGAGTAAAATGACAAAGCGTATAGACTGCTAAAGACCTTGCGCACAGTAAAGACCCAGTAAATGTCCGGGACGTGATGGTAGGATGAAGTGACGCTGACAATGACGAGAAGAAGAGGGTCTGAGAGGCTGTCTCCTGACGGGGTCCAACCGCGCTCCCTCTTGGAGGCAGCTCAAAAGTGTTCCCGAATATTTGGAACGAGGCTTATGGTTTAATTCTGACAGTTCAGCTGTTTACATTCGAAAGAGAATTTTTGGCACCTCTGGTCAGATTCTGAAATACACTGCTCTATTAAGAAAAACTTCAAGGAAAAACAAAGATAAGAAATTTATGTAGGCAACCATATGTAAACACTTTAAATGGGACGTCCATATTTTAAGAGTCATGGAGGTAAATTCCTCCTTCAGGAAGAAAGGGGTAGGTCATTTAAGAGAGAATAGAAACAGTGGCTGAGCCCCTCCGTGCATGAGCCTCTGACCGAAGGAAGCCCCCCGTCCCCACCGCGGGCTGCTCCCTGGGACCCTGACCTGCGGGGACAAACTTCTTCAGGGAGTTCTGGAACGCCATGCAAACGGTGTCGCCAGCGAGAGGCCGGGGCCTCGGAGAACAGCAGGGCCGGCCTTTGGGTCGTGCAAACCAGTGCTTAACGGCAAACTGCGAAAGGCCACGGAGCAGGAGCGCGGCGCCCGGCACGAGGCGGCAGGGGCCGGGCGCTGGCCGGCTGGGAGTGGCCGCTGCGCTGGGACCCCCCACAGGCAGCCCGGTGCAAACCCAAACGTAGAGGCCCCAGACAGAGCTGCTTCCTCACACCTGCTGGGCAGCGCACGCTCTCTGTTCGTTTGCTTTAACTGGGAGAAAGTTCTACAGAAAGCAGTGTGACTGCATATGGGATCTTGTTTTTATTTATTTGAAGACAAACAAAATTTTCAACTCAAAACGGGCCATTTAATTGTCTGGTTAGAGAGAAAAGATACACAAGAAAGGCAACTCCTGGGTGGCAAATACTCGTGATCAAAGGTGAGATCGGGCTGCACGGATCACAGGACTTCTGCGCTGGCCCCTCTCCGCACCTCTGGGCGGCTTCTGGAGACAGAGGCCGCACGCGGGGCCTCCCCGGGAGGGGAGACCAACGGCGGCAGCGGTGGGGGGTGGGGTGGGCTGGGGCGAAAGGGGTGGGGGTGGGGAACCACGGGCAGGGCTCGGAGTGGCACTGAGCCATCCACCTGGAAGCAGCCACCGGCCGGTTCCTCCCAGTTCCAGCTCTGCTCGCTCCTTCCCCCCAAGCGCCCCTGGCGCCACCTGCCCGAGGGCGCCAGCGGCCGCCCAGCTCATCTTGCTGCCGCCAACATTGCCTCACTTCAGAAGCACAGGTGCTGTGTGAGCTCCGCTTTATAATCAGGCTTTCATGCTTTTTGTTTTATATTCAAGTAAAGATATTTTGTCATGCTTAAGTTAAAACAAGTCTTCTCTGCACAGAGGAAAATCAGTAAATTTAACTTGCTAAGGACGCTATTAAGCCCCATACATATCATGTATAGGTGTGATAGACTTACATACTGTATAAGTCTATATACAGACATATATATCATATAAGTCTATATACAGACATATATATTCTAATGTATATATTCTACACCAGATCAGTTAAGTCTGTGAAACAGAAGGAAGGCAAGCAGCACCATAAAACCACATGATCCCGAGTTACTAGTTCTCTATACAGGACACTGGTCTTGGAGTTGGCTATTTCAATCCTCATGCATTTTGCTTACCATCGACTCAACAGTGCTTTTCGCTGACCCTAGAAAGATTGTGTACGGGGCCACACACAAGGGACAGAAAGTTCAACGACTAGGTAGACCGAAGATGACAAGATTTATGTTCTCACACATACGTAAATGAGTGAATCCATGTGGGGGGTCAAATGAAAGGGTTATAATTCAAAGCTTGTACTTCCAAAGACAAGATCCAACTTGGGGGAACAAACAGTTAAAACAAACAAGCAACTCGGCTCGGCAGGTACTTGTATACCGACTGTGTGCAGGGCAGCGCCACAGAGCGCAAGGGGAGAGGGGACAACGAGTCACCTGAGGCCTTTGCAACACGGTGCCCGCGCACACGTGGCAGCGAACGTCCTGCACAGCACGGGGACTTGGCAGGGCTGCTGGAGCAGAAAAGGCTCAATCGGATCTTCCGAAAAAAAAAACAACAAACAACCAACCCAAAGCTATAAAGTGGAAAAGGATGTTAGACGGCTATTGAAACAGTGATTAAAAGTTACAGTGAAAATGGAAAGGAAGAAAAAAAATTTTAATATGCCCATTATTGAGCAGGTGGTCAAAATTAGTTCTGAAGTAACTGAAAGAGAGTGAGCTTATTGCATGAGCTCCAAGGCTGCACGGCCTCGTATGCTTCCTGCCTAGTTCCGTGTTCCGTGTACTAGGCAAGGCTTTATCACTTCCACGTTAGTCCTGGACAACGCTAAAGCCATTTTAATGCTTTAGACCAACGAACAGCGAGTACTCAACCCTGCTGATTATCACAAGTAGAAATGTTTTACATAAACAGAGGAACTTATGGCAACAATCAAGGTCACATCCAAGAGCAGAGAAAGTAGAAGCATTTCATAATGATGACAAAGTTTTACAGCCTTACCCTGAGGTCAACCATAACCGACAACACAATTATTTTTTCATTAAAATGTTTTATTGTGATTACAGAAACAGTCCGTGCCAAATGATGTGCGCGGTTTTATTTTCTGCACTGTTCTTTATCCCGTCCTCAGCGTGAACACGGCCCATCATATCGCATTCCCTCTCCCCACCGCCTCTGCACAGCGAGCCGCTGTCTCCGCTGAGCCATCGCATGAATTCGGGATCTCTTTCCTGAGCATCACGAGCAGTTCGGAGCCCGTCAGTGATTGCGAGCAGCTTCAGTTGCTCCTTCCGCAGCACATTAGCTCGCACTCGTCTACACCAACTTTCCAAGAGGCACAGACTAGAGGTGGGAAAGGCCTGCCCATTCCACAGCAAAAGCGGGCACAGCAGGCACGTCCGTCAGCTCGTGCCACTTGAATGATGCTGATTGCTAATAATTAGTTACTGCTTACGTTATGTGGTTTCATTCTGAAATCAGTTAAGATCTATTTTTTTAAAGCAACATTTCTTTTCCAAAAGGGAACTGGCTCAGGCAGGAATGTTACCACAGCCAAAGCTAACAAATACAAGGAGGCGAAGGTCTCAGCTCAGTCTGGTCAACATCGCTGGGCACCACACCTGGAAGCGGGGGGCCCCGCTGGGGGCTCCGAGAGGCAGGCGCGGAGAACCCGAGGCCTGGACCAACCATGACGGTGCTCGTGACGGTGAACGCGGTCGCCAGTACGATCATCCCAAGAAAAGTGCAAGAGAGCACATAACAAGGACACGGTTGCCTTCTGCAAATGAAAGGGCCCGATGCCAAATTCCGACTCTTAAGGGGAAGTGGTAACATCAATGTTTGTCATTAAAATGTTTGCTTGTAAGCACAGAAACAGTCAGCGCCAACAACGGGCTGGATCTGGGAGCTGGGAGAGGCCTGAAGGCAGGGACCTCCGGGCAGGCCTGGAAGGAAGGGCGAGTGTGCCGTCCTGGGCTGCCGCAGAGACAGGGCCCCGGAGCCAAGAAGCAGGCGGAGCCCAGCCAGCACTCCAGCACGAAGGCGAGCACGCTCCCTCTCGGCGCCAGCCGGTCAGGCCCATAGAGGGCCGCGCCTTTGCACAGGTCAGGCTGTGGGAGGCTCCTCGGCAACCTGAAATAACCATCAGAAACACAGATTGCCAGTCACGCGTACCCTTACGGGGACAGGGCAGCCTGTTTTAAGTGAGGACTGCCTCAAGGGAAAAAAATCAGAAAGCCTGGTGTTACATGTAAGGAACACTGGTTAATTCCCAGCTGCAGAGTACAACCGCCGGCCACAGCGTGGCTGGACGAAGGACCTGCTGCCCAGCACCTCAGCACGGCAGGCACTCAGTGCCACACAACGCGGCGGGGACTGACGTCGCGGTGCCCGCGGGCCACCGAGGCCGTGAGGGCCCTTGTGGGACGGCCGGGCAACGAAGGATCCCCGGACTACGAGGCCCGGGACACAGGACTCCGTTTCCTTGTTCCTTCCGCAGAACACGTGTCGGTGCAGACCAGGAACGTGCCAACACGTGCTTACGATTTGTAAGAGCAACAGCATTTTATGCAGAAATCACTGCTACCTGGTTTGCCTGTCCCGTTCAAACCACTCGTCACCGCATTTTTGCAAAAGAATCAGTACACTCTATCACACAACTGATTAACCATTAATGATAAATACCACACAAAAAAGCAGTTTAGAATTTGTAATTTCTTCTTTTATTTGGCCTGTCCGACTCAGGAGAGCAGACGCATGGCAAGTGTGGAATAAAAAGACTAAAAGAAAACACACCGAACTGGTAACTCATGAGCACCTCCAGGCGGGGGGACTATCAACACTTGTATTTTTTCCTTTACACTTGCTGTATTTTCTTACTTTTATGTAAGTATATATATCACTTATTATCAAGGAAAAAAGTTATTTTCTATAATGGCTCTTCTAAAGCAGAAACAAGGGTAAATGGAAAAGTTGCTAAATGCTTAACCTGAATAATTCAGGTTAAGATTTTCAGGCAATAATTCAGGAAAAAGAAGGACTTTGGTCTTTCATGTATTGAGAAAAATCCCTGGCTTTTCACTAGCATTTTACATCTAAAACAACCAACTTGCCTGGCCCTAAACAAATACACAGGTTTTTCTTTTATTAGAAAAATCCTCATAATACAAATAATACAAGTGTTAGAAACATTTGTTACTTAGAAATTTCAAGTAACACTTTAAAGTATACGTGTTCCTAACATTTTAATTTTGAAAAAAATCCTGAAATTTACTCAATGAAAACTGGAGTATCTAACATAACCTTTGCCTGAAGTTGGAAAACAGCCAGCCTCTTATCTTCCAAATCCACAGGATATGAGAGCTTATCTAATTCACAATTCTTTATATTTTTAGTGCCAAACTCTTTTCCAAAGAAATTCTTAAATAGAACGTCAATAGTTAAAAGACGATGACTAGGGAAACTCCACTCCATTCAACTTCCTCTGACACAAAAATGTCGGAGGGGTTTTAAAGTGTCAAACAGACTTGAACTGCCAAGGTTTTCCTTAAGGGTGCATTTTAATAGAAAACAAAAGAGCCCAATTTCTGCCAACTTAAATTCAGTAACTAAGAGCGAGTGGTGAATACTGAAAGGCAAATCATTTATACCTTTTCTCTGGTCCTTCAGAGTCAAAAGCAACAGAACTGCTGAAATGATTGGCCAGTATTAATTGATTAAATTGATATTAAATTGATATTAAATTGTATTGCCACTCTTCCCGGGAAATACAGAAAACACAGCCCCTCTGAAGATACAGGCACAGCTTGGTGTGCACGCTAATGTATCTTCCAGTTGGAAGTCCCTAGTTTACATGACACATTCCGGGAATGCATGTTGGGGAACACCTTCTTTCATAGATACTAAGATTTCATAGATACATACCCCTTCCCCCTCACTGCATCTGAAATAGGAATGTGTCTTAACAATCAAGGAAGTCTTAAAACCACTGTTGGCCATGTGTGAGGTGTCACGGATCCTATCTGTGAACGTCAGAACATGAATATAAAACTCACAAAATGAATGTCAACATCTTGGAAGAAAACCCTGGAAGCAGTTACGGAGTGTTCTCTGAACCCCTCAGAACCAAGACTGTTGGGTTCGAAATAACTAACTTTACACATCAATAACTACAAAGTTGGCTTAAAAGCCTACCACCACTGGGCGTTGACCCTTTTCCGGATTCCTTTAAGAAGTGCCACATCACGGTGCCCTGAAAATAAGGCCGGTGCCCTGAAAATAAGGCCGTATGAAGAAGCAGGGCCCCCGCAGTGCGCAGAACGTCATTCGGGGAACGCAGAAAGGCTTGGGGAACACCTCCGTGACCTAATTAGGTTATGTTTCTTTTCCACATGTGCACAAATTAATATAAGACTGAAATCTTTCTCTAGTCAATTTTAATGGTGTATTCCAATGAGGGGAAAAATCTAAGTGATCCAAAACCTTCGCATAAAAACTTTACTATTAAAAAAATTTAGTGCACACAAACGTAGTATAAAATAATAATATCTTATAGTTCATGAACCAGAATGAAATCGGCTTGCAATTTGTAAGGAGGTAAAACGCTTCTGGTAAACACCATCTCACACACTCACACTCTCGGTGCATTACCTGCAAGCCGCAGCAGCCCACAGCGTTCACGATGGAGGCGTTGTGAACAACTCGGTAAGGGACGCCCAGCTTCGTGGCCCTCAGGATCAGGTCGGTGTGCGTGGTGGCCCTGGAGCGAGAGAAGGTCGGGCTGCGTTAAAGTCGCCCACGCTGCCTGTTGTTTCCCGAGTTTTCGCCACAGAGAGGGTCTGGGCTTTTTGGCAGCGCCAAGCCGTGGCCGGGGCACCCTTGACACAAAGCGGCCTTGGCGGCTCCAGGACAGAGGGCAGTGCTCTGGCCTCGATGTCCCCTGGATGCCTGCACAGACCCCCACGGGAGGTAAGCTCAGCCACAGAGCTCAGGAGCAGCAACTCTCAGATGCCTTCGCCTCGGCCCGAAGCGGCGCCCGGCGAGGCCTGCTTCTTGACATCTGCTCTCTTTGGCAGGGTGTGTTTCCGTATTTGAAATCCAACATGCAGAACACACAGAACGTTATCACAGCCGCCAGTCTTTGTCTGTCATTAAGAGTTCTAGCTGATAGGCTCCTGGTTGGATCTCACACCTGTCTAGCCGGTGTGCTACTCACAACCGCCTGTCCATGTGTTAATATGTGCGTGCAAATGCTGCCTGTCGTGTCCTGACTGGGAGTCGAACCGGCGCCCTTTAGGTTCACAGGCCGGCATTCAATCCACCGAGCCACACCAGCCAGGGCTGAGCTAAAACTAATGATTATACTTAGCTGGACGGTGGTGGGGAGAGAATACGTATCAATAGGGAGAGACTGTGAAATGCAGCACCGCATCAGTTCAGAGCCGCCCTATGCAAGAGGCAGCGTCCCCCTTGACGAGAGCCCCCGGCCCTGCCAGGGAGAGCGACACAGGCCCGCTCGCCGAAGCCCGGACAATGCATACCAAGCAGGGAGATCAAGAGCTGCCACCCCATGGGGCCGTCACAGACAGATGAACAAATGCCCCCCAGGGAAGCCTGGTGTTAATCACACACATCAAATAAAAACTGGTATGAAAGCCATTAATGTGATTCCGCGTGAGCTTTTAAAAAAATATTATGAATGCCAGTTGTAAAAAATGTTTTTAATATCGACACCAACAGAATTTCACTACTTAACACTAAGAGGAAGGAAAACAGACTTACGTACTTGGTGAGTTATTTAAATAGATGAGCAGAAGGAAAATCTGGTTTAAAACTGTCTCTCTCTTTATTACCAGTTCACTGAAGATGACCAGATGTGGTTGGTGCACGAGGAAGATTTAACGAGCTGGCAAAGTGACCCGACTTTGTAAAACTGACATGTGAGGAAATGAGCCCCTCAGATTTCTGCTATAAAAATTTGTGACAAAATCGGTATTTTATCACGATTACCTAGGTTGTATCGCTGTCAGGAAAACAAAAAACTGGTTTGAAACACAGCCTTAAACCATTATACCGAGCACTCCTTCCAATCCAGGGCTCGGGAAAACGCCTCCCTTACTGTGACTGGAAGAGTGTGAGTGCGCGTGCGCGCGCGAGCACAAAAGTGACCGTTTCTGGGCATGTGGCTCTTCCACAATCACGTTGACACACACACGAGTACGGACAGAGCTACGAGCCCAGAAATACTAATAAATTTGTCTTGCTATGCTTGTTGCTGGGAATTGCTATGAGGGAATTTCAAGACAATGAACATCTGGTCAGTGGCAACAGTAAAATAAAGATCATCATGGTCACCGACTTGAATGTGTAAGGCTTGGGATGATCGTTTTAAACTTTACTTCCTAAGAACCTCTGTTGGGGGGTATCGTGCGGCCATGTCTGGCAGAGGCATGCCAACGAGGGGAAAACCCACCGGCCTCGCCGTGACGGGCGAGCCGATGTTTTCTCGTGAACTCCCGGAAGCTCCATGAACAGGTACCGTCGTTTGGAAAACGAATTTGACAATATGTGCTTGGAAATGTCCGTGTTCATAACTTCTGACTTTTTTTTCATTGATATTATAAACCTGTTCTGGAAAACCTACCTAAGAAAGCAATTGAAAATGCGGGGATGGGGAGGCGGGAGGAGAGGAAAAGAATTCTATGCACTAATCCGTACTCGGCACCTTTAATTACGCTGAGAAATAAGGGGGCTCATGATGACAATGTGGCTGTTGACTGGGCAGTGACGAGGCGCCAGGTGCTGCTCAAACACGACACAAGGGGCAGAAGCAATGCTTACGCATTTCACGGTATGTGTAGGTCGGGTCACTGTGCTTGAACCTGCATCTTGGACTTGCAGTGCTGTGTCAATTTTATCTCAGTAAAACTGGGGCTGAAGAGAAGAAAGGAGGGGAAGACGGAAGAGGGAAGGAGAGTCGGTTTCCAGGGGAAAAAAAAAGGGCAGACACACAGGACAAATACCGCCAGGGCCAAGCCCCCGTGGAGGGCACGGCCGCACACCGGGCTGTGGCGCGGTCACTAAGAAGAGCGGCCGGAGGAAAGAGCGGGCGGACGGTTGCAAGGCCACCGAAGTCACTGAGGGTTTTCTCTGGGTCTCGCTTTCTCACATACGTCGACTTGCCCCTCCCGTGGGCTTCAGTGCAGGCGTGTCGTCGAGAGAAGGGCAGGCTGGGTGGGGTTTTTCATGTCCGGGCGGCACCAGAGGTAGTAACATCCCCATTCGGAGCCCTCCAGGCTGCGGTTTTACAAATGTGGACTTGGCGCCGGCCCCGGCCCTGGAGGAAGGGCCTGGGCCACGCCCAGACTGCCCACCACGCTAACCTCGTGCAGGAGGACGAGAGCTTGGGTTAGGTGAGGGGTGGCAGCCGGGAGGCAGAGGAATGGAAAGACATGAAACACTTGGTCAAACGAAAAGTCGCCAGCAGCGCTCCTCAGGCTAACAACTCTCTCTTAGATTCGGAATAGCCACGGAACAGCTTTGTCAAATGCACAAACACAGAACACAAGCCCCAAAGGGGTGTGAGCAGATTCGGCAGACGTGGATCCCTGTTATACTTTTTTAAAGGGCTGCACAGGTTTCGAAAGGCCCGACTCTGTCGCTCCCGCAGGGACCACCAGGAGGTGTGCGGCCGCCCCGTCGGCGGCTCTCGCTGGGAGCTGCTCTGGTTCACGGGCTCGTCGGTGGCCCGATGCCGTGACCGTCCCTGAGACCATGTGTTTGGGTGACCGTGGGCACCGTGGTGCCACGGCGCTGGGAAGCCGGGGTGAGCGCAGAGGACACAACGGAAAGCGTGCATGTCGTGGCAGCAGTCGCTGGGATAATAAGCAGACACTACGGCAGCTCTAAGATAATGCGTATGTAGGACTTTAACTACCCTTAGTGTATTTTATTATTTTGTGGCTTCAAAAAAAAAAAAAAAAAAAAGGGAAGACAGGTACTTCCTTTGGGGGAAGATTTACTTTTACAGAAAACAGTGTCAGAGGCTAAAATAAACTACTGAAATCTTTTTAAGTGTATGATTATCCAGTGTCATTTGCAGCCAAGTTTAATAATGACACCCCCCCCCCCCCCCCCGCACAGCATATTGACATAAATCACTCTCTGACAGAAGCATGCACACGAAACTCCATTCTTTTGGAAAGCATCCTTGGTGGTGGGTTCATAGGGGTTTAATTGTCATTACGTTCCTTAAACCTGTGACATAAATCTTGGGTCACCGGCTGGAGACAAAGAACTCTTCCGTTCGGCTTGACATCAGAGATTGATGATGCCCAACCAGACAAGCGGAAACCCATCTTCTTAGTGATGGGGAGTAACGGGGCTCCCCGTGGATAGGAGACATTGAAATCCGAGGCTTGATAGATGATAAATTCAAAGCAAGGAAAGCGACGGCAGTATTGCTAAATACTAGATGATTAAGAAAGAAAAAAATGCCCAGACAAAGGAAGCAGAAGATGCTTGCAATTTACCCGCAAAGCAAATGGCAGGTATGACCCTCGATAATGTAACACATTTACTCAACAGCGATATACTATTAAGGAGTTTGATGTTGGAAGTGACTTTCTAAAAGACACTTGATACACAACAGAGGTGATATGTATGATCACACGCTTGCCAAGCAGCTTTTCTACATTAGTATCAGAAATAATGAAACTACAGAATTTAGACAGAGCCGACGTAAACAGAGTCCCTCATCAAAACCTGGCAGGAAAAAGGCTTTCAATGGAACAGATGATTCTTATTGATTAAAAAGAAAAAAGAAAAAAAAGTAAATACTGTTAAAACTCAAATATCTGCTTTAACTTACCCAAACGGATCCCCAACCACAAGGAACGCAACATCACTGGTATCAGCATCCTTTAAAATATTATCTGCTTCTTGTTCCACTTCTTCTCTATCAGCAAGAATCAATTCTCTTCCATAGAACTCTTCCTACAGATTTAATGCCAATATCCATGAGACAGTGGGTGACCACTGCAACACCCCCACCCCCACCCCCACCATCTTTGGGGCTGGTGTAATCCTGGCGATCACCCAAACACAGGCCACTGACTCGAACTCATCGGTGAGCTAGTAGTCCGTATGATGTTGCAATTAAACTCTGTCTTGGGGGCCATCTTGATATGCCAAAAGGAGGTAGACTTCCTAACATCTGAGGCTTTTCGCATTTTAAATTTACCTCTAAATCTGGATCCAACAGACCAGGCAGAACACTGTAGGATGAGCAGAGACTATGTATGGATGCATGCACACTAAGACAGGATAACTATATTAAGCAGTAAATTATAAATGTCCGTGGTAGTTTGAGTTGTATTAAATTTTCCAGGGGAAAATCTATGGGACCCTGGCTAAAATAAAAGGTACCCTCCATGAGAAACGAGAGAAAATTAAGACTTAGTGGTTTATAGAAGCAGAAAACATTCCTGTATAATTGCAGGAAAGACTAATTTAAAACTGTATTTCCTAGTTCCTGCTAAGAAAGGAAGAGAGGCAGGGGGAAAAAGACTTCTGGTATATAGGAGGCCTCCATGAAAAACGCTCTGTGAACCGATCCCCTGAAGTCAGCTCTGGAGAGCAAAGGCAGGGGCTGGCCTGCCCAGCGGGGCGTGTGCAGGTGAGGACAGGACCCGGGCGCTGGCGGCCACGTGGTCCTGGTCACAGCCACTGCGCGGGTCACAAATCTGATCGCTGAGTTCCTGTGGCGCCATATGCAATTCAAATGTGGTCAAAGTGGATGCCAGCCCAAGGACCGCTGTATCGGAAGGGTACCTGGTACTCAGCGGTCCGACAAGCAAATGACTAAATGAAAAAATGAGTAAGCGTCTGAAGGCAAAGGCTACCATGCCAAGTGTGACTGATAATTATTTCCTCATGCTTAACTAGGGTCTGTTTCTCAAAGGTGAAAAAAGATCCTTTCCTTTTCTCTGTAATTCTTAGAGATAATGTCCCAAAAGTTCCGGACAACAAGGGTATTTTTATGGATAGAAAAATGTTCTCTTTATTTTCATCTTTACCCTATAGTTTCTTAATCATCAATTCTTATATACCTTTAATTTTATACACCCAGACACCACTTGCAGAAAGTTTATATTCTCATATGCAAGAGAATACAGATATTACTTTAAAATGAAGGAAATGATGTTTTTTCTGGACTTTTAAAGATGAAGAAGCCACCAGCTGCTAGCTTAATGCCAGCAGCAATCCTACCCCCTATATTTACAGAAAACCTCCCTCTCTTCACACATCGCTCCATATTTATCACTTCTCCTAAGGAATGCTTCATTATCTAATTGAGGCAACAGAATGTTTATTTTAAAAATTTCCTTTGAAGAGAAACACAAACACCTCCATATGATCACATGACTAATCCTCTTGAAAAAAAAAATCTAAGAAAGGACAGCAAAAGCAGTAGAGAGACTGGTATTACATTATTTTTAATTTATCCAATTTTTTTTCTTTATTCACTTGAAAAATCTTTTTTATTGAATTTATTGGGTAATTCTGGTTACCCAATTCGACAACACATGATCGGTGCACTGCATGGGGTGCTCACCACCCCAGTTACTGCCCCTCAGCTTGTGCCCCCTTGTCCCCTCCTCCACTTGTCCCCGCCCACCCTCTCCTCGGCCATCAGAGAACTGTTTCTTCTGCACAGCTTCTGTGCCAAACTCTGTGCTTGATGTTGGGGAACAGCGGTCAGGATTTTAAATTTATATTGTACATAACCCAACGAATGATTAGCCAACTGTGGCAAAATCTCAGCCCTAGGCTTCTCCGCTGATGAAAAGAGAAAACTCAAAATTCACTGTTGGCTCCAAGCTGGCAGGTTTTGCATGGGGGGTGGGGGGGCAGGGTAAAAACTAAAAGTTAAAATTACTTTGGGTATTTCTGGAAAGAGACACAAGAAATTAGTAGTGACTGCTTCCAGGAAAGGGTGCTGGGATAGAAATCTTTCAATGTATATATAGACCTTTGCTATCTTTTGACTTTCAACCATTTCGCGTATTATTACCTAGTCAAAAAAGCAGAAGAGTAGAGGCTCAAAGTAGTACACAGAAACAAATCAGAGCACAAAGACCTAAACAAAATAAAACAAAAAAACCCCTAACATTTAAAGATGAAATGACAAATAAGGAGCTTATACAGGGGACTGAGAAAAATGGAAAAGTAGAAGTAAAACCCAGAGAAAGTCATGTCTTGAATGTCAGTTTTGAGGAGCGGTCAACCACCTCAAAAGAGGTAAAGGCAGATCACGAACTCAGAGCTGTCCTCTGGGGTTCTCAGCTTCTACATAATTGCTCAAAAAACAGAAATATTTCAAAGCAGTGGGAGTCAGCCTGCAGGGCTCCAAGACAGGAGTGGAGGTGGGGGACGTGGGGACCATAATCGTATCTGCTTTTTTCAAAAAGCTTTGGGGGCGGGGAGAGAATAGTAACTGTTGGAAAAGAGGCGACTTTTCAGAATGGACCCCACGGGAATTTGGTTTCAGGCTGAGGGGAGAAGGATGTTACTGCAGATCGAATATAAGAAAGAAAGACTAATTGATGGGCGGTAAGTTTCCAGAAAAAGGGGGAGAAAGAAGCTGGCAAAACACACATCGAGATGGAGTTCATCTTGAACAGGAAGAGAACCTCATGTTACAAGTCATTTTCCAAGGCCAGAGGGAGGACAGGCTCAGATTTGGGGTTAGGGACAAATGGGGGAACGTTAAGAAAGGTCACAGCAGATGGCCTCAGTTTTCTCAATGCGAAGTCCTTGTCTGTCCTCTTCTCTGTCCCTCCAATGTCTCTGCACAGCAGGCCGGCAGGGCCAGGAAATCCTGAGCTGGCACCCAGGCAAAGCAGGTTAGGAGGAGAAGAGATGGAACAGACACACTGGGAGAAAACGGAAGTGATTTCAGGTCTGCCCAAGAACACGCAGAGCAAGTGCGGGGCTGTTCTCCTCCGCGCTCTTGCTCACAGTGACTTCTCCTTCAGTGAGGAATGCTAATCTTATCTGTAATAACAGCACTTCGCACTCATTCTCTTACACTGGGGGGCTCCCTCTGTGGCTGGGCTGCGGACGTACGTAGCACAGGAGTTCATTCCATCTTTACTACGACATGAGACAGGCACGATTTTTATCCCTTTCACAGATCAGGAGAGGAGCATAGAAAAGCTCCGTGGCTGCCCAGGTCACAGAACCTTAGTTGACTGCAGGACGTCCCATGTGCTACAAGGGCGCATAGCCAGGTGGAGCGCAGTGACCTCTGCTCTCCGCAGGTAGTCGGGTGCCCCCAAATGAGTCCCCTTTGGCCGTTCACCCTGCAGAACGGTATAGATATTACCATCTTCTATTTGGACCATGGCATAAATGAAGTAAACAAAACCAAACCACTCGGCTACATGATTTTAAAACACAGGTCCAATGCCATGGCTTCTGTAGTATTCCCTGGCCATCACAGCGCAAACCGGCCTGGTCTCTTACATGTATTCCAATTGTAATTAATTACTGGTTAATTATTTAACATGAGGTAGCCGCTTCCTTAGTCGATGAGAGGAAGAATGTGAACTTAAATAAGATCAGCTAAATTTCTTCCAGCGATATAATTTTACAGTTTTCCCCTTCCACTGCCGTTGTGAATTATGCCTTAAATCCCCCATTATTAGTTACGGTTTCCTGGGTACAACACAGATATCATGAACCACGTGTGAACGAAGATCATGGCTTACATCTCTGTATGAAGCACGTGAGTACATTACACCAAAGGCATGGAAGGTCAGGCTTTGTCCCCAGAAATTGCCTAAAGAAGCTCCAGCTGTATACACCAAAACGACAACGTTCCCCTGGATTCACCGTCTCCAATTCCATTAGCTTTTCCGCCTGCTTGGCTGTGAATCCGAGAGGACAGACAACTTGGAATTCTCTAGGTCCCTTTTTTGTTTGGAAGGCTTAGACCAGGCAATTCCAAAATTCTCTCCTCGTTCCTATAACCTGCTCATTGATCCTCCCATCTTAATTTACATTGTACTTAGTGTTTCACCATGAACCGGAATTTGACCCCTTCTCCAAAGTTTAATGAGCCCTTGAGGACAGCCAACTCTGACGAATGATACACCAACAAATGCTGTGGTTACTATGTCCCAGGATCACTCAATACACACAGGTGTTTGGGTATAAGCTTTACTGAAAGATGTCTATTTAAAGATAAGACCTCTCTGGATATACAAGGCAGAAAGGCATTACCATTCCCTGTGGAAATGCTTCAAAGGTGGAAGCTTGCAGCTTGGTTTCTGAATATGCAACCAGCTCATTATGGCTGTGTCGGCCCTTCATTAGCATCAACTCAGAGAGGATTTCTGGGCTATCTCATTAAATAGGGGATTTTGAGAACTATCCCCCAAAGTGTAAAATAACTTCCCTTTCTTATTTACTGGAGAAAGTCACCACATTAGACTTGTAAAGCAAGACAAAGCACGCTCTCATTTCCCACATCACTTGGCCAGTGTACGATGTCCATTCTCGTTCTCCCCAAATACTTAAGGAGCAAGTGGCCCGTTTTAAAGGGTTTGACAAGCACACCTGCTAATTTGGTTCCGCTTAGTATAAGGAAAATGGGCTGCTAGGCAGCTTTCTCCCGGGAGGCTGCAGGCCCCCGGCACCTACCAGGGCTTCCTTCCCCACAGTCAAGACGGAGGTGTAGGCTTCCAGGTACACCCGGCTGCAGCGTCTCACTACCTCCAGGCCCTTGACTGTGATGTCCTTGGCATCGCCCAGGCCCAAGCCGATCAGGTAGAGCATTTCAGAGTCCAGGGGAGGGGAGGCTGCAGGACAAATGAACAAGAACAGGTGTCAGCTACCCCGAGGGCACCAAAAGTCTAGGGACGAACAAGAAAAATCAAAGTAGCACCAGGAGGAACCGCAGGTCGCAAGGAAAGACTGGAGAACCTTACGGTCAGCCTCCTACATAAGGATCGGAATATATGTTCTTAAGCAACCCTGTCCCGCTTTTTCTCTTGTTACACACACACCTAGCAGCCGACAATCACCCGCGGAGAGAGACGTGCCGCCTTTCCTAGGCAGCAGCACACAAAGGGGCCGAATCGTGCCCAGCAAGGAACCCACGCGGCCGCTTCACCCGCGGTGCCGCAAAATGCCGGCGCCTTTACGGCATTTTACGACCGGCGAAAGCCGGCTATCGAGCGGCGCGGAGCCAGGGAGCGGTTTAGGGGGGTCGGGTGTCGGTGGACCCCAGGTGACTCCGCGGCTGCGGGGGAGCGGAAATTAGTCAGTTCAGAGCCCCCAGCGTGGCTCCTGGGGAAAGAGCGAAGCTGGTGGCTTCGGCGTCCCCGTCATAGGACCGGGATGTGAGGGAGCTTCTGCTCCTCCGGACCGCGACGGGTGGCTGGTGGGCGGGACCTCCTGGCTTTGCCCCGGGATTGCCCGAGGGCAGAGGACCTTTCCCGCCCACATCTAGTCGCTCGCACCCCTGCTTGGGGAATGCGCTTGGCACCCCCGGGGCTCTGGAGCAGTGACTCCTCGGATTTGTCCCCGAGACCTGATTCGGAGAGTCCCCTGGGCGCGACTGGGACTGCCTGGGTCATCCTCGGAGTCGAGCCGCCCACAGCCCTTGTGCTTGGAGAGGTGGCATTTGAGAGTGCTCGGGGACTTCAGTCCTCGGCCAGGGGCTTCCTCGGGGGAATTCCTGAGACTGCTCTGTTCTGAAGTCGCTCCGACGTCGGAGATGCCCTTCGTAAAGTCACCAGTGGCTGCATCCAAGAAGTACAGCTAATCTGAGTACACGGTGTTGATTGCTCAGAATTCCGCTTTCCCCCCAATGCATTGTGTCTTTGTTGCCCAGCTCTGCTCCCTTAAGCCTTGACTTGATGTTTTTTTCCCCTGGATCTCATCTACCCTTTGCGCGTATTCTGTACGCTCTTACTGAGTCCGTCCATTTTCACTACGTGGAGACATCCTTCACGCCCTAAACAAAAATTAATTTCAAGTGCATCATTGACATAAGTGGAGAAACCTAAAACAACAAAACTTCCAGGTGGGAACACCGGAGGAAGTACTTCTGACCTTACTTCGGCAAAGACTTCAGTTGCCTCATCTGTGAAATGGAGGTAATGGTACCGTCCCTCACAGCAGTATTGAGAGGATCAGTGAAAGAACACACTTAGAGGGCTTAGCCGAGCGCCAGGCAGGCAGTAACCTTGGCAGACACTGAGATAGAGTTTGAAATTAATTTTATAGTGATCTAGTGCCCATCAGATTATAATAGAACAATTAGCCTCTCCACTCCCACCTGGATTGGTTCGTAGTCTATTTCCCGTTCACAGAAGTTCTGTGAAATAATTACCTAAGTTCATCCACCATGCGCCAGTCCTCTAGATGCAATATTTTATTAATTTACAAAGGGTCCTCTTAAACAGACATCGTTAGGCTCTGAGGTGCTCTTTTCGGATAAAAACTTGTTTCTATCACTGGGTCATTGAGTTTAGCACTGTAAACTTGGTTGGTGACAAGTGTAGACCTGACACTGTGCTTAAAGTAGAAGATGGCTAATGCTGCAAATGGGGCTTATTTCTTAGTATTTTAGTGAACACTCTACCAGCGAGCCAAAAAAAAAAAAAATACGCATTTGGGACCTAAAAAATTAATTTTCTAAACTTTTGTAGGCACTCCACAACAATAAAGGGGAAAATTGTGGTTCGTTCATACGATACAGTACTAGACAGCAAGGCAAACAAACAAAGTTCTTCGGCACGAAACGACGTGGATGAATCTCACAGAAAGTGCAGCAGAAGAAACCTTGCAGACGTGCTGCAGGTTACTACGGGAAAGTCCACAGAATCGTAAGTACACTTCGACAGGTTGTGGTGTATGTGTACAAGCACGTACCCAAAGGTAGACCAAGGTGCAGAACCCTTCCATTGTCATCGCAGAGGGCTCCCTCTGTCCCCCCTAGTAAGTGCCTTCCCCTCCCACGGTAACCATTGGTTGACCTTAGCACCGTAAATTAGCTTGTCTGTTCTTATAAATGCAGTCACAGTACAGGGCACTCTTTCATGCCTGGCTTCTTTGGCTCAACTTCGGTTCATCCGTGTTGTCTATAGCGAAAGTTTATTCTTTCTGCTTGCCAAATAGTATTCCACTATGGGATGTATCACAATTTAGTTTTTTTTTTATTGTTGGACATTTAAGTACTTCTGGTTTGGGGTCAGTGTGAATAAATCTGCTCTGAGCATTGTTACACCTGTCTTCTGTTGACTGCAGCACTGACCTCTGTTGGAACATACACCCCGGAGCTGGAACTGCCAGGCTGTAGGATGTGTGTGCTTTGACTCCAGTAAACTGTGCCAACAGCTTTCCCAAATGTACGGCCTACATGTTCACCAACTGCTGGTGAGGGTTCCAGGTTCTCTGCATTCTTGCCAACACGTGGTGTTGTGAGTCCTTTGAATTTTAGTGGGTGTGTAGATATCTCACTGTTTTTAATCTGCAGGTCCCTGATGATTAATGATGGTCATCACCTCACATGTGATTGGTTTTTTCCAAGTAAAATTCTTCTGTTTACTTTAAAGGCAGAAGTATTTCTCTCGCCCATCACAGTACAGTGTTCTTTTCGTGCTGGTGCTGTAGCCGTGCATAATCCCATTTTCTGGTAAGGCACTGTCCCTGTTAGCCCAGTGCCTGTGCGTGGCGGAAGAACACAGTGATGCCCAGCAACAGCACCCACGGTCAGCGCGCCCCTCGCTCTGGCCCTGCTGCCAGGAGCCGTGCGAGTCTGGGCCATTTTGCTCTCCTAGATCGGATGCGCCGCCCTCGATGATCCCTAAGACTTGCTGTGGGGTTCAGGAAGCCTGCTCTGTGGAAGGGGTGGGTGTGAGCGGGAGGGACCCCAGGTCAGCAGCAGCCCAGGCCCTCGGCAGGGCTTGGCCCCCTTCCCCGGGTCTAAACCCCGATAACGAGCCTCCTTCTCCTGTTTCTCCTCTACCTTTCACAGATTTTGATTTGAAAGTAAGCAATGCTGTAATTCCTTAAACCAGGAAATTAGCATAAGCAGAATATAAAACATTTTAAAACCATGTAAATCGTTGTTACTAAATGCGTCTACTAGTAAGCTGTACAGACTCTGAGTTATTCAGATGTAGCAATGTGGTCACTTATGGTACTTACGGACTGACTTTTTTTTCCCATGATAAATCTAGAAACTTTTTTAACCAAATTTAAACCCCTGTTTCTATATCAGATTGCAGAATGTCCACAAACTTAATTCTCTTGGAGTAGATTTGGTTTCACATTTTCTACAACCTAGGCAGACAGTAGGATATGATTCACTCTAACCTCATTTTCTTGCATTTTACTTTGTTTTTTTGGTTTTTTTTATTGTTTTGCAGCATATTTTCTGTTGTAACTCTGAGTAGCAGTGTTTCCTTTCAGCATTTTTAAACTATTCACTATCAGAGCTCATTAAATTTTTTTGCAAAGAATGGCTTGTTTGGATCCAGACTCATGTAGAATCTAGGTTAATCAAATCTTTGCTTCTGGCTATTACCCGTCCTGGGGCATCCACTAAATCCAGCTGGGTGAAATTCTAACAGTAGTGTCAGCAGTATTGGTTACTCCCTGTGTACCAACTGCAGAAACAGTACAATGTTGTAGTTGGAGCCTGGGCTTTGGCGTCAACTGCGGCACTTGAATTCTGACTCCTCTTGTTCGCAGCGTGACGTCAGGAAAGGCCCCAAATACTCGGGTGTATTATGTGTAAAATTCGATAAAAAAAGTTACTTTTCTGTCAGGCGGATTAAATGTCACATACGTGACAGCTTTGGACGTGTCTTGTACTCGGTATCCATGGGTTAGACCTCAGCTACCATCATACTCAGCGCTGGCTTCGGGGCTCTGTGAGGACGGAGCGTGCGACAGGCCGGGCGTGTGTCCCGTGCGCTGGGCGCTCACGCGCTGCGGCCGAGCAGACCCTCTGGCTGGATGGTTTTACACAACTTCTACTTAGGTAAAAGTGCAGTTTAGGACCACTCCTCTCCCACCCCCCAAAAAAGGGAATTTACAAGTGGAATATTTGGTAGTCAGAAGACATTTCCAGGCTAAAGCTCAAAGCTTTTAAAAATTATAATGTAACTGAAATGCTATTTGTAATGATGGAAGCAATAACTAGTATTAATAACTTTTAAAAATAAATAATTGACATTTTAAAAATAAAAAAGATGAACATTTTCCTCGTGAGTAATGATGTGATGACGTGTTTCCATCGTCTCAGCTCTCCCGGCTGCTCGTTGCCACCTGTTGCTGTCTGTGCGCCGGCGTCCTCTCCCCGCAGCACCTCACCCTTCAGTTCTAGCGTGGAAGCCCCTCTTCCCTGCTGCCCTTCCCCCGCGCTTCATGGCGCTTTCTCTCCTGCCGCTCCCAGTTTCCCTTGATGCCTTGTTGCTGTTGCCTGTTGCTTCCCTCGTTAGACTGTGGGTTTTCAAGGCGGAGGGCAGTGCTCTGTTTGTCTGTGTGCTCTCTGCGCCCTGGGTCGGTGCTTTGCCCAGAACAGACGCTCCCTGAATATTGGCAGAGTGTCTTGGTGAAGGTGCAGCCGAGGGCAGAGGCGAGGCCCAGGGAGGTGACTGGCCCACGAGCGTTGGGATCGCGCATGAGGTGACGGTCCGTCTGGGACGTTCTCAGTGGCGGAACGGAGTTGAAATGTGCTGACTGTACACATCGGCGTGGATGGCCACGGACCCCATGCCGTTGGCGCGGAGGGCAGGGCTGATCAAAGCCTGGTGTTTCTGACTTCAGAAGTTTTGTCAGATGTCAGGAAAACGAAAATAAATTCAGGTCTAAGTTAGCAGTGCGCTGCATGCAGCGTAATCATGTTTAAAACCACAAAGAAACGGACCCTGGAAAAGCTCTCATTTAGTCTTTCCACGGCTGCCATAACGTTCAGTTACTGCAGTCGCGAACCCCGCTTCCTCATGGCATTTCCACACAGCTGGAACGAGCTGTGGGCCTTTTGCAACCAGTCGGACGCGGGAACAGACGAGCACTTCTGCCCGTCGTTGGCAGTGCTTTCCCACCCCTTTCCCAGAGGCCGCCTGAGAGCCGGGCTCCCTTTGTTCCTGAGGACCACAGGCTTGACAGGCTCGGGCACCGTCATGGGCGTTCCTCAGGTGCGGAGATTTAGCCTGAGTCCTTCCACAGCTGATTGGCGGCCCTGTGGCACCTACGTGGCCTTAACTGCGCCTGATTTAATAGAAAAGACTGTTTGTTTAGTGTCACGCATGAGACTGTGTGTTCTGTACTCTCGGGGCTTAAGAGAAGCATCGCTCCTGCCTGCGTCCTCCGGAGAAGGTGCCCGGCGGGCAAAGCAGCCCGACACAGGGCCGTGCCCGGAGGGCTCACGTGCCCGGAGGGGTAACATGCGGGGTGCTGCGCGCCCCGGGGACAGGCAGCACAGCGGGAAGGCGCGGGTGGCGGAGAGTCACTGTCCTCCGCGCGGCTCGAAAAGCTTGGCCTAATTCTGTTCTGTTCGTAGTACCTAGGTGACACGTGGAACCTCGTTCTGCGTGCTTGACTGGCCGCCGGATAACCAAAGTCAGTTATGCCATGGTTCAGGGGAACTGCACTGGTGGGGTGTTGTCCAGGGATCCCGACATGCCGCAGCCGGGACGGCCTTGCAGACGACCTGGGCCTTGCGGACGGGCTCGCTGGGTTTCCCCGGTTACCCTCAGAACCAGGCTCTTAGCGCCGGACTAGCCCTGGCCACATTTGCCTGTTTCTGAGACACGGAAATCCTGACTGGCATTTTGTCAACTTTATTGGGGTTTGGGGAGAGGCAAAGAGCGTGCGTTTTAACTAGGGTGCCCCTGCTTTCAGATGCCAGTGGGGAGACGTGGGGAGCATACGGTGTGGATAGGTAAGTGGTTGAATCACATAGGCCTGGGAGGCCTAGGGACAGGTGCCCTTCCACACTGCACACTGGCTCACACGGTTCTCTTGAGCCCCACAGGCATACGGGTGCCTCGTGAGCCTTGTTTCCCGAGTGACCTTTTTGTAGTGACCTATTCTTTGTGTGTTAGAGGCACTGGTTGGTTAAGTGGCAGCCCAGCCGCCTGGAAGAGTTTGTATTGTGCGTGGATACGTCTCAGGCCTCGGTCCCCAGTCCTCCGAGGCTCACCCCTTTATTGCTGTCTGTATTTTCAGTTTTGCTGTTTAAGATCTCATTCTTTTCTGATATTGCTGAACCACCACAGTTTTGCCAAGAAGAAGAAGAAAAGATTCTGGCTATTGTTATTCCGGCCCCTTCCACAGCGTTGTTCAGGTGAGTTCCTGAGCTCCAGCTACACTTGCCCCCCACGCCCCCAGACCGTCCCATGAGGGTATGTCTGCTAACCCAAAGCAGAGATTCTGGGGTGACCCCCAGCACCCCCTCGCCCCCTGATCAATTGCTCCCTGTGTCTCCTGAATAACCTTGGCCCCTTCCAGCGCTCCCTGTGACCTCGGCTCAAGCTCCGCTCTGTCTGGCTTTTGTCATTTCTCGCCTCTGCTGTGGAGCAGCCTGCTCACCAGTCTCCCTGTTGCACGTACGCATTGATTGCCCTGACCCGCATTCCAACGGCGTTGCTTCTAAAAGGGATGTCACTGTCATCTGAAAACGTTCCAGTCCTTCTGTGATACCTGCATGTGTATGAAAGTCTGAATTCTGTACGCTGGCACCCAGCCCTTTCTTACTTAGAGCTGACCTACGCCCCAGTCCTTCTCCACCCTCCTGCCCGAGGTCCTTTGCTCCGGCCACGCCAAACCCTCCCCGCCCCCGAGAAGTCAGGGTTTCTTGCTGTCGCCCTTTTGCACAGGCTGTTCCCGTGCTCTGGAGCACCCACCTTGTCCTCCAGGTAGACTGTTCACTGTGAAGACTCAGCGCTCATATTCTGTGCTCCAGGAGCCCCTCTCTTCCTCTCAGACGCAAAGCAGAGCCTCTCTGCGTTTCCTCTGCGCGGTTCCCTGCTCTCGGGCCCTCCTGCGAGGGGGAGCCCTGTTCCCTTCATCTTTGCAGCTGGAACAGTGCCTGGGACCCAGTGAGCACACTCTTTATTAAATGAATGAAAGGAGTGGGCACCTGGTATTCTGCTTTGATTTCCTAATTCTCGGGCAACCTTGGCGGTCCATCACATGCAGTGACTTGTGACTTGAGATGCATGAACGTGAGTCAGGCGCCCGCGGGTGGCGTGCTAGAGGGAGTCGCTCACCCGTGGGTGCCAGCCAGCTGCGGCAGGGCAGCCTTTCCCAGTGGCTTTGGGGTCCTTCACGACAGCTGCTGAGGTCCGAGTGGAAAGTCTTCACGCTGGGATGAATTCGGCCCATTTTATGGGGGCTGTTTTATGACACGGTTTTCAGAGGAAAAAGGAATAGTGATGCCTAGTTTGCAGCGTGGTCAGTGCGCCCCCGCGCGTGGCAAGCCTTCCATGGGTTCCAGAAACCGCCGTCCGCGCGTCCATTTCAGCAGGGCAGCCCCGCCTCCTCGGGACAGGGGACGTCCCCTTGGGCCGCTGCCCTGCGGGGCCGCCTCTGCAGAGACTGCGTGCGAAGTGCTCCCTCCGCATCGGTTTCAAAGGTCAGCGGGCAGGCTGTCCTCGGCGGCGAGCGCCGTCCTGGGAGGAGGCCGCCCGAGTGGGACGTCAGTGCTGCTTCCGCAGTGTCCCCCGCCCCCGGGGTGCTTGTCACCCCGACTGCAGCAGCCCCCATCGTGTCGGTGAACGCGGGGCCCTTGCCCTTGCTCTGGATGGCTGAGCCTCCTCGCCCCCCTCCGTGATGTCGCCTGCTCCCTCCGCGCCGGTGTTTCCGGCCGCGCGGCAGCGTGTACCCGACTGCAGCCGGACAGCACAGCCTTCCGGATGCTCGCTCCCGTCACGCCACTGCCCAGCACAGCTCCTGCTTGATCACATTCACCCCTGTGGCTCCAAATTACTTTCAGGCTGCACTGTCCTTTCCTTCCTGCGCTGCCAGCCGGCTCGTTCAGCCCTGCCTGCGGTGCTTCGTTGCCCCGCAGCGTGTGAGCCTGTGCAGCGCCCAAAGCTGACCTCTCCCCTTCCCGCCCTGGCAGCTGTCTTCCCAGTCCCTCCCGAGAGGGGCCTCCCCAGGGCTGTCCCCTCAGGTGCCACCTCCTGTTGCTTGATTCTAATTCCTTCTTTCTGTCCTAATTCCAAGGCCTTACTATTTTCCTCCAGAATTGCCTCACCACTTTCTAAAACTGATTCCTGTCTCCTCTGATACGTAGTCTGTTAGTAACACCGCTCCAAAGTCTTCTTTGAGACACATGTCTTACTACTTCATTCCCCTGCATCCAAGGCACAAGTCCAAGCTTCTGGGCGCAGCGGGTAGGAGGCAGTGGGTAGGAAGCTTTTGGCGCCTTGGCGGGGTCCCTCTAACGCAGCTGGGAGTCTTGGCCACCCCGCACCACCTCCCACACCGCCCTGGCTCCCCACAGTGCCCCCCCACACCTCCTGGGTGCTCCCCACGCTGCGCACCTGCATCAGGCCTGAAGTCGCGTCTTCCGAGCCTCTGCTCCTCTTCCTCACCCTCCCGCCCGGCGCGAACGCGTCCTGGCTCGTTGCGCTCTCAGCCCCGGCCGCCCTGCCCCAGGGCCCGGCTGCGCCTCTGCACCCGTCGGCTCCCTGACGGCAGGAAGTGTGCCCTGCCCGCTGGAGTGTGCCTGCAGGACACCCAGTAACCGCTTGTTGGGTAAAGACGTGCCTGATGTCTGATTTACTTCACGGATAATTACTGTTGTCCACAATTACAGTGCTTTTTACACAAATTATGTAATGCAAAATAGGGTGACTCTAAAAATGGCCACAACTCCTATGCGAGCCAAAGAACTTAGAGGTAAGAGAAAGTGGGTCAGGTACACAGCGGCAGTAAACGCAGAAGAGCCTTCTCAAGGTGGTTTTCACACCCACTGCTTACAGTGACGCCCAGCCTCAGCGGCCAAGGGCCCTGTCCCCCACAGCGCTGCCCTCGTTTCAGACCCCAGCTGCGAGCTTGGGGATCCCCCGGCTGCCCTCGCGTCTGACTGGCTCGTCGCAGACTTGGGAGGTTCCCCGACCGTCTGAGGATGGAGTATTGACTGGGGCAGCTCACGGAACTCAGGAGCGCTACATGCAGCGTGTGGTTTTACCACAGCAGAACAGGTACGAATGAGAACCAGCCAGAGATGAGAGTGATGTCCGGAGCGATGGGGCGATGTCCGGAGGGTCCCAGATGAGAGGGTCTGTGTGCTCTCCCTGCGGGGTCAGAACACGCTCCCCGCGCACAGACTGATGCCCGACGGGGTGCGCACGATCGCTACCTGGGGGTCCCCCTGCGCCTCAGGGCCCATGGTCGTTGGGGATTCGCATGTCGGCGCACTTGTCGGCTGGCCGTGAGCTGGATGGACTCCATCTCCCCCCCCTCCCCTCCCCAGGGGCTGTGCCGAAGGGCCCAGCCTTCTAATTCCACGGTTGGCCTTCCGGGCACGTCCAGTCATCGTCTGAGTCACCTCGTCCATGGGGACTCTAGGAGCCTCCACGCGTAACAGGCGAGTCACGGGGGAACTTCCCAGGATCGAAAGCTGCCTTACGGGAAGCTGGGGAAAAGGCCACCCACGTTCTTTATCCAGTGGTCACAGACCACCCGAAACAAAGCCTGGTCACCAAAACATAAATCATGCTGCAGTCCAGGGTTTGTGTGCATTCGTCTGCTTTTATCATCGAGAAAGGACCACGAGCCCTGGCCGGCGTGGCTCAGTTGGCTGGAGCGTCACCCTGTAACTGAAAGGGTGCAGGTTCCACCCCCTCTCTGGGCTCTTGGGATCCCCGGTCCCGGGGCACATGGGAGGCAACCAATGGATGGTTCTCTCCTGCATCGCTGTTCTCGCTCTCCCTTCCTCCCTCTCTCTCAAAACTGAAAAGTCCTTGGGTGAGGATAAGGAAAAAACTGACAGGACGGACCATGATGCAAAGGAAATCAAAGCAGGATATTGAGGTATTTGCATTCCTGTATTCGTTGCAGCATCACTCACAGCAGCCTGGTTATGGAAGCAGCCTGGGCGCCTGCCAGCAGATGATTGGAGGAAGGAGGAGCACATGTTTGCAGCTGCGAGGAAAGGAAATCCTGCCATTTGCAACAACATGGGTGGACCTGGACGGCATTATGCCAAGCGAGATAAGTCAGAGACAGACAAACGCTAAGTGGTGATCCCACAGACGTGGAATCTTCAGTCCGAGGCTGGAACCAGAATAGGAAGGCGGTGGCCCGCAGCCGCAGCCGGGGGCGGGGCATGTGGAAGGGCGGGTGGAAGGGCGCGGAGCCGCGGCGTGGAGCGGGGGAGCGCCGCCGAGCTGCGGGGCGACGTGCCTGCCCTCAGTAACCCTGTGGGGGAGCACTGAGCTTTGCCAAGAGAATAAACTGAACTGTCCTCTCCATAAAACAAGAAGAAACTGCGCTTCCTGTCCTGATTAAGTCTGAGTGGCACTTCAGTGCTGAATTGCTAGCGTGACTTTCCATTTGGCAACGTCTGTTAGGGGCTGTCCGGACAAGAAAAGTCAGCCAGAATTAGGAAACATGTCTGAGAGAAAATATTCAAAATACATATATCTGACGGAGGATTTGTATCTGAGTAATTGAGTCCTACTTCCAGGCAAAGCTCCCTTTTCTCCTGGACTCCCAGTTACTACCACATACTTCTTCACCAGGCGTGTGGGGTTTTCCCCACCCCAAGCACATTTCCCACAATTCAACAGCTCAGGGTAAGGCTCAGTCCCCCGAAACAGCTCCCCACTCCAGACACCAGTCACCAGGGGCAGGTCCCGAGGTACGAGGTAGGTTTTTTTCCAACACCAAGCGGTTCTTCAAGTCTCAGTAGGTGTCAATCGGGCGTCCTACAGTTGAGCTCAGTTCTGACGCTGTTCCTGGGAATCGTGTTGGGTCCCGTAGGTTAAGGCCCAGGCCCACGACACTCCCCCTCCAGATGTTGGTCACGGGTCCAGGTTGTGCTTCTGACTGTGGGTCAGAGGCCCCAGCACCCCGTTTGCGTTTGGTTACTGGAGCAGCTCATGGAACTCGGAGAAACATGTCACTCCTTACTAAATCACTGCTCAGCAAGGAGGGATGTCACTCGGGAATAGCCAGACGGAGGGTGTGTGTGGGACCAGGGGTGCGGAAAGGGGGCCCGGAGCCGCCTTGCTCTCTGGGCTTGCCGCTCTCCCACCAGCTTTAGGTGTCCCCAGACCTGAGAGCTTTGCACCCCCTCCTCCGGGGTGCTTACAGAGGCGCCATTCCTCAGGCTGGCTGAGGAGACCGCCAGCCCCCCCAACCCCAGCAGTTGGAGGGAGGGGCTGGGGTTGAGGGTTCCGATCCTCTAGTCACAGTTGGTTCCCCTGACAAGTCTCCGTCCTTCGGGGATTTGCGAAGTCCCCTCATTGACAGAAACCCAGGTGTGGTTACAAGGGGCTTGTTGTGAAGAACAAAGACACTCCTTTGTTCCTTATGGCTCCGGGGCTGTTTCAGGGCCTGGTGACACAGGCCACGCAGTGGAACAGAAGGTGCCCCTGTGGGTTTACATAGGAAAGCACAAGGTTTGGGAGCTACGTGCCAGGAACGGGGGGTGAGACCAAGTCGGTGTTTCTTATAAATCTCCCACAACGTCCGCCCAGTCCCGCCCCACACTTCAGCTGTGCATGGCTCCGCCCGTGGACCCGTCGTTCCCTGGAGGAGCTCACGGAGCTCGGGGAGTGTTGTGCGTCCTGGTTGTGTGGTAAGGGATATGCTAGAGGAGGCACGGGAACAGCTGGGTGAGGAGACATGTCGGGTGGGGTCTAGCAGGGTCCCAAGCCTGGGAGCTTCTGTCCCTGTGGCGTGGGGGCCACTGCCTCCCTGGCATGTCGATGTCCCCACCAACCTGAAGCTCCCTGAGCCCTGAGCCGTGGGGGCTCCCCTGAAGCTCGGCGCGGAGGCCCGTGTCCAGCACCCCAACCCTCCGGAGGCTGAGGGGCGGGACTGGCAGTTCCAAGCTGCTCATCAAGGTCTCTCGGGTGCCCAGTCCCCGCCCAGGAACCCACCCAGAGCCCCCTCGTAGCAAGAGGTGCTCTGTCGCCCAGGAAATCACAGAAGCCTTAGGCGCTCTTGGTTGGGAACTCAGGCCCAAGGCCAGCCGCCGGCACCGAAGAGCCGCCAGCGTCGCTCTGCGCAGCGGCCCTTGAAGCTCTGTGACAGGAGCCGAGGGCAGCAGCCAACGCGCAGGCTTATATTGTTTCACTCTACTTGAAACTAAGAGAGCTCAGTTCTTCAAAGTGACCTGAATACCACTTCACCGGAGAAAAGCTATTAATGGCTAATAAGCCCAGACAAAGGTACTCGGCATCATCGTTAGTTACAGAAATGCAAATTACTGTGAACCGTGAGACACCGCTTCGCACTCCTCAGCATAGCTGAAGATAAAAAGATCAGCACCACCAGCGTTTGCCAAGGATGTGGAGCACCTCAGTTCTCTTCCTTACCAGTGGCCTGTAAAATGAAAAATAAAAAAGGACTTCGGAGCCTTCCTTGGTTGTTAGACACACACCTACGCTATGACCTAACCCATCTGACTCCTCATGTTTAGCCAAGAGAAAGGAATACATTTGTCCACAGAAAGACTTGTCCATGAGTTTTTGTAGCAGTTTTATTCATCATAACCCCACGCGAGAAGCAGAGCAAATGCCCGTCAAAAGGAGAATGTATAAAAAATTGCGACAATCCTGCCGTGGCATGCAACACTATAAGCAATTTAAAAAGGACTGCTGACCCACAGCAGGATGGCTGAACACGGCCACGCTGACCAGACGGAGGCAGACACGGGGGCGTCCACCCTGCCTTATCCCGGTCACGTGGCATTTCCAAACAAGGTCTGCAGGGACTAAGTGATTGCGCTGGAGGGGCGGGGCTTTACTGGCACGCTGCTCTGGGGAAGATGTCTGGGGTGATAGCTTACTTAACGGGTTGTTGGCTACCTGTGTGTGTGCACTTGTCAAAACCTATCTAATTCTACACCGAAGATCTGTGTTCTTCACTCACGGTACATAAATTCACGAACAAAGCTCAGCACACGTGTAACCTCATGAAAACATTCCTAGAATGAACTCAAAGCACATTTCTTGTTTAACACTTTATTTACTAGTATCTCTGTATTCCAGTGTCCACACTGCATTCTTTTTCATCTAATTAAAGTTTTGAATGCTTCGACTCCTGTAAAATGTGTGAAAACCACCTTCACACGGTGGCTGGAAATGCTTCGTTGTCAGAGTGAAGCCTGGTTCTCCCGTTCGGGTTTCAGTCCTCATTTGCCTGGTCACTAGTTTCAGACGTGGCTTGTCTGCTCCCTGCCTGTAGGCGTTCTTTTGGAGTCTCAGTGTTTTCAGCTATTCAAAGAGGTCTAGAGGACCTGTTTTAATAATAATAGTCACTATCTTTTAAAAATCTGCCACAGGCTAGGAACCACTACGAGATGCTTCGAAATAAGTTTTCTCATTTAATTGGCACAACCACCTTATGAGATTCAGTATCGTATAATACTGCCTGTCTCATAAGTGAGGAAATTAAAATTCAGAACGTTCAGTCTGAGTTGCAGCCTGACTGCCTTCGATTCCACAGCTGTAAACCACGATGTTACCCCGCGTACCTGCGGGCCCTCGCCTCGAACACGCTGAGATTCTATTCCCCTGAGTGTGAGCAACAAGCGTTCAGTTATGGTGGATCCTTGAAAGCCAGGTGACTTGGTTAGTGTTTGACTTTTCTTGTTACCTCCCGTGCCAGCACGTATTAGGCCTGGCTGAACTCAAGCAAAAGGAACAAAGTAAACTAATAATCATAAGGGGAAGGATTATTTTTGTCACTATTGGCCCCTCTCCTGTTTCTACCATGTTTAGCCTGGTAGTTTGCACATGATACACATACACATTCAGTGATTTTTGACTCACTACAGTTAGGAAACATTAAAAAATAATCAATTCTGCCTTGTTAAAAAAAAAAGCACTCAAAGCCTGCCTCAAAATCTACTTAACATGGAGTAACTGATGATAATCACAAATTTAAGGATAAAAACGACCTTTCAGAGCCTGAGGAGTCTGATGAAGATGGTGATGATGCTGCTGATGGTGGTGGTGGGGGGGGAGGAGGAGGAGGAGGAGGATGGCAGGGATGCTGCTGCTGATGGTGGTGGTGGGGGGAGGAGGAGGAGGATGGCAGGGCTGATGGCAGGGATGCTGCTGCTGATGGTGGTGGTGGGGGGGAGGAGGAGGAGGAGGATGGCAGGGCTGATGGCAGGGATGATGCTGCTGATGGTGGTGGTGGTGGGGGGGAGGAGGAGGAGGAGGATGGCAGGGATGCTGCTGCTGATGGTGGTGGTGGGGGGAGGAGGAGGAGGAGGGCTGATGGCAGGGATGCTGCTGCTGATGGTGGTGGTGGGGGGAGGAGGAGGAGGAGGATGGCAGGGCTGGTGGCAGGGATGATGCTGCTGATGGTGGTGGTGGGGGAGGAGGAGGAGGAGGATGGCAGGGATGCTGCTGCTGATGGTGGTGGTGGGGGGGGGAGGAGGAGGAGGAGGATGGCAGGGATGCTGCTGCTGATGGTGGTGGTGGTGGTCGGGGGAGGAGGAGGAGGAGGATGGCAGGGCTGATGGCAGGGATGCTGCTGCTGATGGTGGTGGGGAGGACAGTGATGGTGGTGGTTGGGGGGGGTGATCGGAGCAGTAGCCGTTGGTGCTGCCTGCCAGTGCATGGGGCTGCAGTACAAGCAACTAGCGTGTGCCTCCTTCAGAGGCCGCCTCAGACTGTCCGACGGTGAAACCTTCAGGCCGCTCAGCTGGGAGTAAGAAGCCCCCCGGTATTTCCCAGCTTTGCACGTGACGAGGTCCTCGTGTGCTCTATCCCAGGGCCGCTGCTCAGCTGGGAGTAAGAAGCCCCCCGGTATTTCCCAGCTTTGCACGTGACGAGGTCCTCGTGTGCTCTATCCCAGGGCCGCTTGCCTTGCCTTATTTGTGCTTCTGGATAGTGTCTGTTTTCACTGTTCTTTTAAAAAGTTATCTCTCTTCCTTTTTTCAGTCATTTTATTTTACCTAGTCCTTTATCTTTTACTTTCAAATGGGAAATAGACACAAAAAGGGGCAGCTCATGTACCAAAGTATTTGTATATATTTGGTCTGCAGGAATATTTATTGAATTAGGTAAAATGCCATTGGCAATAAAACCGTATGTGTCACGATTAACCTATAAGTATAGGTCCTCTACCCCAATACCAACATTAAAAACAGATATTTTGTTGCCCTGGCTGGTGTGGGTCAGTGGGGTGAGCGCTGGCCTGTGAACCAAAGGGCTGCTGATTACATTCCCGGGGTAGGGCACAGGCCTGGGCTGCGGGCCAGGGCCCCAGCAGAGGGCACGCGAGATGTAACCACACACGGATGGTTCTCTCCCTCTCTTTCTCCCTCCCTTCCCCTCTCTAAAAATAAATAAATGAATGGATCTTAATAACAAAGAGGTCTGCTTTCTTAAAAAAAATTTTTGTAACCTTTTGGTGTTAATTTATAGATCCAATGGCCTTTCTCCTGAATGCTAAGAGAAGCCCTTCAGTGAGCAGTTTTAGTCTTGGGGAGTCTCAGATAATTGGTGCGTATATTTTAAGTTAAGAAACACACTGAGGATTATTATTTTATCAAATAAATATTAATATTAAATTTCTAGCCATTGCAAAATTAAAGTATTTAGATGGCATTTTCACTCTAAGTAATATCTCTCCTTGACTTGGTTGGAGACAAGCTAAGACTTACCTTCAAAAACAACTGACTTCAGGTCCCTGTAACTCCCGTAATGGAAGAGCGCCGTTCACCCCCCGTCCCGGCTGCCCTGCTTGCTCAGGACGCTCCTCTTTAGTCAGCAAACTTGAAGTGTAACCCCTCAAAATTGGACAGAAAACAGATTATTTGAATCTTTTCTGATACCAGAAAAGTATATAAAAAGTATATAGATTACCAAAGATTTTAAGGAATGCTTAGTAATGAAAACATTTGATTTCTTTCTACAAAAACTTTAAAAGTTGTCCAGGGATTCTCTCATATCCCTTCAAAGTATTTACCAGAATTTCCATTGTAATGCCTGCTTTGTCATCGCGACATGAAGCTAATTTCCATAATGCCCGGGTCCTAAACAGCTGCGCCTGCACCTGCTTCCCAGGCGGCGCTCAGGGAGGGGTCCGGCCTAGGGGACACCCACATAATCTGGTGCTGGGGAGGCCCAGCTGAAGGAAAAGAAAACATTTTTTGGAACATTTCAACTATTCTTTGTACACATACATGGCAATCATGCCTTCCCTTCCCCAGCTCCCTTCCGCTTTTAACCCACTGCAATCTTGCCCCTTCCCTGAACTCCACCAAGCAGATAACTGGGCTCGCAGTTAACGCCGAAGTGTCAGCTTCCCGGAACAGATGTCAGCTCTTACCTCATGTGACCCCTGCAAGTGCTTGACACTTGATTATCTTTTTTTATGGCTTCTGCTGCTGCTGCTGCTGCTGCTGCTTCTCATTTCTGGGAGCCCTTCATATGTAGTTCTCCAAAGTAATTGGGCTCCTATCATATAATAGTTTTTATTATATGTGTTCTATTTTTAATGGCATATCAAGGATATATTGATATTTTTTTCTTGTAGAAAATGCTGAGAATGTCTTTTACAAGGAAATGCTTTCTTATTTAAAAAAAAAAAAACACAAAAAACCGTAGCAATTTGCTGGCAGTCTCCGTGTTTCAGATGTGGGGGGCCAGGTTCCTCGTGGGGGACAAAAGGAATTCCTTAGTACACTAAACAGCAGCACCCGGGCTACAGTAACGTCTGGCCGCTGTTAGGAAGTTTAGAATTCTTTTCCTGTTTTGAAGGTTCATTCCTGTTTTGAATTGCTGGTTAAGAGAGCAGATTTATTGGCAGACTTTCGCTTCTGGGGTTCAAGCACCTGGTGTTGACGGACTGACTGTCTGCTGTACGCGTAATACTGAAGGGCACAGAGGAGCTAGTGCTGCCTTTGAGAAGAAGAAGATTAAGACTTAAACGCATGAAAAGATGAAATGTTGAGGCGACGTTCAGAAAAGGCAGAGCGCTCTATAATAGCAAGTTACGACGCTCCAGGACTTGGGCTGGGCTTTGAAGGGCGAGCAGAATTTGAGGGACATTGCCCGGGGCAGGAATACACACCTGGTCAGCAGGAAAGGCGACACAGCGGGATGGTGCCAGTCTCCCTTACTTTGTTCGATTCAGCCACATTATCAAAAGCGTGTTCTCTTGTGAGTATTTTGCTAATTAAAGGATGCAAGATAAATAAGGAGTAATGTTTACTCGCATAGAATTTAACAGCCTGGGAAGGGAGAAACAAGATGGACAGAACTGTTCGTTGTGAGAGAGCGGCTCTGTGAGGGAAGGGTTTGTGTTGCCACCTTTACCGACCTGCCTGAGCGATGGCCCTGGGGGCAGAAGGACCGGGGTCGCGGCTGTGCCTGCGCCTCTGCGAGCTGTGCACCCCGGGTCTTCATTCCCTCCCTGTCGGTCCGTCCTGTACCCGGCAGCACCCCCACCCCCTTTCGCTCCCCGACAAGCTCCTCCCAGCAGGTCAGAGAGCGCTGAGCGAGTCCGAGCACTGAGTGGTAATGCCAAGCCAGTTCCCAGTGAACAGCAATGCTAGATTGCAAATTAGAACACTCTGCCTCTTGAAAACTCAGGGACCAGGAACGGAAGCCAGGTGGCTTGAGCGAAAGGTTGTATGATGCCATAGATAAGCTGAAAAGCAGGTTTTGACCAAGGTTTGTCCTGTGTGTGTGCACACACACGTGTGTGTATGTTTAATGGCGGGTTATGTGCTATGAAAAATTTTTGGAAAAATCAGTAGAACTAAGGTAGTACCTGGAGCTAAGGAGCAGCTTAATAATAAGTAGAATTGATTAATTAATAGAGTGTTCTCAATTTTATTTTCTTTAATCAAATTTAAGTAAGACCTTGGTGCTTTTTAATACATCTCTGAGAATTTGGTATAATGTCATGTCCGATATAAATCCCAGATAATTGGTTATTTCTGACTTAATACTTTAGTATTTCACAGGGAATTCTGAGATGCAGTGGGGTAATTATCAGAAATAGGGAAAGGAAAAAAAGACAACTAGATGTTTTTATTTAGAACATGTAGACAGTTGAATTTTTAATGCATCTCAAATGTCTTAGAAATTTTTTTTTCTTTTTCTTGACAACCTTAGGATAATCTATCTTTTCTTGCATCTGATGACTTTGACTAAATACACTGCAGCCACCAATTCATTTCCATAAGTGGTTTTATAAAATGGAAAGATCAGTAGTCAATGAAATCAGTTTCCTAACTTAAAGCTTTTTTTATTTCCACCTAGAAAACATTAGCTGTGCTTGAAACTTTCTCACAAGAATTTCTCTGCAGAGGAAATGGTACTTTGAGGTACCAACCAGGTTGAAACATCTAAGCGTGCGAAGGATCGTGTTTGTGGTTCCACCCCATTTCCATGTACACAGTTAAGAAATGCCTAGAAACGTGCTGGGGTCCACAGAACGGCCTTTTCTAGCGCAGGGATTTTGAGGCGAGAAGATTCGGGGGACAAAAGTGCAGCAGTACAGTTACCCTGGGACGGTTTGGGCCTCTCGGTTTCCAGGTGCCTGTCAGATCATCAGCACATCTAGAAAATCAAAATGTACAAGCTCAGGGGGTTTTATTACCATATTTGTAGTCCATAGTCTTTAGCACAATGTAAGACAGAGCGTTAATGCTGAAGACACAGTTTGATGGGTTCAAATCCATTCGCTCAACAGATATTGATAGATGTCTTCTATAGGACACTTCTATGTGTGTAAGGCACTCTTCTCTTACCACTAGAATATCGTCCAAATACCTAGCTTTGCAGAGTTTATATTCTAGGAGGGGAGAGTGGTCAAAAGAGGAAAGAAGTGAACGGGCAGTGTGCCAGCTGGTGGGGGGCGCTAGGAAGAACTGCGAGCAGGGTGGGGGGCCAGGAGTGCTCGGGAGGGCGGGGCGGTGGGCCGCCATCTGGGATTCCGGGTCCAGGAAGGCCCCCCGAGAAGGTGACGTGTGAGCAGAGGCCTCCCTCAAGGGGAACGAGCCGTGAAGGGTTCTGGGGAAGAGTTGCCACGGCAGGGAGGGCGGCAGGCACCCACGGCAGATGGGCGCCTCGGGCAAGGCAAGGAGGTAGGAGCAGGGCAAGTGGGAAGGGGCGGGAGCTGCGGCTCGAGGGGTGGGGACAGGGGCGGAGCTCATGGGCCTCGGAGGTTAGAATGGGGGACTGGGCACGCACCCCCCCGCCCCCGAGACGCCTTTAGAAGCGAAGGGTTGCATTTTTTAATTCAAATTTCCTCAAATCAGGTTGCACAAGACTCATGTTAACTCATTAAGGAAGCCAATTTCTATTTTGAATTATGTTTTGAACTTAGACGGATCATCTTGTAAGCTTATTATTTCAGTCTTGGGAAAGACTTGCCAGTAATGCAGCAGGAGCTCTAGTCGTCAAACTTAAACAGCTCGGCCATTTCTTAGATGTCCATCTTTCACGTCTCTAAACTGCTTGGCTGGAGCTTTGAGCAAGGCAGGATCAATTCTCTTGTAAACCTATAGCATGTTATTCATAGTTTACAAAGAGCAAAAAGCCTGCTGTACTTGCTGGAAGATTTGAGGTGACTTCAGTTATTCATTGAGCAACCACTTACTTTGTGTCTACTGTGCTGTAGGATGTGCGCCAGGTACTGGGAAGACAGAGACACCCAGAGGCCCTTTTTCCAAAGATGGTTGTAGCAAGAAGACAGCGTGCTTGTCTCCGAGGAGGTCAGGGAGGGACGGAGGGTTCGGATTCCACCATAAGCACCTCGAGGAATGGACGCCGCCTGTCTCCTTCACGCAGCACGTGGCACAGAATCCAGCCAGTGGGGGTGCCCGGGAAAGATGGGGGAGCGAAGGAGCAGAGGAACGGTTGCCTGGGGGCGTGGCCGAGGGAGTGCGAAGGAGGCCGCGGTTTGCCGGGGGCAGATGTGCGTGCCTGGCAAGGAGCACGGGGTGCGCACAGGTAGGGAGGTTGGAAAAAACATGATTCTATCTCAGTAATAATTTTAGATTTTCATTTAAAGTAGTCTTCCAAGTCCATATGTGAGACATAATTAATCATGCATACGCTGCTTTTCAGCGTATTTCTTATAATTATGTGTGCACCTAGCAACTTCCTAAAACATTATTGGTCTATATGTGTATATATTAGCCATTTGGAAATATCTACCTTTTTAGTATAAAACACTTTGTTGCCCAACTTCTTTCTTAAAAGTATATTCATAAGTAAGAATAACTCTGAAATTAGAACAGATATTATTGTCATGACAATGCGAAGATTAATTCCCCTGAGTAAACTTAGTGGGGGGAAAATTGCATATTTTGCTATAGAGTAAAATGAATCATGAATATAGAGTAAAATGAAATGAATCATTTTTTTCTATTAGTTGTACAGTTAAACCTTCATCAAGGTATATCAAGCCCTGCAAGTGATTTCAATGGAATAACAAAAGAAATGGAATAAAGTTCATTGAAAACCGGTTCATACCAGCCCTCCCACATGTACTATTAACTGCTAAGATCAAGTCACAAAACATTCTATTGAGGAGAAAGGGTTTAGTGAACCCTGGAAATGGGGTTTGATTTACGCCAGCAGATCTGCCTTCTCGCTGCTTGAGATTCTGCGGGAGGAAGCCGCCGCCTTTCACCAGCCCGTTTCCAAGGGAGCCCCTGATAGCCCAGCGCTGGAAACAATCGGGCCGTTAATGAGAAATGGTTCTCCGGACGGTGGGAAAGTACTGGCTGAAAGAAAAGGCTTCCAGACTTGGCCGTCAGTCTGTGAAAGGTGTTTACTGTCTACAGTTACGTTCCTGAAATTTCTACATACGTCAAACATTTGCAGGTCCTATTTCACAAACATTCTTGCTTGTAAATGTATTTTTTTAAGAACCTAGGGCAACAGAAAAGTTTTTGTGGTAATCATGTAGATACTCAAACTTGCAAATATACTCAAACAAGTTGCCTTCCCGAATCTCAGCTCTCCATTCCATCTTCCCATCTGTTTGGAATTCTAACGTTCTAGAATTCATATATTGGTATCACTGAATTATAAGTATATTCAATTAACTTGCACAAAAGATGTTTAAAATCCTACAATACAGTAGTGTACTTATATGTTCTTTAACTCTGTTGTTAAAATGTATTCTGAAATGGCCAATAAGTTGTATTTTACTTTTTTCAAGCTCTCCCTCAAGAGAAAGTAATTAATTTCAATATTTTAACCATCATTCTTTCATAATAATTTCAAGATTAAATTTTAGTATCTAATGAAGCACTAAAAGTTATAGTTAAAAAATTAACTACAAGTTAATTTTAGTGTATATCTAATTCTAGATATACAATAAATTCTCTAAATGTACCTATTGAAATCAGATTCCAAAACAATCATACCTGTATTTTCTCAGTAACCTCTAAGTAATGAAACCAAAGTAAGAAATTCAAGGACTTCAATGCGATCTTCGTCTGTAGCATGATTCAGAAACATGAATGAATGAGCGACAGGAACAAAAAAGTGACCGCCAGAAGCCCAGAGGACAGTATGTGGAAATATTTCTGGGAGCCGTTCAAGTCGGTAGGTCTGTGTAAAAATGTAGCAGCGGTTGTCACTCGAGAGCCTGTGGTGCATCACGGTGCCCACGGCTGCCACCAGCCATCTGTCCTGCCGTCTGTTTTCTGCCCCAGCCCTCGGCACCAGTCAGAGCTGCCAAGAGCCCTCTTGTCCTCGCCGCTCTCCTCATTTGACCCCCACTCCTTCCCCCTTGCTCCTCCGGCCTTTGAAACCCCTCCGCTCTGGCCAGCTGCTTTCATTTGCGGCTCGGCTTCGCACAGGGAAAAGCTCTGCCAGCGAGAGGAAGGGGAGGTGAGGACAAGGAGGGCTGCCAGCGCCCCGTGTGTCGCGGCTCCCTGGCAGCTCACGGCGGGGCCTCCCCCTCGCTGGCGGGGGACCGACAAGGCCTCGGCTGTGGGAGGCTGACGCCAGGTGATCAGAGGTGGCCGAGGACCTCCGTCCTCATCTCAGAGCGCACGGCACAGAACTGGGCCGAGGGGCAGTGGGCGGCGGCGTGAGCTGCGCTGGCCCACCCCCCCTCCTGCCGAGGCACCCCGCCCGCACTAGGTTTGGTCAGCCCTGTGCTGCTGTCCGTATTGCCTGGTGACAGGGAAAGCGCCTGTCCTGTCTGGTGCTGACATTTTGGAGGCGGGAACATGACCTTTCCTACTCTCCCTTGTCCCTGGCAATACGCTGACTGAGAAGGCAGAAGCCTCTCTCCCTGTCCCCGTGGCATGTGATGGGACAGCACGGGTCTCACACGGCTTCTTGGAAAGTGGTTCATGGGGAGAACGAGGGGCGCGTGTCTTCTAAGCCAACAGAACAGCGCGCAGAGCCTCGTGGCTGCTGCTGCAGGGCCCGCCTGCTCGATTCCTGAGGCTCAGTGAGGACGTCCTGGAGTGGCTGGGACACCGAGACGTCAGTCTTGTCCTCACTGACGAGGCATCAGAGGGTTGGCCGACGGGCCTCTCTGAATGCTGTGTCCAGCTCCGCCTCAGCCCATCTGACTTGTTTCTCCTCCTTGTCTTCCTCCTTCTCCCCCAGTGCCCGCGCAGCACCAAGGGCGGCTCCCAGGTCAGGCCGCGGTCTGCCGGGCGCTGTCGGCCTCGGCGTCAGCCCCGAAAGGGATGTCTGTCCTCACTCAGTGACCGCTGTACAGCTCATACCGACTCCTGCGGAGCTGAGCGGAGACATCACCAGCTGAAACGCTTCCCCCTTCGGGCCTTATCTGAGCGCCCCTCCCTCAGTGTTGTTACCAGAGCCGAACACGTAAAGGGCAGGAACCGTCCGAGGGCTGTAAGCAAGGGCCCGTGACGAGAAGGAGCAACCGCATTTGCTGAGTCAGGATCCAGTGAAGGGCTGGGTCACGTTCCCCCGTCTTGGAAAAAACTCAACAATAGTTACTGTCTCAATGTGAATTCAATTCAAAATACTCGAAGTGCCTAGCGTATACAGCGTCTGCTTGCAGCTGCGGACGCCAGGGTGGATGCGACACCCCACCGCGGAGCAGCCGACCGAGGCTTGTGGCGCCCCTTCTCCTCCGAGTTCGGCGGGCTTTAGATGGTTTCCCTGGGTTTCTGGTTCGCTGAGCGGACCGCTCGTGGATGCCCTGTTTTGCGGTCGGGTGCCAGGGCCCTGGGGACACCATGATGAATTAGACAAGGCGCCCTGTCCTCCAGCAGGTCGCAGTCTAGAGGAGAGGGGCGTGTGAAAGAGGAATTATAATAGTTTTTATATAACTGAGCCAACGATGTTCCCCTGGCACATTTAATTCCTGGCATTGGTAGAGCTGGCCCGTTAAAGGAAGACACAGTTGACGCGCCTCGCGCGCCCGCCGGCGAGGGAAAGCCTCCCGCAAGCGTCGCCCCGCCCCCTCCGCGTGGCTGCTCCCGCCTTTCCTGCTCAGCGCCCCGTGTCCGTGCGAGTGCAGGCTGCCCCTCCACCTCTGGCCTCTTTCAGCGTCTCACTCACCAGGGCCAGTGTATTTGCTAGGGACGTGAAATGCCTCGCGTGTTAGCATGCCCTTGTCCCTTACGTTCTCGCATGGTTCCTAAATGTCACGTGTGGCGATAAACACAAAAATGCATCAGAACTTGTCTGTCGGCGGAGAGAAAATGGAAGCCTTTGTATGCTACTTCCATGTTTCCGTTTCAGCAGGTTTGTGTGTGTGCTGAAAATGAGCACCGAATTGCACAGTGAAACCTTTCTGTTCAAACAAGGTGAGGCTTAGTGGGCTGCGCTCCGGGTGACTGGCTGATGCTGTCGCGAGGAGTCCGTTGGCTTTCGATGGGGGTTCCTACCCTCAGCACTGGTGACTGTCGGGGCAGGCAGTTCTCTGCCGTGGGAGCTGTCCTGGGCGTCGACGGATGCCCAGCGTCATCCCCGGTCTCTACCCGCGATGACAGCACCTCCGAGTCCTACCAGCCAAGATTGACCCCGGGCGTTGCCAAATGTCCGCGAGGGAGTCCCGTCACCCCAGCGGAGAACAGGTGCTCTCGGTCCCCGGGCCGTGGGTGTTAAGCCAAGGTGCACACGGACCACGGTGTGGCTCTTCTTCCAGCAGGTGTAGGTGTCCAGTCAACCATGCTCCCGAGGTCCCCGTCGCCCAGTTTGTACGAGGTGCTGGCGGCACCGGGACGCTGAGGTGGCCCCGCCCTGAAGTAGCTCCCCGCCCAGCAGTTTGCAAGGTCAGTGCTTTTCAGGTTTTGCCCATGTGCCGCGTGCTTCCTGGTAGCACCTTGAGGCAGTGCCTTGAGCCGTTTCGCTAGCTGTGGTCAACATCCCCAATCGTTACGTGGCACCGAGCACCTTCAAAGCAGCGGACACCGCTCTCATCTTCTGTAAACTTGTCATTTAATATTCTTTGATCCTTGTGCGTGGAATAAATTGAAACTTTTTGCTTTGTTTTACTACTGGAATATACTTAATGATTTTTTTCCTCCAAATATTTTATAAACCAACACTTGTGTTATGGATTTGGGGATAATAACAGCACCTGTCCTAATACACAGAGTTCTCATTGTTTGGACAGCTGTCTATACTCTGGACATTTGTACATGCACATTCAATTGTAAAAGAATAATTGTCTGATGGAAAAGACCTCATCATTGTGTGACCAAAGCTAAACTGAGTGTTCAGCTCACTCTCAAGTATATAAAAACCGTAAAGAGTAACAAAGAATCTCAAATCCTGTAACTAAGCATTGTGATTCATTGAAAGTCAGTATGGAGCAACATAGCATTTAATATTACATTTGATAGGTAAGATATTGGGACAATATAGTTAAAGATAGTTAAAATAGTTCAACAGTAATGAAATAATTACTCTCCCAGCACAGTACCCCCTGACATTTATCAAAGTGATTCAACTCTTAATTCATAAGCTCTATCAAGAATCTGAGTTTTGTGGGGTTTTTATGTGTTACTAGTAACAAGCTTCAAGGATATGTAGTTGTTTTTACTTTTAATATTTCTTTGGTCACTGAAGGCTTTTCTGTGAAGATTTTTATTTTGCAAATCTAGCATTGTTATGCATCCAGATACACATTTACTGAGTGCTTACCAAATGCACGTAGTCCGAGAACCTCATCCAGAGTCACAGAGAGTTCCGGAGCCTGATCTGCCCCGGCACTCGTCCGGACCGGTGTGCTTACCTATCCACGACACCGCAGGGCTCTGTGCAGCATTCTGTGGGCGCTGCAGGACACGTGTATTTCATGCCAAAGACTTGAGATTTGACCCTGCCTTACACCTGACCCAGAAATTGACTCCTTATGGACTAAAGACCTACACGTACACCCTGAAGGCATAGAACCCAGGAAAGAAGCGGCGGAAGCTTCCTGGCAGGGTCAGGCATCCCCCCAAAGCGGCAACAGAGGCAAAAGTAAACAAGTGCAACTGCATCAAACTAAAGAGTTTCTGCCCAGCAGGAAGCCGTCAGCAAAGTGGAAGGACAACCTACGGGTCTGGAGACAGTCTCTGCAAAATGTACCTCTGATGAGGGGTTCACATCCAAAATATCCAAGGAGCTCCAACAGCTGATGGCAAAAGTCAAATAAATAACCTGATTTTAAAATGGGCAAAGGGCCGGGAGAGACATTTTTCCAAAGAAGACGTCCAGGTGACTAACGGGCAAATGAAAAGGTGCTCGGCGTCACTCGTCATCAGGGAAATGCACATCAAAACCACAGAGACCCATCGTCTCATCGCCCCGCAGGTGCCATGGTGACTGTTACCAGAAGGACAAGGGACAAGCGCTGGCGAGGATGCGGAGAAAAGAGCCCTGTGCGCTGTTGGTAGGAGTGTGAATCGGTGCGGCCGCCACGGAGGGCAGCGTGGCGTTTCCTCAGAAAGTCAGGAACGGCACTTCCGTGTGAGCCAGTGACGCCGCTGCTGGGTTTACATCTGAGGACAGTGACGTCAGCCTCGCGGGGAGCTGCCCGCTCTCCCACGCTCGCTGCGGCACCGTTCGCAGGGGCCGGGCTGTGGGAGCCGCGCTCACGCGTCTGTTGACAGATGAGTGGCTATATTACATGATACCTAGTTCCTACGTAATGTTTACATGGAATATATGTGATGTGTAATTAGTATATATTTTACTATAACATGTAATTATAAATGTTACATATATGATGTACATGAATACTATTCACCCACTACAAATGAGGGAGATCCTGCCTTTTGTGGCAACATGGATATACCTGGGGGATATTATGCTGAATGAAATAAGCTAGACACAGAAAGGCGAATTCTGTATGATCACATTCATATGTGGAATATAAAATAGTCAAACTCATTGAACCAGAGAGTAAAATGGTGTTGCCCAGAGATGTTAGTCAAAGGGTATAAACGTTCAGTTGCAAGGTGAATAAGTTCTGGGGGTCAGTCGCACAGCATGGTGATTACAGTCAATGCCATCGAACTGTGTACTTGAAATTTGCTGAGAGACCAGCTCTTACATGTTCTCGCCATGTGTGCACACATAAACATGAGAGGCAATGGGTGTGTTCATCATCTTGATTAGAATTTCACAACCTACAGTGCATGGTCCTCACATTATATACCTCAAATAATCACATCATACAGCCCTGGCTGGTGTGGCTCAGTGGATGGAGCCCTGGCCTGCAGACCAAAGGGTCACTGGTTCGATTCCCACTCAGGGCACAGGCCCGGGTTGCAAGCTGGGTCCCCAGCTGGGGGCGCATGAGAGGCAACCACACACTGATGTTTTTCTTCTTCTCTTTCTCCCTCCTTTTCTCTAAAAATAAACAGGATCTTAAAAAAAAATCATGTCCTACAACCTAAACATACCCCCAGTTTTTATCTGTCAGTCATGATGCAGTAAAGCTGGGAAAATGTGTGCATGTTGTCTACGCTGGCCTGCCACTCGGACACGATGGTTTCGATAGTTCGGCCTTTGCAGTTCAAAACCCTGGGAGAGTTTTGATTCGTTTGAAATAGATTCCAATGATCTGTCCTAATTGATTATGGTGAAGAGAGTATAGGGACATTTCTCTGATTTCTAAACTCTTTGGAAAGATTTGCCTGTTGCCTCTGCCAGTCCTTTCCTCTTTCAATAAGCAGCAGAACAGAGTGCATGCACAGAGTATAGCGTCACTAAGTGACAATCATGTCCCTGTTTTCATATTTTAAAGTGTTCAAGCTTTCATTTTGTTATAACTTATATAAGCCACCTGGCTACATGAACTTTGAAAACAGAGGTATTTGAGAAGAAATAACATGTTTTTATAATGAAAACTATCTTGGTATATTTCCTTACTGATTTTACATGGTAATGCTCTTTGGTGGTTGTCCCTGATAAAATAAAATAGCATTTATCTTACATCACCGTGCTGGGCCCGTGCTGCAACTTGCTCATTTCTGGAGTCAATTTTTGTAGCAAGTGTGTGTGTGTGTGTGTGAGAGAGAGAGAGAGAGAGAGGGAGAAAGAGAGCGAGCGTGTGAGAGTGCACGTGCATGAAAAATCTAGACATACTCAAGCTTAAGAACTAGTTAGCAAGCCAGTTTACCTGAGAACCTCGGGAGAAGAAAAGGCGTTACTGAACGCAACAGTGCTCCGACCGGCACCTGCCTCTCCGGGGGGGGGGAACTGGAGCACGGAGGGGCTGGTTTGCTCTGCCGCTCAGGCTCTCATGCCTCTCTTTGAAAAAAGGTGGTTTCCCACGAAGCTTCACCTGCAGGGGCAGCGTTGCGTTGCCAGGCCCGGGGCATGTGACCCCTTCGGCAGTCGCTGAGGGCCGGGGCTGGCCTGTGGGTTTGGGACGGCCTTCCTCCACCACCTGGTGTCCCGCGCGGTCAGGCTTGGTGTCCAGTGTGCTCTGAGTGTCCGAGCATCTCTAAACGTCTTGAGGAGTGACTGGGTATGCAAGTTTTCTCGTGGGCAGGTACCTGACGTTAGACAAAGCGTGGAAAATGCAATTTGCTTTAAAGAACTCCTGAAACCAGGGTTAATGACGCCCAAGAGCAGGGGGCCGCAAACTGCACTCAGGGGCCCAGTCCCCGCCGCCTCCTGGGAATGTCTCAATGGGAGCCCAGCCCCACCCACTTGTCTAAGCATCGTCCACGGCTGCTTTGGTGCTACAGGGGCAGGTTGCATTCACGTTCCCTACTTCCATGCCAGAGCCCAAATTCCTGAAAGCGTGAATCTCTTCACAGACTTTAGCGATTCAGGAACCTACAGGAAACCTACGCTAGGGGGTGGTTCGAAACCTTAAAAATATCTCCAGGTCAAAAATTTCTTTTTTCTTCCCAGATTCTACTCAAAGCTCAGAGTCACCATCTCCCTTAAAGGGCATCTCTAGCCAGACCAAGCAATAAAGCTTTACAGGACCAGCCTCCGTCACAGCGATCCTAACATCGACGGCTCCCGGAGCAATGGCAAGTCGCTGGGAAGGTGTCTTCTTTGCGTTTTACATCTTACCCTTGCCACACCCAGGTGAGCTAGACACCTCTGTTACTGTTACTTCTGCAATTTGCAACATTGTTCTAGAATGAAATGCTGAGAACACAGGCACAGTCATTCTACCTTATGCCTGTAATGAAAATAGAGTGCCGGGGATGCAGCACGTTGTTGAATGTTTCCTTGATGGGAGCCTGGAGGGATTCGTGAGCCGTTCTCTGTCTGCCGCCTGTAGCCCCGAACACCGTGTGGGGAAGGGGTGCTCCCCTCTCTGTTTGCGGGATGCCCAACAGAGGTGTTTCACGGGACGTGGTTTCCCCTCTTTTCTTTTTCCCCCCCAGAACAGTTCAGACTCAGAATGGCGCTGCCATTTTTCATATGCCCATTCGGAAGGGCGTCTGTGAAGTGCTTGAGAAGGACCTCGCGTGGAGAGCATTCCCAACGCCCGCTGTGAGTGAGGTGGGAGGGAGGGCCCTCCGGGCCAGGCCCTGGGCACTGCGCTCCGTGGGGCCCCAGGCTGTGGCGGCGCAGGGGCCGGCGGAGGGGACAGCCCACGCGGGGGGCTGGGCCTCGCACCTCCTCACTCCTGCCCACTGCGCTTCTGGGCGTCCTTTGTAGTCCACCGGGCAGTGACTTTGAGAAGGAGCGATGGCCCTGGGCCAGTCTGGAACCAGTTAGCTCCCCCGCTGAGGTAGGAAAACACTGCAGTGAACCTTGAAGCACTGAACTCATGGGTCAGATAATGAAATTCCCTTCCTGTCTCATTAAAACCTCCTGACTGTGCGGTCCTGCCGCCGGAGCGTTAGAGTACGGTTTACTGCTCTGTCACTTCGCCAGCAGTGACCTGGGCACCTTCAGGACTTTGTTCTGTCATTTAAGCAGGAGAAAGAATAGACCCAAAGAGGAGTAAGTTGACGAAAGGGGTACATTTGACTAAAAAAAGGGCCTTCCATTGGATCCTGTTGAGTTGGTGACCGTTTTTGACCCTCTGCCGTCTAGTCATAGTGAGACAGGGTGCCTCAGACGCGGAAACCACACGAAGGGCCACTGGTGTCAGGGGGTGTCAGGCACCGGGGACGGCCACCTTCTCTCCCGCTGGCGTGGCCCCTGGTTTTTGAAAGACTCGGCCACACAGGTACTTGGAGCACGAATGTATTCAGCGACCACCGCGACCACGGCGGTCCGGCCCGTTGGAAGGTGCGTGACTTCTTCACCTTCTCCCCTCTCGGGACTGGCTGTCCCCACCCAGCGCTCTCTAGTTTTTTCTCAGATGTTATGATTTCATGTCACTGTGTCAAGCTTAGTGTATTGGAAATGTATGTGTCCTCTGTAATTTAGGTTTTAAACAGCATATGGTTTACCCTGTTATTAAAAAAAAAAAAAAAAAAAAATCAGCTGCCTTCCCTGAATGGGAGACCAGCCTCCTTCACATTCTCCTGTAGAAACCGTGGCGAAGGACGGGGGCAACCTAAGCAAACTCCGCGTGGAGGTCCTTGACACCGAGGACCCTGTCACGGGCCCGGGTTACAGCAGTGAAAGTGGGCTTTGTTCTCGCCGTCCCTGCTGGCGCCCCTCGTGCAGGCGGAGGGGAGCCACCCCGTGAGAGGCCTGTGAATGACCCCCATTCATTCTGTGCTTGGAACTGTCTCTTCAGCCACAGAGAGAAGCAATGCTTATAACCCAATTTCTCTGGTGCCAGTATCAGCAGAGGAAAAGCCCAGGGGTCATTATGAAAACTCTGGCGATTATATAATTCTGTGTTCATTGATCACACTTGTGTATTTAAATGACCACTTTTTAAAATGATTATAAAGTGGTTTGGCAATGCCGTAATATCACATTTCATGCGTTGAGCAACATTTTTTAAAATGGAGCACTGCTAAGCGACTTGTTTGTTATGGGTAGGAAAGTTCCCAAAACCCCACTGACGTGCTCTCTGAGGGTGAAGAGGGCAGCCTTTGTGTGTGTGATGCCTGTAACGCGAAACCTGATGAGAACTCGAAATTTTGATTTTGTGACTTGTTCCTCAGCGCCCACTGCTCCCCGTCGGAGTCGCTGGGAGGGGTGCGCGTCTGCAGGTAGCCGTGGCGGCGGGTGTGCGTCAGTGCCGCCTCCCAGCGCTGCCTGGAGCGGACTTGCCCAACCGTGGCTGTGATCGCGCGCGTCCCTCCTCGCTCGGGGCCCTTCGCTGACTTCCCAGGGCCTCATCAGAAAGCCCACGGCTCACGGGGCTTCCAGACCCTCCTTCTGGCGTCTGGCTCCACCTGCCTGCCTCTCAGCCTCGCCTCCCACCACCCTGCACTCACGGACCTTCCTTCAGTGGCCCTGGCTCTTCCTGCCCCTGCAGCGTAGCTTCTGCCGGGAACCTTCTTCCTCCCCAACTTGTTCCCCGCTGTAATCTGACCAGCCCCATCTTACTCCCGAAGTCTCAGCCTTAGGTCACTTTTCCAGGAAGACTTTTAGTTGTATTAATTGAGTGACTGGCGCCTCAATGGTCTTTGAGTTTTAGTTAATGTTATAGTTAGCACCGCTCACCACGCACATGGCAACATGAAGCCAAGCGGTGGCAGCTGGTACTTTCCAATGATAACTTATCAGGGCCCCCAAGAATGCAGCCAGAGCCAGTGACTCTGTCGTGCTTGGGAGAGAGTGAAGAGGAATCGAAAGGGTTCCTAGCCGCGGTTCCTGGCCCATTGATTAGATGGGCATGTGCAGCGTTCTCCCAAGACTCAGCCCATCCTTCAGACTTTGGGAACACAGAGCTGACATCGCCTTCCTGTTCAGTACCATGAAAGGGCAGTTGAGAAAGTCCTTCCCAGTCTGGTTTCAGATTGTCTTAGCAACTAACCCCCGTTTGTGATGACAGGGACAGACCTAGAGGGTATTGTGCCAGGCGAAATGAGTCAGACAAGGAAAGACACATACCGTATGGTTTTGCTTATATGTGGAATCTGCAAACAAGACATACGTCTTCACCCATTCTAAGTTTCTGAACTAAAATAATTGTAGACATTGAATGATGAATGGCAGAGACTCGTTACCCCCATGTCCCGCATACTCCCGTGGTGGCAGGGTCTCCGATGGGCAGCCACCTTGGGACATGTTCTTCCCAGCTTGTAGGCAGGCCTGGCCCTCAGCACGCATGCGGGAGCGCCTCCGTTGGGAGCAAGCACGGTGCGCCTCCCCCTTGGCCTCTGACTTTCCCGCCCTGCTCTTCAGGAAGGCGATGCTGCCGTCCTGGGCTGTGGGGGAGCCCGCAGGACGGACGTCCAGATCAGGGGACCCCGGTTCCTGGCAGCCTGGGTCACTGCACCAGCCCTGAACCGCGTGCCAGACATTTCTGTGAGTTAAGACTGACCTCTGTCTTTACTAAGCTATGGTTTCTCTCATTTGCTGCTGAACCTGATCTTACCTAATACAGACATTGAATCTGAAATTTCTGAGACAGTTGCTGTAAGTGTGTTACCTGCCACAAGTAACTAGCCCTGACCAATAGCGTTTTCCCAAAGAAGCCATTCTGCCTGTCAGTGGAAGACAGGAAGGGCCAGCGCAGTTCCCGCTGAGATCCCGGGTGCAGCGCCCACCCCGAGGCCGTGTGTGTGTGCGTGCTGGGCGGCAGTGGGGCGGGAGACAGCCGCGCACAGCCGAGCCCGTTCCCCGATGCTAGCCTCCTCCAGCCCCCGCAGCCACGCTCCCAGGCGGTTCATACACGAGGCCCTCAAAGCGTCATCGCGCCAGGCGCCAATAGACAGGAGCCTGGTTTCCTGGGCTCTGCTTCTCTGCGCCTGTCATCCCGTTGCCCAGCAGTCTTTGGAAGCCTCATCATAAAGCGCCATGTGCCATGTCGTATCCATCAGGGGCGATGAATAATTTTCCCTTCTCCCTGGTGGACCACAGGACGCCCTTTCACACCCGCCTGTGCGTAACGGAGAGGAGAGCGCGAGCACCGGCACCGGGGGCCTCACTGTCCGTTAAGCAGGGCGGCGCTCACCTCCTGCCCGGGGAGGGGGGCTGCCGGAAGGACGCGTGGGCAGGGGGTGCGCCGGCCCGAGCCCCTCGGGCTCCCGGAAGCTGCGGCGGGAAGGGTCGCCTATGCCCTTGGCCTAGCGGGTGGGCAGTGACGCACCGTTGCCCGTCCTCAAAGAGTCAAGCTGTCCATTCATTGCCTGAAACACACAAGCTGGACTGACAAATCCACATGCAGAAAAAACCCAGTGGCTGATTTGAGTCCTAGCCAAGTGAAGTTGAAATTTTTGGTGTGCGCTTTGCATTTAGGATCAAGGCCCAGTGCGCTCCATCCCCACCATCGTTCGGGTTCCTGAGGAACCCAAACAGGGGCAGCTTTAGTAGCAGCTTTGCCTCTGCGTCCTGTGTGATTGTTGAGGCGGCCCCCCTCCTGCTCCCGCTGCAGCCGCAGGTCACCAGGAGGGTGAGTTATTGTGAAGATGCACCCCCTGGGCCTTTTCTCCAGCCCACTTGGGAAAGAAGCCGTCCTGGGGAGGTCTCTTTTTAATTTGTCTGCTCAGTGTGTGTTTTGCTTCCTTGTGCTTGTGTGGAATGGGGACTGCATGTTGATGACTGAAAGTTTGGATCTCCTCCAGGCATTTATTTTGAGGCAAGTTCTGGGTCTTCTGGCGCTAATATCTGCAGGCCACCCTGTCGTGCAGTCTCTTTCCCTCGAGGTGACATGTGCCCACTCCTCCCCCACCTCCCAAGATAGTGGGGAGGGTGGGGGTCCTTTTAAGGCTCTGTAAATTTAAGTATTTATTGAAGATTTCTGAGTAGACACACGGCCCAGGGGGCTTCTTAAATAGAATAAAAATCGCTGTCCTACTATTGTTTACAGGAAATATTTTTAAACCTCTTCCTTGCAGTTCCATTAAAGTCTCTAATTTGAACTTTCCTTAATAGTCCGTTCTTTTGCAACTCTCTTTTTCCCTTCGGCAGCATGAAGTATTTTACATAAGTGGCTTTTCCTGATACAAACATTGACACTTTCAGGAGCTGTGGTCCCCAGGTCTCTCTCCACACCCCAGTATTCATCTGAGGGTCCACGGTCCCAGTGTTCGGCTTCCATACTTCATGCCCTCGTACCTAGTGTCATGAAGCAGCGATGTGAAAGTCAGAAGTCCTGACTGTTGCCTGATAACCTTGGGCCAATCGGTGACCTCTGCACTTCTCATCAGTAAAATTGTACGTGGTAACTAGTGATCAGTCGATCTATACGTTTGTTTGGGCTTGTCTAAGGCCAGAGGAACAGTAACTAATTACTAGTAGTTATTGCATTCGAGAATTGCAAAGGAAGGACTTCTCGTCATTCGGTGGACTGGGATTAAGATAAAGGAAGAACAGTGCCTGCAAACGTTACCACGGGAGTAGTTTAAAGGGACTAGCACTCTTCCTGCTGAGTAGTGTATCTTTTCGAAATCTTCTTCCCTGATTATCGTGCTATTTTTTCAGCAGTCCTAAGAAGGAGATTACATGATATCACAATTATACTTATTCTGTGTATTAAAAACAAAAGTAAAGCGCCCTCTTGTATGGCTCCTCGATTCGTTCGCTGCCTCGCACACCCCGTCTGGCGTCCGTGTCGGGCATACACATTCCGGCAGTTATTTCACATGCCGACGGTTCCTCCCTTCTTCGTACGGCTATGTGCCACCTAGCTACCCTGTGGCGCCCATTCTCATCTGCCCTTGCATAAAAAACTAGGTTTCAGAAAAGGCCTGAAGCCTCTCCGACCTCGCCGCCCAGAGCGCCCTCGCAGTCCCACCGGCGGAGGCGGGCCGCCCCTCCTCCGCGCTCTCTGCGCGCCCACGGTCCGTGCGCCCACGCAGCGCTGTTCCCCGGGAAACCGGGTCACGCCATGCGCAGGGCCTTTTATGGTCGGTTATGGCTGCTGCTTAATGTGGATTCATCCTCTTTCTTTCCTTTTCATTTTTTCTGCGAAAATTCAGAAGCATATAAAAACACATACCATTATGCATGTGAAGTCATATGTGCCTAGGGAACTTCCGTACAGTCAGTGCTCGGGTTGGGGCAACGAACATGGCCGGGCCCCTGGAAACCCGTCGTCCGCTCCCCAGCAGCATCTGCACTGTTCCTGGATGTGTGCTGTTGCTGGCAATGCTCCAGTGGCCGTCCCCCGGGTTATTTTTACGATCTCGTGTGACTGTGTCTACAGGATGGATCGCGAGGAGCTGGCTGACTAGCTAATGGGATCTGTACTTCGTAGATTTTTACTCTCCAAAGGTTTGTACAAATTTATGCTTCAACCAACAATTTAATAAAGAGCTCATTTCTTCATACCCCACACCTATCCAACAGTTGTTGATATCAACCTTTTTGATTTTTCTAATCTGATTAGAATAAACATCACATTTAACGTAGATGTTTTAGTTGGTCAAGTTCAGTGTTCTTTCATATGTTTATTACATATTTGTACTTCTTTGGTGAATTGCTTATTTATACCCAAAACTCAATATCCTATTGATTTATGTTTCCTTACTAACTTGCAGTAATTATTTTTTAAAAAGACATATAAATCCTATTTCTGTTACATGAATCATGAGGATTTTCTTTAGGGTATGATTCTCAGGCTTTTTATGTATCATTAAGTGCATGAGACCTAGATGCCTTGAGGTTCAAGAATGAATATTTAACAAACCATTTTTCACACTTCCGTTTTCTCACAGTATTTTAACCCCTCACGGCAAAGGCTATTTAAAGGCCATGGATTAGTGCATCTGAAACTGCTTTTGTCGTGTTGGTTTCCATTCCTCGAGGTGCACCTGCACCTCGAGTCATTTGCACTTTCTTCCCTTTCTCATGGACGGAGGGGCTTGAGCGCTGAGAGCCTGTGGTCCTTGGAGACCAGTGGGGGGTGGGGGGTGTCGTTCTCGAAAGAGGCAGTTCACTGCTTTTACCAGATAAATTGCTCCAGAGAAGCTACGTATTCCTCAGCAAAGAGGCATGCACAGGAGTTTAGAGTTAAGAGGCAAGACTTTAGATCATCTTTCTTAAAGGTTCTTTTATATACACCTCTAACAGACTGTTGGTATTTTATGCTTCTAAAATTTTTTGTTAAGAAAGAAACTTTGGCTATGACAGAAAGGTGAGCAAAGCTGACAATTTATTCAAAAATAACTTGAACATCCTCTATATTGCTAATGTAAATGAATAATTGCCACTGTTAGAGAGGGAACTAGGCTTGACTGTATTCTTATGCCCCACCCCACACCCCCAAAATAGAAAAGGACACACACATTTTAAAAAGTGTTGAATTAGACCATGGACAATTTTTTTTTCTTTTAAATTTATGGGCTATGTATCTTTTAAGAATCAAGGAACATATCTTATTGGTAACCTGTAGGTAGAACAGATATTCTGTCATTTGAATTTTTAAATTTAAAATTTTCTAATTTGATTAAAATTTTATCTATAACTTGACTTGGGGTGGTGAACACAATACAGTAAACAGATGATGTGTCATAGAACTGTACACATGAAACCTATAGAATTTTATTAACCAATGTCACCCCACTAAATTGAATAAAAAGTAAAATAAATTTTTATCTATAGAAAAGAAAGACTTAACATTTTGAGAAATGGGAAAATCTGTTCTATAAATTCTTAAAACTATAATATGCTTTATGGTGATTTCTTTTTAAATGCTCTAATATATTAAATGTGTTTTTAATTTGTTCAAAATGCAAGAAAAGAAATGTATTCTCTAGTTTTCCTTCCTCTGCTAACTGTGTTCTGTTTGTTGTTTGGTTCATATGCATGAAATAACTAAACGTTGGCTGGAGTTTTTAGCTGGGCTCAGCTTTTACTAAGCCAAAAGATTTTGAAAGAAGATGGGCATTCTTTAGCTTCCAAAATGTTGACTCTGGATTCAGCAGCTACCAAGTAATAAAAGACTACCCGCTGACTGAAAGGTCAAAACCATAGAATGATGCGAACATTGTGATTATGTGAAGAAAAAAAAACTTTGCATCATCTAGTGCCCAGATTGGACTGGACCGTTTTCTGTGACCTACTTTCCTTAGACGGTTTGTTCTCTATGGATAGAGTGTGTACCAGCGCTAGGCTCTGGAGACTATTGATTATTATTCAAAGTTGGAAGATTTTAAAGAAGTCACGTATTAATGATGCTTACCTTCCTGGCAATGCTATCAATGTGGTTAATTGGTCGACAACTATGTGATGTTAACATTATAATGTACAGAAACTAAGACAAGCAGTATTACCGGGAGCCTTCATGTAGGCAAATATTATAAACTTCACTGATACTTATACTGGTTATATAGGTCATGTTATTTTCTTTATACATATATAACTTATTTTAAAAATAACTTTATACTATATAATTCACATGCTTCAAACTCATCCTTTTAACATGTACAATTCAGTGGGTTTTTTTTATTATATTCACAGAGTTGAACAGCCATAGTGGTATTTAATTTCAGAACATTTTTGTCAACCCAAAAAAGAAACTCATACCACTAGCAATCACTCCCCAAAGCTGGTCCCTTTGGGTAAGTTTAGATGGAATGGGCAAATTTCTAGGAAAATATAACTTATTAAAAGTAAGGAAAGGAAAAAAATTAGAAAACTGAATAGTTTTATAACTATTCTAGAAGATGACTCCATGTTCAAAACCTGCCACGAAGAAAAGCCCAGGTCCAGCCGAGGCGGCGGCGAGCCGCCAGGGAGCTAAGGGCGAGGCGGGTGGGTTCTGACACGGGCCGTCCCAGGGAAGCCAAAGGGAGGCGTGTGTCTCGCGAGGTTGGCGTAGCCTTGCCACCGCAATGCAAGGGTGTTGTGAGAAAGGAAATTGACTAGAAAGAACGGACAACTGCCGGGGGAAACAGGATGATCTCAGTAGAGGCAGAAAAAGCATGTGATAAAATTGAACATTCTTTTATCGTAAAAAGGTAAACCTTAGCTAACTAGGAATAGAAAGGAAGAGCAGGAATCTGATGAGTCTCTACAAAGAAGCAAGCGACCATCAGCAACCGCACTGGAAGGGGACACGCTCCAAGCCTCATCTCCGAGAGGCAGGCCATCACCCCTTCTGTCCAGCCGGGTTCGGAGTGCAGTAAAGCAGGGGCGGGGAAAAAACACACACACACACACACACACACACACAGATTGGAGAGGGATGAATGAAATTGCCATTGCTTGTAAAAAATGACTATGTTGAGTAAAATGTCAAAAGCATTTACATTACTGGAAATAACAAGGCTGGGGATAGGAGATCAGTCACCAGGCAGCCAACGGCCAATCTGAAAGCTCTACTGAGGCGTCTGGGAGCCTCCCCCGGGTGTCCCCGCTGGTCAGGGGCAGCACCGCCTCCCGGTCCGCAGGCTGGCCATGAAGGTGGAACTGCTGGGGCCACCGGAAGGAGGCGCGCCCTGTCGGCGCGGGCAGCCCTGCAGGGGGACAGGATTTTGTGAGGTCTCTGTGTGCCGGATTTCAGCTCCCATGCGCTCAGATCCGCTGGGCGCTCATGGGGGCGGCGGCGGGGGATGGGGGCGTATCCCCCACAACTGTGCTCTGGCACCCCTAGCCCCAGGCCCCCTGCTCTCTCGAGCCCCCCTTGTTACACTTCCCTAGAGTACAAGCTGCCTTCTGTGCCCCTTTCCAGCCTAGGACTTGCCTCAAAGACCTTGCAGTGGTTTGCAGCCATTCGACCTCAGGGTCCTGCTGCTCCAGGTAGGCACCTGCCTAAGCCCCAGACCCCTGGGCCATCTCAGTGTTGGCCTTCCTGGTCCACGTTGTTTTGGGCGGCAGGCCTGAAGACAGAGAGGGGTATTTTTGGGCAATGCCAAAATGAGTATCAGCCTGATTTCACAAAAGCCAAGCCAAGCCAAGCAAAGTCATGGGAGACAGCCCAGAGCGCCGCCCTGACAATTCTACCTGGAAACACTTCCTGGTTCCCAGCACGGTTTGCAGCCTGTGTATGCGAACCACCGGTGTGCACACAGGCGTGCGCTCTTCCGCTCACTGACTCCTCTGGGTACTTACTCCCACAATCACCGTGCGAGGCTCTGGGCTGAAAAGATTTAGAGCAAAGATGCTCTCCCTGGTCCTCAGATCACCCATAATCTGGGAAGAGAGAATCCCACGAGTGATCATCATACAACAGTGACATAAATGTGTCCGTAGAAATCTGCGCTGGCCCAGGAGTGACAGCAGGGAGGGGCGCAGTCTTCAAGGGGACATCTAGCGCCTGACAAGGCCCCGCGAGTTCGCTCCCGTGCGGGGCTTCCCGTAAGCCGTCCGCTCTGTAGCGCTGCCACGCTTATTTCTCCGTATAATTATACACTCCAAACTCCAGCCATGTGTCAGGCCATGTCAGGAAGTTTACCGTTGTCATTGTAGGGGGACATTTTCCTGGTGTTAAAGGCACACCCAGTGAGCTATGGCAACAATTCGTACTCTGAGAAGTGCTGTAATTCAAGGCTGTGAAGTAGGATTGGTATATGTTAGGGAGGAAATTTAATAGAATAACTTTGTGGCAAATATAGTCAACCTCCCAGCACTGTGTATAATCCCAAATGGTAAGTAATCTGAACTTAGCTTCACGGGTGATCTTAAAATCACGTCTAGTGAGATTTAGAATGAATTCTTTGCTTCCCTGCTCTGCCACCTCCCCTAGCCTGTATACCCTCCAAGTTTTCCTTTCTTTTTTTTTTTTTTAAGGCTGTTGACATTTAAAATTTAAAGCTAACATGCATTTCCTAACCACATGTCAGTGTTCAAAACTCTCTGATGGATGATAAGGAAGGAAACTCCTTTAGTCAAGGACTGAAATTTGTCTTGCAGAGCCCCCAAACAAATCGCCCCGCGCGTGTTTTCAGCGTGCTCGTGTGTGTGCAGTTGAGATGTGAGCAACGTGCAGACAGTCTCCCTCCCGTACAAGGAGGCCCGAGGTGCCTGCAGTCGCGCTGTTTACAGGGTATTTTAGAACCCCTTTGGGTGGAGTCAGTCACTCACTGCCAGCGGATTTGGTTGTGGTTTACTCTCGCGTGGCCACTGAGCGATTATAAGATGCCATCCAGCACGAGGAGACAGTGCCTCATCACAGACAGCCTGCCCAGCCACTTTTTCCGGTTCCTGTTTTTGTCTGAAAAATGTCCAGGTTGGGATGAGAAATTAGTCGTAAAAGCCCCCCACCGTGATTGTTTGTTATCAGATGCAAACAAAAGCACACTCGGTTTTGAAATCCAATGTGAGACTGCAGACAGCACGGGTTCCCCTGGCACGGAGACGTGAACGCACCTGAGGAGGCAGCATGGGCCCTGCCTCTCCCTTCTGGGGTCATAGTCTTTATCGGAACACGTGCTGGCCCTGTGGCCTTGGGTCACAGGCCCGCCCCAGCGTCCCGCACCGGAGACTGTGCCCTGCCACCCTCGCGGCCTCATCCCCACCTCCTGCTTCCCCAGAGGCAGCCTGGCCTGGCCCCCCAGAAACGGCTCAGTCCAGGCCTGCCGGTCCCCCACCGCCTTCGCCGCTTTCGGGTCAGCAGCCCACGCACCCAGAGGAAGTCCTGGACCAGGCCATCTGAGCTCAGGGTGGCGCCTGACTGTCAGCCCCTGGTCCCTGTCAGTCCCTGTCCTGCTCCTAACTCCACCCTTCAGTTTGTGCTCCGCGCGCTTCCCACCTCCCTGCCTGTGCCGCTCTTCCCTCCTCCCTCTCTACTCTCCCTTGACAATCTTATTGTTTTCAATAACCCTAAAAAAACCTTAGAAAACAAAAGCAATGAATGCCCTTCGTAATTATACAAAAAACACAGTAGGCTATCCTGGAAAAGCTTAGCTGTCTTCCCTGCTCCATACAGGGTTCTGCGTGTGTGTGTTTTTTTTGCTTGTATGGACGTGCATGGATGGAGTACAGTCAGGCAGAGATGCGTTTAGATATGTAAATATATTTTGTTACAAAGTTGGATCATATTACATACTGTTCTGCGATTTGTATTTTCCTTTAGAACAGCACATGAATGCCTTTCCTAATGGCCTGTTAGGAGACGTCGTCATGGTGATGGACATGGAGCCTCCTGTCCCTGCACGAGGCTGCACGGCATTTCGTAGTGTCCTTCCGGACTCCTCGGGGGCAGGCCTCCGTGGCTGTCCCGCCAGCTAGTTGAACTCAACACGCAAATGCCCCCAGTTGTAATTTTTATTCTAAACGGTGGCATATCTCTAAACTGGATTCCGCATCTGGGTTAATGTTGTCGGTGTCCTTCTACGTGTGTAACCTGAACACTAGCGTTTCCCCTAAGTTGCACATGTTTCGCTGTCTCTCAGAAGGCCCCGGAGACCCCGGGCGAGTCTCAGATGCATCAAGCCCTGCCTGCCCCAAACCGAACTTCCATTTGGTGCCACAACGCTCAGCCTGCTCATCCAATAAGAGGGAGTAGGCGGCCTCACAGCCATGTCGCTGTTTGTCCAATTGTATTGCCTGACTGTCTCTTACTTTTAGTCTATTCTTTCTCTGTTGTCACAGGCTTAGCAGGACTTAAGTCTCTCTCATCCTACCTGTTGCAACAGCCTCTTCACCGTCCCATTCTCCCCTCGCGGCCCCTGTGCCGTCCGGGACCCGCCCATTTGCCCGGCTTTCCTCCGCCTGCTTCCCTTTGTCCTTCCCTGAGGGCAGGGTGCTGTGAGGCTTAGGAACTTCACTGACTCCCACCCAGTCCCAGAATCGAGTTCCTGCCCTTGGCTTGTAATGCAAAGACTTCTTACTCCTCACCCAGCTCTCCAACCTCACTTCCCATCGGTCCTGGTTCCCCCCTGCCATTTATGCTTTTGTGATAAATAACCAAACACTTTCTCTCTCTCTCTCCCTCCCTCCCTCCAGGTGTTCATTCCTCTGTGTAAGGTGCTCTCCTGCACCTCCTTGCCTTGCAGATGCCCATTTATCCTTCAAAGTCCGCTTCTTTGCTCGGCCTGCTTCTGCTCAATGGAGTCTTTCCTCACTCTCCCCAGACAAAATGCATTCCTTTTCTCTCTCTCTCTCTCTGAACTTTGTGTGCACGTTATTGCATATATATGCATACAACACTATCGCATGTTATTTTATTGATCTACATTATTATTTATGTACTTAATTGTCACTGCTATTTCTTTGATAGTAAGGACCAGGTATCAATTCACATTTGTGTATTTATCATCTACCACACTTCTGGCGCATAGTAAGAGCTCAGAAAATTTTCACTGGGGTAAATTGAGTAACGATCTTATTCCGTCTCTCTTAGAATCGACCTCCAACCAGTTAACGTCTCTCTCCAAACCATCTCTGTTGTAGCGTCTCTCATTCCTGCCCATTCCCACCATTAGCAGGTGGAGTGCTTGTGCCCAGGGGGACAGACAGACTGACCGAGCCCGTAATCTTCTCTCACTCTGAGGTCCTCTCTGCAGCCCTCTCTACGTGCCCGCGTGGCTCTGATCCTATTCACCTGGAGCTGCTGCGGAGTGAAGAGTCACCCTGGGCACCCCAGGGGAGAGCGTGCCCTTCTTCCCCGGCCCCGCCCTCCTCTCCTGGGGCCTCCCGGCCCTGCCCACCCCCTCCTATACTGTCCTGCCCTCCTCTCCCCGGCCCCGCGTACCCCCTCCTATACTGTCCCGCCCTCCTCTCCTGGGGCCTCCTGGCCCTGCCCGCTGATCAGACTTCAATGCAGACCACGTGTTTCCCGAAGGCTCCCAGGATCCTCCTGGGAATATCCCATGCCACGTCTTTTGTTGTCATATTAATGTGCATTCTTTGTGTCGCAGTTATGTGCGTTACAGTAGGACAGCACCAAGATTTGGGAAGTGTTTTTTTTGGCCTCACGAAATCAATACTAACCGAAAGGCAGCTGTCAGTGCTATTGCTGTCTAGGAGCTTTACAGAATCAAATACTTTTATGCTAAAATTCATATTTTATGAAGAACATGATTGTTAATCATATTTTATATGAAATATTCTTTTATGTAACAAATATGATTGTTTTATAAAATAATTTCGTACCAAGTTTAACTCTTTAGGAAGAGTGTTATTGCCTAGGCCCACAGTGAAGTTACGTAGCACCGAACCGTCGTTAATGAAGAACAGTGATTGCAGGGTGGTGATTGCACATGAAAAACAGCATTAACAAGGACGTGTACGTGTCACACTTGCCAAAGCGAATTAATATTGCTTGCCCTTTAGGTTAAAAGATCAAAGATTTTTTAATCATATCTGTGCACATTTTGTGTGTACTCTGCTGAATTCTGTAACGAGCGATAACAGGCCCGTTGTTTCTGTGACTGTTCAGAAGCTCGGCAGTGAGGAAGCCGGGATTCGCTCTTCCGGACGCGGGGTCAGATAACTCTCTTTCCCCACTGAGAGCCCTTTTCTCATACGAAAGTGATTTTACATTGCTTTTAGATCTTTGTGCGATATACATTGGTCTGGAGGACAGATTGCTTACTAGAAAAAGTTGCTGTGAGGTTCCAGTTGCAAACAGGAAGCACTCTGGCAGAACTGCATGATAGAGAACAGTTTTCTGCTCTTGTTGCAGTTAAAATGAAATACTATCCGGATATACTAAATTCCTTATAATTAGAAATCAAGTTTCCTTTCGAGATCTGTGTATTGCTGAAATCTCCTTCTATTCCTATTTCACCGAGAGGCAACTTGGCCCTCGTGGGGAAAAGAATCTGGGTTTCAGAGCTGGGTCGTCCTCAGCTTTGACTCCGGCTCTGCCACTTACGCACACTGTGACTTCGGGCTGCGTGCTCCCTTAGCTCAGCCTCCTCAGCGATGCCGCCGTACAGGCTTGTCGCGAGGGTCCAATTAGATAGAATACGTGAAGCGTCTAGCACAGCACTTGGGACATGAAAAGTCGTCACTAAGCGGCAGCGCCTGGTACCATCATCATCGTCATCGCTGGACTGTGTTCCTTAGACTTCGCCTTTTCTGGGGAATGGAGACACCAGGTTTATCGTCTCGGTTTGTAGGTCTGCCTTTCAGTGCTTTGTGATGTATCACTCCGTCTAGCGCCTGTCTGTAGCAGGTTGTCGTTCCCAAGGCGATTTTAGGTATCTTTTAAGTTGTAAATAGAGTTAAAATATGGTTTTATCAAAAGGGTATATAGTGGTAACTGAGGATTTCAACCAGTGATCCCAAATAAATGTGATAGATCATTTTTTTGCATGGTTAACCATGCAGATTGTAAGCTGAAGATTAAGATTACTTTTTATATTTTCTACTGGCTTGCTTTGATGATTCGCCTCAAGTCAGATGATTTGCTCAACTTCATAGCCCTATCAGCATTTAATAGAACATGCAGATTGTAAACTGAAGATTAAGATTACTTTTCATATTTTCCACTAGCTTGCTTTGATGATTTGCCTGAAGTCAGATGATTTGCTTAGCTTCATAGCTCTATCAGTGTATTATAGGACTAGTAGCGTTGCTGAGGAAAAAACCCAGGAACTCAGGAAGTAAGAGGTCATCGAAGAAGGTTCAGAAAAGAGAAAGGCAGGTTGTATAAGCTACTGTACCTCGGTGTTTCTGCAAGGGAAGTCAGAGAAGGTGGAGGTCTGGTTTCCAGATCTACAGGGAGTAGTTGTGTGGTTTAAGGGCAGCTCTTTTCTCAGCCAGAAGGCGAGAGTACGTGTACCTGCCCCTCTACTTCAGAGGTTGTTAACAGAAAGAATAAGATAATGTGTGGAAACCTTGTAACCTGGTTGCTGTAGAATGTTAGGAAAGCTCACCTTGTTAAATCTCCTTTTCAGTACGAGGGGCCCTTACACAGTGTTCCTGGTAGGTAGGTAGATGTGTGGGCTCAGCTGTATTACAGAGACCAAAGCTTACAAAGAAAGGACGCTAGTAAAGGGCAGTTATTAAATAGTGTACTTTCACATACACTCTAAGGTTAAAGACTAAAATGTGGGAAACCATCTTGACCAGTTGTTACTTCTTTATCACGAAATATTCTAAGGGCGATGAGATTTTCTAATTTTTCCTTCTCACTGAAGATTTTCAAAGACCATCAGTTATTAGCAACTATATCCCAGAACACAGGGGTTTCTTAAAATTATGAACCTTTTTGATAGCATTTACTAAAACTTGTGAGTTCTTATGAAAGAAGGAGTGACTATTGCTTCCCTAAAAAGCTTGAGAGAAATCCTTGGAAGTTCCTTTTATGTCTTTTTCTTCTCATGAAGTACATCCTGTCTGAAGCAGAATTACTCACAAATGAAAAAGAGCTTCAGGGTAACTGAGTTGAAAGTATTTTACATTTTTTTTAAAAGCAGTCCCGCGCGTCTCAGGTGAGAGGTCAGAGTGCAATAATAGAACACCCCGCGCGGTGCTGTGGTGAGCCGCAGCCATTTCTTCAAGAGCGGTTGAACAGAACGCTGTGGGTCGTGCCGTGGCCAGTGTGCTACGCTTGGCTTTCCCACAGATCAAAGCTGAGAACGGGAGAGCACGGCGAGTTCTCCCGACAGAGGAACTCGGCCCGTGGGCCTGGGCGGTTGTGTGAGAACAGGAATACACATACGGCCACTTGGAAGAAATGGTGAGTGTGTGTATGATCCTTCGTGAGAAGGAGCAGGGAACTCCCAGTGAATGAGGTCTGGTCCCTTTGGTGCCCTCCCCCTAAAAGTGGGGCGACCCAGGCGCCGGCACTACCAAGGAGGTCCCGAGTGGCTTTTCCGAGACGGGGGCAGCCCCTGCTCCGTCGCTGTCGTCCCGGCCCCCGCTCCTCACGGACTCATTAGGGTCAGCGGAGTTCTGCGGAAGGAAAAGGGACAGGCCAGCATGGCGCCCCCCTTGTCGTCCACCCTGGAAACCTGGAATCGCTGGGTCAAAAGGCAGTTCTGTTTTCCGCTTTTTGAGGAAACCCCACACTGCCTTCCGCAGCGGCTGCACGGAGGGCCGTGCGCTCCCGCCCCGGGGCGCGAGGCCCCCTGCCCGCACCCTGGCCAGCACTTGTTTGTCGGTTTGATGGTGGCCGTTCTGACAGGTGGGAAGTGAACACATTTGAAGTTCTAAGACACATACTGGCCGACTAGGACATAAACCGCTGCAAGTGAAGCCGTTGCATCTCCCTGAACGGCGCAGAGAGGCGGGGCAGGTGCCCAGAGGTCCCCCCGGAGAGCCCGCAGCTGGGAAACAGCCCCTCAGGAGGCCTGATCCCCCTGCACCGCCCGGCACGGGCGGCTCGCGGTCCCTGAGCCGTGGGTGCTGCCAGACCCGAGGGGGCAGCAGAGGCGCGCTGACCACCCAGCGCCCGTGCAGTTACAGCCACGGCCCCACAGCTGCGAGTCTGCGTCCGCCGCCCCTGCGTTGTCTCCCAGCCTGTGTCTCTCACCACGCGGTGTTGTCTCCGCCGGGGCATCCCCAGGCACGCAGACTGTCCCGTGTGGAACGGAGTTGTCGCCTCTCCCACCAGACACGCTGCTTTCGCAGGGTTCTCTCGCCCGGTTCGCCGCACCACCAGCCAGTCAGGCGCCCAAGGGAGAGGCCTGGCCGCCCCTTTGCTCCTTCCCCCACCATGTGCGGGGGTCAGCCCTCCCCGCTGACACTGCTTTCCTTGTTCCTTAGTGGCCCCACCCGCGCGCGTCCCCATCCTCACTGCCTCTGCCTCGGGAGGCCACACTTGCTTCTGAACAATGACGTCCCTGCCTCGGGTCCCCCCCCACCACCCCGCATGCCCCATGCGGCAGCCAGGCGATCTTCCCAAAGCCCTTCCTAATGGTGTGACTCCGGCCATCGGGGGCCCTACAGGGCTTCTCTGGCCTCGCTCTCAAGATAAAGCACTTGGTGACTATTTGTTGAGTGAATTACCTTCTTGAGTTTTCAGAATAACCGTAGGTTGGACATCACTCCCTTTTCTAGGAAACGGCGTGCAGCTAAAGGAGCGGCTCCAATGGCCAGGGGGGCCTGGCTCCGCAGGCGCCGCCCCTGCTTCACCGCCTGCCTTTCCTGCCAGGGGTGGCCTTTTCAGGGCCCCGCAGGAGGACTGCTGGGCGCCCAGTGGGCTCTGCCAGCCGCCTTGTGTGTCGGGAGTGTGGCTGACCTGGAACTCCAATTAGGCAGACTTTCAGAGCACGCAGAGGGAAGACGCTGCAGACTTCGAGGCAAAGGAGCCATATTACAGGACAAGTTGACAGGGATTTTAAGAGTGATGTCCAGGGCAGGACGTGGACCCTCTACACAATGAGCCCCGTCCTCTTGCGCCTTCTGTGGCAGAGTGGCCACCACCGAGAGCTTTTGTCCAGAACAGCGCCCAGCACATAGTAGGTGTTCGGTACGTGTTTGTTGAATGAATGGCTCAACGAAGGGGGAAGTAAACCCCTCAGCACGTGGACTGCAGGGTCGCTTCCTTGTGACCCTCGTCCTCCTCCCACGCGGGGGCGGTGGGGCCCCGTCCTGGCCGCGTCCTCCACTGCAGAGGTCAGAGCAAGAAAGCTCTCCTGCTTTCATTGAACTAGGAAATTTACTTCATCAGAACAACTTATTTCCCAAATATACTGGTGAGAAACACGGACGGTTCTATTTTTTGAAGTTTCTACCAAAACTTAACATGACCTTCTATTTCTATTTGTTTTCCACTGTAAGGTTAGCTATATTGAGAAAGAGGAGTGTCATAGTTCACTGAAGTGAAAGTTTGGGATTTTCCTTTGCAGATTTCAACGTCAGAGTTGCCCCGTCTACATCAATATTTCAGATTTCCTCTGGTCGCCTTTTCCCTAAGTCTCTCTGCAGATTCATGCCTAACACGTGATCATTTTAACCAGGACTGACCAAGGACTGTATTTGTTACATCAAAACAAGAGTCAAATATCCTGACTTTCTGGGTAAAACATGCAACACATAATTCTTGAATAGTCAGGAAGAAGATGTCACTCAAACTGAGCATATTTCATACTATATTGCTAGGTCTTTAAGGAAAAAAAACCCCTACACTTCTTATATTGTCCTCAATATTTTAATACATAAAGCTCCGAAATGAAGAATTTGAAGATGCAGGAAATAAGCAAATTACATTTTCTCTGTCCTCTTTTTCTTGAAAAAGAAAACATCATTTGTACGACTGGCTACGATGCCAGTCCGATTTCAGGTGTTGCGGTCAATAGGCCCAGAGAGCAGGGGACTGAGCCGCCGCCCACGGCGGAGAAACTGCGGTTGGGTTGATGCATTGGCCGCTTGCGCCATGCTTTAGGCTCGCGCCGGTAAATCTGGGTCTCCTATGTAACTGCTTCTAACAGAATCTATGTGAGAAATGTATTGTACCATCGATACGAAGGCTTTCTGATGGAAATTAATCCCATCCTGGGGCCTGGATGAAATTATTCTAGGACCAAGAGTTCAAATACTTAAAAAAAAAAAACAAACTTGTTTTCGACCCTGGCCTAGTGCTGGGCAATCTGGAAAATCCAGCGGTGGCGGTGATAATTACATCCACATTCGACGTTAAAGGCTCTAGATTTTTTGGAAGTCTTTCTGACAGGACGTGGGCTTCTGAGCCTGAGTCCAGCAGCCCGCGCGTGGGCCTGGGCCTGGGCCTGGGCCAGGGAAGCAGGATGTCGCCCCCTTCCGTGCGGGGAGGAGGGCTCTCCTCCTGCGTCCCGAATCCCAGGGTCAGCCGTGCGCCCCGCCGAGAAGCCCCGTTTCTCAGCAGCTTCTCCAAGAGGACGCCGCGCCGCTCGCGCTGTGCCGACGTGCCCACGCGCCTCCTCGCTGTGCCGGGCCGCCCGTCGGCGCTGCCTTCCCCACGGATCTCCAGGCTGGGGCCCCCTGCCTGCCGCCCGCACGCCGCGCATCTCCCGCGAGCGCCGTCGGCCTGGGCCCGAGGGCGGCGGGCAGGAGACGGAGTCCCGGCTGCGGGCTGACGTGCGCGCTCCCCCGCCGGGCAGCGGCCTCGGCCAGGTTTCACCGTCTTCGCGTGGCTGTGCGCGGCGCGTGCGACTGCCTGGGGCGGATCCCAGCAACGCGGCTTGGAGCCGGGGCCGCCCCGCCGCCTCCCCTGCCTCGGCGGCCTTCTGCCCGCAGGGTCCCTGACTTTACAGCTGCCACAGGATGTCGGACCATGTTTTGATTACAGTCAAGGAAATAAAAAAAAGTCAGTTAAAAAAAAAAATCAACCTCTGCTTTAGAGAGTAAAAGAGGAAAGTGGTAAGAAATCCTTTCGACAGTTTTATTTTTAAAAAAATCACACCTATGCTCCCTCTGTGGTGACAAATAAAAATAATGCAGCAGAGGAACGTGGTGGGCTTGTTGGTTAGATTATTCCCGTTCCCAGCGTCGCGTTCAGGATCACAGAGCGCAGCCCGGGCGGCTCCCACTCACGTGGCGGCGCAGGTCCCCGACGTTCACACACCGGGCCCCGCCTGCGCAGGTGGCTTCGTGGTTACTGCAGCTCTTGAACCCCACCCTTTTTATCAGATAAAATACGACGGAGGGAGGAAAAAAAAAATACCTTTACACTTATAAGCAGAATTTGTAAAGGCACCACATACCAAAAATGGAAACTTATTCACCAGACTTTCGAATAAGTTGGCAGCAACAAAACCATTGCTTCCCGATTTGCCTTCCGTCGGGTTGGACTAAAGCCTGTCCAACACCTGAGTTCCTGGGAGACCTGAGTGACTTTTGTCACGCTCACCTTGTTTAAACCAGGCCGAGTGGCAGGCCATCGTGCTGCGGGTGTGTCGCTCACACCCGCGGGACTTCACTCCGCCACGAACGGGCTGCGCGAGTGCCTCCGAGCTCCCGCGCGTGCCCCGCGCCCGTTTCTCGTCCCGGGGGTCCCCTGCGGCGCCTGTGGGGTGGAAATTCTGCAGCTGGCACTGGCACCCGCTTCTTCGGATTGGTCTTTGCAAGTCCCCAGAGCCCCTCCTTCTCTATCCCCACCACCCACGCCCTATGGGAAGCCCTTCAGGCCTTTGCCACCATCTGGTTGTCCACGCTGTGCGTTGCCGCGGGCCTTACCTCTTTAAATGCAGCAGGGACCCTTTCCCTGTCCGGATTAGGAACCTTCGGCGGGCCATGCCTCCCCAGGATGGGTCCCTGGTGAGACAGCATGTCGGCCACCGCCGCCTTCGGGGTGCCTGGGTGGGAAGACGTAGTCAGGGCCTCAGGTCCCTGCCTCTGGCTCAAGCAGCTTCTTCTGGTGGCCCCAGGGTGCCATTCAGGGATCATCACCTTTATTTGGGCATCTGCTTCGGAGGTAAAAAAGCACTGCTTTAAACAAGGGTTCTTAACGAGACCTGAGAGCACCTTGGGAGAGCAACATGGGGGCTTCAGCGTATTCGTGAGCCTCCTCAAATTTCTGGAGGGGGGTCCTCAGAAGTGATCTGCTCCTTAAAGGGGACTATGCCTTCTAAAAATACTACAAACCACAGCTCCGTGACCGTCTGTCCTACGCTCTCCTTGCAAACTCCGCACTAGTTGTTCTTTCCCGTTGCACCCTACACGCCAGCCGTCACCGACGGCTCGGCCTTCTTCCTGCCTGCCCCGTCCTGCTGCCCCATCCTTCTGCGGCTCTGTCTCCACCGCTTCCTACTTACCTAATGCGTCAGCGATGACGCCTTATTTGCACCTCTCTGACGTGCACTTTCAAGGTTTGGTGTGTTGTCACGTGCTACCTTCACTATGGAAGGCCCGGTGAACGCCTCGTCCATCGAGGCCCGGCTCGAACCCCACTCCTCTGTGAACCGGAAGAGTTCATTACCGCCACCGCCACCGCCATCACTGCCACCACCCCTGTTTGTTCAGAGCCCCAATATCTTCAGTATCTTTGCTTGCCAATGCGCACACGCACGCTCGCTCTCTCCCGGAACCGGACGTGTACATCCACGTCTCTGGGAAGCCTATTCCAAATGACAGGATTTCGTAGGAATCGTAACACTGTTACCTTTCTTACTGCCCCTTAGTATTCCTACCCCACCCGAGAGAGCAGAGCTCAACCGGATGGGCCCGGCACTTCAGCCTGAGCTGCTTGTCGTTAAGGAAGGCTGCGCTGGCAGCCAGTTCAGTTTCCCTAACCAGGGCCGGCCAGCTCTGCTTCCTGCTTTGTCCTTTCTCCAAAAAGCCTGGAGCAGACTGTCCAGTGACAACGTTTAATAACTCATACACTGAACACCATGGCTGCCCCAGAGTGGATAAATGAGCGGACAGGTGGGCATCCAGGTTCAATTCCAGATCTAACAACAGGAAGTGGAGGAGGCTGTGGTGAGCACCACCCTGTCTACAGAGAGTCTTGCTTGGCTCCAGCCATTTCTTGACATGTTAGAACATGGGCCTGGGGTTACTAGATCTACTTTTTCAAGAGAAGCGGGACACCCAACGACTGTTACAATTTTAGGTATATATTCAGAATAATTGAAAGCAGGGACTAGAGAAGATACTTGTCCACACATGTCCACAGCAGCATTATTCACAATAACCAAAAAGTGGAAAAATCTAAATGTCCTTCGATGGGTAAATGAATACACATAATGTGGTATATATCTCTCTTTCACACACACACACAATGGAATATCTTTTAGTCTTAAAATGGAACAAAATCTTGACACGTGGTACAACGTGGGAGACCCTTGAAGACATCAAGCTGGGTAAAATAAGCCAGATAGATAAGCATAAACATGAATGTTTTCCAAAAAAATTAGTTCAAACTCTATGAATTTGACTATTCTAAATTCATAGGGACAGAGAGGAGAATAGTAGTTTCTGGGGGTTAGGGGGAGGGGCAATGAAGTGTTACTGTTCAGCGGGCATCTGGCTTCAGTTTGGGGTTACAGCAGGCCCTGGAGACCGCGGTAGTGGTTGTGCAATACTGTGAACCAGTGTAATACCACTGAATCATATGCTGAAAGTAGTAAATTTTATATATATTTCACCAATAAAAAAGTGAATTATTTATATCTTGATGTTTATTTCTGATTTACTTAGGGTTTTTGGTTAGGCTTCTTTGTGCTTGTCCCCTCGTTCTTCTCAAATCTATTGTTCGACTCTCTCTGTATATGTGCATGCATGAGGATGTGTGTGTGTAGGCTGGTACATGCATGCATGCATGTGTGCGTGCGCGCGTGTGCATGTGTGTGTGTGAAGGTACTGACCCCAAAGATTGACACAGGTGGGCAACTTAATATTGATGGTCATCTCTGCACCTGACACCTGGCCGTTAGAGAGTCCTGTCGCTCCAAGGATGCTCGTTCCACGGTAGATATTTTAAACAGGTCACGCGGGCATTCCCACGGCCCAGGCACTACCAGTCGGGATGTGTGCATCAGAAGACAGTCAAGGTGTCTGACCCTCAGAAGAACATGAGGGGAAAGGCGTGCTGTTCGTTGCTCTCCTCCAGCCCCGTGGCCGTCATGCCACGAAGTCCCATGCCCTCCCACTTGGACTACGCGGTGGCTACCTTCTTGTCCTTTTAGCTCTTATTCCACGTCGCCTGCACCATTCTACCATATTGAGTTTCTAAAATGCCACCCTCTCGTAGTAGAGAACTTAACTTCCTGTTTCACAAAGGCTCTATCAAGCATGAATGCCCCCAACTTCCTGCCCTCCCCCCTCTTCTGCAGTTGTGTGCGCCAGCTGTGCCCTGGCCGCCTTTCCCTGGTCCCCGCACACAGGCTGCCTGCTCTGGCCCGGCCCAGCCCAGCTGCTGCTCGGGGCTGCCCCGCCCGCCCCTCCCGCCCCTCCCGCCCCTCCAGACCCTCCAGACCTGTGCCCGTCCACGGTCCCGTGTCTTTCCTGCGCTCTAGGCTCTTTCTCTCCTTTAGCCCCTTCCCTTTAGCCTATAAACAGGCTGATGTCTTTCTCCACTTAAAAAACAAAGAGTTGCATTTCTCCAGCTGCGACGCTGAGTGTCTCCTCCTCACTTCCAAGCTCCTGGAAAGACTGTGTTCTGTCCGCTTTCTCCGCTTTCCTCTCAACCCTAAGCGCGCCTGCCCCGTCGCTCCGCTGAAATTGCTCTTCGACTGGCCGGAGGCCTCCGGTCCTCGTCCAGGAGGCAGCTTTCACTAGGGATCACGCGTGTGTCTGCAGCTTCAACACCGGTGGCCAAAACCTTCCTTTGCCTGGGGTCCATGGGACCATCTTTCTGAGTCCTGTAATCATTTCTTATTTTTTTCCTCCTCTGCCCGCACTCAGCTACTGGTGCCTCCCTTGTGCTCCCTTCTTGGCCTGACATCGATGAGGCCAGTGGCGTCGCTGAGGGCTGGTAACCCCATATCTCCCCGTCTTCCTCAGCTCCCGCCCGCTTGCTAGGCTCGGTTGCACACTGGGCATGTGCACAGCGCGCTTGGTTGTAACTCCCTTTCCCCGGGACAGTCCCGCTCACCCTGCTTTCCTTGTCTTGGTAAATAGCACTACCATCTATCAGTCGCCCATGTTAGAAAAAGAAATCTCTATTCTTCCCTCTTCTATGTACTTAATCCCGCTATGCATGAAATTCTGTGTATTTCACTATTGTATCTCTGAGCCTATTTCCTTTATTCCTCTATCCTGCCTGGTTCTTTAACTATTCACTTACTCAAGTAAGATGGCACCATATTAAGGACACTATAAAAGAGATTTTGTTTTTTGCTATAAAATGGTCAGTGACAAATCCCAAATCTTTTATAAGAACATTTGGAAATCCAGGCCAGGAACACTGCTTTGTTCACACCCACTCTGGTGGCTGTGATAAAAACGAGACGAAATAGCAGGTGCTGGCGCGGATGCAGAGGCATCAGGACCCGCGTGCGGCGAGGCCGCCGCTGTGGGAAACACTGTGGCTGCTCCACAGAGACGAAGCCAATGAGCGCCGCGAGGCCCCGCCGCCCCCCTCTAGGTACACAGCCAAAGGGGCCAGAAAACAGGGGCCAGAGCAGGCATTTCTACCCCCCTGCTCACAGCCACACTGCTCATGATATAACCAACATAAATATATAATGGACTGTTACTGGGCCTGAAGAGGGAGTGAGGTTCCGACACGTGCTGCAACAGAGATGCGCCGCAGAGACACTGGGCTGAGCGAAGTAAGCCAGACACGATGGGACGGAGAATGACGAAGAGGTTTAGAGACGGGCGGTGCTGACACAATGGGCGGGGGGGGGGGGGGCGTCCTCAGTGTCACTGAACTGCACGCTTAAAAAGGGTTCCACTGGTGAATTTTATTCTACATAGTTTTCCCCAGTCTTACTCATCTCGGGCTGGTTCCTCAAAATACTGCAGGCGGCACGGCTTACACAGCAGACATAGATCTCTCGCAGCTCTGGAGGTGGGGATGTCCAAGGTCAAGGTGCCGGCGGCACCGGTGTCTGGTGAGGTCCTGCCTTCTGGCACAGACAGAGCCAGTCCCTTGCTGGACCCTCGCGTGGCTGCGAGGAAGACCGTCTCCCTCCGGTCCCTCCCTAGGAGGACACGAACCCCTTCTTGAGGGCTCCACCCTTATCACCCCGTCCCCTCCCAAAGGCCCCACCTCCCAATGCCATCGTGTTGGGGATTCAGGCTGCAACTCATGAATTTGGGGAACCATTCAGCCTACAGCAGCCACAATTTAAAAATTAGAATATACTTCTCAGGCTTTTCAAAACTGTCATTCTGGAGATGGCTTTATTCAGCATTCCAAGGAGCATTTATTCTGTGCTCTATGATACAAGGAGGATGTGAACTAACCAAAGCAACTGGTCTCTTGCTGCAAGGGACTGGGTCTTAAAGACAGCCAGAAGTACCCAAAGGCCCATCAAAAGCTCTGGGTGGAAAGAAGAGAACGCCTGTCGCTGGGAGGGTGGCGTGCTGCGACCTCTGCTCTTTGTCATGCCTCCACGCGTGTCCTGCCGGAGCTCGGCAGTGGGGTGTTTCCCGGCTCACACGGCCCTTCTTATTTTGGTTAAAGCAAACACAGACGCGATGCATTGCAAAGGCAAAAAAAAAAAAAGTTAAAAAATACATGCATTTTTGGCGGAATTACGAAGCAATCCAAAAGCTGAATAGATGAGCAAAGCAACTGGAGATCAGAACAAAGCCTCTGGAGCTCCAACAAGAAAATAAGCACATCAGTGCTGAGGGCCAAAGTGCACAGAGCCTGCCGACTGCAAACGCCTCCCTGTGTGATTGTCGGGTGGTTATCGGAGCGCCTGCGTCTGTGTGGAGTAGGTTTGACTGCGCTGACAGCCGCTGAAGGTCATGGGAGTGGAAACAAAGGTCAGGCTGCCTGTGTGAGCCTTTGGCATGCGTGAGCTAAGTTTCCCGGGCTCGCTCTCCAAGCAACCTGCTCTCGGGGGAGGGAGGAATAGGCCCTCTCTTCCAATTTCCCTCCCCCTTGTCAAATCAAAATAGCTTCAGATAAGCGACTGACACAGGAATGTCTGCCGTAGCCGCGTGGACTCCGGGTGACAGACACAGCACGCCACACCTGCCTCTGTGATGGCGCTACAGCTTTTGAGCGCAGCTTAGGAGGCTGCTGACGTGTCAGGCGGGTGTGGGTGACAAATCATATCAGAGCAGCCACACTCCGCGTAGTGAACTTGCCTTGCTGTGTAGAAGTTTAAAAAGGAGCTGCGCATGGGGATAATTTCCATTTTTGTCTGGTCGGACTTTTGCAGGGGAAAGCATGGCAACGAGGCTGAGCCAGTTCTGCAAACCTGTGCTGGCCGCTGAGTGGGCCGGGCCCTCTGCTCGGAGCAGATGTGAGCTATTTGAAGCTCACATCTGTTGAGTAACTTCCTCAAGGTCTCACGCTAATAAATAACAGGACACCGGCCTTTGTGATTCTAAAGTCCACGCTTCCCACGCCTATTCTTTGTTGCCTTTCCATTCCATTCCATTCGTTGAAAGGGCAAGGTTCCCGTTATCTGTCACACCGCTGCTCAGCCCCCTGTCCTAGCAAGATTCCCGTCCCCTCCGCCCCCTCCTGTGAACCTGGAGGGTCAATGGGCCTTATCAGCTGACCCCAAGCTCCAGGGACCCGCCTCCGCGGCCGCCCCGACGGCCACAGCTGCAGTTAACCGTTCCGCATCTGTCACAACACTGCTGCTCGTAACCACGACAGATGATGTTTGCCGAGGACTCTCCGTGCCACTGGGACTCTGCTGAGAGCGTTCTCAGCCTCACTTCATTCGCACGCTCGATGGCGGCTGAGGCGCACGCCTGGGCCGGACGGCTCCCCGGGGTCAGGTCCCAGGCCTGTGTGGTGCGCCGGTGTGGCCCGGCAAGCCGTTTAACCCTCCCGGCTCTGGATCCCCTCATCTGCGAAAGGGAAATAGCAGGTTCTAAGAGAGTTCTTGGAAAAACTAGGAACATGATTTAGAAAAATAGTACATGCAATAAATACTGGCTTCCAATTATGACTATTATGAATATAAACACTGCTGATGGTCCTTCCGTGGGTAACCCCCTCCGTGTGCACCCAGCCCCGTCGGGGGGCTTGGTCCTGGGTGTCCATTTTTATTCCAGCTCCCTGCCTGGGACTGAAACCCTAATTTGAACCCCAGTGCAAGCAGCTGGATCCTTAACACGCCTTGCCCGTTCCTGGGAACTGGATCTTGTCTCCCATCGACTGCTGGCTGGGATGCGGCATGTCACTTGCTCCCAGTGCAGCTGGGATGCTCCGTCCCCGATGTTGTAGCGTCCCTGCTGCTGCTGTGTCCCAGGCACGTGGGACCCGAGCTCTGCCTCGGATCAGCGGCAGGCTCCATGCAACTGCTGGCTGGTCTGTCCTGCCCAGCCCCCGCCCACCGCCCCTCCCTGCCGGCTGTCTTTGAAGCCAGTGCACCTTCAGGTCAAACTCACCTACGATACAGCTCGTTGCGTTGTGAGTTAGAGGACCCAAAGATGAAAAAACAGAGTCCTGCCCGAACAGAACTTACAATCTTTATAAAACAGGAGAAAATGTAAGATACAGCTGCCCACGCCCTGGAGCCCACTGGCCGTGCCTGCCCTGCAGGCCAGGCCGTCAGCAGCTCCTCGAAAGCCTCTAGTGTGAGTCCTGTGGCAGGACCTGCTGTGCACCGCGCGGGGCTTCTGCCTGGGGCCCGCCAAGTCCCTCTCCCAGAACACTGGCCTCGCTTTGGGTAGCCGGGTAACCAGCGGACACATGGGCTCAGATGAAGCACCTCACCCCAGGGCGTGAGATTTGGCTTCCGGATGACACCAAGAGGTACAGCATTAACTTCTTGTGCGGTCAGCCTGAACCATTGGGAACCGGAAGCCCAGACAGAGCCGCGTAGATTGGTTCTGCTTCCTCGCTCCCTCCCATCCACTCCTAGGCCCAGTTTCTCAGGGGGGCGGAGCAGGGGAGCCTTGCAGATGGTGGTCTCAGCGGCTCCGTAGCTTACTGTGTGCAGCGGCCAACAAGGTGACCTGGTCACTCTGCATCCTTCCCACGCCCCTGCCCTTTCCCTCTCTCCTCCCCCCTCCCCCCTGCCCTGCGCCGCACCTCCCTGCGCGGCCCAACCTCTGAGTCCCTCCGGGAGCTGGGGCTACAGGAAATGTAAACGGAGCTGTCGGGCATATGCTAGTGAGCCTTCTAATAGAGTTATTGGAAGTACTTGGGAAACCTAGAAGACGAAAAGATTAATTTAGCTAGACTTTGGATAATACCGAACATGGTTCCTACTTATTGACCACTTGCTAAGGGCCGGCCATTGTCCTAGGAGACTTTCTGTATTGTGATCTTCCTCATTGCCGTGCGAACGAGCGCAAACGCAGCCAAGTGCAATGCCCTGCTCGGGGTCACTCAGCCAGGCAGTGGGGATTCAGGTCCCACTCCACGGCCAGCGCTGCACACGGATGGATTGTATTTAAAACCGCAGTGGGTTGGGGGGAGGCCCGAGATGGGTGGACTCCACAGTCTGAGACTCATGAGCCAAGGAATGAAAGGAGGGACAAGAGGCTTGAGAGACGAGAGGACAGGGAGGAAGAAGGAAGGTTTTGCCCCCAGCCCGCTGTTACCCCGATCGTCTTCCTCCACAAAACTCCTCCTCCACCACTCCCCTCCCCCAGCCCCACACGCCCCCAACGCCAGTGACATTGTTTGCCTTCAGGGTTACCGTCTAACCCAGCGTTTCCCTTCCACTCACTCTGTATTGCCAAAAAAAAAAAAATCACTTGGTTGATAAATCCTTTCATTCCACAATCAGAGATAAGGAGCTTAAAATACAAATATCTGAATCCGTTTTATGATGATATCAACTCTTTCCTGTTTTGATGGAGGACCAGTTCGAGGGCGGAAAGTCACTGGGCCCTCGCGGGAGCAGCCAGGAGGCCAGGAATGGGACCTGACTTGGCCGCACGAGAATCTGCAGATCTGCCCTGCTCACTCTCATCCGAGGGCGGGCGGAGGAGAGCGGGGCTCCGCCGTCCTGGGGGGCACCCTCAGGAGAGTGAGAGGGGACACGGCGACCGGATAATAAGCTCCAGCAGAGACCTAATCCATGACAGAATATTTATGTAAGAAACAGACAATTCCATAGCGAATGCCACTATACTAAACAAGATGCTGGGTATTGTGGAACTGAAGGAATATGATTGTTCAAATTTTGTTGCCACAAATGTTATTTCAAGAAAATCCTTTACAGAAGAAAATCTCAACCTAATCTTAGATTTTCATCGAGTTAAAAATCACATTTAGCATACCGTCTCAGCGAAATAAGATAGGATCTAGGAGTTCCTGGTATGAGGTGTAACCCATGGGTGTGTGAGGTAATAGTGAGGAAGATCAACAGGAACTGGTGGTGTTTGAAGTAAAAAATTGCAATCTTTTGAAGTTGCTAAGCATGGCTTTTAAAATCAATTTCTCCATCTGTATTAGAAATTTTGATATTCCTCGCTTTGTTCAGTGCCCTCCTGTGTCTTGGACATCCCCACTTATGTTAGCATTTTGAACGAGGCCGTCAGTGGTGTTGCCCAAGCCTATGCATGTTGTAGCTACTTACTATCCCAGTAATCCCTGTCCTGAGTAATCTTTTATGTCCAACAACTGGCTGTGTGTTTGGTTAACTTCAGTTAACTGCCAGAGAAAAAGCACGTGCTGCATTCTGTGAGCGTCTTCCAGGAAACAAGAGGAACCCATTCATGACTGGTAAAGGCTCCCCATGGTCCTGTAAGCTAATGAAAATGATGTAGAGTCACAGTGGGTAGCAATACGAGATTAGTATTTACTTTAAATATGCATGTTTTTAATTGCGTTTTTGTGTTTTCCACAGTCTATTAGAATTATTTATATTCCAAAGTTTAGTAATGTGAAATGTTAGTTTTTCTATTGCTGCTATTAAAAAAATTAATCACAAATTTAGTGGCTTAAGACAAACATTGAGGAAAAGCTATTACATGTCATTGGGCTCTGCTACTCACTTGCTCTATCATCCAGAGCAAGGTTCTTTTTTTTTCCCCCTTAAATCCTCACCCAAGGACATGTTTACTGATTTTACAGAGAGAGGAAGGGAACGAGGGAGGGGGAGAGAGAGAGAAAAAAAAAGAGAAACATCAGTTGGTTGCCTCCTGCATGCGCCCGAGCCAGGGATCGACTAGGGACAGAACCGAGGGAGGTGCCCTGACCAGACGTGGGACTCACAAGTTTTTGGTGCACAGGAGGGCACTCCAACCAGCTGAGCCCCCGCCAGGGCCAGAGTGAGGCCCTTGGCTGTGTTCTGCGTCAGTTCCGTAGCTGACCGCGTAAGGTGGTTGGAAGGGTTAGCCATGCTGACAAACATAAAACACATTGCCTGGCACATACCAAGGGTTCAGTGAGTGTTGACTGTAACGATACAGGTGTCCATGTGTGTGTGCGTGTGTGCATGCATAAATATACATGCACGTATATGGGTAGACCTTTTAGAAGATTCACAGAGTGTATGGAATATGTAGACTTTGAAAATGCAATGAAACGAGGAAAATATGATTAATAGCTTAAATAGAAGGGACTATTAGTTTTCCGAATGAAAAAGTAGACTTTTATGTATTACTTTGACTTCAGTTCAAAAAAGTGCAGGAATTGTACTTTCCAATCTGTCCTTTTACTTTTTTGTAATTTGGAGTGTCTTACTTTACATACAATAATTTATTTTCTAGGTGGAAATACAGGTAATCTATCCCCTTTTCTAACTCTGAATATCAATGGTTGCTTTGGTTTAATTCAATAGGGGACATAAGAAGAATAGCTGTCCTAATACGATTGGGAAGTGAACGGCCAGAATTCCACCCAGGCCCCCCTTTCCCGCCAAGCTTCCCCCCCGCCCGCCCCTCTGCCGCTTGGCAGTGTAGGACCCAAGAGCTTGGAATTGCCCCGAGACCAACAGTTGATCCCCTTCTAGCAATAGTTACCAAATATGGCTAATGATTAGATCTTCCAGGGACCAAAACGCCCATCAGTGGACCAAAGGATAAACAGAACTGTGGTATATCCACACAGTGGACTATTTGGCCGTCCAAAGGAATGGAATTAGTATTACATGAGCATTACATGCTGCAATTGGGACGGACCTCGAACGCATCATGCTGAGGAAAAGAGCCAGGCACAAAGGATCACGTATGAGTCTGTTCATCTGAAGCCTCAGAACTGGGAATGCTGTAGAAGCAGAAATGGTTCCTTAGAGCTGAAGCTGGGGATGGGGGTTGGGGGATAGCAGCTGAAGAATATAGATTTCCTTTGAGGTGATGAAAATGCTCTAAGAAAATGGTTGACCATAGCTGCAAATATACTAAAAATCATCAAAATGGATTCTTTAAGTGGGTGAATCGTATGGTATGCAGACTATATCTCCATAATGCTGTTTTTGTGAAAACCCTCTGGGGAACTTTTTAAAGAATTCTGACGTCCATGCCTCCATCGCAGCTCCCACCTCTGGCGTTCCAGCTCAGGAAGTCGGGGCTGGTTCTCTGGAAACCTGTGCTTTGTCAATGGGCCTTGAGTGATTCTAGTGACAAGCTGTGTTTGAATATATCAGTGCCTTAGACAGGGGGCACAGCAGCCAAGAACTAACCCGGCACTGGGCCACACTGGTTATGATCCACAATTCCAGCGTGGACCTGCTCTTTACAACTGACCTGACCTTTGGGGTGGCTGGCGGAATACCAAGCAGCTCAGAATAGGCCAAAGGCACTGACTACCAAAGACCACAGAGCTCACTTGGACACTTTTTGTCCAAGAGTAAAGTGGCCTCCAGGAAAATCTGGAAAAATGTTGTTACATTAGAACATCTTGAAATTCCTGTACAGCAAGTTTTTTACTTCTTGCACAATTTTGTTTATCTCTTTTCTCCATTATAGAGAAGTTCCAAAAGTTTTCCTCCATTGCTTTCTTTTTAAAATATAGGAAGTTTGTTAATAGAGTATACTCCCTCTGAGGGGTGGAGGTGAGGAGTGAAAAAAATTATTTAACATGGAGCAAACATATTAATCCCAGTGTGAGGATTAATAAACAGAATGCTCATGGAATTTGGGGTTGGGAGGACCTGTAGGGGGAGCTCTTGTGCCCCCCACTCACTCACCTTCAGCTACTCCAAAGGAGAAGAGACTAGATGTGTTTCTCCTCTCCTCCAGCAGGAGGGGGGAGGGTCTTCTCCTCCACTGGCAACCGCTGAGCCAATGAAAGGCTGGCACAGCTCAGCCAATGAACAGTCACTAGACTTCAAACTCCCAGCTTCCTCCAATGGGCTCTGTTTACAACAGCCCCTCTGAACTCCCCTCTATCAAAGAACTTTCCTCTCCTTTGTTCTCTTGACTTGCAGGTGGTTTGCCATTGAACCACAGGTCCCAAATTGCAATTCTTTGTTGTTCCTGAATAAACCCATTTTGCTGGAGAAATATCTGGCTGGCTATTTGTTGAAGGTCGATATACAAAGAAGTAATGGACAAAAAGTTCAGTGTCTGAAATTTTATATTTTAATGATAGATTAGCTAAATGACCAGAAAATACATTTAAGGAATTGACACTAAGCCAGAAGAGGATATACTAAATGAGCTTCTCACTAATGTTTAACCATATTCCATTATTATAAATATTTAACCAGGTACGTTTGGAGTGGGGAAGGTCTATTCAAATTGGGCCTCATCACGCCAAGACACTTCATAATTAAGATGCCAAAGGGTCAAGATAAAGAGAGAATCTTAAAAGCAGCAAAAGAAAAGAAGTTAGTTACCTACAGGGGAGTTCCCGTAAGACTGTCAGCTTACTTCTCAAAAGAAACTTTGCAGGCAGGAAGGGATTGGCAAGAAATGTTCAAAGTCATGAAAAGTGGGGACCTAAGCCAAGATTGCTTTGTCCAGCAAAGCTCTCATTTAGAATTGAAGGGCAGATAAAGAGCTTCCCAGACAGGAAAAAACTAATAGAGTTCATCATCACCAAGCCATTATTATCTGAAATGTTAAAGGGACTTATTTAAGAAAAAGAAGATCAAAACTACAAACAATAAAATGACAAGAAGTACAAATCTATCAACAATTGAAACTAAAAAACAAATTAAGCAAACAAGAAGAACAGAGACAGAATCATGGATATGGAGAGCGTTTTGATGGTTGCCAGATGGGAGGGGGGTGTGGGGGATGGTTGAGGAGGTGAGGGGGTGAAGAAGTACAAATAGGGAGTCACAGAATAGCCGTGGGGGTGTCAAGTGCAGCACAGGGAAGGGAGCAGCCGAAGAGCCTACGCGCTACCAGGGACGTGAGCAGTGGACGTGAGCAGTGGTGGGAGGTGCCTGAGGGAGTGAAGGTGCTGGGTGGAGGGGGGCCAAGGGGGAAAAAATCAGGACAAATGTAATAGCGTAATCGATAAAATATAATTTAGAAAACATTGGGCCTCTGAAAAGAAGACGGCATTTTACTATCCTAAAATTATAAATGCATTTTAGTTTCTTTAGAACGTGATGTTTTTGCTAACTAAACAGCATTACCTCTTAGTAGAGGTCCAGTGCTATAATCTTCTCCCTCTGGCAAATTAAATAGAATTATGCAAACTACTAGGATTTGGGCATAATCTAATTAATACGGCACATGGGAAGCAGAGAATAATTTCCCTGGTTGAAAACTAGATTGTCTTATTTCAGATTTGAACTGAGTTTTAGAAAACCATTGTACTATGTGAGCAAGATCTCATTCTATTTGCTCAGCTTCATAGTGGCTATGTTTAGAAAAATAAAGCTAAAAATGGAATCTTCAAACAAGGACTGTTTTTAGAGATTTATAATTACAAACAGGGTATTTCAGGAAACCAGGAAAAATAGTCAATTAGAGGTGATTGTTTTTCACTAATAAAGTGTAAATATAATGCTACTATAATTTTTCTCTTTACATAAGCAGTGTCAGGATTTAATGGATGTAATTCTGTTCATTTAAACATAAAAAGTTAGGAGCTTAAAATTGATCTGGATTAAATGCATACCAATAAATTCCCATACAGACTTTCTGAATGATATTTACAATCATGAGATGGAGAACACTCTTGTTGAAATATGTGAATCCCATTAGCATTAATCAGTACTACATGTGTGCACTGGGCAGAAATCGGAATTTTTTTTAGTGTCCCTTACCAAGGAAGCTAAAGACATTATTCCTCTCATACAAAGAAAAGGGAGGCTTTAGTTTTTCTTTCTTCCTCTTACGAAAGTGAATTTCATACGTAGGCGAAGTTCTGGCTTCATAGCACCGCCTATTAGTCTTTTATAGGAAGGAAATGTACAGGGTGTACCGAGGCCTCCGGTGTGGAATTGTCTTTCCAAGTGTGTGGACCCGGCTGCGCTCATTTGTTTCGTGGCTGCTCGGGGAGCCTGCCAACAGCACACCCCTCTCAGGCTTCATTGTGCAGAGATTCCCAGCCCACAAGGATCTGGGATTTTTTGCATAGGTGATGTGGATGTCACAAAGAGCCCCAAACAGCTGTGAGGGAAGCGGGGTCCCCAGGACTGTTGGAAAGCAGCGGCCTATGTTAACCCTTTGTTCTATTTTAGCAGAGAGGTGCTAGTTTGGTGGACGCAGAGGAAAAAGATTCTGTTAAGAATTTGAATACTATCTTTCCTAATCTGCTTGTCAACCTGGAGGGACAAGTACATTCCTGAGAAATAAAACAGCATGAGCACACGGCCCTGAGTGTGTAAAGGGGCTAATACGTATGCACAGTTCTCAGTGACGTTTCCCGCTGTCTGTGCCCTGCCAGGGGTCTCCCGCCACGGGCAGGGGTGGGGGGCGGGAGCCCGCGTGTGCATCTAGATTTCCTTAACTGGGTTTATTCAAAATGCAACCATTGCAATGTGGCGGGGGCGGGGGGCGGCTCTCAAATGTTTCATATTAAAAATAAAAATAAATCCTCTTACACCTTGAATTTGCTTCCAAATAATCCAGGTGGAACAAGTAGGCGGAGTATAGATGAGGCGAGGCGGCCACGAGCTGATGTCGGTCGGTCGTGGCAGCGGGTGAAGGGCACATGGGGAGGTGGTATAGCCTTCCCTCTAACTTTGTGCTGTTTGAGGTTGTCCCTTACAATAAGCTTGACAATTATTATACTCCAAAACCGTGGGAGCAAGTGCTTTATATTAAATTATCAAGTAAATTTGCTTAAAAATTCTTCCATTGGTTACTCAAGCAGTCGGGTGGTTAAAAGCAAAGACTAAAACGAATTTCTAAAGGTTACGGAAGAGATGATGCACTGGCTGTGAGAGTGCCCAGACCTACTCTCTCCACGCTGAACACCAAGAATTACAAAGAAAAAGCCTCCAAACACCTCTAATGGGTCCTAAAATGTATTGAAATGAAAATGAACTTCTCAGTTACCTGTTAAGCCCTTGTCCCTCCCTTCCCTCCCTCTCTTTCTCTCTCTGTTGTTCTCTAATGCAGCTGCATTCACCCTGAGATTGAAGATAATGACCTATTTCAAAATTTAAGTGGCAAACACAAATTAGAATGCATCCTTTCGGTCTGTTACAACCAATCCGTCTTCCGCCACTGCTCTGCTTTCTTTAGCCTTGGCAAGCGACTCAGAACAACATTTCCTTCTTTTCATTCTGGTGCTGGGCGATTGTTTGGTGCTGATAGGACATTGGCTTTTCCCATAATTGAGCTGAGTGTTTTGCACCAGGGAGTTTCGCTCTGTTTAGACTGAGTAACTTTTCCGAGCTCTCTTGTAACAGAACTCCGTGTCCTAAGAGGCCCAGCAAAGTTGTTTTTTTAATACTCTGTTCCTGAATTTTCATCAAAAGCCAGTTCCATTTTAACTTAGATGGTTTATTGTCACTTTGCCCCAAAGAGAAATTAAATCATGCAGCAAGACTGTCATTTCCTGTCCAATGTGTTGTCGTTCCTGTGTACAATGCCAGTCTTTTTTTCTTGAGGTAGGTGCCATTCCACGGGGGTAAGTAACTTCCTGATTAGTCATTAGGGAAACTGATATAATCCCACATGCCAGGCAGGTGAGTTATGATGGGGGTCAAGAGTATGTGACCATGTGTGTGTGTCTCTTTAAAATAAATAAGAAAATTATGTGGCTAATCACTCCATGTTGCGTGATTATTTTACTTCAGCTTCCTGTAGTCTTATTTCTCCCTATAGCCTATAGGAAGCTTCCTATTGCTTCCCACAGCCTGATCTGAGTGACGAGTTGGCCAGTTACTTTCAGATGTGGTCACAGAAGAATCAGCTGTTGTGGGCGCTGCCTGAGACGCAAACACCGCCGGCAGGTGCCACTTACTTTAGTAATGAATTGCTGTGATTGGGGAGCGCCTGTCTTCTTTAGAAATGACTGCATTTCTTACGCCATTGTTAGTACACCTAGTGCTGCCTCCCTGCAGTGCGGCGGTCTCTGAACGCTCCTGTTCACACACAGCCCAACTGGGTTTTGAAAAAGCACCTGTCCCTCTGGCACGTTGTTACACCTGAGCATTTTTGTTTTAAGTGTAAATAGTTGCAGAGAATGTAATTTCCCACATGTTGTAAATTCTACTTAAAAATGAAAGTGCTATGTCACTGTTTTTAATAGTAACTAATGGGATCTAAATATCATATCAGTGTAATGCCCCACCATCCATTTAAAAAGTAAATCGTTTTAACTTTCTTTATAGATATTTACATAATTTTTTCCTTTAAACTCATGTTTCCATTCCACTACATCCATGGAATTTTATTCTAGTATATACTTATGCCTGAACGTTTTTTATTGATGACACTGACATGTTTATTTTCAACAAAAATGTTTATATAAGTTGATACTTAAAGCAAAAACATTTTTCCTGTATTCATGAAACCCAAACTTCTTTTGGAATGAGTCACCATTACAATTACTGTTAATATACTGTTGGTCTAAAAAGCTATACTATTTGACTTAGAAGTAAATATTTCATTAGAAATGTATCTCAATAAAGTGAATCAGGCTAAAAATTTTAAATTCTACTTCTTTTGTTTGGGGGCTTTTGTTTAGTTTTACAATTAGGACGTGTATCTCTTAATGAACAGTTTTTGCTTATTGCTGGATGAGACAGGCTCAGCATCAATAACATCTCCTGTTTTTATTTGCATAGATGTGTCTCCTAGGAGGCCTTATTCACGTGCATGAGTAGCTCACTCTGGAAGGAGAGCTTTTTGGTTTTTTAAATGAAAATTTACTTAAACTCTTTCTATTGCTCCTGGGTCATACACCCCAAATCACTCCACAATCTTTCATTAAAAAATAATTTGGAGATTTTTCAGTGGGCAACTTAAATGAGAGGTCACCCTTGGCCCCTGCTTCCCACTGCTGCTCTTCTCACATCTTAAGGGAGGAGCGGGGATCTCAAAAGCTTCCCGAGCCCGGTCCGCAGCCAGGGCGCAGCTCCTGTCCCTGCTGCTTCTCTGACTGGTGGTCAGCCGGAGAGGGCGGGGGCGGCCGGCAGCGCACCTGCAGCCTGGCCGGAGGCCGCCTCGCGCCGTGACAGAGCCGTGACAGCCCCCGGGGGCTCGGCGAGGGGAGACCCCCCCCCCCGAAGCTTTTCTTCAGTGGGTGACGCTGCTCTGCTCCATCTTCATCTGCCCGTGTGGACACTGTCACCACCTGCCTCACAGGATCGATTTCAGGCTCCGTGGAGAGGATTCATGTGAAGCTTCTGGAGAACTTAAAAACGCTCCACCAACGTTGGTTGCTCCGCGCTGAGGGCACCTGACTGTCATGTGGCCCGGCCCGCTTGGCCTCATCATCAGATAAGAGAGGCCCGCTCCCAGAGCAGATGCTAAGGAACATTAAAAATGCAGCCCGCATCTCTGGACCAGCTCGTTGTTCTCTGCACGTTGTTCTCTGACCCCTAGTTTTCCGGGAAAGGATCTCAGGGCCGCCTCGGGGCCCTCGCTGTGACGAGCATCGGCCGAGGGAGGCGCACCTGCAGAAGCCTCTCCCGCAGATAACCAACTATCTCTGGTGCCCTCCCTCTCGTCCCGCACGGCACAGCGCGCGGGTGGGGGCATCCGGCCTTCTCCCCTGGTGTCCTGCGGGCTGGAGGGGCGCGGACAGCCCCCGCCCCGAGGGGACACGGTGGGGAAATGCGCACGCAGTCGAGACAACAAAGAGCAGAGCAGGGCAGCCAGGGACATCGGCCTGCTCAGTGAACGCGCGGCGGGACAATGAGGACTCTCAGATGAGGAACCTTGCGGAAAAGTGACAAAAAGGATTGAACAACCAGAGTGTGCAGCTTTGTAGGGGGAGGATATTAATGGCTCATTTTTATTTAAATAAAGATATCAATCATCAATACTTCCGGGGTGAAAGATTAGACAAAGAATTTAATAATTCTTAACAGAGCCTTTGTTATGTCTTCTTTTCTAATTTTTCTTTCTTATTTCAAAACTCACTTTGACTTGCTGACCAGGTTTTTCCTCCGATGGGAACTAACTGTTGGAATAAGTTCAGTTATGTGATACTGAGAATTCTTTCCTCGCTTCAAGGTCCAGATAAGATTTAATGACATTTCAAACTGTACATCTTGATGCAAAGGTTGGGAAAAGGCCACGAGTCGGTTGACATTAACTGTGTCCCGTGCAGAGTGCAGCTCGGCAGCCTTCACGGTGATAAGGGCAAGATGACTTGGGAGGAGCAGCCTAGCCAGAGACCCCTCCCAGGTTAATTGTTAATCATTGCTTATCTGTTCCTGTAGCCCGTTTTCACATCCCTTCCCCCGCCTGGGTAGCCCATCAATCTCATCAATCTCCCACCTGAATGCTAATTCCCTTCCCCCACCTGGGTAGCGGACATCAATCTCATCAATCTCCCACCTGAATGCTAATCCCTTCCCCCACCTGGGAAGCCCATCCGTTTCCTGCCGGAATGCTAGGGCTTATAAACCCCTATCTAACCATCCGATTCGGGGGGCTCAGAATTTGGAGACTGCCTCCTCTGAGCCCGCGCGTGTGAATAAAGGCTTACTCCGTTCCCTGAATCGTGTCTTGAGTCTGGCTTTCCGTAACATTTGGTTCCCTGACCGGGAAACGACTCACACGAGCAGGCTGTTTGCCTCCGGTGAAGACGGCTGGGGTCAGCCGGGTGAGCCCGGACTCCAGAGGGAAGCACGTGCCCCGGTGATTTCGGGTCCCGAGGGGCTGGGCTCCCCTGGGCCCCGACCTCGGGCCGTTCCATAACCCGGGCACTCGGGGAGCGGACCCAAGCCTACCTGAAGGCGCCAGATTGGTAAGTGCCCCGGGGACCAGACCCGAATCAGACCCACCTATAAGTGGTGGAAGGGGAGGCTGATCACCTCTCAGGCCTACCGGCCTCTGGCATGGTTTCCCTGTCGGGAGGGAAAGTGTTAACCTCTGTGTGATTGAGTGAGTGACTGACTGTGTGGCTCCACAGGCCAGCGGTGTTCCCCCGAGCCTACGGAGTCTGAGTGAGCCCTAACCTGCGGGTCCTCGGTCTGTCATACGGCATAACGGCTGGGAAGCTAACCCGGACTCTACTCGGGGCAGCCTTAGCTAAGACAGACCCAAGTCCCTCGCGAGAGGAGAGGCCAGGCGGGCGAAAGTGAAAGTATCCCTGCTGCCCCCGTTTGTCTGCGCCGTTTCGGGAGGGATCATGGGGGGCAGACAGTCTACCGTCTTAGATTGCATGTTAAGGAATTTCGACCGGTTCCGGGGCCAGCAGCCTGATATGGATCCAGGGCAATTAGAAATTTTCTGTTCCGCTGAGTGGCCCACGTTTGGGGTAGGCTGGCCTCCTGAGGGAACCCTTGACCTAGACATAATTAGGGCTGTCCATCTCATAGTCACAGGAAGCCCAGGACACCCGAACCAACTCCTCTACATAGAAAAGTGGCAGGAGCTAGCGCAAGAGATGCCCGACTGGCTCCGGAAGTGTGCGGGGGGTCAAACCTCGTCACCTAGGCGCTACGGGAGGGCGAGCCAGGGGAGCCCGGAACTGTTGCTCCCGATCAAAGGAAAGGGATGTAACCCGCATCCTAGTTGCCAAACCAGTGGCGAGACCCCCTATCTATCAAGGCCCGCCAGAGGAAGACCCCCCGGTGCAGACTCCCCCTTACCCAGCTAGGAACTTGGGAGGTCAGGCGGAGGCGCCTGAAACACCGCCCCCTTCAGTCTCGCCCCCGCAGCCCGAGGCAACAGCGCCCCCAGAATCTCCTATCGCCTCCCGCTTAAGACACCACCAGTCCCTCCAGATGCCACTGCGGGAGACCCAGGGCCCGCCACGAACGGGGCCTGATGGGACCTTATACCCGGGACTGGTCGTGTTTTACTATCAGCCCTTTACCACGACTGACCTCTTGAACTGGAAACACCACACACCCTCATATTCGGAGAAGCCCCAGGCACTCGTAGACCTAATGGAGTCCATTATGCAAACTCACCGGCCAACGTGGCATGATTGCCGCCAATTGCTCCTAACCCTTTTTAATACGGAAGAGAGGCACAGAGTCTTCCAGGAGGCCCAGAGATATCTAGAAGCCAATGCTCCAGTGGGCACAATAGACCCAGCCCAGTACGCTCAGGTGGCAGCCCCAGAGACCCAACCCGACTGGGATCACAACACCGAACAGGGAAGAGCAGCCCTGGACCGGTACAGGGAAGCCATCCTCCAGGGGGGTCAGAGCTGGGGCCAGAAAACCGACCAATATGTCAAAGGTGGCCAGTGTTGTCCAACGGCCAGATGAATGTCCCGCGGGACTTCTTAGAAAGGCTCCTAGAGGCCTACCGGATATACACCCCCTTCAACCCAGAAAACCCAGGTACACGGCTAATGGTAAACACTGCTTTTGTCTCCCAATCGGCCCCTGACATCCGCAAAAAGCTCCAGAAGCTAGAGGGCTTTGCAGGCATGAACATCAGTCAGCTGGTTGAGGTAGCAAATAAAGTCTACAATAACCGGGAGGAGGCCGCTGAGAAGGCAGCCCAGAAAAGATTAGAGAAAAGGCCGCACTGCTAGCAGCCGCCTCAGTCAGCCGGCAGCAAAGAGGAAAGGGGGACCGAAAGACCAGAAAGGGCACGCCAAGGTAGAGAGAGACCAATGTGCCTATTGTAAGGAAAGAGGACATTGGAAAAGAGAATGCCCGCACTGGAAAACGAAGGCTGGTCCGGCGCCCTCTGAGCGCCCACCATCCTTAGCCTGGCGGGCCTAGACTCAGAATGAGGAAGACCGGGCTCCCTGAATCTAGGCCCCCATGAGCCCATGGTCGAAGCGATTGTTGGGGGCCAGACTCTCTTTCTTGGTAGATACCGGGGCAGAGCACTCGGTCGTCACCACCCCTGTAGCTCCCCCATCCGGACGAGAAGTCACCGTCGTAGGGGCCACTGGTCAGCCAAGTAGCCCAAAACGCTTCTGCCAGGCCCAAATTGTTGATCTGGGAGGCCACCGGATTAGAAATGAGTTCTTATACCTACCTGAATGCCCTGTCCTACTGTTAGGGCGAGACCTCTTATCAAAGCTGGGAGCTCGAATCACCTTCCAGCATCGTCAGGGAGGCCTCACTGCAAGTGGACGGCCCTAGGCTCATAGCCCTCATTTTGCCACGAGAGGAAGAATACCAGTTGTATTCTGGGGAATCTGGTGACCATGGCCCCAGACCTGAGGCTAGAGACAACCTGCTGCAGGAATTCCCCACGGTCTGGGCCAGGACAATCCCCCTGGACTAGCCAGAAACCAGGTCCCAGTAATAACTGAACTCAAACCGGGGGCTAAACCGTGCCGCCAGCGACAGTACCCTATCTCAAGGGAGGCCCGCCTAGGAATATCGGAGGTCATCCGAAAGCACCTCCAAGAGGGTATATTGGTCCCCTGTCAATCAACGTGGAATACCCCGCTCCTGCCAATCAAGAAACCTGAGGGAACAGGGTACCGTTCAGTGCAGGACCTCCGGGTGGTAAACGAAGCCGTCGTCACACTGCACCCGGTAGTCGCGAACCCATACACCCTACTGAGCCGACTCCTGCCAACCAGCGCCTGGTACACATGTCTAGATTTAAAGGATGCCTTCTTCTGCATCCTGGTAGCTCCAGCCAGCCAACCTATCTTTGCCTTTGAATGGGAAGACCCACATACGGCGGTAAAGACACAGTTGACATGGACCCGGTTGCCACAGGGATTTAAGAACTCCCCCACGCTATTCGGCGAAGCGCTAGCCCGGGACCTGCAATCTTTCTCAGACGAGGGAAAGGATTTAACTCTACTCCAATATGTTGATGACCTCCTCTTAGCTGCCCCTGACCAGAGCCGATGCCTAGAGGGGACAAGAGCGCTCCTAAAACTGCTAACCCAACAAGGGTACCGAGTCTCACGGAAAAAGGCACAAATCTGCCAACAAGAAGTCAAATATTTAGGGTTCCTAATTTCCCAAGGCAAAAGATCCCTAAATACAGACCGGAAAATGGTCATTACCCGCTTCCCGGCCCCGAGCGGACAAAGACAATTATGTGAGTTCCTGGGAGCAGCCGGCTTTTGCAGAATTTGGATCCCGGGGTTCGCAGCCAGAGCAGGGCCACTCTACCAGGCCCTGCGTGGGCCAGACACCTTACCCCTGGCATGGGGAAAAGAACAGGAACAGGCCTTTGCTCAAATAAAGGACCTCCTTAGTAAAGCCCCAGCTCTGGGCCTACCAGACCCCAGCCAGCCCTTCTATCTACATGTGCATGAGAAGGACAAGGTTGCTCTGGGGGTCTTAACTCAATCAGCCGGACCTTGGGAGCGCCCAGTGGCTTACCTGTCTAAGCAACTGGATAACGTCGCGGCCGGGTGGCCCCCTTGCTTGAGGGCAGTTGCAGCCGCGGTATCCCTGCTACAAGAAGCGGACAAATTGACTTTGGGGCAGGAGACCACTCTATTCGTTCCCCATAGCATCCATAGCCTCCTGGCAGGACAGGGGCACTGATGGCTGTCCAACCCCAGACTGACACAATATCAGGACATACTCCAAGAGAATCCTCGGGTCCAGGTAAAGACTGTAAAAAGATTAAACCCTGCAACCTTCCTGCCGACCGAACTAGGGGACCCAGACCACTGCTGCCTAGGGGTTACTGAGGAGGTCTATGCCAGCCGACCGGACCTGCGGGACCAGCCTCTGCCCAATGCTGACGTGACCTATTTCACAGATGGCAGCAGTTATATGAGAGAAGGGGTCCGAGTGGCAGGGTACGCAGTAACCACGCTTGACCAGGTGGTAGAAGCCAAAGCCTTGCCCTCTGGATGGTCGGCCCAGAGAGCGGAACTCTGGGCCTTAATAAGAGCACTGGAGTTGGCCCGGGACCGGAAAGTCAATATCTACACTGACTCCAAGTACGCCTACGCCACCCCTGCACTTCCACGGGGCCATCTACCGAGAACGCGGGCTGCTGACAGCAGAAGGAAAGGAAATTAAAAACAAGACAGAAATCCTGCGTCTCCTTGAAGCAGTGTGGGCCCCAACTGCGGTGTCCGTCATCCACTGCAAAGGCCATTCCAAACAAGACACCATACCGGCCCGCGGGAACCAGAAGGCGGACTCGACAGCAAAGGCTGCCTCAGTATGTGGTGAGATGGCAGAAGTACAGCCCTCCCTTCTCAGACCCCGGCTGGGGAACCCCATTAACCGTCGGGACTATGAGCCAGCAGAAATGAAATGGGCCCAACAGGCCGGAGGACAAGAAACCCCCGAGGGAACTTGGAGGTTACCTGATGGGCGCGTATATGTGCCCCAGAGCCAGGCCAGCAATTTAGTCAGAAACTGCCACCATCTGACCCACCTGGGTAAGACCTCCCTGGAAAACTTGCTCAAAAGGTATTTCTACTTCCCCAACCTGTCAACCCTGTGCTCAACAGCCTTGGCTCAATGCGTTACCTGCGCAAGGAACAATGCAGCCCCGCATCAAGGAGCCCCACCGGGAGTCCAACACAAGGGGTCCCAGCCCTTCGAGGACCTCCAGATTGACTTTACAGAAGTCAAGACCAGCCGAGGATTTAAGTATCTCCTGGTCCTGATCTGCACCTTTTCGGGTTGGGTAGAAGCCTTCCCCACCAAAACTGAGAAAGCTCGGGAAGTAACCCGAATCCTACTCAGGGAAATTATACCCAGATATGGGCTCCCACTCACCATTGGTAGTGACAATGGCCCGGCGTTCATCGCCCAGGTGGTTCAGGAGGTCGCCCGGCTCCCTGCGCATCGACTGGAAGCGCACACGGCCTATCGGCCCCAAAGCTCTGGTAAAGTGGAACGAATGAACCGAACTCTCAAGGAAACCCTAGCTAAGTTCCATCAAGAAACCGGCCTGCCATGGACAGACCTGTTACCACTAGCCTGCTACGGGTTAGGAATGCCCCGAACCCCTCGGGGTATACTCCCTATGAGTTGGTTTTGGAAGACCCCCACCTATAACTAGAATAGGAAGTCCCAATGACCTTCGACAGAAGGGGGAGTTACAGCAGACCCAGTACTTACAACAGTTGGGTAAGACCCTAGACAGGATCTACGGGGCCCAATTGGGCCAGGAACCCAAACCCCGAGGGGAGGCCAGCACACCCCTTCCGTCCAGGCCAGTATGTATGGGTAAAGGATTGGAAAAAGGAACCACTCCAACCCATTTGGACGGGCCCATATCTAGTACTATTAACCACCCCTACTGCCCTTAAAGTTACAGGAATAACCCCCTGGATCCACTACACTCGGGCCAAGGCAGCAGCAGATCCAGACGAGCCAGGACTTCGGAGCCACCGAAACTCCACCTCGAAGGGCGCCCCCACAGTCCGGCTGAAGAGAACTGAAGGACAGTGGGCCGTCTACCCGAGGAACCAGAGACCTGATCCCACCCCAACAGAGTGACCACCGTGGCTTGTGTGATGATGCTAAGACTCAGGCCAATCTCGTCTAGCATCAAAGGGGGGAATGATAAGGGCAAGATGACTTGGGAGGAGCAGCCTAGCCAGAGACCCCTCCCAGGTTAATTGTTAATCATTGCTTATCTGTTCCCGTAGCCCGTTTTCACATCCCTTCCCCCGCCTGGGTAGCCCATCAATCTCATCAATCTCCCACCTGAATGCTAATCCCTTCCCCCACCTGGGTAGCACATCAATCTCATCAATCTCCCACCTGAATGCTAATCCCTTCCCCCACCTGGGAAGCCCATCCGTTTCCTGCCGGAATGCTAGGGCTTATAAACCCCTATCTAACCCCGATTCGGGGCTCAGAATTTGGAGACTGCCTCCTCTGAGCCCGCGCGTGTGAATAAAGGCTTACTCCGTTCCCTGAATCGTGTCTTGAGTCTGGCTTTCCGTAACAACGGGTGCAGCTGAAGGACTGCGCGGTGAGACCAGCTCACGGCAGCCCGTTGCGCTCGGCCCTCGGCGGGGTGCCCGGACCTCCCCCACGCACTTCCCCAAGCCCAGCCCGTCCAACCTTCATGTGTCCCTGCTTAGCCACGGGGACGTGGCGTCCAGCCGTAGACAGAGAAGTGCACCAGGACTATCAGGGATGCTGTTGGGGAACCGCATGCAGCTCAACGGGGTAGCTCCAGGTCGACTAGGACGGTGCTGAGACTCTTAAGGCTCCTCTGTTACTACTTGCTGAAGACGCCGTTCAAACACCCTCACTCGCCCCCAAATCTCTTTTCAGACAGCACATTTGAGATTGTCCGAATTCTGAAGTTCATCTGGTAATTCTCTGCACAAAAGACAGTGCATTCGGAGGTCATTTGAGACTGTTGGAGAACTTGTAAACTCCTTTTTTTTTTTTTTTTTTTTACATTTATAGGCTCCCGACAACTTAACTTTTCCAAAAATCTATAGATATTTTTCTTTGTTTTTAGAAATAGTTTTTATTGTGTAAAATGTATATCACAATAACCATTTTTAAGTGTGCAATGCAGTGGAATTATTCGTGTGCCTGTGGCAGAGATGGATGAAATATTAGCTAAGAAACAATTGTCAGCATCTTCAAGGATATTTCATAATCACAGGATCCTTATGAGGAAACACCAATACATGCAGCAGGTGAATTGTGTGGGTTCTCAAACCCTGTCCCAAACAGCCAGGAAAGCCCCGGCTGTTGTGTCATGCTCAGCGTCGGGCCTTCACTGGAGCGGGGTGTCTTATGTCAGGCCAACAAAAACTTGGCCTTGGTGCATAATTAATGAACTGGGAAATGGATGACGAGATTTCGCTCTAATTAGGGCTGCCCTGATATCTGGCATGAAAACAAAGCTGCATTAATTAGCACCGTGGTTGTCATGTGGGTGTTGTGCGACCGTCTGTGGGAGTAGTTTGACATATTTCATTTGCAGCCCTTTTTCTTCCTCTGCCCTTCCCCTCCTCCTCCATCCCTCACCAGTCCTTCCCTGCTCAGGATGCGTCAGCTTCTGTGTGTGGATCGGGGAAGCAGGGACAGTGTGAGTGACTCCATTTTCAGCTGGGCATCGGGGCATGCGCGAAGCCGGCGACCGTTCAGAATGAGGTGGGAAAGCCCCTCCTGGTCTTAGAGCAAAGAGGACATTGTGCTCTCTGTGCAGCTTCACCGCCATTAATATTAATTAAGTCGTGCAGGCAAAGCGCCTTCCCCGAGTTGATAAGATGCTCCTGGGCGCATCATCGCCAATCACACGTCACCTCTGACCGTGAGGGGTGCCGGACGCTGACCGCCCCGCAGAGCCCAGCACCTCCTGTGGGGATCACTGGCCAGTGTGAGGGTCTGAACTTAAAGTCTTCGTTTCTCCTTGTCCGCAGACCTTACTCTGCTTTTGTTAATTCAGTCAGATACCCGCCTAGGAAGCAAGTGGGTGTGTGTGCCTGTCTACGGGCCAGGCAGGAGGTGGGGGGATGGGCATGGAAGGCTAAGGGGAAGGACATTTTTGCACCCATGTTTTAGGGCTACAGAAACGTGCAGCTCATTTTCCCAAAATCTTGGAGTACATGTCTTTGCAGACTTAAGCCCCTCCATGTGGCAGGTGGTTCTGACGGTTTTAGTCCTGGGTGTGAAATAGCCACTGTTGAAAGATTTGCTTCTTACTTGGCCTAATGCTTCTTTATTCAACAGATATTTATGAACACTGTTCTGTGCTGATATTCTGTGCCACAAAGATGTTTAAGACGAAGTCCTTGTCACTGAGGAGCTTCCTGACCAGGGAGAGAGGTGGGCACATGAACAGGTATTTTGTCTTTTTAATTTTTTTATTTATTGATTTTGAGAGAGAGAGAGAGAGGCATAGAGACATCTCTTTGTTGTTCCACTTATTTTTGCATATAATGCAAAAAAAAAAAAAAAAAAAAACCACCCCAAAAACAACACACAACAACCGGGGATTGAACACACAATTTTGGTATTTTGTATCCAAATGAGCTACCTGGCCAGGGCCATAAGCAGGTATTTTAAAGACTTTATTTATTTACTTTTTGAGAGAGGGGAAGAGAGCAAGAAAGGGAGAGAAACATTAGCGTGGGAGAGATACATGATGGGTTGCCTCTTGCACACCTCCCAGCTGGGGACCTGCCTGCAACCCAGGCCTGTGCCCTGCCCGGGAATCGAACCCGTGACCTGTCTGTTCACGGGCCGGCCCTCAGCCCGCTGAGCCACACCAGCCAGGGCCGTAACGGGCGTTTTAAAATGGGAGAGTAAACTGTCGGATTTGCTGGAGCTGCAGGTCAAGCCCGAGGGTGACGGATGGCGAGGCTGGAGGGCGAGGGGCGGCCGCACGATGGGAAGCCGAGCGCCCCGTGTGGCACCCGTCCCCAGTCGGCCTATGAACCGCCGTCACCAGCAATGGCTGGACTTGTCACATGTGCCGTTCTCGCTCCCAGAAGAGTTCAGTGGAAGCCGCCCACCCCTGACTGTACACAGGGCGCGGTGTCTTCCGCCAGAACCTTCCGCATCGGCCGACAGACCGGAGGGGCGAGGGGAGAGCGAGGCCTGGCCCCTTCGCTGTCCCCGTGGTAGTCACACGCCCCAGTCGGCACTGGGCTTCCCAGGGCAACAGCTAATACGGGCCTCTTGCTCTCTTGGCGGTGTCTTGAATCGGACAAGAAATCGTCTGATCTCCCTAATTTCTCCCACATTCCATGAGCCAGGAACCAACCACCCAGTCACACCTGGCGTCAGGGGAGGCTGGTGAGGCGGCGGGCCGGGTGAACGCAAGGCACTCGCTGCCTCATGTGTAGGGAGCTAAGCTTTCTCCTTCATAGCCACTGCTCTTTGAACGTTTCCACCTGAATTCTAAAATTTAGTTAAAACCTCCTAGTTTAATCCTAAAAGTTCACTTGAATTTTCCATCTTGCTCTATAATGTATTTGTGCTTTTCCTTAAAATAAAAATGTGCTTTTTTTCTATCTTTAGTAATCTTTGCAAATAAATACTGCTGCAGGAATATCAGCCGTGGTTAGTTATTCACTGACTTGTGGGAGAGCCGTATGAACTGCCCACCTGGGGCACACGTCCCTGAGCAGCCTTCGGCAGAATCCTGGCCTGGCCAGATTTTCATTTTAAAGAGAACACTCTGAGCCCCGGCCAGGCAGCTCAGTTGGTTAGAGCATTGTCTTGATACGCCAAGGTTGTAGGTTCGATCCCCAGTCAGGGCACATCCAAGAATCAACCAGTATGTGCATAAATAAGTGGAGCAACAAATTGATGTGTGTGTGTGTGTGTGTGTGTGTGTGTGTCTCTCTCTCCCCCCTCCTTCTTCTCTCTCTCTCTCTATAATCAATAAAAATTTAATAAAGGTACGCTCTGTGTGGAGCATAGCCCTCCAGGAGGCCGAGCCTAGGACCCGGCAGGGAGATGGTCGTAGTTGTCTGTGTGGCAGCTGATACAGGGCCCGAGCTGGCGCACTGATAGGAGGGCTGTTAGGAGATTAAATCAGCAGGGCGAGGCCAAGAAAGAAACCACTGGCGAATGTGGCTCTGTAAAAACCACAAAATCAAGTTTGAAAAGCCGGGGACAAACGGGGAAAAATCCACTTGTGACATATGAATGATATGAAATTGGGGAGGTTTGGTATCCCTAATACACAGAGTTCTCATGAATCAATAAGAGAAAGCACTCTGATGAAAAATGGAGACATCATTTTATCGAAGATAAGATTCCGTAGGAATAACGCCGCCGGGGCTGTTTTTCACGATCGGACCATGCAGACCTCGTGGTGGCGCGCACGCCGCCCGCACAGAGGGCTGGCACCGCTGCTGTGAGTGGCCGTCAAGTTAAAAAGCACTTTCCTTCAACGGGAGGTTTGTTACACGCATTGTGGCTTGTCCCTTCGATGGAATATTATGCGGCTGTTAAAAATGAGTGTGCACGCCTGTATTTATGAAACCAGAAAACTGTCCTTGCTTTATTATTAAGTGGAGACCGAAGGTTGCCCGGTGCCTGGTATCACATGTTCCCCGTTCTGTGAAACTCTGTGTGTGCAGGAGTGTGCGGGCATGTGGAGAGAGCTCTGGAGGGCTTGTCCCCAAAGTATTAAAACTGTTCCTATTTCTGGAGAGTAGGGTTGGAGATGGTTTTTACTTTTTCTCTGTGTTGTTTTTATATTGTTTTGAAATGTAAAAAAAATGCATGTGTTATTTATATACTATTTAAGTAAATAAAAGGTTATTGTTTTGGAGAAGGTGGAACCAGCAAGTGTTTTTGTCCCTGGGAGCGAGGAACGAGGAGGACTGATGATCAGCTGTGTGTGGCCGGGAAGGCGGAGGCCAGGTCAAGGACGACCGCTGGCCCTCGGACCCGGGCCGTCTCTGGCGCTGGATGAACGGCAGCCCTCCCCACGGCCGCCTGCCCTCCTCCCTCGCCACGCCTCACTCTCAGCTTCTGCCCCTCCCAAGCCTGATGCCTGTCCCAGCGCCTGCCCCTCCGCTCTCCCGCTCTGCGCCCACTTCCTCACCGAGTGGCAGAAGAGCAGAGAGGAGAGATGCCATGGGAATTGACCGGCCTGCGTGTTTTCCAGTTGGCACAGGCTGTTTCTGACGCCATTGTGTTCGGAGGGTGCCAATAGGGCATCAGAGAACGTGGAAGAGGGGCCACCAAGTGTAAGGGGGCCCCGTACTGGGAGGCTGCGTCCCACGGTGTTCAAGGAGGCTACGAGGCCTAGGGGCAGGGGCAGGGGGCCAGAAGTTGCCACGTTCAGAGAGGGACAAGGGCGCTCTTGTTCCCAGCTGGCCTGCCTGTCAGAGCGGGAACAGAGGCTGTGGAGGAGGCGCAGTGGCCAGTCCCGGTCGACAACTGCCGTGGCCCTGCGCCCTCGTTCTTTCCCTGTATTGCAGTTCTGCCTTGGACATAATGTTCGTTGAAGCCTTGTTATTCAGAAACCGCCTACACGGCTGGCTGTGTGCTTGTAGAGGTTCCGCAGAAGAGCCCTTCGCTTGTCAACAAACATCAAAGGTGAAAATGAGAGATGTGTCTGTTGGCTCCTAGAGTCTCCTTCTCTGGGGCCACCACTCCCCAGGCACTGCCTGTCTGTCTTGTCATCACCACGACCGTTGAACTCCAGGCTGACTCATCCCCGCTCTTATTTCTTACCCTGTATTGAACACACGCCAAGCTATTGTCTCATACCTATTGTTGTCTAAAGACAGCGTGTACTAGAAATGTGAAACAGGAAACGTCCTCTGACCTTCCACGGTAGAAGAAATTTTCCAGGGTCCATGTGCTGATGTAATTATTTGAAGGATCTTTTTTAAAAAAAGTACTTGGTGGCCAGATCTTTGGAACAATTGTCTTTGTTGTTATGGGCCTAACGTATAGCTTATTGTCTCTCTTTTAGAGAAATAGGGCACTGTAATTGCCACCATGAGGTTTTATATTATTTTTAATTAGGTTTTAAAGAGTCCTGTGTGTGTATGTGTGTGTGTTTGTGTGTGTGTGTGAAGCATATGTATTTGAATGTCTTTTTTTTTCTTTTCTTTTCTTTTCTTTTTTTTTTTGGAGTGTCCTTAATTTATTTTGCACCCAAATCATTTTCTCTGTCCTCAAAGCCTGTGACATATGCCCCCTGGTCCCTTCAGTTCCGGGGTGTGATTTGTATAATTTCTTGTCAACAGCAGCAGGCGCCTTCACGCGCCCTGGCTGCCTGGTTCCCCGTGTCCCGCGGCTCCTATGATGGCCGTTTCTCGGCGTGACTAGCCGCTTCCTGTATGTGGGTGCTACCCTCACCAACACCAATCCGGGCTCTCCGTGAACTCTCGGGAGGGATGGGGGTTAGAGCTTAAACGGGGCTGGTGGAGAGGCGAGGGGGAACACACTGCACAAGTCTGGTGTTTTTCCCCTGAGAAGTCAGCGACGGCGCGCCGCGGTCCAGAAACGAAAGGGGACAAGGATGAGGGGCTTTTCCCGCTGCCACACAGTCACCGGTTCAAAGTGAAGCAGAGCCGGCCTGTTCTTTAGCTGTAGTGCGTTTAAGTCCAAGGTGTGATTTATGGAAGTCCAGGCGGTCGAGGCCTTAGCTCGGGTGTGATCTCGTCTTTTCTCTCTTCCATTTGTTGTAAGTAGCTTCGTATTCTTGTTTCACACCCGCTTGGCTCCGTGATCCTTCTTCACCCCGTGCATTGGACAGACTCTGTGTCTTCCCATCTACCAGTCCCTCTTTTCCTCCGGATGGTTTTACAGGGTCCCAGGAATCCCTGTCTCCAGGTCAGGGGCTGTCCCTGGCAGCGTCATTCCCTACATCGGTCTGAACGTCTTTATCTGAGCGCAGCCTGTGCGGGGTGAGTTCTTGAGTGTGGCTTTGGAGAACGAGCGATTGGTGCCCAGCCAAGCTTTCCTGTCTTTCTGTGACCAAAACAAACTGGGTAAAAGGGAAAATTCGACCAGTCTCTCGTTTTGTTGGCCTGGTCCCCAGCAACCTCTTATGAATATTTTGGAAAAAATTATTTCACCATGTGTATATAGTTTATGTATGTTGATAGTTGAATTTTCTTTAGGTAGCTACATAGCAAAAAGTTTTGAATGAGAAATGTTTGTTTTTTTTTTAAATAGCCATTTCAGAAACAAATGCGGTCACTGCGCCTCTTGTTTTGGGGACGGGGACCTGGGCGTGCGAGGAAGCCCATGTCAGAGAGCTCTGCACGCTTTTTCCTGAAGCACCTCAGCTGTGCGTCCGTGCAGCCTGCTGTGTTTACTGCTCATATTGTGTTTTGTCCTTTCTCACACAAAATTATAAAATCAATAACTTGTAAATGTGGTGCATCTTTATTTTTTAAGGATTCCTTTTCCTTCTCCCCCTAACAGCTTGCCTTTCCGAAGACCTCAAAAGCTACTAAATTATCGTTTAGAAATAAACGCATTCTCCAAGGCTCCTGCCCTTTAGCCAGAGGGGAGGTCCTTTCTGAGGCTCTGTGGGTGACAGAGAGAGTGACAAGCTCCAGGCCAGCCCTGCCGGTGCCGCGGCATTCGGGTAGGCAGAGGACGCATGGGCATGGCACCAGCGAAGAGGTGAAATGGGAACAACGCAGTGTGTTTCCCTGCCTCGAACTGGAGCTTCATGTTCAAAGGACACAGGACTTCGTTTTTCCTCTCCTTCCCCGGCGGGCATATTTCGGTTTGGTATTGAAGTGTTCCTGGATGCACAACACATTTAGGAATCACAGAAAGAAGGCTCAGGTGTCGAAGGCACATCCCTCACACAACTTGTGTTAGAGGATCAGGAAGGAGGCCCCATCTAAAGCCTGCGTTTGGCTTCCCCCAATGTGCAGCGAGCACAGAACACTGCACAGTGCTGTTCGGCTCTGCCCACGAAGGCTGCCAGAGGTTAAGGGTGCTTTGACCCACGCGGACAGGGGAACTGGATTTTCATCTCAGCGAAGGATCACTCTTGTGTGTCTACTTAACATTGAAATGGCTGCGTAATGCGGCTACATGATACTTAAGGCGCCATGCCGAGTGGTTTAGCCCACCAAATGCCAGCCTCTGTTCCCCCCACCCCCCATGCATGGGGCTTTGTGAAAGTTACCAACATGTTTACCCATCAGCTTCCTCATTTGTTGGAAAAATAGCTCTTTTATTTTTAATGCATAGAGTACAGGGCCTATAATATAAGAGGCATTCGATAAAAAGTTAGTGGTGTCATCACTAAATGCTTATTATACTTTACAACCACGTAAGAATATGTTGTCTGACTCTTGGATGAATGAATGCCTACAGGAGTGAATGAATGAACGCCTTCAAGGAAACGCATTTCCTACACACACACACGGAGTGCAGCACGCTATGCAAGGAGTCGAGGCTCTGGACTCTGCTTCTGATCGCGCCTCCTCTGAACTAGGGGCCTCCGGGGGACCAGCTCTCCCACCACTGAGCCTGTTTCCCTCGTCTTTAAACCCACCTTGGAGGGCTGTACTGTCTCCAGTTAGGGGTTCTCTCCGGGGTGCAATCCCACGGTGGCACCAAGAAGGAGTGCAATTCCTCTTTGCCCCCCAAACTCACAATCCAGGGTTTACGCCAACCCTACCTCAGAAAAGTTAGGTCCCGTATGAAACTGATTTTAAGCAAAATGTGTTACTGAGATAAACTGCCACCTGGACGAACGTTCTATTCGGAGAGGAGAGGCGACAAAGGAACTCTGACAGAGTTGGCACGCTCCGCCGCGGCCTGTCCCCTCCCGGGGAGCAGGCGAAGGAAGTGGGAGCGGTGCAGGGAGGCCTCCTTTCCATCCCTGCCCTCGTGACGGGCTGGCGTCGGGAAACCAGAAGTGAAACAGGCTTTGCGTGTTTTGTGCTCCGCCAGCCCCCCCCCGGTTTGCATCGCCGCAGTGCAACTCAAGTAACCCTCTCTGAAGTGTCGCTACTCAGTGCCCTTTGTCCCAGCCAGGGAAAATGAGTAGCCAGCGCTTTGTACTTTGTATTTGTAAATACATCGCAGTGTGGAAACCAAAGAAGGCCCTACACTTTGAGAGCCTAGAGCTTTTACATATTTTAAAGGTACACCTATGGAACTATTTTTATACACGTCTAGAATTTAAAAAAAATTTTTTTTTACATCCAAGAAGATGATAAAGACGATATAGTAAAACCACAGTGATTCACATTCCTCGGATTTTCTTTTCCAATGACTGCCTCAAAATGTCTCCTGTGTGCTGGTCACTTTTGGAATACCTCAGTGGTTATTTCTGATTGATTAAGGAATACCTTGATCAGGTCCTGAATTTGCATTTGTTTAGGAAAGCTCACCTTGAAAAATAGCGCAAATAATTTGTGCAAGATTGGCCAAAGAGGACTGTGGAAAATACTAAACACAACCTTCAGAAGAGACTCTTCATGTACAGATATTTCCCAGGTTGCCATACTCTGGGCCGATCCAATAGGGATCCTATTTCCCATGCGCTCCAGTTCCCGGGGCACCTCAGGGGCGTCTTCAGTGTAAGCCCCTGGCACGCCTGCCTCCTGGTGTTTCACACACGTCTCCTGAGCTTTGGCTCCCCCCACACCCCCCTAGTTCCTCCTGCCCTTCACCATCAAGTGTGCAGCTTCCTTTAACCTTCCTGTACGGCGCTCCTGCCCAAGTTTGTGCGCAGGCTGTGGGCGCTGTCCTGGTCTCTCTAGCATGTGCAGAGAGAAAGAGAGGGGCACATAATTTATTTTCCAGTGGGGAGCCCTCGAAGGTGTTCAGGCAGGGGAATGAGACAAGCAGCTCTACGTGGTGGGGTAGGGTAGAGCCTGGCTGGGGCCAGAGAGGCCAGCCAAGCAGGGCAAGGAAGCGTAGAAACCCTGACCCGCAGCGCAGACAGGCAAGACGTGGCTGAGTGGGAAGCGAAGGCTCTGCTCTTTGCCATGCTGTCCGCCATGTTTTGTTGGCCCAGTAGGGAGTGGAGTAGACCAGACAATGACGTTGTCCTTGTTCGCTGGGTAGCACAACGAGTGTCTGACCGTCTGCGACACAATAACATAAGAAAACTCAAAAGCCGTCTCTCCGAGCTCATTGTCAGGCCGTAGTCTCCTCGTCAACCTCTCTCACAGCTCCTGGAACGATGATACAATAATTTTTTAAAATTCTGCTGGTGCTTAGGAGCCGGCTTCTATTTTCTCTCCAGCAACGCTTCTGCCCCTGCCAGCCTGGGTTGGCCAGCACCCCTAGAACAGAGGACCCCTTCTTTCAAGTCCACAGTCCCTGCTCTGTGATTCCAAAGTCCAGAGAGCTCTGAAGACCTAAAGCCTATTTTATGACTGGTGCCAACTTCTGTTTGGCAGCAAAACCTGCCCTGAGCTGACGCGAAGCTATTTGTGACCCTACGTTTCACTACAGAACTGCTGCTGTGTTTATTTATACGGAGCCGCCCGTGCACTGCCAGGGGGTGGGGGGTGCGGGGTGCGGGGGGTGCAGGGTCACATTAAGTGTAAGCGATGCTTCCTTACTTTCCTCAAATCCACAGGTAGTATCGGTTCTGAAACGCTTGTGGCCACGGTGCTCCGGATAAAGACGGGCAGAGCTGCCCCGTCGCGGCCTGCTGCCCGCACCAGAGGAGGGTCCCGGGGTCGTCCCCGATGCCTTACCCCCGCCTGGCATCGTGGGGAACCCAAGGAAGAAGCAGATGAATGTCCGCTCTCGAGTTCCCCAATTCACATGTGTAGACTTCTGTGCTTCTTTTTTCCGTGTTACTACTCTGAGAAAAAGAGTCAGAGCTAACAGTTCCTTTTTATTTCTTTTTTTAAACTGAAAACATAAATATTTGACCAGATTGAAAAATCAGCAGCAGAACCAAGAATAATATCATGTTTCCCGGTTTTCGGGTTTGTTTTTCTTGCCTAGATAAGACTAACATTATAAATGCCAGATAACTCAAAGGCCAAGAGAAACAGCTTTCTTTAGAATGCTATCGAAGTCTTGCTAGTTAAAAGGATGAAAATAAATACCGTACCGTCGGCAAGGCCACGGTGAAACGGGCGCTCTCCGGCATCGCTGGCCGGCTGTGGAGTGCGCGTCTGTCCGGAGAACAGTCCACAGCTCGGCCCAGGAGGGCGGACGCTTTGCCTGTGTGGCTGGGCGACAGGAGAGCAGCTGGCGCAGGCCACCCGAGAAATACTTCCGCTCTCGGGGCCTATGGATTCGGTTCTTTCTTTTCTTTTTTCTTTTATTTATTTATTTTTATTGTTCAAATCGATTTGTCTCCATTTTCCCACCCCCACCGCCCCCTGCCCCACCCACCCCCACCTCCCACCCTCCGTCTGTCCTCACTTTGGCTTTGTCCATGTGTCCTTTATACATGTTCTTTGATTTGACCTTCCCCCTTCTGTTCCCTGTTATTCCCTCCCTCCTTCCCTCTCGTTACTGTCATTTTTATTTTCCCCCAGTGTTGCGGGTTATATTTTTCTTGCTTGTTTGTGTTGTTGATTAGGTTCCACTTATAGGTGAGATCATTTATTTGTTTGTTTCTTTAGGAGATCCCAGCAGATGAGTTGCTTTCTCTGAAAGCAGCCGATACTGAGTTTTGCAGGGCCTGCTCTGTGAGTACATATTGTCAGATAGAAAATTTTCAAGACTCTCTTTAGTTCAAACACCTTTTTAAAAGGCTGCAGTCCCTATTTCATATGTTTGAACATGTTGTGTGAGACAAGACAGGGTAGTTTCAAAATCTTTCCTAGGTACGTGAGATGCTTTGTTGGTCTTGCTAATCATTCTATGTCACAGTGCCTGGTACTGTTTGGACACCCTTCCAGAGCAGCGTGGACTGTGCAGAGTCGCCTCCACATTGTGTTAGAGAGGGTCCATGTCCAAAATCGGAAGTGACTGTGGAGGGGTTTGCACAGCCGTTTGAAGGCGCGGGGGTTAAAGAGCAGGGAACCTGCCGCCCACAGCCTCAGCGGGCACCGTGGAGAACTTTCTTGGAAGCCTCTGACTCCCAAGAATCTCCAGGAAGCTCCTACCAGCTGTATAAGCGCGAGGCACTGGAACGAGCAAGCGAGCAAGCGTCTCTGCCTCCCTCCTCCCGCGGCCAGGCCTTCAGCCCCTGAAGTCCAACCTCCTTGCCCCCCCCCCCCCCCCACCGCCCCGCCCCGAGGCTTCCAACCTCACGCTGGCAAACCTGCCTTGTAGCTAATTATCATTTAAACCCGCCTGAAAGCCTTTTGCTACTGAATGGCCAGGAAACCTCTTGTTTTCTCTTATTCCCTTTAGTTAATTCTCTTCTAGTTGTCTTCTTTCATTCAATTTTGTTCAGAATTCCTATGTCTTTGAGAATCTATACTCTCCCTCTTGGAAATGACATTTATAAATAGTGTTAATATGGAAGCTGTTACTTTAATTTGATAAAGCATGTAATCTCTACCTTATGAAATATGTTGAATGCCTCCAAAGCTGCCGAGGCTGCACACACAGGCAGATGGGGCGATATTTTAAGGTTTCCTGCGTCTAGGAAGGTATGGAAAGTTTGACTGATTTATATTGTGTTCTGACTTCCTGAGGCAATTTTCCTAATGGTATTCAATTTTATTCATACTGTGAGACAAAGCTTGCTGTGTTTTTTTTTTTTTTAAATCAAAATTCTCTCCAGAACTGTGTATTTCATTTTTGTTTTTGGTCTCTTAATCTTAATGTCTCTGGAATTTTATATAATAGAAATTTCATTTTATAAAACTTACGTTAGGGGGATGATTTTGGAAGCATTGGAGGAGAAGAATTCTCAGCTTCATTTTCAAAATTATTTTGAAAAATCAGTAACTTGACGACTTAACATACGAGTATACTTGCTATTCTGTACTTGCCTGTACCACCTAATTGAAGATTCTGTCCTTTGTTACCTGCCCTAATGACTTGTGTGCGAGAGTCACATCTTCTGCAATAATTACACCTGTTCTTTCATATTCTGAAAGCCTGCGCCACAGTGTTACGTGGAGGCTTCCCTGACAGATGGGTGTCTCTGTCACCCCCTCTCCAGCTCCCGCCTGCCTTGCCGAGCCACACTTTGCACTGACACTGCAGGTTTCCCGACGGCCTAGTTCAGGTGCAAGATTACTGGCTGTGTGTACACTGGTCTTTCCGATGTGATTCTTCCCCCTACGCGTTAGAGCAGAGATGGGGAAATTTCATCTTTCTGAAAAGACCTCTCTCTGCCTTCCGTCTTCCCATGGATTTCCCCTCATACGGTCCAGTGTGGTTCTGGAACCAGATGACACGGGTTCAAGTTCTAGCTTTGCCATTTATGACCTCCGTGTGTTCACAAGGGAACTTCCAGTGCCTCAGTGTCCTCCCTTCAAAAGGGGGCTCACAACAGTAATAACTGCTTAATAGTGTGAGGGTTAAATGGGTTTGCTCCTACAAGCAAGTAGAACAGTGCCTAGTACATAGTAACAGAGCAGTAAAGGCTGGCTGTTACTGTTGGGTTTTTGTTTCAATTTAATGGTTTTAGGCTTTGCTAACTGTATCTTCTTGATGATTTTACTAAATGCCTTTTGAAGCCATCACATTTTGAAAATGATGTAGGCGGATAGCTTTCCTCAACAAGCTGGTTTCTCGGCTGCTTTCTGAAGGTAATAAAAAAAACAAAAAAAACAAAACAGGAAAATTTTGTTTTTCCAGCACCAGCATTGCATTCCCCAGTTCCTGCTTCAGTAAAAATCCTAAAGCATGTGTTAGAGATCCTGCTGTGACTACATGCCTCCCCCCCACCCCCACACGCTCTGTGCTGAAGCCTAACCCTCTTGGTATTTGGAGGTGGGGCCTCTGGGGGCTCTTAGGTCTGGGGGCGGAGCCTATAATGGGAGAAGAAATGTGAGGGCTGGTCTCCTGTCCCTGTGATGGGAAGGCACAGCAAGGTGCCATCTGCAGACCAGGACAGTGGTTCTCACCAACAACCAGTGAATCAGCCAGCCCCTCGCCCCTGGGTGTCCCCGCCTCTGTGACTGTAAGCAACAGATTTCTGTTGTGTAAGCCACCCAGCTTTTCATCAGAGAAGCCAGACTGGATTAAGACAGACAGATGCTGGTTTGAATAAACAGAGCCTATAGCTTTGAAAATGTCACAGCAAGAGTCAGAAACACAGGCCGGTCCCCCTTGACTGGGTCACGCTGTCACGTGGAATGTGCCACTGTATTCAGCTGTTTGGGAGGATGGAGCCACCATGGCCTGGGGCAGCCAAGGAAGTCTCCGAGCAATTGCTTTAACAGGCGCCTTGAAGGCTGAGTAGAAGCGTGCTGGGCGGGGATGGGAAGGTCAATCCAGACAGGACCGGCACCTGCAGGGTCACGGCTGGTCCTGCGGCCTGCGGGGCGTCCAGGACCCCCGGCGCTGGGGGTCAAGGAGGCCTGCAAAGTGGAAGGGGTTATGCTGGGGAGGGTTGCTGTTTGTTGCATGTCAAGTCAAAGAATGTACATCTTAGTCTGTAAGTGGGAGCCAGTGGTAAAACCTTTTTTTTTTTTTAAAGCAAGAAGATAACGTGACCAGCAGGAGGGCGATGCTGTCGGGAAAGAGCTTAGTGTCAGAGCGCGCAGGTTTAAATGCTGGCTCTGGTCCTCAGCTGCGCCGCGGGCCCGTCACGCGATCCCCCGTGACTCCCCACGTAGAGGAGCTATGGTGATGCAGCTCGGCTGCGCACGGGCGCCGTCAGCGTTGAAGGGGAAGGTGTTTCAGACGCACGGCTTGGCCGTGGCCTAGAGCTGGCCCCGGAGGAGGCCCCTTCCCCCGGCTGCGTGGAGCCGTGTCTGAGGGGGAGGCGACGGGCGGGACAGGCCGATCCGAGGACCACGGGGACCGGCCAGGGGCACGGCCGTGGGCCTAGACCTGGGAATGGCGGAGAAAGGGAGAGTGAGGGGCCGTTGCTCCTGAGGCAGAACCGCATCCCTGTTGGAAGTAGCCAGTGCGAGAGAGAAAGCGAGACTGACATCTAGGTTTTACGTCTGGGAGGCCTGACGCGCCTGCTGTGGGCGCTGTTCTAGGCACTGTGGGTGAACAGGTGGAGCGGATGCGCCTTCCCTGGGTGCTCACAGTCTCTCAGAGAGACCGACGCCTGTGGAAGGAGGCGCGATGCCAGGAGTGACACGCCGGCGGGGGCTTTGTGGCGGCAGCGGCGCCTTGGATGTGTTTCCTAAACTGTGGACCGTGGACTGACCCCTGTTGAACTTTGCGAGCGCTGTCAGATCCCAGAGCCTATTCTTATTAGTGGCAGCCGCCGTGGATTCTCAGCACTGACGGTGCCAGGTCAGTCTTTTATCCCTTTTACGGAGCAGCTTCACCGTCTGTCCCGGTCCAGGGCGCCGTTGGAGGCGTCTCACCCAGATTTCAGAGAAGCACCTCAAGGCCTTGCAGTCTCGTAATCACGCATCTCAGAACATACCTATTCTTTAAATGATAATAAGGTTGAAAGGGAAGAGAAAGAACCGTTAAGAATAATAAAAAAGAAAATGCAAAAATTCAGTGACACATAAGGCGATGAGACATTTCCAGAGTAAAGGTCTGTTTTTCTCATTATGAATTTCCCTCCTTTTAGGCTGACTAACTGTCACATTGTCAGTTAAATGTACCTTCTAGACTCTCTGCCACAGTGTTGTCACTGGAACACACGGACCCCCAGTACAGCTTTTACTGTTGGCCCCTCGGAGGCTGCCTGTGGCTTCAGTTTCTTCCTGTTCTCTTCCCAAACACCCAGGAAAGGAAACCATTTCCTCTAAACTCTCATCTTTTCTACGAGACCACAGCCCCATCTAAGCACGTGGAGTTCTCCGAATCTTCACCGTCTGAATGAAACAGAGCCCACGTGTGCGTCTTCTCAGCAGTGCTCATCGCCAGCCCAGCGCCTGCGGGAGAGGCCGGGGGCCCCGCCCCGGGACAGAAGCGTGGGGCCGGCGGACACCCAGGAAGGGAGACAAGGTCGGAAGCGGGGCCTCCGGGAATAAGTCACAGGCACAGAAGTGAGGCGCTCACTGGATTTCCTTAAGGAGATGACAGAGTCTGGAAGTGCGTGCCGTGAAGAGATTGGGGTGCATGGCTGGCAGCCAGCGCGCTGCCGCGTGGCCCCTAAGGACGGAGGGGGGACGGTTGTTTTCCCGGAAGAAGGCCGAGCCTCTCAAGGCCCAGGCCCAGGCAGGTGTTCTTTCTAGAGGAAAATATAACGACAGATCCTGGACGGGACCCACGGGGGGCGGCTGGCCACGTCCTAGTCCGTCATCTGGTTGGGGACCCAGTGGTCATTTTGTGACAATTCGTTGTATAGGGCACTAACATTTTAGGCACTTTTCCTTATTTGGGTGCTATGTTTCAATTAAAAAGAAAACATTTGATATCTACCTTATTAATTTCTACTGTGTGTTCTGAGCACGTCACAGATTTTACCTAAATCTCTTCATCACCCGTGTCTTCCTAAACAGACCTGGTGTTTTTCTCCTAATTCAAATCAATTCAGCCAACATTCATTGAGCGCCTGAAAGTGCCAGGCACCAAAGGTGGCGGATGCGGCAACAGTGCGGGGCGGCTATGGGGGCGGGCGGGGCAGGGCGGAGGGGGAGGGATGGCGACAACTGCGATAGAAAAAACAAGAATAAAAATAGGAAAGACCCGCTTCCAGGCCTTCTGCGTCCGATGGGGGATGCCGGGCGGAGGGCCGAGGGGGGCAGCCCAGGCCTTCCTGGGGTCCCCGAGCCGGCGGGGCGCTGCTCGGGGGCGTTGTTTGAGCGAAAGAATCAGTTTGTACTCAAGCGGAAACCTCCCTAGGTGGGAAAGATGTTCCAGACCTCGGTAAAAGCGTGCACACACTCTACAGCACGCACACACACTGCCAGCAGGTCAGCGTTGCGCGGTTATCCATCCCCAGGTTGTGGGACTGACCTAACCTTCACATGACCCTTTGACCGACCCTCAGCAATGAGAAGCCACTGCTGTTCTTCATCCCGTACACATAATGCAACATTAAAACAACAATCAACCCTATACCCTATGGTAAGCCTAGGGAAATCCAACCAAGCTCTCATTTTTCTAAGATTTCTATTTTGATGGATTTTTAATAGCAAGCATAAAAAGTATTTTCTTCTTTTTAAGATGTGTTAGGAACTTAAAGCTAAAAGCCCAACACTAAAAAGCGGTTGTAGCTGACTCACTGGTGCCTCGCTGCATTCCTGGAGCTGCGCTAGACCCTTACGTGGATTATTTCACTGACCGCCCGCCTGGCAGCCTTGTGGGGAGGGTACTATTACTGCGACGGTGGTTATGACAGATAAAGAAACTGAGGCTTGGAGAGATGAGCTTATCCAGGGTCACGCGGCTGGAACGCGACCGAGCGGGCGGGGACACTGACCGCGGGGCCTGGCGCCTGCACCCCGGGGCCGCGGGCCTTCGTGTGCGCCCGCAGCTGCGCTGGGAGGGCCTTTGCTCCCGGTGCACTCTGCCAGCCCCGACTTGTGCACCTCGTGTTTATTGAGTGCCTACCGTGTGCCAGCACTGAAGATCAGGGGTGGGCGCCGCTGAAGTTCCCTCGGCCACACGGAGCTCTCCTTGTAAGGAAGGAAACAGAAGTAAGTGGCCGACCACAGTGAAGAGTGACGAGGATAACGGCCAGGATGGGACCCAAGACGTGGGCGCAGGTGCCCTGCCAGGGGGCCCCCGTTTGGGGCTGGGACTCACGCTGAGAGCTGAGGGATGGGCAGGGATGGGCGCAGGCTGGAGCAGGGCGCCCTGGGCACGGGCCGCGGTGAGGAGACCTGCTGATGGCCCGCGCAGGCCCCTCTGGGGACCGACGTGCTGTCCCGGGGACAGGCGGCGCTGGCTGCCCCTTTGGGCCTCGCCTATCGCTGCGGGCGTCCAGCTGGCTCCACCGGCCCTTGAGTTTCCCAGCTCCTGGGCCGTTGGCCGAGCTGGCAGAGCGGCCTCAGGGCTTGCTCTCCCTGCCCCCAACCCTGCTTCCTCCCCTCCCTTCCACGGGCGTTGCTCAGGGAACACTCCCTAATAAACATCCTGACCGCCTACCCGGCCCACGGCTGCTTCCTGGGGAGCCCACTCGCAGCAGAGGACGCGCGCGCAGGCACAGCAGCAGGCCGAGTGGCCTTGGGCGGCGGGCCGGTGGGGCGGCCGGGGCCGCGCGCGAGGCTGGAACGTGGGCCGGGGTCCAGTCCCGACGCGCGGCCACCTTGCCAAGGCCTCTCCTAAAGGCAGGGGCGCGTAGGAAGCCACGGCGGACTTGTAAGCAGAAGCAGGACCAGAGTTGTCATTTTGGAATATCGCCGTGGCTGCAGTGACCCGAGGACTGTGGGGGGGCTTTGGCCGCCAGACGCCCACCTTTCAAGAGCCTTCCTCCTTTGCGTGGGTGTCGATGGCCCACGAGGCTGACCTGCCTGTCCTGCCCTGAGCCACTGCTCTTCATTCCCTTCCCTGGAGGATCAGAGCCACGCCCTCCGCTCTGGGTCTCCGCGCCCGCCATCCTAGCAGGCGTCCTGGCCGTCAGCTTATCAGAGGCCACAGGAAGCGGCGCCTGAGCACCGGGGAAGCTGTTTGTCCTGCGCCAGACGAGCTTCAAGCGGTCAGCTGCTGCAGGCAGGACCTGCGGGTCCGGCATCCGCGCAGAAGCCTGTCCCCTACCCATCACACGCCTGCGGTTTCCTTGTTCTTCTGGTCATGTTGACCGCCGTTTGTCTCTAATACACAGCAGCTCTATTGCCACAGCTCACCTGGGCAGGAATAACTCGACAGTCGGGACGGGGTTGTTTTTTTAAAGCTCTATGGTACAATTGGCATAAAATATGCTGCACAAGTTTAACGTATACAGTTTTGATATGTTTAGGCTTATGTATTCATTGCGAAAACATCCTCGTAATTAAGATAAATGTCTCCAGCACCCCAAAAGTTTTTTGGGGTCCCTTTGTAACTCCTGCCCCTTCCCCTGCTCGGGCCTCTCTCCCAGGTGGCCGCCGGTCCACCTTCTGTCACTGTGGATCACTTTGCAGTGTGCAGACCTGTATGGAAAAGGAACCACAGAGCATGCACTCTTTTTCTGGTCTGGCTTCTTTCACCCAGGGTAAGGATTTGGAAAAAGAGATGTAAAAGCTTAATTAAATCATATTTAATAGCCGATCAAACTTGATCCTCATAAAAAACCTTGTGTTTAATTACATGGTACCGCATACACTGTAAACATCGCCAGCGAAGGTGATACTTGGCTTTTTAAGTATAATTAATTGTTCATTGCGCCTCAGACCGAAACTTCCCTGGTTTCGAAGGCTGTTGTCCTTTGAAAGTATATCCAAAAAGCAAGTGATCTGTGAAGTTTACCAACAAGCTCTATTTAGGAGTACATAGATAGAGATAAGGCATTTGGGGAAAGACGCCCCTTCCACCAAAGCTGCAGCCAAGCGCCCTCGCACCGCGAACGGGAACGGCGAGGAGCGGCGGCGGGGAGGGGCGCCGCAGGGGGCCAGCGGGCACCTGCCGGCTCCTCACCTGCTCGGCCAGGGGAGGCCGCCCCTCAGCACACGCATGCGTGAGCCCGTGACCCACTCCCTTGTACGTGTGTACAGGCAGCCACCGCTTTGGTCATAAACTGCTTGAGCCCAGACGAGTCCAGCAATGTCTTCATGCTACCACTTCATTTTTCTCGAACATTTAAAGGATTAAAGCTAAAAATAATTTCGAAAGAAAATCACACGCAAACCTCAGAACCAGCCGGCGGTGCACGTAAAAAATGCAAACCCTAGAACATGTCGCAAAACCGCACTTTTGACTTTTTGGAAATTGCTTCACAGGCAGCAGCGTGAGGCTCACGTGCGAGGCGCCCGGTGAATGTCTGTCAAGGGAATGACACGAGGCTTTCTGCTCTGTGGCCGCGTCCCCTCTGCCACGAGGTCCCCTCACCTCGGTCATCGCTTCCCTCAACAGAACATACACTTGACCCGACCGTAATTCTTATGGTGCGCCCTTCCATTTGAGCCCTTCCTTCTGGTCCCCAAGGCCTGGGTCCTTTAGACTGTTTTGGAGAAGGGACGGCCACCTGCTTATCTTCCATATCTTAGTTTCTGCGTTGCTATTTTGCTCGTTTAACCCCCACGCGCAAGCGAGGATGCCTCTCACGTCACAGTCACGCAGAGCCCGGGACCGGGCCTCGTAAAGAGTTCACAGTGGGTTGAACCCGACCCTTGTCATCTCCATGGCGTCGGCGGCGGCGGTGGCGGGAGGGGCCACGCGTCCCACGTGCGAGCCTAAGCCGCTGTTTTCTCTCACGCATATGGACTCCCCGCGCCCGGAGGATGGGTCCCTGTTCTTGCTGCCTGGGAAGGTTGTGCAGCTGTGGGTTCCTATGTGTCGTAGCTCAAGTTATCTTTTTCTTGTCAAATGTTTTGTCTACTTTTCATACTCGTGACGATGTTTTTAAAGATCCTTTCTGTGTGTTTTACCTTGGATGTGATCATCTTTCAAAGAACTTTAAGAGCTTCAACCCTTCTGTTCCCTAACCAGAGAAGCCCATTCCTCACGTGCCTCTGGTGTGTGTGTGTCTGTGGCCAATCCCCGTGTATTGGAGAATGAGTCCAGGACCCTTTGAAGCTTCAGTGTGGAGAAAGGGTAGATGTGAAAGCAACCTTGGACTCCTGGATAAGCGTGTTTGTCATTTGCTTTACCTAAACAGGATGAGTGGTACTGACTTAGTTCTAGAGGCTTCAGCACTAACTGTATTTGCGAGCAGAGACACCAGAGAAAGAGAATTGAAAATGTACTCCTCCCTGGTACTTCCTCTTGCAGTTTTCTCTTAAGTTGTAGTGAAGCCACAGCAGAGCTTAGTGTAAAGAAATGAAGGCCATACGGTGTAATTTTCAAGTACCAGCTAAGCCAAGGTAATGATAGAGCTTATGGCAGTTTTGTTTTTCTTAATACTTCAAAGAGAAATCCTGTTGGACTCTCTCCTTCGTGTCGGCTGCTGCAAACGTCCCCGGCGTGAGCTGGGCTCTCCCGCCTTCCCCCACTGCAGGGACGGGCCACAGGGCAGCACCTGTCCCGTTGTGCCCTCCCGGTCCACCCGCTCAGCTCCTCAGTTCTCCTGTTGAACCCTTTCCATCCGCTGCCCCCCTCACTTGTGCTAAGTAATTCCCGACAGAGAAATGGATTCATCGACCGTGTACGCAGGAACGGGGTTTCCCCTGCCCCGCTCGGGGCAGTGGCCCAGCGGGGGCTGGGGACCCCCTTCCAGCAGCAACTGGGGTCAGCAGAGCGCGGCAGCGAACGTGGCCGGGCATGGTGCTCCGACCAGCGACTGGGGCGCTTCCTGGGAGCCCTTTAAAGACTGCCTCTTAAAAAACTGTTCTTCCAGTCTGATCTCAACTGGAAAGCGCACCGATTTGCTTGGGAAAATGCTGATAATTGGGTTTATTTTTTAAATGCAAAAGCAACTCTGTTATTCCAATCGTCACAGTCTCTGCAACGGGGCCTCTTGGGCTGAGTTTAAACATAAGCCACTTACTCTCCTTCGCATCCATGTGGATCCCTTTCTGTCTAAGTCGATCCGTTTGCCAGAGCCTTCAGGTGCTGTATCACATACACATCTGTTCCTCTCGTTGGCTGTCATTTAAACTGACGACTGAACAGCACCTGCTGCACTTCCTAGGCGTCTGGCCTGCATCAGGCCCACAGCACAGTGAGCTCCAGGCACGCCGTGTCCCTTGGTGTCCTCTCCCCAAGCTGGCCATGCCGCCCGCGAGAGCAGCCACCTCGTGCTCTGCCCTCTCCCCTCTCCCGACAGTCCCCAACCCAGCGCGCCGAGCGACGGAGGATGCCCTCAGGCAAGGCCTGAGGCAGGGCATCGCTGGAGCCGGGGGCGCAGGTGTGGCGGAGCTGGCGCATCCGAGGAAGCAGGGAGGGAAAGGCTAAGGCGGGCAGTGCAGGGAGGCCCTGACGGCCATGGGCAGCCGCAGTCGCCAGACCAGCCTGGGCCACGGGGGCCGCACCACTGAGAGCTGGGGCTTCTTTTGCAACTGGGAACCTGGTGGAGGCTTTTCAACAGGCGCCTGGCTTGATGGGATTTATATCTTTAAAAGCCCAGCCATATAGACCACAGGAGTCAAAAGCAGGGGCGAGGTTAATGGTTTCAGTGATCCAGGTCAGAGAAGACAGCGTTGGATTAAGAGGGCAAACTGAGAGGCAGGATGGACTAACCTTCCCCGAGCGCCTACTGAGCACCTACACGCGGGCTGAGTTTAAGTACTGCGTACGTGCTAACATCACCCCTGCAAGCAGCTCTGTGAAGCAGATGCTATCATTGTCTCCATTTTACACGCGGGAACCTAAAGTGCTTGCCGGCTATTCCTGGTAGGGAGTGGGGCGCGGTGGAGCCAGGGCTCAAAGCCAGGCACTCTGGCTCGTGCCGCGCGGCTCACTCCCCGAGACGGATGTGACCGGATGTGACGCTGAGCGCGAGGGAAAGGGCAAGAACCGAGGAGCCGTGCGTTAGAACAGAGAAGACCAGGCAGGAGAAGGGAATAAGTGTTCTGCTCAGAGCTCGGCACGTTCCGGTGCCGCAGAGACAGCCAGGCAGAGGCAGAGGCAGCCGGCAGGCGCGCTGAGCCCTCCGATGCCCAACTGGGATGGCCCCGTCTGGACGTAAGGGAGAGGCAAGAGCATCGCATCAGAGGTGCCGCCTGCCGGGTCGCCCATCAGCCTCCTGACCCAGGCTTAGTCACAGGCAGCGCCCACCTGGGCAGGAGCAGGCGGTTTGCTGAGATAGCAGCGGAACATCCCTGCCAGCTGCAGGCCGTGAGCCAACATCTCTAGTAAGAAGCTCCCAGGAGCCGCCTCCCCTGCGAGCTCAGGCAGGAGTGCCGTGGACGGCACCGTTCACCGACCCCTCCCTCAGAGGGCGGCTCTCCTGCCTGAGAGTTACAGTGGCTCCGGCGTTACCGCCCCAGGGCCCTGCCTCCGCTACGGCCTGCGGGTCGCTGAACCTCGCCTGTAAAATGAACGAAGTTGCACAACCCCCAACCTGCTTCATCTTACAAAACACTGTCCTCTTGTCCCTACCATCCCCGACTTCGGTGTTTGACTTACCCCTGCACCTGACCCCGGGTGATGCACCCCCTTCAGACGGGCCCCCGCCCCCCGTAGAGTCGTCCTCACAGTTGCACACGCAGCCCGTGCCCACCTGTGCCCAGCCTGCTGGCCCCTGCACATGCGGGCGAGATGCTGGGCCGCAAAGGCTGTCCTGAAGGGCGCGGTGGCCAGTGACAGGGGTCTGTATGTCCATCGGTGCTTGTCATGCTCTGCTCTTAGATACCTCAACTTAAAAACAATCCCCCCCGCCCACCTTTCGGGAGCTTACAGTCTAAAGAAGGTATACTGCTGAACAATAGCAGGTTGTATGTAAGTGGCGACTGAGTAACCCGATATAACTATTGCAGGAACTGGATTATAAAGGAAACGTCACCGAGAAGACTGTAGTTGACTTAAGCGTTGGCAGCTCAGGCGGCTGAAGGAGCAGAGAGGGGAGGACTGTGGGCCAAGGAGGTCATGTAGGCCCAGGGGCCGGTGTGGGGACTGAAGGAAAGTTGGGTGACAGCGGGGAGACCAGCCTGGATCCGTCTGAGAGCCAGTGGGAGTGAATGTTGAGCGGGACGTGATCTGTTGACTCGTTACCACAGAGAGCAGTTTAGAAAGTACCGCGCGGGCAGCAAGGAGCTGCCGAAAGTGGCTGGACAGGAGGGGGCTGCGATCTGTGTGTTTTGAAGGAAATCTCCCCCGCCCCAGTCCACTGCGGAATCATGGCGACTCACGGCGCGGGCCTCGCGCGTGCTCCCCGCGCGCGCCTTCACGGGGCCTCCCAGGGCCCGGGCAGGGAGAGACACCTGCTCTGGGCGGGCAGCTGTCCCGGCAGCCGCGGCCCACTTCCCACTCCACCCAGGCCTTCCTCTGCCCTACGCCCCATCCTCGCCTCCACCTGACTCTTCTACCCTCTTAAGATGCGGGGGGACCTGTGTTGAGGGCCCCTCAGGCTCATATGAAAACATTCTGGTAACAGAGGAGGATTCACCCCCCTCCCCCCCCGCCCCCGAGTCCTTATTTTCCTTAAGCCTGCGGCTGCCTTGACAGCCGTCGGCCTCGCCTGTTTTGCAGCATTCTCTCCTTCCTTGGGTCCGGGAAGGCCGGCCGGCCGGTCTCTTGCTTCCCTGGGCCACCTTCCCTGCCCTTCACTCGCGTTTCTCGCCCCCAGCGCCCTCCAAGGCCCCACCGCCGCCCTCGGCAGCCGCAGCCTTGGCTGCCGTCACTCACACAGGACTTTCCCCACCACCAGTTCCTTTCCTTTTATTCTCAGTCCTTCTGGCAGGTAGCTCCCTCTCTTTAAATGACACCTATCTCGTCACTTCTTAATCAATCCGCTTCAGACGGGGTCATTGCCCTCCCACTAAGAAGTATAGGAGCCGAGTGGCCCATTCTTTGTCACAGGGACGCGTGTCAGGCCTGGGGCCGGGGGCAGTGGCCTGCGCGGGTCGGAGGGCTTGACAGGGCTCCCTGCGCAGAGTTCCCGCAAGGCCGTCTGCACACTCTCTGAAAGCACCCGTTTCCCCTCTGGTTCCCTCATCAGGCGCTGAGCTGCCGGAGGACAGCAGTGGTGTCTCTTACTCCGTGTCCCCCTGACCTGTCATCAATGCCTTCCCGGGGACAGTCAGGCTCACCACGTCTCTGTATTGAGTGAAGCAAAGGCTCCCGGTGATAAAGTGACCAGCAAGCTGATCAGTCATGAAAAAGGGAAGATCTCATGACTGATCATCCAAGAATCGATGAACAGCTGCTTTCAGGGTTGACCGAGCCCACCTTCCTGCCACCCCAGACTGGATGTGGCCGCTGGCGCCCCGCGCGTGGGAGCCTGCGGCTCGGCGAGGCAGTGTTCCCCTGCTTGTAAACAAGCAGTAATACAGGGCGTTAAATACAGGTTATTTTTCCCGGCTAGACGTAATTGTGAGTAACATAATCATAGTTGGGACATTATTTTCCTGATGATTTAAATGAACTGATCTGTTCAAAGAAGAGCAGGGGAGTTACTCCACTTTTAACAATATTTCAAATTCTAATTGCAGTCAACCCTGACTTTATTACAGTCCAGAGTGTAGAATCGGAGCCTCAAAATTACACGCCCAGGGCCCCCATGGACTATCGAGGGGGAGCCTGTCAGTCCCAGCCGAGATCGTCCTCCTTATCCCCTGCCTGGGTGCACGGCAGCGCCGTCGGCCGAGCCGCCCAAGCCCCGGCCTGGTGTCCTGCCCCCCGCCCCCGCCCCTGCAGGTGTGCTGTGACCAGGCCCTGCGGGCTCTCTTCCGGTCATCGTCCTCATCTCTGTCACCTCCCCCACCCGCACTGCCACACCCTTAATTCAGGCGGGCGCCGGGCACCCCCTGCCTCGGTCTCCCTCCGTGCCCCCCGCGCCTCTGCCGCCTGCCTCCGGAGTGGGCTTCCGCAAGCGCACACCGCGTCAGGTTGGGCCCCAACGTACACCCGTGGTTTTGTTTGGTGCTCAGGACCCCCTTAGACGGGAGGGCCTTCTGCGCTCTCTCCCTGCTCTTCTCAGATGGGGCGGCTTGTCCCAGGGCTCAGCCTTAGTTTGACTGTTAACTCTTCTGTGTCCAGAATCCTCCCAACCCAATGTGTCGTCTCAGCCTTTTGATGGACGGTAACCCTTCGGCCATTCTCTCAAGTTCCCCAGTGTGTGTGGGTGCAGGGACTGCTGTCAGAAAATACCAGCGACCATGGGCCGTGAGCCCTGCCTGGAAGGAGCTCGTTCCTGCGGGATGGACAGACGGACAGACACGTTGGGTGCGCCTGCGGGCTCTGCGGGTGCTGGGGAGAGCGACCGAGGGCAGCGGGCATGAGCGGGGCGCGGGCTCGTTTCTGATGTCCCCGGAGTCCTCATCGTTGCGTCACGGGTCGCGGTCCCACGGTCCCGCGGTCCTGCCCAGTGACTGCCCCCGGCTCCCCCAGAGTTGTAGCTGCAGCCTATGGTCTGCCTGCCGCCCTGTGTGTGTTGGAACTCCTACTAACAGGCCCAGCCAGCTCCTCGGTGGGCTGCGTCTTGGCGTCTAACAGCCTGACCGCCGCGCTCCTCAGCACCAAGCCGTCCTCCGGGGTCGGAGCTGGGGCGCCTGATAAAGCCTGGCCTCGGGGTTCCAGGCGCGCTGCGCGCGGCAGCCAGGCACATTCCTCGGGGGCTGAGCTGGGCTGCAGGGAGGTCAGCAGCGTGGCTGGTGCCGGTGCCGGTGCTGGTCCCGAAATGTCAGCGGGGGACCAGGCGTCAAAGGAGGATGGCAACCCCGAAAAGGGGTGCGACCCGCGCCCCCACTTCGCACCAGCTTGGAAGAGAGGAGGCGGGCGCTCGCCGCCGACGCCTCTGGCTTCAGAGCCCTCCGGGAGGACTGCCGCCACCAGGCCTGGGCCGGAACCATCTCAACGGAGAGGATGCGCGCGCAGCTCCGAACCCAGACCCCAGCACAGTGCGGTCTCGGGCAAAGCGCCTCTCGCCCAGGGTCTGCGTCCCCGAGGGCCAAGCGCGCTCGGAGCACGGCCCTAGAAGTGTGGCCCGTGAGAGCTCTTTACCAGGCGCACCTAAGCCAGGCCTCCAGTTTGCCCTTCAGGGCAGGCAATTTTACCCCAATAAGGAGTAAAAACACTCAGGTCGATTACCTGCTTTCCCAGACAGTGACACAGGGCCTGGCTGCAGCAGCAGCCAAGCCGCCGCCCGCCCTGGGGCTTCCGCACGACAGCCAAGGGCCCGTCTGCGGCCTTGTCCCCCTGCTGGTCCTGTGACCCCGGCGTCTCTCCGTTGGCCTCCCCAGGACAGGACAGGGCAGAGCAGCCAGTGACGCTGATGGCTCACGGGGTGGGTCGGACAACCCGCCTTGGGGACGCAACCGAGTTCCTCCCTAGGGGCCCTCAGGGCGTAGCTCAGCCTGAAGCAACACACTGTATTTGACCCGAGCGGCCCGAGGCCCCTCGACCGTCAGCGACGAAGCCATTCCCCACGGACAGCGCTGGCTCCGAGGGCCTGGGAATGTGTATTCGAAGCTGCCGTCGGGGTCTTGAGCAGGGTAAATGGAAATCGGGGGCTTCGCTGCAGGCGCGCAGGCAGGAGGGGGAAGGGCGAGGTCTTTCTGCCTTGTGTCCCCGCATCGGCGCCACGCTGAGCCCCCTCACCTTTGCTCCTGGCTTTCAGGGGCTCGGGGAGCACCGTCTCTGTCCCTGTCCCTCTGTCCTCAGGAGAGGCTGCCCGCTGCTGCCCGCCCCCCGCCGCGGCCGCAGCCTCCGTGGGCTCCTCCACCCGTGAGCGGCCCCTCCATCGGAGCCTCCTCGCCCAGCCCGCGCCGCCGTGCACGCGTCCATTCCTTGCTCCGGATGTGACCGGCGCAGGGGGCGGAAGGGCTTGAAAACGCTATAAAACACGATCTGGAAAGAAACAGGCTATCAGCTCAGTGTGGTATTGTGATTATTTGGCTACATCGTCACCATCAATAGTATATTCCGAAGTTCGCAAAACCTTCCTGCTTACGGCTAAACATGACGCCAGGCCAGAAATTAAAGAATCTCAAGACAGGACTCAAGGTTGTGTTGAAGAAGGTGCCCCTGGGTCGGGGTCCTTCCTCTTTGGAAATGAGGACCCGGCCGGGAAGCTGAACAGTCCTCAGGACGGAAGGCTGTCCAATCGTGATTAAAGAGGGCGTGCCTAGGTGTGCACAGAGCGCGTGCACGTCGTTTCTGTCCGGACGCGAGCGGTGCGTCCCGCGCGTGCAGGGCAGTGTGTCCGGGAGGACGCGGTGGCGGCTGTCCCTCCGCCAGCCCTCGGGGGGCTCATTTCACTTCTGCCCGAAGTACCTCAGTGGGGAGGGAGGGGTTTACAGTCACTGTACCACTCGTTTGCACATGAGCAGTTTTACATCAGCATGTTAGCCTATTTATAATTATTTTTTAAAATCATGTGTTTTTTTTTTTAAATAAGGATATGTTTATTTCCGAACACATGGAGAAGAGTCATGATTAGTGCATGTGTATTCGGACTGCTTTTGTGCCCCAAGGAGTGGGTTTCTGAGTGAATGACTCCTAAGGAAAACCAAAATGAATTCTCATTTTTGCCATTGTCAACAAACATATTTTAAAAAGTCAAATGATTTTAAAAAGTTACAGTCTCCAACCTTTTTATATGGATATCTTAGGATTCCTTCGGTCACAGGCAACAGGGAAGCGCGCAGGGACGTGCACGTGAGGGGGGTTTCCTGGAAGGGTGTGGGCGGCCGCTCAGGGAAGCTTAGGGACCTGGGTGGCCGCAACGAAGGGACTCACTTCTTCAGGGCTCTGCCGTCAGGAAGTCTGGGCTACGAAACTCTTCTGACCTCGAGTGACCCCGCTCAAGATTCAAACCCCAGGCGCCCCGGCCCGGCCTGGTGGAGGTCCCAGGCGCCCGGCTTGGCCCTGGGAGCCGGGCACCTGCATTGTCAGCCCTGGCGTGTGGGGAGCAGAGGGGCGGTTTGCCAGAAGCAGAGCGGGGTGCCGGCCGGGGAGAGGAGGTGGGGGAGGGGCAGCGAGGCCGGCCGGAAGGACAGGTTGTATCGCAGGGGTCTTCCGAGTCTTTCACGGCATGTTAAGGTATTGGATGTGGTGCGTTTCCTTGGGAAACCAGAAAAGCCGGTGTTCCTGCTGCCTGTCACCTGCCAGACCCAATAAGCAGGACAGGGATTGATTCTTTATGGGCGCTTTGTTCAGATGGCCGGCGATCTGAGAAGAGGGTGGGTTTGTGCCCTGACAGACCGTCTTAAACTCCATTTTAAACACACCCTTCTTATAGGAAGAAAAGTGTAGGTAAGGGGCTTGGAATGCAGAGAAAAGGTCAATCAGATAAAAGCTGCAGCGTTCTTTCATCTGTGTCCTGGGCCAAGGTCTTTCTCTGCACCCTGGGCAGTGGTCTTCCACCTGTGGGCGGTGGGCGCCTGCCGGGCGCGCAGTGGCTCAGGTGCCATCTTGATGGCTTGAGCCCTCCTGAGGCACGAAGGCGGGACTGCTTGTGGTCTCCTGGAGTCACGGCGGGTCACACCTTCAGTTCCCGGAACACGAGCTTTTACAGGCATCCATTACTAAGCTTATTAGCTATTACCTGAAACTAAACATTTTCCAACATTTGAGCCCCCATCACGTCTTTACTATAATGTTCGCCGTGCGGACAGTGGGGCGTAAAGAGGGTGAACGTGAGCCTGGGCTGAGGGCAGGCGCAGGGGGGCTCTGAGAGGTCCTTGCAGAAACCACAGCCCCTGCCCCGGCCGCCTTGAGGGGCTGCAGCGGGGGGCTGCTCCCCCGACACCCTCCTCCGCTGTGACAGGTCACTCACAGGTGGCGGCAGCAGTGTGTCCTGGTCACCATGGAAACCAAATTGGCAGCTGCCCAGCCTGTTGCCTTTTCTTCATCCCTCGAGTTAGAAGCAATGGTTTGGATTTCAGGATCCTTTGGTTTGACAAAAACAACCCCCCGCCCACAAAAAAAGCTTTTAAAGAGTAGTTGTTACCTTGAGAACACGTGTCCCGTGCGGACGTGCACGGTGTGTCTGACCCCGCCTGCCCGCGAAATTCTTGGACGCAAAGTGTAAAACATTTGCCCCGAGGGCAGGGCCTGTGCCGGCCTCGTTCGTTCGCCGTCACCTTCTGCAAAAATCAGGCACCAGATGCCTGTTTTGGGAATAAATAGATCGATGAGGGAATCGATACACCTATTCATGAAAGAGAGTTTTGATTGGACACTTTTTTGGGCAGAAAACTTCTTTCAAAAGTGAGAAGTTTTTGCTCTGAGTATGCAGACCTTAGAAATTTTTGAAAGGAAAAAAATACATATTTCAACCATTTCCTCTGTTTTTGGATTAGATTTATTAGGTTTAACTATTTTTAACATACTCTATAATTTACTTATTTATTATATTTGTTACCTATCTCCCCTTGCTAGAGAGTAGAGTACACAGGAGTATAGCCCTTTGCCTGTTTTGTTTACTGCTGGGTTTCTAGTGTGTGCTCAGCAAATGCTTTGAATAGATTAACATTATGTAATTTACTTATTATGATATTGATGGTTAATGGGATATTTCTCCTGCAAGGCTATACTACCCACAAGGGCAGGAATATTTTTCTGCTTTACCCAAGTACCTAGAACTGGATCTGGCCCATTTTGGCTTTAAATAAATATTTGATGACTGGATGAATGAATAAGTGAAATATTTTAATAAAAAATCAATCCATCTCTACACTCCAATTATAGAAACATAGCTAGGAGGTATTTACAGTGCTGCTGAGCTGAAGCTTTAGCATGGTATTTCCTTATCAAAAGACTTTTAAAAAAATTAAGATATAATTGATAGTATTTTATAAGTTTAAGGTATATAAGGGGCAGCGTGGTACATTTCAATACTGCAGTATGATCACCACTGTACTGTTAGCTAACACCTCTCTCATGTCACACAGCTATTTCTTTTTTGTGGGGAGGACGTTTCAGGTGTAGTCTCCTAGCAACTTTGAAGTCCATAATACAGTGTTGTTGTCTGTACTCACTAAGCTGTGCAACAGATCTCCAGAACTTAATCAGCTTCAGGTTGCAAGTGGGTGCCCTTAAACACTACCCCTCAACTCTTCCCCCAGCTCCTGGTAACCACCATTCTATTCTTTTTGTCTACAAGTTTGGCTAAAGACAGCCTTTAAAAAGAATATATATTGTAGGACCACATCCTCAGCTATTTGCAGCGTTCCCCCCAAGATCTGAGCACTACTGGCTCCTCTTCCCACCTGCTGTTCCAAGAACACGCCCAAGAGTGTGTGCTGGCTGAACCTCTACCTTCTCAAGTTCATAGTTCAGAAAGTTGTTTACAATATTTACTAAAACTTTCAAAGTTGCCTCTGAAACTGCATTTCAATATAATACCTACTTCAATTTAATCTTTATTAAAAATAAGTCCGTGGTGCCCACATTCCAAGATCAGTCAACTTGGCGAGGATTATACTATTCGAATGTCCAAGGAAAATATAAAAGGCCTTGCAGGGTAAGCAAGGCTAGAACAAGGGAAACCGCTCACCAGCCCGTTTCCTCTCGGCCTCTGTGGGCAGCAGTGCCCCCTCGGCGGCAGGAGGGCCGTGCCCTGTGCAAGGCTGGCGGAGGGCGGGCTGGCGGGCAGTTCATGGGTTGTTCCCAGGAGGCCCAAGGGGCCGAATGACAGCATTATAATTGGGAAGAATTTTCTTCTCTGCAGATACCCCTTTCGGAGGGGAAAAAAGGTATATTACTTGACTTCTTATTATTGCTATAGTCATTTTGCAAGCAAGAAGGCCCAAACACAATGTCTTTTTACGTTACCTAGTTACTAGCCAAATGTATGAAAGTGATTGTTTATATGTCAGTTCTATTCTTATGAAAGTCTTCCAGTATTGAACAGACTGGCAGAGCTCACTTGGGATACACACTTGCATTGTCCCCATGTGTGTGTGATGATGTCATTATGGGCGAGAGGCGGCAATCACTCACTTGCTCAGCTACTGACACCTTGCTGGGGGCAGGCTTTGTGCCCGGGAGCCCACAGTAGGTTTCTGGCCTCACAGAGCACACGACCTCACGAGATACCCACCTTACAAAACAACTACACACAAAATTAGCTGTGATTTAGTATGTGCTAGAAAGAGAGAGAGAATTACTGGAGAAATGCAAGCATGAGCTGTGGGGGCCTGAGCCAGTCCGCAGGCTCAGGGAAGGCTTCCTGGAGGGCTGATGTTTAAGCTGGTAGCAAAGGATAAAAAGGAAGGCGTGAGCCTGGTGCCGGAGGGTGGTCGGGATGCGGCACAGTTGTCAAGAATATTTCTTGCCATGAAAACAGCATGCATGAAGGCCTTGAGGGGTACGAGGGCGTGGAGCATTCAGAGAAGCAAAGGAACTTCCTTCGATGAGAATAAAAAGTGAGGACGGAAAGGAGAAGACAGAAATGGAGAGGTTTGCAGAGGGTCTCGGGGGCCTTGTTAACTATTTTGGACTTCACTCTAACAGCAAGATGAAGCCTTCAAAGGATTTTTTTCAAGATTTATTTTTTAATTTAATTTATTGGGGTGACATTGGTTAATAAAATTAAATACATTTAAGTCATACAATTCTATAATACGTCATCTGTATAGTGTACTTTTTTAAAACACAAGGTATGTTTTTTAAAAAAATTCCTTCTGTTGAAGGATTGACACTACCCAACTTTAAGACTTACTATAAAGCTGTAGAAACCAACATGGCCTGATATTGGCAAAAGGAGAGACCAATAGATCAATGGAGCAGAAGAGAGAGCCCAGAAAGAGGCCCAACTGATCTTTGAAAGAAGAGCAAAGGCAGCACAATGGAGCAAAGACAGCCTCTTCAGCAAACGGCTCTGGCATGACCGGACATCCTCGTGCAGGGGTGTGAATCTAGACACAGACTTGACTCCCTTTACAACATGTAACTTAAAATGGGTCATAGACCTAAAAGTCAAACACAAAACTATAAAATCTTAAAAGATGACTTGCGGAAAATCCAGGTGGCCTTGGGTATGAGGATGACTTTTTAGACACACACCAAAGGCATGATCTATGCGAGAAAACATCGGTAAGCTGGACTTCATTAAAATTAAAAACTTCGCGACACCGTCAAGAGAATGGGAAGACAAGCCACAGACTAGAATTAAGTATGTGCAAAAGACATCAGCTGAAAGACTGTTATGCAAAACATACAACAAATTCTTAAAACTCAACAGTAAGAAAATGAGCAACTCGATTAAAAACGGTCCAGAGGCCTGAACGAAGACCTCATCGAGGAAGACATACAGATGGCAAGTCAGCATATGAAAGGATATCTGACATCATAGATCATTAGGCAATTATAAATTAAAACAACAATGAGCAACCACTGCACACCCATTAGAAGGACCCAACTCCAAAACACCGATAACACCAAATGCTGGCGAGGATGTAAACTGATACCTTGGAAAACAGCCTGCAGTTTCTTACCAAACTAAACACACTCTTCCCGTGCGAGCCACTAATGGTGCTTCTTGGTGTTGACCCAGATGAATTGTTAGGGCTACACAAAAAGCCTGCCCACAGGTGTTTACCGCAGCTTTGTTCACACTTGTCAAAACTTGGATGGAACCAGGACGTCCTTTGTGGCGAACGGATAAATACACTGTGGAGCATCGAGACAATGGAGTGCTATTCAGTGCTAAAAATACATGAGCTGTCAAGCCATTAAAAGACATGTAAAAACTAAAATGCCTGTTATTAAGTGAAAGAAGCCAATCTGAAAAAGCTAAACCCCGTTTGATTCCAACTATTTGACATTCTGGAAAAGGTAAAAGTATGGAGACAGCGAAAAGATTTGTGGCTGTTAGGGATGAGTGGGGGGGAAGGGTGAAGAAGCAGGGCACAGGGGATATCTAGGTCTGTATCATACTATAACGGTAGGTGTGTGTCACGGTACATTCGTCAAAACCATAGAATGCACAACGCCAAGAGTGAGCCTTAGTCTTGCTCCAAGAGTGTAAACTCTGGAGTTTGGGTGATACTGATGTCGGCGTAGATTCATCGGTGGTAACACATGTACCTCCCTGGTGGGAGTGTTGACAGGGAGGGGTTGTACAGGCTCAGGGGCTACACAGGAGCCCCTCATACCTTCCGCTCAATGTTGTTCTGAACTTGCAGCCACTCTAAAAAACATAAAGTGTGCTCCTTTTTTAAAAAAGTGGAATTATCAAGTTACAGAGGAAAAAAATAACCTATGTCCTCCTGGTTCTCGAGGGGAGAACGGACTGGAGGTAAGCAGGCGTGGAAGTCAAAGAAACAGTAAGTCGGTGAGAGGCGACCACAGCTCAGACCCAGGGCCGCAGTGGGGAGAGGCCTTGACAGACTGGGCTTTGGGCATTGAATTGGTGGAGCCTGCCGAGGAGCTGGATCTGCTGGAAGAGGAAAGGGACAGTCAAGGTCACCCTGGTGACCGATGATATTGTTCACCATAGGAGGGAGGGTGTGAAGGGTGGGCCAGGAGCACTGGGGCTTTTGGGAAGAGGAACCTGGCTCCCGTCGGGTCGGTCGAGGCTGAGATGTCTGGGACGTTCCGTTAGAGCTTTCACGGGTCACTTTCATTCATATTTACTTGTGCTCATAAGAGTTTCACTCTCTAATGCCAGCTTCTCAAAAAAACGTTATTTCCTAGTCTTTAACTTTTCATTTGCATAACTGAAGGGCCCGATTTGATGGTTTTTTCAAGAATAAAAGAGACTCTGACTCAAATATGTATCAAGCCTCAAATTCCCCAGAAAACTGCTAGCAGTTCTGAAATGAGTTCCCCCAGCTTTGTTTCCATCCCTGCCCAGGCGGCAAGGACTTCGAGGCCCTCCTTCAGACAGCTGGGCTCCAGGGCCAAGCCCCCCTTCTGGCAGTCTGGGCAGGAAGGGAAGTCCTCAGAACCGGGGGGGGGGGAGGTGCATGCGGAGGGGACGGCATCTAAGAATGCAAGCTCACTAGGCACGCACAGCTGCAGGGGGACTGGAAGGCGCAGACGTGTGTCTCTCTCCCCACGAGACGGTGAGCCTGAGCCTGTGAGGACCAGGGATTTCACATCCTTAGCATTAGCACGTGTGTCTGTGTGTTGGATTAACATATAACTAAATCCCCTGTGACGGCCTCAGGCAGCAGAGCACAGAGGAGGCGCGAGGGGACTTGGGGAAGGCTGGGAAGGAAGCCAGCTCTGAGGTTCAGCTAGAGATTCAATGCAGTTTTACCTGAAGTTGAGTCGGCAGCGGAGCCTCTGACCAAGCAGCCAGTGGCTTTTTTGGTACACAATGGCCAACGGCGAGTGTGACCGATTTCTTGCCCTGAATTGACTGAACTCAGTATGTTAGTGGTAATTCAGCTGCTACCTCTTCTTAGGGTATTTGCGGATGGCCATAAACACTTCCGGGGGAGGCCTAGAGCAGGGGGTCCAACCCGCCTGCAGCCCAGGGTGGCCATGGATGAGGCCCGATGCAAAATCGTACATTTACTGAAAACATCGTGAGATCTGTCTGTGCTTACGTGTCGCAGTGCAGTTAGCGTGTGGCCCAAGACAACGCTTCTTCTCCCGGTTTGGTTGCATCCAAGTCCTGTGATGTGTAAGGAGCAAGAAACAGCACTGACTTTCTTTATTTTCCTTCATTCGCTCAGCAGGTATTTTAGTGACTGCTGTCCTAGCCAGGGACTCCTCTAGGCCACCAAGAAAACAGCTCACCTGTAGAGTTTGCTCCTTGGTGGGGGGAGACAAATTGCCAACAGATCCTGCGCTGCTGACCGTTTAAGTGCTATGAAGGTGAGCCGGTTTGGGAGGGAGAGGGTAGCAGGAAGTGTGCGTTTTCAGAGAGGGGCCGGGCCTCCCCAGGAGCTGGCATTTGCTCTGCCGGGGGCCTGGGCGGAGGGAGGGCCTGAGCCGTTTGGAGAGAAGAACTTCTAGAGGGAGGACACAGCGCGCTGAAAGGCCTGCAGGGGCGCACGATTATTCCTGACTGTAGTCAAGTAACGAGCTTCAGTTGCTGGCCTTTGTAGTGCTCAAAATGGACCCTTCAAATAAGCAGGACAGCCAGGACAGTAAATACCATATGACCTTCCAAAATTCCTCAGTTTCCAGTCGCTTCAATTTAGCGATAGCGACAAAGCCCCAGCGGTGGGGGGGTCCTTGGCTGAGTGTGGGGGGTCCGAGATGCTCTGCCTGCTCCCTTGCCGTCGGGATCTGCTCCCCTCCGGCCACAGATAGGAGAGTTTCAGGAATTAGGAGCAATGGAATATGTATTATTAGAATGTTGAATTAGAATGTATTTGGGGGCGGGGCAAAACAACGCGCGAGGACCGAGCTCGCCCAGGCTGGCGAGGCTGGAGAACACTGAAGGACTCCGAGGAAACGCTAAGATCCTGTAAGCACTTGGAAGCGTTTGTTTCCTAGTCCTGAGTTGGAAGGAAGGAGGTCACAGTGACAGACGGTTTTTGTCAGGAAGCAGGACCTGGAAGGCTGGTGGCAGAGCGCTGGGGACGGGAAAGGCCTCAAGGGCCCAGAACGGGCGGGGCCTTGCCCTAGGCCCCCGGGTGGGCATTCCCTTCCCGGGCTGCCCCGACGCTGCGGCAGGGCCCGGCCCCGGTGATTTGTGCCAGTATCCAAGGCGGCCCATCCGGAGAAGCTGAGCCTGGCCACCCAGAGGGACAACGCAAGGTCAGGTCGTCCGCGTCAGTGCTCAGCATGGGACGCGTAGCCTCCTGATGCTTTCTTATGTGCGATTTGTTCATTCCTTCACTGTCTGTCTTCCCTGCAGGACCATGAAGTCGTGGCACCAGCGGCCTCCCTGGTCTCCATTGAGGCTGCGATCCCAGCCTAGAAGAACGCCGGCCGGGCCGCCGCTCGCGCTCATTAAATCGATGCTGAGTAAACGCACACGCTTCCATGCTCCTCTCTATGGTTTCAGGGCTGCCGCATCCTAGTTGCCCCGGAAGGGTGCGCGGCGGGTCTGGGAAGAGGAGGCGGAAACGACGCTGCGGCCTTGGGGGCTCTGATCTTGGGGGAGGCGCGCGGCCACTCTGCGGGCTGAGCGTGGGGCTGGGACAAAGGCGGGGCTGAGTCGGGAGGCGGAGGTGTCGCGCGTTGGTGATGGGGGGGGCCCTCGGAGCGGGTGAGCGAACCGACAAGGCGTGGACGGATAGGAGGAGAGACCGGCCGTGGCGTTGGAAGAGGCCAGGCGCACAGTGGGGAAGCGGGAACTTGGGCCAAGTTCCTCAAGCTTTCTGTGCCTCAGTTTCTTCATCAGTAAAATGGGTAGTAGGACCTTGCTTGTAGAATTGTCGAGATACAGTTTCTACAGACCGCATGCTTAGTTAGAACAGTGCCTGGCAGGTCACGTAGGGTTATCGTCTTCACTCTAGGAAAGGATCTTTAAGATAGTAGAGCAGAAGGGAAGCCCGCGACGGGTGGAGAAAGCGCAGTCCGAGGGAGGAGGCGGCGCGGGGCCGCACTGCCGAGGGCAGAGGGCGGAGTCCCGACCGGGGCAGCCCACCGTGTCCGATACGGCAGAGAGGCCCCCCTCAAGGCGACCAAGGAGGCGCCTCTGGCTCTGCGGGCTACGGAGTCACGCGTGTCCTTGGAAGGGCCACGTCTAAGAGAACGCGGTGCCGCGCAGCAGCCTGCCTGGGCGTGGGAGGACACGGAGGTGACCGCAGTTCAGAGGTGGCGGGCTGAACCCTCTCACTCCCTGTCACCCTGAGGGGTCACACACACAAGAGCGAAGGGGTTTTGTGTGTGTGTGTTTGCTTAAACAAGTAAAGAAAGAAAAAGAGAGGTGGCAGCAACGGCATTTCGGAAACAGAAGCAGGGGGACGAGACTTAACGCACTTCGTGCGGCTACAGCTGGAGACTGTGGGGGCGGCGGGGGTCGGGGGTGGGCGGGGGGAAGCAGGCAGGGTGGCTCCACGGGACCGCGGCAGCCCCGAGCGCGCAGGTTTTCGGCGTCTCCGAAAGGCGTTGGGAATTAAGATGAAAACTAAGTCTGCTCCAGAGGCAGTTGGGCCCGTTCTCTCCCCACGTCCTGCCCCGCCCACCGGGACCAGGGCCTGGGCCGGCCCTGCCTCTCGTCCACGGGGCAGAGGGGAGGGTGGACCAAACGCCTTTGACCGGGACACCGTGGTCAAGACGGGAGGGAGAAGTGGAAGTCCACGCGCTCCGGTCCCTCCCTCCTCTCCCAAGTCGCTGCTGCCAAGTGTGAGTCTCCTGGGAAGCAGCGGGCAGAGCTTTTCCTTCCGGATCAATGAGCATCCGAAAAGAAAAAACCTAAAGATACGGATGGGCAAGGGTCCTTGTAGGGTGGCGTCTAATAGTAGGAAGTAGCTGTGACACATATCCTTTTATTTTATTTTTTCATAACCCTGACTGGGGATTGAACCCACAACCTTGGTGCATCGGCCGAGGCTCCAGCCAGCCTAGCTACCTGCCCAGGGTGACATACAGCCTTTGAAACTCAATCTAAACGTAGCCCAAAGTCGACTTCCCCTTAGCCAGATTCCAACAATGCTTACAGCAGCTCCAAACCCACCGCCACACCAGGGGCGTAGGTAGAGGAGGATTCCCCATGGGAAGCCGGGCACCGTGGCTAACGGTCGTTCCAACACTGGACTTTTAATATTTATATCAGCGTGGGGACATCTTGTTAGGGCCCCTTCCAGCAGCTTGGACGCAGAGACTCTGACGTTTCAGCTACACGAGCTTCAAGGTTAATTTGCTTCTGACAACAGCGATGCAATTTTGGAAAACAAATGAATGTTTAATGTAGAATTAAAACAGAAAGGAAAACATTAACTGAAGAATTGAAAGGTAAAGTTGAGAAGTCTCGCAGAAGTTAGAAAACGTTAAAGGTATAGAAAATAAAAAATAAATATGAGGAAATTAAAAAATTTCAGCCCAGATGGTCCATCATCCACACAGGGGAAGCTTACCTTATCCGGGAAGCACTTTATTCTGGAACACAGGGGGAGTTCCAGAAATATAGGATGGGTTAAAAAAAAAAAATATATATATATATATATATGATGGAAAACCAGAGAAGATAAACTTATTGGAGACAAAATTTACAATGATTTCCACACTGAAAAGGGTCCTTGGGTGTCTAGGAGAAAGCTTGGAAAAACAAGGCATCTCAGAGTACAATCCTGCAACACAGTGGAGAAAGAAGATTCTAAGAAATCTGGAGAAGAAAAATACTCACATGTGAAGTTTTGGAATCAGAATAACTTTAGACTTCTAAAAAAATATTTATTTATTTTATTGTATCGATTGTGCTATTACAGTTGTCTCATGTTTTTCCTTCCCTTTATTCCCCTGCATCCCACAGAGCCCCTCCCCCCAGCATTCCCGCCCCCTTAGTTCCTGTCCATGGGTTGTACATATAAGTTCTTTGGCTTCTCCATTTCCTATACTATTCTTAACATCCCCCTGCCTATTTTGTATCTACTATTTATGCTGCTTATTCCCTGTACCTTTTCCCCCATTCTTCACCTCCCCCCTCTGTTTTACTGTTCATAGTTTTTGATCTTTTTCTCAGATAACTCCTTTTAACTTTTCATATAATAAGGGCTTGGTGATGATGAGCTCCTTTCGTTTTACCTTATCCGGGAAGCAGTTTATCTGCCCTTCTGTTCTAAATGATAGCTTTGCTGGGTAGAGTCATCTTGGATGTAGGTCTTTGCTTTTCATGACTTTGAATACTTCTTTCCAGCCCCTTCTTGCCCGCAAGGTTTCTTTTGAGAAATCAACTGAAAGTCTTATGGGAACTCCTTTGTAGGTAACTGTCTCCTTTTCTGTTGCTGTTTTTAAGATTCTCTCCTTATCTTTAATCTTGTGTAACAAAATTATAATGCGCCTTGGTGTGTGCTTCCTTGGGTCCAACTTCTTTGGGACTCTCTGAGCTTCCTGGATCTCCTGGAAGTCTATTTCCTTGGCCAGATTGGGGAAGTTCTCCTTCATTATTTTTTCAAGTAAGTTTTCAATTTCTTGCTCTTCCTCCTCTCCTCGCATCCCTATGATTCAGATCATTTAAAGTTGCCCCAGAGGTTCCTAAGCTTCCCCTCATTCTGTTGAATTCTTGTTTCTTCATTCAGTCCTGGTTGAATGTTTATCTCTTCCTTCTGCTCCCAGTTGTTGATTTGAGACCCGGCTTCCTTCCCTTTACTTTTGGTTCCCTTTGTATCTTTCTTTGTTTCACTTTGTGTGGCCTTCGCCTTTTCCTCCATTTTGCGGCCATACTCAACCAATTGAGTGAGCACCCAGATTACCAGGGTTTTGAACTGTGCCTCTGAAAGGCTGGCTATCTGTTCATGGCTTAGCTCTATTTTTGAAGCTTAGCTCAGTTCTTTCCTTTGGGCCATATTTCTTTGTCTCAGCGCTCCTGCTACGCTGGGAGGGGCGGAGCCCTAGGTATTCACCAGGGCGGGGCAGCCCAGGTCGCTGCGTTGTGACGCTGTGTGGGGGAGGGGTTTGAGAGGGAACAGTGCTGCCTGCTCGGCTCTCGGCAGGCCTTCGGTCACTTTCCCCGCTACCCACAAGCACATCGGACCCTTCCAGTGCTGACTCCCAGGTGTGTGGGTTTGTGTACGTCCTAGGACCCCGTTTGTCTTTCCAATGGGCCCTCCTCTGAGGCTGGGGGTTTCTCCTGTCACGGCAACCCCCACAGGTTTTTACCTCCAGAGGGTCTGAGACTTTTCCCACCCTGGGGCCCTGGGTTGCCTGGTCTGTCTCGCTCCCCAGCTGTTCCTCTGGTTTATCTGCACCAAATATGGGCCCGCCTGGTCTGCCAGCCGCTGCCTTGCCGGGTCCTCTCCACCCCGGCCGCCTGTCTCTGCCCCTCCTACCGGTCTGGGAGAATGTTTCCTCTTTAGCCCCTGGGTTGTCGGACTTCCATACAGTTCGATTTTCTGGAAGTTCTGGTTATTTTTTGTTTTTAAATGTGTCGTTGTCCTTCTTTCGGTTTTGTGAGGAGGAAACGTGTCTCTACTTTCCGGCCTCCATCTTGGCCGGAAGTCTAGCTTTAGACTTTTCATCAGGAGCGCCAGAAATTAAAAGACAAGGCAGCAGTGCGTTCACATTTCTCAGGGAAAGTTACAACCTACAACTCTATATTCGGCTTAAAATGTTACTAGTCAAATGTAAACATTGGATTTTTAAAATAGCAGACATGCAAAGATTTAGAAAGTTTATAACACAAGGAGTTTTTTTTTAAGGATAAGTGAATTAATATTCCTTCAACATGGCAGAGAATCTATAGGTACCATTTAAAATGGATAATCAAGGAATAGAGGTATAAAACAGGGGAAGCAGAGCCTTTTGGGAAGGCCCAAGGACCAGGGGACCTCTGAGGACGGATGGTCTTCCTTGCAAGTTTTGTGCTATTTGATTTTTTAAATCATGTGCATTAATCATGTGTATTAATTTTATTAAAAATGATTTAATTTGAAAATCAGAAAGGAAGTGAATGGAAAGATGGAAAGTGAGGTGACGAAGCACCGACTATGGTAGAGTTGGAGACAGGCCGTGGAGGGTGAAGCACGTTCTCCTTGCTGTGGGGGGTTCTCCACACGCACAAAGCTCAGGGCTCCTCCCCAGGGCTCCTCCCCAGGGCTCCTCCCCAGGGCTGCCAGAGCGAAACGCCGTCGTGCCACTGGGAGAGAGGAAGCCGAGGCTCAAGGGAGTCCAGAGGGCTCGCTCGCTGTCCCGCAGTGAGCAGGTACCGCAGGGAGGCTGATCCAAGCCTGTCAGATTCCACCGCGTAGTTTTGAATGTTGGCAAATAAGGGAAGAAAGAGAGACTTCTGTTGGGGCCTCGTATAAGGGGAAGACAGTGAGTTTTTGATAGGGGAAACACAAAAATATTAATGTGAGTTGAAGGCAAAGAGTCACCAGAAGTCAAGAATCGAGACTGCAGGAGAAAGCGGGAATAATCGAACTGAGTCTTAGAAAGGGGGGTGTGTGTGGGGTGGGGGAAGTGGCGTAGCTCCCGAACTGGGCAAGAGCCTGCGCTGGGAGGAGCGGCACTGGGGAGGAGGTCCTCGGGAGCTGGAACTTAGGGACCTTGCTGAGGTGGTGGCAGTAGCTTCTCCAGGAGGCAGGAGGCTCGTTACCCTGTGAACACCTGAGGAAGTGGGGCCTGGCCCCTTCCCCGGGGAATGTGGGGAGGAGAGGAAGCTGGAACATGACTGGGGCAATTAGGAAAGAGAGCAGGCTCACCAGACTTCGTGAACTAACATGCAGCTGCCCCCACTGGATTTAAATTGCACATAAAGAACCGATAATCATTTTTTGGTTTTGTTTTAGTGTATTTCCAAATGGAGGGCGTTGTGCAAACGGCATTGCATAAATGACATTGCATCCTTTCTCTTCCCGTGGGAGCAGCCTTCTGCACTCTGTGTCTCATTGGTGTGTACAGGGAGGAGCATTACTAAGTAATATCTGCCAGGCTGAAACATTAGATCAATATCAATAATGTTGTCCTAGCTCTGGCCGGGCAGCTCGGTTGTTAGAGAGTCGCCCTGATACGCCGAGGTGGCAGGTTCAATCCCCAGTCAGGACATGTACAAGAATCAACCAATGAATGCATCCGTAAGTGGAACAACAAATAGATGTCTGTCTGTCTGTCTGTCTCTCCCCCTTCCTCTCTTTCTATAAAAGTAAGAAATAAAAATTTTAAAAAATGTCTTCACCAACAGTATTCACAAGAAAAGGACTGACTTGCTTGATGTCATCCCGTGGCATGTCTGAGGTTTAACCCACGTGGTGGTTTGGAGCAGTGGTTAAGAATCTGTAGCTTATCTACCGCCATAGCCCACGTTAACCAAGCTGCTTACTATGCCTGAGACTCAGTTTCCTTGTTTGTAAAGCTAGACAAAAATAGCACTTAGCTTGCAGGTGCTGTAAGGATTACATAAGTTACTATGTGTAGCACTTAGAATCGGGTGTGCAAATACTAAAAGTACAACCTTACACTGGAGATCCTAGATAGACAGCGAGCAGTTTTTTATAAAAACCCATTAGTCTGCAGGGCAGGCGCTCACGGAGTGGGGGCAGGTAAGAAGGCAGCGCACAGAGGGTGTCCAGGGCCGTGAAAGTGCTCGGTAGGCAGCCACAGCGATGGGTGCGTGGCATCCGCCGTCGGTGCAAATCCACAGAGCTCACCACGTCCAGAGGGAGCCCTCAGGAAAGCCGTGCGCTGCGGGTGGTGACGGTGTGACACAGTAGGCTCGTCAGTGGTGACAACCGTGCCGGGGCCCCAGGGAGGGATGTTGACACGGAGGAGGCTGTGTACGGTGGGGGCAGAGGGTGTGTGGGGGGTCTCTCTGCCTTCCACTCAATTGTGCTGTGAACCTAAAACTTAAAAAAAAAAGTCCTAAGAATAAAAAAAAATGGTAGAAATAAAAGTAACGCTTAGTAAAACATTTCAGCCAAAAGACAGTGTTTTATGGTGGGGGTGGGAGGAAGAAAAAGGACACTCATTAGCATACTTTTGTTGCAAGTTTTACATGCCAGATTTGGAGTCAGGAAACTTTTAAAAGCGGTTTTAAAAGGCGTTCCTTAGCACATCGCAGTATCCATTTTGGGGCCGTTGGCTGCCCAGACGCGAGTACACATCGTAAGCTTTGAAGCTGCTGTTGTGCCTCCCTTTCAGTTCCTTCTCTGTTCATCTGTGGACCCAAGGCCTGTGACCCAGGAACCCAGCTTCGCGGTTCGTAGGTGCTGGCGCCCGGTTGTGCCACCCCCTAGCTGGGATTGAAGCTGTCTGCGTGGCATTTCCCTCCGCTCGGTGACCGGCGGCGCGTGCTGCCCAGAGTGGGAGCGGGGCGTTAGAGTCTCCTGTGCCTGCAGTGGGCTGGGGGCGCCATCGGGCACCTCCGCCCTGCTCCCTTTGACGGGCTCCTAAACGAGTGGGTGGGGTGGAGTCTACAAGTCCCACATTGCCTTGGGCTGGGCTCACACCTTTCTAAATGAAACAAGTCCTCAACCCGAAGCAGAGTGGATCTTAAGAATCTAGAGGTCTCCTCCAGCTTTGTGGCTTTGTTCCCCAGTTGCATGCAACATGCTGCTGAAATTTGTGGGTTCACTGCTCGATGATTGATGAAAACTTTCAGGGAGTTGTGAATTAGCTGACACTTGACCTCTTCTTTCACAAACTCAGAAGATCCCCTAAGCCCGGGGTCTGCTGTTGATTCATGCAGCTTCCTGAGTCATTTCAGGTACAGGGCGTGTCTGTCAATTGAAACTGCAAAGCGGAGAATTTTGCCCTCACATCTGCGGGGATGGGAAGCTTGTGTAACCAGGCCTAGGCTCAGAGCCGTCTTTGTAGCAGCAAGGGAGGGCCGAAGTGCTTTGAGCTTGTCACACAGCTGGAGCAGACCAAGGCCACCGCCACCTCTCACTCTCGGAAGCAGCATGTAAGCGCGAGAAAGAGAGGGGGAGTTCGCAGAGCCTAAAGGTTTGGGGCTCCTCCCAAGCAGAAAGGCAAAGAAGGGAGCCGGCCCCCAACCGGGCAGTAGCGGCCCTGGCGCTCTTCCCCTTCGGAACTTCCTGACCTGCCCGCGCTTTAGACAGTCTCGCCGGCCAGGCAGCTGCCCACCTCCTGAAAGGCCCTTCAGCACCGGCCAGAATCTGGGGCACACTGCCCGCCTGGACGCCCGGCTGCGGGAGGGGAACCCCCGAGCAGCACCTCGCCTGAGCAACGCTGGCCCATTTCACTGTGCGCCCCGGGAAAGCCACTTTCTGCCCCTTAGACCGCAAGTTTCGAGGCAGCATCGGGACGGGGGTGGGAGTGGAGGCGAGAGGTGGAGGCCCGTCCTGGGCACCCCCTCTCTGCTCCCTCGCCGCCTGGGCCTCCTGAAGCCCCTTTGCAGCCTGTTCGCCAGAGCGCGGCTGGGCTCCCGATCCCCCAGCCTGCGCAGCAGCGGCCCGGGGCCGCCGGGCCGCGATCCTGGGACCCCGAGTCCCCAAGGGCTGCGGGACACCAGGTGGTCCTCTGACCCCTAGGACTTTTCGGGAGAAATGCCACCCACCTCCTCTCCTCCCCAAGGCTCGGGAGAGTGGTCTCCACCCCCTGAGCCGCGGCCAGCAGGGCACGGGCATGATTTATAATTAGAGTCCAGCCTGCACCGGGCTCCGCCCCTGCTGTTGTGTATTTTTTTTCTTTCTGTTGCCTGTACGGGGGAGGGGTTATTCCATTTGCCTCTGCCGCAGAGCCTCCCCGCCGCCCTGGTGCTGGGCGTGGGAGAGCTCGGCACGGGTCTCCCCGCCCCTTCCGAGGAAAGCGGGTGGCGCGCACGGCGAGGGACTGGCCAATGGAGAGTGCCCCGAGGAGGAGGGGGCTCTGATTCCACAAGTGCTGGGCCAGCCGCTGTCAGGCGCGGGCAGCAGCAAGATGACGGGCGCGCAGAGCAGACCCGCAGCTCCACGAACGCGGCTTCGTCCGGCCTGAGCGAGGTAGGGGCGCGGGCCGGGGCCGGGGCCGGGGCCGGGGCCGGGGGGCGCCGCGTGGTCGCAGGGCTCTGGCGTCCCAAACGCACTGTTAGACCGGGAAGGAGCAAAACAAAAACTTTTCAAACATCCATCTCCGGGGCGCTGAAAACAGGCATCTCCGAGCAACCGAGGAGCCCAGCGCGGCCGAGTTGGTCTTGGGCACTTGTGATTTGTGAAGTTTGGAAAAGAGTCAAGTCCCAATTGTAGAGCCGACTGGGGTGGGGAGGTACTGGAAGCTGCGGTTGGTTGGAGGGGGAGGAGGGAAGGCGCTTAGCTTTAGAAATCCTATGCACAAAGAGTATTGGGGGAGGGGGTTCAGGGCTTTGCCCTGCACTTGCAGGCCGGCCAAGCGGAGTTAGATGGGGCCCGCGGAGCTCCTGGGCGCGGGGGTTGCGGGTTGTCCGCGGCTGGTGGGAGCCCCCTCGCCTCAGCTCCTCGACTTCATCCCATTGCTGCGTTGCCTCGTACCGCGTAAGCAACTTAGAAGCAGACTTCGCTAACGAAGGCCACCTCGCGTCCTCTCCCCGCTTTCTAGGTCGCCGAGAAGGCCACGTGCGGGGGGAGGGCGGCAAATAACACTGCCCACGGCGGTAGCCTCCGCGTGAGCTCCGCGGAGCGTTTTGCACGGGGCGTAGGAATGCGGCGGCTGCATTGTTACCGGGCGGGTAGCTGCTCGCGGTGTTGGCTCTCAGCACGGGAACCGCGCACACTCCTTTTGCAGTCAAGGAGCGTAGGAAACTTCGGGGTTTATGGCAGTCTCTCACAGACGGTTTTCACCGAGCATCTTTACAAGGTCTTGCACTGCCTACGAGAAAAAAGAAGAAAGGAAGGGCAGTTGTTTGGCGGAGGCGCTAGTTTTCCTGTTTATCTCTAGGCCAGGGCGGGCCTGGCTGCCCCGACCACGCAGCGCCCTCGGACCCCGAACACCTGCTGCCAGAGTTATTAATAGAGCCCCCAAATGACTTAGCTGTCAAATGACTTTCGCTCCTCTCTCATTTCTTGCTCGACAGTTAGGAGTTGGCCCTGGTCTCTTTTAGCTGGATGGGAGCTGCGCAGAGATGTGCGCCTCCACTTACCTCGCTGGGCGGCGGGTCTCGGCCTGGGAGCCCCGCTGAGCCGGGGCTGCCCGCGGGGTGGGGGAGGGGGCGTGAGAGGGCGAGAGTGGGGTCGAAGGGGCTCGCTTCTCCGCTTTTCCCATTTCCATCTGAGTGGACCTCACCGCGGGTGGAGTTAGAGTCTTGTTCAATTGGGGCGAGGTGTTCCCCCCCCCCCATTCTCCTAATCTTTCTTCCTGTCCTTCTCTTTTCCTCTTTTTAAAAACACTTTTTTTTTTTTGCAAGAGATGAGAAGTCGATTATTTATTTATTTATTTAAGTCCCTCTCCCTGCGCTCCGCCCCAGTTTCCTTAAAACAAACCCACAGAACCGAAGTGGTGCCTCGGCCAGGGAGAACGGTGCCGCTGCGCTGGGGCTTTTTCCCTGACCCTCTTTGTACCTTGTTTAGGGCTGGGGATTCCGAAGCCTCTGCAGCCCGGACGCTCGGGAAGCCTGGATCCCTCCCGCTGAGCGTGCGGTCCCCGCTGGCTCGCTGCCCGCCTCGCCCTCCAGCGCCCTCTAGCGCCCACAGCGCCCCTCCGGCTCTTGCGGACGCAGCGCGCGCCATGAGGTCCACCGGCTCCCCCGTGGTCAAGGCCCTCCGCGGCCCCGTCTCCGACTACGCCAATTATGACACCATCATCCGGCATTACAACTACACGGGAAAGCTGAAACCGGGCCTGGGCACGGAGGAGGTCGGCCTCAAAGTGACCTCGGTGGTGTTCATTCTCATCTGCTGCTTCATCATCGTGGAGAACATCTTCGTCTTGCTGACCATCTGGAAAACCAAGAAATTCCACCGGCCCATGTACTATTTCATTGGCAACCTGGCCCTCTCAGACCTGCTGGCGGGCGTGGCCTACGCGATCAACCTGCTCTTCTCCGGGGCCAACACCTACAAGCTCACGCCCGTGCAGTGGTTCCTGCGCGAAGGGAGCATGTTCGTGGCGCTGTCGGCCTCCGTGTTCAGCCTGCTGGCCATCGCCATCGAGCGCTACATCACCATGCTGAAGATGAAGCTGCACAACGAGAGCAACAGCTGCCGCTCCTTCCTGCTCATCAGCGCCTGCTGGGTCATCTCGCTGGTGCTCGGCGGCCTGCCGCTCATGGGCTGGAACTGCGTGGGCGCGCTGCCCGGCTGCTCCACCGTGCTGCCGCTCTACCACAAGCACTATATCCTCTTCTGCACCACGGTCTTCACCGTGCTCCTGCTCTCCATCGTCATCCTCTACTGCAGGATCTACTCCCTGGTCAGGACTCGCAGCCGCCGGCTCACCTTCCGCAAGAACGCGTCCAAGACCAGCCGCAGCTCGGAGAAGTCGCTGGCGCTGCTCAAGACGGTGATCATCGTGCTGAGCGCCTTCATCGCCTGCTGGGCGCCGCTCTTCATCCTGCTCCTGCTGGACGTGGGCTGCAAGGTGAGCACCTGCGACATCCTCTTCAAGGCAGAGTACTTCCTGGTGCTGGCCGTGCTCAACTCGGGCACCAACCCCATCATTTACACCCTGACCAACAAGGAGATGCGCCGGGCCTTCATCCGCATCCTGTCCTGCTGCAAGTGCCCCCGCGGAGACGCCGCGGGCAAGTTCAAGCGCCCCATCATCGCGGGCGTGGAGTTCAGCCGCAGCAAGTCGGACAACTCATCCCACCCCCAGAAGGACGATGGGGACAACCCAGAAACCATAATGTCCTCCGGGAACGTCAACTCTTCCTCCTAAAGCTGGAAGCTGCCGACCCCTGGGGAGTGTTTGTGCACGATCGCCCACCGCCCAGTGTTTGGAAAACGTCGCTGTGCCTCAGAGCTGCCAGGGGAGAGGGAGGCGCGCCCGCGGCGGGCGGGGGCCCGGGGGCAGTCAGCCCTGTGAACAATGCGCTGGGGAAGGGCGGAGCGCGGGTCTGAGCCTGGAGCCTGTTTCCTTCCCCCAGAGCCTTGATTTTGCGCCGAGCCAAAGGTCTAGCATTGTCAAGCTCCTCAAGGGCTCCCTGGGCCCTCCTCCAAGACCAAGGGCCCCCTGAGAAAGTGTCCCCGTCTGGAGGGGCGTGGCCCGGCCGCGGCTCCGTGGCCCGTGGCTGACGGGCGGAGCGCGCGCACGAGGCAGACTGGCAGGGGAGATGGCTGGACGCGTCTGGCAGTTGCATTTGCTGAGGCCAAAGTTTCCACGAGACCTGGATCCAGTTTTTGGAATTTGGTTGTAGTCACTTTGATTTTCTTCCTTTTTTTTTTTTTTTTTTCTTTTTGACCTCTTTGCAATGGAATGCGTTACAGCATCCTGCCATTGTGGCTGACATCTGCGGAGGGAAGCCCGGCTTGTCTCAGCGGCCTCAGCCAGGACCTTCAGCAAAGGCACAAGGCACAGAGAAAGGGGACTGGGGGTGGGCTTCGTGAGCCAAGAAGGGTTTCCTAACGAATTCGTCTAACGCAAACAACACCTGTCTTTGGCACTTTTGTGGATGTTTGTTTCAGAGCGTTGTGTGAATCATTGGGATGGTTGTATTTTGTTGTGTTGCAAGTTTTTTTTTTCATGATTTTTGAATGTATTTGTTTCAGCATTTTATTGGAGTTTTCTAACCTGTGTTAACACCATTGAATGTGTATTTTTAAAGAAAGTATCACCCTCTTTGTGCCCTTAAAGCATTACTTTAACTGATAGGGAACACCTGGAGTTTTTCAGTTGATGAAATAGTTCATGGAACTTGAGTGTAAATGTTACAAAGAATAAAAATACATTGCTGTGTCTAGTATGGTTTTCAGTGCAATTAAACCAAGAAATGTCTTTTTTTAAAAAAAAAAACCAGTATTTAATAGGTTTCTGACTTCTGTGGATCATTTTGCACATAGCTTTATCAACTTTTAAACATTAATAAACTGATTTTTTAAAAGATTCCTTTGTGAAGAGTATTTTAAAAATAATTATTGAGATCTTCTGTTTCCTTTTGTGGCTCGCTAGAGTCAAAGTTAAAGGCAAATACCTGTTATTGTTTAAAGGATTTTTACCTAACAAACGAGGGTATAAAAAAAAAGTGTGGTTTGTTTAGAAACCACTGTATCTCTATCTTTTTCAGGAAGAGAAACTTCAATATGTTAACACTGAAGAGCAGCGAAGACCGAGATGAAAAACCACCCACCTCTAAAGACAGCGTGGCCAGGAATCGCAACTGTTTGACTTTTAAATCGCAGCCACACCAAGCTAAATCAAGTCTAGTAATTCTGCCCTAAAACATGGGTTTTTAAAGAAAGAACGCAGAACAGTGGGGTTGCCAATCTAATTTAAAATTTTAAGTTATGAAACTCAATGGCCTGCTCAAACCTATCAACAAAAGCTTGCATTCTTGGCTTACTCCCAGCGTGCTGGGGGCGTGGCGATAGGGGTCCGAGGGATACTAGTAAATCGCGTAACTTTCCAGGATGCTGCCTTGGGTTCTCCCTGTCGACCCCTGAGCTATGCGTGGCACTGAAGCAGCGAGTTGTAGCAAGAGGCTGAGGGGCAGACACCTTCTCTCTGAAAACTTTCAATTCATAGTATCTGCGAGCTCTTAACGTCTCTAGTCCTTTGTTTCTCAGACTGTAAGACGAGAGCAAGCCTACCTGACGAGCAAAACCGAATTCTTGCCGTGGTTAATGCTCATTTTATTGTCACTTTCACGGGGGGTCGAATGGAAGCATTTTGGTGTGCCTGGCTCTCCATGCGATTGTTCTTCAGAACGTGTGCTTTCCAGTGTCGCTGAGTGTGCACAGGACACAGTTGGGACGCGGAGATAAACCTCACGTAATAGGGTGGATGTCATTTCTGGGTAAGGTTAACTGTGGGAAACAGAAGTGTGCTCACTAAGGAAGCCCGAGGTCACAACCCCTGGCTTCCCGAAGGAAATGCCAAAAATGCTCCGAAGACAAAAGGCTGGAAACAAGCTGGAAGGCCTGTCCATCTGTCTGCCGAGCCGGAAGGCATGAGTTCATGCCGCCCTCACTTCCTAGAGCTTCCATTACAGAGCCGAGCCTACGGGCGAGGCCAATCTGGGGCTTCTGTGGACGATACAGGGGTCCTGCTCCAGGACGTGGCTTTCTAAGCATAGGGGTGACTCACAGGGCCCGGGGGAGGTGAGGTGGGGGAGCTCAGCACCTGGGAGGGCAGCCCCCTTGGCCGCCTGGGGACACAGCGTCCAGCGATGAGGTGTGCTTTCCTCCTGGAAACCCCAGGCAGGACATTGGACCCCCAGAAAGCTGAGCGCTCACGGACCGGTTGTCCGAGGCACAAGTAGGACAGGTCCCGCGTTCTGTTCAGGGAACTGTGGCTGTGAGGAAGGACTCCTTGGTTGTGTCCCAGCGTGAGTATCTGGTTTTAATTCAGCATATCCTGACCATAGAAGATGGGAAAAACAAACAAATGAAACCCCAGTGACTATATGTTTATACTAAAATAAATACCCATCAAATTTTGAACACAGAATTTTAAACAGACTATCTGAGCAATACTTGACATATTCTTTTTTTTTTATTTTAAGATTTTATTTATTTACTGTTAGAGAGAGGGGGAGGGAGGGAGAAAGAGAGGGAGAGAAACATCGCCATGCAGGCTGTACGTCGAGATCGGTCGCCTCTTGCATGCCCCCAACTAGGGCCCTGGCCCAAAACCTGGCCGTGTGCCCTGACTGGAAAATCAAACCAGCGACATGAAGGTTTGCAGACTGATGCTCAACCCACTGAGCCACACCAGCCAGGGCTTGACATACTCTTGTGAAAAAGTACCATTGGCTCATATAGATTTAGCAGAGTTACAAAATGGTATCAAATAATACTTTATTCCCAACTATTTCAAGTCTGATTATAACTTTACAGAAACTTCAAATAAAAATGTTCTCCTGTGGCTCAGTGGGCTGGGCATCTTTCTGCGGACCAAAGGCTGCTGGTTCGATTCCCGATCAGGGCACATGCCCGGGTTGCAGGTTCAGTTCCTGATCAAGGTGCTTGTGAGAGGCGACTGACTGACGTTTCTCTCTCATATCGATGTTTCTCTCCCTCTCTCCTCCATCTCTAAAAATAAATAAAGTCTTTTAAAAAAATCTTGCCTTCAAGTATTATAAGTAGAACAATGTCTTTAGCTTGATCGCCTCTTATTCGCAGTTCAGAATTTGATAGAAATGGGAATTTTGCATTCATAATAATTAGATACTGGATTCTATTTTAGTAACCTGAGCATTTGGGTTGTGATTGATGACATCTCTTGTTTTCGTCCCAATATAAAAAGCCTTGTAAAGATTTTAGCTTTACTTTTTTTCAAATTGGGTTCGTTTCTGCCCTGGAAGCGGCCTGTGTTAAGGACATGCCCGAGGCCAAGATGCCCTTGCAGTGCTCCTAACCTAGACTGTGCTTTCGGGCGGCTTTGCCTCCTTGTGCCTCCTGGCAGCGCGCCGCCCGCACCTGCAGCCTTTCCGGGCGACAGGCTGCACACGCAACCCTGCCAGGGAGCCGCTCCCTCCACAGCAACTTCAGAAGGACGGTGGGCTCCCCTGGGGAACCCTGCGAAGCGAGGACTGGACGTCTAAGCAAATCTAAACGTTAGCAACCGCATTTTCAATTGAGACGTGAGGGGTAATACTCAAGTGACACATAAAAAAATTCTAACAATGGCCCTGGCTGGTGTGGCTCAGGCTGGCCTGTGAACCGAAAGGTCGCTGGTTCGATTCCCAGTAAGGGCACATGCAGGCCAGGTCCACAGCTGGGGGCGTGCAAGCGGCAACTGATCGATGTATGTCTCATACATGGATGTTTCTCTCCCTCTCTTTCTCCTTCCCTTCCCCTCTCCCTAAAAATAAATAAATAAAATCTTTAAAAATCTAACTATAAAAGAAAGATTTGGTCTTATAAATAGTCACTGGCTCAAAAATTAATCCACGGTATTGGCACTAATGAGTTTCTATAACCTCTGCGTAATGTTGAGCTACTATTTTTTTCAGTCTTGTTTGTTCCACACTCAGCTGGAATGATGTTTGCTGAGGACATCTAACTGATTAGACCAAACTAGATTGATCTCACTTGTCGCCCAACGAATTAGATGAAACTAGATATGTCTGTATTCTTCTAAGTCTTAAACATATTGAGGAAGGAATCACAAGGAAGCAAAAGAAACCTTTGAACAGGATCTATTATTCTTTCCCTGTGGACACCTTAAGTTCTGATGATGAGAAATCATAATAAATTACATCATTTCCCCCAGGCTACCTTCCTACTCTTTTGATGTGTGCTTCACGCGGTCCATGGAAAGAGCCTCAAAATATTCTTCTACACGCCCATGGCCTTCGCCGCCAAACGTACTCCCTGGATAGAGTCGTCTCGCAGAATACCTAAGCAACAATGCCTACTTGAATCGTGCAAAGCCTTTCAATTGTCTACAGTTAAAAAGGATTTTTAGCCAGCGGTCAAAGGAGCCAGGAGAGCCAGGAAGAAGAAAACTCTGAGCGAGGGTTAGACCTGCCTTTCATCCAGTCTTTCCACAGCCCTTGATCGGAGCTGGGGCCCAGAGCAAGCTTGGTTCGCGATGAAGATAGAGCCCCGGACACAGCCTGTGCTCCCTGCACTTTCTTCTCGGAGTCAGGCTTTCCCGCGACTCCTGCTTCTCCCACGCTCTCCTTTTCGTTCCCTTGAGGACTGAGGATTAAAAATCAAATTCAGCTCTGTGTATAACCACGAGCAAAAGCCAAGCGTGGACTGTAGATTTGACCAGGCATTGATACCTTTTGTTTCACTGAAGCAAACTCCTGTGCCCTCCTAGCAGCTTCTGTGTTAATAGTGGGTGAACACCTTGTGGTAAGTGCACGCTCTGGAATACTATTCGGCCATCAAAAAGGAACTACTAGAGCCGCTTGCTGCCACTTGCAGGAATCTCAGAACCATAAAGTGGAGCTCAAGAAGCCAGCCAGCTACCACAGAGAACACGCTGCCTGATTCCACTTCGGTGAAATCCAAGAACAGACAAAGCTAATCTATTGAGATAGCCATCGGGAGAGTAGTTGCTGGGGGTGCAGGACAAACTGCAAAGGATGATGAGGGAACTTTTTGGATGGTTAGTCATGTTCTATATCTTCACTTTGTACGGTGGTGTTTACTTGGGTGTATACATTTGTCTATAAACAAATCCAACTGTATCCTTAGGACCCGTGAAATAATAATAATAATAATAATAATAATAATAATAATAATAATAAATCAATGTGGCAGACTTCCACTTTTGAGCCTGAGGACTATTTGGGACTTTCTCTGTGCAATTATGGAAGAAGAGAGCAAAGAGTCGCTGGAACGGGAGACAAGTTCCAAAGTGTTCCACGCAGGGAGCGGGCTCTTCCAAGTGTCGTCCCTTAGGCCCCGGACCCCGAACATGAAAGCGTCAGTTATTGTGACCTGACGACGCACTCTCTGCTTCTACCGGCCAAGGCTTTGGTCGTGTTGGTGGTTAGGCACCGTGGAGGGGGCCTAACCATTTCTTACCACCTGAGCCATGTAGGAAAGGCCGTCGGTCAGGTAATCGCACGTGTCCGGGGGGCAAGTGCTGCCTTGTCAGATGTGACGGACAGACGGGAGACGTTGCAGGCAGGCTCGCTTGAGGACGCCGCACGCCTCTGTGACGTGACACATTGTCCTTCTGGACTCAGCCCGGTCAGTGGGCTCCTTCCTTCAGGCAGCGTGGGAGTCCCTGCGGAAGTGCCGCTGGTAGGAGCCGCTGGGGCCCTGGGCCCGGCTGATTAGACCGCTACAAAGGGTGGGTGGGGGGAGAACTTGCTTATCTACTTCCCCACAGTGCCAATCCCATTATCGCTCCACCTTTCTGCTTCTGGTGGATACCAGGACAGAAAGAACAGCCCTAGGGGAAGCCTGGGTTGGCTCCCGCTCCCGCTCCTCCTGATGGGTGCGCCCCGCGCTCGCCCAGCACTGACCCACCTGTGCTGCAGGGATGCTCGCCCCAGGCTGTGCGCTGGGCCACCCGTAGACACGGCCCTTGTCTTCACAGACTCCCAGGATTGACGCGTTCCCCCAGCTCTGGTGCTTCAGAGGCTCCTTCCCTTTGGGGTCCAGGGAGCCTGATGGTGATGTAAGAACGTCCACGCCTGTGAGTAACTTTTTCATACGAGTTTATTGGAGCCCAAACTGATGACAATCGCAAGGAAACAAGATCGCCAAGTGCTCCCGAGAGTACCAGAGTGGCAGTTTCTTTGGTGCATTTGATCTCAAGGAGGGAAGGTGAAGGCAGGCGACTAGGAAAGCGGAGAAAGCGGAGGAGATGGGATTGCAGGGCAGTTAACAGGATTGCCCGCCCTCTCTCCGAGGTTCGTCAACAGCCCGGCAGGCAAAGAGAAACATTTTCCTAAGGTATTTGACTAAGAATACCTCTGTGCCTGGGACGGGACTACTCACTATGACCCGCCCAGATAGGAATTTATGATCCCGTCACCCTGTGAGGGCACTTTCCCCAGGACCCTCTTTGTCCCCACTGACGTGGTAAGAATCAAGCTCTTTTCACGAGTTTGCCCACTGTGGTACAGCACCTCCCGTAGGTGCCGTTCTTCAGCGGTGCGAAGTGATTTCATTTCACAGATACGATACATGCTGGACGCTTCTAATACTTTGGCTTTCACTTAACCAATGTCCCTAAGTAGCGTTAAGGTACATAACGGGAGGTTAAGATTTCAAATTGGAAAGGAGCGAAGTCCTTGGTGGAAATGTCAGTATTTGTGTTCGGTTTTTCAGGTTGTTCTGGGCCCACGTGAAACCACGGCGCTCGGCAGCATTTTTCCTTCCTACCCCCCCCAGTTCCGTGCTCTGCTTCCTAGAGCTCGGCTGTGAAAGTTGCCGGTGGAGCTGTTGGGTCCAAATGGGTAAAGGAAGCTTGCGCTGGACTCAGTCTTCATTCAAATAAGCCGTATCTGACCTGGCTGAAAGAGAAAGGACACGAAAATGCACAGCTCAAGGGGAAACACAGCACATGTCCTTAATTACCAGTATCTTTACCAGCAAACTCAAGGTGAAAAAAAATCACAAATTATCTCGAAGACCAGAGAGAGAAGTCTGAGCAGGTCTTTTGTGTGCCGTGTGACTCAGGGGCGACTTCTGGCAGGCGGCTGCGCGGTGACTCTGGGGCAGCCCAAGGCCTCTGCGCCCCAGGCGTGCACGCCGACGCCACGGAGCCGCCCCCCCCGCCCCCCGGCCTCCCGTGTTCGAGAACGCCAGCAGCGCAGAGGCCGGCTCGCCATCACCAGACCTGCCCCTGAGAGGTGCAAAAGAGAAAACCACAGACCCAAAATGGTGTCGCTTGTGCTAAAAACCCGTGATCCCAAATCTAGATTTAATACCTAACCTCCTTGCAACTTCAGCCTCTCCCAGGAGTGGAATTTCAAACCAGTCAGTTTGGAATTTTCTGATTCAGGCAGTAAAGGAGGCTGTCTGATAAGATACCGCTGCCTTCCTCTAACCGGGGGGGTGTCCTGGCCTGAAATAATCCACTCAACGTCTCAGTCCCGTCCTCTTTTCTGCCTGCGATCTTCCCCTTGCCTACCACCCCTCGTAGCACCTTTGGGCTGCTAGATGGGATGCTGCCCGATTCACGAATCGCCTAATGAGCCCGACTGGGTCTTCATTTTTCCCCGGTTGCATTTTGTTTAGTAACAAAGGTGTACTGGGGGGAGGGCCCAAGGTTTCACTCTTTTGTACAAAGGAAATCATATTTATTTCTAATTTCAGAGTTTCTCTTGCACCAAATGTCTAGACACTTCAGACAAAAACAAACTTAAGTCCCCAGTATACTTTTGTCTTAAAATAGGAGGAGACTTGGGCTAAATTACTTGTAAAGACATTAACTAAAGATTATGTGCCTGGAGGTTGCTGGCTCCCCAGCTTCTGCAGCTACTTCGCGGCACCAGAAATAGTGGTTAGCCCTCACATGCTGTTCTGCTTCAGCTAGTTTGAGCAGCCACCTGCAGAAATAGTTGGTTTCTCTTCCTTGTCTAGAAACTAGTCAGGGAAGCATTTAGAAAAACAGATTTTCATATTCCCACTCACATGTGCCAAGTGAGTTAGGATATCAAACAATTCCACCTATAAAAGCTTTGCCTCAATTTTCTGAATATTTTATTTTAACTTTATGTATTTTTTTTTGTTGATTTTTAGAGAGAGAGAGAGGGAAAGGGGGAGAGAAAGGGGCATCGACTTGTTGTTCCTCTCATTAATGCATCCGTTGGTTGCGTCTTGTGTGTGCCTTTGAACAGGGGTCTACCTGCAGCCTTGGCGTATCAGGACAGCGCTCTCACCAACTCAGTTACCTGGCCAGGGTGATTTTCTACGTATTTTATGTCAATATTTTTCCCGGCTGAATTATTCTACCATAATAAACACCATGGTTAGGGTTGTAGGGTTATAAGGAATTTAGGAGACCCCCTAATTTAAAGCAGCAGAAAGACCCATATAATAACCCAGAGTTTGACAAGCAGTTTTATATACATTATCTCATTTTATATACTCAGTTTATTAGTTTTTCTTTTACAAACATGCTCATTCAGTGTCTCCCCTCCTGCCCCCCATAACCAGTTATTTTGAACTGTGGCACTGACTAGCAAAAAATTGAAATGTGTTGAAGCAATTTAAAGATCTGTAGGTGATTTGTGTAAAATAGATTTCTGCTCTCTGTTCATTTGTTGTCTTAAGGAATTCCATATAAACTGGTTAGGTTACTGAACTTGTCAGCAGGGTGAAGTTCAAGGAGCTGCCTGACTGCGCCTTCCCCTCCTCCCAGGGCCCCTTCGGGGCGGGCCGTGCCCAGGGCCTGTGCCCAGGCGGCGGGGCCGCAGATGAGGGGCCCTGGGCTGTGCGTTTGGTTTGACTCGTCCGGGTTTTCTGTGAGACTTGTAACGCCGCCAGCACTGGATGTTCTCCCAAAGCTTGGTTACGTGCTGATCAAGGTGCTCGGTGATGTATTTGAAGTGTGTGCGCTGGTCACAGCAGCCAGCTACGGGAGGGTTGGTCGTCTGGCATCTTGGATGCCTAAATACACATCAGATTTCCACTGGAGAAGAAATGGCTCAGCCTTTTGTCTCAAAAAAGGAATGGATGAGCCACTTCCTCTTTAAAGTAAAAATTTAGAATTAATGTGTTCATTCAATGAAATTCTCAACATTGAAAACCTAAAGGATTTTGAACTTTAAAAAGATAGGCAATTAGTTTTTTTTGTGTTGTAAAGTAGACTTTTTTTTCAAAGACGAATCCTATCTAACTTTTAATGGTAGCATCTAAAGCAGTACAAGGATGGAAAATTTGCAATTACCTCCATCAAGTTTTCAACATAAAACCATAACAAATACTGTACAATAAAATATAATTATAACAATTCCCACAGTGAATATTAGTGCTAAAATCTTACATGGAATATCAGCAAACAGAATCTGAGATTATAGTAGAGGGACTGTTATGTATCACAACCAAGTCAGATTTATTTCAGTAATTAAAAGATAATTTGAGCCCTGGCTGATGCGGTTCACCGGATTGAGCACTGGCCTGCGAACCGAAAGGTCACCGGTTCATTTTCCAGGCAGGGCACGTGTCTGGGTTGTGGGCCAGGTCCCCGGTTGGTGGCGTGCAAGCAGCAACTGGTTGATGTTTCTCTCCGTCTCCGTCCCCCCTCTCTCCCTCCCCTCTCTCTAAAAATAAATAAAACCTCCAAAAAAAAAAAGATAACTTGATATTAATAAAATTCCTCATACTAATAGGAGGGGAGGAAAGGAGGAAAATACATGACGCTAAAAATGGACTTGATAAAATGTACTGATTACACATAAAGAAAACATTCAAAATAGGAGTTCGCGGCTGTAACAGAAATAATTAAATGCACTTGTTTTACCTCACATAATATCGTCAAGCCCCTGGAATTAAAACTCGAAGCGCTACCTGGTGAAGCCAGGGACGGAAAGACATTTCTGCCGTAGCCACTGTCATTCAACGAGAGAAGAAAACAAGCAGGAGAGAAGGGGCGGCAGCTTCCTTTTGGGGGAACTTCTGCTGCAGAAACTCTTGCATTTATGCTAAATGATGTGTGTGCACGATTGTGTGTGGCTATACTCGATTCGTGACCAAAATTAATAACGACCGGCAGCCGGGGACGGGGAAGTGCGGCAGGAAGCCCCCGGCCCCTCACCACACCCTTGGCTTGCGGGGGCCCCGCCGCAGCTGCGAGGATGGGGGCAGGGCGGGGGGGTGTCGGAGGGCCGCCCGGCTAAGCCTTCCTGCCCCTGGGACGCCTCGCGGCCACGGAGCCAGCTCCCCCAGGGCGGAAAGCGCTCCGGCTTCCTAGCCTTTAGACTCACATCTGTGTCTGAGGTTTTTGTGTTATGGCTGTAAGCCTTTTGGGATGACACATCACCTTCGACGCTGAGGAAGGCCACTTCTTGGGCCTAAGGAGAAGCCCGGTTCTTCAAGATACCTGCGCTATGCATTTTGAGCTGATGGCCTTTGTATGGTGCAGTGTCCCTGACGGGACCAAGGGTCACAGCAGGAATAGGAGTGGCCCCCTCTCATGGGGTCCCAGTGACCTGCTGGTGTCCTGTGCCTCCTGTCTCTGCAACAGGAAGCTCAGATGCCCGTGGTATTTATCCTGTCGCTTCCGGAATGGGACTCTTCAGCCAGGAGACACAATGGGCGCTCCACTGACCCTGACGCTGGCCACCAACGAATCGCCTGAGGCATGCATGCGTGTGTGTGTTCAAATCCCGTTTGTTTTCTTATTAAATTTATTGGGATGACATTGTTTTATAAAATTACATAGGTTTCAGGTGTACAAGTCTATAATATATCATCCGTATACTGTGTTGTGTGTCCACCACCCCATGGCGAGACTCTGTCCATCAGCATTTATTTCCCCTTTATCCTCGCCCCTCCCCCTTTTCCTCTGTTTTTTTTTTTTTTTTTAATAGATGGTTTTTTGGAGGCAATCCACGATTTTATCAGAAACATTTCTACAACATTTTTTGTGTTATAGATAAAATAAGCCTATGGAGAATTTGGAGGAATTAAATAAACATCAAGCCCTGGCTGACATGGCTCAGTGGACTGAGAGCAGGCCTGCGAACCAGAAGGTCACAGGTTCAATTCCCAGGCAGGGTGCATGCCTGGGTTGCAGCCCAGGTTCCCCAGCTGGAAGCATGCAAGAAGCAACCAATGTATCCCTCACACATTGATGTTTTTCTCCCCCTCTTTCTCCCTCCCTTCCCCTCTCTCTGAAAAGTAACTTAAAAAATTTTTTTTAAAAATCTTGAAAAAAAATAAAATAAACATCAAAGGAAGCAAACACGCAGGAGATGAGTTTCACTGGGGGACGCGCAGCGGTCTCGGGCCGTGCCTCCCTCCCGGGTGAGGCCAGCCTCGGGGGCTGCAGAGCAGCTTCGGTCGCTGCAGGGCCGACTGGCCCGGCTGTCCCGTGGGTCGGGGGTCTGCGCCACGCTGGCTCCGACGGGATTGTGTGCCTGTGTTAGAGCAGAAAGCGCAGCGCGCACTTTGCGTTTCATTATGAATTAAGAATGGCGGGTGACTGGCAGGGAACTTCCATTTGGGGGAAAAGAATCAGAACATTTTCTTATTGTTGAAAGCGCTCCAACTTCTTTCCTACTTTCATTAAATCAATCTGAAGGAAGAAGAGCAATGTGTATTCCATGCAAAAGGAGTCTTAGACATCAGGATGACTCTAGTTCAGTGATTTTCAACCTTTTTCATCTCATGACTAATATAAACTAATGACTAAAATTCTGTGGCTCATCAAAAAAAATAGGTATAATTTTTATTGCTTTACCAACAAAACAGTAGGAGTAATTACCTATCCTTTTTGCTCCAAAGTGACTTTTAAAAAAATCAGATGCCTCTGCTTGTAGAGAAAGGATTTCTGGTACCCAGAATTAACCAATCAGACGCAACCTTATTATGTGACGCAAGCAATAATATGCAACTCTGTTCTGTGACCTATATATTATGGTTCAAGGGAGGGAGTGGACGCCTGACAGCCATCGTTGCGTTGGCTGTTGTTTTTTTATTTGACAGTCTAAGGGAAAAGAGGTCAGTGCCCCTGATTCAGTGGTCAGGTGCTGCACATTTTACAAATTCCTGCGGCTGCCGGCCGAGAGTTGCTGCACTAGGTGCTCTGCGCTGTGACCGACCCGCATTCTTTGTACGTCACTCCAGGAACCTGCCTGTAACTTGGAGCCCACTGTAGCCTGAACTCTGATTCCAGATTTCAATCTGCCTGCAGCAGATGAAGTGGCAGCGCCAGGGCCCCTTCGGGGTGGATTTAGGGAGCGATGGAGGCTGCAGCCCGTTTCCCCATTGTCGAGCCGGCAGGACGTCCCCGGGGGCCGAGGCTGCGCGCTCGAGGCCCCTCCGGGGCGACCGCCGTTCGCCGCTGTCGCCTCTCTGGGAGCCGTTAGCCGCCCAGCGCGGAGCCTTGCTTTTCATTTCGTTTGTAGGAGAAGGAGGAGGCCCTGCCAAGTTCAGCGAAGGATAACAAAGCACAAGCTCTTTACCGGGCTGAATGCACATAAAAGTCTCTTCCCGCAAGCAGGGCCTGATTCAAGGACGGGCGGTCGGCGGACCGTCCCATACCGGGAACTGGCGCTGCAGAGAAGCAGGCGCGACCCCATTGAAAGGAGCCAAGAGTGGGCTTGGAGAGAATGAGGGTCTGTGTGTTCAGCCCTGCGAAGGTCAGGGTCCCTGTGATCCGCAGCGCTTTCCCACGCAACGCGGCTCGTTCTTACTGCGGGGGGGCTGCCGCAGCTGGGAGGCGCTGGCTCGGCTGCAGGACGCGTTCCGTTCAGCCTGGAGGAGGCTGGCGTGTTCCTTCACCCCGTGGAAGTGTCTTCACAGGGTTGCTGCCAATGCACCTGCTATCTTATAAAGTGACATTTTGTGTGTCAGGCATGGCAGGACAGTTGAAGAAGCAACGGCACCATGAGAACAGTGCTCGGGCGGGGCCCTAGCTGCTGGTGGGCGGGCCGGAGCCCCTCAGCCTGTGCGCCTCAGCACCGAGCCAGGCCGGCTGCCTCCGCCCCCGGAACAGGCGTCTTGTTAGATCGCCTTCCTGACTAGGGGTCTTTTCATGTTTACTTTTACTGTTGATGCTATTACGGTTGTCCCAGCTTTTCCCCCTTTGCTGCCCTCCACCCAGACCCCCGCCCCAACCTGTGACTCAGTGTCTCAGTAGCTGCTCAGATCCTGAGCAGCTGCATCCTGGGAGTTGAGGGGCCTCGTGAAGGTTTTCTAGTCTGCTTAGCTGTGCTGAGTCACACTGGGGCACAAGTGCCCCTAGGAACCAGGCAGTGAAGTCCCAGGCAGGGACCGTGACACGCCCGAGAGTGCGGCAGCCCCTTGCCTGCGGTGGGTCTGTTCCCAGCCCGCAGCGGATGCCGGGAACCGCGGATAGTACCGAACCCTATCTACCCTGTGTGTTTTCCTGTGCGTGCAAACCTATGATGAAGTTTAATGGACAAATTAGGCACAGTAAGAGATTAATAATAATTACTACTAATAACATGGAACAACTATAATAATAGACCGTAGTAAAAGTTACATGGATGGCTTTGGGCCGTTAGTACGTAAAATAAGGGTTTACTCGAACACAAGCCTGTGATACTGTGAGAGTTGATCTGATAACCCAGACGTCTACCAGGTGACCGAGGGGCAGAGCAGGTACGACGTGGGGAGGCTGGGCAGCGGGATGGCGCAGGCCCTGGCGGGATGAGGGGAGAAGGCGTGACTACTGCTAACGTCCCCCTCGAGGGAGGAGTCCTTGCCGCCTCCGCCCTCTGTGGCCAGCTGGGGACGTGAGCCCAGGGTCCTGCGGTGGCCCGAACGGAGCTCAAAGTATGGGTGTGGATGTGAAATCTGGTTTTTCAATGCTGGTGACCAATCCAAATCTTAAACCCAATGTAACATGTAAGTGACCTCGAAGCTGCTATTTTGTCACCCTGTTATTTAAATCAGAATAACTGACTCTCAGAGTTGAGCTGCTCACGGCCCTCCGTGGGAGCAGACCCCGCCGGGGGGCTGTCTCCTTCTAGTGGCCTGGGTGTGACCTCCTGGGCGATGCGGCGGAGAAGGCCAGCTCACGTTTAGGGGCGCGGCTCCGGAAAGCTCCCCGGTTGGCTTGTCCAATCATCAGAGACTGCCGCGTGCCTCAACGGGGGTCTCCGGCCCCTGGATTTCCACTGCATGCTGACGACTGTACGGAGACAGTAGCGCCTAAACCTTCCTAAAAGGGGCAGCCTTGGTCGACGTAGTAGCCTGATGAGCTAAGCAGCCCTGCACGGCCCATGCCGCGTGCCGGGTAGGCACTTTCCAAATGCTGGCTCCCCTCTTCCTCCTCCCGTTCCCAAAGTCCTTAAAAAAGCAAGAGCTTTAAGAAGTGTATGAGCAAGTCTGGCTTCCTACTTTTCCATTAGCCATGCACAGCCAGCCAGCGAGCCACGGGTCACTATCTGTCCCCCAAGGATGAAGAAGTTCAAGCTATTGGGGTTAAAGAGCCTCTCCCGGCAGGTCACGTGGTCAGTGACCAGAGAAGCTGGGCTTTGCTTTTCCATTGCACAGGGCGGCCAGGAAACCATCTGGAGGCTTCCCAGACTTGGAATCATAAACCAATTGACTTGGAAGGGATCGGAAAGATTATGGTGTCTAGCTGCCACGTTTTAGGGATACGTGACTTGCTCCTAATCGTTTCTTTTCCTTGTCCTGTTTGGAAATGCCAGTCGTGGTATCAAGAGCCATGGCTGATGGACAGTGAAATATCTGATCTACCGGTCATATTTCCATTTTCATGCCTCCAGCTTTGTGTCTCTGAGACCCGGTCAGATTTTCCTCAGACCCTACGGCTACTGGGCCTCGCTAATTTTTATGACTGGGGAGAAACGGAATGCAGGTTTTCGAAATTACAGTGATTGGGTTTCCGCAGCTTTGTGAATGCCTGCTGAACCGAGAGGGAGCCACAGATCAAAGCACAAGGGTGGGACAAATGTCAACGTAGATGCCAATGTCCAACCAGCCCATCCCCAGAGGCGAAGCCCACGCTGTAATTAAACCAGACGGTGGAGCCTCGTGTGGTTTGGAACGTCACTGGAAAGCCAAGAAAGGACTTGTTTGGAGCATTTCGGCCTATTTTTCTGTTGTTTATTTTGATTACACAAAGCTCAGGGGTCCTTTTGACGTTTAAAAATGCCTGTTTGGGTGAAAGTCCTGATTACAGTTTGATTTCCCTTTTTCCTTTTCTGGGGTTGAATTTTGGTTTCCCACACGGCTCTTGCTGCTTCTCTACGGTTTCTTTCTATGCAGATAACTGTCCTACAAGCCTTTCAACCTCTACGCAGCAGCAGCCACTATGTCGGTGCCGCCTTCCTGGCGGGTCCCTGGGGCGGAGGAAACATTTCACAGTGGGTGTCGGGTCGCTGCTGAGAGCGGCAGGGCCTTTCTTGTGATGCCAAGCGGGGTCTGAGAGATCCCTGGGATTTCGATGGGAAGATATCTCCTTCCCTGGGGGGAAAGTCCCAGGGGCCCTTTTGGCCTCTGCGTTCCGTCCCCATCACACACTCAGGAGAAGTTGCCCGGCCTGTGGGAGCCCACGTCTTTACCTCTCAAACTGTGCTCATGAGACCAGCTTCAGAGGCCGCTGTGAGAATGAAGAGGAGCGCGTTTTACCAGGCTCGGCGCAAGACGGGCGCCCCGCAATGCTGACGGGGCCACCCCCGGAACACGGAGCTGCGGGATACCTCCTGTGCTCCGGGCACCACCGACGCAGCAGCGGACAAAGCAGCGTACAAAACCCTTGCCCACGGCCGGTTCCCTGTCCTCTTCCCTCCGCAGCCGCCGGATCCTGCTCCTTAAAGCCATACCACATACCATGGCTATTCCTGTCCTTTCAAGGAATACTCTGCTGGTGAGCAATTACATCTTGCGTCGAGGGTGCCTTTTTGCATGAAACCAAAGGGAGAACACGTGACGGAATTGCCAGTCTTAACCTGCGTCCCCACTTGGGTGTGCGGAAAAGGGAAGTTTATTTAGTCTATACTATTTGGCTTCCTTCCCAAGGCCCTGCCTTCTGGTTAGAGGGAGACAAAACACAAAATAAACATCTGGTTTAAAATGTTCAATAATTTAGCCCCAGCTGGTATAGCTCCAGTGGATTGAGTGTTGGCCTGCAAGCCAAAGGATCGCTGGTTTGATTCCCAGTCAGGGCACATGCCTGGGTTGCAGGCCAGGTCCCCTGGGACCAGAGTTGGGGTAGGGGTGGGGGAGGGGGTGGGGGCGGGGGTGCAGGGGCACCTGAGAGGCAACCACACACTGACGTTTCTCTTCCTGTCTTTAAAGAAAAGAAGAAAAATGTGTTCGATAATTTAACTCATTTGGCTGCTCTCTGCGTTCCCTGGCTCTCAGATAACCTCTTCCTCCCCAGCTGGTGTGGGGCAAGGGAGGGGGCTGCCGCTGAGGCAACCTTGTGGGCAGTGGGCGGAGCCACAGCTCCCTGCCGCCCAGAGAGCCCTGCCTTCCCACTTGGTGCTGCCTGTCCTGTAGGTGTTTCTGTGGGACCTGTGGTTGGTCTCACTTGCCGCCAGAGTCCTGTGCGCGCTGGGTGGCCTGCCCTTCTTCCAGCTCCCCCTGGGCGGTGTAGCTGGCCTTTCCTCCTGTTCCCCCGACCCCCACCTACCTTTGATAATAAGCAGAGGCTTGCGATTTTTGGGTCCGTCGACGTGCCTCTCTCTGCACATACTGGGTGCCTAGGTTTGTGGGGGCATTTGCGAAAGGAGCCACCGCATCGCAGAGTCTATGGGGAGTCTCCACAGGAGCCACCTCCCTGTCCTGCCTGGGGCGATAACCTTGACCGGCTGGTACACCTTTCCCTTCCTGGGCCGCACCCAGAAGGGCTAGGGAAGGGCGACGAGGACCCCGGTGACCTGAAGCCTCCGAGCCTGGTTGCTAAAATGTGAAGGACTTAAAAGGAGTCCAGCATATCTCTTTTCAAGAGGCTTGCATCACCCTCTGATTTTGAATGACAGAAACAGAGCATAACTCTTTTTCTTGTTCCGTCTATAATAAACTCAGGCCTTCCTTCTGGAAAAATCGTGACTCAGGCAAACTTGTGCGAAACTGTTCACAAAGATTTCTACTCAGGGACACAAAAGGAGAAACACACTTTAAAGATCTGCTCCAGTTACAGAACCGTGCATTGGCCTCCGAGGAACCCATTACTGGCTTCACGGTCCCCCGCCCACCCTGGACTGGGCTGTGCCCCCGATATCGGAGGCTCTGTGTAGTTGGCCTCCTCTCTGTGGCTTCGGAGTGAGGCACATGACATACCGTGAAGTCAAACTTCCCCTCTACCAGTGGGGTCTCCCTTCCTCACCCTCCTCATCACCCTATTCTTGCTCTCAGGTTGTCTCTTCTCCGTGCTCCCGCGCTGGGCAAACACACAGCAGGAGCTTCGCAGAAACGCTCACGTTGCCCCTTTCCCTTGGTCCGTGTAGACACATTCGCAGCCCCGTCCCTCCAGGTCTCTCTCCAGATCTTCCTCTCTTGCCCCCCCACGTCAGTGAGCCTGGATTCCTTAAAGGGGTGGCCTCCAGGGCTCTCAGTCTTTGAGCCACGCTCAGTCAGTAGAGATGGGCGGGGTCTCTCACTTTGTCCTTGGAATCTCCATTGTAGACGGGAAGCAACGGAGGCTCTGAGAATTGTTAAAAATGCGTGTTCGCGGGAACGGAACTAGTACTGGGAGTTGAGCCCGGGGTCATTGGCCTCTAAGTCCGTTCCACTGAGGCACACTGTTCAGAATAAAAAATTTAGACTTTCGGAGCGAAAATTTTGTATCAGTTGAATTATCCTACCACCACACTGAAAAAAGTCAAAAATTATGTTACGGTGACTGGTCTAAAAGCCGCTACTTTGAAGGGCAGAATAGGGAACTCCTTTCCACAGATGATTCATCTTTGATGCAATCCTGTAAGAAGTGCTGACTAAAAGTCTGATGACTGCAATTCTGCTATTTTGATCTGGGTGCACGTTAGGAAACAGAAGCTCACAGATTTCAGACACTCAGATTTGCTAAGAGTGGAGGTTTCCTTGTTATTTTGATTCTGGCTGTTTTTCCAGGGCTCATTTAACCACTTCTTTCATTCTCCTATTTTGTTTTTGGAGGCCAGATCGTTTTTCCCTTTTCTCTTTAGGCTATTATTCGTTTTTAAAATCATATTTAATTTCCCACTTTTTAGCCTCTTTTACCATCCATTCTTATTGCCCCCCGCTTTCCTGTTCACATTCTCTCGCCTTGCTTCCTGCGTCCTGGCTCCCCCGCCCCAGGAGGCTACTGACAACAAAACACACGGGACCCCTGCCTCTCAAGCATCTCCTGGGCATCGGGAGGTGGGCCCTTGGGCGTTCGCGTCCAACCTCCGCGCCCGCGTGGATGGCCGCCGCCCCGCCCACCACTCGCACATGCGCCATTGTAGCACTGAGAGGGCGCTGCTCCCTGCTGGTCTGTTTCTTATTCCGTGAGGTTTTGCTAAAAGATAATAGTGGCTCAATGAGAAAACCCGATTGAGCATTCACTCCAGACAAAACAGTGAATGCGTGCGCGCGCGTGGGTGCGCCTTGGGGGATGAGAAGGAGAAAGGACCAGTTCTGCCGAAAGAAGGGAGAGTTGTTTGCCATGAGTAACTTCTGTGCACCTTCTTGAATTAGGGTGACCTTTAGTATCAACTCAAAAGGATGACTCAGCACGTATCAGTGACTCACTTGGAGGATCAAGGAAGAGAGAGGACAGAAAGGAGAGTTTCAAAGAGAATGTCTAACCTCAAACGGAAGTCTCATGGATCGCCTTCCTCCTGCTCACATTCCTCTCTCCCCTCAGGCTTCCTGGGCTGGCTTGTCCTGGGGGAGGAGGAGGAGCCCTCAAACCACCCTCCCCCGACAGAGAAAGAGCACGGTTTCCTGTTCTAGCCAAGGGAGCAGGTCCTTCCAGGCTGGGAGGAGGCCAAGGTTAGGTTAGTTGCTCAGATTTCTCTTATTTTTGACATGTGAGATGCCCCCGCCCAATGTGCTGTGGCCTTTCAAGAAATGTCACTACCAGAGATACCTGAGGCACTTGGAAGAAAGGCAGCCTGCTGTGGTCCGTGTCGCAGCAGTGGATGGACATGCGGCGTTACCGAGGCCAGTTTCAGGGTGCAATATGCATGCATTACTGCACTTCTTTATCCTCACCGGAGACGTTTTTATTTTTTCCATTGCTTTCAGAGAGAGGGGAAGGGAGAGAGACATTGATGTGATAGAGAAGCGCTGATTGGTTGCCTCCCAAATGCACCCAGACCAGGGAGGGATCAATCTGCAATCCAGGTACGTGCCCTGACCGTGAATTGAACCTGCAACCTTTCTGTCACAGGGCAACGCTCTAACCAACTGAGCCACACCAACCAGGGCATGGATTACTCGATTTTCAGAAATGATTTGCATAAAAAAGGACATCACTGAATCACAGGACACCTGCGCCGGTGTGTTTGTTTTATTTACGTCCATGTCATTAAACCCATGGGTCCCAGGAAGCACACGTGTGCAGGGGATCCTTAGGCATGTAGAGCCGCCACGGCATCCATTCTGAGGTCAGGGGTAGTAGTGTGCTTCTCCAGCTGAGATTATTTACTGTTTAAAGTTTTAAAAAATTTTTCAGTTACAGTTGACATACAATATAATATTTTAAGGTGTACGGCATGGTGGTTAGACATTTGTATAAGTTATGAAGTGATTCCCGGATAACTTGACACCATACATAGTTATTATAAGATTATTGAAGATATTCCCAATGTTGTGCTTTACATCCCTGTGACTATTTGTAACTGCCAATTTGTACTTAATCCCTTCCCCCTTTTCACCGAGTCCCTCACCGCCCCCCGCACCCCCAGCCTGGCAACCATCAGTCTGTTCTCTGTATCCATGAGTTTGTTTGTTCATTTGTTTTTTTAGATTCCACATCTAAGTGAAATCACGTGGTATCTGTCTTTCTCTGACTTGTTTCGCTGAGCATGAAGCCCTCCAGATCCACCCATGCTGCGCAAATGGTAAGATTTCCCTCTTTTACATAGTTGTCATATTCCATTGTCTATGCGGGCCACCTCTTCTTTATCCATTTGCCTGCCAATGGGCACTTAGGCTGCTTCCATGTGTTGGCTACTGTAAATAACTGCAATGAACATAGGGGTGCATAGATATTTTCAAATTAGTGTTTTGGAGTTTTTCAGATGACTACCCAGAACTGGGATTGCTGAGTCATATCGGAGTTCTATTTTAAATTTTTTGAGGAACCTCCATACTTGTGAAACTGTTTACCCTGAAGCCTCTACCGAGAGTGGAGCGGAGAAGCGGGATGCGGGGGGTGTGCTTGCGGCACGTCCCCGCCCTCTGCTTTGCTTTCGAGTGCAACGCTAGGTCATCCTGCCAGAACTGACGGGGAAAACGTAGAATGAGTGCGGACATCTTTGAAAAGACGCGCTCACCGCCCCACTGGGGGTAGGCGGGCATCCCGACCCACGCTCCCGCTCCCTTGCCGGGGCGGCCCTGCCCTGACCCAGCGACGGGCCTTCGGATGACGTGGACGCGCGCCCCCGGCCGGCGGGGCTGTCGGCTCCAGGTGGCTGCAGGGGGAGCCGCGCTCAGACGCAAACAGGCGGGCCAGGCCCAGACGGCCTGGGAAACGGAAGGAAAGCCTCGGAGTGTGCTTTCTTAGAGTTGTTTTTTTATTTTCTTTTTTAATTTACATGAAGGTCCCTGTCAAAGGGTCTAGGCAGCAAGGAGTTGCTTCCAAGAGGAGAAGTTTAGGTTTATAAAAAGAGTATTCTTTGCCTATATGTCAAAATAAGCATCATCAGATCAGAAAAATACACCCTGGACAGGATGTCCACGTAGCTCAGTATCAGGAAGATCAGCCGGCAAAGCGGTCAAGGGGAGCCTCCCTGAAGAGTCAGCAACCCCGATTCTGGCTCCGTCTTTCTGGCAGGGATCACGACCCCTCCCACTCTCTTCAAAACGACTCCTTCAAGGACGTGTCTATCGCCAGCCCCTTTCAGCGGTGAACTCCAAAGGAAACAGGGAGATTTAACAGGCACCACGGGATACCAAAGTTCAGATACTGTTCAAGGTCATCAGAGAGAAGTGAGAACCAAGGTCCCCAGCAATTTTAACAATGTGCCCGTCTTCGTCAGTAGGCTCGACTGAATCCTGCGGTGTTCAGGATTCAGGAGGCGGGCTAAAGAGGAAAAACAGAAGTAACAGAAGGCAAAGACTAGGGTTAAAAAAAAAAAAAAAGCAGCAGCGGCCCCATTATCTGGTTGCCAGGGTTGCTTTTCCTGGTTGCAGGAAGGCAGCCGTGTCATGCTCAGACACCGCCGGTTCCTTCCTCGGAGCGCTCTTGCACCATCTCTCTCCTCGCAGCCAGAATTCAGGACAGAGAAAGGGCGAAGTTTTCCTTCTCATTGTCCAAGAAGAGATGCAACAACGAGGGAAGGGCCGATGAGGCGGGTCAGCGTGGGGAGGAGGCACTTTGGCCGCCTTTCTGAGAAGTGGCGAGCCGAGGTCACAGAACAGTGCTGTGCCTGGCCCTGCCGTGCTCCCGGATTTTGAGGTCAAAGCCGCCACCGCCATAGTCACGGGAAGCGCTGGGCCTTACAAGCCAGGGAGCTCCTCTGAGAAGAGGGCGGGAATTAGACTCGGCTCATGCTGCTTGACCCATGAAACTGGCGGTTGGCAACTGATGGAGCCCACGAGGTACAGGTGGTCCCGACGCAGACCCCAGCTGTGGCAGGGACCACAGCAGCAGAGGAAAGTCAGACTGCGGTGGAAAGAAGGAAGGAACTCCCAGACCTTATGCCTGATCCAGCTGCGTGTTGCGAATGGCAAGGAGGAACCACAAAATCTGTATCTAAAGGACAGGGCTTACTCGGGACCTGGCACTGGCTCCAAAGTGAACTGAATTTTTTTTTTTTTTTTTACACAAAAGTAATGCATACTGAAAAATGAATAGCTACTAATAATATTTAAAAATAAAAATATCACCTTTAATACCCAGAAGTAATGTTGTAGCTGGCACAGAATAATGACTTAAAAAATGTCAGCCATTAAAAAGTATAAATAAAAACAAAAATATATTTCTTTTCATACGTATCTACTTACTGACCTACATTTTGTTTTTAAAAAATCTAGATTTATTGCTAAATCCTACATATAGTAGGAATACTTTTCCGTGTCAATAACTATATTTTGTAGTTTTCTTTGTTTTATCTCTACGATCTATTTTCTTTGCAACATATGATAGAATGTTGGCCAACTCACCTGTATCGGAATTGACAGACCTTAGCTATAAGAACAATGAAATCCCTCCTACGCCTCAAAGAGAAAAATAATGGCAGAGATTGCATGTGCACACATTTATGGGCACACATGTATACACGCACACGCACGCAAAGATGTAGACTAAAGCAATGGAGATCTGTTCTCAAACCCGGGGAAGAGAGATGAGCCTCTCCCTTCCTCAGTCCTTGACCCCCTCCTTCTCCTGCCCCTCACCGCCCTGTGTCTCCCCAGACGGGCCCCGGCGGGGGCTCAGGCCAGGATTTCCTGATTACAATGAGGAAGCGCAGCTGATCGCCAGAGACTTCCGACCGACCGCGGCCTCAGGCCTCCGACCTTCAGCCCCACCTATGTTTACTCGTCTGAGAGCTGAGGGCAGAGGAGCAGAGCGACAGATGCCACACCTTGTTCTCTCTTCCTGTGTCTTGATGAGAAGTGGCACAGTGGGCCGTCAGAACTGTGGTGCGAACAGACGTGCATGCAGATATTTACCTGCTCAAGGTCATTGCGTCTCCTTGACAAAGTACAGGGCCCCTGGTAGGGCGCCGGTGGGAACTGGCTTATTCTCTCCCACCAAGGCAGTTACTCTGCCCGCATCTTCCCCGCCTTTTCTCCTGGCTCCGTGCTTGTCAGAGGCCCTCCCTCCCACCCGGCCCCAGGACCCATTGCCTGGTGGACCTTGCTCATTACCCTTCTTCCCTTAGCCTTTCTCCCGCATCATTCTCTCATCCCACAGACGTAATCTGGTAGCTCTCAAATTAAAAAGGAAGCGCATTAAAAAAATGCAACACCCTCTGTTGAGCCCTGTCTCCCTCCGGCTACTGCCTTCACCTACTTTTGTGTCCACGGCCTGAACTCTGTTCTGTCCCTCAACGCGCTCTAGTCTGGCTTCTATCTCCACTAGTCCCTGGGGTAGTTTCGTCAGAGTTATCAGGGAGCCTCGCGTTGATTAGGCAATGGTCACGTTGTGTCTTACACTTGTCAGCCTCTCAGCATCACTCCGTGTGGCGCACGATTTCAGCCTTCCTCCCTGATTTCAGTGACTCTTTGCTCCCCTGGGCTACCTCTGCCGCATGTACTACTTGCTCTCCTTCACCAGCTCTGCTGCTCTAACTAGTTTCTAGTAGCTCGACTGAGCATAAGGTTCTGGGTTTTTTTCTCCTTGTGGGAGCCAGGAAACCGATCCCTGGCTAAATTCCCACCGCAGTGGGTCTGCTAGGACCCAGACCCACCCGGGGTTCATTCCTCAAATCCCCAAGCATGCAGCAAAGATCGACATACTGGCAGTTAGAGGAGCCTCCATACTGAATCACTGGCCTGTTTGGAAAGAGACCTCAGAGCAGACGAGGCCAAGTGGAAACCTCGGAAACTGCCCCGCCCTCCCCAAGAAAGAAAATTGTACCCTAGCGGTAGGGGGTGGGAAGAAATTCATGCCACTGTCACATACTTAAAGTTTGCAAGGCTTCTCCTCATTACGCACGATAATATCTTCATTGAAGGCAATAGTCAATAACTCGTGTTTCTGAAGACTGTGAACACAGAAACCACAAGCGCAAACAAGTGATACCCCTGATTACGGCCTCGGTGCTGGATGTGGTTTTATTGCCAGGTAAATGAGAGAAAATAGGTTAATAAGGCCTCCGATGCATGGCATGTGGTCACTGGTTTGGGAAATGTACTTTGTAGATTGCAGCTGGGCAGAGGATCAGAGGCAGCTTCCACTCCTGTGACACGAATAATGTCCAGCTGTGGCTTCGACCCAGCCTCATGGTGACTCCCTCCCCTCTCTCGTAATGTGGTCTGAAGATACTTGGGTCGCCTTGACATCCCGCTGAAAACGACACTGCTGCATCCCATCGGCGGCCTCACGGGGGCGGGCGGCGCTCTGGAGGACTCCGGAAGGCGCGAGCAGGGGGAGTACTGGGAGGACGTGGGGCCTGCCCCCACGCTTCGGTGAGCTTTCTGCAGACCCAGTGGGCGGCGGCGCGCTGGGCTAGCCCCTCCAAGGGAAAACGTACAAGTTGCACCGCCTGCAATAAAGAAGGAAGCACGGGGCCTGGCGGGCATCTTCGGGCTCTGGGCAGCTCTTTATACACCAGGATTGCCACGGGCCTTTGGGGCCCAGGGCGGGAGAGGGCTCTGTCGTCAGTCAAGGCTGTGGCGCAAGCAGCCTTGTCATTCGGGCCAAATGCCTGGCACTGGGCTGTGTTGGGAGTGTCGGCGGGGAGACCTACCACATTATAAATGAGGGCAGGCCCAGCCGCAGTGGGTCCGAGTGGCTCACCTGAGATCGAGGGCGGAGTACGACCCCAGGGCATGTCACTTGCCAGATTGGTACCGCGTCTTCCCCCGGCTCACACCTGTTGCCACATAAAATATCAGGGAGGGAGGGCGAAAAAGCCTGAGCTGGGATTTGCAGCACACGGTCTCGGTCCGTGTGTGCGAGCTAAAAGTAGACAGCAGTTGCGTTCTAACGGGGGTCGGGGTGAGCCCTGAAAGGCAGCGGCGGGGAAACTCTTCCCATGGGAGGGGCCAGAAGGGACGCCTCGTCACCTATGTGTGTGGGCGGAGAAGTGGCCCCGGGCGCTTTCAGGGATGAGCTCTGTCAAACGTTTAAGGGGGAAATAACACAACTCTCACACAGACTTCTCCAAAGTATAGGTGGATTAATAGATACACGGCATTTCTAATCAAAATCTAAACAAATTTGTTGGTAGAAATTGAGATTTTGATTTTGAAATTTATGTGGGAATGCATTTTGAATAACCAAAAGCAATCTTGACAAAAATACCTGATTTTAAGACTTTTTACGCAACTGCAGTAATAAACACAGCATAAACATGGACAAAAAGAGCAAGCGAATAGAGTCCAAAAATATTCCTGTACACGTATGTTTACCGAAGTTCCGAAAAGTCACCAAGGTAATTTTAGTAGGGAAAGGAAAGTCTTTTTAACAACCATAAAGGGAAAATAAAACGTGCTGGAGGGGTTGTGACCCTTGACCCCTACCTTACACCATACACAAGCATCAGTTCAGGATGAAGCGGAGACCTAAACGTAAAACTAAGAGTATAATGCTTCCTGAAGTACATAGCAAGCATAAAAATAAGCACATCTTTGTGTCTTTAGGGAAGGCAAACATTTGGACCAACAGGACTAAACATAAAAGGAAAAACGTCTGTTCCTAAAAAGCCAAGATTAGGAAAGTGAAAAAGCAAGTCCCTGACCAGGAGAGAATATTAATACTACAGATATCTGCAAAAGGGCTTATTGCTAGACTATATAAAAACTCCACACTCAATAGTAAAACAGACAAGCAACCAGTTTAAAAATAAGCAGAAGAGCAAGAGGCTTGAATGCAACCTTCACAACGTGTAAGCGTGGCCAAGAAGCGCATGAAAATGTGCTGGAAGGACTCAGCATCACTAGTTGTCAGGTCGATGCGAAGGAAAACCACCAAGAGATTTTATTCCACATCTAATGGAATGGCTAAAAAAAGCGATGACAATGCCAAGTGTTGGCGAGGATGTGGTCAGAGTATGAGATGTTACAATCATCTTAGAAAACTGATCGCCAGTTTCTTACAAAGTTAAACACACATTTCCTCTTCCACCTAGCAGTTACAATCCTAGGTCTTTATCCAAAAGGAATAAAGGCCTATGTTCACAAAATATTGCACAAGGTTTATAGCAATCTAATATAGAATGTCTAAAAAGGGAGAATCAACACAAATATATAGCAACAGGGACATGGATAAATAAATTGTGATGTATGGGCCAAAGCATCATGTATGAGACACTAATCAGGAATAAAAGGAAAACAACACTTTTACCTGAAAACAACACAAATGAATTAAAGAATCATTATGTAAAGTGACAAAACTAGATATAAATACTCTATGACTCCGTTTGTATGGAGCTCTAAAACATGCAAAAGTAATAAATGGTAATAGAAATTGGACAAATGGCTTCCTCTGAAGGGACTGAGGTGGGGTTGGAATTCAGGTAAAGAACTGGGAAGAACCTTCTGGAATTATGGAAGTGTTTTGCATGGTGGTAACATGGGCATAGATGATTATCAAAACTCATCTATAATAACTGGCCATATAAGACCTGTACATTTCATTGTATTTAAATGGTGTCTAAGAAAACATTACCTACTGATATGTACAACAACGTGGGAGAATTTCAAAGGCATAATATGCAACAAAAGAAGCCAGGTACCAAAAAAGTATATTTTATCTGAATTTATTTATATGAAGCTCAATTATATGCAAAACTAACGTGTGGAGACAGAAATCAAGAGAGGGTTGCTTATGGACGGTGTGGTTTGGTTGCAAGGGAGGTGTCCTGGGGTGATGGAGTAGCGACGTCCTGATCGTGGTTTTGGGGACTGTGGTACAAACATTTATCGGAACTCATCAAATTGTTTGCTTAGGATGGGTGGACTTTAATATACGTAACTTCGGTAAATATAAAAAAATTTTGCATCCCTACAAACTGACAAAAGTGACCCCCCTTTTTGGCAAAAATGTAGGCAAATGAGCACTCGCATACCTTTCTATAGGAGACAGAAACGTTACTGGCCTTTTTCAGGAACGCTCGGCCCGCTCCGTCTCGCAGCGCGGGTCTCCTGGTCTCGCAGCCGCGCTCGCTGGACTCTGCCCCGCGGGCAGCCCGGAGCGTGGGGACCTTTGAACGACAGTGCTCGCTGAGGCGGGGCGCGCAACAGCCGGGGGGACGGCGAACAGGTGGCCATCGGCATTGCGGAGCGGGGCGACATGGGGTCACCCCGCGCCACCGCCATGAACGCGACAAAAGAGTGTGGCGCCCGTTCACTTGGAGGGATTTTCACACGTCCGTGTACAGAGAGAGCTTGCGCTAATTATGATTTGTTTTTGCAAAACGAAGGCAGAAGCACGCGCTCCGGACGCGCAGGAGCGTGAGTCTGGCAGGGGCTGCTGTGGGGTTACAGGGCAGCGAACGTGCACGTGCGGCCCGGGAGTCACCTCTGGGGCAGTTGCTGACGCGGGTGGAGGGGAGAAAGAGGGAGGAGTCAAGAGCAAAACGGGACGGCTTGCGCGCTTCTGGTATCGCCTTCTGCCTTCAGGTAAAAGCATGTGTGTCCATGTAAGGACATCTATTAATTTATCCGTTTATTCATTTATTTAACAAGATGTATATTACCATGCACCAAGCACTGTTTTAGGGCCTTTCAAATAATAACGAACTTAATCCTTGTAACAACCCTCTGGTGCAGGTACTGTGTGTTTCTTCTTTTTTTAATTTAAATTTTATTTTTAATTACAGGTGACACATACAACTTTAGATTAATCTTAGGTGTATACAGTAGCGAGTAGACATTTGTATACCTCACAAAAGGACCACTCTGGGAAGTCTAGTACCCATCCGATGTCGCGCATGGTTATGATGTCACTGGCCGTATTTCCTACGCTGAACATTACTGTTCGTTTCTGTATTTTAAAGATAAGGAAGGTGAGGCACAGAGGGGTTGTCCACAGTCATGTAGCTGCTGAGCAGCAGGTCAGGGATTTGAACCTAGGGATTCTGGCTCCAGAGTCTATTTCTATTACATTATGTGCCATCTCTCTCTCTCTCTCTCTCTCTCTCTCTCTCTCAATTTTAGAGTGAGCAAGAGAGAAATCGATTTGTTGTTCCATGTATGTATACATTCATTTGTTCATTCTTTGAAAAAAAATTTAATCTTTACCATATTTTTTCCATGACCCCCCTCCCCCCAGCAGTCCCCACGCTGCCGTCCCTGTCCAGGAGTCCTTTTTCCTTTTTGCTCAGTCCCCCCACCTCCCAACCCCCGTCCCACTAGCTGTCGTCTGCTCTCCATCTGTGAGCCTGTCTCTGTTTTGCTCGTTAGTTCAGTTTGTTCAGTAGATTCCACACATGAGTGAAGTCAGATGGTACTTGTCTCTCTCTGACGGGCTTATTTCACTCAGCATAATGTTCTCAAGGTCCGTCCATATTGTTGCAAAGGATAAAATTTTCTTCTTTACAGCCCAGTAGAAATTCATCGTGTCACTGTGCCATAGTTGTTCTATCCACTCATCTATGGATGGACACTTGGGCTGCTTCCATATCTTGGTGATTCTAAATAACGCTACAATGAACAAAGAGGTGTTTATGTTCTTTCAGATGAGTGTTTTGGGTTCCTCCAAAAGTGGGAATGCTGGGTCACAAGGCAGTTCCATTTTTAATTTTTTGAGGACAGTGGCTGCACCGGTCTGCACTCTCACCCACAGTGCAAAGGGTTCCCCTTTCTCCACACCCTCACCAGCACTTGTTGTTTTTTGATTTATTGTTGACAGCCATTCTGACTGACATGAGATGGTATCTCCTTGTGGTTTTTATTCGCATTCCTTTGATGATTAGTGATGTTGAGCATCTTTTCATATGTCTATTGGCCATTTGTATGTCCTCTTTGGAGACGTGTCTATTCAGGTCCTTTGCCCATTTTTTAATTGGGTTGTTTGTATTTTGGTGTTGAGTTTTGTAAGTACTTTATACATTTTGGATATTAACCCCTGACCAGATGTATTGGCAAATACGTACTCCCCTTCTGTGGGTTGTCTTTTTATTTCGCACTGGTTGAGTCTCGGGCGTGCCCTGACGGGGGATCCAAACCCACACCTTGGCATATCAGGACAATGTTCTAACCAGCTGAGCCACCCGGCCAGGGCTCTGCCTTTTTCTTTAATATTAAAAAGTAAATTAGCCATCATGCTGCTGTTTAACAGTCTCCAATGGCTTGCCGCTGCCCCTGGAAGACAAGCCTAACCTTTTGATGGCCTGTAAGGGTGCTCCTGCATGACCTGGCCCCTGCCAAACTCAATAGACACCCAGCCACACCGACCCCTGTCTCTTCTCTGGGTCTTGTTCCCTCCTCTCTTCCTTGGGCCACCTCCTGGCTGGCTCTGTCACATCCTCCGGATTGCAAACGAATGTCCGTAGGTCTCCCCTACACTTCTCCACCATGGCATTCCATTCATTTCCTTCACAGCCTCTGATGTGCCCTGCGCTTTCCTCGCTGACTCTCCGCTTCCCGTGGACCACAAGCTCCCCTGGGCAGGGCGTTTTGGCCTCGACAGCCACTGTAGCGCTCAGCGCTCGACCAACAGTAGGCGCGCCGCAGCACTCATCGAATACGCGCATAAATGAAGGAAAGGCAACACTAGAAGTTGAGCAAGAACTTAGTTCTAGAATCATATAGGCATGCATTGGCCTTAGTCTTCGGATCTGGGGAGATTTACGAGACCTCTGGAAACACATTTTGTCATCCGTACAAGGGAGCTGATAGTATCTACAAAATAGAGTTGTCGTCAGAATTAAATGAGATAACCGATCTCCCGGCACATTGGCACCGCTCAGCGTGTCACAGCTGTTGTTATTGTCAGCGTCCCTGTCGTCATTCTCAGGCCATATCACAGGTGACCGTCCAAGCCTGTGAGGTGGGTCAGCCCTTGGGCCACATCCCATCCCCACCGCAGTCAGCCTAGTGTGGCAGCTGCGGCTGGAAGGAGACCTCTGCGCAGAGCCTGTGGGTGGCAGGTGTGTGGCTGTCACGCCCACAGCAGTGCTCCTCCCTTCCCCCTGCTCTCCTCAGCCTCTCTCCCAGCCCCTCCCCTCCTTCGCAGTGCTCGGCCTGGGCTGCACTTGGGCAGCCCTTTGCTGGGCTCCCTGTTTGCCCCTGGAAGCATCTCCAGTGTGTAAGGGGTTCTGCCGACAGCGCCTGCTCAGCACAAACGGGCATTAAATGTGTATTCAGATAGATGAACCTGGTTTTGAAATAATTTGTGGCTTAACTATAACGCAGAACTGATAGCCCCTTGTTTTCTCTTCTTCCTGGGTCACAGGAAACGCTAGACTACTCCACCCTTCCCAGTGGTTGGGTGCAGAAAACACTGGTGTGGTTCAGTGTCTGAGTGTTTGCAGAGTACAGATGGGGAAAGGAAGTTTGGGGCTCAACGATTTTCATGAGGGGAAAAGTGCTGGAAGCTGGAAAACGAGATGGGGAGGGTAGGAAGTCCTGATGGCTTTGTGTTTATTCCCGGTGAGAGGGCAAGGCTATTGCTTGTCCAGGAATCCGCCGGAAGAGCCATCCTGGAAAAGCACCGAGTTATCCAGGCTCATGTTGCCAACTCCGCAGAGGCTTCCTGCCCCCAGCCGCCTGAGCTACTGCTGCTGCCCGGGCTCATCGTGTGTCTGGTCTGTGTGCTGTGTCCCTCCGTCCCAGGAACGCCTTCCATGCCCCGCACCCCTGACGACCTAGAGAACTCCTGCCCCCAGAACCGTCCCAGCACAGCTTCTGCACCCAGCGCAGTGCCCGGCATGTTAGAAGCGTCTCCTGGGAGCTTGTTGCGTGAATTAAGGGCATTCAACACCGTCTTGGTTCATGTAGAGATGGCAAACGGGAGAAAGGTAAATAAATGTTGGTGCCTACAGAAGGTGCCCCACAAGGGGGCTGAACCTTGGAAATTAATTATCCCTGAAAGTGATATAAGCCAATCAAAGAAATACGTCAAAAGAAAGGCTGGGCACGGTCTTGGAGGACAGTTCCATCCTGCGTGACAGAGGGGAGGAGCCTGCGCTGGCCGGTGCTGGTGACAAGGCGGCGCCCTGTGCAGAAGTTGGGCAGGGGGGCACGTGAGGGAGGAGACGTTCAGCCCCGTCTCCACTGGACAAGAGGCGAGGCCGCCCACCTGGGGAGGGGCTGGGACAGCCCTGAGCACAGGGCGCCTTGTTCTCACGGGTCCCCCGGGAGCAGCCGAGTCCTTGTGATTTGCACGAGGTCCCAGGTGAGTGCTGGCCCTGGAGAAGCCATGTTTGGGTCTTTTTAACGCTAATGTGGTAAAAAAACAAAACCAAACCCTCATTTTCTTCCACGGGAGTGTCACTAGCAGAAACAGCATGGGCCAGCAGCCGGCTCTCCAGGGATAGCAGTGCCTCTCTCTCTCTCTCTTTCCGCACCGTCCCCTGCTTCCAGCAGAGGGGTGGAATCCTACCTGACGGGTAAGAGGAAGGGGACTTCCGTGTTGAGTGAGGAGGGCCCTCCACACAGCGCCTCCTCCCTCCCTCACTTCCCTCTGGTGGTTAACTGGACACGCTCCTGCGCTCTCCTCCTCTGGACATCGATAAATGGGGCGCAGCTGGCATCTTTTCCAGGAGGGTTTCAGAGGCACTCGGCTTGAATTTAAAGAGCTATCCTGACCCCTTCCTGTCTCTCACAACCTTCTCTTACACGGTCTGATTCTAGGATTTCAAATTTACATGTACTGAATATTCATACCTGCCCACGGTTTTGATTGCTGGGGGCGGAGACGTATGTTGATTGGGTTAGTGGCCTGTTCCCAATCACTTTTGATTTCGAGCTCTTAAGATAATCACAGACTCTGTTTAATTAATCCCTTTGTCGACATGAGTACTGTCAGGAGTGAAGGCAACTGTCCTCTCCTCCTGCAAACCAGTGTCCCCCCCACGCCCCCTTCCTCGATGGCCCTTTCCGGAAGAACGAAGACAGGCCTTCCCGTTATTCTGAAGAGGAAGCTGTGTGGGAGGGGCTCCCACATGGTGGGGAGGAGACAGGCCAGGGGCCATTCAGAGGACCAACGTTTCTGGCCTGCGGCTGCGGTGGCACTGGCTCCAGGGGCGCGCTCGTCCCTTAGCAGCCATGTGACCTGGGCGGACTCGCCGCCCCCGTGTGCCCAGGACCCCTCTGGTTTTAGCACCGGGGGGTCTCTCAATCCTGAGCGAGCCGGGAGGGCCGTCGCCCGGGGCTCAGCCACAGGCACCTGTGTGTGAAGTGGGGCCGTGGGTGTCTGCCTGCCTCCTGCGTTTGGTGCCACGGTCACACGACATAAGGTGAGCCTGGTAGGTTGTAAATCGCCACGTAAACAGAAAGCACTTGGGTCCACAGCTGGATTTTCACACTGCGGGCCAGTCGGGGCGGTGGGGCCGCATCAGGGTCCTGCAGGCAGGTGCGGAGGCCCAGACAAAGCGGCGATGCGTTTCTGGACTGCTCTCCAGGACGTCTGTCTGCAAGTCAGCGTCAGGGCAACGGCCTTGGGGCTGAGTTGGGGCTCTCCATCCGGAAGATTGGCAGGAGCCGCCCCGGGGGAGGGGGAGGGGGAGGAGTCCTGGCGCTGGGTGGGCGCCTGCGCCGCCCGCAGACCCCAGCAGGCGCTGCTGCAGAGCCCCGCTCAGACCACACCCAAGGCTGCGGGGGTCCTTAGCCGAGATGGCCCAGAGGCGGGGGCCCCACAGGGTGGGGCTGAAGAGGGGGCGGGAAGAGGAGCCTGGGAAGGACCGGGTAGGGGGTGCGGGCGGCGGCGGACGCTGGCCTCGGCTGTGCTGGGACAGATGTGCGCAGGGCTGTGCTGTCTTTCTCCAGCGTTTGCTGTGCCGGAGCAGCTAATCCCTACCTGCTCCCAACTTGGTCTTTAGTGATCTTACTCTTTAAAGTCTTCTCATCGCCTTTCTGCTTCCTTTGATGCCATTCGACGCGTTTGCAATAAGTGCCTACCATGTGCCCGATGGCGGGAGCTTTGACCAGGCACCTGCCATCTGCCGCGTCACAGACACCTGTCACGGAGCCCAGGAGGCAGGCGTGAGCTCCTCCGCTCCACAGGCGGGGCGTGGGGTAGGAGGTGGGAAGGGAAGTACCCGGCACTGTTTGCTCAGCGCTCGCTCGTGGGGGTGGCATGTGGACTCGGCCGCCTTCCTCAAAGCCGTGGTCCTTCCAGGTCGGGATCCCGCGGCTCAGTCCGAGCCCACAAAGCACCAGCTGCGGCGCCTTCTTGCGTCCGCGCCGGGGGTTGCGCGTTTTCTTGCACACGCGCGTCACCTCCGCGCTGTGCTGACCCCCCACGACCGTCCGCTCTCCTGGGTCGGGTCGTCCGTGCCGACAGCGCGCCGCGGAGCCCGTGCTGCTGGTCTGCGCCGGGGCGCCCCACTCGGTCACCGGTGCACCCGTTGCGTCGCCGGGCGCGCGCTTAGTTCCAACGACGCTTTTCTTTCCCCGGAGCAAGACTTCCGCGACCGAGCGGCGCTGCCTCGGGGCCCCTCACACAGGCCCGGTCTCACAGCAGATCAGCAAAAACAGCTAGAAGCGGGCGTCCGTCCAGAATTTGGCGCGGGCCCGAGGGCTAACCGCGCAAGGCCGCTCAAGCTGACGTCACGCCTGTGTCCTCTGGCCACCGCCCGCTGGGGTTACCGCGACGGCCTCCTAGGTGGCCTCCTGCCTCGGGCCTTTCCTGCGGGGCACTCCCCGCGTCTTTGCTGGGGAAACTCTCTAACACCGGATCTGCGAGCGACGCTCCTCGCTCAACGCCTCCCGCCGCCTCCTGACAAAGGGCGCAGGCCCCGTGGGGCCCAGGCTCTTCGGGACCGGGCTCCACCGGGGACCCTCTCCGCGTCTCGCTCTCCCCTTCCCGGAGGTGCCAGTTTTCCTGGACGACGTGCCGCCATCCCAATGGGCCACGCGCTGCCGACGGGTCTGGGTTTGTTGCTCTGCGCAGCCCGCTGGCCCCTGCCCTGTCGCCTGCTCTGCCTGGTCACCGCTCCCGCTGCTCCAAGGAACTCCGAAGATGACATGGGGACTTGAGGGTCTGAACAGGTGGCGAGGCCTGGGGTGGGGGGTGTGCCGTGTGGGGAGACGGCAGGACGGAGGAGATGTTCTAGAAGCCTGGCGGTAATGACCCCTGCGCGGGGCGAGGGCGCCCCGGACACGGTGTGGGCGGAGGGTGCGGGCGCTCACTAGGATGACCCACGGGCAGGGTTGAGAGGTCGTGTCCCCTGTTGAGCAAAGAGTCCCTGCAGCAACCCCTCAGGGGTGTTCCGACAGGGGCCGCCCAGCTGGGGGCAGGCCTTCCACCCACGACGGTCCAAGCGCCGGCCTCATGGGAGGCTGCAGTGCTTCCCCGCTCCGGCTGGCCAGGGGCGTGGGTGACACTCTCGGCGGAGGAAGTAGTGCAAGTTCATCCCTGCCCTCCTCCCACGCTGGGCAGGGCAGGGCAGGCTGCGGGCAGCGGGGAGTCAGCGGCTGGAGAAATGCTCAGCAGCCCTGGGGGTGGAGCCACGTCCTCTCCCTCTTCGAGGAGAGGCGAGGTCGCAGACTCCTGGGTCAGCCTCTGTTAGCCTCTGATAAGCCAAACCTTCCGTGGGAAAGACATCATTTCACCCTTTACTCACTCACATAGAGTGGAGCATGTGCCCGTTCCCACTGCTGGGAGGCTAAGATTTATTAAAACCTGCAAATTGCCTCCTTCGAGAAGACATTGTTATCACAGGATTAGCTTCCTAGCAGGTGCTTAGTCTGAGGTTGGTTCTAGAAAGACGCGAATAGGGGGTTGCCCATTGGATGTTATTCAAAGGCTCTATAGAGATGAAGTCGCTCATCCTCAGCGCCTGCTCGTGAGCATCGTTATCCTTGGCCGTCAGCCGTGGAATCGAGACTCGAAGAGGCCAAGACCGAGGCTGTGCCGCGGGCGGCTGAGAAGCGAGGCTGGCCGGCTGCCCCTGCGGTGGAGAGGAGGCGCTGTGGGCTTCCCTCTGGGGCCCGCACAGCCAGAAGGAGCCGCCGGGCCCGAGCCCCGGGAAGACAGAAAAAATCCAGCAAGACACACTCGTTGCGGGCGCCAGTCAGTGAGAAAGAGTGATAAGAGCTGGGCTGGCTTCTGTGACGTCGATGCGGCAGTAGTCCAATCAACATGGTAAAGGGGCGCTTCTGCAATTTGTATATCAAAGCGCTGCAATGATTTTTTTTTTTTTTTGAGAGAGAGAGAGATTTGTTGTTCCACTTACGCATTCAGTGATTGATTTTTGTACGTGCCCTGACCGGAGGTCGAACCCACAACCTTAGCGTGTCTGGATGACACTCTGGCCACCTGAGTCACCGGCCAGGGCTCACCACGGCCTTCTATTGGTGCAGTGCTTGCCGCTCGCTCGCCTGGACAACTCTCCTCACAAGAGCTCTGTGACACAAGGAGGTGGATTTTATCAGCAGGACTGTGCCCCCCCCCCCACAAAGCTTACAGGTCAAAACCCTAACTCTAGAACCAAAGAATGAGACTCTTTGGAGACAGGGCCTTTAAAGAGGTGATCGAGTCCCAATCCAATCTGACTGGTGTCCGTATAAAAAAAGGAGATTTTGACACAGAGGCACGAAGGGCCCCCGGGCAGAGGGACAGCCACGCGAGGACATGGGACGGTGGTCGTCGGCCAGCCCAGGACAGAGGCCAAGACACTGTCATCCAGCCTCCAGAACTGAGAAAATAAATTTGTATCGTTCAAGCTCCCAGCCTGTGGTATTTGGATATGCAGCCGAGCAAACTAATGCAGTGCACTATGTTGGAGCATCCTTACACCTTCTAAAAGGGGTCATTCCCAGGCAGAAAATGGCCCTGTGAACTAGAAAACTCTCCCACTGTCTCAGTAATAAAACCATTAGGCGTGGCTCACGCCTCACCGTGTGCCAGGCGCTATTGTAACTGTCTTGCTTCATTTCAGCCTCATGAAGCCCGGCCGAGGGAGTGAGCGGGGCGGAAGGACAGTTGTTCCTCATAGCGGAGCTCCCGTTTCGTAGGAGGGATGCGAGACAGGAGAGCACCACTGGGCAGACACGGTGGTGAGAGCCACTGCCGGTGAGAGCCACCGAGGGACAGTCCCGTTAGGAGGTGGAGGCATGACGAGAAACAGGTCGTTGGCGTGGTCTCGGAGTAGCTCCCCACAACACATATAGGAACTACAAAGGGAAAATGGTACCCGCGGTGGAGACCCTCACCAACACCTAAGACGCGTCAACTTCACTGTCCCCCAGTTACGACGTGCAGAGAGCGGCTCACAGCTCGCATCACATCTGCGGAACTCTTGCCAGGACGCGTGACCTCAGTCTACGCATGGGGACACCCGAGCAACATTCTGTACACGACGGCCTGGACTTTCCAGAAGTCTCACGACTGGAGAAGATGAAGACCGATACCGAGCGCGCATCCCCCGCGGGCTCCTGGGTTGGAGCTGAGGGCTGCAAAGCGGAGAGACTGCCGAGCCTCCAGGAGACCTCGTTGGCGCGTTGGTCCTGGGGTCATTGTCCTGGTTTTGATGACCTTTGTGGAAGATGTTACGTAAGATGTGACGGATTTGTAGAAACTCTTCATGATTTTTGCAGCTTTTCCAGAATTCTAAAGTTATTACAAAGTAAAAAAAAAAAAGGCCTTTGGCCCAGGCTGGCGTGGCTCAGTGGACTGAGCGCCGGCCTGTGAACCAAAGGGTCGCCAGTTTGACTCCCAGTCAGGGCACAGGCCTGGGTTGCAGGCCAGGTCCCCAGTAGGGGGTGTGCGAGAGGCAACCGTACACTGATGTTTCTCTCCCTCTCTTTCTCTCTCCCTTCTCCTCTCTCTAAAAATAAATAAATACAATCTTAAAAAAAAAACACAAATAAAAATAAAGCCTTTGCATTAGGCGCTTTCATTATTCCCTCCCTCCCTCTGTTTCCAGTCATAAGCTTTTCTTAGACTTGATGCGGAAACAACTTCAGGTTTTATTCTACATACTTTTTGGTTATTGGGATCCCCAAATACATTCACTTTGTTCCTTGTGTGCCAATTAGTGCTTCTTGAACATGCTCGCGGAGCTGTATGTTTCAAAGGAAGGCGCGAGCACGTGCCCAAATGGAAGGGAAACGCCTTCGTGGTTTTGACTTACTTGCAGGTGAGTTCGCGCCGAGTCAGAGCTGCCTGCCTAGGCCAGGGCGGTCGCTCAGAGGGGCACCCCGGCTGTATGCATGCAGTCCTCCCAATCTTGTGCAGATAAGCTGAGCCTGTATACATATGGCCATTTCTATCTCTATTGTATTATTTCTTTCCATCGCTTTTTATCCCCTCTATACCTTCTTCTTCCCACCCCACCCCCACCCTTAAACTGAATATTAACAGCTGTCCCTCGGCAGCGCAGCAGCCTCCCTTCCACGCCTGTGCGTGCGGCCAGGCCGCAGGCCAGAGCTGCGCAGGCTCCAGTGGCGTTGGGTCTGGAGTTGAGGTGCCTCCAGGATGAATGTGAACGTGCCCCCCACCACGGTGAGTACCCGCAGCCCCAGGTCCGGGGGGCCTCCCGGCGTGTTGGGCCCCCCCAGGCACCCTCAGACCAGCGCCCGCACATGGGGCCTTATATACACTCATTAACAGGTGCAGTAACTTGCGCTGGGTCCCCCAGCTTGTAAAGGGTGAAGCAGGACCCCGGCTGTCTGACTCTAGAGCTCCTTCTGAAACAGCCCCTTGCAAAAGCTGAGACGTGGGAAAGACAGCCCATGGGCCGCCGGCTAACTGAGGAGGGAGGAGATGACATTTCGCCTGGCCCCTCAAGAATGAGAAGGATTGAAAAAAACAAACAAAACCCAGGCCACGGATGGGAACAGGGCAGCCAGAGGAATGACTTGGGAAAAGGCAGATGCAGGTAGGAAGTTGCGCCGACCGGTTGGATGGCAGTTGCGGAGTCCCTGTGTGTTTAAGCAGCCTTTTTGGCAGAGATCCTAGTCTCAGATGCCTCCAGGGGCTGGGCCAATGCGTGCAAGAGTCTGGAATACGACACTGAGGAGTGGGGCAGCTCTGCAGATTGGAGAGGGCCTGCGCCACCGGAAGGCATTTGGGATGCCAACGAAACAACAAGACCAACACTGCGCACGCAAGCCCTTTGCTGCCGACCGGGCTCTGCCCAGGGCCGCAGGTTTGAGCCTGCTTCTGGGCACAAATGAACACATTCCTGGCCGTTAACCGTAAAGGACATAGCTTATCAAGAGGATGAAGAGTTCTTGGGAATTTGCGCTAATAAATCTTCTCTGGTTGTCAGGGCTGCATAGCCAGGCGGGCCAAGTGGGTGACTCTCTCATTCGCTGCCACCCTCTCCAAGAGTCTCAGGCCGGCTGCTCCCTTGTCGTCAGGACACTGCTGCCACCTAGCGGCCCTTCGCACGGCGCCAGCAAGCGTTACAGAGTTGCTTTCTATATATGGTGCTTTTTTCCCCCCAAATGTTTGCCTTGTGACTCATGCTCCAAAATGCCCAAATAAGCTACATAATCCTTTATATGGTGCGCTTGTTCCTAGTGTAAAATTTCAGAAATGGTGAGAGCTGGCATTGTCCTCGAGTCAGCGCTGCGCTCGCGAGGGCTCGTGTTGATTTCCGTGGCGTTTGCTCAGGACGCGACCTCCGCCCCTGAGCTGTGCCGGTACTGACGGGTGTCTTTGGTCTAACTGTGGAAGTTCCGCAAGATCTGGTGTTGCGTGGATGGGATTAAGTGTTGGAGGAGGCACGGAAAAAGCAAAAACATTGAAGAAAGAATCAGGAGACTTAGGTTTATTTGTCAGTTGTGTGACTGAGCAGGTCTCTTGGCCTCTCAGGGTGTCCATTCTGGCTGCTGACAAATGAGGGTTGAGAAGGTCTCCAACCAGATCCCGAGGGGGCCTCTTGGAGGAGCTTCAGGGGGTTAGAAATGCTAATGGCCTTCCTCAGGCTCGGGGAGGGCCGGGGCTGCAGGGGGCGGGGGGGCTGGGAGGCCCAGCACAGCTCCACTACGAAAGTTAATTTAAAAAAAATTATTTTCGAACAGGTGATCCATGTACATGAGTCAAAATTCAAGGGGTACAAAAGGGTGGCAGTGAAAACCCTCCTTACTAAGCTGCCCCCAGCGCCCCACCTGAGCGGAAGCTGACCCCACCATCTCCTGTCTGTCTTCCTAGAGATAACCGCCCCCCCCCATTAACTCCCTCCCTTTCTCCTCCTAACGCAAACAGCAACATTGCACGCGCACTGCTCTGCAGTCTCTCACTTTTAACCACTTTGTATGTGAGAGTGTCATGTAAAACTTCCTTATATTTCACTCTACCGAGGCCTATCTACCTACCTGCATTAAAAAATGTGACTCCCTTATCTATGAATCTTTCTCACTAGGGTGTTTTATGGCTCCTACACCTACATTTTTGATTTGGGACAAAATGAATGATTCACAGGCTGTGTAGAGACAAAAGCTGCTTGCGCTCGCTCTGGGTGCCAGGCTCCTGCGAGGGGAAGAGTAACGGAGGAGGAACAATGGTGTTCGAGGCTCGGGGCTGTTCAACTGATTCTATGTCTGCTCCGCGTGGGGGGAGCTCTGGGCACCTCAGCGGCAGGGCCAGAAACCCCGAGGACCGGGCAGGACAGAACAGGAGCGGGGAGGACTGGTCCGTTTGGACATCTTAAGTCTAGGTTAATGGAGACGGGCCCCACCCCTCGATAGACGACCACCCACCCCCCCGCCCCCCACATTAGATTGGTTTCATCTTTAAATGGCGCCTCACCCTGATTGCACGGTAGAGTCACGTGGGAGCTTTCAGAGACCATCGTTGGTGCCCCAGCCCTCGCAGGGATTCCGACCCAGTCTGCGGGACTGGGCCGGGGCCTGGGGTGCCAGGCCGCTCCCTGGGTGGTCCTGGGGCAGCCGGGCGGCGACGCTGTCCCCCCTTCCCGGGCCAGGTCCCCCCTGGAACCCCTTCCTCTGAGCCAGCCTTCCCCCTGCTATTATATTTCACGTCCCTGTCGCCTCCTTCGTCTTTGTCAGTCTTCTGAGCATAGACTACCCTCCAGGTCCCCCGGGCTGGAGGCGACGAACTGCTCCCCTTTCCAGCTCCTCCTGGCCCCGGGGACTGGGGACTGGCCCTGTGCGCCTGGCCCCCTGCGGTCCGTGTGAGCGCTACCGTCCTCAGGAAATCCCGCCCCAGGCCAGCTGAACGCTGCAGAGGGGCCTGCGCTCCAAACCCTCCCGGTCCTTCTGGGGCACCCCAAGCGCGAGAGCCGCTGCGGACCAGGACAGGGAACTACGCTGGCCGCCTCGAACCCCCAGCCCCGTGCGTCCGGCACCCCTCGTGTGGCTGTGGCTGCCGGGCCGTGAGCCTGGGGCGTGCGGCGTGGGCGCCCACGGGCTCAGCGTCCTGCCGCCTTCTCGCAGCGACCCCCCCCCCGCCCCCTCCCCCGGCACTGCCACCCTGTCGTGCGGGAGAAAAACCTGGGCGTCCCTCTCCCTGTCTCAGTGCTCAGCCCCCGCGCCCCCGGCCCTGCCTCCTTGTCCCCCGTGGCTCCAGACTCCGTGACCGTCCTCGGAATCCCAGGACCGCACTGTCCCACGGGCGCTTCCTGGCAGGGCTCTCTTTATCCTCCGTAGCCTCCTATGCCACGCGGCCCCCAGGGCCGAGCCGCCGTGGGGGTCTGCGCGGGACTCATTCTCTGCTCAACGCCTGATTTCCTACCCAGTGGTGCTTAACTTCCCTCTACCGAGACGCGCTTGTAGCAGATGTGATTGGCGAGCGGCGGGGACCGATGCATGTTCCAGCCGCCCTGGAGCTGAGGCTTCAGCAGGTGCTGCCCTTCCAGGTTCTCTCCTCAGGAAGCTGTCCGTTCCTGCCGCGGAGGCCGTCCCTGTTCAGCGTGCGCCTGAAGTGCCCTGCGGACCCGTGTGACCCTGACTCCGTCACTGAGGCGTGTCTGTCGTCCCGTCTCGTCTCCACCGCCGCCTCCCAGGTGCCCGTGGCTCCAGCCTTGGCATGGTTTGCTTTGTCCTGAACTCGCCCTGCACGTGCACATCCGTGACTTTGTTCTTCCTCCTCGGCTTGGAAGGTTCTTTTCCTTCCTCTCCTCTGTCTATTGATTCTGCCTGTTCCCCAACCGCCAGCTAAAGGGCTACTTTCCCTCCGAGGCCTTGGCCTGGTCGTCAGGTCAAAGTCACGCTCGTCTGCCACTCACACGGCATGGGCTTTTGCCTTCGTGGATGTTAAACCCGCTCGCTGGAATAAGTGCCGCCTTCCGTGGGAGCTCCCTGAGGGCAGGGGAGGTGGGCTGACCCAGGCACCCCCCGCTGCCACACAGCCTGCGCCAGAGGGAGAAACCAACGGCTCTCTCTGTAGAGCCTCCAAAAGGTTCAACAGTGCAAGAGAAGACACCTACTGACGTTACTGTACTGAAACGGCACCTGACCGGGTCCGATCCCATACCTGGACCCCCGGACCTAGGACTGCAGGGGCTTCGGGTCTTCCACACCATCACCCACCAGAGCAGAGAGTAGACCCTGTGTGAGCGCAGTGGGAGGCTGTCCCCTGACGGCTCGCGGCTGGGCTCAGGGTGCGCCCCTGCATGGATGCGTTCCTTTGCGCAAAGGTGCGCGCTCTGCGGCGTCGACGCTGGTCTTCCTAAGGGTCCGGAGGGCCTGAGGTCGAGAGAGGCCTACAAAGTGTAGCACCCCCTCAGGAAATGAGGACAGATGACCCAGGGTTCTCCGCCTCAGGGAGCGTCTGTGGCTTCAGATGGGTGGCCCCCAAAGGCGGACTTGGACTGGACAAGTGGGAGAGATGCAGCTGGTGGAGACTGTTCTTCAGCCGGAATGGGGCACCCAGTGCCCCCCTTGGGGGTTTCACTTGCCCTCGGGCTCTTCCTTTCCTGTGGGTCGTCTTTCCCTGTTGCTTCACGAGTGCATTTTCATCCCAGTTTTCTTCCCAGAAGCTCCGTTGGTCTTGAGTCACGCCTGCTGATCTGGGATTCCCAGCTGCCTGCCACGGCCCGCGCTTGCTGGTCCGCTGCGGGGAAGAGCCCCCGGTGACTCAGCGTCCAGCGGTGTGACCCTCTAACCTCCTCCCCAGCGTGGGGTGCAGTGCGTTCCGAGCTGGCGCCCTCGCCCCCTGCCCCGTGTTGCACAACAGAAAGGAAGTGGCCTCTGTCAGTTGGAATTTCCAGTGTCTCTGCCCCGTCCCGGGGATGATTCCCAACCTCGTCTTTCAGGAATGCGTCTCTGATCTATTCGGGCCCCTTGGATCTGTTCTTTATTTACCCTCTCGGAGGATGAATACTTTCAGTTTAGAAGCTCCATTTTACAGCTTCTTTTGTTGTAGCCACCTTGAAGCTATTTTGTCTGATCAGAAACATAAATCAGGTAACACGTGAGGACAGACCTGATCCCTTGTCCCACAGAGCCCCCTACCCCCGCCCTGCCTGTTGGGCTGACGCACAAGTCTTTGGGGCTGAGGATCATTGAGAAAGAGACACTTGAGGTGGCTGTGGTTTAAAAACAAGAGGTGACTTTTGTGGAGGACGAGCCTCCCCCAAATGTGGGAAGGGCGGTTGGAGACAGAAGATTCCCAGGGCGTCACGCCCTGCCTCAGGCTCCTCCTGCACAGCGCCCTGGGATTCACTACGACCACGGGTCAGACATGAGGACGCTGCAGGGCGGGGAGCACTCAGCGTGGTGGCCTCGCGGCTCCAGCAGGAGGTCTCAGACGGAGCTGGATTCAGCGGGAGAGCAGCAGATTTAATGTGATTTAGAGGCAGAACAAAATAAACAGCCATGGGACATTTCTTGCGCCCGAGCAGAAGGGAGTAATTACTCACACATGCGGCACATAAATGCTGTGAGGATGGGAGGGCTGCCTCCCTCCGCGGGGACCCTCCCCGGGCTCACGCCGGGGGCCTCGTGGGTCTTGCTCTGCGGGGCTGGGTCGTTCTTCACCTTCCTTCCTATGTTTACAGCAGTCACATCAAGCCCTGCCAGGAAGCCGGGGTGTAGGCTGTTTGTAGCGGGAAAGGGCCTAGGGACACGTTATGATGTGGTAGCCCAGTGTCGTTAAGGTGGCCTGGGAAACAGAACAGAGGTGGTAGAGAGAGGCTAAGCCTTGTTATCCGAACAGAACAAGTATGATTCCCACGTATGTGGGTGATAAATGCATCTGATTTGTGGGCTCCCTCCCCCAGAAATATTTCTCCAGCGCCCTGCGTGAGGCGCCGTCTCGCGTCCTGTGCGTCTCCATGTGTTGCTTGGTGTTTTCGTGCCTCTACGTTAGACCCTCTTGTCTCTCTCCCTCTCCGAGTCCGCATCTCCCCCACCGCCCACCACCCATTTTCCTCTTTTCTTGTTTCCTCACTCAGGCGCCGCCCCTCCCCCCAACTGATTACTTTCCCACCTTCAGCTCCTGCTCTTTCGGCCTTTCCCTCCCCCCGACTACGAGTGTCCTCCTTCGGGTTCACCTGGAAGTGGGTGCCCTGGGAGGGACTCAACAGGAAGCATTTGTCAAATGGACCGATGCATTTGTTTCCTTCCCTGGTTGGGGGAGGGGCTGACGTTAGTCATGCTAGAGACAAAGCGGGTGGCCCTGACACTGACTGCTCAGAACCCCTGTGGCCCCCCATCAGCCTGTCACCGGGACTTGGTGGGGTGTCCTCTGCACTGGAGGGGACGTTTTCTTCAGGGCAGGGACGAAGCCGTCCTCCCCGCTGCGCCTTGCATGCAGCAGGCACCTAATAACTGACCCCAGGGTGGGGCTTGTAAGGAGGGAAGCGGCTTCTCCGGTCAAGCCCCCCACAGACTAAAGCCGTCGGTTGGAGTCAGGTTCAGCCCCGGAGTCGCCAAGTCCCAAAAAGAAAACATCCTTTTATCTCGCAGTTTTCGTCCCTGATGACACTGGCTGAGTCTCAGGAAACAGAAAAGGAGGATGAGATAAAATTTCACCCCTCGCCCCCCCCACCGCCCCTCCCCCCACCGCCGCCCGCCCTGAGTCCGGATGGGTGGGCCAGCTGCCGAGCACCTACCTCTGCTGTGACTCAGAGACGAGGCTTTTGAGTAACATCCTTTTACTTCTCTATCTTTATCCTCTTCAAAAACGTGTTACCTCACTGTCCTCTGTCTCACACCAGCTCCGGGACCTCGTGGAGCCTTGAGAGTCTGTGTGTGTGTGTGTGTGTGTGGCGGGGGGCCCACCCCTGGGGTTTTCCCAGAGCGGCTGTAAGGGACCCTCTGCTGCCCCCAAGGACCCTCGCGTTGCTCTGGGTGGCGTTGCGGGCTCCCAGGGGCACACGGCCGCCCGCTCGCCTCCTCAAAGGGAAGGGCTGGCAGCAGCGCAGGGCGCCTCCGCCGGGAAGTCGGGTCAGGGAAAGGAGGCGAGCCTGGCGCGCCCCAGCCGGGGAGGGGTCTGCCTGGGGACGCGGGCGCCCAGCCCCCTGCCCGCGGGAGCGCGTGGCTTCCGGGGGGCCGACCGCAAGGGCCAACGCCTGAGCGCTCCGCACGGGCGTGAGGCTGCAAGGAGGCAAAACCGTTCCCCGCCTCTTTTGGACAAGGGTGGAAACATGGGGAGAAGGAACGGACGAGACGGCTGGGGTTGCGGGGGGCACCGGGAGGGGCCTTGTCTTCTTTGTTCCTTCCTAGGCCTAGAAACGGGGGCTGTTCACTCATTCAACAAACGCCGCGGAGCTGCCACCACCTCTGGGGACCCCCTCAGGCACCCGGACACGTCCCTGAACAAAGCAATGGCCACAGCCATACCAGCCCCTTGTGGAGCTTCCGTGCCAGTGCGGCGCGGGCCGGGGTCCCTCCTGTCTGCCCTTCCCCCCTGTGGGAGAGACCAGCTGGTCAGACGGCCGAGGAAAGAGGGGACTCTCGCCCTCCTCCGTGTCTGGCATGCTGTCTGCCCCTGGCCCAGGGCCCGGGGCCTTTCCTAGAGCCCCTCCCGTGAAGACACAGAAAGCGGAGAGCGCGGCTCCTACCCCCCCCCCCGCCCCCGTTTCCCAAAGAGGGGCCTCAAGGGCAGGGCCAACTCTCACAGGGATGAGCCCACGGCCTCGTTTCTGCCGAGAGCTGGAATCTTCTTTTTCCCTCCGCCTGTGGAGGGCGGTCCTCCTCTGCTCCATCGGAGGGCCACGACCTGGGTGGGACCGGACAGCCCGCTCTCTCTCTCCCGCTCCTGTGCCACCCTCCCCTGGTGCCTACGGTCTCCCCTGGGCCGTTGGAGCAGCCTCCCCTGGCCTGTCTCTCTCCTGGCCCGGTGGCCCGCGCCGCGGTGCCGTTCCATTGGCCTCCTTCCTGCCCCGCCCGCCCGCCACCCCGCAGACTCTCTCCCTACTCCCGGCCTCACAGACTTGGGGACGCGCTCTCAGCTCTGTTCAACGTCCCTCCCGGCTTTATCTCCAGCTCTCACGTAGCATCTGTTCCTAAGCCCCAGCCCAAGGCGACGACAGGCCTTTCCTGGCGTGTCCCCTGCTTTCTAACGCCTGACCCCTTGCCCCTGCTCTTCCTTCCATTTGGAATTCCCCATCCACGCGGCTCGAGGTGGGCGCCACACACAGCTGCCTCCCGGAACTTTCTCGCCGCCCTTTCTTCTCTCCCGGCGGCCCCCACCGCCACCTTTGCGTCTCCTCTTCCCCGCCGGCCGGCCTGTCCTTGGCGCAGGGTCGCGCCTGCCCCTTCTCTGTGTCCCCGTTGCCGTACATGTGGCAGGTGCTTTGCAAATACTGGCCGAGCTATGGAATCGTGGGAACCTGAAGCACGTGGTGGGTTGGCAAGGCGGGGGCGTGCGTTCTTTGGTTGGGGTCAGCGAGGCTGGAGGGATGTAGGTTTTTTGTCAGGAGGCCTTTCTGAGGTCACTTTGGTTTTCGGCTGGGGGCCAGCGCGTCTGAAATATCTCACCAAATCATGAACCTTCCAGAACAGTGGTAAGATCGGAAGGATGGTTCCTGGCGGATGCCCGGCACGGACCTGGAACGGGGCGTACGGTTTCTTCTAGCAGCACGGCCTCTTCTTTTGTGCTGATTGTAGTGACAGTGATTCCCGGCATTAGATTCCCCGGAAACGACTGGCCAGCTTGGGGTCGATGTGGCCTCCGCAGCTGGGTCAGTGAGGGGCCTCCCTGGCTGTGAATGCCCAGGAAGCCCCCCAGGAGCCAACCAGAGTGGCTCAGACTAGCGTGTGCCTTTTACCCGGTCTTCACGGTCATTCCCAGAGGATTTCCGAAGGGCGGTGTGATTCACTTCTGAGGCTAGGGCGGGGGGGCACCTTAGCCTCCCCGGGGTCTGCTGGCCCCCTGGGAACGGCCTGGAGGAGACTCCGCTCCCCGCCCATGGCCGCAACATTCACGCCCAGCAGCGTCTGTTGCCGTGGTGCTAATGAAAAACGGCCTCCTTATCCCTGCAGGATCTCGAGGGTTCTTTCAGCACAGGCTCCCCTCTGTCGGGAAGCCTTCCGCACGGCTGCGATCAGAGACGGTGGGTGACTGGCCACCCTCCCGATCCCAAGTTTCTTCCTAAGGACCTTGAGGTAAAGGAAACTGCCACCTGTCCACCACCTCCGACCAGGAGCGTGGAAGGAGGGCGCCGGGCACCCAGGTCACGGCCCCGTGTCTGCCTGACTGAGAAATGCATCGCTGAGGGCCGAGGGTCCAGCCAGCGAGGGCTGCAGGGAAGGTTGAGCTTTTGGAGCCGCGGTGGACGGGCGAGGCCGGTGGGGACACGTGGACAGGGAGGCTGGCCCCTGGGACCTGGGCTGGTGGAAGGAGTTGGAAGCGGTTTTGCCGCGTCGCCTGGGGGGCTGAGGAAATCTGTAAAGTCCAGCGGGGCTGGTCTGTGGGGTTACTTCGTAAATGAACAGCCAGGCAGGAGGTGCTCCTTCCTGCCTGCACGGCGTCTGGTGGCGGGGGCGGGGTGGGGAGAGCTTGAAGGTGCGCTGGCCGTGAGCTTGCGGAGGGCTGGCGTCTGCCCAGGGCCGTGCGAGCCGCCCCCTGTGCCTTCCCCCTCGGCCCGGGGTGCGCTGGGGAGCAGGAGGCTGTCCAAAGACGATCCAAGCGGGGAGCCCTCGTGGATGGAGGCGTTAGCTCCGCAGACAAGGGAGGTGGTGGGAGGGGCGGGGGCCTGTCACTGAGCAGGAGGGGAGAGGGCTTTCTGCAGGGCAGGTCCGCAGGTGTCCAGGTTCAGTGGGGGGAGAGGGGACGCTGCCGTTGTTTAGAGCGTGTAAAGCATGGGTGGGGGGGAAGGGGAAGTCAGGGGTGTGAAGTGGGGCCGGCCCAAGAGCCTGTTCGGGGCCCCAGAATGACCGCGCAGCCCCAGCCACGGTGCGGCTGGCTCACACCTGCCCCCACGCGCGGGGCTGCAGGGGGAGGGTCACCGCAGCCCCGCCCGGGCCCTTGCGCCGTCACCCTCCGCAGGCTCGTGGTTGGAGCAGGCCACAGGTGTGGGCAGGTGGCAGGGTCTGCTCGTCTCAGCCACATTTTCGCTGTGTTTCCCCCTGGGGGCGGCTATGGGTGCTACTGCACATCAAGGCTGGGGGTTGGGGGTGGGTGTCCCGGGAACTGCCCAGGCAGGGTGCTGGGGCCTCAGTTCCCATTCAGCAGGCACGTGGGCAAGGGGAAACCCTTCCCAGGTTACTCAGCGTCCTTCCTGCATTAGAAAAAGGCCCACGGGGCCCCGGCTGGCGTGGCTCGGCGGACTGAGCGTCGGCCTGCGAACCAAACGGTCCTTGTTGGAGTCCCAGTCCGGGCACAGGCCTGGGTTGCGGGCCAGGTCCCCAGTAGGGGGCATGAGAGAGGCAACCAGGCATTGAAGTTTCTCTCCCTTCTCTTTCTCCTTCCCTTCCCCTCTCTCTCTAAAAATAAATACATAAAATCTTAAAAAAAGAAAAAGGTCCACCAGTTCCCTAAAGTGTGTAGGGCAGCGGGTTCCGGGACTGCTTCCTCTCCAGCATCACCTGGAAACTTGCTAGAAATGTAAATTATGGGGTGGTGCTCGAAACCTCCTGAATCAGAAACTCTAGGGGTGGGGCCAGAAATCTCACGTCAACCAGCTCTCCAGGCGTTCCTGGGGAACTCGCAGGTTTGATAACCACAGGTGGGGAGGAAACTTTAATAAAAGTCAGTTGTGCTGAATATGGGGCGGCAGCCTCCCTTCCTCGGCTCTGGCTGCTGCAGCTTCGCAGTTGCGCCGGCGGAGGGCGCGGAGGGCGCTGCCGAGCCTGCCTGTGTCCACAGTAAGCGCTGACGGTTGCAGGAATAAATCGCAAATATATGCAAAAGAACTTCAAAAGGCGGAGGCATCAAAGTGGCAGTTAAAGAGGAGACAACACGCGAGTCAGGTGCAGAGGGCATGGTGGCGTCAGCATCCCTAATTCCGGAAGCATCTCAGGCTGAAACATTTTTTTGCAGCACTTCTGAGTCCCCGTTTCTTTGATCCTTTGATATACAAGAGCCTTCCGACTTTCCTTTGTTCTGTCTTGTTTTTTTTTCTTCACACCTCAGGAGTTAGCACAGACAAGCTCCCTCTGCAAGCTGCACCCGCTTCTCTGTACTGCATTGTTCTGCAGCCTTTGCAAGGCTCACGCCTGTGGGGGTAGGGGTGCCCCCCGCCCCACTTCCTCACCGGCTCGGCCACCCCTGGCATAGCCGGCCCATACGGAACCCCACTCCCATCAGGAAATCCGAGAATGGGGAGGTGGGCCCAGGATGACGTGGGGCTTTGCGTTTGCCTTCTTCATCCCCCGAAGGGAAACACTGAACTCCAGAAATGAACGCGCAGACGGGGCCACCGTGCGCTGTGGGTGCTGGGAAGCAGCTTGGAAGCCTCTCCGCGATCCTGTTCTGAACATTTCATCCCACCAGGAATGGAAAGATCGCATCTTCCGAAACAGGACATCATTTAAAATGATGAGGCTTCATGAGTTGTGTGTGTGTGTGTGTTTTTTTTAAGACTTAATTTTTGAAGTGTTTATAACAAAACACAGAGGCAGGTGTATTGGCTTGTCGGCTGCCCTCTCTCCCCCCCAACACACGCAGCCTCCCCCGCCGCCAACATCTCCCCCCAGGACGGAGCGTTGTTTGCGGAGGACGGATCTGGGTCCTCAGCACCCCGAGTCCGAGTCTGTGGGTCTGGGCGAGTGTATCATGAATGACGCGCCCCCACCATTATGGTGACCTGCAGTGAATGCCCGGCCCTGCAACACCGCCCTGTGCTCCGCCCGTTCACGCCCCCCTCCCTCCCAGACCCTCGGGATCCTTCGTCACTTTCTGGCCTCAGTAGCCTTGCCTTTCTCACACGTCACAGAGCCGAACCCCACAGCAGGCAGCCTTCTCACGGGGGCTTCTGTCCCTGAGTAATGCGCATTTAAGGGTCTGTCACGGGGACCCCTGCGCGTTTCTGAGTCTCTCCGCCTGCGCGCACTGATCCGAAGAAATGCCTGAGCCGGAGTTTGCACGTAGAAAGGAAAAAGAAATAGTTAATACTGCATTGGCCAATACGGAGGCGGGAGCTAATGCTAGAAACCTGGCTCTGCGACGGTGTCTGGTCACGGGGTCTGTGGGGCAAACTCACAAGGCTCCATGGTTAGAGGTAGGGGGTGGTGGTAGTCAGTTGTCTCTTCTGGCCTGGAGGATGGCTCTGAGCTCTGCTCCGGGGACCCTCTGTCTGGTCTCATGGGGAAGTAGCCAGGGGTCCTCCACGTTAGGACTCAGGAGCTGAAACATAACCTAGGTCAAGATGTTACCTTTACCTGCAGGGAAGCAGACCTGAGACCACTGGGTCCAGGCTGCTGTCTTCTGCGGCCGCGCGGGTCGCTGATCATCTGGGGTAAGGCCAGGTCTCCACGTGGGACATGTATACCTGTACAGACAGATACATGGATTTCTAGAGCTAGGGTTTAAATCTAAATCAAAGTCATAGGGACCCTCGATTTTATTTCCCCATATCCTTGCTTCATTAGTTTTTAAATGTTCAAGGCATCTCCTAGTTTTGGGGGATGGGAAGAGGCGTGTGCAGGAGCCTGTGCCAAGAACAAACGCCTACAGATGTAAGACACATTTTTTACAATTTTAAGCGTATACAGGTTGCTGTTTCTCAGCCGACACCAAGGCCCTCAGTGTATCTATTCTGAAGAGCCAATTCAAATGGAAAGTCCCCTCTGCTCCCTGGGAGGGAGGGAGGGAGGGAGGGAGGGAGAGGAAGGGCGGCGTCTTCAGCTGGTTTACTGCAATGAACTGGTAGGGGATTTTGCTCCTCAGGGCGGGGCTGTGTCCAGTTTGCAGTGACTCTGCATTTAAAGGATGTTGTGTTGCTGCTTGCTGGCCACCTTGCCTTTGGAGTCATAAGAGAGAAAACGGGGAGGTGCTTGGGGGCTCCCCGGCTGGGCCTGATTTGCCCTTACGATCGGTTGCAGCGTTTTGTGGCCGCGGCGGATGTGTGCCTCGGGTTTGGCCGGCCCCCGACCAAGCGTCGCTCCTTGGCCAGGCTCTCGGTCATGCTGCTCTGAGCCCTTTCAACGAGGCCTCGACGTGGGTTTGCACTTCCCGCCCAGGCCTGCATTCTCCAGTTTTTGCGAGAGTCCTGTGGCCCTGTAACCCCTGCCTCCTGCCTTCTACACTGTCTGTCCGCTGACCCCCACGCCGCTTCTTGGCTAGGAGTTATTCCCATTTCTCCCCGTTGTCCTGGGAGTTGATGTTCAGTCTTTCTGCCCCGCTGTGAAAGCCCATTCCCTTGGTCCCTACCCCTACGGAGACGCAGCCCCCACCCCCGCCACAGAGTCTGCCTTACTGTTCTGTAACAAGTGCCAGGAATAATTTTTAAAAAACGTTTCTCACAATGTGCTACAATTCCGAAGCTGCTCCATCATTCTCTAGACAGCAGGGGACGTGGTCTTTACCCCAGTTCATTTTCATTTCTGAACACGGAAGGCGAGACGCGCCTTCCGCCTCGTGCCAGTGAACCAGCCTACCACCGCACCCCCAGGGGAGTGCCTGACCCACAGTAGGACCTCAAGAAATATTTGCAAAACAAACTCCCCCCCCCCCCCCGAGCCTGTGCTCTTTCTACTGTACCAACTTCCTTTTGCCTCTTGATGCGTCTTCCATGGCAGCGCCTGCTGGGTACTGGTTCCCGCCTCATGAGCCGTCCAGCCGCACACCTGCTCTCCGGAGTCAGGAGACGGTGCTGCTTCCTCAAGACCCGCATGGCTTCACCCTGCCGCTCTGAGCAGAGGTGCGGCCGTGTTGGCTCCAGGCTGCCCGAATCCCTGGGCCCCCTGCCGACCCAGCGCCCTCCCAGGCCCCTCCCGGCTCCTGGCCCTGCTGATCCGTGATTGGCCCCATATGCCTGGGATCTCGTGACTCCTGTTGGAATCAAGGAGACACAGTGCCTACAGAGGGGCTGGTTTCAGGATGATCCAAGCGTTGCATTCAAGCTCACCTCATGCTGTGCGGCCCGGTTTCTACCAGGCCCAGACTGGGACCGGTCCGCGGCCTGGAGGTTGGGACCCCTGGTTTAATCCACTGTGTTTCAAGTGTCCCAGGCCCAGCAGCATACACATCTGGGTTGCAGGGCGGGAGGCTGGCGCAGGTCCGGGGCTGTGCTGGGGGTTCGGGGTGTCACCGAGCCTCCCACTGAACCGCCGTTTCAGGCCGACCTGGCACTCTGAGGACTCAGTCAGGCTGCTGGGAGTCTTCTGTGGGTTCCTGCCTGCAGAGACATGGCCTCTGGCACATCCTGGCTGTCTGACCTCGCTCTCTGGGCCTCAGTTTCCTTATCTGCAAAATGGGGATAAGTTATATTTGTGGTAGCAATGGATCCAACCTAAAGACCCCACTGCTGATAGGTCTTGCCTCCAGGTATTGGCCACATGAGCAGATTCTGGCCAAGGTAAAGGTGTTGGTTGACACTTTCTAACTTTGTAGAAGGAGAAGAGTGTGCCCTTCCTCCTCCATCCTGTTTGGAATGAGCTTGTGATGGCTGCAGCTGTAGCAGCCACTGTGGGCCATGAGGCCCGCCCTCAGCTTAAAGGTGCGGTGAAAAGCTTAGAGGAGCCTGGGTTCCCGACTGCCCTAAAGCCGCCAGAGCGGCCCTGGTCCGCCGACCTCTGGCCTTTGCCAGGGCCCTTTTGGGTTTTGTGTCCCATGTAGCTGACGTGCTGAGGCATTTGTCCTGGTCCTGGCAGGAGCGTGTGGAACACCTCTGGGTGCTTGTGGACCACGCCTCGTGGGCGCTCTAGGCAGCTCCGGGAGTCTGGGTATGGCCGGCCTGTGGAAACTTGGGCGATCTCCTTGTGGGGACCTACTGACCGCTGCTCCTGCCCAGCTGTGGCTCCTGGCCTCTCCCTCAGCTCTCGGGGTTCTTTGGGCCTGCGCTGGGATGGGACCCCCAGCCTGGGGACAGACGCCCTGCCCGAGGCTCCGGTGCTGCCTCGCTGACCTGTATCTGCAGCCTTAGGTCCTCGGGCTGTGCTCACAGCAGCATGCAGAGCGGGGGAGCGACTTCTGGAAGTCCTGCTGACAGGAGCCCACAGGCCCTGCCTTGTTATGGCAACGTAATATACGCGTCTGTCAGGTGGCGGGTCCCGCTCGTCGGAGGGTACTTTCTGTGCTGGGCGAGCCCCCCGTGGAGGGCAGGGGCCACTGTTTCATGCTGATTCACGAGGGAAGCCGTTTGCAGCGGCCTTGCTGAGGCCGTAGCTTGAGGAGACGCCACAGCCCCCTGGCCTGGCTCCCGGTGCCTGGATCCCTGGAAGCTGGTCTCACCCTTGGGACGTTTCCCTTCCTGGTGCCAGCTGTAATCACAGCTTAATTAGAGTCTCTTCGAGATGACTACATCTTTCCCTGATACGATCGGATCCCATCAGGCTGGGGGCTCTGAGACCTGCCCCCCGCCCTCCCCGCAGGATGACCCGGGTGCTCGGTGATCACGGCCTGGGTGGAGCTCACACGGAGGGAGGGAGCGTGGGGGTCAGTCGCTTGTCTTTCTCAAAGTGCTCCCACAGCCAGGGTTGTCCTGCAACCAACCTTCTGTCCCAGGCAGATAAGCGACAGCCCCCTCGAAGCGGATGGTTTGCTTGTTGGTCAGAAACTCAGGGCTCCTATTTTGCTGCCTGGCGTCTCCCGACTGGGGTTCTTGGACACCAGCCAAAGGACAGCAGCAATCCACGCCCACCGAGGTGGCACAAATGGCTGTTGTTTCTATGACAACCACCGGTTCTCCCTCTTTTTTTTTCATTTCTGAAAAGCGGCCTGGAGGACGGACAGCGGCGTGTGGGATTAATTTGCGAGGCGGCGACTAGCCAAGGGTCCCAGCAATGCGACGCCTTCCCTGGCTGGCCCTTTGTCTCCGCGTCCTGGTCAGCGTTTGCCATGCAAGTCACATCGAAGCAGCAGCAGTTGCTGTTCGGCTGAACGGAGAGGGGCCCCAGCAATTTATGCGCAATCTCATTTGAACTGCCGGGTTTTCAAAGGCTGTTTTTGCTGCCTTATTTTATTATTATTAAAAAAAAAACCCAACCAACTTCGGTGTTCAGCTTCTTGTACTTAATGAGGCCTTTCAGGAGGGGAAACTAGAAAACAACCAAACAGGAATTCTGCCCCTTAAGCGACTGCCTTCTAAATTCTTTATCAGAACCTAGTTGTACTGGGAGGGTGAGTTTGGGATTTCTGCATTAACAGCCCACATGGCCTACATCTAACCCAGCAGGCGCTTCAGCAGCCTTGGCATTTAACACCCCATTTCGTTAAAGGGGAAACGGTAGGAAAAATTAACTTCCTGAGGATAATAATGACCTAATTAGTTAAATGGCTCTGGTCATAGTGATTTCCAATGTGTGGCAGAATATCTTTGGAAAGACCTCCGCCTCCATGCAAAGCGTGGCTAACCTGCTAGAAGACCTGTCTGCTGTCCAGGCTGAGCCACTAGCACGGCTCACAGAGATTGGTAGTTTTGCCTGTCAACTGAGTAGGGGCCTTGAACTGCAAATTCATTCTAAGTAGTGCCCACGTCCGTGTGAGCCCTGGTCATTGTCTCCTCGGTCAACAGGGGCCACCCCGGGAGAGGGCTCTTGGTGTTTCGGTGTCAGACGAGAGTTCTCCTAGACGGAGTGCTTGGGGAACTGCTCCATGGGTCTCCCGGCGCGGTAGGGTGTCCCTGAGCTTCCACGGAGACCAGGGTGTCAGGCTCAGAGACTGCGGAAGCTCTGGGCGACAAGCATAGCGACCATTCTCTACGGAGACTGAGATGTAGCGAGGTTGAGTCTTGGGTTCGAGGCCACACAGCCCGAGGGGCCGAGTGGGGACAAGCCCGCGCCTGTTCCTTGGCTGCTGGCAGGGGTGTGAGGGCCTGGGTAAGAGGGAGATGCTCCTACCCCTCTGCTTGCCTTGGACCATCTCTTGGAGCCCATCCAGCTCTGGCATTCCGAGCTTGGACTTGCAGAGCGAGCGGCTTAAGACCATCTGAATGGGCTGCTTTGGGTGAGTGAAAAGAGGAATAAATGCGGAGTTACCCAGACCGTGCCTGTCCTGGGAGCCTCCGGGGAGCACCCTTCCGTCAGTGTGCCGGGCTCTGCTCAGAAGGAGACCTCCTGGCACTCAGAGTCCCCGCAGTCCACCTTTGTACCCTGACCTCTGACCTCTCTCGGTCCAACTTCTTGGGTCCTTTCGTATAGTCAAGCCGATCGACTTCAAGTCTGACCCTTCAGGCTCTTGCTCCACGTCCTGCACCTAATGCTGAATGGAGACCCGCGGCAACAGATCGGAAAGGCTGGTTTTGGAGATACGGGGCGTCCAAAGTAGGGCGTCTGAGGCTTCCCCGCACCTCAGTTTTCTTTTGGAAAAAGTCAAGCCGTAAGACCTGCGTGTTGCACGTTTTGAAGAATAAATGCCCTGAGTCGGTCGGTACTCAGGAAATGAGTGGCTTGCGAATACGAAGGACGCCTCCCCGCTGGAACCACTCAGCCCTACCCTCTGCGTCTCTGGGGCTGGCGACCCTTCCCACTGCCTCTTGCCCACAGTGACCTCCTCCCACTCTACCCTGTCTCATCGGCTTCCTTGGCAATCAATCTTGTAATGTCTGCTGGTATTTTTGTGTGCCCAGAACTTTTCATTGGATCTTTGGTGAGCTGTAACTTGCCGGCGGAATTCCCTCTGCTCGCCTCCGAGATTCTGAGACCCCCGTGACTGTGGCTTGCGTATCGTTTAGCCACCAGCACCCTGCACAGTGACAGTGTCTTCGTAAATGTGTCAAGCTGTTGGAGTGAACATATGCATGCCTCCTGTTGGCTGTTGTCATTCTAAACGTGGAGGGAAGGGGTCCTGTTTGGGCGTGTCATCCATGCAGGGCTGAAGGCACCGCTAGAAGGTATTGCCACCCAGACTGAAAGGTCCTGGACATGAGGGAAGTAGTGGAACTGTGAGCACCGAGGTTGCGGGCACCCTGACCCCACACCGGGGCTCCTGAACGTTTCACGTTAGCAATAACTTCCTGGCAGGGCAGTGGGGGCTCGCCATGTGCAGGTAGGGCGGGGGAGCAGGTTCATTGCCGCAAGGTGGTTGCATTTAGAACAGCTCAATGAGAAGATTAAAGTCCTTCCAGAGGAAACACTTCATGGGCTAGTAATACATTGGCTGTCAATAGGGAAAGATAAGGAGAGCATTCCGTCCCAGCAACAGCAGGGCAGCGGCAAGCGCAGTCCCGTGCAAACGAGGGCCTGGCTCCCTGCGAGACGCGTTTTCATTGGCTGGGAGCTGAGCCGAGAGCGGCCCTGGGAGGCGCCTTGGGGAGCTGCGGGCGCAGCCTCTGGGAGCTGGCGGGTCCTGGGCTCCTCCCTGGGGTCGGGCGCGGGTCCCTTGGCCGTGAAAAATAATACCCTGGAGGGGAATGAGGAGGAGTTTGCTCCCCCCCCCCAACAAAAAATGAGTAACATTCCTTTAATAGAGATTAAAAAAATATTCACTGGGTGCTCTTTTTATGCCCTGCTCAGGAGAGGACTCTCAGTGCAGGGATGTTGCCGGGACCCATAGGTGGGTGGCTGGGGACAGAGGAGGCACGGGGCCATTTTCCAGGGTCTAGCCCGTCCTTTGCCTTGATACCAAAAGTGGGGCAGGTGCCCGGGGCGGCCGAGCGGGAAGGAGACCGGGGGCTCCGGCTCTTTCTCTGGCTCCCAGTTTGGTCCAGAAACTATCCTGCTGCGAAAACAAGAAGAGGTGAAGGGACCAAAGTTGTGTGTCACCCCCTCCCCTCATGGGCCTTTTGGGACTTTGCTTTTTAAGCTGGTTACCAAGAAACCAAAGGCCAAGAAAGAAGGTCGGACCCTCCCTTTTCTGCTCAAGGTTTGCTTCAGGAAGGGGGCCTGTCTCCCCCCGCCCAGTAACAGTTACTGTCAATATTGTTTTGCGCCGGATTCAGGTGCGCGGCGTGGTGGTTAGACAATTGTATACCAAGCGTCCCCCTGATATTGCCAGTGCCCACCTGGCACCGTGCGTGGTTGTTAGAGGATTATCGACGATATGCTCTATGCCGCACTTCACATTCGCCTCGTGGTTTTGCCACCACCGGTCTGTACTTCGCAGTCCCTTAGCCTTTCCACCCCGTCCCCTCACCCGCTCCGCTCTGGCAGCTGTTAACCAGTTCTCTGTATCTGGGAGTCTGTTTCTATTTGATTGGTTCATTTATTTTGTTGTTTAGATTCCACCCGTAAGTAAAATCATGTGGTGTTTGTCCTTCCCTGACCGGCTTATTTCACTGAGCGTCATGCCCTCTAGGCTGCTGCAAATGGTAAAATTTTGTTCTTTTTTAATAGCCGCACAACATCCCACTGGGTGTACGGACCACAGACTTTTTTATCCGCTCGTCCACTGACGGGCACTGGGGCTGCCTCCATAGCTCGGCTATTGTAAATAACACTGTACTGAACACAGAGGTGCGTATATTCTCTCGAATTAGCATTCTGGGCTTCTTCAGATGTATACCCAGAGGCGGAATCACTGGGCCATAAGGCAGTTCCGTTTTCAGTATTTTGAGGAAATTCCACGTTGTTCTCTACAGTGGCTGCGCCAGTCTGCACTCTCCCCAGTAACGCAGGAGGGTCAGGAGAGGAAACCCAACACACTCACCCGGCATTAGGTAGAGGGGCTCCAAAAGGGGCCTGTTACCTGGACTCCCCCTGCGCCCCGCTGTTTCCGGGGAGCCCGACAGGCACTTGCCTGCCGCCTGGGTCCTGCTCCTCCTCCTCTGCCTGCGGGTGACCATTTCCTTCGAAATTTCAGCCCCTGCCCCTTCCTCCTTCGCCTGCAGACGTATGGACCTCATCTGTCATGTGCGTTTGGGTTTCATGCCTTACGCACTGACTGGCATGTACGTCGCTAATACACTTTGTACATTTTCATCTGTTAACCTGGCCTCTGTTAATTTGATTGTTAGCTCAGCTAGAAGAACGTAGAAGGTACGAGGAAAAGGTGGGGTTTCGTTTTTTTGGTTTTTTGGCCCCGACAGTGGGAGGCAGGCTCCAGAAGGGCTAACAGAGAGGTGGACCAAAACCACTCTCCCTCTGTGTGGCTGGGCGTTCACAACGCTTTTTGATGAGAATTCAGAGGCTGGTCTCCAGAGACTTTCCAGAAGCATAAGCTGTGTTATTGTAAGATTTGGTGTTCGTCGTAAGGGGAGGTTTGAGGTGGGTTTTTTTTTCTTTAATATTACCTTTCTTTTTTATTAACCTCAAACGTGAGTTAAATTGACATCCCTTAACCTAGTCCAGCTCTTCGTTTTTCTATCTAAATATCCCGCTAGATTAGTGATTTACTGGGGCTACACATTAGTAGCAGAACCAAGAATAGAAAACTGGGGGCAGCGGTTGTTCATTTTAACTATTATGTGTCCTTCGTTATCAGCGGAGAGCTCGCCATGTTGCTAGCACATTTTCCAGTCCCTGTGGAAGGGTATTGTCCTGTGTGAAAGCTCTGGGCTTGACTCACTGCCTTGGAGTCTTAACAATCGTAGTATTTCTTTTTCCAATTCACAAATTTTTACAATTCATCATGTGCGTGTTTGTCGATTAGTACAAATTAGAAAGGTCCTAGAGAAGATGGATTTCCTGCAGGACCCTCTTCGGTGATTACAAATCCAGTATCCCTAAATCTTGACAAGGATAAAGCAATGAACTCAAGTTTATAGAAGACTTCAAATTTCTCTCATTAAAAAAAAAATGTATTTTGTCCAGGAAATTCGGTAGTATTATTTGAATATGAAATTGTATCTTTTGAGTTATACACACCCCAAAATGTAGGGGTAAATTTAGAAATTTAATGGCCCTTTTCTAAAGAATCAGCTCACTAACTCTCCAAACCTTTTCTTGGCACCTTAAAACACCCAGGCAGTGAGAATCAGAAAAGGCATAGTTCCCAGACCAACACGTCCACGTGCAGAGATTCTAACACCGACCTGTTCTGTGACCAGATCTTTTTGGACTCTAACACAGCTCAGCTTGTGAGTCTTTAAAAAAAATAGTGTTACTTTTTTTTTTTCTGTTTTCCATCTCCCCTATTGTTAGGTAATGAACAGTAGGTAGATCCTCCCCCCACGGCCCCCTTAAGGCAGAAGACAGAATGTTCCAAGCCTGTAAAAGCATTCGCACGCCTTAGAATCCAAAATGTGAAAAACTCAACGTCATTCACCTGGAGGAACAGTTTGTTTCATAGTATTTTTGAAATTAACATAGAGACAAGTTGTGCCGCTCTTCAGTTTGGTAACAGTAATAAGCAAGTGCTTGTAATTTAAGGGTGATTATGAATGAATCCATGTGTGGTTTTCTAATGAAGTCTACTGAAGGAATCAGCAGTTGGGAGGCAGCCTTTAGCTCTCAGCTGGGAAACCGGCAGCAAGTGGAAGGTCTCAATTTTCATCCAGTTCTGCCGGTTGCTTTGCTCTCGTGTCCTGGTGATGAAGTCATTGCATTTAGAGGGCGCTGGGCTCGACAGCACGGTACTTGGAACCGTGAAGTCCTCTTCTCTGCCGCTTTCAGAAGCAGCGCTATTAATCAGGTAACGTATTTGCATGTGCCGACCACAAAATACACTGAGCTCCTTGGACAGAAAGCGCTGTGGGAAATTACGGTCGTTCCATTCTCTCAAAGACTTTGTGAGGCATGTGTTGAGTGATACTGGACTCATTGTATAGCTAGAGGCACTTGACAGTGAAAGTGACTTACCCAAAGTCACACTGTAAGACAGGAAAAGAATGTAGGTGTTGACTCTTGACACCCCTAGCAGACGGCTGGAATAACTGAGTAATCAAACGAAGCTGAGTGTCTTACTTCCTGGAGTCGTGGAGAGGGGCACCCCTTCCTCTCACAAGAGAGAGGCAGCAGGCAGACGTGTACAGGACTTGGACGTGCTGAAAGCAGGTGGAATTTCAATGTGGTAATCTGCTTGGAATAGGGCAAATTCAGGTTATACTACTTCAGGGTTGGTGGACCGCCGTTTTACAGTCTTGGCACTTTTCCTTGAATTTTCTGGGGCAAATACTTGTGTCATTTTGCTACCAGGGCCTTAGCTCCTAGTCCTGGTCACTCAGCTGCAGGAGAGCAGGCCATTGGATCCCTGATCAGGTTAGTTCAGGATCTGCGCTCCTAGCCACCCACCCATCTGTCTCTCCATTTCCTGTCACCCACCCGACAGGCATTCGCTAAGCACCTGCTATGACGAATACCGAGATGAGAGACAAGTATTTTGCCCTCAGAGACTCACAGTCTAACAGTGATGGCAGGCACTTGAAGAAGCGATTGTAACAACAGGTGTCGCGGGGAGAGAGGAGGCGGGGCCTAGGGGTTGCCGCCCAGTTGTGAGGGGCTTCCGTGCCACATGCAGCAGGTCCCCCTGGATTTGGGAGGGCAGGGGTTTTCAGCCTTGGCTACCTTTTAACTTCACCTGGAGATGAAAAAAATAACTAAGCAAGGAACGAGGGTCCCCCCCAGACCAATGAAAGTCAGAGTATCTGGCCCTGGGCATTTAACGTGCCCGCAGTCCCCTGCGTGGCTAGGACTGCAAAAGGCTGCCACCGTTCTCAGCGAAGACGAAGACGAGCACGAGTTCTGAAGCGTGTATGGATGACGGCGACATCGGAGGCCCGCGCCGCTGGTGACGCCGAGACCAGGGGCTTGTTCCCACAGGGAGGCTGTAGCCTGGGGAGGCGGGGCCCGGGGGCGCCCGGGAGGGTGGTGCGTTTCGGAGTTGGGACGGGTGCTGTGTTGGTGGCTCTGCCCGCCCACGTCGGGCCACCCCGGAATCGGCAAGAACGCGCCCTGAGTGCCCAGTTCCGCACTGGCGCGTTGGGTGCTGTTTACCACGGGACGGAGGCGCGGCGCGCGGCGGGGTCGCCCGCAGCGGCTCTGGGGAAGGAGCGTGGGGCTCGGAAGTCCAGCCGCCGGGCGGGGCCTGGGTTCCCCTGCACGGCCCGGCCGAGCTGAGGACGGCCCCGACTGGCCTGGGGCTGAGTCCGCGAGGCCGTGCTTTCTGCGGGTGGCCCTCCCAGGGGGCCTCTGTGACAGCCGGGATCACCGCTGGGGAAGCGAGGTGAGCATTGCAAGGAAGACAGGTAACTGTAGACGGGTCGGCGTTCGGAGACCCCCCCGCGACAGGGACCTCGATGCTGCTGCCACCCCGGACACTATGCAAAGGTGTCTCCCAAAGGCTTAGTCCTTGAGCCTCACCCCTTGGTTGGGCCCGTAGCTCTTGTCCTTCATCTCTTCTGTGTCACTGCCCTCCTCCCTGCAATGCAAAGGGTGGCAGGCGGTGTGGGAATGGCCCGTGCCCTGGAGGCCAGTGACCCTCAACTCCAGCGTCATTCCTCGGTGACCTCTGTTGTGGCCAGTGTGGGACGTGGCTGTCCCCTGGCTTTGTTTGTATATATTATAGCAACTCGCGCAATCTATAATTAGGTCCCCGGATGGAGGGTCCGTGAGAGACGCCGCTGCGTCTGCCTTCTGCCTTGTTTCAGGTCTGCGGTGGCTGCCCAGGGCTCCGACCAGAGGGTGCGCGGCATAAACGCGCCTTCTATGAGTTACTTTTATTGTATGCCTGCCATGTTCCTTTTAATTAACACACTTCATCATGTGTCCTCTGGGCGGAGAGCCCAATGTTAGGGACCGAGAAGGCACAAATATAGTGAAGTTATTGGGTCCTACGTTACAGGGGCTCGGACAAGTCTTTTTACCTTTCCGGAACTTACCCATAATACTTTGTAAATTGTAGGGTTAGATGCAAAAAAAAAAAAAAAGGTATAGTCTCCTGTGTAGGACTGTGCCCCTGAAACCTGTATAATTCTGTTAACCAGTGTCATCCCAATAAATTCAATTTTGAAAAAGAGTATGGCCTTTCATTTCTTCCCCACATTCATGGTCCCTGCACATTCCCGCGTGTGAGTCCACTCCTGGCACCCAGCGTCCGCCGGGGAGGCGCTCGGCGGGTTCTCCAGCCCTTTGTCCTAAAATAGAAGGACTTCACTCCCCGCCCCATCTCCAGGACATTTCTCACACTTGCCTTCAGACAGGGTAGCAGTAAGTCATCCAAGACACATTCCTAGATACTGCATCACACTTTCGATAGCAGAGATATGGACTGGAGGTGAACTATTTAAAAACCCTTCTTCATGCAACACATTGTTTATGAAGCGAGCTGTCGGTGCTGGGGACTCTGCTAGGCTGCTTGGGAGGAGCGCAAACAACAGCAGGTGCGAAGCTAATCCCACGGAGATTTCAGTCTGGAGGGGGAACCGTATGAAGGGACGCACAATGATAAATGCAGGTAATTCTCTGAAGGAAGGGTGAGTTTCCGTGAAAGTGCGTTAGGAAGGAGCTGGCCTTAGACTGCGGTGGCAGGACAGCTTCTGGGAGAAGGTGAGCATGGAGTGGAAGCGGAAAGGCTGTTCCGAGGCTGGAGGTGGGTGCCAGGGGAGCAGAGGGAGCCTTCTGCGCGGGGCACGGCCGCACCAAGGTCCGGGGGCGGAAGGCCTGCCGGAGCTCCCAGAGCCGGTGAAGGCTGGGCCGCTGCGGTTGGCGAGGGGAGAGCGAGGGGAGAGCGAGGTCAGAGACGGTGGCAGTTGTAGCAGCTGATGCTGGGAAGGTGGCCAGCGGCCGAGAATGCGGTCTCTGGACCTTTGATTTGTGATTTGTGGGAAGCTGCTTATGGTGTTTATAATGATGTTCCCATCATCATCGGATTTGGGTTCTGAAATGCCACTCAGCCTGCTTTGCAGGAAATGTGCTGGAGGAAGGTGAGGGTGTAGGAAGGCCCCTTGGAGGTGGGGCGTAGCGGAAGCCCCCCCAAGAGATGGAGGCAGTACAGATTGGGGGACCGCAGTGCGCATGGTGGCGTGGACACGAGCCTGCTGTCCTTCACAAGACGGAGAACCTGGGGTGAGATCGGCCCCGGGCGGCCCCGAGGCGGGTCTTGTGCACGTGGGAGGCCAAGGCGCCTTCCGGCTGTGCAGTCTGCGACCTCACTGTGGAGTGAGGTGCAGCTCTTGGGAGCTGAGAGCAGAGGGTTCATCTCGAGAGGCTCGGGGACCAGAGATGCTAGTGGAAGGCGTGGGTCTGGGTGCAGCTGCCTCAGGAGAGAACAGAGGCTAAGACAGCAGGCGGGGGCACGACTCGGGGAGCGCTGGCCCGGGGGCCGTCAGGGGACAGAGAGCGGAGGAAGCAGGGGTCTGGATGAGGGAGGACGGCGCGGGGAGCGGGGTGTCAGGGAACCCGCAGGAAGGAGCTGCAGGGTGTCTGGGGCTGTCGGGCAGTCTGGATGCGAACGTGAGTTTTTGGATTTGTCAGTGTGGAAGTCTAACACTTTCTCAAAGGCCTGCAGGCCGTAGAAGCTGCCATGGTGGAAGTTCTAGTGAGTGAGAAGTGAGCAACTGTGTATTTAGACTCTTTCAAGAGACTAGCTGTAGAGGGTAGCAGAGGCGTTGAATGCTACAAGGTGTAGCATTCATTTGGACATTTTTTAAGGTGGGATAAATCCGCGCATGTACAGTCGTAGATGGGAAGGATCCGCCTCAAAGGGAGGGGTCCGTTTCCGTGGGAGAGGGAAGGTCTCGATGAAGGGGAAACTGGGGTTCCAGACTGGCCTGGGAGAGGGCCATCCCCTCTAATACAAAAAGAAGAGCAAGGTAGGGTGCGGGCGTGCGCATTTGCGGGGTTATTGGTTATTTCTTCCGCGTGATCACTTACTCATCGTAATTCTTCTATTCCTAGACTGGAGGGCAGGGAAGAGATTTTTTCCCAGTTATTTTTTTTTTCTTTTTATTTTGAAGAGAGCTCAACAGCATCCTTAAACCTCCATTTCCTCCATTTTGATCTTCCCAACAGCTTCATTCACACTTTTAAAGATCCAAGCCATCATTCATGACCTCTCTCAAACGGTGGCAAATGGCTCGCCGCCTCTAAGTGAGCCCCTCTGACACGGTATTTATGGTGTTTTCAAAAGGATACAAGAGGAAGAGATGTATAGCTTTAGCAGATATTGCACACACATGACAAGTGATTAAAATGCAGTATTTGTAATCATGCCTTTACTTCCCAAATTACAATAAGCAACCTTGCTGGTTGCAGGGAAAGCAATTAACATGCAACTTTGTTGAAAGCAATTGAGATTTTTGGGAAGAGATCAAGAAAATAGAAAATTGTGTAGTTTCAAATATGTAATACCTTAATCCTTTGTGTTGGTTAAGACTCTAACCTGCTGTGATAGAAAACCTGCCTGGAATTCTAATTACTTTTGTGTCCAAAATTTTCCAGGTATACAATCCAGGGAGAGCATTATGTGCAATTTGATTGCTGCGCAATCGATCAGCTCCACACAGGGGTGAGCCATTTTGTTTCCAAGACAACAGAGTTGCACTTTGAAATGATCGATCCAGTCGCTTTGGCCACCCTACGGTGAAATTCAGCACATGGATGTGACCGTCGTTAGCGATTCCCCGTCCTCTGGGTCTTCCCACTCTAGGGGTGGTTGTATGTAACCCCAGCTCTTTCCAGTTAAGGCAAATGCAAATGCTTCCTGCTGATCCTCTCTATGGGGAAGGTGGTTTAATGCTAATGTTTCCTTTCTCCCACGTCAATACCTGGAAAATGGGCTGACCAGTAGAACTCAGGAAAAGGAGCCACGTCCTGCCTCTCAGCGACTCTTCATCTTCATCACCAGCTCCCATAGTTTCCTTTAAAGAAAACGACCAACGGCACAAACCAATTGCTCAAGGAGAGACGGGACTCTGTCCCCCCTGCCCCGGCCAGCCACGCAATGCGGTTCTGAGAGTCCCGCAGAAGTTTCCCTTGTCTATGCGCTGAGTGACGTGCCAGGCTCTTCCCGAGTTGTCCCGCGTTCCAGTGACGCTGACCTGGGACGTTGCTTCCGATGGCAGCGGCAGACCCCATTAGGGGGTCGCCCTCTTTCCTGCTTTCCTTTCTGGCGACTGCTTGCGTTGGGATTGGCCCACACGCGGTGGTGAGGCAGGGACCGGGGTGTGCTCCGTGCCAGCAAATGGAACTCTGCCCTACCCAGTGCCAACGCCTCCCACTACCCGAGAGGAGGGCAGAGAACCTGGCAAAAAGACTTTTTCCTGCTCTGGGAACCTTTTCATGAGAAAAGTCTAAGGGAATTCTATAAATGAAATTATGGTTATATAGTCATGAATTACGCCCAATAGAAATAATACTACAATTTTGTGAAATTGAGAATTTGCTGGAAAAGTTGGACGAGTTCTGTCGGTTGACGTAAATCTAACTTCTTTCAGTTCAACTCAGCACATGTTTCTTGGTTACTAGCGCTGCACCTGTGCTCCGCCAGGCGGGGGTGCAGGCCCCAGCTCTGGGCTCTCCCTGAGGAGGACGGGCGATCGAGCAGCTCGGTGACAGTGAGGCATTCGCAGGAAGGAGGAAAGCACAGGGTGCTTTGGGAGCTCGGGAAAGGGGAAAGGAAATGCCTCACTGTTGAAGGAGGAGGCGTTTTCCTTCCGATGTTAAAGAGCAGGTGACACCGGAAATGAACCGTGGCGTGGGCACTGGCTGGGCTGGGAAGGGCAGGAAGAGAGCGCAGGACTAAGGAAGAGACACACGCAGAAGCACGGAGGAGCACGTGTGTTTGGAGAACGGCAGGTCGCTGGGGATGGCTTCAGGCTGAAGTCATTTAGGATGGGACAGGCCACCATCATGTCAGGCTGCAGGAGAAGCTGTCACAGAGGGGATTCAACTTGAATTTGACTTTGAAAATGCCCATGAGGAGGGGAGACGGGGGGAGAGATCTGAGCGTCCAGTCGAGATGAGCATGGAGGGTGGGGATGGCACGGGGGAGCAGGGACAATGGCGTTAGCCCTGTGCCAACCTGAGTCGACTGGTGCTGGCTGTCTGTGCGGAGGAGGAGCGCGACAGGGACTCCGTGCTGTGCAATGATGCTGGGATCGCTTTGTAATGTCTGCCAAGGGCAAGGGAGAGGGAGGCTTGGTCTGTGGGCCACGCGCTCCATGTCCTGCTATAAACATCCTACGAATAGAACTTATGAAAAAAGATGTCCTTATAGGATGTTCTTGAGAAGGCTTGGAGGCTTCGTTCTTTTCCCACTTCTTAGATCGTTGAAAAACTGAGCAATTTTTCTTCTCTTGCTTCATTTTCTCTCTTCATCAACATCATTTAAAAGTACCTTCCCTTACATGATAAAGTAGATGAGGTTTTGCTGTCCACGCAGACATACACGTGTGTGTGTGTTTGCTTTTTGGAGTGAGCTCCTCCTATAAGCAGAAGATAAAAACATTTTTAAGATCAGAAAAGAATTTAAGCATCATCTTTGCCAGCCACTTTATTTTACTGGTGAGAAAGCCAGGCTTAAATTGGTACCATCGGCCACTGCATAGTAGAGCTGGCAGCGCATTAGGGAGGCTCAGCCACGCCACACTGAGGGACATGCCAGCCGTGCTTCTCACAGCTTTCACTGCCAGGTCACATGTTGAAAATGTTAATGCTGTATTTTGCTGTGTATAATGTGCCCCCACGCGTTTGTGTGCATTACTCACGGGATTATTATACCCCATGGTTTGTAATCACTATTCTCATGTACAACGCGCATCCTTATTTTTCCCTCAAAAATTTGGGCAAAAGAGTGCGTATTATACATGACAAATATGCTATTTCTCCTAAATGGGAATACCAGGTCCCCAGGTGTTACCACAGCCTACGGATAAGACAAGCCATCGTTTAGTGTGGGCCGCCGACACAGAGCCCTGGCCGTATCTCGGCAGGGAGAGGCGGGGCCGGGACTCCCCAGGCAGGGGGCTTCGGTGCGATCAGTGTGCAGCAGTTCGGGGGCGGCAGGGGCACCAAGGAGAGGGTCCTGAGGCAAAGGGTTGAAAGCATCTTGGGGCGCAGCCTGTGTGGCAGGCGATGCTTTCCGTAGAAGAGCGGACGAGCCTTCTGGGAAGTTTCTACGTGAGCAGTGGAATGATGTGTCTGAGCAAGAGAATCCGGGACGTAAAGAACCTCTAGTGAAGTGGAATAGCAGGTGCCGTTTATGTGGACGGCAGGTCTGGGCTCCATTGCTGGCGTCCCCCCCGCGTGGGTGTGGATGGTTCTGATTCTCACGCCGCAACATGCACTGCCGGAGGCAGGCGAGGGGCAGCTCGGGGTGCGGCAGGCCAGGCCGGGGCTCGGTCAGCTCAGGCCCTGACCTGGCCCGTCTGAGGCCAGGAGACACGCCGTCCTCGGCACACCGCTAACCCATCGGTGCCCAAAGCGGTCAGATACCGGCTTAGCGGCCCTGTCTTCGTGGAAGACATAAACACAAACAATTGCACAGCAGCCTTGTTCGTAGGAGCAGACAATTGGAAATAACTTCAACAGCCATCGACAGGAGGATGAAGAGATGAACTGCGGTCTATTCAAATAAAATGGGATCTTGTGCAGCAGTGAAGAAGAATGAGTCACCACAACGTAATCAGGTACACGTATCAATGCATGACTCAGAGATACGATCTTAAGGGAAAAAGCCAAGTTGCCAAAGATGACGAGCCTTTATACACACAAAGCCTTCCCCGGGCCGGGTGGCATGGAGACCGCGAAAGGCCAGGGAGACGGGGAGAGAGACGCGCTCGCTGCGGCGGCGGCCGCGCGGCTGCCCGCCTGGGAGGGGCGCTCGGGGCACAGCCGCGGCGGTAGGCCTGCTGGGTTCCAAGCCGGGTGCCGATGCTGGGCGTCCTTGACAGTCTGTGTGGATACTTTTTGTATACCTTAACTGTTTTCTAATTATTCTCAGACGTGTTTGGAAAAGACACAGAGGCTTCTGTAAGCGACGGGCGATCCCAAAGGCCAGCCAATCAGACAGAGATCTGTGTGCGTGCTCCTTTGAGGGAAGGTGCCGGGGCTCGGCGATGGGGGTGTGTGTCTGTGTTTGCGTGTCTGTGTGTGTGTCTCTGTGCGTGGTGTGTGTCTGTATGCTGTGTCTCTGTGTTTGTGTCACTGTGTGTGTGGTGTGTCTCCTGGCCCCCCCGGGGCCGCACAGCCGCGGGGATTTGGTCAGTCGGTCAGCCTTGGCTGTCTGTCGCAGAGAGGCCCGAGGTCGCTGCTGCTCCCCGAGGACGCTCTCCCCTGGAAGAGGTGGAACCAGGCGGGAGTGGAAGGGAGGTTTGACGCTGCTCTTATTTTACGAGGCACGACCATCAGCAGTTCCTTGCGAATTGAGTGGGTGATCCAATTTTGGGGCTTGGGGCCCTAGGTTGCCTGAGTGACAACTTCCCAAACCAGAAATCCGATTAGGGCCGGAACAGTTAGGCTCTGCATGGAGCGTTTAGATAATATACATGAATCAAGCAAGAAGAACCCCGGGGCCACATTCAAACTGCCCCTTAGATGTTTAGTAGAAACACTTGCGGATTCCTATTGATTTTCACAGTGAGTTTGGTGGTGTTTATCAACACCAGTTTAGCTCAACGAATCTACCACTGAGCTCCCCGCAGCATAACCAGGTTGGGGGGAGTGTGGAGAAGGGAGTGTTATGCGAGCCTGCGGTCGGCTTGCACCCCGCCTTGCCTCTGAGCCAGCGCAGGGGAGCCCCAGCAAACTCGCAGGCTGGCCGCCTCATGAACAAAGCAATTATGTTCAGTATCTCTATTTTGCAACAACCTTAAAGCATGAATATAATTTGTTTCCAGTTCTTTAGTCAATAGGCACAACCCCTCTGCCTTGAGTGAGGCCAAACCTGGTAGAATTATTCGGAACCTTTCCAAGTGCTTCACTAACCTGTTGCCGAGTGACTTTGTTGAAAAGAGTCACCACGTCTTTTAATACTATTACAAGTTAAAATGCTGGCTGCCTTCCTTCGTATAAATGCACACCGATCAGGTTTGTTGGGGTACATGTGCATTTGATGTAGATCTTCTTTGACCTCTTAACCTGACTCAGCCCCAGTCTTCACACACCATGGATTTATGGCCCCAAAGGTCCGCCATGTGGCTTTGTGGAGGGAGGCCTCGGCCATATGTCTTACGGGTGTTTGAACTCCGGGGACGATGGCGCACAAGAAGTCACGCCTCTGCGGTGACCCTGTGTCCCACAGTGACGTGTGGCTTTCCCACTGAGGACTGAGAGCACAAAAGTGAAATATCTTCGTAAGAACGGTCTGCATGAAATTTCCAGTTATTTTGTGAACAGTTGACTGTCAAACAAGAGTGAGCAAGTGAAAATCAGCCACTAAAAGGGAAGGCATTTTCTATCATGCTCTTTCCTTCGAATTTTGGAAATAGAGGGCAACTTGGTATACTTTATATACTTTATAAATACTTAGCCAGTATTTTACTGGACAATATACTTTACAACTACTTAGCTTGGATTAACAAAGACCAGTAGTACCATAACATACGGGAAGCTTGCAGGCCTGGGGAAAAAATGGTACAGTTGACTTGGGAAAAAAAACACATCACAACTATGACATTAATTACTAATTTCCAATCTGTGTCCCGCCTTTTACTGCAAGCCCCTAATTTCCTAGTTACTTGATGTGGCACTAATGATTTCCAACTTGAAATGTGCTCATGAGATTTTATCCTTACGTAACGAATCTTCTGAGTGCAATTTGCTTTGCACGTGCTGATTCTTGACTACGCTCTTAAGCACGTGCTCCTTTCTGCCTTCATCCCTTTCTCGCATGCCCCGCCCTTTCTCGCATGCCCCGCCCTTCGCGCCGCCTTCCCTCCTGTCCCACCCTGGGACCCTCACTCATTCTTCTGCGGGTTCCACAGCCTGACAAAGTCGCAGCCAGCTGATGAACCCCTGTTTCCAGCAGGTGCTCCCTCCTCAATAAACACAGGTGGTGGAGGATTCAGGAGAGAAGGGCAACCAGGGACCTGCCTCAGACCGGCTCCCGGGACCAGCAGCCCTGGGAAGGCCGGAAACCCCAATAACAGCTCGCTCTGTAGAGTGCCTCCTGGGGAGGGAGACACGTGTTGGAATTTGCTGTGACTTTTCAAGAAACTTACCCTTTCTGTATCTCATGTATCAGGAGACAGTTTCACACATTTTACATACATACACAGACTTCATGAAAGAGGGCAGGCATTTCCTGCTCAGCACCTAGTGGGTCACCGTCCCTTTCCTGTAAGCGTCCGTAAGGCTGCGTGTCTTTAATGGCTCCTTCTTGCACCTGGTGCCAGCTGAGGATGACTCGATCCTGGCACCCTCTTCTCTCGCTGCGCCCAGCTTGTCGATGAGTTGGCTTTTCTCCTCCATCTGTGTGGCCAGGGCTTTTGCGAGCTGCATTTCACATCTTATATAAAGTTGGCTCCAAACAGACTGAACGAGTCTGACTGTAAATACAAGACCCACCAAGAAGCCGGTGACAGGTGCACATGCCAGCATCTTCCACAGGGGGACGTGGACAGTGAGGAGTGGACTCAGGCCCTTGGGCAGCAGCTCCCTGGCCACCTTGCCCAGCTTCCCAAGGACGGGTCCGAAGCTCAGCTCCACGTAGGACCACAGCCCCTCCATCTGCACGGGACAGCCCTGTCACCGTGGAGTCTCCAGCCTCAGCATGCCATCCGGAGCCGGCCAGGGCAATCCTGACTGGTCGTCAGTGATGTGGTTAGGGTCGGGGGAGATTTGTCAGTAAAATGTCCTCGTCTGACTTTTATTATTAAACAGAATGTTAAGCAGATGGCCTGCCAGCACCGTGAAAGGAACGCAGTGGTCCCTAGCTGTCATCCATTGTCACTATCCATCGGTCCATACATTTTCATGAAATCCACGTCCCCCAAAGTAACTCCTGCCAAATGCAGCGCGCTTTCTCTTTGGAAAAGTCACCCATGGGCGGATGAGGGGAGCGTGGGAGGCAGACTCGATCTTGATTTCAGGAAGACACTTGTGCCCAATGATAAGTGCCCAGTGAGTCATTCATTCCTTCAACCCCAGCGGGCTCTGAGGTGAACTCAGTCTTTACAAAAGCTTTTTTGGTTTATGTCTTGCTTAGAGGGACCACCAAGCGACCGGTCTTCTAAGATCGAAGCCTCTTCATTGTCCTCCATTCTGTGTTCCTGTTTCTCCCTGGACTATTGGGACAACAGCTTGTCTTTCTTTCACTGCCCAGGACCGTACTCTGTGCTCTGCCAGACTTACCGAAAATTAGATCTGATTGCGCTTAGAACTTGGCTGGCCCTTGGATGTCCACAGGATAAAGTCCCAGCACCTAACACGAGACCCTTCACTCCTGGCTTCCTCCGCGAAACAGCTGCCATCCAAGGCGCCGCACGCAGCCTGTGACGTTGCAGCCCTGAGCTGCCTGTTGTTTTCCTTGCAGTGCTCCGTGCTTCTAGTTCCTTGCACCCACAATGCTATTCTTTTTCTCTTTATTGTGTCTGATTTCCTTTTCGGTCTGGCAAACTCCTACTCGAACTTCAAAGCCAAGCCGTCACCTGTGTGTTGTGGGGAAAGGGTTTCTTTTATGCAGATTTGCCTGTTGATCCAAACCGATGAAAACGTGTTGCCCTCCTGTGCCCTCGATGAATCCTGAGACTGGAGCTCTTGCACCTTGGCCTGGCATGTGTCCGAATGCCTCAGCTGAGCTCTGACCGTCGTCCCCTGCTGGCTCGCTCCAGGGACGGTGGCCTGTCCAGCCCCAGGCACTGTCCCGGAAAGTGTTCCGGCAAAGATGGGCTAGCTCTCCTCATGGTGACGGTAGAGAGGATTCTCACACTAAGTGCACGGTCTTACTCTTGATAAATCACCTTCAAGATCTTCGCCAGCTCTAAGCATTGGTGATTTCACAGGATGAAATGTTTGATGTTTTCTTGTATGGTTATATTCCCTTGATTTAGCTGAAAGTCGTTGTCATTTATATATGTGCTTCAGGCTGATGTTACATTTTCTTTATGGATTTGTTTGAAATAAATGGGTCATTCCTTGCCGCTTGGACGGTTTGCATCTTACACGGACCATCCGGGCTTTGATGTTCGTTTTGGCAGAGAACTCCGGCGCACACCGTGGCAGCGCCGCGGTTCTCACACACCCTTTCTCCGTCCCCCATAGAAATGGCCTTTCCGGCTGGATCTAGATCAGCCCCTTGGACCTCCCGGCCCTGCTGGAGTTTGGTGTGACAAGATTCTAAATACGACAGAAGTGTAACCCGTGGGACTTGTGTGTATCCTCAGTGAGTGACGCTCTCTCCTTTGTTTCTCCCGGTGTCCAGTGGCTGCAATGCCAATAGGGTGACGAGGCACTACCAACCCAAGGGGCCAGTGCATGGCCTGGGGCGGCCATGGGGCTGGGTGGGGCGAGCCTGCGTCCCCCCACGGGGAGCTCCCGCCAGGGCAGCCCGGTTCACGCGAGGAAACCTCAGTCTCGCGTAAGCCGCTGTTATTTTGGATTTTCCTCGTATCGGTCAACAAACACGTGTCCTGAAAAATACAACGACGGTCCTTGTTTCACTCTCCTCGCCCTCTGTGTATTGTATTGGTAATTTTTGTTCCGACACGTAACCAAATAAAACTGTGTCTTGAAAGCAGCGGAGGTGGATGGGCCCTGGCGTCTGGATGAAGGTTTTAGAATAAAGGAGCTTGGCATGTGGAGAAGGAGAGAAGAGAAGGGAGCAAGCACGGATTGAGCATCTACTGTATACGAAGTACTATGTCGGGTGCTTGGCACACAACACCTCATTTAATCCTGACTTTAGTATTGTTACTTCCGTTGTGTAGCCAGAGAAACTGAGACTTGGCAGGAAGGCTTGGCCCTGACTAGTCGGGGGCGGGGCTATAGTGTAGCCAGAGGTCTGACCTCAGAGCTGGGGCTCGTCTGTCTCTGCCGGGAGGGGGTGGTGTGAGGTTTGGGGGGTGGGGGGACATGTGGTGGCTCACTAGGGCTCCTGTCTGTTGGCTGCTGGGGAAAGCCGGACGGGGGCGCTTGCCCCCCGGCTGGGCCTCAGGGCGCTGTGCCCCTTCTGCAGGAGACAGGACACTTGCTTTAAGTTAGGGGCGTCCAGGCGCCTGGGTCCTGTCCTTGGATCCTGGTTCATGTTCAGTGGCGAGGGCCTGCTCTGCGGGCAGTGCAGGCTGACGGGGTGCAGATGGCTTCTTACCCGGGGCCCTGGAAGAGCGGGGAGGGAAAACAGAGAGAGAGAGGGCTGGCTGCCTCGGGGTTGAAGTCAGAGCTGCGTGCGCCCCAGGCCAGAGGGAGGGAGAAATACGCCCAGAGAACAGTGCCACCGTGCGGCCGAGGGGAGAGTAGCAGTAGCTGGAACCGCTGCAGCGAACCGGGTGCCGTGGGGGCAGCTTTCCCCGGAGTTTGGGACCCGTGTGAGGAGGAGGAGGAGGAGGCCTGGAGGTGAAGGTAGGGTGGAGCAAGGCTCTTTGTTTTTTCCCCCAGCGCAGGACTAGCAAGGGCTCAGTGGGATGGTTCCTTGAGACTTTAGTTATTTCCAAGCCTGGGGAAGGGACGGTTACTTGCAGACCTGGGAGAAGGCAGGAGCTAGAGGTAGTAGCGGCCAAGTCTTCGGACAAGCAGGACAGCTCGGACTGTCCTCCCTGAGCGAGGCCCATGGACCACGCCCAGCAACTCTCAGCGGCCCAGCTTGGGTAGGAGAGATTCTCCTGGAGGCCGGCGAGTGGAGAGCGCCTAGTGCAGAAGGGCATCAGCTCCTGGCAAGGGGTCCAGGATGCCTGGAGCCTGGGGCCTCTCGCGGAGCCCCAGCCACTCAAAGCTGGGCTCAGACCACACACCGTGGCTGCTCTTGGTGGCTTGGGTCTCGTTTGTGACTTTTGCACCCTCGCTCTTTAGAAATCTTGTATTGTTCTACGGCCAGGACGACCCTTTGCCCTCATTGCCTTGCTAATGGGGTACGAGGCCCGCCCAGCAGTGTCCCTGGAGGCCTCGGGGGACCATGGAGAATGGCAGCAGGGAGGGCTGACCCCAGCTGCTCCACTGGGGCTGTTGGGCACAGCGACAGCCTCGAGCAGGGAGTCTGATGGAGGACCTTGGGGACGTGGGGCTTGAACTTTTCCAAGCCCAAATTACAGCCGCAAAGAAAGGCACCCTCCACCCGCGGTCTCCAGGGCGATTCCTTCTGTGCATCATAAATCCTCGCCAGCAAGGGACCACGGGAGGCTGCAGTCACCAGGCAGGAATAAAGACGCCCCTTCTTCCCCACCTTGAAAGGTTTAGCTTAAAAAAAGAATTCAGCATCTGTTTTCCATGCTCGCCTTCATCAGGAGAGTCGCCGACGCGGGGCTTCCCGGGCCCTCCGCGCCGCATGCGCTCCGTCTGGAGTCCATCGCGTTGTGCGCGCCAGCGGGAGCTGCCGCCCCGGGTTTAGCCGACAGCCGTCCTGGTTCTCCAGCGCCTCCGCGCTGCGCACCGCTCTGTACGTTAAACGGCGTTTCCGCGCGCTGCCTGGCTTTCTCTGCTCGGATTGCGCCCCCTCATTCTACGTCCTCCCGTCGGACCATGATCTGCATCTGAGGTCAGAGGCCGTTACCAGGGCTTGTGAGTCTCCCCAACGGGCCACACAAAACGTCCCAGGGTGCGGGAGCCCGCGTCGTCCATGCGTTTGGGCCTGCGTCTCCTGATCTGACGTAGTTTTATTCGTTTGGCTGTTTGCAACGTTAAACTGTCCGAGATTGGCTCCTTGGGATTCTGGCTCGCCTCTGGGTGCCGCTCAAGTTGTGGGCACGCTAAGCCATCCCACGCGAGGGAAGTCGCTGGATTTGTCACCACGCCCACGGGTCCCCACTGCACCACCCTGCCCATCCGCACGCAATCCTCTCATTGACGCAGGTCTCCCGTGGGGGACGTCGGAACCTGAAGGGCCCCGCTTCCTGAGGTCTCTCATGGGGACGGGCCCTCTCGTGGCTTTGGAAGTGTTCAGGCCCTGTGCTGCGGTCAGATCAGCCTCGGAGAGGACATTCCGTGTGGCCTCTGTCACCTCTGAGCCCACTGGGGAAGAGGCTCCAGGCAGGCAGATTTGGCAGCCGCTAGTCTTCGTTTATTTCTAGAACAACTTCTCAGCGGGGGTCAGACCTGGGAATCGGCGGGCCCCCTTTTTCCCAGTAGCTCTGAAGTGAGGGCTTGCCCGTGGGTGCGCCAGTCCCACGGAGCCCGTGTCGCGAGCCGCCCGGGGTGTGCCTGAGTCTCTGTCTCTTCCTTCGGGGACCTGGCCGCCCCTTCCTGTTTCTGAGTCTGGCCCCGTGGGTGCCCTGCGACCTCTCGTCCAATGGGATCACTTTGCAACATGTGACGCGCCTCCGCCTTGGGTCCTTCAGTCCTGCCTGTCCGCCCCCTGCGCAGCGTCTGGAGCTTGACCTGCAGAGCCTGGGGCCTCTCGCTTCCCTGGGAAAGTTCTCCTCCCGCCGCCCGGCAGCCGGGGGCTCCCCTCGGGTGCGTCACAGGCTCCGACCTTCGGAGCTGGGCTGGAGCCAGTGTGTGTGTGGGGGGTGGGGACCAGCTCCAGGACCCTGAGACCTTGTCTGCTGCCCCTAAGCATTGGGTTCTTTCTCTTTACAACGGGGCACGACAGACCGTAGCTTGAGAAGCTTCAGGGAAGGAGCAACTGTCGAACACTCAGGCCTGCCCAGGACCGTGGAGGGTCACAGGCTGAATGCACCCGACTTACGAGCTGCCCAGTTCACCTGCTTCCGTTCTGTGGATGCTGGCTTTTTAAAAAGACACGACACTGCTGGGCCAGAGATGAGTCGCGTTGCTACAGTGACAGCAAGGCCAGAGGCCCTGCTGGGATGCTGGTTCCCTGAGCTCCACGTGCCACAGGGCCAGGGACACAGCACAGCCACGGGTTTGTCACTGGCAGAGCCTCTGGCCGTGGGGAGCGCCGCTTTTGTGTAACAGGAAGCAAGCAGCCCGCTCCCTGCTCTGGTGGAAGAGCAGCACCATCGTGGGAGGCCATGAGCTCTGTTACAAACATCCTGCAAAAGACGGCCCAGAGCAAAGGCCGCCAAGGCTGCTTGCGAGATGTGAGGAATGTCCGAGAGCTGGGAGGACCGTCTCCCGGCACAGGCCCCGCCTGGGTGAGCCCAGCGGGTTGGCGCTGCCTTCAGGGCAAACAAAGGCCTGACGCAGCCGCCGGCACGGAGGACGTGCTCGGTAAGACGGCAGCTGCGAGAGGCTGGGTGTTTGCGCGAACATAAGGAGACTCAATTCCTGCCAGTGAGCAGTTAACGCAACGTGTACTCACGATTTGTCTCAGAGTCTGATGCACAGTCGATATTCCACATGTGTTACTTACTGATGGGGTAAGTGCTACTTCACAGTGAGGACACTTGGAAAATTGCAGTAACCAAACAGAAGATGTGTCTGTCAGGCTGCAAACCATGTATCTGTTTGTTCTTGCTCTTCTGTCATATAGAGTTGACCTTTGAACAACACGGGGCTTAGGGCCCCAACCGCCGACATGGTCGAAAATTCGTGCATAACGTTAAGCATCGCTGAAGCCAGCATTCCGCCTGGTGGAGTCCCGCTCGCTGATAGGAAAACAATTTAAATCCACGGGGACGTGGACCTGCATGGTGAAAACTGTGTCGTTCAAGCCTCCACTGCAATTCCTCTTCAGAACATTTTGTGTATAGTAAGCTCTTCACAGATACCGTGTGCAAGACTAACAGTAAAATAAGCAAAGTGCACAGACAGCCCTCACGTTCCGGTGACAGCAGCGGCTCATTCTCCATCCGCAGCCTGCGCTGCCCGGAGCTCCTAAGGAGACGCAGTCGTGGGGCTTCCGTGCCTCTGCGCCCTCCGGCCTCACATGCACGGGCAGGTGGGGAGGTGCGCGCCTCGCGTCGCTGTCGTGGGAGTTCTGAGAGTGTGCAAATGGCCCAAAAGGCAGCGTGAAAGGGAGTGAGAATTGAAAATACAGGGAACACCGCGAAGGTGGGTGCCTTTCGCAGCAGAACATGGTTCACCGAGTCCCCCCGCAGATGGAAATCTTCCAGTTTCTGAAATGAAAATCTCTGAGGAAAACTCAGGGGTTCCGGGAACCCCACTGCTCAGAACCGGTCAGCGCTTCCCACTGTCTGGCTGGAAATCGGGGCCTGTTTGGCGGGGGGCGTGGGAGGGCAGACAGAAGCGCTAGCTGAGGTCGAGGGCTGGGGGGTGCGGAGGAGGTGAGGCGGTGGCGGGGGGGTGAGCCAGGGAGGGGCGGAGACCTGTTTTCCCCCAGGCCCCTCCGGTGCTCCCAGGAGGGTCTTTCTGTCTCCTGAGAACTCGGCCCCCTCTCCGCCCGGCAGGGGGATGGCTGCTTGGCGCGTGTGGTGAGACCCAGCACAGCAGGCCCAACTACCTGCTGTGCTGGGTAGTTGGGGAGACCCAACTACCACCAGTGTTGCCCCCATTTGTCTTCCTGAGGCCGTTGCACAGAGCTGCTGTCTGTCAGCTGATTTTTTGGGGGGGAGGAGGAAGGGGCGTCTCTGAGGCAAGTAATGAATAAAAAAGTCATAATGTGCCGTGCACCACCTGCTGTTCTTTAGACTACAGTTAAATTTCCCCTGATAATTTCTTTTCCATTAATCCTTTTTTCTCTGCGAGGGTATCTTTGGAAAACTGCTGACTTGGCAGCTGGAAATATTCCCTTGGCAAGCCCTTCAGAAGGGTAATGGTATTAAAGTGCCTTTTTGTTATCTTTGCCTTTAAATAACTCTTTTAAAAAAATTCTGTGTTGGAGAAAGAAGAATAAAATAAATGGCGCATCTTTATTCTCCACACATCATTATGTTTGAACCTTTGGAGGCCAGTGAGATTCTCCGCTGTGAGGGATTTTAGCCACAAATCAGCCGCGTGTCAGGAGGCGTTAGCGAAGCCTGGGGCGTGTACGCAGCAGGGTCTGACGTCTCCCGGATGGTCCCCAAGCACCCAGGGGCGCTCGCTACCATGCTCCCGATACAAGGGCTTTTATAAAAGTTATTACGAAATGTATTGGGGTGCCGTTCGTTAATACCATTCTATACAGTTCATGTGTAGAACTTTATAACACCGCAGCTACATACGCTGTTGTGTGTGATTGACCTCCAAATTGAAAACACTTTCTCGTAAAGATAGGTGGACCCCTGTGTTCATGGGAACAAGAGCTTTTCACATCTACCACCAGGTCCCTACACAGGGCAGGCTCCGGGGACACAGACTCAGGGTGCCAATTGCAGTGGTGCTTTCTGACCACAGCTGCTCAAGAAACATAAAACGGCATGTTCGATGTGCTGCGGCGCCACTATTTCAAAATGGATTTTTCGTGAGTCTTTTTAACCCTGTTGAGAGCTGGGGGTTAGGGGAGCAGGGCCTTTCTCTTGCCGTCTCCCCAGGAGAAGTAAACAGGAATTGGAGGCTAAGGCCTGGCTGGCCGCAGGGTCTCGCAGAGGCATCTGGATGCCTTCGGCCCCACTGTCTGGCTTGTGGGCTTGGCCTCTGACCCCGGGGCAGAGAGGCATCGCATCACGGATTTGGGAGGGCAAATAACCTGCCCTCGCCTGCAGGCCGGCCATGGTTCCTGGGCCAACGGGCTTCGGCTCTCGGTGGGGCCCAAGGAAAGACTCAGGTGTTTTCCCGGGCCTCCCAGCTCACCGTCCCCACGGAGAAGTGCCTTTTCTGTCCTGGGTCACTGACGTTGCAGGGACCCCAGGGAACCCCACTAGAGCTGGCATCAGCTACAAAACGCTGGGCTGCTAAGTGCCAAACCAGGTTGCTCCTGCTTCCTGCTCCCTGGCTGGCGACAAACAGGTGCGGCCTCCAATAGAGGGTGGAAGTCGGACTGGGGGTGGGAGGGAGAAGGCAGGTGGAGCCGTGGGTACCTAAGGCGAGCCAACAAGTGCGTGGCAGGGGGTTTCCTTCTACCCTCTATTCCTGTGCAGCTACTTAGCTCGGAAGAATATTGGGGAGCCCCTGAGTCCAGGGGTTAGCACTGCCGCTTCATTAGCTGGGCTGCCTCGCACACGTTACTTCACCACTCTGTGCTCCTGTCTCCTCACCGATAAAGAGGGTTATTGAAGGACCAAATGGATTGCTATGTAATGCTCCTGGTGCCTAGCAGGTGCTCCATTAATGTCCCCGCCCTTGCAGGTCTTGCTCCTGTCTTCGTGGCCAATCACATTAGCCCTGCAAGGCTGGTTCTCCAAAAGCCCGTTCCCTGCCCCACCTTGTGGGGGCACCGGCATGTCGGCTCTGGGTTTTGTAAGAAGCGCTGGCTTCTGCGCCAGCCCAGCGGCTGTTTCAAGGAATGGAAAGAGGGAGGAGGGAGGCTCGCGGGCACGAAGGGTGACCTCTGGGCTGGGATCGCAAGGGGGACTCGCAGGTCACGTGCAGCCAGGGCAGGCCTTGCTCGTGCTGCGAGGATGCGGGGTGCGTGAGAGAACAGGCCCTCTGTCTACGGCCCCGCGAGAGCCCCTGAGCGGGGACTGCGCAGCTGGGCCCGGTCCCATCCCAGAACCCGGCGAGAGGACGGTGAATCGGGCCTGTTGCTCTCAGGCCCTGGTCCTGGGGTCTTTTTTATGCAGCACAGTAAACGGAACACGGGCCCTTCTCCACGGTTCGCTGTTCAGAGAGCGGCGCCATCGTTTGCGTGACAGTCCCCGAATTTTCACGTCACGTTCCTTCAGACGCCCCCGGGACCCCGATGGGGAGCCCCCGGTGCCGGGGCAATTGTCCACAGTCTCCGATGCACCTGCTGGCAGGGGCTGCAGATCGTACAGCACCAGGCAGCCATGTGTGCTCTTTGTTCGGCAGGACAGGCCAATAACGGGCAACAGGGGTGCGAGCTGCCACGGTCACCAAAAGTGTATGCGTCTGTTAATACAGTCAGAAGGGAAACGTTTTCTGCGTCCTTGTGCCTATGTGGTCACACGGATTAAGCATCGAACAGACACCCACCAGAGTATTGACAGTCCTCTGGCTGGTGTGCGGCCAGAGGCGCCAGAGACCGAGGAAGACTCCGGTCCTGCTTAAACTTCCGTAGTGTTTGGCTCTTTTGCAACAAGACTCCAAGCCACCAAGGGAGACCGAGGCAGAGGGCTGCTGCCTGCCCTGTGCAAGGTCATTCCGCTGTAAGAGTTGCCGAGCCGGACCTCATGCAGGATCACTGGTGATGCCTTTTGCCTGGTCCTTGCCTTTGCCCATCTGTTGGTGCCTCACGTCCTTTCCTGTCACCATCTGAGCATGTGCCAAAGAGGATGACTCTGTCGACTCTCTTCTGGCTGTTCTTTAACACCAGGCTCTGGGGACGAGGTCGTGGTTATTTATTTTTGCTCCAGTGCTTCCTCGTGTCCTCCTGCAGGTCACTGACAACGCGTCGAGGCCAGGAAGATTAAAAAAGGCTGGCGTTACCCGGGACAAAGAAGCTGCGTTCCAGGTAGAACTGAGCAAGAGTGTTCTCAGAGAAATTAGCGCCAGCAATAGACTCGTGTTTTTTCTCGTAGGAAGGTCTATTTTCAGGATTAAAAAAAAAATTCTATGGATTAGCAGAGAATATCCCTCATTTGTAACTGAGAATCAGGGCTCCTGACTCAACTGCCATGAATGTACACATTGTCTTATGATACTTCCCCTCTTCTCTTTAGCTTTTATAGTTACACGATGAGGAAAAAAAAAAGGACATTCCTGGATCCGTTCAGAACAGAATCCATTGTCAAAATGAGAAATGTGCAAAACAGTTTGCCTGCATAACTCATTGGTTCTCTAAAGGCTTTTCTCCCAGAATTATTTTAAATAGACTGAGTCTAATATACTTACAGTTTTATTTATGGACCACAAAGAAATAGGCGGTGGTGGTAGAGGAGAGAGGGCGGAGGAAGAAAATGTTCTAGGAAATCATAGTGGTGAAAGGTCTGTAAAAAATGGAAAAGAAAAACAAAACAAACCCACTTAGTTGAGAAGATTGTTAGGCCGACAGGAAAATATCAAACGTAGAGCGAGCAGCGGGGGCCATGATACCAGATGGCAATGGTTATGGTCTGTGAGACGGAGCATGTTCTCCTGGGTAACGAAAGCTGTCTCTCCGCTCCGAGGGGAGGCGTGGTGCTGCGCTTTGTGCAAACAAGGGCCGCTGGGAACCGGGAAGGGCTCCGGCCCCAGCCCCGGACACCGGACGCGGCCGGCACTGCCGCAGGCCCTGTGCGCTCCAGGACCCAGCGCACGCCGGAGGGCTGAGCGTTGTTGCTGCAGGGAGAAAGGTGGTCTCTCTGTGCTATGCCTGAGCGCGAGCTCCCTCAGTGCCTTTCGCTGAGGTGGTGGTAGGAGTGTATCCAGCCCTTGCTTTCGTTTTTGCTGTGGAAGCAAATTAAACCCTCCATAAGGTCCTAAACAGCCAAAGCTCTTTTTCCCCCCTATTTGTCAGCGAGCGCTGGCTGGGCTCTAGGAACAGGACTGTTCTTGCTCGTGGTGCCGGGCCGCTGCCGGCGCAGAGCTGTGGGCCGTCCAGGGCGGGGGGTCAGGGGGAAGACAGGGGTGCAAATCTGGAGGGGCGAACTTTGTTTTTTTGCGTAGCCTGGGAGTGTGGCCACGGCCTCTGGTCAGAAATGAGAGCCGTCCAGTCTGCTGGACCGTAGTGCGTGAGGAAAAGCTCCCTCCCTTCCCTCCTGAGCGGCAGCCTCCTCACTGCTGTCTCCTCCAAATGCAGACGTACTGTGTGTTCTTGCGGGAAAAATAATTATGTATGAAGTAGGAACTGAACTTCTCTCCAATGTCATGACCTCCCAGGCATAACCATTGTAAATATTTTGTTATACATCATCAAGAAATCATTCCAAGTATTTTCTATAAATGTGAACACACTTTTTTCCCCTCTGAAACTCAAAAATACAATGCTTTTCATTTTCTAATGTGATCTTTTACCTTCATACCAGGTACTGGGCATCTTTCTGGGTCATCAGCTACAGACGGGTGACCCGTCCTTCGGCCAGGAGTATTGTTATTGTTTATTTCAGATGTCCTTCAGCGACCGGCGTTGCCCCCGACGTACGTGGTGTGGCGAGGAACGTCTCTTCTCTGGCGTCCTTCCTCACCCTTGCTGCCTTTCCGGTGATGGCTTCCCCAGTGTTTCTGCGCAAAACATTCCGATGTACCGTTAGCCCAACGTTCCTTTTCTAACACATGGTTTTCTTTATTGATTTTCCCCTTTGTCACCAGCGTTGCTCAAAACAGAGCGGCTGCAATACGCCAGCCTCTTCTCTCGCCTCGGAGCTCCTTAGCAGTGCGATTTACCCATTATGTAGCCATCAAACCTGCTCTTTGATGAAATATAAAGTCGGATTGGGGACTTACACATCACAGAGCTTGTGGGGACCGTGTGTGTGACGCCACTTCTCCCTGTCGTTTTCTGTGCACGAGCCTGGGTCTAACTCTCGACAAGTGTCCGCGTCCCTCAGTCTGAGCTGGGCAGGCCTGTGCTGGTGCGAACTTAGCATTAGTTCCCTTTGTGAGCCGCGATTTTGTGTGTGTGTGTGTGTGTGTGTGTGTGTGTGTGTATAAAACGGGGTTAGCGAAAATACCATTAGCCATGAGGTTTAAAAGAGTACTTTGTGCAATATAAGATTTCACTGAATGATAATAATAATAATGTTATTTTGAGTCATTCAAAAATATTTATTGGGTTTCTCTTATGTGCCAATACTGCATAAGAGACTGGGGGAAATGGCGATTATATTTAGGAATAAAGCACGTGGTTGCCGCTCTCGAGAAACATTCTCTTGTGACGAGAAAAAAATCAAAGAAGTTTTTCAGCAAATGGTGATGGGGGAACAGTGCTGTGTGTACGTGGGATTCTCACAGCAGCTCGTAGCTCTGGCTAAGACACATCAGGAAGACTTCCTGGAGGGGGCGGCACTGGGCTTTCCTTAGGTTGCAGGAACCTATGGAGATGTGTTTGGGTACACATTTTGGGTTTCTCCCAGGCAGAACCCGACCTCACCACTACATCGAATCAGTCAACGTTCATGGAACCCCCTGACGGCAGCAAGGGTCCAAGACAAACCAGGCGCGAGTCCCCCTGTCATGACGAGGACTTTCACTGCCCTTGGGGGGTGGGGGAGTATGCACTATGCGTGTGCACTGAAATATGTTCACTGCTACCATTGTCTATGTCCTGTGCGGTCGTTACCACGCTGATTACTTTGCACGGACGAGCTCATGTGCTCCTTACCGTCAACCTGAGGAGGAACGCGCCATTGCTCTGCCCACGTTATGGATTTAGCCACGGTCGCGCTGTGAGGAAGAGGTAGGGGCAGGTGCGAGCCGTGTGGCCTCCCACACGGCTCCGGTGCAGGTGCGCAGGGAGGAGGGAGGCGGCCTGGGCTGCAGGGCCCCCGCGGCCCCTCCAAATGCTTCCTGCCCCCAGCATTCACTTCCCTTTTTCTTAAATGTGATTTTCCTCGAGGTGGTTTTCATTCTTTTGCTTTTAATTACATAAGGGGTTTTCCGCTTGTCAACATGTAAATACCACCGGATGGGGTTAGTCCAAGGGAGAGGGAGTAAGACCCAGTCTGAAAAGCCCATCCGCTGTTGAAGGGGGTGGGTGAGGAGAGAGCCCACAGGACCCTGGATGAGCGGGAGGGGCACGGGGTGGGGAGGGAGGGAGACCGCAGCCAGGACAGAGGGTGTAGCCCCCTCCCCCGGCCCCCTGCCCCCTCTGCAGTCTGGCCTGTCTCAGCACCTGACGAGCCGCTCTGGTCCTCTGTCCTCAGTCCTCACACTCTGCTTACTCTGCCTGCCTCTACGTTTCTCATTTGCTTCAGGGCCGTTACCTGATTCTACACCCTGTGTCCTGCCCCGTCCCCCTGCCCCTTAGGCACGTCGTGGGCATGGGGTTCGGGCTTTTGGGCGCTCCTCCCCCACGGGGGCACAAGTCACCCGTCTGCTGCTGCTCGTGGACGGCCTGTCCTGGGCGGGCATCTCCGGAGGCATTCCGGAGGGCCTGTCTCATTTTTTAAGAAAAGGAATGAAGAAGAGTGTTTTCACGACTGTTCTATTTACTCACGAGAGAACATTTGGAAATATGGAAATGCACAGTGATAAGAATCAGCCCTAGATTTTAAAAAAACCGAGTCTGATCATTGTATTGACATGAAATACATCTAGGCATAATCACATCTGTGTGTATACATAACATATGTGTGTGAGTGCATATAAATGTGATATATATAAAAATGGATGTACCTCAGGTAGACAAGGGCTGGTTAAGATTCAGTCCTTACGCACTAGTCATTTCAATCAGCCCAACTCCATTAGCTTCTCTATCGAAAGCCTGTCATTGCAGGTGGATTTTAACCTGAATCGACCACCTGGGCATCTGCTAACCTTTCAGCATTTCCTTCGGATGCAGGCACACCGTGCATCTTTCTCAGTTCAGTCCCGCGAGTTCGCACTTCCCCTGACAGCACTCGAGTGTGCGAGAACGGAGGGGGTTTCGCTTCTCTCGCGCACGGAGCGGGGGGGAGGGGGCGGCGAGGAGCTCAGACTCCCAAGTGTGTCCATTACACGCTTTCCCTTCTGCTCCCAGGTCAAGGCCGCATCAAGGAGCCGAAACTCCGAGAAGGAGCCTCTGGACAGAGATGGAGGGGCCAGGGGAGAGGGTAGCGTTGTGGGGGTGTGACAAACAGCCCCCCAGGAGAATGCATGATATATGACGCGGAGGGTTGAGCTGCTGAACAGAATGGACGGAAAATGAGAGGGAGACCGCGGCTGGGAGCGGGGAGCGGTGGGGAGCGGGATGCGGAGCCCTCTCTGCAACATTCGGACCCGGATTTTTAGGACAAAGGCTTCGGAAGAGGGATGGAAATGAAAATGAGAGTCTTTGCACGGTTCTCCGGTCGTCTGCATGGGATTTCTCCTGAGTCGGGGATACTAAAGGCGGCAGCTGAAAAGTGGGAGGAATTCGGTATCAAGAAAACGATGATTGGAGGGAAGTTTCTTTCCCTTCCTTTCAGAAACCCTTTTATCGTCACGGTGGATGTGCCACCGGCTCTGCACCACCCTGTTAGGGAACCAGGACGCTCTTGGTCCTGTGGGGTGACGGGCGCTGACCCTCTTCAGACGCTCTGGAGTCGAACAGGCAGGGACTGAGCTGGGCACGAAGGGCGAGGAGGACACGTGCCAGCCCCCTGCCTCCGCTGCGGGCCCGTTCTGGGAGCCGAGCTTAAGCTTTGCCCTGGCAGCGCCGAGGGTGAAGCGTTATTTAGGCTGAAAGCGCTTTGGCCAGATCCGGGGAGGAAAGGAGTGTGGCGCTGGAAGAAGACACGCCTTTTGTCCCATGAGACCCCGAAACGTGCGTTACGGGTCCCTCTGACCCATCGCTGGACCTGGTGACAAATACATCTTGAATCCCATGCACAAATCTCTCCTTTGGGCCACGCAAACTCTTCTGTCATGTGGGTGTGGGGTGCCAGCTTCTTCCTTGGGGTGGGCAGAGGGTTCCATCCATGACCGCCAAGTCTCCCCAGATATTAAGCCCCTTGTAAAGGAGGAGAATTGTTTAACCTGGTCAGTTACTACTGATTGGCATCAAGACCTAGTTCGGGGGTCAGCCTGTGGCCAAGTCTGACCACGACCTTTTTCATCAATAAAGTTTTAGGGGCACTCAGCCAGCCAGCCAGCCCATGTACCTTGACCTCGTCTGCGGCTGGTTTTTCACTCTAACAGACTTTAGCTGCGACAGAGACCGGACGACCCACAATGCCAAAAATAGTTACTCTCTGACCCTTTCCAGAAAGTTTGCTAAATGTTGCTAGTTGATTGGAACATGGCGAGACCAAAGTCCCAGGTTGTAATTCACATTTCATACATCCCGCCCCGAAAGCTTCCTTGTAAATGACTGTGGCTGCTCAGGTGACAGTCCCCACTGCCGTTCCATCAGCAGGGACAGTTCCCCAGCCATGTGCTGTAGACTTGACTCAGGGTCCCTAGCAGGTCCTGGTGAAGACAGGATGGTGAATTTCATTCAGTACAGACCGTGTACGCATTTGCTGTTGCTGCTGTAACAGACGACCGCACACCCGGTGCCTCGAAACAATAGGCGCATTGCGTTCTGGTGGTCTTAGGTCTCTCGTGGGTTTGCTGGGCTGTGTCCCTTGAGGAGACTCCAGGGAAGACTCTGTCTTCTTGCCCTCCCCGGCCCCCAGGGCTGCCTGCACTGGCCTGTGGCTTCATTCTCCTATCGCTTGGACCTCGGCTTCCAAGGCCTCCCCTTCTCTGACCCTGGCCCTCCTGCCTCTTTCTCATAAGAACCTTGTGATTACATTGGACTCACCGGGATGATGTGGGATACCCCCTCCATCTGGAGATCCTGGATTGAACCGCATTCGCAAAGCCAATTTGGCCACCTAAGGTAGCACATCCCTAGGCCTGAGGGATTCGGATGTGGACATCTTTGGGCGGCCCGTAATTCTGTTTGCCACCGATGGTACTTTGTCTGGGCAGGCAAGGGTTTGTCTTTCACTTCTGCCCAGGATGCGAAAGGAAAGGATGTTTCCTTTAACCTCTGCCCAGACATCCATACTAATTTTACTGATTGCCCAGCAAGGGTAATTAAAAAAACAAACCAACTGCGGTTTGCAAGTTCTTATAGGTATTTTTATTTACATTCTGAATGGAGAGCATGAAATATATATGGTGCTTCAAAGAAGACTGTAAGGTATTTGAGGGGTGATTGAACCGTGGTTGCATAGGACACTAAATGAATTATTTTCTATATGAGCACAACACATTGGCATAAACAGAGTACTTTCCAAATGAGCTTAATAATTTCCACTGCATTTTCTAATCAGTAGGGAGTGATTTCACAGTTTCTGAATACAAGACCGCTCCAACCCAATGCTAGAGGTAAGGTTCCCTTTGATAGTCACCACCTATAAATGCAACACATCTGAAGAATTAAACACAGAAACACACGTTTATAGATAAACATTTTCACAGAAGATGGTCACTTGTCCTAGGGTCATCCTTCTCCAGCCCCTAAAATGGAACCTGCCTTGTGGCCACAGTGGCACCCGGAAGGGGTCAGTCAACAAGGGTCTCGCCTTAGCATGTGTGTGCCTTTAGCGACCCGCTCTCTGCCTCACCGAGGGCCCTACTGCAATTTCACATCCTGGAAAAGTCCCCTCGCCCAAGTGGTTTTGGTGTGTGTGGGTGAACTTGTCACATGCCACAGAGCATATGCTGCAGCTGAGGATCTTTGCAGCGCTTCACCCCAACCTCAAGTTGCTCCTTAATCTGCACTGCATCACGAAGTGCTGTGTGCCCCGCATATCTCGCAAGCCCCAGTTACCTAAGCTTGACTGACCACGGCCGCTGTCTTCTTGCCTCTTGGCCTCAGGGTCTTTGATTACGATGTCCTCTGCACCCAAAGAACTTCTTCTTTTATATCACCTTCATTTGGCACTTCCTGCCTCCCCGGTTGCCTTGTGTGGTCTTTGAGGGGTAAGGGCAAAGGCGGTCGCCTGTGGGCCTTGTGGGCCCAACGTGTGGCATCACGTCCCACGCGCAGCAGGCTCTTGGGCAAGGGCTCCCGACAGGAGCACCGCGTTGCTCAGGAGGCTCCCTGTCCGCCCTTTCCGATGGTTTGAGCCTCTCTCCACTTATCTCTGGACCAAATGGAAGGCACCGGTGAAAGGACTTCCATGAGATTTGGGCCAAGCTGCTGCTTGTTTGTTTGCTTCCCCTCCTGCTTTCTGCCTCCTGTTGACTGTGCCACTGGCATAAGCCATTTTCTCTTCCGCTGGCCACCAAGCCCCACCACATCTTACTTTGTGTTTTGGTTGTCCACCCTTCTTCCAGGAAGCCTCCATGGATTTCCTCTCATCGTTTTCACCTCGCCAGCACCATCTAATGGCCAAATTGATGGCGTAACTATAACAAGGGCTGCTGCTCTGTCTTGAAGACTGTTCTGCGGCCGCTGCTAAAAAGTGAATGTTGGAACAACAATTCTTGAAATTTTCCTTGGTCGCCTTGCCACTTCTGCTGGATCCCTTCCTCATTTGTAGCCCTGTTTGGAGATTTCTTCATTCTGCTTTACGTTATGGCTGGCTCTCTCTCTCCCCTTATTAGTTTTGGAATTTGGAAAAAAGCAGAGGGACGTATTCCATTCCTTATTTCTTTTTCTTGGTGACCATTTTTAACGTATTTTATTATTATTTTTATCGCTGACATTATTACAGATGTCCCTATTGCCTCCTCCCCCCCACATCTGCCTACTTCCCCCCATCCCTGTTCCTTATTTCTTAAAGTGTAAGCTCTCACGATTATGAATAACCATGACTTGCTACTGTTAAATACGTCAATAAAAATACATACTGTGAGTTACATATTGAAAAAGTCTTTATAGGGATCTTTGCAATTTAGCTGTATGACTTGGGCGGTCTTGCCTCTCTGTGTCGAGGCGTTTCGTTCTGTAAAGTGGGCCTGAGCGTGGTAGACCCGTCTCAGGGTCCCTAGGGGTTCCTGGTGGCTCTGTCTCTGCCCCAGCTTCCCTGTGCCCACCACAGCCAAGGTCTAATATCTCTGCTGGTCACAGGAGCCTGTGAGCCCGCCCGGTGCATGGGGGCAGCTCCCGCAGCGGAAACCTGGAGGTGGGTGCATAGTAAGACGCCTCGCCTGCCTCTGTGCACCTTCATTGCAATCTGGGTAAAAACAGGATGGTTAAGGTGAGGGAATCGGTCGGAGGCACGGGGGTGGGGTGGGGTGGGGGGAGCAATGATTTTGTGGCAACGGAAGTCATTTTAAAAAGCAGAAGATGTTAAGTGAGGCCCATGAGATAAATTCCTCGTTAAACTTCCTGGCTGAGATGTGCCCATTGGGAGGGGGCTTAGGTTTCATCAGAGGGAGGTCAGCCTGACCAAAGATATGCGCAAGACTTAAAACCGGACTGCGAAGGAGGAGGCAACGTTCTAGGGGCTCCCTGCTGGGAGGGACATTCTCTGGGCCCCTCCCCCCTTGGAAACCAGCAAGGCCAATGCCTTTTTTGAAGCTGCCTTCACAGGTGCCAAGAGGTGGGTTTCAGTTCCAGTTTTAGCCTTCAGACCTCAGCGACTGCCCTGCTGGAAGTACCATCTACAGGCCTATGGGAAAGACACCAAGTTTAGGACACATGGGAAAGGAAGAAGTCACACTTGAAAGTTCATCTCGTTGCCTTTCTGCTGGCAGAGAGCTTCCCCTTTGTGCCTCTCACCTTTTCTTACCCACGCTGCCGAACCATGTGCTGCCACCCAAACTACTGCTTCCTAGTTTCAATTTCTGTGTCGAGCTGAGACGTACAGATGGACGTAGGACACTCACTTAATGGTTTGGAGTCTTGCCCAGCCCAGTGGGCAGCTTTCATGAGCACAGGGCTACGGCCGTTCATTTCCGATGTCCGAGCCTGGGGGGCTCACAGGACTTCGTCAATGGTGTCACATTCATGTCACCCCCGGCAAGCTGGACGCACGCATTGCGGCAATGTTTCGTTTAATGCTACCAATAGGTCAGTCGGCCATATTTAAAAAATCTGACACTGAAAAAAGCGGGGGTTTTCATGACTTTTCCCTCGCTGTCTTGGGAGGGGATGAGGAGGTCATTGCTGACCGAGGCAGGGTGTCCCAGGGGAGGGGCCTGTGAGCGTCTGCACACCTGTTCATGGATTCTGGGGCCTGGCCATTGATTTAAGACAGTGTCCCCAAATTGATTGAACTTACACCTTCACACTCTGCTGGCTTCATTGGTTCATGGTTGGCCCCCCACCTCACGTTTTATTTCTCACTCCGTGTGCTGCAGAACCTTAAGCGGTCAGGACACTGCTTCTCCGGCCACCTCATCAAAGTATTGGATTACGAGCCAACAAGTGGAACTGACTGACCCGCTTTGCACTGTGTACCTTGCTGGTGCGATGCCAAGCACGCCGAGGCCTGAGCTCCTTCATCTGCACACGAGAGCGTGGAGCCAGTCTCCCGAGGCCCCATCCGGGACTGCGGTTTCCAGAGGCGCCCATGTTTCCACGCCTGTGCCGCAGACCAAACGTGGGCAAGACCAGAGACCTCTGGCCTGAGGCTCCTGGGCAGTGTCTCTCTCTCCCTCTTAGAATCATGGTTATGATCTTTAAAATCTTATTCAAAATTTTACCTTTGTCCTAGAGAAAAGTGAAAAAATGTTGTCTCTGACTTTTTTTCTGAAAGCGTGCATGCGCACACACGCGCCCTTTAGTTCGTTGTGTGGGGTGTCCAGTGCGTAAGAAACTGTTGCTGCTGGAGCCTGGGGTGCACCCAGAGTGTGGGGGAGGGGACACGATAAGAAATGGATGGACCTCTCCCGGTCTCCCCGTTGTCTTGGAATTTTTACCTTTCTTCCCTCTCTTTGGTTTGGCTGGGTCCCCGCCCCGCCGGGGAGGTGTTGGTGGGGCCTTTTTCCCTCTGTGTCCTTGGAAGGGACTCCTGTTAATTCAGAGTTAAACCCAGACCCCTCTGCAGGCTGCCAGATACAACCCAGGAGGCCCCATTACATATCGATTTCAGAGAAGCAACAAATCATTTGTCCATCTGAGCGTGTCCCAAATATTGTGCGGGACATACACTCATCACTTTTTGTTGTTTATCTGAAATTTGGATTTAACTGGGCCCCTTTGTACTTTTATTTACCAAGTGCGGCCATTCTAATTTTGAGAGTATATTTCCTGAGGCCCCAGGCTTCTCAGATCTGGGTGTGTGTGTGTGTGTGTGTGTGTGTGTGTGTGTGTGAGGTAGGGAGACGGTACTTCCTGAGTACTGCGTCTTGTCAGAGTTGCCTCCCTGGTACCATCTTCATCCTCTGTTTTATCCACCCCTGAGAGGCTTTTGGACGCTACCCAAACTCTTGGGAGACCTCTTTGTAATTCAGAAAGTTAATATTGATTTACAGCAGCGGGTCTGTGGGCACGTTGTAGTTGAGGTTTCCCTGTGGCCGGGTTCACTTAGGAACACAAAGGGCGGGGGTGAGAGAGACGGGCGTGAGGCACTCAGACTGAGAGCCAAGAGAATGGATGTTCTTTAGGAGTGGCTTTGGCCGACGCAGGTCAGCTTGGTTACGTTACCTTTTTTCCTAGGATGTGAAATATTTCATCTTTTGGATTTAAAAAAACACAACCTCAGTGATCTCTTCCACGGGCATGGCGGAAGCACGTGGCCATAACTTTCTCTTCCGACCCCTTTCTGCCGCCCCCGGTCTGGCCCAAAGCTCAACTCCTACTTCAGGGACCTGCCTCCCGGCGGGACCTTCCGAGCATCTTTATGATGTCAACACCTGATGTTCCGTGGCCACCTGTCCAGCGGGCCACTTCCTGATTGCTCCTGGGAGGTCTCCTGGAGGCCGACGGAGCCTTCTCATCTGGGGGGACGACTTTTAGTCTCAGAGACTCTGTCCTTTTATGTCCCTGCACTTTCTATTTGCTCTCTAATTTTCAATGTCCAGAGTTAATGGAATAATAGGGGGGTGTTTTATGCTTGGACCTGCCACGGTCCCTATCTAGTGTCCAGGTGGGGCGTACCCTCCTTCCTGCTTAAGGCCGGTGCTACAGCCTTGTGCCCGGTTCGCGCGACGGTCGCAGTCATCTTGATACCCGCAATCCAGGCGCAGACCCGCAATCCAGGCGCAGACGCGCAAGTGGATTCTCTGTCCCTAGAAAAAAGAATGTCTCTGCAGCATATGCGTTAAACGCCGAGACTTTTTCATTTTGTTCTTTTTTTTTATCAGTGCTCCCATTTACTATAAAACCTAATTTCGGTGGTGATTTAGAAGAATGGAAACTATCAAAGCAACAGCAACCAAAAATTAGTTATTTGGGGGGGGGGGTGAGAATCCCAAACAGGTTCTCACTAACGGCCTTCGCGGACCGGTTCACAGTGCGCCCGTGAGGAATGACAGCCGTGTCCCCACATGCTTGAATGAACAGATGGGTGTTGTCTTTTATGCTAGAAGACGAATTTTCCTCCACAGCTGGATCTACAACTGAGATCTTTTCTTCCTGACGTCATTCAACCAATTGGAAACCTCAGGGGGTTGCGGGGGGTGGGGGCGGCGCAGGCGTGTGCGGAGTAAATGTTCCGGGAGAAGTGGTGCCCCTTGAAGTCTCATTTGGCCCAAATTAGCTCTAATACTGTCACACTCACACACACGGAGTCATACAAAAATCGGAAAACTGATTGTTTGAAAACTCTTATTTGATAGGACACTTTCTTTATGAAATTGAACAACTTGAAGGGACTCTCCCAACCATCTTTTTTAAAACCATCAATATTTTAATATTTTAGTTCATCCCATGAAGAAACATTTGCTTTTTGATAAAGGCTGACGGTTTGAGTGATGCCCTTTGCTTCGACCCCATTTCCGGCCTGGGGAGCAGCGTTCCCGGGTCATCAGTCAGCGTGTAGTTTTATTGTGACTCCAGAGGAGAAGAGGAGTAAAGCTGTCAAGGACAATTGCCATTTCCGAGAGTGTCCAAGGGCTGGAGAGGAGATAGGAGATGATTCCAGGCTGCAAAATTGTATTTCATGTTCAAAGGATCCTCTCGATATTACCGGTTTGTTTACACACGTAGCTTCACTTTGAACGGCGAGCCTTCAACCTGGAGACAAGGTGTAGCGATTCCGCACCCAGTTCACAGTGACGCCTGGTAGTCAGCGGCCCTTTGAGCAAGACAACTTCTGTCCCAGCAGGAAGAGCTTTTCCTTCAGCCTGTGTAGGGCCTCACGGTGCGCAAGTCGCTGAGTCACTCTTGTCAATAAGACCAGTCATCCCTGTCTTACAATAGAAATTACAAAGATCAATGTGCCTCACCTCACTTGCTTGGGCAGCGGCACGGAGAGTCTATCCGTCAATACCAACTACAACAGGAACAGGCCTTGTCACCCGCTGCTGTCTCCTCTGTCCCCTCCACCCCTCTCAGCCTGCAGAAGAGAAGCCTGGGTGAGTGACCCCTTTGTGGGCCCTGCTGACTGCCTGTTGACTGTGACAACAGTCAATGAATATTTATTGATCACTCATAATGAGCCTGGCATGGGGCCAGCTCTCGGTGCCTGATTTACGGACTTGGAAGTAATTGTTCCAAGTGCTTGGGATGTTCTTTGTTCTTTACATGACCGATTTGGTATTGTCATCTGAATTTACTGAAATTTTCAATTTTACCCCTCCGGAAGGGCCTCCTGAGGTAAACACCCAGTCACATTCTGTCATAGCAATCTATTTTAATTCTCTGCATGGCACTTGCTATTCTCCTTATCTTGAAAATGTCCCTGTCCAGGTGGCTCCATCGGTTGGAGCATCATCCCATACACCGAAAGGTTGCAGGTTTGATCCCAGGTAGGGACGCACATGGGAGACAACTGATGTTTCTCTCTCTCTCTCTCTCTCTCTCTCTCTCAAAATCAATAAACATGTCCTGGGGTGAGGATTAAGACAATTTATTTTTTAACGTACTTGTCATTGTCTGTCTTCTGTCCCTACAGTGTAAGTGCTACAACCTGTCTTGTTATTGCTGTGTCCTTGGTACCTGGGGTATTTCCTGACACATCAATGTTTGTTAAATGAGTGAGAGGCTTAGGATTTCACAGCGGGACAAACGTAGACATGGTTCCTGATTTCATGGGGCTGCTTGTGGTTTAGTGAGGGCGACAGACAGTCATCGGAGAATCCCACAGCTTGCTGCCGATGCACAACTATGGGGAAGAGGACTCAGGGAGGGGGCCTTAGGCCACAACGTGGAGGTCACATTCAGGTCCCCAAGAGAGAGCATCGAGTGAGGTAAAGTCTGAAGAAGAGGTGAAAGGGGCATGTGATGGGGAGGGAGGCTGTTGGAGACCAAAGGGGGTTTTATTTGCCAGGCTCCCTGGCTGGAGGGAACATGCCGTTCAAGACAAAAGCCAGTGTGGCTGGCTTGCAGAGGGAAGTGGGCAGGGACTGGGTCGGGGGCAGGTGGGACCCAGGCCGGGGCAGGATCTTCTGGACGACAGTAAGTCTCTGGATCATTCGCCTGAGGAGGACAAGGAGTCCCTGATGAGTCTTGAGCCCTAGCAGACTGATGCGGTCTGAGCTGCAGTGTGAAGAACGTCCTCGCGTTACAGAGAATGGACTAGCGGTGGTTAAACAGGACAGGTACGGCCACCGTTCAAGCAGAGACACGGTACCTGGAGCAGGTGACTGTGTAGGGGCCATAGAGCAGTAGACAGGTTCAGGGCAGCACGGTGTGCTGTCGGGTAGATATCAGGGGTGAGGGACAGGGAGGTGTCAGGGACGAGCCTTAGCTTTCTGCCCTGCTTTCCAGAACGGAAGCTTGTGCGATCGCTGGTCCTGGTCACGCTGCAAGTGTTGGCCGTGGGGCGGGGTCTGGGGCTGCAACGGGGAATCCAGTTCTGTGCTCGGCTGTGCTGGACTTGCCTTTGAGACGTCCGTGGTCGAACGTTTAGTAAACACTTGGTTTACTGAGAGAAACAGTTGGTTATCTGAGCCTGGAACTTCGAAGAAAGGCATGTGCCCGAGAAATAGTCACAAATTTGCGAGTCACCTGTAAAGAGGTGAAAACGGAAGTCATTGCTGTGGCTGTAATAGCCTGAATGTAGAAACTGGAGGAAGAAGGGCTTGAGGGCATTCCTTCATTTAATATCACTTACTTATTGGATCAAGGAGGCTGATCGTGCAAAGCAGGGGGAGAAGGAAGACGCAGAGAACAGGAAAAACCAGGAGCGAGTTGGTGACGGCCTGTAACGGCAGCAGGGAGGGCGCTGTCTGTCTGTCCTGCCCCCAGACGGCCCTGGCGTGAAAGCCGCACTCACAGAGCTTCTCTGTGCGGCTGTGTGGGGGGTGGCCCTCCCTCCGGGCACCGGCGGTCTCAGAGCCCCTCTCGCTTGGGGCTGCGCTGTCCCTTGTAGCTGCAGGGCTGCTGCTTGCAGCGAGAGGGGAGAGAAAAGGGAGTCTTCTGAGGGTGGGTATTATGGGCTGGGCTGGGAGCAGTGTCCTCCACCCGCTCACGTTCCCCCGGGCAGAACTCAGTCCCGGGGCTGCACTGTCCTGCTGGGAGGCAGGCGACCAGGTGCAAACCGGTGCGGTTCACCTGCCCAGCTCTCCTCATAGGCCCCTCTCCTTTAAAAAAATATTCTGCTAGTGTGAGAACCAAATTCAGCCTGAGTACCTTCCTGGCCAGAGGATTATCTTTCCTTATTTAACAGATTTTCTTGAAACCACTACTTGACCTCTGTGCCCTCCCCCCTCCACGATTTGGGGACGATTTCCTGGGGTTGCCTAATTATTATGTTCTGCTCCAAAGGCTCCCCACTTCTGGCGATCTGCTGGTTCACGTCTCCGAAAGCTATTGCTTCTCTCTCGCTTCGCCTTTGAGGGTTTTTTGGGAAATGTTTTCATGGGGTTCTATTTCAACAGGATTTTGGGGAAATGGGTTTAGAGTTCGGCTTTTGTCTGAAACAGTGGTTCTTACAACTTTCAGAATCGCCCTGCGGGCTGGTGGCTGGCCCTGCCGCAGCGGCTGTGAGGTTGTGAGGTTGTAAGGTTGTGAGGTTGTGAGGCGGCGCTTCTGGGGGCCTGGGCCAGGGCTGAGAACTGACATTTCTAATAAATCCACAGCGGTTTCCATGCTGCTTATTGAGAGCCCACGCTTTGAAAACCACTTCTCTAAAATCAAGAGCTTTTCTTACTTTTTTTTAAAAAAGAGGACATCCTGCTTTCTTAGCCCTGCCATTTTATTCACATGTGAAGAAAACAAAGAAGAAAATAGAGTTGAAATCAGAAAAAGGCTTAGAGAAAGAAAACCGTAAGGCTCTCTCTAAGTCAGCCACATTTTAGCCGGTCGCGTGACACCAGGTCCAATCATGCTGTGGCTCAGGTTCTTCATGTCTTTATTTATAGAATGATGCTCGTGACACCCACTCTGCCTGGAACAAGAGAGGCTGTCCCAGGCTCTCCGGGAAAGAGCAGCCAGGACAGGTGCTTGTTTCTGCGGAAGGCAGATTCGGCCATCAGAGAACTTCCCGGGGCTGCCCCGCCCTGCCGGGAAAACCTGCACAAAGGACCCCGCAGTTTTCTGGAAGCCGTCCTGCACCCCACTGCGTGGACCGATTTCAGAGCAGCGGCCCAGCCATAGCCCCAGAAGGCCAACACTGCGTCCCTGTGGCTCTCAACGCAGCCCTGTGACAAAATCACCGGCATAGCTTTGACCCCCCAAATGCCAGTGCCCGGCCTCTTGCATTCTGAGATGAGGTGTCTGCAAGTCCGAGCGTGGCAGCCTTTCTGGGGGACACAGACTCTGGCCCTGCCCTGGTGGCTGTGCTGGGGGTGCCGGCTCACGGGTGGCAGGCGGCCTGTGCGCGGCGCTGATGGCGGCGGGGTACCCAGTTCCCGGCAGGGAGCACTCTGCCCCTGGGCAGATGGGCGTGCGGGCCGGGGCCCTGCGTCACTCTGGCGAATGGTCAGCTCCTCGCCGGTGAGGCGACTGCCCCCACAGGCTCCGCCCCTAGCTGCTTTTGCTTTTCGGGTGGTGCCATCTGTCCTTGTTCTTTTTTTTTTTCTTTTAAAGATTTTATTTATTTATTTTTAGAGAGAGGGGAAGGGAGAGAGAGAGAGAGGGAGAGAAACATCCACGTGCGGTTGCCTCTGGCACGCTTCCTATTGGGGATCTGGCCCACAACCCAGGCAGGTGCCCTGACTGGGAATTGAACCGGCGACCATTTGGTTCACAGGCTGGCGCTTAAGCCACTGAGCCATGCCAGCCAAGGGCCATCTGTCTTTATATAGCTATATATGTTTATTTTTTTTTCTCCTCTTTCCACCAAAGAGCAAGCGCACACACGATGAGTTGCTGCAAAGCCCGCGACCCAGGAAGCAGGTTGGGCATGGAGTGCCATGTTTGATTCTTCTGGGCATGCAGGCCCGGGTCCAATCTTGCGTAGCCACCTTGTAAGAAATTGGGCAGCCCGAAACAATCTTGGGTTGTAATTTTTGAAGTTGAGGTTCTTGTTTTGTCTTTTATGGCGAGGACAAAGGCAAGTGGGGCCACAGCGGCGGGAAGGAACCGAAACAGGCTGCGGAGGCGGGCCAGGGCCACCATAGCGTGCGCCACCTTCTCTGCACATGTCCCTTCGGTTTCCCTGTGTCAGCAGAAATTTTTTTTTTTTTTTTTTTTTTGGTTAAAGGAAAGCTTAAACTTACTTCCTGGGCATGTGTGCATTTTTGGAAAGTTATTGTCATTCACTGACTTGACATTAATTTGGCCTGAGTCATATCTGTCTCTGAACAACTTCCTTATTCGTAGGTCAGCCCTAAGTGACTTTTGAGGATTCCAGGAAGAGGCAGGAGGCGAAGCTGGAGCAGCTGGTGAGCGGGAACTTGTTGCCGGACGAACGCCAACCATGGCCTGGAATTTCCATTAAAGTACCGACACGGAAAGCAACTTCGAAACAGGCCTGTGATCAATGTTCTCCCTTCTCCGGAGCTTGTGTATTGATTCCCTCCTGGCTCTGCTGCTTTGACGGCCTGCATGTGGTTTAGACGCTTGCTTCTGGAAGACCCTGTGTTAGCGTCCCTGCAGGAAAAGCCGATGGTGCGGTGGCGCGGGGCGCGGGGCGCGGGAGGCAAGTTGGGGTCCGTCTAGTCCCAGGGTTCGCAGCTCGTGGAAACGGGGCTCAGAGCCCCATGAACCCATGCCCCGTGTGCGTGAGGAGGACGCCAAGGACAGCACTGGCCGGGACTCTGGGCGAGGCCGAGAGCAGCCCGCGGCGGGCAGAGATGCCTCTCTCAGGTCCCTGCCGCACCTGGACGCCGGCAAGCACCTGGGGGGCCTTCCCAAGCTGGGCGCAGGGCCTGAGGCTCTGGGGGCAAGGCCGACCCTAGACCGTGCTGCAGGAGAAGCAGCCCAACAGAGGGGAACGTAACTTGTAAATAAGGAGGATGAAAATTGTTTGTTGGAGTTGACCCTCTTTTGTCATTTTGTAGGTGTTTGACAGAGCCACGCAGGGCTGAACCCCTTCGGTCCTTCCGGAAGCCTTTTAGACGAGTTTTCTTGTCTTTCATTTGGGTCTGAAGGTCTGATGCCAGGCGTGGCTGTCCCCGTGTTCCACAGCCCCGGCACCCGATGCGGCCGGCGTGGCCGTTCTGTCTGATCAGCCCCAGAACTCTAAGTTACGAGCTCGCACTGCTTGTCCCTTGGTGTGACCCCGGTCCCTGTGGACTCTGACTCTCAGCAGGAGTCTAGGAACTGGAGCAAAGCATTTTGTCTGGAGCTCCTATTGTCTTCAGAGAAAACGTCTGCGTGAGGAAAAGACAGCTATAGTGTCGTTATGGCAAGCCGTACCTTCTTACACTTTCTGAACAGGTACGCCTCTCGAGCACCTTAGGTCCCAGCCACCATGGGAATGATAGTCCTTTGTCACTAGCTTCCTACTGATAGACAAGTCCCAGCTATTCAACCCCAGCCAGGTCTGGTGCCGAGTTTCAACGTAAAGCATGAACTGTAAGCACGCTGCCTTCTCCACCCCTGCCTTCCCGCCGCTGGCCATCGCCTCAGGGCCTGAACAGCGGATGCCGATTACTTCTGTTGCTGTACACCCGTTATCTCAGGTAGGGAAGAGTTACTATAAAGACACGGAGGCTCTTAAGAACTCTGGCCTCTCTGCCTTGTGAGGCTGGGACCTCCTTCACAACATCGCCCCCCAGTGGTAGGCTGCGCTGCCCAGCGCCGCGAACGCCCGGGAGCAGCAACCAGAATCCAGCATCGGGGGATGGTTCTAACTTGGGGTTATTACAACCGCAGTGAACTGAGGTGGACAAAGAAACCGATAAATCGATGTGAAATGCGGTGAGCCGCTTTCACAGAGGCGGGGCCGGATCAGTCAGAAGCACGAACCGTGTGGCAGAATCTGAGAAAGATCCTCAGAGGGGACATTGGAGTTAGTCCTGAGGGATGCGTGGGTGAGGGTGTGCATCTTTCGGGGAGAGCACTTGTCACAAGAAGGACAACAGGTGCAAAGGCGTGGCATCCAGCCAGGACTGGGACAGTTTCAGCACAGCTGGCGGGGCGCTTACGATGGGGTCTGGCGAGGGTGGCGGGTCGGTGGGGCCCCTCGGAGCTCTGCTGGCCCCACCAGGAAGCAGGGAAGTTACCCCACGGGGAAGAGGAGACTTCCAAAGGGCTAAAGCCTGGGAGGGACTCAGCCAGAGTTCAGCGTAGCTCAGTGGAGGGCTCGGGAACGATTTGAGGGGGGCAGGCCGGTTCCAGCACAGGCCAGAGGTCGGGCGCTTGGCCTTGCCGGCTGCTGCGTGTCCCGTTGTTCGTTCAGAAAGTGAGGTCGTTGTGGGCAGGGCCCCTGGGAACTGCGTGTGGAGGGTCACATTGTGAAATGTTGCGCCCGCTGTTGTGTGAATGCCGGCAAAGGAGAGTGGAAAATTGTGGCAATTGCTTGCATTGCTTGGGAAAACAAAACTTGACTTACATACAAACGCAAAGAATTTTAAGATGAGAAATACCTGGGTCATTGAGCAGGGTTTCTTTTTCTTTTTCTTCCCCATGAGATGCTCAACTTTAATTTGGCTGGACGCAGTCTGAGGCACAAAGTCTGTAATTTGATGATTTCAACACTATTGCGATTCCTTGACATTGTTATGGGTCAGAGAGCCATGTGGAGTAGGACAAAATGAAATGATAGGAGCATCGCTTTCTGAAAAGGAAAGGCCAAAATAATGTGAGGGCGGGCCTTCGAAGTCTGCACGTACTTAAATACTGTGTTCCTTCCCCTGGGTGGTGGGGTTCCAGCCAGTACCGAGGATGCAGCTTTGCACGTCTCCCAGGAAACGCAGGGTGGTCAGGAAGTGGGCCTGGGAACTCAGATTCCCGCTCACACTCACCTCCGTCCGCCTTGAGAGGTTTGCCCTTCTGCCCTTCCTGGCCTGCTGGCCGCCGGCTCCTGTTTTCCTCGGGCCGCGGAGGCCGCTGAGATAGAAAACGTCGCAAACAAATCTGCAGTCTGTTTCCAAAAAAATATGCCGGGACAGTACGCCTGGCTGGGCCGAAGCCGTGACCTGAATCCTTAAATAGACGAACTGAACGTGAAAAATAGGCTTTTCATCATTTAATGGTGCCCATGTTCTTTTCTCAGTGCTGCGGGACAGAGGATCCTAGATTTCAGGAGAGTTCGGTCTGGGCGCCGGCTGCCCCCTCTGCGGGGTAGCTCCTGGGCTTTGTCGCCTCCCCGCGGGTGTCCCGTGCTGACATGCATGCTGACATAGCTGCCCGTGGGACCCATGGTTTGGGCCATGATGCGGACGGCCCTGCTGCCGCCGCTCCGTCAGGCTCGTAACACCTCTCACAGGACGCGCCCTGGGCTGTGACTGACCGAGAGTGGCAGCATTTCACGTCATGGGCAGGGTCCCCCAATGCCGCTGGCCTCTCCACTGGTCCCATCAATACGTTCCTTGCTATGGACCCTCAGAAGCCAAAGTAAGCTGACTCAGGGTCCCAGCCAGCTTGAACCGTGTAAAGACCTTCCAGACCGGAAGACGCGGGGGTGGGGGGGGGGAGAGGAGGAGAAGGCGCATGGAAGAAGATGCGGTGAAGGGCACTGAACACCTGCACGTGAAACGTCTTCCTCCTGGCCCTGTGGACGTGGATGGAGAGAGGGTATGTGCTGTGGAACTGGGCACTCAGCCTGAGCCTGCATTGTCCTCTCTATGGGGTTTGCAGACCGGGATGGAGAAAGACAAGGACAGGCAGCTGACATTCGTTGAGTCCTCACCCGTGGCCAGCGCTTGGCCGGGTGGCATGGCTTATTGTGTCACCGATTCTGAACTAACTCTGAGAAGCAGGGGGTTTATCCCCATTTTTATGGTAACGTGAGAACAGGCTCTGGGAGACTGTGTAACTTTCTTGGTGTCTCACAGCCCGTATGTGGTGTGGCTGGGGTGGAGCCTGCGTCACTGTGGCGGAAGTCCCCGTGTCCTTCCCACAACCCTGTCCCGGCTGGCGGCAGAACGGCTCCCCGGGGACGCGTTCGCTCAGGCTGGCCTGGGGAGTCGCAGAGAGCACTTGACAGGCCCTCGACGATTTACTTCTTGAGGTCTCAGTGGTCCCACGGCCAGAGAGGGCTAATGCTAACAACACAGAAGCAGATTTTAGGGGAGTTTATTTGTATTAAAATATGACGCACGCGAAGTCAATGTTTGCAAGTGATGTTGCAATTTTAGAATCCTGTTTATAAAAGCAATTATTTCCGAGGGCTCTGTAGAACCTCGCTTTCAGATTCCTGAGGCTGAATACTGTAAAATGTATTTTAAAATAAAAATTGTGTATATTTATGGTCTATAACGATGATTTGATATACATATACATGATGAAATGATTACTGCCTCCAAGCTAATCAACATGGCACCCTCTTACATAGTTCCTTTTTTTTTGGTAACGAGAGCACCGGAAATCTCCTCTCTTAGCGAGTTTCCAGTTTTGCGAACTGCAGCCGTCACGCCCCTGTGTCGGAGCCCCGTACCGTTCACTCCGTAACTGCGGCGTCGCACCCGGCGTTCCTGTTCCTCCTGCCCTGCTCACCGCTCTCCTACCCTCTGCTTCCATGCGTTCGACTTTTGGTGTGTTTTTTTTTTTTTTTGACTCCACGTAAGAGTGAGATCCTACAGTATTTTTTTGTGTGTCCGGTTTATTTCGTATAACGTGATGGAACGGTTCGTCCATGTCGCTGCGAATGGCAGGGTTTCCTTGGAGGAACACCTGTGCGTGCGCCTGGCGTCTTCTGTGTCCGCGCCTCCCTTGGTGGGCACTGGGCTGCTTCGGAGCCTGGGCTGCGGGGAATAACGCCGCAGCGGCCCCGGGGGCGCAAACAGCTCTGTGAGACCCTGTTTTCATTTTCTCTGGACATACATCCGAGGGGGGAAATCCCGGAGGGTGTGCTGGCCCTGTTTTTGATTTCTTGAGGACCCTCCGTCCTATTTTTTTTACAGCGCCTGCACCAACTTTCAGTCCCACCGACAGGGCACAAGGATTCCCCTCTCTCTGTCCTCGCCAACTTGTCTCCCATCGTTTTGGGAACAGTCATTCCAACAGGTGTGAGGTGGTACCTTATCTTTATGTTGATTTGCATTTTCCTGATGATTAGTGATGTCGAGCAGCTTTTTATATACCTATTGGCCGGTTTGTTGGCCGCCTTTTGAGAAATGTCTGTTTCGGTTCTTTGCCCATTTTTCTAATCAGGTTGTTTGTTTTCTTGCGAGTGAGCTAACTTCATTAAAATTAGTAAAATTGTTATTAGAAGCGAAGCGGATCTTACAAAATGATAAAAGTTAAGTTTATTGGAAAGATAAACAATTCCACATTGTATTTGCCTAATAACATGGCCCTAAAACATACAAAATAAAAGTTGACCTAACTATAAGGAGAAATGAACAAATTTACAGTCAGAATGGGACATGTTAATAGAGCTCTCTCAATAATTGATTAAACAGGAATATGAAAAAATTTGCAAAATTGGGAAAGATTTCAATAACAAATTTAACAAATTTGACCTACTATATATAATATATAATACAATATAAAATGCATAATATAATCCATGGATATAATAGAATATATAACATAACATATATAATACTTATAATTATATATTATTAAATAATTATTTTAATTTATAACATATACTCTATCATTATGTATAATGTTACATGTTACATATAATATATAACAAATCGATGTTATATAATATTTAATTTGCTTAATGTGTATAATAGGTCAAGTTTAATTCATTATTCAAATTTTTACTCAAATATGAATATATAGTCAAGTTTGCTGATTTTATTTACTAAGTTTGAAATCATGCATACATGAAACAGATGAAGTTTGCTAATACATGTACACACATAGCCAAATCTCTGTATGTTTCTTAATTGTGTAAGACAATTTTTTTTACCATGTTGCTATGCTAGATCAGAATTTGTGTTTGTATTACCACCATAATTTTAATCATTATTCATTTAGAACAGACTTTATAACAACGTTCACAATATCAGCTCATTCTTCTGTGATAGAACGATCTTCCCAAAGCTTTACTCTAATTTCTTTTTTTCTGAGTATTTTATTTTTTATTTTATTTTTAACTTACAGCTGGCATTGAATTTTACTTTGTATTAGTTTCAGGTGTGCAGCGTAGCGGTTAGACAATCCCATGCTTTACGAAGTGTCCCCTGGTATTTCCAGTACCTACCTGGTGCTGTACAGAGTTGTTACACTATTATAGACTACCTTCCCTATGCTTTACTTTACATCCTTCACTCTAATATCTTGAATTGGTTGAGAAAATCAAATTGGTATTGGAATTAACTTAATTTCTCTTGGAAGGGTCTGGAAACACGGCTGTGAAGCTCTCACCATTGAAGTGTTGGCAGAGTTCTGTTGCTGCAGACAGAGCCCCTTCAGGGGCGGTGGTGGCTTCTGCTTTTCAACGCGTGCAAGAAAGCCCCACGCAGAAATGAGTGAGGCTGGCTTGGAAGCACAGACGTTGGCCCCAAGAGAAAAGATGAGTGTTTGTGTGGTGCTTGTCTTTCCCCGCCCGCCTCGCTTATTTCACTTAGCAAAATAGTCTCCAGTTCCATCCATGCTCGCTCTTGCGTAGGGTGGGCGTTCCTGGGTGGAGGAGGGCACAGGGGGAAAAATTGGGACAGAAGTAGTAGAAAAACAATAAAATATTTTAAAAAAAGATGAACTTCCAAGCGTTGCATAAATGCACTTTCGGTGGCCACATGGGCCGAATCGTTATTTTCCGGCTTCTTAGTTACGTGTGAAACAGATGCTGAGAATTCTTCAGCTCCATCCAGTGATATCCCCGCAGTCGTCATAGTGGATGGTGCATGTTGAAGGTGACATGGCTGTCAGGAACTTTCTGAGAGACAGATACGTAGTGCGTACGTTTTCATTAAGCGCACGGTTCCGATCTCCTGAACTCATTACTGCCAGCAGGGTTTGTGGCAAATTGAAAAGGGATGAGACATAATAAAATACACGGCCGTGCATTTACCACTGACGTTGAACTGATGCCAGAAGCACCGTCGCGCCTGCGTTCAGACGATCCTGGGCTCTGCGGCGGGACTCTCATCTGTTTTGCCCGTGTGCATCCTGTACACCGAACCTGGAGTTTTTGATTTCCCACGGACGCCGATGGGCAGCGTGGGACTTCCTGCAGATCCCAGTCCCCGGGCACCGCCGACCAGCCGGCGGGCCGGAGCGAGGCCTGCGCCACGGTCTTCCGGTTCTAGTGAGATGCTTGCTTTATCAGTAAGCTCCATGCTTTCCTCGGAGAGGGAATTGGAAGGAGAAAAAGAGAGTTACTGCTGGTTGTCTCCCTATGGCGCCTGCCTCACCTACACAGCAGGAGATCGCCATTAAACGCTCCCGGCTACAGGAGTTTATTGGGCACTTTATAACAAGAGATAATTCCATCCATCGTTTGTCCAGGTTTTTATTCCCTGCCCGCACACCCCCTCCCCCTAGACTGATCAAGGAAAACAGTGGAAGTGTGAATACTAGTGATCAGGAATGAAACATAGGACGTTATCACATATACTGCAGTGTCACAAAAGATGGTGAGAGGCTACTATGCACACCCTTATGACAAAAATCAGAAAATATGAATAAAATGGAGACACTCCTAGGAGATGATTGCTTACTGAAATGGATCTAAAAAGAAAGAGGAAGTATGAATGGTTGTTTATGAACAAAGTTGAGAAACTAATTTAAAAACTTCTCGTAGGGAAAATCTCATGCCAAGATGGCCTTGTTAGTGAGCTCTCTGAAACTCCGGGGCTACAGGGACGCCCATGTGCCACAGACTTTCCCAGAGAACCGAAACGCTATTTTCCCCACTAATTTTAGGAGGTTATTAGGGCTTCAATAACAAATCTGAAGAACATGATGAAACAATAGAAGCATAGGCCAATATCTCTTGTAAATACACATGAAAATGCTGTAACTAAGGTATTAGTAAATCTCCTACAGCGATGAGTGAAAGGGATAGTATATTAATGACCACGCTGAATGTATTCCAGGAACTTGTGGCTGGCTGATACAGGAAATTAATGAAATGTATCCCATTTGAGGAGTAACAATGGAGAAATTCTGGTAATTTGAATAGATGAATAGAGGTATTTGACACAACTCCACATCATCATTAAGTCTTAAAAAATCAGCAAAGTAGGAATGGGAGGAATCTTTATTTGACAAAAAGTGTTTAATAAGCATCTATAGCACATACATTTAATATTGAGTCACGTTTAATGCTAAAGCTTTGTAGGACTCTCCTGTGAGTTTGGGAGCAAGGCAAGTTAGCTTGCTATCACTGTTTCCGTGCAACATTTTTTTTCTTCTGGAGGTTTCATCTGGTACAATAAAGGGAAAAAAGAACTCCACAAAAGCAAACACTCCTCCCCACCAAAGCAGCAATAAAACCAAGTAACCTTATATGCATTTGAAAGGAAAAAGTGTATTATTCTTCAGTTATATGATAGCATTGTAGTTAGAAAATTTAAGACAATATACAAATAAGCAATTATAATTAATGAGAGTTTAGCAAAGTAACTCTAGAAAATCAATATGCAAAATTGATTGTATATTTTAGAAGCAAACAGAAACTGAAGTTTAAATAATATACTATGTGGCATTAAAATATGAAGTACATAGAAACAAATCTATAAAGAAAACTATAAAGCTCTATTAAACTAATAATGATAAAAAACAGAGAGAGAGAGACTTTGGCCATGGGTTGGAAAATTTAAATTTGCTCGGATGTCACTTTTGCCTAAATCAACCTATAGATTTCATTCAAATCCAATAAAAATACCAGTAGAGCTTTTTTTGCGTGTGTGGAATGTGAGAAGTTGATTTAAAATTTTTATGGAACTACAAAGATTAAAGAGCAGCCAGGTTGATCTAAATCTACCATAATTCATACCATGCGGTATTAGTATAAGGACAGACAAGGGAATGGGCAGAATAGAGCATCTAAAAGTAGAACAAGACACATAGAGACACTTGATTTATGACAGAGTGACAGCCCAGAGCAGCGGGAGAAAGGCTGGCATTGTCAATAAATAGCGCTGAGAGGGCTGGACATCTTTACTGTAGAAAATGAAATTGGATCCCCCCTCCCACCTGACACAAAATCAATTCCAGGTGGATTATAGACTTACAGATAAAAACTCCAAACAATAAAATTTGTTCTAGGTAATGAGAATATCCTCATGACTTTAGATAGAAAATGATTTCTTCACCATGACCCAGAAGGCACTATCTCAGAGAAGATTGATAAAGTCGATTTCATTAAAATGAAGAAATTCCGTTCATTGACATACACCATTCAGTCAGCGAAAAGGCAACCACAGGATGGGAGCGTGCATTTGCAACAGTTTTTTACCAAAATATTCAGAATACACAGAGAATTGTTACAAATCGAAGGAGAAGGAGGGGAAGAAGGACTTCGGATTTGATAGAAAAATGGGCAAGAGACTTCACAGACGGGGAACCCTACCTAGCCAGTGCGGCTCTCAAGCGGTGCTCAACCTCAGGAGAAACCTGTCAAAACCTCAGTGCGAAACCATTGCACGCCCGCTCCGCTGGAGGGCATTTAAAAATCAGATAATTCCAATGCAAGGACCTGTTGTGGTAGAAGCTTTCAAAAACGAGTGCCAGTGAACATTGGTCCAAGCACCTTAGACAATGCTTATTTAGGCATTGTCTAGTGTTGTGCCGATGTGCACAACCAGAAATTCCTGTCTCAGAGATATGTGTTGGTAGAGAAATGCACATGGATGTGCACTGGGGCACACTTGATAAACATGCTCATTGTTGCTTATAAAAGCCCCAAATGGGATCCTACGCACACATCTATTGGCAGTGAGTCAAATTGTTCATTTATATAATTGAGTGTTATTCAGCAGTGGGCACTTAAAACTACGGTGCTGTGATGTGCAACATATATAAATTCAAAACACATAATGTCAACAAAAGGAGCAAGACAAAAACAGACGAAAGCAGGATTCCTGCTTATGTGGCAAAACTGAGAGCAAATTGAGGATGCATGATTATAACAGTCAAGATAGCAGTTACCCCAGGGAGGGAGAGATGATGTGCAATATAATAAGAAAAATACAGTGTCAAGAAAGACCTGACAAATTATTATTGATAAGCCATGGTGAGGTCTCATGACAGCCTGAACATGGTTTCTATAGCGGCTGATATTTGGTAGCTGGTGATTTGTTCAACATTTGTCCAAGAGATGGGTAGGCGGCGATTTTGTAGGTTATGGCAGGCAGCTGGACAGCATCATCGTTGGACCATGTCACTGGCTCGCTTAGGACGGATGGACGGAGAGCGAGCAGCTAGGCGAGTCTGCAGGGCTTTCTGTTCGTTAAAAAAGAGGATGTGGAACAAGATTCCAGGAGTAGAGTGCATGCGTGTTTCCAGCGGTAGATGTGCTGGTGCATTGAAAGAAGGCAAGCAGAGAAGGGAATGTGGGATGTACCCCCAGAGACAAGCTGAGCTCTTTCCCTCTCTCAAGAGCCATCAACACAGCATGGCACAGTGGTCGGTCAGGTGAAGAGACCGGGACCAGCTGTGTTGCAAGTGGGCGTGCTAATGCGATATGTCCCCTGGTATAAAACATAGACAACCCCAGCATTATTTGTGAAGGCTGGTGTCGTCCGGCTCACCTGGTTAAGTCTGGCAGGAACCCAAGCGGCGACGTGATAGTTTGGATAAACCCTTGACATTGCTATCAGATAAGATTACAAGCTAGAATTCTATACCAAGTCACACTGTAATTAAGCTGCTCTAATTGAATGCTTTGTCTTTTTTAATCGTTACCCTTGCCTTCAGTTTATTAGCAAACATTATCTAATAAAGTACTCAATTGTATAGGGAAGTTTGAGCAAAAGGGAAATCATTTGGGGAAATGTGTAAGCAGTATGTAGAATCTGACATAAAACGTTGCCTCCCAGCCGCCAGACAGCGGGGTAAGTGCTAACTATCAATTTTCTGCATGTACAGGGCATCTCTGGGGAATCAGAGGAGATCAAGAGGCAGCTTCCTGTAAAACACTGCATGGAACAGGTTAATAAACAGTCAGCTGTTTAAAAAGTGAAATGCTTCTGTTTCCACCACTGGTCATAAGAGGACGCGAGAGGGGCTGATGGTTCGGCACTGCGGTTGCTGGTCTAGGAGGTGGCCCTGAGGTTGGTTTTGCCGCGTTCTGCTGGGCGAGCCTTTCCGGAAGGGAGCTGGCCTGGTCCTGGAGGGCGGTCGCTGGCTCCCTGATCTTACGTGCCCGAAGAAGCACTTCGCTCCTAAGAGAGCGGTCTCTCTCTCTCCGCACAAGGGGTCTAATGACCTCACAGAAACAAAAATCAGGATGCGTGTTTCGAAAAGGAAGGAGGTACTGACTATGATAAATAGGAGTTGCTATATATTAGTTACTTCTTGCTGTGTAACAAATTATTCCAAAACTTTGTGGCCTACAACAACCAACCTTTGTGGTCGCACAGTGTCCGTGGGTCAGGAAGGCGTGTCTCCCAGGCTGATGTCCAGGGGGCCAGGCATCACCAGGGATGGATCTGCCCAGCTCCCTCAAGTGGCGTTGGCCGGACCACGTCCCTAGCGGGTTGCTGGACCGAAGGCCTGAGTTTCTCGCCACGTAAGACTGTCGACAGGGCAGCTCACAGCATGGCCGCTGGCGTTCTTCAGAGCGTGTGAGCCAGGGAGCGTGGGAGAGCGGCCGGCCGAAGAGAAGCCGCGATCTATCTGCAGCCTAATCCCGGAAGTGATGTCCTTGCCCTTGTCCTAATTGTTAGAAACTAGTCATAGGGCCAGCGTGTCCTGCCAAGGGGTGGTGGGGTCCACGCCAGGGCAAGAACACTAGAGGGCGGGACCGCTCGGGCGGTCGGAGAGGCTGCCCACCGCAGCGGGGAAGGCCAGGCAGGTGTGGCTTCCTTAGGCCTCCTCTCCGCTCAGGTCCCTGCAACCCAGAGTCTTACTGTTCCTCCTTCGTTGGACTCCCTGGCCTGAATCTCCCAGTTTCTTCACTTTTCAGTGAAGTTTTCTTCTGAAACTGTGCTCGAATGTTTGTACCTGACAGCCTCTCGTAGGGGCCTCGAATTAGGCTGGTGACATGTTCTCACAGATGACTGTACTAGCTCGAACCCGTGCCCCCTGGTCCTAGAAATTCTGAGGACTTAGAAAAGCTTTCGGACCACTTTAGAAGGCTCACGCATTCATTATCGATTTTAAATGTAGGGGACGCGGAATGTGGTGAAGCGCTGCGGCCAGGGAAGGGGGGCGATTTCACCTCTGGCTTTGTCTGATTTCCAGGCAGAGCCCACGGTCCCTGAGCACACGTTACCCTTGTTCCCGCAACCTGGTTGGTGCGGGGAAGGCACACGACGAGCAAAACTGTCCTGAACCTGCTGCCACCCAGGCTGCTCTGTCTTTCTGACGAATGCCAGGCTGCAGTCACTTGGGGTCACCTCTCTCATTAGGTTCGGGAAATGGGATGGCTTTCCTTCGAGAACGGGGCAGAGTAGAGACCACGGTTTGTAAATAAAAGCATGTCGACGGCATCTGTGTTGAGAACAAAGGCTCAATTTCAGAACTGCAGTCTGGCGATGGGTTTTAAATTTGTCTGCTTGGTTATGAATGGAGCAAGGGCTGTGGTTTAATTAGTTCGGCGTTTGTCACACGCCGAGCGCGGCCAAGCACGGTGCCAGCCAGGCCTGGGAGCCTGTGGGTGAGTTACACACACTCCTGCCCTTGCAAAGTTCTCCGTCTGCTGGAGAACAAGCAGGAAAACCAGCAGTAACAACAGGACGTGCGGAGGCCGAGCTGCAGATGGAGCGCAGAGAGGGCTCTAGAGTCTGTGTCTGCCTCCGCCTGGGGACTCGGGTTCCGTAGCGTCCCGGAGCATACAAGCCGCAGACTGCGTGGTGTTTCAGAGGGAGAAGCAGCAGCTTGCAGGCGCTGCGATTTTCTTTTTTAAGCTGCTCTATCCTCGGAGGAAAAGGAGAGTTATGTCTTCACTGGCTTTTCAAGTTTTGAAATAATTTCTGAAGTGACATCTCTAGAGCAGCAGTATCCAACCGGCAGCCCGCAGGCCGCATGCGGCCCAGGGTGGCTGGGAATGCAGCCCCACACAAAATCGTGACGTTATCTAAAACATTGTGAGATTTTTGTTGTTGTTGTTTTGGTTAGTGTTTGTGTATTTAATGTGCGGCCCAAGACAACATCTCTTCTTCCAGGGGGGTCCAGAGATGCCAAAATATTGGACACCCCTGCTAGAGAGGAGAACATAGTTCAATTTTACCATAATAGTGCTGTCCTTGAAACCAACTTCTAAATGGCAAATGTCAAGTTGACTTTCCTGATAGACCGTTCGCCGGAAGTCCTTCTACCAGGAGGTGCTTTACTGGCACCCCTGTGCGGGCCCCCCGAGAAGAGTCGAGGGCCCGCGAAAGGAATCCTTTGTGCTTGGCAGTGTGTGCGGTGAAGTCGACTTCCTCCCTATTTAATGTGCTCATTTGTGCCTGTTTGTGTTGACTTTCGGGAACAAACCAGCTATGCTACGTGTTAGCGTAGGGCGGTCACGCAAAGGGCCACAAAGAGCGGCCTCGCCCAGGCGCTCGGAGGTTTAGGGGAGACCCCCTCCTCGCCCTGCCCCACTCCTCAGGGCCCTGGGGACTCGTGTGGAGCTGTGCCCCTCTGACCTCTGCCTCCGCCGCCCCTCCACGGTCTTGTCCCCTGGGCCTCCCCATCTTCTCTCCTCTGGTTATGACGACACCAGTTGCCGGGGGGAGGGGCTGCTCCACGCCCAGGATGGTTTCACCTTCAGGTCGTTAATTCCATCTACAAAGACCCCATCTTCTTTAACACATTGTAATTTCTGTTTAGTATTTCAATTATAGTTGACATTCAATATGATGTTAGGTTCCAGGTGTACAGCGTAGTAGGACCCTGTTTAAAATGCGGTCACAGTCTGGGTTCTGGGTGGTCACAGGTGTGAATTTGGGGGAAGACTCTTCCACTCGCTATAGCAAGATTTACAGAAATAGCAAAGGGTATGTTCGTAGTTCAAGGGCGAAAGCTTTATCTTTCTTCACATTTTTAAAAAGGTCTTTCTTCAGATTTATTTTATACCTGGTGGTAGAAAGGAGAAGGAGTCGGGGAAAGGGGAGACTTTGTTTAAGGGCAGGTGGGCCGGATGGGACAGAGGCCAGACTTAACGTGGGCGAGTCCGAAATGCTGGGCGTCAGCGGGAAGGGGCGGCCGCTGAGAGGGGAGATGCACTGTCCTGCCCTCAATTCCAACCCCTCCAGCCCAACGAGGTGGGAAAGGGGTGGCTAGATGGACTCCCCCAGGGCTGCCCATCCAGCCACATGGACAGGTGTGTGGAAGGGCCACCCGCAACCCGATTTAAAACAGGTGAGTTCGTTTACTGAGGGACGCGGGGGTCCGAATCATCGCAAAGTCGTAAACCGCCGCAACTCCAAGTATCGACGTGGCAGTTTGGAAGTCGTCCACGTTTTTTTCTAGGATCCAAGATGCCATCAGCTCAGACCTATTTATACCTCTATTTAGTCAAATCAGATCAATAATAACGTATTGAAAAACTGCTTGCCGGGGAAGATGCTCTATTGTAGATAAAGAAACGCAAAACTCGGGGTTCTCTGTTCGGGAGGCTTTGTGGTGGACACCGTCCAAGGCCACGCGAAACAACAACCAACCCTACGAGCCGCTAATGACGGCGTGAGAGCCGGGGGACGGAACGCGTGTAGAGAGGGGTCCGAGGCGGGCGTGCGAGGTGTGCCCGGGTGCTCGAGGGGCTGCGGGCGTCCGGCTTCTAGGAGACCTGGGCACGATGCAGGTGCCCCGGGGGAGCCGCCACTGGGGAGCTCAGGGGTCTGATCCTTGGGGGGTTCTCGCTCCGCTGGGCACCTAGGTGAACTAATAATCAAGGCACAAGGTGCAAAGCGCACGGGGCCATGTCCCCGGGGTCATCAGGCAGGACCTGCTTGCCTATGCGGATGCCCGAAGGGAATGATGGCCATTCACTTCTGCCTCCCTGTTCTTGAATAAGTGCCCCTTATCGGTAGATGCCCGTGAGCTCTGCTGAAAAGAATTATGACCTCCAGGAATTCACTTCCTTCCGTACGGGGTGGGCTTAGCAGGGCAGCGACGGTTCTGAGAATCAACAGACGCGTCTGCTACAGCGGCTGAGAAAAGCGGCCTGGGCGAGGGGCGCGCCGAGGCAAGGGGGCCGGTGACGGATGGAGAGGAGGGACGCCGGTGCACATTCGGGGGGCGGGGAGCGAGGGCTTAGGGTGTCTCACAACGCGTTCAGGGCCTGGAGAAGGCGCAAACTGAATGACAAAGCTTGAGAGGTAAGTTAGGTCAGATCAGAAAGCTGAGCGTTGGGCTGGAGGGGTTGGAATCGGCGGTAGGTCAGTGCGTCCCAGCCTGTGGGCCTGGGACCTCGAGGGTCACAGGAGCTGGGGTAAGGCTCCGTGTGACCCCCCTGCCCACGGCCCAGACACGGAAGAGAAAGGCCTCTCACGTGTGTGGGAGCTACAATTTATGTGTAGGTCAGGTGACTTCATAAAGTACAAATTCCCTACGGATGCCTAAATTTATTATAGCATTTTTGCATCATCTGGTTTTTCATACAAGTGTTATAATAGTGAAACTACCATCAGGGGGTGATCTGCACCAAGTTGTTAATATTGCAAAGGGGTTTTCCTGTTTGAGAAGTTTCGGCTCCCAACCCTGGGCAGTAAGTAGGGGTCCACGGAAGACCTTCACGCCGCGTGAAGACGAAGGGAATGGGCTGCCTAGGGAAGGGAGTCTGATAATGCTCTGTAGGTTTGACTGCGGGAACCGAAGGCCGCGGACCTGAGAAGCCACCCCTTGTGGAAACCGCTTGAGAAAACCAGCGAGCCGAGACCGAGCGGCTCCTAAGGCGCTGGGCGGTGGGCGGCAGGAGGTACAGACAAGGATGGCGCACCCACGGGGACCTGGCTGCCTCTCGGCTCCCAGCCCACGCCTCCTGCCTGCCCTGCGTTGGGAGCCGGGCTCTGCTCCCACTGAGAGCTTGTCAGTGAAGGGGGCTGTGCGGGCCCTGGAGGGAGGGGCTCCTCCTCTGGCCCCCGTGCGCCGCTTTCTCCAGCCTCAGGTTGCACCCATGGCTTCCCCAGGGTCCGGCTCTTGTCACCTGTGTTCCTGCTTCAGGAGCGCAGCCTCTGCCCACACCCCTGCGGTGGCTCCCCAGCCCCACACCATGCATGGCTTCCCCCAGCACCCAAAGGACACATTTCTAGCACCTTCCATGGGCACTGCATCTCAGCAGCTTCTTGGCCATCCAGGGAGCCCCAGCTGCACCCTCACTCCTGCGAGGTCCTTGGGGGAGAGACTCCTCCAGACTCTTCGTGGGACCCCAGCTCAGCCCTAAGGGTGGCTCTTATCTGCACTTTCTGTATTTCCTTGGTGTTTTCTTTGTGTCTTCCTAGCCAGTCCCTTGTTGAATTTAATAACAATTCTATTAAACATTCCCTGCTCAAATGCCTATGTAATTTCTGCCTCCCAGTTGGATCTGGACTGATACAAATGGCACCTAATTTTGTTGGACATCCATAATTAAAGGACACACTCCCCATCTGTCTTCACTTGAAGATATATGAGGCCATGCATCGTAGTCTAATAAGGTCATGTTTTTACCTTATTTTTCTTGCTTCTGGGGAGCAGCCCCAGCAACGTCGTACGCGCGGTTTGAAGGGTGCCAATGTAATGGGCTTCTTGAAGAAGCTCTTTGTAAGTAGGAAGCAGTAAATTAATGCTGTTTTCGAACTCTTTTCTCTGGTTGATAACAAGGTGATGGAAATTTTATTTATTAATTCTCGTAGTCAATCATTCATGTCCTCTTTGTTATAAAGTGGTACTTTTTTATGTCACTGCTGAGATGCATCAGGGACCATGACACTTGGGATTTCATGATTTAAGTGTCTGCTTATACCCTCCTGCTTTAGGCATATCAACAGCTAAGGACCAGGTACTGTCTTTCCACATGTCTGGTGACATCAAGCTAGACCTTGAAGTCTTGGAAGGCCAAGAGACTTTCCCGTTTAACTCATTTTGTTCATTGACGTGTGCTTAGATATATACTTTGGCTTGAAAATTATTGCATCGCTGAGGTGTGGCTTGGTTGACAGACACCACATATGAATGTGGGTTGGAAGTATCAGGAAGTTTATGGGGGAGGGTTGTATGCTGGGCAGGAAGGAAATGTGTTTTTTTTTCTTGTTACTTTAATAACTAAAAAATAGCCCAGACTACAAGTTATCAAATTAGTGACACTGTACTTTTATTAAGAAATGTGTACAATGTAACAATAAGGCCCTGGCCAGGTGGCTGGGTTGCTTAGATCGTCAGCCCGATATGCCAAGGTTGTGGGTTCAGTGCCGGGACAGGGCACATACCAGAATCAACCAATGAATGCATGAATAAGTGGAACAACACATCGATGTTTCTCTCTCTCTCTCTCTCTCTCTCTCAAACCAATAAATGCAAATTAAAAAGAAATACAATGAGCCTAATGTTTTAATTAGGGTGAGAGCATTTATGCATCATCACATTCATAGCTCACTGCTGTTTGTTCTTTAGCAAGGCACCTTTCTGTACCAGGCCTGCTGAAATTGAGAAGCAGTTTTCTTTCCTTCTGCCTTCGGCAGCGTCGGATACTGAGTTCAGGGCTCTAGAACGTCTAGGGAATGCTTACGAGGGATCTCCAAGGCTGGTAACGAACACCGAAGGCCAGGGCTCTCAACCCTGCGTTGCGCGCTCTGCGGCAGAGGACGGGGCGATGTTTCCCAGCCTGCCCGCTAGATGGCGCTCGAGTGCACGTGTCTCGTCCAGCCTCCCACCCCTCCTCCGTCTGCAGGTACTCGGGGAGCAGGGTCTCATTGCCTGCCTTAAAGACGTACTCCCCTAAAATATTATTTATTACGTATCTACACAGTGCTACTCTGTCCGACATCCTTGAAGGCGGTACTTCCCTCTTTCTCCTACTTGAGAAGATTCGACAGCACAACGTAAAAATGCTTTCCCTGAACACTCATGTCGAGAGAATAGAAGACTGTACCCGCCTAGAAGGAGCTGCCCCAGAAAAGAGACGCTTCGTGAAGATCGGGCTTTCGCGAGGCCTCTGCCCGTGACAGCCGAGCGGGGGAGTTGGGGAGCCGCGGGCCTCTTTCCAGCTTGGACCGCATCTTTGCCTGCGTTGCTTCCGTGGTTTGGCGGGAAGGCCCCCGCGACGCTCTGCGTGTCAACGCGGCCTCCGTGGACGAGGGGACGAATGCGAAGTGAAGAAGACACATGCTACCTCTGCAACACAGGTTTACTTACCTGCTGCACATACAACAGTGCCACCATGCCGGAAAAGGAAACATCTCACATTTGTTATTTCCCTCCATCGCTGCCGTTCGAAACCATCACAGCGATGTCTACGTGCGTGTACAGGAAACGGCTCCGACCACCTTCTTCTTTCTCCCCGAGCTAGTCTGACCTTTTAGAGGCAGCTGCCGCTACTCGTCTGCTGCTCCTTCTTCAATAAATTCTACCCATTAAACATAGATACATGTTGTCATATTTGTAGAAGATCCCTTTTTTTCTTTTTATGTTATCTTCTAATCTGTCTGTGAATACAATGGTGACCTTTGCATACCTAGCTGTCCCCTGATCTAATCACATGTTTCAAAGTCTAGAGTCCAAGCACATAATGAAAAGCAGTGCAAATCTTGCTCCTTGCGTGAAACTGTCCTCAGGGAGCCCATTCCTGCGGCGTCACCACAGACTCTGTCAACAGCTCTCCCCCAAGTCCCCATCGCTGGCACCGCCATCACCCCAGCCCCGCACTGGGGACTGGCTCCTTTTCTGCTCCAGGCGTCTCTGCCTCCTCCCCCCGACCCCACCCAGACCCCCCACCCTGTCTTCTTTTGTCCCCTCTCTCTGGCACAGTTCTCTGACTTCAACTGATTCAGCTTCTCCTGGTTTTTCTCTTTCTTTAATACCTAGATGCTGCAAAAAAGGAAAGGGTCAGGGGTCAGAGAGCACCACAGCGAGTAACTTCCTACTCACGGTCTCCCTAGAGGTTGCAGCCATGATGCCAGCTGGAGCTTCGCCATCTGAGGGGGCCAGGGGGTCCGTTCCCAAGCTCTCCCGCATGGGTGTGCGCAGGGACTTGGGTTCTCCTGACGTGGGCCCCTTTCTTCAGGGTCCTCAAGCACCCTGGTGGCTGGCTCCTGCAGCGTGTCCCGCGTGGAAGCTGCAGTCTTCCAATAACTCGTCTGGGTAATGAAATGCCATTATTTCTGTTGTATGTTATTCACTAGAAGCAAGTCACTAAGTCTAGTCACAATCAAGGGGAAGGAAATGAGTGTTTCTTCTTAAAGACAAGCGTATCAAAACAAGTTTTAAAACTATCTTTTAAACCATCACAGCAAGTGGCAAGTATCGTTGGTATCTGAGATTTCACGGTGTTTGTTCATGATCTTCTGGGCCATGAATAAACTAGATTTGGCGCTCACGATTTGATCATTTTTGGGAAATGAGCGAGGGAACGCTTCACTGAGAGCACTGAGTATTTTGGCTTTTGGCATCTTCTCCATTTCCTACAACTCTGGCCTTGCTGGTATGTCTAAAATCAGATGGACATTTGATAACCCCCCAGCTAGTTGATCAGTGTTGATGGTTACATTAATTTCAGGAGGTCTTTGTGGAGCTGATTTACCACCTTATTTGACATTAGAAATGCTGACTTTTAGCTACTATTTTCTTCATTAGAAAGGTTCTTTTATTCTTTACTACAAGAGCATTTTTAAGGAAAGAAACCCACATGAACGTGATACAGGCCGGGGAAATGGGAAGCGGGAGAGGATGTGGTGAAGGGCCTCCCAGCCTCGCCTCGAGCCAGTCCGATTTGGGTTCTTCAGAACGTTGGTCTGGGTCAGCTTTTGCATGAAAATAAGGCTTGTATTACTAAACAAACAAACAAACTTGACAACCACTTATGTTTTGCAACGATCTCATCTTACGGATTGAGAAATTGAAGCTTCGGAAGCTGAAGCAACAGTGGGAACATAACCCAGTTACTAGATCACTACGTAGTCACAAAACGTGGATGCGATTTCAGGGTGGACTCTCGCATGCCCCCCGGAAGCCTGCAGAGCGCGGGATGCAGCGCTACTCCAGGCCACTAGAACCACAGCATCCATATCGTCTTCCTGTGTTTCTCCGGGACGAGGCGCGCGCCTTTGAACTTTATCTGTTTACAGCCAACCTCATTCCGTGAAGAACTGGAGGGGGCTTGCTTGGTGCACACATCAGGGATGTTGGGGAGGGGAAGCAAGGTGGCCCCACAGCCACGAGGAAGCTGATCCAAGGTCGGGACGGTGGTCGAGGTCGCCCTAGGTGGACGCTGAGCTCGGTCGAGGTCTGCGCAGAGGAAACCAATGATCCACAACAGATGGCGCTTCTGGCATCTTGGAAACACAGGGAATCAAGAGCTGGGGAGAAAACAGTAACATGATATAGACAAACAAAAGCAACGGCTCCAGACAGCCCGTCACCGCTTGCTCGCCTAAGGGGCACGGCTTTGCTCCTTCCCCTTTGCTCTGAGGGTCTGCACTTAATGGGCAGGCTTGACACAGCGGGCAGCCTCCGTTCCCTGAGTGCCTCGCATCTGTCAGTTGAGGTGGAAGCCGTGGCGTTGTTGCGGTGCCGTGTGTGCGCACGCCACGCACGCACACTTTCATTAAACATATTCTCCTGGACGCTTGGCGGGATCACAAGTACATAATAGCGGCAAGCTGTAGAGAACAAACAGAAAGCGAAGTTATCCCAGTTTTTGAAAGAAGATAAATAAGGCCTCCTAAACCACTTGCAGCCTTCACTGGCACCTTCTTTGCGTGTGTGCACACTCGCCTGTCTTTTGTCCGCAAGGGCCTCCTCACTCGCTCAAGCACGAGAGGAATGTTGTGACCGCGCGTGAGGCCAACAGAGAAAAATCTGTGTTTACATTGGTGTCTGCAACCGAATGTGCTAATAGTGTTTAATCAGCAGTGGTGTGGCTTTGTATCAATGTTTTGTGCCGCCCACAGCCTCCGCGATAATGTTGTGATAATCAAATTTTCCCCCGCATCTGAACTTGGAGGCTATCCCAGTTTTTCCCGAACAGCCATTTGGTTCCAAAATATGCTGAGATCCTTTCATTTCCGTCTGGGTTAGTTCTGTGCTTTCGGGAAGCAGAGTAACCCCTGAGTTTCCTCAAGGCGGGAGCGGGGAGTTGGAGCCACTGGATGCCTGCTGCCAGGGCGAGGGTTGGGTTTCCCAGGCGCGTTCCCCGGCAGGCCCGCACCACCTGCAGGGGGAGCTCCCAGCGGGTGGAGCTGGAAGGGGAAATGGTTGCTGGCCACTGTGAGTGCCTTTCGGGGTGTTTACGGGGAACTGCAGACACACACTGGCCAGAAAAAGAACAATACAGCAGCGGTTGGCTGCAATGGAGGGTGAGAAGTGACAGGCATTTAGTCATGAATTGACAATCAAATTTTCTAAGCTTCTAATAATGTAGCTCAAAGACTTGATGAGCTTTTGACCTTCAGCAAAAGAATTTACGCTATAGATGGAGAATGGCGGGTTAAAGTTGGGACTCCTCCCCCACCCCAACGCCCCAGGTAGTCTGTGAGGACCCCCCCTTACTTCTTCTTCTTCTTCTTCTTCTTCTTCTTCTTTTTTTTTTTTTTTTTACAGAAACATGGCATACGTCTTAGGGAATACTGTCATCTGGGAAATAATACACATTTTGCATTTTATTATTATTATTTATTAATTTTTTTTAGAGAGAGGAAAAGGGAGGGAGAATGAGAGGGAGAGAAACATTGATGTGAGAAACATCAATTGGTTGCCTCTTGCACACTCCCGAAGGGGGACCTGGCCTGCAACCCAGGCACGTGCCCTGACTGGGAGCTGAACCTGTGACCCATCGGTTTGCAGGCTGGTGCTCCACCCACTGAGCCACACCAGCCAGGCAGCACAGTTTGCATTTTAACCTTAACCAAGTCGCACCCTGAGTCTCTCTCGTGGCCGTGCTCTCACAGACCCTCTTGTTTGGGGCTCGATGCCTCCTGGACCCATGTCTCCTTCCTTTCCCAGGGCAGGGAAGTTTTCAGCCATTATTTCTTTAAATAAATTTTGTGTTTCTTCTTCTTTCTTCTTCCTCAAGGGTCCCCATAGTGTGAATGTTTCAGTGCTTGATGTTACGCCAGAGGACCCTTAAATTATTCTCATTTTTTAAAACTCCTTTTTCCTTTTTGCCCTTCTAAGTGATTGTGGTGACCAGCCTGTATTCCAGGTTGCTGATCTGTTCTTCCATGTTAGTTAATCTGTTGTTGGTCCCTTCCAATGCGTCCTTCATGTCAGCTGTTGTGTTCCGCACGTCTGCCTGGCTCTCTGGGATTCTTCCCGACTTGTTGTTGAAGCTCTCCCTAAGTTTCTCTACTGCATTCCACTTGCTAGTGTGCTGAGCATCCCTATGACCATTTCTTTGAATTCTTTATCAGGCAAATGACTGATCTCCATTCCCTTCAGGTTCCCCCACCCCCTTGGGGATTTTTCTTATTCCTTCTTTTGAGAGATCGTCTTCTGCCTTTTTATTTTGCTTTACTCTCTCTGTTTGTTTATATGAATTAGACAAAATAGCTTTCTCTCCTAGTCCTGAGAAAGCGGCCGGGTGTAGAAGTGGCCTCTGGGTGGATCGTGCGTGCGGGTAGCTCTGACAGGCGGGCGGGAGCCAAGCGGGGGCCTGAGGCATCCGGGGTGCTGTCCCACTGTGTTGGAGGGGCTCCAGGTGGGAGGCCAGGTGCATGGAGCACCGCCCTGTGCATCCGCCTGCTCCCTCCGCTCAGGGCTGACGTGGGCTCGGGCAATCTGTCTGGGAACACACTGCAGGAACCTTGCAGGCAAGCCAGAGCACCTGGACAGAGCCGCTGCCCCACCTCTGGGGTGAAGGGGACATCAACCATGGGGCTCCCGGCTCCACCAGCTCAGAGAGTCCCCACAGCTCCTGGAGGGCTCCCTCACTACCCCAGCCTTCTCTACGGTCAGTCCTGTTCTCATGTTTGTCATTCAGAGGCTGTTCATTCAGCCACTGAAGGTCTCGTAGGAGTGGCTGCAGTCTCTTCACAAGTGCCTGTAAGTGTGTCCATGGGAGGGAGCGACTTCAGCCTCCTCCCAGGCCACCTCGTGGGCCTCTCCGTGCCTGAAACATTTCGGTTCTTAAACACTGACGAGAGGCGCGCTATCTGAGATGTGCAGACAGCCGTCCTTGGTGTGAATGCGAGTTGTGCCTCTGCACCCGAAGAGAACGGAGGCTGAAGGTTTAAAACTGGGCTTGATGCAGATCTTCCCGATGGAATAACTTATGAGGGATGCTTAGGGGGAAAGGTCTAAGGATCCCCTAAAGCCATAGTTCAAAAGCAAAGCAAAACTTCTGAGTAACGGAGTAGAGTTGAGGGTAATGGCTTTGCAGCTGCCCTCATGCTAAGTAGCTGATATTGACTCTTGCAAATTCGTATTGGATTAGTACTGCACTTGAATTCCATTATTTTCCAAGGGACTTAAGAGATAGTTCTCGTTCCTGAATCATCCACTAAAATGGATTCAGTTTGGTTCAGATTTCAAGGCCCTTTGCATTAAATTCAGACAATTTTCAATCGACAAGCACAGTACCAAGATCTTTATTTTTGTTTCATAGTAACCCTTTCTGGAATTAGTGTTCTCTCTCTCTTTCCTTTTGGCAGCCTGTCTTTTACCTTCTTGTTTTAAAAATGTTTGCATTTTACTTTGCTTTGAGAATTATCACCCACACTTCTAAGATCATGGGAATTGTCTCCTATATTGCTCCTGTCATGACATACCTCTTACCCTCTTGTTCTAAAATTCATTGCCTTTTACTTTATTTGAGACTTTTGGCTTTTAGAATTATTGCCCTTCCTCAAATAACTGAAGGATTGGAGGGATTTATTTTCTATTCTTCTGACCTAAGGCCCATCTCATTCATTTCATTTCTTGTGAGAGCATTGTCTTCTCTACGAAAACCCCTTCTACCTTCAAAGGGAAATTAAATATTATATTTAATCGACACTGGTTACTATTATGAGTAGAAAGGGCTTAGAAGATAGGAGAGGAAGGCAAGATGCTGCTAAGTGACGAGGGGTTGGTGACCAAGCACCTAAGCATTCATTGTGGCTCAGGCCACCTCCGAATCGTTCCGTCTCCCAGTATCCACTGGACTGGATACGTCACATCAGTCAAACCTAAAGGAGATTGACGTAGATGACCCAGGTCGACAAGGCCTCAATGTACAATGGGTGGCGCTCTTTCCTGGAGTGTGATGGTGTTGCTTGCTCTTCAGGACACGTGACCTACCTCTGGGATCAACATACCGGAAGCCAAATGGGTGATCAGAAAGTCATTTGGGGAACACAGGATCCGTGCAGAGGAAGGTGGAATACATTTAGGAGGTGTTTCCTCCAAGGCAGGTGGTGCTCCGTGGATCAAAGCTGCTCTACAGCGCGTTAACCTGCCTGTGGAGTTCAAGTGCATCAACCGTCCGTCTCCCCAGGGCAGGTGGCAACTACTGCCCTTCGCTGGGATAGTGGTGTCTTGTTTATGTTTTTCATCTGATCTTCCTTTTTTGGTCCCTTTTTAGACATGGAAGAATTCAACTGAAATGGCTTACTGACCAAATTACAATCACTTTGATGTCAGTTTTGAGCTTTTCTTGCAACTGCTATTCTTTAGATCCGTTAGTTTAAACCCGCAGATGGTTAGCATGACCATCATGTATGCATTTTTCTAGCTCAGAAGACAAATAGGACTTTTCCTTCCATTTTACATTCACGGGGAGAGAGTGCCTTGTGTTTAAGCGACACCCCAAATCCTCATTGTGATACTGGCACCATGTTTTAAGTGCCTATCGTGTGTAGGATGCTGTGCTGGTGTTGCCTGAAATCCTAAAAGCAGCCTCTCTTTATAGGTGAGGAAGGAGGGTCTGAGAGCTGTGAAACGTCCCCAAACCTCAAGGCTCCGAAGGAGTCGGGGTGCAGCCAGGTCCTCCCTGCTCTTCTCGCTGCGCCCCTCAGCTTCCCATACTTTGTTTTTGATGTTTTCTTGGGAATGACTGAACTCGAGAAAGGCGCTCAATGCAGAGGAGGACGCTGCTCTGCTCTGTTTGCCTCGTTCTCGCTGTTCCTTGGGCCCTGGGTTCCCTTTACCTGTGTCCTTGGAGTCGGTGGGTGAGCACCGCTGCAATCAATGAGCATGCAGCAGGCAAGCCCTGAAAAGATGCGGAAGAGACGTTAATGAATATTTATAACGGAAAGAGGTTAATCGGGAAAGGCTACGGACCACAGGATTCCAACTCAATAACATTCTGGAAAAAACGAAATTATGGAGACAGTAAGATGACAAGGGGCTGCTTTGGGGGGGATGGTGTGAACGGGCACATCACAGGACACTTAGGGCCGAGCTCTGCCCTGTGTGGTGATATGATGGTGGACACACGTCTTCATACTTTCGTCCAAAGCCACAGCACGTACAACTCCAGGAAGGACCTGAATGCACACTGTGAACTTTGGGTGACAACGACGTTTCACCCAAACTTCACCCGTTGTAGCAGATGTCCCGCCCTGTGGGGATGTTGATACCGGGGGAGGTCCTGTATTTGTGAGGACAAGCAGTACCTTCGGCTCAATTCTGCTCTGGACCTAAAACTGCTCTCAAAGTAGAGTCTACTTTTCAAAAAGGCAGTGGAAAGTTGCAAGGGGAGTGGGTGTCCTTTGGAAGTGACGTCCACTCCCTCTCGGGGTAGATGGAGCCTGTCCAGTTACACAGTCTTTCCTCTCTCCTCTCAAGCCTCTTTCCCTGCTTCCACTCACCCTCCCTGGTGCCTTTTCCTCATGAAGCCAGAAGCAGAAAGGGAAGTGTCGTTGAGTGTGGGTGCATGTTGACCTGCTGTTGTGGGGAAGAGGGGAGACAGGGCTACCGCTGGGCTGAATAAAGGAAGTGCCCCGGAGAGTCTGTGGTGCAGGAGGGGGTGCTGAGGAGGAGTGGGGTGGGGGGCGGGACAGGGCGCCTGAAAATGCGATCCCCGCAGGACCCGTCAACAGCGCCGTTCTCGCCACCTGAAATTTTTCTATGTCATAGCACCTGCTAGTTTTTTCATAAGCATTAATCATCAAGATATATAACTACTGGGAAGGTGCTTTTTTTTAAACCTCAAATAACTCAGTCCTGGGATTTAAAGGCTCTGTACGACATTTTATATGTCAAAGATCTCCGCTCCAGAAATCCATCACGCCAGACAGCTCCCACTGTTACTGGAAAGGAACGTTCGCATGCGTGAGCCAGCCTAGCAGCCCCTCTCGCCTTTTAAGAATATAAATGGACAGGTTCTGCATGCACACGGCTCAAATTAAATGAACGGCAAGGATGGGAACGGCGAAATAATGATGGGAAGTAGCCAGGAAGCCTGCCCCTTGCGTGGTGGGGAGGCGCAGACTCCACTAGGGGCGGAAAGAAGAAACCGGGCCGACTCATCTGCTGGTGTCCTCTGGCCGGTGTGGGCGAGGCCGGCGGCCCGCCGCCTCCACGGTGATGGGGTGGAGAGTGGGGGGAACAGGCAGGCCTGACCAGTGCTGTTTCCCCTGCCTCTGGCCTTCAGTGGGCTCCCTGTCTGCCCACGGCCCCTCCCCTCTTGTCCTGGGCAAGGGTCTGTTTCAGATGCTGTCAGCCAAAGTCACCGGACACTGAATCATCAACCTGCTCAGACAAAATTTACTCCTAAAACAGCAACCCCACAAAAAACAAGAGAATAAAGGACGTCGTGTTCTGGGGGGGTTATCCCCCACTGAGGTGTGACGTTCAGCCTCGGGGGAATGACCGGGCTCCTCGAGCTGGCAGGAAAGACAGCGAGCCCAGGTAGACAGGATGGATTTAAGGAGAGACCCGGGATTTGAACTTGTGCCGTGGCATCTGCACAAGCAGTGTCTTTGAACCCCCTGGCTTGCCGGTATTTTGTGGAAGGTGGCTTCTGAGAGCTATTGCTGAGCCCTGGGAATCACTCCATATGCCCCGTCCTTCACCCCGCTCCCCTCAGACTGTGCTGTTCATGATGCAGAGCGTGGTTTCTTAAAGGTCTGCTGATAATCGTCAAAAGGGGTCGTCCAAACAGGATCTGATTAAACTGCTACCAACATCTGCAATCCATGAGAAGAAGTACTTTGAAAATTCTGTGTGTGTGTGTGTGTTTATTTTTGGTGGGCTGACTGGAGAGGGAGGAACGTGGCAAACAGACACGGTGTTCACCACGGCGGACTCTTTGTTGAAGGGGTAATGGTTGGGCATGTGTCTCGTAGACAGCTGGCGACGTTTTCCCTGGTGGAAAGAAGATACACAGCTTTTTAAAAAAATCGTTTACTTGGGATCTGCATGCGGGAAGATAAGAGGGTCCTCCACCCGTCAGAAGCCAGCTGACTAGTTGTCTCAGTGTGGAGTGCAACAGTTTTACAAATTCTCTTTTATGCAGAAATGCATCCCATGAGCAAACTCCCCCCCACACTCCCAGGACTTGCTTTGGGATCCACAGAAGGGGGGTCCTGTACTCACACACAAATTTACAATCTATGTTTAGAAGCCGTTCAAACATTTATTTTGAAAATTGGGGGAATGCCAATAAGCATAGGTAAACTATAAATGTAACCAGAGATGCAGATAAATTTAAAAATGAGAGTGATCACACCAAAGAGATTATATATTCTGATTTAGACATGCATTTGACAAGAAGGCGAGGCACAGTGTTCATTTAGAAGTACAAAGGCAGTATGACATTGAGGCTGTGGATCATTTAGGGTAATTTTGATTTGTTGAGCTTTTAACTTTCAGAATGTATAGCATAAAGATAGGGATGTGTGTGGGGAGCAACTTCTTTTATAGTGCACACTGAACATGTTTTATGCTGTCATGATTTAACTTAATAATTTAAAAAAACTTGGTTTCTTTTCCTCCCCATTTTAGATGAGTAGCTCAACACAACTGCATTTATTTTACATGGTGGCATAAAGGCCTCGGGTGGTCTGGTGCAAGTCACAGTTAGCCAGTTCCAGAAAGAGAATTAGACTTTGAGAGAAGCTATGAGTTGAAGCTCCATTCTGTTGCCTCAGTTATTGGCCATGCTCTTTGGTAACCTCATTGTTTACCAACTGTTGAACGGAGTGCTCCTTGCTTAAGTAAACTAAAGTGATGAACACCTGACCATGACTCTGTCTCCTTGAAAGCCTTTCCTCTATGTCCTTAGACAAGAACCAACGGCACAACCTGCAGAGCTGATACAATGTTGTCCAAGGCTAGCCGTCCAGGAGGTGGCAGTAGTGAGCAAGGATTGGGCGCCCTGGCAGGGAAGGCGGATTGCCTCTTCCTGAACAAGAGGCCACTAAGTGGCTCAGACACCGCAGACACATCAAGCCTCCGAAACAAACGAGAGGCATTTTTTACAGACCGATAACTCTGAAGTCAGCTGGGGGCGGCTGCGTCTCCCCAAACCCTGTATTGTCTCCTTGATTCATTGGGCCAACAGGACTGTTTTAAGACAGGACATCATGGAGATATTCTCAGAGATTGGGGCGGCGGGGGAAGGTCCAGCAACAGGATTCGTCCGGCCAGATGAGGCTCACGTTAGCCTTCCTGGGGTGACAGTGCCACTTAATTGAATACTGCTGAGCGGTGGGCTTGACTAGACCAGATGGCGCGCACATGTGTGTGTATTTTAAAGGAGTGTTTGAAGGCAGAGGCTGACCATGGTATTTCCCTACGGGGATCTGCCATTGGGTAAAAGCTATAGAGAGAATCAAGTGTGATTGTGTGTGCATCAGTGTCTGTGTCTGCCTAACACAGTGCTCCCAAATTTAGGGGCATAAAAACAACCTACCCATTTATAATGTACCACCATTTCTGGGGGTTAGGCATTTGGGAGCAGCTTGGAGGGGCTCTTCTGCCCTGAAGGTTCTCCTGAGGTAGCCCCCCGATGTCAGCTGGGCCTGCGGGAGTCTGAGACTTGACTGGAGCTGGGGGCACCTCTGCCACGGTAACCATCTCCCGTGGGCAGCCAGCGGGGGCTGACTGTCAGTGGCGAGGAGGGGGTTCTCATTTCTCCTCCTCGCAGCCTCTTTGTAGCACTGGTTGACTGTCCTTACGATGCCATGGCTGGTGTCCACCAAAAACGAGCCTTCTGAAACAACGCCATAGCTTCTGTGCCCTTGATAGCTTACCTGTGGCAGTCACACATTGTCACGACTGGTGTTCTTTAGCTGTCTCGTAGGCAGCCCTGACTCAGCGTGGAAGGAAAGTGAACACAGGAGCTGAGCCTCATTGGGCCACCTTGGAGGCCGGCTACCACAGCCTGTTGAGTCCCCTTTCCTTTTGCACATCATGGGGGTGGAACATGGCTTCACTAGAAAGTCCTTGTGGACACTGGTCATCAGATTCTAGCGAATCATAACATTATATGTAGAGGCACCGACTGAAGGCAGGTGTGTGCTGTGATTACCCTGTGGGGTAATTCAATGCTAGAATTATTGGCACTATCAAATACTGGTGGGGAAGAACCCTCCTCCCTTCCCCCACCATTTGTATTGTTACATTAAAGAAACGAAACCAAATATGAGCAGAAATACCAAAACAACAAAAGTCCCTAGAATGGCTAAAAAAATCTTTGTCACCTTTTTTTGTATTAGAGACCAACGTCAAAACCCTGTCCTCTTTTGAAAAAATGTAGTCCTCCTACCTTAAGAGAGAAAGAAAGGAGCTTGCAGACTCTGACACGAAAACAGGACACGAGCTTGCCGAGACGTTTTCTTCTGCTCTCTGCCAAGCACCCTGGTGGCTGCGCAGCACCTGATCCGAGTTCAATGGATGATTGAAAGTGACATGTTCCGCTAAACGGAGCCATTTGCTTCTCCACGTTGACTGATTAGTGCGTTAGGCTGGCCTTGTACTTGGCTGACATATTCAAGTGTATGACTTGCTGACTGGATGAGGGAGAGCTGGGTGGGGGGTAGTGAGTGGGTAGCAAGGTGTTGATCCGCTACCTCAAAATGTCTTGTTCTATGTCTCAAATTCCTACCCACCTCAACTTTTCTGCTCCCTCAGCACCTGCTTGACATCTATACCTCAACGGGGTGACCAGAGGCATTCGGGTAGGTAACCATGTCTTTGACCAAGTAAACTTATTTGACCAAAATAAGTCTCACAAGGTATTCGGGTCACTGGAGATGTGTTGGAGACTCACCCAGGGCTGTGAAATTTATGGCATTGAAAGTGATTTCCACTGTGTGAGGACCGGCTACCACAGCCTGTTAAGAGTCCCCTTTCCCCTATCAGAAGCATTGTAAGAGAACTCTGCGAATTCCAGGTGTACTGATTCACGAGTCAGGAGCAAAGTCAGGCACCCTGGCGTTTGCTTCCTCTCTGGACCTGTGCCCAGCGACACCGACGTTTCTCGGTGCTCTCTGTCTGGGAATCTATTCAGGTTCTTGACAGTTTAGTGCTGTGGCATAGACCAGTGCCGCCCCTCCTAATATCCATCTCTTCTTCTTAGAATGGCCAGTGTTTGCTAAGGCACGTGACTGGCTGAATAAGGATGACATTTGCAACCAGTCACGGTCACAAGTCGAAAGCCTAGCCAAAGAGCTCTAGGCAGAAGTGTGCAGCAGCTTCCAGAAGACTTCCTTAAGACAGGTGGCAGGTGTTCTTTGACCTTGGTGCCCCCGACTTTCTCCCTGACGTCTGGACTCAGACAGGGCTGTTGGAACGCCATGTTGGACCAACTGTAGGTAATCACGGAGAGGACCTGACAGCTGCCCAAGTCCCCGGTGATATAGTGGAGCCACCACATCGGCTCCTCTCCTTATTCTGGACTTCGTGTGGGAAGGAGACATCTACCAGTTGAAGAGAAGCTATTTTAGTGGAGAGTCTCACACAGGGAAATGGCCTTTTACCATGCTGATAACACACGCTGTTGCCTGGCTCTTTGCGTGCTACATGGAAATAACAGGTGTTTTTCATGTGATGGTCAAGGATGAGTTGCTTAAGGAGCGTCCCCCGGGGAGCATGGCCACACTTGGACGCAGTCTGCCAACCCCAACACCCAGAAGCTGTTCCGTCTGCTGCCCAGAGGGCAGCTGCCTCTCCTGGCTCCCTACTAGCGGGGGTGCACAATCCTGGTGACTCACCACAGGACACACTCTTGTTCCTTACAGGCCAACGTGAAGAACACGGATTTCAAGATTTGCAATTCATGAAGCTTTTCACAGAGGTAACGTCACTGAAAGCTTTTGTGCCATCTTTTTTTTTTTTTTTGGCATTATAATTTTAGCAATGAAGTCCTGGTTTTTTCATATTGGAAGACAACAAATATGAGACATTCAGGGATCTTTCTGTGGTCAAATGAGTCCAAAAGTCTTGCAGACAAAGGGTCGGAAATAGACTTGGAAATAAATATGCTAAACATGAAGCCTACAATTATTTGACTTCCAAGCTGTAATAGTCTCCAAATCAAAGCGCATGTGTAATATGGATGTTTCCATAGTATTACACCCTTTAAAGTCACTTGATTAAAGAATTGCGTTTGTGTTCACTGTGGCTGCTTTCTGTAAGTAATTATGGACTGCTTATTATGCATAAGACACAGAGTAATGCACTATGGTAGAATGAACATGTGTCTAAAGTAGAAGAAAACAACGTGAGTATGTTTTAGGTAGCTGTTACCAGGATAGACATGCCATTATTCCCCGGAGACTTCAAAGAAACATGGACTTTTGCTGTAGTTTGTAGTGAGGTCTAGGATATTTGGTGAGTTCCTTGGTAGTTTTAATACGCACGTGGGAAAATGCTAGGTTTTGCAAAATCATGGCTACTATTTGATTATTCTGGCTTCCATCTCGAGACACTGCAAATAAGATGTGTCTTATCATCCCTTCTAATGAAAAAATGATGTTGCCGTAAATGCGGCCGGCGAACCACCTTCGTGTCCGTATTTTGCAAGTGTGGATCAGTTCATGAGAAACACTTGTTTTTCTGCAGCTGATGGCTCTGAAGTCTTTGAGCTCCTTGACGGAGGTAGCGTGAGACAGTTTTCTCTTGTCCCTCAAATGTGTTTTCACTCGGCTGTGTGTGCTTCATGGCTCTGGTCTAGAGCAGGCGCTTGGCAAGCTGATACTGAAAGTGATGATAATGCCTGCCACGTGCTGGATATTTTACATAGATTTTCAATAAACTTACTAAATGGGAGCAGGTATAGCTCCCATTTTATTAAGGATAAAACTAAGACACAGAGATTTAAGTTAACTTCTTAAGATCAAAACCCCAATTAATGGACAAACCTGGTTTGAATTCAAGTCTCTTGCCAACAGAATTGTGTTCTTTCCCTTATGTGATGCTACTCCTGTCCATTGGACAGTGGACTGTGACTATTTCTAGTCCCTTTAATGCAGCTGGGAGGTTGTAATGCCTGTCGCTTCATGTTTAGGGGATTGAATTATTTCAAGGCTTTGCTGTGGAGCCCGATGGATTCACAGTTTGACGTCGGGTAGAGTTCACTGATAACGCAACATGATGTGAGAGCAGCGTCATGCCTGTGTCGGAAACTCCCTCATGGTCTCTTTTCCCCAACGGTGCTTTTTGGTGTTAAAGGGGACATGCTGAAATGGGACGTTTTCCTATCACGCTCACTGGGGCTATACACAGTATATCGGTAACGTATTTCCAGAAATTCCTGGTGAGACTATTTTAGGGAGTCTCCTTTAAGAGGAGAGGATGCGCAGTCTGGGTAATTGATGCAGACGGCTGTGGCAAAGGGCCAGACGGTAATAACAGCCTCTCATTGGGATGGCTGGTAACGTACGCCTTTCAAGCGGTAATGAGGCAGCAGATACTGCCTTCGGCTGCCACACTGAAAACTTTCCGCCTAATTTGTGGAACATTAAAGGGACATCCAGGTAGACTTTTAGAATGGCACCCCTTTCATCGCACCCAGAAGGAGTCACATTAGTGGTGTGTTCCTCAGCACATGATTCACCCTCTTTACGGACACTCTCTCTCCCCTGACTCCGATCCACTGCCTTGCATGGCAAAGGCAGTGCCAGCAACGTGTCCTTACCCCTGCCGAAGAGACACCCCCCGAAGGCCCCATCTCTCTCTCTCAGGCGCACCAGTTAAGCCTTTCCGTACCTGCCTGGTGTTGTTGTGCGAACCCGGTAAGGCAGGCTTGGGGGTGCTGGCCAAGGAGGCTGCGTAGAGACAGTGCCGTCCTGCAACCCTTCGATTCCTTGAGCCCACGGGAGCCCCAAAGGGCTGAAGGTCTTACACGTGCAGACGTGACAATCACACACGTGGCTCTTGGTTCAGGGTGTCCATCGGAAGCCGTTATTGGGAGAGAAAACTGGCCTGGGAGGCTCATGGCACATGTGGGACCTTTTCCATGTTTCACGTTTCTCTCCTGTGTTCAGTCATTGAGTGAAACAAGATCTCTTGGGAGATAAAACACCCAAACCACCGGCGGCCCCAAAGAATCAATCAGAAACGCTCCTTTCCATTTGAAAATGCGGGAAATCCATTTGTTTCCTTCCAAATCCATTATTTGTGTATTTGGAACCTGATGTCTTTGTGAGTTAATAAATGGATGTGTAAATCGGTACTAACTGCTATTTGAACAGAATCATGCCCACATTGGACCCAATCTCCCTTCAAGTGAGAACTTTAAGCAGCAAGGAATTGATTGTTTACTGTTAAATTAGTTAAACAAGGAGGTCATTAGATGGAGGTGGCTTTCATGCCCGGGAGGCCATGCAAGCAAACCAGAACCCAAGCCTGTCAATGCCTCAAGGTTACAGAATTGAAATCTAGGACAACCAGTTGCAAATGGCCACCTGAGGCTTGCACTGTGTAACCAATCAATAATTTTTTACCTTTCTCCCGCTTTTTCTCTTTAAATGTCCCTCCCACACTCCTGTGCGCGGGCCGTTCCCAGCAGCTTCCAGCTTGGCATGGTCTCATTCCGACAGATTTTTGCTCAAAGGGACTCTTGACATTTTTGCTACGCCTCAGTTTATCTTTTTACAGTATTAACTGATTCCCCACCCCCTGTCAAGCTGACAGACTTTTGCTAAATCACTCCTAGAACTTCCCTAGGACTCTGAACAGTGACACCGAGTGGCAGAGTTCTTTTTCTGTGCAAGGTAATAATACTAGTACCTACTTTATAACCTTGACATAAGTATAGAATGAGTTAGCACAGGAAGAGTGCTTATAAGAGTTCCTGACACGTAACGCGTGCTCAATATAAATTGGTCGAAATTACTCTTTTATTGCATTAGTCTTGACCATCGTTTTATCTCACCTGAATAACAGCTATAACCTATTGAGAGTGTGTGTGTGTGGGGGCGGGCAGCAGTCTAGTCTTTCTCAGTCTTTTCTCTACAGAGCAAGCTGGGTGATCCTTTGAAGGCACAAACATGCTGTCCCCACCGCTGGCCCTGTTGCTTTGCTGGTGTAGCTCCCTGGTGCCCACAAGAAATCCCCTAAACCCCGATATCTCTCCTGTCTCATCCTGTTACCCCTCCACCTCTAAATCTACACCTTCTCGCTTAATTGATATCCGATGTTCAAAACAAGAATTATTGTCTTCAACTTTAAAAAAATTAATAACCTATTATTTCATAAATTAATGGGTTAAATTCCCCTCCTATTTAACTCTATTTACAAACGTAGTTATTTTAAATTTCCGTGAGTGTTTACATTTAAAAAAATTTAAATGTCTTGATCTAGGATACTTTTAAAAAGCAAGTAAATGTGCTTTTTTATTATGGTAAAATATACATCCCATGAAACTTCCCCTTTTACTATTTTAGTTTGTTCAGAGTCATTAACAAACTGTTCAGAGGCATTCCCGTTTTTGTGCAAATATACTCTTAACTAAATGTAAACTTTAAAAAGTCTATAGGCACTTGAGCAAATTTTATCAACCTGATAAATCAAAATTATAAATGTTGTATGTAATAAAGTCTCCTAAAATTCACATCCTGCCCACAAACTCAATTTAATCCTTTTATATTCTTTACATTAAAATAAAAATATCAATTAGATTCAACGCAACATCTCTTAAGCACTTGGAACGTTCAACAATACTGTAAAAAAGAAAAAGTTTCAGACAATTTAGTTATGAGAATGTGTCAAGGTTTTAGTACCCTCTTGATGCAGAAAAGGATCCTAATAGGTCAATTAAAATACTCATTTTTCTGTAGAGACATTACACAAAAACAGAAAATAGGTGCATGATCAACATTAGATTTCTTAAGAAAAAATTCAAAGATTTAGAAATGTGCAGCGAGATGAAGGTCCTTTGCCGGGGAGTCTCTACAGGGATGGTTTGATGTTACGCGGTGTGTGCCTTTGTTCGTCTTTCTATGATTTTGTCTCTGTAGGCATTGAAATTAAGTTGTAGAAAACTCATATTTCTCAAATGATTCTCATGCGGAGCAGTGCCATTGAATTGTATTCTTAGAGACATAATTAGTTTCTGCTCTATAGAAAAGATGATCATAAACATTATATTTTAAGTTATTAACCAGTTTTCATCTATTAGAAAATTTACTTCAGCAGATTGCTTATATATGTATATATGTGTATGTGTATTTATCTCTCTATATATCTGTTTTTAAAACTCTCTTTTGAACCAATTTTATACCTTATTGGTTTCCTCATTAATCAATGAGTTAAATAAAATCTTTGACAGAATTTATTTTATATTTTTATCAGAGCTATGTTCTTAATTTTAAAAAAATTCATATTTTAGTAGATTAGATTTTTTAAAAAAATGTCCAAATAAGAGTCTCTTGCCTGACCATTGGAAGCATGCTGAATGTGAACTAGATACTAGCAAACAAGGCAATCTCTACAAATTTCATTAGGAAAGTGTTTACACCTTTTATAAAAAGTGGGGGGCTATTCCCAGACTAAATTATAAATTAGAGTATGGAAAACACTTCTGTTCCAGACCATGTTGGGAAAAATAATTGCAAACCTTCATAACGCTTACAAAAATTATCCCTAACATTTCCGAGCTTGCAAAGCCAGTCGCCCACTGCTGGCTGTTGTTGGAATAGAGACTCAGTGTGATTCAGCCCAGGCCCCCACGTTGCCCTGCGCCCCTTCCAAGGAATGTGCAAGCCATGCTCTGTGTGTGTGTCCATGGCACACTAGGGGGTATCCCAAAACAAAACAAAACAAAACAAAACAAAAAACCCCCTGGAATTATCCTCTGGGGAGCCGGCCCTTTGTAGTCCAGGCTTCCCCTGCTAGGTGAGTGTTCTAGGAACCCCTCTGTATCAGTGATCAGCGGGTGTTGGTGTGAGAGGCTGCGTTTGACTGTAGTGAATTTTTTTTGAAGACTCTTTCAATGCGTTTGCCTATTTCATGATAAGTGATTTGCAACCGCACCTGCCCACACCACACTGAGTGTTCGGCAGTTTTTGACCAAAAAACGGCATGACCCCCGGGCCCTCCCTCCCTGTTTGCCAGATCTCACCCCACGTGACTTTTTTTGTTTTCCCGATGAAAAAATTCCTCAGAAGGAATGTTTCGCTGATGTGGAAGAGGTGAAACAAAAATGGCATAAACAGTAAAAGGCATCAAAATAAATGAGATCAAAAACAGTTTTGAGCATGGAAAAAATGTCTCCGTAGGTGCATTGCATCAAATGGACAGTACTTTGAAGGTGGCTGAAGTTATGCATGTAAGACTTTGTTTTCTTACACATACACAATTTTTTACAAATCAACTCCAGATTTTTTTGGGTCCCCCCTCATATATATTATAAATATCTTTGCTTTCCTTTTTTTTTTTTTTTTGGGCCTTCCTTCTTTTTATCCTTGATTGTGGTAGATAGGATTGCTCACTCCTTTAACTAGTTACAGCCAAACTCTTTGCTGCATTGTTAGAGTCAACCAATCTTTTTATTGCTTGATTAGATCCCTCATTCATCTCTTGCTCATTTTGGACACCATTTTTTTATGGACATCCATCTTCACTCTCTACATTTTATACAGAACCACCTGCATTCCCTCAGTGTACCAAGCGCCCTGTTTCCTTCAGATCTTTGTCCCTGAACTTGGCATTGTCCCAGCCCTGCTTCGGAGATGAACTCCCTATGGGAAGTTTCCTGCGGGCACTTCCTGTAGGTTAGGATTCCCTTTTGGGCCCCATCCTGTAGTACTAATCACACTGTACTGTAAATACAAATCCTTCTATGGTACCTCTACTGGACTACATCCTCTTGAGGATGGCAAATGTCTTGTCCACCATCGGAACATTCGCACTAAAAATTGGCACAAAGAAGGCGCTCAGCTCATACTTATGAGAAAAAAAGTAGATGACGTTCGGGGAGCCGTCCTGAGACTTCAACACTCTATTCTGATCTTACGAAAAAGGCTGAACACTGTAGGGATCCATCCTGGTTGTTGAAGTGACTGTGGAATCTAAGGCGATTTTAGTAGAATTTTTGCTCTTGTCAACGTAGTGACCTTATCGAATTCATTCATCATCGCTGGTGGGATTCAGTTATGTCCTCTTTTATGTAACTGTCCCGAGGGTGCCCATGACAGAAGGCACTTGTGGCCTTATTAGAAGAGCTTATAGTTGGTGCATGCGATGAGGAATTCAAAATCAAAATCAGATTTTCTCCGGTCCTGGAGAGCTACACCATTTCTGCCCACACAGACGGAAGATTTGTGTGGCAGTCAATGATGAAATAATTGGAAGATATCATAGCTCAGCAGAGATGCTGGTGTGGGGTTTCCCGCCGCAGGTGGACGCTCGTTCAGAATCTTTGCTGGCCTTTAAGGGAGGCCCTCACTTTAGCCCATGTCCACAGGCGAGGACTGGTGTCTGCTTTTTGTTTTGTTTTGCTTTTCAAAAATTTCCTTTTGAAGTTTTGCTTTGGACCTGCCAAGATTTCCAATGTTTCTGCAGCAATTCAGTTGGCCCAGAGACCTGTAAAGAAAAAACAAATTAGCATTTTATGTTTAGCTGAAATTTTCATTGTATCCCTTACATGCGATTGGGCCATATTTCTGCTAAGTCACTCGCTGATTAGTGACAGTCACAGATGTTGTCACCAAATTCTTGGCATCACTATCTGAATAAAAATAAAGCAAATGTGCTCTTTTTTTTTTTTTTCTTTTTAGCTGTGATCAATTTTCAGGTACCACACAAGTCATGAAAATAGTCAATGACAACAGCTGTTACCGATTACTTTGTAGTTATGTATTTGAAAAAAAGAAAGTTGGGGTTGAGTATGCATATCAAATAGAATTTTTTTCTTTTATGTTTACATTTGTGAGGAAATGGTTGCAGAAAAAAGTGAAATAACATAAAATTACAGCGCCATGTGTGAAATTGTTGTGCCAACCACCTTGATGAGCCTGACGTTAGGGGAAGACTTTACGACCATGTTGCCTTGGGCAATTGTGACTCACGGTTGCTATGTTTTGAGGGACATGATTTGCTCTTGAGAGCCAGACAGACATCACAGAACTTTTCTGAAAGACAGGAACCTTCTGAGAGTCCTCTCAGCTGTTGTGACTTACTTGTTTTGAACATTGGAGGTGTCTGGCGTTCACTTTGTCCCTCCCCTAACTAGGGGCCATGGTTGGTCTGTTATTTTAGGCCTGAAGCCAGTCTGCCTGATAATGATTTTAAAATATGTTTCAGTTTGATGCCACATCTCATGTCATTAATGAAAGTGTTTCCTTACTATGTGCTCTATGATGAGGAAATGTCTGTAGGGCAAAACTACTCAGCTAGGTCCATCTCATAGCCCGTTGATATGAAATGTTATATTAAAGAAGTAACAGAGGCTTTTCCTTCTCCTAATTATTGCCGATCTTTTTCCACATAGAATGAGAGGCACTGAAAGAATAATATTATAATTACCCTCATTTTTTCTTTTTTTTAAATCTCAAGAATTTAAAAACATATATCCAACTGCTTGCAGCAGGGAATGAGGAGAATGATTAAATGAAGCTTTTGGGTGCAGTCACCTGGGGACCGAGGCAGGACTGGCACTAGATCAGTGTAAGGGAAGGAAAAAGACTGAGTTAGCACTTTGAAGGGAGTGATGTGGTTTGATTAATAGCCTACATTTTCCTTCCTTTCTCATAAAAATAATAATTTCCAATTGATAGATTTTTTTCCTCGTATAATTATTTTAATTTTAATTAAATCACCCCATTTAATTTATTTATATAATATCTATATTGCATATGTAGTCAATGTTAATGTTTGATGTACCCAAATTCGCCCATGAGTGGTTGTGAATTAGGAGATTGCTATGACAATGTCTCAGGTGACAAGAGGGACAATGTTTTTACTTCATAATTTCTTTTGGTCACTTTTACCCCGACTAGGTTTTTCCGAGACACGCATTCACGCTGGGGCGACTTGAGCCACGGCAGCACTGTCAGACGCTTCTTGCAGGACCGCAGGTTCGTTGGGTGCTCTAGGAAGCTTGATGCCCCTTTCCGGTAGACTGAGTGCATCAGTGGCCTCAGTTTGTGACCCCTCCTTTGATCCATGACCTTTGCTCTGTGACCTTGTCATTCCTCTCATCCCAGAGATGTCTCTGAGTTTGGCCAGGTGACTTGCAGGTTTGATGTATGTAGACATGTGGAAAAGTGCTCATACACTGTTCTCCTTTTGTTAAAAATTAATTTATTTTTTCTATGTGTTCGATTACAGGGGGCATACAACCTGCTAGAGTTTCAGGCACACAACGTAGCACTGCCTTCCCTGTCACAGAGGAGGCGTGCGGAACAGGGGGCCAGGGCTTCCCACCCCCGCCAGCCAGCTGTCCCGGCCACGCAGGTGAGTCTCGCTGCTGCCAGCGGTCCACCTGGTCCGAGCAGCTTCTGCCCGGGCTTGTGAACTAAGTGAAGGTCGATTCGGGGCTGGGGGAGTAGTTTATTAATAGCATTGCTGTGGCAATAGGTAACCGATACAATTCTCATTCAAGATTTGTTTTATTTTGGGGGCAGAGAGCGTTCTGACTGATAACTTCAGGGAGGCTTTCTTTGCCTTAGGTTCAGATGGTCCAGCGCCTGGATTCCAGAGGTGCCAGGCGTTGTCTAGTGAAGATAGGATTCTAATTGCCAGGTTCATGGCGAGGATCAACGGGGCGTGTGTCTTAGGGCCGCCGGTGCGCAAACACGTGTTAGGCTAAGTGCAGAGGGTTAATGACTAGAGAACATGTATTTAGGCGTATATTTTTTGCTAATGGAATGTACTAAAAATCCATTACAATAAATCTTCGCGAACTCGGGAAAAGAGCGGTAAGTGACATTTTGGAAAGTCCCACTTGCATGAAGTCTTAAGTTAGGTCAGGAAGGATTTAAAAGTTTTCCACCCTCTAAAGACTTTCTTGGTACATAAATTGTTTGTAAGGAATTTTCAGCATATTTTCCATTCACTGTAGAATCCCATTTCTTTTCTTTGCCCTCTCTAGAAAGTTTTAGAAGGTAAATTTATTTTGATTTATTTTCTTTCTTTTTGGTTCTTCAATCTTAGCACTTTTGACATTGGTATTTTCTTCTATTTAACAAAGAATACCAAAGTTCCACAGTGTGCAACTTTTTAAAAAAATTTATTTTCCAATTATAGTGTACATTCAATATTATTTTGTATCAGTTTGAGGCATTGTAGTGTGCAATTTTACCCTTACTTTTAAAATGAAAGAAAATCATTTCAAAGTCATCACAAGCGTAATATTTAATGGTTGTATACTATCTAGTTGGGTGAGTACCTTGATGTGACCGTTTCTTCTTTTCGACTTTGTCACTATGCTGAATGTCACGGTAGCCATGTTTTCGTCTGTGTTTCTGATTCTTTCCTCGTGACAAATTTCTGGAAGCGGGATGACTGGTTCAACAGTTGTAAAGACTGAAAAGCTTTAAAGGCCTGGGTACACATAGCCAAACTTTTAAAGGAAGCTTGTGTTGCTTCCTGAGGTGCCTGCGAATGCTTTTCTTACAAGAGACCTGCCAGCACTAACTGATTCCTGAAAAATCACTCTTGATGGTGTAGCTCTATTATGCGGTGTTTGAAGCTTAATAACACTAAGGAATAACAACAGAAATGCAATTGTTTTCAATTGCAAAAAATAGCGACTTCTCAGATGAAAGGTCTCTGCATGGTGGTGAGGTTGCGATGGAGCTGGACAGCCAGCGACTGCTTCCCCGTCCCTCCTCCTGCACGCCTCACGTGGCCTGGAACAATGACGCGCGATTAAATGCTAACTTCCAGCAAACTGAGGGCTTGTCGCTGCGCTCTCGTCTTTGGTGCTCTAGGTGCAGAAGGAAGCAGGAGGGAGGTGCATCTCTGAAACTTCACCGTGCAGGTGGGGATGCACTTACAGATTATAAAACTATGTCATAATACATGAATGTCGTGCTGCTTAAAAGAGGAGACTGTGAGATCCAGGGGGAATTTGCAGAAGATTCAGGCTATGACAGACCTGGTTAGAATCCTGTCTCTGTCATTTAGGAGCAGTGTTGTCCTGGGCACTAACCTGAGCCTTATTTTCCTCATGTTTTAAAGGAGAAAGCAATCACCCCATAGCATGACTATTACGAGATATGTGTTATAACGTAAGTATCACGCCAGTGTAAGTGCGCCTGATCATGACAGCCATCAAAGACACGGCAATGTGATGGACTGGGACTCATTGAACAGGTTCAGTGATGAGGGTTTGTAATTTTGGATGCATCAGAGAGCAGAGCAATAGTAAATTTGGGAGACCTGCAGAATGTTGTGGAACAAGTGATGAGATTTTAGGGCTCTGGTGGGCACTTGGGCGTTTTCCTGTCAACTTGCAGGAGCACTCGGTCTCCCCCTCCCCGCCCCACCCCCGCCTTCCCAGGGGTAGTGCCTGGGAGAGCAATGGCCAGATGCGAACACCTGGGCTGCCGTTTATTGGGACTGTCCCGCCTGCAGGCATGTGGGAGCAAGGCTGTATCACCGTGGGTCAAGGGGACGCAGAGGTTGGGGCAGGGTGCAGACATAAGCTATGCCGTGATTTCAGAGAAACCGGAAAACAACACACACGGTCTCTATTTCAAATCTGCGGTGGGTATAGACTATAATGAAAAGCCTGGTGGGTAACAGTTTTCTAAAAATTGATGGAGAGGTAAGGCGTAACGAGACGCATGGTTTGAGTTTTCCAAAGCCAGTGGGCCGGCTCTAGACCTGTCATTTTATGTTCACGAGAAATGTGGAATGTGCGTTGACGTGCAATGCTGCTGTGGATTATTTTCAACCATTATCAGGATTGTCAGTAATTCCTCCTGTGAAATTGATTGTGGAGACATCAGTTAATGAGGTAGGAATCATGTGTCAGCTGTGCCATAGGCCAGTCATTTGAGCTCAATACTGAAAGGCAGCGTTGGAGACCATGGGAAACTCTTTTAACGAAACCTCCTGGTATAGCTAACCCTACTGCAATGGACCACCGTGCTTAGGAAAGGGACTTCGGTTTCCCCAAAGAGGAGTCTTCTACTAATGAGGATTAATGTGAGAATTAGAGAGAGATTACTCAGAATCAGAAGCAGCTGAGAGAAAAGGTTTTAAAGATTCGAATTGGGTTGAATGACTGTGGCTCAAAAATTGGAGTTGTTCTGTGTGAGAAATGCCATTAATTCAAAGCGAAGGATTAGCGGAAGATTATAAAAAAGTAAATGAGGCAGTTCTCATTAAAATACAGTTTCTTTAGACCGAGTCAAAATGAACAAAATGCGCTGTTCTTATATGACTCATTGCTAAAATGTTAGTTGGACAGAATGAGCCGTGTAGACTTAGTTTGTTTTATGTCTTATTTTCTTCTTTTCTATGTTATACATGGTTTTTATTCTGCAAGAGGATGTTCCTAGGGCATGACTCAGGAATAATAGAACCATACACTTCTAGAGTTGGATGGGGTTCTCATTGGACCTTGTACCCTATAACAGCCCCCTAGAGAGTAAGTTGGTAGAATAAATATAGCCACAGAGAGTTCAGGATCTCAAGAATTAGCCCATTGCTTTGCCACTAGGGCCAAATATTAGAAAGTTCTTTCCTCCCTCCCTCCCTCCCTCCCTCCCTTCCTTCCTTCCTACCTTCCTTCCTTCCTAAACAAGTGATTAGTATTTTTTAAAAAGATTTTATTTATTTATTTTTAGAGATAGGTGAAGGGAGAAAGAGAGGGAGAGATACATCAATGTGTGGTTACCTCTCATGCGCCCCCTACTGGGATCCTGGCCTGCAACCCCAGCATGTGCCCTGACTGGGAATCAAACTGTTGATTCCTTTGTTTTGTTCGAACTGGAGACCCTTTGGTTCACAGGCCGGCACTCAATTCACTGAGCCACACCGGCCAGGACAGAAAGCGCTTCCTAATGGAACAAGAACAGTTAGAGCTGCTCCTGTCCGGGGTTTGCTCTGGGTATAGGGAGAATGTCTCCTATTCCCTATCTCCTCTTTGGCTTCTAGAACAACAGTGATGGAAAAGAGCCCCCTTCCAAGAATTTGATTGGAAATTTGTAGAGTCCTACTGAAAAACTCAGAATTTAAATTTTCAGATGGTTCTTTGAATGGTTCAGCTGCAAGTCTAGCTAGAAGGCTCTTTTCTTTAGGAAAACAAATTCTGACAAATTACGAAAACAAGACCTAGGATGTGATATAGGAGGGGAGGAAATTTAACACAGGATAGGCACTTGACTTGGATGTGGTGGTGATGTAAAGGCTGGTGTTGGGGTTCTGGGACTCAGGGAAGACAGAGAACATAAGTGGATGGTGTCCACAAACGTGCGGATGGGCCGATCAACTCTGAGAACATTGGGTCTTCGATTTTTACTTGTGGGATTTTTTTTTCTGTTGGTTTTGTACGGTAAGGGTACGCAGCAAAAAACGGTTTCATTTGGGCTACCACAGCCAATGATTACCCAGTACTAATTGATTTTAGCTTTTAGAAGCCTCCTAGGAAAGGTTTAATCCTATGTCCACGAGGGCATTGCGCAATTACTTGGAAGCAGCCTGTCTTTCCTGGGCAGGGCGGACGCAGCTCTAGCAAGCCTTTCCACAAATGGTCCTCCTGCTGCCTCGGACTCGGTCCTCCGGACGTGCATCTGTTCCTCGGGCTCTCCTCAGTGCCCTTCTGACAGTGGAGCACAGTGTCCCATGACTAGCTTATTCAATGACAGAGGCAGACACGTGACCTTTCTCTCCCTGAGCTTCATATTTCGAGTGTTGTGAACGGAAATGGAATCAATTGTTTCTGAACTCGTCGCCCTGGTGACTCACATCCAACTTAGGTTTAACCAAACGCCTCCTGTCTTGATAGAGATATATTTTCCTCTTTGCATCTCCTGTATCCTATAGCTGTTGAGTTCATCTTTTTTTAAAACTAAATTTTATTAGGCACATGTGGCCCATCTTTATTGTTTCCTGAATTCACTGTGCGTACTGATTTATGTCCTGTCCTAAAGATTTAATAAGGTGGTGAGAGATATGTACGTTGTTCTTTTTAAATCATTTTTGGCTTTATTGAGGGGTAATTAACAAATAAAATTGTAGGATACTTAAAGTACTCATTGTGGTGATTTGATATATGTCTACATTATGAAAGGACTCCCATCATCTAGTCAATTAACACATTCATCACCTTATATATGTAAATATACACAAATATATATTAAATATATATATGTGGTAGGGTTTCTTCCTTCAGAGACTCTGAAGAAGAAAGCAGCCTCTGGAATTAACAGGCCTTTAGGTTATGCATTCTGGCAAGGAGATGGAAGTTTTATTCAAATGGAAAACACTGTAACCTATTTATGGATCTTCAATATTTTACAAATGTCCTGTCCTCGCTCATGTGGGCGTTCTCATTACAGAGAGTTCTCTTGTGTTCTCCTCTCTTCAAGATCTGTCATCCACCTTCACTGAAAATATTTGTAAGTTCTATTAATAGCATCTGGAAGTCAGTGGCTTGTTCTCATTCAGAATGCAAATATCCTAGAACTCTCATTGAATGCAGCTACTTATGTTTCTTCTTGTGACTATTTCCTTTTTCAATTTTAGGGTAAGTAGGAAAATGTGGATGGAGAGGAATTAATACATTGGGCCAGGGTCAGCTGTGGGCCATGTTCACACAGAATCTGGATTCTCTGCTGGCAGGGCTGTAGAATGTCGCCGCGAACTCTTCGAGGGGCTCCGTGTTGATTATGTGTCCCTTGCGTGCGTGTTCCCACCCCTGTTGTCCCCTCCTCTCCCTTTCATTTCGTTGACTCCTAAGCATATCTTACTATGCACCTTAAACATCCCCCCTCTCAGGACGCTTTCCTGCGCCCCTGTAGTCTCCGCGTGCGCGTCTGCAGTAGCCTTTCCGTGCCATCTGCTCTGCGTTGATGCCGCGTCTTGGGTTTGTGTGTGTCACATGGTGGGCTCTTTGAATGCGATTATCGTGTCTGATTCATCTGCATCCCCGGTGTCTGGAACTATTCCTGGTTCGGAGCAGATGTTCTGTAATCATTCTCTCAAAAAACAAAACAAAGCGAATGAATAAATACCTGGATTCAACTTCTGGATGGTGAGGTTGATTTAGATCTAGCCAATGATCAGAATAATCTTAAGTAAGTCCTCCCACCTTTATTGAGCTATAGTGGACATAGAACGTTGTATCAGTTTGAGGTGTACAATGTGTTGATTAGACACACTTAGGTTTTGTACAATAATCACCACCGTAGTGTTAGGTAACCCTCTACCATGCCCCGTAATTACCATTCTTTTTGTGGTGAGAACATCTAAGATCTACTCTGGACAACTTTCAAGTATATAATGTGTTTTTGCTAATTGTAATCACACGGTTGGGCGTTAGAGTCCCCAGAACTTTGTCATTTTCTGTCAGCAAGTTTGAACCCTTTGACCACCATCTCCCCTTCCCTGCCCCACCCCCACACTCCTGGTCTCCACCATTCTACTTTCCGTTTCTATGAGTTCAACATTTTTAGATTCCGCATGTAACTGTTATCACACAGCATTTGTCTTTGTGGGACTAAGTTCGCTTGGCACAGTGTCTTCAAGGTTTATCCAAGTTGTCCCAAACAGCAGGATTTCCTTCTCATGTCCGAATAATATCCCATTGTAGGTGTTTCACGTCTCTACCCATTCATCTTTGATGGATAGTTAGGTTGTTTTCATAGTTTGGCTGTTGTGACTAATTCTGTAATAAATATGGGAGTGATGTTTTCTCTTTAACACCCTTATTTTTACTCCGAAAGCCAACATGGGCGTTCTTTCTTTGCTGTCTTGAGATTCCGGTGAGGACAGAATATCCATATGAAAAATTGACCTACTTATTTTGTCTACAATAACAGTAAGATAATTTAATCCATAGTAATTATTATTATTATTTTTGACAAAGCTTTTCTGGAAGGCCAGGACTGATTATATTAGGGAATTATTCTGTCAGAAATACCATGAATCTGGTTTCTAGGCGAAAACAATTAGTAAAATCAAAGTTTTTTTTTTTCAGTTACAGACCGTACATACAACTCTCACATGTGGTTTTTTAAAATGCAATTAATTGGGGTGACAGTGGTTAATAACATTACATAGGATTCAGAGGTACAAATCTGTAACACATCATGTGTATACTGTTTTGTGCGTTCACCACCCCAAGGCAAGTCCCCTTCCATCACCATTTATTCCCTGTTTACCCTCTCCTGCCCGCACCCCCTCCATGCCCCCCTCCCCCGGTCATCACCGCACTCTTGTCTGTGTCTACGAGGGTTTTTTTTTTGCTTGCTTAATCCTGTCACCCTTCTCACCTAGCCCCCGAGTCCTTCTCCCCAGCTGCCCGCTGTCAGTCTGTCTGTTCTCTGTATCCATGAGTCTGTCTCCGCTTTGTTAGTTTATTTTGTTCATCAACGGCCACTTATGTGCTCTGGCATTTCAGAGTGAGGCTCCTGGACACATAGTTCCCAATGCCGCCCATCTAGGGGGCTGTCCCCAGGACAGGGGCTCTGTGTCCTCCCCAGGACGGCCGGAGCAGCACCCTCCCCCAGGCGCGTCGTCCGAGAGCTTCCTCATTCATGGGGTCTCGTGAGTGTGGGCTTCCTCCGCTGCTTATTCAAAGTCACTGAATATTGCAATTCCTCTCCATTAATCAGTGTTCTACCTATACGCACGCCGTGTGAACAATGCAGAGGAGTAATGAGCCATGGTGTTTACACTGATGCTTCTGGTGGGAACGTTCATCTTCCAAAGAAATGAACTGAAACTCACAGCACATCTCCGAAGGAGCACCTGTGGGGCATTCCACCCCATTTGCACTTTCGCTTCCTTCCCCCTCAGGAGTGAGAGTTCGCCCCACCCCTCTGGTCATCGAGTGTGGCACAAGGGGGCAGCAAATCGAATAGATGCTGTAAACCGCTACTTACAACGCACAACCTAATTGAGTCAGAATATAGTGTCTGCACTGATGGAGCCCCCGGTGCCTTAACGGCTGGAGTTATGATGAGAAAGTTCCAGATAATGCTGACTTCTCGTGCATTAAACCTCCGTGTTACACCATTTGCCTGACTGCATGCAGTGTAGCTGTTCTTTTCTTTTGAATTGTGTGGTGGTGTCTTGAATGGTTGAATATTACTTGGGAATAGAACTCAAAAAACCGCTGAGAGAATTTAACATTTTTTGGCAAAACAATTGCAAGCTCAGTTTTTGGGGGTGGTTTTTTGGCATACAATTTTTTTCCCCCTGTCGCGTGGATAGAAAAAGGTCTTATTAAGCAGCATGCCAGGGCGAACCGTCTTGGCCAGCTGGAATGGGACTGTGCGGGAAGAGTTCAATGCACTGTGCATGCGAAGACCATCGCTCTAATTGCCATGTGGTATTCAGCAACTCTATTTGCGCTCTCCAAACTGTCAGGGGGCGAGGTGAGGAGCCCCTTTATGGATGGTAGTGAGGAGTGGGAGACGCACTTAAAATAATGAATGGCTCCATCGCTCAGACCTAGTGAGGTGTGAGTGAGATGCATTTTTTTCTCCCTTTGTGAATAAAGATCATCAATTACTGCTGTGGACGACGATGCCGTTACCTTGCGATCAAGGCCACCCAATGGAATACTCAAAAATTGTTAGTTTCACCTTGCCTTTACTGGATTAATCTTTGGTTTTAAAGGACATTGACTATAACTGTATGTCAACTAACAAAAATGATTTTGTGTTGATGTTAGTAGTGCTGTTACTAATAGTGTTGAGTTACCATTTATTGAGTAGTTCCTTGCTGGGCATTTTACATATGATAAAATTCAATCCTCGTGTGGTAAAGTCAGAAGAATTTGAGGAACCTGCTAACTGAACAACCAGCAAGTGGAAGAACCAGAATATGAACTCTGTTTGGTCTTTTCAGAGCTATATGCTTTATGACAGTGAATTTGTTAGAGTGACCTATCTACTTTAGGACAAAATCAAGGGCAAGTACCAGTGGATTCTGGAAGAATTGGGTAGTTTACTCTGACCCCACTTGTGGACATCAGGTAAACTGTACACACAAGGGTTCGCCACTGCTCCTGGCTCCGTATCCTGCAGACAGGATGCTCCCAAGGTGGATGGAGAAACCAATATTCACTTTATAAGAAAATGGTTTATATTAAATTAACCAAGATGGATAGACCTTCTGCAGTCAGTTTATATAGGGCGCCGTACACAGTCACACATTTAGCCATTATGAAAAATAAAAGAAAAATAATCCGAAGGAAAAAAATATACCAATAACAATGGCTGACATTGAGCACTTCACTTTGTGCCAGGTACTGTTCTAAGTAGTCTGTGTGTTAGGGCTCATTCTCCTCTTGGTAACTGAGGTCTTAGGGGAGTAGCAGCTGTAGAGAATGCTAATCACTTTAACGGGGAGCTTAAATAGCTTGCCTGTGTGGTCAGGGCCAGGCTGAAATGGGCTCTAGGATTTCAGCGAGGACCATGGATCCGACAGGAGCAGAGAGGGCGGGATCTATGATGGGCAACAAAGGCAGAGTGATAATCACAACTGTATGATCTGCAAGCACCTCTGGGGTGCCTCATTGATTAGGGGGCCACTGGTTTGAAATAGACCAGCAGCGTCGTAACGTCACACTTGTGTTTGGCCAACCATGGTGGAGAGTCATGGGAACTGTTCAATTTGGAAAACAGAGTCAGTTAACAGAACCAGACACTCTGGAAAGAACGGGAGGCATGGTGCATTTGAGGAGAGGTTCTGTGAGCAATCGTAGGTCTTCACCGAAATCTTCCACCTAACTTTCCATAAACTTGGATTTACGTAGGTGGGACACCGCGCTCAGTGCCCTGGCCACGGACCTGAAGCCGACGCTAACCAGTGCAAACCTCACTTGACGCGCCTGGTCGGCCGCTCAGAAGGCGTATCGGTCTCAAAATGTGTGGCGTGGTTTCATCAGCTGATTCAGATGGTGCCGAATTTTCCCTTGCTGTTCCAGACATTCTCTCTTCATGGGAACAAACGAAGACAGTGCCTTCTACTCTAAAGAGCTTGATTTTTTTATCCATGTCAGTATACGGGGAGTAGCCGAAGCAATGCCCTTTGACCTCACAAGGAGAGCAGCGACTGTCCTTCATCTTGTCTCGGGGCCATGTTAACTCCTTAACGCATGAATAAAGCACAGTCTTCAGGCACCCTGAATATTGTCACCATCGCCCAGGACAGCGTGTATCCTGCTACGTCGATGCCGTCAGGTTGAAACGATGGGATTAGTGGGTATCAGTTACTCTCATTCCTCGGTGTGGGTGCCGGAGGGAGGCCAATGAACATACAGGGCCTCCAGCCCTATTTCCCTTTTAATGGCTTTGCTATTTAAGGGGCCTGCCAAGGTCTTCCCTGCAAAGTAAAGGACAAGTTGTACCCTTTATGTGCCACGTGATTGGCAAAGAGGCACACGTTCGGTGGGCCTATCTGGATATCGGAGAAAGGTGCCCCATGCTGGGGAGTGGGCTCTGAGTAATTCTCCCATCAGTCACAGGGTGTCCGAACTGCACGGGCCTGGGTCAAGGGGAGCCTCCGCAGCAGGGCCAGGCTGTTGTATAATTTATTCCACCCCTCGTTCTCATGACCGGTGGATACAGTGGTATTCAAAGTACAGGTAGCAGACTGGGGCTGCTTGTGCCGGTCACTGTCAGGGGAATTGCAGCGGAGATCCGTAGAGCTTTGGGGCAAAGCCGTGTCATCTTGGAAAGTAACCGTCCTGTTCTCGCTAAGAGTGCTGGGAGAGTTTAAGCAGCTGACCACCGGCTGTGGCTGAGGTGCCCTTTTTCATTAACTTGAATAACTTTGTGAGTCAATGCACCACGAAGAACTTTATGATCAAGTAATGTATATGGAGGGTGGATGTGTAATGAATTATCCAAACCAAGACACTTTTGAAAGTCAAAAGGGCACTACTAATCATTATATTGGGACATTGGGATAAAGTGGTACCTTCCCCGGCAAACCAGGAACTTGCTTCAACATGACAAAGAGTATATTCCATTCGCAGGTGCCTTATGTTCTTAGCATCTCTTCATTCTACCCAATGGCTTCTGACTGATGAAGGCAAGAGGTAAAAATAGATTCATTAATGCCCCACTGGCCTTGGCAAAGTGGACTTGGGGGTCTCTGAAGATCTGGCAGAAGGGACATCTTCCCTGTGAGTAGCTGGTTGAAGACTGCCTCGTGTCCCTTTTATATAGAGGGACAGATGCTTGAGGTTTGCATTCACAGTGATTCATGAGAGATGCTAATGCTTTGGCTCAATTATCCAGGAGCTTGGAATGACCAGATAAGAAGGTTCATGAAAAGAAGGTCTGAGAGAGACATATGGGGGTTATTCTTTCAGATTAGGCAGTGTGAGAATATCTGAATATCTAGCAAATACCCTCCATATAGAAGAGGCTCCTCATAGTCAGGTATCCATGGCAACCACACGTCTGTAGCCTTCTCCCAGCCAAGCCAGTGCTTCTCAATGGGACGTTAACTAACGCGGTCCTGGTGGCCGACCCCAGGGGTACGCCGGGCACCTGTTGGACTAACATCATTGTTGAAGGCTCAGTTTTCTCGCGGCAGAAAAAAATCTTTGCTCATAGGAGCTGATTATTAAATATTTAGGCATTTTGTATTAACTAATCTACTTCAATTTCCCTCTATGGGTCCCTTGCTGTTTTACCTATTTAATTTCACTGCGCTCCACGGGGACGGTTGGCTTCTTGGTTTCATTCACTTGGTGTAGACTGTCAGGTAATGGCCCATTGGCGCTGGACTTGGTGCAGAGGCAGGGACCAGTGATTTGCTGGATAGTCCCCCTTTCAGGGAGGGAGGGAGTGAGAGCATTTTGAAAAAGAATAGTTGCCTTATGTTAGATATAAACATTTGTTGTTGTGGATGTTAGTGCTCAGGGTTCAGGCATAGGAGAGCAGAGCATATTGATGCTGGGCAGAGATTGCTGTGAGCATCTTGTTTATGGTCTCTTAGGACCCTCTGAAAATCTCTCACCCATGGCACATCATTCTGAGGTAGAAGACAGAAGTGGGCAGCTGGCACTCAATTCAGAAGAGAGTGACATGAAGAGGACACACACACACACACACACACACACACACACAGACACACATACACACACCTTCTGTAGGCACAGTTCCATGCTCAGGGTGAGCAGTTTAAACTCTAGGACCACTCTTCCTGGCAGTGCCTTCAGCCTCCCCTGAGACTTCATGGGTGACTTCGTAACCTTCGCTGTGGTCGTCTGTCTATATTCCTTGGATGGAGCGGGTTCTGTTGGTTACAACGCAAAATGACTCCTAGTGCCTGGATGTTTGAGATTATGAAGGAGGGAATGTGGGCAATCTTCTGCCCAGCCGTCATGAAAGGGGTTTGCCTTTTGAAGCAACCCACTCAGTGTTACTTGAACAGATTGCAAAACCTCACCCAAGTCCCAGCTCAGGCAGTTGGACTTGTTTCCCCCAGAACGATGAGGGGCGCAAACCTGCCCTAGTTTAAGAACAGCTCATACATAAAATATTAATGTACAAAACAGAATGAGCTATTCAAGAATCTTTTTTCAGTTTACCAAATGATTCACTGTATTAAAGGATTTCCTATGAGTTAACTGACCAATTCCCCATTTATTTCCTACATTGTAATTTATTAAGAAATTCTGTCTTTAAAGATTTTTTTTCAAGGCCATATCTACTACATAAATAGAGATTTCCCTTTATTTAAGCACGAGAATTTAAATGCCTCATTGGAAAGTTGTAAAATTACTAGCTCCCAAGGCCCAGCCAAGGATTCCAACCAGCCCTTTCAAAACTGGAATGCTTTTTTAATACCAACGTTATGAAGAATGTATACTATGGAGGAATAAGTTTATTATGTGGGCTTCTTAAATGAAGACAATAAAATATGTATCTAACTAAAAAATCCAACAGTACAAAACAGCATGGCACTCAGTTCTTGAATGTTTTTGTGTTCACATGGCTAGCGACCGATTTTGCGTGAGTCACTGGCATCCAATTTGTAGTGATTTTTTCCAGTTGTACATTTTTAACACCTGTTTTTTAGGACGTCTGCTACTGTATCAGTGGGCTTTACAGAAATGATAGGGCAATGACTACGCTTCTATTAGTGTGTGTGTGTGTGATAGCATGTATATGGCACCACACTAATAAATACCCCTAAATTCTGCCTGGGTTCACAAGTTCACAGCTGACATTGAAGGCCCATTAGACATTTAAGAGCTTCATCACAGCACTCTCTCTGGACGGCTGTGTTTATGCCAGGCATCGGTCACCCCTCGGCCTGCGGGGAGCCTGTTCAGGCTGAGATCTCAGCCTCCGAGAGATGCCCCTTTCCTGTTAGAGAGCCTGTCTCCCAGCCACCCTGGGGGCAGCTGTCTCTTTAATTACTGGGAGCTTGGCTTTATGAAGAACTACATGAGCAGGACTCGGTCGCTGATATGTAACATGATGCTATAAATGCAAAGATTTCACAATTAAAAAGAAAAGATTTAGCTTATCCTGACACCCAGGACAGCTGAAAAATATGAGAGTACTACATCTTTCCAAGCTTTCCAGAGACGTACTATATAGATTTCTGATTACGTAATAAGCCCCGCTACTTAAGTTTTCTCTTCCAAGCAAACTGCTGGATATTTTTTATAGCCCGTGAAGGTTCTTTTTTCATAAATAAGGTCTCGTGAAATATTGGCTCAAATATTTGTAGGCTGCATGTGAAAGAGGCTTGCCAGAAGAGAGCAGCAACAGTAAATAGTTGATTCACCAGACTTCAAGACCAGGATTCCAAATACCACTCCAGCTATCGAAATTCTGACGCTAAAACTCCTCTTCTCAGTTCATAATGTCCTAGATGGCTTTAATTAATGAGCTACCTCAAAATAACCAAAGGTCAGTGCAAAAGCTTGAAGGAAGAGTTGAAGCGCAAGTCCTGGGCCTCATTGGGGAGGAGAAATCGGAATGGAGGTTGTCAAATGTGTTTAGCCTGATTTTGACAATAGCGGAAGCTGAATATGGAGATTAGTACTTTTGTCTTCATGTTATTCCATCTGGCCAAAGAGCAAGCTACGTCACACTGAAAGGTTACATATTTGCCGCTCCTTAAAGTCTTCTCTTTTACCTCTTTAGTTTCTGTTCATCCCTAGAAGATAACACTGGCCAGCATCCATCCTCCGGTGGCCCAGACATAGTTGAGCCCCCGCCTCTGGGCATCCGCGGACTCAGGTGCATAGCCTTACTGTGGCGTTACATTAATGACACAGTGGACCCCGGAACAATTGGGAGGCAAGGGGTGCTGACCCCCGACATAGTAGAAAATCCAAGTAGAATTTTTCACTCCCCCTACACTTAACTGCTAAGAGCCTACTCTTGTCCAGAAGCCTCATCAATAACATAAACAGTGAGTGAATACATCATTTGTGTTTTATATGTATTATATACTGTATTCGTGCAATAAAGTAAGCTGGAGACAATAAAATGTTATAAAAATCAAAAGGAAGAGGAAATATATGTAAAGTATTTATTAGAAACAATTCACATATTAGTGAACCCACGCAGTTCAAACCGTGTTGTTCAAGGTCAGCTGCACGGATATGCCTGTGTGTCCAGCTGGCCTTACACCCCTCCCCCCTCTCTTTTTCTGAACCGTATCTGACTCGTTTTGTACTCAATGCGTGTTTATCAAAGTGAATTAAACTTGTCTGATTGCTTACCTTCTTCTGGTATGTTCAGCTGTCTCTTTCGTTTTTCTCATTCTTTCTGTGTTCCTGGTGGGTTTTTAAAATGACTTTAAATGCATCCTTTATATTTATTTCGCATAGTTCACCTTCAGCATTATTACTGGCTGTTCATTGGTCAGGCTGTGATGACTCCACCTTTCTGTGTATGTGTCTCCAACTATATATGCAACATTCCTCCTCCTTGTTCCTCCCCTTCTCAGTGTGGTGGCTTCGGTACCTTTAGACATTTCTAGAGCCAGATGAAGAATATTGGAAAAGCTTTGATTTTGGAATGCTTTCTCTCATGGACAATGGAAGTCAAGAGCTCCCTAAAGAAGCCCACCTGTGTTCAACTGCTCCTGACCTGTCCCGTCAGGATCCTTGCAGGCAGCCTGAGGCGATCTCCCTGGGATGAAATCACACTTACGGAGCATTCACAGGAAGCCTTTTGAAATTAGGAAGCTTCTGGTTCTGACTAGGGGCCATGTTGTGTTGGCTTCAACTAAGATGAAAATGAAGACTGAACAACTGACATAAAAAGCTCATTTTTTTGATATTTTGTCTGCCTGAGTTCCCAGTAAAATTGGAACCAGGTTGGAATGAAAGAGAGCTTCTGGTTTTGAAATAGTGTCACTATACCTGTGATGCTCATTGTCAGACACACTCAGCTCCCGTTCAGTTTGCAATTTAATGTCTAAATGTTATAAAAACTGCGTGATAAACTCAGATTTTCAGTTTAATTTTGTTTCAGTTTAATTTTCAGTTTACTTTTTCTCCCTAATCACCTCATCTGCACTTATTTGCCTAAATGGTATTACGCACTCAAAGACATTTGTCCCAAGTCATGAGCAATTAGTTCAGTTGCTCTTTATAAGTGAGCCGATGAATTTTGCATGTGTGCAGTGGTTTGTAAATTTAAGCAATCTTTAACTGAGTGGCCGTTTCTATTCCTCAAATCATTAGTGACATAAAGTTGCAATATTGCACATTCAAAATGTAAGACTCTAGGAGTGTAGTAACAATGCAAATTTGTACAGTGGATCCTAACCATTATTTTACCTTGGAGAGTGACTTCTCTATGGACAGTTTATATCCCTAGGTTTGCAAGTCATTGTGGAATATTTTGATTCTGGAATCGAGTTATTGATCCCCGGTGATTCCTTTTCTGAACTCATTTTGTCTTTGTCTCTCAACGGCTTTATGTCATAGTTCCCCTTCTGTGGACAGTGCTGTGTATACTTTTGATTTGTAAGCAAGCCCTTTAAAAAAAAAAGGTAAAATTTCCCTGAGCTAATGCAGTTTGCTTAATCCCCAATAATTCAGAAATTCACACCCAGTCTGACATGAGGGAGACCAGGTATGCGTGTGCTCTTCCTTGTCTTCTGTTGCAGGTGGAGCTTGCCCTGCCCCTGTGTAAGGCCAACCCCTCTGCTCATCGACTCTGTTCCCGCAGGTGTCCCTTCCTCTCCTGAATGCGTTCTGTCTCCATGCTGAGTCATTTCAATCAGCCCATGGACACACTCTGTCACCTCCCATCTCAAAAAACAAAAATCTAGTACGCAAGCAAGATAGAGTCTTAGACTCCACGCTGCCTCTCGTTGGGCGCCCATCTCTCTGTCTCTGTGTACCCCTCTAGTCTCGTCTCAACTCTCTTGCCCGCAGATCTTTACTTAATTGCATCGTGGGCTCTTATTAACAGATGCCTCGTATCCACGCCCTTTGGTGTCAGACTCTGTCGTCTCTACCAGCGCTGGCTCCAAAATGGACTTGGACTGGCTTTTGCCCTCACCGTTGTGAGAAAAGGGGTGGTTTGCCCATTTCCAGCCGAGGTCTCAGGAAGCCTTGTGCCCTTCTGCCTTTTTTCTTGGAACCCTGTCACCATTTTGAAGATAAGCCAGGCCTGTCCTTTGGGAGGCTGAGGGGCCCTGAGGCACAGAGATGAGCCACGGTCCCCCTGAGGCTGTGCCAGAGCGTCTGGCTCCTCGAATCCTCCTCGGTTAATCATTGCCACAGGAGCTGACCCCGCTGAGATCCGCTGACAGTGATCTGGATGAGTAGAACCACCCAGTTGACCCGTAAACTTGTGAGAAATAACAGTTGTTATCTTAAGCCACTGAGTTTTGGGCGCTTTGTTACAATAATAGCTAGGTCGTCGGGCCACTCATCAGCCTTTCGTTGCCACCAAGCTGCTCTGTTGTCAAGGCCACCAGGGGCCTCCCATCCACCACGTCCTAGAGTCAATGATCTGTCCTCGTCTTTCGTGACCTCATAGGAGCTGCTGACAGGACACTTCTTTTTTGAAATTGTCTTCCAGGCCTTCATGATAGGACATTTACTTGGTTTCCTGCTACCTCCCAGTGTCCTTCCTCCTTGCATCTCTCCCTCCTCTGCCCGATCGTTAAATGTCACAGACCCAGCGGTCTGCGTGTCTCCCCTGTCCTGCTTCTAGTCTCCTCCTTAACGATGTCGTTCAATTCCATGGATTCAAATACTGTCTGTAGGATGCTAACTCCCAAACATAAAGCTCCCTTCCTGCATCTTTCCTCTGAATTCTAGAAGCATGTTTCTAGAAGCTTGGCTAGCACTGCAGACTTCACAGAGCAAAAGGTAAGTCTTCATTTTTGTATCTTCCGATCCTCTTTTCGTTTTCCTCTGAGTCTCATCAAGGCCGTCGCTGGCTGGATTTCCAAAAATGCATCAGGAATTTCATTACATCTCACTAACTTCTACACTCTGGTCCGACCCCTCATCACATCTTATTTGCCCAATTAGATTTGCCTCTTAATTGATTTTCCTGCTTTCATTATTTTCTCTGTGGTCAATTCTCTTCACAGGAGCTGGATGGATATTCTCGAAGTTTACACCTAAGCACATAATGATGCTGCTCATACGCCCCCAGTGACTTTCCAGGTCAATGGAAAGAAAATCCAAACTTCTTACCAAAGGTTTGCAGACCCTCTGCCACCCGCCTGCGGCTGCCTCCCCTGGCTTTGCCTCTGACCGCTCATTCGTGCTGACTGTCCTTCCGCTGCTCTGGGTTTCTCCCGTCGCTTGAGTTCTCCAAGGTCGCCGCTCTCTCACAGGCCGGCCACGTGCTGTTCCTGCTCCTGGGATTCTTCTCACTAGATCTTTCATGGTGGGCCCTTGTTTGTATCCTTTGGGTCTTAGGTTTAAACAATGTAGTATTTTCAGAGAGCTCTTTTGGGGTCTCCCTAGCTAGCGCCGCTTTCTCCTGCACCCTCGCTTAATTTTCTAACTCATCTCCTTGTTTTGTTTACTTTCTTTACAGCACTTATTTCCCTTCCAGTTTGTACCTAATTTAGCTTATTTATTCATTTCTTACATAGGGACTGCCAATCTTTCTCTTCTAAAGTGTAACCTCCTTGACATGAGGCCCCTGCTTGCCCTGTGCACTGCCGTTGACTCCACGCGGTACCCGGCCGTGCGTGGGTGCCCGGTCAGGATCTGCTGAGGGAATGAGCGCGTCAGAAGGGGAGCGTTGGGAATGTCAGAATATTGGGCCTTCACCCTATTTATAAAATAAAATGACGAGAACCCACCATGTATTTCCAAATTTTAAGATTCCTAGAATGTATGAAAATACGGCGTGGCAAGGGATGGAACTTGAGAAATCTCTCTATTCTTGGCATTGATCTAGTCATTGATGTAGCTTTGGTATTAGCCAGCGGACGGGTGCTGATGTGACAATACACATGTTCATTACGGTGGCGGCTGCCCTTTCCCTAAACTGATTTTCCAAAGGCTACGCTCCAAGTCACGACAATGGGCACTCTCTAAACCTTAATCATGTCCACGAACGGGCTCCACTCTCAGGTTTTCATATCTGTGATGTAACAGGAAATGCCAAACACCGTCAACCAATGGTTTTATTTAGGAATTAAAATTTATATTCTCACATGAGAAATTTCCCACGTGCAGAAATATTCAAGATGTACCTTTAAAATTCAGCTTAAACCGTCCCTTCCCTAGTGAGCACCTGTTGGTTTCCTGGGATGTGTCAGCCACATCTTCCTCCTGAGCCCCCAGCGCCTGAGTGCCTGGACCCCATTGAAATGTTAACTGGCGATTTACCAGCCGGCTTTTCGCCACGAACCCTTGAGGTCCTTCAAACAGACCCTGTGCCTTGCCTCATGTTTCTTCTCCTTGAATACAGCTCTTGACCATGGCATCTTTGGCCAGTTTCTATAATAAAATAGAGTAGGCTCAAGCAAATGTTTATTGAGCTGAATGGAATAAATGTGTATTGGGTTGAATTATAACTTATTTCATATGAATAGCTAAGGTTACCTTTAGAATGTAAGACATTGAGGGTAGGGCCATGTGTGCTATTTCTCTTTTCTCTTTAGAAAAGAATTTTGGATTCTTCTTTGGAAACGTCCTATGGTTCATGAATCTGAAAATACCTGGAGTATCATGAGCTTTTCTTCCCACCATATTTAAGAATCTGCTAGAAAAGCATACAGTTAGAACAAAACATTTTGTTAGAGTGTCTAGCCAAAGCATTAAGGCAAGAAAAATAAAGTCAAAGATGCACACAACCTATGATCCAGAGATTTTCCTCTTAGGTGTGTGCTCTAGAGAAGACTTGCTTCTGTGTCTCAAGGGGCGTAAGCAAGAATGTTCATAGCAGCATCATTAACTGATTATAAGAGGAAAAAAAAAATGAAAACAGCCCAAATGTCCAATAAGAAGATAGCAATTATATACAGCACGGTGTACCCCACTCTGGGATAGTATTCAGCAGTGGGAATAAATGACGCCTACATGAAGAGAAATGAATGACTTATAAAGACATATTGTTAAAAGGAAAAAAATAACAAAAAGCAACATACAGGACAATATAATTTTAATAAAACTCCAGAATAAGAAGTCTGGCAAGTGCCTACATGTGTGATGAAAACTATGTTTTTTTAAAAGCAATGAAGTGCTAATGAAGTGCTGAGTGCAACGTTCACCGTAGTCCCTCAGCCTCGCTGGCAACCGGCCGCTGGGTTTGGAGAGGGGCCAACCGCTTACAGATGCCTTCTAGCCGGTGCTGAGTCTCTCTCTCCATATGCACACACACATATGTATGTGTATGTAATGTTAGTATATATCTTTATCTGTGTGTGTCTATACAAGTGCGTGCATGTGTATAGACACACAGACACACAGACACACACACACACATACACCCACTGAGAGAAAAAGAGAAGCAGGCTGCACAGCAGGACCCCTTGGCTCACACCTGTGCTGCCAGGGGCCTGGCTCTACTACCTGGGACAAAAACAGAGACACGTGCCTGCTAGTGCGGAGGTAAATAATCACAGCCTATCAAGTTTAAACATAAATAAATGTGTGCGTTTCCTGAAGACATCCTGCTAGGGCACTCTTTCTGTTTTAACGCACTGATTAGCAAATGAGTTTTTCAGGGCAGTTATGCTCAGAATATCTGATTTTTGATTCTTGAATGAGCGTTCTGTTTTATTTCTCTTTCCAGGGAAGAGAACTGCCCTTTGTCCTCCTGTATCCCAGAGGGATAACTGGATGGCACAAATTCCATGGTTCTCTAAAATCAAAATAATCCCTGCCCTTTGGTCAGCACAGACTTGGCTTTGAAACAGAGCTGCCTCTTTCCTAGAGAGGGCATTGCTGGCGCGCCCTAGTGGCCAGGAGGCACACTGCCGGTGCTGAGATGGCTAATTCTCAGTCGGTATTGCACAATTAACATCCGAAGTGCTATCGTATGGAGGAACACTTTTAGGCACAGTTTCCCTGCTTGATTTTTGACATTCTGTTACAAATTGATTCCAAAATTTCCCCTCTGGCCAGGCACACAATTTTCTTCACCCGCAAGACTTGGTTTATTCTCCACCGGAGCTCTGGGCCAGGGGAGGAGCTACCCCGGTTACGTTCAGGGAAAATGTGATGCCAGGAGTTACACCATGGTATTAATTAAATACCTTATGCTTCCTGGAACTTAGCTTTTCTAGTTTTACATGAAAGGTTTTTTTTTTTTGTTAGTTTGTTTTTAATTTATTAGCACCAACATTTACCCAAGCGTGCGGGGGAGAGATTTGATGGCAGAAGGTTTCTCCCAACACACCGTCTAGGTTGGAGGTGTTGTGCTTGTATCGGACATACGTTCCCACAGTCCTGAGAGATGGATGTCCGTGAAATGAGGCCCAGGGAAGCGGAAGGTCAGGCAAAGGCGCACGGCCTAGTGCACGGCAGCGGGAGAAGTGGAACCCAGCTCTCTAGGCACCTCCAGGACACGTGGCTTTTGTTGAACGACTTAGGAACTCTCTTTTCAGTATTGATTGGGCTGGCCAAAAAGTCTGTTTTGTTTTTTTTTCCATAAAATAAAAAACACATTTTTCATTTTCACCAGTAACTTTATTGATGTGGATGTTTTGAGCATGTCAGCTTTCTCTCGCTGTTGCCTTCAAGCGGGTTGAGGCCAGGGCCGCTGCTCGATGTCTTCCGGTGCAGAAGACAGCCCCACAGCACGGAATCATTTGGCCAAAATGCCAATGGTCCCAAGGAACTTGGCAAACCACTCTGGACACGTTCGATCAGGCACAGCACCTTCTCCATACACTGCACAGATCTTTTTCAGCGTTGCAGTTGCATTTTTACCTTTCTTGAAACAATAAAGCATAATACACTGAAAATGCTGCTTATCTTTTTCCATCTTCAATATTAAAATGGCTACAAGAAATTCACTGATTTTGGTGAGTTTTTTATAAATGCACACTGATATGACAGCTGTCACGATACAATCTAACAAAACTGTTTCAAAGGGAGTTAAAGACAACTAAACGCTACTAGAACCATCGTAGAGGAAAAAAAAAACTAAATGAATTTTTTGTCCAACCCAATAGTTTCTTGATCCAATACAATACATTTTGAAATTCATTGGATTCTGCTCTCTGAGTGCAGACCTCATAGGGCCTCTTTTCTTCCCATCCTAGCCAGGCTTTCGGTGGGCATCAGGCAAGGACGTTCCTTCCGTTTCTTCTTTGGTGAGAGCCTGTGAAGACCTTCTAGAAGCTGGAGTTGAGATCCTGGACTGCTTTCGTTATTTTAGAAGGTTACAGAGTGGGTATATGATTGCTAAAATATAACTTGAAATTTTTCTCCCTTAGATTAAATACAAATATTAATACATTTACTACTGGGGGAAAACAGCACCGTCTTCTGAGGTCCTTGTTCATGGTATCAGGGACTGTCTTCCCATTTAGTTTTAGCATCGTGCTCCGCTCACTCTGCTCTTCCCCGTTGGCTCTGCTCCCCAGAGGCTTCTGTCTGGGTCCAGAAGGAAGCTTTAAATTCCTATGTGTATCCGTACTTCAGGGAGAAAATTGCTCTTATTATCTGGGATAAACTACAGGCTTATTTCCCTTCACTTATTGTATTAATATTTAATGGGATTTAGTTATAAAATGACTTTCACAGTTGCCCTGAAGTTTTTGCACCAAGGAGGCCTTCTAATGCAAATTCAACTGAATGGAAAGTTGAAGAAAAAATGTGTCCAAATGAGACCACCCTCAAAGTCAAATCAGCCATCAAGGCAGTTATTCATTTACTCATCCATTGATGTGTTTGTTAATTAAGTGCATGCGATAATTTATTAAACAAATATTTTCCAAACCCTGTAGTGGATATTAGCACTAGGAGCTTATCGTTTTGTAGGGAAGAAGGATGAGATATTATGAAAAAAGTCACAGAATTTTAAGAGATCTGGGTGTTGATAGAAATGCATCATAAGAAGGAAGGAGGAGAGTATCACCGAGCCAGGCTCTGGGGAACACGGTGCCCTGTTTCCTACACATGTCAGAATTACAGGCTTCCTATTACATGTAGGAACAAGAGCCTCTTCCCGATCTGCCCGTGACTTGCAGGGAAGGAGGGGCCGCAGGCACTTGGGTGGGCAGATGAGAGGGTAGCAGTGGGAAGGGTGTTGCTACCATTCCTTAGTCAGCATTAGGCTGTTTGAGAGGCAGACGGTTGAAATTCCACATTTGAAATATCATCCTGGTCACAATTGTTGCCTACTAAAACACGAAGGATCAATGAAAGGGTTATAGAATTTGTTCAGCAGAATAAAATAGTCAAGGTCTATGAAGGGATTTCAGTGTTTGGCCCTGGGGTGGGTAACGCATTAAGATTCTCTTTATCAGTTGAGACTTCCACTTTTTAGAATATGGGACAGGAATTTCTGTCAAGGATGGAAGGGACTGGGTTTCTGGCCAGTGGGGCCCAGAAGCCACGGCGCTAAGAGAGGCGGGAAGGGTCAGCCCGTGGAGGGTGAGGATGAAGTGCTCTGGGCGGACTGAGGGCGGCAGGGAAGGCTTTGCAGGAGTTGGTGCCTCGTTGTGCGGGAAGGATGGGTGACGTGACAAAATGCAGACGGGGGAGACATTTCTCCAAGAGGAAGTTAAGTTATTTGCATGCTGAAAAATGGGTATCGAGCCATTGTTGTGAAAAAAAAATATGTCCAATGATGGAGGAGTTATAAAGAAGCACGCACTTACAATGGAATAAAACTGAAAGCCTATACACAAAAATGGGAGATAGTAATTAAAAATAAGATTAAGTGATTCAGTGAGGGTCTGAAGGAGGTTGCTGGGGGATTTTTTAGAAGGTTGTATATGATTGTCAATTTAAAGAGCCGGAACATTCAATTGCCATTGTCATCTTCTCCCTGGTAACGCGTCTCTTTTAAAGGAGATTATTTTTCTTGCAAAGGAAACCAATTACATTTTTAACCTTTTTAATCATAGTGGTTGGCTTTGTCATTTTTACTTCACGACATTAACTGCCCTGAAAATGAGAGCAAGTTTGACAACCTAGTTTAACTTGGGGATTTGGCAAATACACTGTGTTACCTAGGGCCACCTTCTTCAAGTTCATTGTCAAATATAGTTATGAGATGCCTTTATTCTTCTCTTCCCTTCACCAGCCTCTTCCAAGGCCTGCAGTCAAAAGGATCCTGTGCCGTTTCCCTTCATTTCAACTTCTGAGCCCCGAGGCCGCCCTCAGGTCTCCGCGGGCCACTTGTCACACCAGCTTCCGACTGGTGCCCCGGATTCTGATCTTGAGCCCCCCGGGCCCGCCTCCTACGGGAGCCAGCGACCTTCTGGGGAGGGGAGTCAGGTCAGGGCGTCCCCCTGTCCACCGCTCCGCAGCGGCGCCGCAGCGCCCGCGGCCTTTCTGACCGCGTCACCGACAACTCGCCCGTGGCTCCCCCCACCCCTGCCCCGCCAGGCAGCCATCTGCTCCTCTCGAACTTCAAACACACTGTCTCAGCACTTCTCTCGCTTAGAACGCTGGCCTCCCAGGTTGCCATCTGTCCGGTAGCTTTCATTTAGAGCTCAAAAACAACCCCCTCTCCCAGAGCGGGTTCTCCTAACCTGGCCATTCACCGCCGTGCCTTTTACGTTTTGTGCGTATCTCTTTGTCTGCATCTGAAATGATCTCATTCATTTATTAACTGTTATCTCTGCCTCCGATTACATTACCAGGATTATACGATCGGGGTCCCTTCTGCCTTCCTCCCAGTGTTGTCTCCAGCACCTACAACGTCTCTCGGGGGCAGCACCCCATAGGCATTTGTCCAATAAGCAATGCGTTACCGTTGAGGCGTTTTGTTCCCATTCTTCTCTGCTTTGAGGAATAGTGTATAACTGTCTATGCGTTGATTCCTAGAGACTGGTAAGCGGGATTCACTTTGTCAGAATTACCTTCGAAGAAGCCCTTAGTTCACCATGCTGTTGTCTCTCCTTTGTGGCCACGGGGGAATCTGAGTTTTGTGGATAAGATGAAACTTAGCACCTCGTGGTAAATGTAAAATAGGCTTCCAGAGCAATAAGAAGAAGAGAAGTGCAAAAGAGGGTTGCTAATAAATTGTGAATGTTTTTAATACTATATGAAAGTCTTAAATCACGAAAATGAACTAGGAAACATGGAGCCTTTAGAGTCTTCTATATTATGCAGGACCCGCAGTCTATGGGTCCTCAATATTATCTGTTTCTTTTTTTCCTGAAGGAATATTATTAGGCTTCATGTGAGAGCAACTAGGAATTGAAAGTGCACTATGAGCAAAATTTTCTGCTTCTTTCAACAGCAATTCTGAATTTTATTTACATCTAGAATGAAATCCATCTTATTTAAATCAATAACGATTAGCCACTTCTGCTAGGTACTCTGGGGGTCTGTGAAGGCCAAAGATTATTGTATTCCTCAGGAGCTTCCATGGGAAAGGGATGCATGAATCAACTTCAGCAAGAAGCAAGTTTATGAACCACAAAACCAGAAATCCCAGGAGGGATCGTTTGGTGAAGATTCCCCTCTGTCTATTCATCTCTTACTTAAGTCTGCCTCTGCTTTCCTTTCTTCTCCGTGTCGTGCTGATGAGGACCTTCTTCGCGAAGTTAGTGAAGGCTGGGGAAGGCCAGAGCTTTTTCTTCCAGCAGCACATGGGGAGGGGTCTAGCTCATGGCCACCAGCATGCTCCTTCCGTTGCCTGACATTCACGTGGCTGATGTTGATGGAGTGCTCTTTGTGTCTGGCTCATTCTGAGAAGTTGCTGATTCTCCTAGACCTTGTTTAGGCCACATGTCTCTCCCAGGCCAGAGGGGTAGGGCTGTTGATAGGCGGTCCTGGGCCAAATGTCTCTGTCTTGGCTGGGGAATGGAGGGTATCGTTACTTACGTGGTTCCTAAAAAAGGGGGGGTGCGTATTGTTCCCAGTTATAGGGAGAGGAAACTGTGGCTACTCCTAGCTCAATATTTCCCTCAGATAATGAGGGTCCTTCGTAACCAGAGAACTGGGCAGAAGTTTCAAGGGGACAAAACAATAAAAGACAAGAGTCATTTCTTTTCCTATTAATTTAAAAAATCTACTTCGGAAACAAATCTTAACTTGATCAAAGTTGCTTTCATACTTGTTTTCATTCCTAGCTGGTTCTGTGTGTAATTCCCTGTGCTATTCAATTGCGAGGCAGCTAAAGCTTTGTGGGACTGCTTGAGCTTCGCAGTACATAAATTATTTTTGTATAATTAAAAACAAGGAAATTCTCGAGCGAAAATCACATGGTAATTTCCCCCTTGTGCCCCATGAAGGAAAAGCTTAATTTTGTCCATCTTAATGCTTATATAATTCTAAATTTGTATGAACACTCCTGTTTCCAACCCTTCCCCAAGCAAATTTCTCCTCTAAGCATTCATGACCCTAATACAGAGTTTTATGCATTAACGGATCAGTCCTTCCTGACTCCTAAATTCATTGCAGTCTCCTCACCATTATCTCATCAGTTTAGACTCTGTGTCTGGAAAGCAAATTTTCTCACTTCTTTCTCGTTTCCTAACAAATATGTATTGACTACCAGCTACAAGCCGAACACTGGGCTAATTTGAGGGATATTCATTTTTTTTCAATTAGGTACTTGATTATTTATCAGTAACTAGACTTTCTCCCCCTACCTCCTTGCTCCCAGCCGGCTTCCCTCCCTCGCCACTGGATTTCTGTTCATGAGAAGACTTTCTATGGCGTACAGAAGTTTCAAACCCGTTTGGGTTTGCTAGTACCTAGAGATTCACCCGATTGGACTAATATTATACTTTTACACATTTCTGCCCCATTGAAGTGAAAAGATTTACCCTGTAGGAGAGCATGCGGGGTATTTTTAGCACGCCACATTTTCCTGGGTGCTCTGTGACTATATCCCCTATTCGCTTCTCTAACATCTTCTTACCGCCCCTGTGAAATTTGACCATTTCTCAGTGAATGAAACAGATGTGTTTTTTTCAGGTCCTTTGAAAATACTAAATACCAAGGGTCAATAATTTTCTTCAAGGTGTTCAAGGGCTGATTCTGAGGGGATGTACATATTTGGGAATTTTAAGGCCATCAAAATCAGCAATATTGTGGCAGAGAATGCAATCATTTACGTACCTGAGAAATTATTTGTTTTCATCTGTTTTTCTTTTTCCTGGGTTCCCTCACAGGCACTAAGGACAGTGACTTCCTTTATATTTTGATGGTGTTCTTCCAACATGTCCTCACTGTTCTTCTCACTTACCTTCTTAAGAATGGGCTGTTTCCTTATCTCGTATCCACTTTGAATAAGCCTATGGTATTTCTCATAAGCAAGATTGCTCGTTTCAAAGCTGAATGGTCCTCTAACTCTTCTCAGCTCTTTTCACTCCACTCCCACGTGGGGATTTCCCCACCTTTCCCCGCTGAACGGAGGGAACCGGCCGAGGCAGGTCATCCCAGAGCCTCGTGAGGTGGTGCCTGGGCTCCTGACCACAGAATGGGAGCTGGCATGTGGGAGCAGCACTTGGTTTCCTGCTGCTCGTCCTTGGAAAACCGGACGCCAGTGGAGCAAGAGGTCATTTTTACTCCACAGAAGACTGTTTTCACAACATCAACACAGCCCTACTCATGACAATTGATTCTGGATATTATAACCAAAAAGGGTGAATGTATTGAAAAAGGCCTAGCGACCCCTTGTCTTGTCTTGGCTTTGTATTGACCAAGTCGCTTTTTTTCATGACTTCCAGCATTTACTGTCAATATCCGGAGTGTTGGTGCCACTTTGAAGTCACACGACCTTGGGCAACCCCCTTAACCTCTCTGGGACTCGGTCATGAGGCCAGACTGAAGAATCTCTAAGGTTTCTTGCTGCTAAAATGTCTATGAATTAATCATACCCAGGCTATGTAACATGTTGTACCTTGTGCTGCTATTTACCTATTTATTCGTTTGTTATTATTTTTCCCCCCTTATCTTACTAGTAAGTGTCTAGAAGTCTTATCTATACACTATTTCTCTATTCTTTTCTGGCCTTTCACCCAGAGATTTGCACGGAGGACTTACTAAATGTTTTTGGGTGAAGGTGATGATGGTTCATTGGAATTAATACGATGCATCGGGTTCATTAGGACTCGTTCCCTCCTGGGAAGATGTGGGTATAGGGGAAGTTAACAGGGGAGTTGTTGGTATTTCTTCCAGTCTTCCTGTATGTCACGGATGCTGTTTGCTCCTTTCCTCTCATCTCCGTGGCCCTAAACTCTACCCCTGAAAGGCTGGTCATTGTTAACATCTGAGACCCTATCCTGAGGCTTCTCTGGTTGTGAGACCCTGCTTGGCCCCTGAGGAGAGCACACGGTTCCAGATGCTGCCTTCCACCCATGACCAGAGTGGCAGGACACAGCGGAGCGGGGGCTTTTATTGAGCTGGAGGACAGGGTCCACTGAAGTTCCTAATACCCTGCCTCTCGTCACTGTCGTTTTGTTGGCTCACCCACCAAATCGCAGAGTGCCTGATGCGGCTCCCGCTGGTGCTTGAGCAGAAGGTGCACAGGGGACAACTGTGGCGTGGTAGCTCCTTCATTCTTGTTTCAGGGCCGACTGGCCTGAGGCGAGGGCGTGCCTGCATTTTCTCAGCCGAATCGTTAGGGAAACAGGGGTCTTCAACAGGGAGATGGGGCAAAGGGAAGCGAATAGGGATTGAAAAGAAGGAACACTTTAGGAAAAGCAGTTTGTTTGGGGGCTTAAAGTGAGGATCATGGGTAGTTTCTGTGGAGCACGGTGGATGCCAGGCACATGGAGGCAATAAATGCTAAGATGAAAGACACATCCTTTTCCTAGTAAGTGAAGTAAAGAATCACTGTATAAAATGTAAAAAGAAGTTGGAAATACCAGATATAAGTTTGTGTGTTTGTTTTGAGAAAAGACAGGGGCTTTTTGAGAAAAGAATATTATATTGCATTATGTTTATAAAAAAGAGAATTTTCTTATCTTGGGTAATTGCTGGCCTAAATCTGGAATTGATTCAGTAAGGAAAGTTAAAATTGAGCTGTATATGCCTGCTATCTTCCAACAGTGGTCTTAGAAGTTCAATAATTGGAAACAGGAAAAATAAACAGGATCAATATTTTTATAATCATGCAGTTTGTATAGAAGCTCCTTTAGTCTTACTTTCTCCCAGTGATGTTTACTTGCACTATTTTTAATACAGTTATTTCATGATGAATGGGTTTATTTGAATTTAACATGTTAGCAAGAAAATGCATCTTTTGCTCTGGCTGGGTATGGGTAGCTCAGTTGGTTAGAAAGTCTTGCCAATATACCAGGGTTGCAGGTTCAGTCTCTGGTCAGGGTACATGCAAGAAGCAACCAATGGAGGCATAAATCAATGGAATAAAAAATGGAAGTTTCTATTTCTCTCTCTCCCTCTTTTCCTTCCTCCCTTCTTCTCTCTCTCTCTAAAATTAATAAATAAAAAAGACTCTTTTCAGTATTTCTTGATTTATAAATATAAGCTTATATTAAATATACTTGTATTTAGGCACTTCTTGAAATACATGCAGCTGCTGGAGTATAGATAAATGGATCATTTTCTCTGCCATACCTAAATATGCATTATGGATTTCTGAAAGAAGTCTGAAGGTCAGATTTGAAGTGCCATGTCCTTCTGGTTCTGTGGGATGGTCACATTTGGCTAATATGTTGATGTATTCCATTCACTACAATCTATTTCCACCATCTCGTAGGTTCTCCCAGATGATGAAATGCATGACCAGCTACCATTAAAAATGCAATTAGAAGACAGATGCTATCATAAAGTGCTAATAACAAAATTGAATGGAACCTTGTTATTACAGGATGTATGCATTTAAATATTGACACATGACAGTGGATTCAACATTCTTTCAGGAATTGCAAACTCAAGACAAAAGGCATTTTAACTTAATATTGAAAATGGTTATTAACCCATGGAGATGATGAGGAAGATAAAACATTTGGACAGAGTACAAATAATTGAAAATGTAAAGAAGACTGCTAGTGTGGACATGCGGGCTCCTTATACGAATTAGATAACTCTGTGAGTCCAATGACCTAAGACGAACAGGAATATGGAATTACAAGAAATATGAACTGTGCCCATGGGGAACCTTTGTCATACCATTTCTGTTTGTGACCAATCTAGCAGCAGCTGATTAAAAGCTGTCTCTTTCAGTAGATAAATTCATCTACCAAAGTGGTAATCTTAACTGTAGTTATGAACAAACAGCAGTCTTACCCTAATGGCTACAAAAATCAATTAAACAGTTTGTTTGATGTACTACAAGCTCTCAGAAAGTCTAATTGTGTAGCTGATTTCATTGGTCTCTGTTTACATAAATTACTTTCTTTTAAGGATGCCTGTGAACCCTTCCATTAAGCATCTATCAGAAGGATGATACTCTGTTGACATCAGAAGGGCTGGGGAAGCTGAGAGGTGTCGTCTGTAGTCCCGGACGGCTGTCATGCAAAGCACAGATTCATATCTTACGAAGGGCACTGGTGCCGCTGGGAAGTATGGACATCGGTCCCTGTCCCCGTCCTCAGAATGGACTGCTAACATGTTAACTCCTGTGTCAAGTGAATGTTACCTTCTCCACGCCTCTTGGTCTTCCGATATCGAACAGGACCACTGACTCTTTTCTTCTCTCTCACCCTAAGGGGTCGGCTCTCTGTGGCACGCGGTTTTCCTGCGTCCCTGTCGGCAACTCATTCTGGCTCAGTTTCTGTGAGCCTTCATCTCCTTAGGGGGCTTCCTGGTCCCTTTATTCATTTAACGAGTAATTAAAGAGGGCCTATGTCATGTAAGGCACTGTTCTAGATGCCGGAAACAGTAATTAAAGAAAACCACAGGGTCTGCTTGAGGAGTTGACGCTCTTGTGGAGGACGAATGGCACTAGACAAATGAATGTATTGCCTGCCAGGTATTGATAACTGTGTGGCCAAAAAGGAGAAGTAGGCTGACGGCAACTTCACTGAGAGGAATTAGGGACGTCCCTGCTGATGAGCCTGAAAAAGCTGGGGGTACCAGGCATCCCTAAACCTGGGGAAAGAAGTTTCCAGGCGTAACAGCAATAAGAGGAAATGCCTCAAAGTAAAAGTATGGTTGGAGAGTTCGGGAACCCGGAGCAGTGAGAGAGGGGAATAGCTGAGAGGAGAGAGGTGGTGGGGGTGGGGGGGAGTTTAGGGGACACGTCATGGAGGGTCTTGCGGTTCAATTAGTTCTGAATGAGATAGGAAACTATCGAAAGTTTTTGAGCAAAACCCCTTTGTGTTCCTTTTCAGTCACTGCTCAAGGGTAACCTCTTCTGACTTTTAACACTGCGTATTACTTTGCCTTGAACTTTAATATAAACGGAATTGCTACGGTATACTTCTTTAGTTTTCTAACTTATTTCATTCAAGTTATATTTGAAATTCATCCATATTGTTGGGTATAGTTGTAATGTACTCATTCAGGTTGTAGAACTGAATTAATGACACAAATATGATGCAGTTTATTTATGCATTTTACCAATAATTGACATGTACATTGGCCTGGCTATCGTGGACAATGTTACTCTGAATATTTTCTTTTTTGTGTGTTTGTTTTGAATGAACACATGAATACATTTCTTTTGGTCCTCTGCAAACAGGTAGAGTGGCTGGGTCAAAGGTTAGGTATGTGGCTACCTTTAATAAATGCCACCAAAATGTTTTCCAAGATGATCGTAACAAGGTATGCTCCTGTGAGTGGTGCTTGAAAGTTCTAGTTGTCCTGAGAGTCACACCCTGTGTGACCTACCGCCCTCCCTGCGTGTGTGCCGGGCCTAGTGGTTTGTTTCAAACATAGAGGAAAAGTATACAGAAAAATCTATCACCACGTGATAGGACACTACGTTTGAGATCGGGCAGTGGGGACTGCGACCTGCTTGCTTACTCTGATGAAGCCAGCAGCTCCGTCGTGACCTTCTGCACAGAGAGCCCAGTGACAGGGAACTGGGGAACCCAAGGCCTCAGGCGGGCCATGGATGGAGTTGGCAACCCTGGGGTGAGCTTGGCAGCAGATCCTCCTCAGCTGACTTCAGTCGAAGGTGACTGCAGCCTCGAGAGAGACTCAGAGTTTCTGACCCAGGAGCACACAGGTTTCGGACCCAGGTGAAGAACAAATGCATATGAGATAAATAAATGTGATAGAATCAATGTATCTTGCTTTATGCCATTATGTTTTGTGGTAATTTGTTAACACAGTGGCCATTTGAATATACTCCTTTGTGATGTGCCTGTACAGATTTTTGCCCTTTTTTTCTATCGAATTATATGCTTGCTTATTTATTTTTTGATTTGTTTGCTTATTTATTTGAAGGAATTCTTTAACTATACTCTGAATATGAACACCTAACATAGACATATTATATATATCTCCTCCCAGTCTATGGCTTGCCATTTTACTCTGTTAATAGGGTATTTTGATGAAGAGTAATTATTAATTTTAAGGTAGTCAACTGTATAATTTTTTTACCCTTTATAATTAATGCTTTTTGTGTCCTGCTTAAACTATTTCTGCTCATCTCAAGGTTATGGAAATATTTCTCTATGTCTCCATTTAAAATTTTATTGTTTTTCCATTTACATTTAGATCTTAATCCATCTGAAATTGATTATGTTTATGGTCTGAGCTAAGTATCATGATTTATTTTTTTCTCTATGAATATCTAATTGATCCAGGAACATTTATTGAAAGGATGATCCTTTGTGCATTGCATTTCAGTGTTCCATTTGTTATAAATCAGGTAACCATACACATCTAACTGTTCTGTATTAACTTGGTTAAGCTGAGAACGACATTTCCCAGCATCTCTTTCTCTGAATGGTTTTCCATTAGAGTTGGCTAGTAAAGGAACCTGCTTAAGATTGAAAGGAGAAAATGATCCATTATTCTTTGGAAGTTTTCTTAGATATGTCTGTGGACAGATACTTGTACACAGAAATGATTCCCAATGTAGGTGGTGGACCCTTGTAAGGAACGAAGCAAAATCCACTTCAGGTGCAAATGGGAAGAGAAATGGAATGTTTGAAATTGGGGGTATTTTTTTTCTTTTGTTACTGGATTAACACTATCATTTCCTCAAAACAGAACAATAGGTTGGTTTTAAATTTAAGTGCCGCTCTTGGACGGAAACTCAGAAAATGAATTTCAAAGCCCAAGCGTTGAGACACCCAAAAGAAAATGGCAAACGCCAGGAAACAATCCTTTACGAGAGTGTTTGTGAAGAACATTGTCTTCAGCACCAGATACCATCGGCAAAGGAATCGTGGATGGTTACAGAGAGTGCCCAGAGCAGAGCTTGCCTGCAGGCTCCGGTTTCTGTTTGCAATTGGTCGCGATCAGCCCACATTCTTACATGTTCTGGTCACGGGCACAAAGCTTGCTGAGCCGCGAACCCAGCTGCTCCCCTGCCGGGATGCAGAGAATTTGACTTGCTCTCTCAGCTCCGCAGCATCGCAGACCTCAGCTCTCCATCCTGCCCAGTCTGACAGCGTTGGGTGAAGGCCTGCGGCGGCTTGGTGGCGGAGGTCACGAGCGGGGCCACCGGTTTAGATTTACTCAGACGGAGAAATGTCGCGGGAAGATGGCAGATGCGCAGTGCGCGCACCGTGAGCGAACAGTGTTTGACACAACGAAAGTAGCTTGCCGTCTTTGCATACCGAGACGAAGAAAACCAGTCTTCAGAAAAATTACAGGTGTCTCGGGAACAGAGCCAAGGGACGCTTAGCTTTTTGTTCATTACAGCGCTGCTCTGCTATTTTTTTTTTTTTTTATTCCACGGCTCTGACAAAGTATAAGCTGAACTGTTAGGTTCAAAAGATCATCCCCCCGGAAAAAGACCCCAGCAGGGGTTAATGATTAAACAGGTTTAAAAATAATGTTGACAGCACCCCAAACTCTCTCCTAAACTCCACACCCGTGTGTCCACCTGCCAGCCAAGTACCAATGGGTTATGGCCTGGCAAACCCACCCGCCTCCTGGTAGGGGCGTTCCAGGAATTCGGGGATTTCTAAGGACGTCTAAAACACCCCTCCTCCCTCCCTCCTCGCGCTTGCTTCTCTGGTTCCCCAGTGAAAAGCCCTGTAATTTATGCAGTTGCTGAAGCCTGCCTCCCGCACTTTTCCATGCTTGAGTCCTGCGCCCTTTCAACCCTTCCCCCACCGCACACGTCCAGAGGAACGCCGTCCGTCTTTCTACTCTGTCGTCTTCTCAAGTCCGCGCTCACGTCTCACCAGCGGGCGCCACCCCAGGCCTTGTCGCCGTCAGCAGCCTTTCCCTCCTGTCTTGCTCCATGGCGTCGCATTTTTCAAACGCAAGGAAAATAATCGCTCTCGAGTTTGTCAATTGAGGTCATGCCCCTCTTTGATTTAAAAGCCTTTTATTGGTTTTCCTTTGCTCTACAACAGAGTCCCAACTCCTTAAGAGGTCTTTATTTCCTTTCTCCTCGTACTCATTGTACTGAAGCTGTCCATTCTGTATAAACACAACTTCTTTCACCCTCTGAGGCGAGTATGGCCTTTGCTTAGCTGTTTTCTCTGCCTGGGGCAGTCCCTACCCCCACCCAGTTGTCCCGGACAACTCTTTATACATCTTTCAGTCACTTTCCCTGCCTCCTGCTAGACCAGTACAGGTGCCTCACAGAGCACCCTGGAATTCCATGATCAGAAGCTGACGTGGTTTATTAGGATCCTCTACTTGTCTGTCCTGCCTCTAGATCTTAAGCTCTTGAAGGGCCTGGGCCAAGTCGGTTTGATTGGCAGTCCCATCTTCAGCTCACCTCTACGCCAGTCCCCTTCAAGTCACCCAGAGGGGGCTCTTAATATATATTTGCTGGGCGAGCTTCTATCTACATGCCAGGCAGGGATTCACATGCATTATCTTCTTTAATGTTTGTAACAGCTGTGAAGGAGGTATTATGTTCATTGACCAGACCAGAAAGGTGAGGCTCAGAGAAGGAGAGAGTTTGCCTAAGGTCACAGAATGGGCTGGCAGTGGGACTGGAATAAAAATGCAGTTTCTGCTTCTTTGCCTGAGGTTACCCAGTAAGGTCACACACACAGTGCTTTCATGAATGCAGAATTCCAGTTGGGGGTGACAGAGAGGCTGATAAAGGAACAGAAAAGTTGGGTACAAGGGGAGATCCTGTGGGACCAGAGGAGGAAGAGACACCGACGGCGTCTGCTTCAGTGCCCGAATGCAGAGTCCGGCCCTCACCGGGAAGGCGGGCGCCTCCTCCGGACTCATGTAGTGGAGCGGATCCCGCCCACCCACCACCTCCCCGCCACACCTCAGCAAGGTCCACTATTTTAAAAAGGAAGGCGGATGAGACCAAGTTCCAAAGCCCGGTCTAGCAGATCTGGTTCACGTGAGCTTTCCAAGATTCATCCCCTACGTTGTATTTCCTTGAGGCCATCATTCCATCCCTTCCTTGGACCAGCTGAGTGAAAACGCGTTTGGTTTAGTGTCTTCCTGTCTTCGTCTCCCGTGGGCCCCACACGTTGACTCAGGGAAATGGTATCGGCAGCGCTCATTTGCCACCACGCCGGGCAGGCCTGCGAGAAGTTTCCCCCACCCAGTGCTTGTTTTGTGTTGAAATCTTGATGACTAGCAGCGTAGTACTTTGTGTGTGGAAGTACAGAAATACGGCCCAAGGTTTGCTGCTCAGCTCCGAGCCATGCATGAGCCTCCGGGGCGGGCTTTACACAGCAGGTTCTCTTATTTTCATTTCATAGCATTGTGTTCCATGTTATGGTGCCTTCAAAAGTCTGAAAATTTGGGGGACAGAGAATGATTTAAAAGAACATTGTCAAAATGAAAGCGTTTTTGTGTGTGTGTGTGTGTGTGTGTGTGTGTGTGTGTGTGTGTGAGATTTGGCTAATTGAAAATGGAGAGCAAAGCCATCCGAAGAATTTTAGAATAAATCATCATTAACCATACATGACATGTTGTACAACAACTAAGTTCTGATGCGCAATTAGTCACCTAATTAGGTTTAAAATTCATTTGAAGAGATGGCTCCCAGCCCTGGCCCACCCACTTATTTTTATTACTCCCACTTCCACACTGAGTACAATTTAAGGCTCTTCTATGAGCTCTGGGGCCCATGTACCAACACGCACTGGGTGGGAAGGCAAGCGCCCTATTTGGATGATGGATGAAATCGAGCCTGTTGAGACCCACATCTCACAGAGAGCTACATATGGTTTGAACAGTGTTCACTGGGAAAAGTGTTTTTCCGTAGAGCCCCTCCTGCGAACTATGCCCCCTACGTGCTTCACGTGGTAAAATGATGAATCAGGAACGAACAGATGATACAATCACGAAAACTGCTCCCTGGGGAGGGGGGCTCCCAGCATTCCATATAGAAAGTTCCCCGTTTCATTGATATGAGACACACTTTTTCACATTTTTATCATCCTTGAAGGAAGTCGGGGTGTGTCTCATACTCAACGGTCGCATCATACACACTTCCCCAAGTTTTTATTTCTTGGCAAAACATAAAGTAATGGCATGCCTTATGAGCAATGGCATCTCGGATGCAATGAACTATAATATATAGTTATATATTATATTATATTATATTATATTATATTATATTATATTTATATGTAACCTCCTGAGAACTTCAAATGGAGTTTCTGTAAATCACACATATATCTGAACAAGCTTACTTATTAGACACAATATTTATGCTTTTATTTCTTCCCTTTAGTACATTAATTAACACTGTTTTGGGCACTAGCCAAATAAAGTAAGGCACTGATACTGCTCTCTAATAGCCACATAAGGGGTTAACTATATCAAATACATTATGGTGCAAAACACTGTGGTGAGCTCATTGGCTGGGTAGTTCAGTGGGTTAGAGTGTCATCCTGATATACCAAGGTTGCAGGTTCTACCCCTGGTCAGGGCACATGCAAAAATCAACCAGTGAATGCATGAATAAGTGGAGCAACAAATCTATGTTTCTCTCTCTCTCTCCCTTCCTCTCTCTTTGGAATCTTATTAAACAAAATTGTAATGGGCACTGTACTGGAGGGTAAATACAAGGTACAGTGTGGAGTAGTAGGAACTCAGCACATTTCATCCAATTAACCTCTTTTGTTCATTTGTAATTTTATGAAACATCCTTGTCATCAGTCCCTTCACTTGCGGTGGCAGTAGAAATGCTTTTTTTTGGCTGTGGGGAGAGGAGTATGTGTTCCCTGAATTGTCAATGAAACTCAGGCTTTAGTGCATAAGGATCATGGGGAGGGGTGTTTATTAACAAGGCAGGTTTGTGTGATCTGAAGTCTGATACAGCTAAGTGGGATGTTCAAATGCCAGCCAGCATTGCGCAGCAATGAATGCTCATACCGAACAGGTGGTCGATTGATCCTACGTGCTTACGACAGTTTTACATGGCAACCAAGAAAATAATATTTTGAAATGCCTCTAAAAGTGCTTTCTGCTTAAACCAGTGTTCAGTCAGCTTCTTTCTGCTCTTCTGAAATGGGGAGGTGGTATTGAAGGGAGACACCAGCAGGTGGATCTTATCTTTGGGGATAAGAAGGGAAAGAAACAAAGGGCAGTGTCCTAGGTGAGACCGGAGCCCTGCAGCTTCCTGCCTTTCTCCTCTGCCCCATGCTAACCCAGTTCCCTGGCACTTGCAGAAACTGTCCATGCAACGTGAACCACATCGCAACGGGAGGCATCTTGAACAATGAAGGACAAACCCACTAACCAGTTCAGACCCTTGAAATGAGCCATGAATTTCAGTGGCTGGGCTAGCTGGGGAATTTTATTGACTTTAATTGGGAATATTTTGCTTTCATTGCCTGTCAGGATTCAACAATCCTATCTCATGTAGTAACAGAAGAGCCAAGGTATACTTTCGACCTCTGTAAGTTTATTATTTTTCACTTGGGTAGTTGTGAAAAACTTTTATACTAACTTCAAGGTTATAGTCGGGATGTGGAGGGCTTGATTCAATTAATGGGCTTGTTGAATAATTTACTTGAATATATAAAATGACCGTCCCTGATCATTTGCTTTTATGTCCTGGTTTAGTCAGCATAAAAACAAACAACCAAAAAGGTACCATTGATAACAGCCAACTGTGGTTAATAAATGCTATGTATATTCATTGACTGGTTCAGGTTCAAGGATGCCTCTTTGATTAGCCTGTGAACATTAAACACCTACTTCACTGAATACACAATTTTTTTTTTTTTTAAATTAAGGACTCTTGGCTGTTGAGTAATCTATAAGAACTGAGAAAGGTTTTTCTGTCCTCAGGAAGACCCTGCAAGTATGTGTCTCAAGGACGGACTGGGCTGTGTTCTATGTTCAGTCAATGAATATGTGGGTGAATGACTTTCATTCTTGTGTGTGTCAACGGGTGGGAACTACTGGGAAGTGCAGAAGGGAAGGTGAGGGTGTTGTCTCCTTGTTATTCATGGACTGCTTACCCCCATCTGCTAATCCCCCCAACCGTCTTTGGATATTAGACTCTTCTAACTGTAGGTATGTTTTACAAATGATAGCCTTGAGTTCTTTTGTCATTTGCTTATTGGTCATTATTGAGCTATTTATGTTTAAACAGGTGTTTGGTCTTTTCCAATGACGATCTTCCCAGGCTGGTTAATTTCACTCACTGAGAGGATGTAAGTGGATTGTAACCTCCTGGAAAATTCTGCACTATTTCTATCAGGACCCCTTAAGAAGTCACTGTGATGGCCCTTGTATTATGGAGGTGATAGGGGAGAAAGTTCGCAGGCTTCCTGGGCAGCTAGGTGCTTTGAGGCGACTTGGGCTATTTCCCAAAATGAATAAAGGGATTTGGGGACTTCGCTAAATTCAAAGGTACTTATATTTTCTCTACATTTCTGGGCTTTCTTTCTAAACCTCTGAACTTCATGCTGCTTCTTATTCCACGTAACACAATGATATACTTAGATCTAATGTAACTATAGAAAAATACCCCACGCAATCTGGGAGCGCCTAGCTATGGCTTTCGATGATGGATGACATTTTTTCATTGGCCGATGACTTGTTTTTGTCACATTTTCGTTAATAATTGACAAATCGACAAATGCGTTCACTGAACTGGTGAACAAAATTACATAAAAAAAATCGCTTTCTTTGACTTAAACTCTCAAAATTTTACATGCCTACTTTCTGCCAAGAGATTTACATCACTTAAATTCTACCACACTGAAAAATATAATCAATCACCAGAGAACACACTCTGAGGAATTAATTGTTGTCAGTTGATGTATTTAATGGGACATCACACTTCATTAACTTAGCTAACTCATTAAGCTTAATCAGAGATGTAAGAGAAAAAGTTCATGATCAAAGTTAAAAAATAACATCTGGACTCTGAAGAGTCTTTGTTTGCAGTACAGCACTTTGAGTTCCACAGAAGTGGATTGTTTATTTTGGAAGATTCTTTTTGCCTGGTGTGATTCCATGCCAAGACGTCATGTGGGGTTTATTTTCATTTGGGGTCTATAATGCATGCACTACCGTCATGCATTGTTTGACAGTGGGGATGCTTTCTGAGAAACACATCATTAGATTCAGTGTTGTCTGAATACCCTAGAGTGCACTTGCACACACTGAGAGGGTAGAGCCTACGCACACCTAGGCAATATGGCCTCGGCTACGCACCTACCTGTACAGCATGTTGCTGTCCTGAATATTACAGGCAATGGTAACACAATGGCAATAGTATTTGTGTATCTAAACAGGTGTAAACGTACAAAAGGTAAAGTAAAGATATGGTGTAAAAGATAAGAAATGGAGCACCTGTGTAGGGCACTTACCGTGCATGGAGCTTGTGAGCCGGAAGTCGCTCTGGGTGAGTCAGTGAGCGAGTGGTGGGTAAATGTGAAGGCCCAGGACATTACTGTATATGACTGTAGACTTTATAAATGTTCATTTAGGCTACACTAAATTCATAAAAAATCCTTTTCTTTCTTCAATAATAAATTAACCTTAGCTTGCTGTAATCTTTTTACTTAAACATTTAACTTTTAAAAACTTTTTGACTTTGTCATAACATAAGCTTTGTGCAGACATATAAAAATATTTCCTTTGTGTCCTTATTCTTTAATTTTTTTAACTTTTTAACTGTTTTGTAAAAAACTTAGACACAAACCACACATCGGCCTGGGCCTACACAGGTTCAAGATCGTCAATATCACAGTCTTCCTCCTCCACATCTTGTCCCTCTGGAGGGTCGTCGGGGCACGGCACGCTTCGTCATCCATGGCGACAGCGCCTTCCTCTGGAACACCCGCTGCAGGGCCTGCCCGAGGCTCTTCTCGAGAAGCTGTCGTGTTTTTAGAAGCATCTCCATGGTGGTTTTCTTGTGTGTGTGTTTGTTTGTTTTGTTTCATCATAGGTTTTCATGTGAGCAGTTAATGCACCACGAACACTTCTCTCTGTTCCTGAAAAGCTTTCGGCGTTGGTGTTGGGGTCCATGTTTTCAAACTTTGTAAGGAGATTTTTCAGGCCTATGACGTCTGCTCAACCCTTCACTGTGAATTTTCTTGGGGCTTCCTTTTCTTCTCCTGAGGTTCCCTTTTCTCTCGCCTGTTCTTCACCTGTGTGTCCTGTTCCAGTTCCCACAACCCTCATCAGTCCGTTCCTCGGGAGCCGCCTCTGGGGGCTCCTCAGCGTCGTCCCCACGCACACCCAGCCTCAAGGGCTTTGCCGTTGCAGCCACAGCCTTGTTGCTTTCTCAGTCTCTTCATCCTCGGAAAATCCTTTGAAGCCATGAATGAACATCTTGAGTGTCTTCTTCTAGATGTCATTCATACACTCCTCCGTGTCCCCAAGCCCCAGCAAGGCTTGTGATGCAGTCTTAGATGTAATCCTTCCAGAACTGCATCAGCATCTTCTCAGTATCTTCATCAGTTTCAGCAAGAGCCTGGGCAAAGGTCCTCCTCAGGGAGTCGACCTTGAAATCTGTTATCACTCCTTGGCCCCTTAGTTGGACCAAAGAAGTTGTGTTTGGAGGAGAAACACCACTTGGATATTGGGATAAAGATCACTAACAGGAGGAGGATATGTGGGAGCAGTATCCACAATAAGCAAAATTGTGAAAGTTTTTCACAATTGTGGGTGCACTCTCCACACATTTCACTAGCGTAGCAATTCAGGAGGGCATCCTGGAGTAGGCTCTGGGTCATCCGCAACTCCTTGCTCCTGTAGTACACCCAGCGTGCGTGCTTATTGATGTGCTTGAAGGCCTTGGGGTTCTCACCGGGCCCGATGACAAAGGGTTTCCCACTGTAACCTGTAACATTGGCCCCCAAAGAGGACCGTTACCTTGTCCCTAAATGCCCTGAAACCTGGCATGGACTTGGTCTCCTTCCAAGCACCTGCTTCCAGAATAGGACTTTTCCATCTACCTTGAATATTTGCTCTGGCGAGTCATTTTCCTCCACAGCCGGCTTAACCAGCGCTTCCAAAATCTCATCAGCTGCACCATCAGCACGCGCCACCCCGGCACTCACGTGTGCGTTCTGTGTTGAATAAGAGTCCTGAACTGGTTAAACCACCTGGAGCCAGCAGTAAACTCAGCATCACAGTCAGGCTGGGTCTCTTCTTCCAGCATCTAAACACACTCAGCTTTGACCGCGATCGTCGTGGTGTTGAGAGGAACGTGCTGCCTTCCACCCAGGCCCTTAGAAGTTACTCCCTGGGTGATACAGGCTCTTCGCCAGCTTTGCTTAGTCTCTTTGCCTGTCACAGAGAAGATCCTTAACAGCTTCTGTCACTTTGTTCTTGTTCTTCAAGAGCCTAGCTGGGGAGGAGTGGGAGGGGCCAGACTGGCGAGCGATAACCACCTTCGATTTTCCCACGCTGTAGACTTTAACCACTTTTACTTTCGTTTCCTGGACAGTCACTCCACGTGGGCTCTGACTGGCAACATAAGCAGTGGATTCTGTACACTTAGGGGCTGTGATGAGCAAAGTAACACAAAATTCAATGACGCGCAAGAGAAAAGGATGCAATCAAGAGACATAGTGAACACGAGATGTAGGAGGTGGCTGCCAGCACAACATGGCTGGCTGTTCAACAGCAAAGTTTCTTTTTAAGTAGCAAGGGTACATGCTAATATAACGCTAAAAGGGAGAGTACTGTACATATATCAACCAGTAACATAGTCGTTCATTGTCATTATCAAGTATTCTGTACTGTCTGTAATCGTATGTGTCATACTCCCGTAGGATGGGCAGGGCGGTTGGTCTGTTCACACCGGCGCCACCACGGACACGTGAGTCATGTGCTGCGCCATGGTACCAGGATTATGACATCACTAGCAGTAGGAAATTTTTAGCTCCACTATAACCTTACAGGACCACTGTCTTATATGTGGTCCGTCATTGACCAAAACGTCCTTATGTGATGCATGACCGTGCTAGGATACAAAGGAAGCCACGAGGCTTTGCATTTGTGGTTCATGTCACACATAATCCGTACATTGTGGAGCTGTTTGTGGACTAGCAAGGGCAAGTGGAAACACTGAAATCTGTGGAAGGCTGTGCATTTCTGTGGAGACAAAGAGGGGGCATTGATGTGCGCCCCCAGGTGACCAGGGTTATACCTGGGTTGCTTTTTCTATTCCTTCTGCACATTCATTTCATTTAACACTGTCTTGGTTTCATTGTCTTTTTCCTTGACCTTCAGGTCAGTTTTTGACTTAGGAGGGACTGGCTGCTGTGTGCATGATGAAGACAGGGAATCGCTAGCCTGGTCAAGTGGAGTCAGGACGGGGTCAGCCCGGGGGCCGAGGTTCCCCAGGATGGGCCGGGTGGGGCGGGCACACCCCAGCAGAGGATCCGGACTGTCCCTTTGTTCTTGTTCTTGAAGATCCTAGCTGCGGAAGAGTGGGAATAGCACAGCGTGCTCTTCTGTCAGCCGGCCTGGACCCCGATTGGCAGGGCTGAACCCCATTGCTCCCTACTGGGTCTTCCCACCGTCACTGATCAGGGGGCAGCGGTTTTGCCTGTTCCCAGTGCATAGGGCTCCGCTGGTGTTTGTGGCGCATCACCACCAACCCAGGGGAGCCCCGCTGGGCAGTGCTGGGAACTGGTCCTTCTGTTTACTTAAGCACACGTGGGAAGGAAGGCTGTTTTACGTAACGTGCAGGCTCAGAATAGCATGGGTTCTGCTCAATTTCCCTGTGCATTCACATCAGGGACTCTATGAAGGAACTGGAAGAACTCTGAGGGGTCATGTCGTTTCACAGCCTCATGTTCTAGGCAGACAAACTGAGGGCCGTGGAGCTAACAGGGTGGTAAAGATCTGACACTAAATAGGCTGAGAGTTCCAGGGGGTCACTGACTCTCTTCACGGGGCACTTCTGTTGTTATTCCAGACAGGCTCTCTGACGACAAAGCTTTCATTCACTGAGCACAGCAAATCCTTGCAACATCACGTTAGACAAAGGCACAGCCAGGCGGCTTTCTCCTCGTACAGCGGGAGAGTCAGTGTGAGGCTTCCTGTTACCTCGCTGTTGAAAAAACACTTTGTTTACTTCAGAGCCCGTTTGATTATTAAGATGGGGGAGCCGGCCTGCTTTCTCTAGCAGGAATGGAGTCATTTGTTGTCATGTATTTTCCGAGTGCCTGTGATGAAGGAGGCGCACCTGCCCTGCCCTCCCACGGTTATAGCTTCTGTCAGTCTTGGAGACCCCCTGGGCTGCAGGGCTGGTGGGAGACCCCGTGGTCTCCACGAGCCAGACCCCAGCCACTCAAGCATAGAAGAAGGGAGGGCAACATATTTAAACGGCATTCTACAGGCTGCGTGTGTGTCTACAAGTCCTCCATCTCCTGACGATATGGAGCAGTCTTTTCTCGGATTTCTATGGCCGTCTTGGAAGTTTTTGACATTTTCAATGAATCTTTCCAGTTTCACACCGGATTTTCTTATCTTCTCATGCATTCTTCCTTCTGTCAGTTTTGATCGTTTCCATATTTCACTCTTCCAGGTTCTTGATGTACCGATTCATTCGCTTCTGGGCTATACCAGGTCTCCGTTCATTGAAGATTTTATCTTTCCATTGTGCAAATATCTTTCTTCAGCTTTTGAAAGCACGCCTTTTGACGGCTATGCCTTGGAGAATTCAAGTGATATCTTGTAGAGTTTTGCAGATTTCAACTGCACTTCAAGGTATTTTGTCAGTGTATATTGTAGATTTGGTCTTTAAATGTGTTTATAGTCATTGAATGTTAGTATTTGGTACAGTGTCCCAGATTTCTAGTAAATATCTTAGTCCTGATATTTCTTACCCTTTCATAGAACGTATTTCACTGCTCGCCTTCTGTTAATCTTGCTGTCGAATATAATCCCACGGTGTCTGCGATGGTGTTAAGAGATACGCAGTGTAAAGACATGGTATAAACTCAAAGTGTTTATCTAGTGTCTCGCTCAGCCAAGAACTAAGTGCTGCTTTGTGATGTATCACGTTGCTACTTTCAGTGTATCTCAGAGAATGAAACCAAATATCTTTATTGTCACACTCACATTCCTATTTTCTCTGTCTTCCTAATAATCTATTTAGTTATCTACTTATCTATGATATAATTCCAGGACAGAGGAGAGGGGCTTACAAGAGTTTATTGGGAAAACAATTAAAAAAAATTGCAAATAAGACTCTCAGAGGAATCTATATCTCCTACACAGACTGTCAGAATTGATATTCTGTGACTATTTTACTTATATTTTCTTTCACTCTCGTTAAAGAAATAAATTATTAAGACTAAAGTGCTTTTAAACTGTTACCTCCAATTCTGTTTCTCTCCAGCTCTCCTGAGAGATAGCCACTATCGTGAGTTTGGTATGCATATTTCTTATCTTTTTTTTTAATTTAAGAAGTATTTCTTAGGAGCAAAATAAGGTTTTTAAATTATAAAGAAGAACAATAAAACTAACATTTATGTCTTCCCCACCCAACTTAAGCAAGAGAGCATTACCAGTTCTCTTGATGCTACCGGTACCTCTTTAATTCCTCTTCTTTGCCTACCCCCCAGCCAAGGCAATCCGCACTCCGAGTGTTGTGCTTATCCTTTCCTCGTTTTACCATGTGAACATACATATTGAAACATCACATTGTTTAGTTTAGCTTTCATTGGTTTTTCAGAATTTATATCATCCTGTAGGCTGTCTTCTACGACAATTTTATGTTTCAAAAGTTTATCCACATTGTTTCACATAGGTCTCGATCATCCTTTGTCAATAATGTGTAATAGCCCATTGTGCAAATATGCACACTTTCTTTAGCATTAAGAATGCTCCTGCAGGTGATTATTGCTTCTAATATTTTGCCATGAAGGACGTTGCTGCTGTGCCATTTATTATTGTAGGAGAAGGAATGCAAGTGCAAGTGATATTTCAGAGTCTTTCCCTGGAAGTAGAACTGCCAGGTTGCAAGAAATAAATATGTTCTACCAATTTTGAAATTTGATGAAACATGTCCTTTGCATAAGATATTAAATTCAGTTTGTTGACATCACTGTGATTCAACATAATACTAGAACTTCTAGTGACTACAAGAAGGACAAAGGAAAGACACGAAGACTGGAAAGGAAGAAACAAAACTTCCCTTACTTGCAGGCAATGTGATATTCTACGTAGAAAATGCCAAGGAGTCTAAAACAAAAGTCTTAGAACTAATAAGTGCATTCAAACCAGGTTGCAGAACACCAGATCAATAAAAAAATCGATTGTGTTTCTCTGTACTAATACTGAGAACATGGAGACCAAATTAGAAAAATAATGCCATTTATAAACTGCTACTTAAGTATAAAGTTAACGAAACATGTGAAGAATCTCTGTGCTGAAAATTACGAAATGCTGAAGAGCGTAATCAAAGATGCAGAGCACACCGTATTTATGGACTGGAAGACGCCATGTCGTAAATCTGTGAATTCTTCCCAGATTGATTTATAGGTCCAATACCATTCCTATCGCCATCTCAGCAAGATAGTTTTTATAGGCGTAGGTAAGCTTAACCTAAAATTTACATTGAAAGGCATGGGTATTAGGTTACCTAATACAATCTTGAAAAAAAAGAGTGAAAAGAGAGGAGTCGCTCTGCTTGATTTCAAGACGTGACGTGTGGTCCCAGTGGCTGAGACCGGGCCGGGTTGGCGGAGGGCAGACACGCAGACGGATGGAGCGCTGCAGGGGACCCGGAGGAGACCCACGCCGATGCGCCCCGTTTTTTTGTTTTGTTTTTGTTTTTGTCAAAGGGCAAGCTCAGTTCCAAAGAGGAAGGACAGCCTTTTCAACAAATGGTTCTGGAGCAACGGGGCCAAAAAGGAAAACTTGATCTAAATGTTGATATAAAATTTACACAAAAATTAACTCAAAATGGACTCTGGGCTTACACGCAAAATGTGAAAGTGGAAACCTTTTAGAAAAATAGGGGGAAATCTTTGGGTTCTAGGGCTAGGCAAAGACTTCTTAGAATTGACAGCGAAGGCGTAATTCGTAAAAGATAAAACTGTGTCTTACCAGAATTTTAAAATTTTACACTGCAGAAGGCACTGTTAGGAAGATAAAAAGACAAATTATTGACCGGGAAAAAAGTACGTATATCATGTATCTAGTATCTAGAATATATAAAGAATTATTAAAATTCAACAGCAAAGTAACAATCTAATCAGAAAAATGGGCAAAAGACATGAGTAGACATTTCGCTGAAGAGAACATACAGATGACAAATAAGGATGTGAAAAGATTTCAACATCGTAAATCACTAGGTAAATACAAATTAAAGTTACGATGAAATATCACTACATACCCATGAGAATGGCTTAAAGAAAAAGTAGTGAAAACACGAAATGCTGGCGAGACTGCAGAGAAACTGCACCACAGATACGTTGCTTGTGGAAGTGTAGAACACAGCAGTATAGCCACCTTGGATAACAGTTTGGCAGTTTCTTAAAAGTTTAATATGTAACTACCATACGGACCTGTAGTTAGTTATCTCATTGGGCATTTACCCCAGAGAAAGGGAGTGAGATTGGAATAGAAGGCCTGTGGATTATCAGGGACATTTAGCAGGATTTCTGGGGGCATTGAAGGGCTCGCCTTAAACTGTACTAACTAATTCGGTGTCTGCCTGCACAGGTATGAAATCTTCACCCCTGTGCGGGTACAGGGGTGAAGTGTGTTGCATTGGCCTGCGACAAGGTTCAAAAATCAGCTGTGCCTTTAATAATTGCTACGGGAATCCCAGATGACTGATGGCATGGTCTTGACCTTGTGGGTGAGTGTTGAATGCATGTTTTAAAGAGAAGAGTGATTGAATCCAGAGGAGACAGATTATGTATCTTTTAAATGAATTACCATAAATAATTGAAGCCACGTGCTAGGCAGTGACAGGCTTAGAGTTTTGCAGAAACTGAAACATTTATAAATGCCAAAACTATGAAACTACCTGCCCCCAGGAGACCTGGCCACTTTGTCTATTGTTACTCGATGAGAGTATTTTAGTTCCTCCTTTCTTGTTTTTTCTTTCTTTTCTTTTCTTTCTTTCTTTCTTTTTTTTTTTTTTTTAAGATTTTAGTTATTTATTTTTAGACAGAAGGGAATGGAGGAAGAAAGAGAGGGAGAGAAACATCAAAGTGTGGTTGCTTCTCTCTCGTCCCCTACTGGGGACCCTGGCCCGCAACCCAGGCATGTGCTCTGACTAGGAATCGAACTGGCGACCCTTTGGTTCGCAGGCTGGAGCTCAATCCCCTGAGCCACACCAGTGAGGGCTAGTTCCTCCTTTCTTTTCAATTTCATTTGAACTTTCCATTCTGAAGCACCACCTTGGCATTGTTCAGATACAGAATCAAGTCCACAGTATTGGAAGTAGCAACTGTTGCCTTCTTTCCAGCATCGTCCCCTATAGGGAGCGGTGAGTAATCTCGATGGAGAGGTCCTTAGGCTCTTCCGTCCTTGCTCCCAGGCCAGTTTTTCCTGGATGGAAACTCTCCTTTTCCACATGGAATAAGTCTCTGAGCTGAATCCGGAGGCTGAAGAACACTATCCTACAGGACCTCGGTCACAGTCAGTTCCGGCTGCTGTAACAAAACTGCCATAGACTAAGTGGCTGAAACAACAAGTATTTATTTCTCTCAGTTCTAGAGGCTGGGAAGTTCAAGATCAAGGCACTGGCCACTTGGAATCGAGTGAGGGCCCTCGTCCTGGGTCACACAAGCCTGCCTTCAGGCTGTGTCTGTAGAGGGGGCAAGAGGGCTCCCTGTGGCTTCTTTTCTAAGGGCACGAGTCCCATTTATGGGGCCTCCCCCCTCGTGGCATAATCACCTCTGAAAGGCCCCGCCTCCCAGTACTATCACCGCGGGGGTGGGGATTCCACAAATGGGTTTGGGAGCAAGACATCACTCCCCAACAGTCTTGGTTACCAATCTCGTCAAGAGTAAGGTTCGACAGATTTAGGTGAAGTCAATTAGTTGAACCTGCATATGGTTAGTCTCAACCCTTCCCTAAGGTCTTACGGTAACTTAATGAAGCAACATGTATTTGTATAGCGCAGAGACAGAAAAGAACGCACAGCAAGGTGGGCGAACCATTCGTCAGAAATCCCATATTCTTGCGTGATACTAAAATTCGGAAAGTAGCATTCTCTCCAGGAAACCTATGGCTTGTTTTCTTGTCAGCACATAAATCCCTCCCCTTAGCACTCCTTGGACAAATAACGTTCGTCCTCATTCCGACGACCTAAGAAACGAGCTTTCCCAGGCCACTGTTTTAGGACAGACCCTCACTCCAAGCCTGCGTGTATGATCCGTTGACCCCCCAGATCCGCAGAGAGGGAGGTCACGTCCTCACGTGCTATCCACATGGCAACCTGGACTGGGAAAACAAACAGGCTCTGAGAGACAAGATTCTGTCCCTAGCGTGTACTTTTGAGACACATATTCTCTCTGCTGTATGTATGTGCATATGGGTGTCTGTGTGTGTGTAAGGAGAATATGGGACTGTCTCAAAATGGTAAGCCGGTAATAGCACATTGCGTTATTTTTCAAATTGACACATAACTTATTAGTGCATTTATTTTTTTAAAAAATAACAACATAAGCTAAATCAGAGTGTACTGAACACAGGAGAACAAGTGTGGCCCCAGGAACCTTGGCTCCCGCACCTACGCATGGGATCGTGGCGTCGTTTGCTTTTCTTGCTGTAGGGTGCAGTTAGAAATGCTTAGACGTCACTGGCCTCACGCGACTTAAGTCTCTTAAGCAATTTATGCCGAAGAGTTATTACAACGTTCTTGTGTAAAGGTAAACAGTACAAAAATCACCTCTGCTATAAAAAATGCTGGGTAATATATGTAGTGCTTTATTTTCTAATTCCCTATAATAGAATCACGGTCCCTTCTAATAAAAGTTTGAAGAATGGAGGCTTGCAAAGTATTAAGGACTTTACAACTTCAAGTATGATGCAAATTGGGAAAAAAGTGTTCCTATAAAGGGTTTGGAGATCCCTGAGTTCAAGGGACATAGAGGGCGTCATCGTTTCTGAGGGCTCCTCCTGGCACCAGCCCCTCCGGGAGGGAGGCAGGCAAGAGCCCCGGCTCAGGGGCCAGGAGGCCGCCCGCCCACGCCTGCTTCCCGGCATTGGAACTCGGTCAGGAAGATCACCCCGAGCGCCCCAAGGAAGAGTCGCGGGGTTCCGAGGGTGGAGGCCAGAAAAAGCACATCTTCCCTGAAGTCTAAGGGTCAAGCAGGCCAAAGACAGTATGAGGACAGAGCCGCGGCAGGAGCAGAGCTGACGGAGCCTGGGGGCCTGGCTCCGACCGTGGCCTCTGCCCCTTGCTTGTGTGAACTGGGACACTCAGCCGCGTGCATTCGTTTCTTCAGTGTAGAAGGAGGACAGTTCAGGGTGGGTCTGAGGTTTGAGCACGTTAACGTTTGCCAAGCGCGTCAACAACGGCTGCTGCGAAGCACTGAGGAAGGCCCGACGAGTAAACAGACCGTCGCTGTGGCTTTGCACTCAAGGGCAGGATCGTTCTGGACGTGTTCATGTATAGTTTTCTTTATGAACGTCCCCCTTTCCCCTTCCTTTATTCAAGCAGGAAGTTAGGCTCACGGGTTTGGGGGTTCAGGATACTGTATTCTCTCTGTATTTCTTCTCTCTATGTATTTTGTATTTTATTTGAAAGGCTTTTAAGGGCAGCCAGGGGAGGGAGGCCTGTTGTTCCCTCCATGGGGAAGAATAGAGGGGAGCCCCCGCCCCGGTCTGGACCCCCACCGGGCCGGTAGGTCAGCCACCAGGGGAAAGGCTGTGTGGGGTCGCTGGCGGGGCTGGGTGCCCCTCTCCAAAGATGGCCTGGCCCGAGGGCGGTGCTGGAGGAGCAAGGGCACCTAGTGGGTCACATGGGTTCCGGAATGGGCAGCGGGGACGCTGAGGACGGACCCTAATGGCCTCCCGATGCCCTGATTCTTTGTAAGGTGCTTAGCCCTCTCTCAGCTCAGAGGGGAGACGGGGTTGGGGCGGGGAGCAGGAGGGTGGGGAATTTCAAAAAGGACCAGCGCTGAATTTTCTGTTTGTCTGGTGGGATGGGGGGGAGGGTGGTGGGGCTCAGCCTGAGTTTTGTTTTGGTTTAAGCAAATGAAAAAGTGGCATTTCTTGCACACCCATGTTTGTGAGCTGAAACCCGTGCATGATACAGTCATGATTTTCTGGTAACTTCCCTTCTTTCCCCGTTCTTTCCCTATATTTCCCTTGGGGAAAAACGTTAGAAATGGGGAGAGAGATCCACTGAGTGTATTTCTCGCCCCCCTTCCCCGCCCCCACACTCTCCTGTCCCAAATAGGGGCCCAGGGCCTTGTTTTTTGCCCCCCCCCATCACACCTGAACCCACGGCAGCACTGTGTCCTGGCTCCTGGCATCCCAGGGACCACAGGACCTCTCCTGCCTCTGAGCCTCGGGCCTTGGTTCTCAGCAGACGGTCTGTGCGCCCCGTGTCAAGCCAGATCCTGCCCCTGGTCGGACAGCTGCCTGCACCGCGAGCCCAGGCTCCCCGAGAAAGGCATCTGTGAGGCTGGCGGTCCCAGCACCGACCAGCAGGGTGACACCAACAGAGGCCCATAGCGTTCACGCTCAGTCTGCGGAGGCCCCAGCAGAGGCCCGCCCTGAGGCTGGGGTTCGCGAGAGGAGGTGTCTCACCTGCGAGCAGCCAGCGTGGCCTGCCCCGCTTTGGGCAGATCCTGCCCTGCTGGCCGGCCTGTCTGGGTACCTTGCGTGCTTCCTTGCCGGGCCGGCCGGAGGGCCTGCTGACCGGACGCCCCGCTGCTCCTGGGTCCAGCTGCCCCTCAGACAGCGGGCGCTCAGCTGTCATGACCTGCTGACGGTCACATCTCTGCCCAGTCACCTCATACACAGGGGCCACCTCTGCCTTCTGTTCACACCAGGGGTGGGGAGCATCCCCAGGGCCGAGCCTGGGTTCTGACTCAGCCCAGAGGCTCACAGGGTTGCCCTTTACTTTTCTTTGTTGCCCCACCAGAACAGCTGCGTGGGATTAGTCTCCAGTAACGGTCGCTGTCTGTAGTTAGAATGACGCCTTGATTCTTTCCATGCTCCTGGCTTCTCCGCCAGGCCCTTCCTTCCTTCTCCAAGTGATTTCCATCTCACGCCCCGTGTCCCCTGAGCAGCCTTGGCCAGGCCCTCTGCCCTTCACACGACCTCCCTCTCCTCCCCACGCCCTTGCACATTCCTACAATGCCCTGAGCTCTCATCGAGGGTGTCCTGAACATTCTGATCCCGAGGGTGTTGCAGCCTCAGGGAAAATCAGTGGATGCTCCCAGAAGCTCGGGGGAGGGGCAACACTGGCTGACGCGCTGGCTGCTCTCAGCCTTGGTCCTGTCTGGCCCCTCTGCAAGATGACATCTCCCGTGATGAAGGTAATGACAGCCAATTCTCCTGAGCTCTCTTGGTGTGGCAGGCATTGCCTTATTTCATCTTTGCTACAACTCTGCGCAGTGTTACAGTCGTCGCTCGACCTCTGTGGACCGCAGAGAAGGACCCTGAGGCGCAAAGAGGTTGAGTAGCTTACCCGGGATTCTGGGCTGCGTCAGCAGCTAGGCAGGGATTGATTTTAGGGAGTCTGGCTTCCCAATCCACCGCGGCCACCTGCTTAGTGCGGTGCTGTCCCTGGTGTGGCCAAAGGCTTCTCTCCCTCTCTCCGGCTCCTACCTGCACGAGGGGAAACTGGGCTAATTAACCTTGACAATGAATATCTCATCAGCTGCCTGCCTGCTCTAAAGAACGGGGACAGAGAGTTCCTGGGTCATTGTGTCAGCCCTTCCCTGAAACACATCCTTTGAGCCAGGGCTACGGTCTCCTTTTTTCAACAATATTTGAGAAGCACAATGTATTCCATGGGCACATTGCCAAACACAGTGGTCTTTTTGCTCGTCTGTCTTTTTATTTTTCTAAGGCGCACGGCGAACAGAGCACTAGCAATCTCGTCATCAGGTGACCGCATTGTGGATCTACAGGAAAATGCTGCACGTACAATGACGGTGGTATTATTTATTAGTTGAGTTGATGAGGAGTTGGGGAAATTGTTTCCCTTTTGTAATCATTCCTCTTTTTTCTCTTCTGTCTTTACCTTTATCATTGAAGCCAATGGTGACCATGACATTTTAGAATTATATTTAAGGAAAATACTCTGTTTATGTGAAAATGTACACGGTGGTAGCTTCTGTTCATCAGCAAAACTGAGGGGCATTTTGGGTAGAATTCAAAGCATTGTGGATAGTGACAAAGGAGACTGGCTTGCAAAGACCTTGCACTTGAACGGGGACAATGGACAGCTATCACTTGTAGATACTAGGGGCTTGGGCTGCCAGTTATTGGTGAGAAAAAAGGCGAGTCTGGGAATGCTTTTTCTGGCTGTTCTTCCATGTGGCTAATTGCATTTTTTTTTACTAATGAACTGAGTTTTTGACTTTTATAAACATTGCCTATGTTTACCTTGGCAAAAGACTAGCATTCACCGCTCTCCCTGGATGACCCTTCGGATAATAGCTGGAATTCAAATAAAGAAGGGCAGTTCTTAAGTCTTTTATTAATAATGATGCTCACGAGGAACACAAGGAAATCAGCCACTGCTTCTTGCGTTCGAAGCCCCTCCTTCACTCCCTGACTTCATTTCATTGTTTGTCATGTTCTGAATTTTTTACTTAATAAACCCCTTGTTTTGTTTTGATAAGCTCCCTTTTGGAAATTTCTACTTTTTTGATTAAAAAAATAGTCCTTGTTCCAAATATCCTTCTGTTCTGTTTAATTACGTGTGAGAACCTCAAATAATAAATTACAAAATAAATGCATCTCAGACACACATTTTTTTTTCCCAAATGGTACTTGCATAATATTGAGCATTTGGTTAATAGCCTTGGAAACACTGAGGTGCATGTATTGCCAGTGATGTAGCACCAGGAACAGCCTTGGAGGTCGCCAGGCATTTGAGGATGAAGGCGCTGAACTGTTGGAAAGCTGTGCTTCCATTTGCATGTAGTCAGGGCGAGACAGTTGCTTCCCAAATGGTATTCATTTGTTGCTAGTGTTGTTGTGAGCAAATGTTTGTGGGCTGACTTTCAACGTGACCTTCTCTTCCCAAGTGTATTCAACATGTTGGAAAAAAAAGTCTCTGTTGGCATGAAGCTTTTTCAAGAACATATTCTTCATGTCTCACTTGGCGGTGTTCTTCTCAAAATTAGTCATCCAGGAGGAATACTGTCCTTTCTGCTAGATCTGCAAATTAAATCTCTGTGTGGCAGATAGGCCTAAGCTAGGGTAAGAGTCTCCCGCAGACCGAAGACATTTCGCTATCAGACTTGCTTTCAGGAGAAGGGGGTACCATTTTACGTCCCCTACATCAGAGGATCAGAGTTGCCCCTAAAATGGCAATGCCCGTGAGGTCATGCCTTCTTCCTCCCTCCTTCAGGCCGGTGGTTATTTCATCAACGATGGCTTGGGAGTACAAGTGTTTACCTTCGGCTTCTTCAAGGTTTCTCTTCTCATGACTTATGTCACAACGACTTGAGGTCCATGTAGTTGACCAGGTGGCCTTACGGACACATATTTTTATTTTTAAAAATTTTTATTGTTACTATGTTACAGTCGTCCCAATTTCCCCCCCTTTGCGCCCGGCCCATCCCCCGCTCCCACAGCCCATTTCTACTCTGTTCTCCATGTCCATGGGCCGTTCACACAAGTTCTTTGAGTAGCCCCTCCCCCTTCGTCCCACCTCCCACCCTCCCCTCTGGTCACTAACTGACACATATTTTTAAAAAGAAGCATGAGTGGTAACACGCAGTAGGGTATAATATGTGAGCTAGAGAAACAACTTGGATTAAAATTTTAGAAACAGCTGTGATTCAAACACAAGATAAGAAATAGCATTATAAAGCTCCCAGAGGCGTGAAGAATTAGCTCAGTAAACATGGATTTAGGGCCTTCCGTGTGCCAGAAATTATGCTTGTGACAGAGATGATAAAGATATGACCTCGTCCTTATTCTAGAAACAATTAGTCCAGTCTGGGAATGTAAAACATGTATATAGAGTATATGACATGTAAAAAATCAAATCACTGCACTTGGACAATCATAGGCATTCAATTGGAAAATTTTTGGTGATGAAAGAATGCAATTTTGTACAAGTGCAATGAATGAGCCTGGAGGGCTTTTTCTACAAGGAATAAATTTTCTTCTCACTTCCTATGACTTCCTTTAGAGAAATAGTTTAAACTCATGTTTGCAGCTGGGGTTCAAAGTCAATGATAGTAATTGTCCTGCTTAAAATTCTCCACTGGCCATCTGTAGAGTTGAACAAATTCGAAGCCCTTCTCTAGGACATAAAACATATCATCTTACTTTGTGTTCACGCCGTTGGCTCGTGCTGCTTCCTCTGTTCGGCACTGCCGTCCTTTAACTCACGTTGTTTCGCTTCAAGTGTCAGTGACTCAGTGAGCCCCTCCTGAGAGCCGTACTCCCAGGGCCTCCTGAGCCTCCCTCCTGCCGCAGCCTGTGACCCTCCTGCGGGCCATCTTGGCAGAATGTTTGGTGCCCACTACGTCTCAGAAGAGGTTTCTTAAAGGAAGGAATACTAATAGAGTTCGATTAATACAATGCCTATTGTTCTTTATTGAGCAGTTATTGAGGCCAGGCACTGGCTAAGCATTTTAAGTATATTATCTCCAATGATCACAACACTTCTGACAGTAGTTGTAATTTTTCTTACTCGAGAGCTGAGAAAACAGACACTGAAAGAGGGTGAGGGAATCTCCCCAGGTCTCAGGGCTGGGTTGCAGCAGAAAAGGCATTTGAGACCTAACCTGCCTGGCTCGAGACAGGAGACTCCAACCTGGATTTTAACAACCTCATTAAAGGTCATTGAAAATGAAATTTGTTTATAAGGACAACTGTAGTTTAGTTTTCCAGTATTCACATGTAAATATGAACATAACTATATAAAATATAGATATTATGTATAAAATATATGAAACTACATTTAATGTAAAATATGTCCTATTTTAATAATAAAGCTTATGTTAACTATAAACAAAATTCACAACAGCTATGTATGTGTGCACTACAACATTATCTATAAATATATATCATTAAACGTTACATGTCCAGAGTATAAAATAGTCAAAGGGAAGAGCCGAGAACACACAGCAGCAGCCCCATGTCTTCCTTGACCATCCTCAGTTCCCTTTTGAGAGACCATCACCAAACTATTTTTTATTTTAGTTTTTCAGGTAATTGGCCTCAAACCAAAAGGAGATCCTTATCCTACCAGCTCGTAATTTGTCAAGTTGACGTCTTACGATGACCGATGAAGACTGAACTCACCTATAATGCTTCACATCGCCTCCGCGTGTCTCCCGATTTTGAAAGCCCTTCTATTTCTCTTAATTCTGTTTGGCCAACTTTATTTCTTTATTGTCCTTAAACCTCCCTTCCCTCCCATCAGTTTTCTACAGGATCTCTTAACTTCCCTTAATGTAAAAATGATATTAAAACCTGTCCGTGTGATAACTTTTCCCCTCCTAAGTTAGAATTGTCTACCTTGTGTGCGCGTGTCTGCGTGTGCATGCATGCGTGTGTTTATTCTAGAAATTGCAACACACACTTGGACTTTCCCTGGACATTGCATGGCCATTAAAACATTTTATGTTTACTTACGTTGACTTTGCCATTGACTTCTTCTATTTTCTACCACACACATATGCAAAGATGGGCAAGACTAACTGGGCAGTGGCTGTCTAAAACAACAAATGATAATTTGTAAAATGTGTATTTACATAGTATATGTTTCAAAACAAGACGGTTATTGTTGTCTTATTCATTCACTGGCCATTTGGAGCCACTCACATATGTACCATCTTGCTCTTCATTTCTTTCTACATTTCCTCCTCTTCAGATTTTATTCTACCTTCGGTCATGTGCACCCCATCTTAAAATTCTGTTATTATATCCCAGCATTTTCATTTAGTTCTTTTTAACATTCTCTACATCACTTTGTGTAGATTATACATCCCTGCTAATGTTTTCAAGCTTGACTTAGAATTGGTGGTTATTTTTCTTTTTCCCCGGCTCAGGGTTTCTTGTTCTAACATGTTTCTAGTTACCTTCGCTTCTATGCTGGACATTGTATTTCAAAAAATTAAATGCTGAAATCATTCAAGATAGTGCATCATGTTACCTACCTCAGAAGAGGCTTTTCATTTGCTTTGTCACATGTGTAGGGGCACGAGGACCCAGGGTTGACCTTAATTAAGTTCAGGCCTAGGTGACATCGGTATGCGCTGGACAATATCTGACAAAGAGATTTTTCTCTGTTTTGACAGTTTGATAGACACCCTATTTCCATGCTGAGTCCAGACCAGTTCAGTCAGGGTGACTAGGGGGCTGAAGAACATTAGAATAAGGATGAAAAACATTGAAGTGATTGCTGAGTAGTTTTTCCTGAAGAAGAAAAATCTAGAGGTTGATTTTATAGTTAATTTTTGAATAACTACTATTTTATTCTTCATACCCACTCAACCAGGAATAAGGGAAAACAAGCTTGAAATCTCCCAGTGAGGAACAATGTAGATTAAAGGAATAAATGACTAAATCAATTACTGGAGGCACAGGGAAAATGTTCCTATATTTCTTCCTTCAGGTACCACTCCGGGTGGATCTCTTTAGACCTTTCTCATTATGCTTTTTCCATTGTAAGTTAATGAGGGGAGACCCTAGTGTTTCATCTGATATTTTCTGTGTTATCCTACGTCCCTCCAGAAGGATTAGAACCTCCTGCCGTCAGCTCAGAGTTGGTTGCATTCAGATACAAAAATGATAGCAACACCCTTTACCTCTGTGTAGCGCGTTATTCTTTCAAAGTGCTTTCTTACCCAGTGTCTTACCCCAAACCATATTTAAAAAGTGTGATGTAGGCAGGGTGGTTTGATTAATTTTCATTATACAATTAATGAAACAGAATCCCAGAAAAGTCATTACTTAAATTTCAACAAGTTCTGATAAAGAAGTTCAATTTAAAAGAGGAGCTTCTACTTGTTTTCAATGTACTTTAATGTGGATGAAACATTACCAGACAAAGGCTCTCCAGAATTTAAACACCAGCCTTGTTAACGAAGGCAAGGCCATAACGAAGCTGCCCACACCCCAGCCTGTCAGACTCACTGGCTTGGATCTCTCCATGGATGAAGTGTGTGCCCTTCCTTGCCCAGCCGCTGAGAGCATCTCTTTGTGCACTTTGTTCTCAACGTAGGCACAGTAATACCGTATCTTACTCGGGTCTTCGATATTGTTTTTCTTCCTGAAGACATACTCCTGTAATGTTTTCTTTCTTTCTTTCTTTTTTTTCAGCTTTATTTCCTTGGATTTCCATTCAGGTCTCTTTGCCCCACTGGAAGTAGCCAGAACTTATTCCCAAACATATTTATTTTCCCTCTTCCTCAGGGCTGATGGCTGTGTAATCAGGCAAGTTTTTCCTGGCTTTCTTAGAAAAAAAAATCTCATAGAAAACTAGGTCTCCTTTTAAACATTCAAATGCATGAGATTATCAATATTAAAATTAATATTTCCCTAAATGTTCAATTATTAAGTTCATGGGCAATGTGTGTGGTGCATTTAACAGGGCATCTGGCCCAATGAGTGAGAACTATTACCACTGTTTCTCTTACTTCTACTGCTACTATTACTACCACTACTACTGCTACTAATACCAATAATAACAATAAAATCAGACATCCAAATGAAAACCTTAGTGTTTCTTCTCTGCTCTCTTGGGCTGGGGTGCCTCCTGGGCAAATGAAGCAATATGGCGCCAACCACGAGGTGCTTCTCTGCGTCTGGGTTGGCTGTGCACCTCAGGTCTAGGAGCCCTCTTTTTGTCACAGTATTTGCAGCTAAATCTGTATCAGGACTAGTATGTCATCGATACTAACGAATGGTTTGGCCAGAGCTGTGGCAACATCAGATACATTCCTTTCTGGTGGGATTCATTTCTGAAAAGACCTCCTGAGCCAGGGATTTCAGCCTATCCATCCCTCAATTATTTTGGGAGTCAGTATGGAATGAGGGTTTTCTAAATGTGGCTTTTCAAAAGGGGAGACTGAGTTTCAAGATCATTTTTATATAGAACGTGGAGGTGGTCCTGCCAGAGGGTTGCTGAAACTATAAAGAGAACTTCCTGTGGAAGAAATTTTTAAAAACAGAATCATGATTTCATTTTTGTCTGGGGTAAGCTAGCTTTATCTGGTGGACCAGATGTGGTGGGGTAGGGTTGGGGGTGGTGGTGGAGTGGCTGAACATGAGAATCCTTGTCTTTTGCTTCAAGTATTTGATAAATGGTTTTATAAAGGCGAATTCATTGATGCCAACTTTGGCAGGAGTGTAAAAGGTACTAAACTTGATTTGGGGACTACGGCTACCATGCTGCTGTTAAATGAAATGGTGCAACATCAGCAGCAGACCGTCTACAAATGAGACAAGCAGGAGAGATGCTACTAGGAAGACCATAAGGTGAACTTCGACATTGTTGACTACAGAAGGAATTAAGCCATGCATTAATGGACACGGGATGGAAATTTGATCAAAGTCATCCTATCACTCATGAGAAAACCCATAAATAAAAAGACCCAGATGTTGGCCAGCAGGAGACAAGTTTGCCCTGCATTATGGATGTGTTCTGTAAATATTTCTAACTCTGGAATGTGTGACATACTGAAAGTGAAAACCAAGACGTTTGTATCTCGTTAAAGAAGGCTTTGAACACGAGTGGAGTGCAAACGAAGATGTCGGAAGATGGGCTAATTCTTCTGCTGTTTTTGGATGCAGAGGAGCAGGCAAGCTCTTTCTTCTTGGTGAAATCTCAGAGCTCTTGACCAAAAGTGGGAGAGGGCTTAGTTTTATGACATCTAACAGAGCCTAGCTTCAGACTGGATGTTCTTCCTCCGAAAAGCGAGCCCTTGTGCCGCGCTTGCTGTGGTTGGCTGAGGCGTCCTCAGATGACCCGGTGCAAAAGCCGCCCTGGGAGATCTGACCAAATCGTAGATGAAGGTAATTTAGCTGCAGGGGATATTTTAGAACATCCTTAGTTTTTTGAGTCTTGCAAGATCTGAATCATCTTTTGTTTAGATGAACCAGAGTTTTATGTCCTGAGGTTCAACAACAAAGCCCCGTGTATTTGAAGTGTAATTACTGATATTGAGGATTATGGCCACCTCCCCTGGCAGACTATTGCTCTTTCCCTGGCTCACTCTTTTAATCAAGGGTGTTTTTGGGGCCAAGTCTGACAGCGCAGTGCTGGAGACAGATTGGGAACAAGGTTCCGGGCTAAGTTACATTTCTCCGGCTTTTGTGTCAGAGCGATTGGCAATCTATTAGAGGGTTTCACTGTCTCCACCGAAGCCAGGAGGGTGTGATGCACGATCTTCCTGGCAGAATTAACACAAGAATGAAGTGGTTTTGATAAAATCTCATCATGTTCCCATCTACAGGACCAAAGGAGGGGAAAAAGAGCCCATTTTTATAGCCAAGAAACGTTGTTGGTGTTGCGTGGGTTCTTATGCCTCCCGGGGTCGGGAGGCCTGGGGTGTCTCGGCGGCATTGTAGCCTTGGGTTCCAGAGGCCGCCATCTTCAAATGTTCTTCTTGGACAACGTAGCAGACCTCCTGGACAACGGCAGAAGCAGCACCAGCAACGACACCAACAGTCACACTGTAGTAACAGCCCCAGCATTTTCTGGGCCTCAGCTCTCTGGTTGCTCTGTTTCAGTGCATTTACTGTACCGAGTTCCTGTGATTTGTAACCAATTTCAGGAACTTCCAGGAAGACTATTTCTCTTCAGCCTTCCTTTTCTTTCTTTTGCTTTCTGTCCTTCCCTCCTTCCCCTCCAGGTACCTAAGACAACTTCATACAGCGGCTACTTCTTTGTTTTTCGTACTCCTTAGGACTCATGAGACGTAACTGGTATGTAGCTTAGCTATCCCGTTTTAAGACTTCACAGTCCAGTCTCTCTGTTGGGACACCGCTCCCCAGAAGCAGTGTACGTGGAGTCTAGGCCATCCTTCCTTTGAACCGGCCTTTGGGGCGCCTCTCCGGAAAGGCCTCCGGTTCTCCATTTGTTGACAGGAAGGTAAACAGGTGAGCTTTGGCTGTTTTGGCTGGACCATAGTCTCAACCTCACATCTCAACAACAGAGGGTTAAATCTATTCTTTAAATGTGTCTTCTATATGTTTCTGGCCAGGTATGTGGGGAAAGGACTTCATGGCTAATTAAGGATCTGTAATAAAGTAAAGGAGAGTATTTACTTACAATGAACTTTGCATCCTTTGTCAACAAGTAGCTAATAGTTAGGCTTTACAGCAGAGGTTAACTCACTTCTTTCCATAATTTATGGTAGGTATAGACATTATAGATAGAGGTGTATTGAAATTTGAATTCTCATCAGCTAGCTGAGAAATGCTCCCTGTGATCGCTGTACTACTTTATAATTCCTAAACAACACTACCTTTAGCCTTGGCTCATGAAGCCTTCCACGTGTAAAGGCTCAAAGCATATTATACCCTAAAACTTTAAAAAAAAATTTTTGAGTTTGGAGACATACTGAATAAAATTCACAACTGAAGCCTGTTTCTCTACTCCCTGCCCCGCCTTTGGAGGACATGTTTTTTCCTCGAGTTAGAAGAAGGTTAATTGATAATCCTTTATCATTCTAACTGGCAGCCTCCTGACCATAATGCTCCATTGCATACAGGAATGTCTCTTATCTAACATGACTGGCTAATTATTAAAATACTCTATTTTCTGTTCCAGCTGTTTTCTTTTTTGAGTAAACAAATCGCTAAGTTCAAGGCTTCCATTTGCATTTCATTGCTTCTTGACAGCAAGTACTCAGCAAAAATGGGTTGCCTCTGGGTGCTTAAAATCTCCAAGGGCAGAAGAAACAAATGGGTGCATGCTTTCTCTAATTTAAAATCTAAAAGCCACCCTCCTTAAAAAATCCAACACACTTTAAAAATACTGCACATTATTTTCTAGACTTCGTAAAGGAACAGGATCTGTTCTGTCACCCGGAATTTCCTTCGTCTGACATCTTAAGGTGTTACTTTATTAAATGGAAGAGAAGGCAGCATCTTCTCTTCCAAATATCCACCAAATATCAAGGACATAGAACTACAATTGTATGGAGGCGACCTCCATTTGGACTAATCAGGATTACATGGGCAAAGAGCTGAGAAGGGTAATGATTTATTTTCCAGTCGATTCTGTCCGGTCCGTTTTGATTGCTCCAGAGCCTGTGAAAGCAGAGCCACAAGGCTGTAACAGTTTTTGTCCTGACCCAGTGTCTGAGGAGCGGGTATTTTAGCATTCATCAGAAATGCATCGGCTTTGCCAGCGTCTTCAGCTCCCACGGCCAGACTTGTCTGTAGAGTTTGGATTTTTGTTGTTCCTGTCACGAGTCAGGGGAGGGGAGGCACATGGTGCTGTTCAGTCCGGCTCATGCCAATGACCCGTCTCAGCCAGGCCTGGCCCTTGAACCTGATTCTGGTTCACGATCTTTGATCATCTACCGAAGGGCAAGGATCTGGGTGTGTGTGAATGTGTGTGTAAGCAAACGTGTTTGTGATTCCATTTAGGATGCCGGTATCTGGGTAAGAATTGTTACTGACATTTTATGTTTATTTCTGGCGTATTAAGGCCCTTGTGGAAATGGAGGTGGGCATGGACCAGACACTCTGATTTGAAAAAAGCAATTTTAGCATTTCCCCCTCACTTTTCATTGTATTAAATGGGCTGTTTTCCTTGTTTTGTTTTGTTTTTTAGAGTGTGTAAAGCCATTCTTTTTTCTTAAATTTATGTATTTTCTTTTAAAGATGGTCTTAAGGGATTTTGTACCCAGGACTTCACAAAACACACTGCTGTATTGGATTTGGGTTAGAAGCCAATTTTTCATCTCCTTAGCTTAGCTTTTAGCCTCTCCTCTTTTCAAATCCATAAACGCTGAATGCCAGAATTTTAATGTAGAATCGACCTTGGGCCTGGTTTGCAGTTGATTCCCATGTACCCAGTGACAATTGAAATCGGACCCAAGGACATAGGGGAGCTAAATGACAGGACTAGACGATGAAAAACTGTGAAGGAAAAGAAAAGAAATGGATGATGGCAAAAATTAAAAATACAGTAATTTGTTTTCTTTCTTCAGAGACTAAATAACTCAGTGGTAGGACCAGCTGGGGAAAAGAGTGGTAGTTACATAGGAAATTATACACGTTTTACCGCTATTTGGTGAGTCTCCCTTTATTTTTTTTTTAAATCCTGACCTGAGGATATTTTTTGTTGTTGTTGTTGTTTTTAGATTTGAGAGAGAGAGAGACAGAGAGAGAGAGGAACATCAATGTGAAAAATATTGATGGTTGCCTTCTGTAGGTGCCCCACCTGGGGATCGAACCTATAACCTTTTGGTGCACGGGACAATGTTCCAACCCATGGAGCCACCCACCCAGGGCAAGTCTCCCTGCCTTTTGTAGAGAACCATGTACTTCAGCCATCCTAGGGACTTGGAGATTTTTGGTGTGTGCAGTTTTCTCACCTTCCAGCCTCCATCCTTTCTTACAATCTCACTCATTCTTCAAAACGCAATTTAACAACCCTCCTGTCATCGTTCTCTATATTCGCAGTGCCTAGCAGCAGGCCAAGTACGAGGTGTCCAATCGACTTTGAAACAATGGATAAATGATATAGGGATCCACATGCCTGGTGAGAAAATGCTCTTCCTTCCCATTGGCCCTTGGTCTCGGGAGGGGGCACAGTTTCAGAGACGAGAGAAAGGAAGAAAAATGTGAAGAATATAAAATTCCTACACATGAATTTATTTTTAGAGTCATATAATGATTGAGTTTCTGATTAAAAAAAAGTAGGACAAGGTAAATACTCAATGTATATAGTTACAATTGTACTTGGGTGACCAAACAATAAATTATTGCATCAAAATAATACATACAAATTATTCCTGCTTTTCATATCAAGGTTTTATATTTATTTTTTGGAACAGGAACTACTTTGGATTTAATTTTCTAGAAATCTTTCTAGACCCCTTCTGAGGTCTGGGGACTGAAGAAAGAGGTGAGGTGGTTAGAAAAAAAGTAACAAGCTTGGATGTGTTAAAACTTTTTTTAAATCTGAAAAATAACTCAAAAGGATAAAATAAGGCCATTTTTTATAACAGGAGAAAAAAAAGATACCATTGATTGGAACTTGGTTTTGTCTGAAATTTGAGACAGAAAATAAGTAGCTAATATTTTTCAGAATTTATTGCAAACTACTTTTTATAAAATATAGGATATGTTGGAGAAACATTATTTTCAAGCCTGAGACTATAGACAGAATAAATAAAAAATAAGGTTTATCACATTTTAAAAGTCTGCAGTTCAATTCTTAGAATAGTATTGGATTGAGTCCTGAAATAAGTCCATTATTTCGTGAAAAGTCAGGCATTGCTAGGAATTGGAGAGTTCAGAGGACGCAGAATTTTGGAGCTGGAATGCATGTTATGACTACTCTAGCCTGGCCCCTTCATTTTACAGCTGAAGGAACTGAGGCTCAAAGAATGACATGAATGGTCCAGGGTCACCTGGGGAATAATGAATGAGCCGGACCCGGCGTCAGGCCGTTGGGGGCTCAGCCTGGAGCCCACTCTGCGACAGCGCGGGGCGCTGGGTTACGCGCCAGGAATTCCTTTACCAGGAATGGCGTGCGGACTTGAACTGCTGCCCTGGCCGGATAGATTTCCGTCCTCACGAGTGACGAAGTACAATTACACTTAACAGGTGTTGGTTTATGCAGCGCGTCCCTGTGCTTGGCACTCAGAAAACCTGAAATCTAGCAGGAGAGCTCGTCCCTGCCCTGGTGGCATATGGGAGGGAGTGTGAGGACGTCATAAAAGTGTGCGGGGCGTGTCCGACCGGTGCGCTCCGAGCCCGCAGGGGACCGTCACGAGCAGTGCCAGCGCCTGCCTCTCTTCCAGGTGGCCCAGCAGGGCCCTGGACGGGCCCTGCGGCGGCGCGGAGCCCCCGCCTTAGAAGAGGAGGCCTCCTCGGGGAGCTGCCTGTTTTCTGTGCGTTGGCCGAATATCTTCAGATCGCACCCAGTCCAGCGTCTAACTTCTTTCAAAGGAGGGGAAGAGAGGGAGCTGGGAAAAGACCCAAGCTCGCCGTCTGCGCAGGCCCGCCCCGCCCCGGGGCAGCAAAGTGTGACAGCGCAGACGCCCAGTGACGTGTGAATGGGCCCCGAGTCCTTACGCCCACTCGGGCAAAGGGGCGGCTTCTCAGCCCGATACCAGGCTCCGGCTGGGCTCGGGTGGGAGGCCTATGACCCCCGGCCCCCGGCCCAGGGCCTTCTGGACCCCTGTGTCTGCGAGCCAGGGGCTCCCAGCGGCCCCAGGACAGCCCCCCGAGGGGAGTCACAGGAGGGCCGCTGGAAGGAAAAGCACACGAAAGGCAGGAGGGGACGCAGACTTGGTCAAGGAAGGCGATCTGGTTAGAGCAGTAACGACGTTTACATCGCAGGGTTCAGCAAACTTCTGTGACGGGTCAGATGGGACCTATTTAAGGTGCCTCTGCCGTCACCACTCGACTCCGCCCTTAGGGCGTAAAAGGAGACAGGACAGTAAACAGAAAACCCACGGGCCAGTGTTCTGATATAACTTGATGGTGGACTGGGAAACGCTCGTTCCATAAAATTTTCACACGTCACAAAGTATTGTTCTTGCTTTGACTCCCCGCTGTTTAAACATGTGAGAACCCTTCTGAGCTCACAGATCGTGCAAACGTGGGCGGTAGGCCCTGGCTTTGGTTTACAATCATACTTTGTGATTGTCCAATAGCAGCAGGCTAACCAAGTTCAATGTAGTCTTCTGGGCACTGTTTTTGCTAGAAAGACTCCAGGAACTGAAATTTCTTTTCTGGCTTTGATGCAGATGTCGTCGCGCTTTTGAAATTCAGCCTGCCTTCTCTTAATGTGTAAATTTTCCCCCAAGGTTTAACCGGTATGATGCTTTTTGCAATTGATGGTGTTCTCTGATGAAAGAATTTGGTTATTTGATTTCAACTGGTTTTTGACAAAGGCCAGTATACGTAAATGTCTCGGCCTTCATTGAGTCTCTGGGAGGCTGACTTTGAGGAGTTGAATCTTTCCCACATGGCAATCTCTTTTGAGGGATATTCTGAAGAGAATTTCAAATGCAATAAATTCATATTTATATCAAGAAAAAATCCAGTAGCTCTAGCTATTAGGGAAATGCAAATCAAAACTACAGCGAGATACCACCTCACCTCGGTTAGAATGTCTACTATCCTTGAGACTCAAAAGGAACCCTCATTCCCTGCTGGTGGGAATGTAGACTGGGACAGCCACTATGGAAAACAGTGTGGCAGCTCCTCAAAACATTAAGAATAGAGTCACCATATGACCCAGCAACCCCTCTTCTGAGGATCTACCCCCAGATCTTGAAGCACATGTATCCGCAAAGATATATGCACCCTATGTTCACCGCAGCATTGTTTGCTGTGGGCGAGGCAGGAAGACAACACAAGTGCCCTTCAACAGAGGTTTGAATAAAGAAGATGTGGTACGTGTGGACAATAAGCAATAAGAAAAGACGGAATACTGCCATTTGGGACCACATGGATGGACCCTGGGAATATCACGGTAAGTGAAATCAGTCAGTCAGACAAAGCTAAGAACCATGTGATTTCACTCACCTGTGGGATATAAAGTGGACGCTGATGGACACAGACAGCAGTGGGGTAGTTGCCAGAGGGCGGGGGCGGGGTGTGGGCGTGTCCGGAGGGCGGCAGAAGAGGATTCGACTTTGGGCGGTGAGCACGCAGGGCAGTGGACAGACAGCGTATCACAGAAGTGTACGCTAGAAACCTGTATGAGCCGATTAACCAATGCCATTCCAATCAATTTAATACATTGTTTAAAAAAAAGAGACAAAAAGCCCCTAAAAAGCTAATTATGTCTTGGGTTTTAGAAGAATAACTCTGACTTTTCTGTTGAAGGCAACCCGTGAAGCAGTGTTACAGCCTGAACAGAGAAAGGCTGGGAGCCTAACACGGGTCAACTCCGGTCACAAATCAATTTTAATTTTAGAGAAAGCCTGAAAATAAGCCGAAACAAAAAGTAATAGTGTGAAAACTTATTGTTCCTTTTGCTGTATTTTTCATTGTGCTTTGGGATTTGGTTTACTCAGCTGTAAAATTTTTAATAGAATATTTCTTGCTTTTGTTAGGGAAACTAACAAGGATATGTCACTTTTGGGGATATCTGGTGGTAAGGAACAGGGACTCTTTAAAACTCGCTGAAGCTACTGAACTCGACACCCAAGTGAAGCTTCCCTTTGCTTTGGGGGTCTACGAGGCAAGGGGCCCCTCCTCTTTATGGGCAAAAATTCGCTAAAAGACAGACCTTTGGAATCTTCCTACCTGACCAACTTTAAGGGCAACCACACTTGGAATTTGCCTAACATGGCTTTACCAGAGGGTTTGAAGTGCTGATGCATGAGATATTTTGCTTTTTTAATCATCATGCTCTTGGAGACCAGAAATAAATTTTTGAATATGGATAAAACAATAATCATTCTGGGCTTTTAGTTCACTGTGCCTGATCAACTCAATCAAAACAGGAAGAAAATTGGTTAAAAACACCAAACCAAACATAATGTGTATGCCGTTTTTATTTCATGCACGTGAACCATGTTCCTGGAAGTCATAGGTTAGACTAAAATAAACTTTCAAAACAAAAGACAAATTTTAGTAGCATATGTACAATTTTACACACTTTTAATAGACTCTACATTTTCTACTGCATAATAACATAGATGTTACTTCCTTAACAATGGGTAAATGTTTAGGTTCGCTGGTTAGTGCAGAACTAGGAAGCACAGAGATAGATGTGAGGCAGGGAGGAAAGCCAGAGTCTAGGTTAACATGAAAGGTTCTCTATTAAAAACATTTACTGCATGTTTTCTACATTTCACATCTGGATGATAGAAAATAACGTTCAGGCAACCAGGTTTTATTGGCATGTTTCAGAGGGAGACTCAGACAATTTGCATTCATGGTTTATTGACTATCCCATACTACTCTGTACATTTAAAATAAATAGCCTTTGGTGCTCTATTTCCATCTTTATGCTAAAGCTATGGTTTTTTCCTCCTGTTTGCTCTGCCTTGGGAAATATACCATGGCTTTCCAGGATTACATCCTCACCTCCCAGGGAAGCAGTTGTTCAGGCTCCTTTTGTTCTTCATAGTTGGGGAAGCTTGTGGATTTATTTTTAACTTCTCATAATGACTTAGATCTGATCGTCACCCCAGTTCTCGGTGGGATTATATTACTCATAGCTTTCCTCAATTAGTAAATGAGGAAACAAACGCACGATGGCCTACCCCAAATAGGACACTTGCCGCTGGTACGTAGCCAGTGAGCAGCAGTGTCGGGGGCTGAACCCTGACAGCAGGGACCCAGGGCAGAATCTGCCCCCACACACCACCCTGCGCAGCCTTCTGGGTGATTAAACACTACTCAGATTGAAAAGCTGCTCAGACTCCCGGATTCTCAGGTTCTTGCTTTCTCTATTCAGTGATTCGAAATGGACTATTTGGGTTTTTATCAGTCTGCACGTGTGTTCCTCCCATTCCTGACCATTCAAACACTTATTTGAAGCAGAACCACTTTTAACTCTTGCACGCAGCAGATTTTGATACATAAAATAACTTTAGCATTTATTAGATAATATACAAATTTGCTCCTCTTTCCCAATGGAATTAACTTTCTTTCGCACTCCATATATATTAAGATATAGTTTATTTTTTCGGGCATCACGCAAAGTATTTCAAGCATATCAGAATGGATAATCATTTAAGAAGGAGCCAAATTCCCACCACCTGGCTTTGCCAAATCTTATAATTTCTACCTTGTTTGTTTTAAATCTTTTTAAAAACATAATGAAACATAGAAATAGCAGATAAAGTCTCCTCTTTCTCTTTCTCTCTGATTAACCTCTTTTCTCTCCTCCCAGAGGTTTACACTATCTTGAATGTGGTATCTACTCTATCCGTGCATTTCTTCTATTATTCTTTTTTACTACAGGTATAAGCAATATATACGAATAAACAATATGTAGAGCTCCTTGGGATGCTTTAGACTTCATAAAAATGTCATACTATATGTATTTTCTGCAACGATGTGTTTTTTCTGGTCACCATTATGCTTCTGAGATTTGCCTATGTTGACAATGCAGCTCTGGTTCATTCAATTCTACTGTCATTTTAAAACAACACCATCGCTCTCTGCTCCCCTGCTGCTAGTTGATGAGCAGGCTTGTGCGTATCCTTTGGTGCAGGTGCGAACATTTCTGTGGACTCTCATATCCCTCGGAACGGGGTCACCGGGTGGGAGGAGGGCATGAGGGTTTTCACTGTTCTCAGGTTTTGACAACCTGCTCTTCAGATTTGGTTTTACAAACTTGGTATAAGTTTACATTATAGAACATGCACACTCATCAAAGAATACCTGGAAATTCTGGGCGGGGGGAGACTGAAAATATCTGTATTCCATCTAAAACTTTTTCTTTTATGCCTTTTATTTATAGGAGCATGGCCATATTGTACACGCAACTTTTAGTCCCACTTGTTTGTTGCACGATAAATGTGTCCTTGTGGTATTGCACACTCATATTAGTGTCATTTTTAGAAACTAGACACCATGCCGTGAGATCACTGTACCGGTTTACATAATCGTCTTCCTGCTGTTGGGTATGTTGACTGCTTCCAATCTGGATAACGTTTGGATAACGTTTATATAATGTGGATAGCTGTAATGATGTTTTCATGTTACTTCGAGGTCTGCTTTCTTATATTAATATTAAATTATGTACGTAGTCTATGCCCATCATTGAATACTTCAAGAAACACCACAACATCAAAACACACTGGCATGTTTTTCACCTTTTTAGGTGGAGAGAATTCCATATTAACCCTCAGAATAGCCTAAGAGGTGGAATAGTTTGAACGATATGATTAAAGATTTTCTTAGGAGCCTACTGAAGAGGTGCCACAGAATTTTATCTGGACAGTTGCCCTGCATTTTAATCATCAGATTTTGAAGGGGTTTCCCAGGAGGGGCTGACTCTTGAAATGGCTGAAATGCATCAGGAACGCATTTCTCTTCTACAATAGCAGGCTCCGAGGGTGCAAAGTGAGCCTGCTGTGGGGACCAGGTGTGTATGTAGCAGGCACAGTTTCTAAACTCTTCCCTGCCCTTGTCTCTTGTAATTTTGAACAAACTGTCATAATAAGGTCACAGTAACGGCTCAGCTTCATGTTGACAACTTCTGGGAGCCGAGATAGAATCCCCCCAGGAAGCCTTCGCAGCTGTGTTTGGCGTGTGAACAGAAACGCGTCAGAAGGAAGAAGGGCCCCGTTTCCCTGTGGCGGGTGTGCACTCTGCGATCCAGACTCGGGAATATCAATTACGCGGCTGAAGGTGGCTGAGCTTGGGAGTCCACCCAGAACACGAAGGCGGGTTTCCAATGCAGCTGAAGCCAATTCATTTCCCTGCCAGTTCCACGGGCTTAAAAATAAGCCCCAGCTCTGTACCTGCCTGGAGAGAGACTCCCGCCCTGGGCAATTGCTGGGCTATAGCAACAAATAGATTTCAAGTGAGAGAGTGCAGGGCAGATCGGCAAACTTGGTGGGTTTTGTGTCATGAGCCAGGATAGGACGGGAGAGGGTAAATGGATGGAAGCAGCCACGCTCTGCCAGGGAGGACAGAGCTGGCTCTGAGCTGTCATCATCCGGGAGCAAACGCAAGGCACCGCGTGAGGCTGGATGAGGAGCTTGAGGGTGGGCGTGCCCACAACTCGAAGAAGGGAAGAGAGGAGTGGGTTTGGGGAAAGAAGAACATTGAATTGCCTGGGAAGCATAAGCCTTCTGGGTCTCGCAGACTCCCCGGTCACCTTAAATTTGGGGCACAGCATATAAGTTCCGCCTTAGCTCTAATCCCCACTGCCAGCTGGACCCCAGCTCCGCTCCAAGTTCACTTCTGCGGAGCTCCCTCTGCTTGTTCTGATTCTCCAGCCTGGAACGTCGTTGTTGGACCCTGACGTACCAAGCCGTGCTCATGTTCGGAGACTCCACCCGGGCCTCCCTTCTGAGGATTTCTGAATGCCCAGAAACGGATTATTAAGACCCCCGACAGTAGGAGAAATCGAAGATAAGCAGAGAGCATAATGGCAGACGGGAGGTCCCGGCCTTCGGCTCCACACGCGCACACAACGGGCAAGTCAGCTGTGCCCACGGCAGTACACACGTAGGGGAGCCCTGGGGCGAGTCGGGGCTCGCACCGTCCAGAGGAGGCGAGGCCAGGCACGGCCACACGGAAAGGAGCTGGAAGCACCTTGCTTTCCTCTCCTCATCTCCCACGCGGGTGTGCAGCTGCGAGGAATCCCCTTGGCGATGAGTTCCCGCCATGGCAGGAGAAGGGGACGCAGTAACCTTGCCATCCAGGACCCACGAGGCCCTGGCTGGTGCCACAGAGGACTCCCGGGGTCTCTCCTGACTCAGAGCCAAGCTGCCAGCGCAACCCACAGCCAAAGCTGCTCGGTCGCCTGAGACCAGAACATCCACGCCCTGCTGCGCTCCTGGACTGGGGCCCTGCCCTGCCCTTCCCGCCACGCTGGGGCCTGCGCACCACCCGGGCCTGCACTGGGGCCTCTGCTCGTGGGTCCCTCCACCCCTGGAGCAGCAGCTTCTGCAGCGGCGTGTGCACCCCGGAGACCCAACCCCACGCACCGCCAGCGACGGAGCCCGCAGGCCCTGCCACGCTGCTCCTGCGCTTTGCCGGGTGCCGGCCTGGACCGAGGGCTGCTGTGGACCTCACCCAGCAGAGAATCGTTTTTCCCTTTGAAAGGCAAAATTTTGTTTTAAATTTCCAGTAACAGAGAACAAAATGGGTGATTTGCTCAGTGCCCCGTGTCTGACAGGTAGAATATGTAATGAAGATCTTGGACTTTGGAGTTGGGATGTCTCGAACGTGATTCTAGACGTTTCTAGTGATTGCCTACGGTACTGACGGCTGGGAAAATGAAAGCGACCTCATGTGTTCTCCAGAGGCAGTAGGCTTTTATTCTGCGTGCCCCGAGCAGCGGTGCAGGAGACAGTGAGCGCAGCAACAACGCTCCTTCACGCCTTTGCCACAGGGCTAAAATGGGTACAGCAGTGGTATGTATGCGTTCAGGTACTGGAGTTGTACTGAGGATTCACTGGAATAATCCACGAGGAATATTTGCGTGGGGCTTGTCACATAGGAAGAAGTCAGTACGCCTCGTTGTGAACGTTATTGCCATTTGCTAGGTGATCGATGAACAATTTTAAAAAATCAAAACGTATGTTTAAGCAAAATATAGAGTCTGGCAGAAGTAAGGCCTGCTCGAGTGTGGTTGGTAGGGCAATAATACGGACATCATAATTGATAGTTTTAATTTGAAACTTCCACCTAAAATGACATATGGTGTGCTTGAGTGTGATATTATTATGTTACATGGTTCTGAATTTTGTAATAAATGATTTTGTAATGAAAAAAGGGGCGTTGTTTGTGCCGGACCCTGCATGTGACGTGTACAGGGGTCTCCTTTAGGATCTATCACGCGATTCCATATCCTAGGCTTCCCTCCAGAGTATATGTGTTTACAGAAGACCCCGAATGAGAGGGCTGAAAGAGCCCCTGTACCCCAAAAATAAGAGGTTTGGGTTGGAAGCCACATTAGAGGCATCTTTTAAGGAGTGAAAACTCTAATGCTTTCATTTTAAAACCACCAGCTCTTTGAACCTATTTATAAGCTAGCCCGCTCAACTTCATAATAGACGTAGTCATTAGGAAGTGTTTCCTTATATTGAAATGAAATCTGGCTCCCAGAGAATAATACTCATTGTTCTTTGTGTTGCTCCTTGGGGCACAAAAGAAAAAAAAAAAGGTCTAATTTCTCTTTGTTGTAATGGATGAGGCCAATTACAAAGTCCCACACAAGTCCTCTCTGCTGGGACTTTGGCCACCGCTCATGTGCCCCTGAGTGGAGGGTCCCCTCCCAGACACTCTGCTTAGCACACGTCCGCCCTCACACCCAGAACTGCGGCTCCGTGCCTTCTGATTAGCTCAGGGTAAAATAGGACCGTCCTTCTTGTTCTGATACTGTATACCCAGGAAGGCGGATGAAGTAGAATAGCTTGGGGCAACCTCCACATTTTGAAGATGAATTAGAGTTGACCACCCGCTTTAAAAACATATTCCGTTTTAGGATGCAAAAAGTACACATCCATTGTTGATGCTTATGAATCTTGTACAAAATTAAATCCTCAAAGGGTTATGTATGTGCTACTGTATTTTTGGACTCGTGCTCTAGATTTATTTATCCATGCTGTATTCTAGTCAGATGCAGCCCATAATTAGATTTGAAGAAATCCTTTTTGGTTCCTAAATCTCTCATGCAGCATATTAACTTTCTCTCCAGTTTCCTGTTACTCACCAGTTTGATTTCCATGCTACCTGTGTTTGCTTGGATTTGAAAGACAGCCATAGTCATTCAAATGTCCTATGAATGTTTAAAGGCTTCCAGAAAAGAACACCAACTGAAAAAAAAAATCGAAGGTTGGGTTAAGTGACAGCTTTGGACTCAAAACACAAGACATTGATGTTGACTGTGCATAAATAAAAGGGCGGATGGGGAGAGGGGCTCATGTTTTCGAATCCATGCATTTTATACCAACTCGTGCTAAGCACCCGCGTACGTTACCCGCTACCATTTTGTGAGAGGTAAGGATTAAGTAATATCTTTTTGTGGATGAACGTTGTGACACTGAAGGATGTTGTTAGATATTTGGCCGAACATCACGTAAGGAGTAAGTGACGCCGCTGGGCTTTGAGCCGGGGGTCTGGCAGCCTCATTTCTGCCCGTGTGAGGCCGAGCCCCGCTGTAGCCACTGGGGGGCGGGGGGGGGCGGGGCCTGCTGTCTGCTGCTCGCGCACTGCACAAAAGGCCTTCATTAGTTCAAGGTAATTATTTGATTCTATTTTGAGACAGCGGAGGAAAGGCTCCAGAGAGTTCAAATGAATAAACTTTCTGGCTGGTTTTTAATGAATACCTAACAAGTTAGAGTTAGGAAAATTAGCTGACAAGACAAAAGCTCTCATTTCCCACTTAATTAAGTGAAAATGCCTCAGCGGGGGGAAAGAATTTTTCCACTTGGACCTCGCCTGGGGGAGGCAAGGCGAGATTCGTCTCTCCGTCCCCAACAAGGAGTTAGTGGCAGCCTTACTTCCAGAACAGGACAGGTTAGCTGAGGCCAGGGACTGGCTGGTGCGGCTCCATCGGGCGAGGTGGACAGGAGCAGATGGAGCCCTTCTGACAATTCCTGGACGAGCCCTTCCAGGGCCACGCTAAGCCGAAGACCCATCAGGAACAAGTGTCCTCGCACCAGGTAGACACAGGGACAGTGTAGGCTGTCTGCTGGCTCCACTCCAGACAATGTAATATGAACGAGTTTTTCTCTGGGACATAAATACTCTATCCACTTGCTGATGTCTCAGAAAATTCTAGTGTGGCAAGAAGAAAACACCCGAGCCTTGATGCCAGACTGTGTGCAGAAATCAGCCCCACCTCTTACCAGCTGAGTTGTCCTTGGATGCATTTCTTACCTTGGCCAGTTTCCCAGCTGCGGTAGTGGCACAATGCTAATTACGTCATAGGCTGCTGTGCAGATTAAAGTGGATCCCACATAGCAGGCCCTTGAATAGCGTTGTTTCGCTCAAAGTCACTTCATTATGATGTTAACGAGAAAAAGAAATTGCTTCCACTCCCGGCCCCCCCGGGGCCACCGTCTGTGAGGAGTTGGCGTGTTCTCTTCCCCATGCTTGCTTTACGTCTTCGCCGATGCCTGGTATAGTGAACTTTATCTGTCCTGACAGGTGCAAAGTGGTTTCTTACACTAGTTTTAACATGTGTTTCTCTGATAACTAATGAGATTGAGAATTTCTTCTTGTGCTTATACATGACAGAATACCTTTCATGAAGTGTTTGTTTAGTTTTTGGTTAGCTGTCCTTTTGTAATTGAGAAGAAAGCGTTCTTTTTAGATTCCAGATACAAATGTTTGATCTGATGTTTTGCTGGGAACAGGGAAGTGGTGTAATATGGCGGTCGTGAGTAAGGATTCCAAACTATGCTGTCAGGGATCAAATCCCAGGTGTACCACTCGCCAGCTGTCTCATCTTGACTTGTTCCTTTTTTTTTTCCCTTAATCCTCACCCGAGGATAAGTTTATTGATTTTAGAGAGAGAGGAAGGGGGGAAGTAGAGAGAGGGAGAGAGGGAGAGAGAGGGAAACATCGATGTGTGAGAGAAATGCCGATCGGTTGCCTCCCGCACAGGCCCTGAGTTGGGGGACCCGCCCCGCAACATAGTTATGTGTCCTGACCGGGAATCAAACCTGCCACAATTTGGTGCACGGGATGATGTTCCAACCAACTGAGCCACTCGCCCAAGGCTCATTTTGACTGGTTTCTAAACTCCTCTGTGGCTCAGTCCCTGATGACAGGGGCAAGGACTGTGACGGCAGCAATAAAAGGACCCACGGCGTGGAGTCATTCTGAGGACACCATGAGATAACATATTTAGTACGATGTCAACAGTGCCCAGCAGAGAGAAACATTCAGTAAATATTTGCTGCGACATTCAGTAAATATTTGCTGCGAGTGGGAAAACACGTGGCCAGAACAAAATGAACACGGCAAGCGAGGGGTGTTTTGATCGCTATTGGATCTGCGGTGCTTAGGGCAGTGCCTGGGACATAAAGGTGTTCCGTGAACAATAGACTGAATGAAGGCATGTAACCGTGTTTGCATCTAGAGCTGATGAGTTGCATGTTAACTGGCAGAATTAGCCCCAGGACCTAGCAGTTTAATGGACTGGTCCTCACTGGGGCAATGGCCGACTGAATGAGCAGGCGGCAGGGTGAAGGCTAGCACTTGCCCTCCTACAGGTGTTTGCCGACCTGCAAAGCCCATGCATGACTCTGCGCGATTCTGCGTAGAGCCCCCGTAAAACCGTGACCCAGACCAAACGCTTTGAGAATGGAAGGGGTGCCTTCATGGCACCCGGATAACAGGAGTGAGCGGGGATGGTCTTGGGCCAGCCGGGGCGTATGGCCCCCCGTCACTGAGCTGACTGGTGGAGGCGTTGGCAGACTCCCCCCAAAGCAGTTGTGCGTCCAGCGGACGGAGTGCTCCGCGCCTCTGACGGAGACCGTCGGAAGCAGCAGCGCTCTCTCGCTTGGGCATTTCTAACGCAGAATCACAGGGGAGTCAAGCGGTGGCAAGAGAGAGCGGAAGGGGCAGGCCGGAGGACAGCTGGTGGGGCAGAGACTCGGGGTCTTGCAGCCGTCCCTGTGTCCGCAGAGACCCCTCCTCGCCTGTTCTCAGGTTCACCCCGTGTTTTTCCCACATCTTAGCTCTCTGGTGACTGGACGCTTTTCTGTTCTTGCTTACTTCTCTGACGATACAATAAACTCCCATTGCTTGACAGGAACGGGGCATAGCTTTGTGTCTTACAATGTGAAAAAGCCTAACATGTATGCAACTCCTATCTGTCGTCGTATGCTCTCCGGCATCACCTGCTGTCTCTGGGTGTTGGCTCTCCACCCGCTTCAGCCCCAAATACTGAGAAGCTCTTGAGACCCTTGTCCGTCATGTGAGCAGGGTCGGCTTGTGGATTAATGGAGAGATAAGTCACTAATATTAATGGCACTGTATTCAATGACTGGTTAATGAGCTTTGGGCCTCGCCTGCGAGTCTTACTATTTATACTATTATTTCCAAGGAACAAGGCATTTCCAATTCCAGCCCAGAGTGCCAGGGCATTATGTTAGAAACTAAAATCCAGGACAGATGGTTTGACAAATATGAGTGCATTTAAGAGGACAATAAAGCAGAATATTTGAAACGGGGACTCTCCTGGAAAGGCAGCGTGAAACAGAAATGTAAGGAACAGAGGCGCAGGACTGTGTTCCCAGTCATCATCATGGGGGTGTGATGGGCAAAACTATCACTAAGACCAGCTGAACTGCAATAATGCCACACGGGCCAGCAAAGGAAGCAAGCGTGTGTTGGCGATCAGGAGTCGTTAAGGAGGGCAGAACTTTCCAGAAGGGGAAGGAGAATTCTGGGAGCCCGGAGGAGCGGGGTGGGGCAGTGGGGAAACGCTGTAGGTCTGGGGAATTGGTCATGGGGGCGTGGGGGGGCAGGGAGGGGGGAGCTGGCAGGGCCAGAGCGCCTGGGCTCATGGTGTGGGTCAGCAGTGACCGCGGTCTGTTGACCTCCCCAGCCGGCGAGGGGCCCCGTGCCTCCCGCAGGCCTTGGCGCCGCCTCTGCACCAGCCTTATTGCAGAAACAAGAAATTAGACGCAGTAATTGCTGAAGCCTGAAATTACTTCAATAGGGGAAAAATATAAATATTCAGGTGCGAAATGCAAATTCATATCCATCACCATTAAAGGCTCTTTTGCAATAAAATGCAATTAATCTCGCATCAGCAAATGTGAGCTATTCATCAGAGACACTTCTCTGTCTTATACAGCCCCATGGTGAAAGGTCAGACCAAGGCCACTGAGAGGCCAAGGGCGGTGCGGACCGAGTCTCACAGAGCCCTGCACGGGGAGGTCTGACTAAAGAGAGGAGTTCAAGCCTTGCCGCGCGTGACCTGTGCGTCGCCACCGGTGGGCTGGCTGGGCAGAATTGTGGCATAACTCACGATACATTCGTGTGTACAACTAGGACGTTCGCTGCTGAACCACAAGTCTGTCAACACCATTCACGTGATTTAATGACGTTTTCTTTTATAATTCAGCTGACTTTTTTTTAAAGGAAGGTCATTTCAGAATTTTCAATAATTCTCTTTATTCGGACTTTGTATATGCTTCCTAGGCATGGCCTCTAAGCAAAGATAACTAAACTAAACTAAACAAGTGACATCTTTGAAGTTCTAAGGCCACATCTGTTAGTCCTGAAGCCATTTTTAACAAATCTGCCACTTTTATGTGCTTAGTTAGGAGGAGGAAAGGTTGCTGGCTCTTTGAAATTTTGGTCTGAATCTGCTTTAAAGACTCATGTCTATTCCATCCTGATTATTTAAGTCGATGTGAAACCTAAGATAATTAAAAAGCTGATTTTTCTGAATAGCCTTTTAAAATCATTGGCAACCCTGCTGAGGTCAAATGCAGCGAGATGTTTAATTTTGAAGTTAGAGGGCAGTCATTGGAAAAATTCCACCCATTACAGTAAGGATGAACCGAGTATTTCAGAATCTTACAGGTTTACTTACCATTTAAAAATAGAGAGAATACCACATCACATCCTTCCATATTTCTTTGATTCTTTGTTTTCTAAGTTTCCTCCTCTTTGTTATATAAATTCAAGGGGAAATCCAATCAAACTCTATTGTAGCCTTAACATGAAGGTGGACTTTTCTAAAAGTCCTTTAGAAACTATATTTTTTTCAAAAAGTTTTATTGGTGTTTCTCACCATATGTGTGATGTAACATAAAGCATATTTGTAATATGTGTTATGAGGGATTTTTGAAACCTACAGTTTAATTTAATGGTAGACTCCAATATAAACATACATGTCTAAAATATTATTCCCCCAAGTCTTCAATATCTATGGCCATCTTGTAAACACATGACAATTTCTTCTAAAATGTAGCGGAGACTGCATTGCTCATAGAGAAATCCTGTAAGCTCTTGGGCCCCTAAAGTTACTTTTCCTTAATTCATGGGTAAAATCTAATGCAAAGTAAATTTAGACAAAGGCAATTTCCTATGTTTCCACACGTCAAATGTTAATATAAATTCAATGGTGTTATGAGTCTTAAAAAGCGAAGCTGTGATGCTGTGATAGAGTAAGAAAGAAATACTTTGTCTTCAGCCAACGTGTTTCCCAGAGCACAGTTCCTAAAACCGCTGGGGCGTGAAGGGACGTGTCTTTGCATGTGCTTCCTGCCACCGCGATGACGGTGGCCCAGCTGCTGAACCAACAGCAAGATTAGAGGGTTGGAATTTTAGCCACAACTTGCTTCTCCTTAGGAGGGGCAGGGCTGGAGAGGCACTTCGTTGCGGATGGCCTAGGATGTAATCAATCCTGCCTATGTCGCGGAAGACTCCTTAAAACCCCCAAAGAACAGGGTTCCAAGAGCTTCCAGGCTGCTGAATTCTTGCAGGGCTGGGGGCATGGGCTCCCAGGTGCCCTGGAAGCTGGGTGCCCCTTCCTTCTCCTGTCCCGATGCAGTCCTTCCCAATGGCTGTTCCCGAGTTGTATCCCTTTATAATAAATGGGTAACAATGAAGTACTTTCTTTTCCTGAGTTCTGTGAGCTGCCCTAGCTCATCACTGAACCCCAGGCAGCATTGCTTGGAACCTCCAAAGGACAGCCAGTCTGTCCGAAGCACAGGTGAGAACTTGGACTTGCAGGTGGCGTCTGGAGTGGGTCCCGGGCTGGCTTGGGGGACAGAGCCCTCAGCCCATGGGCTCTGAAGCCACCTGAAGGTAGATAGTGTCAGAACTGCGTTACACTGTGAGGCACCCAGCTAGTGTCTGCAGAGAATTCGCAGATTGGTTGGCGAGAGAAAAACACCCACCTATTTGGCAATCAAAAGTGAAATATTGTGAGTGACCAGTGAGTGGAGTGTGTTGAGGAAAACACAGCGTGTTTTTCCCGATGCATGAGGCAAGGTTGGCTTCACCGTAGATGCCTCTTTGCAGATAATTAGGGTGAATGCGGACATTGAGTACTGTCGGTCACCTCAAAATAAAATTCCCCACCTACCACGTAAGGAGGGGCACGCTCAACCAGTATTGTAACTCTCAAAGCGGTTCACTTTTTCACTAAAGATTTCCCTTTTCATGATCAGAAATCCAAAGTGATATGGCTAACTTAGATATTTAAAAAATCTGAAAAATAAAGTATTGGGGAATCAAAACTATGATATTTACAGATAGAAGTGCACCAGATTTGCCTTTTAGCCAGAGATGATTAAAAAATAAATTTGACATGTTAATAAAAATGTTTACTAGATTTATCTTAAAAGTGCGATGCTATAATCTAGGATTTCTAACTTTTTAGCACTGTTTGCTGCAGCAGATTTCTCGAGTTCATTATACTGAGTATTCTGCAATAACGGATACTTTTACTTGAGATCAATGTGGGGGCAAGATCTATTTCCTCTCTTTCTTCCGGAATAGGATCTTTCTGGACTGTGATATGGGCACTGAGCTATTCCGCTTTCCTCCATCTCTAACAACAGCTGACATCGTGGAGAGATGGCTGCTTTTCGGCGTCTGGGCTGAGGTTCGATCAACGCTCTGGCTTCTGGCCAGGGATCCAATTCCGCACGCGGCGCTCTTGGGCATGGCCGGGGGAGCCACTTTCTGAACAGTTCAGAAGCAGCCTTCATGTTGCCTCCGTAATCTATATTTTCACTCTTATTTATCTTCAGGCCCTGCTGCTTCACATTATCTCTTGAGAAAATGTGTCCTGAAACCTTGGGGCTGGAAATGCAGCAAGGGAGAGATGTGATTGGCTTTCCGGTGAACTCAGTTTTGTCTGAGTCCCTGTCTGCAGCCCCTCCTTTACCATCGGCACTCTGATCTTATAACGTCTCCTGCTGGAGGGACCGGAGCTCTCTAGCAGCAGTTATCACTTAAGGGTGGGGTGCGGTCTCAGGGAGCACGGTTTCCCTGCTTCGGTTCACGCACAGCACCCTCTGCAGCCTGCGGTGGTTAAGGAAGACCTGCTGGGTTGGTGTCTGTAATCCGCAGCTCAGAGCGGTAAGGCTTTGTTTTGCTTACGAGGCTTCAATGTGCCGTAGTGCCTCCTCCAGCCGGTTTGAATGGCAATCCCGAAGGCTCTTCCAAGTCTTGCATTTTGCCTTTGACAAGAGAAGAATGATAATAGCGGCCCCATATTTTTCTGCACAGAGCTAGTAATGTAGTTATACTGAGCGCTAGTATAATTAATTTTGAACCACAGTCAAAGAGTATGAACAAAACATCTCCTCAGGTGATTTCTAAATCACTCATAACTTCTGTCACATTGTCGATGATACTGCCTGCGCTTTTTGTTAATAATTTCCCATTCATTAAATATTATTCAGTCTGTTTTTATATTATGCTAAATGGCACAATGGATTTTGAAGATTTAATTAAGGTCCCAAATCAACTGACCTTAAGATATGGAGATTAGCCATGTGGGCCTGGTCTCCCTGCACTTGCCTTTTCAATGTGGGTGTCGAAGTCAGAGGTGGAGGGGGTCAGCGATTCAAGGGGGATCGGAAGGATTCCGTGTGCCGTTGTCCGCTTGATGACGGCGGAGGAAGGGGGGGTCATGTGGCAGAGAACGTGAGTGGTCTCTAGGCGCTGAAAGCAGCCCCTGCGCGAGGCAGCAAGGAACCAGGACGTCAGCCCTGCAAACAGGGGGAACCGGATTCTGCTGATAACAAGATTGAGTTTGGAAGAGGAACTTTCCTCCGAACCTCCAGAGGGGAATTCGGCTCGTCCGACGCCTCGATTTCAGCCTGGCGGTTCTCTGGGCAGGGCGCCCAGTCATGCCAATGGGACGTCGGATCCGCAAAGCTGCCAGCTAACATCAAAGTCTGTGGTGGGGCAACCGCAGGACGTTTTATAAGCTTAACGCAAGTTCAGAGGTTTTAGAACCCTGCTTTACTTGCAATAGCAGTGATTTGCTCATTTCATAATGTTATACTTTTTAAAATTACATATTTATTAGCAAGGTAAAATATTTCTGTTCTGAATTGTAGAGTATTCTATGTGATGGAAACTTTGAAGTTTCAGATGGGGAAGATTAAAAATCGACCTCTTTCAATTTAGTTTCTTAGAGTCTAGGTTTCCCCTAAGGGTTTTATTTTTCTCTGGGATTCCCATGTGCTGTAGAAAGAATTGAGGGGAAATGATGAATCTCTGACCCTCTCCATCTCTGACTTCTAGAGCCACATCTAAGGGACCCATGCAGCTGGGTCAGGCCCCTTGTGGATAATCCCCGCGCAGAGACCAGTTCCAGAAGCCAGGATCCAAAGGCGCTTTTCTACACACACACATACATGTGCTCAAAGCGCACACACACAGAATCTGCTCACACTTGCAGGCATCATGAAGTGGGGCAATCTCCAATTCCTTTGTATGTGGGAAGGGCATCTATGCGAAAGACCTCAATTATAGGAAATTAGTGCAGAGTCAACGATTAGGTTGTAGTTCTTCAGTTCACTCCTTGGCATCGTTTGGCAGTGGTATTGCAATGAAGGAATGGAAAACATCGGACATGAACGTGGGAAAATCAGCAAGAAAATCATGGACAAAGGAAGAATAAGAAAACAAAACAAAACAAAAGAATATGGAATAAGAGTCGAAATTTTATCTGTCTATCTCATTGACATCGCAACAAAAAACAGGCTTTTGTCTTTTAAATTAATCAGGGCAGCATTGACTCTCTAAGTGAGCTCCTTACTTGGGAGGGAACGGGAAGTAGGTCAAAAGCAGGTAAAGAGACGGGTTGCTTGAATGTCAGAGTTTACACTCGGGCAGAAATCCCAAGGCATCCAATTTAATAGCTTCTCGGCATACCAGGTGCAGGGAAAAAGCCCAGGGATGTCTGAGATAATAATTAGTCTCCAGAAAAGACCACGGAGTGAGGACGCAGTCCTCGGGGCCGCTGGCCTGCAGTTTCTCAGCTCCTCCTCTGCAGCGCTAGGAGAGACGCCGAAACAGTCGCCCCCAACAGTTTTCAGCCTGCAGATCACGTAGAAAACCCCAAGAGGAAGATATAAGAGAGTGAAATATCGCCAGTGCTTGCAGCCAGACACGACGGGAGCTCCTGCGTAGGCACAGCATAAAGTAGCTTTAAAAAATACTGCAGTCCCTTGTTGCTCCCTCTTGATTTACAGAGTGGTGTTTCCTCGGAGTCTCGCTCCTTTACATCGCCCGCGTGTGTTTTGGGGCTGCAGTATCTGGGCATGGTGAGAGCTGGCATCGGGTCTGGGGACGAGTTGACTTCATGATTTTCTGGATTCACAGGGTGGAGAACAGAGGCAGCTGGCCACGGTCTGGGCCAACGCGAACTACTCCCCAGAAATTGATGACTGCTGCCATGATGCCGTTTTCTTTATCCATTTTGGGGGGTTCAATTATGAACGGAATGACTTACGTGTAGGCCGCAAACTGCCGGAGAGCGACAGCCACCTCACATAACCTCAGAAGGGCCGAGGACTCCAAGATATTTCTTGAAGAGTCCAGTTCTAATGAGTGTGACTTTGCAGCTCACCAGGATAGAGCAGAAATTGGATTTTCTGTTTCCCAGAGGCAGAGCTGGTGTTATGTGTAAGCAGAGTAAGCGGCTGCTTCTGTGCTGGGCCTTGCAGGGCAAAAATATCTTTTCTCTGTGTCGGGAGCTGAAGTGCATATTTTATCTATCTGAATGTTCACAATTACAGAAGGAAAGCAATGTGGGTGTTCTGTAATCCAAATTTCAAGTTTTAGAATGAAGAAACTGAGAGCCAGGGAGGTCAAGTAATTTGTCCAGTATGGAGTTTTGCCTAGAAGTGTATGAAGTTACATAAAACAGATGTCACAGCGAACCTATAAAACCTGGGGCCAAAAAAAAAAAAAAAATCAGAAAAAAATGTCAACAAGCAGATTGTAATGACCTGTTGAAGTATTTTTTTTTTTGTAACCCAAAATACCTTGGAATTTTTTTAACAGCTTAAACAAAAAGGAAAATTGAGTCACAGGATTCATAGCCATTGTAAGACAAAAATTGCTTATTCTGCAGAAGTGCAATTAGTAGGCAATATTCATATTCTGGTCAGACAGGAATCTCCCTTGGGAAGTGCTTGAGTAGGACCGCCGATGATGTAAGAAAAGACCTCCTTTCCCAATCCTGAAAATGGATGTAACCGTGAATTTCAGAGAACTGTTTCTTATAATCACCTTTGACATTGATCAATGACCATACACCCACGTGCAATTAAGTGAAAGTAGTTCTGTTGGCGACCAGGATGATGGTAACCTGCTCTCGACTGGTCTGTCTGGATTTTGGAAATACAATAAGATGTATGCTTAGCACAGCTGAAAATGATTTTCCCTAGAATCAATAAAATATTAACAGTAGTTGGCATGTTTGACAAGCTGTGACCTTCTCACATCCTGGTGTAAGTCAAATGCTTCACTGAAAACGGCTAATTTTAAAATCCATTTCCAACAGCTACATGTGTTGTGTACAAAGAGGAATAGGAATTCAACGGCTAGAGCAAAAAGCTCTAGAGAAAATGAAGACAGAACATTTTCACCGGCCAAGAATCGAAACGTTCGTTTTTATGATGAAATCAGTGAAGAATTAGACATCGAGAATCAAATATGTTCCCATATATATTTGGGGGGATTGCATTTACATTTAATGCCAGGAATGAAGCAGATAAAAATTTCCAGTAAATTTCATTTTGGAAGAGTTTGAAGCTATCTCTCATACAGGCTGACCTCCACTTGGCTCCTATAGAGATCTCTAAGTATAATTATTTTCCCTGATTACATGTCTTTGACATATGGCCCTTCTAAGGATTTCAAACAATAGGAAAAATGTGTAAGTGGACAATGAAAATCGCCTGACATCTACTAGCTTGAGATTATGGTCACTGATATTTTTGACCACCCTTCCATTTTTCTCTCTAGACGTGCGTAAAGACACCTACATCATTTGACAGGAATGGTTGTATAAGGAGTATGTATTTCACACAGTAAATCTTTTTAAATAAGAGAAAACAAGAAAGGCAATGGCTTCTTTGGAACTATCAGCTCTGGCTCTCAGTTTTAACTTTTGATGTTCTATTTATTTGTTGACCTTGCTTGTATTTTCTTTCATCTTTTAAAAAATTTTCTAAGCTACAGGCAAGTTAAGTATACTTTTCCTTAACTCTTAGCAACAATACAAAACAAGAAGAAAACTCACCCCACAACAGTCTTCTATTCCATCCATGGATATGTCCTCTTTTCTTGCTACAAGTAGCTCAGTGGCCAGCTCAGTGTGTACTTCATAGCCTGGAGCAGCTGCTCATGCGATAGGATATGATTTCTCTAACACCTCAGACATATTTCATCAAGAAGTCTTATTGGTGCTTTCTTGAACTATTTTCCAAATCTGATTACTTTGCAACATCTTTACCATGCTGGTGAAGCTCCCAGCAACTCTCGTTTTTACTACCTCAGAAGTCTCCCAACTGACCTTTCAACCACCGCTCTTGCTTCCATCCCAAACCCGAAGGCTATTTTCCAATCAGTGGCCAAAAAGATTTTCCTACAATGTGTGCCCAATTCTTATCGATCCTTTTCGTAGAATTTTCCCAGGACTTTCTCCTGTCATTGTAATATAGTCACCAATTCCTACTCTGTCCCTCAAAGCTCCACCCAATGGAGAAGCATTTCCCATGGGTCTTTGCTTCTCTCCTTCTCAGTCTCTATATTGTCCTTCTTTCTTCTCCTGACAGGCCAAGTGTTAGCTTTCTCAGAGCATTTGCAATTGCAGTCATCTGTGCCCGAAACCTCTTCTCCTTGAGGTGTCAAACTGTTTCACCATTTGGGTCCCAGTCAAATTGCCAGCTTCTTGGGGAGGGCTCTACTGTAGCATCAGCAACTTGCAATGTTTTCTTATGACCCTAGTGTGTTTGCCTCTGAAGTTGTATCACTTGTGTCTATGTGATTGCTGTCTGCCTCCTTCTAGAATATAAAGCTCATGAGTGCATGAGTCTAGAATATAAAACTGTGTCCTGCTCACTTCTGTGTATCCTGTAAAGCAGTGCCCTGCCAGTTAGAGAACTGTTGAATGAATATGGGGACAAGAAAGGTTGCTCTTGTTATAGAATCCTAACGTTGCTGATTTAGAATTACTAGGACATGTGCAAGATGGAAGCGTTATGAAATAATCATAACAACAACTTCTGACTGGGTGTTGTTGTGACCTAAGGGAAATATTTCAAAGTGGTTTTAGAGAGACGAAAATTGAGCCATAGTTGGGTGTAGTCCATGGACTTGAAATCGCATTCCCCATCCTCTACTCAGTGGGCTTGTTACTGACAAATGCACCTAGAATTGGCAAATGTTGGTGGGATATTTAACACTATATATTGGGTTGGCCAAAAAGCCCATTTAGTTTTTTTCTGCAAAATAAGGACACATTTTTCATTTTCACCAATAACTTTATTGATTTGGATATTTTGATTATGTTGGCTCTCTCCCTGTGGTATAACTTTTTAAGAAAGGATTTTTAAGAAAGGCTCTTGGATTATGAGGTGTGAGCCTAGCGAGGTTCTGATGCTGATTTACACAGCTCCAAGATTTGTAAACCACCTAGGAAAACTGTGCAGCTCATTAGAATCCAGCTTTAAATAGCTCTGCTTTGTTGACATGAAAATAGAGTATTCTTTAATTCTATGCATAGCTTATTTCTGATAAAGCATTTGTCAACAACCTGGCATTAACCTTTGGAAAAAAGTAGGACATTTTTGTAGCACTTAAAATTTGCATGTGTGGAGATGTCGGGGTATAATAAATGTTCATTAGCTCTAACTACAGCCTTTAACAGAGATAACGGAATGTCTATAAAAAATGATTACCCTACACTTATTTAGCACTTTCTAAAATGGATTATGTTACAGACTAATAAATTATCAGTTGAGGATGCTTTCTGTTAGTCTTTAAATGCAGTTTTAAGTGTAGAGCTTGCTCAGAGCTGAGGCAAGATCCCAGGTGGTCTCACTCCGGGAGACACCCTGCCTTCATGAGTATGCGCCTGGGGGCTGACGGCCCGCCAGAGCGACTCCCAGGAGACCCTGTGGCCAGGACGAAACCGTGAAGTCACTCAGGGGTTGATGTGGGACCTCTAGCCTCTTTTTACTGTGTCATTTGCTCCTTCCCCTGGTGTTTGCTGGTCTTCGTCTCAGAATTTGTGTCTCCTCCTGCCCAGTCAGGTACTTTTTCTCCTCTGTCATCAAAGGCCCAGGGAAAGCTCTCTGCGAACACGCGCCCCTTATTTTGCACAGCGATTCATATTCGTAGCAGAGATTCAAGAGCCAGGCTGTCTGGATTCAAATCTCAGCTTCCCCACTCACAGTGTTGTCAGGCTGGGCTTGTACCTGATCCTCCCTGTACCTCAGTTTCCTTGTGTGTAAAATGAAATACTAGCACAGTTTCTCTGACTGAGGTTTGCGGCTTTGGTTAAATGAGTTAATGTCTGAAAGGCAAGAAAGGCGCCACCACGTAACAGGTGCTCAATAAATGTGAAGTGTCTCAAGGTGTTTCAGCTTTAATTACAGAAGGAATAATCTTGCTCTTTGTTGAAGGAGTTTTAGACATCCTATCATGGTGGGAGTTATAAATCTGTGTAGTGATTTAGGAAATGTCACATTTTCTGAAGTGAAAAGGAAGAAAAACAAATGTAGAGGTGGTACTTTACTTTTTCTGACTAGAACAGAGTCAAACGACCTGATGGTGCAGAAGAGACCAGCCAGATCAGTACGCCATGCAACCTCCAGACAGTGAAGCCTGTTGGTCAGACCCCCCAGGCCACCCAGAGTGGTTCAGAGAGCCCTTCCCTCGAATATTTCCTATCTCCACATCGGCAGGGCTGAAAGCCACCGCACTCTCTTCACATGTGGTGTTCTTAACCGTCCCTCGTCATGCTGCCACTCCAGGGACGCGCTGTGGAAGGGGCATCACTCGGTGCGTGGCGATTCTCCAACTCCGGCTCACGCATGTGACACAGACCACTCATGCCTGCTGGTAGGTCTCCATCCGCAGATCAACACGAATACCTGCCCTGTCATAGCCAGGGGAAACGTTGTCTCTTTCTTTTCAACAGATGATTCTGCTTCTCTTTTATTATTTTTTAAATTGATTTGGGGAGAGGGAGAGGGAGAAGGAGAGAGACAGAGAGAGAGAGAGAAACATTGATTTGTTGCTCTGCTTATTGATGCATTCATTGGTTGCTTCTTGTACGAGCCCTGACTGGGGATTGAACCCTCAATCTTGGCATATTGGGATGATGCCCTAACCAACTGAGCTACCTGGCCAGGGCTGCAATATGGTCTTAACTATGATTTCCAAAGAGGAAACCAACAAATGACAGAAGCGTCAGAAAATATATCTTTCAATATTATCTATCTATCTACCTATGTATGTATCTATCTATCCATCCATCTATCCATCCATCACTTTCTGGCTCTCTATATCTATCTAGCTATTGATAAGCAATCCTGAAGAGTTAATTGACTACATGCAACATGATGATAGAGTGTTTTTAATCTCTCATTTTGAACATACTTTGCTATTGGACTAGAAAAAATACTGTTTCATGAGAACAGTGAGTTCTCCTTTCCTGTGGTTCTCCTGCATAATCAAAATCACAAGTCATGGAAGAAAATCTATAAGAAACTTTAGAAATATTTTATCACAATCTCTGTTTTTGCCTTTCTAGACTGTAATCTTCAACCTTCCTCTCTCCTTACCCTATTCTAGCATCACATCAAATTCACACCATATCCTGGTATTTCCACCTCCTCTTATAATTCTGTGATTTCCTTATGCTGTGTTTATAATTAGAAACCACCCTTCCCTTGCTTCCTTATAAAACTTCCTCCCTCAAATCCTCAGTGAGGCGTCACATCCTCATCTGCCCCTCTTCCACCAGACTCATCATATTGAACGGCAGTTGTTTCTTTCCTCGCTTCTTTCACCTGAGCAGCCGGACCACAGGGACTGCGCCTTAGTTTCCTTTGCACCTGCAGTGACCGATAGAGTTTGCTGTAGAAAGTACTGTGTTGAAAGGCGGCACTACGGTTTTAAGGTTTCATCGCTGTTGGGCCCTCCGGACATCTGAGCGGTCATTGAGTCCTTCCTGGTTGGCTCCGGTTCTCGCGGGCCTGGGTCCTCCTTCTTTCCTCGCATCCTCTTCTCCCTGAGCTGGCGACTCCTCGTCCTCTTCCCTGGGAAAACAGAGTGGAATTCACTGTGTCCGCGTCCTCACTGCTATCCCAGCGTTTGTTCCCGCCTTGGGTACCATTGTCCCTCCGTGCTGCCCCCTGCCAAGGCCAAGCCTTTCGCTTTGTATTGTCTGACGTTCTCACAACCGCTCTCATTAACCACTCAATCGTCTCTTTTGTCTGTTTTTCTCTCCCTTCCCATCTTCAACACTATTTCCTTTCTTCATCTCTAAAACAAAATAAAACAAAAAACAAGTCTTTAGAATGAAAGCAAAGGTCAAATGAAAATCCAAGAACATCACCTTCCAAGTTCTTCCTCGTCTCCCTCCTTCCTTTCTGCGCTGTTTTTAAACACGGCCTGTACCCACCGCCTTCACGTCATCAAGTTCCCCGTCCTCTTCTGATCCGCTGACTCCGGCTTCCATCTCTATCATCCCCGTGAATGCTCTTGGCCAGGCCAACCGTAGCCTGATTCCCGTGACCTTGGGCTTCTTGCCCTCTCTTCTACCATTATTCCTTCCTGCTCGTCCCTGCGTGAACGAACAGAAAACAGAACCCTTCTGTCTCTATTTTTTTGTCCTTCTCTGCGTGTCCCCTGGGTGCAGCTGCACTGAGGGCTCTGTCCTTACCCTTTCTCATCCACTCCGGTGACTTCCATGTACCCTCTGTCTGATAAGGGCTCCCAAACTGGGATCTCTGGCCCAGACTTTTCTTCTTAGGTGTGATTCATATTTCCATTCCTTACTGAAATTCTACAAGCACAAATGTGCCTTTCTTTTTCTGTAACCGAATTTATTGTCTAGTGGCAGAAAATTTCAGATTGGTCTCAGTTGCTCCAGAGGCAACTGGGATGGCGTGTTTGCTCTGGCAGCATATTATAGGCGTGTTGGGTGGGAGGGGTGGGGGGCTTGGTCTGATCAGGGCCTGTTCTTGCTGACGCGTGCTTTGCAGCCTCCTTCGCGTTGGCTCCTGGTCCTCAGAGTCTGTCCTTGTGGGCATCTGCTGAGATGGCTGCATTTTTGTTTGGTCTCCAGGACTCACCACACAGATCACACTCCCGCTGTTTGTAACACAAAATTTATCACTTGGCTCCTTGTCATCGACTTCTGAGAGCTTCCCAATGAAGACATGGAAATTTTCTGAGGCTCTTTCCTGCCAGTCTGGAGACGTAACAAGCTGATGCCTTCATTTGTATTCTGCTAATGCTCAGCTTACCTGGCAGTGGTCTTTGGATCTTCACTGCTCATTAGTGCCCCATTGGGGTGATGTATTGTCCTTACTTCACTCTCCTCCCCGAGTTTCAATCTGGGGTACAGACAATGGGGATAATTCTCTGAGTTTATATGGGTATATAACGATTAGTTTCTTATCTGACCCTTTTCTTCTTCACCAGCCCCCAAAAATCATATTTCCTCTCTGGTAGGTGGAAAAGATTGGCTCGGACCAAGCTCAAGTTTTTCTGTGTTTGTTATTTTAGGCTTAAATGTTACATCCTTCATCTGGCTTGCTTTTGAGCCTCAAAATTCAGGATCTCATAATTTAAAAGCCTTTCCATCAAAAACTTTGTACTGCATATTTCAAAATTTATGAGAAGCTAACTCTTTTATTTTTTTCCCTTTCCCTATTTGCTGGACTGACCCAGCTCTGCGTGGGGTGGTGTCGAGTGCCCACGCAGGAGCTGAATGAAGGGGCGATGCAGGCTCATTGTCTCTGAAGCTCATCCCACCCCAGTTCTATTCCCGAACACCCAGAATGTCTCAGCCTCCTGTTTTCTTCACCAACAGCATCGTCCTTTGCCTTGTTTCATTGTCCTATTGTGCCCCCGTTTTTCCTTCCCACCCGTCCTGGGGAGGAAATGTGACGATTCTTATAAGAAATGTTGCTCCAGTTGGCCCTTTTTTCCATATCCTTTTGTCACCAGTTCAATAAAGCTTTCATCACCTCTCTCTTGGGTTCCTCCAACAGAATCTTAATAGGTTACGGACTTCGATTCACTCCAGCCCGTCCTCCAGCTTACGGTAAATGATGCTCCTAGAACGCAGACTCTTTCCTGATTAGAAACCTCTGTTGGACACCAACTGATGTTGAAAAAAATGCAAATTTCTGAGTTTGGCGTGGGAATTCTTTTCACATGTGACTTTAACATGTATGTATTTACACATACTTTTCTTTGTTCTCCGTTTTCCAGCTCTCTCAGTGTTGTCTCTCTGTTCCCCAGAACGCCGGGCTCTCTCACGCCTCAGGGCTCCAGGGAAGAGCTGCTTGCTTTGCTTGGGCTGTCTTGTTCTCTGCCTCTACCCTCTGTCTTCTTAGTTTTATAAAAACTCCTTGTAGTTCTTCAGAATCCTGTTAAACCTATTATCGCATTTACCCTCTGTTCTAAATGCCTGATTGTTTTACTCCAAATCTGATTAGACTGACTCCGTCAAGAAGACAGAAAAAAGACTTTCTGTCTTTTTTTACTATTATGCTCCTAATACTGACTGTAGTGTCTGCTCTATACGTATCATTCAGTGAACAAACATAGGCCCTCCAATAGCACTCTGTTCCTATTTCTCTTCTAACGTTGTTTTGTATTGTTGTTTATTTCTTTACCCATTCCTTGTAGGACAGACTTCTCTTTGTTTAAGATCCACCGTTAGTGGTAAGATTCACTGGTTGTCTCTTCGAGGGGTGTAGTCCCAGAAGGAGGCGGGGTGACCATCGCAATCTTGACCTCATACTTGACCTTAATCTTGAACCTATTTGTGAGTGTGTGTGTACACACCCAAGTGCACACCTGGTTTCTCCTCCCTCTGGGGCGCACAGTGAAGGGTAGGGGTAAGGTGGACATAGAAGGAGGGGCATTAGGTGGACCAGATTGTTGAGGATTCAGTCTGTAAGTATTATTCACTATTAAAAAAATCAGTTGTAACCATCGAGAAATAGTTTTGTCTGGCAATAATAAGTTTATTGTTATGATTGAGAATTCATAAGAGAATTCTTTTAGACCTTGGGAATAAAAGGCATAGCCTTGTACTTTTAGAGTTGCATGATAAAACCAAGAGTTTTTTTTTTTCATTTCCATGCTGTGTAAGTAATTTAAAGCAGTAGCATATATAATGTTAACAGATATAAAGAAAAAAGGCAGTAATAGAAAATAATCTGATAACGCTAACAAAAAATGGAGCTCATAAAGAGCTTGATCAAGAGCATCCATTTTTGTCCAGAGAAAAGACTGCGTCCCTAGGGTCACAATAATTCATGTCTTCTGTTCCTCTTGCCAGGATCATCCTTATACTGAGTGAGACCCTGAAGCTATCTTATTTGGAGAATTGTTTCTAAGACCACTTAAAAGCTTTAAGTTCTCATTTTATCTGTATAATCTTGGGGTTACAATAGCTTCCTTTTAAAACTGGATTATAAGAGAAAGAATGCTGTGGATGCCTTCTCTAAAGTTCAGGTTTCATAGCAACTGCGTTTCTCTTGGTCATTTAATAAATTACAGTTTGGCATCTGCCTCAATCTGTAATGCATATTAGCTGGTTTGAGAATCCCAGGGTCTGACAAAAATCCCAGGGACCGTTAGAGCAGAGAACTTACTTTTAGGATCAAGCAACCTAATCACTCTGCTTCTTAGTTTTAATTCTTTCTCTTGACTAAGAGGTTTGTATCATTGTGGGGGGTCAAGGTCTTTACCCTGCCAGTCTCATGAAGCCCATGGGCCCTCTCCCTGCACACACACGTGCATGCATTCACTCAGTCACAAACACACCGCATTCCCATGTAGTCCACTTTGTATATGGTTTCAAAGGGACCCTGGGACCCCGGGACCCCGAAGCTCATTCACAGACGTGAAAATTAGGAACTCCCTTCTGGTATTAGTCTGTGCCTAAACCTGCACGCAATGCTCAAGGCTCGATTTCACGCCAGCCACGCCTCAAGAGGGGGCTGTTCCTCCACGTCGGTCCACGGTGGGTTCTTTCCTTCAGTCTCTCTTGTGCGTGGAGGAGGAGGAGCATCCCTTTTCTTTCTCTCGTCAGAACTCGTCTCTCTTTTTCACGAGGCTGAGAAAGACGGGATGGCTCCGCTTCCCTCCAGGCATCGGCCGTTCGGTCTCCAGCTGTCTTTCGCTCTTTTCCTCTGATTCTTTTTATTGGTTGCCCTGTGTATGCCCTTCGCATCATGTATTTCTCTTTTACTACAGATATATGTAACCATAAATAAGAGCAAACAGTTACAGTGATATTATGCCCGTTATTTTTCTGGCTGTGCGCGCACACACACTCATCACAATTTAATCTTCACAACAACCCTTTATGATAGATACTATCAATCTCTCCAACTTATTAGAAAACAGAGCACAAAAATGCTGTTACTTGGCCCAGATCACTTAGGAAGCGTTCTGTTTATTAATATGTTGAAATCGCTCATTCATAAAAGCATGGTTTTGTCTTCCCTAAAATACTTTCTTTAACAATTCTTATACTTTAGGTCTGCTGTTGATGAATTCTTTCAGCTTTTGTATGTCTGAACATATTTTTCTTTGCCTGCATTCTCTCCAGCCTTATTCACTGAGCACAGAATTAAAGACTGACAGCCGTTTCCCCCCAGGCCTTTAAAATGTGGCCTCACCATCTTCTCACTCGTCTTGTTGCTCATGGGGACTCTGAGAGAAACCCGAGGTCTGTGCCTCTCCAGTCACGGGCCCTTTCTCTCTGGCTGTTCTCAAAATTTCCTCTTCATCACTGAGTTTGGATCAGTCACCATTTGTATTATTGGGCAAGTCCAATCTCTAAAGGATTTTGGTTTCTAACTTGCCGAATGTCGACATCAACAACAGGAATTAGGACAATTATATAATGTGTCTCATGTTAGTCGTATGGAGCAAGGTACACAGTAGACGCTCAATAATGCTGAACTTATTCCAACTCGTTTACCTCCTCTCTTTCCTATTATCTTTTCATTCCTCTCCTGTTTTTCTCCTTTATCTTGTCTTTGTTGATTCATCCCCAGATTAACTGCTGTTAATCTATCGAGTAATTACAATTTAGACAGTAGTTGTTTGATAAGCTTTTTACAGCATCAGCAGGAGAGAGAATCCATGTGAAGCACAATAGTGCAGGTTAGCTGGCTTTTTTAATTTTTAAAGTTTCGGCTGCCTAGGACTCCGCTGCTCTCCTAGTCGCCAGAATCACGAGGAACACCCAAGGCCGAGGCCCCAACAGTTACTCAAAGTGCTCACGTTCCTCCGAGAGGTCAAAAAGCAGGACCCTAGCTCACGTGACCAGAGGAGCCGAGGCTGCCTTTCTCCGTATCTGCCTCATCTGCTCCTGCAGAAATGAGTTCTTGTTACATTTGAGAAACCAATGCTCCACGGACAAACTCCGCTTTTTCTGACACCCCTCCCTTTGTTTTCTAGGCTTCGTTAAAAGTGTCTGAAGTCAGATCGAAGGGAGAACAATCCTTTGCACAAAGCCACACAACTAGAAGCGCTACCTAAGAGGTCCCCACACCCACCTCTTCTTCCTTAAGTGAACCTCGCAGACAAGGACGGTTCCCCATTGGCCCACGAAGTGAGTGCAAAAGTCTCCAGCATCTGCCAAGGCTCTTCCTAGTGAGATCTATCAGATGCATTCCACATCTACGCATCAGGGCTCTCCTTTCTGTCCGCTGCATTGCAACTAAATGGGATTGTTCCCCCAGAAGTGTTACAGAAGCAGGAAGGGGTAGGGGAGCTGCTGACAGCGGCCTGCGCTCTCCTCTAGCTCCATGCTTTTGGGGTTGTGTCTGCTCAGCGGGGGGCCTTTTTCTAATTTGCACAAAAATGAGATAAGCCAGAGATGGCCCTCTTAATATTCACCGAACACACCTTGCTATTTCCTATGCCTGTGTCTTTGCTGGTGCTTATTATCTTCTGTAAATTCCTTACCTCTTTTTCGGCCCAATAAACTTCTTTCCATCTAGCCCACTGAAGCTGTCAAGCTTGACAGGTGGCCTCCCACGAGTCCCGATGTTGTTAATCTTTTCCGCGGTAATTTATTTCTTGGGCCTCCCTCTGAAGCCTCTCTTCTCTTGGTTTCTACGCCACATCTACATCTTTCACTTTTCTTCCAAATGTCTTGACTAGTCATGTTTGGGCATTTTCTGGGTTTCTTCCACCCCCCGTCATGGCTTGACCTCTACATATCATTATTTTTTAGGCTTTTCATCGTTGTCATTTTCTATAGTAGTCTATAGGTTGCGCCTTGTTGATCTCATTTTTTTTTTTTTTTAGCATGCCTTCAATGCGCATGTATGTCCTGACCTTAAAATCTAAACAAACAACCCTGGCATCTTTCTTGAGCTCTAGGCCTTTTTCTGCCACCGCCTACTTGGACATCTCTTCTCAACAAGCATCCCTAAACCAATATGTCTGAAAGCAGAAAGTATCTGCCTTCAAACCATCTCGCCCACCTGTGTGCCCCATCTCAGGGCCTGGCAGCCCCATAAACCACGTCCCCAAGTTATTCGTTGTCAGGTCACCCCGCCCCTCCTCTCCACCCTTGGTGGTTGCCCATGATCAAGGCAAGTCTACTTTTGAACGTTTCTCATAACTCTTCCCTCTTTCTTTCACAACTGCTATTGCTTTAGTTCCAAATTCAATATCCTTTGGCTGGACGGTTGCAAAGCCCTCCTGACTGTCTCACAGCTCTTGGGCTTCTTGCTAGGGGAGTCCATCCCCTACAGGACCACCTTAGTTGTATTTGTGGAACATCAACTTACCATATCATCACCCTACCCCAGCGTCAGGTTGAGGAAACAAAACCCTGGTTAGCTGAGTGCCCGCTCTTCTAAGCACAGTGCTAGACGCTTTGGGTACTTCTTACCTCACACGAAGCTCATGGCCGTCCTGATTCGAGGACCATAGAAGGTTGTAGGGTCAGGAAGCCAAGCTCAGAAAGCATAAATAATGTTCTCGCCTGGCAGTGGGGGAGCTGTGTTTCCAAGACGGGGTGCTCTGGTTGCAAAGCCCTCTCTCCTTCCCAGCTTTACCGCCGCTTCAGAGATGAGCTTTACTCCTCGCATTTCATGTTCTCAGTGGCCTTGTTGAATCACTTCAGTTGGCGTAATAATAATACTGACAATAGGGAAGTCAGAGGGATTTTTTTCTTAAGGGTAAATGAGATACGTATCAAACTGCTTGCGGACAAGGGCTGCTTATTATAGACCCTCAAGCCCTGATGACAGCTGTTTTAGAAAGCTTCCTTGATTTACCAAGTTGAATCGATTCTTACCTCCTCAGTTGCCTTTGTTGCACTTGGTGCATATCTCAGAGTTTATTGTATTTGCTTTTAAATTTTAACTCCACAAACTGTGAGTTTCTTAGGTCAGAGGCTGTGGCTCAGGCATTGCTACATTTCCAGCACTTAACAAAGCGCCTGACAGAGTGAATAGAACACCTGCCCCAACCCCAAAGGAAAATAAAAACCTTGAGTCAAAAACAATGCATTGGCCTGAAAGATGTTTAAATCCAGAAAAATATCTTGTTCACCTTCAAAGCCATTAAAGGTTTATAGTTTATCATACTGCATTGAATACGTGAAATCTGCTAAGAGACTAGATTTTGTGTTCTCATCACTCACAAATGGTCACTTTTGCGTGATAGATGTGTTAATCAGCTTGATTGTGGTAATGAGTTTACAGTGTATGCATATGTCCTATTATTATATTGTATACCTTAAATATATACAATTTTATTTATCAATATACCTCAATGTAGCTGGTAGGGGGTGGAATCCAGTTGGGCAGTGTCCCTGGCTACAATCTCCAGTGCAATACTGGATAGAAGTAGCGACAAAGGACATCCTTGTCATCTGTGGTCTGAGGGCCAAGAGCTTAGTCTTTGACTGTTAAGCATAATGTTAGCCTAAGGTCTTCTTTGTAGGTGCTTTTTATCACGAGGGAAAGCCTTTTTATTCCAATTTTTCCTAGGGTTTTTTTTTTTTTTATCATGAATGAGCAATGAATTCTGTCAAGTGCTTTTAATGTATCAATTGACATGATGATGTGAATTTGCTTCTTTAGCTTGTGGCTCACATTGATTTTTCAAATATGAAATCAGCCTTGCCGGCACCCCTGGAACAAACTTCCTCGGTTGCGACGGGAGAAAGAGGGCATGGGAGAACTTTAAATGTGTATCATTAAGGGAAAGAAGTCAATCTGGAGAGTGCATACTGTGTAATTCCAACTATGTGACGTTCTAGAAAAGCAAACCCAGGGAGACAGTGGGAAGACGAGGGGCGGCCAGCGAGCAGGGCTGCCGGACGGATGGACAGGTGGGGCGCGGAGGGCGTCCAGGGCGGCGACACGGCTTCATGCCATAGGATAATGGTAGGTACGCGTCATGAAACGTCTGTCAAAACTCGGAATGTGCAACATCGGGAGTGAGCCCTGAAGTAAACGGTGGGTGCCAATGCTGTGCTAATGCGGGGTCGCCCTTGTGACAAAGGCGCTGCTCTGGGGCGGGGGTCAGTAATGAGGGAGGTTGTGTGCGTTGAGAGGGGGAGGCTGCATGGGAACTCTGCACTCTCGGCTCAGTTTTGCTGTGAACCTACAATTTCTATAAAAATAATGTTTTTATTTTACTTTATTTTTATTGTTTACACTATTACAGATGTCCCTATTTCCCACGCCCCTTGCCTGCCTCCACCTTTTCCCCCCCTTCCCTCTGGCCTTCACACTGTTGTGTGTCTATGGGTCATGCATATGTGTTCTTTGGATAGTCCCTTCCCCTTCTTCATCCAATCCCTTCCTCCCCGCCCCCGACAGCTGACAGTGTGTTCCATGTATCTACAAAACAAGAAGATGAGTAAGTCCAGGATGAAGAAGATATAATTTGATTCTATAAAATAACCTGAGGTTTTTCATTGACCACAAATTCAATACAAACAAAAAAATACAATGAAGTTGCTAAGGAAAATAAAAGGTCTGTTTAGTCTTGATTAAATAATAATTGAGGAAATAACAGATACATTTTCATAAGCTTTGATCCCATTACATCTGGTATTCAGTACTAGACCCTGTATTTTAAAAAGGAAATGAGATTATTGCTAAAATGAGGAAGGTTCTTGAGCCTTGCCATTTTAGACACACTTGAGGGAATTGAAAATGTTATGTCCTGCAGAACCGGTAACTAAAGAAGGATGAAATGTCTGTACTCAAGATTCAAAACTGTTATGTGAAGTTGTATCCACGGTAGCTTCAAATGTCAGGATTTGCATCAATTCACAGCAATTAGAAGGGGATCTTTTCAACCTCTTTCCCTGGAAGATCTTTCAGCAAGAGTTATTGTTTTAGGAAGTGTCGAGAAATATGTCACGGAAAAATATACAAACTGAGCTCACATAATCCCGAGCCAGCATGGGCGTAGTGAGCGTTTCTTTTTGAGTTAGTTAGACCACGTAATTGCCAAGGCAGTGGTTCCCCAAACTGTGGATGTTTTTGATACAAAAGATGATGATATTTGTGTCACCCAGTGTGATGAACTGATGAGATCACTTGAGGCTGGAGACAGCTGGCTGGAGGTCAGGTCTCCATGTTCCCTGTTGGTGGGGACACTCTTTCTCCCTCTTCCTCTGACCTGTCCTGTGTGCACCATGTGCTGGGGCACATGACTTGAAAGAAAGTTGCTCAAAAGTCATATCCAACAGTAATACGTCATGATTCCCCATTAGCGGGAAGGCTTTGGAATAGGCTTTTGTTTCTTCAGCAAGAAATGGCTTCCATATTAGAACCCAAATAATAGAAAATAGAACAAATACAAATTAAGGATTCTTGTTTTACACCAAAGATTTTAGTTATTTATTTTTAGAGAGGGGAAGAGATGGTGAGAGAAAGAGAAACATCAATGTGTGGTGGCCTCTTGAGCACCCACTACTTGGGACCTGGCCCACAACCTAGGCATGTGCTCTGCCTGGTAGTCGAGCCAGCGATCCTTTGGTTTACAGGCCGGCACTCAATCTACTGAGCCACACCAGCCAGGGAAGCTTAAGGATTCTTCCATTCCTGCTGCTGTGCCCTGATCCTCAAATGTGCCACTGGGCAAAGCAGTCTGTACTCCGATCTTTTTGGGAACTTGTCTCCAAAATCAGGCTACTACCTCATAAAAACTCAGTTGTTTTATTTTTAAATCAGTGTAAAGAAGCAAGGAGAAGCAAATCAGAATATTTGGCCTGTAGCAAAGAATTTGGGGCTTCTGCAGATAAAAACATGTTGAATACAATTCCAGAATAACAAGTGATAATGCTCTTACCAGAGAGACTAAGCTGAGCTGCAAGAACTTGGACTTCATTCATATTTACTTGTCTCAGTTCTGAATTTTTAGATGTAAGTTTTATTTCAGCTGGGAGAATTATGGCTATCTATGTCAAATTCAAGATATCAGGTGTGGTAACCACCTTGTGGCTCCACATCAAGGCGAATTACACCTCCAGTCATGAATTTAACCTTAATCTGCTAAAAAGTCTTCCTTGCTAAAAGCACCTCTTGTCTTTTCCAAAAACATGGCTTCCTGGGTGTCAGTTCTTTTGTGAATTTTTTAAAGGGAGGAAAGGGGAGGAAGAACCTCATCATAAAAAGGAAACAGCACTCTCATACCCAACGCTTCTTTGTTCTGGATTCCCAGCACTTTAAACTTTGTTGTTTCACAGAATGAATGCAAATGGGTAAGCCTTTCTTAGTAATGTTATGGTTGTTTCTTGTTTTCCTGTAACAGTTGCTATAGTTTTGGTGTCTATTGAGTGACCATTCATTCACTCACCACGCAATGTATTCAGACCTTAAATTCTGCGCCCAGCATGGCACAAGATGTTTAGATGTAAGTTTTATTTCAGCTGGGAGAATTATGGCTATTGATGTCAAATTCAACATGACATGTTGACATTTGAACATATGGACAGATGAACAGGAAGTAATCCTTGGCCTGAGACGATTCAGGTGAGGAGACAGGTATGCATGCCAATGGGTTCCACGTCATGTAGCAATACCCTGACCCTGTGTCTTTGGGGCGGTGCCCAGGGTGACAACGGACTTCGAGACTCAGCTCGGGGCTCCGCCCGGTTGTGACACTGTCCCTCAGAACGCTCCTCCCATCTCACCTTCTAAGCCTCCCAAGCCACGGCTCCTTTTCCTCGATTGTCAGTATCTTTCCAGAAACCTCAGGACAGCTGTCCGCCTCGGCCACTCACTCTGGATAGAACTTTGTCCTTTCCAGCAGGTGGACGGGGCAAGGATCGAGTGTCCTAGCCTTCCGCGTCCCCTGACCTGCTGGTGGCTAGTCCTCACCGGCACCTCTGTGACCGCAGCCTATGGCACAGCAGGGGAACGCCCCCGCCCCCCACGCAGGCTCTCCTGGAGGCTCGTTTCGGCCTCGGCTGTGGGCATCTTTTGTCTTGGTGAGTCATTCACATGCCACTCCATACAGGTGAGGGATGTGGGAGCCCAGCTGGCGCTCCGTGCACCCCAGCCCACGCCCGCCCCGTCCTGCCACCTGGACCCCTCCTCCACACACCTGACACCACCAAGCGCAGCCGGTGGGCTCCGACTGCGCCCTGTTTGCCGTCCTGGGAAACCCCACACTCCACCCACGCGACCGAGGCCCCTCCCGGGGCTAGCGTGCCCCATGGTGTTCAGAAGAGAGGACCCTTTGCGATGGAGAGGCTTGGGTGAGGAGGCCAGTGCCCCAGGGCAGGGTGCGGCTGCGGGGTGAGGTCAGGAGAGGGCGATGCCCGGGCTGCTCTTCAGGAGAAGGGCGCCCCGAACCGCCGGCCGTGGTTTCCTGGGATGAATTCTGGATGCTGCGCTGCAGCTGGAGGGAGCAGTTGACGCTGGGACAGTGGAGGAACGGCGCGTTCTGGTCGCTGCGGCCTGGATCCTGGCTGCCCAATCTGGGGGCCTTCGACCACCTGCAAGGCGGCAGACTTGTGGCCTGTGCATGCGCAGTTCACAACCCTTCCGGCCTGGACCGTCCTGCCCCTGCACGGGCTTTGGGCCGGGGTTCTGACCCAACCCCGTCTGGGCCTCTGGACAAGGCACACAGAACGGGGCCACCAGGGGAGGTATCAACAAAGACTGGGGTTTGCTTGGTAGGTGGTATCAGCCAGACCACCTGTCACCAGATACCTGTTATCAAAAGGGACATGTATCCCTTCAGGTGAGGGGGCTTCTAGCCCCTGGGGTGCCCAGGTGGTTCTCATCCTAGGCCTCCCCGGTGAGGCCCATAAAGCTCCTGAGGTCCCACGGGATCGGGCTGCTTCTGGGAAGAGTTGGTTGCGCCCCTACAGTCTGTACCTCGGGCCTCAGGGATGCTCTACGTCCCATATTGTCCTTGTGTCTCCAAGGGGACCCGCGCGCCTTTCTCCCCACACCGAAGCCAGCAGGCGCACCCTGCAGGCTCCAGCTGCGCCCTGTTTGCCTTCGTGGGAAACCCCGCACTCCACCCCCTGGGCCCCTTCCCGGTGAGCAGGCGTCTGGCGTTAGAATAGGTAAGTTACCAGTGCGTCTGTCTTTGGTTCAAATGCTTTTCCTTGCGTGAACAGTTCCTACAGCTCCTCATTTCTCACGTTGTATGTGGAGAGTTTTGGTTCTGTGTGGCTTTAGAGGGGAAGGATCCGAGGGATGGTTGTACGGCTCATAACCGCGATGCGGTTGAGCCAGCTCCTTATTTATGGGAAACGTACCCCCGCGTCCCGGAATGGGCGCTGTGCGCCTGGAGTCAAAGCGTTTTCTCTCGTGGTGGTCAGGCTTTCTGCGTCCTGCCTGGGTTGGGGGGACGGGTTTGCGAACTTGGGGCCCTCACCAGCGTGCCCTGAGTGTGGCCATCAGCGACGACGGGGCTCCAGCGGGATGGGGCGCTGCCGAAGCGTTGCGTTGTGATGTCATTGCAAGCTTTTGTGCTTTCGCGCCCTTTGGCGGATTGTGAGTGCGCGGCCTGCCTTCTGGCCGGACATCCTGCCAACCTGCGGGCTGGTCTCAGTCTGATTCTGTAGAGTTTTAGACCGTTTTCTGATGGATCTGAGACCCCAAGCGTGGGAGAATGCGTCTGGAGGGCAATTGGATGGATGCTGTTGCTCAGTCCGTTTCTCTATCTGACACCAGAAGTTTCAATGGCCTTTTAAGTTGCGGGGAAGGGCAAGGTGCAGAGGGCAGGGAAGCCAGCCCCCACGTCTATTAGGAAAACGACTGCACATGTAGTGTTAAATCAGCGTTTATGAACCGCTCACTATGCCTGGGCGCTGTGCTGGGAACTTTACTGACGTGGTTTCATGCTGTCCTCCCAACAGGACCATACAATTTAAAAATTTTATTGTGTAGGTGAGGAACCTGCCTGTGGCCCAGCTTCACTAAGTTAATGAAGCCCAATTCTCGCTGTGAGTAACAGATTTCCGTGGTTAAGGTTGTGGGCAGATCTGAGCCCTGCTTTGTGTCTGTAAATCAGGCTCCGCGGGCATTGAGGGGGTGGGGGCGGGGGTGGGGGCGGGGGTGGGGGTGGGGGTGGGGGTGGGGGTGGGGGTGGTCCCGCACCAACCCTGCAGCCAGACCGCGTGAGTTCAAATCCCGCCTCGCCAGCTTTCGGCTGCGTGCCCTGAAACAGGATCCTTAAGCACTCTGCACCTCATTTTCCTCTTTAATGACAAAGAGGAAAACAATGGTACCTACCTTGTAAAGTTGGATTGTGAAGTTTAAATATGTGTGTGTTTGTGTATCATGTCTATATCATGCATATATATGAATATGGGTTCATGTTATATAAGTATCATAGAAAACCAGTTTTCGGTATGTGTCAAACCCGAGGTAAGTGTCTGCTGCTGCTGTTGTTGTTGTTGTTGTTGTTGTTAGTGCTATGGCGTACGTGTTTAAGGTGAAATTGTTTCTTCGAGACTTAGAGATACACATGTAGGGGCCAGGAATACTAAAGGTGAGATTATTCACGATAATGTAGGTCATCGTTAGAGTCACCGGGTGAGAGGGGAGCTGTGTTCTTTTTGGTTTTAAAAATTATTTTGAATATATAAAAATCTGAACTTCTAGAGGAAAGCGTTCTTTTATGACATGTCTTATGTTTCTAATACAATAATAATTTCTCCAAAGAGTGTACTTCAAAAATCTTCACTTGTGCTTTTCCTTTAATATGTTAAAATCCCCTTTGGTGTCTTTGATAAATTAAGTTTATCCAGGTTTTTCTAGAAACGCTGTAGGGACTTTGGTGAGGAGGGCAGGAAAGAAAGCAGTTTTCGTAGGTGAGCGCCAAGCACAAAGCAGTCTTTTTCAGAGTAATATAATAAGAGGTTCGCCTGAGTCCTCATGGATTCAAGCTTCAGCTCCCGCACAGTGTTTCAGAAGAAAATTATAATAAAGGGAAAGTGTGAGCATCGCAGCTTTATGAGACGGGGATTTACTTTCAAAATCATCTTATGTGGGGTTGGAACTGGTAACCTTCTTAATCGTCCCAGAAATTCTAACCCTCTGTGTAAACTGTTATTATGGTAATCCTATCAACTCTTTATTTTGTTCATTTAGTCATCGATTTGTCAGCTATCTCTTGATTCCCTTTTGGCTCCAGATGCTGTGTAAGGAGTTCAGACACGTGGTTGACCGAGGGACAGTTGTCATGACAAGCAGTTCATGGCTGCATGGGAGACAGAGATAAGAAACGCATTGCTAGGCACATAGCATCGCAGAGCAGAGGCAGGCCTCCTTCACACAGCGGTGGTTTTTTCAGCGTCCTTTTCTTCCGTAACGTTGATGAGATGCCTTAGGAACTTAACGCGTTCCTATCAATTAGTCTGTGGTAAAATTGGTTTCTGAATCTATCCACGAATGTAAGTGAGGCCTTAAGGTACAAAGTAAGACCTGTTGGGGGTAAGAAAGCCTTCCTGGAGCACATGCCCCGGCGTGGAATCTTACACGGATATATGTGTAGGGCTAACCAAGTGGAATGGGGGAGAGGAGGGAATGATGTTTTCATTAAGGGGCGGCAGTGTGATTAAAGCCACACAGATGAGAGACGGCCCTTTACTCACAGGTGGGTAAAGGCAGGAAGCTCAGCCCCTCGGGGTCGCTGAAACAAAACAGTGAGGCCTGCCATGGACCCCGGGAAGAGGGGAGACCTGGGTTAGACCAGCGGCGGGAAGAATCGAGGCAGCAGACGTGGCTACGCTCTTGGACTATTTACTATTCCCTGAAGAAGACTTTCTCAGCCAGATACAAAATGCAGAAGACTGAGAAAAAGAGAAACAACCGTGTAATTGTATTTCTCATAATGTTTTGTTTAGGAAAAGTCATAAGCCACATACAAGTGACAGAAAAGATCTAAACTTCTTGGTATATATACTGCTGTTAAAAATCGATAAGGAAGACCCTGCAAATATCTTACTTGTCCTGCACCTGGCGGGAAGGGGTCTTACCTTTCTTGAAACTCAGACCCTGGAGAAGGCGTCTCTGCTTGGCCCGAATCTGCTTTCTCGCCTACTAGCAGCTGCGTGATCTCAGCTGGGTAATATCCTAACTTTGTTAGCGTTCACCCCATAGTAGCATTCAACCCGTGGTAGAAAGCAACAAATAATGGGGGCCTTCGTATTCCTTAGCTTACCTTGTCTTCTAAACTAAGCGATATATGTAGATGATGACGTAGACAATGACTATACGTTTCAATAATATCAACTATGGGGTAGGTTAACTAAGAAATATATGTAGGGTGTTGAAGAGAGTAACTACACATTAACCATAGGGACTATTAGCTATATCTCTAACATAGAAAGACTCCTTATTAGAATAACCTTCCTCTCATAGAACCAGAGTTTTCTTTCTCTTTTTATTAAGTAGTTTACTGTTACTCTGTTACAGTTGTCCCAGTTTTTCCCTTTGCCCTCTGCCCAGCCCACCCCCCGCTCCCACAGTCATTCCCCACCCTGTTCATGCCTGTGTGTCCTTCCTATCTGTTCCTTGACTAGTCCTGTCCCCTTCTTTCTGCCCCTATTCCCCTCCCCCACCCCTTCTGGTCGCTGTCAGTCTGTTCCTTGTTTCCCTGCCTGTGGTTCTATTTTGCTTGTTAGTTTATTTTGTTCATTAGGTTCCTCTTACAGGTGAGATCATATGGTATTTGTCTTTTGCCAACTGGCTTATTTCATTTCACATAATACTCTCCAGTTCCATCCATGCTGTTGTGAAAGGTAGGGGGAGCTCCTTCTTTCTTGCTGCACAGAATTCCACTGTGTAAATGTGCCAGCGTTTTTTGATCCATTCACTTACTGATGGGCACCTAGTCTGTGTCCAGCACGTGGCTATTGCAAATAATGCTGCTATGAATTTAAGGGTGCATAGGTTTTTTTGAATTGGTGTTTTGGGATTCTTAGGGTATATTCCCAGCAGTGGAGTTGCCAGGTCAAAAAGCAGTTCCATTTTTAGTATTTTTGAGGAAATTCCATACTGTCTTCCCCAGTGGCTGCTCCAGTCTGCATTCCCACCCACAGTGCACCGGGGCTTCCACATCCTCGCCAGCGCTGGCTGTCTGTTGATTTATTGATGACAGCCATTCTGATCGGTGTGAAGGGTTATCACATTGTGGTTTTAATTTGCATCTCTCTGATGGCTAGTGATGTTGAGCATCCTTTCATATATGTATATTTAAAAAGGAGGGTAATGTTATTTACAGATTCAATTCACCTTGCAAACTGATGCTAGCGGACTTGTTAAATTTCCCAAATGACATTTTAGGTTCGGCGTGGTGGAGGGGTTTTGATTCTCACCCACCCATATTGTGCAACCAGAAGGGGAGTAAGATGGGCATCCCCTCCCCGCCCTTAAGTCCGGGGTGGGCTCCGGGTCACCCACTTCTCTCCTGGAAGAAGAGACAGCTCCCTGCCCCCTCCTGGCTCAGAGGCCAGTATGTCCTTCTGCTTCCATCGACAAGGCAGCAGGCTGGATCTTCATGACACATTTTGTCTAAACCTTGTTTCTATTTACTTTGGTTTCTTCTTGTAAGATAGTAGATACACTTTAATAAAAGAGATAAATTAGCAAGGGATATAAAAGGAAACAATGCACCATTTTCTATTGCACACACGGTATAAAGTTTCAATATCTTCTTGTTCCCAGTAGGGGACTGAGTCCCCAGGACCTGTTAGCGAATACAGATGGGCTTTGTATACTGAAAGTCCCTGGAAATAAGCTTGGTTGTAGTTTGTGAGTTTAACTTAGTTATGAATTTTCTAGAGTCAATTCCATTCTTAGCCTCAACAACACCCAAAATGAACATGTATTTGAAGTTATATGCTTGCCATGTTTAGACAGGCTTGATTGAAGTGGTCAAATTTCTATATCAAAATAGGGTTTGTAATAGAAAAAGGAAAAATAAACAACAAAAAACAAACAGACATCCTTAGCAACTGTGTTTTAGCCAGACCCTGCTTAAAAATTCAGGAGTTTGTCTCCAGAATACTTGGTACATGCTGCTAAAAGAAGGTGCTGCGGCTAACAGAGCTACGAGGAGAAGCAGCTGTTCTGAAATGTCATCTCTTTCCCAGACCTGAACTGGGTGAGGATTCAGGTTTCATTCATTCAATTGCTGTTCCCGGAGGTGTTCTCACCAGCCTATTGCTATTTTGGCCACTCAAGGAAGCCGAAGTAAGACTGGGCTGCGTGCAAGCGAGGCTCAGAGGAAGCAGGAGGGTTCCTGGCCTTCAAAACTACTGACGGTCCATTTTATACCCTGCGTTGTTTGAATGAATTGAAATAGAATGCATTTTCTTTTAACCTCAGAAAACCAAGTTTATAGAATGAGTCCTAAAATGGACATTAAACCCAACACATAAGCCTGAAATTTTGTATATTTCAAAAGACATTCTAGTTTTACAATACATTTATATCTGCTGTGTCATGTGATATAGAAAAATAGGCAGAAATTAAAAATCATAAGAGTTAGGTAACCATATTTTCCATTGTGATTGGCTCATTTTTTTTCCTTTGTAAGTCAGATATCTGCAAAATGACTCAGGCATCAAAGCTATTTTTTAAATAATTTGCTGTATTCCTAAAGGGACCTTGTTTATGAATTTTTGCAGCAAGCCTTGCCTACTGTCCTTCTAGTGCCATGGCAAGCTCTCAGTACGTTTGCACTGAACTAGAAACGTTTGAAAGCTTCCTGACTTGAGACATCTAGTCATGTTAAAATTAGCACCGTAGTAAAATTTTCTTCAACATTATTTACAAATTTAAAAAAATACCTATTATGAAATTAGTGACTTCATTAAAAACAGACAAATAATTATTTGGCACATCTTCCTCTGATGTGCTGAGATATTTATTTTAAAAGAATGACTTACCTGTGGCCTAAACCTGTAATTAGAGTGTATTTGTTTCCAAGTGGCTGTCACTGAAGTGCAGTGTTATAGCTGATTGAATGAATCACATTGAAGCATCGAAGTCACGCACTCACTGAATCCTGTTTTCAAGACTGTGCCAACGTACGGGGGAACCATATTTTGAAGGAAGCTGAACCACTGCACATGAGAAAATACCTCCTATGAGTCACTTCTTATTATATTTTCTGGTAGTGAGTTTTGGAATTTCATCATTCTAATGAATCGGTTTATGGATGCGTATTTCCTCAGAGGGTCATTGATAATATATAAGAATTCTACCACTTTTAACAAATGACTTTAAAAATAAATGTGAGTAAAATGTGGTATTATTTACAGATCTTTCTTCTGCTTGTGATTTTAATTGGGGTGCCACTTTTCTAACTCAGTCATACAGAGTTTCCTAATACCTACAGAATACAGATTTGTCCCTTGTTCTTGTTTATCTTACTGTATCTCTTCTGATGAATTGCAGATGCAATTATATTTATTAATATAAATTAATACATACGTCTGAAACAGGGTTCAGTAAAAGCCCTTATAAATCTCAGATAGACCATGGAGTGAATATTAATCTTTCTCAACAACCTTCCTATCAAGGTGTTTTTCTGGGTGGAGGATTGGGTAGAAAGACGGATACAGGACCAGTGATATCTTCCCATCAAGGCCTTGAGGAAGATGTCCGCTGACCTTCTGAGAAAACCCATGACCAGCTTCACGGAGTCCATTGTTGCTGCTCTACCATGTAGCCTCAAGTTCATCGATCCACTATTGATTATTTTGACTCTATTTTGACTTGTAATTTCCCAGCATTCCACAGTGTTTGCATTAACTCAATTATAGAGAGTAGAAGAAAACAGATTTTATTTATCTGGAAGAGCTAATGAGACTCCATAGTAGGGATAGGCATACCTCGTTTTTATTGTACTTTACCATCATACATTGTAATTCACAGATGTTGCTTTTATTTTTATATGGAAGGCAAGACCCTCTACCAGAAAAAAGGTGATGACTAGCTTTATTACAATGACTGTGTTTATTACAATATTTGCTTTATTGCAGTGGTCTGGGACTGTAGTATCTCTGAGAAATGCCTGGGCGATGCCCAAAGCAAGCCAGCTTTAGGTGACTGGGGAGTTGCTTCAGCTCTTTAAGATCATTGACCTAGAATTTAATAACAATGTAAAGTCTTGATTAATTTTACAGCTTTCCCGGACATCTGAAAAACTCACAGACTGGACATGAGTCTATATTAATAACCATAGTAACGCTACGTCTGTAATTTTACAAAACAAACACAATTGCAGATATTCCAGCCTTACAAATATTTTCTGTGTTCCAAAGTAATAATGTTAAATAAGATTCTGAGGTCAAATAACTTTGTTGTTTTTGGCTGTTTGAATCAAACATGTGAGAGCTTTATTATGTTTCTGTGCATTGTGATTCTCCAAGGCTTATGTGACTATAGGTCTTTATTTGTTTAAATCTTTAGTTTTTACTTGAGGTTAGTCACTTACCTTGGAAGTTCATCTATAAATATTCTTTTCTACTTTGGATGTAAGAAATAGTCTGGCTGTCTACAGAGCACATTTTCTTCAGTACAGATTTCCAAGGCATCAGAAATACAGAATTTCAGATCCCACATATTGACAGAAGCAAAGTCTGTGCATCTGTGATTTAAGCTTTGCAAACCACAGTGCTAGCAATGGGTTTTCCATATTAAAGAGCATCCTCGTAATGAACTGTGTGGTGCAGAATATTGCTACAATGCTGTCTTTGTAATTCTCTCTTACAGCTCTGGCTTTATTCTTTCCAGAAGGCCAAACACTCAACTTGAGATTTGCAAAATATCCTCATTATGCCAGGATGTAACTGTTCTTTCAGTTATACAAAGAGGCAATAAACCTTGCCAAGGATCAAGATAACTATTGTGTAGCATTCTGCCAGCCCAACAGAGGTCAGCTGCAGTTGGAAAAATAGGTCCTGTAGGAACAGAGGCCTTTGACTTAAACAATGAAAACAGCTATAATGTCTCCAGAGAACTGACCCGCGCTGTAAAGTTGTTTTAAAATAAAAAGCATATTTTCTGGTTGGAATGATCTTTTCTGCCAAGGAGTACCGTAAAATTTTAAATGAGCTTAGACCCCAAACCTTACATAACAAATGGATTTGTAATGCCCCTGACTCTCTGGCTCGGAGTTCACCTTTGCAGAAACTGCTGGGGAAGCACATTTGCTGCCCTTGCAGCCAGGCCTGCTGACACTGCCAGATGCCAGGAGAAGCTCCTCCCCCGCCTCCCCCAGCGCCGGCCCCCCCGTCCTAGAGCATCCTCAGGTCCTGCTAATGGTAGTGGGCCAGGCTCCTTATAAGACAGAGATGGAGACACCTGGGAGCCGAAGGCCTGACCAGTGTTTCAAACATTGCATTGCATAACCACCACCTTTTCGGTCTGTTGGGAGGGGGACCTGAGCAAGGGGCTGCCTGGCCCACTTTGAATGGAAGGCCGGGCCACTGTCCCCAAGTACCGTTATAGCAGCAGCCTCATAGTCACATAGCTGTGCTAATGGTAGTTCATTCCCTTTATTAGACTTTAATGAACCTATTTAAGGCATTTCGCATGCCTTGTTAGTCATGTGAGCAGGTCTTCCAGGTGGAGAGAAGGTGAATGGGGAGAGGAGGGACAGAGGACCCAGGAACACTAAGATGACTTGAGGTCGTAACAAGACCCAGCAAGAAAAGCAACAATACTTCCCAGTACCGCCCCCTCACCCCCATCTCTCTGGCACCCACGAATGGCGCCTGTACGCATGGCGGCCCTGGGCTTCTGTGTTGCTTCTCTCTGCTTCATAGGCGCAAATGAGAGTGGCAGAGGAGAGTGTTGAGGGGACCCACCGTCCAAGTTTGCTCAGGACCGAGGACTTTTCCTGGCACGAGGCAGGACCCTGGCGCTTAGCCTGGGTGGTCTGGGCAGCTGGATGGTCAACCACTGGAGTCAGTGAGCAGCTCCATGTCCTCAGGTCGAAGCTCCCCCCGCGCTCCCACCTAGAGCTGCGGCAGCTCAGCGGAAGGGAGAAAGCGTGGCTTCTGAAATTAAAAGGTGGTTGCTGAACCTTGCTAGTGACTAACCAAAACAGTAAATGTATTGGCCCTCAGTTTTTATGTTAGTAAAACCAAGAGGATAATGTTTATCTCCCAGGATTCAAGGCGTGGACACTTGTTCAAGCTGTAAGACACTGTTGTGTACAAATGGCACAAGAGTCTGAATGCCCACGGTCACATCGGCCTCCCCCAGCCCTTAAAACTGGGAGTGAGAGCCAGAGCCTTGTACTGAGGGGTTATGTTACAGTCCTTCAATACACAAACCAAGACCTTCGCGATGTTGTGCTGCATTAGGTGAACATTTTTTTTCTAACAAAGTTGTCTACATAGCATCAGACAACTTTTGTTTGGTTAGTTCCATAGGAAAGAGTGAATTACTGCTTAAGCTGGCCTACTGATTTCTTGATTTCACTTGTAATTTTTGTCAAAGTGGTAGATCTGGCCACGGCATGAATTACGGAGCAGCTCTGGGTTAGGCATGGCACATGTCAGCAGAGACATGCCATTTTACCTCACTTCTGTGCCCTCGACTCTCCAGGAGTGCACTAGACTCACAAAGTCTGAAAACAGCACCTTTCTGGCATGGAAAACAGAAACACATCTGCTCTGCGACTCTTAATGACATTTGGTCACATATTTATAGCTCTGAAATTTGTGGAACCCCCACCCCCTCATCCTCTTGTTGATCATGGATTTTCAGGCAACTTTTATACATAGTTAAAAATTTTAAACTAGACATAAAATCGAGTTTGAGTTTCTGTCACTAAAAATCAATGGCCTTTGTCATCATTTTAATGTCTTTTTTTCTTTTTGGTCCTTTTCATATATTTACTTTTAAAAAGTTAACAGAGCTCTTACTATTCTCCACTGGCCAGAGGTAGGAAAAGCTTTGTATAAATCTGTGTAACGTGGGAGCATGTGGGGACCCCTGGTGGACCCCACTGGCTGCATTGCTTTTTAAAACTCTACTCTTCTTGTGCTCATCGCTTCCCCTCTGCGCTTCCGTCCCGAAGTGCCCGCACTACAGCATCTTAATTACTGGGCACGTTTGTATTTGACTGGTCCATGTCGGGCTCAAACGATCCCCAGTATAAAGCTTTCTCCCAGGAAATGTTAACGTGGGACTTTCTGTTCACACCTGTCTCCTCCACAGACCATGATCTCTGACTCTAGCCTCATTCGTTTCTTGTACTCCAGCTCTTCGTTAGAGTTCTGGCGATGCATATAAATGTGAAACAAAACTTTGTTGAAAGACCGAGCAAATAGAGCAAAGACGTGCGTTTCAGGTTTAGCTCTGCCATCAACTTACTGTCTAAACTTGGGTGGAGTCGTGAACCTCTCGGAGCCTCAGATTCCATGCCTGGAACTGTAACGTGCAGGTATTGGCATAAGTTATTCTTTGGGCATATCGTGTTGTTGTCCCCAACGAGGACTGCCTCTTCTCTGCCCCAGCAGTTCCAGGTCCTGGACACGGTGGGTTGGGGTGACTGCTCTGTTTCCACCAGTGCTTCCGGTCCACTCCACTGTCCCAAGGATGGAATGTTCCAAATGAGTGCAGCTGCTGTCTGGGTCCTGCTCAAGACGCACGGAGCTGAGCTGGAACCTGAGTTACAGCCATAGCTGGCCCGCGACCCATGTGTCTTGTGTTATGCTTGTGTGCCATTGTCGACTGTTTGATTTGCTCCATAAGCTTTACCTTTTGTTCTATTTTTCATAATATTCACTAGCAGCTGCTGAAATCTTTCTACTACTAGTTATTACTGCTCAGATATTTTAAATGAATTTAGACAAGGTGAACAGAAGACAAGGAGTAAGGCGACTTCAGTTCTAAAGTATGTCTTCTAACCAGTTTGTCACGCAGCTTTTAGGCTGGCCTGAGCCACTCACGTGCACGTGGTGACCAGTAAAAACTCATCATAGATGTGTGAGTGCACTTTCTGGTGCACGCCTGCTATGGCAGGCAGAAGAACTGAGGAGTTGATCTCTAGTTTTCTCCGTCTACTGGTATTCATGGTTGGTGTAAGTCTCCTCCTGTGGGTCACTTAGCTCCTAACCAACATCCTACCGCAATGTTGGGGGGATACTATTTCTGTTGTTAGATTTCAGGAGATTCTCACTTTGTCTTGGTATCGAATTCTCTGCTGGCTTGGATAAAGAAACCACGTGGAGAGCTCCCATGGGGCAAAGGAAGGAGGCCGGCCGCTGGCTGTAGGAGGAACTGAGGCTGTCAGTTCAATAACCCTGGGGAACGGACTCTGACCTCAGCCATGTGGTCCTAGAAGCTCATGCTCCCCGGTCAGGCCCTCAGCGGAGTATGGCAGCAGCCCCAGCTGCCCCCTTGGTGGTAACGATGCAACAGAGAGAGGCTGACCCAGCAAGGCTGCGCCTGGGCGCTTGACCCCCAGAAGCTGGAAATGAGACCATAATACCTGTGGTTTTAATCTAAGTCTGTGCTAACTTTTCTGCAGAAACGTTTGACGGATATACTTCTGATTTATTCATTCAACCATCTGTTCATTTCACAATGCGGATGAAGTGCTGATTACATGTGGGGAACCGGCTGGCAGTGAGGCTATAACAGGGAATAACGCCGACGTGGTTATTGTACTTTGCAGCTTGCTGTTTAGTGAGGAAAGCGTATCATTAAAGAGTGGTAAGAGCCTACAGAGCGGGGAGCATGGGACACGTACAGCGGGGAACCTGACCAGTAACATTGGCCCTGGGAGCGTTTATCTAAGAACGCTCCCTTCCCTCTGAGGTCTGAAGAATACAAAATTTATTAGATGAAACAGGAGGGGAGCGCTCAGGGAAGGGGGGTGATGTGCTCGATGGCCTAGGGATGAGACAGTGTTTGAGGAAAGGGTAGAAATTCTTTGTATTTGGACCTGAGAGCTGCAGGCCTATTTAAGTAGGTAGAGACCAGATCCTGAAGACCTGGTAAGCAATTTTCAAAACTGGGACTTGATCCTGCAGGCGATGGGCGTCCCCGATGCCACTAGCAGGTAGAGAGCATGCTCACACTTTGTCCTTGGAAAGAAGACGTGGGGCACACTGTGAGGGACAGTTTGGGTAGGAGTAGAGTTGAGGGAGCAGAGCAGTGAGGACTTTGTGGGGTTAAAGTTATGCTATAGGAAGTGAGCCCTACACAAATGTAGGAGAACCAGGGACCAAAAGACCTGGAACAGGAGCCTCACATGGGAATCGGAGAAAGCCTGAGGGTGTTGGTCCGGGAAGGGTCTACGGAAATGGGTCGCCTCTGTGTGGCTGCTTCCTCCGGGCCCGCAGATGAGAACTGGACGGGCCTGGAGGTGCGAAGACCAGCAGGACATTCCTCTCTGTTCTCCGTTTCCCTTTGTTCTCAGTGCTCATCGCTCGCTAACCCACCCTGTAGTTTCTTATGTTTACTGCCTGTCTGCGTTCTGGTGAGAGATGTAAGCTCTGTGAGTGTAGGGGTACTTGACTGTTTTGTTTATCCGTATCTTCCAAGTCTAGATGTAGCCTCTGGCAGTGCCCGGCTCATTAGAGAAAAAAACCAGAAATAGTAAAATTAGATAATTTCAGTTTTAAAGTGTACGTGGTGGTTTTGTATGTGACAATTCTCCAAATTCATCAATTAGCTCTATTTTACTTATGTTAAAATGAAAAACAGTGCTCTTGGACATACTTACACATATTTACTCATATACCAGGGTTGAAAACATTGTATCCTACTTTCTACTTTACCTGTCTTATTCTACAGTTGAAAATCAAGCTAATTTGCCAGAAGAAGTTTTTTTAACTTCAAAAATTCAGGTGATGATGATCGCATATATTAAACTGAGAGGAAATTACGGTCTTGAATTAATAGTCATGAGGGAACTGAGATCATTTCTCTTTCTGTAACATTTTTCTTCAGTTCCTAACCGATGAATTTATTTTGGGTGATTCACTTTCCAAAATACGAAGTTCTCCCTGCGGTTCTGCCTTTCCGTGTTGTTAGATTGTTTCAGCAATGATAATTTTCCTAATCTGTAATTCTTGGGAAGTTTTTATGCGTGTTCTGCATATTGGGACTTAGATCAGAAAGTAGAAGATTTCTGTTTCCATTAGAGATAATGTCTTGTTAAGATAGAATCAATTTCAATAACTCATTCTCCTGAGATAAAGACCCTTGGAAGTTTTTTTTAATAACTTGCCGTTGCATTTCTCATTATTGGTACTCAACAATTTCTCTGCCTTCGGCATCTCTTCCATATTAATGTTGCAACGATATACCCAGTTTTGATTGGTAGATTCAGCCTTGGCGGTTTACTCCCTGCCCCCTGGAGTACCCAATAGAAAAGGTCTCTGGGCAGATGGGCTTGTTTTTATCATGCGCAATGACTACATGGAGCCGTGTCGGTGAAGTGGACGCAGGCATTGTGGGGCGGGGCTGCAGCATCGCACAAGGAACATGGGTCCTACTTACATTTCATATCTCTTTTGTTTTGCTATTTCTCTTCTACCCCCTGCCTCCCAGCTTGCTTCATCTAGTCCTGCGCACAACCCAGAGCGCTGGACTGGTGCTATAGGGAGAGGCTTTGAGATGAGACAACGTTTGGGTCACACTGTATCTCTGCCACCTTTGCCATTTGCACACTGCATGCCTGTAGGCATTTCACTTCGTTTGGGTGACCTCGAGTTTCTCTGTCATGTCCTCTGCTCAGCACATCACCGAACAAGCCTTTCTGTGAATTCTGTACCGTTGAACCCAATGGGCATTTGGCATGATTAAATGGCCTCTCCTTTGTGAAGCACCATCTTCCCCGGGCCCGGAGTTCTGCCTGCCTCTGGCTGTTTTCCGACTTCCTCGCAGGCTCACCCTCTTCCAGCCCACTGCGAAATATTCCATTGCTTCTCGGCTGCATCCCAGGCTCTGCTCTCCTTCCACCTGGAACCTTGCCCTGGGCCGTCCATCCCTGTGTGTGACGTTAGTTATTACGGGGAGGCAGGAGGGCGACCGCTGTGGCCGCCCTCTTCCTCAGCTCCGATGACATCTCCTCGCCGTGGATGGACCCCGGGCCCACCGTGCTTGTCTGCGTTACCCTGACTCGCATGGATGTGCATAGGTTTGGACTGGTCTCCCGCGCGTATTTTCCCCCTTTTCCCAGTTCGAAACATGGAAGCCAGAGTCATGTTCCCGAGATGGGAATCTGCGTTCTTCTGGCCCCATCAAGTCACTTGGTCAGCTTTCCATAGCTGTTAGAATGAAGAGCAGAGCACGTCACATTTCTGCACAGCCTTGCACAGGGCATGTCCTCTGAGCACTTCTTCCGACCACGTTGCCACCGCATCTCCTCGCGTTCCATTTGGAGCAGCCCCGCCAGCCTCAGGCACAAGTGTCGTTCCGGGCGCAGGTGTTCTGCTCCCACAGGCCGGGCCTTCGCTCTGGGGTACTCGCCCTGCCCTCCTCTGCCTTGGCCTCGCTCACGTCCTCTCTGCAGGTCCCCGGAGGAGCAGTCCCTGCCCTTCCTGGCCGCATCCGCTGTCCCGCTGGAAGTTCTTGCAGTACCACGTGCGCTGCGGTCATAGCGCCGGCGGCTGCGGTAAACCCACAGTTACACGAGGAAGCCTTCGAAATAATACTGGTGCCACTTGAAGCAAGACTCTGCCTCAGCGTCATCTTGAAAATGAAAATAATGAGAAAGGCGATGACAAGGCTGACCTTTATGAAGAATTTACTGTATGTGCCAAACACCTGACTGAAGCAGATGGAAAGGGATCTTCTCAACTGATTTTCAGAATCCCTGGGAGATACATACTAATTTAAAAATAAAAACTATAGCGTCTAATGTTCAGATATGGCACTATGGGCTCAGCAGTCTTTAAACAGGTTGCATGTGTTATTCCATGCACTCTTTCTTAGCAGTTTAGCAGGATCAGATGAAATAGTCATGTCAAACACTGTGCCTAACATCCATCAGAACACAAGAATCAGGTAAATAGCTGTATCGGTAAAATCTAATTAAAAAGTACGTTATGATGCAATCTGGAGATTAGTTATGCTGTTTGCTTCTTTTACGTATACAGAATTTGTTCTAAATTCTTAAAAGTTTCTTGGCCAGGAGTCTTTTTCTTTCCTGCCCTCTTTTACAATAATCCACAGCTACTCAATTTTCACTTGGGAGAAGCCTGGCATTTTTGACATTGCGTACTTAGCATTCACTCCTCTTTAAAGCTGCCTGGCTAGAGCAAAATTCTGTTTTACATTCCTATGGCGTGAGATAACTGTGGAGTTAGTAAGTTATTTTTATACACCGGAGGCCTATAAAATTGTATTTTAAATATGTTCACAGGCTTAGAAATCAGAGCTATTGGCATATCATAGACAGGTTTCTCTTACATGTATTCTTGAGATATTTCATTAAATTAAAAATAATTACCCACTTGACAAAATTGTTCAAAGATAAAAGAGAAAACTGACCCATGGTCGTTTTCAACGATTGCAGAAAATAATTGAAATAGTGGCATCTTTTCTTAGGTATATAGAATACTACTTTTAACTTGAATATATTTTCCTATTATGAACTAAGCAGTATTCTGTATAAAACCTTATGGGAAATAGCAATGGAGGAAAAGTATTTAAATTATGTTTTGTATGAAGACTGCTTTTCTGTTCTTTAAGTTGGAGGTATATAGAGCTTTCTTCAAGGCACAGGACCGTATTTGTTTATTAATGGGTCAATTAGCCTGTTAGTTAACTCCAAATATTTTTCCTTTGTCTGTTAAAATTTATTTTCCTAGCAAGTGTTTTATACTCCCAAATAGCCAGTGGTAGTAATAAGTGTGTAAAATTGCACTGCCTTTATTTCCCAAATAAGGACAATCTGGGAACAGAGAGACCTAGGTTTTAGTTCAGCTATGTGCATAATTGGGCGTTTTATATTTTTGTCATGTGTAAAGCAAGAAATTGGTGCCAGAATTTTATTTATTCATGGTTTAAACCAATCAATAGCTAGTGAGTGTTACTATGAACCGGTCACTATTCTAGATGCAGGAGAAAGACGAAATTCCTCATGAAGTTTACTATTCAGTGAAAAGGTAGACAATAATAATAATTGTATATATAAATTTTAATTTATACAATTTTCAAAAAATGAACAGTGAACAAAGGCTCAAAGTCCCTATCAAATTTTTAAATTCCAGGTGTTCCTTAAACTTTCTCTTTACTGTAAAATAATTCATCTCTATATGTTTTGTGTTTCCTCAAAACCTTACAGACCACCATTTTTTTATGTGAACACATTACTTGTCCTGTTTTCCCATATTGATTGGTCATAATCACTTTTTTGGCAATATGATTTTGAAAGACTAAGACATTATGTAACCATGATAAATACTATTATGGGACACGTGATGTATCTGGGATACCTTCTCTCTGGATGGGAAGATCTTTATCTTTTTCTTCTACAGTTTTTATGTGATATTTGTAGATGAAAATTTTACTTCCTTGACCTGACTATTTTTGTATTCCTTCATCCTAGAAATCTTAACACCTTTAGAAAACGTTTTATTGATGTATAACATGCATGCAGAAAAGTTTGGCTGACTCTTTACAGAAGACACATATTGCTCTAACCAGACTATAAATCAAGAAACACAGAGTGTGTGGAACTCCAGGTGTCCCTTCAGGTTTCCCTCAAGTCACTACCTCGCTCCAAATACGATTGCTGCCTGGAGCTCGGCAACCGGAGACAAGTGTCCTCCGCTTCTGAACTTCCCGTAAACGCAACTGCAGAGCGCACGCTCTCTGGGGTCCTGTTCAGGAGCCGCAGGCCACGGAGCCAATCCGCCACTGTCTCCTCTCACACCTTGGCCTTCTTCTCCTGTTCTTCTCAAAACCCAGGACCATGTGCGTTGGACGGCCTTATTTTGGCTTCTAAATCTTCCCTATTATAGCTTTTTGTTTTTCTGGCCTGTAATATCAGCCATTTCTTCATATATATGTTTCAATTCATTAATTTTGTGGGACTGTTTATAATATTCTGTTTAATCAAAACATTTATTTTAATCTGTGTGGTTTTATTTAATATTTTTATTTCTAGATTTATTACCTTATTTTAAAATGTTTTATCGTTTAAAAAATAATTATCTTACTGCTCTTAGTTTTAATTCTGTTTTAGTATACTTAAATATTTTAAAATATTCTTTTGCAGTCTGGATCTTATAATTCTGTTATATGATGTTATGGGAAGGCTAAATCTGCGATAGGTTGTTTTTGTTCACTTTGACTGATGCTATTGTATTTTCCTAAGGTGTTTGTAGTCTCAGGCATGAGTTCATAAGTCGCATGGATATTTTTTCTCTAAGAATCTAAAGGATCCTTGATGACTTTTGCTTCTTCTGAGAAAACTTGCCTTTGCTTCTTCAGTGTACTACCATTTTAAGTTAATTTGATCTTGGACCTTGTGAATAGGAAGAATTATAATTTCAAGTTTACATGTGACTTGAAGAAAGTCTCAGGATTTCTTTTTTGCGCTTAGATTCCATCTGAAATCTAAAGTTTCCTTGTGTTTTCGCCTCCTGCGACAGTGTTTTTCCCCTCACCTACAGTTTCACTGAGACTACAGCCCTCTGGAAACCTCCGCTTTATGTAAGGGTCTCATTTCAAACACTCCACCTTTTTGTGAGACCCAAAGCTTTGCTATTTGTACCATAAATGCCCTGAAAACCAAAGACTGTTTTACTGATATTAGTAAATAATCTTTAGTCATTTTACTTTAGAGTAACATACATTCTCGTTTCTAGTTCCTCCTTTATTTTGCCTCTGGAGTTTTTCTTATTTTCTTAAGAATTCAGCTATGTCTTTAAAATGACATTTGTTATACTTTACGGGACATTTCTAAATTCTTTTAGAAGTTTTTTGAAGGTATTTATTTTATAATATATCTAAAGTAGAGGGTTGTCTATGTTCTTTAGAATAGTCTGTTTAACTAGGTAGCTTCTTCAGTATTGCCTGTGTGATCTTGGGGAAATTACCTCTTTTTTTTTGTTTTTTTTTTGTTTTTTGTTTGGTACCTTGTTTTTTTTTTTTTGTTTTTTTTTTATCAGTGAAATAGGGATGATACAATTATGTCCTGTAATAATAATAAAAGAATAATAATAAAAGAAATATGACGTTTTTAGTTTTTAGGGTCAAATGGTATCATACATGTAAAGTGCTTCAAATAGTGCCTGGAAGACCCTAAGTTGTCGGTAATTAGGTACAACCACTACTGTCTCTACTATTACTGTTACTGATCCTTCAAAGAGATTAAATTCCAGGTAGTCAGTTATTACATTGACAATAGCATTTGATAATTGATTGATAAATATTAACAACAATTATAAATAGCTTTTCTATGTCACACTTTTCATGAGAGCTTCAATCCATGTACCATCTTTTTTTTCTTTGAATAGCATTTCCCTGCGCCACCCCCCACCCAGAGTTTGAAGGAATCCAAATTGTCATTTATTCCAAAGCCCAGCTCCTCCATGATGCTGTCAGACAGATTGCCATCCAGTCTTTCCAGGGATGTGGAACTCAAGAAATACATGTGCTTTGTAGTTATCTCTTTCTGATAATCTGCCCTTGCCTCTCCTTTCTTTGCCGGCTTATGGAAGTGATACATACCCTAATAAAACGAGCCATTTGTAAAGAAAGAGGATGTGATTGCTAATATAAACACTTGGAGCCTGACCCATCATTCCCCAGGAGCAGGGAGCAGGGAGCGTGGTGAGTAACAAATAGCGAGCGGGTTCAAGGGGTGGCGTTTCTGTCCTTTATCTTTGGAGTCTGTCAGGTGACAGCGTGGAACAGTGTCTAGGTCCAGTGAGACTGCCTGCACCCCTGGGCTTATAAAAGGTCAAAGAGTGATTCTGTTCATTCACTTACGACTCCTTTTTTTAGATTCAGTGCTGTGGAGACCAGGATTGAATATCCTTGAGGATCATGCTCCTATAGATAGGACATGTCTTACTGGCTTATGCGTCTCAGACTAACCCAGTCAACAGGTATAGTTTTAAGCCTGATAAGTTTAGGTCAGTTACAACGTCTGATGTTTTTGCATCTGGTTGTGCTACCCTTTCACTGCGTTGTTTGTGCACATGAGAATGAGGAACACAGATTTTGTTTTATGTTTCTGCTTCCACGTTGTTTAAAAACCCTCCTAAAATAATCAGGGACATTGTCTCTGCGAACAACCTATGAAAAAAATTATTCAAGCTAAACGCCTCTAAGCGAGGCTTCAGGAATGAGGCTCAGGAGTCGTCAGACGCATTTCTGATGAGGATTATTGTCAAGGAGGGAAGAAAGGCATACCTGAGTTCTGGAAGCCCCAGAGAAGTAGAAAAGCGCTCACGGAGCTCCCTCTTAGTCTCTTCTCTCCTTCCTTCAAAGCTCTGAGTGGAAGCTATGTAAGGAGCCTCGTTTTCACTGATTGGGTTTGAAATGGGGGTACTCAGAGGAAGCCAGGTTCGTAGGCTGCTCGCGCTGCCATAACCCCTGCATCAGAGATGAAGCGGCCCCTCTCCCTCCAAGTTCAGCACATGGAGAGGATCTGCATTTTTCATATCAGCCCTTCACAATTTCCATTCCCTTTCTGTAATTTTTCAAGGATCGCTACATTGGCGGTGGTGGTAAAAAATACTTATTTTTCTCTGACAGGTTCACAACCGTGTTCTTCTTGAGAGACGCCATTGATTACCATTATTCACAAATGACTTAAGAATCTTTCATTTTGGAACTGCAAAGCCGTACATACAACCACCTAGCTTCCCATGAGAGCTCCACAGACGGCGTGTCTAAACGCGAGCTCCTTGTCCTTCCCTGAGCTCCGCTGCTCTCCTCGTGCGGAACGTGGGTTTCAGGGCTGGACACTCCCACCAGCTTCTGGAGCAAAGAATCGCCTTCGAGCTCTCTCTTTGCTGTTGACCTCGCCCCCTCTCCAGCCGACACGCTCCCGGTCCCTGCTACCCCCTGCTACCGCGCCCGGCCTTCCCACCTGCCTGCCTTTCGCCCTCCTCTCCCAGCCTGTAACATGGCCACCGCCTGGGCCCTGATCTGTCCCTGGCTCATCCTTTTGGGTTCCCAACTCTCTTAGGAAATGACAACAATAAGCCCTTCGTCCGGGGGGAGAGAGAGGCTGATAAACGAGTATTTTAACAGGGAGAGGCATAATGCTGGAAACTCTTACAACAGCTTGTTTGTGTCTCTTTATCCTTGGTGTTGTAAACTTTTTGAGGTCATGGTCTGTGTTGATGTTTGTATCTTTATAGCGTTTAGCCTAATAATAAATATTGTTGAGTGTTTATGGCTGAATAAAGGTTTACTGAAAGAATGCTGTTCTCATAACCTGCGACGACAAGAACGTTGTGTATGCAAGTACTGGGCTCTTTCTTCCCCTCTGATGTAAGCTCTAGTCAGCAGCTCACTGACAAGATTCAGAATTACATGAACTCGTAAATTCTGAATCGGAAACCCAGGTGCTTCCAGCACCCACAGAATATATTTCTCAGCTTTTGCCGCACACTGTGCTTCTGAAATGCTAAGGTACAGGTACAACAATAAACTAACAGAGAAGTGAGTCCTTGGAAGGAATTTTTGTATGAGAGAGTCATTTTTCTGCTCATACCAGAGAACTGTCTTCCCTTCGTAGACTCTATATAGGATGCTATTTTGCAATGGGTCAGAGGTTTATAGTTCTGGCTCGTAGAAGGTGTAAAATGTGCTGTTGAGGCTTAGTTTTCTTCATGGACATGGATGATGATATCTGCCTTGATTATCTCATATAGATGTGGCGAAGCTCCAACGAACCAGTGCACACAAAAGTTCTTTGAAATATGTAAGTTGCTGTGAAAGTGTAATTGAGTGTTAGGATTAGGCGCAATGTGTTTTGTTACGAAAACCAAAACAGAAGAAAGTAAATATCTTAGTGTACATGTTAATACATTTCTGAATTTATTTGATAAAAAAGTGTTTATTAACGCTAGCATTACTAGAGGACTGGCTAGTTTAGGGAATGTTACAATGGGCAAGAACTCCTGCGGGTTACCTCCCTTAAGTCCTTGTTTAATTGAATTTATTGCGGTTGACATTGGTTAATAAAATTATATAGGTTCAGGGGTATAATTCTATGACACATCATCTGTACATCGTCCTGTGTGCTCACCACCCTGTTTCCTTCCATCTTCATTTATCCTCCTTTTACCTCTCACATCATTTAATTCTATTCATAAATTTATACAGTTGGAATGATTATAACCAGCCCCTTACAAATAAGGAAGCTGAGTATTACAGATGCTAAATGAGAAGAGTACTCTACACTACTGCCAAATTGTAGCATCCAAACTCATTTTCTCTGATTTTTAAAATGGTCATTGTAAGGAGAAATAAAAACTCCAAAATGCAAGAGTAGGCTAGGCAGTGAGTCCTGTGCTTTCCCCATATTATTCTAAGGTGAACAGCACGAGATTCCTCTGAGTGTGTGTACACCCATCTGATTAACAAAATAAGGTGTTCCAATAACGCAAGGACAGCCCATGGTACCCGTCAGCCTAGCAGAGGGAAGGGAGCCTGTGTGAGGTTCGCTCTGCCCTCCCTCTGAAAGCGCCTGCCCTGCGGCCTTGCTGAGAACCCTGGGGTCGTTCTCCGGCCCCCCACCCGCCTCCCGTCCCCACTCCATTCAGTCGGCCTTCAGGCCCTGCTCTTCTACCTCGTACGTGCTTCTTCATTCAGGTTTCTTCCTCCCTCCCACCGTTCGCGTCCAGGCCAGGACGGCGCTTGGCCCGTGACAGAGCAAACATCTCTGACTTGGTCCCGTTGAATTGACTTCCTATTCCTTTTAGTTCACTCTCTAATAACGAGATAGACACTTTTATATTGCAGATTAGATCATGCTACACCTTTGCCTAAAATACTTCGTGGGCTCCAACTCTTCTTGGAATGAGCTTCAAAAGCTTTGACCTGGGGTGTGAGCCCGAGTGTGGCCTGGTTAGCCGGTGTCACACAGCCCTGTTTTCCTGTCACCTTCCACCTTCTCGTCACACCGGCCTTATTTCAGGCCAGCTGGGGCCGGTGGCTCTTCCAGCCTGGGGAGCCTGTGCACACACAGTCCCTGGGCTCGGAACGCTGGCACCCTTCCCGGTCACCCGGAGAGCACCCACCATTCTCAGGCTTCCCTCTACACATCACTTCGCGAGGGTGGCGTTCCCGGATCACCCCTGGACGAAGTCAGATCCCCCCGTTGCTTACTCTCCCGGCATGCTGTGCTTTTCTGATTGAATAACCTCTAGCACAGTCAGTTTTTTTTTTTTTTTTTGTAATCGGAGAAACTGTAACTCCAATAAAACACAGACTTTTTTTCCTTTTGTCCTTATTCTTTCTGCTGATTTGTATAAAAAAAAACCAACAATTGACCCCCTTCAGAAGGTGAAATGGCAGAAGATGGTAGATAACTGTGCTCCGGAGTGACCCTGTCGTATCTGTTTAATGTCTGTGTGAAGGCAGGACCTGGTGGGCCCACGGCAGCAGTCTGGTAGCTCTGTGAATACATGGCATTTCTCTACAAATCATCAAGAACTCTAGAATTCTACCTGGGATAGAATAAGATACAGTGCAGGTCTTCCTGCTTAGGTGAATGAAAACTATCCTTCGCTCATTTCTTCTAAGACTCAAGGACTCTTCCAGATATGCCAACTAAATGTTTGTATTTTTTCCTTTATCGTCCTTGATGCCTAAAATATTTGTTGATTTTTATCACTGGTTTCTAGAGACAAAGTTCTGAGCAGGATACTCTTCTTCCTTTTACAAACGAAGACACTAGGTATGGCAGATACCTCCCCAACCTTTCTCTGCTTCCAGAAAAGTAGAGTTTGTGAGTGCAGGGCTCGGCTACATTTCTCTGGCTCCAACGCTGAGGTGTAGCTGGGTGGCTCTTTCTCTCTGGTGTCCCTTGTAAGAAAAGAGTGGTGTGGCTGGAAGTTTTCAGAGAATGGCCGCGCCTGCTGAATCCCTGTAAGCAGGAAATAACCTTCTGAGATGTCAGAGCCTTTGCAACTTGGGGTCCAGTTTTTCAGCAGGTCACTGTATAACCAAGATAGACATGGAAGCCTAAGTTACTCCCTGAAGCCACCAGGTGGCGACCAGTCTTGGGACCACGTGGCTCAAAGACCATCCATCTCGAAGGAGCTCTCTGCCGCAGACAATTTGGAAATGTCTCTTTAATTGTGCACCTGTTTAACCCCGGTCATCTATCCTGGTTCTGATGTGATTTCTTTTCTCCATTGCACCTTCTAGGTGTTAGCTTGTTTCAATTATTCATTCAGTCATTCCTTCCATTAACTTTAATGAATGCCAGCACTTCTGGGAGTAGACACAGAGCGGGGTGAAATAAAGCCCCAGCTCTCCAGGAGGTCACAGCCTGTTGGTGGCCAGGAGGAGAGGTGAGGATTGTTAAATTAGGAAGGGGAACACAATTTAAAATGTGGTGCATGTAGCAGAAATGTGAATACGAGGTGTAAATGCTCCAAGGAGAGAGTGCCTATCATGTTTCTAATATTAGCTGATGATTCATTAGGCCGTATCCTGCTTCGCTTATTTCCGCTCTGCATCTCCGGAAGGGCAGCGCACTGGCAGCATCTCAGTTGGGAGAGGAGCAGTGGGGGCTCGGCAGAGGACGCCTGCGACGAGATTCTAGCCCGCCACCTCCTTAAGGGAATCCTTGTACGGGGACCGTGCAGTCTACTAGTGAGGTCGCAATTCTGTCTTCAGGCTGGTGGCGTGGTTTCATTATCACTGGTTCTCTCAGTGTGGCATTGCTGATCTTTAGCCCAGGAAGTCAGCCAAGGAAAATCACTGCCCACCCGTCGGATCACTGGGATGATGAAAATGGCTGCTCAGAAATGATGGGTTTAAATCACAGGTTTGTTCCAGAAAAGACTTTAGAGGAAATGACAATGCCAAGGGACACGCATGGACATTGATAACTTTAAAAATGGGTCTGAATGGTTAGGTTAGTTGGTCTTGGAGATTTACAAGGTAAACTATTTTCAGGGCTTAGATAAATTATCTTCTTCCTCAAACCGTCTTTCCTCAGGTGCTGTGGTGTCCGTTCTGCAGGCCGGTGCCTGTCCCCACATTCACCGCGCACACCCAGGGCTCAGTGCTCACTGCTCACTGCTCAGGAGGTACCTTTCATTTTGCAACGTCCTCAGTATCATCCAGAGAGCATTGTGTGGGCAAGCCATTTAAGTTTAAACATATTAGTTTTCTCCCATTGATATTGATATAATATTTAAAATGAAAAGAAAATTTTGTTTTATTAAAAAACAGAAGCAAGGTTTTTATGGCAACTGCCTGGAGCACAGTTCCCAGGTTCCCGTTATTTGTCACAGGAGAGCAAGCTGACTTTGAATCCACAGACGCCTTCGTCTGTCCTCCTTAAAGTTAGCTCCAGATACCAGTACAGGCACAGTCTGCGGCGCGGCAGGTCGGGATGAGGCTGCAGAGGCTTCTGAGGACAACGGCCCACAGGACGGCTTGCGTTTCACGGTGCTGACCTCAGTGGGACCCGCGGTTAATATACAATGGACCATGTTAGACAACCAGTTTCTCTCACTAGGGGAACAGTAACTATATGTCTGTGTTGCTGCAGCATTCATGTGTGTATGAAGGAGGCCATCAGCTAGTAAGAATAGTTTGTTACTTTGGCATTAATTTTTAGTTTTGGAGAATGTTTTATAAATACCAATACAAGTTTCAGATCTCAAGCCCTTAGCATGTGCGAGAGGAGAGAAATGAGTGTCTGGCCTGAAGCCCCGCTGCCTGCATCTGTCTGCCTGTCTATCCGTAGGGCCAACGTGAGGACAGACACCATTGTCCATCCCGTCCCTTCTCCACTTGACATTGGTTGCCTTAATTCCTTAAATCTTACTGTTCTGCCACTACTTTTAAAGATGTTTCTTTTTTTCCCCATCACAGTTTACACTCAAATATTATCTTCTCTCAGCCTCAGACGTACAGAATAGGGGCCAGACCACCACGTACGGTCCCCGCCGGTATTTCAAGTACCTGCCTAGTCCCATGTAGAGTCATCACAAAATTATTGCCTATATTCTCTATGTTGTAATTTACATCTCCATGACGATTCTGTAGCTACCAATTTGTATTTCTTAATCCCTTCACGGTTTGTACCCAGCCCCCCTCCTATTACAGTTACGGGATATTATAATAGTAGTAAACTCAGTATCATATGCCTACATAGTGTTAAAATTATTTTCTCTAGAAAGAGACATTTTAGAGTAAGGCCTTCAAAACTACCTTAGACTGACTTGGGACTAACTTTCTGAGAGTCAACAAGTTATTTTTTTGGAGCAGAATAAACCAAAGAACATGGGTTCCTTACCTTGTATTGCTTAAATACAATCCTTCTGGTCTTGTCTACCTGTTTATGCAAAGATCCTATATGTCCTGTATGTCTGGGTAGAGAGTTATAGATGATTGAGAGAAAACAGATTTTAATGGTGTTAAATGACAATTTCATTAGGAAGCCTGAAGTCAGACCAAGAAATCTGATGGGAATTCCTTCCAAGAGATATATTTAATTGGGATTTGAACATGTTTTAGAGCTGAGATGAATAATTCTCCTAGGGAAAAAAATGCATCTAATAAATAAAATTACTAATTGAACTGTAATGCTGACCTTTAAAATAACACACATCATTAAATGCATGTTGTCAGACTAGTCTTCCCATCTAGATATAAGGCTTTTAAGTGTTTCGTTCCTCTCTGCTTATTGACTTTGGTTAATGTATTCTGTGGATTTACACTTGATGTCTTCAGGAAAGTAGAAAATAATTAACCACTACTTAGATTCTTGTCAGGGATGATGAAGTAACGGAGATCCCAGGCTCCCACGGGCCACTGGCCTTGCAACATTTAAATCTGTGGGGTCTCATCAGCTATGCCTGCAGGATAGCATCTTTGAGAAGGAGTCTTATTTCCAATTTATAAAAGGAACACATGATGTCTTGTAAATTTGGCCTGATAGGCACTGATTTCAACAAAAGTAGGATTTGATTTACAGGTGCCAACTAAGTCCTTGAGAAATACAAGTGTCTGAAAGTTTCTGAACTTAGAGACGTGCACAGTTGGTAGGATACTACAATTTTGAGTAATGCATTTGGAGGGAAAGAGGATCTCATCACTCCTCTGTGGAAAGTGAGTTGACCACTGATGTTTGTAAGGATGCGCTGTATACCAGGGATATGCAGGTAGCAAATAGCATCCTCACAACAGCCCTATGAAGTAGCATCTACTGTGCTTTATATTTGACGGCTGTGGAACCCTTGGCGTGCTGGGTGAGGTTAACTTCCCCAAAGTCACCATGCTGGACGTCAAATACCGGTCTGTGTGGCTCCAAACCGACACTCAGTTCAAGATTGTTGGGCAAACTTGGCAATACATTTCAAAGATGAAAAGCAACAGGGTTGTCACTTGATGAACAGAAACATGGGGATAAAAGGGATAATGAGAGGGAACAACTTGGACACGACTAACGTGAAGCAGGAAGGCTTCGCCACCTGGGGCGTCGAGGCTCAGACAGAGCGAGGGCTGGTCTGTAAAGAGCCAAAGATGCACATTTCATGTTTCCAGGGCTATTTAAAAATGTGAAACAATTGGAAGAGCTCCTTTCATTCCCTACTCAGTGTTCTGAGACATAGCTATAGTCAGGCTAAAGTTCTTTCAGTCATTTTCCTACTCATGATTGAGTATTTGTTCTTTTTATGTAATTAAAATGAGATTCACTGTGGAGTCCCTGCAACTCCTGCCTTCAGCTGTTTATTAAGAAGTCGTTCAAGGGATAATGAGATTTTGATGCTGCAGCACTTCGCGTTTGTAAAGCCCATCTGAATGACCCATAAACCAAGCAAGCTGTTGGAGCAGAGGAGACCAAAGGGCATGGATTACTTCCCTTGTATTACTTAAATACAATCCCCACCTATTTCAAGTGGGTAGTGCAAGAAAATTATTTGGGATGCAATGACAGCTTGGTGTTCAGTTCAGACCAACCCACACAGCCCTGAGAATTGGTTTGGGCGTGACAGTAGCACGTCCCATGCCACTTCCTGGTGGTCTGAGCATCAGAACGACTTGCCACAAATGTGCTATGTTTGCTCTGATACTTACTGTTTAAGAGTAGGAAAAATAATCACGAACGTTGTCTCAGCCATAAATTTTATTCATGGGCTCTCAATATACTCGTATTTGGAGACAGTAGTAGCATATGAAATACATGAGAGAAAATTAAAAAAGTTGTTTACTGTCACTGAGATCAGGGAACAGCAAACTGCCCCGTAAAAGGCCAGGCAGTACCTGCTGTCTACGTCCCCATGACGGGTCTCGTCAGAACCACCAGCCTCTGTCACTGTCAGTGGGGGGGTGGGGGGGTGGGGGGGGAGCAGACCTAGGCAAGCCATGAACAAATGGCTGTGACTATATTTCAATAGAATTTTGGTCTCTAGGCTATCATTTGACCCACAGCCTGCTTCCTGGAAAGATGTGGTGTACAGAAGTCAGAATTTTAGAAATACAAGGAATTTTAGATGCCTTTCTGACGTTCCCCCAGTCTCCATGAGAAAACTGAGGCCTGAGAGGGAGGAGTGAATGGCCTGGAGCAGCACAGACACTCAGTCACACGAACAGAAGGTTGCTGTTCCCGCGCCATCCATGCCTGGCCGCCCAGGCAGCCACAGAGGAACGCCCTGCCTGAGAGTGTGGCAGGACACCTTTTGAGAGTCTAGCAGTTCATTTTTCTGTATGTCAACATATGCAAATATATGCAAATTTAAATGGGATATTTGGCAGGCCTCAGGGAACCCCATTTAGCTGCTACTCAGGAGGTTATCCCCAAAGAATACAAACTGGGATAAAAGTGTTCCAAGGCCTGATGACCTTCCTGTGGTCTGCTTCGGGCTGCTGGGTCATTGATCCCATTCCCTGAGCTGGGCCTCTGCTGCGATCGCCTCTTCTTTTCTGCTGAGGTCGCACAGCTCACGGGCTCAGACTCCTCGCTTCTGTTCAAGCAGGAGCCGCCACGGCTCGGGAGGTGGAGCGGCCCCCGGTGTGGACCACGGGCGCTGGAGTCCCTCTCACGCAGAGACTTCGTGTCTGGCGATGGACTGAAGTCGAGGGATCTTTAACTTGGAATGAGTTCTGGGGATGGGAGCAGGGGGTCGAGTTGGGGACTTGTTTGAGAGCAGGGAACTCGAAGTGGGAGCCACGTTCCCACCGTCGGTTTTTGCAAAGGAACTGCCTTGAAAATACTAAAGGCGAACTCAATGTTTTAGTCATTTGACTATGAATGTAAATAAATCAGTACAGCACGAAGCAGAAATTCTCATTAAAAGGGACAATAACCATGGCAATCAACATGAAGATGTTGATGATAAATAATAACTGATGATTATAGAGGGATTGCTGTGTGACCGATACAGTGCTAATGCTTTAATGTGTATTAATTGGTATTACTGCTCACCAAAAAATAAAAAAAGCCAAAATGAGAGGCAATTAAGTGTTTATTTGGGATTAAAAAGAAGTGCAATGGTGGAAGCACAGGTTGAGGCAGAAACCCAACAGTGTCCCGACTACAAGGCGAGAGCAAGGGGTTTTTATGAGAAAGGGAAGGGAACAATTACGTGAATTGAAGAAAGAAATTCCTGTTGGTGCTAACAAGCTGGCTTGTTCTGTGGCAAAACAGGACTGGTCACCAAGTCTGTCTTCAGAGAGAGAGAGTCAATAGTCATCAGACACATGGGCAGGATGGTTGCTTCCCTGTTAGCTTTGCAAAAGGTTAGCGTGGCCCTGTCCGGAGGTACAAGGGACAGGTGTCCCTGTCAACTTCTCCCATTTTGTTCTGCACAAAACCCCTCCAAGCTCTCCCTGACATACAGAACAAATCCGCAATTCTTCACAGTGTTCCTTCCCTTACATTTTTAGTACTTTTATTTTCCTCTTGCCTGTACCATATGCCCTAGACATTTGGGCTACTTGCTATTTTTAAAAAGGTTTTTATTATCTCCTCTGGGCCAGACAAGGCTTAGGTGCTGCAAATGCAAAAATCAGAAACTACTTTTTACTTTTGAGATACTTACTGTCTAAGCTGGGAAAGTAGCGCTGAGCTATTTCTAGACCCTGTAAATTCAACTGGGAGGAATGGAGGTTGAGAAGGCCTCTGTTGTGGCCTCAAATGGTTAACTAGTCAATCAGAGCAACCACATTTAGGACACATTTTGACCCTCCCATTAAAATCTTAGATTTCACTGATTTCTCGAATGCTCTCCAAGGTACTATTCAATAAGAGAATACACGTTAGAAGATATTAGCTTTCTTAGCGTATCCCCATTTGGAGAAAAGGAGCAATCAGTCCATAAGGAGAAGCTATTCTACATGCAGATGAAAGCCAGGATGGAGGACTTGCATGAACTAAAGGACAACGGTCAGAATACAAATAGCTTAAAAAAATAGGCTATTGAAAAGGGTCAAGCAGAGTGTGGACAGAAGAGCCCCTTTAATTAGTCAAGAAAGGCCATCCAGCAAGCGTTTGTCAGTAGACTGATAGTTGCAGGAGACAAATGGCTGCGGTAACAGAGGCAGCGGGTAAGCACTGAATGCAAGGAGCCTGCGGCCGCTGGTGGGGGCAGGAGCGAAGGGTGCCCAGCCTTTCCGCTCCCATCAGGTGCCTACGTTGCCCGCAGAGAGATCAGTGGGCTCTGTTTATAGTAGTGTTTCTATAGGAAACAATTGTATTTTTAAAATTTCTCACTTTCACATTGTGAAGACACTATGATCAACAGATAAAGTATATATTTTAAGACAATGAACCCTCCTGCATTTTTAAAATCATTTAGAAATTTGGATTGATGATCCAAAGCCAGCTATCTTTGGGGATATATAGGGGTTTGAAGCCGTCTATAGAAAACACAGAAGACATGGTGGGATTATTACTATTTTTTTATCCTCACCCGAGGACATGTTTATTGATTCTAGAAGGGAAAGGAGGGAGAGAGAGGGCGAGAAATATCGATGTGAAAGAGAAACATTGATTGGTTGCCTTTCACATATCCCAACCGGGGATCTGGTCCATAGCCCAGGCAGGTGCCCTGACTGGGAATCGAACTGATGACCCCTTGGTTCACAGGACAATGCTCCAATCAACTGAACCACACCTGCCAGCGCAAACGGTGGGATTATTTTGAAGCTCAACCCTGGCCCCTCCTTCAAGGGTTAGCGTACCAATAAATCTGTTGTACCAGTTTTTGGTTACAAGTATCATTTTTAGTAAAAGGATGTTCTTCCTTCCTTCTTAAAGAGCATCAGAGTTCTAATACCTTTTTACTTTTCAACCACAGAGAACACACAGGTTTCACACAATATTAGGAATCTCATTGGAACACCTTATTCGCCTCAAGTGCAGTCTCATTGAGGAGCTGAGTAGCATGATGGCTGAGGAGTACTCTCTTCTTTAGTCTCAGTTTTGATAAGAGTAAATTAAAATTTAGCTCACAGGCAATAATGTTCTTAATATCTGAGTGGCCTTTGTACTTCAAAATTTGAGGGGGATGGGGTTTAATCAATGGATGTGCTTGGCTATTAGCAATGAAAAGTTGCAGTTTTGAACTGTCTAAATAGCTGAGGAAAAAAAGCAAGCAATATCACAGTATTTGCTGCTTGGAATTCCAAATATTCTCATGTGTCTGACTGCTTAGTAGGCGTAATGAAAGTGTACTCATTATTAGGACATTAATATAGCGGTTTCTAGCTTTGGGGATTTGAGGGTGTTCAACGCTTTTTCAAAACGTCGGGAAACTGATGGAGCATTGTCCAGGCGCTATCTTGGCAAGACTAGTGGGCAGCCGATGCTTTTGCTTAACTCAGCTATTCACTTTCTTTGTGTCAGCAGCATCATGAGTTTTTTTTTTGGGGGGGGGGCACCTCATCCTCATGATTATTTTGTTCATGAGGGTCTGAGTCTACCTTGCACTTATGGATGGACAATTAGACCATTGCATCCTCTGGCTACGATGATTGGTTTAGTGTTAGTCATGTGACTTAACCACACCCAGTAAGACTTTTCTGCAGCTAGTGAAAAGAGAAATTTTCTTCCCACTTAGGGTCAACAGAAAGGATTATGTAAACTTGAACCTTCCGAGGACGTTGCAAAATCTGAGAAGAAAGCCTACAAAATATAACACAGCCAAGAGATGGAGGGAGAACAAGCCTTGAAAATATCAGTTGAATCCTAGATTCAGCCACATGTGAACCTATGACCATGGATTTTCTTTTTTAATTCCATGAGCCAATAAATTCTCCTACTCCCTCTTTTTAAATCCTCACTGGGGATATTTTCATCAATTTTAGAGAGAGAAGAAGAAGGGGAGAGAGAGAAACATATTATCAGTCGCCTCCTGTATGTGCCTGACCCAAGATCCAGCCTGCAATCTAGGTGTGTGCCTTGTCCAGGAATTGAACCCACAACCTTCTGGTGTACTCTGGACGACTCTCCAACCAATGGAGCAACCCAGCCAGGATGAAAATCTCTTTTCAGCTTAAACCTGTCTGTCTGAGTTAGATTTAGCTATGGGCAACAGAGAGAGTTCAGACTGGTGTACCAAGAAAGGTCATTTAGATATATAAACAGCCCCCATTTTTATTATCATCATTTTGTTTTAAAAAACATTTTCACAAAAAGATAGGACCAATAAAAGGCAATTCATTAAAAGAGAAATGATTTACTTTTATAAAAATTACGGCTGGTAATGTTCTTATTTCTTAGCCAGCAGGTGAACACCCTCACTATCACAGGGCATCTAGGGATGGCTTGCCCAGTAGGCTAGCGACAGAACGGAGACCCAGGAGGCAGAGATTTACAATCTGCTTTTGCAAGGGGGTACGGCAGTTCCTTGTCAGGAGCCCCTTATATTGTCTGTGTCTGTGGTCCGTCAGTGTTTACCCAGCACCAGTGATTCCTGGACAGCCCACCCCATATGCTAGTTTATATCATTATGTTCGAAAGTTTGAAGTCATCATAACGCGCATTGATTTCTTGTCCATGGTTATGATTTGAACAGCCTGAATTTAGCATCTAGTGACTTCAGCAAACTGACTTGTGCCTCTGCATTCATGCAGAATCTTTCAAGATTAAAACATTTGTAGCAGTCACTGCAATATATGGTTCCAATTTTTTACTGACATTGGGTGCAGTTTGATTTTGACGTTATGAAATGCACATGCATTGAGCGTGTTAGAGTCAACTGACATAAAGTGATTTTTTTTTCAAGAATGCTCAGATTGTGTGAAGAAATGAACATCTGTTTTATGGGCTAATTATGTGGTATGTAGAAACCTTTTGTTGTTGTTCATAGCTGTGTTTTGAAGGATTGGTCAATGAGCCCTATCATAAACACCGTTAAAATGGGAATTTGGTGCTTGAATAAATCAAGTTCTTTTCTACACTCTCAGCAGATTTTTTTTTTTTAAAGACAGACTGGTTTTTAAATGAGTTTTACAACCAGAGTAAAAACAATGACTTTAAATAATTTTAATAGGCCAAAAGTCTGATGCTCTGAATTTAGTGTTTTGTTTTGTTTCCCCGCCCCCCAAATCCTGGGCATGAAACTGAGTTCCTGTGAATATGGTGGCCACAGGCTAGAGATGTAGGTGTGTTTCTGTGAAGGAAAACCTGCTTCCCAGGGAAGGACTCGCATCACATCTGGTCACATCTGACAGGAGAAAGAGGAAGGACAGAGAGGCCAGGCAGACAAAGCAATGGCTCCGAGTGCTCTGGACGCCCGCGGCCCCCCCTCCCTGGTCCTACCCCCACCTCCCTTTCCCTCGTCCACGGCTGGCAGGTTGCCAGTCAGATGAGTGGTTCTCTTTGCCTTTGAAGTTTCCCGATGCAGGGAACAGGGGTAATGGGCCATTTTGCACAATTTATAGGAACAAAGTGAAAGCAGCAATTTCTCCTTCAGAGAGCTCCCGACATGTCACCTGCCCGGAGTGTGTGTTTTGGCAACAACAAGGTGATGTACTTGGCCATTTAAACAGTTCGATCAAAGCCGAAGGGCCCAGCTTTCCAGCAGAGCCGTGGTGTCAGCGGGGGTGTTGTGGTGGAGCCCACCCAGCTCAGCGGGGCGCTATTTCATTGACATAGTTCCTGAGTCGAGCTGAATCTCTTCCCTCGCTGCGGCTCTGCTTGTGACACAGAGTCAGCTGTTCCCAGGCTTCCTGGATGGGGCAGACTGGTCGGTCATGCACAAGGACTCTGGAGCCGGACTGTCTTTGAAGTTTAAATCCTACTACCATCACTAATGTGCTGTATGACTGGGGGAAATGTGCCACATCTCTTTGTGCCTCAGTTTTCTTACATATAAAATGGGAGCAAAGGTGGGTTGTGAGGATTAAATAAATTAACACCAGTATAAGTGCCTGATACATTGTGAGCCCTTTGTCACCTAAACTATTAGTATTACTGATATCATTGTCAATTATAATTAAACTATTGATACTTTGCTCAGTCCTTATTTTGCTGATCCAGAAAAATTAATATAATCACAATGACTGATTCTGGAATATTTGCTGAGTATATATACTACGTCCATGTCATCGAGTCAGGTGCTATTGCAGGTGATAAGCCAGACAATTAGCTCTTGAATATCTATTGACGTCTGACAAAGGGATACGCATGACATGGAACAAACATTGGCAGTTTTGAGGGACCTTTGCCATTTGTTTTAACTGAATCAGTTGAGTAAATAAACCAAACATGAGGCTCTGTTGAAGATATTGGGCAAGACACTGGAAGGTCAAAGGAATAAGCGAGGAGTCTTTTGGGTTCAATGAAGCACATTGAACCCCAGTGTCTCATCTCTGCACATTTAGGTTTAATGTAAAAACACCCCTGGTTTCGTAGACAATGCCTGACGAACAGGGAACATTTGGTGAATGTCTGCCTATGTCGTCTCCCACGCAGCCCCTCACTCTGGACTCTCCGGGCCAGATCACGCTCGGTGGTAGAGGCTGTCCTGTGCATGCGAGAGGCTCGGCGGCATCCCTGGCCTCTGCCCGTCAGACCCACCCGCCCTCCACGGGGTAGCCAACGATGTCTCCAGATGTAAAACATCCTACGGGGTGGGATGGAGGAGTCAAAATCAGCTCTGTTTGAGAACCCCCGATTCTTGCTTTACCCTTAGACGTCCTTGTGGGAGGGGGTCATCTCAGGGCTCCGGCTGACAGCCGAGAGAACTGAATTTCAGTGTTTGTGTGGCTTAGGTGGCGTCCTCCGGCTGGTGAGCTGTCGCATTTGGACTTGTCTCCGGTGCCATAGAGGTGATGTGGCTCCATGGCCTGACTGAGACAGCTGGCCTTTCTGGAGCTGTGGCCACACAGGAGCTCTTCAGCTGGGATTCTGTTCTCAGGGTTGTCTCTGGAAAGAATAAAAAATGGCCACCGTGAGAGTTCCTGGGGATACTCCCAAAGGGAACATCCTCTCTACCTTACTTATAGCACAGGTCAACAAAGTGTCTTGCTTAGGTGGGAAGAGCAGCTCATTTATATTTTCCTGGTGATGAATGGATCTTCCTAATGTGGCAGGACATTCTGATTTTGTCTATATTTGGCATAGTCCAATTTCCCTTCCCTTCCCTTCCCTTAAGAACAAAATTGTTGCACCTTTCCTGGGGTTGGGGGTTATGAATAAGAAAAAAAGATGCCTGCTGTCTAGAGTCTGGTCTAAGACATTCATGCAGGCCCACCTGGGGCTACCGTGGCCACTGCTTCTGGGCTGTGTTACAGACAAGAGGTCTAAGCTTTGCTCCACTGGGAAAATAAGTTAGAGCCTCCTCCAGACGCTGCTCCCTGAGCTATACATCTGTGCAGGTTCACATTGTCTCCGACCTGGGTGGCAGTAACATTCATTCCTGAAGATGAGCCATGTTAGAGATATATAATCAACAGTCATGATTCATACAAGGAGGCCAGAGAGAGACAGAGAGAAGGTGGAAACAAAAGAAACAAATGAGGAAGCTGCAGAGAGTTTGAGGACACCATGAAAATAAATGCATGAGAATGATCGATAGAAGAGTTTGGTTAAAAGAAGAGAGATGAGAACTCTGGATTTTCAGTAAGATCTCTTCATAGGCATCACAGTTAACACAGTGAACGTAAAGGCATTGAAGACAAATCTTTGGCTAAACAGAGGTTTATCATTGTTGCCAAAGTTGTTATTGGCAGTATCAGTGAGATGTTTATTTATTGCATCAATGCCAACAGTGAGGTGAGTGAAGCACAGATGTGACTCCAAGTGGCCAAACCAAGGCTTTTCTGTCAGCTGACCCTCTGAGCTCAGAGTGGTGGTCCTTGGGTCTCAGTCAACACTGAAGCCTATGGAGGGCCTGTAAATACACAGGTTACAGGCCTTGACCCAGACTCTGATCCAGTAGGTCTGGGGTGAGGGCCCACACGTTGCCTGTATGACAAGTTCTCAGGTGACAGAAGGCTATATACTTTGTGGACCATGGGCTTAGGTCATTACTGGGACCTATGTGAGCCTCACAGAATGTGAGTGAAGACTGTCTACTGTGGTGGTATTTAGGTATAGGAAGTCTTTTAAAAATACAGTTAAAACAATTCTTCCATCTACATTCTAGAATTATTCCACTGGTTTGGCCTACTTGATTGGAAACACAATATGATTATTCTAGCCCACCAAGGCTGTCAGTGGTAAGTTCTTTTGCCCTGCTGGGTATTTTATATTATCCAAAAATGGACATAAATTTTATTTGGTTTTTTTTGGAGGCAGAATATTGGCTCCCATGCCTGTTAGGATGGCCCATCTCTGGATTTGCAGCCTTCTTGCTTTCTGATAGCTTTTAACAGTTAGTAGAATGGGGGAATACTTACTCTTGTAACAGACAAATTCTGGAAAGAACACTTTTGTAGATCATGGATAATCCATTTTTCAGCTTCTCAGAATTTCTGGTCACCAAAAGATAAGAACTACCCCTCTATATAGTTCTAGGTTTTATACTAATTTGTAAGTCCAAACACTTTACAAAAGCTCCATGGAGACTCCTAATTTAGAGTAGCTAACCCAAATTATAAGAGGTTCCAAGGGACCAAGATGTTACTAATTAAAAAGAAGAGGTGATTTAATATTTTATAAACTACTCCTCGATCCTCCATGTAGTTACATAAAGAAGAAGGGACATTTCAGACACCTGGGGAAATCAAATTATTAGTTGCAATTTTGGAGGGATTGCCTCCATGTTTAAGCAAATATATTGAATCATACTTTGTTCCTGGGGCCATACCAACTGCTGAGGAAACACGTTTAAACGAACGATCGACCCCAGTTTTCAAGAAGCCAACAATAGACAAGGGAGACTGTACCGATAACTAGTTACGTATAAGACAATGACAAATCTGTTGCAGAGGGATTATGTACAAAATAGTATGAGAATAGATAAAAGGGAGTAAAAATATGTCAATGGGAAACCGTTTCTAGAAAGATACATCTCATAAATTACCAAATAAGCTTCTGAAACATCTTAGGCTATTCAAAACCATCAGGACTATTACTTTTGGTGGGGCTAAGCAGCAGAAAGAAGAAACTGCCAGAAACTTCTAAGGCATTCTTGTTTTGTGTGTTACTCATGCCTGAGAAAGACACTTAGTATGTAAATACTTCATTGCCATGTCTTTTCACCCGTCCTTCCATCCTTCTAAATGATTCTGAATGGCACCCTGTATTTGAAATAATGGCCATTTTGGCTGATGAGAAAAGAACTATCCTGGGGCAGCCTACAACTTATTATAATTTACCGCCATTCCTTAAGGATGTGTACTGAAGGGCTCAAAATCTTTTACTCATAGATGTTTTTGAATCTGGATTTGACATTAAAAATCAAAGCTGCGGGGGAAAGAGGTTAAATGTGGTCTGTGAGATTATCGTGTCTGAATGTCAGAGCCAGAACTAAATTGCAGAGCACTTGATTTACAGTGTGAACGAAATTTCTGCTCTGTGGTGTTGCTTCCTTTTGAAAGTTGCAGTGGAGCTGCGTGTGGAACGGACTCAGAGATGCGCAGGTTTCAGAGGAGGGATCCCCAGCCCTGGAGTGGCAGGTGTGTTAGGGAATGGGAGTGGGGGGGGGTATAAACTGAAAAGTGGAACTTCAATTAAAGTTTAGCAGTAAACCATGGAATTAGCTTCCTTTTAAGGACATTTTGGGGAAAAAATGTGTACGTATACACATGGATGTAAGTATGTATGTATATATATTTAAACGATGTTCTTCCGGCTCGGTATTATCCCCCTAGATAATGTGTGGGGGTTCCTAGACCCCGCAGTGGGTCTTTCTCTCCTGCTGCGTTGACTACGGTGGAAATCACCTGTCGTGGACTGAATTCTGTCCTCGCTCATCATGGGTTGAAGCCCTAACCTCCCATCCTCTAGAATGACTACGTAGACAGAGTCTTCACAGTTAAATGAGGGCATATGGTTGGGCCCTCATCTGATAAAACTAGTGTCCTCACAAGAGGAGGAAGAAAGCTCTCGTTTCCTGTGAGTGTGGAAAGGCCCCAGAAAGACACGGAAGACAGCGGCTGCCCGCAAGCTAAGGAGAGAGGCCCGACTGGAAACTAAACCTTGCTGGCATCTTGGTGTTGGGCTCCTCATCCCCAGAATTAAGAGAAAATAAATTTCGGTTCTTTAACTCACCGAGGCTCTGGAATTCTATTATGGCAGCCTGAGCTGACTAATATGTCACTTAACAGGAAGAAATAGCACATCTCGATTTTATCCATTTGACCTTATTGGTCTCAGCATCTATACATGATGTGACAAGATAAGACTGGCAGTTACTTTTCTCTAAATTTATTTTTCTAAAAATGTTGTTTTTTTGAAAGGGCTTATAGGCTCCTTGGTTGAAAGATTAGAAAACAATGGTAAAAAAACAAAAACAACAACAACAACAAAAAACTACTTTTGACAAATATGGGATGATTCTATACAATAATTTAATGATGATGGATTTTGCCCTTGAAAGTGTCTAAACATACTTCCTGGCATATTTTAACCTCATTGGCTGAATACACTTCTTCAGTCCTGCCCAGCAGGTGCTGGGAACAGAGCGGCATTGGCTTCCTTTCACTAAGAAAAGATTACAGGGAGGAAGGTTCTGAAACTCTCCCATGAAACTTCGATGCGCAATTCATTCCTTAATGAAAAACATACAGCCTTGCTTTCTGGGATTAGGCCACCTAACTATGTAAAAAGAGAGAGAGAATATGTTGACAAAGAGTGTTTGAGTAAAAACGGAAGAAAACACCACCAGAATTTGCCCCAAATGAATGCCTTCCTACAAAGTGAGATACAAGGGTAAAACTCCGAAGCATCATTGACTAGCACGTGCCGCAGAATCCCCCGACGCGTGAAGAACTGAAGTCGCCCGTGGTCAGCTGCAGGCGGAGTCGAGACGCTGAGGCTCTGTGAAACGGTACAGAGATTATTGATCCAGGCTGCAGAGAACACCCTGCCTGAGGTTTCAGACTTATTTGGACCCCCTCAGTGACTCCCGGGGTAACCACAAGCGACTTCATCTTTCTGCAACTTCATTTATGCTTTTGTCAAATGGAAATAACAACACCGACTTCAGGGGAGTATTTGAGGCTTTCATTAAATTAGTGCTTTGAGCTTCTTAGACGAAAGTTACCGTAGAAATGGCGAAGTGCGATGATTGAAGTCATTTTTCCTTTTCCTGTGTGCAGCATGATGGCTGAAACACATTTTTTTAATTGGGAAAGGGACCAATTGCCTTCCTCAATAGCACACGATACATGGGCCAATAGGTCAAACTTCTTTGTAATACATTGGATCAGAATCTAGTGCTATATTTAGCAACAGAAAATAAATATAACCTCTGGAAATTTTATTTCGGGAATCATTCAAAATGTTAAAAATTCTAACACCCTGAAGTAACGGTCATGGAATCCGACTCAGAAGTGTGGCGTCTCTGTAGTACCACCTGTTGGGTTGATTTGGTTCCCCAGCTCCTTTCCTGGTGAATGGATTACTTTTTACTTTTTTTCTGGAACAAGATAAAAGGTGTGCATTTAAGCGAAGTTTCTAAAGAGAGGCCATTTCCCCCAGAAAAACATTGAGTGTGTACTCAACTCTTGTATGGTGGCTCTGGGAGCCCATTGCTCAGGACGAGGTCACGGGGAGAGAGGGGTCAGGGACCAAGGAGGCACCAGGGTCGGAAGGTCATCTACAGTAGGTGTGTTGAGAGAGTGAGGAGGAGTCGGGATGCGGAATTCTGAAAAAGCAAGTGGGACCCGAGGGTCTGTAGACAATTCTACAAAGAGATGCCGTAGGTGGTGAGGCCCAACGACAGCGACTCCTCTCTGTGTGTGGCGCTGCTGGCATGGGTGGGCAGTGAGGAGCGGAGAGGACCCAGCTCGCCACTGGACCCAGGTGTCCGAGGGCCGCTGGGGGAGGAAGCAGCCCTTGTTTGAAAGAGGAAGTGTGACATTCTGGGAGAGCCACGCTCCCCTTTGGCTCCAAGGAGACTCAGCTGAGGGCACCGATTGTGCGCTCGAATCTTCTCAGAAGCCAGAATGCGGTTCTGCTGCTGGGCCCCACTTCAGAGCAATTATGTCTGGATCTGTGGGTGTGGATCCTGAGGACAGACTATAAAAACCAACCAAAAACCCAACACACGTCTCTAGAAGAACTTGTGATCCAGGTGTAAGAGCTACTAGTTGGTCAGGTTTCAGGAGGGTCAGGAAGGGGAAGGCACAGTGAGAGCAGAGGTAGAAAGCGGGGCGGTTTGCCTTGCCTATGACATAATCAGCAAGTACATCGCTACACGAGATGCCTGGAATTTTCCTGCCTGTGTTTTCTTCTACAATTTTTATGGTTTTGTGACTTACATTTAAATCTTTCGTCCATTTTGAGTTTATTTTTGTGTATGGTATAGGTGGGTTGTCTAGTTTCATTTTTTTACCGGTACCTGTCTGATTTTTCCAACACCATTTATTGAAGAGACTGTTTTTACTCCATTGTATGTTCTTGTCTCCTTTGTCAAATATTGATGGACCATAGAGACATGGGTTGAACTCTGGGCTCTCTCTTCTTTTCCATTGATCTATAAGCTTATTCTTGTACCACTACCAGGCTGTTTTGATTATAATGGCTTTGTAGTATAGTTTGATATCGGGTATTATGATCCTTCCAAATACTGTACGATCTCACTCATATGTGGAATCTAATGAACCAAATAAACTGACAAATTAGGACCAGGGGCACGGATATACATGGAACAGACTGACGAGTCTCAGAGGGGAGGGGCGAGGGGTGGACCAGAAGAGATTAGCCAAAGAACATACGCATACGTGCCTAGCCCATGGACGCAGATCCCAAGGATGAAGGCCAGGTTGCGGGGGAGGCGAGGGCTGGGTGGAAGGGGGCAAAGAGGAGAAAAATAGGGGATATCTGTAATAGGGGCAACAATAGAAACAGGAAGGTAGATTTTGTGTATGACAGGTTTTGAGGTCTAGGGGACACTCTGGGTGGGAGTGAGAAGTCTGAAAGTGGATACACAATGTCACAGCAGATTAGAGTGGCCCGTGGTCCTGGGCTTCGTGGACTGTGAAGAGTTCATGCTTGCTGACCGCAGGTGGCGACCTTCGACAGGGGGGTGAGGAGGCAGGGAGCACTTGCCAGGGGCGCGTGGTTCCCTGGGTTGCCCTTCACTTTTGACCATCAGACCCAAGGAGGGTGGGGTGGGGAAGAACTTCCTTCATGCCGGTGGGGAGTCGCGAGGAGAAGAACCTAAAATCCAGATTTCCTTTTTTTGTTTGCTTAATTTTTTATTACTCTTTTTGCATAGATACCCAAAATATAAGCCTTGTCGTATATCTGTTTTTGATTTAATAGCATTGATTAATATGCCTGGTAAAGAATGATGAGTTCTTGTGCCATGGCCACTCTTGGGCTTAGCAAACCTGTATCTGATGCAGATGAACACCTGGCTTTGACGAACGTGGGCCCATTCCTAGCGTGTCTGTAGATGGCGTTCAGTAAAAGCATGGTCCCCTTGACACAGCCTGCCTGTCGGTGACAGGACAGGCAGAAGCGGACTGAGACGGGGACTCGGCACGATTCCTCTGAGGATTAAATTCGGCAGTCTGGCCGCTGGAGTATCCGTAAGATGCCGGTACAATGAGCCCTCCCAACTCCTGTGGCCGTGAGGGTCCACGTCAGACAGAGCAGGAGACTCTGCAGTGCCCCCGTGCACTGAGGACTCTGAGGTTTGATGGAGGAATTTGGCAAGTCAATAAAGCAAACATCCCCTTTAGAGGTAGAAGATGGTTTTTTTGGAAATTAACCTTCTGATTCTTACCTTCTTTTGAAGCTGCAGTGCTTCTCTGGCGTTGCGGGAACACAGAACTTCCCCGGAACGGGAGGGAGCGCGGCCGCTGGTCCCGCGCACAGGCCGAGCCAGCATCTGTGCCTGCGCCCCGCTGCCCGCGCCCTCCCACTGCTCACAGCGCGCCCTTTATTTTCTGGCTGAAGTGGCGGGTGCAGGCACAGCTCTGCAGGATGTTCTGAGGAGTCTCTGAAGGCAAGTTACTGCCGACTGCAACAGATGTTGATGGTTTTTAGGGAGCTGCTAACTCGATATTGAGAATCTCTGTCTCTCTCAGGAAAAAATAAGGCATTTCCACTTGCCTGCTGGCTAGAACAGAAGGGCTAAACAGCCGACTCTAAAAAGTGGGACTCTAAAGTTCTGACAAGGAAAAAAAGTAATGAAGACACTTCCCTTCTCATTAGAAAGCAAATTTCTCTCGGTAGCTCATTATTTGGTTATGGCTCCACAGATAGGCTGAAAGGAGAAGAGAAAAAAATTTAACCCTAAATCCAAACATACTTGTGTCTGTGATCTTATGAAAAGAAAAGCTAACCATGGAGGTGCATAGACACTATTAATTGATCTCCCCTATTGTTGGTGTGGCATTGCTATCGTTACTAGCAGTAGTAAGAGTGGTTACAGACAGTCTTATAATGAGCAATATGCTCCTCAACTCTTTCCTCTTCACAGCTGAAGGACGGAAGTTTTGGGCTTGTGTTGTTACAGACTCGAGGCTTGGAATTTCTCTTCATCGCTGTGTTGAAACAAACAACTATTTAATCCTAGTATGAATACAGGTGTAGAAATCTCCCAAACAAATTAAAAGCTAATGAGGAAATAATCAGAGGTCGAGATACACGACCTGGAGTTCTGACTGAGATAACAGTTGGTTTTTTAACAATTCATTGCGTCATTCATTCATTCATTCAACAGTTACTTACTGGGAACCTGCTGCGTGTCAGGTGCTGCTGTAAGCACTGCAGGTAAAAGCGTGAGCCAGGCAGCCACGATCCTTGCCACGGTGGAGCTCCCTTGCTGTTTGGCAGAGTATGGAAAGCGGAGAAGACGAGCAGATTCAATGACATGAAATCGAATCTTGCAGCTGAGTCGGACCAAGAAGCATTCAACAAAGGGGCCAGTGTCTATCTACTCCTGGCTCTCGTGAAATTCGAAGCACAGCCAGGCCCGCCCTATGGGCTGCGGAGTTCAGGGCAGCCCCCGAGCCGGCCTTTAATTAATTTCTGTGTCCACAGCAACTGGCCTAGTGTATTTAATGGATTCTCCTGGTATTTCATAGGCACACTGTAAATATTTGCCAAACGAAGGACTGGACTGTCGTAGCGCAAAATAAACTTTTGTACAACCTAAACTTCTTGTCTTCTTATTGAAAGCTTTATTGGGCCTTCTCACGTTGCTGGGTTGCTTGCATCCCTTGCTTTGGTGGAACTGAAATACTAGGTTTTCAGGCAGCTTTCAGTGAACATAAGATGTTTAAAAATCAGCCCACAGAAAGCCCTAGGGAGCTTAAGGGCCCCGAGGAGGAATTTCAGTCTAGTCCAAACCTGTTTGTACTGTAAGGAACACCCCATCTTCCTTTGCGGATTCATTAAAAAGGGTGTTCCCCCTATTTCTCAGGACCACTAGGAAACTGCATCGTTTCTCCAGAGTAACTCTCTCCGTGGGGAGCCGAGGCAGTGAGATCTGGGTTCCAGCAGGGAGTTTATGTGATGAAGCTTTTATAGCCTTCTTGGTTAGCTTCTGACAGAGGCTGGTCTAATGGGACAGTTCCCACATATTTGGAAAGTAATTGGACTGTCAGTTCAAGGGCAAGGTTTTGTGTCTGTTTTATCCATGGCGTGACCTAGTCCTTCCCCGAAAATCATTTCACCAAAATCACTATATATTTATACAGAAGCCAAAACCTCATGCTCCTTTGCGAGTCCTGGGCTGCCCTCTTCCTCCCTTTCTAAAGTTGATGCCGCTTTAGCGGAATTATTTGGACTGAGTGGGCTGTACATTGGACTGAGGAGCATAAGTAAAGGTTTTGATAACAAGAGAGGAAAGAGGACGTTGAGAATATAGACGTGAGCTTAGAGGGAAGGGGGACTGCATTATGCACGTGGGCCAGCACGGGTGTTGGTGCGTGGACGGGGGGAAGTCGGCTGAGTGATCGTGGATGCTCGAGCCGTGCCCGTCAGGTGGGTTTGGGCAGAGCAGCCTGCAACTCACGTAATGCGCTCTGAACAAGGAGCTATGTTTTTTTTGATAACAAGACATGTCATCATGCTTTAGCTCGGTGCACCTGGCGTGAGAAGGCAGGTTAGATTTTTCTAGGAGAGATTGGAGACGGAGATGTCTGCCAGCGACATTTATTGGTGTGTCGGGCAGAGAGAAGATGGTGAGACTTTTATCACCCGTGGCATTGGGGAGTCAGGAAGATGGAGGAGAAAATCGTTGGAAAGAAGAAAGAACAGATTTTTGTATTTCAGTGAGAGTCTGTACATGGGGAGTGAAGGTGGCGATATTAGTGAAATATAACGGGTTGGCAGGTCAAGGCGGCAACACAGGGAAGCCGCAGTTTCCCGGGGGATGCTGGGAAACACAGTGGCCCAGGAGACTCTTCGGCCACATCAGGAGGTAGACCTATAGACAAACACTTCTTCGTAGTAAAGTGCAAGTGCAGAGCAACGTAAAAGCACAAAAAGGGGGTAAATAACAAGGCTGAGGGGGGGGGCTTAGAAAAGCTCTCCAGAAGAAGGAAAATCGAAGCTCCTCCCCAAAACATGGGCAGGAAGGTAAGGAAGGCGCTCCAGAGAGCGCTGAAAGCCAGGGGGCGCGGGGCAGAGCGGGGAGGAGCAGAGCCTGAGGCTTCCCGAGGGCGACGGAGGCTGTGTCCAGGAGGGTGGCTTTGTCCCCAGGCAGCCCGTGTGAGCCAGGTGAGCTCACTGACTTGGGTGCCACCTTCACCTTGAAGGGACAGACACTGGCAGGGAGGTGTCGCTTAGACGGCTTCAGATTCTGAACGTGGGGCCATGACGTGGATTTGGAAGGCATTCAGCAGTAGCTGAAGCCACAGGAGTGGATGCATTCTTAGAAGGAGTGTAAAGGGGGGAAAAAAAAAACCCCAAACCATGAATTTTGAACTGAGTTATGAGAGCTGAATATCCCTAAGGAGGGAGCAAGTTTCAGTCAAGTAATAGTGAACATATGAAATGTTTGCCTTGGCTTTAACATAATATAGGTAACTCCCTAGAAATTACCTGCAAACTTGTGGAAACCAAATTAGTAAACTTTCATTTCTCTCTCTCCTCTCCCTGGGGTGCCTTCCCCTTTGTTTGGAGCCATACAAGCCTTCCAGCCCCCGCGCAAGCGCACCCTTTATTGATCTTTAGAATGGCAGATCAGGAGGAGCCGGAGCTGGAAGAGACCTTGGGGACCACCCGGTGACGTGGTTTTTATACTTACAAGCACAGCATAAAAGGGTTTCTGACAATGAAAGCGTATGACACAGACACATTTTAAGAAGTAGATGAAAGTGAGTTTGCTTTTATTGGAGGTGCTGAGGGACAGTGGGTGGTCCTTGTCCCGCCTCCGTTAAGTCTCTGTGTCCCTTTGAGGTGGATCCTGAGGGGTCCCTAGAGAAACCTCAAGCTCTAAAAGGAATCTTTTAAAACTCCACGTTGAGCCAATGCTTTCATTCATGGAAACCAAGAGATGTGCTCCAAGACAGAGTTGGACCTGATTTTACATTAAATATGCTGCCTTCTGGAAAAGTAGGCTGCACTGCGTGAAGAAATGATCTTACTAGTGATGTTGAGAAGGCATGACAAGATGCAATTACTTAGAATCACTGACACGATTAGCAAACACCAGGTTTCTCATGGGTGCGCCCCTTGCAGACACAGGATAAGGCAGGAGGGTACCACCTGAGAGGCCAGGAAGTGCACACAGCCCTTTGATGAATCCTTGACTCACCTGCGAAGAACAAGGTTTATATCTAAGCGAAGTCTGAACCTACAGGGGAAAAAGGCAAAACAAGGAACCAAATGTTGAGTGAGCAAACATTTAAATGATTTTTTTCTCCTTTTAAAAATAGGTGTTAAGGAGAATGCAAATAAGGACAGTAGCCCTCCTAAGCTACCTCATTCCGAAATAAAAACTGATTGTATCACAGAGAGGACACGTCATCTGAGAGTGCAAAGGAGGCCCATTTTTACCTTCTTGATAGTCCAAGTGTTAGGAATCTTACCTTTGTTAGAGAGGGAAATGTACTTCCATTAAAATAAATTTGGAAACATTACTTTCCCATGATGTTCTCAGAATGGAACAAAGTTTTTGGTGTTTTTCAGTGCAGGAAGGTGGTTCCCTTTACCACTCACTCTTACACTTCTTTGGTTATTAACATTTACTGTGGGGTTATTCTGTGTCAGGCACTGTGCCAAGATATATAAGGAAAATAACTCATCGTCCCTACTTGTGAGGAGTCCACCCTGACGTGGAGGAAACAAATACTTGCGATGCAATGTGAAATTTTTGACAATATAAGATCAATACTTTGGGAACACAGAAAAATGACTTTTTTATAGGCTTCAGAAATAAGGTGATATTTTAAGTGAATTCTGAAGGATCCATAGGCATTTAATGGAAGACAGGAAGAGGTCAGTCTTGAATATAAATTATGAAGGCAGATGCCAAGCCCCCCCTTTACTCTGACTTCAGAAGAGGGGAGCTTGCTTGGTCAGGGAGCATCCCGCAAAGCCGTGGCTGGTGGAAGTCGGCCTTGGCCAGAGCAGAAGGTACAGCTGATTACAGGGGACAGGGTCAGAGGTCAGTCTCATTTCCCAACCGGTGGCCTCATTCTGGGCATGGAGACGGAGGTCAGGCAGGAAGCAGTTGAGTGAACTGGACACCTTGGAAGATGATTGTTGAGAACAACATCTGGGAGAGACATTGATTTGGATTGTAAGCATGATTAGGTTTTATTTATGTGTCATAGAAATCAGATCATGCGATGAGAGGTGCATTTAAAGAGCCAAAGATGTGGTAGAAAGCGAGGCTGTGGATGGGCTGGTGTTTTTGTTAGCTGAGGTAGGAAGGAAAAAAGCGTTAGGAGCTCAGGCGAGGGATTGGTTTGAGATGTACTACGTGTAAGGCACCCGTCGAATGGCTCTGGAAAAATATAAATATTGAAACATGAATGTTCTGTTTCCTTATTTGTAAAGTGGGGATGTTAATGTTTGACCCCCGCCTTTCCATTGGGCTTCTGTGAGGCCTTACGCGAAACATTAGAAAGGAAATAGCCGTAACAGTTAGAGAGCCATTGCAGTGGGTAGACTTCTTTCAGTTAGGTTTGTTTAGTGCACATTTACTGAGGAATAATGGCAAGAAAGGCTAACCACAAATTATATGTGCTTTTTAACCACTTAGGTGGGCCAAGCTGTACCTGAGAGGCAAGAGTTGGAATATAAGAATTCATTATTTATGTAAGGACGTGGTCAACTTCTTTCTGAAGGCATACTTCATCTTCCGAGAGTAGCCTCTAATGGAGGCGAATAAAGACACTGAGAGAAAGTGAAAGCACTATTTTTATTATTTTTGACCCATGTTGGAGTGGACGCTAATGGATGTCTTCTCAAGTCCTTTGGGGGTGGGGGAGGGGATAAAAACATGACGGACAGAAGCCGCCGTAGTGCTCCGCTCAGCGTGATTTTAGCTGCTTAAATGAGACTGCGCCTCTGTGAGTGTAATGAGGAATACTTCTCTTTTTCTGGAGGGTAGGTTACATGCCTATCAACTACAGTAGCTCCCAAACCAAGGCCGGCATCGCCGCCTGCCCTCTTGGTGGCTTTGTGTGGCCGGGGCAGGTAACTGCAGGGAAAGAGTTCGCAGTTACCCTTGGTGAAGCGCCACGTCCGCTCAGGGCCACTTGGATTCCGTTGGTGCTGCCCGAAGGCTGCGTTGGAATCTTAAGGGAATGTTCTCCGGCCTCATCATAGAGGCTCTGGGTCATCGACTCTGGCAAGACTGTGCCTCCAAGGCCTGATCCCAGAAAAGTAATTGGATTTGGTTCAAATATATATATATAAAAAATCCCTTTAGAGTTTTTGAGTGCTTCTGAAGAAAATATGTACTAATAATACTTGGGAGGTGGTTTCTTTTCTCTCTGAAACAAGCGGGCCGTTTTGAGAATTGCAAGACAGATGGCAGACTCTCAGTGCCGTCTGAGAGCTGTTGAACGTGCTGGGGATTGAATCGGGTCGCACGGACCCAGGGGTGATCTTGGGGCCCTGGCTCTCTTTGAGAGTGTGATGGAAGCTGTAAATCCCCTGGACAGAGGAAAGTGTGACCACATGTCACACCATATTAGCATATGGTCAGGGTGCAGCCCCCGAGAAGTGCGTCCTGAGCTCCAAGTTAAAAAAACACCACTTCCACAATAGGGCAATATTAAGGACGATCTGATCCATGGGTTTCTAGGAACAGAAAGGAAGAGGTCAAAGTTTTCATTTAGGGAGGCACCCCTTGACTATCCCTCCTAACGTCATGTTTCCCCCCGCCCCAGCCCTAGCAAATATCCGATCACTCTTGACATAGACTCGTTTATTTTCTTTACACCGGTGAGCACAGTCAGAACTTATTTTCAAGTAATATTTCTGTTGCAGCCTGTACTCACTGGGCTGTTAGTACATGACGATATTATTTCTCTGCAGACTGCTATAGCCAGAAATTGTCTGGCTCATAGTTTTGCTCAGGGATTTTTTTCAAGTAAATGAATAAATAATGCTGTTTTTAACTAGTTGGAAAGCTCATGAGCTGCACATTGGTAACATAATGAATTCCTGTGAAGTCAACAATGGCATAGAGAAGGAGCTGGCTGGATACTCACGATTCAGTTCAACAGTGTGATACGTTTCTACAACATGCTTAAGTTTTAAATGGCCACACCTTCTTTTAGTCAGCTCATTCCTTGCTCTAATTTCAAGACCTTTGTCACATAATAGTTTCTGGAAATGTGTCTGATGATACGCGATATTTTCAAGTGGTTTGTGGTAGGGAAAGATCTATTACGGCAATATTTTTTAATGGGTGCAAGCTGTTCTGGGAAGGGGATACTTTGGTAGGGATGCAGCGTGCTCCTTGGCTGCGAATGTGTGTGTGGTTCACCAGCAAACGCCTTGCAGCACAAAGATGCTCCTGAGAAGTCTCCCACGGTCCCCCTAGAGCCTCACATCTCTCATTAGGAGTCATTTTTTCAGTTGGTTATACTTGCAAAAGGTACGAGATGCTCTTGGCAAAGTAACACTTTCTGTCCTCCTTTTATATTATTTGCAAGTCATGCCTAATAACAATTTAGACTTATAACACTTACTTGGCAATCGACAAACTGAGCTTCCAAGGGGATAAGTTTTTCGCCAACCAGTTTGACATTTTGGAGACAAGGCAGGTTCCAAATATGATTAAAATTTCCGTAAGCCAGATGGAATAGTTCAGCCAACAGAGATAAACTGTGTAACATGATTTTAGATGTGAGTCAGAGAAATCAGCTTGGTAAAGTGAATTGGGTAGGATTTCTCTCTGATTCGCTAAACAGTGTAACAGTTTTATAATTCAAGGGACTGCTATCAATTGCATTCACTATTTCATGGAAAAATAAAAGATTTTGATTAAGTCGGTTTTCCTCCCATAAACTAATGTTTTCATTGTCCTTTTTCTAGTACGAGTCCAACAATTCAAAGGAACATATTTTATGAAGCTCCAGGCCCTCTCTGAAAAGTCACTGACTGTGACACATTATTGGCTAAGAGATTTATGCTGAGTTTGCTTAATTTTAGAACCAGAAACTATTCCATCAGCTTGATTTTTGGGATGGATGCAGCCTAAGGAATCGCCCTTTTAGAAAAACTGTGTCCAGCTGCGAGTAGTGAGGGATGAAGGCTTTTTTATCCTCTAGCTTCTAAATCCTAATTACTGCCTCCTGTCTGTAGTAGCTCTTCTCGTGGCCGCATGTCACATGGGGACAGAGGAGCCAAAGTACGCGTTGTGTGTAAAGAACCGTTCTTTGACTTGATAGGAATTCAAGTTGTACACTTAGTAAAGGCTAAAACGTACCTACCTCGTCAAGTCAGCAAGAAGCCATTCCTAATTCTGTTTTCAAAAGTATATTCTAGATAGATTGGGTTTTAAAAATTCTGCAATGCCTATATTTTTATATTTGTACTAACTTGAAGGGATACTTTTAATTTTCTATTAATTGTATTCAAATTTAGCATTTATAAAAAAAAATGTGGTTATCCTGAATGCTAAAGAGACCAGAGTTGGGTTTTTTTTTTAATCTATTCTTAAAGGGCAATAAAGCTAAAGAATTATTGTTTATAAAACTTAACTTTGCAGAAAAAAAACTGGTTTTGTTTTTAGATGAATGTGAGTACAATTTTATATAGTTATATTTTTAAAATAATTCTTCTGTTTGAAAAATTTGTACTTGTAAGTTTGGTAGTGATTTTCAGATAAAGACCATTTTTTGTTAGGAACAAGAATGAGTTTTATGAAGGTCAGATTTGATCAGAGAGAACAGACTGTGGACAATAAAGACGAAATGACTTTGAATGTGGCGTTAGGAACCACAGATTCTGAGTTTATGGTAAATCTTGTCTAATCACTTGTAATGTTGCATATAGACATCCGTCATGATTTTATCTTTTATCTCTATGTATTAGTAAAGGGCTGAAGCACTAATATTTTCTGAACTCCTGGATCTAAGTGCAGGCACAGGTAATAAGTGTTGTGGTTCAAGTGCCACAAATACAAAGGTAGCACAAACACAATCAGACCACGATCCTATTATTATTTGGATGACGTGGGAGTTTGCTAGCGATGTGGCTAATTCTGAAAATACCGGTTACACAGTTCACTTGAGATTCAGACTTTCTGAGCTTGGATTTCTGTACTGATTGGATGATGTGGATGAGTTTAAAATACTCCTTATTTCCCTCATAACATTTATTTTATTGGAGATTTAAAAAAACCACAGTGATGAGAGTAAGTTCTTCTTTATTTCAGGCACAAAACTGATAACTTATTAAGAAAAACGCTTTTAAACAGTAACTGTTGAATGCAAGTCACACTTTACTAGGGCGCTAGTTCCAGTGACGGGCATGAAGTCAGGGCTCGCTGGGGAGCATGGCTCGCGAGTCGAGACGGCGACGAAACCTCACACGGGAGACGAGGAAGTGCTTTGCAAGCTGCACATCTCACAGAAGCGGCGGCATCCGGCTTTGAATGTACATGGCGCGACGACATTTAAAAAAAGCAAGTAATGACGATCCAGCTATTCATGGGAGGCCATCGACTTAGAAACTCATTTCTGAAGGTGACTTTCTGCTCTTCATACAAACTCTTGATATGCACAGCATTGGCTGATGAATTTTGTGGTGCGTACAATGACAAGTGGGTCCCCTACATTTTCTAATGCTCAAGAGCAGAGGAGAAGTTAGGTGAATGTTTTCAAAGAGAAGAGAGACGACATTGCAACAGCACCCAAGAGGCGAGAGAGAGACAGAGAGAGCGCAATTTTTGCTAAACTTGAACGTTTTCAAGACTGGATTATTTACTCCTACCTTTTTGACAGTGAGCTATTTGAGGATGATGTTTTTACTGTGACAGCTGAAATGAATTACTCTTAAGTATTAGCATTTCTTTACACAATGCTTTATCTGAATTGTTACAGCCTTACTTTACAAAGGAAATTACAATATGATGTATGTGTAAAACATTTACACCGATTTAAGTTATATATTATTTATTATATTCTCTACTTTTTAAATTATAAAACCAACCCATACTCGTTTCTGTAAAACTGCATTAGGTAAGTATTTTTAATATATGGAAAGTACATCCAAATTCAATGATGTGTTTGAAATATATTGATTATATGTTTTTGGAATAATGAACATAAAATGTTATTAAAGCTGTCTTTTTTGGTTACCTTTTTTCTGCACACACTATGAATCAGGGAAACCAGGAGTTGCTTTCCAAACTGCTTATTGGCACATCTAAACCACCCAGACAGCTCCCAAGGATTCCCATCATTTTCTTTTGGACAAATCTTGCCAATAACTCCCCAGAGTTTATAACGTAAATCTAGGTGACTTTGCAGAAATTTGTTTAAGACTCTTCATAGGTGCTTCCTGTACTTTTAGAGTCCTGACACAAGGAACTACATTAGTTTTGCAAGTTGTGTGATAACACATTCATATTTTAAAGGAAGAACAGACTTTGTTTGGCTGTATGAAGCACAGTCAACTCAAATCCGGTTTTTGTGACTCAGCTGCAACTTTGCAAGCCTCTCTGAGGGTTGCCTTCAGCTGGGAGGACAGAGGAATTCTCTGGGCTAAATCTGTCTCACATTCTGTGTCAGGGGGTCAGAAAATATGGGGTAAAAGAAAGACTCTATGTAAGGGACCTGGTTTGATTTTCTCTTTAGCTTATAATAAATACTATGTAATGGGGTAAGGTGAGAAGATACTTCCTTCTTGACCCCACTGGAAAATTGATCCATAATAATTACTGAGATTAAACTTCAGTGTATTTTATTAAAAATATTACTTTCACAGAAGTGAAGAGCCACAATTGCACAATGGTGATTGCAATGGTAGAAAGACGTATTGCCAATAAAATGTTAGCAAGAGATTTAAAAATGACTGAAGAGCACCGCATTGGAAGATTGAGGAACCGCAAAATGATTCATATTATTTTCCCATATAAACAAAACCCTTACTTTTGAAAGAAATGAATAGGGAGAACGTGTTTTTTCTTTTTCTTTTTCTTTTTTTTTTCTGATTCCAACTAGAATGTTTCCTGATGTGGAGCTAGACAGTAAAAAAAAAAAAAAATGACAGAGTTAAACCAAAAAAAAGAGACATTCATGCAGTTAAGCTACCATTAGTCTCTGACTCTAATATAAGGCAGACCATTAATCTTTTGCAAAACTACGACTTTAGCCACATAAGCCTTTTTAGTGCTTTTCATGACAAGGACGTGATAGGCCTTGTGAATGTAGGAGTTTAGGTGTGTTTCCACCAGGTTAACTTAGACAGGCTCCGCTACTGTTTGAAACGCCAACTTGATCATAAAAATGCTTTGGGGAAATGGTGGAAAGTTATACCGAAGGAAAAAAACAAGAGGGGTCCTATAGAGTTTATCACAAATGACAGCGTTGAGACCGATGAAAACAAGTGACATCGGCTTATGTGTCATCCTCCGTCTTAATGATGTGGAAGAGGGTGACGTTGAACAGGACCTGGTGGCCATTGTTCCAGGCGTAAAGAGCTCTATCCCTGGCATTGTAGTCAAGCATGGAGATGTGAAAGTATTGGTTGTGGAAGGGAATGTCCGTGTACTCGTAGGTGGAGGTTTTGGTGGAATAGGAATAATACACTTTGGCTCCAGTTAAGTGGGAGTTGGTGACGTACAGCGTCCCGCAGATCATGAAGGACTCCCCTGCACTCCGCTTGGGGTAGCCGGTGTTCCAGCTCTTCGTCACCTCCAGGGTGTCTTGGTTCAGCTGACTGATGACAATGTTGCCCGCGTTCTGGTTAGTCGCATACACGGCCCACAGCCCGATTTCGTCGGCCATGAGGTCGATGTCGGAGAAGCCCCCCCACGTGTAGGGGTAGACGTTTTGAAAGCCGGCGTACTCCAGGCTTCGCTGGGCGAGCACTCGGCCCAGGTCAAAGCTGTACTTGATGATGATATTACTCTGATACTTGTTGAAATAGAGCGAGCCGTTGTAGACCACGTGGTTAGTTCCTGCCCACTTGAAAGGGAGGTTGTATGTCCTTGACTCCGCCCCACTGACAAAGTCCGCCATTGATTTGTACTCACGGACAATTTTGTTGTTGGTGTAACTATCCATGTACCAGACCTGGGAAGAAGGGAAAAAAAAAACAATAACGGAGTCCGTGAATTATGTACTTTCCTGAGAATTCCAAAATAAAGACAGAGTCAACGCTTATTCGTGTAGCTATGCTCAGGCTCCGGAAGCTACATCGTCTTACCGCTGATGTTACTGAAGGCTTTTGCACAAATAGCGGTGGTATGGTCCATGTGGAAAGGAAACGACTGAATTTACTGCTTTGGCATTGATTTGCTTTTTGTCCTTCTTTTGAGCACTCAGTGCATATGACTGAGTGAACCAGACATGTATCAGTGCGAATGATGTCACTTTGTTTGTTTGCCTGATAGATCAGTGCGATCAATAACTGCAAAAAATACGGCCTTCAGCAAATTTACTTATTCTGTAACTTGCTCTGAAAAGTATATGGTCTAACTTTATACTATTTAACTGATTTCTCCTTTATGGACACCACAGAACCTTCTAGTAACTAACACTTGTTCATTGGACCAGCGTATAGGTACAATTACATTTTAATGCAATCGTTTTACTAACCAGCTATGCTAATCTCATTTGGATGGAACCCTTGAGAATCTCAGTGTACCGAGCTCTACAACAGAACATAAATCGAGCTGTGGTAAGGGTCCAGCATGTTGATTTACATAATACAGACATTGCCAATTTATGAAAATATCCCACCCCCAAAGTTTCATTGTTGCTTCCTTTAAAATTACCCCTAGACTCCAGGGTATTTAACCTGGTTTATTGAATTGGTTAGCTCTTGGGTTTTTCCACTTATTTGTTTTTTGGATTTTTCTTTTTTTTTACATGAAGGAGCAGGTTTTAGTAGAAATATATAGAGGATTTTGTATTCTTGTAATTAGCCCCTAATAGTGTAAAGACTAATATAAATAAAAATTAGACTCCCTATATGGGTGAATTACAGGATGGACCATTTTATGAAAATGTTTGCCACATATCTGTAACTATGGTAACATTAACAAACTGAAGATATTTGTGGTGATGTAACAGTTTTCTGTTTAAAAACTATATCCCTAAGGAAAATGAGCAGCCCAGTAGACAAAAGGTATACACAAAACATCATTCTCAGCAAAGGTGTTTGTGGAGGCGACCTACTCGGTTATTTTTTTCCGATGCTAAAGGATCGGTCATCCAGGCACCAAATCGGGTTCCAGATGTCTTGATGGTCATCGGGCCTGTGATCTTCATCAGTTTGCCACATGCTGAAGTTAGAGAAGTGTAAACACGTTAGGAGGCCACGGGCAATGATCCCAACACGCACACTCACCCCAAGAGCAAACGAACAAACAAAAAACCCCGGGTCCTAAATCATGGGACTAACATCACGTACTCTGAATGAATGATCATTCATGTTGGAAGTCATGCATTTAGGTATAATTTGAACTGTAAAGAGGTGCTTTTTCAATACTTTCAGTCTAAAATATGGAGTTTATTTTTATTTATTTATTTGTGTTGTTGACACTATTACAGATGTTCCCCATTCCCCACCCCTTTGGCCCCCATCCGCCACCCCCCACTGAAATTAAAAATAAGAAAGAACAACTCTATCTTCTAAGAAGCAGGGAAATTAAATTGGTTGATGAGGAACCCATTCACCTCCCTGGAAGCTCCTCCCCTCCCCCGCCCCTGGGCTGCAAGATTTTGCACAACTTTTACCAGGCAGAAACAGCGCTGGAAGCGGGCTTTCAGTTTGTGCTGATGAGCCTGCAGCTGCCGTGAAGACTGTAGACTATGACAATGGAAATCTGGCCACAGTTGGCCTGAGAGGGAGGGAGTTTTGAAGTGCAAACATGCCTAGTGCAGATAGCAGGGCCTGATGGAGCCTGAGGGCCAAGGAAAAGAGCCCCCTGAACACAGGCCCTGCCCCGTCACATGATATGAAAGATAAAGCATATCCATCGATGCAACAGACCTGATGGAAACTAATGGCGTCATTAAAAATTGTGTTATTTTTATCAAATAAGATTTTAGGAAAATCCTGGGCTGCAAAAATGTCAAAACCGAAACGAAACAGAAACCCAGGCATTTTGTGAGATTTTTAAACAGTGAAATTTAAAAGTGATGGATTATACCCACTGTGAAAAGCAATATGAGTGCCTGTAGAGGCTGACCTGTGGTCTAAACCAAGGAATATTCTTTCCTATCCATTTATACCTTTTTTTCCTTTCTGGTTTTTTTTTATTATTTTAATTTTTTTTTTTGTCCTTTTTGTTCCATGTTCCTTCCATTATCCTTTGCCTGTCCTTTGAATTGATACATTTCTGGTTCATTCCTGTTTGTTCCTGTGTGTTTATAAGAGAAAGAATAGATCTCCAAAGCAAATCAAGAACACAGCTGACTCCAGCTTGGAGCTTCCTTGTGTGATTAATTTGTAACTGGCCGAAAACTAAGTTGTGCCATTAGGAAGATGACGAATGATAACATTGTACTTTGTACTATTACTTCAATGATATCTGCAAAGTTGAGAATATTCTCTGAATACTTGGGTGAAAGTAATAATTCACAGATGGTAAGTGCATGAAAACTCAAGTATATTGAAAAAAATAGGAAGACATCCGCCCCCTGATAATCACCATAAAGCAAAATGTGTATTTTCTTTTTCCTTAGATGTGAATAATACATTCGACAAAATAAAAATAACAAACTTGGCAGGTAAGATATGCCAAGTAACTCTGGTATAAGATGCTAAGGAATTTTCCTGGTTTCAAAACCTAAATGTTCAGATTAAAAGGGCATACCATAATGAATGAAGAAAAGATGCAAGGAAAATAAGACCAGCAACACTGAAAGGAAAAGAAATCAACAGAGACAAGAGGGAAGGAGGGGGGGGGCGGGGAAAAGGAAGGGAAGGAGAAAGTCAAGGAACATATAGCAAGGACTCATGGACAAAGCCAAAGGGGAAGAGCTGAGGGAGGGAAGGAGGAAGGGGGCAAGGGAAAGTGGTGGGGGGGAGGCAGAGACAAATGTATTTGAAAAAATAAACTAAAATAAAATTAAACAAAACAAAACAAAACAAAATTAGTGTGAAATTTTAGAGGATTAACCGTAAAGAAATTGGAACTTTTCAGAGAAAGAGTGCGAGTGGCTGCATGCAAGGGGGTAGGAGTGAAGCAGAGGTCGGGCTCCCCGCCATCAGTGTGTGAGCTGGAAGGCGGTCATCAGCGCCTTTATAATCAGGGGGAAGATCAGAGGGAGAGAGAATCAATTATTCCCTGTCACGCAAACTTTCCAAAGTTTGCCTGCGGTACACTCTTTCTTACGAAGTTACTTGGAATATATTGCAGCAAAATGAGCACATGAACTAAGACAGGGTGAGACACAGGCCTGCGGAGCAGCGCCTTGTTGTGTCTGAACAACAGCTGTGCAGGTCTTGTGGGCAGTTAGTACAGAAGAAACAGACGCCCCTCCAGGAGGGCGGTCCCTCGAGGAGAGGGACTGAGCTTGGGAATGCGGTATGAAACCCTCCCGGCAAGGCTGCGTATGGCGAAGGCACTTACTGAAGGACACCAAAGGGGGATTCATTGGAACTTGGCCCGAGTCACATCCCCCTTGGAATGACACAGATGCTGAGACCTTGGAAAATATCCGAGTCCACCACTCAGCTCTGAAGGGACAACGTGCACATGGGGACAACAACACAAATGCTTAACTTGTAGAGTCAGCCCCCAACTAATCACAGAAACCAGATGTTTCATCTGCTCTGTGACTGTAGAAAAGGCAAGATGTTTCCAACCACGGTGGCAGGTCGGTTGAGGTCACACTGTGAGAGAGTTAAAAATTGGGAGGAGAAATGAAGGAAAGACAGGGTGTCAGCAGCTCACATTTAAAAAAGTGAAGAGAGTTTCCCTGTAGTTGATGAAAAATAATCACGACTTCCCTATGAGGCTTGAAGTTACAAAGATAAGGGTCCAGCAGTGGCTCATCATAAGCGTATCACGAGGAGACGAGAAAGACACTGGCTTTGGTTAAGTGACCTAAATCCTCATTTTATGGACAGAAAGTCAGTAAACAGTCGATAAAACTGATTTTAAAAATAGTGGGAAAATAAGCCTGTTTCAGAGAGAAGATTTAACCCCGTGAAGCCCTCAAGGTAACCTTAACTGCAGCTGCGTCTGGGGAGCAGAGCTGCACAGGAGACGGTGGCGCTTTAGCCTGAGTCCTCTTAGTCTGAGTGTATAATCTGTGAGCCACGTGCGTTCAGTACTTACAACTTTAAAAGTTAAAATAGCTACAAACACATAATACGAGCCATGACATGTAAAAAGCAAAATATCATGTATTTCCTATTGGAAATCATTTTCAGGTTTTTACATGCCAGGCTTCCTTGCAGGTCTAGGAAACATTGAAGATGTAAATAGTCTCCAGAAATGGAAGCTGTGAATATTCTGCATTTTAATTTGGTTTCAGTCCTGCAAGGACTAGATTGAAATTGTGTTCTTTAACCTTCAAGCTCTGTCTTGTAATTGACAGGGCAATCTCTCTCTCTCTCTCTAATTCTTTCAGCCGTTAAACAATTAGATTCTGTATGATGAATTATAACCTTCATCCTTTCATCTAAGTGTTAAGACAGGCTAATAGGTGATCGCATTGCTTAGCACATGTGTAGGAGCTGTGCTAACATATTACATACATGACTCATGAAGAAATGTTGTGCATTTTATTTCCATGGAGCAAGTGATTATGACATTGGAAAAATGTGTTCCTGCTGAAGATCCACTTTCCATATGAGAAATAAATTAGTCTAAAATTTCCTGAAAAATATCCTTTAAGATGATCTTCCATGGTCATTTAAAAAAAAAAAAAAGGTACATGGAATCTCTGAAGTCAGTTTAAATTTGTTCTGGAAATAGATCAATATAATGTCCCAAACATGAAACATAAACATAATGAAATGTTCACCCCCACAAAACTTTATACCCAGAGTTAATGGCCAAAAGGACACACAATCAGGAAGAAACTGTGACTGCAAGTTGTTTTTATAGTGAGAGCGAATATTTTGCCATCTTGGAGTTTGACTTGACATTTTAAATGGCTAAACTGTACAGCTAACCCTCAAAGTGAGGGCTTGAACCTGCCTTTCAGCAAAACCAGCCCCTCTACCATCGGGCAGCCCCGCCCTAGTACATGAAGACTGAAGCGTGGTTTGGACAAAACAGGAGACACAACGCCCATATTTCCCTCCGATGTATGCATATTTCAGATGCTGATTCATTCTCTGGGTTTAAATGGCCTTCTGGATTCAGTTTACGTAGACATAGCTTTAATAGAAATTGAGTTGGATGGGCTAGTTAAAATCTGCCCCAGAATTATCTTTGCCATGAATCCCATGTAATCAACATTTCCAAACAGTGACAGCTTGTGGGGGGCGTGGGTGTCTCGGCTTCTGTGGTGTTTGGCTCTAACCCAGTGTCGTATCCATATGAGAGAGGGTGCCGCCAAGCCTTAGACTGCTTTGACCAGGAATTGAGACAGAAATTAGGCCATCGGTTAAAGGCTTCTGATACTTCAACTGAAAATGACAGTGCTTTCCTCTTGTAGCAGTGGGCACTTTCTCTGAAATACGTTTGAGGGCAAAACCAAAAGTTACTATTTAAATATAAAATAATCAATTTACTGATTGATCCATCATTTACTGAGCGTCATTATGTACCAGGACTACGTTAGGTGTTGGGGGATGTAGCGGCAGGGAGACAACATAGATTTGTATGTTGCAGCTTCTCAAAATACCACCGCTTGTGCCTACCCTTCCATTTCTTTCTTCCTTTCTTTTCCTTTCTGACTCAACTGGCAAAGGAAGTTAAGCAAGGCAGTTATTTCAGACCAAATGTACATTGGGAAGGAAAGGGTGTAGCACATGGAGTGCGCTGAGTATCTGTTGATATTACAATAAATAAATATTATGGAAATTCAGCCCTGAGTGCTCTGATATACATAATAGCCTCTCTTCCATTAAGATAGCCTTCTTAAGTAACTTGACATTTATCTTATTTTAAGCCACATTTACCCCTACTCATCTACAAAACATACCCATAAACTGTCAAATACAGAAAGAAACTAGCAAGTTCAACTTATCTTTCATGTTTTGTTTTCTGTAAAAAATAAATGTGGGGGTCTAGAAAGGACAAGTTGAATGCGCTGATATTTTTATTAGGTTCTTGATATGAATCTTAATGGCACTTCTCTGTGTGAAGGAAACTTAGCTCTATAACCTAGGAAATCAATATAATTTTGCAAAATTTAACTGTGAGATTTCAGTGAATGGGCTTTTAAGTTAAATGTAAACCATTAAAAAATATGCATGTGACACTATGCAAATAAAGATATTCCCTATCTAGCCTCTGGCCAGGAAGATCCTGTGGCCATTCATGGACCTGGGCTTTGCGTTCTTCAGTTCCCCTGCGTGTGTCCCCCTTTCCTCCCTTTCCCCCCAGCCGGTCCCTCATCAGCCCTCTCCCACCTGCCCAGTAACTCACAATGCGCGATGTCAGCCTTGGTCTTCCTGTCGCCAGCCTGGTGGAGTCTCAGTCCACAACAAACGTGGGCTTTTTCATTCCCAAAGTCCCATCCTTTGAGTAACCAATTTTTGTAGTATTAATCTAAGAAGCTCACTTGAAGTGAAGAGTTAATAATCCAAAATACCAACAATTTAAAAATAAGATCCATACCTTACGTGAGTCCCTCAGTCTCTTAATCTGAAACAGCATATGGAGAATTTTGAACTACGTGGCAATAAACTTGCTTAAAACCCCAAATGATCTAGGGAAATGTCCTTTCCTCCTTCTCTGAGTCACGGATAAGGTGCTTCACATGGAGTCCCTCCACATCGGGTGATTACAGTGCGGTGGTCTATCAGCTAATCGACTCTTTTACCATCCATCTTGTTCGGTAGGAGTGCTTCATTCTAATGCCAGTCAGTCCTGCCTCAGAAAACTTTAGGTGCTAAAAGAAAGGCTTTTGTATGTTGTCTTCAGACAGCAGTGATTTATTTTTTCATTTCTTCATTCACGCATGCATGCATTCATTCATTCATCCACTCATCTAGCTAAGTACCATGAGTACCATGCACTGCTCCAGGTATTAGAATTACAATGGTGAACAAGACATGAGACCTGCTTCTGGTGAAGCTTACTTTTGATGAAAGAGCAAGGAATAAAGAAATAAGCAAGGAAGCTAGATATATCAGGTAGGAATAGATTTAATGCAGGAACTGAAACGGGGTAATTTGATGAAGAGTGACTCAGGAGCTGCTTTAGGCTGGCTGAGTAGGGAAGACCTCTCAGAGAATGCAACATGTAATCCAAGATCAGGGGCAGACCCATCAGCTGAAAGGAAGGACGTCTGGGCCGTGGGTCGGTTAAGGGTGAAGTAACGTTAGTAAAGTTAGGTGCATCAGTAATGGGTGTCTGACTACCCAGGTTTGGATCCTGACTCTATGACCTATTTTCTGGGGGCTTGAACAGTATTTACCTCTCAGTGCCTCATGGGTACCAGTAGTCATGGTATCTATCTCACAGGTTAGACAAGAGTATGGGGATTACCAGAGGGAAAGGCAGGTAACGGCGGGTAAAACAGCGTTAGGGGAGGGTAAATGGTAGTGGGAGGACATGCTTTGGGGCAAAGAACACACAGCACATCATACAGGTGATATACGGCAGGGCATCCGGCCTTCCGGCGTCTCTGGGCCACACATTAAATGCACAAACACTAATGAAAACTGAGGAGCCAAGAAAAAGGTTTTAAGTAAATGTACGATTTTGTGTTGGGCTGCCTTCAGAGCCATGCTGGGCCGCATGTGGCCCGTGGGCCACGGGTCGGACGTCCCTGCGTGTAAACCAAAGCAGGGACTGTAGGGACTTGCTCAGGAGAGGATAAGGGAGAGGGGGTGGAGAAACATGGGGTTATGGAGAATTTCTGTTGCTGTGCTGATCTCATTGTTTAAGAAAAGGCTGTTTACCTTTAGGAATAATCTAATAGAGAGGGAGAAACTGATGATATAAAAGAAAGAATAATTAAATAAATGAACTCTTGAGTAGATGGTAATTTAATCTATTTAGCAACCATGAGGAACCATGCCTCTGTCCACTCTTTTAGAAGGCCATTTTTGTCTCCCCCTCCTTCCACAATTTCCCAGGAAATATTCTTTGTGTAGTACCTTCTTTCCAGGTGGGGATGCTGAGGTGGATGTTAGGAGAGGTGATTTTGAATCTAAGCTGCCACATGACATCATCATATACTATTGGATAGTGCGGTTATTCTCTGGGATGGTTTCTTAATCTATGAGAGGGATGGTTTGAGCTTGACATTTTGTTAATGTGACTAGGAGAATGTCCAAGGAATACGGGATCAACAAACTTTTAGATGCTGTTGGGGAGAAGGCGGTATTTGTGGTTGTAGTAAAACACACACGTACACACCCATGAGGATGGTAAGATCACTGTTATCATCAATATCATCATCTATCTACTCTTATTCTCAGGGAGCAAAATGCAGAAAGGGCTCTCTTTGTTGATTTCATCCCAGTAGATGTTTCTCTTACAAACACTTATTGGATTTCTAAGCTAAAATTTGTCTTGTCCCATAAAATTAATAAAATTAAAGTTGTGGGAATTGATAAAAATGGGCTGTTTTTGTAGTTATAATTTTGTGGATTTTTGTGCTAACACAGATGTTCTCAGATTCTGATGGGGCGCAGAAATTGTAAACACAGAGTAAAATAAACAGTAAACATCATTTCTATTTCTTGGCTTCTCCAAACTAGCTCTTGTTCAAATAAATAATTCTCTTTCTCACTTCTCTCTCACTTTCCATGGGGACAAAGGAAGCCAGACAGAAATGACAATTTCCCTAAATGCCTGGGAGACAAAATACTCCTGCAAAAGAGGATGGCAAAGAAAGAAGTTCAGAGTTTTGCTTCATTGATTTTTCTCCTGCTGTGCTCTTGTCTGCAGTGAGACGCATGAGAATATTAGCATTTCGTAATATGTTTTGTGTGTGTGGTTCTGTATATTCAGAAAATATACTGACTAGGTAGTGGAAGAGCATGACCATTTTACTTTCTGATGCCTTTCAGACTTTGATAAATATGGATTGCAATTGATATTACAATCTGTAGCTCAGGAAAAGATGTCATTTGGAATTCATCAGGAAGATCCGTTTGGATCAATGAAGCATTACAAGCATCTGTCTTCTCTTTTGTTTATTTCTTTAATATATATTTGTGCTTTGTAATGTCCGGAAGTAACAGCTTCTAGATTTGACTCCTAAGGCCATGATCATATAAGTAAGTTAAATGGAATAGTGAGTATTTTTTATGACAGAATGTTATTTCTTTTTACTTAGGGCCATTGAAGAACTCATAGAGCACAAAGTAGATGTGATTTGATTTTTAAAGTCTGTCTATTGAAGTTACTCATAATAAGTTTACCTCTTCCATACATTTGATGATAAAGTCTTTCTATTGTTTATATATTAAAATTTTTTAATTTATTGATTTGAGGGAGGGAGTAAGGGAGGGAAAAAGAGAGAGGGAGAAAGAGAGAGAGAGAGAGAGAGAGAGATGTGTTGTTCCACTTATTTATGCATTCATTGGTTGACTGCTGTGTGTGCCCTGACTAAGGATCAAACCAGCAGCCTTGGCGATCAGGATGATGCTCTAACCAACTGAGCTACCCAGCCAGAGCAACTGTTCCTACTACTTACCTTTTTATGTTCATGTCTAACCTTACCCACTGTAGTGCTGAGGGAAAGGCTGTGATCAGGCTGAATGTGGTAGCTGCCATTTTGGATCGGGTGCTAGAACGCACTTGCGGTGGGGGTTTGGTCAACAGGACCAAGAGTGATGGGTGTCCAAATACCTCTGGTTTCCATAGTTAACACAACTTTACCCCTGTTTTATTTTTAAAAAACTGCCTCCAACTGTTTTGGGATCAGGCTTATATTATGAACATGTCTTTAAGGCAAAGCCTACTTAATATCCAAACTGAATGGAGCAGAATTGTATTATGAAATGCCAAATATGCCTGCCTCTGAAAACACAGGTTTTATATCCTTCAGAAGCTTACAATTTAGTTGTAATCTAGGAAAACATAGGATAGAAAGAAAGATAAATGATCAATCAATTTATAGTAAAATAAACCATTATCCCCAAATGTGCTGAAATAAGTAGGGCTCCAGGGTCCCAGGAGATCACCATCAAGCCAGTGGACACGGGGAACTCGCACCGTACGGCACACCAGAATTTCAGGGAGAGCGGACCCATCTGTGGCAGATGACTCATTTGCAGGCCTTCTGACTAATTTTCCCGGGTTTTCTTGTCAATTTCCCCTATTGTATTTGCAACCTACAGCTCACCTCTCCCCATTCCGGGCATACTGGTTGGCTTTTAATTCCCATTTTCACTGAGATTTTCAATGTTTCTTGCTCTAAGTGCTAGGCAGAGCCACATGTTAGGTGTTTTGGGATAAAACACCGTACTGGCATTGGAGAGAGAACAGATGGTCACCAAATCAAAGAGGGAAAGCGCTTCACTTTTGTTGTCTTTATCCCGCCCCCCCGCCCATTTTTGGTTTTATAAAAGATAGATGTTTTATATTTGACATATACTTACTTATTTCTTGAAAGCAACATAACGCTTTTTAAAAATAATGTTTGCTCTCAAAGTCTGTACAGACAGCTATTTTTACCTATTGTATTTTAGATGCTTTATGATAGTCTACAAAGATTTAACTGGAACAACGCGCAGGTGGTCCCTGACTTCTCAGAGCAAGGACAGCTTGTCCATAAGGAGGTAAAGATTTTTTTAAAAAAAGCACATTGTCATTTTCAATTCTCAGGAGACCATGCAAGAGGGTGTCCAGCCACGTCAGAGAGCCATCGGGGAAGGTCCGTAGGGAAGCTGGAGTCTGGCGTGTGCCATGACACCCGTCAGCATCTGGGTGGGCGGGGGTGGGAGGAAGTGCTCCCTGCAAGGGACACACTCCAAAAAGAGGAGGAGTTGTGTCCGGGAGGTGGGGAAAGTGCATGCCCACCCCCGAGGAACTGAAAGAACAGGATCACTCAAGGTCCGAGTGGGCGCGGGGAGAGTCCCAGAAGAAAGGGCCGCAGAGCTAGGCAGAAGCCACGTCATCGGGACAAACCATGCAAACCTACTGGGGTTTCATTTCAAAGGGAAATCGCTGACACTCAGGTGTAGTCTGAGTAGGTGTGCGCTTGGAAAGGTGACCGTCATGCCCAGCGTGGCGGAGAGGACACGACGTCAGGAGAGGGCAGTGGGAGGAGGCCGTTGCCCTGAGAGGCGCTGAATGACGCTGTGGACGGGGGCGGGGGGGGGGTAAGGATTTGGAGACAGGAGATTCGGGAGGCTGCTGGGGGGCGGGGGGAAGGTGAGGGGAAGAGGAGGTACCCACACATGAGTGAAGTTCAGGGAAGGATCGAAACAGACCCTCCGGCTTCTCTCTACAGCCCTTGGGTTGTGTGTACTGAATTAAACTCATCGAGATGTCCAGGGAGTTTCTCTGTCATTGTATGAACCCAATAAAAACATGGGTGGGGGGGCACAAGGCTCAGCCTTCGAATGAAGAAGGACTTGGGTTTCATGTTGCTGCCTCCAGCATGTGCGTCTGGCAAACCAGTTTACACTGAGCAATCAGTTTTCAAAACATTGCCAACATTAGTAAGGCTTAGCCCAGAGTTCTTGCGGCGATCAGAACGGCCACACAGGAAAGCGCTGTGAACCCTGCTTATCCTTCACGGGCTTGTGGTCCCCACTGAAGGCTCTGCCTTGGCCTCGGAGGGGCCCAGTCGGCGGCGCGCCTTCGTATCCTCAGCACCTGGCGGAGTCCTGGCACACACCGCGGGCTCCTTGAATATTTGTGGACTGTGCGAATAGGGCCATTACCACATAGACATTGTGTTTTTCCCTTTAAAACTAATTGGCACGAACCTGGTAAAGCCAAGAACCCAGGTCTCATTACGTGGGACCTCGAGGTTTGAATGTTCCTAGTACTCCTGTTGAATGTGAAACCTCACACCCGCTGTGTTACGGGAAAGGCACGTCGTGCGCCTCACTGGATGGTGCCAGACCTTTGCCCTGAGACAGAGCTACCTCCAGGCAGAGGGCAAGGGCCTGGGAACCGGACGGCTGGGTATAATCTACACTAAATACCTACTGGTGGTCCCAGGGGGTTGTGGGCGCTTTAACTGCCTTTTCAATTCAATTCTCACATGCATATAATTACATTTTGCTTGTCAGGGAATATGGTGCAATTTAATTAAGCACAGGGGACTTTGTTTTATTCAGTTTCTCGCAGTGGAAAATTAAGCACTTAGGAAAGAGCATTACCCTCCCTCATTCCGACCACTGGGGTGCATTGCTTTTGAAGCATTTTTTTCTAACTTCTATTTTTCACCGAAACTTGAATTCTCCCGTAGAAAGAAGCTGGATGGGGCTCTCATCTCAATGATGTGTGATTCCTCCAGCGGAGGAGGAACTGAGACCTTGCAGGCCATGCGTTTCAGTGCCTTAAAATTCACATGACGTGCACTGTGACATTTTCCCCAAAGGCCAACCCTCTGACAAGGCGAGTAGAAATGCATTTATCAAGGTTGCAGTTTTACTTCCTCTCCCCAGTCCACTTCCACTGCCTGGTAATTGGCTGTGTGAGCCGAGCGGTTCTGGGGAGAAGGCAAAGCTGTCCCTGATGACTGAGCCCTGCCCCCATGACTGCCGCGGGCACCATGATCGTCACGAGCCCTGCCCCAGATCTGGGCGGCACAGCGCCTGGATTTTAGACCCTTTGCAACACGGACCCTCTGGTATGTTTTCTGTCCCCACATTTCCTGTAAATGGTCCTGGTGCTGATTAGCATCGATTTTCTGAGTTTGCCTGTTCTGATATTTTGATATTTGGGCACTTACCTTTGAAATAATACGAAGCGTGGAGTTAAAAGGGTTCACAGAGATGATCTGGTTTAATCTGTACCAATTTCCAGGGAGTGTAAATACTAAGAAAGTGTTAATGAAACTGTAACTTAGTGCCACACTCCAAATTATATGCTTGTGTTTTCTTCTGCAAATATATATATAATATATATTTTATGTTATATAGTATATAGTGTATACTATATACTATATACTATATACTATAGTATATACTATACCAACAAAGACATGTGTGGGGGGAACAAGGCTCAGCCTTGGAACGAAGAAGGACTTGGGTTTCAAGTTGCTGCCTCCAGCATGTGCGTTTGGCAAACGAGTTTACACTGAGCAATCAGTTTTCAAAACATTGCCAACATTAGTAAGGCTTAGCGCAGAGTTCTTGCCGCGATCAGAACGGCCACACAGGAAAGTGCTGTGAACGCTGCTTATCCTTCATGGGCTTGTGGTCCCCACTGAAGGCAAGCAAGCAAGTACACACACACACACACACACACACACACACACACTATATAGTATATATATACACTATATATAGTATAGTATATATTATATAATATATAGTTATATATCTATATGACAGTTATATAGTTAACTATATAATATAGTTATATATCTCTATATTATATAATATATATTTTATATATGATATGTATTTTATATATATCTTATCTGATAACTTCTTTCAAATTCGAGTCATTTTTTAAGGGAAAATATGAAGATTCGTTTATTTTTTCAGGGATCATGTGGCTTTATGTTTCATGGTATTAGGGCTGTTCGTCTTTATCTGGACACATTTTCTACATTATAATTAAGGTTAGTGGTCAGCTGATACATCGTCTCTCTGCTCAGGAGACTCTCAGTCATGGTCTTGGTTAACTGGCAGAGACACTGTGTGATGGAGGAAAGCACCCTGTCCTCGGGACAAAAAGCATGAACGAGTTAGAGTCGCCGTGGCGCCGGCCTCTTTGCTGAGTGGGCTGCTAGTAACCTGCAAAGAGCGTATGGCGTGTGACTGCAGCTTTCGTAGTCTGCAGGGTCAGATCAATTAACTCAAACAGTAGCCATCTCATTAAATAAAAAAAGTTAAATACTAGTTTTATTGATGTTTGATATCTGTATTGCTTGCTGGACTTTTTTTTTTTTTGGATGAGTCAAAATAAAAATAAATATTAACTAATTAATGCAGTTTATTTGACAGTCACCTTCTTTCAAACTTACTGGCCTATGCGGGAGAACGAAGAAAAAGAATCCCTGCTAGATATTGCCGGTCGTAGTCCTAAGGCCTAAGAACACCACAGAAACATTATTCCTCCTCTGGTGAGAAGGACGGGGACGAATTTGTGTTTACATAGATTAACCCTCTTTGTCCCAAATATCATGCTCAGTATTTGGAGGAGACTGAGTGTGCGGGGGAGTTATATGCAGAGTAGAGGAAGCACCCTGGGGCGTGGAGTCCCTGCCTGCAGGCGACGGTTTCCAGCTCAGTGAACTCGGAGGGGCTACGGAGCAGGACAACGGTAGGGTTACAGCTGTGAGTGTGCAAGACACGAGTTCTTCCTTGTATTGTGATTGATTAATTGCTGTATTATTTTCACACGGACAACTGTAAACCTACTTCTGTCTCCTCCGGTTGACGTTAGAAGTCAAGTTCATTTCTAAAATTGAGTAAAACCCCGAGGTTCCCCTGTTAATCCCTCAACAACGTCGCTGGCACGTGTTGGGTCAGGCTCACCGTGTTGCCGAGGGACCACCTCTCTGTCGCCTGTCCTTGCTTTCGTGGGGTCTGTTGGTGCCTGACAGCCCACGGGAGGAGAACCGGGTGATCAGGACAAAACCGGTCTCAAGCCTGTTTCCCAGGTTTATTGAGAGATCTAGGAATGGCAGAGCGACGTGATGGGTCTTTCCAATGTTCTTGGAACTTATTCAAATTTCATTTTAAAACACACCTACCCTTTGAAATTTTCTTTACCGGAAGTTGTTTTTTCGATTTCTTTCCTCCTCTTTGTGTTTATTTCCTATCGCAGAACCCTTTCTTGACCGCGAGGGCACACTCTCCTGTGGTCATTGAGCTGCTCCCCGCCCCTGTCATGTCACCTCACGTCAACAACTGACAGACTGTCCCTAAATGGGCTTACGGCCCCTTTTCATTCACTTCCTTACCACTTATTATTCCACATTAAGCTACAGATTAGTCCCATGACGGCGTCGGTTGAAAAATTAGCCCCCGGACACAATGAGGAGTTTGTAAACTCTGTCCAGGCTCAGTGGAGAGTTGTGGTTCGAGACCCAGGACCCAAGGCACTTGGCATCTTACAGAACAATGCGTATCTGCACCTCCTTGTGATTCCTTGCGTCAACCGGAGCAGAGCAGTGGTCGGCAGCTCTGCAGAATAGCACACTTGTTTGGGTTTGCTTTAATCAGTGCTGTTTTACATTCTCCCCCAGGGCAGCGCCCTTGGTTATGTTCCCAAACTTTCCCTACAATGAGAAATGCCTCCCTGCCGCCCCCTGCCCCTGGCCAAGCCTTGATTGATCATCACACCCCCTCTGCCTGTGCTAAAACTTATTTCCACTAGTGTAGCTGACAGAATTGGCCATATCTGCCGGACGACTTATCTCAAAGGTAACCGGGCGATCTGAAAACCAAGCACCTGTTCATCAAATCCCACTCTGTTCCCGGGTTCGCTTAAGCTGTTAGGGACCGCTCACCTTTCACACTTAGACAGCAAGCCCTGACTTCCCTCCATTCACAGGCATTTCTGACTGTAAGCATAATGTATGAATGCAGTTTTCATTGAAACTACTTAAGAACGCAGCTGAGGCAGACGCGGCGGCCCTACTCACTCAGTTTCTTCATGCAGTCGCGAAGCCGGGTCTCCAAGCTGAGCACCCGCTGGTGCAGCTCCTCGTAGTCGTAGGCCCCGATCTCCTCCTGGATCCCTGTGAGGACGGCAGACAGGTTCCGGATCTCCTCCTTGAACTGGGTGATGAGCCTGGCGTCGGTCTTGTACTGCTCCAGCACAGGGATCAAGGGCAGCAGCTCGTCCATCTTCTCCTTCAGCTCCTGCAGAAAGCAGCCCCGGGTCCCCGAGGGCCATTTAAACAGCTGCGCGCTTTCGTCTGGGACTGAAGGGGGATTATTGAAATGGATTCCACATGCCTTATTGATTTTTGGTTGAAATGAGGTATTTTGTGAAAATGGAAGTGGCCGCACAGTCATTAGTAGAAAGTCCACTTATCTTTTCAGTAGACGAACCTCTCCTTAAATGGTTACATGCTTTTCTAGGAAACAAATCGATCCTTACCATAATTACAGAAGCTTCCTACGGTGGCAATTATGCGTTTATGTATCATCTCACTTTCTGATAGTGTTTCATAAAGTCCACAGCGAGTTATTTAGTTAGGGAGGAGAAGCAGGGTCCCTCTTCTAAGTACAAATGATTAGACATTGATCGAATGTCCTGTGCCTGTTCAGTGACGTCTAATCATTCACTTACCAATGACTCATTTTATAGGGGGACTTGTAGGAAATCTGGGATCCTGGAACAGCTTTTCTGTCCTGGAACTTCCCAGCAATGGTCTTTCCTCACCCTGCCCTCCCGTTTCGCCCAGGCCTCCCCCTGTGTCTCTATCATCCATCTTGGCAGAGCACCCTTAGGAAGGCAAGCTCAGCAAGCGCGATCAATCCTGCGACGCTTCTCTAAGTGCAAAGCAATGCATGCTGCTATTTACCATCTTGAATTATCACCCCCACTCCAACTTCATTTGCCTTAGCGGAGATCATTTTGAGCCCTTTATGTAGGCAAGGCAACGCGGCTTGCCCATGAGGCGAATTAACCCTTTCAGGGACCAAGATGCTCCTAGGTTATGGAACAAAGGCAGTGGCCCCGTTGCATAGCTATTAGAAACTGATATGTTGGTTTTTGTGTAGAGAGCGAGACATGCATGATGCTGAGACACTGTCCCACCTCCAAGAGCATCGCAGGGCAGAGCCACACCTGGCATGGAGCCACGTCTGCAGCTCCATGTTCATCTTCTAGGCATCTCACCACCTCGTTTTTCCTTTCACTTGGTGGCGGGAGCCAGGGCAAGCATTTCCTGCGTTTGATTCAGTTGCGAGTTTACTGCCGATGACCGCATTGGTGGAAAGAGCGGTACTACCGTGACCATTCGAGAATAATCGCAGGTACTGTCAGAAACCACGCTGTGCACCAGCTAATGGAAGGGGCTGCAAAGTGCATTTTAAAACGACATCGAGAAGATGCCACTGCTGTAAATGCATCCGCACAGCTCCAGCTCCATTGCCGCCCTGATGTATGGGCCTGTGTTCCTTGTGGGGCAATTTCTGCTTGCTCTGTAAGCTCGGAATTGTTTGGATTTGCCTGTATGTCCATGTTGGATGGGAGGAGACAGAGTCTGAGTTAATGAGAAAGATTAATAAGTATTACAGTCAAAAGGCAGAATTGCAGAGCTTTGCTCATTTTGGTGGCTCACTTGAAATAAGCTTATTATAGTGTGAGCATCTTGTGGTGTCCCTAACGGAAGGCACTAGCGCTTCATTAGGGTTTTAATGAGGAGTGTTAGTTCTGTGTGCACCTCGGCTGCACGTTACATAGAGCAACTGTTACAATGAAGAGGTTTAGGTTGCACTTGGGGATATTGAAGAAGACAACACAATGTCACAATTTTGGTGGCAGTGTTTTTCCCTCCTGAACCAAAAAGGAAAAAAGGCATTTATATTTTTGGACCTTTTCAAAAATTCATAATTTGATTATTGGCAGTCAATTTGGAAACTCTGGGCACTTGTCAGAGAGCAACGGAAAGTGCAACCAATGCACATATCAAATATTTAAAAAGGTTAAAATAGAATGGCACACATCCGTGCTTCCTAATCTCTCCTAGAATTTCATTTTCTACTATGATGCTCTTACAGCAGAGGTTGTATTTGGCTGTCTTGTCCAACCATGATCTCTTCCTGTAAGATTGATAGTCTCAAGTATGATACCTAGAACAAACTTTTTGTCTTAAAGCATATAGAAGAAGAAACCCACTTACTGTTTTTTAAGTTGAATTTATTGGGGTGACATTGGTTAATAAAGTTATATAGGTTTCAGGAGCACAATTCTATATAACACATCATCATCTGTATATTGTCTTGTGTGTTCACCACCCCAAGTCAAATCTCCTTTTATTACCATTTATTCCCCCTTTTTAATTTCCCCCAACCTCTCTTCCGGTCTGATAATCTCCATACTGTTATCTGTATCTATAAATTTTCTTTGCCTTTTTTTTGTTTGTTTGTCTTTGCTTAATCCCTTCACCTTTTTGATAGGTTGAAAATGACCTACCAGAGGAGGAGTTCCTTCCGATTGAAAAGTATTCTTCCCTGTTAAGCTTACTTTGGGAATGGACCATTTCTCCTCTAAGACGGCACCTCAGCCCTTAGAGCAAAATCTGACTTGTGGCTGGAGGACTCGGTGAGGAGATGAGTTCAAGGCACATCCATGGATCATCTAATTATTCTTAGGTAGCATTCAGAGGGTTGTGGTCTACTTGGAGAGGTGCTGTGGCACCGGCCGTGGACAGTGTGACGTGGGAGCTGGGCTTGGGGGCTCTGCCACGTGTGAGAGGTACGACCCCGGACAGACTGCTCAGCTTCAAGGGGCATCCCTCCCCTCATCTGAAAGAGGGGGACAAAAATAATGCCCAACCGATGGGACGGTGGTGAGGGTTCCACGAATTAACGTGTGATGTATTTAAAGTGCTCAGGGCTATGTGTTGAGTAATTGTAATTCTTCAGAAAAACAATGTTATCATCACTATTGCTACTTGGGTTTCGACATAGAACTTCGTCTGCTTGGATTACACGAACTAGGCAAAAACAAAAATCATTGCGTCACGGGGTGCTGCCTGAAAACTAAATTTTCTTATTGGCCGCCTGGCCGTTGCCAGGCAAACTGATGGAACAGGCCAGTGTTCTCGTGTGCCTGTCAGCCTCGTATCTTTTTGTGTCTGCGTTTCCTGTCTCCTCCCAGGAGTTCCCATAGATGCACCTACGTCATCCATCCTGCGTCCCTTTCCCTGCCAGCCCTGGCACCCTCAAGCTGTCCCTTGGCGTCACAGAGCTCTGCATTGCCTATCGGAGCTTGGATGATGTCCCTGTGCCCGACACCCTGGGTGCCTCTCCTTCTGCCTTCCTTTCTGGGGATGCTCTGTGGTGGGCTTCCCCTTTCCGGCCCTGCTGGTGGCCCCGGTCAGGCTCACACTGTTGCCCCACAGTCTATGCTCCGGCCCAACCGAGGGAAAACCTTGGCATGGAAAACCTTTTGGTTTTCTTGACCTCCTCTGGGATTTAATACATTTCTTTTGTGGGGAGGGGCGCCAGTCCAAATGGCGTTCTTGAATATTGCCCGACCGTCTCTAACTCTTGCCCTGATCCTCTCTAAACAAAATTAAACACAATTCCTCTTCCCTTCGTGCTGTTATGTGACGTTTACACCTCCGTTCACGATCAGTTTCACCTGCCTGTTTGTTAGCGATATTGTGTGTCCAGCAGAGGCCCCCGACCCTGCCTTGCACACAGTATGTGCTCAATAAACATCAGTTACAATACATTCATTTGCTCCTCAGCCTTGTACCCTTCCTGTTTACTGACCCCCCCCTCCACGCATGCTCTACTCTCTCAGCTCACTCATTCTCCGATTTCCAATAATCTTTGCACTTACTGTCTCTTCTAGGCTTTGCTTTAATTTGTTCTAATTTCTTAACTTCCTGGCCTTGCCGCTGTCTTTCTTCTGCGTGAACCCCATGATTCGTCACTTTGGCCCTTTTGTCCTTTTGGGTAAAAACTTAAAAGTGGTTCAGTGCAAGCTGCTGTCTGTACCTCTCTGCTCGGGCTCCTGAGCACCACGGAAGAACATGGCAAAGCCATCGAATCTCTGCCACCTTGAAACGTGCCCTGCAGAGACCCTGTTGCGTGTCGCTGGCTAGCGTCCTGCCACCGCGCCTGGGTGTGGGATGCGGGACCGAGAGCCTGGGTCCGGACCCACGCCCTGACCTTCCGCGGCGGACCTCACGTCCTCCCTGGCGGGGAAGGCCAAGGCCGTTATGCTTATAAAACCAGTGAGCTTTATAAACGACATGCTATATCTTTGCAGGGAGGACTCTTCCTTTCTAATAGAGGTTCAGATGGCATCATCATAGTCAGATTTCATCTTGATCTACGACACTACCATAGGTAGTTAATAAAATTCCACATAGCATGCTTAAAAGCACCACTTCTCCATTTCCAGTGTTTCTAAATAATTGCCAATAAATCACTTAAAGTCTAAAAAAAGACTTTTCTTGGTATAAGTCATGAAGCAACCCTCTTCCTATGGCTAAGAATGGTATGATTGCCTCTTTTAATCATTTATATTCTCGATATTTTCTCATATGAGCAGGGCGTAAAGTCATCAGAAAAAAAAAACCTTCGATACATTTAATTATTAATTTTCCATTAGATTGCCCCTTGTCATCAATATGGGAGGGCCTGCAAATCTATCCAGAAACTCCGCCCAGCCCTAGGAGGATGCGACCCTTTTCTAGAGCAAGCCCTCGGTGCCTGCCCACCAGCTCACGGCCAGTTTCAGCGGACAGATGACTGACGTCCCCCTGGGAGGCTTTCACCTGCTCACAGGGGCCAGCGCACAGGTATTTCTAGCTGAGCGCCATGCTGGCGGTTCATCGCACTCCGTGTCTCGTTTGGATTGACAAGATTGCGGAAAGTCAACCTACTTGAAAATGCTTGGTCATCAGTGTCTTCCGATCATCTTCTATCTGCCGGAACTTGGCCTTCAGCCCTTTCATCTGGGTTTCCATTTTTAGAACGTATTGGAAATCTCTCTGCGTCCTCAGATTTAAGACTTCGATTGACTGGGACATATTCTGAACCTGTTAAACAAGAGAATTGGCTGTGAATTCTCGTCTGCATACAGGTGTATGCAATCACTACCGAAATAGCAAAAATAACATTAACATAGAGAACTTGAAATACCAAGGCCATAATTGTATTTCCACATGACATATTTTTAGAAGGACAATTCTTTAGGATTAAACAGTCAAAGAATTCAGCAAGAGAAAATTATCCTTGGGCAGGAAATAAGAAAATGGACATCCTAGCATTAAAAATGACTGCAAATAAATAAGAATGTAATATGTCAGAAGAAAAGCATTTTTAAAGCAGAGCATTTTTATTCCAGGGCTTTGTAAGCTTATCAATGCCCCATTTTCTTAAATGTTAAAATAAATTGTTTCTAGAGGTACCCACTCCGACTTCTTCAAGACTGGGATGTGTGGCAATTGTGAACGTTGCTCATGCCTGCCTAACAGGCCTGGCTCGCGTTCATTCTGGGACGGAACGTCAAGCTGCCCTGGAAGGGCCCCCAGGGCTGAGACTGAACCAGCCAGGACCAGTGGTGGCCGTCCTCAGGTCCGCAGACACCTGCTGAAACGCCTCCTACCGTGCAGGGCCTGCTGCCTTGGGGGCCTGGGGAGCAGCAGCCGAGCCGGCCGCGTGGTGGGTGGGCGGGAGCACAGGATGAGCTCAGGGCGCCTCCCAGGCCCCGGAGCCCCAGGCAGTTTAGAAGTGGGATGCAGGTGACCCAGAAAGGGCGTGGAAATGAGGACAGGCTGCTCCAGCTGCGAGGCAGCAAAATGTTGGCGCCACAGTGAAAGCCTCTAATGGGAGACCAGTTAAAGGTACGGAGGAACGGAGGCCAAGCACGCTACTTTGAAGGACAAGATAGATCTCTGTGCCTTTGGAACTAGCTCCAAGTATTGTCTGCAGAGCAGCAGCGTGGGTGTCCTCCCGGAAGCGTCCCCAACATGCAGAATCTTGTCCGAAAACCAGAGTCTGCGCGTTACCGCGATCTCCAAGTGATCCCTTTGTCTCCTAACCTTTGAGAAGCGATGCTTAACGGGGAGGGATTTCCATGAGAAATCCAGGGAGAAAAGCAAATGTGCAGAATGATATCACTCAGGTTTTCCACTGTAAACCCAGTTCTCTCTGTCATGCGTCCTGGTGCCTGCACATGTGTGAAAGAAAATGGAGCCTACAAGCCAAAAATCATGGAGAAAGGTGGGAGGGTTAGAAGGATATGTATGAGGTTGCTGTTAACACTGGTTTCTGGTGAGGGGTAGGGTGTGGGTGAGAAGTAATTCATATTGTAGAAAGGTCCTGGTAAACGTGGTATGGATAAATCCACCTGCAAAGGACTTTCTTGCATAAACAAAAATATGAAACCACGGGCACCGAAAAGATGGTGGTGGGCTTTCAGGTGATCTTTACTTTGGTTCATACATTTTTAAATTATTCCATTTATTTTTAATAAACACGTATATGTTTAGTATATATGCATACAATAAGCATACGTATGTAATAAATATGTAAATATATATATTATCTATCCGTGGTATATGTAAACATGGACCTAATGAGTGTAAAGTTATTTTCATTGCAAAAATGGTGACTTACCAATAAGGAAGGGATGATTTGGTCAGAGACAAATTGTTGCCATCTGGTAAAGTCACAAAGCGTAGGCCCACCAGCTCTGGGATTTTACGTTATGGACAACGTTCCTTGGAACGGGGACATGCAGAAAAGCTCTGAATTCTCCTGCCGTGGCTGGCTCCAGTTCCGCTACTCCTGCTCTTAGGGAAGGTCGGGTTTTCCTGTTCCTATTTCTGCTGTCTTGATCCAGAGTTCTGCCCAGCCTTGTCTGGACATACTAATTACGGCCTTGCTTATATTAAAACTAATTGTATGCTGTGTGTGTGGGCGGGGGCAGAGAAGTGGTTGCCCTCCTGTGGGCTTCCTGAGGTTAGAAGCTGTGTCTTCTTCATATCGTCTATTGCCAAGGCCTTTCACAGAACCGGGCACAGAGTAATTGCTCAATAAATGTCTATTGGGTAAAATCATCTTAGGTTTCCAACGGTACCAAATGTATAATTAGCATTTTAATATCTTAAGGAAATTTTTCTCCTTCTTTCATTGGTTAGCCTATAGCACTACCTGACTCCCAAATATTTATTAATTTAGTGTCTATTCTACGTTCAAAAAACATCATTTAAAAAAATTTCTAGTGCATCGCTCTAGACATTACTCAGACAGCATCGGAAGCACGGTAACTGCCCCTTGGGTAAATGTAATGCTTTCAAAATAATTTTCGGCTTCATCGTGGGGAAACATGAATAAAGAAAAGCCATTTAGGTTGAAGAAACGACACGTGGGAACACGGGCACTTGCCTTGGAAGACACCCCCGCACGGCCGTGGCCGACGCCCTGGGAATCCTCTGTGCCCGGCGGCGGCGGCCGTACCCTGAGAAAACGCGGGGCGGGTGGGATATCCTGCCTGAGGTTCGAACAGCCTCCCTTTGCCTCGGCCTCCGACTTGCCCTGTCAAGGTCACCAGCAACGTCCTTGGCGTGGAGAGAAAACGCACGGAGAGGACTTCCGCGGAGGTTCTGCCGCAGAGTCACGAGCCACTGTAGGAGCCACACTAGGGCCCTGGGCTGGAGACAGAGCTGCCTGATCGGAGAGGCCTGGGCTCCCGGCTGCCCTCCGCCTTTCTGGCCGGCTGTCCCCGGGACTGTTCGGTCCCCGCCGGCTACAGAGACCCACGGCGGGGCGCGGGGGGAGGGCCGACACGGGGTGGGGGGCAGCTCCCTGCGGACGCTGGGCCCCCAGGCCCCCACGCTCGCGCGTGCAGGATCGGGGAGGCCTGCGCGTCTCTGAGGTTCTGCAACCCAGCTTTCCCTGTGTGTCCCGGTGCTCGGACCCTCCCGCGTCGCGTGGGGAGTTCACTGTCCTCCTTCGCTGATCCTCTTTTTTAAACTCTTTATCCTGGTGCTTTGTGTAAATTAAGTGTCCAAGGGCTTTTACCCTTAAATACAAAGTAACTGAGATTTCTCTCATTCATAATTAGTGTGGAAGCTACTTGGAACAAGAAGTCCCGCGTGTCACATGTTTGGGGAGCCCTAGGTGAACAAAAACAAACAGCGGGGTCTTTCCTGGAGGGCTTTCCACAGCCTCCACTATCAGACCTGGGGTCGCAATCTTCAAGAGTCAAGTATTGTGTATGGTGTTTTGTAAAACTATTGTATTGGTGAGGATGCCGCTGGCGTCCTAGTCCAGAAACCGCGCTTCAGGAAGGGCCTAGACAGGAGCGCAGGGCATGTTTAACTGTACAGAGAAGCTGCGCAGCTAACAAACGCTTTTAAGTGAACCAATTTTAGTTTGGGCATACTGAGTCCTGAGATATTACGAAACCAATGGTAAGTTTTTTAGTATTCAGTGATATCAATACTATCAAAACTGCTTGTCAGAGCATCGTTTAGTGAAGTGTAGGCCCCGCCAGGGCATTCTGGGTAACGCTCGCATGGTGCTGAGACCATGCACAACTGATCTACGATAGCCACACAGTCTGTGGGTTCAGTGACATCTGCAGGCTGTCTAACCTCAAAAAGCACCAGTTCCCTCTTATGTGAACACAAAAAGGCAACTACTTCTGCCCTGAGGACCCAGTGGAGTGGATACTAATATAATAGGTGGGAACAACTGTCCTTACGTTGTTTCTCTTCACAGTATTCCCTTGTTATAGGACTAATGCTTTAGTTCATGGTGAGTGTAAAGGCCATGCCCCTGTTTGCCATCTCGGGCCCTGGATCCCTGCGCGGCTGTGGAGAAGCCAGCAACGAAGGGACGGCTTAGTCTGAGCAAGGAACACGAGTGTCAGGTGTCTTTGCTGCCGCTCCCAGGCCGGTCCACTGGTTAGTGCACCACGGGGTCGCCATGGCATTACCCCGTGGTGACTGGGATACATCTAACCTGTGGCGACCTTGGTTGTGTTAATACTTTCACTTATTTATTTTAACATTTAGGTATGGATAAAGTTTTAAAGGTGTGATTTTCTAGAATCTCTTTAAAATATGCAATGCATTGCATATTGGATGGAGTGGTCCTGCACATTCCAGTGGTCGTATTTAGCCCATCTTCTCCATTGTCCTTTGAGGCCTCACCTGTTCTTCACTGGTTCCTGGTTTTACTGTCGCTCTGGAACACATTTCACTTTGGCCCTGTAGAGGGCGCTGTCTGCCTCTTGACCTTCGGATGTTACTTGGTTTTTTTTCAACTAGTGTTTGAAGAAATGTCTGAGTCTCTGTGTGGGTGTGTATATGCAATGCTATACAGAAAAATAGTAAGACAAATAAGTTTATGGTGTCTAAGAAATTCTTTCTCCCCATGGTTGATGGAGAAAAATATATGGTTTTGCATAGAAAAGAAGAATGGAACAGAAAAATCAGTAATCTGAGGAGAAATACATTTTAATAGAAAAGGAAAATTGGATTGAAGGAGTAAATGTTTTTACCAATATAATTAATTTCCCTAGTAACCAAATAGTAGTAAACTCTATATTTGAGTTTTTTCCATAGAAATAAGGAAATAAAGATGGAAGACAATGCCCCAAATGAATCATAGTTCATATGTCATGATTTCTAACAGTTGAGAGGCACATTAAGTAGAGCCATTAGTTTGAATGAAATGACATTCGCTCTTGTCTGGAGGACAGATACTGAAGGAGCAGGGACAATGGGATCTTATAAAAAAAGACATAAGATAAAATCAATATATGATGACAGCTCTGAGGAGAGGGGGAGGAAAAAGACTAATCTTTGCATAAAAACATGAGAAAAGGTTTTGGTATCTGAGGCATGGGAGACTTCTGAGAGTGTACACAGAGGCACCTGCTTTTCACAGAGGACGTTAGCAGGAGGCCACTGTCCGGCTGAGACCTCGGAGTGTCTATTCCTAGTAGATTTGAGGCTTTCTTTTTTCTAGCTTCTCTTAACTTTCTGTAAAAATTTCCCATCCGACGCCTTCGCTGTGTGGATGGTCAAGGAAAAGAGATGGCACAACACGAACTGTGGATCGTGACATCCCTGAGAGCACACGCTACCTGATTTATCTTATTACCCTTGATGGTGTTTGAAATTCTAACATGCTGTCAGCCCTCCATCAGCCGGGCCACCCCAGGTGGCCTGCGGTGTTCAGAGCCCACCGCGGTGGGAGGCTGAAGGAGAATACTCGGAAGAACCATGTATTGTTTTGTTTTCTTCTCCCCACACTACACACAAACAACTTTTCATGAGCTGACTTTTTTTTCTGTAAAAGAGCATAAATCAAGGGCATTCTGCATTTGATTGTTAGGGACCCAGCTTAAGTAAATTATACAGAGAGAAGGCTGTTGAATGAAATTGAAGAGCTTAGTGTTCAAAGGCATGACTTGGAGAACGATGATAAATACTTGGAATTATTCATCGTCTGTCCTGAGAGCTTGCATAGTGCGTGCCATTATTTTAACCTCCGTGCAAGCTTGATAATGGGACCCAAAGTCTGAGCTCAAAGAGGCTGCTGGGATCCTGAGAGACGAAGCTCAAGTTCTAGCTTCGGAATAAGGCTTGCTGCTTTTCTTTTTTTCTTTTCTTTTCTTAAGGAGACACCAACTGGATATTAAGATCCATGATAGAGAGCCAGTCTTAAGACGACAAGGTTGGAAAAAGTAAAAAGTCCCATAAATAGAACACAGCGGGGCGGGGAGGGGAGGAAACGTTGATTTGAGAAGGGCAAATGTTGGGAGGCCCCTGGTCCCCACTTCCTGCCTCCCCACACTTCCCGCGTAGACTGCGCTAAGACTAGGCCCAGGGGACACCCGGGACACCTACCTTCTCGAGCAGTTGGCGGAGCTGCCTGCTTTTGGCGTCCCGGGAACACAGGTTTTGCTCGGGAGCGACCACCGTGCAGATGCACCGCCCGTCGGGGTCCTGGGCCGAGCTGTACACTTGCCATCCTTCCTTGGGGCTAATCTGAGTCTGAGGAAAGCAACGGGCGCACACAGAACACAGGCCGTGTTACAGGATGAAGAGAAGTGGCTTTGGAGCGTTTTCAGCACAGCGTCTTTTTGATAATTCGTTTTGTTTCCTTGTGTTGAATTTGTCGGGATGCCACTGGTTAACCAAAGTGTGCGGGGCTCCGGTGCACAGCCCGCTGCACACCCTCTGGACCCTGCATCGTGTGTTCGCCGCCCCCAGTCAAGAGGCCTCCGGTCACCATCTATCCGCCACCCCCTCTTTGTCTTTCTATTCTTTAAAGCTAAGAAGAAAGCGAGCGAACAGGGAACGGGACAGCACAGCTTCCTTCGGTTACACCTTCCTTATCAGTGCTCAGAAGCAGCAGCTCTCCCTGGCTCTCGGCTCCCTAGCACTAAGCGCGCATCGACCCCACACGACTCCCTAATGCCGCTGCTGTATTTAGACACAGTAATGGAACTTTAGATGCATCTGATCACCACTGAGACGCACATGGCCAGTCTCCCCACGGAAGATCTGTTAGCCTGTCTTTCTCAACCATAGATGGTAATTGGTAATTTATCTTTCTGATTATTATTCGTGTGCGATATTCTGAAGCAAAGCTTTGTCCCAAGGAGCTGCCCAGGGGCTGAAGGGCCAGTTAGGAACGTAGCTGGAAAGGTATCCTGTGGGAAGAGAGGGTAAAAGTCGGGAGGCCCGCCCTGGGAAGGACGCAGAGGCCCAGAGCAGTCATTTTGGTGTGGCCTGCCCCACGGATCTCCCCATTCTGTGCAGCTGCCGCCCTACCTCCTTGGGGTCCCGACCTAAAGTGGCAATCTGCTTCTACTGGCCCGCCTCCTCTCTGCTGTTAGTTTGGCCTCCTGTGTCTTCCTACAGGAAACGTCCCTCCAATGAGATCGGCCTGGATGTGTCCTGGAAACACACCACCCTGCGCCGCACGTCGCTTACGCAAATCCTGCTTTACAAACCTTCATTTTTCCAGCCCTTGTGGCTTGCACCTCTCCAGAAGGATTTCTGTATTTCATGAGGCATTTAATGTGTATGGTCTAGTATTGTTATTTGCCTTTCATATGACTTATTTCAACAAGTCACTTATATCCAGCTACCAGATATGTGGGAAGATAGAGTGGATATTTCTGGTCTGCACAATCACATGCATTTTGTCAACAGCAAAGATAAGGCGCCTTGTTTTTTGTCTGGTGGCGTTCCTGGGGGGAGCTGTGCTTCGAGCACGCGCTCTCCCTGTGCAAAGAGCAGTTGGTAGGGGTGCCCTGGCACACCCCTCAGCCGCTCCTCCAGCTCCCAGCGTCCAGCGATGTGCCTCTGCCCCAAGCGTCCCTTTGGGACTTGCCTGGGCTGAGGAGCGCTGCCCAGGCAAGGCCCGGCCCTATGCCAAGCAGCACCCCGTCTACTGCCCGGCCAGGGCGAGGCTAGGAAGAAGCAGGGGTAGCTGATGCTCCCATTTCACAGGCGAGAACTCAATTACCCTGCCCGAGGAGCATGGCTTGCATGTAGCCACACTGTGCATGAAGCCAGCCACGTGCTTCCAAGTGGCGCTTTCCAGGAGAGACATCATGAGAGCCATGCGTGTCATTTACAGTTGTCTAGGAGTTGCGTTTAAAAAGCAGAATGAAACAGGCAAAATTATTTATGATAATGTATGTTATTTAACACAATATATCCAAAACATTTTCATTGCAACATGCGATCCATATAAAAGTCATTCACATGGTGCTAGGCATTGTGTTTCCCTTTTTTGTATAAAGTGTGTGACACTGAGTGTGCATTTTCACTTGGGCGCAGCTTGGTCTGGACCGGCCACACCTTTGGGGCTCGGCGGCCACATGGGGCCTCCTTACTGGACCGTGCAGAGCTGTGGCCGTACCAGTGTGAAGCTGAGCCTCCAGGTAATTGTTTTTAAATGTCAGTCACACAGGTAGAGAAACATGAGGGATGGATGTTACCCAGACAGACCCTCCAGTTTGCCCCTGAATTTGTTTTTCCCGTGGAAATAGATGACTTTGTGGGCCGCCTGCTAGCAAGCGCCGGTTCGCGCCTGTGCCTGGGACCTGATAGTCTTCAGCTGCCCTGAGAGGGACCCTGGGACTCAGTGGACAGGGAGGCGTCTTATGACCAGGAGAAGAGGACGACGGATTTCATCTAGAAAGACTGTGTGCCGGGAGTCAGGCGGGAGGGGCCCGGCCGCGGAGGGCGGGGAGCAGGAGGTGGGAGGTGGCGGCCGGGCGCTATCCTGCCAGGTGCCCCGAGCTCCCCGGCTGGAAGCAAATTCATAAAAGGACCACACCAGGCTGACTTCGCTCTCCACAGATCTGCCCTGATCTGGGACCTTCTGTCTCCAGGATTCACCACCGGACATCACATACCATCAACCAACACACAGTTCTTTTTCTTTTCAAGGGCTTTAGGTGCAGTCACTGGGGGGGCGGAGGGGAGGTGGACATCCCAACAGTAGCCGTGAACACATATGGAGGGAGCTGTAAATGACAAACTCAGGTAACTCATAAAGACGTCATGGTCCTTGTCATGGACCTACAGTGAAAAACAAATGCTGGCAAAGCCTATCTCTTTAGGCTCCTCTCACTCACTCGTTTTTCGGATTGTGCATAGAAGTCTCCTTTGCCTCTTCGTTTCCGGGGCATTGGAGTCATCGTCATTCCTGTCTTTTCAGCCTCCCTCTCCCCTTCCTCCTGGGATTTATGCCTGACTCTCCAGTTGGGATAGAAAGATGTATTTAGAATTATATATTATTAGAGTCAGATTGGACCTTAAAGATTGTTCTCCTTCTATTAAAGAAGAAAAAAATGCACAGACATTATCTACAGAATGGAGATGGAAATAGCTTAGCAGGGTCGTTTAAATGATATAATTAAAGGTTTAAGCTTAGTAGTAGAATGTGATTAATATATCTGGACATAGGTTCCGTAGGTGCGGCTAGGCTTCTCCTAACATTGGACACAAATCTCAAAAATGTAAGAAAATACTGTTGTCTGTGTATATGGTGTGTGTGTGTGTGTGTGTGTGTGTGTGTGTGTGTGTGTGATTACAAGAGGGAAAGGGGGTGGCGGAGGTAGAAGAGGGTGTGGGGGATAAATAGTGATGGAGGGAGACTTGACCTGGGGTGGTGAGCACACTGTACAATGCACGGTGACATATTGTAGAATTGTATACTTGAAGATTGTATAATTTTATTAACCAATGTCACCCCAATCAATTCAATTAAAAATACTTATTCTATGTAATACGTTTTCCTGCTCAATAAAATTAAAAATTTTCCACTTAAAAAAAAGTCAGAAAATTAAGGCTGTGACTAGAATAAATTTCGCCTTTGGAGAGAGGAACCAGGGCCACCCAATTATAATATTAAAGTACCTCCAACGGCAGTGCAAACAGCGGTTGTTAAACCTGGCGGCGCCGATGCTGAGGTTCACCTGCCAAGTGTCTGGCTGAGCAGCGGGGAGCTTATCACGACAGGCAGGTGTCGGGTGCTGTCTGGGATGAGGAAGGAGGGAAAGGTGAATCGGGTTCAATTTTCTTTTAGCGTCACCCTGGCCCTGAAGTGTCAGCTTCATCCGAGGAGACTTCAGCCTCGCTTGTGCTTCCAGTTGTCTTCCCGGGGGGATTGCCGCCAAGAGCCAGGACCTTCTCTGCTGCAGACTTAGTCTGAATCTCGGCTCTGCCGAGGTACCTCTCTGGCGAGAAAAAGGTAACTCGAGAGAGAAAAAAGCTACTGTGGAGCTGAGCGCCTGACAGCCCACGGGCTTCGACGTGAACCTCTGTGCCAGGGTCGGTGGGGAACCAAGAAGTTTCAGGAGCGTCTCTAGTGGGGTCCCTTAGGGCACCCATACTGGCACTGACACCAGCCTAGGGCCCCCGAGGAAGGAAGTAGGCAGATGGTTTGGGACGGCGAAGAGTAAAGACTTGCTTCTGCTTTAGCTTGCAAGCGCGTGCGTTCAGGGCTCAGCAGAACTCGTGGGATGACAATAGCCAACAGGGACGGGGCTCTGGCCGTGGCCTGGCCACTCGCGTGATTGCCTTTGACCATCGCAGCGACCTGATGGAAGAGGGGATGCATTTTACTGGCGAGGAAACTGAGACCGAGAGACGGGAAGGAACTTGCTCCGAGGTCACGGGGTCAGTCCAGGGCTGGGATTGGTGCCGGCACAGCCTGGCGTCAGACAGGCACAGGGCACCGCTGTCGCCGCCTGAACTTCTCCACCCGGCGCGTGTCCGAGGAGGACCTGCTGGCGCTTCCCGCGCAGTCGTGACACCCTGCCCTTGGCCCTGGGGGGTGTGTAGTCCAGCACCATCGGATACGCCGCTAATCACCCCGATTACCGACGGGGTCCCTTTGAATCTTTTGTGTTAATTAGAAGAACTAAGCGAACGGTTGAACACATTTTAATATTACAAAACTCATGAAATCTTCAAGAGCACTCGAAATAGGAGAATGAAATGACAGTTTCAACGATTGGGTTTCAGGTCTGCATTCTTTGCTTGTAATTTAATTGTGCAAAACTATGCTCTGTAAATATAAACCTACTGGGCTAGAATAATCCCCAAATCTCAGGGGCTTTGCACCAGAAACAAAGGATCCCAAAGACGGAGCTCAAAATAAAAATTAATAAAATAGCTTGGCATTTCGGTAGGCTTTTCTGTTTAGAAAATTGCCTGTCTTGTATTAGCCTCATTAGCCTTCTGAACAAACCACCCTTAGAAACAGACCAGAAAGAGACAATATCTTATTTTACTTATCAGGAAACTGAAATTCAAAAGCTTAAGCTATTTTTTTCCCTAGCCGTCCACTTAATAAAAGTCCCATATGGGATTTATACAGGTTGCTCCCACTTTGATCCCAGAGCCCATTACATCCATCCTCTGCGGAGAAATGCAGGGCATGGTCTGTGTCCGTTTGCCAGTGGTCCAAGGTGCTGTGCTCTCGAGGAGGTGCCCGCAGGTAGGCGGGGGGCGTAGTCCCAACTGTGGAGACGGGCTGCCGGCCCCCCGGGAGCAGTCAGCAGTGATGCCCGGCGACCTGAGTGGGTGTTTCTGTGGAAGGCATCCCTGTCACTTATCAGGGCCCAGGGGGTGGGCGGGGCAAAGGCACGGAGTTCTGATCCTTGGAAGAGAACAAAATCGGTGGGTGGAACATCGCCAGGTCTTTTGTTTTGTGTTGAGGTTCTGGGCACTTCACAAAAGGACAGACAGGCGAAAAGGAATCAAGGCTTTTAGTGCTGGGAGTGGTGTGCAAGGTAGGGGAAAGTAAAGCAGGAAAAAAAATCCACTTATTAAAGCCTATTCAATCTAGAGGGGAGGTATCTGAGTGATGGAAGCCCCTTACAAATGTTCTGAGGCAAGGTTCATCCTCGAGTGAAATGTGGTTTCCCATGCTAATGGCTCTCGGTGTGGAGAGGGGGGAGATGCGGGGGCGGGAGTCAGAGAGACCTGGACAGACGTGGCAGACCATGCTGAAAGAAGCTATGTTCTTTCATGGCTTCCCGCCCCCCGGCCCCCCACAGCCTCTGGGAAAGAGGCTGTGCTATCAAAGATGTCACGGCATAGCCGTTGGCTTCCAATTTCTTTGGAGACTAGTTAGAACTGAAATACAAATGTATATTCCTCACTCAAGAGAACCCTAAGGCTCCCAGAAAAAACACCTGTAAAAAACCCCTCAAAGACATCAAATTGAGGTTGGCTGGTTATGTCTGTCTGTGGTCCGGAAATTGCAATGACTTAGAGTTGGCTCCTGTGTCCTTCCACGCAGTGACACTTCTCCTGCATCTGCACTTGAACTCTGCAGGGCAGGACTATCACTGTGGCACAGCTGGCCCCTCTCATTGGGCGGAAGGCTGGGCCGACTCTGACCTTTTGTCTCTCTCCCCTTTCGGTCCTCCTTTGGCTTTAAGTATCTAAACAGGAGTAAATCCACCTTCTCACTGACGTCTCAGTTCGTCTTTAAAAAGGCCATGATCTCACTCTCTGTGGCTTCCAAGATTTGCCATTCTGTTCTCTCGTCCATCTCTCCATCCTTAATTTGCTTAGTTGCTCCTTTACCAAATGGACCTCGTCTAAGGACCTGGGGAGGAAGAGGCCTTACAAGACAGGGAAGTCAGGCGCCTTCCCCCAGGAGGGAGTTGCAGCCGAGAAGCTCAGAGAGTGTTGGGAGTTGGCATCGGGCCTTGAAAATGGACTCACCCATGGATGTAGTTAGTTCAGAAGAGAAGCCGGCTAGATATTTGAACATGTTGCAAACAAATCACTTCTGCCGACAGGTCCCTTCGAGGCGCCGTCCCTGCTCGGTGGGGTGGACTTCCTGGGGACGCTGGGTGTCTGCTGACAGTCCCCTCTTCAGTTGCTCTTCTCCGCCTTCTGCCTGGTGTGCGGTCCACAGCATGGGGGGCGGGGGCGGGGGCATTGCGCAGAAGCTCAGCCTCGGGGGGCCAGTCACTCAGCACCAGAGGGAAGCGCTGGGGAGCCTGAGGCCCTGCGGGCGCCAGCCAGCTGCTCCAAAGGTCAACAGGCCCGGAGGCAGGGCAGGAGGGGAAAGCAGAGAGGAAGAAACCAGGGCCCAAGAAGAGGATGAAGGGAGGTTTCAGGATTTTAAGAAAAACAAGAGGAGGCTCAGCTCTTCATCAGGAGCTGGATGTAACTACTTACTAATAAAAATATGCTGGGAATGTAAAAACCTTTCCCAAGGTTTGAAACAATCAGGTGTTACACCCCTGTTTCAGAGACACCTGCCTCAAACAGATTTACTTGCCCTTTAATTATTAATACCTTATCTTTCTTATTCTTAAAAGATTATTTTTCAAGTCCTTTAAAACTACCCTTCTAAAGAAAGACTATGTTCATATTAGTGTAAGTCTGCACTTACTGCCATGTGCATGTTTCACGAACACTCATGAATGCAGTTTTAAGACCTACTGTGTGTGTGCACGCACACGCTCAATGGCAGGCTCATCCAGTGCATCCTGTCTAGAGCGAGAACACACAGTGAGAAAGCTGAGAAGGGCTACACCTCATCGCTCTTCCCTCTGGGGAGGAGCCGCCAGCCCTTCGTATGAGAGAACGGCAGCCCAGGGTCACGGAAGCCACCTGAGCAGGGCAGGGGGACAGCAGCCACGGCCGGGAGTGCCATCGGGTGACTTGCTTCCACCCTCCGCCCTGTCCTTAACCAGCTGGAGGGAACCCGTTTGGTCACCTACACAGTTTGGGTTTGTCTTCCCACTGGCGGAATGAGGCAGTTGGCTTAGGTCGGTCGCATTGGCACCACAGGTCCTGAGAGCGCCGAGGTTCCTGTGGGGTATCTTGCCTGGGGCAAGGGGTTGATGGTGGGGGCGGGGCAGAGGGTGGAGGCCCAGGAAATGCCTCCTCCCGTTATTTATTATTTGTGCAATCAGTGCCCTGCATTACATAATGCATTTCCGCTTCAAGTTTCATGCAACGGATATTATTTATTCAGTATGCTTATGTAAGATTTAATTTGAAAAAATAGGGGGGTGTCGCTGCCAAAAATAGTGTCACAATTACTAGCTTGGATGGTTCCTAAGAGCCTTTCCAGAGTTGCCATTTTATGATCTTAATCTATGAAATGCAGATTCACTTATTTCTCGCCATGGGAACTCTAGAGTACGAGCAATTATCTTGAATAATTAAGGTGGGGAAATGCCGTCATAGACGTTGTCCTTCAGTAAGATGTGTCACTTCTGTAAAGCTGCAAAAGAAAATAAAAAGCTGCCGCCTGGTTTCTCCACCCGTTCCAGAAAATACCATTAGTGCAAACTTCCCTGAACTTTCTGGGTTTTTTCTTCCAAAGGAATATTTGGTTGTATTAGCACATTGCATAAACCAGCGCAATGCTGTATAGTTTTCAACCAACAGATATCCAACCAGAAAGTAAAGAAAATAAGTTGACTTTGCAATTACAAGATGGCTAGAAGTCCTAAAGGAATCATGCGTCATATTGCAAATTTACTTATTCTCCATCAACAACAATAGGAAATACACCAAACCAATGTCTGTCTACATGCAAAATAGCTATCTCAGAAGCACGGTGCCCAGTTTGAAAAAGATTTCGGTCCTGAATCTCTCCATTTAGATTCATTTCTCGAAAGAGTTCATTCAACAGCTAAGTTGTTAAAAACCATCAGGAATTTGAACATTGAGGAAATTTGTCTCAGTACATATTAAATACTGTGTGACTCTTTGTTTTGTAATTGTTTTTGATGACATATTCTGCCCTCCTTATAACTGCAAATCTCTTTTCCATCCCTCCAGCCACATACGGGCCACGCAGAGGCACGGGGGTGTCTTCAGTGACTCCTGGGAGGCAAAAACCTACAGGGAGGTCCTTTGGTGCCTCCTTCCTGTGTTCTCTGCAGGTGCCCTGCGTGCTGAGTGAATCCGGGAGAGCACGTGACTAATTTGACTGGACTCGACTCAGTTAATTACACATCAGTTGATAGATTAACTTTATCAGTGACTGCATACAAGTCTTGAAAATAGAGTTACTTTCCTTTTAATTTGTGGCTTTTCCTGATTCACTGGGATAATTCTATGGTAAAAACAGATAAGACACAAACACAGAGACTTCCAAGTACTAATTTGTTTCTGTACATTTTATGTGATAACAGGGAAATTGTCTTTCTAGGATAGTCACTCTATTCGAATTTATAAACTTCTATTTGGAAAGCCAGTCATTGCTACTTGCAAGATTTAAGAGTATCGCTAGTTAAACGTTCCTCCAAACTATCAGAAGAGGTTTTGTTGTAATTTGGCAAGGGTTAAAAAAACCATTAATTGTAGGCGAAGGAAGACTACAGGAGTTACAATTGTAATAAGGAACGTCTTTATGAAAAATTACACAGTATAGAGAGATGATTTTTTTATCAAGGAAGTTATTCCTGGTGTTCATCTTCTTAGGGTCTTTATGGCAGGCTTTAAACAGCTGAGTTTTTGTACATTTGTGTTTAAAAGAGGTTGCTTTCTCAGACTGAATGCATTGCAAAGAGTCACAGGTATTCAATTCCAAGGAAGAAACTGCCCTAGCACATCTAGGTTAGATAGAAGAGCCTGTGTAGGAAAAAGTATGGGGCTATTACAGACATTAAAAGAAGAATTAAAATAATCAGAAAGAGAACAGATTTCTTTAAGAATCCTTCCAAACCTCAGGTTAATATAGTTAAATCAAAGCTTTTGATGCTTAGGAATTTAATGAGTATTTCCTTCCACAGGTAATTTCTTGAGAAGTCTATTTATTTTTTCGATGTAATGGTTAAGTGTTCATAAGAAATGCCTTAAGTTACCACAGAGAGAAGCAAAATCTGAGCCTTTGCAATGTACGAAATCAAGCCCACTGCTTTAAGGCGCCTTCTTCCCGAGATGGCCAAACCCACCCGAGTGACTTACTAAGGTGTCTGGCGTCGACAGCCTCGTGGCGTTCAGTCCTACCCACGAAGGGAGCATTTGGGACATCCAGTTAGAGATGATGGCCAAGCTGCTCAGCACAGCGCCAAGCTTCAGCAGCGGAGCGCTCATGGCGGTGGAGCTAAGGAAGGAGTGTTCCCGGGACTGACGGAGCTCGGGCCTGGCCGGCCGGAGGCGGGGCTGCGCGGCTCCATCTGCACATGAAAGGAGATGGACTCCCCGCAGCCCCCAACCTCTGCCCTCCCCCTGCCCCCATCAAGGGAAGTGCCCTGCGCTGCCTCTCCCTGCCTTCCCGGGCGCTTTGCTCCGAGGGATGTTCTGGGAAGGGCTGCAGGGGTTGGAGGGAGGGAGGGAGGGGGGCCCAGGGCTCCCCCTGCCCCACCGGAGTGGTCCACGTTCACAGAGCGCATTCCTTCCAGCGTTTGCGGGGGTCGTCTGCGCTTTGCCCTTTCGTGAAAAAACGCGCCTTTGCACGGAGGTCTCTGCCAACGTGCACAAGTCAGGCACGAACTTAATACCTCCACGTGGCTCCGGGCGCAGACAGGGCAGGAAAAGAAAAGTCTGCACCGAATTTCCGAAATGAGAGTAAGAGACCTTCAAAAACAGTACCCTGAAATGAGCTTTGCAGGCTGAAGAAACAGCGTCAGAGGCGCACGGCTGCTGCCCGCGGGGAACCAGGCACCTTAAAGGCGGACAGGCAGGAAGGACAGCCTCGGGGAAGAGCTTCTGCGACGGGAAGTGCATGTGGTTCCAGGAGATGCTCAGGCATCCTGGCAGCCGCCCTGAACTCTGCCTCTCCTCCCGAGGACCACGGACAGAAGGACACCGGATACCAGGAGTCTGTCTCAGGAGAGGGCGTGTGACTTACTGAGAGAGCAGAGTTGGGATCAGGGAGTCTGATGGTTGCAGTTAGTCACGTGAATGGCCAGAGACATCAAAATTCCTTGGCTTCAAGTCTTTTTTTCCCCTTTTCTACAATATAGGGCGATTGGACTCCCTGCTTTACACGGTTCCCTTCAGCTGTAAAATTCACCGACCTGTTTATTAGAGGTTTTTTTTTGTTGTTGGTGTTGGCAAATGGGTATATTGAATTGGAGCTTTTAGGTAACTTCATCATGTTCTTTGCAAATACTGCACATCGCCCACGTCCCAATCTCGGATCCCGGATGGAATAAATCAGAGGCCATTATCTTGAGTAGCATATATGCTTTAAAATAAAAATAGAGAGGTGAGACGCAGAGGGAAATGTGGCCGAATGAAAATTAGGCGAAAAGGAAACTGTTATAAAAAGAAAAAATATTGTTTTGATTCCTTCGGAGAATTCTGAAATTATTTGTAACTGGAACTTTGAGCCAAAGATGTATATTTTTCTTAAACACTTTAGGCAGGAGAAATAAAAGAGATGGCTGTCATACAATTGAAAGAGATACATATTTATAGAGGCGTTGTGTCCCCTCTAGTCTCAAAAGCAGCCTTAAGCTGGGGTGAAAGCTGAGATACTCCTTGAATCTTCCTTACCTCTATTACCTAGGAAGCAGGCTACTTTTTTCCCATTAAATGACATCCAAAGAATTTCAATTGACTTATAATTTAACCAAATGTCCAGAAAATCAAATGTTACTTATCTTTGTCTTTCAATAATCATATCATATGAGAAACCAATCAGGATAAAAGCACACTACTTTATATACTAAACTTGGCATTAAATAACAGAGTATTCATAGAAAGCACTGTGAAATTTTACTTTAGTGTAACAGGGTAGCAATAACAAAAAGCAAAGTGGATTTACAAATCTGTTTGTTTAGAAATACACCTGTACTCTATCTGACTTTAATAAAGGAGGGGAGTGCCTTTTCAAGAGTTTAATTTCCAAAATTGAAAGCTAATATATGTGCAATTACTGGGCAATTTAAGATGCAACATGGCAGATGGTAATTATACTTATTAATGGAACTGTCAGTTGACAAAATAATAGTCTCTTTGGAAGAATATAGGATTTAATGTCAAGGGAAACCAGGCTCTTAATTGCAAATCCAAAAGAAAAGAAGAAATAAAAATCCAGCATAAATGGAATGCTTCTTGTAATTTCCCAGAGACGCAAATAACCACACTAAAGGCTGAAAGAGAACAATAGTGAACGTTTATGATTTGATGATGTTTATGAACAACAAACATAAAAGCTATAATGTGTTGTTTTTAGAGCAGGTTTAAATGGCACATACTGAAATAGCAAAGCTCTCATTCTAATGATTATTAGTTGTGGGAAATAAACATAACTACCATTTGTAAAGACCTAAATGTTTGTGGCGCTCGCATAATCTAGTGAAGTGATTATCATTACAATTTCCATTTCAGAAGTTGTAGTTTGCAGATGGGGAGGTGAGTTTTCTGTGTGGAAGTAGCAGCCTGTATTCAGGGCAGGAAACCCAGTGATTACAGACGTCCTACAGGGATAGTGTGAATGGTGATAGAGTCAATGTTGAGAGACAAGGCTGGAAATGTTCACAGTGACCAGCTGCCAGGTTCAGATCCCCTGAAGGTGCCTGGACATTACCTTGGAAGTAATTCAAGAAATTTAAATTTAGGCAGAGCAGTGAAGTCATTAGTGTTATGTCTCACAGGGCTACGCTGGCATTTTCCCGATGCAGGTTGGACAGGTGGGGGTTGCAGGAAGAGCGAAACATACCAGAGACAGGAAGGTCACTTAGGGACATGTTCTGCCAGGGGTGAGACGCGCTAAGGTCCTGAGATGGGGAGCTGGGGGTGGAGTTCCAGAGAATGGATTCCACAGGGATTTCAGGTAGAATTGGCAGCACCTAGTGACTGAAGAGATGTGAGCAGTCAGAGAGAGAAAGTTACCTGGGGAAATTTTCAGGTTCAGGGTTTGGGTGGTGAATGGTGTTCATCAGGATAAGAAATACAAGTAGAAGTATGACCTTAGGGAAAATAAAGAGTTTATAGAGCCACCCTGGATGTGAGTGGCTGATGGTAGATGGAGTCCCAGGATAGTAATGTACCCACGTGTGAAGTTCAGAGAAGGATCAGTTTCACTAGACCGCACAACCACAGTGGCCTAGTAAAAAATCATATCCTCCATAGATGACAAAAATGTTTCATTTAGGAACAGTCTTAAAACTACCTTCCAGTGATTTTATTTAGACTTTAATTCAAGATAATCTCTAGATTTAGTTACCTATACATAATTACCTACACACTTTTGTTTAAAAACAACAAAACGACTTATATCACAAGTAAATGGTGACAATATTAGTAACTCTAGTAATTTGACAGAAAAGGTGATCTGACTACATATTTTCTTTTTACAGTGTCAATGTGGATCAATAACTATAAAACCTACAATGTGCGCTATTACTAATGGAATGCTGAATGATATTGATTAATATGTTTTTTTATTCTTTAGGTTTTTTATGGTAGCCTGTCTTCCTATTATTCAGAGAGTATTTAATGATAAACCTATGTAATAAATAATTGATAAGCAAATAAATAATGACCCAAAAGATTTATAGGTGTCTTATGTAATATTGGCATGGTTCATCCTTGGAATTTTACTTTTTCCCTTGATTTGGAGCATGAGTGTTTACTATTGCTTTATCGCTCAATGCACTTTCTAGTTTGGGGGCCATTGTTGGTAGGCGGTAGGGGTTTCTGGGGAACTCAGCTTCGGCAGATTGGAAAACGTCAAATACTTGGAAAGACCCTGATTGTCACATAAACTGTGGTCAAGAACCCAAAAGTTTGACCTTAAGCAAAATGAGAAAAGAGGCTGTAATTATTTGTTAAACAATAGAAAATTAAAGGAGGAATAGTCTACATGCACTTCATTGCAATTTAAAACATGAATACTTTGCGGAAAGTCTGAAGAGGAGAGCAAAGAGGCCTACGAGACAAGGTTGCAGGGACCAGTGAAGGCCTTGCTGGTGGAGGAGGAGAGAGGAAGAGGGTAGCTGTCAGGTAGAATGATGACAGGTGAGCTGTGTGGTCAGCGCCAAGCGCAGTTAAGCCAAAGTGACCTATAGAGACAAGCCAAGTGGCTCTTGCTAGCAGCTTACGCAGGGACAGTTGGGAGCGTGGTGTAAAAGGAGGATGGTGGGGGACAGTTGCTTGTACTGAAATCATTCTTGGGGCACGATTGGCCCCGGATGGAGGCATGGTCCGTGAATGGGCAGGTGCATGGGCAGCTCCATTTAGTAGCCTCCGTTCTGTCTTCTGTAAAATAAGAGATGTCTGCCGCTGTGTGGGAGGGCTCTCAGGAAGACCCACTGAGAGACTGTCTGAACGTGCCTGCAGCGTGTCAGGGGCTCTGTCCGTGGCAGCCCTGCCTTTGGTAAGAAATGGCATGGTTGGGGCAGGGCCCGAAGGTGGAGACCAGCTCGAGGTACACGAGGCCCTGAAAAGGTGGGTGCCTGTGCCTTTGCTAGGGGGAGTGGCGTTGAGCTTGGGCCATACGCTGGCTTTCCGTTCCGTCGTGGTGCGTGAAGAGAACAGCACAATTTTGCTGAGCGGCACAAGTCACTCTGAGTTTCTGGAGTGAATGGCCCAACTCAAAGTAGAGAGAAGGAGCTAACGGCCTTGCTTCTCCTTCACTGAAAAGTCAAAGCCGGAGAGCTCCCTGCAGTCCCGCTGCCACGTGGTCTCTCGAAGCTCCCCTGGGCCCATGTGCTCCACCTGTCCTCCTCCTGCCGCGGATCCGTCCTCTGTGTCTAGGCCGGGTTGGCCCCTCCCCATACACCATCCCTTTCAGACATCATGCAGGAAAATTACCCGCCAAGCTTATTAAGAGCCAGGGTCCTAGGGCTCCGCCCCCACCCCGAGAGCCTGACATCTCTTCCAGCATGTGACCAGATACCTTGTGTCTCTGACAGTCTCCCCGCTGATGCTCCGCTGCCATTTTGGACCACCCTGTGGGTGGACTGCCCTCGATCAAGTCCACCTCCCCTCCTCAGAGACCGCTCTCTTAATTCTGTCTTTTCTTTCTGACAACAAACCTTTCTTTTTTTAATGGATCCTCCCCAGCCGTATATACACACTCCCTATATCTCTCATCTTAAATGCAGACAAATACACAGTACTTTCTTGATACCATGTTTTCTCTATTTGTTCCTTTATTTCTCACTGTTTTTTTAGAATGTACCTTCTTGGGAGAATTGTCTGTACTCATCATCTTTGTTTTTTTCTCTTCCTAATCAAGTTTTTCTCCACACTTCTCTATTCCCCCGATAAATACTACTTTTATCAAGGCTACCAGTGACCCACATTGCTAAATTTAGCAGTAAATTCTCCATCCTCAGCTTTCCTGACCTAAGAGTTGTATTCATCAGACTTTTACTTTCTCCCCCTTGAAATGATTTCTTCACCTGGCTTTGAGGATACAACATTCATTCACCTAGTTTTCCTCCCACTTGACTTTCTGGCTCATCTTTCTGTCTCTTTTGTTGATTTTTCCTCATCTATATGCTAATGACTCCCAAATTCATTTCTTCCTCTCAGACCTGCTCTATCAATTCAGACCTTTTATCCAATTACTTATTTGACATCCCCACTTGGGTGTTTAATAGACATCTTAAATCGAACATGTTAAAAATGAGCTCCTAGTATGCCTTCCCCATCTCCAGCAAACAAAACCAAACCTCAAAGAAGTAAACAAAACATACACATGCAGTCATTCCTATAGTCCTACAGTCTTTCCTATTTCAGCTCCGTGCTATCGCTGGTCAGTCCAAAAGGTTAGGTTTCAATCTTAACTTTTTAAAAAAATTTTACATCGCTTATTGATTCCATCAGCAGGTCTTCTAGTCTTTGCTTTCAAAATATATCTGGCAGTTAGCCATTTTTTCCCGCCCCCAGTGCCACCATGCTGCTCCGAGTCACTGTCACGCCTCACCTGGTCTGTCACAGAAGCCACCAGTTACTGGCCTTGCACCACCTCACTCTGTTCTTCACCTTCCCCCCACCCCGTCAGAGCCTTCCTCTTACAATGTAAGTCAGATTATGTTATTTCGATGCTTAAAACTCTTTAATGGTCCCCATCTCGCTCATGGTAAGAGTCCAAATGTTTAGCATGAACTGGCAGGTTCTACAACAGCCCGGCCTCCTCGAATCTCGCTGATCTCATTCCTTCCTTCTCTTCACTGGAGTCCCTCTGTCCCCTCACAGATGCAAGACGCGCTTCCAACTCAGGGTCTCCGGGTTTGCTCTTCTCGGGTGGAATGCCAGTCTCCAAGAATCGTCTCACTCCCTGTCTGCGTGAATTCCAAGGTCGCCTTCTCAGAAGGCCTTCGCTGCCCATGCTGTCTCAGATGTCTGCTCTTTTCATCTGGTTGCTTCATGTTGTGCCTGCTGCTTTATTTTTCCTCCTTAGGACTTGTATTACAAGTTAGCGTTCTATGTGTACTCTTTATTCATCTTGTTTACTGTTTGTTTCCTCCACGGGAAATAAAGTTCCACGGAGGGAGGGACTTTGCCTGGCTAGTTCACTGGGGTATTCTCATGCTTAGGGGAATGCCTAGCACATAGTAGGTTCTTGATAAATATTTATTCAATTAATGACCAAACAAATATGGTACTATTTTGTTCATGACCTGCCCTTAGTTTAAAAGTGAGACCATTCTCAGTGTGAAATTACAATATAGTCTTTTTTTCTTTTTTCTTTGCAAAACGAGTCAGTGTAATATATTGCATTTTGCATGTGTGTTTTTGTGTGTGTCTAATCAATGTACACGTGACTAGAGGACAGTGTAAAAGAGTGAAACATTATGCTTATGGTTAAAAATGCTTTTTCCTTCAGATTTCAGAGTTATAATGCACGCACTTTTGGTCTACACCTAGAAGTACTGTCTCCAAATCTTGTTCTGTGTTTTCTCCATAGGCCTCAAGTCTGTAAAACCCCAAATAAACATGGAAGCAATCTTCTCTTCCTCTCGCCTTTCGCTAATGCAGTTTGTCTCTGGGAACAGAGGGAAGGCGGAGGAGACTGTAGGCTATAGGAAGGGCGAATTTAAATAAAACCAATTACAGGAGACAGAGATCTGAGTGTCCCATCACCGGGGGCCCTTCATTCGGCCCTTGGCAATTAATTAGGGACCCCCGCACAGCTCCTAGAATTCAGTGCTTTGCCATTCTTGCCTTGAGGTCACAGGGTTATCTTAGAAGCGTCCACTGATGAAAGAATGCATTTACAGTGACAAAGTTCCTTAGAGGAGGGATTTCCACTTTCTCATCTCCGGCATCATCTGAGAAGCCCTGGAGGGTCCTCCGATGGCTGGCAGCTGCCGCTGCTGCTGTTGCTACTGCTGCTGCTGCTTCAAAGGAGGAAAACTGGGTGTGCGTGGGAGGAATGCGTTCAGAGCACGCATGCTTTTTCTTTTTCCCCTGACACTCCAAATTGAAGACGTGGGGAAACGAAAATTCAGGATTAGGCCAGAGGAAAGGAGAAGGTAGAGCTCTGGGACAGAGAGACCCTCGGGCGGTGAGGCAAAGGACTTCAATTTTGTATCAGCTTCATCACTCTGGGCTCTTCCACTGGGAAATTATGATATGAAACTGAGTTTCCCATAGAGTCCCTTCTGCACTATGGTGTCCCACAGAGGAGCTCAGCTCTGTCCCTGCAGTCACACCAACTCCTGCCCACTCTGCTTTGACACACGGCCAGTGTGTGGCCTCCCAGAGCCTTGGCTTCCTGCCGGGAACCTGGGGTTAATAGGAGAACCTACTCCCTCAGGCATTTCTGAGGGCGAGATAGACTCCTACACACACAGCACTTCTCACAGGACCAGCCAATGAGCTTGCGACCCATGGTAGCCATTATTCCCCTGCCAAAGAGGTTCTGCATCTTTTCCTCATCCTTGTGGTAGACGGGATGGGGATGGAAATTGTTAGTGATAAAGAAGTGAAGATCATCCATCTTTGGGGTGACTTAGGAATACAAAGGCTTTTCTCTCACAGTTGGAAGTGCAACATGTTCCTGGTTCTCCTGTGGCTGGTTCACAGGGCCTCACCGCTCAGAGCATCCTCGGAAGGGAGGGTCTAACGTGCCCACCCCGCAGAGCCGTGGGGAGCTGCCTGTCGAAGCCTGTCTGCCAGGCATTGGTCTGAGAACTTCACTTGTATGGACTCATGTAATCCTCACACAAACCCCGGGCGTTGGTGCTGTTACTGCAGCCAATTCCCAGTGAGGCGCAGAGGCGCCGAGAGGTGAAATAAGCTAGTTCATTCAGGTCACAGCGCTAATAAATGGCGGGGCCAGTATTGGAACCCCAACAATCACATCCTCAGAATCTCCTTCCGCGTATGCATGCGTGCACGATGCACACACACTCACACACACACACACAATAATATTGTGGCAAATACTGATTTCAAATGCTGTCTTTTAAAAATAATTGGAATCATTTGGGGGAAGATTACGGGTTAGTCACTGGCATGCTCTTGGTCAATGAATGCTTCAAGCTGCGCGCAGAACCGAAGGGGTAACAGGTCTTCTGTTACTGCATTTATCTTTGGCTGTGACGGAGCAAAGCTGTCACCCGGGAGATGCCGAGTCTCAGGTGAGGCTTCAGCCCCTGCTTCATTTTCATTGGGATCTACGTTCAGATTTTTCTAATTCACCCACCTCACCAGGGCAGACCAAAGGATTCAATTACGGCCAAAAGCTTTTTCGAAAGGAACTGCTTAGGATGAGAAATCGCAAAGTGGCTGGGAAATTGCCTGGGGATCTGAAAGAGGACCTTTCAGTGGCATCGAGAAAGAATACAATTGGACCTTCCAATGGGCAATTTTCTGAAAACTTGTTGCAAGTTGTTTCATCAAGCTTATCTCCCTCATGCAATTGGAAATGTAGGTTTAGCAGGAACCCCAAATTCAGCGGTAGTAAATAACCCCAGACATCAGAGGACCAAAGCAGGTGACATTTGTGGTCTGCGCTGCAACAAAGGCACCTAAACTGCAGAAGGTCTGCAGGGTGAGTGCGCAGCGGCGGCCGCTGCGCTATGTGTCTCCATCGCCCAGCACCAGGATGTGTTTTGTGACTTAAAAGCCCTGGGCAGACAAACGCAGTGACACGTTAAGGGTGGGGAAGATCTGGGTTTGAAGCAGGTCAGGCATGCTTTGTCATTGAAAGTGTCATGAGAATGATATCGTTTTATAAAAGGGAGCCAGGAGATCAGGGAAGGCCAGGCGGTGAAAACCACCACCCGCCGATGAAGGGGTACGAGTGGGTCATCACCTCGTTTCCCTGTCCTCTTTGTTTCCGTGCAGTTAAGGACTATTAACTTTATACGAAGAGTTTTCGGAGGCCTTGAGTAAGAATATCGGAAAGAGGTCCAATGACACAGAATTACGGACTTGACAGTGGATAAGGAAAACTTTTTGACAGAGGTTGTCTCTTGTTATTGGCATTAAATAGATGCTTTCTTTTGTGTAATATTTTTTTTCTCTCCGAATTTTCAGCCTAAGTATGTATTATGTGTTGTTAGAAAAACATAAGCAGAAGTATGTCGTTACCCTCTCTTCGACCTTTAAAGGCGTTTATTTATCAAATATTTATTAAGTTCACTTGTCGGGCCAGAAAGTAGTATACAGAAAAATGCAAAATAAATATGATCTTTTGAGTAATTTATCAATCTGAGAGTAAGAGAGAATATAAGCAACTATGTCCATTTGAGCAAAGAGTCCACTCTTAGAGACAGAGAGGAAGGTAGAAGAAGGTGGGATTCGTGCCGTTAGTTGAAACGGTTGGGAAGCACTTCATCAGGAAAGGTGCTTGGGCTCGTTTTAAAAGTTCAGTTCTTCATAATCTTAATTTTTAATTTGCTCAGGGCAAGGGACAGTGTAATTTACTACGGGTCCTAAAATGCAATAAAGTTCACGTTGTGAGGAATTTGGTTCTGTGCGTCAGACGGTGGAGGGCTTCCTTGGTGGACGTGCACCTTTTCTCCCAGTGATTTATATGTTGACCTCTCTTCGAATTAATCAAATAAAATGGTGATGTTGATCTGAGCCACAGTCTAGGTCTACTGAGTATAAAAAGGCTGTGAAAGGAAGTGACTGTGATTTAAAAAAGAGGATTTTCTTTGAGGAGGAGGGGGCCACGTGGGATTGTCAGAGCTCTCGAAGGGCCGTTCGTTGTTGACTGAGACAATCACGTTCAAAGTCACGTGTACATGCCAATAAGGAAAGTTTGAATTCTAATACTTATCAGTAACCTGAGTCGTGCATGGCCAAAAATTCATTCCAGTCTCGAGGCTTCTGGTCAGGTTTCTGCATGAATGTGCGCAAATGCACCCTAACACAGGAGGGCTGCGATGCTGCCCTTGTTACTGCTGCAGTCTCTTTGCAATGCTTTCTCTTTCCGTCTCTCCGGCCCCTTCCTCCCTGCCCCCCAACCTCCCTTCCTCCCCTTTTCTTTCTCCTTCCTCTCTCCCTTCCTTTCTTCCTTCCTTCTTTCCTTTCTTCCCTCCCTCTCCCCCTCTCCTTCTCCCGCTCTGCCCCTTCCCTCCCCTCCTCCTCCTCTTCCTCTCCATCCCTCGCTTTGAGCAAACTTGGTCGAGCCTTTCCGGGAGTCCTGCACTCATGTTGTCGGATGGGAGAATGGCTTGTGAGGGTCCCCCAGGTGACTTTGGTGTGTGGTCTAAGGGAGCCTGGCTGTGGTTCAGGCCTGGAAAATCCTCACAGTTTGCACTTCACACTTTCTGTCTTCCCTCTCCACTCATTCCACACTTTTTTTTAAAACAAAACCGAACAAAAGTACCCTTTTCTCAGCATTCAAACACGCATGCCTAGGGTATAATTTACCTCATACTGCAGTCCATAAGGTTTTCAAGAAGTTATTGGATTTAAAACTGGGGACCACGCATAACTGCTGTTCAGTAACGGGGGTCCATCATTCCTGCGATCCTCATTAGCAGCTTTTCTTCCAAGACTGATTTGTAAATATGTCAGTGATAAAAAAAAAATAAGTTTCCTCTCATATATTTTGTTTTCCAATAATATATAAGTCAATATTTTCCTACAAAAATTGTATTTAGAGTTACTATTTATGGAGCAAGGTTTGTTTCTTGGCGGATCATGTGTGCATTCAACAGGATTTTTGGATCCTTCTCTGAACGCTGGACACTCAATGCAAACAATCAAAGATGAATAAAGTCCACTCTCATTCAAGACCTCACATTCTAGCGCATAATTCCCATACTCGGTGGTGTGTAGTGTGAACGAGATGCAGTGGCACGTAAACAGGGTAGCAGTTCATTCCGTTCGGGTGGGATAGTAAAGGCTTCAGTGGACAGTGGTTTTCAGTGGACTTAGTAGAATTTCCTAAATAGATCAGGAAGGAAAGGCCAATCTGCCCTGAGGATAGCACGTGGGCAGGTACCACGGAGGCACGAGGGACTGCTTGTTCTTTAAGGAGCTCTCAGTTGCTTGGCATGGGGCAGTCCGGAGTGCTCGATGGGGAGGGGACAGAGGGGATGGGGGTGGAGAGGTGGCAGGAACCAGCCTGCTCCTGCGGGTCCCCAAGGGGAGTAGATCATAGCACATGGAGTCTTTCAAGAGTTGCGTCCAGGGGAGTAATGGATGCCAGGCTCGTATTGGGGAGAGGGGTGAGGGGTGAGGAGTGGATGGAGGGTGGGGGGAGCAGTCAGTGGCTTTTTGGCAGCTTAGGAAGAATAAAGAAAAAGACAGGAAGGATAGGACAGGAGCTGGATAAGGGGGAAGGATAAGACATCTTATGCGGAGCTTTGTGAATGACTGGGTGTAAAGCGGGGAGAGAGAGAGAGAGAGAGAAAGAGAGAAAGAGAGAGAGAGGAGACCAGCGTGGCCTCTAGGCTTTACAATGTGCAATACTGCAGCCTAGGCGCTCGGATTGCCCAGAGCAGGGCCTCGCAAACATAAAGGTGCAGGGCCCGAGAGTCTGCATTTCTAACAAGCACTCAGGCGGCGCGCCCGTGGCAGGTGTGCAGACCTGCAGACCGCACGTGGAGCAGGAGGAGCCTGGAAGGCCAAGTCATGGGGGCGGGACTGAACTCTGGGCTGGCGCTTGTGGGCACCAGCCGTGTGACAAAGGGGGCGCGGCCAGGAAAAGAACAAAGATGTGGCACTCCCCGAGGAAAGTGCAAGCGAGGACTCCCAAACACACCTGCTTCTCACCGGGAAATGTCCCCACCCAGAGACCGTTGTCAACAGAACGCACACACTTAAACTTGACCCACTTTCTATGGTGCTAGAATTGCATAGAAGTAAAGCTGTAGTTGAAATGTTATCTTGAAAGAAAGAAACACAAATGCAATGAGCTTTCTTACAACTGTGAGGATGTATTTGCAGATGGAGATTTGTTTTTGCAAACCTCTTTAAGGACGTCCTTGATGTTTAAGGACTTCCTTCATTTCTTCAGTGACTCTTTTATTCCTTTCCTCTTCAAAGCCCTGTGTTCTGAAGAGCCCCTTCCAAACGTCCCTCCCCAGTTGTCTAAGGGGAGCAGCGTGCCTGCCCTTCCTGGAGTAACCCCTCGCATTTCATCAGAGCTCCCCTTACCACTTCCTGTCCATTCCACGGAGCCGGGTGTCTTTGGCAGGATTCTGATTAACTGCTATTATATTTGCATCGCACACCATAGGTAAGTTGCCCCATCCAAACCTCACTGGCTCAAGGTGGATGCTGCTGTTAAGCACTGAGGACTATTTTAGTGGGACTAGAAGGGATTTATGAACGAAGTGGCCATAGTTAATTAATACAGCACTTCTGAGTTTTGATGGCTGTGGCTGCTTCCCCAGCTTCCTGCTGGCAGGTCTTGGGTCACCATACTTGGGTAGCTGTGACTCGGGGTTGACTAGAGACACAGAATAGGCGGTCAGCCATATGCTCTGATTTTGGGGTGGGGTAGAAGAGGGTGAGAAGGATGGTGCTTTCACAGCATCCACTCATTTTAGAGACATCGTCTATGAACTTCCTTTGAACGGTAGTCTGGATACAACACAATTGCCTGTTGCCTTTGCAAACATAGATTTCCTGCCCCCACTTGACCGGAAATGCTATTCAAGGGCCTTGGAGTAGAACATGTATTGTCACTTTTCAAAGCTCCTCATTTTGATGTGCAACCAAATTCCAGAAGCACGTATGTAACCAAGCAGGTGTATGGGAGCATTATCACAGTGTACCGTTACTTCCAAGTGGTAGGGAGTAAAGGTTTCGACCATCCAAGAACATGGCGTGAAGTTCTGCTACTCCAGGTCTCACTCGGTAGTGACGTGCATTGTGCCACATCCAGAAAAGTTGAGTTTGCTGCTCTGGTACTTCCTGTGTTGCCAAAATCAATGCTGTGCACCTAGAGGCTTTGCCATTGGACATTTCCGATCGTAAATGAATCCCTGTAGTTACTGATACTCTGTTTACTGTCTTAGTTCTGTGTCTGAGGAACCAGCTGGGAGGCCTAGGGTTCTCTGTTACGTAACCGCCCTTTAAAATACCAGGCTCCCTACAGCTGTGTTTTTCCAAGAAGAATATGCCCAGACTCATTGACGGTTGCACTCAGAGCCTGCTTTCAGCTCTTTGTCCTTTCTGGCCACTCTCATCTGGACCCACTCTTGTTGGTCAATATCATCCTGCTCAGAACAGAAAGGAATTTTCTGAAACACTCCAGCGTGGCCCGATCGCTTTAGATCAGAAAAAAGTCAAAAGGCTGACTCATAAAAGTGGTGATACATTTTTTCCTCTCTAAGAGTAATGAAATTTATCACAATTTAAATGATCCTTTCTGTAACGAATAACGATTATAAATGACATGAAGAGAACATTTTCCATTTTTGAAAGTTAAAAGCCTGTCTTGACCAGCGTTTTCTTATTTATTAGAATCTTAGATATTTTTTAACTGTTAGTTTGCTAGCAGTGATTGTTTTGTTGGTTCTCTGACCAAATCCCATAGGTAGGAGTGATCAGACACTGCCCATTTTCCTTTCGCCCTTCTTGTTTTTAATGCATAATCTTGGAGAACATGAAGTTTTCTTTAGAAACGCATAGCTTACATTTCATTTTCAGGGTGATCGGACTCCCCCAGCCGGAAGTGGTGTCAGGACAGTGTGGTTAGAGAGCTTTTCTGGAGCTGCGGTCCCCTGAACCTCACCCGACTTCATGCCTGTACCTCCTCCAACTCCAACGTTTGGCGTCCCTTCCACTTCGGCTCTCATAGGCCTCAGTAAATGTGGAAACCAGCAGCTGAGTAAATGACACACTTCTTTTGCAGGAGAGGTTAGCTGCCCCGCGCCACCACACTCGGAGGCTGGCCCGTGACCAGAGGCCCTCGCGGTCCCCATGTTTCTCTCCCAGCTCTGTGACCTCTAGCTCATTTCTCTTGGCCTCATCCAACATGACTTTGCATTATTGCCTCTCCTTGGCTCCCCTGTCTCGCTTCCCCTCTGGTGTTTGCATCATGGACTTCCTGCGCGGTTCCTTCCTTGATTTCGCTTCCCTGCTCTAGATCCAGGCCATGAGGAGCCTGCTCAATGAGGCTGATTTTTCAGTAGCATCTGTGGTTGGAGCCGTCCCGTTCAGTCCTGAAGAAGGAGTTGATTTAATAGAAAGTCTTGGTCACAGGGGCGCGTTTTTGATTGTGCAGGTCTTTCAAAGTCACTGTTACTTTCCAATAAGGCTACGCCTTTTCAACTTTGTAGGTGCAGAAGCAGTCTGTGTATTAGCGCAGTGGGTTTCAATCTCCACTGCAGGCCTCTAGGCGTTTGGTTCCTCTATTATAACATTTTTTATACTCAGGTAGATTCTCCAAGTATGTGATATTATTGTACATGTAGGGGCAGATCAGAATGGAAGGCAAAGGCATATCAATTCTCTCAGCTCAGCAGCAGGTCATTAGGGCATGTTTGGTGCCAGGGCACCACAGAACATCCCGCCCTAAAGCCATCGGTATCTACCCTTGGGTATCTCGCGGTCCATCAAGTCTCAGCCTGGGAAGCTCCTGGGAGCCTCTGGTGCCATTAGCCCAGGGCTGAGAATGTTTGCAGGGACTCAGGGTGAGCAAGTTCAAGGCCCAGCAGGTTAGAACGCAAAGCTCTGACAAGCCAGCTCTAGCAGATTTGCTTTTAAAAAACAAGTGGAGAGTTTGTATTAAAGTCTTTAAGCATCCACACAACATTTCTAGTTGGCTCAATGTTTATTTGGTCAGAATCCTTCTCAAAGAGAAAGTTAGTCCTGTGATTTGCCAAAAGGAAAAAACAGCAATCATATTTCATCAGCTGAAGAAATCTATCAATATGTAGGGCACTAATTTGTTTATTTAAAATACAGGCAGATGAAACAAAATGTCCCTAATTCCTAGACAGTCATTTCGTCAGCCAAGTGTATTTAAGGAAACACTGTTAATAGGTTTGATAACTATAAATGAATACGATAAAGTTATTTCCAGTTTGAAAATGTAATTGCTCTTTCAGAAATGGAAGTTTTTGTGTCCTAGTCAATAGAATCATTGATTTGGATTAAAATGTACTTTTCTGTTGGTCTGAAATTGAATAAAACTTCTTTAACTATATTCTATTTCTATTTTTACCAAAATTAAATACTTTCAATATCATTGTTCACCTACTGTAATTTGTATGTTGAATCAATGAATAATAAACATAATACCACATCCCTTTAGCTTACAGTGATTAGTACCTTAATTTGAGTGTTTGGCTTCATAAAATCATAAGTAGTTTGTTAAATGTCACAGTATATTAGGCATGCAATCTGCATTTTGAAATCTGGGTAATGGTAATTTTTAAAAATAGCTTTAAAAGAACATGGTGAATTAAAGAACATTTAATAGTACTTAATGTAAACTAAGTTAGCTTATGCAAATAAACATTCATTTATTCATATTAATGTTTTTAGACATGCATTCTGCATAAAACATTTTTGCAAGTTAGGTAATGATTAAAAGGCAATATGTAATGATCACTTATAATTTATTTAAATATTTGAAGTTTTTTTTAATAAATAACAAACATAGCTCAGTACTGGAATGTAACTTCACTAATTTTACCGCATGTGTGTGTGCGTGTGTGTGTGCGCGCGCTCGTGTGATTTAAAACACTTCTTGGGCTCTACTATATGCTGTGACTTAGAGAAAACAAGGGAGGATGTTACATTTTGATGACGTTAGAGATGATCACCGTTCCTGAGAATTCAAGCCCTGTGTGGGTGGAGGGGAGAAAGGTCAGAATTACTTGGGGAAGTTTTTTGTTTGTTTTTTAAGTCTTTCTATGCTGGGGGCTTTCCTTCTCCCAAATGTTGTGGCAATGGGCTCAAGAATGGGGGCGAGTGGGGGCTGACTTGTGGGGAGAAAACCAAGGGAAGGGGGCACGTCCTGCGGGTGAGCCCTCGTGGTGGTAGCACAGTCCCCGGGGGCCGAGGTGTGGCTGAGACAGACACCCGCCCTGGCCCAGCGCAGAGGCCACGCAGGTGGGAGAGCCCAGGGGAACTGTTTCGTAAGCAGAAATAGCAACTGGAGGTTTGGAAATTTGTTGGAGCAGGAGATTCAGATTCGATTGCTGTCCCTCATGGCAGGGCATGAGGGCCACCAAGAAACGTGATGATGACTCAGCCCTGACATGGCATTGTTTAAAGATGAGCGAGGAGACGGGCCAGCCAGTGTCAGAGCAGCAACGCTGGAGCCGTTAGAAGAGGGACAGGGGAGATACCGGCCCTGTGTGCCAAGGAGGCACGTCCTGGTGGCAGTAGGGTCGTGTGTTGGGGGATAAACGGGGCAGGACAAGGGCCATTCCCTCCAAAGTGGAGGAGCCATGTTTGGCTTTCCTTGGATCAGCTTCAGTCGTCCGAAGTGCGGCGATGGAGGAGCGGCAGGGGCCTCAGGACGGGGGGCCGTCTGACCACGACAGAGCGCGGGGGGGAAGCTGGGGCAAGTGAAGTGAGATTCTTCTGACATAAACAAGATTTTGAGTGATTCTGAAACGTGAGGGTTTTCAACGAAGTTCCTTATCCTGCAGTTCACTCAGTTGTAATAAGTATATGTCTACTTGAAGTAAGGGCTATACGTTTCCTGAGAGGGGATTTAATGTTTAAAATGGAAATTACAGCTTACTTTTCACCTTTTAAAAATAGTATGTGTCTGCAAAAGCTACTTATCTCTCTTCCCTGGAAAGATATCACTTGTTCTTGTTTAATCTCATTTTCCTCAGAAGTTAGACTTTCCAAGTTAAATGATGATGGATGATAATTATTCTTAATGAAATCTCAACTTGGCACCCACAAGCTAGGGAGCATGAAATGGTGTTAAAAAATCTTGTATCTGATTATTCTACTTTAGCAGTTAAGATGAACATTTTGGTACGTTTTACAATTCAAAAGCCTTACGCTATTATTTTTGCTTTTGTATCAACTCTATCGACAGTTGTCTCTAAATTCTTAATGGGTATGTTGTGAAAAATAAGTTCCAGAAAGTATAGAAAGTGTTCAGAATCCTTCTTTTATCAATAAGGATTATTTTAATAACCATAGCACATGGGTTACCCGGTCATAGGACGCTGGTAAGCTCATCGCTGAAAAGTCAGGCTTCAGTGAATACTGGAAACATTCTTAGATTTTCACAAGCTAAGAGAATTGCCAAAATAAGATTAAGTCTGTCAGAATAGCACTCTAAGACGGAATTCTCCTGGTTTGAATAATCTGGAAGCGGGGCCGCGTAACACAGTGTGAGAAGACAGATCCGAGCCAAAGCAGCGCGCCCAGCGTCCCCTGAGGTCGGGGCCAGCTCCCCGCCAGGCGCCCCGCCTTCTACAGGTGTGAGCACGGGCCCCCGAAGGCGACGCAGAGCCCCAGAGTCCCTGAGCAGGCCCAGCGCTGGGTCCCTTCTGTTTTACACATGGCTGTTTATTTCGTGAGGGGGAATTGTCTTGGATCTGTCCAGTTCAGGCTTGTAAAATCATGGGCTGATAAACATACAAGTTGTTATATTAGAAATAAAAGAAAAATACACATATTATAATCATAGAAGTCACTTGTGGGGGTTCTGTCCTTTACCCCAGCAAGATACTTTAATGACGGATGTCAAAGTGGAAGCTTTCCTGGCATTTTCTCTGTTATGTTCAAAAGGCAGAATTCCTACAGGCTATTGTGCAAACACACACACACACACACGTGCATGTGCAGAGATCCAACTCACAATAACTGTTCAGCCTATTTTACTCTAAAAAATAAGCACACTCAGACTAGCCAGGAGAAGCACCCCGTGGGGTCCCTTGTTTTAAAATAATAATAATGCTAATGCCTTGTTATTTCCTCTTGTGGCTTCCCAAGTTTGCTCATTCCGTCCCCAGAGCCACCTGAGAGGCCTGTCTAACCCACGTTGAAGACAAGTGTCTTAGGAGGTGGTGGCTTCTCTGTGGACACAGAGAGAAGGTGCTCGATCTCGATGTTCAATTTAATTCTTCTGATCCCTAGTGTATTTTTCTCTCTAGTATAAAGGAATAGCTGAGTACAGGGTCTTTGGAACCAAATGTCCTGGGTCCCGATTCTGTTCCCAGCATTTACTAGCTTAGTCAAGTTACTAGATCTTTCTTGGTTTTCTCTAATATGGAGTGGAGAGAAGAGTGGCACATAGAGAGTTACTGGTTGAGTTAAATGACATAATTCAGCATTTTAATTTTGCCAGACCAATTAAAAAACCTGTAAATATCAACTATTATTACTCCTACCTGATTCACATTTTATTTATTAAAATAAGTTGCCTCCAAATTTACGATCTAGCAAAGAAGTAGTGTCTGGACTTTGAAATGTAAGTTGGAGTCTCTAGTCTTTAGTTTTCCAGGTCTCCCTCTTACCGACGTTGCTCAGTATGTGCCAACTGTCCTGAAAGCCGGGGTGATCGCCAAGCCATTCCAGCCCCCTAATTCTTAGTTGGAAAAAAATGCAGAAGCTTTTTCCATACACTTTTTACCAACAGCAGTTGTTTTTGAAAATGCCTTCTTTCTGCCTGTGAGCCATGTGGTTTTTGAAGACTAATTATATATTTTTTAACTATTTTGCCTTATCAGATTAACCCAGAAGGACGCCCGGAGGAATTCCAATAAACGTTTTTTAATCCAATGCTGTGCCCGCCTCTAATGTGCTCTGTGACACTGGGCTGCACCGCTGACGCTGTCCACGCCTGGCAGGCAAGTTCGGATGCGTGTCCGGATCATTTTGCCTGCCCTACAGGCAACTGGGGCTGTGATGGATTTTTTTCTTGGCTCTCCACTGTAAAATAGAAATTCTAATGATGATGATAACAACAGGGACAGATAGATATTCATTGGGTGTCTATCAAATACCAGGGTGCTGTATTAGGAATTTTGATACCTACTAAGTATTTTGATCACTGCAGAAATCATGGCAAGTGTCATTGCGGTTGGACACACAAGGAATTTGAGGCTCCATAATATTCAACGCCTTACCCAGGTCACCCAGCACAACGGGCAGACGTTCATCTCCGGTTGTTCTGTGTTGTGACACTGTGTGAGGCAGGGATGAGAGGGGACAGGGATCCGGTCTCACGTCCCCCGCTGCCTGTGACGTTTCCACCTGGCCAGCCAGCCTGTACATTTTTCCCAGCGGACTTAACTAATGAGCCAACATTATGCCGAAAGTCTCTCTCAGTCCCCATTTCTCTTATCTGTAGACTTTCTGAGTCACGGTGACTGTGAATCCCCTCATGACTGGCCATTTTTTAAAGTAGAATTATTTCTGACCTCCTAGTCTTGGGCGAAATCCATTTGAAGAAATTAGTTTATGAAACAAAGTATGTAATTAAATTCAGTATTGATGAAGAAAAATGGAATGACTCTGCATACACCAGAATCTTTAAGTAGATAATCTCGCCTAGACTGAGAGGAAAAGCACTAGGGCAGCTGGTGAACAACCTGAAAAATACATAGTGTGTCAGGGCGGCGACCCTCTTCTGCATGATTCTGTAATGGTGGGCACGTGACACTGTACATTCATCAAAGCCCACAGAATGCATCACAAGTCGTGAACTAGAATGTAAACTACGAACTGCAGTTCATAATAATAGATCAGTATCGGATCATCAATTGTAACAAATGCACAGCAGTGGATCAGTCAGCTCGGCTGCCATGATGGCTCAGCCTCTCACCGCTCTGGCGGCCGGCAGCCGGAGAGCAGGGTGCCAGCATCGCTCCGGGCTCCCGTGAGAGCTCCCGTCCGGCTGGCAGGCCGCTGCCCTCTCGTCATGTCCTCACACGGCAGAGAGGGGGCTCTGGTGTCTCCTCCTCTTCTTATAAGGGCACTGATCCCAGCAGGAGGGGCCCACCCTCATGACCTCATCTGACCCTAATTATCTGCCAAAGATGCCATCTCCAAAGACCGCCCCATCGAGGGCTAGGGCTTCAGCATATGAATGTTGATGGGGACACAAGCCAGTCCCCCAATGTATAGTCATGCAAGATGTGAAGAACAGGGGACACCATGTAGGTGTGTGTGACCAGAGATGTATAGGGAAACTTTCTGCTCAATATTTCCAAAATCCTACAACTGCTCTCAAAAATGAAGTCTACTAATTTAAAAGTTTGAAATACATAGTCAAGGACACAGGAAGAGTTCAATGTACACATGTAAAGTGTACACAAGAAGTGACCATTTATAATCTCTATACTGAATTTTATAAAACAGTGTTACTTGAATTGTTTTTTCTGTCATTAGAATGCTTGCCTCCCCCGCCCCCCACCGTTTTGAAGCTATAATCAGATTCCCTAAATTGTTTGCCTGAGAGGGATTTGGAATGTGTCATCAATTCTTATACTCAGCTTCCAGTAATCTGGCAAATAGAGTCCTACCAACTTAGAAATAATGACAAGGAAAAACTTCAACACCATGACTTAAGTGAGTGTCACGAACTGGATTTTAGTTGGAGAGCAAAACTCGTTCACTTTGCTTGAGAAACAGTCTGCGCGAGGACGAGGACATGCCTTCCATAAATGACTGGTTCCTCCACGCTCAAGAGAATTTATCAAAATGCGCTGGCATCGTCAGCGCCGCTCCCCTAATTTATTTACTGTACTTCAGATTAAAGGATTTCAGATGGAACACAAGGGGGTTGTAAATATTTAAAAGCGGGTGACTTAGATCAGCAGTTCCTAAGCTTCTCTGTGTTTAAAATTTATTTTTCCCTTACACTTGAAATGAAGATTGGGATTGCTCATAAATATTCATTTCACGAATACCTTTCCACCACTCTCCTCCTGCCACGGAAGCCACCTGCTCTGAGCAGCGTCCGAGTGCAAAGCAAAGCGCAGGAGAGAGAACTGGCGAACGCTGGAAGGCCATGCTGTCAGGCGTTGGACGGGTCCTCAGCTCCCTCCTCCGCACGTCGGTGCCCCGGGCACCTGGGCTGTGCGCACCGGGAGGAATGAAGCCAGCAGGCCCTCTGGCCCAAGGCACACCCTCTACAACGCTTCCACAGACGGACATGCACAAAAGAACTTGGTGCCCTTGGGGATTGAGGGGTGGCTGAAAAGTAAAGGTTACCTTCAGCCATTCCAGGCAGCCTGTTAAGTGACTGCAGCTCTGTCGTTTGGTTTGTATTTGTTTAAGGATGAAAAGCGTAAGCCCAGTCAAAGTGAGAAATAATTTTAACTTTAAAATTCCAAACGGAACATTGTCCTTGACATGGTTTGTCACATTTTTTAATACTTTGACGTCCCAGTTTTTCATGACTATCCTGCTTTAACTGTGTATGTCAGAACCGCCGAGAAGCGTGGTTTGTCTGAGGGCTTCAGCGCCAGCTGCGCACCTCATTGCGTCGTGAAATTGCTTCTGCGTCGCCTTGCGAGGCACAGCACCCTGCAGTGGGCTGCCCACGGCGGGGAATCACCGGAACCGGACTCCATGTCCAGCTCTCTCACGCTCTTCGGTGTGTGGGCACGGTGTTTGGATTGAGGTTTCAGGTTCCCAGCGCACCTGCGTACACGCTATCTGAACCGTGTTTGTTGGGGGCTAGGTTCTTCATGAAGTCATTTTAAAGAACAAAGGAGCTTACATGTGAATGTTCTTGAAGAACAATAAAGGAGTTGGCAAAGATGAGTTATTGACTATACAGATAACTGAAATCCTTGATGAATGATCAATGGCATAGGCCACAGTTATTTTTAACTTGTTGATAATTTGAAGCCATTGAGAGCTGAGCTAAAACCTTGAACATTTTCAGCCTTCCTGTTCATTTAAGATGAACCCGAAAGAGCGTCACCATCAGAACTTGTTAGGGAAAATCTAGGTCGCCCTCTTTTTATCTTTTCCTCCTCAGTCCTGTGAGACCTCCTGACACGGGTTAGGGACCCCTGACCTCTATTTCATAAGCTGCGGATAAGTAGATCGAAATTCAGAATGTGTATTTTGTTCTGGTTAAATATGTTCAGACTTTATCAACACCATTATTACATCTTAAAAACTAGCTTTTCAAAGAGCTGTATTTCCGAAAGTGGCAATAATAAATAAAACCAAAAGCATCATCAGAAGTTCCCTTTGTATACTTCAATGTTTGTCAGAAAGTGTTGAATATGAGAGGGAGGAGGCGTGGTTAGTAGCACAGTTTTCAGTGCTACTAACAATATCAACTTATTTTTTTTATTAAATTCCAAAAATAAATTGTTGTATGCACAGTCCACGAAAACATGAACTTAGTTTAAGCATTTTAAGGTAAACTAGTTGGTGACCTAGTACTTAAATATTTGGACTTTAAAGACATGCCTCTTTTTTCAGATTTGATTTATACAGCACCTCTTTTATGAAAGTGTAGCATGACTTTATCATTGTTCCAAAGTCTTAGGACTGGTCCAGTTTCCTCTAAGTTTGCTGAGTAAGTTTCTCCATGTAATAATTGTGACACTAAGTACAGCGAGCATGGTAGGTGATGTCACTGCCGACGGGACTGTGAAGGCGAGGGGACCCAGTGAGCGTGCACGTGAAGGTGAAGGCCGGTGGCAGGAGCCACAGCCAAACACCAAGGCTTTCACATCGGTGCAAGCCCATGCGCTTCGGAAATGGGCGTGTCTTGGGAGAGACCCAAAGCTGGATCTGTCCGAGAGAAAAAATGGAATATTTGCTGGAGGAGAAACCTAAACACTTTTAATGAAAGAAATGACGCAGAGGATGGTTTGTTGTGTCCGTGTTCATTCGCGTCGTTTCGGGGTGTTGGCTGGTACGCGGTGAAGGGACAGCGCACCGGAGCGGACGTCTGCCCAGACTGTCCGGCTGTGGAACCCGTCACGCCTGAGGAGCCGATGTCCAGTTACCACGTTGAGCCCACGGAGCACGTGGGCATTTGGGTATGTTGGTGAGTTCACTAAACCATCCCACGGAGGGAGCCAAAAGCTGCACCGTGTGTGTGTCCTGCACCAACAAAAATGATGAGTATGATGTAGTTTGTGGCGTTGTGGCTCTAACGCTGGCTTGAGGTGGGTGGTTGTGGGTAGTAGCATCAGGGGTAGAAATAACAGAGGTAAGATTCCAGGGTCAACCTGGGTTCGTGCCAGAAGCCGTTACCTGTGAGCTACCAGCATTCCTCCTGGCAAGGCATCTTGTATCTTTTGAACAATGGCAGCAGAGGTCTGGGAAGCAAACTCGTGATGGTAGCAGGAAATCTTCCCACATGGAGCTTCAGAAAACAGAGGCAACCAGCATCCCTGATTCAGAATAAGCCTCCCCGTGTGTGTCTGTGCTCTTAGGATCAGGTGTAGTTCAGTCAGCAGAGCGCAGTTATGCAAACCGCCAGGAATGACTGTGCACGTCCTGAGCACCGTCCCCAAGGGGACTAGTGTGGAGGAGGGGTCCGGAAGGGGCTGAGCTCCCCTCAGCCCTGGGGCTCTGACAGAGTCGAAGGAGAGCTATAAAACCGCTCCAGAAGGCATCACGGCCTCTCATTGTCACAGACTAATGAGAGTCCATTTGTGTCTGAAACTCAGAATGTACGGCTTGAGATTTATCAATCCCTATGTTTTCCTTTCGGTTGTTAGTTTCGTGGTTTTCCATGTGAGCTGCTGACTAAACAACATAAGTGGTGACCTTCCAAAGTGATTCTTATTTCTTCCTATTCTTGCTGATATCTCTGTCTTACGTAAATTAAAAAACCCATTTCTTAAAATAATCTTTCAATTCTATATTTTAGCTGTTTTGCTGTATCTTAAATTATTTGATGCTGTGCTTTATATTATTTCATGTTCTCTTTGTTAAGGTTGTTTGTTATTTGTTATACATTTTGTATGTGTTTCTTGGACATAATGAGTTGTTTTGCTTTTTGATGCAATACACTGTGTCTTGTTCCAAAATCCTTTTCTCTTCTCTTTCATCATGGTTGGAATATTACTAATGCACATAATAAAAGTGGGTTTATATACAAGCCTAGATTTAGGTATGGGTTGATGGAATGCTATTTTGGATAAATACAATTCTGAATAGAAAATAGCCCGATATCTTCTATTTCATATTGAGAAAATTTTAATTTATGGAAAACTGATACAAAGACTACTTGGTACATGTATTTTCTGAATTTCTTAAAAACTCACAGAGTCGGCAGTAGCATGAATTTGTAAGAGCCAAAAATCAAGTTTCTCTTCAATTACATCTTTATTGTAAGGAAAAAATTGTATGGAGTAGATGAAAAAACTCCATTATCAGGGATGTCTTTCATTCCCTAAAATTTAGGATTATGAAAAGGGCAGTTGACACAGCACACATTCAGACTTTTCCTGTCAGAAATCCCATGTTTTTCCCGTCCCCTTGCCTCAACATTTAACATTGCATCTAGCTTTCTGATGAAAAATGATAGCAATTATTAACTATTCCTTCACCGGAGTGACTTTAGTCATGAACCTTAGGAAAATGCATGGAGAGTTGATCATATGAAATATATATTTTATATATATGTAATTTACTTGATGGTAAGGTTCTATTGCGTGTAAGATGCAACATTAAGATTTAGAGTATTTTTAAGACAATGCTATTAAACAAACATAGATTGTAAAATAATCCAATTTTCAGAAATGTTATAGCCAAAAATGTATGGATGTTAGTCTCAATGAAATACCAGAATATTATTTCTACTCTTAATCATGGGGCACATGTGTATTTCTTTTAAGAGTAGAGGACCTCTGCCCGTTCTGATATGGTTACAGACTCCCGTAGTCAATGTCCATATACATATTGTATCTGTTGGAAAATGCCGAGCGGCCCTTCAGCCCAGCCCCCTCGGGAGTCCCTGTTGTCCCCATCAGCACAGCCTCCTAAGCCTGTGGCCGCACTGCCTGCCACATGATCTGGCACCGTGAGAGCTCACGCAGGGAAAACACCGAGGTTCGGTGCATCCAGCACAGCAGAGCAAGTGGTCACTGCTGAAAGAAATTAATCTTCAAGCAGTGAATAGTTTCATTATCAGATGACAGTGTGACTCTTTCAGACTGTATGCAATACAGTGTAATTGTCATCTAACCAAATGTTTGGATAATCTGAGAATTTGACTGAATACAACAGCCTCTGTCCCAGTAAGTTAGTAGTAATGCGCTCGTTTTCACAATGATGTAGCAAATTTAGCTTCCTAATTGTTCTGGTTGAGCGCATGTCAGAACCCTGCAGATGGTTTTTGGTGGGAGAGTATATTACTTGCACCCAGCCAGGAGGGTTTATGTTTTATTTTTATTTTTAAGTATATTTAATTGATTATGCTATTACAGTTGTAATAGCATAAAGCTGTCCCACTTCTTTCCCCTTTGCCCATCTCTGCCTCGCATCTCCCTTCCCTCCAGCGGTCCCCCCCGACCTTAGCTCATGTCCATGGGTCGTGCATGTAAGTTTTTCGGCTTCTCCATTTCCTATACTATTTGTAACCTCCTCCTGTCTATTTTGTTCCTGCCAATTATGCTTCTTAGTACCTGCATCTTTTCCCCCATTCTTCCCCTTCCCCTCCCGGCTGATAACCCTCCAGAAGATCTCCATATCTATGATTCTATTCTTGTTACGGTTGTTTGCTTAATTTGTTTTTTGTTTTTTTTAGATTCAGTTGTTGATAGTTGTGAGTTTCTTGTCATTTTAATCTTCATAGTTTTGATCTTTTTCTTAAATAAGTCCCGTTAACATTCCCTGTAATAATGGTCTGATGAGGATGAACTCCTTTAGCTTCACCTTGTCTGGGAAGCGCTTTATCCTCCCTTCAGTTCTAAATGACAGCTTTGCCTAGGGCATACAGTTATCTTGGTTGTACGTCCTTGCTTTTCATCACTTTGAATGCTTCTTGCCAGTCCCTTCTTGCCTGCAAAATTTCTTTTGAGAACTCAGCTGACATTCTTATGGAAATTCCTTTGCAGGTAAGTCTCTGCTTTTCTCTTGCTACTTTTCAGAGTCTCTCTTTATCTGTAACCTTTGGCATTTTAATGATGATGTGACTTGGTGCGACAGTTCTCTGGGTCCAACTTCTTTGCAACTCTCTATGCTTCCTGGACTTGCATATCTATTTCCTTCTCCAGACGAGGGAAGTTTTCTTTCATTATTTTTCAAAATAAGTTTTCAATTTCTTGCTCTTCCTCTTCTCCTTCTGGCGCCCCTATGGTTTGGATGTTGGAGCACTTAAAGTTGCCTCAGGGTCATCTTACACTCTTCTCATTTTTTTGAATTCCTGTTTCTTCGTTCTGTTCTGGTTGAATGCTTATTTCTTTCTTATGTTCCAAATTGTTGATTTGAATCCTGGCTTCCTTTCCTTCACTGTTGGTTCCCTGTAGATTTTTCTTTATTTCACTTAGTGTAACCTTCATTTCTCCCCTTATATTTTTGCCATACTCAATGAGATCTTTGAGCATCCTGATCACCAGTGTTTTGAACTCGGCATCTGATAGGTTGGCTATTTCCATATTGCTGGGTTCTTTTTCTGAGGTCTTGTTCCGTCCTTTCATTTGGGCCATACTTCTTTGTCTCTTCATCTTGCAGCCTCCCAGTGTTTGTTTCTGGGTATTAGGTAGAGCTACTTCAACTCCCTGTCCTAGGGCACCTGTAAAGCTACATGGGGCGGAGCCTTAGGTATCTGCAGGGTGGGGCAACCTGCTCCACAGCTCCGGGGCTCTGTGCGGTGGAGGGGTTGGAGAGGGGACAGTGCCGCTGCCTGGCTTCTGGGTGTTTGCCTGACACTTGCTCCCTTTCCAATCACTTTACCCACTTCCCGGAAACGGATGGCGCCCTCTTCGTTGTTGCCCTGGTGGTGGTTCCCAGAGTGGGTGGGTTTGTGCGGGTTCTATATCCGTGCAACCCCTTTAAATGGACTCTCCTGAGAAGCTGGCAGTTTCTTCCGCGGCCGCAACCCCCACCACTTCTTACAGCCAGAAGTCAGGAGGCTTTATCTTCCTGGCACCGGAACCCTGGGCTGTGTGGTCTGTCCCGGGGCTGGGACCGCTCACTCCGACGATATCCTTCCCAATTCTTATCTATCACATGCGAACGTGGGACCGCCCATCTGCCACTGCCGCCTCTCCACACCGCACCCTCTGCACCCCAGCCCTGCGACTCTGCCCCTCCTACCCGGCTGGATGACTATGGCTTCTTTAAATCCTCGGTTGTCGGACTTCCATACAGTTCCATTTTTGGCAGTTCTGGGTGTTTTTTATTTTGAGATTAGTTGTAATTCTTCTTGTGGTTGAGCGAGGAGGCGGAGTGTGTCACCTACACCTCCATCTTGACCAGAAACCTGCTCTGAGCGTTTAGAAGGATTTAGCTAAAGATTTAAAATTTGCACATAATCTGCCCCGTGATTCAGTAATTTAGTATGCAAGATACGCAGTCCCTTCTCTTGGGGTTAAGCGGGGCAATTTAAATCTTTTGCAGAGATTCAAAGAGGAAATTTTTCAGTGGTCATTAATCTTGAAAGAAATAACATATTTTATCAAGTATTGCATATTAGAAGACAGATACAGCACGAATAACATGCTGGTTCTGACTAGATGAATATATTAAAATAAAAGCAAGACTAATCAAACATAAGCACCCGAGGAAAAGGACAAAAATACTGATGGTGACCTGACCACTGTTACCCATAGGAAACACAGTTGTTTTTCCTACGCTTCAGATTGGTTTCTTATATCATATTCCCATTTTAAATGGATTTGCCTTTTTTCACTTAGATTTACAAGCCCATTCAGTGCCTTTGCGGTGTGATAAATAATAAAGACCAGTCATTATATGCATTAGATCATCTATGTTGATGCCAGTTTCATTTTTGGAAAGCCAAGCATAGTGCATAGCTATTAAAGACGCTGTTACTGGAAAAATTGCTGAGGAGTCTAAGCAGAGCTGTGAACATTTAATATTCATTGTTAGTGTCAAAAAATTTCAGGTATGGCATGGATATTATTTACTATGAAAAACAAGAAATGCAACGATATTTTACTGTGTATTAGTTAGGCCCATAAGAAATTGCCAATTTTAAAAGCTATAAATGTTGAATATGGTCAATTTCATATGGTTTAACCTAATCCTTATTTCTCCCTGATTGTTAAATTTGCCATCGCATGCACTGTGGATAGTAAAATGAAGCACACCCAGGGCAACACTATTTTTTCCTAATGTGTAACTGATTTAATCACCCAAAGTTAGCAGTTCCTTGTTACTTCAAGCTTTACATTTCCCATGTCCCTTCTGGACAAGAATGAGTCTCTACCGGGAATGAGACTCTGTTACTGCGGTTCACAAGCGATTCTGCAAGTTGTTTTTCCTACCTAAACTCTCCGGATGTGCCGAGCAAGAGACGTGCCCGGTCTGCCTCCACCCTGCGCCAAGGCGCCCGGAGAGGCCTGGGGAGGGGATAGAAGCCCGCATTTCCCCAGCTCTTCTAACCATCGGCTGGTGAATGGGAGACCTGGGCCAGATGCCTGGTCACGTTTGCTGTGCTGTCCAAAGACCTCATCCACAGAGGCCTGTGAACAGCACCAACTGAACAACAGACTAAAATGAAAGTTACAGATGTACTAACAATCACCCATTCCCCAAATTTCTCTTCCAAAATACAACCTTTGTAGAAAAGAGGGGTCACCTTTTTACATTAGAAAAGTGAAAAATTTTACTGGGAAAAGTTTGGTTCATAGTATGTTTGCGTATCTTTTCTCTCACCTTCTCCATCACCCTTGCCGCTTCGTTTTATGTTAATATCTAAGGCTATTGAAAGAACCAAATGATTTTGCCTACTCATGTTTTCTTAAATATTTTAAAATTACAGTTGATACATAACATTTTATTAGTGTCAGGTGTACAACCACGTGATTAGACACTTTGGTTGTCTCCATATTTTGTCCGCTGAATGCTGCAATGAATTAAGTGTGTATCTATCTTGTGAATAAATGTTTCTGAGTTTTTTTGGGTTGATACCCAGAAGAGGGATTTCTGGCTCAATCCCTAATTTTTTTGAGGACTGCCAGTCTGTTTTCCATAGTGGCTGTGCCAGTTTACGTTCCCACCAGCAGTGAGTGAGGGTTCCTTTTTCATTACAACCAACAGAAAACAGATGCACAGGCTCATGGAACAGAACTGAAAACTCAGAAATGAAGCCATAGGTAGACAGACAAATAATTTTTGACAAAGGAGCCAAAAACACACAATAGAGAAAACAAAGCCTCTTCAATAAACGGTGCTGGGAGAATTGAAAAGCCTCGTGCAAAAGAATAAAACTAGACTCTGGTTTGTCCCCATGTACAGAAATTAACTCAAAATAGATCAAGACTTAAATATAAGATCTGAAACAATAAACTACACAGCAGAAAACATAGGTACGAAACTTAGAGACCTTGGTCATAGAGGACGTTTTATGAATTTGACCCCAAAGGCAAGGGAAGTAAAGGCAAAAATAAACGAATGGGACTGTACCAGACTAAAAGCTACTGCCCAGCAAAAGAAACCAACAATAGAAAAAAAACGCATGTCAACTCGGACTGGCACTTTCTCAGAATGTCCCTTAATATTTTCTATTTTAAAGGGCAATCGAGCTGCCCTTTAAACACACAATAGCACAGTAAGTGACTATTTAAATATTTGTCTTTCTGTCATACTTGAATTCTCCTTTTAAAATTCATTTTAAATATATGTCACAGTCCAGGGAATACAACAACAATACAAACTGCAACTGTATTTCAACAACTTAAGCTACGTGTTCCATCACAGCATAACTTGGAGCGTCTTTGGCACAAATTGCACGCACTGGAAGGAGGGCAGCCTTCTCGGAGCCCGCCGCTAGCATGTTTGGAAGTGACTTCCCCAAGTGGCGATGCACATGCTGTCTATGGTGTGGAGGCACGTGGGAGCTTTCTGTACTGAGGACTCTCAGAATCTGGAGGATGTGACCGGCACTAAGCTGCTCGCCTTTCACAGAAAGAACATAGGAACAGCAGTAGATGCGGACGCTCACTTTCCTGTCGGCAGGGTGTGGAGCAGCTCAGTAAGAGGAAAGGGCCCAGGGAGCCCACGTGTTTATCTGGAAATTCTTTCATGGGCATCATTTGGCCCTTGCGGATGCTGCTAACCTTTATTGCCAACCTCAGTTCATGGGATTTATTTCTTCTCCAGGCTGACCATGGCCCTGGACTAAGTTACTCTATTTGCTTGTTTCTTTGCAATCTATTGTCTAGTGGCTGGTGGATTCTGCTAACCCCAAACCTCCAATTCATTTGCTGGAGATAAATTATGCGTATCAGTACATGCCGACCAAATTACTCTTTATGCAGCCTAGGATTTTTGACCTTAGACTGCGTGCTATTGTACCTTGGAAAACCTCCAAGAGATTAAAAAAATTTTTTGTGTGTGAAAGTAGACTGAAATTCCATTTTTCAAGAGTCTTACATTAACATCATATACTAATGAGAATTAATTTTTTCTTCCATTGCAACCACTGTTCCTACTGGGCCCGATTCTGGACCTTTGACCCCATATCAAGACACCTCCTGAGGAGGGCTGAATGGTCCTGCAAAGTCCCTGAGCAGTGGGTTACAGATGATGTGGCTTTACTATTACCCATTAACTAACTTCATGGGTTATGAACAGCCTTTGAACTTTGAATGGCACAGAATAGAATATCAGATTGAATTTCATACATGTCAGAACTGAAATTCTCAGCATGTGTATTATGTGTGTATGTTGTATGTGTGTATGTTCATGTGGTAAATGTATTCCTTACTTTGGTTTGTGTTTGAAAAGTTGTAAAGCCTAGAGAAGGTTGTTTTTCTTTCTTTTTAAAGCTAGAGTCATCAAATGAATTCAATTTAAAAAGTAGGTGGTGATAATAATAAAAAATAATAACAGTTTTGGGTAACCTTGTTTACTGAGATTGACTTTTGTAAATATAACACATAAAATGTACAATAAATATGTATAAAAATTAGAAGTAAATTTATTATTCATTTTACTCTTATGTAACTAAGAAGCCACAAATATGTACAAGTAAATTTTTAAATTAATAAATTTAAATGGATAACATCCCACGGTGTTCACAACTGCTTTCTTGAATTGAAACTGACCAGGTTGTGTTTAATTGGATAAAGATAAATTAGCATCATTTAATTTTCATTTGCTCTTGACTTCATCTCTTAATTTTGAGAACACTGCATAATCCTGAATCTGCATCCAGGCCACGGTGGGTATTTTGCACACTTTTCACGACACTTGTTGCTGCTGGTGACCTGCTGTCAGCAGATCTACTCTAGAGAGAGGGGCTGTGGTTTGTGTGGTCACCATTTGCACAGGATCGCATGGGACTTTATTAAGTTTTGGACCTGTTATTTTTTTTATTCAGATGCTCATGTACTCTGCACCCAGATGACATGTTCATTCTCTGCTCACTTTGAAAAACCTTTGTTTTATGTTATTGCTTGACTTCATCTGACACTCCCTGAGAGCAAATACAATAGAAAACAATAAAAACCAAGGTACGGGCAAGCCATAAAATCCCGGATCAAAACTAGAATAAAAGGTGGCCACAAGGTGACACAGACCAGGATTGGATTTAACTCCTGTTGAGCTTAGCTTTGAAAGAAAGAACATGAAATTTAAAACCTGCCACAGAACCTTGCAGAATGTATCTTGGAGCTCAAGAAGTCCACAGTTCTCAATGTGGAAAACTTGACCTAGAGAATTTCTCCACTGTTTTTGACTGTAGGGGTATGTGTGTGACTGTGTGTACCAAAAAAGTAATCTGTGTTAACAAAAATATTGAAAGAAATAAAATGATAATGCATGAATTTGCATGTTCAAATTTACTAACACTATCGGTTATTCTAAAAATATACTAATCACTGTAAAAATACACACCAATAGATACTATTACCAATGCAAGATAGCAAGTATGATGTCTTTGTAAAAAATATTCTTCCTAAAACTCATTAGAATTCCAACACTTTGCATTTATATATGTACACAGTGGACTTTGTAAAATGGTTAACTATTTAGTGGCAGGTGAACACTACATTACATGCTAAGTAAATTCTACTTTCTATTTTTAATTTGTGAATGACAAAATATAATAACATGTGTTAATTTTTTTAACAAGTTACTAGTACAGCTCTAAAGTAAATGTGAAACTGAAAAACAATAGAAAGTATGAAACAAAAGTGTGAACTCGTATTTTGCCATGTATAATATGTACCCGTGTTTTTATGTGCATTATACACAGGATTATTATGCCCACTATTGTACCCATGGTAGATAATCATTATACCCATGTATAATGTACATCCTTATTTTTCCTTTAAAAATTTGGGCAAAAAAGTGCCCATTACACATGGCAAAATATGGTATTTTTAAAAATTAGTTTGTAGCCATAGGTTACAATGAGTCCATGGACCGTAGGGTCCATGAGAGTAGTGAACTATACATTAAGAAACACTGCACTAAAAGTTTAAATATAATATTAGAAATAGTTATAAATTTACCAACTTTTAAAAGGTAAAAAGAGTGTTCTACATTAAAACATAAAATTGGCTTATATTTAATTAGTTTTAGAAGGTACAGCTAAGGAAGTAGATTAACATAATCCAGGCACATAGGTAAGTCATTATTTCTAGAGTTAAATGTAAGATTATGATTAGGAATATAGGTCATAAAGTCATAAAAGTAAAAAATACTCTCCTGTTTTGAAGTCAATTTTCTGAATTTTTTGAGACAAGTTGTTATAACAAATAATACATTTCAGTTGAGCATTGACTCAGCTTGGAGAAACTATTATGTGTCTGAAAGCAAAAAAAAATTGTTTTGCTTTTAGTCATTTTTTATTTGTTAGCTTTTGGATGGAAAATATTTCAGAGAAAATGAGCCATCATCCATTATTATTTCTCCATATTGGAAATATCCTTAGTTCACAAAAAAAAAAAAAAAAAAAAAGAGAGAGAGAGAGAGAGTTTTACAGAGATTTTTCCAAATTTCTAGTTTTAGAAGGATGATTTTAAAATAATGTCATTTCATCGTTATGCAGGAGATAACATCAGGTGGAGTATCTAATATCCTTGTTTGTTAGAGATTTTCATATTGAGCCACATTGCATTCTGTTCTTGGTGTGGAAGACTTGACTTGGAAAAGAGCGTATTTAGTTTTCTAGAAGGATTTTCCCCTTAGGTTTACAGTTTAGAAATAATGAGCCCTATTCCAAGAGCAAAAGCACTTTTTAACTCTGTAATGTGTTTTGGGACTACACAGAAAATGGGCGGGGCCGGGGCGCGGATAACAGAAGAGTTAAATATAGTAACTTGGCATTTTTAAATTGAATCACAATTTCAAAGTGACCCTTTAAGGAAAGCACTTGATGGATAAGGACAGTTCAGTTGGAGAAATTAATGGCAGTTTTGTGTTCTTTGGCATTTCTGCATGCCAGACACAAAGAAATCTGTTTTTCCATTTTGTAGAGCTTCAAGGACCATAAACAAACAACACACTCAAAATGAATGATTTAAAAATGTTTCATGACAATTCAACCTCTAAGTTCTAACCCAAGCTAAAGATTCTTTCGTTATGATTTTTTTAAAAAAATGGAGTTAATATGACCTGGGTCAAATACACCTCAGAGCAGAAGATAAATTGGAACATTTAATCTAGGTTGCAGGGTTTTGCAAAAATATGTTTTTTACAGGATATCTTGTTGGAGCCTCATTATAATAGCTACATTTTTGTTTACGATTGGTCAAACACACTATCAAATTTAATCTACATTAAACATTCTGAGGTGGGAAATATTTTTTCTTGTTATAGTTGGAAACTCAGAAAGTTTAGTAGGGTTCAATGACTCAGCTAAGTCTCATAATGAGTAAATAGTAGGCCTGGGATTTGATTGTTGATTCATTCCAAACACATCTAAGAACAGTTGTTTTACTTGTGAAGCGATCAGAAGTTTTGCAATTACAGTGAGTGATGAAATCTAATTCTAAATGACGTCCAGATCTGGCCTTGGATGTTTTGATAATGACATTCAATACTGAGGGATTTGGGGACCTAATTTACATCAGCAAGCATGCATTTCTAATAAAATCCAGAGGTGAATTGTGACAATAGAAAATCCCGAACATGTATTTAACCCTCTCATCCTACAAGCACTTATGCGGGCGCCATAGAGTGCACGAAGGGATAGGTATTTATTGTGCGAAATGAGCACCCCGAAAACCTAGTCGCTTTAAACAATGACTGTTGATGACCTTGGTGTCTGCGCCTCGATGGGGTGCCTCTGTCTCAGGGTGTCTCACGAGGCCACTACCAACACTGGAGCTGTGACCCCATCTACAGGCCAGGGTGGGAAGGGCTGCGTCCCCGCCAACGGTGCCGGTGGGCAGGGCCCCGCCCCCGTGCGCTGCGCCTGCACCTGCGCATCCTGTGACTGAGCGTCCTCTCCTTGGGGGCTGTGGCTCAGGCCGTCCTCGGTGCCTTGCTAGGCAAGCCGTCGCCAAGGCACCTCGCAGCAAGGTGGAGCGAGAGAAGAGCAGGAAAAAGAATAAGAGCAGGTGAAACAGAGGCTGGGGGCACAGGGACATGCAAGAGAGGCAGTTGGTAGAACCAGAGAAGGCTTCGGGAAAGTCATATTTGAGCAGCATTTTGGAGAATACATCGAATTTCATCCATTGCCTGGGATGAAGTGGAAGTTCAGAAGGAGGCAGAAGCTGAGAGAAAGCAGTGGAGATCCTCAAACGTGGGCAAGCACTTTGGTAAACAACTGACAAGTCTCCATGGAGATGAGAAGCCCTTCTGCACGTGCTGTGGAGATATATAAACGGAAAGGGAAGGTAGGCAGAGAACCAGGTGACAAGAAGAAGAGTCTGGGCTTGAGTCCCTGAAAGGTTTCAAGATGGCTAGTCACATAATCGTCAAAATATATGACATGGACGAGGAAGCAGATTAGAGGCAGGAAAACCAAATGGGGGTTTATTGCAATAGTCCCACAAAGAACAAAAACAAAAACCTCAACTAGAATAATAGACTTTTGAGTCAGGGGAGGTACAGGTGTGAGAAATATACGGTGGTTTGTAGACCTTCTGGCCGGCATTTGGACAGAAGGACATTAAATATTTCAGCTGGGGCTGTCGTGGCGCTTCTACAGAAATAGGAAAATCCCTGGAAAGGTAACAGGCAGAACGAGGCTGACTCTGTCTGATTTAATTTAAAATGCTGCAGATAAATGAAAGTCGGGAAGTACCATATTACAATTTAAATATTGAGCTTGGAATTGAGGAGTGAGGCCATCGTTAGGGATTCAGATCCAGGAATCATCTTCATGGAGAGGAGAGTTGAACATTTCAGAATGATTGAAATCAATTAGGAGAAAGCAGAGAAAGCTGAAACATCTTTGACAAGGGAGATTACTGTTGGCAGGTTGAAAGAGGAAGAGGAGCCAGCACTGGAGACAACCAAGGAATGTTTGGGAAGAACAGGTGGACGATGATGATACTTGGATCTGGAAGCCAAACAGGGAGAGATTTCTAGAAAGAAGGCATGATAGGTGATGAGAAGGTCAATAGTGGTTTGGAAAGAATAACTTCCATGTAATATTCAGTAGATCTATTCACTAGAACAGGTCCATGTTGAATCCTGATTACAAAGGCTAACTCTAAGGAGTGAATGAATTCTGAGAAAGTAGAGGCATCAAGATATGCTCCAGCCCTAAATGGCATGGCTCAGTGGGTTAGGCATTGTCCTGCAAGGTGAAAAATCACTTGTTCGATTCCTGGTTGGTGCATGTGCTTGGGTTGCGGGTTTGGTGCCGGATCAGGGTGTATATGAGAGGCAACTGACTGAGGTTTCTCTGTCACTTACATGTTTCTCTCCCTCTCTTTCTCCCTCCCTTCCCCTCTCTCCAAAAAGAAAAATGAAACCTTAAAAAAATATATATGCTCCATTTCCGTCACCATGGCAGCCAAGTAAGGGAACCAATGGTGTGTAAACTTGAAATAGAGGCATCACAAAGAGGAAATGAAGAAATTGGGCATGTTTGTTACCCCAAGAGGAAGGAACTCCACAGTAAAGAGGAAAAGACTGAAGATGGAAACCAGGAAGCTTAGGATAGACAGAGGTCAAGAGTACCGATTGAAGGAGAGATCATTGCAGGAAAGAATGTCTCAGTCATGTGCTCTACAAAGAGAGAAGTGGAAGGGCCAGAGGGAATCGATATGTTAAGGACCCCCTGCCCCTCAGTTGTTTGGTCCTGGTTGCAGTAATAATAAAAAAAAACATTGACTATTTATTTAGGGGATTGTATTTTCCAGGAACTGTGCTTATTCGTTTCCATGAGCTCATTTCATCTTTCCAATGGCTCAGTGCCATGTGTGCTGTGAATGTTCTCATTTTAAATGTAGAACATGGAACCTTTCGAGAACACAACTTGCTTAAGGCTCTCAGGGAGAAGTGGGTCTGTGACTCACACCTGAGACTTTCTGGCTCCCCGGCCCGTGCCCTTGACCGCCGTGCTAGGCGCGTGGGGCGAGAACGGGAGGAGGAAAGGGATTTCCCAGCAGCTGTGTGATTCACTCAAGCAGTCTGGCTCTGGAATGTATTTAGTCTCACTTTGTGACATCTTCCAGCAGAATCTGGCAGCCTTAGGGCAGAGAAGATAGCAGAGAATTTCAGGAATTGCAAGGCAAATACTGCAAATGGACAAAGGAGACAGAAATGGGGAAGTGAGTGCTGACGTGTCTTTGAGGCAGCTGACTTTGAATTCTCATCTGGGGAGAGAAAAGAGACAACTCCAGCAAAACTCGCTAATTGGAAGCTCAGGGAATTATCACAGGCTGGAACCTCACAAGAAGGACAAGGACAGACTTAATAGGTATGAGAGAAGGTAAAACTGGGTTTCAAAGAGGAGTTTCGTTCCTTCAAAAATATGGAAGTGTCAAATAGGTGGCAATGTAATAACGGGGTATCCAAAGGTTAATTAGACATAGTTCTGCCTGAGACACAAGGTTTAACATGCCTGAGATCAAGAAGAGATGAGGGGCACCGCAGCCACAGAGCGGAGCACCAAGGATGGGCATGGCCTGTGGTCTGGAAATGCTGGACATGACATAGATTCTTTTGCTTTTTTATACTTGGTGATTAGCGATGCTTAAGAACGGTTTGTTTACAACTTCTCTTAAGCAAAGGAAATAAAACCTCATAGATGCAGACAACAGTGGGGCATCACCTCACAGCATCTGGATCTGTTCTTCACAGACCCCCAGCTGGAAGTGCTTGAACACATAGAAAAACAAGATGAAAACACAGGAAAACCTGAAATCCCAGATGGGGAGATGATGTGGGGAGACATTCTGCAAGGAGGGCCTCAATAGCCTGCCCCCTCTTGGTAGTAGGGGCGGTGGTCTGGGGCGCCCCCCACCCGGGCTTGGGGAGTCATCTGCTGACCCTGGAGCCCTGTCAGCCGCTGGGCCTTGTGGGCAGTACTTGGGGGTCATGGCTCTGCCCACCCAGGGCAAAGAACTGGCCTCCCAGGTTGGCACCATGTATGCAGCCCATCTGCAGAGACACGGAGGAGTTGTCCCGCTTGTCGGTCCCCAGCTTGATGTCACAGATGTGCCACTGGGTCCTGGGAGGCATCTTGCCCACCTGGCTGGCACACCTGTTGGTGCCCATTTACAGGCTGATGGGTGGCAGGGTATGGCTCTTCGGGTTGTATAGACACCTTCTCGTGCCATCTGCCATCCTGCCCGACCGGCTGGCACACTTGCCGGCTCCCATCTGGAGCCCGATGACACACTGGTCCACCTTCACGGTGGGCCGTCAAAGCCGCACCCCCCCGACCCCCCCCGCCGCTCCCTTGAATACTTCATGCTGACGGCCACGCCCCTCTGCAGCCCTTTGTCTTGACCTACCCTGCCAGAGCCAGGAGCCACCTGCACCTGCCTCACGTTCCCACTCCCCAACAGGCCTCTCGCCTTGAACAGCTGCACGGAGTTCATGCCCTGGCTGTCCACGGCCTTGACGAAAGTGGAGAGGTTTTCCAGCGGGCGCCAATTTGGCATGGAGTGGTTGGTCTTGGGGATGGAACCAGCTGCAGCTGCCTCATTAATGTGCACAGGACAAATCCGTCTGCCAGACCCGCCTGGACGTTGGACCAGTAGACAGGCCAGTGAGTCTGTCCCTCCACCCAGCTGCCGAGTACTGCCTCCTTCTGAGGGTCACATTGGGACAGGAGCCACTTCTTAACCTTGGCCAAAAGCCCGAGCAAAGGCCCCTTATTGAACTGTGTGGAGCTCAAGCTGTTGGTGACAGTGGGACAGATCTTGATCCACATGTTTGGATTCTAGTTCCTTTGTTGTTCAGAGGGCTCTGGGTACAAGAACAAGACATCTCCTCCATTTCCTATAATGTTTCCAAGCCTCCCTCTTTCTATACCAACTGTTATTTACTAGCAAATATGGGTAGTTGTGGAGTATTTTTATGTTGATTCAGGCATCACTGTAGTTGTTCAGGTTAGGGTTCTTTGTGTTGTATAGTCCCCCGTATGCACTTGCTTGAAGAAACCATTAGGCTCATCAAAAAAAATAAATGGAAGAAGTGAAAAAAAGGAATGCTCCTGAGTGTATGAAGACAGGAAGGGGTGCGGTTGGGGTAAATTGGAACAGCGCTTTAAAACTAATCATGTCAAGCAGGAGAAAAAAACATCTTGCCTTTATGTTAGGAAGCAGTTGGAAGTTATCTGTGACATTTAGCAGGATAGAAGGGGAAGGGGACATTCCAGTGTTCATTTCGGAAGGTGCACCTGTGGGCACTTGTCCTAGGCTGAAGCCCGGTCCACAATTCTGTAGAAAGGGTAGACAAGGATGAATTTTCCAGTCTCTAACTGTGACATCCCTTGGCCTGCATTGCTTATCCTTTACTATGGGGGAGGCGGAGCCAAATCTGTTTCAGCCCTGGCATACACGGCTGATACATACGTGAAAGCAGCATCATGCCAAGCGGTGAACGAGAACTGCCCAAAGCCGGTGGCTGGCAGCGCCATTCAATAATGAGAGATGCTTCTTCCCCAAGAGAGATGTTCTTCTTGGAAAGTGAAAATTGATGTCCAACAAATCAAGGTGAGGAACTCTCTCCCTATGATTGAAAATAACTTACAATTTTGGAGATGAGCCACCGAGAAAAAAATGAAACTGCCGACATCAGTCCCTCTCATACCTGTTTACCTCTGTCCCCAGAGTCTCCCTGACCCCCTTGGCCACCAGCACCCTCCACGTCGCAGATAACTCACTGTCAGCCCGTGCTGGACGCACAGAACTCATCGTCTGGAGACACGAGTGAATGTAAAACAGGCGGAGGCCTGAGGAAGTGTATGTTAAAAAGTCTTGGGCTATAGTAAGATAAAGGGAAGCTTTCCAAAGGTTTTCTGAAGACGGGCTTGGTGGTGAGGTTAGAGAAACGAGGGATTTCATGGTGCACATGCATCAAAAGTACTCAGCGTATTTTGGGGTTTTTGGTTTTCATTGGTAATCCTTCATTCCTCTACATTCTTCCATTCTGCATGTCATACTTCCTTCCACATTGCAACACTTGACCACAACCATGGAGGAAAATACCTCCCTGCATTTTTTACCAGTGAGAGGAATCTGAAGACCCCCAAACACTCACTGGATTGCAGCTGACTCCACTAAACTTCCTGGAACATCATAATTTCATTACAGGCAGCCACTGAACAAAAATATCAGTTAAGACGCACTCAACGATGGACTCAGGCCAAATGTAATTTAACCCAGACCGGGTGTGGGAAGCTTGTTAACCCCCACCAGTGTGAGATTGCCCCAAGAGTTATTTTACTTTACATCTGTTGACTTCTTGGGGGAAGACTACCATTTGCTCCGTAAGGGTTCCCCTGCAGATTTAAGAAAGTTGTAAAGTGAGTTTCTTGGTGGGGAGCGATCATCAAGCTACCAGCCGACTTCCAGGGAATGAATAAGCCCCTGAAATGGGCACTGAGGGCCACCAGGAGGAGGCACTGTAAACACTGTGATTGCTGGCTTTCGGGCCGTGAACATCTGAAGCGGGAGCTGCCGTCAGTGCTTTCAAAAAGGAACTACTGGCAGCAGCCAGCATCTATGGGGACACCCCGCAGGCAGCTGACGTTACCTTTAAGGATAAATGAATAATTCAGAACCAGAAATTATCTGTCTCTGACTTGGGCAGAGGCTACAACCGGGAGATGATATATGGGGATCGTATTAACTATGTATGGGCCGCTTTTGCCTTTACTGTCTCGTTAAATCGACAGCAACCCATGAGGATCAAGGGAACACTCACGCTGCTACATCACTTGCATTTTCTGAGGGGCGGTGGCAATAGAGCTGCATGCAGACCGCCTTCTCCTGGAGGAGCCAGGGGAGGAATTGCTGTCTTTCCCCCTAAAAACTGCGAGTGTTTCCATAACCGGTAGATCAGTCCACAGAAACCAGGGCCTAGGCTGTCTTGGAGGGATGACTTTTATAGCCATAGCTCCTCCTAATTTGATGTTCAATACACTAATACCATGCATCCGATTTCCTATACCATTGCTGAGCTATTGGCTGAAACAAACATACATTTACAAATGACATGGGCAAAGTTTAATTGAGAGCCTAGCCGTAGTGATGGGATTCAAATATCTGAATACATCCTGTAGGTTTCAATATTTCCAGCTATGCATGGCGTGTGCTCATAGTTTATCTCATGTGTTTTATATTACCAAGGAGATTGTTTTAGGGGTTATTTCTTTTAGTGTCCTTATTATACACGTAAGAAAACTGAGGCCCAATGAAATGAAACAGTTTTTTTTTTCTATGATGGAAAAGGTAATGAATGGAAAGCTCATTTTAGGTCACAGGAGCCTTTGATTCTAGCCTGATAATCTTTCATAATTATAAGTGGCTCCTGCCCTATATACCACAAATCAATAAAATCATGGAGAAAACAATCACTTTTCAGGTCCCACAAACTAGAGCAAGAATAAATGCCATTCCTAAGGCATGTCAGGGTATAGGTGGATATTACACGGTCCTCTTGACAAAAGCCACACTTTTGACAGAGGAAATATCTACTTTGGAAACCTGAGAGCTAGACTCACTCCCTTGACTTCCAACGATCTTCCCGACCATCAGTGACCAGACTCTGAATAGGACATAGATATACAAGTGCATACTCGTATATGTACACCATATATACGACTCAGACACCTAAATTTAGACTATGATACATATATCTGTATGCATATGCACATACATGTTGTTTTTAAACTAAAATAGTACAGGTCTTTGAGGCATGCTTTAATTTTCTTTTTCACATTTCATTTTTTCATATTTTAAGTTCTTCATTTTAAAATACAAATGTTCAGTTTTCAAAGCATCTTCTGTGACAAAAAAAGATGAAAAATTGAGCTAAAAGATACATGTGACTGACTTGTGAGGTTGATAGAATTAATACAAATTGCAGCTTTCAGTTTGTTTTGTTTTTTAATATTGCCATGGGATCCAGATAAAATCGTCACCTGATTGAGGTATTTAGACAATAACTTAAATATGATAAAAAGGGAGAGTGTCAAAGGAATGTTAAGTTTTTCATCTCTGCAAAAACCAGGGTTAAAATATACCTCATACACACACCTACCAATCACATGTCCCTTATTAGAGTCCTTTCTTAGGACTATTCCTGCATACAAAGTGCAACGCCACCGCAACGACAGTGCATCCTCTGCGCAGGCTGTACTAGATGCACACAGCGGAGTGTGGGTTTCAGAATTGCCCTTACTTCCGCTGATGCTTGACCTTACTTGATCTAATCTGTGCAGACTACAGAGAAAAATAACCCAGGTTACTGTGACTTTGATAGTTCTTTCTGTGATTTTAATCAGCAGAATTGCAGAAGGGACCCAGCCTGCCCTGCAGAGCCAGCAAAGGGCGGCTTCCAGACGGGTTCCAAACAGCAATTTATAAATATTCATTCTAAAGGGTTTTCTTTTTTGTTTCTTCCTTTTTCTTTTCTTTCTTTCTTTCTTTTCTTTTTTTTTTTTTTTACAGCTCATGTCATTGACATGCTGCGGTGTCAAAGTTTTTCTGGAATTTGTACCATTGCCTCTAAGGCTAAAGTCTAATGTAAAGGGGCAAAGGCCCCTGATCAGTCTGGCACATTTTATGGTTATCTCGTTGGAGCTCAGAAGGTTCTTTTTGCAAAAGGAGGGAAGTCTTTGGGATCTCTAGAAATGAGACGGTAAGTGATGGGTACTCAGAGTTCTTGAGCAGCTTCGCACCTTTGGTTGGAAGAAGAAGATACGGACAGAAAAGCTAGTGGAGGGGGTTCTTACTGGGGCAGAGCTGCAAACAATAGATGTGCTGCGGGATCCTGTGGAGGGGTTTTTTGTTGACACAACGAGGCATGACAGAACCAGAGTCTAGAATGGAAGGAGGCTGCAGTGAGTTCAATGGCAGCCCCCGCAAAGTCCTCATCCTCACCCCTGGAGCCTGTTAATGCTACCTTATTTGGAAAAAAAGATCTTTGTAAATATAATTAAATGAAGGATCCATCTTAGATGCGATCATCGTGGATTATTCAGGGGGAGCCCAAGTCCCGTGACAAGTGTCCCTATAAGAGACACCCAGAGGGCCCAGGGAAGAGGAGGCAGCTGGGTGAGCGCCCGCCCGGGGAGCTGTTAGAAGCGCGTTTCCACCAGAGGCTTCCAAGGGGGCGTGGCCAGCCGATACCTTGATTTCAGACTTGTGGCTTCCAGAACTGGGGGAATGCTATTATTGTTTTCAGCCACCACGTTTATAGCAATTTGGGACAGCGGCCACTGGAAGCTAATGTAGGAGGGTATCGGACAGGTTTTGGGTCCCGTTTCCCCCCTTGCCCATCTCCTTTTGCAGCCGTGGGGGAGGCTTGCGGGGCCCCCTTTCCGCTCTACCTGCATCTCTCTCGGCCCTGGGTTTTCTCTGCTGCTGCTGGCGGGGACCCCTGCATCACTCTGATGGCTTCAGGTGGCTGCCCGGCAGGTGGGCCACCGGATTAGCAGATCAAAGCACAGTCCAGATCATTTAAAAAAATAAAAAAAGTCCTGGATCCCTCCAGACATTTAAACCTTCATAAAGATATCAATGAAGGCAGAAAACCCACTCCTGTTTGTAATTAGTTGATCCTGGGTGCACACTATTTTTTTTTTTATATAAATGGGAAGTGTTTTGGCATGCTTTTAATATAAATTGGGTTTTTCAGGAATATACTTACCTTGTAAATTGAAGGAAGAATGTATTTTATTTGGCTTAGAACTTTACCAGAACTATTTCACCATTTTTTAAATTGCCCACTGACAATCCAATGTGTTGTGTTGGCAATAATATGTGAGTTGTCCATACCACACATTTGATGAATCTTCATTTGTAATTTTCATACTTAGGAATATTATACCTATAGGAGCAAGCACTTGGTTACTTATGTCTTTTAATATTAAAAGACCTATTTTTCCATTACTGTTACTTGTCATATATCTCAATTATAATACAGTTAGGTCATTATGTTGAGTTTTTAAATTTAAGTGTCAGTAGGTTATGTTATTTTGTGTGTAGGCTGATAGATTATATTTTTCAAATAATTGCTCTGGGTGCCTCGGAAATGTTTCCCCAAGAAGAGTGTATACTGGTTTGGAAAGTGTTAAGACCCTGGGCTACATAGACATTTTCAAAGGGAGAGCTGACTTCCAGGGGAAATACAGAATTGTCCAGTAAGGTTCTCTGTACCAGAGAAGCATAGCACTTTTGGAGGAAGACGAGGTCACGTCTAAGCTCAGTGCATCGTTGTTTCTCTTTTTATCCTTTGTCCCAAAGAAGCTTCAGCTCTGCAATTAAATAATCGCCTTTATCATCACTAAATGTTTATTGAGTACCTATCGTGTAAGAATACATTTTGAACAGACAACAGCAGCGATTTTCAATGCTTTCTACCTCATGGCACACACAAACTAATTACTAAAATTCTGTGGCACACCAAGAAATGTGTTTCTTTGCTGACCTCACAAAAAATAGGCATAATTTTAACTGATTTACCAAAAAAAAAAAAAAAATAATAGCAATCACCTATACTTTTTGCTCCAAAGTGACTTTTAAAAAATCAGGTGCCTATACTCATATATAAGGGTTTCTGGTACCAAGAATTAACCAGTCAGAGACAAACTTATGTGATCTGACCAATAAGATGTAACTCTACGATATGACATATAAAGTGACTGCTCAAGACAGGGAATCCACATTGGACGGCTACTGTTGTTTTGCCTGTTGTCATTTTTGTAATTCGATAATCTAAGAGAAAAGAGGTCAGTGCCCCAGACTAAATAACCAGGTATTGCATTGAGCTTGTGGCGTACTAGTTGAAAATGACTGGGCTGTAGTATAAGTTCAGTCTTCTCTCCTTGACTATTTACCGACAACATGAACTGTAAAACATATATGCACAAAGTAGACTAAATTCATAGCCATTTGTACCACTTTCCAGGCTTTGTTCTCTAGTTAATATCTTAAATGTCTTTTTATGTTTTATCTTGCCTGTGTTTTCTAACACTGTGGAGTCCTGAAGGCTTGCAACCATATTTAAATAATTCTCTCTGTACAAACCCTGAAATAGCACAATGCAGAATTACTACTTTAAAATTCCTTTTGATGAAGAGTGAATTATGCCTAAATCTCTGATAAAAATCACCACCATTTCTGAATTGCATAACTGCTGTATTTAAAGCTTCTGAAATGGAGCAATTAGTAAAAAATAAGATTCAGTAATGTCTTTGAGGAACTTTGAATTCCAGGGAGTGATTTTCTTTTTAGTCACCACCCAGAAAGGATGTTTATTCTACGGAATTATTGGCATTGTAGTCTTGAAGCATTTGAAAGGAAAACAGTACAATGGCATAGCCAGTGCTAATAGTAATATTTTATGAACCTCATTATTTCCTGTGTAGCTGCCCAGCGAGGAGAGGCATTATAAATCCAGTCAATGATTTACGAGGAAACTTGGGGGGTATCCTTTGAACAAAACAGAAGCAAATATCTGCCAAGGCAAAGGCAATTTAAAATAAATAATGTTCTATTTGGTAAATGGCAGTGGAAGGTAGGGGAAAGATGGTACGCTATTAGAATGGGATTTTTAATATAAACAAGCAAAATTAATTTTGGAAACCAGGATAGTCCAACCTGAAACCCGGACCTGTGAGTGATGGCCTTGTGGCAGGTTCCGACTGGACGTGTGTGAATGCCCCGATGGCCCTCGGGAGGCAGGAAAGGGGCTTCTATCACGGACCCTGATAAAGCCTCCTTATTTAACTATGATACGGTGGAAGGAAAGGAAGCGGAATTAATGTGCTCTGGGTTCTTCCTCCCACACTTGGTACCCAGTGTGAGCTCACCACGTCCTGCAGGTTGCTGGGTGGGCACCAGTGCTAATTGGGCACTAACTGTGCACAGTGGCGAGCTAAACAGACACTCGTTGCTATTTTGAGGGGCTCATACAATAAAGAAATGTAACTGCCCGACTCTCACAGAGAAGGCAATGCCAAGATGAAACAACCCGCCTATGACTTGCTGAGAGAGAATTTGAGTCTCAAGTTTTATTCAAGTCCACACACTACCTTAAAATTGTAAGATTTCAAATTGCTTCCTTGAACTCTCTCCTATGTTTTGACTTTCTCCCCTTGCTTAGACTAGGTAATTTCAAGAAGATGTTTTATTTAAAAGTTCAAGGTGTATTGTTACTTTTGTATAGAAAACTTCAGCTATTAATATTAAAAATATCACCAGTAATGAAGCTTTGGCAATGAGGCACAGCAGGAGGGAAAGGGGCGATTAGACACCTCTTTGTTCTGCTGACATTCTCTTCGCCCACGTTCCCCCACGTATTTATTCTAATTACTACTCTGGCAATGCGCTGTGCAGGTATAACCTGACAGCACCTTGCCCGAGTTGTACCACATGACCTCTGTGGCTTCTTTGCTTTGGGCTTCTCCACTCCTCTTTTTTGGAATGCCTGTGGGAACCCAAGCAGACAGTTGCACTCACATATGTGCAACTCCAAACCAATGGGAGACCTGAGCCATGGGACCGATCCTCCTCTCTCCATCACTTGTAAGCTTTTATATTTTTAGAAAGATTTTATTTATTTATTTTTAGAGAGAGGGGAAGGGAGGGAGAAAGGAAGAGAGACATCGATGTGAGAGAGAAGCATCGATCAGTTGCCTCTTGTACATGCCCCACCCAGGGACCAAACACACAACCCAGGCATGTGCCCTGACTGGGAATGGAACCTGTGACCTTTTGCTTTGTGGGATAACGCCCAACGAACTGAGCTGCACCTGTCAGAGTCCTTGTAAGCTTTTGAGGTGCATTCAACATGGCTTCTCAGAGGGCCTCCAGCAAGCTAAAGTCCCAGTCGCCATCCATTTTATGTTTACCACAGTCCTATGAAGCAAGTTGTACTACTATCCCTACTTTGAAGGTGAGGAGACTGAAGTTTCAAGCAGTAAAGCAAAATGATGAAAGTCAGAGTTTCTTCATGGAGTACCTGGGATTTGAACCCATTGCTACCTGATGTCACAGTAAACATTCACCCACTGAAGCAATGCAGCAGGGCTGAATCTTTTGACTACAGGGCTTAGGGCAGAGGCCAAGAAAGCTTTGGGGTCACCCACAGTGAGAGAGAGAAACAACGAGCCAAGGTACGTCAGACCTCGTATCTTCCAAGTTGGTGTAATTTGAAAAAAATCCAGGTGCTACCTTCTACTCACAACCCCTCATCTACCACCTTCCAGGATAATACATACTTCCTCCATTAAATATTTATTCGGTCTTCAAGATCCGTTCCGATGCAAGTACCTTGTGGAAAGTCATTGTAAATGTAACTCTACGGAGCTGGCTGTCGGCTCTCCGAGAGCAGTAGCGCTGAAAGAGCAGGATCCTTGAGGGAATGGAGTCAGGGCAGCAGGAAGCGGGGGGTGCAGGGGCCTGAAACTCGGAGGAAGGCAGGAGCTACAGTGGAATTTCAGCTTCATCCATTCTCTTTACGGCGCATCCAACGAGTAGCTGTAGGCGAATGAGGATTCCATGGACACTGCCACCTTCTCCCTCCTGGCAGATGACAACGCCAGTCTGAGGCTTACTTAGTAGGAAGAAGGCCTTCTCACTCGAACAGTCTCAAAAGTGTTTGAGCAAAGCAATTTCTAAATCAGCTCTCCCAGTTTAGCTTTCTAACTTGAGTGAGAGTATCAAGAAATAATCGTATGTCTGGCGTGGCCATAATCGTGCCGTCTTCCCTGTCAGGAAAGGCTACAGATTATATAACTGCAGATATTGATTTTTCCACATCAGACACTTTAATAGAAAGGTTGAGAGGAAGCTCGATCAGCACAGTTTGAGGTTACTAATTCCGCATTAAATAATTCGGGACTTAAACTCCCCTTGGCGGACAAGAGGCCAAGAATTTTACAAGAACAATTTTACTTCTTGGAAAAGGGGTATTACTGTTACCAATCAACAGAAGATATGTACAGCCTGGATGAAATAAAAGACATGAACTTTGTGTGACATTAGCTTTCGAATGGGATATTCTGGCACTATTGCTTTTACTGATTGTTCACCGACTACAAAAGACTCTACTGACTGTCACTTTACAGCGGACATTGTTTCACATTGACGTTGACATTGGAGGTGCTCGGGTGGAGAAGACAGTGACAGGACAGCCGTGTCGTAGCTATTGGCATCCAGAGGTTACAAGTTCCATCCTTAATTCTAAAAATCCTACAGAAAATAAGATCAATGCCCGCTAGTCAACTCTAAAAACAAAACGAAACAACCCCTCCCTATAAAAACCCTGGTATCCCAAGACCATTAAGCAGCAGTAGAAACAATAACTCCCATAATCATCAGGATTGGAGATCATCTGAAAATCCTTCACCAGAATAAACGGATTTAACTGCTTCACGAGAAAAAATGAATCGGATGGATAAAATATAAAATCAAAGGGACTAGGAAAGGTCAAAGATTACTAAGTCTAGACATTGTTCACGGGTCTCACTGGGCAGCTCCCAGTGTGTTGTTAGTTAATGCTACACTTGAGGCACAAAACTGAAAAGCAAATGAATAAAACTAAATATTTACAGTGAGGCCCTCATAAAAATTCCAGTTACGTTTTGTTACTATTTCATGAGTATGGTGTAGATTACCTACATCATTTCCTTTTCAGAAAAAAATGGGATATACATACACCGCAAAACAAATCACTAATTACGCATCCTGGTGAACGGATGTCAAGCAGCGCTAAGTCATTCCCCACCGAGGCATCGCTGTGACGCCCTCATGGATGCCTCATCCGGGCTGGGGGTTCCACCTCTGGCTCCAGAGCATGCTGCCCTACTCGGTTTCTTAGATCGACCACATTGTTTTCAAAATCATATTTTTAATGTCAGCCTTCTCCAGCACACCAGGTACATGCTTCAGGGTGACGGCCATGTGCTCTGTCCCTTGGTCCCACACTGTTCTCTCAGTGTGGCTTGTTGGGTGGCATTGACATCTCATGGTAGTTACTTAACTGAGTTGAGTCACACATTCAGGGTTTAGTCCAACCAGTTTTTCCTCCCTGTCTACCCAGCTTTCAGAACACTGTGCTGATGCGATTGGGTTAGGTCATTGCTGTGGAGTGATATTCCTGTCATCTATGCCACCACAGGTATTGCTTCTAATAACGCTAGGGTGCCCGAAATTGCTCAGGGGTGAGAATGCACTGAAGCAGGATCAAGTGACAGGATTGAATACTGTGTAGGTAGCTAAAGGGTGGAAGCCGGCATGGGACTCCTGCCAACCTTTAATCTACTGTAGTGGTCAAAACAACACGAGTTTCAAATGATCTGAAGGAAAAGCACTGAAGTCATATACATATGTACTCACAGAGTCCAGATAGAAAAACACATTTGACAGAAAGAAGAGGTTGGGAAATTTCCTTGTAGAATGGCAATTTCAATGTTTGACAGTTTGGCTAGCGTTTACATTATTCATCACTGTGTAATCAATGAAAACACTTCTTTTTTTTTTACCTGATTTTATTACTTACTTGGTTACTAAAATATATGTATTTCAAGCAAAGCCAGCAAACGTTAACAATATTAAGAGCTTTAAGTGTAGACACACCAACATTACATGAACTAGGTCCATTGTGCATGGTGCACTGTGCGCATTCTATGGACACAGCACATGTTCTTGATGAATTAATAGAATTGTCAGAATACAAAACACAACATTACTTAAAGGAAAGTTAATTTGATTTTTAAATGGCAAGAAATGTAAGTGAATGCCAATATTTTATGTACAGTTGGGTCAGTATGTTTTCAGGATACAGAAATATATATATATTTTTGGTGTCCTTCATTAAAACATCTGAAATCATTATTTTTAAAAAAATGATGTATAGCCTAACTTTTTAAAATTTGTTTTAAATAATTTTTACACTGTAATTCTCTTAGGATTTGAACTGTCCAAAAGAAAGCATCTTTAAAACAAGTAAGAAATATTGAAAGGGAGAGTTGTTATCCTGACGTAAATGATAAGGTCTGTCATTGAAACCATGTGGCCCTTTATCTTAAAATTTATGTTTATTTTTTAAAGTTTGATTCTCTGTTCTTGAAGAACTTAGCGATTACGCTCATACTCATTTGATAGAGCTGAAAATATAGTAACCCTCCTCTCTTTGAAATAGCTCAGACCCCCTCCTAGAAAATATGTTGGCAAATATTCGGAACGTGGAGAAATCGAAGGATCCGCACAAAAAGCAGTGCCCGTCTTGCAAGGAGGGTGGCTTCACCTCCTACGGTGGGAGGCGGCCCGCTTTGGAGCCTTTCAGAAGCCTGTTTGTAGATGCCTGCCAATGCACTGGGAGCTTTCTGTCCAGAAAATGGATTGTTGAAACGTCCTCAGTAAAACCAGCCACCGTTGTGACTTAAGGCCAGATTTTTCTGTGCTGGGGAAATTATTGTGGGTAGCAGCACAGTTACGAATGCTACTCCTTTGTGGTTTTCTCAGGGCTTTCTTCTGCATTACTCATTTGATTCTTGCAGCAACTCTGAGAGGTAGAAAGGACTGGCTATGGCCCTCTTCACTGCCTATGTGGGAAATGGAGTCATCAAGATTGAATTGACTTAGGCGGCTACACAATTAGAAACTGTGGTTCATAGGTCACAACTACTTCTAATTAAAAAAGTGATGGGAATATTTATTAAACACTGGTTCTGGGCCGTTACTCTCACCTCCTGATAGTAATTACTGGCTACTGTGTGTCTTCTTTGATTCAGACACTTTGACACACTTTATTTTTAAAAGTTCAACAAGTTTTTTTGGTAGATTTTGCTGTCCTCTTCCAGGTCAAAGTGCAGAATCCCAGGGAGGTGATGATGCCCTGGCTTTCAAACTTAGGTCCGTCTGACCCCCAAGTTCAAGCGCTTCCCTCTGAGACAGGACTTCGTGGAATCCCCTCTCTGTCCTCTGTGGCACGTGTGGTGTCCTCTGTTGTGATTCTGAAGATGGCCTTAGAGCGCCGCTGTCCCAGCAGGGGACCGGTCGGGAACTGGCATTCTGGCTGGCCTGGGTTTTCAGTTCTCCTGATTGTTGACAATACTTTTGAAATATAAAAAGTTAAATTTCCTGCTTTACTAAATACAATATACTGAGAGCAATTGGGTTTTTTGTGGACAATGGTTACCTTTCAATTCCTAAGGACTATTGTTTTTATTCATATTTTGCCTTATTTTTGTATAGATATCAAAGAGAGTAAATTGGCTTGCGCCTGTACTGGCTGTCACATATGACTGAATATTGGTTTTTAAGAATAAATTATTAAGTTGAAGACTTTTTATGACTGAGAGACCTGAGTAATTGTTTTATTATAAAGCACTTACTATGAGCCAGATATCAAGCTACATATGGAATGTACCTATGAACCAAGTGTATACTGACCATGCCTATGGGAAAGGAAGCACATGAACAAACTAAACGCATGAACTATTGCACATTTCACAATAGTAGGGGCATCCGAGAGTTCCGAAAAAGTTCAGATGAAGCCATTCATACATTTTAAGTGTGGTATGAAGAAAAACGCTTCACTGAGCAAAGAGCAATTTAATATTGAATGATATGTCTGAAGGTATGACAAACAAAAGCATTTCAATAGATTTATACTCTTTGTCAGATATAAAATAATCATCCAGACAATTTATTTTTAGTTATTTATGTTGTTTATGATCAGATAGTACAATATTGTTATGTGTACTTCTCACTCTTCCCTCGAAACATCTAATGAAAGCAAACATGCAGATATGTGTTGTTGTTGTTTTTTTTCTTTCCTTTTTTTTTTTTCCTGCTTGTGTTTAGCATCTGTCTCCAAAGGAATCCGTGGTCTGGGCATCAGGAGGTGGGAGTGACTTGCTCGTATTTTCCCAGGTGAAGGAGGTCTGGGGTCAAGCGCACCTCTGCCCCGCCAAGGGCTCTGGCGCCCGCTGGCCACGGCCCTTCAGTCAACAGCAGAGACCCTTGACCCGTGCCCTGCTCCTGTCGCTAGCCTGCCTGTGGCTGACAGCAGCCAGATGGGTCCTGGTTTTTGTTTGTATATATGTTCTCGGTGTGTATTTAATGTCTCAAACTTCTAAAAACCACTACAGTTTCTTCATTTTTCTCGAGAGCGTGATTTCTTCTTCGTGTTTCCGTTATTGCTACGGTTCTCTGACCAGCATTCTCTGAATCAGGTTGTCCCTCCACCTCCCTCCCGGGGCCGCGCGGAGAACCCTCTGTTTGCCCCTGTACAAACGCCTCCGTGGCCTCTCTCAACCCCATTGCGACCCTTCAGTATTTTAGAGATGCTCAGTGTGGATGGAGACTAGGAGATAACAGTTGATAATAAAAGGTCTGATAACCTCTTAAATTAGATATGGGATCATTAAGATACTGCATAAGTAATTATGAACAATTATTCTTCATAAGTTACATTTTTATAAATACTAATGCTTGTTCTGTTCCATCAGCTCCTGGGAAGGCCGGTGGCCTGGTGACCCCTGGTTCAGAGCCCCTTTCTTATAGCAGAACAACACTCGAAGATAGACGCTGAGACGCACAAATCGAAGTTCCAGGCACCAGGGAAGCCTATGTGGGACGACAGAGGCTGTTGAAAGCGTCTTTGTCTCTTCCCACTGCAAAGCTCCGCTGGGCAGGAGAGAGGGGCCATGGTGGGAGAGTGTGGCAACAGCAGCGTCTTTGAGCAGAGGCTCAGCCGGGCCCTGGGGGAGGAGGGATGCTGGAATCCCAGGAGGCTTGGAGCAGAGACTCCTGGGCCCGTTTTCTTTTTGGGATCAATGAATGAACGAGCCTTAGATTTCTACCATCCACCATAGTGGGCAAACCTTTCATAAGGTGTAATGATAAACAGCATAATTTGTTGAGCGTGATAAAGCATGGAAGGCATTATCCAAGCTATCGTTGCGAGAAGTCTGTAGGAGCTGGTGAAGCAACTGACGCCAAGAGAGTTTAAGAAACCTGCCTAAAAGGGTGCTGAACGTGAGGCCGTGGCCTCAGGTGGGACTGCCTGGGTGTGAATCTGGGGCTGAGCTCCTGGGGGAAGTGACTTAATGCTTCCGTGCCTTACTTTATCTTGATGCTAACGAGTCTATCTGGTTTACGTAGTTCTTGTTAGAATTAAACGAGTTAGCACAGGGAAAGTGCTTGAGTCTTAGTAAGTGCTTAATAAACACTGGCTCTCAATTTGTTCTCATTATTGGGATTGAAGAGGAACAGGGTGGGTTGATGTGAAGAACAGTATCCTCCTGACTCTAGCCAAGCAGGGCTGGTTGAGGTGCACGCTGACTGGTTAGACTTTTCCTTTGTAAGGCTATTTATTCCTCTGCTTGACTTTACCTCCTCCTGGCTTCATCTTTTCTTTGGGTCACCCTGGAGCCGTTTAGGGCCGAATATCCAACCCCTTGAACATCTGTCCAGGATCTCGTGTATCTGCCTTCTCTAGAGTAAGAGGTACTAACATTTTTGTATTGAAACTCCCCCCTCCCCTCAACAAAACAGGTTGTTTCCTGGGAGATTTTCCCCACAGAGATAGCAAAAGCGCCTATGGATCTGTAAATCATCCTTTAAATCAAGGCCTGTGAAAATGTGAAGAGTAATTTAGAAATGAAATGAAAACTATAGCTAATATATTTAGAGCTTATGATGTGGGAGGCACCGTTCCAAGTCGGGGACATTCCATAACTCATGCAGTCCTCACTGAAACCCCAGGACATGGTTGCTGTAATTTCTCCACCGTTGCAGATGAGAAAACCCCAGGGCTGAAGGTAACCGGCCCAAACTGGCCAAGTTAGAAAGCCTACGTGTGAGCCAGGCAGTCTGAGTCCAGGGCTTCGCAGCTCACCGTGAACCTCGGGGGCTTCCGTCTAGTTTCCAGGGTGCTGCAGGCTGTGCCCTTTAGTCTCAGGCGTCTTCCTGAAGGACGACCGTCTGTGACCTGATTTTGCCCCGATGAATGCTAATTTTAAAATTTACCCAAGGATATACTCCTTCCTCCCTGACTATGCCTTTGCTTTCGAATATTTGCTCCTGCATATAATGTAAGGAGATCTGACGGAATTTATAAATAGTTTAAGATTCTCCTGTGACCATATCCTTTTAAATCTGTGTATTTATAATCTCAATTCTAATTACTGATTTTTAACGCGTGTTTTTGCACTGAACTCTGCAGGGGAATTCCAGTGTTTCTGAATTCTGAACAACCTGGCAATAGGATGTCTGAAATATATTCTTAGCCTCATTTTATTTATTTAAAAATTTTTTAACCTATATTTTTATTGTTGGCCTCATTTTATGAGTGCAGTAATTAAAGTATGGCTAAATAGGCTTAACGTTTATGTCATTAGCAACGCTTGGGGGAAAAGTGTCCTATTTAAATTGAACAAATAGAAGTGTATATTTTTAGTTATTCATAAAAGAAAGAAAAACCGAGTCAATTATCAGAAAGGTCTGAGTCTGTAAAAGTTCTTTACTTAATTCTCTGAATCTTCTCTACCTGTACTTCTCTTGATAGTTCCTCTAATTCCTTCTAATTCAGTTTATGTACCTAAGTATAACCCTTAGATCTAGTTACAGCCGTTTCCTTCCCAAGTAAGGTTGGGCCTGTCTTACCTGGCTGTTATACACAAACTATTTCTCTTGCACCATTTCAATACCTACTTTAAAAAAATCTACAAATTTGCTCCTTTCTTTTCTCCACTTAAAGGTAAAACGAACGACGGAAATTTTGAAAAATGCTTGTTGAGTTTAACTTATTTAAAATCAAAATTTCCCACGTGACACCATTAATGTTAACACCCGCTGTGAGCCTGGAGCCTTCTCCCAGGTGCAGGGAACAAATGTTTAGGACTGAACATGGTTTCATGACCTAGAAACATACCAGAGGTGAACCAGCAGCACTTGCTAAGAGGTTTTCATTGCACGTATTTTACTTAGAACATCAACTAGTTTTGCTAAATTTAAACGGAATGGACAGAAAGCTGTCATTTTTGCACTGGTTACCAAAATATTTACAGTGAACTCTTTGCATCATGGTGGATCCTGAGTAGCTGCACTGAGTTTTCAGCAAAAGTCGACTCTGAAAACCACAAAGAAGGTCACAATTCTGCTGGCTCTTCTTTCAGTTCAACCTAACACTTGGTTTAGCCCATGGTGGATGTTTGGTAAATATTTAGTGAATACCTTTAATCACATTCTCTAGGGTGATACATCTGACCCAGGTGTCAGGGGCGCAGAGAAGTGAGGCGGTAGCGACGGAGGTGGCAAAGTCTGGGTTTGACCCTGAGGAATTCATTTTAAAGTAGGGGGTCATAAATATATTGTACTCCTGCTCATAGTAAATAGCTCAGTAGTTAAAGCCTTATGTTAGCTCAATTGAACCACACCATAAAAAGATTAGAATTTTCTAGCCACTGACTTAAGCCAATTAAACTATCCAGTCAACCACATTGAACTATTTGGTCACAAACCTTCTCTCTATGACAAAAAAGGTGGTACTAAAATAGAGATGATCTCTAATCTACAAGGGTAATCTATATCATAGACAAAATCCTGTTTGTAGCAGTTATTCTTCAATCTCTTATTTCTGACAGTGTGATTCAGTATCTCCAACTGTTTCTGTTCAGGCCACCGCTCTACAGGGCAGGGCCAAAATAGATTTGCAGTTGTGGGTATTCGAAATGCAGAGCTCATTTTTATATTATGATTTATTAACCATTGCATTATTTTCCATGACAACAACTGTAAACCTACTTTGCCCACCTGTGTTCACGGAAGCCTCTGCTCATCGGTGATGCGGGGCAGCTGGGTGGAGCAGGAAGCGCTCTGTGTGAGGCTGGAGTCTGGGGGTGCACGGGACAGCACCCTGACCGCCTGCGCCGCCCGGCCAGGAGACAGACTCACAGACAAGAGCAGGCTGCCGTCTGACGGGCGGGAAGGTTGAAGGGGCAGAGGATGGAGCGAAAAAGGAGAAGAACTCGTGGACTTGGACCGCAGTGTGGTGATGGCGGGGCAAGGGAGGAGGGTGAAGGAAGAAGAGGGTGGGGGGGATATTGGTAATGGAAAAATATAACGAAAAAGGAACTATTAAAAAATAATATCTTAAAATAAATAAGATAGAAGCCTGCAGCAAAGGCCTCGGTTAAATCACCCGGTGACTTTGGACAAAGTCATCATGCACTGGGTGTGAGCCTCTGACTGCAAGTTGGCCATCGGGCTGAGAGGAGGTAAAGGAGGTGGAGCCCTTCTTCGAGCAGCTGACACATTCCAGGCACCGGTGGGTGTCCTCACGTCACCTCCCTGCGTTTCTTCACTTATTCAGAGACGAGGATTGGTCGCGACCGCTGCTGAGTCTTAACAAGGCTCTAAGTTCTACAAAGATGGGTTTTAAAACGAGCTGCTTACATTTTACACATGCGAGACATTTTTCTCTCAAATACGGTAGAACATAAAAAATAAAAACTGAACAAAGTTTTCTAACTTTGGGTTAAAAGGAAGTTCATTTTCACTGCATTATTAAAAGGAAGCCCTCTCAAGCCCAACATCGCCTTCTGAACAATGAAAACGGCAATAATGAGAGAATGGGAAACACACTGTAGTCCCCTTTGGCTGCTGCTAAGTGAAGGCCGCAGTGTTCCTTGGGACAGAGAAGTATTTGAGAGGCACGCGTAACTTGAAATCTTTAGAACATTATTTAGCCTTATTTCAAAGGAAAGATGGCTTCCATTTTTTTACATATAACTGCTTCCATTTTTTATAAAAATAGACAGAAGGACTGAAAATGACAGTCCCCTCTAATGCAATGCTGTAAAAGCCCGGAGGGGAATTGTCAGGAAAGAAGGAGCAACTGCCTGCAACGGCTTGAGAGAAAATGGCTTTTTTTTTTTTTTGTTAAAATGATTCTGACTTGTCTTTCAATTTTTTTGTTTTTTTGAACAAAACAGAAAGGAACTAGTCTAGAGTGGGCTTTTTTTTTAAAAAAAAAATCCGTCTTTGAAAATGTTCCATTCATGCATTTCTTGGCAAGCCGGAGGAAGATTTATCCCATCCCTGGGAATTTTAAGAAACCCTGTCCGATGAAATCAGTCCATCTTTTAAGATTTGTGGAATAATGACCCTTTTTGTAAGAGCATAATCAGGTTAAAGCTGGCAGCTGTGTGCAAAATTTCATTTTACGACCCTACAAAGACAATTTGACTTTTTCAAAGTCTTGTCCACAACTCCCTTTGTTTCAAATTAAAGTTAATGCAGAGACTGCAAGCTTTATTAAAAGGAAATATATTGAATAACTACTTTGACTTCGTCATTATGCTAAATATTAAAGATTTTACAATAGAAGACCATTGTTGCAAAAGGAACAATATACGAATATATAGATAGAAATTAGAAAAAGTGGGATAAAACACATGCCAGAGTGTGGATGGTGGAGATTGTGCAGAGAACAGGATGATAAAGTTTTCACTCCATTCCGCGTCTTTTGAATTTTGTATGAGAATATAATTGTCTTCGGTAATTAGGAAAAGATGTCGTTAAAAATTAGCCGTAGGCCAACGTAAGTGGAATGAGATGTGGAAAAGAAGGTATAAGCCCCAAAAGGCGGGCCTGTTTCCGTCTTGCTCACTGTCGTGTCTCACAGCACCTGCCTCACCGAAGGCACTTAATAAATATTTCTTGAATGAATAAATAAAACACTAAAGGAAGCTGCCGCAACTAATTTTGAGGTTGCCTTGAGGGACCACATTAAATCTGTGCTCATGGGGGAACATTTGCATTGTTAGACTGGAAGAACACAACTTTGGTTATCGCCATGGGAAATTAACATATTCAAAATACTTACAGGTGCAAGCCTCTGAAAACAGAGTCCTTCCGTGGGGAAAAAACAAACAAAAAGCGTGTTCATTATGTTTGCCGGAATGGCTCTTTTTGCGGGATTGTAGAGCTTTACTGCGCATGACTCCACACACCCCGGATTTGATAAGACCCCCTGACTCCTCGTCCACTGTGCCTTCCTTTTCTGGGAGAATGTTTCACTGGCACATCCACCCAGGAGCGTTTGCCCAAGAGGTGTGTCTGCTTTTACTTTGATCCATATGCATTTTTCCACTTTCTGACAGAGAACACTTGAGGGAATCCATTGAGTTTCAGGATTTCACAGTCATTCCTGGTGTTTTCTTCTGGCTCAGAAATTCATAAGGGGGGATTGTTTAGATTTATCTATAACTGCTGTGGCAGCAGCAAATACCATGTTCTGAAGGTCCATTCTATGCTTGTCACTGTATTCATTTTCTAATTTAGTTCTTCTGAAAGCCCCCTGAAGGTGGGCATTACTGCATCCCTCTTTAGATGGCAAAGCTGAGGCTCAAAGATCTTGAACTTACTCTCACACAAGGCCCGGTGCAGAGGACTGAACCGAGGTTCTAATTCTGATAGGTCTAGATCCAAGCATTTTGCTTCTGTTGTTGTTTTGTTTTACATTTTAATTATAATCCACTGTCCTTATGCCTTCACTTGCCAGCTGCCCCTTCTCTGTAAAGATCATGCACACCCTGAGATACTCTGATGGCAGTTGGAATACAGTCCTGAAATACCAGGACTTGGACGGCACTCAAACCTGTCACATGCTTCCTAGCTATGATACATGGGCCTGCGCTCATTAGTGATGGATTCTTAGCAGCCGCGACTGCGCAGGTAAAACGTCTTAACCAAGCAGACACTCCATCATCCTGGCACTGCGAAATGTCATTAAGTGCTCCTGGTGTCATCATCTTTTTTTTCTTTTTACATTTGGATAAGCAAAATCGGGAAGCGGCAGAGTCACGCCACGCCCTACCGCAAGGAGAGTCTAAACGCAGAGGCATCTTGGGAAACCGATTCCTTGCATCGCACTAAGTTTTATGGGATCCCGATTATTTGATACGGAAAGTACTAGCTGAATTACAGTCTTACTCATCTGAGCGTGGGAGAGGAAGCAGCCTGAGATCTTGGAGGTTTACCCTTGGCTCTGGCCTTTGCCCTCTGCCTGTCCCTCATCTGTCTCCGCCCTGCGGGCTCCAGGCCTCTGGGGGTTTGGCACTTTGCCCACAGTCAGCTCCTGCAATAGCCTAATGAGAGTTAATGGACCTCCAGTTCAGGTAATTCCAATGAATTAAAAATAACTTAGGAAACCATTCAGGGCTCTGTGACATCAAATTTAAACTGCTCGCTAGATACAGGGATCATCATGGTACAGTGCAAACTTCCTGCCACACAAAAGAAGTCAAGTTTATCTGAAATTCACCTGGAATACCCCTAAAATATAAGAAAGGCAGCAAGAATAGAACTTTTAAACGTCTTTTGAAGAACAAATAATCCCAATAACACTTTCTTTCTTGGCTTGTTCTGAATGTTCTAAGATTATGGGCCAAGATTGCTTACAAATTATATTAGTATGCATAGAAAAGACCTTCAGCAGAGGAGAAACTGATGAGGAATTATTTGAGTCTCTAATATTTCTTCAAAGATCATGAGACAAAATAGAATATATAAATTATCGAGGGAGAAAGGTAGTATTTGTGCAGAAACCACATAAAATTTTATGAGGGATGTAAGAGAGTGGAGGGACCGTCAGTTTGCTGGGGAAGAGCATTCACATCACAGCGCTAGTGCTGGGAATCATTAAATCCTTTCCTTTGTTGCAGACAGAGCTGCAGTTAAGCCAACCCAGGGGGATTGCCGGACTGTCTTTAGAAAGCTAAATTTCTCAATTCCGCAAATATTTATTAAACGAGGCATTATGAATTCAAACACAAAGCCCAGCCGTGTGAGGCTTTTGTCCTTAAGGAATCCTGAATTGAGTTCGCGGGTATGGCAGGAACGGGCACCACGCAGTGCAGGGAAGGCTGTGATTGTGGCCGCGGGCAAAGCGTAAACGCTCTGTGAGCCTCCTGCCTGCAAACTACACGGGGCTGAGGTCTGCACAGCGGCGTGAGCAGGAGCGAGGCTGAGGCGCAGCTCCCGCCTTGTCCACCGCCTAATCCTGGGCCCCAATGCAAACTGGTTAACCTTTTGTCGCTCCAGCTTCGCGTGCCGCAAAGGGGCGGTAACAGAATGTACACCCATGTTTTGCACAAGACCCTTCTCATCCGTTCACCCCACGGAGCATGCCGAGGGCTCCTGGCTGGCCTGGTTGTACGGCTGCGCCACGCAGAGGTGGGCGGGGAGCAGGAAGGGGCGGTCGGTGCGCTGGCGGACTGTGTGGTCAGCGCAGCGGGGGATCCGGAAACTCCTCCTAGAGCAAGGAGGCTGCCGCTGTGGTCCTTATTTACGGGTGACAAAATGAAAGCTTGAGAGGGGTGAATAATTGTCCCGAGAGTGGACCAACTTAGCAAGTGGCTGATCTAGGAGCCAGGACTTCAGCATTTTTACGCAAAGCAATCAATTCTGTGTAGCTTAGACAGGGGCGACCAAAGTAATGAGATTTATAGGAAGCAGCACATATATCAATGGGAATGTGTATATTGCAGTATCTCAGAGGATTTCAGATACATGACATTTTGTTTGTAATTACTTTTTATAATCGGCGGTGAATCTTAGTGACTCAAATAGCTGCCACACAAAGTAGCTCGTAACTAGTAAATATTTAAGAGGTCTTCTTGTTTCAGGCTACTTTTAGGGAATTTTTGTCTGGTCTGCAAGCTATATCATAAAGTCAACTATCGCTATTTCAATAGTAAGTTTTTCATGACCCACACCAAGCTCACACTTTTATCCCATTCTAAGGTGCTGGGCTCTTATAAAGAAAGCTGCATAAGACCACGTCAAAAGTTATTTCTTCTGTTGCTTAGGGCCTTCATGCACATCAGCGCTCCCAATGGGGAGCAATCGACCTCCCTGCACCTCCCTCCGTCCCCCCCCCCCCCGCCCCCCCCGCCCCGCACCGCTCTCACACAGCCTAGGAGACAGCGCCCCCAAGCACCTCCTTCCCGACTCCCTCCTCTTGCCTCCATCCTTAGGCCCCTGATGGTTCAGGCACTAGCAGTTCTCGGTGAGAAGTGGCAAAGACCAGCTGCCGCTCATGCTTGCCAGGATCCATAGGTGTTTTGACCTGTGTCCATAATATAGCTTTGGGCGGGGGGGGGGGGGGGGGAAGCTCATTAATGGAATCTCCTAATAGTCACCGGCGGTCCCCTGGGGCTACCCGAGCCCGTTCTGCCTCAGGAAAGCGGCTCAGGAAACTTTCTGCAGCTCTGTGGGCAGCCGGCTAGACAGATTCCGGATACTCCCGGCCATTTATCTTTGCCAAAAAGCACCGGGGCCGTCTTCCCGCCCTCCCATGGCCAGCGAAGGGCAGCCTGCAATAATGGAATCGTTGTTTTCCTCAGGGCACGAAGATATTAAAGAGCCTGGGGGATCTCATGGCAGAATTTGTACTGCATGGATTATTTTGTGTGTGTGAAAGGTGGAGTGACTTTTCTTCCTCTGCTACAAAGCTTCCAAAAAGAAAAACTGCTGTTTCATTTTTCTTTGCGGAAATCCTGCATTCCCCACGATGGCTGGCTACAGTGGTTCCCACGCTTTCCTGGATTCGCGTGTGGGTCAGACTGGCGGGCTGCTGTGGGCTGTAGGGTCTGACTCGGTGAGGCAGTTCTGACTCAGTGAGGACAATGAGGGGCAGCGGCAAGGTCTCACGCAGTAGCGGGTGATTTGAATTTGGTCAGCCAGATGCTGGAGTTGCTATTTTCACACCCCTCTTTTCACTGTTATTACTTCGCTCTATTTCCTGGCGGACTGCTTTGTGACTCAGCCTTCGCCTGGCCACTGAGGGGTGACTTCTCTGTTGCTAAACCCGACCCCTCCAGGCCATCCGCACAGTAGCTCCTTCCTGTTCTGCCCCTCCCGGCCCATGCGGCTTTTGCTGGGAAGGGAGAGGAGCTTTGGCCCACTTACGTTAAAGTTATGGGGGTCCCTGCTGGGTTTTCCCATTCACTGGCTCTTCTATCGCTCCCTGGAATGTATTAGAGGAACTATTATTGGGCCCACGCTGTCAGTTTCTTACAGCTGCCTCTTGAGGTATTTATAACAACCTCCCCTGAGGCTGGAGAGAACTGGAGTGTCTCTATCAAGTACTTACCCGGGTACCCTCCCCTGCTGAGAGTCAACACATTTGCGAGCAGAAGTGCCAGCCGCCTGCCTGGTCCCTCCATCCAGGGTGAACTTCCCACCCACCAGGAATCCTTGTTGAGAGACTAGTGCTGGAGAGAAGGGTGTTCTCTCTGTCCCTGTTTTGTTCTATAGCTGTAATTTTAGTAGTTTTCCTAACTCATAATGCCAGCGTAGGCCTCGTTTTGCAAAATCCCTGCAATGCTTTTAAAACCTCCCAATCTTCTTTAGACAGTGAGCAGTTCCAGACTGGCCCAAACCCCCCCGGGTGCCGCAGTAAAGGAAGAGACAGCAGGCTATGTCCTAGGTCTCTTAGAATTTTCTTCTCAAGGAACTGAGTTACTTGTTTGTTTGCTTATTGAATTATAGACTTCTTTGGAAACTAACATCGGGTGAAGACACCATATACTATAGGGAAGTAAATGATTAAAGGTAATTTGTAGTAGAATGATATTTTGAAAGTAGTTTCATTTATTTGTTCGTCCAACAAATGTGTTCATTGCGAATTCGTGGTCAAACAAGTTAGGCCTTCACGGATAGTTACATGGTCTATACCCGCCCCCCCAGTACTCACAACTGTAGGTATAAATCTACACTACACACTTAAAAAACCTAATTGACAAACTAGGGTGTAGCTCCCCGAAGGTGCTGATACGGGTAAGGCTTTTGGAATAGTTGAGGGAGACGACAGAACTCAGGAGGAACAGAATCTGCCTTTGAGTGTTTGAAAGGCCGCCATGTGGATGAAGGAGGAGACAATGTGGGTGGCCTCGGAAGGCCAAGGTGAAGAGAAGAGGGCTGTCTCTGTCCAGTAGACCATTGAGACAAGGTGGGCAAAGTCCTGGAGAGAGTAAAAGGATCCGTGGTTGCCAGGGGTCATGGTGGGACAGACAAGAGGCAGAGATCAGAGGATGTTTAAGGCAGTGAAGTATATTGACGGATATATGTCATTAGACATTTGTCCAGACCCACAGAATATACAAAAGGGAACCCAAGGTAACCGTGGACTTGGGGTGGTTATGATGTCGATAGAGGTTCATCCTGGCTAAAAAAAATGGGCCACTTCTGTTTAGGAAAAATATGCATGTGTGGGGGCAGGGAGACATGGGAAACTTCTTTCCTTTCAGTTTCATTGTAAAGCTAAAACACTAAAAAAATAAAGTCTGCTTTAAAAGGAAAGAGAAGAGATGAGCTTCATTAAGAGGAAACTCCCGCCGGCGGAAGTTTTCAAGCAAGGTTGTTACAAAAGACTTCCGTTGCTGCCATGCTCTTGTATTTGTGGGGGCACGTTAGTCGCTTTCAGGGTACTTCGGCCGATCCAGCTTTATAACAACCAGGTGTGATCCTACCTTCTATCCACGTAGTGATTATCTTCTCCATGCTATATTTTCATGAATTCGTGGATCAGTCATAAAAGGTCATCAATCTATAAAAGTCATGGTAAACTGAGTGAGAATCAGGCCACTGAATCAGGGAAAACTGTGTAGTCTGCTTACCGTTTCTGTCTCGGTTTGATATACGGGCAAAAGGAGTGTCGTGTTGGTCCTCTAAGTGTGTTTGTGATAAGCCAATGCGTGCGTTCCCCGCAATGCTCCACCCCAAGAAGTTACAGAAACGCGCTTCCTGCCAGTCGCATAGAACAGCGAGACGCAGGCCAAGACAACAGCAGGTGAAGAGCAAAACTCAGGACTTTGGGTCTGCTCCTGTTTCCGAGGTGTTTCAGGACTTACCGCTGTGCGGTGCTATTCTCAGCATCCAGCGTATGCGGGTGTGTCTGGCGGGAGAACTTTGTCTTTTGCCTCTGCACTCAAGCCCTTCCTGCATCCCCCTCTTTTTGCCCCTTCTTCCAGCCATTTCGTTTTATTTACAGTTGGTGCGCAATGCAAATCAGTCTCTTACCATGAGAAGTTACTATGAATCCAGGCATAAAAACACAAACACAATATACAACCCAAAATAGGCGTACAGCGTTCCGGCATAAAACCAATGGATTAGCTGGTTTCATACACTTCATAACGGACCGCATTCATGCTCATTGTTTCTTTCATTGTTCACAAAAGCCCTTTCAAGAAGGTATTGTAATCTTGATTTTGTAGATGAGAAAATCGAAGTGAAGCGGGATGAAATCACACCCTACATCACAGGGATTTTGAACTTACGTATTTGATTACCAATTACACTTGCCTAGCTGTTACTAGGGGCTTATGAATACCCTAGTGTGTCTTAACCATTTTAGGGCAAGAGAATATTTGGAAAGCTAAAGGAAATGGTAAACCCTTTCCCCAGAAAACCACACAGACATGCAGATATACAAGATAGGAGTATTCTTTCTGAAACATTTTTCAGGGATACTCTATATATCTAAAAATCCCATGATAACAAATGCAAACTAAGGGTTAGTGATATACTGAGAGGCTGCAACAATTAGCTGAGGTGAGTGGCGAGTTTATGTGAAAAAGCAGAACAACACAACAAGAAAGGTTTAAATCCTTCCTCGCTCATATTATCTCTTCCATATTTGGATTAAAATCAAGACACGTAGTTTTGCAATTCAAGTCTCAGACCTGGAGGTCTGGAGAGCTACTACTAAGTGTTTCCTTCTAATGTGATTTCCACATTCACACCAGGGAAAGGGTTTTCTGTAGAGTTGTTGTTTCCTTTCTGTGTATCCGCAGGACACATTTTTCATCTTTTCTCTGTTCCTGTAGCAGTAATCCACATGGTCACTATACGGAACAATCCTTTAACGTTCCATTATTTTATGGACCAGCTATGGTTTTTCCAATTACGACTAGATAATTGGCCTGTCATAATTGGTAACCATAGGGTGAACTGTTCTTTGATAAATGTGGTATAATACGGGGGCTGAAATTATTTCCCTTCCACAGTTAATGAGTAAATTACTGGACAGGGATCTTTGAGTAATAGCATTGCATTAGAAGAAGCCATGCTTCCATTTGTGCTTTTTTCTTAGAAAACCAGAGAGAAAGAAAAATCAACTAGTAACCCGTAGTCTTTTAGCAATTAGACTTAATTTCCTCTTTCATTCGTAACAGTGACTGCAGCAAACAATTACCTACAACCTCAATTCATACATAGCACCTTTGGATGGACGTGGCCTCCGAATGTCTAAGCTCAGAAACGTACAGGACTGGCCAACCCCTCAGCGTTCTGTCCCCTGTCCCCTAACAGGACAGGAGAGAATTTGATGCGCTATAGATGTGTCAACTCAGCTGGGCCACAGTTCCTAGTTTTTCAGTCACTCCCACATCTAGGTTTTGCTGTGGAGTTATTTTGTAGATGTGATTAGAGTTCATAATCATTGACATGAAGTTCTTGCAGGTGATCTGGGTGGGTCCGAATCAATCAGTGTGGGAGACTTTCCTCAACAACAGAGCTGAGGCTTAGCTGAGAGAAGAAACTCCCCTGTGGGTAGCAGGTGCAGCCACACCGGGAGGGTCCGCCCGCCCTTCCTGACAGCCTATTCTACAGAGTTCAGACTTGAACCATGATCGTGAAAGGCAGCCCTTGGCAGGACACCTCTCATATGCCTCCTGCTGGTTCTGCTTGCTCCGGTTGCGTACTGACTGACACCGGACCAAATGCACAGTATCAGCTGAAGTAGAGCATCGACTTCAGGTAATGTCTTAGTCCTCAGGCACCACAAACTCAACCTATGGAGTGACTCCAAGCTAGAGGGGGACATGGTTCCCTTGTAGTTTCAAAACACTGAACAGGCCTGGATTGTAGAGGTACTGTTTTCTATCCTTCTCACTTAATTTGCAAATATATTATTATCGGTCTTAGTTATACTATTAAGTCTAAGAAAACAACTTATAGACGTGTGTATCTGTATCTGTATATTTATACATCACCTATTGTAGATCCACATACATAGCTAATACCCCTCAACATGCATTTGCGTAGGAATATCCACAGGAGAATAACCGTTATAGTATATTGGTAGATACAATAACATCCTATCAAATTACATTCACTTGCATCATGTGACTGCCTTAAACTTCCATTTAAGATAAAAGTTTTGCTGGGAATTGAACTTAGTTCACATCCCTATTCATTGTTCTTAATTATCAAGGTTTTTGTTTCCTGAAAAGTCAGTCAATTTGGGATTGTTATTTTGAGCATTCAGCTGTCTCCCAAAGGAAAAAAAAAAAGGAAGAGGAGAAGGAGGAGGAGGTGGAGGAGAGGAGGAGAATAAGAGATGATGTGATTCCTTCTTCAGTATAAATGTGTTACAGAGGGGGAATTTGGGGAATGCAGTGAATGGAAGGGAGATGTATATTCTTCTGAAAAATCCCGGAGGCAAGACACACACCTTGCAAAACAGAAGCAGAGTGCAAAGATGTTAAGTCAGTCAGTAATGTTGGGACTACATTTGGTGGCATACTTTTAAATAAACAATCAAGGAAGTAAGGAATAAGATTGCCTTTTGAAATTACTCCATTCGGTCCACCTATATTTTTAAAGTAGCTATAATTTGAAATGCAAAGTCATAAAGACTGAAAGTCCCAATCCTTTCCTCAATTAATTATATATTCTTAGTTAGAATGTTGGCTCTACTTTCAAAATATTTTTAAAATTAGAACTTTTCTCACACGTTGACTGATGTCTCTCTAGACAAATCTGTATTTTTTGACACCTTTATACTCTATCCCCTGTAAGAAGGAAGAGTAACCTTTTTAGAATATAAGTTTAGATCCAGTCACTCCGTTATTAAAGCCTCTGATGGCTGTGATCTTACTGGGAATTCATTGTAAATTCTTACTGTATTGAAGCCCCTTTGGGACCTTGTTGCAATGACCTTCCTAATATCATCTCTGATCTCTCTCTAATCCTCTCCAGCCACGCCTGCTCTTCCTCTTTATGTTCCTTGAATAAACCAATAAGATTCACCACAGACTCCTTTGTTTTTCTTTGTCTTCAAACATGCACCCTCTTACTTCCTTTATATTTCTGCTCAAATGCCATTTTAGCAAAAAGACTCAGCATGACCTCAGTGTATAAAATCCAGACCAGCTGACCCCTTTACCCTTTGCCTTCACCCAGATGGATAGTTCACGTTATGACCCCCTGTTGCTATTGATAATGTTTAATTCTCTTTTTAATTGGCTACCTCTGTCTACTAGAGTGTCCTCTGTAACGACAAAGGCTTTGTCTAGTTTGTTCATGGCAATATCCCTCAGAAAACGGGCAAATTCAGAAAAGAGATTCAGTGGATATTGACTGAACAAATAAATGAATTTCAGATCTGCCACTTATTGCCACTTAGTCAAGTTACAATGCATAAAAGCTCTCTATGCTCCAATTTTTTTATTTGATGAACAAGAATAGAGAAAATATAAATGACTATGATATGGGGACAGTTAGGCACGTGATAAGTCTTGAGAAATTTGAGTTCTATTACAATGACAGTGTGGTCAGCAAAATATTTGGTTTAGCATCGCTTTTCGACTCCTTATTTTTCCCATTCTAAGTTGCTTAGAGTGATAAAAATACTGACCACCACAAAACAGGTATTTTGGAAGATCAAGCGAGTCAAGTAAGTTAATTTTGAATTCAAAATTGTAAGAGCTCTGTGGGAATTGTAACTTATTTTCACTGAAGTTTGTTTATCCCTGCTTTAGGATACACAGAGAAAAGGGAGGTATGCTCTCCTTCTTTGGGCAACGTATTATTTCAAATGAAACACAGTGGCTCTTTCCTATCTCAATATTCCACGTGTACACAGACCTCATAATAAACTAGACCCGGACTTAATGAATCTCTTATGATTAATTCAAGAATGATAGACTTTGGCAGGGGTTTCCTCACTGCGAGCAAGTGGTTCCCCTCATCAGTGCCTCAGAGTCCAGGAGGGTCTTAGCGTCTTCCTTTCCTGTGCCCCGAACACTTCGTCATTCTCTGCAGCCATGTATCTTGGATAAACTGAGAGGAAAGCCCAGCCAAATTCAGGACTTCAAAGGGGCCGTTTCTTTAGCAAACATGCTCTGTCCTTGACAGGTTTTGAAATATTCTGCATCTATAAAGCGTTCATTCACAATTGTAAATTACAAGATCTTCCAGTTTTCAGATCAGGGCATATTTTGAGCTTGAGTCAGCAAAACTATTCAAACTCCACTCTCTTCGTCCCAAATATCAAAAGGATTGTCTTTGCTGAAGCAGATACCTAAATTTTATGGGGACAATAGTTTTCCATTCTTCTATTGTTTTAGAGAAAGCAGATTGTAAACTGAGAAGTGTGGATTGGGATTGTTTCTTTGAACTAAAACTAAAATATGTTGATATTTAAATTTACTCAAATGACCTAAGATCTTAAATACCCAACATTGAGCTAGTTCACAGTGATTTATTTTTAACTTTCTCCCTGGATTTCTTGATTTTAAGTCGTTATTGAAACAGCCCCCTGGCTGTGCTAACTTCCCACCATCAACAGCCAATCTGCCTAAGAAGTTCTTGCTCTCAGGATGGAGCTCCAGGGAGATAGCCTCTCTGACCCCTCCCTTTCTGCTACTGCGCAGACGATTTTACTTATCTTAGCTAATTCACAGAATCCTTGATTGGTTTCAACTTTCTTGTTTCAGTGGCCTAGTACTTAATACAGTTCCATATTATGGCTCGATAACTTATTTTAAAAACACGGACATTTTTTAGAGTGGGTGGTAAATACAATGACTATCAAATTGAATCCTTATTCAAAAGCAGGTATTGAGCATCTGTGTGGAATTAAATAACACAGAGGGTAGGGGAGCTGCTGAATCGCCAGCATGCAGGACAAACCCTCCTTTCTCAAAAAATGTGCAATCTAAAAATCATGAAAACGCTAAGCCATGAAAGAGATGCAGGCGGGGGTGATCCGAGCACTTACACATTAGCATCCTTTGCGTTGTTCCCTGATTCATTTATTCACAGTTTAGGTTAGGTTCTGCAAAGCCAATAACAAAGTCTTCCCAAGCTATTTTTAGAAAAATGCTGCAAATGAGAATCACAAGGACTCTGGGCCTCACAGGGAATGGGCTACTCTCCAGATCTCTTCCACGGTCCAGAGCCGCAAAGCCTGGTACAGTAGCCACTGGTCAGCACTTGAAACCTATCTACTTGAAACCCAGAGGCTTCCTTCTAGTTGACATGCCGGGGCTGGATTGAGAGATGCTTTAGCTGTAAAATGCACACCGGGCGTCTAAGACTTAAGAAAGAATGAAAACTTTCTCAGTAGTCTTTTTTATTACTGACATGTGGGAATGATAGCGTTTTGGATAGATTGGGTTAAATGCAGTATATTAACAAAATGAATTTCACCCATTTATTTTAACTTTGGAATGAGGCTACTAGAAAATGTCTAATTACATCTGGGACTCATGTTATCTTTGTGCTGGACCACAGTGCTCTGGAACAGGTCGGGGTGGGCAAACTGGCTGGTGGGCCAAATTCAGACCATCGCCTATTGCTGGAAATAATTTCTTACTGAAACACAGCCACATTCTTCTCTTTGTCTATCTGTTCAGGTCTGCTTTCTTGATACAGTGGCCGAGTCGACTCATTGCAATAAATACCCTCCAGCCTGCAAAGCCTAAACTCTTTACTCTCTGGCCCTTTACAGGAAAAAAAAAAAATTGTTCAGATCCCTGCTCAAGACAGTTGCTCTTTCATGATATCTCTGCTTCTCCCCGCATGTTCCTTCTGCCTCCACTTGCTGTGAATTAGCCAAATCCCCTTGTAATCTCTGCCCTAAATTCTAAAAGAAAACAGGCTTTTTGGTTCATCCCATTTCAATTGCTCCTGTTGATCAGAGCATCTTTGGCCAGGATTTTTCATCCAAACGATAGATCAGATACCCAGTTCAGCCCAAGGAATGACTAAATCTCAGCCTAATATCATCAGCCTCCACAGACACCTGAGAACAGGCAGAACAGGCCGCTGGGCCCGGCAGGCCCTGTGACCCATGTGCCCAACACATTTAGCCCTGCGTCAGTTCCTGGGTAAGAAAGACCTAAGTAAGAGAGTGACAAACATGAGCACACTTAGCAGGAAACAAGCAGCTCAGACTCTAGATCCCGCAGGGGAGTCTTTGAGGAGGAGGCAGGAGGGGCTGCTTGAGCAATAAGAAAATAGGAAAAATTGTTCAGCTTTCTGACTTCTTCCTCCTTTGATCTTCATGAATTATAGTGTTAATATTTTACTTAAAATGGGGTTTATTCCTAGGGTACATTTATATTTGAGAGTAAGTAGTAAGATATATATTCCAATATAAATTTAAAATGACCTTTGCATTATCCATTTGAAATTATTTTAATGATACCTCCATTTCTTTTATAATTAACAACTGACCACATTGCCTACGCATTTGAGTAGAGTCGTAGCCAAAAAGCAAATTGCTTTTCCATCTTATGTTACAGAGCGGAATAAATTAACTTGTCTACTTTTATTGTAAAAATACTTACTTCAATTTTAGATCTAGGGATGTGTAATTTCTCCTACCTGTAATTTTTGTTTTAGAAATAACATGAGTAAATGTGCAAAATTTGATAGTATATAGATGGGTATATATGATTATTGTGAAATTGGCGAATTCCATTCCATTTCTAGATCCATGAAATACTGGTTCTTTCTTATGTGGAACGGGCACCCTAAAACGTTTCCATTTAGGTTTAAAACATCTCTAAATCATTTTACAGCTTTCCAGATGAGATCTTACCTTGAGTGTCAATAACGACTTTTGCCTAAAAGCAACAACTCCAAACATTTTGAACTGAGTGTGTCCCCTAACACAAAGACAAACTAAAGGGAAATAACAGCATTTCTAAAGTGCAGCAGTAACGCATAAGGGTTTCCCAATGAGGAAGCCCACCCTCTGCCGCTTCACCCTAGAGGAGAAGTGGTTACCTGGGTCAGTCAAAATTTAAAACAGGTTTTTGGGTACGGTGCTAATATTTGCATGACACTGTTCAATATCTCAGACAGCTAAGTGTGGCTGTTTTCCAGGTCATTCCTCATGGGAGTTGCCCTCTGCCAGTCATGTGCTGGGTCAGTTACCCAGGGTCAAGGGGACCTTTGACCTCGCCTGCGGGCTCAGTTTGAGTGCCGGCGGTAGGCAGAGGCACGGAGGGCAGAGCCTGCCAGCCAGGCTGCTTACGCATGAGGCTCTTTCACTCCGCCAAGTATTACATAAAGGAAGTTCTCCATCTGGTTCATTTTGGCACGGTAAAGTTCTAAAATTCTACAGTGGAAATCTTGGCTTGTAAGAAAAATGTAAAATTGTTTTGCTGCCGTCGTACCCCTGTCTCCACTGTGGATTCAAAGGGAAAGCCAAGGGTGAAGCTAGGATCCGGGCCCGCCTCTGTGTGCTGGCTCACGGCTGCGGCTCCCCTGGAATCGGGAGCTGGAGACCAAGCCAGCGTATAAAAATAGTCTCTCATCCAACACAGGAGCACCCTCGGCTATTTCTTACTCGAGTTATGGCTCTCGATCTCTCAGTCCTTTTCTAAGTAAGATTCTGTTGAAGGGTCACACCTACTCGACATCTGTTTTTCATTTAACCCGCCTCTGTTGCTTTTTGGGAACACAGAAGTTTCTAACGAACTCATGATCACCAGCTTTGAGAACTTGTCTTCAGCGCTACTTGACATTTTCTGTGGTCTTTACTGCTATGCCAATTGCCTACCTGTTAATTTTTTTTTTTTTTCATTCTTGGTTTCTAAGTCGTTTCGCCCTTCTGCCTGTTTTCCTCCATCTCTGACCTTCAGAGGTCTTTTTCTCTCGCTGGGAGCTTCTTCCTTTCCTGTAGGGAGTTTCATAGGTTTGGTCCTTTACATTTCACGTCACCTCCATATACATATGTCCCTATCTATCATCAAGGTATAGATCAGTGTTATTAAGCTAATATATTTCTCATACCAGCCACCAAATTCTGTTAATTTTACTTCATGGTTCTTTCTTACATCTTCCATCTCTCAATGCAACACCATCAGAGTTATATAATTTCTGGGATTTTTCCTGGAATTTTCTGTTATCAGGGTTTTGGGGTTTTTTAAAAAATTTTTTTATTCTAGTCTAAACTCCACAGTGCTTTGTCTTAATAAAACAAAATCTTAAAGTCCTCTTTTGGTTCTTTGAATACAAGATGAAATTAAAGCTCCCTAACAGGCCTTACAGAGCTTACCGTCTGGTTTGGACCTACTGAGTTAGTTCAGCCTCCTCTCTCGTCACTCACTCGCATCCATGGACCCAGGGGTCTTTAGCTCCAGCCCCACCACGGGGTCCTCAAACATCACTTGTCTTAAACCTCTGTGTCTTTTTCCACATTGTTCTCTTTCTGGTCATTCTCTATCGACCCTTGCCGCCTCCTTTCAAGAAACACCTCTCTGCCTTCCAATAGCCAATATCCAAACAGTTTTCTCTTGTAACCCCTGCCAGAGCTCAACCTTCTTTGGACTAGGGAACCCATTCAACATCAGGTATAAATTCGGCTTACACGATTTTGAGTCTGTAAGTGGTGGCTTATTGATTTTCCCTAGGCTAATATCAATGGAAGGCCCAGATATTTTGAATGACTCTGTAATTTTGCCATTGTCTATATTGGTCATTTAGTAGAAAGAGCATGTCATTACAATTAGACAGATTTTCTCAAACCCAATCCTCATATTTTATAAAAGGTGGAGAGAAGAGAGAAGGTACTCTCTTCCTCACCTGCATCTTTCTGGTCTTTGACTGTCTTACACTATTGCTCATATATAATCCTATCATGTCGTATTATAGCAAATGCTTTATACATCCCATTTTGAGACTGTCTCTACCTTATAATTTAAAATGCAGATACGGTAATTTGATAACACCAAAGAAGACTCATTAGAGGAAAAACTCAGGAATGTACAAGCCTCAATCTTTTTTCTCATTCAACCTCTCCTGCCCTGATGAGCAAAGGAATCCCTGCTTCCTCTGAACAGCTGCTGTGCAGGGTTCATCGATTGGCCAAATACGGCCAATCACACAGCTGTCCTTGTAAAGGCATTCTCTGGGAGGGCCTCTCATGGGGGACACACCTTTGGTGGCCATTATCCTGCCTTTATGGCTTATTCCTAATGAGTGAGGAGTCTGTAATTAATACAGCATAGGGCAAAAGTAGGTTCACAGTTGTGAGTGTGCAAAACAGTTTATTCTGGTATCACTATTCATAATTTATTGTATTATTTCCCATATGCACAATTGTAAGCCCCCCCTTTTTGTTGCCCCACCCTGTATCTTGTCCTTTAATTATTGCCTCTAGCTCACCCCTTCTAAACCTACTTGCGGTGGCGGTGTCTTGGATTAGGATGAGGTGGTTCAAATGGCAAAAGCTGGGAAGACTCAAAGATACGTAGCAGACAAAATCAAGGGCAGTAGGAACGGAAGGAAACTAGAGAGGGTGACGGAGAGGGAGGGGGGTCAAGACCGATGTCTAGGTTTCTGGCGTGTCCAGCAGGGTCGGTGGTGACATTCTCTCGTGCAGCAAGTAGTAGAGCAAGCCCATGTTGGGGACTAGAAGTCCTTGAATTTATTTTTGGACATAAGAAATTTCAGGTACTTTAGATGCATCTACAAGGAGATGTCAAGTAGCTGTTGTAAATGATGGCTTAGAGCTCAGAGTAGGGTCATTAAATATGACAAATTAATTAGCTGGCTAGCTAATTAAAAATATCATTATGGCATTTTAACTGATTTATTGAAAAATGATTGATACTGGTAATTTGCAAGACCTTACTGGTGGTGGGGGTACAAAGACAGCTCAAATAAGTCCATCTTTTTAAGAGCTTATAATCTATTCAGAGACACATGTGCATATGTGCAAAACATGTAAGTAGTCACTTAGCCATATCATAAGTGTCCTATTAGAGCTATAAACCAAATGCCATGAGGCCATATGGAAGAAAGCAAATAATTCTGTTGAGCAGATGAATCTGGAGTATAAAGATTGAAAATGGAACTGAAACTATGAAAGTCTGGCTGGGTGTTAATAGAATAGTGAGTAGTGTCATCCCTAAATGAGGGAGCAAAGTGGGTGCCTTCTCCAAGCCATGAAGTCATGGCTCACGTGAGGACCAGCCTGCGGTCCTTGGCGGGGAGTACAGTCAGGAGGGCGTTGCTCTTCCTGCCTCTCTCTTTCCTGGGAAGGGGACCATCTGAAAGCACCAGGCATCCATTTCCCCCTTCTGATCATTTTCCACTTTGCAGTTCAACCACTTCTCTCATCATAACAAAATTAGGCTGATACACTTCTAGACTCAATCATTTCCTTTCAAGCCCGCACTTAGGACTTCATGGGTACTTTGTGGCTGTAGGCAGTCTGACTATGGGAGGCAAAAGGCCCACATGGCGCCTCAGGGGCGTGTCCTCAGAGCAGGGGGTTTCCAGGAGGCGATGCCTGCGCTCCCCAGCCTGGGAAATGTGAGGGGCGTCTGGGGGGTGGGCCCAGAACCACGGACTGGCCTGCTGAGCTGCTGCTTCAGGCTTGAGCTGGATTCAGTTGTTGTTCCAGACTTGGAGTTCCTACTGAAAGTGTAGAAAGGAAAGCTTTTACTGGGCGTTTGATTGCTGAAAAGTGGACGATGTTTGAAGAACACTTAGGCTGAAATGCTCACATAATGCACTTCATGAGAGCGCGAGGGACAGGGAAGATCAGAGGCAAGTAGAATCGAATGAACAAACTAATCCAACAAACAAAATAGAAACAAAGGCACGGACAGCAGGGAGGAGCTGGGTGAAGAAGGTGAGGGGTCAGCCAAACACCACGTGTGCATGACCCATAGTCACGGGCAACAGTGTGGTGATGGCCGGGGGGTGGGGGAAGGAAAGCAAAGTGGGGAGAAATGGGGACTTCTGCAACAGTGTCAACAACGAAAAATGCTGTGTGAAAGCTACACAGCAAACTGAAGATAAATGAAAGTCGTCTTTACCTTCACCATAAACCACACAGAAGAATTCAGAGATTGAAAGTTAAAAATCCAACCTAATCTTCTCTTAAAGTGCAACCTAAAAATCAAATTGTTCCTGATTTTATTGTCAAATATGGCTATGAGCGTATCTATGACTGGCTCTTGCACCAATGAATGACTACAGAAATGAAATAGGAGTTAATACTTAAGTTACATGCACTCTCTTTTTTCCATTGAGATTTAAGAAAATTACAAAAGCTAGATATTACATAAATGAGGTCTCTCTGGGAAGAAACTGAGTAATTAGGAAGTGGAAGGATAAAATTGTGGGCTCTTAAAAGGTTAGAGACTATTAAAATTGACAAATCATCAGCTCCCAGCATCATATATCAAGGAATTGTAAGGAAGTGAGAGTGGAAATTAGAGAAACTTTAGACAACACTTTCTTCCTAAGTGTGTTTAATTCAGACGGTGTCCCCGGGGAGACGAAGGATGGCAACATAATGCCCGCATTTAACCGACCACCAGATGAAAATGTGAGCTCACAGCAGGAAGGGATATAGCGACTGTGGAATTCAGTGATGAGTTATGGGGCTAAATGAATGACTTTCAGAGCCGCTGCTCATTCAGGAGAAGGCGCTGGGCGGTGAATGGGTTGGAGGTCCCGCCACGAGTGTTTGAGCTGGTGGTGGCCCACCTGATTTCCCCAAAAGGTCGAAACTTTTAAGAGTATGATGGGAAAAACAGACTATGCTTTATTTAATACTGATCAGTTGAATTATGTGTTAATTTTATGTACTGTTTTTATTAGCTTGGAATTTTTTTATTGAGTTTCACATTAAAAAATCATTACAGTTTTAGTGTGATGATACACTCTTTGGTTTATGTAGCCCGTAGTAATAGATTGAATTTGTCACACTAGTTCTTTACTACACCAGGAAGTAGTAGGTATGACTCCCATTAGAAGTCCTGTTTTACTCAGAGAAAATGGTCTCGAATAGGTCTAATGGTTTTGCAAACTCAGGCAATTCATTAGTGTTAATGTCAAGATTATTCTACTAATTTGGAGTTCTTTTTACAATACTACATTATAGATTTTGTGGTCAGAAGAGCATAAAGATTAGATGCATTTTAAGTTTTCTTCAGGACATAAAAGCTTTTCATCACCACAAGTTTAAAACATGGCCATGTTTGCTCTCCCTGAGCAGGCAATGAAGACTGGACTTGGAGAAGACATAGGAAGATTCCTGGAAAATAATGTATGAGCATGGGAGTGGATCCTTAAAGCAATGTGATTTTTTATCTCAAATAGTGCATGCATAGTCTTTTAATTAACTTGAGACTGCAATTTTGGGTAAGAGAGTTATAAGGCTTTCTACCGATGATCATGCCAGGAGATGCTCTGGATCCCTAAGAACTTCCTGAGGTTACCCTGTGCACAGACATGTTATTTATACTGCTCTTCCTTTCATCAAGGCTACAGAAATAAATTTTCCCTACTGTTAAATATGCTAGGAGTTAGGAATATAAAGCGGAACTAGGGAGGTCTTAGACCTCAAAACCACATACTTCTAAATTCCCAGTGCATTATTCCTTCCCTCCCCTTTTTCTCTCCTTTTACTTTCTACAGCTCTGTTGACTTTGGAGGCCTGCTGGCAGGAAATGACTGGCACAAATGGGAGGCGTCGCTCACCATGAATTATACTAATAGATGCATTTATGCTTTATCAAGTACTTCTACACTCCAAGCACTGTGTCGGGCTCATGAGACACTCACAACAGTCCAATGCAAGGGGTACATAAGTATCATCTTTTCTTTATGAATAAAAGTAGACTTAGAGAGGTTAATGGATTTGTCTCGAGTTGGGAGTTTGAATCAAGATCAGTCTGCATTGTGTTGCAGTGTGGAAGAGGTTGCACAAGACGAAACCGCAGGTCAGCCTTGGATGAGGCCAGATGTCTGCTCAGTCAAGATGTTGTAGGATGGTCTCAATCTCTGTTAGTTCCTTGCAGTTCAGAATCTAGTTTTCAGTTTGTTAAGCTCAGAAACTCAGTTTCTGTAGTGCTTAGAATTGATGACACTGTTGTTTGCTGATATAAGTTAACCAAATTCACAAGAGATGGACATATGTAATAAATGCAAATTTATAATTTCCTGTGAGAAACAATGACAAGTGAATTGGATATTTGCATTGGACTGACCAGTTATATTCAAAAGCTGCTTCAAGCGAAGGAAATCAAAGTAAGAAGTTAGTCAATAATTCCAATAACAGCCGTGTCTGTACCAGTAAGTCTCTCTCCAGAGATTAACAAAGGTGTTGCTCTTGTGATGTGATAACTTAGATTCTTGAAAAACTCTGTGCTCTGCAAAACTGTGTACCAAAAATAATCATGCTTATGGGGACAATGGGGTTGGAAAAACGGCCCCAAACCTATGTAATTGTATATTCAAAGTACAAAATAGTCACTGGAACCATGAGGGATTGCTTGGATAACTCGGCAGGCAGCGCACAGTAGCTGGGATCTGCACCGTGTATTACTGTACATTCCAAAAGCAGCCGAGCCCCCGTGCTGACTGATGAGCCTGGACAACGTGGGCAAGTCATCGTGGCTGCTCTTGGGCTGGGCCCAGCAGTGGCCCTGCACGGGCCCGGAGCGGGCTGGGGCTAGGTCTCCCCGGGAAGGTAAACTGGACACCAGGGTTCGTTTTCATTCTACTCTCATGATCCTAGCTCCACATCCCTAAAAAACAAATCATTTATAAAGCAACGCATTTTGGTAGGTTGGTCGGTGTTTTCTTCTGTCTCTAACTTGATTTTATTAGTATTTACTAGCCTGAAACATTTTAACAAGATTTCTTTTTAACACAGATACTATCTAATGTTAAAAATTATTGCTTATGGCTCTTTTCTTTTTGACTAACAAAGTAGGCTTGGCCCATGGGTCAAGGAATCAAGTGTTGAATGCAAAATTTAATAGATTACTAAATATGGTGTTCATCTTAAATGTGTATGCAATTTACAGAAGACTTATTAGAGCATTTGGTTTAGTCAGTTTAAATTTCTTTACTTTCAAAAATATATACAAAATTAGAGGTAACAAAAATAGCTTATCTTTTAGATTCTTCATTTAAAAAATCATCATTAACTGCTTAGGAAGTTTACAAATAAATGATACTGGTCCCTGACAGACCAAAGGACGATGCAATGAAAAGTTGTTTGTATTGTTGTTCTGATTTATAATCTTTCAGTGTTTTGCAAAAGAGGAGATAAAGATTTACTGCAGACAGTGAGGAGGGACCAAGCATTAATAAAGAGTAAATTTCCATAATCGGCTGGGAGGTATATAACCAATATAATTTCATGACTGAAAGATATAACTTATGAAGTGATCCAGGAAACTGGGCATAGAACGCCACACAAGAGAGTTCGGCTTTAGAGGTCTGTCCAGAAAGTATCCAGCCACATAACATGAAAAATAGAGGCATTTATTGAAGAAGATACAAGATACTAGAAGCATTGAACACAGAACAATGACACTTCATTTCAAGTCCCCTTCAAAGTGCATACCTTGGTGCCTTACACAGTTCTCCCAGCTGCAGTACACTGTTCCTTCTGCTCTTGTAGCAGAAGCTGTGGAATGAATTTTGCCATGACATGTTTCATGCCGAGACTCTGCATCAAAAACTCAGACACGGTAGTTGTTGGAATCCCCCAATCAGCTTCTAGTTCTTACACTGTCAGTTGCCAATCTTTGTTGCCTGCAGCCTGAACATGTCCAACATTCTGAGGTGTTCTGCTTGTTGCAGGCCTTCCGGAACATGGATCGCTTTCAACAGCTTCTCAACCATCTTTGAAGCATTTAGGCCACACTTTTCTTTGCATTGTACTCATTGCATCACCCCCAAACGCCTTCGGAATCATCTGAATATTTTCTGTGGAGGAATGTTCAAGCTTAACACAAAATTTGATGCAGATTTGTTGCTCTACTCGCTCAGTCATTTTGAATGTGATGGCCACACAGTGCACATGCTCACTCAACGGTGTCTACCACCCCCACTAACTAGTACAGTGAAGTCGTCATTGTTCACACATGTGCATTCCAATCCACTCTCCTTGGCTGTCAGGGGATATCCATGTCACGCAAACCGTTCTTGTTATTTTGACAATGGTGGGACTTTTTTTCAGGCAGACTTCGTATTACCAAAAATACTAAAGAAAACTGGGCAGCAGTCTATTCTTGGAGGAGCGTGGCAGTTCTGGGAAGACCTCTGCTTAGCTTCCTTTCCCCTCTTCTTGCCTTCTTTTCCAATACTTGTAATAGCCTCACTTTCACCTATCCATACCCCTGTCAATTTTTTTTGTCCTTTATTGTCCAAGACTGTCGAATTACCCATTCTTTTATTGTTTTGCACTATTTCTGCTTTCTACATAATAGATACAGAAGTGTTTTATGAAATGAAACAGTTTACTGTCGGGTATTTCCTCTGCAGTTACAGCACAGTCTTGTGTGTGTGTTTTTAAGGGTCAGTGTTGGAAGAGGGAGGAGGGGTGGTTAGAAATGCAGGGATTCTAAAGGGTGTAGAGGTTCACAATTCAGTGCCATAAACATGTATGGAATTTTTATTAGATATCATACAACTGTCGCCCCACCCCTGCCGCCTTTTGTTGCTTTTCAGTTGCTAGAAGGGACTTAGGCAAGTGATTAATTAATGTAAGTCATGACTGGTGAAGTCAGCTGTGTTGTTTTGCTTTCCTTTTTTAAAATACAGAAACACCAAGCAAAAGAAAAAAAATACCCGTGATGATTTTTGGAGAATTAATTGTGCTTTGTTCTCTGATTTGTTGAGAATGACGGCTACATGGATTATGATCAAATGCAACTCTCTTCTTGACTTTTATTGCTCCTCCATATTTTATTCAATAGAGGTGAACATCTCTGCACCAGAATAAAAGTCCTAGCAGGTTCCTGGGCTTTTAGATTTTGGAAAACAAGAAAAACTAAGAGGCAACTCTAAAGTTACTTCAAGCCACCCCCAGTCTTGATTCAGAAATCAGCATGTCCTTTGTCACGATTAAAGAACAAAAACATCTCTGTTAATATTCTTTTCTCCCCTGTCCTCATCTGGCTTGAAACTGGAAGCCAATCGCATTGTCAGTAGCTCTTCTTCATCCCTTCAACCTGTTTGTCTTCCTCCTTCGGGGCTAGTTAACTCCCTGCCAAAGTCAGAGTTTCAGGGTGGTGCACAGAGAGGGAGCACTGGTCCGGGACAAGCCCCCTCCTCCTTAGCTTAGTCTTTGTACTCACTGGGCTGCTGGGTAGACTGGGTTCTCCTGTGTGGGGGTGCAGTGGGTTCCCGCTGTCTCATTGGATGACTCGTGTCAGAAGGACGCATCACACGTGCCTGGAGACAGGGACAGGGGTCTCAGAAGAAATCTCTCCATCAGTTTGGGTTTGTTGCTGTCACTGTTTGTCATTTTCTCTCTCAGACTCTTCTTACATTCTTGAGCTAAAAGAGGAGCCTGCGAGATGTAAGCAGGTTTCTTTTCACCCCCTTTTGTCAGTTTCTTCATATTCTTTTTATATCCTTGATTTTGAGGAGGGGCCAAGAGATGGGGAGAGATTTGAACTCATCCCTTCTGGAAATGACTCACTTAGGGGGCTGGGACCCCTCCGTCACCTGTCTCACTGGTTCCTCAGTTGAAACAGGAGTCAGTATATATCCTTTTAAACTCTCAACAGAGCAGTTATTAAGTGTGTTGTAAATATTGATTTACAAATGAGCTTATTCCACCTAGGATAACCATGTCCTAGAGGGCATGGGCTCTGTCTACACTGTTTATATTACCAATAACTAGCACAGTGCCCGAGGTGTGTGGATACTCTAAAGTAATAGTGAAAACAAAAGTGATGCCCACACTGTATGGTGTTCCCTTTCATTGATAAAAGTCTGATCCTTGATTGCTGATGAGCTAACACTGAGCAATGCTCCATAGGAGGAATTTCTAAATTAGTCTTGAAGCAGATCGTAGGCGGCAGTGGTAAATGTATGTGCAAGCAGGTTTGGGAGGGGTGTGGCATGGCTTCCAGGCTACGAGCAGAGAAATTACCAAGATATGAGGGTGTGAGGGAGGTCAGACCTGCCCCCACGGGTACGGCTGGAGTGAGGGGCCGGGTCAGAAAGGCAAGGGGTGAGGTCAGATAACATTCGGGGGCTTTACATGCCACTTGGAAGAGTTTGCACTTTATTTTTAGGATCATGGGGAGCTTTAGAGGCATTATAAATGGAGAACATGTTAACTGAGTGTAGAATATGTATTCGCCAATTTATAAAGGAAGGAGAAAATTAACTTATTGAAAATGCAAGTTAAGGTGGTGAACACACAACATAATATACAGATGATATGTTATGTAATAGAACTGTACCCCTGAAACCTACGTAACTTGATTAGCCAATGTCACCCAATAAATTCAATAAAAATAAAGTAAAATAAATAAACGTCCAGAAGGAAAAGAAGAAAGTGCAAGATGTCTTGGAAATACTCATTATTAAAGGTTTGTGTTTCTGTTGGGTTAGAAACATAAAATGTTGAAGGGGCCCTTTATCCTTTTCAAGCACTTGTAACTTTCTGACCTTCATTCAGTTTTAGGGAAAAAATTCTGAGATGCCTGCTTAAAATAGAGACATGTTTGCTCTTTTCCCCTCATCATCATGAAGGGAGGGACCTGGGAATTTTGCTCTTCATTCCTTGAAAGCTTATCCTTGGTCCAAGCCGTGATTTAAGTCTCAGAAAAATGAAATAAAATTCAATACAGGAACATCAACATGTCAGTATGCAGTAGAAATGCATTTTTATTTTAAAGAAGTTGGTAGAAACCCAGGATTGGAATTTCCTTATACTCAGGAAATTCAGTACTCTCTTTTGTCATTTGTGGCCAGAAGTACCTTGAAATCTTCCGATCAAATGCACAATAGTATATATACGCCCAGGGTGTTAGGAACTACTACTTCCGGGCAGAAAAATGATCAAAAGAAGGATGAAGGTTATAGAATAAAAATGTGAACTGCTGAAATGTGGCAAAGATTTTGAAGGGAGGCAAAAAAAAAAAAGGGCAAAGTGATATTTCTGGAGTGCTACCTATTAAATCATGCACATTTATTACAGCCCAACTTGGCAGTACAATTCCTGGTAAAAGCATGTCAGAGGTTTCAGTATAAAACTCCTGTTAGAAGCGCTTATTGTGTAAAATTAGCTCTCCAGATCTTTGAGCAGCCCACGCCATCTGGCAGACACAGGCAAGCCCAGATGTCCGGCGTCTATTATGTAGAGTTTAGAGTCACTGGGTGTCACACCAAAACCCATAAATACCTCATTCTAGGGAAGAGCTAAGGCACTGCTGATAGCTTCAACTCACTCTACTTTCTCATTAGTTCAGACAACACGATGGGTGTCTTTAGAGCATCCATCACTCCTCTCTCCCAAATCCTCATATACTGTGGAAGCACCTGTTTTTAATGTGCACTTCCACGTCCACGCTCTAGCTCTTCCTCCTGCAATGTATTTGGGAGGAGGGGGGCTGATCGTTGCCTTCTGGTTGTTGGGTTTGGTCAGTGGGAGGTACTGGTAGGACATTCGGAGGCAGGAGGAAAGTAAAGTCGATATATTTGTTCCTCCGACTCTCAGCCTTTACCCAAAGTCTTAGTTTGTTTTGGGTGAACCTGTCCCACTGGTACGTGCCTCTTCAGATCAGGTAACTTCTACCTCCCCTTCTCCCTTCAGGCTCGGGGGAGTAGTCACATACTTCAGTTACTAGCCCTAAGGCCAGGTACCATCTCTTGGCTTCCCTTGACCTTCTCATCCTTTGGTAAATGAGTCTTTCATTACAGTTCCTTGTTTGAGTTTGCCAAATCTTTCCTTCCCAGACTCTGACGGATAGGTAGCCACTTACTGACCAGTTAAAGGCTGAGCTTGTCTGGGAATATTTTCATGAGGTCTACTGATTGGTGTGGGAAACATGTACAAGATAGCAGAAGGCCAATTTGAGCAAGGGAACAGAGAGTGAGCCTTTGAGACTAGCAGTCCGCAGCGCTCTGGTTTAGGTCTTCGATCATGTTGTCTGAAGATGAATACATAGGCTGTCACTCAATGTTTCCATTACTTTGGTTGCCATGTAGCTTGTAGATTAAGGAGGAAAATGTTAGTCATGTTCTGAAGGCCTGCCTGAATAGCAAGTTCAGGACAAACGTGGAAGACCACTCTCTGCTTGAGAGAAGAGACAATATAGCTGGTTACACACAAAACAACAATAGCTTAACCAGGGGCGGTGGCCGCAAGACGTCAGGTTGCTGCTTTTTGCTTAAAGATAGGGTCGCTGATGCACTATTCTGAGATACTTTGCAGAATCCTGTTCTTCAACCCAGCAGCCCTTGCGCTCACAGTATGATTCCAAGATGCCACTGTACCATTTCTGTATGCCAGGGAGGCACATGCCTTCTGTATTAAGGATGTGGCCTTGAGGTGGGGTGAGGTATGAACGGGAGGAAGGAACCCTGGTATCCCAGGCCCACCGGCGCAGGACCCCCTCCCCGTCCCAGTCTCTGCTTTCCCATCTGGGTGGCGGAAGGCTGTCTTGGAGGAGTTTGCGTGGCGCTGTGGCGGCCATCCTTCACGGCATCCTCCACTTCAGCATGCGGGATCATCCCTCCGTCTTTTCTCTGGTACTACATGTCTTCTTCATTAAAGGTTCAGACGCCTGTTGTTTTGGGTTCAAGCATGTCAAGAGGGCCTTTAACTCCTTCTTTGTGTGTTTCCAGTTTCAGAAAGCTCAGTAGCCAGTTGGTTTATTGCTCTCATTTAACACTAGTTTCATGATGATGGAACTGGATTTCACCAAGGTGGCCGGCCATCCTGTGTCATTGTGAGAAGGCTGCATCCCAGAAAGGATGACATATGCCTCTGTGTGATTCTGCATATGTTAAGAATCTTCTATTCCTGTGAGTTGACACCTTCTCTATCTCCATTATATATTTGGCACCAGCTTAAAAGGGCTGGTGACATTTTTTTTTCCACAATGACTTTACTCATACAGAGGAAAATATCACAAAAAATTATGTTCTAAGAGATTTCTAAGTCAGTTGCTTGGAGCTCACAGAACATAGCTTTCATAAAAATAAGGATCCAAGGGGAGCTTAGGTAGTCTCACGAACATGCAGAATTATGTAAAGTCCATGGCATGGCTAGTGTAGAGCACAACCGCAATTCTGGATCTTAGGAGAGTGTCATGGAGTAAAAGAAAGTTAATGAGGTGAAAGAGGACTTCCTTTCTTACTCTCCAGGAAAGAAACTGGTTTTAGAACCCCTCCCTCATCTCCATGTATAGCCCAGGGGCCGTCCACGAGCACCTCCCGGCTGAGTCCTCACGTTCCCCCTCCGTGAGCCACGCTGGTCAAATGGGGCCAGTCGCTGGAGGAGTTCAGCCCGATAGGGAGAATGGGACGCCTGCATGAACTCAAGAGACGTGTGAACAAAAAGCGATCGCTTCTCAACGTTCTTGGAGATCACTGTAGTTTTTAAAGGACGATGATTTTATCTTGATTTTTCTTGATTAGTAGAATTTTAGGAAGGATGTAACAAGGAAGTTGAGTGAAATCAGAAAGAACAGAGACCAGAATTAAAGACAGAACGGGAGCGGTCCTGCTTGAGGGGGCCCCACGGAGCGCTCGCCGCCTTGTTACTGCTTCTCCTGCTTCAAGGTTCACAAACTCGCTGAGACTTTCAGGTGCTCCCGTGGCCACAGTGTAAATGGGTCCCAGGGAGCAGCCTCTGTGGGCCAGGGCCAGGGCTGTCTGGATCGCCATGTCACTTAGCTGGCCTGTAAACTAGGTAAACTGCGTCTCGTAGTCCCTATTCTCCTCACGAAGGCCAAACACAATGACCTGTACAAAGATGTGCTCCATGAAGATTTACAGAGTGGTTACATCATTCATTTCCTTCCTGTCTTAGTCAGACTTCAATAACATGCATCCAATTCTAACATCATAGATGGGATGTTCTATTTCTAGGTCCCACAATCTGAAATTTCATCCCTGAGCATAGATTTTTCTTGGATTTGCCTTCTTATTGATTTTGCCTCCTTTGGGCTGTTGTCTAATTCTCTGCTCCATGGCTAGACTGTGGCTGCGTAGAACCCAGGGAAGGGGCGTCAGTCTCAGAACGATGGTTAAAGAGAAGGAATGGGAGCTCTGAGAAAACACTGGGGCCGGGCCGGAGGAAGCGGTACTTCTAGGTGGAGAATGGAATTAAAGGCGGGGCTTCTTCCCAGCTGGCAGGTCCTTGAGGGCGGGCTGGCGGCTCAGCTGACACCCAGGTTCCCGCAGGTCTGCTCACACACCCAGCAGGCTGGGGGGGCCATTCCGCCATTATCCGCCCCGCTCTATGTATATATACACATACACACATATAATTTATATTATATATGTCTAATATATTCGTCAGTTTACAGTTGTGAGTATATGAAACACAGAGTTTAGTCTATTATTTATTAATTATTGTATTATTTTCCATACAAACTGAAAATGTACTTTTGCCCCACACTGTGTGTGTGTGTGTGTGTGTGTGTGTGTGTGTGTATAGTTTCATTTTAAGATTATTCTTGGTATTTATTTACTTTAGGATCACTGTAAAAAATATTGGCTAGGTTGTTGGGGGGAAAGCTTTCTTACCGCCACCTATCCCTGTTTCCTCCCTTCCTTCCTTCTTCCTTTCTACCCTGCCAGGCTCTGGGATGTCCGTAATGAAGACGGGTCACTGATTTGTGTTTTTAAGATTCTCACTTCTAGCGGGGAGACGAATACATAGTCAGGGAAATTATAGCAAAGTTAGCTTTTGTAATGTTTCCCCAAATAAAAAGGGAGGAAAGGAGCGCCCCCCCCCACTCCCAGTTTCTGCTAGAGGAAGCCTCACACAGAGGAACTCTTGAAGTTGAACCATGAGAAAGGATTCTCGGGCTGAATAACTTGGGGAGGACAGATTCCCATCAGAGCGATGGCTATGCAGGTAAGGGTGAGGCGGCAGGACATAAAATCGTGTTTTGAATTTTAAAGTGCGTTACTGCTAGGCCTACGGTGTGCGGTACCTGAGTGATGGGAGGTGAGCAGCATATAAACAGCCAGGTATGAAGCCCTCTATGTGCATTTTGTTGGGAGATGATGACAATGTTTTGGAGACTTCAGAGTAGGGTTCTGGGATAATTACATTCCAGCCACTGTTGAAAAGATTATATTGAGAATGGTGTTGAGGATGTGCTAAGAAAATAGAGTTTGGGAGACAAGCAGGCATGAAAGAGACAGACAGACAGATACTGACTTACTGCTCCACTTAGTCATACATTCATTGGTTGCTTCCTATATGTGCCCTGACTGGGGATCGAACCCACCACCATGGTATAGTGGGACGATGCTCTAACCACTGAGCTACTCAGCCAGGGCAAGTCTTTTATTATTATTTTTTTCCTCTTTTAGGAAAAATTATTTCCTTGTTGCTAATTAGAGAAGTGCCAGGCCCCTTGCCAAACCTGTGCCGGCTGAACAGCGTTCTGAGTAGTTTACAAAGACACAAAAATTCCAAGATGAAGTTCCAAAAGCTCAGTCGAAGTAAAGCAAAACTTCTACATTCAATTTAAATGCCTGTTGAATTGAATTGGAAAAGTGATTTAGCTGGAGTATATGTCATTGTTTTCAATATTAAGGGGGCCCCAATCAGGCCAGCCTATATTGTAACCTAGAAACACTGGGGAATATTCACGGTGATTCTAGGGTTCAAGAGCAGAGCTGATGGAAAAGCTCAATTTGATCAGATCATTTTTATTTATATTTTCTCATTTATTATAAAGCAAGTTGTTAGGAATATGGATAATATCCCAAAAAGAAATAGAAGACTATCTTTTATGCAGTTTATATGCCAATAGGTTAATAATCTACTTGAGCTTGGCTTTGAGTATTTAGAGTGTACATACATATACGTGCACATATGTGTGTGTACCCCGAAACTTGAAGGTACTTTTTTAAAGTCAGCTTTTGAGTTCATATTTCAGTATCTATTTTTTAAATTGGATTTTTCTCTCTTTGCAGATCTCTAACAGTGTGACATGACTTGAGTTTTTTTTAAGTTCAATTTGCTTCAAGTTCCTGACATTTAATTTCACTGCGCTCACATGTCTCTAGATAGTGATGGTGACGTGGCACCTCCTGTTCCCTGGCAGATTGGTGTTTCTGTCCCGTTAGAGGACAGTCCTGTGCTATTTCCAGAAGGGCATTAGTAACCTCACCTTATGTTGGGAATTGTGCCTTTTTGAATCCCAAATACCCTTACGGTAATGCCATGGGTTTGGCTAGTCTTCTTGCATTTCAGTGGCAAACTCGGAACATTAGCGCATTGATCTTGATAGGCAAAATGCGTTCCTTTTGCTACCTGATGAATATTATTTTCCAGCAGGTTATCTTTACGGGCTGAAACATTTCTTATCTTTCATCGGCTAAGTCTTGAGATTCAACTGCAGGAAGTTGGTCTGGAAAGCACAGCAGAGACGGTCGAATCCGACCTCTGCGATTTGAGATGAAGTCCTGGGGGCCCGAGAGCTCGGTGAGCTGCGTGTCTCGGCGCAGTCCCCTGACCCAGGCTGGGCCGTTGGCGCTGCAGGCCGGGTGAGCCCCCACACTCCTCGGAGGGCACGCTGCGTGTTTCCATGAGCGGAGACTGCACGGACCACAGGCAGGGGGCCCACAGACCCCTCAGCCTCAGTTCCTTCGCCAGTCAGGGACGGGGGAGCTGCCGTGTGTGCTGGGTAACATTCAGATGGAAAGTTAAAGGGACACAACCCGCTGCCACAGTCCCATGGCTGCAAAGTAATTATCAGGCTAAACCCCACCTGTGGGTCTAGTCCATACGTGCAGGAAGCAACCGGTGACTGTGTGAGTGGGTGGAACAGTAAATAGATGGGTCCCTCTGTCTCTCTTTCTCTCTAAAATCAATCAACAAAAAATGATAAAAACAGAGATTTTTAAAATGCATTTGAGCTAATCTGTGCACGGGTGCTTTTGCCTCGTACAAATGACATGCGATGGCCTCTGAATATTAAAGAATTAATAGTAAAAGCATTTTTAAAGCTTTTCTGTTTTTGAAATATCTCATTTTGGCTGTAAATGGGGAAATTCACAAGGTATCTGAAGTAGTGTGCTTTTTCTGGTGGCTTTCTGATTTATAGCCGGTCCTTTTTAGCCAAATATCAAGGTTTCTGAGGGTAAAAATAGCATAGCCCATTTCAGCTAGCAAAATGTCATTTGGAACTGCAAGTGCCCATTGGCACAGAAAAATGCAAACCACTTATTATTGTTTGCAAAACAACAAGTAACACTAAGATTTGATAAGAGAGTGATATTTACATAGAGATGGAAGTTATCAAAAAGAGAGGCCAGAGAGGAACAAGGCAGGTCATTGTACAGAGGGTCCAATCTTCAGATGAAAATATGTAGCAGGTCACAGAAAGCAGTATAATATACAAATACAGAGAGCTAGAAAAGGAGGGAACACAGTGTATTGACAGAGTGAAAGAGTATTAAAAGAAGCGATGTGAGGAAGGGCTTACTGGAGAATTGAGATGCAAACTTTAAGGATTTGATACAAGGTAGCAGAAGCGTAGTCCTAGTTCAGCGGACACTATTAAATTCCAGGGGGCATTTTAAGCTCTTGGAACAATGGATAAGGAGAGGGCAGAAAAGAACAGAAGGTTAAGATAGAAGGCCCCCAAACACTAGGATGCACTACAGTTGATCTGCAATAAGTGATCTGTGTTTGTTTAGCTTGTTCATTAGCCTGGTAAAATAACTTTACCTGATATATAATGAGAGAAGTGCACGTGAGTCTGCCTCATGGTTAGATCTTACGTGAGGGACTCTGACCTGGAGTTATGCGCAGGAGAGTCACAGCATCCAGGGGCACTGTCGCGGCCACCTGGTCCCTGGATGGATGCCCAGGACTGGACAGACCATGACTGATTTTTAGCTGCACCCACGCCTTTCCCATCTTGTCAAAAAGCACCCATGGAGAGGGCTTACATAATTGGTAACCTAAAAAGAGACAATTACACACAGACAAAAATACTAACGCCAACAATAGATTAGCTATCAGGCGATAATTGGTATTAGTGTCTCTATTGATTGTCCCTGTCCTGCTGTGTCCCGGGTGCTCCCAGAAAATATTGCCTCATATGCTCCCACAACAGTCTTATGTTGCCTCTTCCCCTGAGTGTATATAGAAGTAACCCGAGGCTTGCAGGGAAGAGCTATTGCAGTGTATGTCCCTACCTCCTGGACAACCTGATTCGCCATATTGGTATATTTACACAGTCTTCCCTGAATTATTTGCTCTGAACGATACTTGCAACTAAAATCGGGTACTAGTAAACTAGAAATTTTGTTTTCTGGAAATCTCAGTGGCAGTTATATAAACTACATGTATTCACCATTGTCCCCGGGCCAGAATGAACACCTGTTACCGGAATGGAAGCATCTAAAGCATTTGTAATTAGACGCCATTCATTTGGGGGTTTCGGCCAAGGGGTTCCCGCATTCTCCATACCTTTCCTGTAACCGCTGGGGAAAGGTCTCCGGTGGTCAACTGACTGCTTTTATTCTATCCCGGCGTCTTTCACGAATCCTAAGTTCTTTGAGATACTCTATTTTGCTGAAGAGCTGGACCACAGGTAACTGAACTTTAGATCGGTTTGTATTTCTCTTTTCCTTGAACACTTGCTGTGATTCTGGATAAAGGGCAAATGGGGTAGGGTTACAGAATGCATAGAGAAAGGGCACATACTTCCAATGACAATGTCCGGGGGCCCTGAACGGACCATGTGCTTGGCAAAGATTTGCTGAATTCAAAAACATCTCTGAATTGGAAGGGACTTTCGGGGCCAGGAGTCCCATTCTATCCTACTTTACGCAGGAGACCTTTCAGCACCGACCCACAGTGTTCAAGAGATCAGAGATGACCCGGGAGGAAAGCGGAACATACAGAAGTGCCTCTGTTCATCCTCATTTGTTAACCTTTATGGTATTTTGTTGGTATTCTTCTTTTTTTTTGAAAAATAGTTGTGTTCTTGATTTATTTCCGCAGACGTAACCTTTTCTGTTTTGAAGGGTCATTTTTATTTTCTCTCTCTCTCTTTTTTTTTTGTGGTTCTCTAAATATAAAAACGTTCACATCGCTCTTCAAAAGATTATCAAAAGATGCACGACTTGATGAGGAAGGGGCCAGGAGCAGGGAGACAGTTCTGAAAGAAATAACACCTTTTCTTTTTTCATGAGACATCCTGGGAATTGTGTGAAAATGGAGAAGATGCACTGAGTGATGTCACATCACAGAATTAGCACATTAGTTAGGGAGTAGGATGGAGAGCGCAAGCAAGACTTCCTGAACACTGAGTTCCGGAAAAATAAGCTGCCCTTTATTTAGGACTTACTAAATGCCAGGCAATGAACCCGGTGCTTCAAAATATTATCTTATTTAAACTTCACATAGACCCATGAGGGAAGTATTATTTTCCCCTTATATCATTGAGAATGGTGTGATACTAGACAGACATATCTTGCTTCAAGCAAGATAAGGAATTTATTACAATTTCAATCAAGAAATGCTGTTTATTGCAATTGCTCATCATTTGGACCATATGTTAATTGTGACAGAGATTAAAGATGACTTTTTTTTGGGCATCAAAGCTAAAAAGGAAGAAAAGAAACAAGGAAGGAAACAAGCTTTCTCGGCGTAAACTGAATTTTCACGGGAAATTTAAATCACCCATGTTCATTTAATAGACAAGACAATCTGAAAGTCATCCCATCTATTAGAACAATGAGTTCTAATGCTCTCTACTGGGCTTCCCATTTCCAATAAATTTGTAGGACTAACTGAGGTTATTATGTGATTTGGAAATAAGCTGCTTTTAAAAAAGTATATTGTAACTCAAATGCTGTTAACTTGCTTCCATAATTAACATAATTAGTTAACCCGTGGATGCCATGCTTCATGGCATCGCTCAGCGCCACCTCTATTGTGGGGCCTGTTTCATCTGTCCTTTAACCCCGCATCACGGCAGGCCTCTCGCTTCTTTTGACTTTGTTTTCAATCCACATGACATGTTACCGTATGACATACATTTTGCTCATTTGTTTATTGTTTATTTTTAATTAGATTGTGAGAATTTTTATCTTATTAGTCACTGTTAAATCTTTAGATTCCTACTAGTCTTGGGTGCATGGCAGACAGTCTAAAAATACAGGGACAATTTTTCACCCTAAGTCCCTAGCGATGTGGATGTCATGGCATTAATTGGTGATTGGCCCAGGCCACGTAACAGGCATATAATAATCATTCTGCAATCTTCGTTGTAATGTGGCTCTCCATCTTATGTGGTTTGAACTTTTGGGCTCCAATTTTAATATTATGATGGAATTTTATTATTATTTTTTGAATGAATAGAAGAAAGAAGATATATGAGGGAGGGAGGAAAGGAGAAAAAAGGAAAAGGAAAATAAGAAAGGCAAAAAGGAAATTCCTCTCAATTCAAAATGAATACATTTACATCATGAAAAAAACTTGTCAATAAAATTTGAAATCAATATGTAACCTAACTAAAAGTTTTAGGTGCTGTCCAATTTCCGGCCAATTTAAGCAAGCCAGAAGCATCTTGCGACTAGATGAAAATGTAGCAGAAGGTCTTTTATTTGGAGGAAACCATTCCAACAACAAGCTTGTTATCAAAGGATAGCAATAATTTCAATAATCGAGTAATAATGATAATTGCCATGTATGATGGTGACGATGCAATCCACAATACAAAAAATCTTCAATCGGGAGAATAGGGAGGGAGGGCGGGGCCCAGGGGTCTTGCTGATGTTGGTCCAAAAGTGCCGCGCATTCGGTGCGGTGCGGGCGGGTGCAATCGTAAATCACCCATCATGAAATAGGCAAACATGTTGAAAGACTTTTCACAAAAAAATTACTGAAGCCAAAGGCAGCCTCTCATAACAACACCAGCTGGTACACTGATGCAGATGGGTTCCTAGAACACTCACTCACCTAGCGGGGGAAACCTGTACCACAAGGAGCCCACCCTCCAGGGGGTAATTTCATTTTTGGGGGGTCCACCTGATATATAGGATATGATGCATTTATCATATATATAGAACACATACATCCAACTGGTTTTGTTTCTTTGAAGAACTCTAATAACAACTACACTGTGTTTTGTTTATTTCTTCTTGGGTTAAGGTAACTGAAGTCCAGAAACATTTTTAAACCTGGCACAGGTCAAGTCTTGAACCCCTTAGGTAAACATTTTCTTAGCATTTTAAGCCCACCAATAGCTCTCTTTTTCCTCTGCATTGGTTTCTCTTACCTCCTGTGTAATTAGCAATAGAAGGACTCAAGTGATGTGAAAACGCTATCTTACGTCCCCGTGACTTCATGCAGGCTGCTGCCTTTTAATGGAACAGCCCTCCTTCCCTTCACTGCCCAGGGGTCACCCTTTAAGCCACACCTCCTTCAGGAGTGTTCTGTGTGCCCCCCCCAGGTGGGGGGGGCCACCGTCAATTCCGTACTTGTCTCCAGGACAGGCCTCTGCTGCAGGATGCACCCCACGCGCTGCCATGACCAGTGGACCTCTGTGGGGCTCCCAGTAGGAAGCACCAAGGGCTTTTGAGAGGCCAAACTGTACTTTTAAAGAATTCTTTTCTCTCCAGCTCCTAGAATCATGCCAGACATGAGTATTTGTTGACAAATTATTGCTCTATGAATGTCAATAGACTAACACATAATAATTACAGTCATTGAGAATGACCCATTTTTGGACTAATTATTTTCTTCATATTGCAGATCATTGTAAAGCTGAGAACAAATTTCAGTTAAGTAACATTAAATAAGTAAACGCAACAACACAATATTATTTCCCTCTTCTGCACACGAGAGGGCATGGCTCCTGCTCAGAGCTCGTGCAGTCACGAACCATCGCTGTGTTTGACGGTGTTGGCCTTGGGCATCATGCACGGGTTCCCTAAACAAAATCGCTTTAATCTGAAGACATGCCAGTGTCTTTGATGGACCAGATTTGACTGATGAGGAAGAGGGAACCATCACTGCCATTTTCCTGAAGAAATCAAAGCAGCCAATTCATTTGTAGTTTCACTATGGATTGCAAATCCAACATAAACATTTGATATCAAACGCTTTTAAAAGTCCAATGCTGGCCAAAGAAATGAAATGACAACCATTTAATTCTTAGATTGAGGGAGAGATTTTCTGGGCAGACTTTACGTAAGAAAAAAACAAGAAGAACTACTTTGTATCTTACAATTGTCAACTAGGGAACACCATAACCTATCATGCAATTCAATAGAATTATGTGAAATCTAATTTGTCTTCTTTAATAAGCAATTTTTCATTTCTATTTTACCTACCTTACTTTATAATTTTTAAACCTCACTTCAATTTCCATGTATGGCCTAATAAATCTTGATATCCACAAGCACAGACTGTAAATTATTTGGCTGACTTACATTTTGTACTTATTTATGTATTAATTATTAGCATCTAGACTAATCTATTGGTTCTCTTTTGCTGCTATAACAAATGACCATAAACTTAGTGGTTTAAAGTCACACAAGTTTAGTATCTTATAGTTCTGGAGGGCAGAGGTCTGAATAAGTCTTCTGAGATTAAAATCAGCATCAGCAAGGCTGTGTTTCTTTCTGGAGGCTCCAGAGAATCTATTTCCCTGACTTTCCAGCTTCGGGGGGCGCCCACACCCTTGGCTTCAGGCCCCTCCGCTTCCGTGATCTCCCTTCCTCTTCTGGCTCTGAGTGTCCAGCCTTTGTTTTCTGAGGGATGATGATGATGATGATGATGATGATGATGATGATGATGATGATGATACAGAGGGCCCATCAGGAAATTCAGAACAATCTTCCTGTCTCAGGATTCTTAATTTAACCACATCTACAAATTCCCTTTGGCCATGAAAGGCAACATAGTCGCAGGTTGTGGGGATTACAATGGGAACATCATTGGAGTGATATTCTGTCTACCATGGTCTATATACTTTTTTCCTCACGATATTTAGCCAAAGAAAGAATAATGAATCAATAGTAGAAAATAGCTGGAAATTGTAACTCATTTAAAAAGTAACTTTCTAATAATTGTTTTCAGTTAAAAACAACCCAATCCCTCAAATCCTGTGCTTTTCCCCAATATTAGAAACATGGACAGAAGCTCACTAACTATCCATCATCAGCTGTGTTGTAGTGGAAAAGCTTGCCTTTGTGCACACTTAAGTTAGATGGTCTCCCAGTTCTTGCATCTCTAAGAGTCTCTTTTGTTTTAACTGTTGTCAGACAAAGACAGAAACATGCCATTCACTTATTTATTTCTCATTAATCTTTCAAAGCTAATAAAAGGGAAGGATACAAAATAAATGTTAAATATGCTGTAATGCTAAAAATATGAAATAAACATATATATTTTACATGTATTTCTTGTGTTTCTATATGTACATATATTTAGAGAGGGAGAGAAATGAATTTCTATGATTTTCTAGATGACATTAAATTTGATTATCACCAGTAAAGTAAAAGAAGCCAAAATTTCACCTTTAACTGAACTAATTGGGGGTCTAAGAGCAGAAGGAAGGTGGATGGACGAGTGATGAATTACATGCATAAGAGATAAAGGTGCCCTCTTTTACGGTGACCTACGTGAACGACATTTGGTTCACCGTCTTCAGCTTGTACATGAGGGCATGGAAGTCAAGGAAGATTTTCGTGAGCTGCGCAAAGCCACACAGCTGGACAGCTGAAGAGCTGATGTCAAGGCGGGCCCGTTTCATTCCTAATTTAGTGTCTGCCACAACATCGGCTCTCCGATTTCCTCACGGTTGCACGTTTTGCTCTGATTTGGTATTGTTTCTCTCTTTCTTTATCTTCATCATATATGTTAAATGAATATTAATTGGGTTGAGTCCCTTGCATGGTATCTCCCCCGAAAGCAGCGATTACATACAAATGGACAATGCAGTCATGTTTTTATGGCCTCTCCACGTACGAAATTAAGATACAAGTCAAGTAAGGAAAAGGAACTTTTTAATGCTTCTATGCCTTTTTGTTCCTTTTATTTCTTCTTAGTAAGAGACATTAAAGATTAGTTGAACTAATTTAGAGACCTTGTTCTAAAAGTGAAAGCCAACAATTAGTAACAGAAAGGTAACTGGTCTCAGACTAATGAATACAGTGAGTGTGTGTGTGTGTGTGTGTGTGTGTGTGTGTGTGGTGTTGGTAGGGAGAATAAACTTTACTCGAAATGCTTAAACACACATTGACAAATGTGGGCTTCCTCTCTAAAAACTTCAATCCATCCATAATGTGTAAGCACCTATCTCCCCTCAACCTTTATTTTTTTTTTACTACATTTGAATGTGTTCACCTCCCTGATACATGTAAGTTTATCTGTAATTTCATCATTTCTTAAAGTATTATTCCAATTTTACTTTAGGACAAATATATGGACTTGGAACCTTTTCTCACTTTGACTGACAGGGGGTCGTGATGCTTTGCTGCCAATGAGACACACTCCGAGTACTTTTACTCCATCCCCTTGATTCCTACTCCTAACTCCCTCATGCCCAGGTCTGAGTTGGCACGAGCTTCAAACTCTCCATACATCTCCTGCTGCCTGTCCCCAGAGTGCTTTAAGGTAGATGACCATCAGACTAGGATCACTTTATTTTCTGATTTTGTCTAGCATTCAACTTGTTGTCAAGCGTAGAATATATGTGTAGCATGATATAAATAATAAATAATGAGCCTAATAAAAGGTCCTTAGTGGGCCTTGAGCTGAACAATATTTCAACTTGTTCAGTACAAGAGTGATATGCACTAAGAGGCAATCACTGGGCCACAAAACACACGTAGGTGTAAAAATACCCATTGTCGGTGCCCATTTGGATAGACAATCCCCAACAGCCACAGACGCAGATCATTCCCAGGATTGATGGCGCCCTTCTACAGCAGCATTTTATCAGCGACGCCTTGGTGCTGGTGCATCGGCATTTCCAGCAGCGATGCTCCGTTTGAAGCAATCCTGACATCTGGAATTGCTCCCTCTAGTCATGCTATTTCATCATCACGGGATAATGCTTCTTAATCACCTTCAACTTAGTTTGAAAACTAAGAAGGATTGTCTATGCAATTTGTGCCCTCTCTCTGGGGTTACCTCTGTAGCTGTTTCCTTGTGCTGCTCACACAGGGTTGTTGCTGACACTTCTTTTCGGGGCATTTTGAAATACAAAGTTAATCATGAAAATTTTGAATTTCTGGTTGTACGTAGAAGTTATAATTTAGATAAATCTAACATCATGACACCTGTTATTTGCTCTTAGTTATTGGATGTTATTCTGTAAGATGGTGGTGTGCTTATATGGTAATGTAGTACAACCATAGAACCAATATTGCCTTTTTATGTGGTGCTAGTATAAGAATATATAGTAAGAGGATAATTTCAATGGAATATTTTGCATCCTAAAAGGAACAACTCAGCCCTTAAAAAGAGATAAATACAGATAATATACTAATTTTTCAAATAAGACAAGATATCACATCAAATAAAGGCTATTAAAAAAAGTACACATTAATAAAATATTAATACTTACAAAGCCATGTAAATAAAATGGATACATAGGTACAGCAAAAAATATGAGGGTATACTAACGTTGCCACAGAGTGACATGAAAATACAACATGTAATTCACAAGGGTATAAGGTTCTAGCATCCTCCTAGAGAGTTACCAATGTTGACAACAGCACTGAGATGGTGGGGTAAGACACGAAATTAATCAACAACTTAAGAAGACATAATCTCGCAGCATTCTTCAAGATAAATGGCCCAAGATACGCCTTTTAAGTCCTTGACACCAAGGTTCTTAAAATCCATCTCACTTTCCTTCCCTCGATATGTTATCTGACTGAAGCCTGGACCAAAACCACAGCTTATATTCATGCGTCATTCAACTCAGGGTTGTAGGTTTCTTAGATGGTTTCGACTTACTTATTTTCTTCATCTATTCATCTGTTCATTCAACATTACTTGTTAAGAATCTCACGTGAACAGACACTGCACCAGTTGCTAGGTAAGAGAGAATAAGATAATGAGCAAGACCCAGAGCCTGCCCTCAGCTACATGCCAAACTAGTAGGGGAGACATAATATAAGGAATAGCTGATTAAAAATAATAAAGGGGTAAGTAAAATAAGATTGAGTGGAAGTAGAGTATTTTGCAAATATGGGGGAACAAGAAATCCAGTTCCATCTGTGTTCATCAAACACCTGTTCTGTGTCAGACACAGTGCAGAGGCTGTCGCTATAAAGATAAATAGAACACGATTCTTTCCTTGTAGGCGTTCTTAGTTGACCATGATTGCCTCCTCTTGGGATGTGAGGAGGGTCAGAAAAGGATATATGGAAGCAGCGACATTGGAGACGCATCTTAAAATATAGGCACAAGTCTGACATACGGAGAAGAGGGGAAGGGCTTTCCGGGGAGAGGCCAAGGGTTGAACACAGCAGCACCTGTGATGCTCTTCCCGAACTTATTTTCATGCTTCTGAAAGCTTGGTATGAGGATAGCAGAAGGCACAGCTTTGACCCATGTTTTATATCACCTTGTTTTAAAGCACAAAAGATCCATGTTCTTAGAAAACTCTATTTTTAATAGTTTCAACAACATTTTTGAGTATTTTTATTAGCAAAATGATTGGCACTATCATGGAGATGATCATAAGCTATTCCTGCCTCTTGGACACCAGCCCCCCAAATCATAGTGAGTAACAAAAATAAGGTAACCCTCACTTTAGTGTGACTGGCATTTTTGAAATAATACATTCCTTCAATATTAGTTGTTCATGGGTAGGGCCTCTCCTAGATATTATACAGTGCTCTCACCTATTTTTTATCCTTCATATTATTTACACAGGTTGAACTCAGGGAAGAAAGAATCAATTCATAAGTGACTCAGGTGGACAAGCTTTTGGATAAGTGACATCTGAAGAAACTTTTACTAAGAGGCTAAAAAGGGTCAGGTCTTTTCAAGCACTTTGCTGAACGCTTTGTTGAGAAGAGCAGGAGAACCAGCAGAGGGATGGAAAAAGCAACCCAAGCGAAATTATGTTCACAGAAGTGGCCGTTTTTCCATAGTCGCTGCGGTCCTAATGTTTGTGCCCCTGCCTGTCCCCCACTCCGAAGGTGTATGTTAATATCCTAATCCCCAGTGTGATGTTATGAGGAGATGGAGCCTTCGGAAGGCCATTAAGTCAGGAGAGTGCCGCTCTCATAAGTGATTAGTGCTCTTTTATATAAAAGAGATCCCGCAGAGCTTCCTAGTCCCTGCTGCTGTGTGAGGACGGTGTGACGAGGCGCCAGCTGTGAATCAGGAAGAGGACCTGCACCAAATCTCACCTGGTGCCTCGACCTTGGACTTCCCAGACTCCAGCACTGCCGTCAGTAGGTATCTGTTGTTAACAAACTACCCAGTCTGAAAGAACTAAGACCATGACCTTCTGCCATGAACACTTTTAAATTATTTTGAGAAAATCTCATTTGAAAATGTCTTTCCTTTATATTTTTAAGTCTTAGTGAGGATTGAAACCACTCTATCACAGATGTCCTTTGGAAAGACACAAAAAGCCTGCACCCTGCATGCGGTCAGAAAAGTAGCTTAATCCATTGGTAGATTCTTTGTTCAGAGACATCCCATCCATCCTATCTGTGATCCGCTTGCCATGATTAGATGAAAATCTCTTTTCTTGATGTGGTTTGGCTCCATTATGATGGAACCGTCCCCATGTCTTATATTTCTTTCAAACAAATTTGGAAGAGGTGCCTTTTTAGATGTAAGTGTGTGATGTAAAATTTTAAGGTGGCAGGTTGAAATTGGAGCTCTGACCGAAACTGTGGGCTGGTGCTGTGAAGCCTTGCTGATAATTTTATAGGACACTTATCTGAAAGCTGAGAAGAAGGAACAGCAAGATATCATGACCTTAATGTACAGTACACAACAGATTTGAAGTTGCTTGTAGGGTGAGTGCTGTTAGTAGAATATTTATGTAGAACCTTATGCTTTACCATGGATTCATATATGTTATATTAATATCATCAGTAACTGCATAAATTCCATTGCTATTCCACCTATTCCATAGTTAATATAAAATGAAATTCAGAGAGATTGTTTTCCTTACTGAAAAGTTGAATAGTTAGGATTAGAAACAGTTTAAGACTTCATGCCCATCCCCCCTTTTACATCGCTATTAGTCGGGAATGCAACTTTAAAATTCACATTTGAAAACTGTCGTGATAACGTTAGCTTCATAAAAACATCCTTCAAGGTTTTTAATTGAGCAGTAGCATAGACTGAGTAGGTGGTTGATCAGCTTCAACATCTCATTTTGGATTTAAACCTGGGGTCCAGGGAGTGAATGTTTAAATAGCTATCAATGTCACCTTCATGTCTGAACACCACTGTGAAATAATTTGCTCATGTGTGTGCACCCGCTTCCCTCAGCTCGAGTGCACAGGTAATCCCAAGTCTCACCCAACCCCCGAGACGGCTTCTCTGTCTTCTCTGTTAATTGCATGACTGCCAATTTTTTACAGGAAAATACTTAAAAGCAGACTTAAATACTTAAGTAAATCAAATGCCAAGTCTTGCCTCCTATGCGGCAGCATTCTCCTCGTTTTTTCCCCTTTATATGTGTTGTCATTACAAAAAAAAATTGAGGTTTTTCTAGTAATTGCCAGGCTAAAATCCTTAAGGAAGCTGCTTCTTGGGAAGAGTCAGTGATGAATATGCCAGACCTTTTATAAGTAGTCTTCCCCAATACCTCCTGTGTCTCTTCTGTACCCCAGCAATTCCTTTTGTATGAAGAAATAGCTTTGCCCTAGAGATTTTTTTTTTCACCAAATAAAACACAGAGCCTGAAGCAGGAAACACATTGGATTTCAGACCCGCCCCCCCCGCCGTCCCCCCCCCCACCCCCTCGGCCCAACTGATAAGCTATCCTGTCAGTGGAGCCATGTTTGGTGGGCAAACAGCTAGAAGGCTGAGCACAGGGACCATGAACGTGGGGACAGGCGGGAAGGGGAGGGTGAGCCGTGAGGAAGGAGCTGAAAACTGGATAATATCACCTGGGCAGGCTGATGGCCGCATCTCCCAAAGTTTGTCCTCTTACAAATGCGAGCCCGCGGAAGGATTTGCAAATCTTCTATGAATGACCAAATGTTAAAGAGAGTATCATCGTCTGGTTGGGCTGCGATGACAAAATACCCCAGACTGGGTGGCTTACACACAGATATTTACTTCTCACTCTGCTGGAGGCCAGAAGTTCACCATCAGGGTGCCGGCATGGCCGGGGGAGGGCCCTCTGCCGGGTCCCGGGCTTCTCCTCGCATCCTCCTGCGGCGGCAGGGCTGAGCGAGCTCTCTGGGGCCTCTTATACCGGGGCACTGGTCCCACTGATGAGGGCTCCATCCTCGGGACCTAACTGCCCCCAGAGACCCCAATCTCAATACCATCACCTTGGACATTAGACATTAGGGCAACATATGGATTGTGGCAGATGGAGGGCGCAGGCCTGTAGACCACAGCACAGGGTCAGCCATTCTACAGCCGGACAAGAAGTCCTCAGAACATGCAGACCCCCCGTGTTACAGGTGAGGGCGCTGCGAACACGCCTTCCCCAAAGTCTTCCTTAGATATGTCACATTGGTGGCATGAGAAATGAGGGGCCCTGAATGCTGTCCTCTGTGTTCCTCTTGTCCTGCTTTGCCGCTCCACAGAGCAGCAACGGACTGTCTCAACAGTCTTTTTCTTACTGACTTTATTGGGGTGACATTGGTTAATAGAGTTATATAGGTTTCCGGTGTACAATTCTATAACACATCGTCTGTATATTATATTGGGTGTTCCCCACCCCAAGCCAAGTCTCCTGCCATCACCGTTTGTCCTCGTTTACCTTCTCCTGCCTCCCCCACCCGCTTCCCATCTGGGCACCACATCACCACACTGTCGTCCGTGTCTAGGAGGTTTGGGTTTGTTTTCTTCCTTTTCCCTTTTTCACCCAGTCCCCCAACACGCCTGCTCTCTGACAGCTCTCAGGCTGTTCTCTGAATCTATGAGTCTATTTTGTTTGTTAGTTTAAAGGGAATAGTTGCAAAGTACAGGGCGCAGTGATTTTTTAAAAGATAAAGGAAAGCAGTACAATTTTAACCTTTTCACGTTGCCAAGAGAAAGAGTGAGAAAAATATTTTCTGCAAAATAAAAATGTAATTGGGTTCAAGGAAGGCGGGATACAACAAGGGTAGGAAAGTCATTGCTCTTTCGAAACATGGATGGGCTGCCTCGAACTTCTCGCTTCCCGCCGTGTCAGGGCTCGCCGTGCGGAGCCACGGGCCCTGGCCAGGCGCCACCGACCTGCATTTGCTGTTCTAATTTGAGTGGCTCCTGCTGTAGAGAAGATGTCTCTGGTATCCAGCGGATACAGAGACGATAGATTACTTACGGTGTATGTGAAAGCAGAGTGAAACCAACCTCAGTTTATTTCTCTTCCTGTTTTTGCTTTTTGTCCATTTCATTTAAAAATTGCAAGAATTTTAACCAATTTACGTCCAAAAGCTACCTCGAGCCCGTTTCAGTCTTTGATGGCTTTCCTTCACAATACTAAAACACAAAGTCACTTAGGCATGATGTGTTAGGCTGAGAAGCCTTTAGCAGTATAATTATTGAAATTCTCTTCGTTGCTCTCATGTTTCTATGGCTTGAAAGCAACTGTCTCATTTAAGGCGAGTTCTAAGTGGCTGGGTTCTCTTGGACAGAAAGAATAGTCTGGTGCCGAAGATTATTGCTGAATCATTGTTACACTTCAGGTCTGTCGTGTGAGCAGCACCGTGGTAACAATTCTTCAGCATATTTCTAGGTAAGGAGAGAGTGCTTTCTCAATCCGAGCGTGCTAGGGCATCTTGCAATGTACTTATCACACAAGTAGGACCTCTTTCAAGTTCACAGTCACCGTCAGGTGCCACGGGGGCCATGCCACCTCGTTTAACTGTTACTCAAGTGTCTGACTCGAGTGTAAACATTCTGTTCAAAAGCTGCACGGCCTCATTTATATCCTCCTCCCTTCTCAATCCAGCAGTGCAGAGCAGAGAAATGCAGGGTTCCGATGCACAGCAATTGCTACTTTGTTATTCCATTCAAAAAATGGTCTGCTAAAAATCTTGTAAAAGAAAAGGGTTCACTTTCGTACTATCAAGGTCATTACTGAACTCAGTTCCTTCCGTTTAGAAGCACAGAGATGCCCTCTAGCAGCCGGCCCCAGGAATGCCCTCCATGGAGAAGGTTCTTCTCTCTAACACAGAGCAATAATTGCATTTCTACAAGGTTTCTGTTTTTAAAAAAACTTACTGAATGAATGATGATTTGGCATATTGCCTATACTTCAGACACTCCATTACAGATGAAATTAATTAATATCTCTTAAAATAGGCAAAGTGATATACCCATGAGTTCTAAATGGAACTGGAAACTTGTTAATAAGATTTTAATTAAGGAAACATAATTCTCATAATTTTCCTGAGAGGAAAATTGATAATCTGTCTCTATAAAAATACAAATAATTAGTGGTGAATTGCTTTCCTTTGCTGAAAGAAAATACTGATCTTGCTAATTTTCTGATGTATGAAATGACAGAAAAGAAAGAAGTACATGCTGAAAGTAAGTTCATTTTATCAATATAGAAGCATGGGCCTTTTTTTTTTTTTTTTAACAATTTAAAGATAAAACTGGGTTTCAAGTAACTTGTCTTACCATAAGGTGGCGATACTTAAGCACTTTATAAAATGTCATGCAAGATCTACAAGTTTCAATCTTAAGGAAAAATGATCACAAATGTAAATATTACATAGTGTTCTATGAAATGGAATTGGTCTTGTTAGAAAGATTTTTTGTTTTCAGGTAAATTAATATACAATATACACTCTCTAAGATTTAGATTTATAATATTTGGTATATGTGTCAATCCTATACCTGAAAAAAAAATTTATTCAATTTTAAGAGCCCTCCTGTTTTGCCAGTATATTCATGTATGATTAGACATATGCTTACTGTAAACACAAAGCGTAATAACATAGAAGACTTACTGAAATGAATTTATTTTAAAATGTTATTATGAAATATATCAGTTCTAATGTATTAATGACAATCAGCTGTTTAAACTTAGTGTACACTCAAGTGTTATCACTTAACTATTACTCATTTGTCCCAAAATTGTGGTCTCATGCGGTAATCTATTATGGGATTTTTAATTTCAGTGTTGCTGAACATAATTTGCAGTATGAATGCTAATTTTATTAAGTAAACCCTTAAGTAGTGTGTACAATAATAAAAGTTGAGAAAATTCTAGTTTATAATAACCTAACTGGCCATCTGAGAATTGAATGGTGCCATTGTGATGGCGGACAGGGGGACAGAGTGTGGTGACCAACACTAGTTTGATTAAACATACAAAAAAAGGAGCTTTTATTTACTTTCTAAGCAACATTTTGTCTCCTGGTCCAAAAACTTTTTATAGCATCGAAAACACTTGCTTTGAACATTTTAAGATTCTCTCTAATGCCACACGTGGCGTGGAACAAATGGCCGTCTTCTCGTCTTTGCACACTGTGTCCAGTGTCCACAGCTGAGAAAGGACAGTTTGAAAGTTCGTGTGTGTGCCTCTCTTCCCTGAACGTCTCAGCTCCACACAGCCACCGCGAAGCCTCAGGAAAGTTTCATACTGCTGAATACCCAGAGATAAATTTATCAATACTAGAGAAGATCGAATTGGCTAAAACTGGGTCGTTTATTTGGAGCACCTATCTCAATATTTAACAGAACCTCTTTTTTGTATACATACATTTAATTTGGGAAGGAACAGTGCAAGGAGCGAAGATATTTATGCACTGACGATATCAGACAAACCACAATGCAGTTGTTAGTAAAGCTGTCCAGTTCCCGAATTCATTTTGAAGAATGACAAAACTCACATTAAGTCGAGAGTTGTTTTTTTTTTCCTGCAGTAACTCAGCAATTAGGTTTGTTTTTAAAAAATGTTGTACCAAAAATATTACAAATGAGGTGCATGATGGAATTTGTTTAAAAGTTTTAACCAACGTAATGTAATAATTGTGGCAGCAGAATGTGTACTATAGACCAAGAGGCAAGAAGAAACATAAGATTTAGAAAATAGAACACCAGAAACAACACCTCGATGTAAAATGCTGTAAGGCTGTCTCTTAGTATGTAAAATGTCCTATTAAGATCATCAGGGTGACATTCACACTGAAGATTTCAGTGGCAATATCAGCATGACCGCAACGTTAAAATAAAATGATTTTATTCCCATCAGGTCTCTCGAAACATGAAAAGTGCCCAGGAATAATTACGAACCTGTATGATGTGAGTCTAAGTTTTCACTATATACTGTACGAGGCCTAGAAATATTCAGTCAGCTACAGTATTAGATGGAGCTTGGTTACACCTTAATTAGTTCTATTCAGTTTTGAAAGGAAACTTAATTCCTCTCCACCGCTGAGATGATGTAAAGCTTTAAAAATAACTTCACAATATTCCAAAACACAGCTTTAAATGGTTTTGTAACCGCGCACCATTTTTTTTTCCCCCTGCCGTGTCAAATTGCTCTTGACCGGTCAAGTAAGTAACATCATTTTTAAAAATGGTCACTCTTAACTCTTTGCACGAGCGAGACGCCTTCCGGCTCATTCCGGATAACCGAGGTTTTCGCACAGTGCTGAAGCTCTCGCACGATTCCCCTTTATCATCAAGACTTTCCTCCCGCACCGCCGCCGACAACACTTCCCCCGATTCTCCTGCCTTTTTAGAGAAAGAGCTCGGCGGGCGCTTGCGTTGCCGGGGCTGGATCCCTCTCGGAGTTCAGCAGCTCCGCGACCCCGCGCCCTCGCGAGGGCCCTGCCGGTTCCGAGGGCTCTCAGCTCCTGCTGCTCAGCACTGGCAACGAGAACTTCCCCAGCGCCGCCTCATTTCCTTCGTGGAAAGAAAGAAGCCAAGAAACACAAGCCCCTTTCAGCAGCCTCCCGCCGCCTCTCAGCTGTGGCGGAGGGGATGGCCCTGCCTCCCTGCCGTGTGTGTCACCAGCAGCATCCCCAATGTTTTGGACACAAACCGCAGCACGTCTGCCATGGGAGTATTCCCCACCGGGGTCCGCGGGCGCGCGGGGGCGGGGGGAGGTTGGTGTAGGGAAGGAAAAAAAAAAACCCCAAAAAACAAACCCAAAACGCTCCTCTGCTTTCAACAAAGAATCGGCTCACCATCTCCTAACCCATGTTTACAAATCGCATTGTTTCAGCCGCGAACTCCTGGGCGTTATTACCCGAGCGACTCCAGAAGAGCCCATTAAGCACTTGGCCCCAGAAAGAGCCCTGGTCCCCGGAGAGCCGCATCGCCCGCTGCCCCTGCACCTTATTACACTCGCGGCCGGCCCCCCGCCCCCCACCCCGGGACGCTGCCTCGAGGAGCTAGTCCTCCGCGAGGTAGTTCACCTTGTTATCTCCAAGGAGTGCGAATACGCCAGGCATCACACGACAGCCTGGACAGGCGTCTCCCGGGCCGTCCGGGAGGTCTATTTGTTTGCCTTTCTGGCCGGTCTGTCTCCTGGGGCACCCGGCTTCAAACAAGAGTTAAAACACTGCCCATACCTTGGAAGGGTCTAACCCGGCCAGCAGAGCCAGCAGCAGCAGATTGAGTAGCTTGGACGTCGCCTGCATCCTGATCCGGGTTTGTGCCCCCTCTTCACTCTCTTTTATGTGGCCACTCCAGTGTCACTGCGGAGACCTTCCCCTCGCCAGCCAGTCGCACTTTCTGCCCGCCAGCCGGAGCGGAGCGGAGCGGAGCCGGAGGCGGCGGCGGGAGCAGCAGCCGCGGCAGCCGCCCTGGGGGGCGATCATTCCGCAGGCATCTCGGAGCGCGCGGAGCGGGAGTCCGCGCCGGGGCGCCGGCGCGCGCGCGGGGCGGGCTGCGGCGGGCGCTGGCCGAGGTGCTGAAGCGCCTGCGACCTGCGCGCCCCGGTCCACGCTCTCTCCCGCGGCTGCAGGGCCCGGCCACCTCAAAAGTTTTGACCCGGGGAACGGGTAAAGGGAGTGAGCGCTGAGAGAGGTGTGGAGACCTGGACAACGGATATGACATCACTACAGCTCCTGGGGGCTTGGGGGGGATATTTTGCGGGGAATTTGTTAACCAAACAAGGATCGACTCTCCAGCTCCAGTCCAGCCTGTGCTGGCAACGTGAGCTGCAGGGAAGTAAAGCGCCAGCCAGATACCGGATTAGGGAACAGACAGTGCCTGGAACCTTCTGCTGTCATTGACAGAGGACTTGGTATCATATTTATTGCTTTAAACAAAGTTTGCAGGGCAGACTGACAATGTGTATTTTCTTTCCAAGGCACAAAGCCTACCGCCGTTTTATATGCATATATGCACTGTCATTTATGAATAGCCTATTGAAACAACCTATTTGGTTAATATTAATGAGTATTTATCCACCTGGGGCTTTTGATCATTTGAAAATATCATACATAAATAAATGAAGAGGCTTTCTTTCTTTTTTTTCTTATAAATGGGATATTCCATTAGCGACTCCCCACCGCTGAAAGCTCTTCCCCGCACAGAGAGCGATACCCAAAAATATAATTTCCCCGCCAGTTTCACTCCTCTTTGTGCCTGAGGAAGAATTCGGTGATGGATGGACAGTGGGGTGGGAAAAGCGATCATTCTAAGCGTCCAAGTACTTCTGTTTTCCGGAGCTCAGGAGAAGAGGCAGAATAGCTGCCTCCTCAGGGCAGAGAAAGTGTGAGTGATTAACTCTCACGCCCGGCGTCGATTGTCCATTCTCAGGCCACCTGGTTTCTCTGAAGCTGGAAAACGGAAGTGCGCGGGGAGGCGCAAAGGTGGCGCAGCGACGGCCGCCGCGCTCTCGGACGCCTCCCTCTCCTCCAGCTACGCCTTTCATACTTTCTGGGCTACGTCTTATGTTGATTTTTCTAGAAATGATACTTCTAAGGATTCCAATATGTGAACTGGAGCTGTAAACCTTGCTTCCGCGTTTGTTTGTTTTTTTTTTTTAAAGATAAATTGCTTGAGATATCAGACACATGCTGTGTGTAAGATCTCCACCAGCCTTTACCTGAAAACGTCGTATTTTTTTTTAATACAAGACATCTCAGGATTCAAACACTTTTGAAGGTTACAACTGCCAAGGGTTTGTATCGCATTACATCTGTTTTACCCTGATATTATATCTGTGAGTTAATAAGAGGACAAATTCTATGAAACTTTGCCAGAGAAATGTGATAGATGATAGTACTTAAATACTGAACTAAGCAATGTATGGCAATTATGTTACAAATGAAAACAGATGATCTTAGAATACGGGCAACGCACTTGAGATAAGAGAAGCTTAGTCATTTGTATGGAACAATCAAGTTTAGTAATAAACCAAAAGACTCCTTTGCACATGCCACTGAAAAACAAAATCTGTAACTAAACATAAATTCACCAAGACCCTAATACTGCCTCTATTGCTCTTAAAATAAATGTGATAAAATTGCATGATTTTTCCTAAACATAATTCTGACAGTGTTTGTAGTTAGCCATTTGTTTTATAGTAAAGCTCTCTTACAGTTCCATACAATCCACTTGATGATGTTGTGGGCCACATCATACTTACTTGTGCATAGCAGTTTACACAACATTTCTCCTTGGAAGAAAGTCCATGAAGCTGCTTGCAGCTTGTGCCCTCTGTCAGCTGCTCCAGAGAGTTCTGTTACAGAAAGGAAATGGTGAATCTACTTTTGTTTTCACAGTCACTTCCAATAGGTTACTGTAACTTAAGCTGGTGACTGGAACTTAGTACAAAATGAAAAAAAGAATGCGTAGCATAGATGTTGAAATACTGTGTTTTCCAATACATGCCTAAGAAAATACTTGATATCTATGTATGTCAATAAAGATAGCCCTGGGTGCCAACAATGGGTATAAAATCGCTTTACAATTTAAAGTACTGCATAACTTTAGCCAGTGCTATTTAGAGAGGTAGGCCAAAAAAGGGGCCTATAGGAAATCCTGTACATAAAGACCCTCGAACAAAGAATGTAACTTTCTAAACATTTATGCCCAGTGCCAAAAAGTAAGTTCCTAATTCTATAATGAACTATATTTCAGCTGACTGTTTGGTGTGTGTTAGATTTCTTTTGATAAAAGACTGTGTGACATGCTTCTTTCATACATGTTAGATTGTACCGACATTCCAGGGATGTTCCCCTGTGTTAAAAAATGCTGTTATTTTAATTTTCATCCATCATTTAACATGGATGGACCTAGTTACTTTAGAAAAAATAAGATTATGCAGCAGGTTATATAAGCCTTGAGTCAGTTTCCACCCTCTGTTGTGCAAGTGAGGGTTGTCCTGGATTCACTTTGTCATGTCCTTGACCTGCCAGAGCCCTGCCACATTGTCCTTCTTTCCCCTCTTCTGCCCTCACTTACGGTCACTTCTCCCTTGCTTGCTTTTAAGCGATGTCTGTTCCAGGTCCCCTACCTCGCCACACTACCCTGTCTACAATAGCACCCCGATCCTCCTCTATTTATTTATTATTTTTAATTAGGTGGGCTATTTACTGTCTGTCTCCTTTATAAGAACCTATTCTCCATGAGGAAGGTTCTTTGTCTGTTTGCTCTTCTCTGTAATCTAATCACCCAGAGTAGTGCCCGGCACCTGGCCGTCACTTAATCAATAATGATTTAATGAATGAATGAATGAGTGAATTTCCAACCCTAATGCCTTCATGCCTGATATTTATATGCCCAAGGTTTGCTGGATGTCACTCTCTCAATTTCTTCCAGGCACCTCAAACTCAATATTACAAATCAATATTTTCCCCTCAATCATATTAGTTTGGAGCACATTTTTTTTCTCTCCATTGCAAAGCAAGATGCATGAAAGTTATCCTTTACCCCTGCATTCAATCCATCAACAATTCTGTTAATCTTTTCTCTGTAATATCTCTAAACCCATCTCCTTCTCCACATGCACCTAGAGCAGAGCCTCCTTCCACATCGTCTGAATTATTGCAACGGTTTCCCCCCCTGGCCTGACCCCCAGTGTTTCTCTCGCTTCGGCTGTCAGCCTTCAATTTAAAGACTAATTTAGCCACGTTGCTTATTAGAGGAAAGACCTGCAGTGTCTCCCTGCCTCCAACATGATCAGGTGAGGAATCCTCCAAATGGCTTGCCTGGGGCCCTGAACACGATGGCCTCTTGCCTTGCGTTTTCCATCTCATTTCTAACTGTGGTCTCCCTCTCATTTGAACCCAGTAAAGTTTTAATGCCTGTAGTTCCCTTAATACCATTCTCCTTTGTCATTACTAGCTTTTTGTTTACATGGGCAGTTTTTTTTACATTCTCTTAAATTTCATTTTGAATGTCATCTTAACCTAGGAATTCTTTCCTGTCCCTCCCGTAACATCTCTCAAGATTTTGCTTCTCAGTTTTTCCATAACGTCTTTTGCACGCTTTTATCGTTGTATATGTACTACATTTGATGATTAGAATCTACTTTGTGTCTTTCTTCTTCACTTGATGGTAAAGCTTGAGGATGTTGAGGTTGTCAGTCACAACGTAACTAACCCTTCTGGAAGGTGGTGATTTTAAACAAAAGCACACCATCAGCTCTCATGGCTCTGTGGTAATTCCTGCTTGCAGTTTCTTGTTAGATGAAACTGTTAGATGGAGGCCCACGTGGCTCACTCCCATGGCCGCCGTTGATGCTGGCTGTCAGCTACTTGCTCAGGTGAGGTTGTTAGACAGGCCACCTCATGTCCCCACTCTCTGTGGCTCGTGCTTTCTGCAGCATCACAGTGAGGTTCTCAGAGCACCTGAGAGCTGGTGTTCTAAGAGCCTTAGGCAGAAAGTGCAAGCAGGCTCCCCTAGCCTAGTGAAGAGAAAAGCACAATAGCTCAAAACAGCTAACTCATCCAAAACACCTAACTCATCCAAAACACCATGTCTGTTTGGATGTGGTATTTTTTTCTTGTGTGTGTGTGTGTGTGTGTGTATGTTTACAATGGAAAATAATTACAGAAGTCCCATTCAAGGTAGTCTGCGTTTATTGCTTCTCCCTCTAGTGATATTCTTAAACATAAAGAATATGAATTGTGAAGGATGTTGTATAAAGTCAGGGGAGCAGAGAGACCAAAGGAAATGAGGCTTCAATGAAATTGTGCAAAGGAACAGAGAAAAGAGTGTTAATGATGGAAAACAGTAGAGAGAAAACCGCGATTTTGGAGAGAGGGACCCGGAAACATTCCCTTGTGGACTGGGGGGTGGGTGGGGATTCTGCCCGTTGCGGCTCCAGCAGCGAGTCTGCAAGGGATTAATTAAAGCTCTGGGCAGAGGGCGGCTGGCCTCCTCTTCCTCACGGGCACCCCCGCCTGCCTGAGCAGACGAGCCCGATGGTTACCCACAGGAACACAGGCAGACAAACAAGACTCTTGTCTTACACACCCGCAGAGCATCTTGGGAGAAGGGGGAGGTCAACGTGAGCGTTGGCCGATCGATTGAAGCCCCCTCCGCTTAGCCCTCCCCGCGTCGCCTCCCCCCAGAACACAACCTGCCCGACTCTCGCTCCAAGGACACACAGAACGCCCAGATCTCCCATTTCCTTATTATTTTTCAGAATGATTTTATTTGCATGGGATATTTGACATGTGATAAATACTACAATAAGGTACAAGAGGTAACATCAGAAGCTGAAACTGACGCAGCATTACCGTCTGGGCTTTTCGTCGCTCACACCCTGCTCCTCTGGCCCCCCGGTCATCCGCGTTTTGACTTTTGTTTCATTACAGGTCGATTTCACTTTAGTAGTTAAACCAGTGCATCGGGGATTTTTCTTTACGTAGCTGTAATAATCCCTTTAATTTGAACGATAGTGTTCCATTGCATGAATATGTTGTCAAGTTGTCATTTACCTACGATAGACGCTTGCATCTTCGAAGTGTTTGTTGTTATAATTTGCTAATGAACGCTTTTGTACGCGTCTCCTGGTGTGTCGTGCATGTGCAAGATACACGAAGTTACTGGCTCATGTGAAATGAGTACTGCCAACCGCACGGTATAATGTCAAAACATACTGATACATGCTTCATTCATTTATTCAAGTGCTAAATTAATATTTATTAAGTGTAATTATGTGACAGGCTCTATTCTCAGACCTAGGGGCAGGTAAAGCCGTGAACAAAACAAACAGAAACCATCCATGCCTTTGTTGGCGCTTACGTTCTGTTGCCTAGTCATATCTAAAAGCTTCTATTATGATGAAGTTGTCTATGTCTTTATTTCTTTGCCAGTATGATTGGTATAAAATACTAATGTATTGTGTGTGTTTTCAAATTGCCCTTAAAAATAGCTTTATGCAGAACAAGTAGCATGTATTAAATTGCACATATTTGAAGTGTACAATTTAATAAGCTTTGACATAAATTGAGCCCATGACACCATCACTACAAATGTGATAGTGAAATGTCCTCACAGCCGAAGTCCTCCTCATGCACTTAATCTGTTCAGGCCGCTGTTCATTCTCACGTCTGGCCACTGATAAGCTTCACTGTCCATTAACATGCATGTCCTGAATGTTACATAAATGGAATCATAAAATAGGTACTTTTTTTCCATCGATATCTTTCATTCAGCATAGTTGTTTTAAAAGCTATATACGTTGTAGCATGTTTCAATGGTTTATTCCTTGTTATTGCTGGATAGTATTTCACTGTATGGATACAGCACCTTTGTTTATCCATTTACTTGGTGGGCGTCTGAGTTGTTACGGGCATTTGTGTGTTTGTGTACAAGAGTTAATGGCGACTTTCATGGTAATAAGCCAGACAATACTTTGGCATCTGGGGCTGTCCCATGCATTGTAGGATGTTTAGCCCGCATCCCTGAACTTTACCTGCTAAGAACCTTCCAGGAGTTACAGAAAGTTGCCTCGGATGTTGCCTAATGTCCTCTTGGAAACAAAATACCCTTTGGTTGAAAACCACTGGTTTATTTAAACATGCTGAACATTTTTTTTTTAAACACCAGAATAGCCACAATTATCTTAGAAAGAACTAACTACCAAGGGTAACAATTTTTCTATCATATTTTAAGACATTATAAAGCAGAAGAAATTAAGACATTGTGACATTACACAGGAATCTTAGAAAGAACTAACTAGCAAGGGTAACAATTTCTTTATCATATTTTAAGACATTATAAAGCAGAAGAAATTAAGATATTGTGGCATTACACAGGAATAAACAAATTGATCAGTGGAATAAAACGTGTACCAAGAAACAAATCCATGCACACAAAGTTAAGTTATGGCAGACGTGGCTTTGAGTCAGTGGAGAAATATGAGCTTTTTGAGAAATCTACAATTCATAAAGACAATTGGCAACTCAAGTACAGAAATAAAAAGAAAGGAACCAGCTCTCGATGATATATCACTATGAAGAGGCAAAAATTAAATAAAAAGTAAAATTTCATAATTTTTAGAAAGCAATATATTACTGCTTAAATTATTTAGGTTAGAATTAGCTCCAAATTTAATATTAATAAAAATAACTATCATTTATGAAGAATCTTTATGTGTCAAGGACTTTATATACTATCTTTAGTCTTCCAATAATATATGAGGCAGGAATTCTTTTCCTCATTTGGAGTCCAAAACCCTGAGTTCCTATGGGAAGAACTGACATACCCACGGTTGCCCAATGGCAAGGGGTCCAGCGAGGACTTTGATATCGTGAATCTGTGCTGTAGAAGGTGTTGTTCTTTGATAATAAATACAGGGACCAGAGTCTCACCAGGTTTACTCTCCCCGTTTGGTGTGCTTGGTTTTTACTCCTTCCTTAAAACCATCAACTGTCTCAACTTTGGGATTAATTCTTACTCCAGCCAATATTGCGTTAGAAAATCATTGGTTGGGTCAAAAGCTTGACTAAGAAGCCACTTATTCCTTCCTGCTGGTCTGCACCTGGATACTTAGGTTACTTCCCGGAGATTCCTATGCTTTACATGTAAGATTTCCAGGTTGGTTTTTTTTTACATGATTACCCCACCTTCTTGCTCATTATACCAGCACCATTTGTGTTTGTTTTAAACTTTTTAATTTTTACCATCTTCTTAATGTCCCTGCAGCCTGCTGTAATCCCCTTGCCATCCATCCTGGTGGCACTTGCATCCTTCTAAGCTCCTATATCAATGGACAACTGATATGTGCAATGCGGCTTTCTGTGCTCTCTGGTTTGAGGCTTCGTGCTCTGTGCAGATGTGAACTTCTAGATACCCACTGAAGTCCAACCGATTACCCCATATTCGCCGTGACATTTGGCTTGGTTTTGTTCCATAGCTCTCTTCTGTCCTTTCTACTCCAGAGTAGGCCAAGAATTTACTTCAACAATGGGGACAGTAATATACAAAAGAGAAGGAATTGCGGATCCTTAGGGATTAAAATCAAGTGGACCCAATTTATCCCCAAACAGGTCCACATTGGGAGGCAAGGTACATAAACAGTCAAGTTTGTTCTTTATCAAAACGAGACAGCCCTCAATTTTTGAAAGCGGCTCTAGCAGGCGGGGAGTGAGTTGTTCAGTTCTCCAGGAGTTTATTGTACTTCAGTTAAAGAGACTGCAGGCCAGGGACATGAATAAATCCCATGTTACCGGGCTTCACCAGCATCTGCCTCACTGCTAGGACCTTCTGACTTCCACTCATTTGAGTTCTTAGCAGCACTGTGCTTTGTTTTGTGTGTGTGTGTGTGTGTGTGTGTGTGTGTGTGTGTGTGTTTGGGGGTAGAATTGAGGGTCATTATATCAGTTGAACCCTGTTAATATCACATAAAATAAGCAAGGATTGAAATAAAAAGAAAATAACCAACTACATATAACACAGGCTATGGCTTTCTCTCCGTGAAACTACTGTTTTACAATTCAGCATTCTGAAAATTCAGCACTATTATAAGCCTCTTTGCTCACGCCCATGATCGTTGCCACTGATGCTGAGTGGTAATCACTTATTGAGGCTGGCTGGGCCAATTGCAGTGAACAGTCTTCTTGTGGGCCAGTTAAGCTGGAAACCCTGGATATTGTTCAAGTTGAGGTACAAACTCTCAAAATGACACTAGAAATAATGATAACGTGAGACAGACCAAGAAAGAAGAAATTCATCAACAAGTAGAATAGCAAAGGGCATGTTACAATACAGACACATTCAATGGAATAAGTCATTTTTTATTTGAATTCCTCTTCCATTTCTGCTGATCAGTTTTGAAATGTAGTCTTGGAATAATGGCAAGTAGAATATTATGTGACTAGCCCTATATACTTTGTACATTTTTAGTCAGGGAGAGAGGGGGCATCTATTGAACTAATTGAGAAGACATGAGAATATTAAACTGTGTCTCTATCATTTCGTTTGGAAGCACACTAGCATCTAACAAGTGCAACTGATATAAAGTATAGTTCTAATTTGTGACTGAGCAATGCAGTTGACATTTACCTGGTGACAGAGAGCTGCTGATTTAGAAGTAGAGAGCGTGTAAAAACTTTTTCAGAGAGATTTATTTTTTATCTAAACTTACATGATAATTAAAATTAACTGACTTTTTTTCTCAGTAAAAAAACAGTAAATGTATAAAAGTACAGAAAATCTAGCAAAAGTCATATGAAAACAAGACAAAAACCTTGCTACTATTAAAAGATAACTACTTTTAACATATCGGTACAATTCTTTTAAGTCTTGTTTCTAAGTACTTTTCACATCACACACAGACTTAGGCATCCTAATTTTATACAAATAATGATAAGATTTGATATTATTGACAGTTTTCCTGTCTGGCACGCTATAATCACTTAATGTGCAATATTGCACTCATTGCTCACAAACAACTCGATGAGATAAATCATGTGATTTTCCTCATTTTACAGATAAGGAACCTGAGGTGCAGAGAAGTTAAGTACCCACCCACCCAACATCACCTGGGTAATCAGTGGTTTTGGGATTAGGATTCTCCTCCAGAGCACAGGTGTGGAGCTATCATTTAAATTGCATTATATTATCTCCTATTTCAATAACTTTCAAAATACTTCAAAAACATTTTTCCATGTATTTGGTGTAACATATTACTGTAACTATTCCACAACTTACCTAACCGTAGGCTTGTTAGTGAATATTTAGGCTATTTTCAAGTTACCTCTATTACACGTAATATTTCAATAAAAATAATTGGTCAAAGAGTTTTGTTGGCATTTTATATTATATTTTAGGATCGATTACAAGGGTATAAACATGTATTGTTGAAAGGCTTCTCAAACATGTTGCACTGGTTTAGGATCCTGCCAGCAAAGGATGTAATTGCTCATTTCTCAGCTGCCTAACCAGCACCTCGATGCTGTCTGAAGGGAGCCTGAGATTCTTCTGTTTCTCCTTTGTGCTGAGAAGGTGGTTTGGGGGTTCTTAAAAATCTGTTTTATAAATCTTTAATTTGCAAAAAAAAAAAAAAACCATAAAAGCTTAGAAAAGAAAGGGCATGCGAAACACTCAGGAGTAGCTTCTATTTAGGGGCCTGACAATTAGATGAAAATGGGTTTTTTTGGATAAACTCTGACTTGCAGTGGGGAAAAAAAAAGGAGGCTTGTGTTCATAGGTACTGAACCCATGACATTCATTACTCTCTGAAACACAGTGTGAGATTAGCAAGGAAAATGAGTAATTAGTGGAGAAGGGTCCTGTTGCTCTTTGAAACTCTGTGTTTGACACACCCATCCTTCTGGACGTGGAGACCGAGTTGGGCAGAGAGTAAGCACCAATGCTGAGAAGGTCATAATGGTACAGTCACAATGGGAAACGGTGGTGTTTCTTCGGAGGTAGGGAGCTGCTTGTCTGCAGTGAGCCAGGCTTGAGCTTCTACAGCTCCCAGGCCACTAGATTCAGAAGACTGAATGGGCTTGACCTTCTCTCCCCCGCCTTCCCCCTGACCCCCGCCGAGGATTATTCAGGAGTTGTGGAGCCTGGATTGGAAGATGTGGTCTCCTGACACAACCACCGGTGTCCACAGCCGTGAACCTGTCCTAAAGATTCAGTATAGTTTTGAGGATGGTCCAGGTTGTTAGGCTGTTTGGTCTTGAACAGTTCTCTCCTTTTAAAGCCCACACGACTACCTTTCTGCTTTGGAGTGCAGCTGGACTAACCGTAGAACCCGGAACAGAGGAAGCGGTAACGAAAACCAGTCATGAAACCGTATTTGTGGGGAATGATGGACTCGAGGGCAACCAGCGCAGCTTTTTATGGGGGAACCACTCAGTGCCAGTTACGACATCAGGAGCACCATGGTGTCACCTTGTGCACTCGCTGCGGCAAGCTGACGCGCAGCGTGTACGTTACACTAGATGCGCAGCAACAGAGATTCTGAATGCTGGCTGCCCAGTGCTAGGCCACAGGGGCACCAAGTGGCACAGTGGTGATCAAACCTAATTCTTAAATATTTTAAATATTTTGATATTCAAACTCCCACAAGAGAAGCCATCATTTACAAAATCATGAACTAGATCTGACTTTAAAGAGCTCATGTATCTTGAGATTGCATTGGGGATGAAATAAATGAATTTCGTTATGTACATTTTCTGAGAAAGCTTCAGTGATGCCGTGAACTGTCATAAAAACCTAATAGTTAAACTCGCAAAGGCTCAAAGGGGAAAGAAAAATCAATAGTCTCGTCCAGTATACTTTTTCCTTTGTTTAAATAATTTATATGTCCGCTTTAGTTTATGTGCGACATTGTATAACTTAAGGCATCTGATTTCAGGCAGATTTCATTTTTCTCATCTTAAGAAAATCATTTTCAATCCCATACTGATCGTGTTTTGCTCAGCATCCGTTTTATGCCTGGGAGACTTGTGGTTTTCCCAATAGTGTTGTTTATTTACATTTCCCTGAGCCAGTAATTTAAGGTTGCACGTCCTTATGTATTTATTTCCCTGATGGTCTTCAAAGTGACTTTTTCAGAAGTTGTCTTCTTCTACTAAAAATAGAAAAACATGAAGATGTGTTGTATCTTTGCTTTTCTGACTGTCCCTCCTGGTAGTCCCCTCTCTAGTATGTCGGTCCACCATTGTATTCACTTGATTAAACAGGTAATATCTGTCATTTACATTTTTATTTATTTAAAATTCAAGCTAAAAATAACTATGTCTGTACACCAACACAATGATGGGAATTAGGTTATCTATTTACTTTGGTTAGCTTTAACTAGCTGTGTTGGTTAGTACATTGGTCTATTGCTATAGAGTCCAACTAGGTAATTAAGAAACCCCAAATGTGATTATTTTTTGTAACATACAACACTCATAGATTTTAGTGTGTATTAATTCTCAATAAAATTGCCTTTTTCTTATTTAAAAGTGAGAAGTACATTTAACATAGTAAGTACCATAAAGATACAAAAAGTTCCTGTCCTTAAGAGTTGTCTTTTCTTTTCTTTTTTTAAATTATATTTTATTGATTATGCTATTACAGTTGTCCTGATCTTCCCCTTTTGCCCCCCCATGCAGCGCCCCCCACTCCCTCAGGCAGTCCCCCCACCATTGCTCATGTCTGTGGGACATGCGTGCAAGTTCTTTGGCTGCTCCATTTCCTATGCTGTACTTTACATCCTCATGGCTACTCCGTGGCTACCTATTTGCACTTCTTAACCCCCTCAGCTTTTTACCCATCCCCCACACCCTCTCCCGTCTATGTAGTCATTACATTTAGAGATGTTATTGTTTAGAATGATTTAATTAACCTAACTAGTGAATGTTTTATTAAAGTTTTTTGAGTTGAATGTTGCAGTGGATGACGCAGTATTTATAGCATTCCATTTCCCACATGGATTTAAAGGGATACCGCATGGGGTGTGTTTAAGGGAACAGCTGCTGGCTTATAGACTTGCCTGAAAATCAAATACAAAATACTGTGGGGAGACATAAAGGAAATCCTTTTGAAATTTAGTTTGTGCCTGATTGACTTAACTCATCATCATATCGTGGGGCTCTCAGCAAAAAGTTCTGGTCTTGAATTGTTGCGGAGCTGTTGATTTCACTCTGTCTCTGCCCAAGCAAAGTCCTTTTATTAATAAGGAGATATTAAATAAGCAATGCATGTAAGGACACTTATATCTAGGGAAAAATGTAGGTTGCTTGGAGTTATTTGTGATTTAGGTAAAGACACACATGAGTTCAATATAACTGCAGAATGATTATAAACTGATTTTTTAGTAGTGTCAATATACTTTTCTATATTTATAGATGTATAATATGTTGAAATATTAGATATTATACATATACTATATTGAAATATATGATGTATTTTAACATATCATATCAACATAATTAGGTGCATCAGAAAGAGAAGATAACAATTTAACTTACAACTGAATAAAAAAGAAATCTAGAAATAAATATAACCAAGGGGGTGAGAGATCTATACACTGAAAACTGTAAGGCACTGAAGAAAGAAACTGAAGAAGACAAAAATAAATGGAAATATTCATAGAACCCAAAGCAATTTACAGGTCCAGTGCAATCCCTACTGAAATTCCAATGGCATTTTAAAAAGAAATGGAGCAATCCTAAAATTTGTATGGAAACAAACAAACAAAAATAACCCTGAATAGCCAAAGTAATCTTAAGAAAGGACAACAAAGCTGGAAGTATCTTGCTCCCTGATTTCAGACTATATTGCAGATCAATAGTAATCAACACAGTATGGTATTGGCATAAAAACAGACACATCGATCAATGGAATAGAATAGAGCCCAGAAATAAACATATATATATGCTGAACTAATTTATACCAGACAAAGGAGCCAACAATACACCGCGGGGAAAGAACAGCCTCTTTAACAAAAGATGTTGGGAAAGCTGGACAGCCACATGCAGATGCGTGAAACTCAGCCACTGTCTTACACCATAAACTGAACTTCAGTTCAGTAAGAAGGAACTGAAAATAGGTGAGAGACTTGAATGTAGTTCTTAGACCATCAAAGTTGTAGAAGAAAACTAAGTGGTAAGCTCTTTGACACAGGTTTTAGTGATGATTTTTTAACTCTAAAAGCAAAAGCAACAAAAGAAAAAAATGGAATTACAATCTTTACAAAAGCTTTTTCACAGCAAAGGAAATTATCACCAAAATGAAAAGGCATCCTATGAAATGGGAGAAAATGTTTGCAAATCATATATCTGATAAGGGGCTAATATCCAAAATATATAAAGAACTCTTACAATTCAATAGTAAAAATAAACATTTTTATTTTAAATGAGCAGGAGATATGAATAGACATTTTTCCAAAGGAGATATACAGATGGCCAAGCAGGTACACACAAAAAAATGCTCCACATCACTAGTGACCAGTGAAATACCAATGAAACCTCAATGAGATACTATCTCCTACCTGTCAGAATGGCTGTTATCAAAAAGACAAGATTACAAGCGTTAGTGAGGGTGCAGAGAAAAGAGAACCCTTGCACACTGCTGGTGGGAATGTAAGTTGGTGCAGCCACTATGGAAAACAGTATGGAGCTCCCTAAAAATTAAATATAGGACTATGATATGATGTAGCAATTTTACTTTTGGGCATTTATCCAAAGAAAAAGGCACCAGCTTGAGAAGATGCATCCCCATGTTCATCGCAACATTATTTACAATATCCAAGATATGAAAACAGCCTAAGTGTTTACTAATGGATGAATGGGTAAAGAACCTGTGGTGCACACATGCATGTGTGTGCATATATGCACACACACGCATGCGATGGAATATTATTCAACCATAGAAAAGAATGAAATTTTATCATTTGTGAAAACGTAGGTGGACCTCAAGGATATCATGCTAAGTCAAATAAGTCACACAGAGAAGGACAAATGCTATATGATCTCTCTTATATATGGAATAAACAAACAAATACCAAGCTCATAAATACAGAAAACAGATTGGTAGTTGCCAGGGGCAAGGGGTGTGGGGGTAAGGAGAGGGTGAAGGGGGTCAAAAGGTAAAAAGAAAAAAATAACCGTGGCAACAACAACAAAAAACAGAGGCGACGACAAAATTTTTAAGAACCTCAAGCAATCAAAACAGGTATTGCCGAATCCATGCACCGAATCCCTAATTTTCTTTAATTTACCCTTTTATCGAGTTCTGTTTGCCGGTTTCCTTACCCCTAAGAACACGTGGTCAACTGCCGTCACTTCTCCAGTCCATTATGAGGGGGCTGTGTTTCAATGCAGCCGCACATCACACCCCGTAGACCGAGTGTAGCAGTTGGTGCTGTTCCGAGGCTACTGCAGTTGGGCTTGGAACAGTCATCAGGCTATAATCTAGAGAATTTAACCAGAAACAAAAAATACTTGTAAATTGTAGACCAGAATAGAAAGGGCAGGGCCAGCACCTTCTGTGGGTTTGCTTTGCCCATGGTTGACACTGGCAGACTCAAACAGATTTAAAACCTCAAACCCTCAAATCCCGCAGGGCCAAGCTTTTAATTTCTTACGACTCTGGAAAAATGAAACTCATACTAAGTATCCTTTGTTCGCTCCAGTAGATCAGGCTCCTTCCTTTTCTATCTTTTTCTTCTTAAGACACTCATAACAATGAGTATGCACAGGACATTTTATGAACGGGAGAGCTTGAACATCTATCCCAATGTTCATTTCTGACTCACTGCTGAACACATGTTTCTCTCGCCTCTCTCCTTATCTTTATTTCCTTTCAGATGCTGTTGCATCCTCGCCCACAGGAAATCCAAGCCAAATAATTTAGCTTAATTCAGACCTTCTGTGAGTCCTGTTTTCACTCCACTTAAGAAATGTAATAACATCTCAAATACTTCTAAGTGTTATTTTGTGTAAAACACTGTGATAAGAATTTCCACGTTAGGCCATCATGGGATATGAAAAACGGAATTCATTCTTCCGCTCACACAACCAGAAACCTGAATGAAATGTATGAAGTGACAGTTCTCAGACGTGGAGGAGCAGGCAGCGCAGGACGGTGCTTGGGGACAGGAGGGAAACGAGCAAGCTGAGGGGACCGCTGCTCGGGCTGACTGCCCAGAGGGAGGTGTGGCCAGCTGTGTGAGGCGGGGCACAGAGAAAAGACCCAGCGCTCACTGAGTGCTGGGGACGGACCTCGAGTTTGCGGAGATCAATTTGTGGAGCAGAGAGCCAGGGAGGAAAGAGTTTCTGAGAGAGGGAAAAAGGATGGTAGATAGATAGGCGGATAAACAAAAATCAAAAAGTACAATGACTTTAAGCAAGTGTTTAATTATAAAATGGAACCTTTATTTGTAAATAACTTGAAAATGTTCAAAGACTTATTTTCATGTAATACATTCAAAGCCTGGTCCCTCTTTCGAAGCTCAAAAATAGAACTGGATGTTATGCTGGATCATTGTTATTAACTACAAGACACTGTGTGTACTTAAGGTCATTTAATTAGTAGAACCGAGAATATAAATCAAATCTCCTAACTCTTTCTTATTTGCGATTTCATTTCCATGAATCCTACCATTGTCACAACAGGTCAAAAAACATTTGTTTCCCTCTAAGGTCAAGAAGGCCCCACTGAGGAAGCTGGGTAGGGGCCAGGTTTTCAAACAGAAGTCAGGAGTCTGCAAGCAGAAGAAGGTGTAGGAGGTCCTACAGCAAAGGCACAAGGAAGAAAACTCTCTAGGTCCACTTAAGAGGCCATAGATTATCTAGGGCGGCTGAGGGACCTATTGTGAGAAAGCTAGAAAAATAGGTTAAACTGAATCACTGAAACCTTCGAAGGCCACACAATCTAATATGGAAGCATAGGCATTTAAATCTCAACTATTTGAAATGTGTTATTTAGGACATTTCGGCCCCAGGAAAACCCCTAGTCTTGAAAGTCATCCCAACAATTTCCCTAAACACCCAGAGATAACCAAGTTTCATTAGGAAGATTTTATTTATGCCTGATTTGAGGATTGTATAAAAAGGAAACATGTACTCTACTTTATAGACTGTAAAAAATGGAATGATTTTATCTACAAACCCAAAAGAGTGGGGAAAAGTAACCCCAGCAGGAGAGCCAGGGGGGCAGAATCGAAGACCAAGGGACTTGGACCAGTAATGGCGTCAATGGAAGTCATGTCGGAACCAGCATTTTATCAGAAACTGATGGAAGCCATAAGCAGGGGTTGCACTGGCAACAGGAAACGTTGTCAAGGAACAGACATGGAAGAGAGACGGCGAACAGATTGTCACCTGCATTTCATCCATTTTTCAATTCGTCACTGAGGTTGTAAATCAGATGTGTGGAAGCGTCATCGAATGTCAGCTTTTTTTGTCTCCTACAACACCGTCGAAAATTATGGCTTCCTTGGCTTCTATACAAACCCCAAGTGAGGGAGGTCTTGTCTAGGAATGATGCTTCAGACTCGCGGCAATGTGATATCAGGTGTTTGCCTCAATGCGACCACTAGGGGGCTGCGGGGAGCAACCATGATAACTTCGGTCCCAGCACAATTCCTGTCCTTGCCACGTGTTCTGCTCTTGCGTGTTATTTCCTGTAGGAACCACTGCCTAGGTGGACCCCGATGATCTTGTCCTTGTGTTTTCCTCAAGAAAACTTCCACCGCCCCTCACTACTGAAGTAGCAATATTAGCCAATTCTCTTTCTCTTCTTATGTACGCACTCAGGCACATGGGAGCGATCATAGAGTGACAAGTAGGCAAAGCCCTGCCTTTTTTTTTTTTATTGTTGTACAAATTCTTCTCTGGGGCAGGGTGTGAACCAGGAGCCCTCTTTTCTATTCTGACTTTCCCTTTCCCTCAAAGCAGCATGTAGGTTTTCCTCCCTTGGATTAGGCTCAGTTGCTGCGGTTGTCTGGTGCCCAGGCAGCGCCGGGGAGGGCAGGAAAGGTGCTCCAGAGCCATAGAGGAAGGGCAGGTAAGGCACCTGGAGGTCGCCGTCCTCCTTAGACGCCAGTGTTAGCGACACACAGTTCCCGCTGGGTCTGCAGTGGAAGAGTAGGGGACACCGTTCTTCCTGCCGCTCATGTGGGGTCTCCCACAGAAGGCTCTTCTCAGGGTTGGGTCAGAATTCCACAGCCAGAAGTTAAATGTTTCTCTAGAGCAAATATTGTGCCCCTTCACTCGGATCTGTAAGAACAGGATACCAAGTTGTGGTTCTCTTCTTGCCCGCCGACCCCACCCCCCAAAACATGGATCCGAAATTGAAACTCGCCAGGACAGCTGTGTGGACCTGCGATTTGGTATGTCAGCCACTTCCCATGCCGTGGTGCTGTTTTTACTTTTCTAGTTTCTCATTTCATTGTTTTCCACACTTCTGTTGTAAGTTACCTCAAAATCTTTGTGGAAAGAGGCAGGGTGGATACAGATGTGTTCGCAATTCAAACCGTATCATGTGAGAGCCCACTCAGGGTTACCATCGTCCTAATCACTGGCAAATTGAAATAGAGAAAACGTGGACACTGGTTTTACAGAATTCATGGGGTGAAGTGAAAGTCACGTATTGCTTAGGTCATCAGGTAACGGGCAAATTTTGTAGGAATAAACATGTCTTGTTTGAGAAGCACAAGGTGAGTTGGAGTTTTATAGGTAGAGAAGTTGACAAATGTATTTCTTTAAAAAAAAAAAAGACCTGTATAAAAAGAAATGGATTTATTTATTGGGAGTGTCTGAAGATTTGAAGAGATATATATAATTTTAATTGCTATGTTGTAGGACAGAACAGGACAGGATTACATAGTGTAACCCATGGACCACATCTGGCCCACAGCCTATTTTTATAGGGCCCTGAGCTCTAAATGGTTTAAAAGTCATTAATTAACTAACTAAAACTAAATATGATGGAGACTGTATATGATCCACAAACCCTAAAATATTTATTATTTAATAATTTAAATTTTGCAAAAAAAAAACAGGTGTGTGAGCCTTGGTGTAGGATAAGTTTTGAAGAAAGTGAGGCTAGAGGATTTTGAAAACATCTCCTAAAATGTGCCAAAGAGTTTGAACTTTAACCTGAGACAGTGGTTTGTGATGTGTGGTATCTTTGTCACATGTCAGGTAGGCAAGGCTAAACTACGTGTCCCAGAATTTCCTTCTCCCTGCGCTTGCAGGTAGGGTGGGGCAGTAGCGGGAAGTCTGGGCAGGATTTGGAAGGCAGAAGTGAAGAAGCAAGCGTTTCACAGCTCACTGGGGTGGCCTCCAGCCTGCTGGCTCACCTTGTTCCTGTGGCGTCTACTCAACTTTCTCCTAAATCCGCCAGCTTTGCCGATTCCTGGACAGGAGGACACAGAGCCCCATGAGGAAGGACTTTTAGTTCCTAAACTTATGTTGAAAGTCAGAACTAAAGAATTAGTATCACCTAGTATTAGGTATACAGAAATGTCATTCTCTGATGATGAAAAAAATATATAAATTTTAGATCACGTCTTTCTTAAGAAAATTTACCACAGATTTTGGAAAGGGTGAGTTCCTCCTTCTTCCTAACAGTGGTCAATTGTTTTTAGAGTGCCCTAGAACCGTGGGTGCAGGCCCACAGGAAGGAGCTGCTTTTTTCACGGGAGGTGTAGAAGTCTGATACGCTTGTGAATGGTGCCAAAGAGTTAGAGAACATTTGAGAAAGCCATTTGGAGGAAGACAGCTTGGCCTTTGATTAAAAAAAAAAACCAAACCTATGAATGAATGCACACACACATACAACTGTGCTAAAAAACTTAGGAATTCAGGCAACTACGCATCGTTCAATCAGCATCTTGAAGACAGAAATGACAAAGAAATAAAAATAAAGGTAGGTTGACATCAAGTTCTAGTTTTCAATGTAGTTGCCTCACTTGTAGCCTCATGGACAAGACCACTGGCACACAAGAACGACTAACTGTTGCCGTAACGGCACTGAAGTATAAAGCATGAGCCAGGCTATGTTATTTGAAGGAAAGGGAATCTACAGTGGGTTTTACCATGACTTCTCCTCAGCACCCCAAGTGAGTCATTAATGAAGGATTTTGCATGGCCCATGATTTCGCTTTATATGTTGTTTAATTACTTAATCTACTTCTAGTCACCATATACCAAGCCTTTAGCTGTAGAGTGGTACCTCTTCTTTTCATAACAGGAAGTAGAACCTCCTCTGAAACACTTTAGCGTTTTATCTGTCTCTTTAACAACTCATGTCAATTGAATCCTAGAATTAATTATTTGTGTGCCTGTCTTCATTTTAAACTATCAGATACTTAGGAAGAAGACCCTTTTGTTTTTTATATGTATATTTACATAGTACTTTGTGAATACATTATGCACATTACGTTAAAGAGAAAAATGTGTTAAATAATTTTTACTATATAGCTCTTATATTATTTTTATAAATTATTTTCTAGTTTTGTGTTGAGTCCTATATACTGTCTATGTACAGCATATATGACAAGTGTGTACTAAATTCACAGACTTGGAAACTTCAAAATTTTACCAAGTTACAACGGTCTATGGATTTCACCCAATTTAAAAAAAAATACTGATTCTGGGGTTTTTTAAATATTTTATTTATTTATTTTTAGAGAGGGGAAGGGAGGAAGAAAGAGAAGGAGAGAAACATCAGTGTGTGGTTGATTCTTGTGCACCCCCTTCTGCGGTAATCGCCCACCACCCAGGTATGTGCCCTGACTGGGGATTGAACCAGAGACCCTTTGGTTTGCAGGCCGGCATTCAATCCATTGAGCCACACCCGCCAGGGCAGATTTCACCCTATTTTAATATAATTAGTAATTTCCTTTTTTTACAAATATAAATGAGGCTAAGTAATAATATTGTAGATTTAGACTCAAAATGGCTAGCAAAGGTTGAAACTTTTGACGTGCATTGGAATTAAATTTTTACCTTAAAAAATATCTAACAGCACAAGATATATTTTAATAGATTTGGACATTTGCTTGTGTTTGAATGACTCAGTGGAGCAAATCAATTACTAATCATTGAGATACAAATAGTCTATGTAAAATGCACTGATCGAAGTGCCCTGTTAACTCCTAAAAGAGTTCAATCTCAGGTGGCATTACATCATGAAATTAGATATTAGTCATTATTTTATATTCATATGTTACATTCTTGTCCTACTACCCAATCAGTCCATGAAATTCTTGGGGTTCCCAAGAATTAAAAACCCCAAGTAAAGGCATTTACCATTTTTCATCTCTATGTTTTCTCAGTGTGGTGGAGCCAGGCAGCTTTTTCTGTAATTCTTTGATCTTGGGAATGTCAATCTAAGGTTAGAGTTCCTCTGGAGGTTGGTGAGAGCACTGTGTCTAGACAAATTTCATGAGCAAAGGCAGGCTGTGCATCCTCCGCAGATCTACTTTCCAGACAATGGGATTGATTCTTTCCTACCCTCCTGCCAAACCAATAAATTGCTTGTTGCTACTCCCAAAGTAGTTCCCCCTTCCTTCAACATGATTGCTCATCAAGGTGTTGTCTTGCATGACAGAACAGCATTTTTTGCTTAAAGTATGAAGTAAGAGAAACCTTGTTCTTCTGTTGATAATATGACCTGACAACGATATAGCTTCTTCAGGGTTCCAATAACTGTGAGACAGCTCACTGGTTTGGACAACTTGGATTGTGAAGATGGTGATTTAATTTGTAATTCTTAGAATTTCATGCTTCCATTCTCCTAACTTCAAAATATGTGTAAGCTCCCCCTCAACCCCACTGCAGCTGAAGTCACTCCATCCATACTTGGAAATTCCATACCTTCCCAAATCCTGTGGTTGAACAAGTGGGACGGAAGGAGCTCTAGTTCAGTGCTGTGAGACCCACTGTAGCCACAGGGTCACACTTCCAGAAGTGACCTTTGAAAAGAAGTCTAATGTCAGAGAGGAAGGCACCCGCCTTGGAGACAAGCAGACGTGTTTTCAGTGCTGGGTATTTCCTTTGCTACTTGGCCTTGGGTGTTTCTCTTGAAGCCATTTCCCCAGGGACAAATGGTGGTAGTAATACCAACGGTGTAGGGAGCACATGAAACATAATAAATGCAATATGTCTCCCTTCCCATTTCAGTCCTTTGGATTGTTCAAGTCCACAGTCTTAGGCCCCATGTAAAATCTGTCAGCAGGTCATCTTGGGTCTCCCTTTCTAACCTATCCCTGATCCGTTGGCTTCTCACAGCCACCATGGTCCAAGATTTTCCTTCTCTCCCTAGTGACTGGGACAGCCTCAGCGTGTCCCCGGCTTCTGTCCTTCCCCCAGAGCTAGCCTGCCCTCCAGGTGGCAGACAAAGCTGTCTGTGAAAAACCCAAGTCAGGCCGTGCCACATCTCCCGAAATCCTCCAGAAGCATCCCGTCTCACTTAGAGCCACGTGTCTCCTCTCAAAGCCGTACACGGTATGACCACATTTCACCTCCCTGATTGTTCTATTTAAAATTTACTCACCCTTTTCCATGTCTGTCCCCCTTTCTTGCCTCAGTTTTGTTCCACAGCACTTCACACAATCTACTAAACTGTGCGTGTTACTTCATGTTGTTTCCTGTTTACCTTTTGCCTCCATCAACCACCGTGGTACGCTGTTGCAGATTCGCTCACCCGTGTTGCTTCTCCCCACCTCCCCTCCTCACTTGTGCTTCCTGGGTTAAATTCCCCAACGAATTCTTTGTATTTAGACTTCCCTTTGAGGCCTTTGTTTTGTTGGGAAACGGAGGCTAAGACTGGCACTCAGAGTTGCCTCCTGGGACGTGGAAATGTTGTGGGTGGGTTGCCCATCAGCCACACAACAATCAGAAGCATGCTGGTGTTGAGTGGGGTGCTGGAAACCCCTGGGATGGGACCCCTATCATTCCTCTCTCGATGGATTGGGGCGAAGAGAAAATGGAAGGTTCCTGGTGACTCTGAGACTTGGGAAGTACAGAGGCAGCAGTTGTTACAAAGATCATGGCAGATGTGTAAAATGTACGTATTGATTGAAGAAATGTAAGCTCAGAGAAAATAGTGTCATTCTCTGTTTGGTGACCCCAAACGGTGTCATCTGGGAAAAGACGAACAGCTGTGTGTAAAACAATATTTTTTAACTTTCAAAGCTTGTGCACATTCACTCCATCACATAGATTTTCTTTTTTCTGGTAACAGTCAGTCGTTCCCATACAAACCTCCATTTACTTATCCTGTTTATATATCTTTCTCTACATTAGCAGATAGAACTGAGGAGGCTGACTGAGCAGAGACGTCCATATGCACATGGCAAATTTAATAAAATATACTTCGGCGACATAGACACATACCCTTTCTCTTCTCGTATTCTTTTTCATCTTTTTATTATGAACACATTTTAAACATCTATAAAAATAGAAAGAAATTTGAAGTGAACATAATGTTGATTTTACAGTTATCACGTTACCATATTCTGGTGTTTGTATAGCTATCCATCTTGCCGTCCCTCTATTAATCTATCAGCCTGTCTTCCTCAAGTAGTCATAATTATGTCTTGAATTCTTTTCTGTATAATTCTATTATTTGTTTCCTTTGGTGCTGGTCTCTAGTGCATTGATTTTTTTTTTTCCCCCTCAAGAATAGGTCACGCTTTCTTGTTTCTTTCTATGACATGTAATTTTAAAAGTCATCTTGGACCTTGTAAATCCTGTGTTGTAGAAAATCTGAATTAAATTAGGTTCTGCCAAAGAATAATTTATAAAGCAGCATTTCACTTTGATAAACAAAACTACAGCCTCTGACTTAGTGTCTACTTGGAGTCTGCCCAGTGCCTGTGTGGTTCAAAGGTCAACCAGGTATTTGACCATTACCCTAACCCGAGCTTCCCTTTTCCGGTGTCCTCTTTTAAAGGGTGTCCATCTTCCCTTCCTAGTGGCCACAGAGTTGTGACTCGGCATTACGCTAAGTGCAATAAGCCAGTCTGAGAAAGACAAGGACTATGTGATCTCACTCATGTGTGGAATCTAATGAACAAAATAACAAAATGGAAACAGACTCAGATACAGAGGACAGACCGAGAGCTGTCACAGGGGAGGGGTTTAGGGAGCTGGGTGAAAAAGGTGAAGGGATTAAGAAAAAAAACTCATCAGCACAGACAACAGTGTAGTGATGACCAGAGGGAAAGGGCGGTGGGGGAAGCGGGAGAGGGTAAAGGGGGGATCAATGGTGATGGAAGGAGACTTGCCTTGGGGTGGCGAACGCACAATACAACATACACATGATGTGTTATAGACTCGTACAGCCGAATCCTATATAATGCTATTAATCAATGCTACCCCGATACATTTAAAAAATAAATAAAAGAAAAGGAAAAGAAAACAGTCAAGTGGGTCAAGGAGGTCACTTATCTATTTGTTGACTTATCATTCAGACAACCTTACTTGTTGCCATGAGATCCCCTGCTTTTGGGGTTCTTTCTTTGGCCACAGTCTAATCTCCCGCATTCAAAGCCCAGCTCCGCTAAAAAACGAAAGGGGTAATTGGCTAGGCTCTGTCTATTCGTTATGCTTCATGTCAATATTTCCCAGACAGAATAACAAAGCTACTTTGCCATTTTTCTCTGAAGTGAAGCAAATTATTCGCTAAATCATACAGAAAGCGTGTTTTGATCATTTCAATGCATGCTTATTTATTGTCATTAAGGTACTTCATTTATATAACAGAAGTCCAGTATTTTAACACGGAATAGTTGAGGAACTATGAAAGAATGAAAAAGGCCTGGGCTGGCCCATCAGATGAGAGCATCGATAACAATTTTGTCTGGGAAGAGAAATAAGCTTTGCCGTTGAGCGTTTCAGAAACAGGTCCTGCTGGCTCTTGCAAGCAGGTCCGCTGACAGGTTTCCTGATGGTTGCAGACCTCGGGCACAGGTTTAGTTCCGGATATCCTAAACAGCGACACCTCCACTACAGAAAACAATCTTGGTCCTGTCACCATTTCGCTAATTACATGTCACTCCTTTCTCAAGATCTCATGTCGATCAACAAAGACCTCAATAAATTATAGCTGTACGTCCCATCACGGTAAGCATCCTCTTGTCTCAGAACTATGACTGACAGGGTTGGGGCAAAACATGCCACTTCCGCTGAAAATCCAAGTGACATGAGCCTTCTAAAAAAATTACAAAAGATGACCCAAAAGAGAACAATCATTTGCATATGCATATTTTTAATGAAAACAGTACTTGTTTGTCATTCAGATCTAATTGAACGTTGCCCTACTATCATTTGGGGAAAAAAAGTGGATTATTTTCCAAGATTCCCTTCCTTTAAAATACGATTTGCCCTCTGACCTTGGAAACAGAAATACTTTTAAACTTGGTTCCCACTTTGCACATAATATTATGGCAAGAAATAAGGTTTTGTGAATCAAAGACTTTCAACTATTTTCTACATTTACATAAATTTGAGGCTCAATTTCATCAAAACTTCCTTTTTTACTATAGGCAATTACACATGTATCTAAAATTTTTCAAATATGTTGAGTTGTTGGATGACATTTTCGAACAATGCTTTTTATGGGATAGTTAAAATGTACACAGGCATGGGCAGATAGTTTGTTTGAATTGGGAGAATTTCTGGATGAAGCAAATAAAATAATGGTGTTGAGAGATGCTTATTTTTATATCAGACACAAACTTACTGTTTATTTCCTTGAATTTCTTACAGTCTAAAAATAGTTTCCTTGAATATATAGAAACCTTGTAGGTACTTTAGAAACACAATGACTGTAGAAAGCATGTTTCATCTTTTAAATGTTATGATTAAAGTGTTATAAAAATACTACCTGGGCCCATTATTTATTCTTGTATATGATAATCAGCCACTTGGAAAAGAGCATCTTTTCCTCTCAAGTTTCCTGTTATTAACATCTGAGAATACACAGAAAATGCATTTCTATTTTGGTTAAAAGAAACAGAGGCAAGGAGCTCAGAAGCTAGGTCATGCTGTGTTGATGTCAAGCAATGTCAGATGTCTGAATTAATATACATTTTATTTGGAAGCAATGTGTGTGTCTAACAGTACATAATAATAGGTCTCTGTACTTTTATATTTCATAGTTGATGTGGAATTTGCTGCAGACCATAGTAATTCTGTAGAGAAGGTGTCGTGCTCTTAAATCATATAAAATTTTTATTGCTTGTCTTGACTAATATTTCTTTTTGCTCTCAAAACACTATCAGCTTGAAAACAAGAAAAGGACTCTATACATTTCTGCCACCATTGAGGTTGACCATGGTCTCAACTAAGGGCTATAATCTCACTTATTCCGGTAAAATTCCTTAGGTAACTGTAATGGGAAGAAGTAAATATGCAAAGAAAATCATTAAAAAGGAAGCATCTTTCAGAACTGTAATTAAATAGATTGGCTGTGTGGAATAAATTAAGAGTGAAGAAAATTAAAATCAGTATACTATGGGGGGGCGTGCAACAGAATGCCAACCATGCAATCAAAAAGATAAATACTCTTGACCCTTTTGTTGTATTAATAAACATGTATTTTTCCTAGTCATTTGCCCTTGGAACATTTCAACATAATGGTGAGTCCCTAGCTTGCTCAGTCACCTTCAGCCTCGAAGGTGACTGAAGAAGACTGTTTGTAAGGAACACGCATACCCGTGCCGGTGCCCTCATTGTGGCTTGGCTGCAGAGATGGGAGCGCAGGTGCTCTGAGTTATCGGCAGTGCTACCTTCAGACTAGCAATTGGTTGTCTTTGCTGTGGCAAGCTCCATTCTTTATTCAGTGTCCTTCTCGAACGCCTGGCCTGCACTGGGGATAGAGGCAGTGTAAAAGCGATGTCTTAAAGATGTTTGTCCACCAGCATTATTTTTCTACAACCTCACTCAAGGTATTTCTTTTTGCGTGTATATAAAAGCATTCTGTTTTAGACTAATAGTATATCTAGTTTTCTATTTTATCTTTTGCAATAAATCCAACACACTCTTCATGGAAATATTTATTGATCTTTCCCCCTCAAGTGTCAACCTTAGAAGTGGTACTTATAAAGTTTCTAACCTCAGTTGGTTGATGCTGGCACTATAATCTATGAATTGGTCCAAGCTCTACACTACTTGTGTGTAATGCAATAAATCCTGACAATTGCATTTGTTTTATTAATTATTTTAGGATGTTATTAAAATAATTTATCCATCATATCACAGGTGTTTGTCACATTGTCGGAAAGGACTTACATTACACTTTCTCACTCTGTTATAAGGAGATGTTTCTATGTTATTGAATTTTGGAATTGCTGTACAAGCCTGTGCCATCATTTTCTATGTCATAAATTTATATACAACTCCATGTAACTTTGGCAAGATTGTAAATTATATTCCATTACATTATTTCTGTAAAACTGTCTAGAGTAGTTCTGAAATCAGGTGATACAAAATGCACAAAATGTTAACAATTATGGAACCATTTTAAGCTTTATTATTTGAATGGATAGATAGGTAGATAGATAGATAGACAGACAGACAGATAGACAAGTTAGTGATAGATAGGTAGATATAGGTAATGTAGGCCATGTTTTGGGAAAGAATCTCCTCTAATTCCAATAATATGTCTATGGCCATATCACCCTGCATGTGTCCGATCTCGTCTGACCTCCGTAGCATCGAGTCCATTAATTGTATTTTTGGAGAGGATTTATCATGTGCACCATCACATGAATCACTATTTCTTCTGATCCAGACAGTGTCATACAGACCTAGTTTTATTGATCAAGGGCACTAATGGCCCTTAAAAATGTTCTTTTAAGGGTGTGGATTCTGAACACATGATATTGTAGAGAGATGGTTTTATCTGTTTCTCTCCCTGCAGAACATTTCTTATTGTATGAAGTTTTACAATTTTTAGTTCAAAGGAAAAACATATACCTCTATATTTTAGATTAAACCGGTTCATTGATTATATGAAGGAAGTCAACATGAATCTGGTTATTAGGTGTATCCACCCAGTGCCTCAGAAGACTGACAGAAGACTCCTAAAGCAAAATCATTTGCAATGACTATAAAGACTCAATTAGTTTATATTTAAATGATAAATAAGAGTTAACACACAACTGTGTATTTATAGTTAAGGTGAGCTCTCATCACAAAATGTCTAATGCTATTCGGGTATTTATTGTTTGTCTCTCTACTAAAGTTCTTTAGTTTTTAAAATGCCATGGAAACAACCTGAGGAGAGTTTTTCTTGCTCCCTTTAAACACATGCAGTAAAATATTCATGTGACCCACATAAGGGCACCTAAGAGGAAAAGCTCAGGAATACTGCAGTTCAGTATCATTAAAAATCCCTTTCTCATTAATTTAATTTTCTTTTGTAAAAATGTTCCCACTACTGCTAACGTAATCGACCTTGCAGATTTATGAGCTATTTTTATGTGACTATTGTCTTCAGAGACAAAGCACCTTGATCAAATGCCAGCTAACTCCTCCAGTCTCCTTTCAACACCCTGTTAATCTAGCCCGTTCAATTATTTTTAATTAAGTCATCATATTACCATGACTCTTTTTTTTTTTATGAAATGAGAAACGTTTCTGATATTTTCTACATGGGCAGACATGAGAAAGTATATAGGTAGTAGGTATTACAGAGACTGCGTTATTGATTTAAACAGAATGGACTGAGCCAATCTCTAATTTTAGAAGCACAACCTCCAATTTCTAACAAAGTTCCACATGATGGTCCTCTGCTAATGACTGCAAATGTAATTCCATTGGGTTCAGCTGAAGCAGAAAGTTTTTGAAGAATTCTGTTAGAAGTTCAGCTTCAGAGAGAAGGAGTGAAATAGATTCTCTAATTTTAATTGATACATTAGTACCCTCTGGTTAAAAAGCAAAACATAAACCAAACCAAACAAATAACCAAACACAAAACTCTTGGCTTGATCATTTGTGATCAATATGACAACGCTTGCTGCTATGCAATTACAACAGTAAAAAATTTAGAGTAAGAAAATAAAATAAAGGATTGGGGTTCCTAAAATGGAAACATTGTTCTAGGTTAAGTTCTGAAATTAAAAAAAAAATGGAATTTGTGCTTTGTTCATTGTTTGGAGTGACCCCTGTTCTTTGAGAAAATGAAAGAGTAATAACAGTATGGGGAAGAATAACATAAAAATGCTCTCAATTTGTCAACAAAACTCTAAGTTTTGTAACTGGCTTAGGCACTAAAAGAGTTATCAGAGTAAAAGAATTATCCGTATCTTAAAAATAAGATAAAAATGTCGGGCAGCATGTCTTCAATATCATAGTGGGGTAAAGGCTTGTAATACAAGGACCATCTGGGAAAGTGCTAAATTAATTTCTTTGTTACCGTTGATCAGAAGTTCCATATACAGTGGAGTCATTTATTAACATGTAAATTTTTGCCCCGTAGAAACGCAAAGGATTTCCGCCCAGTGTCACAGATAGCTCCAAATGTTTATGGCCTGTTTTACATTAAAGAGCAACCTTATCCTGCCCTCTCTCCTTTGTGCCACCTGTAAGCGCCCTACCTTCTTAAGTGCTTTGAACCAGTGACATCTTTCTGGTTCCTTATTAATCAACAAATTATATCACATCTAAGAGACTAAGAGGACAATGGAAAAGTAAAAGCATTTTTTGTTATCAAATCAAGAATATTCTGAGTAAGAATATTGATGGATCCAATGAAGTATAATCGTCCAAATCTAGACTACTACCATATGGCTCATTTGAAAAAGAAAAAAAGTGAAACAAAAACTGAAATTTTAATTCAAGAAATTTTAACTAAAAATGTTACAAAGTTTTTCTTTTCAATACAGTTTTCATCTTTTTCCCTGAAAGAGGGTTTATGTTCCAAGAATTATTTCAGCCCTGGCTGGATGGCTCAGTGTTGATTGTTGGAGTGTTGTCCCTGGCACCAATAGATTGCAAGTTTGATCTCCACTCAGGGCGCATATGGGAGAAAACTGATTGCTCTCTCTCTCTCTCTCTCTCTCTCCCACTTTCTCTCCCTTCTCCTCTCTCTAAAGCAATAAACATATCCTCAGGTGAGAACTAAAACATAAATAAAAGTAATTTTAAAAAAGAATAATTTCAGTAAGAGACATTTCTAAAAAAAGAGCACACAGAATCCAAAACAAACAATTCAAGGAAGTAATTCATTGTACTTAAGATTATTTGAACATGAACTAAATCTCAATATACATGGTAGACTGTCTCTTTGATTTATAGACCAATGGTGATGTACATTAATAATTTCATAGCAAGAATTTTAAAAACACGTGTTATGATACATTGAAATTAATAACTTTACAAATGATTATCATTGATTTGTGATTTCTAACATTATCAAATTTATTTAGCTTCAGATACCTGCTGTATTCTAAGGAGAAAAATTTGGGGTGTAGAAAACATGATTTTAAAATATCACTCTGAAGAGGCCACCAATTTTGTTTATAGGAGCAAAAGAGGTAAACATATTTTTGAAGTAGTTTTCTTTTTCTTAAGAAAATATCCAGAGAATTGAATTTCCTAAGCATGCTCTATTATTCCAAAGAAGAGGTTCTATAACAACCCTCCCCAAAATTACTTTCACCCAAACTAAAAGTGAAAGAAGCCCTAATCATTTCATTTGACTGTTTCACTAAAATTTATTTTTCATGAAGCAAAGCCATGAATACACCACGTACTTTTTATAACATTTAATTAGGGATGTATCTGGAAGAAGATATGGCTGCTGTAATTGTTGTTCAAACCACTTAAAACTTTAAATGAAAAAGAAATTTGAAAATAATCTTAAATTAATGTTTTCAGTCAAAAAGATTAAAAGATGAATTAGTTTTGCAAGAGCAGAAACTATTGAGGTAGAAATCCCTAAATGAAAGAAAATGCCTTTCAGAAGCATGCTTATTTTTTCTCTCATAGCTCTGGGGTAAAAGCCTATGTACGCTTCAAAGTTCTGATCAAATGCTATTTCTTAAAGATTTCTCTGATTTCTCCCCCTCAAGGGCAGGTAGAAGAAATAGGTCATGGATATTCCTACAATGAAGTGCTTTCAGCAGTTACCAATGAACGTACTGGGGTACACGAATGAAGATAAGTAAGTTGTAAAATCATAAAGCGAGTTCAATTAGGCAAGGGGCACATTTAGTCACTGCAACAGCCCTGTTGTTCCCATTTACAGATGAGGCCCTCGAGACTCCGTGATATTTTTAAGGGGATTCCAGTTCTGAAGTGGTGGAGGGTTAAAACACAGAGGAAAATTTTTATTTTCTTCTGGAGGATGTCTATGACAAAGGAATGGGGGAAGGATTTCTTTAAAAGTATAAATGCACCACATGAGACATGAAAAGAAAACCAAAGGTTTGAAAAGCTGGTTCAGGCTTCCTGATCATAAATGGGATGCATATGCCAGTATATTGAGATACCCTTTCCCAGCCGTCCGATATGCAGAAAACGTCAAGTCCGATGACATCCAATGTTGGCTCACGAGTGGGAACAGGAGCCCCGTCCTGTGCTCAAAGGAGAGTCAGTGAGAGCCCTTTGGAAATGAGTTGCCCACTTCTAGTAAACTTGAAACTTTTATGTCCTGTGACACAGAAAGTCTGTTTATTTGTAAGAGTGAAACTCTTGCATTTATGGCCAAGGCGATGAGTAAAATCAGGTAACTTCTGTCACTCTGTCCCAGGATAAAAAAAGTACAGACCTGTAAATGTAACCTCCGTAGGGGAAGGAGGTAAGTAACCTACGATCTAATCATTCAGTTTCACTAGATATTCCATTGCACAGTCAACTTCAATGCGGATGCTAAAATAAAATTCATCTATGTGTATCAATATAAAGCAATGGAAGCATATAGCATTGAAATCAACTTTCAAATGTTATATACAATAGTACATGTTGTTTAAAATTTTATAATATTAAGTAAAAGTTCAAAAATTGCATTGATCGAAACTTTGGGTACAAAGTTAAATGATGGTAGTATGAAATAAAACTCACTAATTTTAGTTCTCACTTTTTTTCCCTAATGATTCTTCTTTAAGAATAATGGTGATTCCTAATCTATGTATTCTCTCTTGTGCTAATCTTCATTGTATTCACTTATCATATTAACTGTTAAATATTATATGATTTTTAATATATACTGATACTTGTTAATTATTTCATCTGTTGATTGAGTGAAGTAGTGATAGGAAATTTGTGAGAAATTGTCAACTTTGAGTAGTCAAATTTGAATAGCGACAACAGGACTTTCTAACTGATTGGATGGCAACATGAAAGAGAAGGAGACCAGGATCCCAAATTTTCTCCTTAAGCGATTTATGTTCACGTTGAGGTTATTTACCAAATCAGAAACCCACTCAGGTAGGAAGAGGTTTCTGAGAGACAATGAATGTTTTGGTTTTGCAGGTCATAAGTGCAATGCCTACGCGACATCCAGGTGTCCTTGTCCTATAGACTGTCAGGCACGCGAGCCTGGACATAGGTCTGGAGGTCTTTATCATTCAGTCGGTGTTTATAGTCACGAGATGGACTTCCTCACCTAGCAAATTAATCTAGTTGTAGAAAGGGGAAAAAAAGCAGAAAAACTGAGTACCTCAGAAATCAAGCGAAGGAAATGTTTCCAACAGGAGGCAGTGATTATGATGAATTTATTCAAATGAGACAGAGATGAATAATTGAATATTAGATGGGGTAACGTGGAGGTTATTAGGGACAGTGAAGAAAGCAGGAAGATATAGATAAGGTCTGCATTGAATGGAGGCAGTAGCTCTGGAAAACTCTTGAAATTGCTCCCCCTCACAGAACACCCCTCATAACCTCAGACGGGAAGTCCGCTTCCTTTGATTTTCCTTTATAGACGTCTTTGTGGACGTTCAGGAGAGATCCTCTCTCCAGCCTGAGTGTGCCGCTCAGGTGCTGTCTCCGTCGGGCGCGGGGGACGCTCCTGCCGGGAGCTGTCCGGCATCACGGTCACCGTCCCTGACCTCCTTACAGGGACCACCTCGGGAGTCCCCTGCGTTCAGATTTACTGCATCTGAATTTGGTTAATTTCTGGAGCTGCTGTTAACCTTTGTGGCAATTTCTGTTGTGTTTTATTTAGGTGTATTTTAGGCTCTAGAGTTCTCTGAATTTGTTCCGCCACCAAAGTCATCCATTTTGCTTTCTGTACTTGTAGAACTTATCGAAATGGAATTTCCTACAGCCATCCTCTCTTGCTATTCCATATTTGACTAATGTATTTCTATCTGTTATATTTTATGGCATTCGGAGGAATTTGGTTAAAGGGTAGAAAAGACCAAAATTCTCCTTTAAAATGATTTTTAAAATAAGCATCATATTTGTAAAATCTTGACTTACAAAAACACACATAACACAATTATTTTAAGTGATGAATAGATTATACCTGAAGCTTTAATCCTAATCAAAAGCATCATAAGGGAAATAGATGAATTCATTTAAGCTGAAAAAATGTGCCTCCTAATGCCAAGCCATAGGTTTCATTTAGATTGTCATTGAGAGGTCAGGGGCTTTGCAGAGAATCACTGCATTGAATATGAGAAGCAACATTATAAGATGCCATTCTGATTATACAAATTACAATTAACATTGATGATGAATAAAAAGGGACATTGTGTTAGCTCTCTAATCAGGTCAATGTTAAGGCACATGTTCAGAAGACATGCCCCAAAGTATCAGACAAAAAAGTTCGATAGCCTAGAATTTATAATAGTGTCTATTATTTTGGTGGTAAGTCAACACACGACACCAAGACAAACCTGTTTTATCATATGTAAACACTAAGTATGTAAAAGGGGCTCAAAGAACTATGCTTGGTTAAAAATGAAATAGAAAAATGGCTTGGGGTATAGTCTATAATGCTAATATAAAATAGTAACAATGACTCATCTGAAGCACTATATTACATCCTTACATTCTCACAACATGTCGAGAGCTGTCGTCTAATAGCTCTCACTCTCATAAAGGAGAAGGCTAAGGCATAGAGTGTTTACGTAACTAGTCCAAAGTCACACGGCTTATTGGTGGCGGAAGTAAAGTTTGAAGCACGACTGTTTGGCTTCCAGGCCCACGCTTCTCTTTCAGAGAATTTAGGATGGTCCTTTATATAATTTTTCGTTTATATTTCTAAGCAATGGGATTCATTTTTAAAATAGAGTGATGGAGGCTTCATGAAGTGATAAAGAGTAGGAGAAAGCATAGTCCTTTACAAGTAGTTTACATATGCAAACACAGGCGGGTCTCATCCCACGTATGGGCAGCTTTTCTGTGCTGCCCAGCAAACCTCCGAGTTGGTCTCTGGGAAACAGTAAAATGTCAGACAATTGCGGCGAGACTGGAGGTAAGCCCACGCCCCTTCTCTGGTAAAGAAGCAACCAAATCGAAACCTGTAAACTGAGAGTATGTCATAAACCTTTGGCCAAACTCCAGGCTTGCAAAAGCACTGAGAAAAGAACACAGCACCGACGAGGTGGCGCTATCAGTTCGTGATGAAAAATCGTGCCAATCGAGCAAGATAATTGTAGCATCATGTATTTTGCATGTAATACTATTGATAGGTGGACCAGGAGAACGTGCCAGATCATTAGTTACATATCTTGAATTTTATCAGTTATTTACCTGGGTAACTTATGGTTATTTTTCTGGTAAAAACAAATTCCGAGAGTTTTTAATATATTTGCATTTGATCAAACATAACCAAAATATCATGGTGGGTGAGTAAGGGAATTTTGTGACGAGCCTTCACTTTTCAAAGTTGGTATAAGTATCTTTGAGGAAAGAGATTCCCATCCTTGCTTCCTTTGCATTTGGGTCCCCCCCCCCCCCCCCCCCCCCGCCCCCCCTTGAAAAAAGGAAATCAAGAATCAGTGCTTTCCGAGAAGTGTGTGTCAAGGAGATGGGGAGAGCAGTCCAAGTTCACGCCTCTCTGGGACAACGTCTGTCTTCCTCGGTTGTCAGGGATGGAGGTCAGGACGGCTGGGGACTCGGCTGTGGGCTGTGTGAGGGAATGTCATCAGGAAACAGAGCTTCTCAGCGAGGGAAAGGGTGACCGCCAACAGCGGGTCAGGTATGGGGACCTGCCAGAGACCGGACATCGGAGCTTCCTGGCAGCCAGGTGTGGAGAGCTGGCCGTGAGTGGCGGAGTGACAGTAAAGCTGGCACGTGTCCTTTCCCCAAAAGGACCGATTTCGTCCACTGAGGGTTCTTTCTCCCTAGGCCTCATTGTCATAGAAATTTAACTTACTGTTTCCTTCTTCCTAAGGTAAAAATCAACCCGTTTCTCCCTCCCGGGGTTCTGTCTTCTCACCTATAAAGTCACACACATTTTCTTAGCAATATCTTTTCTCAGAATCTCAGAAAATTAGGACACAGGCTGGCCCTCCTTTCAGGTATTTCTCTGCTAAGTATCATTCTGGCTGTGACATGCTGAGCGCGGGACCTCAGACAAGGGGGAGGCGGGGCGCCGAGTCCCCCTCGTGATCGGTCCCCCTGCCGGTGGGGGGCTCTGGTGAATACGCGCCTAATGAGCGCAGCCATGGGCTGAGCCAGTCATCACCTGTTTTCCATCCTCCTAAAAAACATAAGCAAATTTTGGAATCTCTCTAGGAGTTTTTATCCAGTAAAATTAGTTCCTTTCTTGTAGGTAAGCTAGATACAATTAAGACGAAATGCTTAAAGAATACAGGAGATCATGTTCTTTGTGTTTCATTTCAGCCTCATTTACTCTTTTCAGTTTTAAAATTTCAGATAAATTATTTACCTGGGGTATATACAATACAACATTTTAATTAATTACAGTATTTTTTTTACCATATTTTTCTCTAATAATCACATATTTGTGCTTAAAAATGTCAGGTACCTTCTTTGTTCCAGCTCTCAGTTAACCGAGTGATGCTCAGTGGGTTGCTGCAAAGGTTATTGAGGCACCAGAAAGAAAATCTGAATCCACTCAGGGACCAGAGGCCATTTCCTGCTGCTCTGTAGTTCAGATTTACGAGAACACATGTGCACATGCATCAATGGGGGATGCATTAACAGGAACATGTATGTCTGGGTGTGGTGTCGTCAGCGCCCACATGGGCTTGGGCTGATGCTCTTCACCATCGCTAAGGATCATGGCTGATCTGATTGATACTATCGATAACTGACCCAACTGAGAACGCAGAACAATCTCACCACAAAATTGATTTCATTGCCAAATGGTTTCTGTTATTACTCATTAGTATTTTCCCATAATTCTTTCCTTGTCTAAACACAAAATGTCATGACATGGGACTGTAGCAATGAGATGAATCAAGTCACACGGTTTATAATAATCAGCTGTTCATGAGCCATCCAACAAGAATTTATCAAATGCCTCCATTGGACCAGGACATGGGAACTGTCCCTCAAATAACTGAAGCAAATGTAAGTACCAATACCAATTGCAAATTTACTTAACTCATATGGAAGAGGCAGCCTTATTTCTTTAACAATGTCCATGGTAAGGTTGCTGAGACGTCAAATCCGGGCCTTGCTCTGGCTGTTGACCCACAGTGGTGGCCGCACGTTTGAAAATGTCCCTCATCCCTGAGGCGCTGGAGAAAACACTGGGCGAATCCTCCCTCCAGCATGTGACGTGTGTGAGGGTGCTCCAGAGCGGATGAAGGAGAGGGTGGTAGTCCAATGGCTAAATAACAACAATCAGACAAAAATGCGTAAGTGAATGAAACAAAAACTGGACACATTTTTTCTATACCTAGATTTTTCCAGACTTAGAGTTCAGTGAAGAATTCTGGCTTCAATAGCACTGTAGCCACCAAATCTTCTTTTCATTTATAGGCAAACCAAACTGCCATTGGTTTGATTGTCCACCCTGTTCTCCATGTAGTCTTTGGATTAATATTTATATGCACAATAAGGAATAGAAGTAAGAATTATTGGACAACTGTTTCGTGCCAGGCATTGTGCTAAGCACTTTGCTTTCATTATCACATTATATTTTTAATGTAATGCTACTAAACATCATTAGGAATAAAGACTTAAGTTACTGATGGGTTTACAAGTGCCTATAAAACTCGGTCTCAACTCTCAAGAGGCTTATAATATAGTTGAAACAGGAGAATATTGACATAAAACCACAAATAAAACAAATTAGTATCTGCAAAGTGCTAAAAGAATAGTAGTTAAGAAACATCAACAATGATAAGAGTTTAAAGTTATAAATATTTACCAAGGTCACGGAAGGATTCAAGGATCCACTTAATGTTTGCCTTAAGTGCAATAATAAATCTCATTTTCTCACCTGTCTCATATTCCCCCAGATTTTCTGGAAATTTTTCTAAAAGTTCTTCCCTTGAACAAAGTGTTTTCCTTCTTCAGGCTCTGCCACCCTTTACAAACGCATTCAACTGCCTGCTTCGCAGGCTCAGTAGATGTGACTCACGGAGTGTAGGGCCCACCTGTGATGAAGTACTTGGTTCTCCCACCCTATACAACATCGAGAGTCATAGTGCCCCTCCTTGTCTTGTCCTTGATTCCCAGCGTGGCCCTGGGACTTGCTCTGGCCATGGTGATGCTAAGAGATACTATGGGAGCAGAGGCTCCAGAGGGGCCTGCCCGCTTGGGTTTACCTCTGCGTTCCTGCCGTTTGGAACGAGGCACACCTGCCTGCATTAACCGCCGAGCTAAAGAGGCGGAGACAAGTCAAGGGAGCCTGGAGCCACTTGGCCTGTTGGAGCCGATCCCAGCGGGCCGCGGCTTACCCGCAGATGCAATGGCCAGGAACAAACGCTCCTTGTTGCGTGCCGCTAACGCGTTCAGGGGCAGGATTATTGCGGCAATAGCCTACGGATGCAACCCCCCACCTGGTTGTTAAATGATTACAAACACAAATTCTCTTGATTCTATCTACATAAAATATAGTGTTGGTGAGTTAACGCATGTCAACTACATCCATCTAAATCATTCTCGAGTATTAAATGAAAATATCTAAATGCCTGCTAAGCAGAACAGATATCTTGTACTTCAATGTAGCCAGTTCAAAAGTGAACTTTTCCTGCCACTGCTACAAATCATTTTTTCCCTACGCTTTCCCCTCCCAGTTGATATTCTTCCTCTTATGACCCAACCAGAACCATGGGGGAGGGACGTCCCTAACTCATTCCTCCCTCCAGCATCACTCCATCCGATTACTCTCTAGGAGCTCTGATTCTGTTCCCTAAACATCCCTTTCCTCTTCCCCTTCACCCTCTCTGTGTTGCAGTCTCTCATTAAGTATCTTCTATCCTCTTTGACTTCTGGCCCATTCTGTGTGACCCTCCACGTGTTTCTCTTACTGCTGCTCTAATCTTCTGAAAAACCAAGTCTGGTGATCTCATGGTCTCTCCTCATATCCTCAGGGTCCCTCGCCCAGGTCACGCTGAGGATGCTGAGCAAGTCTCAGGCCCCTCCACATGGCAGGCGGGGGAGCACAGGTCACCAGACCTACCCCCTGCCTGCGCCTCCCGCCTTTCCTCTTTTCTTGTGTCATTTGGTCTAGCCATCAAAGACTGCTTACACACTTGGGTTTCCTGGGCTTCTCTAACTTCTTTAAGTTTTTATGTATGCTCTGCCTATAGTGCACTTCTTAATGATTTGCCTTTTCATATGATTAAATATTACATATTACTTCAAAATCAATTTTCCAAAATAACCTTATCAAAATTCTTTCTCTAGAAAGACTTCTCAGGCAAATCCTTTCTCACTTCCCCAGTGATTTTTCACAAAGAGAGGATAGGGACCTTTCTCTGTGCTCCCCTATCTCGCTTACTCATGATCTTTTGCCTCCCTTTTTCTCATTATTGCATTATGTTACACTTACATTTTTACTTTATTTTAGTATCGCAACACCCAGAGTTTCCTTTTACTCTAATTGCTCTGGGACCTACAACAGTGATTGGCATGGTGTTGGGGCCATGAATGAATGTAGAAAGGGAAGGAATCGTCAAATTCTTCCCTTGCCTTCTTCAAATGGTAGCCGTTCACATACATTTCACCTTCAGGTTCTCCTTACAATTAATTTGTCAGTGTATTGGAAAAGAACACTTAATTCCTTTTGACAGATTCTGCCATTCTGCTTAACTGTAAAATGTCTAATATTTAGTAAAGTAAATTTTGCCTCTGCCCAACATGCAATTGATGTAATAATATCAACAACCCAAGGACAGAGAGGGAAATAATGGTTTTGCGGTGGAGGTACATTTTTACTTTATTTTCTTAGAGTTTTTCCCCCCTTATTGACTGGGCCTGAACATTGCATCAACATAAAACATCCACAGGAGAAAGGCATAGAGATTTATTTAATACACGCTTTGTGTGACATGGGTATCTTTAGAAGGGATGAAGACCCAGATAAATGGTGAAATCCACTTGCTGTTATATTGGATTGAACAAAGAGAAACAACTGTGGAAAAGAAACTAATCCATGCGGAGAGGCTAAAGGAAGATGCAAATTATTTTAACAAGGTCTGTTTGTATAGAATTCCCTCTGTCTCAGCTTCTCATTGATGATAAAGATGTTCCTTTCTTTCTGATATTAGGCAGACATGGCCTGCTTTTAAGAAAAAGAATGGAAGTTCAGAGTGTTTTTCTTGGATTTTCTGTTTTTTTAAGTGCCTTTAACTCCAATTGCTGATATGCCAGCGGCAAATTTGGGGGTGGCATGTTCTAAACTTCAGTTCCTGTATGCCAAGTACGCATAATCCTTAAATAATGTAGGATAATGTCAGTCAAAGCCCAGATTCTATATAAATAGCCACTCAGTATAATAGGAGACTGGAATGACAAGGTCCTATCCTGTAAAAAATACAGAGAATTCCAAAACTTATAGGAATACCAGATGGAAAGATGAGTCACGACCCCTTGGGCTAAGACAGAGAACGCGCAGAACAACCCCCGTGCCTGCCCCCCGCAGCCTGAGGCCAGAGCTCTGGGTGGGAGTTCTGCTCCCTGAGAGTCGCAGAGAAATTGCCCTGGCGGCATGTGGTGGAGGCTGCTGGAAGTTTGTCCTCGAAGGTGCTAGGAAAAGCTGTCCACAGGGGGAAGTCTTGCTGGAGAATCCTTCCCCAGGACACCACCCAAGGGGGCACCTGGGAAGCTGCAGGCTGCAGCTGGCCGGCCAGCCTGGCAATAGCAAAGGCTGGGCGCCGAGGTGTCCCCGCGCCAGGGCGCCTGGCCCTTTCCCCTGCACCACCTCTCCAGCGCTCTCTCCTGAGCGGCAGCGGAAGGCTATTGAAACGGCCCAGAGCAGACAATTAAGAGTGGATTTGGAGCGGAGAGGCAATAAATTGATCACTAGCACAGAAGGTATGGGCTACTATCTATTTTTTAAAGGCAAGGGAAATTCGTCCTGGGAAGCCTTAAAAAGGCTCGATAAACTCTTACGTCGTTGGAACCGAGCAACGGTTATGGTATTCCAATGGATGAATGACAGGACAGTATTTGTTCTGCGATCTCTGGAATAATTCCCCAACTGGGAAATGTAGTGCCTTCTATATAAAAGATTAATTTGTTTTTCAACAAGAATCGCCTTTACATAGAGATAACATATTACCTTATATTCAAATACCTCAAAGTATTCTTCTTTCCGTTGATTAATAAGTATTGCCAGAAGTGCATAATACTAACTATTCTAAATTAAATTTGCTTATTCAGTCATTCAACAAAAATTCTTGATTGTTGATTATGTGATATGGGTTATTTTAGTGTCTGGGATTTTATTTTTGACATTATTTGAGAGAAATAGAGTGAAAAAATGTAAATATTGTTTTTCAACCAGAATTCCAATTCTAAAACTCAACTGAACTTTTAATGTTAGATATCATAATTTTGTTTTGTGTGTGACAGAAACACACACACCAATAAAAACAAACAAAAAAACTCAAAATCCTCCCATTTATCAGGACAGCATCCAGGTTTTAGAAAGTGAGGTGGGACTTATTTTGAGATTGCGTGGTGGATGTTTATGGTTCTCTGTTTTGTTTCTCACAAAGGTTTACTCTTATGTTTCTGATAATTTGTTTCTCCTTTGAGTATATGAATATGTTCAGACAAAATGAAGTAGGCCTTTACCAGAAGGGCTTTAAGAATGCCATGAAGTAAATCTCAGAGTACAGCAATATTCCTAGTTGGTTTAAAAGAAAACACTACGTATGGCCAGCATTAAGTTCTTTATCTTAATGAGGAAGGTACTGGAGAATAAAATAATTTTTTCCACAAGAAACCTACATGCGCTTAATAGATTAGAATTCACTCAGATTTCTTTGAAATATTCTTTTTTCCTCATGAGCAACATAACTATTTTCTGTCATTTGTAATTTTTAAAATAAGATTTTTTTAAAACTATAGACATTTGGTCTCCTTTCTTGGAGGCCACATTAATTACTCAACAAAGTAACTCTTGGTTGTGCTTGCACATTTAATGTAGTTTTCTTTTCTTCTTTTTAGTTCTCACCCAGGTATATGTTTATTGATCTTAGAGAGAGGAAGGAAGAGGGGAGAGAGAGAGAGAGAGATATCAAGGTGAGAGAGTAACATTGATCAGTTGCCTTCCGTATGCACCCTGACCAGGGATAACTTAAAACCTAGATATGAGCCCTGACCAGGGATTGAACCTGCAGCCTTTTGATGTGTGGGACAACACTCCAACCAACAGGGCCACCCAGCAAGGGCTGTTGTGCTTGCACATTTTAAAATGGACTAGTTACAAATGTTACATTAAGTCAGTCTTCTTGTCCCTTGTCCAAGTGTGAGTGAGGTCACTATAATTTGTTTCATTGAGCTAGGATTGTCATTTGAATGTGTCATTTTCAGAAGCAATGAGACATTTTCTTTATTTTCCCCTATTTCTGGAACTTGTCGATCTCAGGTGACAAGCTCCCTTTAGAAAGTGAAAGTTGTGGTAGCTGCAAGAATCTACATAGTGACCTGGCCTGTGATATTTGGTGCAATGTATCATTTATACTACAGTACTTACAATCCATGTAAAAGGCACTGGGAACTGTAGCTACTCTGAAAGTGGCCTTTTCTAAAAGTTAATGACTTTGAAGTGTCAACATTTATAATAGAAGGTAGCATATAACATTAAGGATCGTCTGAATCAGTCTACTATAGATGTGATCGCAAGAACAGAATCTAATCTGTGCAACTTCACTGGGATCCTTAAATAGATCTTAAAATTTGGAACTTAGAATGACTATATATCAACCTTTAAAAAAAGTCATTTCCTAAGGAGACATATATTTTCTCTATATTGTGGACCTACACTATTCATCAAATGTGCTTTTGAACTTCTCTTACATTTTAAAAGCTTTTTTCTGTGTCCTTTATTTCTATTTTCACTGACTTTCTAGATATTCAGTAAAATGTTAAAATTTTCATTAAGATTGGTCTTCAGATAGAATGTTTGACTGTTCACATATGCCTATTCTAGGGGCCTTTATTTATTAAAAAACAGTTCCATTTCAATTCATGTGGTTGAAATTATTTCCATGTTTGTTGTCCTGCTTTATGAGGTATTAAATTGTATACTTAAAAATATCTGTAATACTTAATGCATTGTCACACTATTCTGTACAGTATCACCTTGGTCACAGCAATTTCCATAAAAGTTCTATAAGCATATGTCTTTTCTAAATTCCTCACACTAAAAAGCTGTGAGTATAGGTGTTTGTATTGATCATATGTGTCCCCTCGCATTTAGCACAGTATCTGCCCTCAAAAAAATTACCTTACAGCAATTATGTTACAGTCATTATCCACTGCCCAAATTATCCAGAATGTTGCCCAGAACCTGGAGTAATAAAAAAGAATCATTACGTAGCCCCTCTGCTAACTGAAAGCCCAGGTACACAGGGCTGTGTTCTTCATTTAACAGAAAATCTATTTAGTGACTGCGAACAATTAATTTACTTGCAAACTCCATCGCAGAGGGAAGTAACAAATACAACTGTAGGGGCAGAGGTGGGAATTACGGTTTAGAATCGCAGGTTAAAGCCAGGAGGCACCTTTGAGTTCAGCCCACTGAAGACCCTTACTCTTTTACTGCTCAGGAAATTCCCAGGGAAACAGGCTTTGAGAAGGAGATTGGCATTCGGGAGGCTCAGGGAGGCTGCTCCAGGGAAGACACCTGGGAGCGAATAAAGGGAGCAGGACCGGGCAGGGAAAGAACTTGGATGAAAATGCAATTGTAGACAGAGGTCTAAGCCAGCCCCAAGGGGACCTCTGGAAGGGGAAGTGAAAATAAAATGTGATAAAATCGTATCATCTGCAGACAGAGATAACTGTACTTCTTCCTTGCTGATTTGGACGCCTACCGTGTCAATCAAGCCTCCCTTGCCTGACTGCTCTGGCTAGGACTTCCGGCACTAAGTTGAATAGGAAGGAGGAAATTGGGCACCCCTTGTCTTGTTTCTGACCTTAGACTTTACGACTTAGAGGAAAAGCTTTCAACCTTTCATCATTTGAGTTGGTTGTGAGCTTGTCACATATGGCCTTTATCATGATGAAGTAAGTTCTATCTGTACACATTTTTTTGAGTTTTTGTTGAGAAAGATTGCTGGATATTGTCAAATGCTTTTTCTGCATCTATTGGGATGCTCATTTGATTTCTGGTGCATCACATTTATTGATTCATGTTTAGTGAACCATCCTCGCTTCCCAGGGATAAATCCCACTTGATCATGGTATGTGATCCTTTTAATGTAATGTCTTACTCAGTTTGCTAATATTTTGTGGAGAATGTTTGCATCTATATTCATCAGGGATATCGATGTATACTTTTCTTTTTTTGTAGTGTTTTTATCTGGCTTTGTTGTCAGGATAATGCTGGCCTCATAAAATCAGTTGGAAGTGTTTTCTCCTCTTGAAACTTTAGGAAGAGTTTGGGAAAGATCGGTGTTAATTCTTCTTTAAACATTTGGTAACATTTATCAATGAAGCCATCTGGTCCTGGGGTTTTCTTTGTTGGGTGATTTTGATTACTAATTCAATCTTCTTAGTTGTCACTGGTCTATTAAAATTCTCTATCTTTTCCATGACTCAGTCTTTGGTTGTCTGTAGGAATTTACCCCATTCTAGTTTTGTCCAGTTTGTTGGCATATAATTTTTTATAGTAGTCTCTGATGATCCTTGTTATTTCTGTTGCATCAAGTTTTCCACGTTCAGTAAATGGGTCATTTTTAGAAGAGAGAAAGGAGGGTGTGGCTCAGGAGTCAGCCACCTGGGTTAGACTTACCGTATTAGTGCATGATGCCAAAGTAACGTCACGAGGGATCGTTTGCCCTAAGGAATCTTATTAGCTTCTATTAGGTTGAGCCAATTACACAACTATGAAAATACAGAACATTCAAAAATGTACAAATAGAAAGAGCTTATACACAAAGACTGTAACTCAAAAGATTTAAAAGTAGGAGTGGTATGAATTCCAAAACATTGAAATTGACTATCTCTGCTTGCAAATACCTATCTTCTTGGTCTCTCATTGCAGGTTCATTCTGAATATTGTTATAGAAGTGCATCGCTTTAAAGTTTCAGGAGTCAGGCAGTATTCCTTTAAATCTTCTTTTACATTCCACTATACAGTGATGAGCATACCTTAGGCTTATAGAGAATTTAATTGTATTCTTGAGCAAGTTGTTAAAATTTAAACAATGGTTCAGCAGAGCAGGGCATAAAAGAGAGGATTCATCAGGACCAGATGTTTAGGGCTTAGATTATTGAAGTTTGATTTTTTAAAAATGTGCCATGAGTCATTTTCTCTATAGTGTCTCACTAAATGAAAATTGCCTTGCCCTTGTCAGCCAGAGAAACTACTACTCCTTGTAAGTCTGGATATTTTAATCATACCGATCATCCTTCTGTTCCTAGTAAGTGCCACATTGTCCATTTTTAGCTGAGTTTTGTGAAAGAAACAGTGCATCAGACGGAGTGCAACAGGCGAGAGATTTTATCCAAGACCATCGCAGTAGAGGAGAGCGACTGAACTCAGCTCCAAGGAAACAGAAGGCAAGAGGATTTTAAGGCCAGAGTGAGCTAGCGGAGGAGCTAGGGGATGTTCGGTGGGAGGCAGTGGGTGTTCCTAGGCCCTCCGAACTGGCTCCTTATCTGCTATCTCAGTTAGGCCCCGCCCTTCCCACAGAGCCCGGAAGACAAGGGTTACACAGGAACTGCTCTCAGACTCCTGAGGAAGGTGTTCCTGGTTTGTAAAATGGGCCAGAGGCCCAGAGATGGCTCAGATGTCAAAAGGGTAGAGACAGAATTTGCTGTTATGTTTTCTAAAGCAAACACTCCAACACAAGGCCAGGGGCTAGAGTCAAGAGAAAGCCTGCCTGAGGATGAGTCAAGCCTAGGGATTTGCGGAGGCCACCTCGAAGGTTTCAGTGCTTTTTTCTCTTCCTTATATACAGTTTCCCCCTACCTGCTTGCTAGCTACATCCTACTCATTTTTCAGGTTTCGTTTTTGTGTTATCCATTTCCCAAGCTCCTGTTTCTCATCTCCAAGGCTAGGCTAGGACTTTAGTTACGTGTTCCCATCATATGTTTCCACTGGCTTTGCAGCTCTCGTTATATTCATAATTGTTCAGTTGTTTTCACTATTAGATTACAAGGTTCGGGAAGGCCAAAGGCATGTCTTCCTTAATTTACATGTAGCCTGAGGGCCTAGCAAATTGCCTAGCATATTGTAGCCATTCAATGAAGCAATAAATAAATGCGTGCAAGAGTGTATTCTCTGACTCTGGTGCCAGGAACCTAATTGCTGGAGTGATTGTAAACTTATTTTGCCTGGTTTATGCCTGGTGTCCTGGGCATCTTGCAAGCTTAATGTTTGTCCCCAGTGTGGGCAATACATTATACAGCACCCTGACAACAGCTTATGCGCATTCTGAGATTGTGTGTTTGATAAAAAACTAATGTTCATTCAAATTAATAACCACTGAAATTGAACAGATAACCCACAGTGAGTTAGGGATCTCCCCAATGCTCTGCTCTTAGAGAAATCCTAAGCATGTGACATGTAATATTCTTGAAAGTGAAAATCAGCATTAATGTGCATCTCAATATTGGGGGTACACTACCATTGTCACCTGGGATGGTACCCAGATGTGCCATGATGCGCTTCCCATGCAGGAGAGGGTCCAAACAAATTAATTAGCTGCAGGTGCCTGAGGGACAGAAGAGACTTCTAGGGGAAAAATCCAAATAGGCATGGAAAGTTCAGGTGCATTTTGGCTAATCACAGGAAACTAAAGCTGTGTCATGTGGCAGAGAATATCTAGCACGATCGTCTATAGAACACGTAATATTTGGGTGAAAAACAACATCGAGGTTTGAGACAACCTTTTCAAGCATCACAAGGGTGTCTGTGACAGGGGTACAGGGAGTGACATTTAACCCTCCAGGGGAGGAGATTAGAAAGGGCCCAGCTGGGCATCAGTGGTGTTGCTAAGGAGACTGGGCGTGCTGGCTGGGTTGCAGTCCGTAGGAGCCGTCTTAGCCCTAACAAAACATCACCGAGCGGGTGCCTGACAAACCGCAGAAAATTATTACCCACAGTTCCATGGCGTGGCGTCTGAGGGCCGAGCGCAGGGTGGTCCGATGAGGACCGTCTTCCAGCTTTCAGAGTTCTTGCGCCTCAGGTGTGGAAGAGGAGAAGGAGCTGGATCAGGCCTATTTTGCCAGGGTATTCATCACCTGCCCAGCTGGCTATTCCTCACATGGGGCCTTAGGATTTCAGTGCAGGAATCATAAGGAGACACAAACCTTCAAACATTCAGGAGTGAAATTTCTGGAGAAGGAAAAGTTAGAAGAGATTGCCAGGCCAGAAAGAGAGGTACAATACAATTTTTGCCACATTCGTCACTAAATCTAAAGTTGCCCATTTATTTTCTAACTATATCTGGACTGGCTGAGGACAAGGTAGATTGAAAAGTGCATTTGGGAGGCACCAGTAAATCTAGCTAGAAGACTCCCGGGGAAACGGGCGCTTATTCCTTCCTAAGATTTTATAGGGAGATTCTTCTGGAAGGTTTTCTAGAAATCCTACCTCCATCCTGTGCCTCACAGGGTTAGATTTCTTTTTGGTGACCATATATCCTGGTAAAGTTTAGACCTAAACAATCTGTAGTCCAAGGATTAAATCATATGTGCTTTTAATTGTTTCTGTCTTGGGATTCTGGCATGTTTTTTCTAAGAGGGTAGTAATTCAGGCAGCCAAGGACAGAGTTCTGCCTTGGAGACCCAGGGTCCCCATGGGCCCCCAACCGCATCCTCAGAAGGGAAAAGTGTTCTTGGCGTAGAGTGAGCCAGCCAAAGTATAAACGAGAAATGTGAATATATGTTCTCCCAGGCTCTTTCCTGTGTATGAACTGAAAGTATGGGCTCTGTTGATCAATACAACAGATTAACAAGGAGGGATACAGATATGTGTGCGGTTTAGGAATCATTATCTTGCCCCAATTCAAATCTAACTTTTCATTGCACAGAAGTTTTTTTCTAAGAACACTGAAGCCCAGTGCTTCTACTCTTTCAGCCTGTCAGGCAAAGGTCTCAGGCTTTTATTTGATAAAAAAAGCATGATGTCACCGAACATTAATAATGTCCTAATTTCTAGATAAAAAGAAGGATACATACATTAGGAAAATAATGGAGTCTATATTAAATATCACTCTAGACCTCAGAGCTATTACTCACCACATTCCACTTGTTCAACCATGACTCTTTTATTGTACTGAATTCTGATCGCCCATTATGGAGAGCGTAATTGCAACTCTGGGAAGTAAAATCATATTAATCAGGGATAATATTGCAATGGACTTTGACCCATAGGTATAAATCTAATGAATGTGTAGGGTTTTTTTTTTCCATAACATAATGAGTTCTTCCTTATACCATTACTCATGAGACCAAAGTGAAATCATAATAGGAATATTTAAGACAATTAATGAGACATAATAAATGATTGTGTGGTTTTAATATCCTAATCATTTTAATGCCCCAAATTAAGAGTATACATCAGGATACACCCACTGAAGCCTGTCAGTCATATTCCTCTGGAATATTGTGATAAAAGATGAAAAGTAAAGGAAATCAGATAAAACAGAGTAAAGAAAATGTTAGGCTGACTATCAGAGAAGCAATATCCAAATGATTAAATCGGATGGATAGTGAAACAGTCTATTAAGTGAAGTGGTTAGAAGTACCGTCTCCTGGGCCATAAAAACACACTGCAGTAGGCATTTTCAGAAGAGAGATGTTCTTCCGTGGTCTGACTAGATAAGCGCATGTCAACTCTGTCTCCGGTTCCAAGCAACCCTATCATCTGTCTGTCCCTTCTTTCCTGGCACCCATTAATCACGTGTTCACTGATCCAAATTCAGATCTTTGCCAATCCGTCTACTCTGAATCAACCAACGTTAGTGTTATAAGTAATAACACGTTAGGTAGATGGCGCCTGCCCCCTCCCCCACAGAAAAATAAAAAAGTTCTTTGGAGAAAAGTATGCATTCAAACCACTTAATTGACATGCAGGACTTCATAGAAGCAGGAAGCAGTGAAAACAATTCAGTAACAGGGCCATGCTATCAATTAGAAAAACTATCTTTTAAGTATTTTTGGCCTGTAATATTGTTTATCAGTGTTTATTTCCAATAGTTCAATATGTGACTTCTTTTATCGAAATTTAAGAGACTTAATATTGTATTATCTTACAAATCTATAAAAAGGATATCCAATCATGAATAAAAAGTGCAAAAGAATTCTTTTAAAAAAAGATAAATAATTTTAAAAAGAGATACTACCCTCAAACTCATAGGGAACTCAATTAGAAATTCTGTTTTCAGATATGAGAATGTGGAGACAAAATTGATGGTGAGCAAGTCTTTGAAATTAGAAATATCAGGAGACCTTGACTTTTCTACTAAAAATAATTTCAGGCAATAACCGTTACTACCCTGCTTATTTGTTATTCACTAAGCTGAATATCCGCACCACCAGCCAAATTGAATCCCTTTAAAGAAGCTAACAGTTAGATTGTCTTTACAAACAGGGCTGCTGGTTAAGTATAACATAGCCTCTCAGGGTATTTGTCTGTGTCACTGGTTAACATGTTTTTATATAATGCTCTTCATCATCCTTGTGTCTTTTGTCCAAGCAATTTGGCAAGCTACTGTCTGGGGCCATGTTCATAAAAGATCTAGATATCATAGAATGATAAATAAATGGCTATCTATCACAGTCCATGGATAACACTATATACTTTAGGGCTTATCTCCCTTTTATTTGTTTTGATGTAGTATTGACATATTTGGTTTTACTCTTTCTAAAATTTTCCTTCTTTCTATTGTGTTTTGCGTTAGGGAAAGCTTTAGAAGTATCTAGGCCATAAAAGCAAATGTCTGGAGGCCCTGAGCGGCCTTCAGAAAGGTCATTAAAAAGTATGAGTGATGTCCTGGCTGGTGTCGCTCAGTGGATTGAGCACTGGCCTACGAACCAAAGGTTCACTGGTTTGACTCCCAGCCAGGGCACACACCTGGGTTGTGGGCCAGGTCCCCAGTAGGGGGCGCATGAGAGGCAACCACACATTGATGTTTCTCTCCTTCTCTTCCTTCCTCTGTCCCTCTCTCTAAAAATAAAGAAATAAAATCTAAAAAAAAAAAAGTATGAGGGAAAGCAGCTTTCAAGGAGCACTTACTCATTGGGTGTTTTGTTCAAAATCACACCTGTGGAACCTAGTCATTGCACATCTCTTAGGTGCTTAATAAATGTTTCAGAATCAACAGAAACTAGATCACTCGAGTATCTAATGATGCACTTGTGTATCAGGTAGGCAATAGAGAATTTAAGATGGCAAGAAAACTTTCCTTTGGCAATTGCTTTCTTGCTATTCCATGAGATTGACCAACTACAGAGGTACGAAAAAGCAGAAACAAGATGCTGTTGTGCAGAATTGGGAAGTCACACTGAAAATCTAAATCTCTTCCCTACACACCTGGGACAGTGTCCCATTCCTGGGGACTCTGCTCTCCTCTTACACTTTCAATGCCCTGACGTTTACTGTCTTCACTTAGTCACCTGCTTTACTGTCTGCTTATGACTGGGTTCCCCAAAGTGGTGGATGAAACTGTTGCCTACTCAGGAAGGTCTGGCTCTGAGCATTCATTACCTGCTTCATCCCCAAAACAAACCGCACCTGACTTTAATCAGCCAACAACCACCAATCCTGAGTGACGCCAGCTGGGAGGTCTGGGCTTTCTTTCTGCCCCTTTCATTTCCGCCCTTAAATTATTGGCCTCTCTTTCAAAACCTTACTTTCTACCGTTCCCTAGAAAAGGAATTAATGGAATATATTAGAGAGCGGCGGATCTAGAAGAACACCTGAAAAAATAATAAACATCCAATATATTTTTACTGAATAGGGAAACACTTCTGACAATTTGCTTTAGGGCTCTTCTGTGCCGCAACAGTAGGCAAAGACGACACACCCTGTATGTAGCCCACATGCTCAGGAATGACTAGCCCAGCTCCTGCTCCAGCTTGTGATTTGACCTGCACAATAAAAGGGCCCTGTGCTTACCTACCTGCGGCTGGGCTTCCGCACAGGTGTTCTCAGGGAAGGGCCATGTCCTAGGAGAGGCTCTGTTTTTGGCCTCAGCCTCTTACAACACAATGGCTCCCTCCAGTGTTCAACACTTAGCAAGAGTTTAAGTGCAGTTCCTAGACCTGAACTTTTGGCGGGTACCCTATATGCATCGGTTCCTGCTGCCAGGAGCAAACATTTTAAAACCCTTTTGTTCAACTTATTGGGGTGGCATTGGTTAATAAAATTATATAGGCTTCAGGTGCACAGGAGTAAAAATTTTATAATAGAGGAATGCGTCAAGGATTCTATGCTCCTTGCTCTGACGTGTTGATTCCCTCTTGTGTGTGGCTTGGGATAAAGCCTGTGCCTTCTTGTCAGGAAGCTCAGAGATGGCTTTCTCCTGTAGCCAAAAGATACAACGTGTCAGGTGAATGAGGTCTTCACATGGTATCAAACAGTATGATTTTTATTCTTCGAGTTGCGCTCATATTTCAAAGTGCTCGCAAAGGCTTTGCTGTGGAAGGTAACTGTTCGGGGAAGCCCCAATATCGCTTTCCGTCTGCAGCCTCCCCTTCAGCTTTCAGATGTAGTAAAGCAGAGTGCGAAGTAGAGGGCAATCTCCCCGGCCGCCTGTTGACAGGTGCGGCTCAGGTGCGCTGCCCGCGTGTTGAATTTCACTAACACGTACACGTCGTCATGTTTTCCATGGGAGCCACTGACCATCAGGACAACTCAGTGAGGATGAAAATCTCGACTTGTTCCCTTACTCAGGTCAAGACCAAGAATGTTGTATTCCCCAGGCCCCTGTGGGGGTGAATCAATGGGGGTCGATGAAGACATTGAACGTGATGCATCAGGAGTTTGTCCCGTATCTGAAACATCTTTAGACATCTCCTCTCTACGACAACTAACCCTTGGCTGAGAAATTTCTTTGAGGACATTGAAGAATTGTGGCATGCAATCTGAGGCCCGTATGTCTGGGATTCCATCACACAAGATGCTGGAATTATCCAGGGTTTACTATTTTTATTGCAAAGGGCAGAAACTCAGTTAAACCACCCATAAACAAAATGATTATGATCATTCCCAGTAGCTAGGCACGGTTAAATCCAGGACTTTGAAGGGGCCTTTTCCAGATCTTCTGGCCCTACTTGGTTTTATTCTTAAAATGATGGCAAGATGTAGTCTTCCAAGAACATAGCCCTTTAGAGCTTGAGAGAGTTGAAGAAAAGCAGTCGGATCCCTGCTAACATTTTTATCAAGCCTTGAGAAATCATGGATATGCCTTGTCCTGGATATGACCTCAGCCTCAAAAGATGTCTGGGAGGAGGAGGAGGAGGCTACCTGATTAAATGTGAGGCATGGAGGGCGGTCCCTAGGAAAAGGGAAGCTGGACCCCTGAGGAGTGGGAGGAACCGCTCCCAGAAGGAGGGGAGCAGGTCAGACCGTGGAGGAAGATGCACCTACCAGCACAATCCATTCCTAAGCCAAAGCGCGTCTCCTTCTGCCAGCGGCAAATTACCGCCGCTGTTATGAGTCCTTTGCTCAGCATCTATTCCAAAACCGTCATGTGTTTCAAAGGATGCACTATTGGTTTATATTTTGTTTTTAGGCACCAAATCAAGATTCCTGTCTCACTTTGTCTGCTTGCTGTATATCTTCCCACTCTCGCAATGTAACAATGAGAAACAGTTGGGTATTGCAATACCCCTGTTCCTCCACCAATGACCACCAACACAGCGGGCCTGCCCGTCAGATGTTTTTGTTTATAATCCCTGAAATTTCTCTACCAGAACATCCCTTTCTATAACAAATGTAGCTTTCACCCCACGTCCCTTACCTGGAGGACTATGGGCTAAGCAGAGGGATCATTAACCTACCTTTACTCTCAAAGGAAGCGAGCAGGATTGTGCCAACTGGGATGAATTGCTCCTCCACCCACCCCCTCACCCAGAAAGGAGGTGCGGCAGCGCCCTTGCTAACAGTTCTTCAGCTAATGTGGAACCCCAAAGCGAAGATTCAGGGCCTAAGAAAGCGTTAACACGGCCTTGTGGTCAAAAGCCACATTCTCTGTGCTGATTCTCTACCAGTTTGATTTGATAGAGAATTCGGTCAACTTCTGATATATTCTGTTTTAATCCATGAAAACCTAGAAGACCTCAAGTGGCTGTTTCTACATGGTGCTTTAAGTCACATTAAGAAACAGGGAAACCGTGAGCCCGTTGGTGTAACAGGACCTGCCGGCTCGGTTGCCGCCACCCCTGCCACGGCGACTGTATTTTCTACACGTCTCCTCTGACTCTCCAGAAGCTAAGCTTATAGCTCAGCAGCTCGAGGCCTGCAAGGGATCTCCTTGTGTGGGTAATTCTCCCTGCCTGTCACCTCACCAGGCTTATTCCTTCCCTCACTTCTGCTGACCCAGAGCCGGCAGCAGGAGCTACTCCTGAACAGCGTCAGCCCACGCGGCGCGTTCGGGTCGAACATCGCCCCTCCCTCCTTCGCTATGGAAGGCGGTTAAGACTCTAGATGTTACTCTGAATTCTGGGAAACAAATAGACAAGGCCCTCAACTTACACTTTCTCTGAACTTTGAGCACTCTCACGAAGGCGACTCTCTGTTAGAGAGCGAGAACACTCACCGCGGTAGAGGTTACGTGGCGGTGGACATCTCTAAACACGCTTCTTGCTCCTGGGCACCCGGGGAACTACGTTTCCCAGATTCGCTGCCCCAGTTTCGTTTGCCCCTGAGATGTAGCCAATAGAATGTGATTAAAAGTGGCGTCGCTGGTGCCCTTTGACCGTACCTTACATTTGTCTGTTACTGCACGTGTCAGCTGGCCCTGTTTCTCCAACTGCCTGCATCAGCAGCCCCGGAGATGGGACGCTCCTATGCATACGTGACTCTCGAGACAGCTAGTTCCGCTGCTTTTCATTCTGTAGTAACTGCAACGTTGTAAAAAGCATTTTAGACTGTCTTAGACTGAAAGATCGAGTTATACTTTCATGTGCAATCTCAACATGAAATTGTTTCTCTTCTGCCTTTACAGAATAGTTTTAGCTTCGACTTCACTTAGAATGTTGTCTTTAGCAAGTATACTTCATCAGGCTAATTAGTATCTTCCATGTATATTTTAGCAGGCATGTCTGAGCTCCTGCCAATCACATTTCTCTGTGAATAATAAGTGACTTCCTGTGTGCTGCTCAGTTCATTTGATTTTGGAACATGGCACCGTTTTCTGGAGGTAGTGAACATGAAAAAATGTAATATTGTTTAGCAGCTCTAAGTGTTCTCTGCAGATTTCAAGTCAGTTGTAAATGTTGTTAATTATAAAGTCACGCTCAATGAATTTTCACAGTTTTTCTCCCTGTGTGTCAAGTGATGCAATAGACAGATTTTTCTAGAAATTGATTTTTAACATATGTAAGTGATTTAACATGCTGTGCAAAATAATAAATTCATGCAGATTGACATAGAAAGCAATTTTTAAAAAGGGGACACGGTTAAACTAATATATTGGTATTTTTCAAGTACGTATTTTGCTATGTGTTTAAAGCTTTTTCTTCATACTATTTAGATCCCCGTCCATCAGATATGGATATTACAACAGATTTTACTCCCATCTTCACTCAGATTAATTTTTTACATGGGGGTGAATTTGTAGTCCCCTAATACTGGAAGCTCATCTGCAGGGCTTTAGATTATGAAGTCAAATTCCAAGGACTATATTGAAAAGATTACTATTAAAATTTGAGGTTTGAGAGGATGGCTTCGAAGGCATTTTGGGTCATATGTGGGTTTCCAACCTAAGTGATTTTTGAACTGGTGGTTGAATTCTTAAAGTACTTAGACATCTGAGCAATTTAAGAAAGATGTCACTTGAACTCTTTACAGAATTCTCCATAATAATTACCCGAAATAACCTCGATATGCTTATGTCTCAGGATGACATTAAAGCCTCCAAACGGAGGAGAGGATTCAGAAATGAGAAGGTTACGAGGCAGACAATCCATCATCACAGTCAACAGCGAGGCTCTGAGTTCGTCCCGCTGCCACAGAGGGGCATTGGCACTTGACAGGACAGCAAGCACGTAAACGACTTTTCTCTGGAGCGACCTTTCTAAGGTGCACTTAGACATTTTCACTGAAACTCAAATTAATGCAGCAATCTTCCTTCGGTGGCAACCCTGGAGCATTATGGTTTCCAAACCAGGTTTCAGCTGGGTTTTGAGGATTTGTGAGTTGTAACTCTATGGTACGCTGAAGCAGTATTGCTTATCGATGCCTGCGTTGTGAGCTTGCTTCAGAAAAATTTTGGTGACGCCAGTTATTCCAGTGGGCCACCTGGAGTCTGGGGACAAAGGGCTAGGAGCCTCTAGCTCTAACTTAGCATTTCCTGCTGCTGTTTTCTGGGGGTGTGTCTGAAACTTGGAAAAAATGCTGCCTTCAGTAGAAATTTTGGTAGGGACCTCGGGGGGTTGCCCCAGAGGTTCTTGTACGGGGGATCCGTAGCTCCTCTAGGTACTCCTGGTTGGGTGAAGAGTCATGCGGGGTGACAATTGTATTCGTTGTAAATGGAAATGTTTTGAAGAGAGGGAACAATCATTGTTTCAGAGGGGTTTAAGCTAGAGCTCGCTTGGTGGGCTAGGAAGCCTTTTAGACCCTATCTAGGACTTGAGACTACAGCTGCTAGAACTGGTAGCAGAAAGAAACTTGACTTACTATAAATGATCATGTGACTAAGGAGTCCACAGAAGTGGAGGGTCTCCTCCTGAAGCAAGTGACACGGCACAGACTACTGCAGAGGAGTGGACGGTAATGCGTAGATCACAGCGTGCCATTCCCATGACGGTGTCTACCACCTCTAGAAGGTGTTGGAACCTTGGATAAGGTCACACACATATGTACACATGCACAGACTGGACTATTATTCAGCTAGAAAATGAGGATATCCTACTACTTGTGACAACATGGATGGGCCATGAAGGCATCATGCTAAGTGCAATAAGTCACACCGAGAGGTACAAATACCCTATGATCTCACACGTGGCATCTGAAAAACAAAATAAAAATGCAGATCATATGAAAAGAGATCAGACTCCTGGTTATCAGAGGCAGATGGTGGGGGAAGAGGGATTGGAGAAAGGGGATCACATGGTACAAACTTCCAGCTGTAAGATAAATAAGTACTAGGGGTATATGTACAACATGATGCTTTATCTAACACTTCTATATGATATATAAAAAATTTTAAAGAGCGTAAATCCTAAGAGTTCTCATCAAAAAGATAATTTTCCCCTTTTTTATTTTCTTTTTACTGTCTTTATACGAGATGATGGCTATCAGCTGAAACTATTGTGGTAATCATTTCACAGTACAGAGTAAAAAACTCTCATCATCCTGTACGCCTTAAACTTATACAGAGATATATGCCAATTACTTCTCAGTAAAACTGGGAGTAAAAACATTTGAGATTTAAAAAAAATGCCTGCTCTTTCTTTCTAAAGACAGAACTCATTCAAAGATGAACAAATGGGGAAAACAGGCAGGTGGCCATCAGTGATCTGCTCATTTATACGACAGGAGAGATGGGCTCTCAGTGGGTGACCAGATGACTTACTAATACTTCCTCTCACACTGATAGTAGTAGCCATCCCTGTATCTTGTGCAGGTAGGCACAGTGAATCCTGCAGAAACATTCAGAAGGCCCCTTGCTTTGCAAAGACAGGAAGAAGTGACAGATTAAACCTGTCCTTTTCAAAGCTCAAAGCTCACCGTTCAGGGAGGCCTGTAGGCGGGCAGGGGAGAGAAGGTGGGAGAGCGACTCTAGCAGACATTGCCCATCAGGGAAACGGGCTCAAGCGGAGGGGCAGTCCGGAAGGAAGGGGGTACTCGTTGTATATAAAAAGTGCCGTTGTTTAAGCATCTTCTGTCCCCTTGTTGGACACTTGTTTCCAGTAATTAGCCAGAATAAATAGCACTTCAGTCACAGCTCATGTGCCTGTACCTCTTTGTGTCTTCTCGGATAGATTTGCTGTTTTATAGAGAAAATAGCAGAAATCATTAGTTGTAGACATGATTGTCAATGAAACTGAGCAGAGCACCGGTTCAAATTTAAGGCCTCCTACCACGCGGCATTGCATTTCAGATTCAGTCTTGCCTAGCAAGGCATCACGTGGAAAGTAATTTCAAACAACACATTATGACCAACAAAACAGCCTGTGTATTTGACCGAGGCTCTGTTTTGCTCCCCTAGCACATACTCAGGAGTAGAGGGAACAGCCAGTGCGCACAGTCAAATGCAGACAGGGAGTCAGCGACTCAGCCAGCAGGGTGCACAGGGCCCGCTTGAAGCCTCGGGGTGGGTGGGTTGGCCGCCGCCAGCTTCGCTGCGCTTCCCGCCCCTCATCTCATCCTCTAGCGTCGATCCTTCCATCTCCAGCAGCGCACAGCAGCACCCAACACACTCCAACCCAATTTTCTTGCTCCTTTGTGAGTCCAAATTTCTGTTAATAAGAAAAACAACCATCCAAGAAGATGTCCTCGTTTACTATGAAATATTGGCCCAGTCATCCAACAAGGAGACCGAGGGGAGCCACCGGAGATGACGCGATTGCAAAACGACCGCGGTGGCCGCCGCCGCAATTGCCCACTGGCGGCTCAGGGAGGAGGCCCGGCAACGACTGGCTGGACCTTAGGCGTGGCCGCAGGCTTTTGTCCGTGAACAGTCCTCTCCGTCGTCTTTATCATCCATTCTGAGTCGGCCTGGAGAGCCCTGGTGCGCAGACCTTCCTGGAGCCGAGGAGCTCCCGGAGCTCTGCGGGGCAGGGAGAGCTGGGCGCTGGGCTCCGGCCCGGGGTCCACTTTGCGCGCACTGCGTGTGGGATGGCATGAAGTCCGCGGGCGCGGGGGGCGTTGTTGCCGCCGCGGTGCACCTTTGAGGGAGGAGAACCGCAGGCCCACGCGGACTCCCTTGGGTCCCCGCTGAACCTGTGCGGCTAACACGGCTTTCGCCGTGAATGTCACGGTCCCAACGACAAGGGGCTTCTATTTGAAAATGCGTATTTCAGCCCTCTGTTCTTGATGCTGTCTCCCTCCTATTGATAATATTTTGTTCAGGGTAAGAATGTAAATCCATTAAGAATTTTCTGGCAAGCAGCAACGGCATCATACTGCTGAGTTGTGGATTGCAAAATTCTATTATTATTATTATTATTATTATTATTATTATTGTTATTTTGGAAGGAAAGGAAGCAATCTGGCAGTATTGTTTAGAAACAAGACTTCATATACATTTTCATTAACCAAGCCCACTTTTAAGAAATATAGCTGATAGAAATAAATGCCATATAATATTAGGATTTATGTACAAAGTACTTATCATAGCATTGAAATATATATTAATTTTTGAAGTTAAAGATTACATATTATAGACTTGTTTTACAGGTAGTAAAAATAGGTGGGCTACATGTGCTGGTATGAATGAACAGTATTAAGCAAAAAGTAAAAGAATATTCTAGAACACAGTGTGTATGTTTTGCCTTTATGAACAAAGAAAAGAAAAAATAGAACTACATGAATGTGTATTTTGTTATATTGTGTGAGCATATTGCTTGGTGCAGAAAGATTAAAAATGTGTAATTTTGATCAGTTTAAAAAATTGGCTTGATGCAAAGGCTATAAATATTATTATTTTTTAAATACTACTCAGTATTTTTGACTAATTGTATGGACATAATCTTACCTTGTAATTAATTTTTATTTTAATGTAAAAAAGCCTCCCAACAGAATTTCAAACCTACTTCTCTACTTCAGGACTATATAGTTGCTGCATTTCCATCAGCAAAAGTCTGCAACACTTATTGAAATTAACAGCTGGGGAATGTTAAGCTTAAAAAGTTAAATGAAGGAGTAGGATTATTAATATAAGAAAAATTTACATTCAAATGAAATGATTTTAATGGAACCAAAGATTTTGTAATAAAAAGCAACAATATTAATGGCACTTTGTTTAAAAAATAGCCTTAAATATGTTAGAGAAAAAACTGTTAGAAATGCAATAATTAATTGAGGTGAAAATGATAGAAGTGTATTAGTTTCACAGAATTATCTGTGTCAAGAAAACAAAAAATAGAGAAATTAGTTAACAAAATTATCCCAAACAAAAGAAAATCCTGCTTTCAATGCACATAGAAATTGATATTGATTGCTCATGCACAAAATTTTGCAAAAACTACAACAAATAAAAAGGACACTTTTTCACAGATTACGTTCTTCAACACAAAGTCCATAAAATTGAAATTAATTGTGTGTTCAGACAACAGAAATAACAATAATAAAGAGCTAAGTACCTGAAGCTTTATAGCGTATCACAGTTGAAATTGTGAATATTTAAAAATCAATAAAAAACAAAAATATCACAGAGCACAACTCACAGGTTAAATCTAAAGTTGTAGACCAATGCTAATTAGGATATTCTTCATTATATTTTTAAAATCATAGCTATTTTAGAAAGAAAGGCATACAAGCTCATATAGTGATTGATAATCAGCTTCTGTTATCAGAAAGCCCTGGATTTGAATGTTGGCTTTGCATCAACTGACAAAGTGTTGAATTTTACTGAGTCTTACATTTCTAAGATGTGTGATTTATTAGCATTGAACCACTCTGAACTTCAAGTTTACATAAATGATGGACACGTTACCCGCCTCATGTATTTTTGTAAGTATTAAAGGCATCGTCCTTAGTTCTGTGCCCCCTGTAAGTGTTGGGTAACTTACATTGACTTGAACATTAATATTGGATTTATCACGAAGCAAGTTTTTTTCAAGGAATCTTCAAATTATGCCTTATTGATTACTTTCTGACTCTGTTGATAAATACCATTGGCCTTGGCACGCTGTGTGGGTATACCCTGGAGCATTTGTGTGTCCTAAAGTGCAAAAGCTTGTCATCAGGACCCGGAAGCCGGCTGCCGGTGAGAGCACATCCCCTTGCTAAGTGGACCGGCGACTCATCTGCAACTTGTCAATAATGACCTCTTTGATGGGTTATTATTAAGCCTTCTGTTAAGAGAAGGTGTTAAGGGATTTTCAACATGTAGACCTACTTTGTACATTACAGCTGTTTATGCCAACATGTAGCGTAGAGTTTTCTAGCATCTTCTTCCATGCAAATCACTCCTCCATTGGAGAATCACATGTTACTTGTGAGAAAGGCATCATTCTCTACAATGGAAACTGGATATTCATGAAAATCTACCTTGGTTGATGCTGAGATCTAATGGGATACAGCGTTTGAGCTGAGAGATTCTTTAAAGTGAAGAAACGTAAGACAGGAGATGAGGGAATTGAAGCTATTAAATCTGTGGAAAGTAGGGAGATAGAATCTTAGAGCAAGCAGGACAGCACAATTTCCTCTGATGTGATCCAAAAGGTGGAAACCTTTGCTTGATTAAAAGATCAATCAGGTGACAGTTACTGTCCTTATTTCACATGTGCCGCTGACAGAACTGTAGTAGTTATCACAATGAAAAAGTGAAACGCTTTCGTGTGAAAACAACTGTAAGCGTTAAGAAGGGAAAATATTGTTAAAGCACAGGAATGACCTGAGGTATTTTCATGATTTCACAAATGCATCTGTTTCTTCATTTGCTAAACCAATAAGCAGTCCCTGTCTTCCTGAAACAAGCAGGGTCCTGAGGTGCCGCTGGGGAATCAGAGAAGTAATCTGCAGTTAACAGCGTGGGGGGCTGTTCTCAGTGTCTAAGTAAAAACTGCACACAGAGGAGGAAGCAGTCTTTGGTCAGAGAAAGATGACAGAAAGCAAAACCATGCAGCTTTCTCTTAAGATGCCTACCGTTTGTTTGGAAGTTTGAATGTAGGCTCATTGAGCCACATGCAATAGAGAAAGCCCTATAGAGTGCATGATTGCATTATGATTCTTTAGTGATATGGGAATTTAGGGAAGGAAGCAGACCACAATCAACACGGGAGTGTTCTAGAATGTTCCATAGGTAGGTTGCTAAGTACTTTCACTACTTTACATGAAGAAAAAAAATGCAGATGATGAGTGGGGACAGTAGGAAATAGCAAAGGTAAATGCTTGAAGTATTTTACTTTAATGGGTTTAATGGTTCTGAAAATTAACTTCAAGCTCTGAAATAGTGCTTCCAAAACCAAGGGAAACACCGGTTTCACTCTGGCATGGATCCAGGTGAAGATAATAGCAGGCATAATGCACAGAAACATATCTTAGATGGAGCAAATAAATAAAACTAATGGTCAGAGAGAAAATAGCTGGTTCTATTAAATACTGTGCCATTTTTAACTTACTGGTGAGGAGGACACAGGCAGAGGAGAACCATTTGGACTGTGGGAGAAAGAGGGACTTTACATTTAAAAAAGCCAGTGATTCGGTTTCTGTGCTTATGAACTTATCCAAGACAGGGAATAAAACCACACGTAGTGTTTTAAGGTCGAGGACCATCACATGTACTTTTAACTCATCAGGAACTGACTATTGAAATAATTGAGTAATAAAAAGTTGAGAACACATTTGTGGTCTCTAAAAGAGATTGCAGGAGAAACTATCAAGTTTATTGCAAACTGTACTCAGTGGCGAAGTAGACTAACCTGCACATGAGGAGGACACATTAAAAACACCAATCTAGGCTTTTCTTTTCCTTGAAACAAAAGTACTATTGCAATTTAATGAGTTACTTCTTTCATCCAGTTCCAAAGATTAGTCTTAATTTGCTCATTGGATGACATGCAATGAAGGGACTCATCAGGTGTCAGTTTCCATTCTGCCATCATAAAAACCTTATTTAGCATAAAGTGTTCTACAATCTATTATGCATGCTGTAATCTATTGTTTATGTCAGTTATTGCAGCCAGCCTTGTAGTCCTGAGACAAGTTATAGGAATCGGAGCAAATTATTAAGCCTTTCTAAGCTCTGGTTTCTATGTTACGTTGCTTATTTATATCCTAAGGATATTTGAAGGATTAAAATAAAGTATATGCTGTTAACTAATACTCAAAACTCTTTTACACAAAAAGAGTCATTACTACCACTACTGCTGGTACTAATTCCATCATTAATGATAATACCATCGGTGGTTCTATCCCCTTGTCTACATAGTGTCTCCAGGTATTTTAATATTTTACATAAACTATTCAGGCCATCCACATATTTGATTTTTTTATCTTGGTTTATTATCACAACTGACTTTTGTAAACATTGTTAGAGATTATTTTTAAACGTCTTGGATTCTGCATGCAGCGATAAGGAAGAACGATGAGTGTAAATTTTTCCATCACTTTACTTCTTGGCGGAGTAGGGAATAGGAAATGAGTATCATTTTCAAAATGAAGTGGACAGGCAGAATCACAGGCAAGTCCTGCCCCTCAAAAATATTTCCTGAGACCTTTCGCCGAGTAGTACAGCCGACCCCAAGTCCAACCCATGAAACAATAAGTCACTGTCCTCCGTGTAGCAAGATGCTAACAGACCCTCATCCTCAGTGGCGGGCGTTTCTCTAACTACTGGAAATACATTGAACTAGACATGAACTTTGGTGAACATTTTATTTTTTTGAGAGACAAATTTTTATGGCCAGCCTGGCTTAGGGCAAAGGTCTGAGATCAGCCCAGTGTCTAGCACATACAGTGTTCCCCAAATTTTGTTGAAGTAATAAATCATTTCAACCTAGTAAAAATAAAGAGAGGAAAATTTGGCAGAGCAATACTTGAAAAATAGAAAAGTTAGTCTTATAGTGATGATGGTAATGGTGAAAGAAAATAATTGCCTAAACATAGGATAAATGCCCCAAATACAAGGCCCGTACTGGTTGTTTAGCTAATTAGTTCTTGCATGAGTCAATGGGAGGCAAGATTCAAGAGGTATTCAAAAAGAAATTAGTTGATTACATATGAAACATTTCTTTATAGTTTCACAAAATGTGTATAGAGGAATCATTAAAATCTGTAGCATTAACTTTTCTTATGCCCAGTGTCTCAAGCTGTGATCACCTATTTCAACAACAAATTTTTAGTTCAGGGCCCCAGAACGTCTCCAGCCATCTCTTCTACTTAACCAATGGGAGAAGTGGACGATGGAGCAAAATAAAAACATAAGATGTATACAGATTTTGAGCTCTTCAGCTCATTTTGGGAACCACCTTCATGGTATCATTGTTGTCATCTATGTATGAAAAGGAAGATATTTTACAATGAAACAGGAACGGAAATTGCATTCCTGTCTACAGCCCTGCACACAGTATTCAAGGAGCTGAAACAACACAGCTCAGTCTGTATTGTTTCTGCTGCATTCGCGAAGATTCTAAAAGTGATTCTGGTTATAGATCTCGGCATCTGCTTTCTAATGTGTTCAACGACAGCTGAAGCTGAGAATTTCCATATAGAAAAATAAGATATTTAAAATTACTCTATTTAATTCCTTGCTCATATTATTTTAAGGAAATTGTATGGACTTATAAAATGATGTACGCAGGAGTAACATCCCAGAGAAGAGATAATCTTGTTACTTCGATATGGTATAAAATTTGTTAATAGAGAAAGCTACTGGAAGAAATTAGCCAAAGAATATATGGGCGTGTATGCATAGCCCATGGACACAGGCAACTATATGGTGAAGTGGGGTGGGCTGGGTAGAAACGGGCAAATGCAGGAAATGGAGGGCATCGGTATAGTGTCAACAATAAAAAATAATACCAGAAAAGGATGCTACGGTCCATCTTACATGTTAAATATCTCTAAAATGACATACACTAACACAGTAGTTTTAATGGCCTGATTGTATGTTAGGATTGTTCTCCAAAACCTTGCTGTCAGCCTCACCCTTGAGGCCAATTAAATCAGAAATATGTGGGGATCCTCCGACGTCCGATCATTCAACGCTCTGTGGATAATTCTAATCCTACAGGTTAATCTGTGCCAATGAGTGGATGCAAAAGCAAGCCCTCAATGGGGACTACTTCGTAGCAAAGAGTAATTGTATTTTACAACACACTACACTTTCAGACATCATTTATAAATCCTCTTCAGATCATCCTAATTGCGAGAGCCATCTGCCTTCTGTAATGACGGTGACCGATATCCCATATAGCCGCCGCTGCCCTGCGAAGACAAAAAACAGATGTTCAAAGGCGCCGGGGGCGGAGGAAGGGTGGACGTCTTCGGGTGCCGGCCTTCCTGAAACGCAGGCTTGGCTGTGCCTTCCGTTCTACAGCACTCAGGGGCGAATGGCTTTCTCCGAACCACGGACGAGGTCATCAAATCTAATTCACTAAATTTCCTACTCCTACGTGGAGAAACTGGGACGCAGTGCACGTCCCCGACCTCGTCTGCAGCAGCGGGCAGGCAGTCGGCGGGCCCAGCCCCCGACGCTGCGGCTCCTCCATGGCAACCAGAGCCTCTCGAACGAGCGGCCTTCTCCTGTCTGCCTGTGTCCCGGGGAGCTGGGTTCGACTTAGCAGCCAGAAGATAGGGCCGCGTCTTTGCTCAGAGCCTTCCAGTGGCTTTTCTAGTCATTCTGAGTTAAAACCAAAGCCCTTGAAATCAAGCCCTATGACCTCCCCCTCCCCCCACCCCTGGAATGCCGGCAATCTTCTTCCCTTCCCCCTCTCTCCTCTTCCTACACCTTCTTCCGCGTTCCCTGTTAGGATTCCTGGGTGTTAAGGTCTTTGCACCAGGAAGCTCTGTCTCCAAATATCTTCGTGGGTTGGTCCTTCAGGGACAGTGAAATGTCACTGTACCAATTAGGACTTTCCTAGCCACTCCTTTAAAATGTCAGTCTTCACTTGTGTTACATATGCTTTCCCCTGATGTTGCTTAATTTTTCTCAGTCTGTCACACTAATCATCTTATATAGACTATCTTGTATTTAATCATTTATGTATTCTTATTTTCATCTATTTCAATGTAAGCCCAATAAAAGGCAGGGGTTTTATTTTACTTTATTTTTCTGTTCGGTTTATTATCAAATTCCTGGTAAGCAAATTCCTGGTAAGCAAATTCCTGGTAAGCAAATTCCTGGTGCCTACAAGAATCTCTGGCACATAAGAGATAGTAAATAAGTGTTTGTTGAATGAATAAATGGAAGAATGAATGACTTATAAACGCCTGTTTGTAGGATGGGATAGTCGATGCTAATAAATGATTCTATGGTTTTACTGGGATGTTTGTAAATGTACGCAGACACTGAGGATCCATTTCTAATTTATTGGATTTTTGTTATCAGCACAATCATGACTACTCTACTACATCACAAATACAACTACGTATAATACCAAAGAACAAAAAAGAAAAAAAATTCCCTGCTTTTCAAGGATGTAGATTAAAAAAAAATCAATCCAGCTGAAATATAATCAAGCAAGAGAGCAGATAGGTCACATTGTCCACTTACTTATCCATAAATTACACCTGAATATATTGGCAATAATATAGTAGGAATGTAAATTGATGTTGACTTTCTTGTTATGTATTTCCCACACTTACTGTTATGTGAATTTAATTAGTATACTAAGCTTGTTTTACAAGATGATGCTAGGGAAAGGAATATATTTTGTTCTTCAGGAGAAAAATACAGGAATTCACTCTCTATTTTTCATTGCAAAGTCAGAGATTTACAGTGCTGCTTATTGCTATTGCATTTCATAGATTAGAACATCAGAGAATGGCATTCTGCTCCCAAAGGTTTGTTTCCAGGAACTAAGAAATAGCTGTTAGTAAATATTTTGTGCAAAGTGGCAGATTCTGGTATTCATATGCCTGTTTCCACTGTGTTCTAGAAAGAAACCTATTATCTAAAAGAGTTTACAAATTCTCCTATTGCAGAACTTGGATTCATCATATTTTTAAAATGTCATGAAAATGTATGTGTGTGCTTTTATCTTCCTGTCTGACAGCTCACCAGAGTCTTGGAATTTTAGGAAGTACGCCTTTGTTTTCTTCTTTCAACTTTTTATTTTGATGTAATTTCAAGCTTACAGAAAAGTTGTTGCAATACTGCAAAGGAGTCTGTATAACCTTCAACCAGATTTCTCCAAAGTTAGCATTTTGTCATATTTGCTTTTGTCTTATCTTTCTGGCTTTCTCTTTCTTTCTCTCAACTTGTGCGTAGATGCGCAGTGACACACACACACACACACACACACACACACACACACACACTCACATTGTTTCCCAAATCTCTCAAATTGCAGTGATATGCCCTTGTCCTTGGACCTTACATTGGGGATTAATTAATAGCCATGGCACTGAGGCAGGAGAAAAACGAAGGGTTAAAAAAAGGGGTTTTGTTGTTGATTACTATGAAAGAGGAAACTACAATGGTATTTCTGTTCAAATGTGTGTGAGGAAGACACTGATATAGTACGTTTTCTATGAAGATAAACTCAAGAATAGGTTTCACTCATGCTTTCTGGCAAAAGCCCTGTGTCCTCCTTGTCCCCATTACATTGTACCGCTCACCCTTGGGGAAGTTGTCTTCTTAGGCTCTCACTGGACAGTGGCTTATTCATTGGCTAAAAGGACCACTGAAAATCATGCCATGTCCAACTGTCTATGAAAGAGTAAAACCACACCCAGATGAACCCAAGTTAACTATCTACCGAGTACCATGGAGGAGTTCATGTCTTCCATTGCCTCTTGCTCTGTTTAATCACTCTTCAACTAAGCTTTAGCTGGAGCCAGAAATAGAAGAAATTTAGCTCTAGTTAAGACTACCAAGGGTCCTGTACTTAATTCTCATTAACACTGTTTGATGCTAGTGTGTGGTTTTATTCCAGGCTGCATATCTCCCAGGAGCATTGCGAGAAATGACGGTGGAGACTGTTCTGAGCGCCAAGTCTTTTTTTAGTATTTCAACAACATATGGCCCGGACGGGCAAATAGTCCATTACTGTAGCTAATGCTAAATAATTTTGTTTATGTTTTAAAAATGCATCACATTTGAACTAGCAGAAAATCCAAACTGGTCTGAATTTAAGACAGCACAAAACTAATTGAAATATCATTTATTTCCTTGAACTACAATTACCACCACCTAAATGCTACTCTTCATATTTATTTCCTTGGATACATATTCAAAATTGTAACTTATCTTTCTAAGAATACTATTGCTTAAAAGATTATGTTTCAAAAATATCTGTGACTGAAGATCAGTATTTGTAGGAACTCACAATGATACAGAGAAACTCTGATGAAAACAGAATATTTAGTTTAAAATCACTTGTTTTTTTCAGGTATTTAAGAACCTAATATATATTATGCATGACTCAAGAAAATGGAATAACTCCAAGTGCTACAGACTCTGTAATAAAGAAAGTTGCAGATCACATCTAGATCCCAAATGAAACTCATAGTCATGGCCTTGAAAACAGACATTTTTTTCAGTTTTCTTTTTAGTTCGTTCTTATGTGTGTCTTCAAAAACATCACTGGATGTGGGCTCATAGAAATGGTGGCTTTTGGTAATCCCCAAGATGATGTAAATGAATAAAATGTAACAAAATATTAATGGGAACTATTATAAGAGGGTGTTAATAATTATCACATTTCAGTATAGCAAGTAGCCATTATTATATGAGCCATTTTCATTGAATATAAAAGTAAAAGCAGTCTGAGAGAAAAAAATAAACTCAGAACAAGACACTGTGAAATTATTGATCAGACTTTTGAAAATATTCGGGATGTCACGTGGCCAAAGCAAAGAAAACAAACACATTATGTGGCTATAGGAACAGTAGAGGCAGAGAATTTCAAAACTGGTCACATGAATATAAAGCTTCTTGGATTGTTAACATAGGCATCTTTTCATGCTTTTAAATGGGGCATAATTAATTATATAATTAGACCTACTACAGTTGTCTTCTAATGTAGCAGATAAGCAATAGTTAAGAGGATGACAGTATTTGAAATGCACAGTTACAAAACTCCAGAACGTGAACAGAACTGCGTTTTGGAAAAATTCATAATGAGCCAGAAGCTAGTCCCTGTGAAATGAGTCACCAGGATATCTCACTTAGAAAAAGCAAATATGTTTGGGCAGATGAAGGCGACAGTGTGGGGCTCAGAGCCAACTAGGATATTTGTTGACTGAAGAATGAGAATCTCTGTGAAAAACGACTTTTTGTAAAGAAAGACATGGAGCCAACTTGGTCGAGGAGAGAGAAAGAAAAAATTTCCACACCGTATATTTGCACTATAACCTTCTTTTTCTTCCTCACCTTCCCTGCCTACCATTCAACCTCAGGGGCACATACTAATACTCTTAGAATTAAGAAATTGTAAACTCTCTCAATAATCTCAAAGAAACATTCTTATTAAAATACCTTTTAAGTCAGATAGTTACAAACCATTGTACTTTATAATGCTCTCCACCCCTTCCCTAAGGGAATTACTGTCTAAATTTCTTTTTTATATGATGAAAGAGGTTGGTTAATACTATCTGGAATAGGTATCAGTAAGCTTCTATTCTTTTTTCATGAAGTTAAGGTTACGGGGTATTTAGTATTTCACCATTGAAATGAACTGCACTAATAGACTTTCAAATATTAAACAAATCTTGCAATCCTGGGGTAATTCATTTGGGAATAGTGTATTTAGCCTGTTTCGTGTTGCTTGATCCGGTTTGCTCACATATTTTATGTGCACAACTTGAAGTCTGTTTCTTTGCATGTCTAGGAAATGTTGTATTCATGCTTGGCCTTGTCCTGGCGTACACTGAGTGCCCAGATCATGTTGCTTTCTTTTAGAATTTATGATTTTGACTAACACATGCGTGAGTCACATAAAATTCGATCTAAAAAATTAAATTTAAACTTCGGATACAACCAACATACAATAAAATTTACCCTTTAAAAGGGTAGAATTCAGTGAATTTTAGCATGTTTTGAAATCGTACAACCATCACGCTGTCAGCGTTTTCATTACTTTCCCCAAACAGCCCTCACACTCACCATCAGAAGTTATTCCTACTTTTTCACCGGTCCTGGCAAACACTAATAGTCCACTTTCTATACACTTGCCTATCCTATACATTTCATAGAAACAGAATCGTACAATGTGTGGCCTTTTGTGTCTGACTTCCTAACATGTATTTTCAATGGTTCTCCATGTCATATCATATATCACTGTATCATTACTTTCTATGGCTAAACACTAGTCCATAGTACGGACACACCAAATTGTGTTTATCCATTTGTCAGCTGCCAGGCATTTGTGTTGTGTCGGGGTGGGTTTTTTTTTAGTTATTATGAGTAATGCTGCAAGATTTTTGGATGAGCCTCTGATTTTATTCTCTTGGGTAAATACGATCTAGAAGTAAATATTCTGGGGTGTACGCTAATGATGTTTGACATTTTTAGAAATGAATGAAACACAATGACTTTATTATTTTGACACTGACAATGCACTATGTAAGCCATTCATGAGACTATTGGAAGGGACTGGGATAATATAAAATTACAACTATAAAGTAGGAAAGTAACCCTCAAAATTGTAGGTGAACTTGGAATGGCCAATTTGATGTCATCAAATGCAATTAGTTGGGATTAATTATGTAACTCTTTGTAAGAAATCAATATGCTATTTTATAATCTTAAAATGAATACATTTTTAATGTAGCTATTGCTTTAAGGTCAAAACTTAGCTGAGGTATTTAATTGGAAATGTTGGAACATGTTCCTGGACACATTTGGTTCAATATTGATCTTAAACCCTTTAATTAGACACTTTTATTACGTAACAGAATTACACAATTGTATATCTTTCTAATTTTCTCAGATCATCGGATTTCACTTTTCCATGGGTCTCTCATTCTAAAATTAATTTTTCTGACCACTTTTTAATTATTATCTTGAAATATGAAAATAGTTCTCTGAAGACACTAAAGATCAATAACTATTTAATATAAGCTATGTAATTGCACAGCTTTTCTAGTCATATGACGTTCGGTCATTGAAAAAAGTATTAAAATAAGCTACTACCATAAATGATTGTTGAAGACATTTTATGCTTGCCACCAACGTCCTCCCTACATTTCCCTCAGTGACGTTACAACTGAACAGGAGGAGTATTTAGGTATCGTTTCAATAGTCCAAGACTTCCCAGAGTTTAAAGACCAAGGGCTTCGCGGGAAGGCTGCAGCCTTTACAACCAGCTGTCACGGTACAAGAGCCACCCTTGTAAAGACGATGAGTAGGTTTGCCACGCAGGGCCTTGCACACCTGCTCGCTGTCATCTGCCACGTGAGCGCCACCCGCCGCACCTCCCCCTCATCTCCCAGGCACTTGGCCTGGCTTCATCATCACCTCTTAAACACTGTTTCATGCTGCCTGACTTCCTACTGTCCCAGCTGTCACCGTCGATTCTAGATGTCTGGGCTGATCTTCAGCACCTACCCGCCATCCCCTCCACCTCCATTAAGAGCCTGACTTCACAGCATTACAAGGCTCCGACTTTGGCTCCTGCCCAAGTTTTCCGAGGCAAATCTGCCGGGCATGAACGCCCTGCTTTATCGGTCTTCCTGGAGTCCGCCTTCTTTTACGTGTCTTCTCTGCAGACGCTGACCGAGGTCTCCTGCTCCCTACCATCCTTTACCTTAGCCCTGCCTTCTCCTTGCTGTGAAAGTACAACTGTGGAAATATGCTGTGTCATTTAAGCCAAATATCTGACTCTCTCATCCACCTCATAAACCCCAATCTCTCTCTGTTTCTTCACTGAACGTTTGAAGAGGAGGTGCAAACTCTGGTCCTCAGTTCTGAGATATCCAAATGCACCTATATGTCTCTGCTCTTCATTTTCTCATTCCCATTTGTGATTTTTCAGAAATGCAAATGGCAAAATGAGTTAAGCAATGTGTATTGAGTAACAATACTTTGACCAGAATGATTGTGTCAGAACTGAGAGATTGGAAAAAAAAGTTTAAGGTGCGACGGTTACACAACTAACCCTGTGCGACTGAGGAATAACAAAGGGGGTGTCACCTCCTTTAGTTCACTTTCTCTTCCTTTATTCCCCCCCCAAAAAAAGAGGCTTTGCCAAGAAAGTAAAAAACATCAAGCCTTGGTACTGTTTTAAGGTGATAAAGGTTTTCATCCATGTTTTAAACTAGGAAACAATGTTAGAGTTTACTACTTAAATTGAACAATGTCCACCCAAGGTTATAACAGAAGGTTTAAAAGGGATTAAAATATGCTCAACTTATAATACTACTTTATTAGAGATAATTCAGTGTGGATATAAGATCATGCATTTCCTCCTTGAAAGTTATGTGAGTTTTATGAAGCTAAAACTATGTGAATAATAATGTACACTACTTTTAATAAATGTGGCTATTTCAACAGCTCAGTCATCAAAAATAGCATGAGTAATACGTATGCACAGTTTAAGAAACCTAGAATCTGTATATTTTATATATTTCTATTTAAAAAATAGTAAGTGCTTGATATGTTCATGCACAATTAACATGAGTGAAGAATATGCAGATTTTACTAAGGAACTTTAACATGGTTTCATACTGTATTGAGAAGGAAACAAAAATACAGAAAGGTTAAATAACACCAGATAGTAGTTCAAAATAAATGGAGGTCTTAACTAGGTTTGTTAGAGACAGAACTTGTTTGTAATTAATACTATTTTGTACAAACTTGATTCTTTTATCTGTTTCACTGTCCACGTAAAATCAGTGATCAAGCTGGGGTTAGTATAGTTTTCAAATCAAACAGGATCATGTGTTTCATTTAGTATTTTCTAAACTGTATTTATAACTTTTATTAATTCTATTATTTTGATATGAGAAGTATTTCTCTATAAGCTGTGAAAAATAGTACAGATATTTCTTCTCACTTGATTAGGGAGCAGCCTTGAATTAATTAGCTCAAACCCTTTCACCTCTATCATATAATGCTCCTTTTTTTTTTTTTTTCCTTTAAGAAATGAACGGTTTATTGCTCACAAGGAGCAAAAGAGGGATTCTTAGCTCCTTTTCCCTCTCTGGTGACAACACTGGCATAGTCCCTGGACAGCCACATACAAGCATGCCCTCGCCGTCCTTGATCTTCTGCTGCAGTGCGAAGATGCCTGAGCTACGGGACTCGCAGTTCCCAGTTTCTAGACAGAAGCGCCAGCTGTGCCTTCCCGTGCATCGGCCGTGGCGACACGCTCCTTCTTGTCTTCAGGTTTCAAGGCAGGAAACAGGAGCACTTCCTTGATGTTGCTGGAGTCCGTGAGAAGCATCGTGACGCGGTCGATGCCCATGCCCCAGCCAGCGGTGGGGGGCAGCCCGCACTCTAGGGCCGTGCAGAAGTTTTCGTCTATCAACATGGCCCCGTCGTCCCGAGCGGCCTTGGCCTTGGCCTTGGCCTGCTCTGCGAAAAGGCGCCGCTGCCTCATGGGGTCATTCAGCTCGGTGTAGGCATTGCATGTTTCCTTCTTCGTGACAAAGAGCTCAAAGCGCTCCGTCAGACCCTCCTTAGATCAGTGCCACTTTGCCAAAGGGCTCATTACCTGCGGGTGGTCACAGATGAACATAGGGTGGACACACGTCCCTTCCAGGAACTCCCCAACTAGCTTACCCACGAATCTGGCCGCGCTCCGGGGCGGAGGGCATTCGATGGCTTTTGCCACGCGGATACCATTAAGGATTCTGCGAGTGTCTTGCGTTTCAAAGAGGCTGGTGGCGGGCAGCTTGACCCCCAGAGCTCTCTCGAGCTCTTCTAACCATGCTGATCTTCCAGAAAACCCGGGTGAAGTCCACCTAGTAGGCGGGGCCGTCGGGGCCATCCGGATGGTAGGCCACCTTGGCACTGCCTGTAACGCTCTTCACCATCCCCGCTGTCATCTTCTCTGTGGTTTCCATGAGGTTGCAATAGTCGGCGTAGGCCCTGTAGAACTCACAGGTGGTGAACTCGGGATTGTGAGTCATGTCAATCCGTTCATTCCGGAACGGGCGTGCGATTTCATACACCCGGTCGAGGGCACCAACCACCCGCATCTTGTGGTAGAGCTCTAGGGCAATCCGCATGTCCAAGTTCATGTCCAGCTCATTGTGGTAGGTGATGAAAGGCTTGGCTGCCGCTCCCCCTGGGATGAGGTTCATCATGGGCGTTTCGATCTCTAGGAACCCCAGCTCATCCAAGAAACTTCTTATGTATGTGATGATCTTAGAGCAGGTGATAAATTTCTGCCTCACAGAGTCCTTCAGGATCAAGTCCGAGTATCTCTGACGATATCGTATTTCCTTGTCTTTGAGCCCAAAATGCAGATGAGGTAACATACGCAAGCACGGGGACGTCAGTGTGATCTCGTGGGGAAGGGTGCTCAGCTCGCCCGTCATGGTTTTCCCAGGGCTCCCCTGACCTCCAATGATGTCTCCCCGATGCAGTTTGTTATTGCTACGAATAAATTCTTCCGATTTATAATTCCTGGAATTGGCCATGACTTGCAACTTGACTCCCTCTCCCTGGAGGTCATAGAAGATGAGCTTCCCCCTGGAAGCTCTTTTGGCATGGACCCTCCCTGCCACCTTTAAGGTGACGTCACTCAGCTGGTCCCCAGGCTGCAGGTGACTGTATTCTTGGATGAAGTGTGTCAGCGAGATGTCCACATGGAACTTGTGTGGGTACGGGTCTTCCCCGTTGACCTTCAGCTGCTGGATTGCTTGGCTGCAGAGCTTGTAGTACTGGTTTGGGTCCAGGCCCTCCTCCTCGGCGCCCGCATTGCCCTCAGCGCAGGCCTGGCCTGGTTGTTCCTCACTGAGGCCCTTCTGCGTGGCCGCCTTCTCTGCTGTTTTCTTCTCTGCTGTCAGGCATCTCCTTTGCTCACTCTTGCTCAGTTTCGGCTCGCCGCCACCGCCCACGTTCTCTTCGGACCCCGGCACCGCAGCCGTCTCGCCAGAGGCCTGGGCTGAGAGGGAATGCCGCTTGTTAATATCCAGATTTATAGCGCCCGGTGTTTTTACTAATTCCTTTCATTTACGGATGATACAGGAGTTAATTAAACTTAATTCGATTTGTTTACACTTCATGTCCAACATGTAAATAAAACATAAAAACTAATTTAGACATATTATAGGCATATATTTATACACAGTAAAGAGAGAAGCCTATGGTAATGAGTTTTCTTAAATTTCTCCTTCAAGAGAAATTCTAGCTTCAACATCTGATATTCTATAATAGATTTCCATTTACTACTTTATTTCCATTGGATATTATTATTTTTAACTTTGGAAGAGACTTGGAAAAAAAGTATATTTCTATTGAAATATTTAGCTTAGTTGTACCAAACTACAACTATTATTGGTTTCATTAGGTCCAATATTCTTAATTATGTTCCATCTAAACGGAGAGACTAGTTTTCTGATTGATATTATACAACATTCTTTAAATGGTTTAGGATGCTATTTGACGCAACATCAAATACTCTCCTTTGTACAGAATGTTCTTTCCATGCGGGCCCTTGATTTCATCTCACCTGTGGCCCTCTAATCTGTATAGCCTCACCTTAAAAGTGCACGGCTTACGACAGGTCCGCTCCCCTCTTCCAAACACTTCCCTACCACCCCCTTTTTACGCGGCCTGCAGAATCTGTTTTTCTTACTGTTTTGTAATGAATTACCTTGCACCCTGGTAAACAGAATCAAGATTCTTCTCAATGAGGGAAAACATTTCCTTCTATAAAATAATAAGATGACTGCTAATTATTTTGTGTAGGGATTTCCACTTCCATACATTCTTTCTAGTTCAGCTTCTCTTTAGTATGTGTTGAATGTTATGTATCACTTACATTTGCATACCACGGCTCCAGTTAATGCCACATTTTTGACAATACAAACTGCTCTGCATCTCATTCTTATGCATGGGTTCCACTGCATTGTACAAAATAATTGAGCTGGTCTAATGTCTTAAAGTGACACATAGCATATTTTTATTCCCCTTAGCAACTTTGATGTGATACATACTTAATCTTCATTTAATTCACATTTAGTTTTATTCTTAACATTTACAATAGACTTCCCTGTGAAATAACACAATTTATACCATATTAAAACTTCCTGATAATGTTCTTTAAGCATTTTTGTAATATAAGATGGCATTAAATTATAGAAAGCCTCAAAGGACAATGAAAGTTGATACTATATCTTGGGTTTTTTTATGTTTTTCAATGTACCATATCCATGTCCAACATCTTACAGAAAATGCTATTTTGTAAATTAAGTGAAAAATCAACACTACGAGAAAAAAATGTGTTTTTGAGTCATTTGCAGCTAGCATAAATTCATGAAATGGACTGCAACTTTATACTACAATTTGTGCAAAGGGCAAGTGAATTTTATTTCTTACAGTCAATAAAGAAGAATATAGGAAATTTTCATTAAGATGGTGAAGTCAATGTTCTTTTCTCTGAAATTTTTCTCTCTGAAACCAGCAAGAACCTGACAAAAAATAAAGAATAGAAAAGAATACAATTTCTTAACGAAATTAGGCGTCACTGCTGCTAGTCACTTGAATAATATAAAAATACACTGCAATTAAATTGAAACTTGGACCAATAGGGAAAGAAAGCATTGAAATCTACCTCTGCCGGTTTGGGACGACAGGGTATAATTGTAGAGAACGGGCAGGATAACCTCAAGGATCCAAACAGCGATTACTCATCTGTTCATCTGTCGTTAAGTTTTCATGGCGCAGCCCGGCTGGGGCGAGGACGGCGGGGGAAGGGCCACACCCCGCGCCCGGTCAGAGGGCGCTACCGGAGAGAATGTGGGAATAGAGAGAGAAGGAACGTGAGAGCTATGGGTGGTCCCTGCGTTGGAATTAAACAGGGAGAGTGGGTGACAGTCAGCTCTGAGGCAGCCTCCCAGGGGACATGCTGGACACGAGTGATAACTTCAAAGGAGTGAGTGGGCGGAGTCCCTCCGAGATCAACTAGGCGTTCGCTGGCCCTGAAGGAAGAAGTGGGCAGTATAGGTGGGCTCTCTGTACACATCTTTGCCTTCAAGCTGATTGTTTTTCTGCTGTGGCTTTTGATTTGTACAATACCTCACCTGAAGGGGATTTCGTTTCATCGTCCATGTTCCTGTGTCTGGTTAGAATGGAAACGCAGGCCCCAAAACCTTCCAATCCAACCTAAGCTGGCCTACAGACTACTGGTTGGGTGTCCTAGTGGAATGGCGGACAATAGTGAGAAGACATCGGTCAACCTTTGCTTTGAACTTTTATGAGAATACTTCCTGCCTAGTTAATTAATTAAATAAGCTCCCTTTGTGTTTTCAAGGGGGGGCAGCCACAGAGCTGGAGCTGCTGCTTATTCTCGGAATGGCCAAGGGTCCCAAGACACACACCTTTATAAACATGTCCCTTTGTACAACGTGGGGCCTTGGATGCCTTTTTTCTGCTTGTCCTAATTCTGTCTGTTTCAACACCACTATCTCCTCCTGGAAGAGCTCACACTTCCCGTAGGAAGTCCCACGAGAATCCTGAACTCGTTTTGGGAGGACACTCTAGATAGGGAGTTATCCTAACATTGGCCATGACAGGGAACTCCGGGCAAGTTAAACTAAATAAATTTAGAGGAAATCTAGATATTCATTGAAGTAGTATTCAAACATGAAGCAGCTCTTCAAACTGAAATGGTAAGGCCTCCAAACATGATGCTCACTCCCGGGCAGTACTTCTCCAGGACTCTAGAACTGTCTGCAGAGTGCCCTCTGTTGAGTGTGCCTTTCTCTCCTCAGCTCTGTTTTTATCAGCCAGCTGGACTCTTTCTATCCCTTCTGCTCCTTTTCTGGCCTCCAGAATAAACGGTTCTTTTTTCAGGGTTTTTTCCCACTCAGGAAACTACAAATCATGTTGTACAAACTTTTTCCTAAAATTAGTCAGACTCTCTTCCGAACTTATACTAGGATTTCCTTTCAGTCTGAAGTGAACACATGCAGTCCAATCTCTACTGCTAAATGAAAAACATACACTGATTTTCAAGCGTGTAATTAAATAATTATAAAAATGTGTTACTTTCTCCTCTTCCCACCGCCATCTGTTTATGGAACACGTTCAACCCAGCGGCTTCACTACTCCTACCCATTAAGAAAAACCTCATACCTGGGCTCTGTAGTTTAAGGAGGGTCTGTGCCTTAAGTCTTTTGGACACTTCGGTGCCAATCCCACTTTACAAGTGATTTTTGATGGATTTACATTAAAAAAGAACAAGGTAATGTCATGAATCATAACTACTCCATATTCTTCTGTCGAGTGAATCTCCTCCAGAAGCTGAATGAACTTAGGTGGCCACCCCAGGACAGAGCTTTGATAAAGCTACAGGGTCATAGTACAAGAAACTATATAGAAGTTAGGGGAAATGATTTAGCAGATTATTATGCCAAACGGCCTCCTTTGATTTAGTCTTGTTCAAAGACCACTCGCAGGGCAGCAAGAGACATTCATAAGAATCCCATCACAGAGGAACAGGATTTGGCCGGTTGTCATGAAAGGAAGAGAAAATGAGAACCGTCAGGACGTCGGAGCCCAGGGGCTGAGATGCCGTGACTCAGGGTGGTCGCCGAGTAGGTGGATGTCAGCCAAAGTGCTCGTGAGGCCACATCTGAGGAGGGACAGAAGGGCCGTGGTCGGCAGGAAGCCACTGTGTGCAGTAGCAGGGGATGTGACTGGCTAGAGTTAACTTGGAGATACATTTCTTTGCTGTGACCCTAGAATGCAAATTTTTGTGCAATGCAAACACTGTGGTTAAAAGCAACATTCTTACTAAATTGCGAAATCTATAGAATGGAAATATAGTTGGTATGGAAGGTATGTCATCTATAATCATAGCTACACAAATTGTACTATTTTACCAATAAAACAGCAACTGTAGTTATCAAAACCGATAACAGTGTATACACAATTGATAAACCTGTTATAGTAACTGAACTGCAATGTTTCGGGATGAAGTAGCATTGGATATCAAATAGCAAAACATGACCACTGAGCCAGCATGCCCTTTTGTTTCGCCCATCACATGGTAAAGTTTAGGGGTATTTTAGACTTTGAGGAACTACTTCCAACAGCCACTGAAATGTGTTTTATACTCATACAGACAAATGGAGCGATGATAGTTTCTCACGTGTCACAGCCATGTTCAAGTTCAGTAAAAGCGATCTTTTTTCAACATTAATTTGAGGTGAGAAGATTCACAAAACTCATTTTTTGTTATTTTAAGGACTTTAGCATTTTTGAGTTGCTTTTTTATAGATAATATGGCACGTATTTTGTGACTTATTTAGTTTGTTTTATTTTTAAGGAAAACATTTACAGTACTCGGGATTACATAAGAGGAAAGCTGTTAGTTAAGACACTGAAATAAAGTCAAGACAAGATGCTGGACTGCAAGGTGTTTTTATGATCCACACAGTATAAATGGTGCAATGGACTCAGAAAGCTTCTTTAGGTTGCTTAGAGAATAACAAAGCTGGAGAAAATTTTCTTCATAAAGCTTCTATAATTTTAGTACACTTCTCATGTTTAATGTGGTTTATTCCTCTGAATGATAAACAAAATGACCTGGACTATTTATATTTACCTGTTTCTAAGTTATATATTCATTAGCTATGCCAGTCTCTCTTATTTTAACATCCTACTATTTTAAAAAGCAGTATAATAGCATTTATAGATGCTTTTAAGCAAGCACATTATTTTACAATGTTTATTTTACATGGATATAAACCAATCTAAATATAGATTATTTTGTTGTCATGTGTTGAAACAGGTGATTAACAGGCTTTGGACAATTTCATAGGTTGAAAAATATATATTGTTAGTACTTGATTTTAACAACATAACAAAGTAAGTTCTATGACTACCCGTTACCATCATTTAGAGTAAGTTGAGGTCTAAGTTGGGCTTCACACCACCTCCCAACCTGTTTTCAACGTTCTCCCAAGTATTTCCCTAGAGAATGTTTGTTTACTTTCTAAGTCCAGGGTCTTCAGTTTTAAGTTATTCCTGCATCAGGTTAAACACGTTTAAAGGAACTAAACAGAATCGTGTGCACCTGCGTGCGTGTGTTTACTGGTACACATTAACAGTCAGTGACTTTTGAAATAATCTTTACCCTTCACACTGTAAAGTTCAAATCTCATGGTGTAACTATAATAATTAAGTGATACTGTGATGATCACTGTATTTTGGGGGTGGGCAAACAAATTTTTAGTGTTGAAACGAACACTTAGATCTTGGATTATCATTAGTAATTTATTTTAAAAGAACTTAAATGCAATGAGTTATTGAACAACTCAGAATAATGCAATTTTGGTAGATGATTAAGTGGCCCCAAACATGACTTTGATGCAGAAACATTAATAAAGTCATCCTGAAATAAAATACATTTCCCATTTCTAAGGAAAATTGTAGCCCTGAGCTATAATCTAGACTTTATTTTTTTGTATAACAACTTAGTTTCAAACATTTAAATAAATATTTGGTAGTAAGACATCAAGCCTTTATTGTATTAATGGATATAAGTAAAATATTGAGCATCCGCTGACATCCATATAATTTCCTTCAATCAAAAACTATTTTTGGTGGGATTATTTCTGTTATTGACATGTTGAGTTTGAGTTATAAATTTTGTACCTAAGTAAATGTATTAGTTCGAATACACGGAGGCTGGTTGCGGGGAACTGAATGCCTACGAGGTGTCAGGCTTCACTCAATGGTGTGTCGACCTCACCATTGAAAACTCACCCCGGAATCCTGGCAAATATTTCATTCCATGTTTTTGGACATAAACAAAGGACCACAGTGATAGAGTTTCATTAACAAAATATTCTCTCAAACATTGCTGTAAACCATGTTAATATATTTTCAATTTCAAAGTATGAAATTGGAGTTCATGATGATAAATTACTTTCTGTGTAAAACGTAACAAAAATTTTCGCTATTGAACACTATTTTAAATGTAAAGTTTACTATTTACAGATACTATGTCTATTGTTTAATATTCATGCCATATTAATTGTGGCATATTTAATATAAAGTGATGCCATAAACACATAAAAATTAATAACTGCATTTATACCTCTTTGATACATTTCTATACATGATATTTTTAGTTCAAAGACAACAATATTTACAAGCCTATTGCTACCAGGTTTTAAAGTCCTTTTTCAGAAATAAAACGACCCTAATTCCAACAAAAATTAGGAAACATTTCTTCAAAACACACCACATACACTATACACAAATATGCATTTAAATACATTGTTACAGTTACTTTTAAATTTCCTTATATCCTTCTTTCCTTTAGATTTTTACTGGAAACCCAAGGACTTTCTAAAGTTTATTGTTCTTTTGTCAGGTAATGAAGTCACAGCAGTCCTACCATTTCATTCCTTCAACTTCTTTTTTCCGTATTAATGGTTTAGCAATCTTAGCCTCCGCTAACTGCTACTGCCCTTTGTCTATTCTTTTCCTAAATAGCTGACTTGAATTTGTTTTCTATCCTTTATTCTTTTTGGTGCTCCTTTATTTCTACTTCTCTACCCTTTTCCCAAAGACAGCATTTGTGTGCCTGCAGAAGACAACTTGACCTACAAGCTGCTTAACACAGTACTGTCCACTCTGTAATTTCCTCAGCTGTTGGCTCTGATTCTTTTTGTTTTGGCATTGACTCAGTAGACACTGGTGATCTATATTTTTAAAATTTCTACATGACTCTAATCTTGGCTGAGGGGCAGCGGTAGGACTTCTTCAATGTTTTCATGAATATCTAGTCCTCTTGCATTGTGCTGTTGAGAGTTGCATCCGACGTAAGTTCCAATTGCTGAAATGTGCTGAGCTTTTTGGATGTTACATAAAAAATAAAAATGTGTTCAGGGAAGCTGTAAAAATATTTCTGTTCTCTGTATTTTGTAAAGCTCGGGAAATTTGTCGTACCGAATTTGCCTCCCCACTGCCCAGAGGTCTGCCTGGCACACAGGGCCAACTGAGAGTAACTGCTGCCTGAGCAAAGAAGGTGTTGATTGCGACTCCTCTTTAAGGCTGGTACACACGTGGCGTCATTTCAAAAATGTGTAACCTGGAATAGGAGATTCAAACAAAAGAGAGAAAAGAAAACCGTGCCAGGCGGAATATGACCGCTGAAGGTTTACTTCATTTTATTAAGAACAAACACAAACAGTGAACAATACTGCTACCTTCTCTCATTCCCCTAATGATATAAAGTTCACGTACAAGGAAAATTAAAACGGTGGTAGAGTGAAGTTTAAATTGACATCTTCATTTGCTATTTGAGGGATATTTTCACTCAGAAGGCTTATCTAGAGTCAATGTATTGTAGTTAATGAATTTCCATGACCTAACATGACCTATTTCCAGGATCCTGAGGCTTACCTGATAGTACATCCAAAACAATAACGTAACTTTCTTTACCAGTTTTGCATAGCAGCTTTGCTTACTATGATTATTAATTTTCAAAACCCTTTGTATTTAAACACAACTTCCCTTATCTTTTGGGTTGTTTATGAGGTTGGTCCAACTTTAACAACTTTTTGAGATGACAGAATATATCCGTGTTAGTGGAAGTAATAATCACTGAGGTCTTTGTATATAGGACAAGAGGTTTTACTAGTGGTAATAGAAATTTCTATTTTTCTGTTGAAATTTGTCACATTAAATCATTTGTCATAGCAACTATGTGAGCTATCATAACAATGGGAAAATGACTTCAATATAGGTTTAATAACAAAAAAACAAAGGGTAAACAAAATAGAAATACTTCAAAGATTTTTTCATAATTTTATCTTTTATATAAGTTAACATCAATTATTTCTTCAAATATAAAATATGGTTATACATGTTTTATATATATGAAACATGTTTCATATGTTTCATAGTATATGCATAAGTAGATAATTATAAAATATATAATATTATATACCTGGAAAATGGGTTTTTCAAAGGCAACATATAGGGTCTGGCACAAACAACACCTCTTTTTTATTACAAAATCTTTTATTATAAAATCATGAGCATGTAATTCGGTAACATAACAATATCACTCTCAAGCACACGGTATGACACTTGCGGTGACGCGTTCAAATTAAAACTATAAATTATTACACCCATATTATTACCCTACCAATCACACTCGAGCAAACCTTACCTCTGCTAGACCCTGTATATTAAAATAATCAGTGGCTATTTTATTTGTGAATCACATCAGTCAAAGTTTATGTAATGTTTGAAAGTGACATACATATGCTAACTGAATAGTTAAAAATGAGAAATGTAGGATCTGTTTACCTCCTGTGGACCTCAGCTTCCCTAGTGGTTTTAGCCGCCAACAGTGATGACTGAGGGGAACAGGATCAAGAAGGTTCCAGCACCGGGTGGTCTCAGGGCTGGTTCTGCTGTTGTCTCAGCTTAAGAGATGACGGTGCCCGGAGTTCCTCCTTCCTGGGCCACACCCGACACAGGGGCCCAGAGCGAGCCTTGTGTTCATGCCTTCCTGCCGCTGGTGCCAAGGCCGTTTAAGAAAAGCAAATGCTAATGAGTTTTCAAAATAACCTACAGGGAGGGGACCTCGGCTCTGAGCTGCCCAGAGCGTGAAGTCATCACTGTCATTCTAACAAACAGAAAAAAGTTGAACAAACTGACAACCTGTGACTTTTCTTTAACCCACCATAAAACAGACACACCAAAGAGCCTCCCTGAAACCCAGAGGGGTGGGCAAGTGCGGAGAAGCAGAGTTGCAATGGCACCACGGGAAGCGGAGCTGCTGGCGCCAGAGCCCGGCGAGGACACCCAGCTGGTGACACTGACAAATCGGTGGAGGCTGTGTGTGGACGAGAGCGAAGAGACAAGCGCAGGAGGCCAGCGTCTTGGTGGGGGGGGGGCTCGCTTTACGGGTTTTACCTCCAGGAACCTCACAAGGTTCTCACTGCGAAGAGGCAGGAGGACAAAAGTCACTTCCTGTCTTGGTCAGGGGTGCAGAAATGGAACCATTTTAGAAAACATCCAGAGCTCTCTCATAACAAAGGCCAGCTTTCCGGGGAAGAGATGGTCCCAGGGAAGAGCGTTTCCCTGAGGCTCACCCCTTGTCATTTAGGGACAAGGGGACTAAATGGTAATGGAAAAAAATACAGTAAAGATTAAACTTTAAAAAACAGATTACAGGCTGCTTCCCCACCCTACACACCCCATTAACAGGACTCTGGTGTTGAATTACAACGGACCGAGCCGCAAGACTCCGCTTCTATTTGAGAAGGATTTCTTAGGAAAACCAAACGACAACAGGGGAGAGAAAGACAAGGACCCTGGAAGAAAATGAAGCCCCGGTACCTACAGCCGCAGTGAACATTAAACACAGCCCCTGTCCCGCTAGACTAACATAAACCTCCCAGCGAAGACCTCAGCTTCCATTTCTGGATGCATCGCATCTACCTTTCACCAAAAACCTGTCAAGCTGTGCTAAAAACCAAGAGGAGAATGAAGGCCCAGAGGAAGCATCAGGACTGAGCTGTGGTAGGACAGCGACTTTGTCACTGCCGGGCGAGACATTTAAAATGACGAGAGGCCTAAGCCGAGGGCTCCGATGGAAAAAGTAGGCAGCGTGTAAGAAAAGATGGGTGGTGCGAACGGAAGATTTTTACTGAAGAATGTATTACAAATAGAGGTTAAAAAGTGAATTTTGGATGCTATTTTGAGTTATGTAAAAACGGCAGTACCCAATTTGAAATTATAATGGATATAATCAGAACAATGAAAATAATGTTTATTGCTTAAACTAACTAGTGAGATGACTCTTTGGGGCAGATGGGGAACCAAGGCAGGTATAGCATAAGAGAGCTATATCCTCATCTGCTGCAGGGACAAAGTCAGTGGGTCAAGTTTAACATGTCTTCTGTGCCTTAGATGGTATGACATCATAAAATTCTGGGAAGTTTAAACGGGGCGCGCGCGCGTGTGTGTGTGTGTGTGTGTGTGTGTGTGTGTGTGTGTGTGTTTGTCAAGTCCTTCCCAATTCAGGTATTTCCCATCACTGTAACAAATAACATTTCACAATAAATATTTTTGGTAATTTTCTAGAGAGGCAGAAGGGAAAGAAAGCTTGTGGGGTTTCTTGCTGAGCAGGTCCCATCTGGTGCTCTTATCATTTGTGTGTGCTCTGAACATTTTATGACTTACAGCACCTGTCAATTAGCGCTGTGAAATCCACAGATGGATTCTGGCGTTTTTGCATGCCACTGCCAAGGATACGCTCTAAATGTAGGCACACCCTCTCCACCGGCCAACCTGCCCTCCCCACGCCCCAAAAGAAGAACACTTACTTGAATCCAATGTTTAACTGAAAGTGGGGGATCTCTGTGCTAATTCCCCAAGACAAGAGAACATTCAGTGCCCTAAAGAAAATGAAAGGCCAGAGGGGGCCAAGGAAAACATACTAGAGGAGGTGCTATACCAGATAAATGCACGATCATCTCATTTATCATCCCAGCTGAGATATTTTTAGAAGGAAACTGAACGCCATTATTGTGCCAGCTAACAGACATAAACTGGGACTATCGTGCCATGCTAGTTTTGGAGTCTATTAGAGGAGGCATTGTAGAGTAGTAAGGGACTAAGACCAGCGATAAGAGGAAGTTGAGTGCAAACCACATGCCTGAGGTCTCTTTAGTTCTCAGTGTCTGGACTACGTTAAGGATCACTAAGGCTCATGTGTGTGCGTGCACTGACCATTTAATGTTGGCTTCTCTGGCATCCATATGCCTTACTTATTTCCTTTATAGGCCTCTGTTTCGTTTGCTAAGAGCCTTCATCATGTGACCTGGGAGAGCTTCCCTCCCAGTTTTTAGAGGCCAAAGTTGTTTGAAATAGTACCAAAACCATTCCCTAGAATAATTTCTATCTTAATGTTTTGTTTGTTCATTGACACCTTACTGGAGAAGTGGCAGGTTCAACATTTTGCTCATTAACATGTGAGCGAATAAGGAAAGGAAAGGGTCAGGGAGAACTGCAAAGACATCTAATCTGGTCTACTTTTTCTTTTTTTTAAAAAAAGATTTTATTTTTTAAATTTTTTTAGAGAGGGAAAAGGGAAGGAGTAATACAGGGAGAAAAACATCAATGTCTAGTTGCCTCTCGCACACCCCCAACTGGAGACCTGGCCCACAACCCAGGCCTGTGCCCTGACTGGGAATCAAACCAGCGACCCTTTGGTTCACTGGCCGGTGCTGAGTCCACTGAGCCACACCAACAGGACTAATCTACTTTTTCTACACCTTCTCATGCCCACCTACTGCCCATCTATTGCAATGATGCTGGGCACCATGGAGGCAGTAAGGCCTCGTTCTTTGTTTCCTTCAGTTCCAGTGTTGAGAACTTGACTCCTGTTATTTATGCCTGTAACCGCCCCCCTCCCTTAGAGCAGACCCAGAAGTGAGCATCAAACTCATCTCTCTGGTGTTTGATTTAAATCTCTTTTGCAATACTTTTTCTTACTCCTGATGTTCAACATAATATCCTGCCCAAATTGACTTCTTGTCATAAATAATGCAAGAAAACATGGATCAGTTTAAAGTGTGCAGCATTTTATGCATAAAAACAAATAAATTACCTATTTACTACTTGGCAGGAAGTTCCTGATTCTATCTGTTGAATGGTGACATAAAATACAGCCTTAAAGCCCTGCTCCATCAGCCTTAGCTTCCACTACTTAACTCTGTATGTGATTATATTCTCTAAAAGTTTTAACTGTGCCATTTTTTGTTCAATTAATATTATTTTCTAGCTGTGCACTGCATGATACTTCATCAGAATTATATACATGATATTTGTACTTGTAATTTTGTGATAGAATTAACTCTTAAAGATACCTGCCATAAAGAATGATGGACTAAATCAGGCATGCTAAAAATACCATTTTTATTCTGAGGTTATGAATACACATGTCAAAACAAGTAGCTGAAAATGTGAGGTACTCAGTCAATCAACCAGTTATGTTGTCTGCATGATACCGAACAGCCAGCTTGACTGATATTTGTTCCCAACCAAATAAATTGACTTACAGAGCCATCGAAGTTATACAGTCATAAAGAGCAAAGCTGATGATGTCATAGCTCTGCTTAAAAATAGGCCCATAACTTAGAGGAGAAAATCCAAAATCTTTAGCTTGACAAAACGATTTTAAAAAAGACCTTTCAAGATCTGTCCACGAGTTGCTTTTCCAGCTTTATCTCCTTTTGACCTTTCTACCTTCCCTAGTCGTTGCGCCATTGACGTTTCACCTGGCGATGTGTCTGTTGCTCCAAATCATAGCCTCTAGGTCACGTTGTCAGTCTTGTCTTACCTTGCACCCTTGCCTGTGCTCAATCTCATTTGCTCCCATAAAGTTTTTATTTGGGGTGCAGTAAATAAATGATTAATGTTAGCTGGATGAATGTGTGAGTGAATACATTAATGACTTGTTTGGTTATTTACTTCCTAGTATCATAGTCAACATTCATAAGGTTAGCTATGTATCCACTGGGCCCCTCCCATTTCAATTCATTTGGAAATGGGATATACACCTTCAGTTTTGTGGGGAAAAAAGATCTTGATTAAAGGGACAGCCTCTTTATGTGTGGTCAGTGTGTTAGAAAAAGTAAACCAGGGAATTAGATTTATTACTTAATGTATTGCCCTATTTATTATTTTTGCTAATGGGCATTTTTACTTAAATCTTCATAAGCTTTAACATACCTTTAATACTTTCCTTCATGTCTTCTTTCCTCATCTTCACTTTTCTTCTATAGTAATTCCAGTACCTAAATGGCACACTGAATCCCAGACTCAGATCACTTTATATTGTTCAGGTTTTAGAGGGTGGGGAACAAGTAAATTATATCTCTTTTCCTCTCTTGGGTTCACAAAATAAGTTGCAAAAGGTAGAATTAGCAGGTAAGGACATTGAAAAATTTCTTATGTGTGTAATTCATATATTCAAAAAGGCAGAGGAAATATTCAATGCAATATTGTAGAGGCAAGGAAGTATTCAAAAATACCCAAATCAAACTTTGTTTTTACAAGCCCTTTGGCATATAAAAAGCATTTATATGCCCTTTGTTTTCTAAACCTGGGGAATTTAGGAATAAAAGGATCTTATTTTATTATGCTTAATTGAATTATGATACATAAGATGGATCAAGATGATAAAAATATAATTTTATTTCCCTCGGTTGACAACTTAAATGTTTAAATGTTTTTTAAAGGCCAATAGAAGCAAAGGAATACCCAACTCAAAGGAATATGAAGCCATTAGGTGTATGTTGTAATAGTTTGTTTTCAGAAATAAGGAACTTAGTGGACTTTATAAGAGACGAAAGAGGAAACAGGCAATTTGAAAATGCTCAGTTTATCTGTCAAATTTATTTTTCCCCCCCAAATTAATAACAACTTAGAACATCAGTTGGCAAACTCTAGCCTGCAGGACAACTCTGGCCAAGGGCACACTTTTGAAGATGAGATTTCCTGGGGCCCATGGACTCTCGTGTTGCCCGTGGTTTCTCTCATGCCACAAGGGCAGAGCCTGCATGGCTCGCAAAGCCCAAAACATTTGCTCTCTAACCTTTACATAAAGAGCTTCCTGACCCTAGCTTCGTCCTGTTAAACTACTTTTTATTTCCCTCTCTTTCCAAAAAGATCCAAGGTCATTCCAAAATGCCAAGGATTGCAGAGAACGAAACAAAACTTCATATTCTTGATGGGATTCGAATTCCCTGGCTGGTGCTGGGAGGGCTGAAAATTGTGTCACTGGAAGCCAGTGGGCTTCAACCTCGGTGACCACCAGAGTGCCTACAAACTTTGAACAATCCCGGTTTTCAAGTCATACCTCAAACTAATGAAAAGAGAACAAGTGTTATTTTTAACTCCCTAGATGATTTCCACGGGCCGCCAATGTTAGGACGCGTGTCTGTGGGCAGAACCTGATCTCTTCGCTTCTCCTATAACATTTTGGTCAAGTCAAGGCATAGCTGCAATGAAGCAACAGAAGAGACTTAATAGGCTTCCTGCAACTCTTATAATTAGAAAGCATTGTATTTCAAATCATGATAAATACAAAACAGAGGGAAAACGACTCAGGAAAGTATGCTTGAAAAGTAGCTTTCCAGATTACAGGGCTTGAGTCTGAAAAGAAAACCAAAATCTACACAAAGGGTATAGACATGTAATCTGCCCAAATGTTTTATTAATAGTGCTTAGTTAGGTAAGAATATTCAATTAAATCATTACCCTTTCAGCTTCATTTATTTTCTTTCACTTTTACATGGAAAGCAATCTTTCAAAACCTATCTGCAATATATACTGACACAGAAAAAAACCCCAGTATTTTTTTACTTTTAAAGTTTATTCTTTCAATGAAAGATAAAACTCGAACAAAGATACAAAAGCAACAAACCCTCAATTGGCAAGGTAAAAAGACAACTTTCCCGCCCCTGTATCACAAGATGTAAGTGCAGGCAGAGAGCTGTCTTTCTGAGCACATGAGCCAGGGGAGGCAGGCAGTGTTAATTATAAAATTCCATTCTGACAACTCAATGAAAATCAAGCAATAAATCTCGAGTATAAAATTGCTTCGGGGCTTATTAATAGAGAGAAAGGTTGCAATCTGAAAGAAAAAAGTCACATTTTGTATCTCTAATGAAAAAAGCATATGCTTTATCGCCTCAATGTTTTTCTTAGAAAATAACAAACTATAGACTGTAAGAAGGAATATCGGGTGGAGGCTAGATTACCACTTGCCTATGTCTGTATGAAACTGAGGGACTTATGAAGCATATACTTATTATTAAAAAGTGAAATTGTAGTATTACCAGGATTTCTGTTTCTGAGACAGAAGGAAAAAAAATGAGATATTGTGAAATTGAGTTGGTTCTGGGGGATATTATAAAGAGAGGGACATAGGAATGAGGAATCAAAGACTTAAATCACAATAATATTATCGACAATAATGCTAATGAACACATAATTAATAAAGAGACCAATAATAATAGTTGACTTCATAATTTCACAAAAATTGTTCTTGAAAATGAATGAAATGATAAAAAATTAATATTGACAAAGTTTGAAATGCTATCACAATTGAGGAGTCAAGTTTTAGAGTACCCAATTTCGGTTGGATTTGCAAGTCCACTTGTTCATTGTCCACTTGAACTTCTATGTTCAGAAGTGTCTTCATTTTTTGTACATCTGAAATCAATTTTCTTATGAAGCCCAGGAGTGGGTAGGGGGAACGGAACTCTGACCCTAAATGGCATGGTAACTTTTTCCAGCTTATTCAGGTAAATGGTCTTTTATGCTTTATCCCTACACTTCCTTTATTTTTTCTGGGTTCAGACAAATTTTCCATGAAGTTCCCAGTCTTGATGGAGGGGCCTTTGGTCCTGGGCAGTTTCTAGTCTCCAGTGGGTTCTCTGAGTTGTTTCATTCATTTGTTTCCTGGCGTCTCGGGGGGGGGCTTCCTCCACGCACGTGCAAAGGAGGAGTTCACGGGCAGATAACCCATGCTATTTTCTCACGTGATTACTGAGAATTGCATCCACGTCACAATCGCCAGGGCGTGCGCAGGGTCAGCTATCTTTACGACAGACTGGCAAGGAGCTCGGCGAGTATTTCTTATCTCACAGTTTTTGTGGGTCAGGGTACACGCCCCGGTTAGTGGAGGCCTCTGCTTAGGGTCTCCTGATAGGTCAGTTGAGCTGCCAGTCACAGCTGTGAGTCCATCTGGGGCTTGACTGGGGGCAGACCCGATTTCAAGTTCACTCGGGTTCTTGGCAAAATTCAGCTTACTGTTTATGAAATAAGAATAAATAATAAGCTGACAGTGGAGAGAAATGCATTTTCGAACAATGAGGGTCTAAAACAATTTATTACACACATGCCACTTGATTGGGAATTATTGGAAGCATTTTCTTTATATTAGAGATAAGGAATAAAAATAAGGATGACCACTAACATTTCTTTTCGAATTAAACTACTGCAGAATGTCTAAATCAGCACAATAGAAGTACACAATAACACAAGCTTTAAAATTGGAAATGAAGAAATAAAGACCATTATTATTCGCATATAATGTAATAGAAACCAAAAAACTAGTTATGGACAAATTGTTAGAATTATTTTTAAACTTTAAAAATTCGCTGGGTATGAAAACCTTAATATATAATGATAAATCACAATTTTCACACTAGCAATGCAACATTAAAATATAATTTCAGAAAGATATTATGAATCACAGCGGTAGAAAAACAAAGTAACTGGAAAAAATTATAAAATTATGTTAAAACATTCTCAAAAGGCTTCACTGGGATTCATGAATTTTTATAAGTCAACGTTTTGTTTTGTTTTCTTATTTATGTGACTGGAGACCAGGAACAAAGGGAAAGTTCCTACCTCCAGGGCGCATAGAATTTTATTGTCCATTTTCCCAAATTATTCAAGTACCATAACACAATTTTGGCCATCAATAAATAAATGCCCCCTAATTTCAACTATTTTAATGAACATCTTGAATTCTCTTTGTAAATTAGTGTCATGTTTTATTATCTACATATAATTACTATAAAATGATACACACTTTGCTAAGCTTTGCAAATAATTATGCTTTCTATAATAGGCGTGGAAATGATGCATATATTTAGTAATTATAGTTAAATTTTTATGATTGTAAGTGACAGATGTCTGCAGCTTGCAATCATTTTAACTTGACATTTTCAATTATTATAGCTATATTGATGAAAGAAGATTAAGGAGCTCTCAAATGCCAAATCCCATTATTTCAACTTTATATATAGCTGTTGGAGCCTAAAAATTCCAAAGGTATAGAGCTGTGCTTTGGCAACAACACATAGAAAAGGTCCTCCTGGCAATGGGAAATGGGGTATAACCTCTCAAATTATAAACTAAAAAAATAGTAAGTATAAATCTTTTCTTTTTAAACTTTTAGAGCTCCCTGAAAAGAATACCGTGAACTTATAAAGCAATAACCAACAAGGAAGATTATATTGCTGAATAAATTTTACTAAGTTAATTATTTGCCCTACTTTCTTAATAAAGCTATAACTCAGAGTATATAAACAACTTTAGAGATGCTAGGTTTTCTGCATTTATAGAACTTACTCTCCTGTGTGGCACCTTCTTTTGTTTAACATTTTCCTCAGCAGCTCGCAGCCCAGCCATTTCCGATTCGTTTTTGAAGGGAAGTGACCCGTAAAGCGGATCACATTTGAGTTTTCGACATTTCCACAGAAAACCTGTTTGCGCGACTGCGTGCTTCTAACCTGTGGAAGGTTATTATGAATTGCCTCTCTTAAAAATAAAATAAAAACTCTAATCTTACCCAGCTCCCCTTTTCCATTAGTTTTCAAAAATGTGATATTTTGAACAGGAAGATAAGCCTGAAGTAAAACTAGTTTCTTGTCTCTATTTCTGAGCAGGAAAAACATTCACATAAAATGCATTATGGATGTTGGGTATAAAGTGAGAGGTAGTTAGGGTTGGAGAGTTTATAATTCATTATATTTTAAAATATTTCAACAACTTAGCATCATCTTTTAATTTCTTTTTGAAACTTTCCTATGATTTCCCTCTGAGTATTTTTTAGAAACCACAGAATCTCTCAAACTATCGATGATCAACTGAGCCCGATATTTCCTTCTCCATCCTTGACCTTCCCGTTACATTTTTTTAAACATGTTTTTGAGATCTAATAAACATACGATAAAGGGCATGTGGTTAAAGTATAAAATCTGATCAATTTTGACATACGCTTACACTGGTGTGAACACCTTTCTGTTTGTACGCATGCTTTCGAACTCCCTACAATGTTGTGTAAGTGGAATGAAACATACGGTAGTATTTTAGCCTAGGATGTCAAAGCAGTATATATTCACGATAAGCATGTTAGAGATAGAGGCTGCACTTGGGTGGTCAGGTAAGGCTCAGCTGCAAATGGGACACTGAGCCACGTACTGGAATGGCATGGCTGTGAGCACTTCATAGGTCTGGGAAGAATGGCGTGGCTAGAGACTTAGCAAGTGCAAACACTCTGAGGCAGACACATGCTTTGTGTGCTCTTGGACCAGCAAGGCGGCCAGCAAGGTCGTGACCCTGTGAATGATGTGGAGGACAGTGTGAGGTGGTGGCCGAGATAGGACCTGGTGTCGTGGTTTTCTAGGTCTGCCATGATACAGTACCAGAAGTTTGGTGGCTTCAACAGCAGGAGTTTATTGTGTCATCTTTCTAGAGACAAAAAGTCCAAGATCAAGGTAACGTCAGGGTTGGTCCCTTCTTAAGGCTGCTGGATTTCATACTCCTCACCTAGTGCCTGGTCATTTGCTGGCAATGTTTGATGTCCTTGGCTGCTAGAAGCATCACCTCAATCTCTGCTTTACTCTTCAGGTGGCATTGCTTGTGTGTGTGTGGTGTGTTTGTCTTTGCCCAAATGTCTCCTTCTTATCAGAATAACTGTCACATTAAATTAAGGGCCCACCCTACTCTGTTGCCACTTTATCCTTGATTAACTAATTACATCTGAGGCACTGCAAGGTAGGACTTCAACATATTAATTTTCCAGGGACGTCATTCAACCCACAATAATAACTCAACCAAGAAAATGGTGTAAAACACACAGAGAAGAGATAGTTCTTCTTAAACTACACAAATTGTTTCAGAAAAAATAGAAAAAGAGGCAATAGTTTTCCATTCATTTTATAAGGACATCATACTCCTTGTACCAAAGTCAGACAAAGATACTACTAGGAAGGAATTTAATGGGCCATAACCTTCTATGAACACAGATTTTTTAAAAAAAGTCCTTAAATAAATCTTACCAAAAAGAATCCAGCAAGACCTAGAAAGGTGAATTTGTTCCAGGGATGCAAGTTTCATTTGACACTAACTAATAAATAAATCATCATAATTGATCAAAGTAAGAGAAAAAAATGAGAAAAAATGTATTTCAGTAAAACTTTGATAAAATTTAGCAAATTTTAAAAACTTCCATTTAAAATGCCACTGAGGTGCATTTTGACTGGAATTTCTTCATTCTGGGAGAAGGCACTTCCAAAAGCCTGAAGATGCTTAATAGTGAAATACTAAGAGACTGAGTAATGAGGTGTTGCACACTCTTTCACAACCGTCAGAAATAATGCTACGCTGCACACTGTTGCATTTCTGTTTATCAGTGCCTGGGAAGATGAGGCCAATGCAATGAGACAAGAAAAACAAATGAAATGCATGATGATATGACAGGAAGAAGCGAAGCTTTCATCTACAAAAAGATTTGTATGGGACAGTTCAGGGCAACTTTGCTTATAATATTTCCAATCTGCTAATTACTTAAATGTCTATCAACAGGAGAATATTAGGAATATTGGGGTATATTCATATAATGGAATGCTACTAGGGAATACAAACCATCAAACTACTAATATAATTCATGAATTGAAAAACAGTTACTGGTCTGAGAAGTCAGCAAATTTGCCTAGTGGTGGGGAAAGTGAACTAAAGGGGATAAAGGCAAACTTTCTTGGATGATCGAGATGTTCTTTATCTTAATTTGTGTTTGTTACATAGATGTCCACAGTTGTCAGAAGTCATGTAACTGAATACCTAAGAAGGGTACATTTTGTCTCCCATAAATTAAACCTCAGCAAAGGAATGAATGAGTAACAGTCACGTAAAGGACACACGACCTGCATCTTCCCTGATCTGATTGTCGTCCTTTGCAGAGTTCGTGAAAATGTGACCTCAGTGAACCTTTTCAATGACAGGATTATTTTATATTTTCACGTGTGTTGGAGTGGGGTGAAATTAGTGATCACTGTCCCAACATTATATTTTGGAGGAAGGCATTAAGAACCCACAAAATTCAGTTAGTATGCTTCAAGGCAGTCAGCTATATTATTGTAGAAGCTGGTCATTGTAGCCTGTTTTACTAATATCTTAGCCAGTGATGAATTTTTACAATGATGCATTATTTTCAAGTCAAAAACAACTAAAAGATTTAGCATTTAAGTCAGTTTATCCTGAGAGAAGGTGGCTGACAACCTGGAGTAAAGGTTATTCTAAAAACATCTGGGAAGACTCAGCAGAAGAAATCGGACTGGACTCTCATCTAGCAATCATAAGCCTGTTGTTCTTTCTCTCAAAGAAGAACCTTCGGGCCCCTGAAACCCATGTTATTTTGTTAAGCAGTGTCACCCCAATAAATTCAATAAAAAGGAATAAAAACATTGAGAAAAGACACCAAAACATCACCCACAATGTACATTTTTGTTGAGAATTATCTCATAAGGATTTAGGTTAAATGTAATCAAATAAATCAGTGTTCTAGTCATTATTTTGAAAGATTTTTAAGAGCTGCTTCTTGGCATGTTTCCCACTGCTTTGCCCAACAGCTGGGAATCTTCATCCTGATGACGATCGCAGCGTTTATTTTTGAGTGGCTTCAGAGGACTCTTCCAGGCGGAGCCCGGGTTAGCCTCCCTGTTCCCTGTGGGGCACAGCAGGGCTGGGCAGGGTCCTCTGTGCTTTTGGGTGATGGGAGATAATGCACTGAAATAACGGCCGCCGGCAGTGCCCTCCTTTGGAGAAACACACACACAGACACACTCACTGACAGAGAAAAAATAAGCCTAAAATGAGTAATACCTCCCGATGGGAATAGGGAGAGAAAATGTGATCTTACCTTTACATGATTTTCTTCTGATATTAAGTGTCTTTTGTTTTCACAAGTGTAAAAAATGAAATGAAATGAATGCCCCACCAAGCAAAAAACACAAGAAAATGCGTATTTTCATGGAGGTTTACCTCACAGTGTTCAAGAGTTTTTCCATCTCTCTCTCTCTCTCTCTCTCTCACACACACACACTCTCTCACACACACACCATTGAAGAGATCTTTTCACTCTCTCCTGTTCACACGTATTTCTTTAGGTCACCCTAACAATTCTTTTCATTTTCTCTTTGACAGGGAGAAAAATTAAGTAGCTCACTATTTTTCCTCTCGACAGTTACCTGACTTCCAGAAGTTCAACATCTGTTAAACTACAGCTTTATTCTGATTCTTTTATGCCTTGTGATCACTCTTCGTCCCACTCACATTCGTAGACAGCAAGTTTTCTGGAGTTTCGGCAATTTGTTGGTCGGCAGCTCTGTGGGAGCTAATGAGCCCCGCGCTTCATCCTGGGTGTCTGTGTCTGGTGGCGTTAACAAGCCCGGCCACTCTGCTGGTCACAGACAGGCCTGCCCTGAAGGGCGCAAAGGCTCCGAGTTCAAAATAGATCTTTCCAGTTGAAACAAACAAGGTTTCAAACACCCATCCTGGATTTTTTTGCAACACTCGACACACGTAAGATTATATGGAGAATTCAGAAATCTGCTATTTGTATCTTTAAAAATTGTTTTTTACCCCCTCTTTCCTTCAGAAAAACAAAAAAACAAACAATGTTTATCATTCTGTAAAATAGAGAATGTTAGCTCCAGGATCCTTCAAAAAAGCCAGCGTTCGTTTTAAAGATAGTCTGTAGAAAGTTTTCTTAGCTGGGGGTCAGAGGTTAGAAATCCAAGTAGTTAAGCAAGGAAGAATACTGAATTTTCCAAGGTTCTATTTAAATATATTCTAAATGTGTAGTGGCTTACAGAATTTATTTGGAAGCAAAAGGTAAGATTGTAAGTATTATTCTAAACAAAGTATTTTCTGGGTTTTATATGTTTTTTAATGTCCTGAAAACCCCTTAGGTTGTTGAAAATAAAATTTATCTCTTGGTAGATTCTAACTACGTTGTTTGAAAAACACTACACATTTTTTTTTAAAGTTAGTCTATCATATTTTGGCACTATTAATCTAGGTGACTATTATATCAAATGCGTTATTTTCTATCCAGATCAGAAATGCCTGTCACCTATAGAGAGTTACTATTATAGATATTAAAAATAATAATCTCAGAATGTTAATTTTATTCATCGTTGATAGAAATATGAAATGACTCTGTATGGGCATTGAACTTTAAACATGCTATTTAAATGTTTCCATCTTTTCTGGTCACTGATGAACAAGGAGGTTCAGCACAGGTGATGTGCAGTTTTGTATATTCACAAAAATGTTCAGGAGGCTGGTGAAGGATATTTCATTCAGCTATTTTATAATGTTATCCATCCAAGTTTATTTTATTCAGTTGCTTCACGTGTTGGCATTGTGAAAGTTGAGTTCATTTTCTTATCCCAAACTGTTAAGGTTTGCATGCAAAATATTGAAACTTATTTTCAGCAGTTTACGTTGAGTCAATAGATATCTCAATGAGATCACCAATTCCATATAGTCAAAGAGATCATTGCATCATTAGGAATTTTCTACATTTTACAGTGTTTTAAAATAGCTCAAAGACAATGAAGACTTAGACAACCCGGAATAGTGTGTTAGACAGAAAACCTATAATCACTTGTATTTATGTCATAGTTTTTCAGTTTTTCCTTAAAGTATCCACTCTTCCCTACTTTGATCTTAATAATCTCAAGTATTATCCTTCATCCCAAAAATGTCTGCTCTAGCAGCGTGGTCTCACTGTTCACACACATGCACCAAGAGCACTGAGGACCCTGTAGGCGTTCTTGAGTTTACATTACAAATCTAGAGCCTCATAGTGCTGAGCAATTACTACACCCACAAAATTCACCTCGTCTGAAAGTTTCCATTAGGAACCTATGATTGAACTTTACGAAAACCTCTATTGTTTGGTATTCCAGGGCTAGAACACCAAGTTGAAGAAATGCTGTACAGGATCTGATGTACAGTATCAATAAGCTTGAGCGCATTCCTCTGTCACTGTCCCTCCCCACCCCTGAGGTTCCCAGGGCTCCGGGCTTGCCAGGATACCCTGCTTGACTTTCCGGAGCCAGGCACGCTAGGGGCTGGACAGCAGCCTTGCTGTTTTGGCAGGACTTTGTAGACGTTGGACCCAAAAATAATACAGCTTTAGATCCTCAAAAGTGGCTGGCTATACCTGATTTAATTCAAACCATTCTCCAATAGGGCACTCCAGGGAAGGCCTTGGGGGCGTAACTTGTTTGGTTATGTTCTTGGCAAAATGGAGGACAGATTCTTTTTAAGTCTTTGAAAATAAATATAACCTAAGAGTTTCATATATATATGCACACACACACACACACACATTTATATAGTAAGAGTTTCAGAATCAGCAGGGCTCAGAGAGAATGTGATGTTTCAAAACATTTCATTTCCATTTTAAAAACACAGCATTTAATAAATAGCTGTGGGTTAGATAGCTTGAGAAAGAGTTTGCTTGTATAACCATGAATTAGAAAATGAACACAAATCAAATCTATTCCAGAGATAAAGCCACAATACATTGTTAATTAGTTCTTTCAGCCTTGTATAAAAGGTTTGAGTTTCTGTAAGAGTTTTTTAATTTTTTATATTTTTAATTTTGTAAGAGGAGAAAAAGTTTTAATTTTTTTATTTTCTCAATGTTTATTGAATTCATTGGGGTGACATTGGTTGATAGAATTATATAAGTTTCAGGTGTATAATTCTATAACACATCATCTGTATATTGCATTGTGTGTTTGCCACCTAAAGTGGTCTCCTTCCATCACCATTGATCTGCCCCCATAACCTCTTCGACACCCCCAACCCTTTCCCTCTAGTAATAACCATTCTGTTGTCTGTATCTATGTGGTCTTTTTTTTTTTTTAAGTCTGGTACATTTAAAGTATAAAAAATGGAATTTTTAAAAATTTTCTGTGAATTTTAGCAATATTCTGTTAACGTAAGTACTTATTCCTAAAAACCAATCGATAATTTAATTTAAGAGACCTTGCTAATCTAAATTCCTAATCTTACCTAGAGATGGGGAAGTATTTCACACTCGCATAAGAGAGACAAAAGCCTTGGTGATTTATAGACACTGAGACCGATTGATGCAGCGAGAGCTCACAGCTTCAGCTCTGATGAGAGAACACAAGAACACAGCTCAGACACCAAAGAGCTGTTTTTCTTCCTGGTTGGCATGAACTTCTTAGTGGTTTGACCTCACATTAATCAAACATACCAACAAATAAAAGACTAACAAACTAACTCCTCTGTTAGCTCTCTCCTGATAGCTTATAAATCTCTGTAATTATTAATCCATTATATCAATTGTTGACCATCCAGTGGTCAGACCACAAAACCAACTTCCCAATCACTGTTGCCACCAATATAATATCAGATGAGCAAGCACACAAAAACCTAAAGGACAGCACAGTGTCAGCAGACAGGAGGAAAGGAAAGACAAGACAATAAGCCAACAAAAACTGGAGATATACCAAAGCTCAAGTTCTTTTCTCTCGTATTTCACCCTTGAGGACCAAGAAGACATATTCCTGTCTCAGACTGCTCCTGAGAAACATGTCTCAGACAAGGCATTTACTTGTTTCTGTCAAGTGAATTCACTGGGCATCTCGGTGGATGATTTTCAGAAATTATATGCAATATATTTTTCCAAATAAATACACATCAAATATTTTACTTCACATATGAATTAATAAGAAAATCAGTAAGATGTTACAACTAATGCAAAGGAAAATTAAACAACATGCAAAATGGGTTTTTCACTGGGGAAACAATCAGTTAAACTTTACTGATAAAATTAATCTCTATGGGAAGAATCAGTTGTCTCGTTATAAATTCTGTACTTACTGAGTTGTCAACTATCTCAAAAACAATGAAAGACTGAGATAACCTGGAAGGGCGGCCTAGATGAGACATCTATGATCTCTTTGGTCCGTTTAAAGGTTTTCGCATTTGTTTTCCATGTGCTTCTGGTACCATTGAGTGGAGCACCTATTTCTAAGTAGTTAAGGGTCACGATAAGGTTTCGATTATAAACCAAAAAGCTACAAAATAAATCAGTGGGATTTACTTACTAATTGTAAAACTTATGATAATAACAATAATCAATAATAACTTATAGTAGTGATTATAATTGCAAAACTTTGTAAGGTTTCTCCAACCTCTAAACAAACGACGAATCAAGGCGCTTCCTTAGCACGCCAGCCTCAAGCCCGCCTCTGGCTCTCCCTCCTGCCCCCTGGTGGCAGGAAACCGAAGCGGGGAGCAGTGGAAATGACCCCACACTCCCACTGAATGGAGCAGACATCTGAATGTGTGGAGAGAAAATATTTACTTGCCTTGTTTCCAGTGAAATAAAACCAAATGTTGTAATGAGATACCACTTTGAGAGTTATTTTGACTAGACGATATAAGGTCTGTAAGAAGATACACATTTTTACTCATACATAAATCTGATGAAAGATTGAGAATTATGTCTAAATAGTATTAACTGATAACTATTAATTTTTTTTTAGTTTGGAACAGATTAGCATATAAATTGTTAGAAAATACTATAAGGTAGAAATAAGCAAAAGACATTAATGATACATAAAAACAGGAGATGTAAAGTTCATTGCATAGCTTCAGGATTTTCAAAATAAAGCTTAGCTCTTCTCATGGAAATCTTGCAATGAAATATTAAAAATAATACAATTTCAATAGTTTTATGTAGCGGTTGTGATACATTTTTCTTCATATACAAATACTCTGTGATGCAGATCCAGTTTGGGGCACACAGCCGCATTATGATGTCACCACTGAATTTAGGGAACCGGTAAGGCCAGCCTGTCAGGGGAACAAACAGAAGAGCGTGTGGGCATTATGACTTAGTGCCTTTTGCCACTGTGAATCCCTGGGCTCAGGTCTTCACATGGATGTGCAGCGAAGTGAACGCCGCATTAATTGTCATAAAAAGTTCAAATCCTTAGAGAGGGTAAGGAGATAGTATCAAGGCTATTAAATAAGAAAATCACTAGGTAACGTTAGAAGATCAATTATATAGTGTTTAATATTGTATATTGCCATTTTCACTATTGTAAGCAAAAAATACTGACTTTTCAGTTTGACGTTATATTATGAAGTGAGATTTTCCTTTTTTGTAACCCAGAACATAAACATGAGCTTTAAAAGTCTTTGTAAATATACCATTATATTTTTCAGCAAATGTTTTTTTAAAGTAATTTTTGGGATAATTGATTTTTTTGTTTGATATCAGATGAGAGTAGGTAGATGAATATTAATATTTTACATTTTAAAATCGCTTTTATGCATTGTGAATTATAATTTAAATTTGGATTTCAGTGCTTTGTGTTCATAAGTAACGGCTTCTCTCTGAGTGCAAATATCTCTGATTCTTGGGGGAGGGTATCAATTCAAAGCTTATCATTTCAAAATGCATAATAAAAAGGAAATAGAGGCGTAAATGCATACCCCATGGTATCTTTCTAATTAGCCCTGAAAACTGCACTGTTGTTTTTGTTTGTTTTAATTTAAGAGGTAAAGAAGGCTTTTGACTCTGTGATAAGTAGTTATCTTTAGAGATGCTAGAAATTGGAATTTTCCCTTTTGAGAGAGGATTTACAAATAATTCATCTCTGCTTCACAGTTCAGTTCTAGAATCATCTTACTTTTATCAAACCTACAGCAGTTGCTTGCAATGGGAGCCTGTTCTAACTGGAGGTTAATTATAGAAACTTGTAACCAGCCAAAAAAACACTGAAACTTTGTAATTAATTATTTGCCATTCTGAGAAAATCATATGAAACCTGGCTTCTGCTCTTCTAAAATGGTTATTATTTTTTAACTCCTCCAAATTAGCCTTTGTTATATATTTGTGAAAATAAAACACTGCATAGAAAAATTTAAAAAATGGATTAGAACTCAAAATACATATATTTTGGACTTACTTAGAATATTGTAAGTGCACTCAATGACAATAAGGGCAAGATTTAAAGGGAACTGTGAAGATTCCCCTTTCAATTTTGGTAAAGCTTTTTATTTGGAAATCATTTCACATATTTCAATATTGCATAAATAAAAAATAGTTCAAAGAACACCCATGTGTTCTTTTCCCAGAATCATCTATTTTAAAACTAGTCCCATTTGCTTGTTTGCTTTTCCTTTCCTAAAATTTTTATGTTATGACAAAGGATCAGTAAAAATATTTTTTTAAATGTGAAACATTTGCTCTATTATCACATTTTTCTATTAAAATAGATTTTATCTATTTTACTTTAATCATTTTTCTTTCTTTTTCCCCATATTTAATATTTCTAAAACTTTTCTTATTTTAGGCACACAACTCGATCTAGATAATATTCATCATAATGCTTAAATCATTTCAGTTATTTTTTATCATTTTGCATAAAGAGATTATACATAAATACAGGCATTTCTGCATGTATAAAGAGATTAATGGCTAATATTGCCACTGATGTTAAATCAATCTGATGACAACATTTTGTAAATTCTAGACACATTGCACGGGATGCTTAGTGGTGTGCTCAGAGAGCAGCACAGTATCACATAAATATAGATTTTGCAATTGCAGGTGCTGTTTTTGAAATGTTCTACTAGCTCTATGATAAGGCCCATGCGGTAAAGACCTAAGGCCTGCCGCCAACAGCCGTGAGGACCAGAGGCGGCCTGCCAAAAGCTAAGTCAATGTTATGGGTTGAATTATGTCCCCCTCCAATTAATGTATCGGTATTACAACCCCCAGCACCTTAGAATGTGACCTGATCTGAAAATAGGGTCATTGCAGGTATAATTAGTGAAGATGAGGTCCTTAGAATAAGCCATAATTTAACATGACTGGTGTCCTTATAAAAAGGGTGAACTTCAACACAGACTCATGTGGAGAAAGGACAATGTGGAGACGTGGAGAGAAACAGCCACACGCAGACCAGGGCGGGAGGCGCAGCACCAACCCCAGCCCTGCCGGTCACACAAGTGGGAACTTCTGGCCCCTAGAACTAGGAGGCCGTACACTTCCGGTGTTTGAAGCCACCCAGTTGGTGGAATTCTGTTATAGCAGCCTAGGAAATTAAATACGTTAACTAAGACGGTGCTTTCAAGGGGAAATGATCAATTTACTTCAATGCACAACAATGTGCACTTGGCCTTTTCCATATGCATACGTTAGTGACTTTGAAAATAAAGTTTCAATGAAAGTCTCAGGAAAAAAAAATGTTTTTGCTCTGATATAGCTCACATGTTGTGTTATAATTAATGCAGAAAATTCCTTACACTTTAATCTCTGCTTATTTATGATTTGTATTTTTCACAGAAGAGAATAATTGTAAACAGAGGGTTTGGGGAAAACCCTTTCAAAGTTCTTGTGCATGAAATACTTGTGCTCCATATGTATTAAATCTTCCTTTAAGGAAAAATATTAGGCAGTGGTAGCCTTCAGCAGTAGCAATATATACTCAGTAATTTATGTCTTCCTTACTGACTTCATTATTTGGTGAACAAAATCCATACTTGTTATAAGGACCTTTGTATTCACTCTTATTTAATAAATTTAGAAGAGAGCACATCAATGCATTGTAATTATCAACCAGGAATAATCTTTTACAATAGATTTTATTCTAAAATGTATTTGGCATGCATTTTTTAAGTCAATTCAGGAAACATTTCTTGGGGATAAAACTTCGCTACTTTTTTTCTAGTTTCATTTTCAGACACAGCTGGACAATATTTTGGAAATACTAATATTTCCAGTGTTTCTTGTTGACAGTGGCCTTCTTCCTCCTCATGGAGCAACCGGGTTATCTGAACTCTCTCCCCTTGAAAGGGGGACATTTATTGTCAGCAAGCAAAACAAACAAACAAACAAAAACAAGGAGTCTTTTCCCCCACTAAGCCTTGATGTAGAAACCCTAGGTTCTTAGATAAGAAGAAAAGGAATCATGACATTGATAACCTGTTTAAAAGAATAACAACGAGAAAATTTAAACTACCAGCCTCATCTCTTTCTCTTCATTTAAATTTAGACACGAAAAGACTCCCCGAGTTTCCGATGAGAGAGGTGCTTTTGAGGAACAGACAAGGCAAGCTTCCGTGCTGTTATATCCCTAACAAGAAAGATTCCTGCTTCTTGTGCCCTGCCTCCAACCCCATCCAAGGAGAAGGAACTCAAGATGAACTGGGGATTTACTGTGGTCATTAATGCCATATCCGTATTTTAGACCTGTTACTAGGAAGAGCTATTTCATTCTATAGTGCCTCACCTCCAAGACTGATGGACCTAACAATTACTGGAATCTAACTGTACTTTGTCAGAGTATTTCAATAATCTTCCTCAATAACATATGATAAATGACTGTTTGCCCTGACTCACCATTGGGAGGTGTCTTTCACCTGTTGACAAGTCAGGGTTTGGCTCAGTGGGTTGGAGATTCATCTCACGGACTGAAAGGTTGTGGATTCTATTCCCTGTTAAGGCACATCCCCAGGTTGCAGGTTTGATCCCTGGGCAGGGCACATGCAGGAGGCAACTGATCGATGTTTCTCTCTCTCTTTCTCTAAAAGCAAAGAAAAAAAATCCTTAAATGAGGATAAAAAAAGAAAAGCCAGTGTCCAAGGATCCTAATACTTGACTGTCTTTGTGTGTCAGGAGTGGGGCGGGGGGGAAGACATGACACTGAAGGTGTAGAAATCTAATAATTAGTAATTAATAAATACCCAGATATTATAAAATCATTAACTTCTAGTTATAAAATGAGAGGCCTGGATTTTCCATCAGAAGGGCTCGAGAGTATTTCCTGTTTCTGGTACACTTGTTGAAAAGGAAACGACCAAACAAATATCAAATTTGAAGCAATTTTATAAAACCATTAGACAGAGGACAGTTTAGGAAAATCAATATTACTTTTCAAAATGTTTGCTATCTGAAAACATCTTTCAAATGTACAGGCTAGGGCAAAAGTAGGTTTACAGTTGTTGGTGTGGAAAATAATACAATAATTAATAAATAATGAAAGAATAAAACATGTTCTGCCTACTCACAACTGTAAAGCTCCTTTCGCCTCACCCTGTATGATTCTTTATGTATCTTTCAAGCGTTAGCGTTCAAAGGTGCTGATACCTTTTCAGTTCCTGACATGAGTCCACGAAGTTCACCGTTAAGTTTGCCGGCCTACCTGATGGAGAAAGTGAGTCTTGCCGAGGTTGTTCACAGGCCTGAAGATCGGAGGGGAAATCATTCGTTTTGCTCTGTGAGCCATTTCCTGACATCTTGCTCGTACTCGGCACTGGGGAGGCGGCGGCGAGTAGGAGGTGGGGTCCTGTCTCCCACCTTAGACCACGCTCTCCCACACTTGAGAGATAGGTGCGTTCTTCCAGCATCTGGGAGAACAAGGTGGGTGAGCGTGAACACTGGGGGCTGGGGCTGCCTGAAATGCTCATTCAGAAAGGTCAACTGCAAGGACATTTAACTACCCTGCCCTTGGCTTCCTGCCGGGGCCAGACGTCTTCTCCCGTTACACACTTCAGATCAGGGAACTGCAAGTGCCATCCAGTTCATCCTTTCCATCAATATCTAAGCTAATCAATTGTGCAGGCTCTCCACCTGGAGCTTGAGTACTTGGGAGTGGGGGTTCTAGAATGATCCTTCTCCTCATGCCTACCGAAGTGCCTCTCATTTACTAATTCCTCTAAGAGGCGGCATACAAAGAACTTCAGTGACTGAGCTCTTCCATGCTGTAAACTTTTGCCTACCCGTGCGTTTAAGAGGAAGGAATCTAAGTCTGTGGACGTATGGGTACGTGTCCACCAGAGGAACTGAACACTCGGCAGGAATGGGGAGGAACCATGCTTTCTGCAACAGCCACGCACTTCGACGCTGGTGTGCGTGCCAGACTTCAGGGCCCTCCTGATTGCGTCGGTATTGCGGGAAACGCGTCAGAGTCATTTTCCAATTTGAGGTGACCATTCTGCTGTCGCCCTGCTCAGTCTTGTGCAGCCATCCATGTGCACCGCATATTTTTTCAATCAAGCAAAGATAAGCTTTTCTCTGAAAAATAAAGGAGACGTCTTAGCATTTTAAATCCTTTCAATGAGTCTTTCTTTCTTTCTTTCTTTCTTTCTTTCTTTCTTTCTTTCTTTCTTTCTTTCTTTCTTTCTTTCTCTTTTTAGCTTCAACTGATGCACATTGCTTAGTTCTGGTAAAAAAAAAAAAATACAATGTGTCCTCGGCCATGAGAACCATAGAATGGCCCACATCCCTAAGGAGAATGTGGGTTCAAGGCAGTAAGACTTTTCTCCAGAACACTCCAATTTTGAGCCCCAGTGAAGACCACATAGCAGGAAACAAATGACCTATATAATGTGTAGGCTTTTTGAAGTTATGAGCTGTAATGAAAAAAGGGAGAGAGAGAGAGTCTAAATTACTCCACTTGCTCCACAAAACTGTGCTTGGAGCCCAGTGGACACTGGTGATGGCAGATGACAAAATAGCTAATCTAATTCAAGGACTTCCACTGCTTTTGATCCCAATTAAACAAGGCGACCGCAGCCTGTGAGAGCGGTCACCGCCCAGTGGCTGGCTGACTTTCTTGCCTGTGGGCAGCCAAGGCCATGGTAGATCTGAGTACTTCAGAGGCCACCGTGTGACCCCTCAGTCTCACGGATGATACAAATCTGGAGAAACAGCCAGGACACAGGCAGCCTCCTCCAGACCAAACATCCCTGAGACGTGTACCCACCCCTTCAAAGGGAGGGCATGACCAAAAGCGAGATCGTTGTGAAGGGGAAAAGCCTGGGCATCAAGGAATCACCGAATTGCTTAAAGGTAGCCATGAAACTCACCCTTAAGCTGTCCGCTCTAGATTTGGCCAGTTTGGAAAGAAAGAGAGACAACAGAACATGTTCTAGTTTGGTTGCCCTGGGCCTACAAAGTTTGGTTTTAGCAAGTACTGGAAAGGAAAAGTATCAAGATGAAAACGTCTAAGAGTAGGTTAAGGCTGTACCTACTGGGGTTCACCGCTCATGGTCAAGGTGCAAGTCACTTGCTGAAGATTGGTCTTCTTATGAGTCAGGACTATATGATGAGAGAGAAAACGAAGGGCGTCTGTGCACTTTCTCCTTGGAACTTGCTTCCCCCTCCTTGGTGAAATCTTGGTTAGAGTCTATCCCGAGCTAAATCGTTGTCATGACAACTCTTTGAAATTAACCAAATGTTAATCAAACCCACGTAAGTGATTAATGTTTGGGAAAATAGCAAGCCAACTATTAGATTAAATTAAATCATTTATGATTCTGTTTTGAGGCCATCGAGCACTTACGTTTTACTGTACTTCATTATATAAATGAATTTATATTGTTATTTTAGGATTAGTACATTTACCATGCAATTGTAAATATAACTAGGAGATACTGCGTTGGTAATCGACTTCTGTATTTTTTTCTTCCTTTTGAATTTAGTACATATTTTTGCCTCTTAGAAATAAAAGTACAAATTTATAACAGTTAAATAAGGAGACAAACTAAATACCCAAATTAATTTGGAAGGAGAAGAAACTTAGTTCCCATTTTTCCCTACTTGTTGCTCTAGTTGAAATTTTGAACACATGCAGAAAGTCCCAATGAAAAGTATTTCATACACCGATGGAATTAAGATTCACTTTAAATTACCATTTGACCAATTTTAATTTAGCTACAGCATTTTAATGACAAATTAGCCACCCTCTCAAGCACTTATAACGTGTTTAGCACAACGCCAGGTTCAGTGGAAAAGTACAACATGGTGACTCTCCAATTGGAGAGTGAATATTTATACATATAATTTTACAATTGTGGGAAAAATAAACAAACGAAGACAAGTACTGTTGCTGCAGACATACTAATGGGAAGAGTAATTAGAGCTTGGAGAAAGGGCGGGGTGGGTGTACATTGTTATAGTCATGGAACTATTTGAAGTTAGCGTTGGCCTAAAAGGAAGCATAGGCCCTGGGCCAGGACAGAGGGCATGTTCATTCCAGAGCTGGGGACAGAAGGAGCTGTGGAGTCAGCAGGCGTGACAAATGGAAGCCACTGAGGAAGGGAGATCAACTGGAATCCAGCAAGAATGTCAAAACATTGTGGGGGACAGTTTCGAAGAGAAAAGAGTGAGACCTGTTGGAGAAGAAATTAATCAACTCAGAAATATCCTGAGAGCCATTATCATATGTGACTTGTGGGAAATACAGAAAAAAATATATTACAGAATGATCTGCTGACTTTTTTTATGTATATTTTCACGGACTTAAGCGATAAAACTAATTAAGCCATTACTAACTAAATGACCCTACTGAGCATACGTTGAATAAAAACTACCTCATGACAGATAATGTCAGACATAACAAGAAATACCAGGTATGACTGTGCCTTCCAGAAGCTCATATATTCTGAGTGAGTGGTTAAAAATAAGGGCCTCCCTGTGGATGTGAGAAAGTTCAGAGGTTCCTAGAAATAATGGTTTTGCGCTATTTGATTGTTAGGGGAAGAAAAATAAGTATAATGTAGAGTGCAAGGTGTTACCACAAACTGTTTAACAGCAACTAATTCATCGATCAATGTTTGAGTGTCCGCTGTATGCGGGGACGTGTTTTAGGACCACAGAATGGGGAAAAAAGCAGCCACTGTGCCCAAGAGCTCCGCGACCTTGATGTGGGTGAGTATGCGTAGCTCGCAGCAGGGGGCATACGCACTAGTATCCCAGGTGGTGCTAGTGCAGGAGAAGCAGGGATACCAGGGAGGCGGAAGGGAAGATCGTCCCTGTAGGTTTTCTGTGGAATGTTAAACGGAAGACGTTAAGCTCAACTTGAAGCAGAGGCCTTACGGAAATATGGTAATGAATAACACAGATATATAAAAGAATTATATTCTGGGCAGGAGGGATGCTGCGTGCAGAAGCCCTGATACTGAATATGTGTGAAAAAATGTTTTAAATCCTTTGGTTGCAGTAAAGTGAGAGGGAAGTGGAGGGGGAAGGCAGAGAGAAAGGCAGGGACGCTGGGTGATGTGGCTGGGCAAGGGGAGTCGGCGGCACAGTGGAGCACGCAGGGCCTTGCAGGTCATTGGCCAGTCTTTTGCTTTTTTCCTAAATGGGACGGCGGCATATATTGGTGGATGTTCATCAGAGGAACGACCCCGCAATCACTTTGGAGACTGCGAACAGGAAGATTTTGCTAAGTGAGGTTATTAATGACCTTAACGAGTGCTGTTTAGAATGGTGAGGGGCTGAAAAGCTTTCCTGAAATACGTTCAATGAAGAGAACAATGAAAGGAACAGAAGACAAGAATGGATAACTTGAAAAGTTTAGCTCTCTGACGATCAAAAAATAGGAGAGCAACTCGAGAGAATGCAGCTTAAAGAGAGGAACTTTGTTTGGTTTCGTTTGGTTTTTGTCTATTGCTCTAATTTTTAAGCTAGGCATTTAGTCTAGCAAATTAAATGCTTACAGAAATACAGAAGGGGCGGGAATGTTTGGTTAACAAAATTGAGTAGGCAAGAGGAGAGAGATTTATTGGGCAAATGGCCTTGGAAAGGTACACGCAAGCTCTTTTATAGCAACCCAAGCATCTGCAGCGTGTGTCTGTACAGAGGCAGCTGGGCCAATAAGGAAGGGCTGGTGATCGCTTCTACTTCCTTAGAGAAAGAGGAAAACATTGAAGATAGGAGTAGTGATCAGAGGAGAGAATAGAAAGTGTAAAGTGCTTGCCTAGGGAAGAAGGAGATTGAATGAGCGGATGGGGGAGTGGAACGGCTAGGCAAGACCAGTGTCCTTCAGAGACCCTGGTCATGAATGTAATGTGAGACCAGCCCGCGTGGCTCTGCGTTTCTCTCCTGTCACATTCAAACTCCTTAGATGGAGGTGAGCAGAGAAGGTTGGGCTTCTTCAGCACTGACCTCTGCCTGTACAGGACAGCGGGGATGAAGGAGTTAAGGGTATGGGTATTGGAATGGTGTGAATGAAAAGCTGTGGAATCACAACTCCATGACCGGGGAGTGGGAGTATAACGGGGGGGCGGAAGGCAGTGAAAGGTGTCTGGTAAGGTCAACAGATTGTGGGACCCGGTGGAGACAAAGACGCTTTGCTGTTGAAGTCATTGGGGGAAGTGAGTGGGAAAGTCAAAGGCGATTTCGGGAAAAGCGATGCTCCATGTTGAGGTTGTGTGGGGCTTACAGTGAGGTAAGTGCAAGACCTGATTTCTAACTCCGGGAGTGGATGGCTGACGTCGGTGCACAGACTCAGAGAGTCGCAGGTATTGGAAAGAATGATCTGCCTTAAGGACAGAAAAAGATGGAAAACAAGAGGCTTAATTCTCCCTGTTGAACCTAAGGGACGTCTTCTTCTCTCTCCCTTTTCTTGGAGCATGTAGTTCAGAAAACGGGAAACTGTGAATTCTTTCTCTGTCTCTCTGCAATGTATATAAATCTTTTCAGACACTGCATGAGCCTCTTGCCCGTTTTGTGGCCCAGGAGTGTCTTTTTCAAGGACCTGGAGTCCTTTCTTTGAAGTGCACATGCCTGTGGGAGGGTAGGAGCCTGATCCTTTCACCTTCTTCTCCAAGTTCAGAAGTATATGTCCTGCCATAAAGACATGAGCAGTTTGTTTTTCCTGTAGATAGAGTCCACTAGCTAACACAGATTCTCACCCCATTACCCGGTGAATTTAGGATGAACCATGTGTGATAAATGGGGCTTTCAAGCCCTCCTATGTGAGGACTACTTATTGTTCTCTGGAGAATATGTATCTAATGGGCTGGATCTACTCTGCTGTGAAAGCGGGGGCCTCACAATCTCCTCAAACAATGTTGTCTGTCCTCACAGTCTCCTCGAAGATTGTCTGCGGTGCCCATCACATTCTGGTTTAATACTTATTTAATAATAAAATCATCTTTTTGTTTTACCTTTGTAGAGACGTGTTCCGGGTTGGGACAATATTTTGCTTTTATTGATATTTCCCCAATAACGTGGGTATTAAAATCATGGAGAATCATGACCATCTCCCATGATCCAAAACCCTCTAGGAATGAGGAGTGACCAAGGATGCTGTAGGTGCTGCAACAGAAAGATGAGGGGAAAATACAAATAGGAGATACGGGCTGCAAGGGTATAGTGTGCAAGTACACCTCAGTGTGACCATGGGCAAGATGGGTATTTTGTGTGGTCATTGTATCAAAAGTCTTTAGGACTCACTGCCTGTAACTTTGACTGTCTGGCTTGGTATGGTGAAAACACAGACATACCCATTGGGAAACAGTGAGTTAGGAAGGTTTCCTTACATGAAGAATTAAATACCAATACAACCACAGTTCAGAAAATGTCACAAGCCAGTACATGAGTGACTGCCAAATGAGTCGTACAGACAATGTGTGCTGTAATGTCAGGGAAAAAAAGCAAGAGGTCGCAAATTAAATGAGTTGGAAAGATTTTTTTTTTAAATTAATATGTATGGAGTCTTTTCTGTATCAAATCAAAAGGATCATGTTTAAACTAGCTTTCAAGTAACACCCAGGATGGGCTATGCATCCCATGGGGGGCTCGATAAGTATTAATTATCATAATATCAAAGGGCAAGAGATATCACATCTAATCCAGCCCTCAGGCAGCAGGCTAAGCCACCCTAGACAGTTGAGTGGCAGTCCAAGTGTGAAACCTTTCCTTGAGAAACCTATTTATCATCATTTCTGTTTAAAACCTCTTCTTCTTTTTAAATCTAATCCTATTCTCTGTGCAACTGCCATTATTTGTAGACAGTTAAATCATAATGGTTAGATAATATTATTTTCTAACTGTGATTCTCTGATGAATTACTTCTTTTTTTCTCTTGTTATGGATATCAGAATTAGATATAGATACAGTGCTCAAATGAAGTCCTGGTATCATTCATTCATTCATCCATCCATCCATCCATCCACTTTTTCTTTATTCATTTTTCCAAAACGTATTTTGAATCAAGTATTATGTTATTTATTGCTCCATATTAAATTATCTCAAGCTTAGATGCTGGAGATAACACACAGTTTGTCTCCCAGTTTCCATGGGTCAGGAGGCGAGAGAGGTCTGACTCAGGGCCTGTCAAAAGGAGTCAACCAGGCACTGGCTAGGAATGGAGTCACTTCAAGGCTGAACTAGGAAGGGTTTTGCTTCCAGGCTCACTCCCTTGTCTGTGAGCAGGTCTCAAAACATCCCTCTTCTAAAATTACTCACGTGGGCCTCTCCATTGGGCTGCCTTCCAATATGCAACTGGTTTTGTCCTGGAGCATGTGGTGCAAGAGAAAGTGAAAGAGAAAGAGAACATCCCAGACAAAAGCCACAGTCTCTTTTATAACTTAACATTAAAAATGGCGGCCTGTCACTTCTTCCCTGTTCTTTTTTTTTTTTTAAAGAATCTTTCAATCCAGCTTATACCCAAGACAGTGGAAGTCATTAGGTGTCCTCGAGTATTGTTCTGTAATTGCTCTCACCCAGAGTATGACCTAGGCCACATGGTGGAGTGGAAGGACAGTGGCTTGTGATTGCGACAGACCCCAGCTGGATGGAATTTCACACCATCCTCGCCTCCTTTAAGAAATGTACTTAACCTCTCAAGAGTTGTAACTTTCTCATGTATAAAACGACACAGACTGTAGTTACCTTACTAGGTCATTGTGTAGATTAAGTGTTCTTGAGAGACACAGAGGCAAGACATTAGAAGTAACCATGGATTCAATAAAAGAAACGGTGGAAAGTTTTGCTAAATGGAAAAAGTGAAACAGGACTTTGGATACACAGAAGCATGGAGATGCATTTGCACCCAGCGATCTAGAGGAAACAAGTGGGGGGTGGACCTAGGGTACAGTGGGAGGTCAGCTTCCCATCCCAGCAGGACAACTTGATTGACGGCATTTTCCCCATGAGACAAGTTCGCCAGTTAAGAGATTCGTTCCAGCTGCCATCAGGTGCTTTGGTGGAAGCATGAAATGGACAGCTAATTGCGGGTAATGTGAGTTGGAATTTTGTTGGATGAGTGTGGAAGAGAAAGGGGTTATAGGGTCAGGGTTTTGAGAGTGAGTGATGATAGAACTGAACCAACCATGGAATTTTAGCTGAAAATGGAAAAGTGAAGATATAGTTGAGTGTAAAAGTGGCTAGAATTCCAGCTCTTAACCAAGGTGCTACAGATACTACATTGTACTAAGAAACATGATTTTCATATATTTATGCCGAGTAGAACAGTACATATTGATCAGAATAAATAATGAGCATCTATAACACAACACAATGCATTCAGAATATTACTTATTTGCATAGTAATAAAAATAATGCTTGAGTGAAAACATGCTTTGAATAACATATAGAAATGGTTCTAAATCTTGTAATTCACTTCACACTCCTTAGGTGTAAATGAAAAATATCAACACCTAAAGATTTACTTAATCTAATATAATTTGTAGGCTTTATTATTTTTAGGTACTAAGTAAATATCTATTTGCACCAATAGTCCATTTTTGTCATAAAATATTTTAGAACATCCTGGGCTTTGCACTAGCCTTAGCAACTGCTAGCATTGCACAAATGCGAAATAAAGCAGCACTAATAAGCCTGCACTGAAGCCGTTTGAAGTCCTCGCATGTAAACACGCTTGAATTGGATGCGTTTGGTTCGTCTTTCATACCAGTCTTGGTTTGGAAACTCTCCAAGGCTGAGGTTGTGAATTTAGCCACAAATATTATCTTCTTCATACATTTGTTTTGTTTCCCAGTATTACTTAAATATATTTCTTCATATGAAGGCTGAGATATAAATATTGCGCATGAAGTCAGACATTGCTGAACCTCACCAGGGCTGTAAGAAGGCAGCAAAGCGGCTCAAGGCCTGTGGCTATTTGAACGCGCTGCTTTCTCCCCCCCAACCCCCGCCCGGCCCTATATCCCCTTTCATTTCCAGTGTTGTTTCCTAATCAGATAATAACAGGCATTAGAAGCAGGTTATGGCTTTGTGATCGGAGATTAGTGTGCTACCAAACAAGATACATTAAACGTAAATTGGTTGCTTCTGTCTTCAGTTGCAGCTTTTATATTTAATAGATATTTACTAGGAAAAAAGAAAAAAAAAAACCAGACAGGCTTCGGGACTTATTCTTTTAGGAAATGCTTTGAATTAGTATGTTGTGTGAGGCTAGGACGACCATGCAGACAAGCCTGACAGAAACAGAAGGAAAAATGATGACACATTTTAAAGCAGAGGGCGAGGGGCCCCCGCATTTGGCCCTTACGATGCTGTGGGGAGTGCAGCCTTGGACTCCGCCTCGTATCTAGGCTCCAGCCCATGCTGGTTGGGTGCGTTTGTCAATTTCCTGAATGTCTGTAAACTGTAGTCTGCTAGTCTCTAAATTGGAAACAATAATAATATCCACCCCGATTACTGTTCTGACGTTTAAATAAAATATTCCACCAAAACTGCTTAAGGGTAACGCCAGATTCCTAGCGAGAACACTATAAATGAAAGCTAGTTCTGTTATTAGTGTCCTAGGATTAAGTGAGTAGAGTTCCTGTCTAGGCCTCTGACACTGTCCTGGCCCAGCAAGTGAGCAGGTAGGGCCTTCGCGGTCATTGTTTCTCAGTCTTGTGGTATAATTAGCTCAATGTGCGTGCATACTAGGATTTTTAGAATTGTTATATTGAATAGATTAAAAGAGCATTCCCACACACCAATGCATTTTTATTGACACGACTTACATGCAAAAATTCAACCTACATAAACATACAAGGGAATGGATTTTTTAAAATGAACACAGTCATGTAAGCACCATCACAGCTTTACATACATGTATGAGCGCGGGCATACACACACACACGCAGTTCCGCGTCGCCAAGGGGACCCCGGAGCCCTTTGGAAGCAACCCCTCCCCCGCGCTTATTGCTTATAACTTAAGTAATAAGTTATAGTTCAAAAAAAAAACTCTCTAAATGCTGAGATGGTTTTAGAATTACACAACCTTACAACATGATGCAGAATGCTTCCCAGCGGGTCAAGGTGTGAATTAGTCGTAGAACAACGATCAGAGCCAGCTTGGCCTTGGTGTAATTACTACTACTCGGTACCGCGCGGAATGCCTTGGCGCATCCCGGGTTTTTCCCCGTGTCCCCTCTTTATTCCAGGATCCGATCTCCAGTCTCACTCGGCAGCTCGTCCCCAGGCCTCGTGGGAGAGGCTGGGGCGGAGGGTGGGGGCTGGGGGTGGCGGCTGGGGTCTCTGAGGCCCGCGCTCCGCTCCCGCACGCACTTCTGCGCGGTTATTTTCGGAACCATCCGCGGCCCTGGCCCGCGGCAGTAATGACTACGCTCTCGCGGCGGTTTTCTGATTTCCTTATTCTTTCCCTGCACTCAAAGTTTCTCCGAGGATAAGATACACTTCAATCTTATTAGCTTTACCAAATGGAGAAATACCTCCCTTTCTGCACCTACGTAATTTCTCATTTAACTTCATAATGCGCGCATGTGATTAGAGTTTACAACTCTAGTGAATTCAAAGCTCTAAATTCAGATCTGCTCCACCCTTCGCCAATGGGTGAGCAGAATAATCTGTTGTTGTCAAACCTTTCATGTTTCCAAAGGAGGTGGCGGTTGATGTCTTCCAAGCCCTAATTGTTGCTAATCACTTATAAAAGTAAAAATATTCTCCATTCATTGAATGTACATTAAATGCCAAACATTGCATGTGCCTTCGACGCATATTTATTTCTACTTCCTTCTCATAAATACTAATTTATGAATAAAAATACGACACTTGCACATATCTAAGGACTTGAACGTGGACTGAGTAACGTGTCTTTCTCGTAAAATTACTAATTATAGCGCCCAACAGACACTGCACTGCAATTCTGATACCGATCACCTGGCTTTAGGGCAGAGGACGCAAACTGAAGAGACAGTCCCTACCAGGCTGTCGTCGCGTTCAGGGCCAACCACAGCTGGAGGGCCCCCAGGCCACCCACCCATCAGACCAATGACTGCAATAGCTGAGTCCTCCAACCCATTCGGGTTCTGCAATTATTAGTATAACCATTATTGTTGGAGATGACTATAAATTATAACCGGTGAAAGGAGAGAGAACCTCAGGGCAATTTACACTGTCAAAGAGCAGACACGCAGACTCAGCGGGGAAATAGGGAGGGAGAAGATGACGTTAACAAGAGTACCCATAGGGGGCGCACTTTCCGCAGCCCTTTGGCGAGGCCGGGCTGTCGATGTTAATGGGAGCGTTCACAGTGAGGAGCAGCGGCTGGGTCCCCGCAGCAGCCCCTGTTCGGTCTTCTGGAACATATGCCCTGCTTTAAATGTCGTCAGCCATAGAACTTACCTCCCAGAACTAAAGACTGGGCAAGTAAAATTGATAAATACCTAAGAATTCCCAAAATGGTACTGATTGTATGAGACTTAAAGAGTAATTATGATTACTTTGAAAAGTATTAGTTTGGGGAGAATTGAAATCCTTGAAAATAAAACTAAGAAAAACAAAAGTTTATCATCAGAAATAAATACAATGTGTTCTTCATGCTATAAGCGAGGAGTATAAAGACATTAATTAATATTAGGATTTGACAACAAAATCATAAGTCATAGTAATTGTGAAGAAAATAAAAAATTAGAGGGTAATCTCACCATTAACTTGGAAGCAAAATTTATAAATATTAATAATAATATGCAAATAAAATCTAACAAGACACATTACAACCTAGAGTTTATCTCAAGAACTAAAGTTTGGCATAAAACTGGAAAATCTACTTATATAATTTATCACTGTAACAAGTAAATTAGGTGAAAAAATCACATTACATTATATTAATTATATTAATAGATACAGCAGTAGAATTGAATGACATTTAACAACCCCTCAAAATAAAAAAAAACAGCAACTTTTAATTAGGAAAAAATGGAAGCTTTCCTAAGTTGATAAAATACATCTACTAAAAAAACCATGAAATATTAGCACAATGCACACAATTTAATGACAAGAATGAGAAAAAGATGCCCACTCATATATCACTTTTATTTAACATTGTAATGGAAGTTCTCACTAATACATGAGGAAAGAAAAGAAATGTAACATGTAGGAAATGGAACTAAAAATTAACCATTGTCTTTTTTTTACATAGAAAAATTTAAGAAAAACCATAGATAAATTCTGCTAAATCATAAGAAAGCTTAATAAATTTATAAGATATGGACTTAATATGCTAAAACTAATAGCACATTTTACAAGAATAACAAAGAATCTATGTAAATGAAAAATATAGCCTTTATATTGGCACAAAACTTATTAAATGCATAAGAATAAACCTCACTAAAAGTAGACTTTATGGAAAACATGGAAAAAATTAAATGGCAGAAAATAAAGTTTAGATACAGAAATGGGTACCTTTACAATCTTCATAGATAGGAAGACATGGTATTATAAAAATGTCAATTTTTTCCATCTGATACCAAAAATCATTGCAAGACAATTTAACACAATACAGACTGGATATCAAATAGATAAAAATCAGTTCCACAGATACATGGAAGATTGTAACTAAAAAGATGGTAACAATCATTGGGAAAGGAAAGACTATATTATATATAGCAACATACCTGCTCAATAAACTTCATAACAGTCATTAATGTGAGGTATTATTATCCTCAGAAATAATGAATTGAGGTTCACAGAAGTTAAATCACTTGCTTACATAAATGAACACAGTAGGGATTTTGAAAGAAAGAGGTTGGATTTGAATCTCCTTAAACTCAGGCTATCTTTACCTCAGCCCGTTCTTCCTTTAGATGCAGAAATTGATGTCTTTACATTTAATATATGATTTCATAAAATAATAATGGAATGATAAATTACAATCATTGAGATTTTGAACTGACATTGAGTATTTTATTACTTGCCAAAGCAAATTACATTTTTGTATCTCAAACATTTCCACTGATACTTATAATGCTGCTAGGCATCTTTATTATTTTCACATATTCTGTAAACCAGATTGCTTCAGAAGTGCAATGACCAGCAGTAAATGGGTAGACACTCACCTTTGCCTGCACTGTATATGGTCAGATAGACTCAATTGGCTATTACAGGTAAAATGCTGTCTGTTATACTGTAAACAATGTATATTGACTCCACCCTGTGGGCATGATAACACCATAACATACAGATTTTAATAGCAAAATAGTTTTAAGCATTTGAAAAAGATCTTTTGATATATGAGGAGGGCTTCTAATGTCTATGAGTATCAGGAACTTTTTAAGCTACTTGCTTCTCATCATTCAGTTAAAAATGATCAAAATAGGAGCTGTGATTTGGGTTCCTGGTAGCCAACAAATTCTCTGCCTGTGTTAATTGCTTTCTGGAATACATCAGACATTCAAATCCTTGTTAAAGAAGCTTTTATTTACAAATTTTCCTATCTGTTTTTATAGCAAGACATTGAAAAGTTGGATTCCTATTAGAGAAATTGACTGAGTTAACTTGTAGAAACAGAAGTTGGTAGGATTATATCAACAGAGGCTTGTCACATGTGGTCAAGAAAAACTTAACTCCTGAAACCAAAGGTCTTGACTCATTAGCATTCTTAAAAGAAATAGAAAGACTGAAGAAATTAATCCATTAAGACAATTGACACAATTCCATTTTTTTTTCAATGTGATTGAATTAGGGGTGGGATTTTCTTAAAAAACTGCTTGAGTGATTTCCCCTGTTCATTGACAGTGGACTCTGTATTTTAAAGTAAGGAAGGAAGGAAGGGAGGGAGGGAGGCCCTGTTATTTCTAAGGATAAACAAATTCTAAAGTAATAAAAGATAGGGACTTTATTATGTATCAGTGCTAGTAATCTACATAATTTAGATGTTAAAAACCCTTTCCCAGCAAACTGAATGTAAACTGTGAGTGTGAATGCAGCTGGGCTTTATTTCTGTAATTACCATAAGAACAGCAGTAAAGAACAGTATTCATAGAGAGCACTTGCTTTTTTCACAGTCCATAAAAATTAGCACTTTGTGAATCATTGCTAGTTACCGTAGCGGTAAGAGACACAATACAAAATGCTGAAAGACGTCTTTGGAAATGCTTGACGCCACTTGTTTAGCACACGTGTTGTTAAAAGGCACTTTCCCTCCTGAGTTATAGAACATCGGCTTCCTTTTACACAACATTTTAGCCTGCGGCATCTCACTGTATCCTTTCCCGTGAAGGAACACTGATGAGTGGTTTGCAAAGCAATTTTGAGGAAGTACCAGTTTGGACCAGACAATGAAATCCCTAGAAAAATGTGCTATTACAATCTCGGAATGAATTGAAATGGAAATCTCTTTCTCATTTACATGTAGTTAGAAAAATCTCTAGAAGTTCCTGTGACTTGCGGAGAACTAAGGAGGGTGTGAGGAATGACTGACAAACAGAAAAGTTAGAAGAGACGATGAGTCTCCAGAGTCTTTGCATTCTGAAGAAAAGTTTCTTGCTTTTGGAATGAATGTAGAAATCATTAAAATTCCCTGTAGTAATTTTAAACTCATATTATGTGTGCTTTCTATAAAGGTAATCGACGGTGAATTATTATCTCTAATGGGATTGATGGAGTGATGTATCAATTCAATGTTTGTATATAAAGATACAGGCGGCAGAGTGGTGATTGCCCGGAGTCGGGGTGGATACAGGGCGCCGGAAGGAAGCTTGACTTTGTGTGGTGAACATACAACACAATATACGGGTGATGTATTATAGAACTGTACACCGGAAACCTATATAATTTTATTAACCGATGTCACCCCAATAAATTCAATGAAAATTTAAAAAAAAGAGAGAGAGACTCGTGTTTGTATGAACAACTCCGGCAGGTTCCTGTTTTGCTTTGCCTGACTCAGAACTCAGAAAACAAACGTGCCCTGGTCACGCTCCGCTGCCTTCAAAGACAATTTTAAAAATCGTTAATTCTTAATTGGCTCCTTCAGTTTTTGTTGATGGAGCAGGGGTCTGGCTTGAACCCTCGGCCGCAGTCAGAGGCAGAAGGCCACGCTCTCCCGGGAGCAGAATTTACAAATGAGAGCCCGCGGGCAGGGCTTGTTAGTGGCAGTGCCGCGGTGTCTAATTTTTAGAGCAAGTGTTAAAGAGATTTTCTTTTTGCACTAAACGCATATTTCTTACATTTATGAAAAGTGGATAGATTATGGAGTTTTTGTTTTTGAAGCATGGGAAATAATCACTGAATGGCTGTAACGCGCTATGATCCTTTCTGGTATTTCTACCAGAGACTACTTACCTTAAGCATCTAATAGACGCACACACGTGTAGTTCTTGAGAAAATTCCATGCATTCAGATCACTGTGTGTGCGTGCGTGCATGTGCGCGCAAATATTTTTTATTTTTTTATTGGTCACGTACAGTTGTCCCCATTTTTTCCGCATTACTCTCTGCTGCCCTGCCCACCACCCACCACCTACATTCAATCTCCCCTCCTCCCCCCCGTTGTCTTTGTCCACGGGTCCTTTATAGATCATTGTTTTAATTAGCTTTATTAATAGTTTTTCTGACGCGATGAAGTTAAAATTATGATCGTCCATCTGACAGAGAAATTATTTTAATCAGAGCACATACTTCCTTTCAGTGGGGTCATGGCTGTGGCTTTAAATTGGTTAAATTGATAAGGAGAAAATAAAGGGAGAACGACATGCTACAGCCAGGAGACAGTCAGCAGAACACAGATCGGATTCTTCGCAGAAGAAATGCTGTGTATTGCAAGATAGCCATCAGAATTAACACCATTTAGCATGTATTGAGTTTTTTGAATTGAGTGCTTTGCATTCATCATATAATCTCACCTAGATGTTAATGTGAATGATTAGTGGTACAGAGCTATAAACGAGGAATCGATCGCAGAGATTAACAGATGACACATGGCGGAGCTGCTGTTCAACAACCTTCTGACTGTCCTGGCTGCAGGCATGTGCTTAAAAAAATGTAATAGTAAAATGAACTTGTAAGATCTTCCTGCTGAAGAAGCCTAAGAGTTTGGGTGTACGTGGATCCTGGGAAACACGCCCGGGTCCCGGTCAGGAGTGCAGGGCGGGCTGTGGCAGACAGGGCTCAGCGATGGCAGCAACAACAAAATAGAACGCCGTTCATTCTTTTATTCTTTATTGTTTATTGAGTGCTCCTTGCTAGGTAAGGCACGTTCTCTTATGCATCACACCCAACAGCCCAAGTTCAGGCACTCAAAGGGATGGTTTTTCAAACAGTAGTCAGTACAGTTAATCTGAGGAGCTGCGAGATCTTAATGATTCTCAATTCTCCCTAATGAGAAATAATAAAATGATATTATTGTTAGTGAAAGTAATAGAATAGATAGAATAGCATATAAGAGATGATATGCAGGCTTATTTCACCTCATAAGGTCACGGTGTGCGTGCATGTGTGTGCGCGCGCCTCTGCTTATGGACAAGCATACACACTCCTATACACACTCTGCAGCCGACAGGAAGGGCATCTTCTCTCGTGTCTCTCAGTCGAGAAGACTGAGAGACACCATCGCTGGAAGGAACACTGGAGAATATCTACCTAGAAAGAGTCTGCAAAATGTAACACACAAATGCTTTTTGTTACGTTATAGAATATTTTCAAAATTAGTACCTTAGAGAGTAAGCAGCCACCTGATAGCATAAAAATTTCCCTGCAGTAGTCTAAAAAACAAATTTAGTTATATCATTTTCACCAACTTTAATAATCTGGCATCAAACATAGCGATTTTGATAAACCACTCCTTGTTTTGCCTTTGCTTTTATACTTACTAGTAATAAACACTCATTACTTCATAATGGAAAAAGTCCTAATCAGCCAATCATTTCTGCTTTCAGTCTTTTTCCATGAAGCTAAGGGTAAGCTATTACAGATGGAAGTTATTGTAGACAAACTATATAGACAGTTTAAAGTAAATTTGATTCTTACAATCTCTTTTAAGAAATCTTTTCTTTGTTTTTTTAAGGAGTCAATGAAAGAAAAATTTCCCTCTGTTCTAAACCTCCCGATTCGTATTATTTTTTCATACCTGTCACTTGGGGCATTTTGGATTTGAGTCATTTCTGATCAAAATTCTGCAGATCAAACTTAAGCTTAAAGCTTGATGGCTAACGTGGTTGTTTACAAACTGGCAGAATTTCTCTAATGAGCTATGAGTCTGGGGATAATAATGTATCTATTGGGACCAAGAGTCACATAGTCACATCATGAAAAATATGTACTGCATGCTCTTAATAATGTCATACAATTTTTAAGTTTATTTTTTAATTTTTTGCTTTTAAAGTAATAAATAGTTGTCTGTGCAAGACTTTGATGTAATACTGCTTTCGCAGAGCAGACTGGCTACGTTATGTACACTTTCATCTACTTATAAAAATATTCAACATTTTATCAAATCTGTCTTGGATCACAAACAACAGAATTTGTGACATTCAAGGGAAACCTTAGCAAAATAAATTATAATACCGCAGAGTAATAATACAGCGCATCACAAAAAGAGGGAAGGAGCTGGAATAGGGTGATTTGTTGGTCTAAACAGAAATTGTTGAAAATACTGTTCCCATAAAAACACTTAGTGCATTTACTAATGTACTCACCAGAACATAGAAATTAAATACCCCAAAGGTTTTTATTTGTATGTGTTTAAAATAAACAATTATATATCCATATTAATATACCTCGTAGTACTTAACACACTGGCAAACTAGCAGTGGCTTGAAAGCATCGCCTGAAAGCCGTTCTCGAACCCCGGTTCCCTCGTCTTCGGAGCCCGCGCATGTGTTTTGCGGCCGCCCTGCTCGGGCCCTCAGTCTGGGGTCGGGGGGCCGGTGCCGTGGTGACGTGGGGGAGCAAGCCACGCTGTGCGCTGACGGAAAGGAGTAATTTCTTATAAATGTGCAAGAAAAAAACTTCCAATGGGCTGATAGGCCTGCGCAGTTGGAAGACTTGCTTTTATGCGGTAGGAAACAAGCAAGCAAACAAATCCTAGTGAACCCCTTAAAATAACTTTTCAAAGAAATAGCAACGGAAACCAAAAATGTTCCCTGTCTCGACGCTTCTACAAAGTGAAAGACAGTCCCATGCTGAGATAGTAAATGACGCTTGCGCTGACAGTTGAAGCAGGCGTGGGCTAAACAGGAAGTCTCCTGGACATGAAATTATCCTAAATGTCGCTTCAAGGGAAACAAGGAAGGGGAGCGGCCAGTTGGACTAACCTTTTTTAATTTTTGAATAAGGCTGCCGCTGAGACAAAAAGGGGGCTGATCCTCTCCAGAAACATCTCCCACGGGAGAGCCCTTGGAAAAATCTTTCAAGGTGGTAGCAAGCTATCCCGACAGGGGCAGAAGGAGCTACAGGCGCTCCCAGTGTTCCCTCTTCGGTCTGCGGTAAAGGCGGAGAGAGAAAATGCGGGCGCCCTCCCCGCAGGGCGCTCCTTCGTCCCCCCAACACACCGCCCTGAAAAGCGCTGCGGACAAGAGAAAACCACGGTGCTGAGCAACCCAGAGAGAACGGCGGACGCTCCAGGGGAGAGTCTCTGCTCCCGAAATGGCCTGGTAAAAACCGTCAAACCCAGACGGGCCCCCGAGCTTGTCCTTTGTGGGACTTGCCGCGCTGGTGAGAGGCAGGACGCAGCGCGGAGGAGCGGGGACGGACCCTCTCGGAGGTGAGCACGGGCGGGGGTCTCATGCCCCGTTGGGAACTGACCTCAGGCAAGGAGTGTCTGCTTTCCATGGTCGAAGATGCGATATAAAATGGAATGAGGCCTCACCCAGGAACACATCTCAGAAGAGAGATCCGACTGCCAGGTCCTCAGAAAGTGGTGTATGCCCCTGGACTCCAGAAAGTCAGAGTTCACACAATTCCCAGGCCTCCCACTGAATTGAAAACGTGGGAATCGGAGAGCTCCCCCTTCCCGCACCGGAGGCCTAACGAGGAAGATTCGATCGAGCACACCGCCTTCGACAAGAGCAAAATTAAGAAGAATAGCACAACAGTTATGCAAATGTACGAACATAAGAAAAGTGAAAACAAAAAAAAACCTTACATGGTTTCCGGCTACGGGGAAATGTACTCCAAAGAACAAGAGGCAAAAGTGAGGGAAACCCTAAGTTTTTATAACGTGTTAAATTCTGTAGGAAATGACTTAGTAAAATCATGACATCAATAACGGAAGAGCTCAAAGATGGGCCACTTAAGCAAAATAGAATGAGCGTGGAAAGGAGAAAAGGCCCCGCTGCAGGAGCCATCGGAGGACGAGCAGGTAGCCGAGCTACGGAATTATCGCTGCACTTTTCACTATGCTGAATAAGGCTGAACCCAGGGTGCCGCTGCACTGCTGCAAATGGGGGCAGAGGGCGAAGGCACAGACGTTAAGGGACGCGAAGCAAAATGGAGGGCAAAGTAAATGCCACCTCAAAGTGATTGTTCTCAACATAGACCCCGCCCCCCCCCCCCCCCCATGCACAGACTCGTTTTCGGCCTTCTGGCACCAGAAGCTGCCTCCGCCCCACGGCGCTCCGCGGCAGGCCCCCGCCCCCGCGCCTGTTTTACGCTGACCCTTCTGTGCGTGAGCGTCAGCCCCTACTCGTCCAAGCCGGGAACCTCAGACTGGAATGAACCTCAGGGCTTCCCCGCAATTATTTCTCCTACCCCCAGCTTTACTGAGAGACAACAGACACCTAACATTGTGTGAGCCTCCGGGGTCCAGGGCGCTCTTTGGACACACGTGTCTCTTGTGACATCGTCACGGCCAAGGGGTTACTTAACACCTCGCATAGCTACCGTGTGTGTGTCTGTGTGCGGCTGAGAATAGTAAAAGTTCTATTCTCTTAGAGATTTCCAAGTATATAGCACTGTATAGACACCATGCTGAATACTAGCTTCCTCAAACTTATTCATTTCATAACTAGAGGTTTGTACACCTTGATAACATCTCCCCATTTCTCTCAGCCCAGAGGGCCTGGCAAACACCATCGTATTCTGATTCTGTTTCCGTAAGTTTGGTGGGTTTTTTGTTTCTTTAGATTCCACACACAAGTAAGGTCCGCAGGCAGGGCGGCGTCCAGGGCCCTAGGCGGGCGGTGCTGATGGCGGGACCGAGCCAAACAGGGGCGCGCCCAGGTGGGCCCTCGGGGGACGAAGCTGGTTCTGGGTCTGGAGGCGGCGACAGTGGCGAGTCAGCTGCCAGGGTTCTCAGAAGGGCTCCGCTCGCTCGGGGACGGCACCGGGGTCTCACCGTCTCCTGCCTGGCGCCCAAAGCTCTTGCAAAGGTGCTTTTGACCTTGGGCGGGGCCCCGGTGTCCTTGCTGAGGGGGATCCGGGCGGGGTCCGTGGTTTTCCCTCCTGGTCCTGACGTCGCTCCTCCTCCAGCTGTCCCGGTCCCGGCCGTTGGGCACGTGTCTTGTGGACTCTCAACAGAAAACAGTCTCATCCCAGTTTACGTCTCGGTCATTCCTCTCTTGTCCCACACTCATTTGGCTGCTTTTTTAGGAAGTAAATCATTCACCAACATCTCCAATGAGTGGGGTTTAATTAAAGGCTGCGAGATAGATTATTTAAGGCCCATTAGTATCTGGTCCTGGAAAAGTTAGGAATCCCACCGAGTCCTCACCAGGGCTATGTGAAGTATCTCAAAGGTTAATTAATACTTTTCTTTTTTTAAATTGTTGTTCAAGCACAGTTGTCTCCCGTTTCCGCCCCCACTTTCTCCAGCCCCACCCACCCCCACCTCCCACCCTCAATCCTCCCCCTTTTTGGCTTTGTCCGTGGGTCCTTTATACATGTTCCTTGGTGACCCCCCTTTTTTTCCTGGCAAAGAAAAAAATTCCATTTAGCAAGACCCTAAATTTTGGAATTTTCATTAAACAAGGGCACAGTGTATGAGAGAAATCAGGTCTGCGAGGGCAGGAAGGTGTTTGGTTGGCCACCGTTTGTAGGTGAGCCTGCTCTTTGCAAATCTGGGTCACAGATCTTTTTATTATAATGTAATCCCTGTGCTGCTATGTTTTTAAATAAAAGTCCAAAGTAACAATACTATTCTCCTACTTAGAAAACATACGTGATTACACGTTGCATAAAAGAGCATTTCCCCAATATATTTTCCAAAATATATCAAACATTGAAACACTCGTAATCAAATGGAAACCTAGCTCTCTCGGTCTGGGAGAAAAAGCCCTCACAACCCTGGCAAGCTAAGACCACAGCCATTAATTTAATGGTTACCCTAGCGGTTGCCAAATGTTTATTTGAGTTAATGCAATATTTGAGAGAGAGAGTATGGCTGACATGTGTCTTTGTTTGGATTGCTAAAACAGAAAACAAACAAGCAAAAAATCCACGACCTTAGTAGCTTATAATCAACAGAAATTTATTTCTCATGGCTCTGGAGTCTGCGAAGTCTGAGATGAAGTCACTAGGAAGGCCGTATCCTTTGTCTATGGAAATCTACTTAATTGCCTGTGTGACCGGTTTCCTTTCTGCGTCTAAGCCACAGAAATTAGCTCAGGGTCCCCAAGTGCATAGAAAAGTGCTAAACAAGAGACGACTGGCAGAGAGAAGAAGGAACGAGCTTTGCCAGTGAAACGTGGTGTTGCTTAGACGCTCACCTCTGCTCCCTGCGGGCAGCCCGGGCCTTCCGGTCGGCAGGGAGCTGAAGGCGCGCATCTGTGCAGCCGCAGACGCATCTACGCCCCCACCCTGTAACTCTGGTCTGGTAACAGAGCTGAAGCTCCTTCGAAAACCGCATGCCTTCCTGAATCACACGGTGACAGTAAGTGCCTCCGTTTCCCTGCCGCTGCTGGGCCAGGATGACAGATGATACCACGCACAGGTCTCCAACTGTAAAAAGCCGCTGAGCCTCGCTGTGAATTTAGGTGTTGATGAAGGATGAGCTCTTGCTTAAAAGAACATATGTTGTTCGTGAAACCTCCCGAGAAACTATTAAAAATGCACTCTTCATTTTTAAGGGAGGCTTAATTACTGGCGAGACAGCATATAGCAGTATTCCTGTAATCTTCTCCTTACAGTCATTGGTGTAAATAATCAGACTGTGGAATACTCTGCTGATGATGTCAGAAACCTGGAGGTTAGCAGAGACAACGGGCTCGTTAATGTGTTATCAGGAAAACTCTTGGGTGGCCTCGCACAGTGCGAAGGCTCTTCCGTTTTCTACACAGTCACAGCCCTGACCAGGTCGCTCAGCTGGTTAGAGCATCGTCCTGACACCCCAAGGTGGTGGGTTCGGTCCCTGGTGGGGAGCACAGACAAGAGCCAGCCACTAAATGCGTTGGTGAGCGGAACAACATATCGCTGTTTCTCTCTTCTCTCACTCTCTCTCAAAAAAAAAAGTTAAAAAAAAGATAGTTGCCGAGATCATTTTGGGTTCCTAACATTAATTTCTGAATTAAAAGACAAGGTAAATATATAGTAAATACGAACAACAGAACATGTTAACTCCCTAGTACTACATCGAATGAAGGGCCGAGCGAGCCGTAGGGATAAACTTGCTAGCCAGAGCTCCAGTAGTAGCTACTGCGGTGCTTGGATTACTAGTCAGCTGGGTTCAATGAAACTGCTCCAGAGAAGAGGAGAGAGGCCAAGAACTAATACTTCTATGGGGCCGCTTCTTAACGCACTAGACTCCACTGAAACATAGTAAAAGACTCCATCTAGTCAAGTTCATGAAAATTGTGTGGGAGGAATTAACTTTATGGAAACAACCCAAGGATTGGTTGAGAATTGCTAACAAAAAATGAGAATGACTATATTTCTTTGCCCCTGAACTACCATCAATTTTAAGACATCAGTAATTTAATCATTCATTGCAAGGACAATTAATTCAACTTATTTATGTATACTGTTTTGTAATTAATCATAATACATTTACCCTTATAATAGCGTATCCCCATCTCTTTAGCATCATAGTCAATGTTTGAATCTAATCACTGTTTTAATTCAGATATTAAAGATTTTTTCTATTACCAATGGCTACCTGAATGTGTGTGTAGTCACACTGATATGTTGGTTTTTTATCATCCCTGCTTGTAATTTTGACCCGTAACATTTCAAGGCTCGACAGTAACTTAGAGGATGTTGAACACGCTTAAACTTCTGTTTATATTTTATATATGAAGCTCTTTGACACACATAATTTTTCTTTCTCCTATGCTCTGCTATGTCATACAGGGTTGTATTATATTATATATATTATCAATTATATTTGGCTAATATATAAACATACATATTCTATTGTTAATAGAAAGACAGACTGTTCTATGGCCCAGATAGATGTAGATGCTAAAATTGGATTTTTTAATGGACGTAAATATGAAGAAAACCTGTTAATATATTCCTGGGATACTGAGTTTAGTTATTATTTTTGTGGTCTTATTTCATGTCCGGTGTTGAATCGGCTGCATACTTTGGATTTGAATACTTTCAGAATGGCTGGCCTGCCGCGATCAGAACCTCGAAGTGCACAGAGGGGTAACCCAGTTTTAATGGTTTTAATTGAGGCCCAAGAAATAAAAGTGCAAAAGTGCTGTGGGACCAGAGGTCCTGTCTCTTCTTCTTGGTGTGACCTTGCAGTGTCCCCTGCCACCCTCTATGGACAAAGCCTAACACTGGACCAGCTGGCAGTGGAGAAGTATAAACATAATGGAAACATAAACATAAATAAAAGCTAGGCGTGTGCTCAGCAGCTCCCCTGTAATTCGGCTCCGGGTACCGCAGGTGCCAGCACTCCCTGCGGTTCCCCAGAGGTCTATAGCGAGGCTTGTCGCTGACACCCGTGGTCGCCAAGAACCCCTGTACAGGTGTGTGACGGTTGCTCCAGATAATGGTGCAGCCTCTGGCACCAGATGCTCTGCATTTGGATCCAAGTTTCACTGAGCTGAGCTACTAACACTGGTGGCCCTGGCAATGTGTTGTCACACGCTCTTCTCTGATCACGTGGAGGCAGTGGGTACACCCCATCCTTGTGTACGTGTTGCACCTAGACTATTCCATGTGGGCTGAGGGCTCACTCTCCTGACCATCACAGAGGCACCTGGGGCCGGCAGGCAACTGAATTGTTCGGGGCCAATTCAACACAGGCTCTAGTGAATGGAGTTTGGTTTTTAGATAAGTCTCATTTTTCTTTTTCTGCTCTTCCATGCCTCGCAGTAAGTGCTAAGCCAGGAATCATTTTCTTCTGTATTAGAAGACTCTCAGAGGGGCTGCTGCAATGCTTGAGATGTGCCTAGGAATATCTTAATCCCACAGAAAGCGTAGCATGGGCTCAAGCTGGAAACACAGTTACATTAACAACCCAGTGCGCACCTACTACACGCCAAAGACCGAAGACGCAGAGAGGCATCAGAAAATGCCGCCTTTCTAAGGGTGTGGTCCAATAACAAAAAAAAAGCCATATAAATAAATACATGCAATACAATAGCATGGGCTTTGCCTGAGGTCCTGTAGATGAGCTCAAAAGAATCTTGTACTTAACGGCCCCTTTTTGGTGGCACATTCTGTCACCTGTCACTCCACTCCGAAGCTGCCTGTGATTTTATCAAAACGCTACGTAGCAGCACAGCCGCCATGCCCAGCCCTCCTTCCTGCCAGAGCCTGGCTCCTTTTCCTTGGTTCTTTGTACCGCAGATTTCCGATTCGAAGTCTGGGCCAGGGGGATTCCAGGTCACGTACGTTTGTGCTGGTGCACACATGGGAAGAGAAGTGAGTGTCTGGGGACATCAGCTGCTGTAGTGTCTTTATCTTCCACTGAGATTTACGAAGCAGGGAATTCCTCAGCAGAGGACAGGAGCTCAGACAACCCGCAGTCACAGAAAGGGGCCCATTACCTCCAAAATGATGGCATAAACCTGCACAAGGCTTTCAGGTGTCATTGGGAAAACGGTGGCTTAGAGAACTCTTTTAGAAAAAATTTTAAGAAGACTTCTCTCTCTCAAAAAAAAATAAAAAGAAACTTTACTTGAACACAAACAAAACCTTTGACATTAAATTCAAGAAATATAGTCGATTACCAGAAGGCTTAGTCTTAATATTTAGACACATTCAGGCACTTGGTTACATTTGGACAAAAATCTCTGAATAATTTACGCAAATGTTAATGCTTAATTATGTTCTCTTACATATATTCTACATGACATGAATAACTTTCTCATATGCAAATGTTCATTTTCAAGTTTTAGTATACTGTAATAATGACATTTTTAAATTGTTAATGCATCATATGATATAGTATGATATAAAATGGTCATGAACTTGGAAACCATGAGTTTTGAATAATTTTTATATCAATCCTAGAAAATAATACATTGAATGATTTGGTATTGTCAAGTAAGCAACAAAATTTGATGTACAGTTTCTTTCTAGAATAACGTTGTTTCTATACATTCAAAATTTGATTGTATTCTATAAAGTGTATTGAAGCATTTGTATACCCCCAAGTGTTGGAAGAATGTGTTATTCTAGTGTTTTAAAGTAGTGGTATCATGTTAGTAATTGTGATTTAAACTATGAATAGATATTTATTTTAAGGAGTGCACTTCAACGGTTTTAGAAATAGAGACACATACAAGTTACTTTTATTTCAGAGTTTCAATATAACTAACAATTGAGGTATCAGATCTAGTCATTGGAAATATCAGTAATCTCTAGACTGCAAAGTACTTTGTAAACAATGTAAGCTATACTTTTTTCAAAAATTTCATACTTTCTATTACTCTGCTAAACACTATTTAAAGAAACCAAATGCGTATGCTAGACTATGTCATACTGTTTCGTAACGGAGCAGATAAACTTCCAGCCTGAGCCTGACCAACCCACCACGTGAAGAATAGTATCTCCCCCCATCTTGAGCCAGTAACTTCCTGAGCACTTTGTCGCTCAGCAATGGACAACCAAATTACAGATATGAAACAAGGTTTTCCTAGTGAAATTTTTGCACGTGCTTCTTTTGGGGCATTGTCTTGCTTGATCTTGTGTAGTGGAGGAGCAGAGTTTTGTTCTCTACAGGAGCGTGTTAGCACACTTAGTAATGGATTTCGTATCAAACCCATAATATTTTAGTGCTCCTTGGAGACATGTTTGAAAATGAGAAGTCCTGCAGGGATCTCATAGTTACTTTTTTTAAGCATGTGGCTATAAATAGCAGGGCAGAGGAAATCAGCAGTGTGAAGAAAGTCCTCAGGCAATTTCAAACAATCCCTAAGTAATTTCCCACAGAGAAGCAGCTGAAGGAGAGGTTTTCAGAGATGTTGAACTGATTAAAGCTTCATCAAATTCTTAAAGGAATAAACAGAGTATAGATCTAAAGAAATTGAGAGTTGATGCATGGATTCCATGTACTTACTGACCTAAGTGGGTCAAAAGTTATTTTTTTTAATATCAGAAAGAAATACATATTTTTTGGACTTTGAAGACATAGACTTATGTTTTGGGAAATACAAAACAATTATAGTAGTTCATATACATTTAATGCATATGTTTAGAAGCTTTGGGAATCTGCTTTGGTTCACATAGCTTTGAATGAAATATGGAAAAGTAATGACCAACAAACAGACTGAGCAAACGAAACACCATAGGTTATTTCTAGAAAGGTTGCAGATGACATTTTAATATCATTGACAGGCCATGTGTTTTATTATAAGACCACAATGTGGTGTTTACAAAGTACAATGTGCTCTAATCACTGCCTAAAGCTTTCTATTCCCTCCCCTTTGGGAAAGGAGAAAACTTTTTAATTTTGCAACATGTTATTCTACAATAAATGGAGTTTAGGTAAAGCTACAGAGACCAGGAATTTGTCTAAGACCAGGGAATTAATTTAAATGTTTTTGACCTTCTTTTGAAGAATCTGACCTCCTTTCTCCAAAGAACTTCTGTGCTTCTCTGAGGAACCCTGAAACAAGCCACACGAATGCAAGACCTGCTTGCACCAATCCATGACGTCATCATGATTTAGGTGTGGCATATTTGAGTGGATTGTATTGACCCAAGGAAAAACACATGGTTTAGGGAAAGGGTAAATGGCTAAAGTGTAACAGAAATAGGAGAGTACAATGAGCAAATTTAGGAGAAACTGTGGAATAGTCAGAGGAAGGTCTTTTGGATGGAGAGAAACAAACTAACAGAATTAAGCATAACTGTGGGTGTGTTTGAATTGTATAAACCTCAAGAGTGAAGGCAGTCAAAAGCACAGCATGTCAATGCTGAACACTCCACTACTCCTGATCTAACAATAATACTTTCTTACAGAGATAATGGCATTATAATGAAAACGTCTGTATGTACATGAAACATAACTATTATATTAACTAGGTCCACCTGAGGAGGCGCCTATGGAAATGTCTAAGATAAGTGTACACTACAGACAGAACAAGGTCACAAAGAGACTCCATTACGTATAAAAGGATTATTTTGAGGTTTTGGGTACTTCTGGTATGTGTATTCTTCCAAACAGTCAGTTACACTCAGTAATAAGTACTAAAGTAGGTATTATTGTAGCTTTACTAAATGGCCCGTTCCTTACATTATCATTGATTTTTGGAAGAAAACACTACGCAGAGGGCTCTCCTATACAGGAGAGGAAAAAAAAAGTTCATTGTCCCAACGCCCAGGGCACAGCTCTAGGGTTTGCAGTGATCTAGGCACCCTGCTCTTATATTGCCCCCCCAAGCTGGCATTTCCCACAGACAATTTGCAGGAGTGAAAGAGGGAGTCAACGCTATGTCTTAAGAGCAATAATTTTAGAATGGCACAACTTAATAGTTATATGGCATTGAACCCAAGAAAGTTCCCATTCCCAAGAAGAAGAAAAGTATCTGTATTACACAGATGTTTGAGAAGTCAATGAAAGGGCCCTATGGCTGTAGGGGTGGCCTTGTTGCCAACTTCTCCAACCCCAGCCCCCCAGAGAACTGAGCAGAAAAGTAGAAAACAAAACAAAACAAAATACCACAGATGGCCTTGATAACTAAACTAAGTAACAAGGTATCCCACAACCCCCTCCCCGCCCCCCAGTAGAAGCAGGCATGGAGGGACTTCGACAGCCACAAAGTTACATAATCTCACGTGTTTGTGGAAGGTTAAAAGGAGCGATGTGCCGGTGTGTGTTCAGCCTGAGAAAAGCAAGCCCTTTGGGGCAGCAGACAGGTGTCCCCTAGAAAGCAAAGAAGGCCGATCTGAGAACAGACGCTGAAACTGGGCGTTCTCCCTCCCTAAAGCAAGAAGAAAATAGCGAGAAATAGAATGGAAAATTTGGTTATGCGACCAACGGTGTGGTTTTGGTTGGGTCCCAAGAATTTGTTTAGAAAAACAGAATAGGAAAAGAAGAATCCCATTAGTTCTAGACTGTAGCTGTGATTCATTTGATGAGATACTCTATTTATTACTTAACTGAACATGTAATGCTTTTCAAAACTGGGGCTGCGTGTACCGTACAAAGGAAAACATTACTTTACTTTTTATTTATTTGGGTAACTGGTTCAATGAAAGAGACTCTTAGTTTCGAAAAGATAACAATGCCCAGTTGAGAAAACATGTCACCAAAACCTCAGTTCACTTAAGTCAGTGATTTTCAGCCTTTTTCTTCTCATAACACACATAAACTAATTACTGAAATTCTGGAACACACCAAAAACACATCGTATATTTTGCCAACCTGATAAAAAAAAAATTAGGTACAATTTTGATCCATTCACACTAGAGAGCTGTTGCTGTGTTGGCTGCTATTTGTTGTTGTTTTTTTTTTTTATTTGACAATCGAAGGAAAAAGAGGTTACTGCCCAACTCAATAGTCAGGCCCTACATATTTTAAACAGCCTTGAGGCCCACTGGCTGAAAATTGCTGATCTCGGTTGTAGATTATCGAAGTCATTTTACCTCTCGTTATACCCTGTGGTGTTCCCATTTTCCCATTTCATTGCTCTGTCGGATTCCCAGAAAGATATGGAAAAGAAAGCAAGGACGGTAAAACCAAAAAATTCATCAGAGTTAAAAATTAATAATCCATCTACCATCAGTGCCTAATTTCAACCCAGAAAATTGGTTCTCTTTATTTTATTTTTTTTTCAGATTGGTCATGATGCTTTTTTATTTTTTGTTGGTATTGATTTTTTTATTATTGTTGTTCAATTACAGTTGTCCCCATCCCTCGCCCCCCATCACTCTCCCCTGTTCTCTTTCCTTATCTGGAAAGAGAAAACAAGATCGCTCTGGACCACGGCCAGGCCTCTCTTTTTAACTGCACAGCCTCTCGCCACGATTTCTCTGCCAAGCAGTTGTGCGTGTTGCCCCGACAGCTGCCGATTCCTGCTCTTGCAGACATTTAGACCAAACGGGGTCTTGGTGTCTTTATCTCATTCGCCTATGCTGTCAACCACCTGCTCTGGGTCATCCTGGCCAGAGCTTCCCCTCCAGTAAATGTCACAGTCGGGGTGGGGTTTTTAAGACCTTCTCGGTTGCCCCTGGTTCACTGCGGATCTTCTGCACCGCCTTGCAAGACGCGACCGCGCGCGAAAGCAGCGCGCCTCGGGAGGGCGCTTCCTGCGGGGGTGCGAGGCGCCGAGGCCTGCGGTAGGGACAGGCCGGGATGGCCTCCGCCGCTGACACTCCCCCAGCCTCAGGGCAAAGGGGCCGAAGGGACCGCAGAGAGCGTGCGTTCAGAGTCTGATGCGGTCTCCGTGACCTGGCCATGTGATTGGCTGGTGGTGGATGGAGACATAGTAGTATTGTCAGGTGTATTTATGAACGCCTGAAGCAGGTGATGGGGAGAAATATCCTTCAAACAGCTACCCTGAAGATGTCTTGGATTAGGAAAGAAAATGAAAAAGACTAGTCTGGCTCATAAATCATTCAACAGCTTTCTGATTTTCAAAACCCCTTCAGTCAAAATCGCGACTCCTTTTTTCCGAAAATTCTTAACTAGCACAAGCTCTAAGGCATCGGTGAACTGTTTAAAAAGGCGGTTTCTTTCCTTTGGGGAAAAATCGTGCTCTTCCCTTATCCACCCCCCCCCACCCCGCCCCCGCACGCCCCAAAATCTGTGCGATAAACCCCGACTGCCTGGCGCCTGCGCCTCAGAGATCTTTCCGTTCCCAGTTGCCCTCTGACTTGCTGCCACGCGGCTGGTTTTCTGATGCACATTCACTGGCTCAGGTAAAAGCCATACACACACAACCTATCGATCACTCTCATTTCAAAATTATGTTTCTATTAATAAAACCATCACCTAAAATATTTAAAATAAATGTTTAGTTTCCTAAACCTTTAAAAAGAGTTAAAGCCTTATAGTAAAACCATTTCACAATAGCATTGATTTCATTATATTGAAAATCATGAGTATATCTCTTTCTATTGCACTCAGAGTCTCTGAACATGAGCATTACCTTTATTTTAATACACATATAATATAGTGTATGCAAATGTTTGAGTAGTCAAGTATTTGTGTGCACGGCAGGCATGTCCTTATAGAAAATATAAAAAAAGTTCTTTCAATCAACAATGATTTATTGAGAGCTTATTACATGCCAGGAGCTGAGCTATATACTCAGGAATCTTTATGAACAGAAAACAGTGTCTGCCTGGAAGTGTCTAGGGGTACTTCTCAGACAAATAAATAAGCAACTACGGTAAGCAGCAAGCATCATTATGCAGACAAATACATCGTTTCGCATGACCTAGGCAGGGATCTAGCCCAGTCTCCAGGAGGGAGCACAGAGCTCCCGGAAGGTGCTAGGTCTACCCCGAGCTTTGTAGCATCATTAGAATTAGAGCCAGCAACAGTCTGTGGGGTTGGGCTTGGGAACAGGGTGAGTTTGTTGTGGGAATAGACTTCTGAAAAAAAAAAGGTATATAAATTTAACAATGCTGAAGTGATAAGAGATTATTTTGCATGTGAAGACCCTCCTAGCACTTAATAATATATTATTTTATTTATGTGGAAATACACAAGCCTAAAAAGATACACACGCCTAAAAAGATCCATAGCCCCCTCCCGAAGTTCGGTAATTAAGCAAGGCTGTGGTTCCCCGAGGGAGGGGAGGCAGAAGAGGCGCCTTTGAACCTGAAGCAGACTTGGAAGGCTTCACCTGTCCCTCAAGGGCATTTAGCTACAATTTGCTGGTGGCTCTCCCTTCCGTGCTGTGCTATGACACTGTGTGTGCCTGTGCCTTCCTTCCCACATTGCACGTCTTCGCAGGGGACAGGCAGTCCATTCCTACTTCTTTTTTTGCTTGTCTGCCCACCCAGCTTGGAGTAATAATGCAGTATAGAGATACATTTGGATAAGCAGGTGATGTCATATTAGATATTTCATATGTTTAAAGAAAGAAAACAACCTCTCTGTGAAATATATTTTTAGATAAAACTAGTATTTTTGCTTTAGTTTCCAGAAGTTCCCATAATAGATATGAGAAAGCTACTCTTACCGTTTATTTTTCACATTTCTATCACATAACACCAAGTTCCACCCAATTCCGGAGGAGGGCACATACCTCCACAGCACGCCCGCAATAACCATTTCTAATTCACAGGTTCCCTCCACATTGGGTATTATAATCTTTTTTATAGACACTCAGTTTGGTGCAATCCTTGGGCAAGTCCAGGCTAACAGCAATGGCGATTTGTTTTCTGAGCCAACTATCCTTTGTCTGTGTTTATTTTAGGGCATGGAGCTTATATCCAAGAGGAAGTAATCTAAATCTTTTGAAATGCTCTCTTTATCTGTCAGACCCAGGTCTACACACAAATGAAAAACCACAAATAATCACATATATCACAAAGTAATACCTGAACTGACATTTCTGTAAAAATTGGCATTTAAACAACTTTCAAATGGGTATCTTGATGATACCATATATTTCTGCATCAGTGTACACTGCCGAATGACCTGGAGAGGTGATATGTTTTTCTTTTCTTGTAAATATTCAATTATGGAAAATAAAAGCCACAATTCCTTTAAATGTCAAGTATATGGCCTTTTAAAGACATTGTAATATGTCTTGATATATTTGCATACTTAATTGGAATTTTCAAATCTAGAAGCTTTGGGGGAAAAACACCCTAAAAAGCTTGTAAAAACAAAAACAATTCTAGAGACTCTACAGAGGTAGGTGTTTTGAGAGGATATTTTTAAGTGCTTTTATTCCTCATTACTTGGTAACAACACCAACTATAATTTTAAGTCACCTGGACCGTCCTACATTTCACAAAAGCTCAAATAAAAGATAAAAAGCTAACAGTAGACTTTTGTGTTAAAACAGACTCTCCTGGAATGGCAAGGGGATGGTAGAGATTCAGCCTAATTTCTCCCAGCGCCACCTGCAGCCTGGTGTGAGGGCGTGATGCGGCCCGGCGGGGTCGCTCAGTTGGCTAGAGCACTGTCCCAAGAGGCCAAGGTCGCGGGTTCCCTCCCCAACAAGGGCACATGCAGGAATCAGCCAATAAATGCATAGATGGATGGCGCAGCAGATCAATGCTCCCCTCTCTATGCCCCGCCCACTTCTCTCTATCTAAAATCAATAAATAAAAATTTAAAAATATAGTGATGCTATGGATGGTAACACAAAATTACCAAAAGTCAGCCAATAAACACCTGTTGCTCTTGAACGCACTCCACATACTGAAACATTCCAGTTTTCAGCAGGAGGCAGCTCCTGGGCCTCAACGGCTTAAGGACCCCACCTGCGACCGCCCACAGCGAGGCCCGCGCACCGTCCCGTCAAAGTGCCTGCGGCCTTGCGTTCAGGTGCACATCTTTGCCATTTTCCTCGAGCCTGGAAGCTCCCTGCAGCACAGGCTTTATTTCCCAGTGTTTCATCTGCGGCGCCTAGTGCAGTGCTGGACATGAACAGTCTCGGCGACGTTTCCTGCAGGCTCGCAGGAGCGAGAGAAAAAAAATCAACCCCTGAGACAAACTGAAACCAAGAACACTCACTCGGCTAGAATGTTCTCATCTCCCAAAGACAGAAGTATTTTATTTATCGCTTATTCACCCTACAGTATGATTTCCTATTTTATTTCCATCCTATTATGGAACCTCCGGTTTTTTAGCATAAAATCTTTACTACAGGATATGGTGCAATGCAAAAAAAAAAAAAAAAAAAAAAAAGGTGCTTTTTAAAATTTAAATTAAGATATTGTTCCTCCAAGTCATATGATATCATTTGTAAATTTTAATTCTGGACTCACATTTTCATTATTATAATTACTTCAACATCACAGTATGATATTATCTTTGCTAGTGTTCTAAATCTAAAGTTTGTCTTAACACTTGGACTCTGGATAGCTAAAAATAGAACAGAGGAATTGAATAGCCAGGAGTAATAACAATAATTCCTTTTTATGAATTGTTATTTTATACAACATGTTTGCTATTTATAAATACCTGTACATTGTCCAGAAGTAAATAAATTAAATATATTTATTTTTTTTCACCATAACAAGGTGATACACATCTGTTACGGAAAATGCTCAGAGGTAAAAAGAAAAGAAGAAAAAAGTGCACTTAGATTGTCATGGGGAAAAGATACTCACTGGCCAACAGGGTAATTTTCCTTTCACTCTCTTGTCCACGTAAAATTCTACATGGTTTAAGTCAAAACACCTCTCTACACTACAAAGCAAATGTTTTATCATAATCAGTCCTTCATTCTTCAACAAACACTTTGTAACACCTACTATGTGTCAGACAGTCTCCAGGACACTTAGAATACGGTGAACAAAATGAAAAATACTATTGCCCACATGCAACTACACCTCTGGGGCCTACAGAAATGTTAGATGTGTAAATTGCACAGTGTGTTAGAAAATTCCATAGGAAAAACTAAGGCAGAGAAAGAGGATTGATAAGGGTAGGATAGGAGGCCGCGTTTTCAATTCAGTCGCATAACTGAGAAGGCTGCTTTGCAAAACAGCTTTGACGGAAGTGATAGAAGGAACCCCAGAGAAATACGGAAGTAGAATTGTGAAGAAACGGAAGCGAGGTCAGTGTGGCTGGAGTAGAGGGGACCTGAAAGATTGTACTGAGAACAAAATACAGTAACACAAAGGTGAGAGCCAAGGGTCCAGGTAGGAAGCGATCAAAGTAATCCAGTAAGAAATGATGCTGGTGTAAGCCAGCAGGAAACCAGTAACAATGGGGATAACTAAATAAGTTCCGCTTATAAGTTCCGCAAAAGAATTTATTGACATTAAAAATAGAGAGCGAGAGAATGAACAGCATTAAGGGTCACCCTCAGATTTTGTCCCACATAACGAGGAAGATGGAATTGCCTCACTTGAATTAAGGGAGGTTAGGAAAGGAACCCACCTAGGGAAAAGGATTACACCTTTAATCTGAGCATGTTTATATGAGTAATATGAGTTGCAGATTAATACATAAATTGTGGAATAAGAAGGGAAGGTCAAGGCTGCAGATATGGGAATCTTCAGCATGGATGAAAAAGAGTATAAGGAAGCAGGTGAGAGATAGAGGAATTTGATTTTGCATCTAAAGAGGTAAATGCAGTGAGTGATTAACCATGGAGTTTAAGACAGATAAAGAGGGAGTGAAATGTTGAGCCTCACTGGATTTTATATTCCAGAGGAGTCATTGGATTGTTGGGTTCAGGCTTCAAATGAGAGGAGCCTGGGAAGATTGGAGAGCAGTTGGAAAGGGTGATCTTTGAAACGCTGTGGAGGAGGTGTGGTTATTAGGACCATCGGCCCGTGTTATGTGGACAAGTGGCCACAGGCTACAAACTCCCCCTACACACCATTTCAACTGGGTCACGTACCGTACTTCTTGCCATCTGTTCACTAGGCCTCAGCCGCCCAGGCCGGCTGGTCTCTTCGGTGATTATACCACATTCTGGCCTCTCCTAGGCCATTGGCCTCACCTTCTCTTCACCTTGGTGCCCCTGCATCCAAATCTTCAATGACCACCTCAAGGAATATCAGACTCGTTTCCTCTGACAACCCAACTTCAAGCTGTTTCCATGCAGTTCCCTTTCTTACACATGCATGTGTGTACACGCCCACTCATGCATGCAGTATGCACGGAAACATGCACACACGTGCACACAAATATATATATTTGTTTTTTCCTAGTACTCTGGCTTTATTGGAACCATTTATAAAGATCAACACTTATGGGAGATATTTATTTACTTGTAGCTTTCTGTCTTCCTTTGTATTTATTTCTCTAAACAGAGCATTAGTCCTGATGAGCAAAAGCCTTCTGTACTGTGTCTTCTCCGGGCGTGGTCACTAACACAGGTAGGAGTGAATAAAGAGCAAAGAACGCAAACGTTGGAACAAATTTATACTCCTGCTCTCAGTGAATGAGTATGCCCATTTTATCACAACCTTGACATCATTTACATTTCATTTAAAAATTGTGGCTCATTTAGTAAATGATAAATGCTCTCATGTTGTTTCTACATTTAATACTTCTTATGTTTGCAGAAATGTGAAATACCACCCAAATATAGTCGCAGTCTGAATTTCCTGAAGTATTCTTCCATACATACATCCATATTTATTTTATTTCACATAGTCAGTGAGGTGCTAAGCTTACTGCATGATTCCTCTAAAAATGTTTTGTATTATTGATAGAATTGCTATGTTTCAAATGTGCTATAAGTTATATAATTGAGCTAATATCTAGGATACATTTGTAGCTTATTTTTTCTTAAATTATAAGTATTATGTAATGTGAATCTGGGAGAATTCATAGACTTCCTTTTCTCCTAAGAAGAAAACATTCATTACTTTTTAATATCACCTTGCTTATTGCTTTTTGATGCATTTGTTTTACGGGAAAAAAGAGAGTCTTTTATAGTCATTATTCACAGGGACAGATGAGTTTGGAAGTAGGTTTTTATTGCGCACTTGAACTTAATGGGTTCTAGCACATGGAATGAAATAGAGTTGACACTGTGCCGTTTACATTGGCATAAGTCGGTGGGACGCACAGGGCTCTCATCTAATGGCGTGGCTTGCCTGTATAAAATACGGTCCTCGGGTTATGTCGGGCCTGTTGTGATTGTGCCTAGATACAAATTCAGCTTTTCAAACTGATAAAATCTCCTGGTCTGGACATGAATGTCTCACGTCAAACTGATAATGAGGGCTCTGAAGTACCTTCTGGAAGATCCTCAGCTTTCATTCAGACCTGGTGAAGGTCAGGTCAGCTTGACTGCTGCCCAGACTTTGTTCTGTTGTTTTCTGATGCACAGTCTTAATTTGCTAGAATTTGAGTCAAAAGACTGCATGATCGTCAACTATATTTATATGGTGAACTGCCAAATTAAAATATCTCTATTTTATCAATATAGACAAAAATTATCTTACAGTACACCCATAATTATTGATATCAGTCTGTAAACACATAATTTCAGAGTAAGTATGCTTTAAAAAGTTTGTCTAATTAAAATTACAGAATCCTAAAAACATAGTAGAATATTAGAACGGAGGAAAATCTCTAAAATCACATCAAGTTCATGAATTGATAGGTGATTGTAAAGCAGTTCAATTTATCATCATAAGTTTATTTTACAAATTTGTTGAGCATATTTGAAAGGTGATCGTAACACTGTTGCTTTTATATTATGCCCTTATGTTATTATTTTTGCTACATATTGAGTATTATAGAAATAAACTATTTTAAGAGAAAATTCTGTATGTGGCTCAAGAGGACTTTTTTGAAAACGTTGCTCATAACATTATGTGGAGAATGATAAGTATAGACTTTTAATGAGTCAGTGATAAGAGGCTACACAAGATATGAAACTAAATTAAAGAATGCACACATTTCAAATGGATAGATTTTTAATAAAGGGTTAAAACGTAGCACATTAAGTAAAAACAATCAAAATTCAATAAAATCTGGGCATTGATCGCTCACTGTTAATATGAAGATAAATTAGATTTGCTTCCTTTCAGGACTCAGTCTAGCGGAAGAGAAGGGAATGTGAACAGACAATAAGAAACTCAAAGTTAGACTTCTGTTACGAGATTGCAGACTGGCCACCTGCCAGCGCTTACTCTGTCTCCTCAGCCCACACTCAAGTGATAGCACAGGTATTGTGTTTTAATGTATAAATAATGCTGAGGACCACGACAGGAAGCACCCTGGGTTGAAACATGTCTACACAATTTGGGGAAGGTAAAGAAAAGCGATAGAGTCCTATAACATAGAGACGGAATTCACATGTTACTGTTATGGAAATATTACCCATTTGATTTATATACTTTTGAACATATTGTCCAATAAACCTGTTGACGAAAAACAATTATGATTCTATATATCGAGATTTAATTTAGCAATTCTCTTTCATATTTTCCTGGACAGTTCCTCCCACTGCCTTCCAGTTGAGAATGGTGGTTTCCTAGCTCTAGTCTAAACACAAAAAATGTATAAATATAAATCTGAAAAAACAAAATGATATATAGTGCATCTATGAAATAAGAATGTATAAATTTAAATCTGAAAAAGAAGAACAAATTATGTTGTATCTATGAAATAAGAATGAGATACCTTGGGGAATGTAAAGTATAATAAAGAAGTCTCATAACTTATATCTGCCCTTGGTAAAGGAGGAGAAGAGTCAAGAGACATTTTGGAATAAAAAATTAAAGACATTTTTCAGAAAGTTAAACAAAACTAAAGGATATGAAAAAGTGGTAACAAGAAAAAAAAGAAAAGAAAAAAAAACCCAGAACAAAAACACAGAGCATCAACCCCCAAAGTAAATACCAACTGGAATTTAGCCATAGAGATGAGAGAGGAAATGGAGAGGGATAAATGAGCAGGGATATATCACAAATTTCCAGAAATGAAAAGCCTCGCCAAATAATCACTTGGTGAAAGGAACTGAGATCTACAGGTATTATGGAAGAATTTCAAAAAACCAAAGATAAGAAGACATCCTAAAAACTTCTAGAGGGGAAAAGAAACAGAGAGGTACAAATAAGAATCAGATCACCATCATACTTATTAAAATAATAACTAGCAGGAAACAGGGAAGAAGACTTAAAATGCAGCCAGTCCCGATTATAAAATGGAAAAAATTCACAAATGAAATCTTAGTTACATATCAAACATAAGTGGGGTGATTGATTCCTTTGAAAAATATGAGGATACAGTAAAGAGAAATGGTAGAATAAATAAAGAAAAATTCTTTCAGCTATGATTATGGTAATATCCTATGAGTTATACAAGGTGTTTATATTTTCTTTATAGTGAAGGAGATATAAAAATGGTATACTACTACTGTAATGTTCATTGAAAATGTGTAGATTGACTTATTTACATGAATTATAAGGATTAACGATGGTTAAATAGAATGTGATTTTGGTCAACCCTGACAAAATGCCAAGTGTAGGTCTAACCTATAGAGGTTGACATAAACCGCTGATCAGGAGGATGGAAAGAACATGGGAGAGCACATACAATTACAGGATAAAAGGTATGGTCTATGGTTGATGGGAAAAAGAAACCAATTCTAGTGCGTTATTTGAAGTTACTGGTGAAATCCAAGCTTTAGCCAGGAGTAGTGTTGTAAATAGGTGTATCCTAGAACTACCATTCAATTAGCACCCCCTTTCACTCTACAAGTGTACAGATTTAACCAATGCATAATGTTATCAATGAGCCAAGAGAGGGAATAAATGGCACAATTTGATATAGACATTATTAGTCATAACAGAAACGAGGCCACCAGAAAACCTGTCAGCAAAAAGCATGGAGAATCAGAACAAGTCATTGTCTAAATGGGGTCCTTTTTATTTCATTATAAAAATACAATAGTGTCCCATTTCATTTGCTATTTTTGCTATCCCTTTATGCTATTTCACTTTCTACCAGTGTAATATTTAGTTTGGTAGAAGGTGTCTTGCAGGCATTGCCTGGATTGCAGAGCAAACGGAACCCTCCAACACTGTTGGGAATATAACATGGGACAGCCAGCTTTGAAAACGCTTGGTTGGTGTCAGCTAAAGTGGAATCTAAATATATCTTATTTCTCAGAAATATCACGCCTAGATATGGAACACGGATGAGATAGTTTGGGACACAGGCAAGAATATTTATGGGAGCATTTTTGTAATAGTGAAAAATCCATCCACTTCAGAACAGAAAATAAATTGGGATTTATCCATTTTTATCTGACATCATCTGGCAGGAGAAGAGCCAGCCTGGAACTCCAGTTAACAGTGTGGATGGGTATCAAAAACGTAATGTTGAGTGACAGCAGCTACATACAAAAGATTACCTAACCCCTTGTTCCCTATTGCAGCTCAAATAAGCAAAACTAATGTGTATGTTAGAGGCTAGGATGCAGTGGCTTCCAGGGAGAAGGTGATGATGACTAGACAGGGACAAGAGGCGCTCTTGCAGTGCTGGCAACGTTGTATCTCTCTATTTGGACAGAATTTACATAGATATTCCTATGACGTGATAACCGTACACTGATGACCTGCATACTTTTCAGTATATGTGTTAAACTTCAATAATACATTTGTGAAAATCATTTAGAGAGAGGGAGATGAACAAAGTTTTGAGATAATAATAAATAACCGACTAGAAGAATGTTTGAGCAACGGACAAGTGGAAGTGTCGCAGGAAGACAAGAGAGGAAGGGATGAGATGCTAAAGAGAAGGGAACAAGTTTGAAGACACATCAGTGTACCTCCATCAGGGCATTCGTAGCTAACTGCTGATCAGAAAACACATGGCCTGCCAAACATACAAGCAAACAAAACAAGAAAACCCAAATGCATCTCCACTGGGACTTTTTCCAGAAAATAGATGATTCAATAATTTGGTATGTTTATTTCTTTTTTATTTTTTGCATGTGTGTGCCTGTTTGTGTGTGCATATGTAGAGAAAACCAGAGACCTGGGCCCTTGTGCCATGCCAGTTCACCATGCATAGCCTAAAATGCATTCGAGTCAAATCGGGAGCTGGTGTTCCTCACCATTAGACCTCCAGTGGGCCCAAAGTCTGTGGGATGAAGCAGAGAGTTCTTGAATTCGTTTGTCTCCAGCCTAATGAGCTGAGTGATAGACTCCGGAGGAGACCGGCCAGCTGACTTCTGGGCCGGCAGCTGTTCCGAGCTCGTTGGAGCGTCTCGCTCCATCTCTCCCAAAGGGAGGCGATCTCCATTTTAGTAATCTCGTCGGATGGTTCATGGCTGTTTCTCTTATTTCCTCTCCCCCGGTGGATCCCTGTAACTGTGAGGTACATGTGTGTATATTTTCCAAAAAGAACAGTTTTCTCTTAGGTAAATTTAATACAGAATATTTATATCAGCAAAATAATGACTCAAGAGCATTTTTTCCCACAAATTATTTCTGAATATTTGGATGTTAGGAAAGAAATACTGTGATGAATTAAGAAACTGAAAAGGCGTAATTCTTACCTCCTCTTAACTAGCGACTAGTGTTTAGCTTATTTATCTTCTACACCGTGTTGCTCTTCTATTCAGTCTAACACGCAAGACTTCAAGGACTAGACAGGATTATTTTAATGAGCATTTCTCAAGGAGCTGATGTGTTACTTCAAGAAAGATATCATTTAAAGTTCTCTTACATGTCGTTCAATCTAGACACCATAAACTCTTTCCAATTCATGCTTCTAACAATAGCAAAATTATTGTTTAATGCAATTTCTTACTTTTCTGTTGGAAGAGTCCCTTTCACCAACTCTCGCCTCCCCCCGAACACTCCCACCTGCCATGGGGCCGAGGAAGGCGAGATGCTTTTGACAGAGCTGTGGGTGTTGGCATTTTACTGGCCTGACCTCGCTATATCTGCGCCCGTATTGCTCAAGGAATGGAAGAGTCTTTCCCCAGTGCCATTGTCTCTCTCAAATAATGCAGTTTCACCTGGGTTGGAACCAATTCTTCCCCAAGATTCGCTAGCCCTGTGGTAACTTTTCCTCGAAGTTTTAATGAGGTTTGACCTTCTCTTTTATTTTCTGTACTAAACTATTCTGTACTGCTGTCAGAGGCAGTTTAATAACAGGTGAGTTTCACCCCTAGGCAGCTTGTATTTCAGGAGAGGTTGAAGTGATCTCTGTGTGTCAGGCCGTTAAATCTGGAAAAAGCTGTGTGATCTTTCAAAATGAAAGTCAGTACATCAAGGCAATATAGTTCTCCTTTTTCTTTTGATGGGCCTCTTTACATCTTTGTTCTGGACAGCTCTGATGAAATACCAGAAATGACTCCTTTTTCCTCCCCACTCATGCACGGCCGTCAAACATGCAAATACAAAAAAATGTCAAAATAAAATATTCTTGTCTTAAGCTTCGCAACCTTTCCAAGGAACTTCCTAATTTAGTGCCTCCATATGGGCCTACGGAGGACTGTTAAACTGCGAGTTCAGGGCTTTAAAATATATTCAGAGTTGGCAGGGTTCTTCAGGCCTCATCCTAATGTGTTTCTTCAACATTCACTACAAGTCCAAGTGCTTTTATTGCATGGTAACAGATATATATTTATATATATTTTATCCACATCCCTTCCCTACGCCTGAATCATTTCAGACCTCCTACCTCCTTCAGAAAAGCCATTTAACTCGCCACTTCGAGAAAGTTTGTCCTTAGTTGGTTACATTTTATATTTAAATTCATAATGCTATTTTGCTCACTTATATGAAATTTGTTAAAAATAAACTGGGTACCTACTATGTAATCAGTTAAATAATTGAAAAAAGAAAACTGAAATTACCTTTGAATGATAACACTTTCTCTGCTGCTAACTCGTTTTCTATTTTCTAATTGTACTATTCCTGGAATGTATATAATATTATATTATATATTTGATAAGGACTCCAGTCCCTAAAACCAATTCTATGAATATCAATGGATTGCCTGGCTTTCTAAATTATAATTCTGCACTTCCGAATAGCTTAAAATCTTCCTTATTTTTAAAAATTACATTTGGTCTCCAGACCACGTAACTCCTCAATATGTAACAAGTTAGTTCTTTATAATCTTATAACTGAATTCATGCAGAAATCCCCTAAAATGTCTTCCCATTTTCATTTTTTGCACCCTGGTGCAATGGACCACATTAGGGTTGGTTGACCAGATGTTTTATTCTGACAACTACCAGCCTCACCCACAGACTGGACTCCAGGGAGCCATACTTCTGCTTCACGGCCTTGCCCATGATTGGTCCAGGAGTGGACACGTGACACAGATTGGCCTATCACAGTTGCATGTTAAATGTAGAGACTTGGTGCCTAAATCATTTTAATGACAGTTAATTAGAAATTCTTTTTCCATTAATTTTCACAGTTGACTTCTTCACAAATGTCCTAGTTTCTGTATTTCCTAAGGCTTAGTTTTTCAGATCATCCTTGGATTACATAAGATACCGCAGTACATGGCTCACGTGTTCTTTTGCTTGACCTAATAGAGGTTGATTTCTGTGAGGTACAAAAATTAATTTAAAATAAAATAAAAATTGAAGCCCTTGATTCAAATCTTTTCTCCTAATGTTACCATGAGAGTGATCTATGGCAGATAGTATTTCACAACCACGACTGTACTTCAGATATGTTAGGATGGATTTTTTTTTTAAATAAGCATTTATCGAGACTGTCCTTAGAGATTCTGCTTTAGTAGGTGAGAAGCGCAACACCGCTATTCTAAAGTGCACAATCCCCAACCTCAAGTATAATTCTGACCGTGTCGCTTGCTGCTTGTGGCTAATTTCAGTAGGGGCTGCAGATCTTCATGGCCCTGCCTTCAAGACGCGAATCCTTCTTCTTACCCACCCCCAGCCACAATATGTCTGTCACTGGACTCATTTTGACCCACAGATGACAGTGTGCCAATATACGTGCATCACATGCAGTGTCAAAAATTTAAGATCTTTGACATAACATGAAGACTACTCATTATTTGACTTCTGAATTTTGTGTACTTTACTGCTCACAATTGCTGGATGTTTAATTTACTTCTTAATAATATCAGATTGCATTTTAATATAAAATGATATTTATACTTGATGCTGTTTTCTTTCAACAAACTTTCCATCCAATATTAAAGGAGCCGAATGTTACACATTCGTTAGGCCCCTGGTTGTTTCTTCCAGGGCGCTCCCTTGAAACATGATATACATGAAGTGCTCCTTACCTGTTCTCACATATCACATCGGCCTCTTTCTATGTTAGCACTCAATAAATTATATTACAATTATTTCTAGGGGTTGGAATCTCCAATTAGGTTTTTACATCCTTAAGGACAAAGACCATATTTATTCACCTTTGTGCTGGGCACAAAGTGAACTATAATAAATACTTGTTAAATTAAACAGCTATGTAATATGGCAATCTGTAATCTGAGGTGTGAAGATTTAGGGGAAAATGAAAGAATATATTTGCACTTATTGAGCCAGGAAGTATGGGGAATTTTGCATGCGTCCATGTGTAGAGTGGATACCTGGGCAGTTCTCTACATGCGGCAGCATGCAAATTCCACACCATGCTTCCTGGCTCAGTAAGTATAAATATATTGCTCCATTTCCTCTAAATCTTCACACCTTGGATTACATATTGCCAAATTCAGGAAAAGCCTGTAGGTTTTACGTGCATTCCCACAGCCTGCTGACTGGTGACCTACCCCCGCAGTGCATCTCATGGGTGGAAGCATGTTAAAACACAATAGGTTAATACACCGACAGGCGGGCAGGATCCGCGACATTGGATTCCTCGCCGTTGTACTCAAGCAATGGAGGGTGAGCTCCTTCTGCTACGGGAGTCCCAGGAAACTTCATCAAAGACCTACAAGGTAACTTACATCTGTGAAAATGTCATGCAAGCTACCTGGAATCTGGAAAGGATGGGGAAAAGACATGTAATTTCATATAATGAAGACATATAAGTAGAATTTCATTCAAATACTTCTACTTATAGGGAAACTAAATAAATCATCCCTATAATTCAGCACTTGAATTGTGCATTTAATAACATACTTCCTGTATGAATTTGCCAATACAACTGGGAATATGAATTCTGTTCCTATACATCAATTAATACTGAAATTGAATATATATAAACTGAGGTATTTTTAAACTTCATTTCATTTTTTTTTTCAATTTAGAACAGACTAATGGTGGCCAGAGAGGAGGGGGTTGGGGGAGGGGTGAAAAAGGTAAAGGGATGAGGAAGCACAAATTGGCAATTACAGGACAGTCGTGGCGATGTAAAGCACAGCGTAGGGAATGCAGTCAATAATATTGTAACAAATAAGTATAATTTGAGGTCTTCAGGCATGAAATATCACTGATCCTAAGTAAGTAAGTTGCAATTTGTTCTTTCAAGGATAACCTTTCTGTTTTTCTGGAAGAGTTTTCAGCATGTGAGAGGCACAGTATGTAATAGTAGGACCATTGGGGTATTAATCACCTACCTAGAGGTGGTGCATTTTGAAAAGTACATCTTCTCAATGGTTTTGTTTTCATAAAAGCCTAACTACATCTGCATCCATCCTTTGGAGAGAACAGAATTGAGAATTCATGAACAATCTTTGTCAGCCAAGGCCTCCCTCTCTCTTCCTTCTCTAGTTGCAGGGAAAAGGTCATGGGTTGCATTTTTCAAACTGAAAATCAATAACGATAAAAGAAACCATCCACTAACCAGTAAGTTTGAAAATATGCAGCTACTTCGTCTTGAAAGGAACAATTTTCAACTTTCCTACACATCTTAATACTCCCTAATTTTGTTTGAGAGTCTGTATGCGTGATTTAAGTCATTGGGCCTTCTGTTCTAGAACATAATCTTTCTTATAAATTTACTTATAAGGCACTAGAGGATGATCTTACAAAAGTGTGATTTCCAAGAAGCCTGGAAGTGTTGTCGGTCAAGAAACCAAAACATAGGAAAATCTTGGGAGAAGAGAGGGAAAAGGCTTGGGGGACATATTCTGTCAGAGCATAAGGCAGAAGGAGAAGACTCATCTCATGAAAATAGACCAATGTGGAAAAATGCAAGCAAATAATCAGTGGGGTTTAGATTCAAGTATTGGCTCCACACAGTTAAGTAGGACTTCAAGTATAAATTTGATGGTTCCAGAATGCAGTTTCCTAACACTGTCTGTGTGAAATGAAGAAGTGTCACTTGATTTATATCTAGGCTACCTTCTAGCAATAATATTGTCAGATTCTGAGAAACAAACATCTGCTCTTTCTACATCATCTTTGAAATTTTCTACAATTTATGTTGAGATTTATTGACTGGTTTTTGTTAACTTGTCTGAACAAATTAATCACTACAGTGAATATTTAAGAGTTTGGTTAGACACATGTTTCATCCAAACACTATGAGGATATTTTAACCCTTTTCTCCTAGTTTTATTAAGAAAAGAAAGATATCAAATCTTCATACTGTGAACTTTATGTTAAATAAAAAGGAGTTTCTGTAAAAAAAAGCCTTTCTAGTATGGTTCTCTCTCTTTAGCTTTCAGAGCCATGACAGCTTGTCTCAGGGGTAGCAAAGGAAAGCCCAATGGGAGAACCATAGTATTTATCTGAATTTATGACACGCCCCCCCCCCAAGTTCTGTCTCTATTTTCCCCACCTTCTCCAGCCTTCTTCTCCGTCTCCCCACAACTCTCTCAGGATCAGAGACAGTGAAGCTTGACTACCTAGTCTACTGAAAGACAGTGCTAATTCTTAAAAATAAATGAGCTGGGATATTTTTAAAAACCTCAGAAAGAATTCAGCTCCTTAGAGTTTTCATTCTCAATTAAGATAGTTTCAAACTAGCCAATATAATTTTCAAAACATATTTGTAACAGATGGCTAATTCTTTTTTTTATTATGTGGTGGTTCCATTTCCACCATAAAAATTCAATGCCCACTGAGGCCACATCCTATTTTAATTGGTTATGTAGTTAATAAATTATTTATTAATGATGAATAACACAGCTTCCAACAAAGTACACTGATAAAACATTCCTTCTGGGATCAGAGTATTTTTTTTTTAATTGACGGATTCTGAGTTAAAGAATGCAAGGCTGTGAAAAATTCTGTGACAACAGAATAAAGTGAGGATGGTTAGTTGGCATAGCCCCGCTCCTGCTGTGGAAGACACGCATGAAACAAATACCTGTAACCGCGGGCTGGTGCGCACAAACCCTCATGGTAGTGCTGCTGTTTTTCTGGATCTCAGAGCGTGGCATTACCAAGTGCTCTTTAGGAGGAAATGTAAGAGAAAGACACATCCCCCACTGCCCCCAAAAAAGAAATAGAAATAGTCAAGTCACAGGGGCATCCCAGAGGGTAACGTTTTCGGACACCGTTATGTTGGCTACGTTTGAAATAATAAATACGAACAACCAGGTGGTGAATGTGGCTGGGATGAGGCTCTGCTAAGCTGGCACACTACGAAATTTGGACTCGATCCAGACATCTGAAAGCTATTCAATGTTTTTAAGCTGAGTTGCTCTATAATTTAATCTTTGCTTGAGGAATAAAACCCTGACAGTGTGAAAGATGGGCTGATTAAAGAGGCGCACGGAGGGGAGTCTGGCCAACTAAAACCCGGCGACAGTGACTTCCCGGCGAGAGGCGGCGACGGTGCCGGGCTGACGAGGAGAAGGGTGAGGGGGTGTTTTACAAACCCGAGCGCAGGGATCCATTTGATGCAGTGCTGGGACGCTGGCGATTTTATAACTTACTATTGTCTACGTGTTTGTGAGATGTTGAGCTTTGCTGCCAGGAGTGCCTTTGCCGGGGATCAGAAACTGGAAGGGAAAGTCCAGACTCCAGTCAAGGTTTCCTAAGCTGATTTCCGTAACGAAGACTAAAATGTGCTATTTCAGCCAGCAAATAATTTTATTTTGATAATAGAACTGTACCTGTAGCTTAAATTCCCCGTCTAATGATCTGCCTCTGGGTTCCGATACAACTTGTCATTGCGGGCGTGACTAGGGTATCAAGTGGTAGGAATGAAGGCAGCGGGTAGCTTTCGTGCTTCAGTTTGGTGAGTCCAGATAAGTCAAGACTTTTACTGCGTATTCCTAAGGACCAAGTGGCATAAGGAGCATTTGTCAAGTCCTATTAGGCATTATCGGAGAGTACAGAGTAGCAGTCCTGTCTTTAAGGAAGGGTTTTCCTTAATCTTTAAAGACAGCTGAATGTTTCAAGTGTCACAGTCCATTAACAGAGTCTCCCAATCTCTGGAATGGGAGAGACTTTGTTTACATTTTCTAGCTTAAGGGCCCTGTTTTGAACTCAGCTTCTTTTCAATGCTGTACCCAAAAGAAAAGAGGGGAGAAGGAGAAAATTAGAAAGGGAAAGAGGGAGGGAATGCAGCAGATCAAAAAAAGGGACCGACAGGGGGAGGGGGGGTTGAAATGCGGACAAAGTAGCCATTTGTAATGAAGAATCATTGTCAAACAGGGGCCTTTCTGTCTGCTTGACTTTCTCATCCACCACTATACGCTGTATTTTGTATCTGGCTCATTTGAGCATCTACTTTAACCCATTAAGTTTTGACGAGTAAGCTTAATTCAATAGATTTTTGAAAACATTAGCTTATTAACATTTGCAAATCTTATTAAAGAGTTTTACCATATTGCTACATTTCAAATTTAAATCCTCTTGTAGAAATATATGCCCCAAAAAGCATAACCTATTTCAATTATTTCCTTAGGATATATTTGGTAAATAGTAAAATATAGCAAATTTTCCTATGGGAGGGCGTGAAGCAGAATTAAAATCAAGCTATTGAGCATCCGCACGATCTTTCATTCTGGCCAATTCTGCCTGCTGAGAACATGCATGACCTTCATTGACTTCCGTTGAGAAATGTCTCTTGCATTTTTCTCTGTGCTGAAACTGAAAGCCCCTGAAAGGCTGCTGGGAGTGAGTCAGGACATCTACACTCAGCACCCAGTGGCCCCCCAAATATCCTCAATGAGGCCGTGCTCCTCATCCGCGTCCACGCGACGCCACGCCTCACGGACAAACCCCCTTCCACCCGCCCTAAGCGAGGCTCTCCGGGGAACGGCAGCCTCTGGCCGGGAGCGTCAGAGGGCGGGGAGGTCCTATCGCGCCGTGGGGTTTGCTCCGCCTCCCCTCGGAAGCCCTAACCGGTTTACTGGGATGGTTGAGAAAAAAGAGGGCAGCTTTAACTGCTGGAGGAAACCAACACCTCTATTTTCAGTTCATATCAAGCCTGAGAGATTACAGGTCTTGTCTGAGCTCTTTGTCTAATGGGCCACCGTTCACAAAGCTCTGCTCTCTCGACCACCGTTCCTTGGTTCTCTGAAAGGACAGCTTTAGCGAAAGGTGACTGTTACGAGCGCAGGCAGGTGTTTTGCCCGACAGACAGGCTTGTTTGGAATCAGTATCCTCTGATGTAATTCCAGACGAACATTGATCTTTCATGGGAATGCCACGTCTATTTTTGATGCCGAAGCTTTTATTTTCTCTCATAAGAACAACAGTCTATAGTGTGATGAATTGAAATGGGAAGCTTACTACTTTGAGAAGACATGGATTTATAGCTAAAATTTTAGAAAGTTTTAAAAACTAAGTTCATGAATTATTTTAGGAAACTTGGTGGACATTTATTGTGGTAGGGTAGTGTTTATGTGACTTGCCTGTTGTCATATAAATACTAGAAATATTTACAACATAGAAAATCAATCATTATATATCTGAAAGGTTTATACAAACATATATTATCATCTATACTACATTAGTGCACACATATTATACCATATATATTACATTATCATGCATATAGAAAATATGATGTGTGTGTGTATGTGTGTGTATGGTACAGTGTACTGTATCCAGCTAAGGCTGTATTTCTCTAATACTTCCTGCTATTATTTCTCTAACTAAGGAAGTCTCCTACACATTCTTCTTGTATTTCTTCATAGTAGCTCCTATAACATTGTAGAATTTTTACCTATTTTTGTGTAGAGTGGCTTTGAGAGCCAAGACCTGGTCTCATTACCTTTGTGTCCCCAGAACGCCTCACAACGCTTTGTCCTTTTATTAAGTACGCAACAGTAGCTGTTTGAATATGTGGATGCCAAAAGAATAGATGAACTGACACATGCATGGGGTTTGAAGAGTTTTGTATTTATGTATGTCTAGTGCAATGGATTTGTGTGCCCCCTGTGGTTAAATATATAGAAATATGTAAAAACTAAGAAATGAATTTATTATGTACAAAAATAATTTACATTGGCTTGTAAAATGGCTGCAACCAAGCCCTGAGCAGTGTGGCTCCGTTGGTTGAGGTGTGGTCCTTTACCCTGAATAGTTGCAGGTTTGAGTTCCGGTCAGGGCACGTACCTGGGTTGCAGGTTTGATCCCCAGTACAGGTGTGTGCGACTGAACAGGAGACATCTGATCCTTGTTTCTCTCCCTCTCTCCCCCTTCCTTTCTCTCTCAAAGCAACGAAAAACTGCCCTCTGGTGAGGATTAAAAAAAAGGCTGTCATGGAGACTAAATTTTTTTTATTTAATTATGTTTTTAGCCCTCAATGATTCTGTATCCAAAACACTATAAATGTAGCATCTTGCTAAGTTTAAAAAAACATCTATTAAATGTATTATCAAGAAAAAAGCCCTTTGTATTCTAGCTGACCCACTGTCAGCCCAGTTAGTCTACAATCACATTTAAGCTGTGAAAACGCCTTTCAATAGGGAAGGAACTTTTTTCCCCTCACTTGATTCTGGGAAAACTGGATATCCATATGAAAAAGAATAAATTTGGGCACTTACCTCAACACGAGGGCTAAAAGCTATAAAACTGAGAAGAAAACTTAGGTCAAAAGCTTCACAGAATTGGACTTGGCAGTGATTTCTTGGATGTGATGCCGAAGGCACAGGCAACAAAAGAAAAAATAAATCAAACTTCATGAAAATTAAAAACTGTTGTGCATCAAAAGATACTGTTGACAGAATAAATTAGACCCACAATATGAGAAAATATTTGCAAATTACATATTTGATAAGTGGTTAATATACAGAATATATAGAGACCTAAAATTCAACAACAGAAAACAAACAACCCTACTCAAAAAAGGGCAATGAACTTGAGCAGACATTTCTTCAAAGAAGATATATGAACGGCCAATAAGCACATGAAAACACATGCTATACGACTGTTGGGGAAACACAAATCAAAGTCCCAATGAGATATCACCTCACACCAGTTAGGATGACTACAACTAAAACTGAACCAGAAGAGAAGTATGAAAGAAGACGTACTGAAAATGGAACACTTGTGCCTGGTTTTGAGCATATAAAATGTTGCAGCCACTGTGGAAAGCATTACGGTGGGTCATCAAGGAACCTGTGTGAAGGACCATGGACAAAGACAATGGGGGGGGGGAGGATTGAATGTGGGAGGTGGGGGTGGAGAGAGCAGGGGAGAGTACTGGGGGGGGGAATGGGGACAACGGTAATTGCACATCAAGTTAGAAAAGGGAAAAAATTAAATATAGAATTACCATGTGATCCCGAAATTCCACTTTGGATACATACTCCAATGAATTGAAGGCAGAGTCTCAAAGAGATATCTCTACATCCATGACAGCAGAATTATTTGTAAGAGCTAAAAGGGGGGAGCAGCCCATGTGTCCATCAACACATGAATGGATAAGCACAAGGTGGTATATACATACAATAGCGTATTTATTATTCAGTCTTAAAAGGGAAAGGAATACCAACCTAACGCAGGCTCCCACGTGGATGAACCTTGAGGACATTATGGTAAGCGAAGTAAGCCAGTCACAAAAAGACAAATACGCTCTATGAAGAACCTAGAATAGTAAAATTCAGAGAGACAGAAAAAAATAATGATTGCCAGGGGCTTTGGAGGGCAGAAAAGGGAGTTACTGTTTCCTGGGTAGAGAGTTTCAGTTCTGCAAGAGGAAAACATTTCTGGAGGTGAATGGTGGTGAAGGTTGTATAACGTGCTAAGTGTTCTTAATACTTTTGAACTTGTACAATTAAAAATGGTGAACACGGAAATGTCATGTTATATGTATTTTACACAATAAAAAATGGGAAAAGACTATACTTTCTCTTTGTAAAATATTGTTATGGGTTTGAAACCTGGTTTTCATTTTTGGAATAAATTTATTAGGTATATTTAAGCACAATTCTGTCTAATCATTTCCTTCATTGATATAATGAAACATCTTGCCAAGAATAGCATACTGAGATAGGGAAAGTACTGAGTAGAAGTCAGAAAACTGGTATGTATTTTCTGAATGACTCTAACTGGTCATTTAGTGTTGTTGACTTGGAGGGTTGACTAATGATGACTTTAGATGTGAATTCACTTTACTATCTCCTTTCAGATTTACATTACTAGGTCACATCTAAATTTTTTGGTGGGACTAGGTTAAATCCAAGTTAGTGAACTGAATAAATCATAGCAACATATGCAGAAGCGATGAGCAGAACAGCCACTTTCTGTACATTTCCAATTCAATCATTCACAACTCACACAGAAGCTAATACCTGAGATAGTCACACATGTAAAAGTCCAGAGTTAATGAAAAGAAAGGAGAGACATGAAATTCCCCCTGCACTTTCTAGCCCAGGCCTCAGCACCCTTAGCAGTGATGCCTGCCTGCCATCAATGTGATTCTGCCTGGGCCTTATAACTGTGAGTTAAAATTGACTAGACTGAGAAAGATAGAATTTTATTGGGTTGACCAAAAAGTTCATTTAGTTTTGTCCAAACAATGGCTTTAGTAGCGCTTAGTTGTCTTTAACTTCATTCAAAACAATTTTGTTAGGTTGTATTGTGACAGCTGCCACCTCAGCATACATTAAAAAAAAAAAAACTTATGAAAATTGGTGAATTGTTGTGCAGCCATTTTAATATTGAACATGAAAGAAGTATGCATCATTTTTTGGCATATTATGCTTTATTATTTCAAGAAAGGTAAAAACTCAACCAAAACACCCAAAGAAAGACTCATGCAGTGTATGGAGAGGGTGCTGTGACTGATGAAATGTGTCCAAAGTGGTTTGAGAAGTTTCTTGGTACTGTTGACACTTTGGCCAAATAATTCTCTGCTGTGGGGCTGCCGTATGCATTGGAAGATGTTTAGCAGCAGCCCTGGCCTCTACCCGCTAGAAGCCAAGAGCGGGAGAGAGTGACATACTCTAAAAATCCAAGTCCATAGAGGTCCTGGTAAAAAGGAAAAATGTGTCTTTTATTTTATGGAAAAAGCTAAACAGCCCACACAATATCTTCAGATGTCACCGAAATAGACTTTACTTGCCAGGCCTAGCCACTGGCTTGATTTAAAGTTGAACAAAAAAGGCCCCTTTGATCACCAGTATACGTTCACCTGTGATTCAGTGCACACTCGCCCCTGGCGCACCTCCTGTCATTTGTTTAACCATTGCGTTACCATTTCAGTCAATTAGCCTTTATCTTCTCAAATTCACACACGAATACCCTTGAAAGAGGTTTCTTAAGGTGGCTCATTATCTCTGTGATCCTGATAATCACTGTAAATTACAGCTTTGCAGCATCTCTCTCAGACATGACCTTTCTGTCTGAAGCAAAAGAAAGGAACAGCCATCCAAGGATCCAAATGCCACTTCTGTGCCGTTGCAACGTTGTTGTTGTTGTTGTTTTCCAGAATGTTAATCATTTTGTCAATTCTCCAGCTTAAATTTTTGTTTGAAAACTTGGCATTTATCTAGAAATGGCAGGTCTATAATTTGTCTCTGCACGCATGTATAGGTAAATGTATTATACATGTATATGTAGATGTATTCTACACACATGCATGCATATGATGAACGGCGCTGGCTTGTGGTTAGTGTGAGAGAACTCTTTTTATAGTATTTTCGTCAATGACCTGATCGTACAAGGTGCCTCCAGAGCTCTTGCCTCTATCTCTTCTGCCCCGGCTTCATTCACCTCTTCTCCAGACAGGACTATGTGATCCAATCTGGACTTCTGTGCTACGTGTATTTAACAAATATTCAGTAGAAGGGGGTCAAAACATGGTACAGTGCCATAAGCAGTTGTGTCTATCTTATTAAAACCCATTCTTTCTTTTCTCTTTGAGCAAGTCTTCAACTCGATATGCGTGTATGTCGTAACCAAGCACAGAGCTATGACAATTACATGGAAAAGTGATTGAGGTAAATACTCGTTTTCAGAATGTGATAAGTGCTATAAAAATTACTCATAAGATATTCACAGCAAAAGATAAAATGGCAAATTCTGCTTGGGCAAGTACAATAAACAAAACCCAGGGGAAAAAAATGTAAGTTTTACTTTGAAAAGTTTTAGAAAATTAAATGGACTTTGAAAGCAAAACAAGAAATTCCTGGGGGTACTTCTCAGTGAATAACTAAGAGGACAAGGAAAGCAGAGAGTGAGCATCAGCACAGAGAGGCAGAGAGATGACAAGCCACCCTCATTTCTAATATACCAATCACTGTGCGCAATACTTTATACGAAGTTAAGGATATATTAATATTGATATTTATTGAGTCTCTGCTGTTATCCATAGATGAAATAGAGGAAAATAATAATCATTTATTATGTCTATTGTGACGCTATCAAATATATTTATCTTTAAAATATTTAATAAGGAAAATATTTCAATTACCATAATATAGTTCTCTTCAAGCTTCAGCAATTTATACCACCTTTTTCTTACTTTACAGTAAGTGAAATTCACCATTAAATTTTAGTGCTAAATTGTACTGAGACAGGACACAATTCATGGCAATGCAGCCATTTTAATTGCTGTTTTTCAGACTCAGTATTTAAGAGAAAAGTACAGAGTCTCCACTCCGTTGTATATTACATTCTGTCAGCGGGAGTGCTCTCGGAGCATCTTGTACTTCTGAGATACAGTAATAATTCATTCCACAAAGCACAATGATTGCTATTCGCGGGCCTGCGCCTGATTTAATTGACTGGCTGGCAGTGAGGACGCGCTCTCCCTGCCTCAGAAACAGCCCTAGAGAGGTTTTGTAACCCATTTCCGAGAAAGATTATGTTTGAAACAGCGTTGAACTCTGCTCTTTCTCATGGGAACATCGAATGTCCGAAAGATGAAGTTCCTCCGGGGTTATTACTTGCAATGAAAGATTCTGTGACGGCGGAAGACCCAATTCTAACAACTGTGTTAGCTCCTCTCACGGATTCTCAAACTCCCTGTGAGCGCCCCGGGGGCGGACAAGGGACAGCTCCCGTGTCTGGAGATTCTGGGGACACGGGAGTCACAGAACTCCTTCGGAGGCTTTGTCTTTTATCAGAAAACACAAGTCAATTTTTAATTTGATCGTATGTGCTTCTTTTATTCCTACTGTCAGTCTTTTCCTACCCAGTAGCAGTCTGTGCACCTGGAGGCTGTTCAGTGTTTGTCAAAGAGACAGCCCTGCGTACTCCTGGGACATTCGTGTGCAGGCCCAGAAACACGTTTGTAACAATTAAAGAAACAGTGGGTGAAGGGGAGCTGAAGAATATGGAGGGAAAAGAAATCAGAAACTAGCCAGAGAGAAGGATATCCCAAAAGACATTAGAACAAAAATAGGACAAGGGTGTTTGATACACGGCCTCCTGCTCTTCTTAGGGGTATTTCCCATGATTTTCTTTCTTTTTTACATTCCTTTAAATTTATCTATGATGTAAGATAAACGTTACAAAAATGATTTTTATCAATTAACATCTATGCTCTGGTTATTGCTTTTATGAAATACAGTATTTCTTGGACAATAAAAATAAACCAAGAGGTAATTTTTTGAAATCTAAATGAATTTCTAAGGTGTCATTGAGTTCAAAACATAAACTTTTCATATGTTTTGATATGAGATCGAAAGTTTGTTTTATAATCCCATTACATGATCAAGTGCTACATCAAACGTTTATTACACATTTTTCTCCAAATAATATTAGAGACTTTCTCATGTCTGTTAATAGAAAAATAATATCAATGAAAGAGATATCAGTGGCATTCAATAATACAATTAGCATCTATACCTTAGTGTTCCCACCTTGTCTCAAATACTCCCCACGTGTTGAATAGAAAGAATACTAGAAAACACAGAATATTCAGAAAAAGGCAGTCATGGATCCTATCTTTACCTTGAAATCCTGGGTAAACCATCTAGGTAAAGCCATTTAACCTCTCCTTACCTTAAATTATTCATGTGTAAAATAAGAACAAAAATTTCTACCCAAACTTTCTGAAATTATTTGTTTATATAAAAGTATTTGGTGGCTTTTCCCTAGGGTTAGTAAGTTTCAGAGACTTTACTTAAAATTGAGTGTTTGAGAGTATATACATTTGTTCTTATTAAATATTTTTGTCATTTGTGTATTAAATAGAAAGAACAGGACAGTATTTCCCTGGAATATTACCCACAAGCTATTTTAAGTGACTATATATGCATCTATCTTTAGGTACTGAGAGCATACAAAATGTGCACTATTATACTTCAGTAGTCAGCAATGTGCAGAGTTTTTAATGAGAAAAGTTATGTGAAAAATATATATCAAGGCTAAGGGTGTAGCTGCTGAAAGGTATAGATGTGTGTGACCCACAGGAGTGTTTGGAGGACGGCCTGAGAGAATGTGTGTGAAGGTCCAAGGATTAGAGCAAAATGTCAAGGATATAGGTTTTTTTATCCTTTCCTGCTAAAAAAGCAATTAACTACAACTAGCCAAGACTTGTCTTTCCCTGCCTATCTAGACAGGTTGTTAGGGACGTGGCAGGCTTTGATGAGAGAAGAAAAGTAAACTCTCAAAAGACACCTGTCTAGGTATAGCGAAATCAAAAACGTGGAGTTTCTGATCGAGATAGTTACTGTTGAACTGGTAGTGCTTTGGAACAATGTCCCGGGCCAGTTCGCTTGTGCCCAGATGGTGTTCACCTCATTTATTCTCTCTCTTTCAGTTTCTATTCATTTTTTCCTTTGCTTTCTTCTTGAAAGTCTTTGGTCACTCACTTTATTATATTGAGTATTATATTTTCCAAACTGATATATATCTAATGCAAAGCCATTTATTTCCTTTAAATTCAGTATCTGATGCTTGCTTAAATATAATCCATGCCTTTCAGTCTCCCATTGAAAACTTCCACGTATAACATTCCCTGTTTTTCTCTTTGACAGCATTTATTTGTCTCCACTTATAAATGCTCACGGCCTTGTTTCTTTGGGATATTTAAGTTAAATCAGACTTTCCTAAGTCATAGTGGCAGCTTAGGTGTCGCTAAACACTCTATCAAAATATAATTATTCTTTTAGCATTGCACTTCTTTTTTCTATTTTCTTTGAAATGCCTGTATCATCTCTTTGTTCTTAATTTATTAATGAGTGAGATAAGGTTCCCCTTTTTTCCTTTGTATTAATGCCACAGTCAGTTCACTTAAAGCAGCCCGAATAACTGGGACCAGAGATGGGACAGGGACTTGGGCTCAGCAGGGAAATCACCTCACCTTGTCCATTCTGGGTCCTCACGTTATGCAGACTCTCTACTCAAAGCTTAGACTCCATCAATGCATTGATTTCAGGTCCTGTAATCGGTTCACATAATGCGTGCATTTATTTATTCAGTATAGGTAAATTTTGTAGTGGCTTTGTATATTGATAGTGGCTTTATTTGATATCGCTTCGCCATTTGAGCCTTGGATATTTAGTGAAGATACAGTCTACCTTATTTTTTACTGAACGTGATCGGCTTTTCTGTACCCGAACACACAACTTTAATTCCTTCCTCTCTGAAGAGCAGTCCCTAATGAGCTCTTTGCACCTGTAGTACAGGGTATAAGCCATAGAACTCGGTGTATAAGTATTTGAATTATGGAGTAAGAAGGAACATAGCATGTGTCAAACTGTACCTCTTTAACAGTATAACTTCAATCAGAAACAACACTCCGATGTTTCAAATAAAAAGAGTTAAGGAAGAAGCTACTTGTAGAGGAAGCGCAGAGTCACAGAGGACAGCGAGAGACGTTGAAGCCTCTTAGACCAGTATTTGCAGAACGGCACTAATTTCCCTGGCAGCTGGCACTGACGAGGAGGAACAAGACAAGAGGGAGAAGGAAGAGGAGGAACTGGAAGAAGGGTCAACGGGTAGCAACCGTAGTCATGGAGAGATTCAGCCCCTTCCAAAGTCTCAAGCAGGCAGAAGTAGGAAACACCTAAAATATTCTTTCCTCTTATACTCTAATCTACCAGTGGCTTTCATCGATGAAACCCAGCCAAGGGAAGTGCTCATAGGGATGTATTCCACGGTGTCAATTTCTGAGGCGCAGAACGGTGTAACCAAGGTAGAGAACAGGTATGGGAGGGGAAGGACAAACATAATAACCAGTTTACAGTCCTTGACTCTCTACCAATCTCAATAAACTTCAGTTCCCACATCTGTAAAACTAGTACGCTATAGTCCCTATGTAGCAGTCTTTCAATGAGGGTATACAATGAACATGTTGGGCACAGAGTCATGCGCGTTAGGTGTTCTGTGAAGGAGAGCAGAAACTCCAAGCTGGAAATGTCAGCTTGAATTTTATATGTATCCCTTCTCATACGCAGGCTCTGACTACAATCTTTGACAAAAATAAAAAATGTTATAAAGTTGTAAATCCAAGGAGAGAGGGTTAAGTTTCATGATTTGACTACAGGTTTCAACAAATGTTTTGCCAAGCAGGTTGACAAGTGGTAACTGATTTAGCTGAGAATCATATCTAATAATGTTGATTAAAGCACATGTCAAATGCAGGAGTCAAGCCAGGAGAGTCACTTGGACGCTTGAAAGCATCAAAGCAAAATGTCTCTGCTCTCCAAAGCAACATCAGCTACATGTATGCCTCTGAGACAGAACAGCAGGCTTGGTCTCAGGAGGGTTGAACAGGCTGCACTTAAAACCAAAGAGAGTGGATATGGTAGCTTGGGATGTTGGCGAAAAGGTTATTTAAAAAAAAAAAATTTGCGAACTGGTCACCAGATCCTTTCCTCCGCTTCCAGTGCTGAACCTAGGAGCTGAGCGGGAGAGCTGATCTCTCATCGCAGGAAAAAGGGCAGCACCAAAGAAAGGAACTCTCACACTGACATTGGGGTTCCTTTACATGACAGTTTACTCCCAGTCCTAAACTTTAAGGAAGTTATTTTTCTCTCAATCATTCTAGAATGAAGTCTGGAAACCAACAAGGATATCCGTACGCACTCTCTGAACAGTTTTCTTAAAGTAGCAGACCGTTACATATGCATGAACAAAAAAGCTTCCCCGAGGTATGGGGAACACTGCAACACAAAGCGTGGGGGTGGGGGCAAAGAATAGAGATGAGAGAAAGGAGAAGGGAAAAGGGGGAAGGAAGAGACACCAGAATAAAAAATGGCAAAAAAAGTAGATTCGGAGGAAATAGAGACCATAGAAGGAGCAGAAGAAAACAAGGGAAGCGTGCAAACTCAGAGATGTAAGAAAGTATAACAATCGTAACAAAATCAGGGTGCTATTAAAAATAAAAAGAACACATAAGAAATATACTATAACATCCCTGGCTGGTGTGGCTCAGTGGATTGAGCACCGGCCTGGGAACCAAAGTGTTGCCAGTTCAAAACCCAGTCAGGGCACAGGCCTGGGTTATGGGCTGGGTCCCCAGCAGGGGGCTCATGAGAGGCAACCACACATTGATGTTTCTCTTCCTCTTTCTCCCTCCCTTCCCCTCTCTCTGAAAATAAATAAATAAAATCTTTTAAAAATAGAAATATAAAGAATACATTATAAACTTATAAGAATATAATATGAAAACTTTTAGAGAAATATACAGGGTAAGGCAAAAGTAGATTTATAGTTGTGAGTATGTGAAACAGGGTTTATTCTTATATTATTATGTATTCATTATTGTATTATTTTCCATATGAACAACTGTAAACATACTTTGGCCCATCTTGTATATGCATATATACAAATATTTATATACATATATTTGTTTGATAAATTTATATATTATCAGTGTTTTGTACCACTTAATTATTTAAAATATTTGTATATTCCTCAAATAATCATGCTCAAGTTCACTAATAAGATTAACTAACAACTTGTCTTCCTGTTGTGATGTATTGAGAGGTTAAACATCATCTGTCAAAACTGCTGTATTTCAATAGCCACATATACAAATTGATGCAGTCTACAAAATAAATGGCATTTAGCCTTTAAAAATAATCTGACAAGGAAGAGAAGCTGGAAACTGCTCTAGATTAAAAGAATAAAGAAATTTGAATCGTCCAAAAACCAAAGGAAAAATTTCACTTTAAAAACTAGTAGGGGAAGTTTGAATATAGACTGTATATTGATACGTAGTACTATATTTATACTCTAGAATGCTTTAAAATCAGGTTAGCTATGTCTCCAAGGGCAAATATTTTTAACCTAGACTTCTATACCCAGCCAAACTATGAATAACGGGAAAGAATGACAAACTTATTTGTAAATACACACTTTAGACGTCGAAGAACTCAAGAATTTTTCTTTGCACACGTTCATTCTCAGGAGTCCACCAGGGACCAACAGCGGAGCCCGGGGGAGGGGGTCCCAGAGACAGAGGCCCTGGGGAACATTCATGCCCTGTCAGCACATATCCACATGGCAGCAGGAACCCAGGCCATCCTACAAGGACCTCCAGGGAAAAAAGTGACATATTAGAAAAAATACTGCGAGGTGCAATTACAGAACATTTGGAAAGAGTTATGGCCCTGGCGGGGTAGCTCAGTGGGCTAGAGCACCATCCTGACACACCAAGGTTGTGGGTTCAATCTCCGGTCAAGGCACATTCAAGAATCAAGCAATGAATGCGTGGATAAGTGGAACAACAGACCAATCTTTCTTTCTCTCTCTCTCTGTCTCTCTAAAAAACAATCAATATATAAAAAATAAAATATAGAAAGAATATGGATAGGTATGTACCAAATTATGCAAGTGGAAAAAAAGGTAAATTCCCTGAAGGAGGTAAAACAAATTTTTCAAGAAAGAAAATATAAAATACAGTGTGGGAGTGAACAGTGTTCACATCAACATGGAGCTGTAAGTGGTGATTTGTGATTTAACTAAAAATTGTGATGTTGATATTCTAAGAAGATGGTGCAGATGATTTGGGATCGATTATGCATGTTAATTAAATTTTCATTTCTGTTAAGCGGACCAGCAAGGAAAATGATTATAACATTATCATTGGGAAATACAGAGATGATTATGAAAAAAAAAGGTAAAGAAGTTCAGATTTTGCAGTTGAATAGCAGGACTGAAGATTGCACATTTAAAAAATATGAATAGTACATGTGATTTAGATGTTTACCTTACCTTGTTTCCCAGAGTAGCAGAGCCTGAGACAAAGGCTTATGTGTGAGTACTTATTTTGAAATGTGTCCCAGGGACAAGAACAGGGGTTAGTGAAGTAAAGCAGGAAGAGAATGACATCCAACACAAGGATACATTATTGTTGATCGCTGTGACTAGTAACCAGGTGTTCAGTATGTATCCATGGAAAAGTATACAGAGATGGAGTATGGTCAGTATTTCAGTCAGAACAAAAAGGGAAACCCAATATAGGACTAATTGTGTTTGTTCAAATAATCAGAAAAACCCATTACTTAAACAAACAAATGGGGGTCAAAATACATGAGTCTAGACCCTGAATCACCCTGACCATCCAATTTCCTGGGCCATTTCCGGAGTCAACCCCTCTCTCTACCGTCAATTGAACATTCTGCACATGGTTTGCCAAAGTCTTCACATTTCCATTGCAAAAACAAGCCAGTATAGAAGGGGTCAAGAGACTGGGCTTCTCTCTCTATATCTGTTAGGCCCTTGGTGCGATTTTTAAAAGTAACCAAGCCTCTCAGAGCTTCCAGTATTTTACCTTAAAATAAGATTAAGATCACTTCTAACTCCCATCTGGTATTACGCTAGCCAGTAAGCACAGACACGCACTAAATGCCTTCATAACTGGTTCACAGCTGGCGAGTCACCTGAGCTTCATGCAGAATTGCTCATTAGAGGAAGATCGTATCGATATGTGTTGGCAACAGCAGAAGACATCCTTTCTGAAAGCTGTTTTAAAGGCCAGGCCAAATCTCACTTGTGTCAGTTGTTCATTTCCCCCGATTTTCTTTCCAAATAGTACCAGCGCTGACAAAAGTAATGCGCGAGCCTTTCCTCCCCGCTGGACACACTGCACCGGCCACATCAACGCACTGACAGCAACCAAAGGGGCATCACACACGGCGACTCAATTTACACTTTGGCTGCCATCTCATCGGCACGGGCCAACCTTCGCAGGACACTTAGCATGTTAATACCTCCTAGGTTTGTCTGTATTTTCATTTTTAATAACTCGGTAATGCTCAGTGTTCTTTCTGCAGCTGCTGCCTTGGCATGTATTATTTATTTCAATATACTTAAACGTTGCCAGTGTGGTTTTTTATGTATAGTTTTGTTTCAGCCATTCATAGAGGGTAAGAAAAATTGGTTTCTTTAAGAATGAAAGTTTAACAATGATTAAATGGGCTGGCGTGTGGAAAAGTGATAAAATATTAAATGAAATGATGGCGAATGAAAAAGGGGACCGCGAACAAGCTCAATCAAAAGTTCAATATGAATGAAAACAACAGGGAGATACCACACGCACCTCGCAGAGTGGCTAAAATATGTTTTCATTGACAAGGTCAATTGCTGGTGAAGAGGGGGAACAAAAGGCACTCTCAGGCATTGCTGGGAATGCAAAATTTAGAGCCACTTTGGAACAAAATTTGGCAGTTTCTTAAAAAGGTTTGGGATCCAAAAAGCATGCTCCCAGGTAGTTACTCAATTCATTTGAAAAGTTATATCGACACCAAAACCTGACTATTTATAGCAATTGTATTTGCGGTCACTAAAAACTGGAAGCAACCATAATGTCCTTCACAAGTTGATTGGATAAACAAAGTATGTTACATACCTGAAATGGAATATTACTCAGCAATGAAAAGAAAATAGCTATGAAGCCATGAAAAGATGTGGATGAATTCAGATATACTGCAAAGTGGAAGGAGCCAGTCTGGAGGAGCGGCGTTCTGTGTTGTTCCAATGCTATGACATTCTGGAAAAGGTAAGTCTGTAGCGATGGTATAAAAACTGTTGGTTGCCCGGAATGAGGGTTGGGGCAGAGAGTTGATTAGGTGAAGCAGAGAGGACATTTTAGGTTGGTGAAGCTATTCTGTATCATATTGTAATTGTTGAATCATGACATTAAGCATCTGCCAAAACCCACAGAGCTAGACAGCACTGTGAGAGGGCCTTCACGTGCAAATTTTTAAATATCAGCGGAGGTCAGCAGATTCCAGGATGGAATTTGGAATGTGACAAAACACTCTAACTTCATCACAGGTTTGCGAAACCACCTCCCTGAAGGGGGAGGGAAGGAATGGCGCTTACTTACCTCACCAACTCTGGGAAGTACTGCGTCTGTAAGGTGGGCACAAAGGACTGTACGTGAGCACGAGCCAATAACGTCATTTCCCACCGGCGGTTCGGGGAAACGACAGGCTCTCCAAAACACAGTGTGATTTTAAATAAAATAATGTAATAGTAAGAGTGAAAAGAGATCATTTACAAGCAATTATTGTGCAATCGCTTAATAATAACACAAATGTTTATACTCATTATGGTTGTTATAGAGGGATCATTTGAAAGCATCATTAAAATCACAAGTTCTCAAAAAAGACTGACGCTAAGATAGACCCACGGTCTGTGTAGCTGCCTGAACTTGAGCAGGTCATTCTAATTCTCTGTGCCTCCGTTTCTTCATCTGTGTAACAAGAGAAAAATGGTACCTATATGGAAGTGTTCCTGTGAAGATTAAGTGGTTAGAATGGACTATGGTTCTTAGTGGGTATGATAGAAGTTTTCGTTACCTTGGTTGTAGATTCAGATTTGGAAAGAATTTATCTATTTCAAGAGAATTTACAACATATAACTGGTTTCATTGAACCTTTTATAGAAACGTGCATTCTTTTGGCATAATACTCAAAGCAAATAGAATAAATATATTAAATAGCTGGATGGATAGAGAGATATAAATATAGACACATAGATAGAAAATTATACATGACCTTTGAGTCAGAAAGGCGGTATAACCTTATATTTTGTATCTCTCTGGATTTTCTGATTATAAAAGAAATGCTCGTTTATTATAAAAAGATTAGGAAGTACAAATATAACAAGAGCAACAGGAAACACTACAAAGCCAGCATTAAGGAAAATCAATACCGGGGACAAATCTATTATTCTTTCTCAGCCTGAGTGGAAACAAACTTCTTAGAAAGAAAGCCATTAGTGTTATTGGATTGTCATTTCATGCCGTGGCTCCGAGTTCACCCACAGGTCCCTTTCCCAGGCGCCCCAGCTCTGCCTTTTGGGGTGGCTGAGACGGCCCGCTGTGCCCTCTGCTTCATGGGTCCCCCCTCCCCGGGGGCTGCGGGGGGCCTGAAAAGAGAAGGGGAGGGGCGCCAGCTTCCGGGCCCAGGCTCGGCCGCCCCCGCCCACCTCCCGCCCCGGCAGAGGGAGCCCCGGGAGGCCAGGCTGGCAGTTTGAGGTCGTCGGAGACCAGGACGGGCGCGGGAGCCCGGGAAGCGGGGGCGGCAGGCCAAGGCTGGTCCCCTGAGCACCGCTGGGAGAGCGCTTCACACAGCCACCCAGCGGGTCTACTGACGGGCACCGTGCCACTGCTGCCCCTCTCCAGGGGGACACGGAGACCGCCACCCTTGGGTGGGTGGAGGCAGGGGTGACGCGTCGTGTCAAGTGACTAACGGCAAGGACACCGACTCTCCTGCCTCTTCCAGACGCCGGAGGAGGCGCCTCTTCCACGGCCCAGACTGGCCTCGGCCACACCCGCAGGGGCTGCTCCGGAGGTCGCCTCCCAGATCCGAGGAGGGAGCCCCGGCTCCGGGGGGCCGCGGGGCGGCGGGGAGCAGCCAGCGAGAGGCCCCAGCGGGACCTCGGACGGCGGCACTGGTGCCCTGGAGGGAAGAGAGCTGCACAGGGTCCCCGGAGCACGGACTGCGATCAGCGAGCATCTTGGCGGTTGACCACACCCCAGGCTGTGAAATCAGAAAGCACGGGAGAGGCCAGGTCTCCCGGGAGGAGGTGCAGGCTGACCTTCAGGATCCTAGGACAGATAGAAGGTGAGTCTGTCCACTGCTGATGCGTCCTGCTGCACGTGGGCAGGGGACAACCACCAAGTGCTATAGGTGGCCAGGGCCACGCACCGGACAGCCCCGACGCCACGCTGCTTACTAAACAGATGGAACAAATCCAGGGTCTCGCTTTCCGATCTGTTCCCCCGGCTTTGCTCACTGGAAGGGCGGACTGGCGGGGACCGGGCGTTGAAACCCTGCTCTGTGCTCGGAGAGGCGCCCTGGCCTTGGAAACGCTTCATCCCTGGCTCCGAATTCAGGCGCCACGAAACCACGTGCCCTCTAGACTGTGAAACCCCTTGAGGCCGGGGACGGTTTGCGACGCAAAGGAGGCGAAAGGAGGGCTTCCGTGTCCTGGCCCCGGGTCGCGTGTTCCTTCACTTCGGGCTCAACCTGTTAGCTCAAAAGGCATCTGGGGCCAAACCGAAGTATTTACACACCCCGTGACTTTGAAAATAGCCCAGACAAGCAGATTTTTAGCCATTTGGAACCCGACTTACTGGCATGCTCATGAAACTGCACCTGCATCTGCTCGCAATCGATAGGAAAATCCGGGCCTTAAAGACCCCAAGTCCTCCTGGAGCTCTCTGACACGCTGTCCCCTGGGCACACAAGCCTGTCTCTGCCAGGACGTCCCCTGCCCCCCGGCCCCTCTGAGCAGCAACCTAACAAGTGTATCTGGGCAGAATGCTGCTCCGAGAGACCTTCCCCCGCCCCCAATACAATGCAAGGCATCACCCAGTATAGCTGCCACCTCATCTTTTTCTATGATCAGCCTCAAATCCCACAGTCTCCTATAAATACTCCATGGGCTACTAATTAGGAGAAATCTGGAATACCTCTATTAATATAAATGGCGCCAACATCAGAACAAGGAATATTATCAAGGATAAAGAGGGACATTACAATATGAAAAAGTAGTCAGTTCTCTCAATGATTTAAACATCCTAATGTGTATGCACGTAAAAGCTGAGCTTCAAAATACATGGGGCGAATCTGATGCAATAAAAAAGATTTTTAAAAAAAAAATCCACAGTCATAATTGGAGACTTTAATATTTCTCTTTCAGTAAACGATCAAAGGAGTAGACAGAAAATCAGTAAGATATAGGAGACCTGAGAAACCTATCTACAAACTGAACTAAAATTATACAACACTCTACCTAATAATGACAGCATCAAAATTCTTGTCATGTGCACATGGAACATGCATCAAGTTAGGCCATATCCTGGGTCATAAAATAAATCTTAACATATTTAAAGGAATAAAAATCATACAGAGAATGTTCTTCGAGAACAATGGATTATGCTGAAATCAATTACAGAAAGATTTCTGGAAAGCCCCTCAAATATCTTGCAATTAATTAGCACGCCTCTGTGCCAAGCATGAGCCAAAGAGGCGGTCTTAAGGGGACTTTCAAAAATATTTGTGCCGAATGAAAAAGAAAAAGACCTATGAAAATTTACGGGATGCGGCAAGAGCAGTGTTTAGAAGGGAAAGTATAACATTAAATCCTTAGAATAGCCAGAATTCTTATGAATTGTCTGCCTCCTGCATTTGATCGACACAAAAGAGAAGCTTTTCTACAAGGACCTAGATCACGTTGCATCTCTGGCTCTCCTTCTCACACAGAATGAAATCCACCAGGCCACCCGTGGCCTTCCGGGCTGCCTGCCCTGTGGCATTTCTGTGGCCTCGGGTCTTGCCTCCCGCTGCCCCGGCGCCGGCAGCCGCGGGCCCCTCGCTCTCCCTCGGGAACAGCACAGCCACTGCCGCCTGCAGCTCTCTGCAGTGACGCTCACGAGGCAGGTGCCCTCCGCTTTCGCTGTCCATACGACCGCCCTCCCTCCCTTAGGACCGCCAGTTTATTGGAGCGGCTTCTCTGACCGCCCTGCACACCATGCCACTCCCCTTATCCCGGGGGACTGCCATGCCGTTCCACACAGACCTGAAGTTCGTCACATACGAGTTTGTGTTTCGCTCACTTAACGGTAGGCACGCCAGCAGGTCGGGGGCGTGACCCTCCTCCACGTCTTCGCTCAGAGTTCGGCTGAGTGGAACCAGGCACCCTTGTCAGCAGGTGACTTTCGAGCTTGCTGAGGTCTCTGCCCCTGCTGCTGGGCAGAAGATAGAAGAGCGTGATTTCAGTGAGAACGTAGCAGTTGTTTGGTTTGGTTGGTTTGTTCATGGGCCAGAGCTGAAGGCCAGACACAAAACTTCAGCCCACACTTCAGAGAATGAGAGGCCATCTCAATACTGTACCTGCGCGATCCCCAGGGAAAGGCGTGACTGTGGGTCTGGGGAAAACGAGGTGTCCCGGTTGAGCTCTGCCTTACATTCGGTGACAGCATCACCAGCTCCTTGCCCACGGGGCCGATCGTTCCTGTCTTCCTCATCCACCCTGAACAGAATGGAAGCATCGTGAGAATGATCACACTTGCCTTATTATTTTCACGTTTAGATACATGAATAGGCCTCGACACTGATGCTTCCACAATGAAATTACGGCACTATTGAATGACAGTGGGAATAACTAGGAACATTAAAGATCTATTAAAGTCGTTTTGGGAAACCAAAGGTGGAAAATGACATTGTTCTTAATTCTGAGGCACCATAGGTATGCGCTATCATCTTTGTTTCTCATCAAGGAGCTCAATAAGGAGAGCAGTAGCTCTCTATGCAGGAGGACAGTTCTACGTACACTCCCTCCTCTGATTCTCCTAGGGGAATAGAGAGATTTTCTCCACCCAATGAAACAGGCCTGGGTGTTTTTATTCTCAGGGGGAGGGGAGGTGAAGAGTGTGCAGTCGTAGAGGAACATGGTAGGTTGGGGGGTGGAGTGATTGTAGGAAACTGAGGGCCTGTTGGGTAGGCTCCTTCTCCACACCCCTTTACCTTTGGAGATGAGGATACTCGTTCCTCTGGGCGTGGGGAGCGTTCCCACCATTCGGGGGGTTCGGTGATCCCCTCAGGGAAGAAGTCCTTAGCTGCAAGCACTCAGCACACCAAGGTGCTGCATTTAGGGGTGGCATGTCTTGAACCCCATCCAGCGCTGTCCCAGATAACCAGGGGGAAGCCTTCAGATGAAATTAAAGTCATTATAAACATTTCCGGTGGTAAAACCTGGCCGTCAGCAGGTGAGGCGAGTCCTTCACGTCTCTCCCCGCCAGAGTAGAAATCTTAAGCGCCCAGAAGGCAGCAGCCAAATGTTGTGATAAGGGGATGCAAACAAAGGGACGTCAACCACAGGCCGCTAATGCCGCCAGAGACTGCACATAATACATTTGATCTTTGTCACAGAGATCATGGCGACCGTCTTCACAAGTCCATGCTGATGATGTTAAAAACTGCAAATTGTAGAAAGGCCAACCATTAGCCGGTGCCCGAGGTATGAAACGTGGCGGGTGGTGCGGAATGGAGACCAGGAGGAAGGCAGTGGGGCTGAGAACAGAGAAACCTCAGGAGCGCCCCACCCCCTCTTCCCGGCGGCATGAAAAATGGATGCGCCGGCCAGGACTGAAAGTGCCCTCTTTGCGCAGTCACGTAGTGACAGTAAATTGCTTTTATTTTCCTGCTGGCATCACTCAAATTCTATCCACTCTTATCTGATCAAATGTATCTGATTGGGGAGGGGGGCAGGTCTCTGAAGAAAATTGAGATGTTCTTAACCAGCAAGAGGAATGTGGAGTTGAAATCGAACTGCATTAAGCACAGTACATATCTTTATTGTTGTTCTTAGAAATCGGAGTTTACAGGTACATGGGCAATTATACAGTTTGTAGTGTACAATTATATATTTCTATTTGATTTCATAACATCCTAAAAGCAGAGCATTTTTCTTCAAGACCATGTCAAATGTTTATGCTCAACATGGATCTTTGATTTTTGGGTGTGTTGTTTGATTTGCAAGCTGCTATGGACTCTTGTGGTCTTCTGATTGATCATATGCCAATATCTACTGTATTTCAGACACTTTTGTTAGTAGATTAGTATATTTTCATTAGTGTATCTTCTTTTGTGTTACTTACTTATGGCTTCGGTAACAAATTACCATAATCTTGGTGGCTTAAAACAACACAGAAGTATCCTTTTACAGGCTGGAGGTCAGAAATCTACAATCAGTGTCCCTGGGTCAAAACCAGGGTGCCAGCTGGGCCACACTTCCTCCAGAGGGAGAATCCACATCCTTGTCTTTTCCATCTTTGGAAGCTGCATCACTTGCATCCCTTGGCTCACGGCCCCTCCCTCCAACATCAAAGCAAGCAGAGTAGCATCCCTGTCCGACTCCACCCTCTACTTCTGTCTGCTTAGGCCACGAGGCCTTTTTTTCTTCCTCAAATCCCTCTCTGCCCCCTCCTCTGAGGACACTTGCAATTGCTTTTAGTGCCCACGCAGATGACACAGGACGGTCTCTGCATCTCAAGCCCCTTGCCTAGTCACCTTGGATTAACCTCTTTTTGCCGTAGGAGGCAACATCCACAGGTTGAAGGCCTGAAGGTCTCCGTTTTGGGGGATGTAATTCAACCTTCCATGCTGTTCGAGTACTTTCTATCAAAACTTATTAGCCAACCATCAACCCAATAGTAAGTTACAGTCAGTCTTTCAGTTCTCATGGCAATGTGATTAGTTTGAAATTATCAAAATTAATAAAATTATATTTCCTGAAACTTGATGATGATCGTAAACCCAATTTATCTATTTTTTTCAAAAAGGTCTGTTTACTTCACCATTCAGTTACTTAAAAATCCTGCAGTTAATGTCTTGAAGTTCTGGTGATTTGAACTGAGCCATTGTTAGGAGAGGCAAAAAAAAAAAAGGAAAGAAAGAAAGAAAAACCACTTGTTAATAATTTTTCTACATTCTAAAAAGCAAATTGGCATCATAGATACTTTCATTAACTAAGTGGTAAAATAATACTGGAGAAAATATTACCAGCTTTTCTTTCTTTATCACTAAGAGTATTTATTTTGGGGTCTTTTTATTTTGCCTTTTTTAAGTTAAGTATCATTTTCATTGTGTGCAGGACAAAAATGCAGCCAGAAAGGTGAACACCTGCAAAGGTTTGAGGAAATGTCTGTGACTTTTTCTGCACATTCCATCAAGCTTTTATAAGACTTAGAGAAAAAAAAAATATGGTGTTACCTCAGTCACCCAGGTTAGTATAGTTGAATTTTGAAAAAAAGTTTACAAATTTTGAATTTGTAAAAAGATATATGAACACTTCTTGCTGATTTTTACCTTTCTTTGGTAGCCATTGACATGTTTTAATTAATAATCTGGAGAGAAATTTACAATATGAAGTTAGGTTCAACACAAATCAAATTGCTGCCAGCTATATAATCATCCTTAAATATGCTACATAATATGTGAATATAGAAATGAGAAATCTACACTAATAAGCTCCAGCAAACTAAGCTTCCTGAAGCACTAAGCCTTGTATAATCTAGATATTATATCTATAATAACAGTTGTACTGTGTCAAAAATTGTATAACAAAGTAAATTGCTGAAGCTTGCTATGGGAGATAGGCAAACAATGCCCTCTTTAATTTAAAAAAAGAACAAAACACCTTCCTTTGCTTCCAAGAGCTTATTAAAATTCCAATAGGGTAATTATAGTAAATTGTCCTACCTAGAAAATAATATACACAAATTTTATTTCACAAAGTTATCTCTCCTTTTAGAAAGTATCCTGAGAATGGATTGAATAATTTCATCTCATTATCTGTTCTTATTACAGAAAATTTGAGATCCGAGTCACAATTTTTCTTTTGTTCAATCCCTCTACTGTATGTACAATATATGTATATGTGGTAATAACATTTTAATAAAAGTAAACATACCACAAATTCTGAAGGGTAGATATTTTTAAGCATCTAATAAAATTAAATACGCTCTGAGGCTAGATAGTATAATGGAAAGAACTACAGATTACATATGTATATATATGTATATATAAATGTATATTTATATATAAAGTTTTTTTACTGACTCCTCAGTTTAGGAGTTACTTCAACTTTGGGGAAAACACAAAAATCCTCCCAGATATCTAGAAAGGAAAAGGCACCGTTGTGTTCATGTCAAGACTATTTGTGCTACAAACTCCAGTTATTGAGGCCATTTGCCCTTGTCCACTTATTTATTAAACATATTTTTTCATATTTACTAAGTTACTCCTGTTGCCCTGGGGACTGAGAATAGCTCCATGCCAAAAAATTACAGACAGTTGTACCTGGAGCTGCCATCGTATCCTGTGTCTGAGAAGGCAAGGAAGAGAGAACAATAGACAAAACACGTCAAATAATGATGTATTAAGAAGTGATAACGGTCATGGACAAAAGTAGAGCAGAGCAGAGCAAGAGAATAAGCACCCCAGGCAGAGGGAGGGGTACTGGAATGTTCTTAAAGGGGAAAGAGCGCCTGTTAAGGAAAGAGCATCTTTGTCAAGTCTTACAGAAGGGAAGGAGCAACGCTTCAGGGTGTCTGGGGAAATGGCACTCAGCTCACAGGGCCTCGGACAGACGGCCTAGGGAGAGAGTACGAGGGTGATGGGGTGTGACCAGACTGGAGTTACAAGCAAGCGAGGGAGGTGCAAAAGAATTGAAAATGTGTGTGATGGAGTGATTACAATAACAGTCATTTCCTGTGGAATTTAACCTTGGGAAGGAGGGAGTCTAATATACACACGGAGGCTGAAGGAACGTCAACGCTTGGTGGGAAGAATGGGTTAGAAGTCCCTGTGGGGTTGAAAGATCATCAGGACCCTGTGCCAGAAGAGGCTGACTTATAACAAAGGACATGGTGGGCAGAGAGGGTTCCTTAAAATGAAGTGCCTGGAGGGTTACAAAGTCAGTGATGGCTACATCCAGGGGCACATTAAGTGGGTGACTGGCTCAGGTCGCCGGGCCGATGGGATAAGGGAAGGGCAAGAACTTCAGGGGCAAGAAGCTCAAGGGTGTTGGTGTGAGTCTAACAATGGCCACAGGAATCATCAGGAATTGAGACAGGAGTATGTTGAAGAATGTGGTAAAAATAAGACAGAGTTAAGACCTTGAATAATACGAAAGAGAACCTAAGTGTGTCTGTGAGGTGACTAAAAAATAAGGACAATAGCAAAGAAAAGGCATATAGGCAATACCATCCAAGGCCCATAAAGACATATGTATTAAACAAATATCATTTCATTCATGTGTGATATACTTGATTCTGCCTATAGTAGTACTGTTCTTCCCCCGTGTTGACAGAAGGGGACTTATTATTCTGAAATACTGTGGAAACCAGGAGAATGCAGACAGGTTCCTTCTCATTGGTATCAATCCGGACTTGAATGCTAGCATGGTTGGTTCCCCTCAGCCCAGCATTTTATTATTTGAGGCCTTACGTTCATCTCATGTGGTCCATACTGGACAGGCCATTTGTAACAGTGAGGAATTCTCAACCAGCAGGACTCTATGTATGTGTGCAATTTTTTGAAAAAAATTCAGTATCTCTTTAAAAAATATAAACTGAGTTAATGTCCGGCAGTCATCTTTGCTGAAGACCAATGTTTGCTTTGCAAGAGAAAAGTCATTAAAACTTACAAACTAATTGCCCAGAACTTAAATTCATATTGTTTCCCAGCTGGCATGATAAACACAGCATTTTCAATCAATTAAGAGAAAAATCAAATCTCCGTAATAGTCAGTCTTAGTCCCCAAGCGTATTGATTTAAAACAGGTCAGCCTTGCACCGCCTGCATGCTCTCTGTCACAGTGCGACATGACAGACCCCCGTAATCAATGCAGAAGCTTATAAATTTACACCATTGGCTTCTAAAACACAATTAATTTGTGTGTGTTTTCCTAGCAGCAATTAGCAGCAGGCAGGAGTTTCAATGAAATAAAGTTGTGATTCCCACGGGGGCTATTTATAATAAACGTTACAAAACAACCAGAGCTTCAAACTGTTTACATTAAGAATTGATTAATAACAAAGCTATTAAGCTACATATTAGGTTACATATTGTGCCAATTTAAGGGATACTGCTAATTAAGTAATCATAATCATTTGCACTTGCCATATCTAATTAACTTTTTATATCTCTTTTAAGTTTGTCCTTTAGGATCAACAGCATTCTAGAGGCATTAGCAAAAGGAACATTTAGGCCATTTCTTGCAATATTGCTTTCCAATAAAGTAGATTCCTATGAAAATACTTATGGTAGTTCAATCAGAGTAATGACAATTACTTTGGGCTGCACCAAGTTTATTCTTGGGGAAATGAATGAACATTAGGTTAGGGTGTAGGGTTTTGAAGTATTCTTATGTCAATTAAGTTTAGCAAGTAGTTTTAAAACTTCTGAAGAAGTTTAACATTACATTCTTAATGCCTAAGAGAATTACCGTATATCGAGTTTTTCTGTATGTTAACTAAGAATGCTATTGACGTATCCGGGAAGATCCCTAAAGAATTTTTTTATCATGTAGTAAGAGAGGGCTTAATAGGCTTTCTTTCAGCATGTCTCCTTGAAAATGATACCTTCAAAATAGTTCCACCTTCACAAGCAAATTTTATAATCTATCCCTATGCAAACTAAGTTAAAGTATTATTTCATCACCAAATAGTAGCTTCTATAATTATTGAAGAGCCTCAAAATTTCATATTTCAATTTCAAATTACTTATTAAATAGTATCTTACAATGAACAACATATCTGGCCTTCTGTTTACCATCAACGAGAATAGTAGATTCGACTGTGGACATTATCAAATCAATTCCAAGATAATACTAACTTTGTTGCTGTTGATGGTACTTTCTTCTCATCACTGCACTTCTGCATGGAATGGCCTGGAATTTCTCTACCAATTTACAAATAGTTCATTGCTAATAACTGTGCAGGACATTGAATGTCTAATTTGTTCGAAGTGCTGGGCAATGTGTTAACACAGGTTATTATGACTAATGCTTAACCTAGTCAAACAGGTTTTACCATCATGGCTTTGCAGACGAGAAAACAGTGAATGAAATGCTGGAATTCTTTCCTGCACGGGTCAAGAGGCTGGCTGCCCAGAACTATGCCAGAGCAGGACTCACCTCCGCTTGGACCCGACCCGGTGACAGGCCCGCTTTCTGTCTCCAGGGACCCCTCTTTGGGAGTTGGGGCTGGACTGCTCACAGTCCCCAGCACCCCGAAAGCATCACGCTGGGCATGGCAGGAGCAGGCATATCTCTCCGCAGTTCTGGCCCAGGCTTCCTGCCGAAACCACCAATGCTTCCAGGCATGTGACTGAAGCCGCTTTTGGACCCCCTCGACCAGCCCATCTAAATATTGAATTCCACCAAGGGACCTCATTCAAGCCAGATAACGTAGAAAAACCTCCTAGCTGAGCTCTGTCCACATTCCTGAGCTACAAGATTGTGAGATATTCAAGGCGTGCTTGGTTTGGCTGGGAAGATCTGAGGCCGCTGCCATGGAATGATACTTTTGGTTGCATCGGTTAGCATGAGATTATTTTCCATGGGTAAGGGGAGCTGTTTACTGAAAGGATTCTTTAATAAAGTTTCTGATTAAGAATTCTTGGTCTCACTCCATTATTCTAAAAGTAATAATTAGCAATGTCACCATATTCCCATAGAAGAAAAAGGATAACAAAGATCCCACTAGGATACTTGTTTTTGTCTCTTTGGTTTGGTTTGGTTTGTCTTTAACATATTCAGACCCTTGGAAAGGGCCCAAATATGTAGACTTTAATTGCAAAATAGCTCTGAGATCCTCTGGAGGAGATAGTCAAGGCCAAAAGAACACAGAGGAAGAAAAATGAAGCAAAGCACATTTTATCTCTTATATGGTGGGATATTTCCCACATTTTCTGGAGAGTTTCTGCATTTCTTTACCATAATAAGGCAATTTGCATTAAATCAGATCATTTGTGCCAAAAATATAGTCACAGACAGAAGCAGCACAAAATAAATATCTAAAAGTATAGCTTGCTATTTATAATGTTGTATTATATTTGCATGTGATTTTCAACAGGAAAATTAATATTTATCATTTTATTTTTACTTCTATATGGAAAACATTCAATGGTTCTCAAGTGATATTCATTTTAGCATAAAATTAGTATTAAAATCTGGCTTTTAAATAATGTTTTCAAGATTGGAAATATTTGTTTCTTCATGTTGGAAGGATAACAGGAAAAAAATGTTCATTAACATATTGCCATTGCTTATGCAGTCTTATTTTTTAAATTTTATTTCATACACATAAAATGTTCAAGAAGTCAAGAAAAATCTAGGACAGTCATGAGCGTCAGAATTTCCATGTGTACTAAAATATTTAGAATGTCAGTTGTAATGAGCCAAAATCAAAGTAATTAAGTACAAATGGAGGAAATCATAGAACTGCTCATTACTGGCATGCTATTTTCCACCCAAACCTTCTCATATCTTTAGATCTGCTTTAAATTTTCTATTTATATGTAGTTTATGAAATTGTGATTTCTGATTGCTCAATTTCCATTAGATACATATTCAGATGCACAATTATTACATTTAACCACAACTCTGCAAAATATATTAAAATGCAGAAGGACTTTCAAATAGGTTCTGGTACCAGTTCCAATGTGTGTGTGGGGAAGGTTCCCCACGCCAACAAGCAAGTCGCAGAATCCGGGTTAGGTGTCCTGTAGTTCCGCTCAGTTCCGCTGGAGACAGCATCAGACCCCACAGGTTCCGGGTTCAAGGCTACCCTCGCCTTCAGAAGCCAGGTGCAAGCTCAGCTTGTTACGGTGCTTCTGACCTACTGGCTGCAGACTGGAGGTTTCCAGGACCCCGTCCTTGGACTTCAGACACTTGTCACACATCCAGTTCGTTACCTGTAAGTCAGAGGCTCCCAAGAGCCTGTCCTCAGGGGTGACTAATTTGCTAGGCTGGCTCACAGAACTCAGGAGAGGCTGCAGCCACTCCATCACTGGCTTATCTTGGAAGGGTGATTTAAGCTACGGGCTCTTTGGTTGGGGAGGAGAGAGATGACCCGTCTGCTCCTCGGTGTCTTAGGTTAGGGAAGATAAGAGCTTGTGATTCATTCGCTGGCTGCTAATGGTTTGGCTCTTTGCTTAACTGTTTGTCTCAGTTTCCCCATCCCACTTACCATGGAGTTTTCTTAGCTTCTTACCACCCTGCCTCAGTTACAATGTGTTCTAAGGGCAACACATACACTGGATTTTGTAGACTGAGTTCAAAACATAGAATGGAAAATATGCCATAATCCATTTTCATATCAATCACATATGGCCAAATATGTGTAACTATTTGGCAGTATTTTGGCCGAATAGTTAAAATACATACATCATTAAAAGTAATTTTACTTGTTTCTTTTTACTTATTGTAATATGACTACTAGAAAATTTCAAAGTCTCCAGAAGCTCATGTTGCATTTATATTGAATAGCACGGGGTTGGAATGTTTGAAATTCATGTAGTTAGGGTCAGGCGAGTCTCAAAGAGAAATGGAGAATTAGTAGAAGGCATATTAAATTAATTCTGTCTTCCAAATGACATCCACTGTGTAAAGTCTACTTTAAAATTAGACCTAAGGGAGCTATCTGATATAGTTACTGGTATCTGTGATAAAATAAAAGCGACAGGGGAAACATGTCTGTCACTATTAGAATTCAAATAAAACCAAGTTCCCAAGCTGTGAAATTCTTCCTTGCCCAGAAATACTGCTTACGTTCACATGAGTCCAAAACTTCTTTGGAACCCTGAGCTCCTAAGGTTGATAATTAGCACTCTTTACAGCCAAATTATCTTGATAAATTGATTCTGGAATTCATTAATATTCTACCTTTAAAGGATTCCAGGAAATAAGATACAAATGAGGAACAGATAAATAGCATGCCCTGTTATCTTTGCTTTTCACACATTCCTTATTTCCAGCCTATTTTCTCATATCTGTTTATATATGTGGTTGTAATGAGAATTTATGATGCAGGGAATTTTTGTTTCTCATTTTCAAGCCACATATAAACACTATAAACTTTTATAACCAGATGTAAGATACATATTACATATACGTTGTCTTTGTCACTAGTGGCAGACTGGAATTAGTCATGGTAATTCATTGCGATGACCCTAAATTGCACTTTTTTACTATGCCCTCTTTGATGTACTTTGGTTTCTTATTTAAAAACAAACAAATAAATAATAAAAACAAAATTCTACATAATGCAGAATTCTAAAAATCCTTCTTAAAGCATTTATTGTATTTTACCTCATTGGACACCATACTGTGTCCACTCTAACAAAATATGTATAAATACTCATTAAAGGCTGTAAACTGTGCAATCAGTCATTATTATTCTATTGTTCAAGACATGATTGTTATAGAAATAAAATAATATTTATTTAATAAAATTTCAGGCTAGTGTTCATAATCAAGATAAAAGGAAAAGATATGATTGTTATTAGTAGAATGAACACTTACAAACAAGGTATGAATTAAGAGTTTTAAAAAGTACTTATTCAGCCTAATTAGAACTTACCAAATCGACTAGTATTGACTGCGGAAGGGTATCCCATGCCAGGCTTACGTGACATGACCACTGTTTTGTCCTAGGCAAGTGGATGGAGGAAGAAAGAGCATTGGACATTTCAAGGGAAAGAATCAGCAGCAACCTGCTCATCCACGGTAGCTCCTAGATGAAAATCATGCAAGAAGCAAAGGCGTTTTATTTACACCCGTTTAGAGACCCACCCTGAGGCTCTGGCTAAGGGAGGGACCCCCAGCTCCAGCTGCATTACAACCTGCTGGGCAAGACTTGAGCACCTGAGGCTCCTTGGTCCATCCCACCTGAGAGGCATTCAGTTTGTAGGGGAAGAGGGTACACCTCTATTCAGTTTAAAAATTCCCAGAGGTCTGATGTGGGCCAAGTAGAGAACCCTTAAACTTAAGATTCTACCTCCTCTTGTTGCCTGGAAGCACCTTCTCTAGTAGTACCCTAGATGGTTTTGCCATGTGTGAATGTCTCCCATTCAGGCAAAATGAATCATTCTGTGTGGATGTGGGTGAGCTAATCTTCTAACCCGTCCTCTGTATTTTGGTGCCTTTCTTGAATTTTTCCAGTGCATGCACACTACATACACCTATATAAACTAGAACATACAACAGGGGTCATTAAATGGTTGGTCGACACAGGAGGGCTGTATCCCTTTTGCAGGTGTTCTCTCCCAGAACCACACAGGTGTCCAGGGAACACCCAGGAGAAACCTGAAAGTCTCCCTGCGTGGCTCTGGCTGGGCTGCGGAACAGCAGCCACCGCCAAACTCCAGCCAGACCCACCTCTCCGTCTCCCTGGCGGAAGGAAAGTCTTCCCCCCAGGGCTTCTGCAGGGTGGAAGGTAGAGAGACAACAGAATTTGTAGACCAGGGAAGTGATGGAAACCCCCTGCACTTGGGAGTAGGAACTGGTGGCTGAGACCCATGTCCATGCCAGATGATGCAGCTTCCTGTCTCAGCCAAGCCCCATACCCCTCACTTCCTAGGGGCAGCCTCACAGCAGCAAACTGAGGACACCATTGCAGCTTAAGGGGGGAAGCGGGAGTTTTTTGGGGGGGGGTTTAAGTTCAGTACTTGGAGGAAGAGCTGTGGGATGTGCCAGCCCTGGTCTGAAGGCACAGTGACACTTAATAAAGGCCACATGCCTGAGATCGAGGTTCCCAGCGTCTATTTAAGACCGAAACTTACCAGTATCAGAAAACACCACCAGCCAAAACTGCATCAGGAGGCTGCAAAAGCCTAGTGGAACTACCAGGGGCAGACACCTCGGGGAACCGGAAGAGACGGCTTTTTCTGGAGCGAAGGGCAAGGGGAAAACTCAAAACTAACAGGAGAGGCAAACAAAAGATACAGCGAAGAGGGATTTGTAGCGTTTGATAACTAATGCAATGATCAATTTCATATGCATCTGTCTGCAGAAGACAGGGCTGTGTACACAGATCGTTACAGAGGCTCTAAAAAAGGGCTCCTAGACCTTCAAATATATGCAGTTCATTTTATGTCAGTAATACTTCAATAAAGCTTTTTAAAAATGCAAACTGACAAAGTGTACTAACTTATTATATGGAGTCTTTTGACAAGGACTTTTAAAATATTAAAATGCATTGCCTAAAACAATTATTTTCTATTTTTTTTATAAAGAATATTGATCCACTTTTTTTCCCTTACACTGGTAACTGGATCGTTAAAATTGTATGATTAGTTGCTAGGAATATACTTATCTTTTTATTTTCTGTGCAGCGGGCTTGGTGCCTCCCTGAAGGCGCTGTGACCCATGAAGGCAGGTATTTAAGATAAAAAGTTCCCAGCTGCTTTTCAATTCTTCCTTGTTGCAAAATTCTATGTCAGTGTAATCTTTTTCTTTGAAGAATGACCCTAATTTTCCTTATTAACTCTCTCAGCATGTCACTGATTTTAGTAATTTCATATTCAAGTATACAGATTTTTCCTTTGGATTTGTCTTATGAGGACATTACTTGCATACTTCCTGTTAGAACTGTTTCAATATCATTTAGTCCCTTTTCTGTTAAGTACTGGGAGTGACTCCCTGCTTAGTGCTCTGCCCTTAAGGAAAAACCAGGATTCGCTTAGCAAGACGAAGTGGCTAAGACTCGAGCTTTGCCTTTCAATGCCCAAGTTAATCCAATGGACATCAATAAGATGGCTCTCGAATGGGTGCCCCAGATAGGCATTGTCCAGGGTCCTCACCAATAACATTAGTTTGTCAGCATCTGCATTTGCGCAAGAGAAATTGTTAGTAAAAAATTGTTACATCTATTAAAGTAGTTTCAATACTACCACTCTGTTTCACTCAGTAGTCACTGTAGGGCCCCTGAACTTTCTAGCAGAACACAGAAATGGAGTTCTTTAACAAGCAGCTGAGTAGATGGGCAAATACCAGCACATTGTAAGTAAAAGTGAACCGAAGCATATATCCCTTTCTAATTGCATTGAAAGGTGCACGAATTCAAGTGATTTCCACCGGCTCTTTAAACTCAGTTCCATAGATCCAGTGGCCCCCTATTGTGTGTTGTGCAAACCACTTGTTTTGGAGCCATCAAAGCTGTTAAAATACTGTTTCCTGGAGTGTCTGAGTGCAGTGCCTTTGTTTAAACAGGACCTGCTTGTTCAAAGGAGTGGACACGCTTCTTAAGGTGCATATAATGATTGTGTAGACTCCAATCAAGCTATCTGAAATAAGCTGCAGGGCATAGGGGAACAAATTATCATGTCTATTAAATGTTTACTTTATGGCCAGCTGGAGGCGTGGCCCCTTGTAATTGCCACCCCTCAGCAGCCCAGACGCTGTCTTTCACAATAGATAAATCCTGAATAAAAATGGTCAGGATCGGTTCTTGCTCTCACTATAAGAGAACTCGAATACCTTTTTTTTGAAGTACGTTTTGTCTACGAGTGTCCCCTATGACCAGTGACTCAAAATAGCTGCTCTGTCCTCACGAGAACCATTGCCTCGGGGAAACCATGTCTTCACCCCACAGACATGAGAGAGTAAACCCGAAAGAAATGCAACGCATTTATTCCTCTAGATCGCCCCAATTCTAAAACTGCAGTGAAGCCAGATCACTTAAAACCGAGGTGTTTTATTCCTTTGTTAAACTGGTTTTCAGAACGATGACAATATCTGTTAAGCCGACACTGAGCAGCTCTAACAAATATGTGGCTCCATTGACTTTCAGTATTTTAACAGCCAATTGTGTAAATCAGTGCACACGCGTTGGGTACTTTCCGAGGGACAGGCAAGTGCGCTCTTTATAGGCGCCCATATTCTGGGGGACTCCTCGGGGACGGTCAATTTTTCTCGGTAGTTTTCAGAGCCTGAAAAACATTCCTGGAGAGAGTAAGTGCTGAGTTTTACGGCTGCATAGAGTTTGAGAAATAGAGCTGATTTTGTGGCATTCCTTTCGATGATGTAATTTGTGACTTCCCTCCGGCTTGCATCAAGACGGCGACGGTACATATTTGTTTGGCGATCTCACCCCCGGGCTCGCTGTATTTATTTATTTTTACTCTCGTATTTCTGACATCCTAAGTATCTCCCTTCACTCAGGGTCTACGGCAGCTCTGACTTGTCCGGTGATGGTGGCAGTAAACCTGGGAGATGGTGCGCGCGCGGAATGTTTCAGGCTGGTGAGAGGTGCCAGGGGTTCCTACCAGGCGCCCAAAGCAAGCAAGTAACAGAGGGTGCCCGCGAACCCAGGGCGCAGGCTGACCTCAGGGCGCATCAACCCGAGCTTCCGGCAGCTAGGCTGCAGGGGGCGCTGTTCCCGGCCCTCTCCTCGTGGAGCGCATGCTGGATTCACCCTGTTTTAACTACTTTTCTGTTCCTGTTTTAGCCCACGCTGGCGTGGCCTGGGGAAAAGAGCCCCCTCGGCAAGTACGTGTCTAAATCCCATAAAGTCAAAGACCTCGTTTCCTGCACCATCCAGTACAACCTCCCCAGGAAAGTCCCAACGCCCTTGGCAAGGCAGTTCCTGTTCACCTCTCTCCTCTGCTGCCTTGTAAATGCTTCACGTCATGTACTCCACCAAGCAGCCCCTAATCCATTCGTTCATTTATTCAGGTAACCTCTATTAATATTCATTAATGTTATGAGGCAATGATTATAAAGAACCTGCCGTGGGGTATATAAATGTGCTGTGGGCGGCATGATCCCTTTTCTTCATTATTATTTAGGATAAAAAAGGTTAACGTGCTGAGGAAAGTAGGAATGCCTAACTCCCAGAAGACCCAGGGATGGTAATCCCAGAGTCCCAATTAATTTTATGTTTATGCTAACGAGCTATGATAAAAGAGGACGAGCCCAGGAAATGCCAATGTGTTTAAGTTATAAAGATTTTACAATACTGCTGCTTAGAATGCATTTCGGTCCAAACAACGTTGAAGAATTGGAGTGAAAGTTCACTCCAATGTTGCTCTGGGGAACCGTTAGTCACGGAGGCCGCTGCGCTGCATGGAACTGCGCTGCTGACCTGAACCCACGCTTCCCGTAAAGAGGGCCGCTCCGCGCGCTTCCGTGAAGATGCGTGGCTGCCCAGGTCAGGATATTCAGAGGGCGCCCCGAAAAAGGTTTATGTCAAGTAGGACAAAAGAGAGCCCAAGAAGCTGAATTGGATGATCGGGTGTTAGCTCTTCAGCTAACTGGACCTGAGTGGTCATTCTTCTTGGCTGCTAGTATTTTCTCCCATAGACTAAGTTGGACTAGATAATTGAAAATTCTCTTGAATTTAATTAAAACGTTTTGATAATTACATGATTTTTTAATTAGTAAAGAGGGTGACGGAGATAAATCCAATCTGTGAACTTTAATACTCATACAAAATTCAGCTTCCTAAAAGAATACTGAGTGTAATGTGAGGTTAACTCCCCACCAAATAAGCAATTTAAACAGGAGCTTCTGCTATATCCCCATCTGGTTTTTCAATACCCAAAGAAAACACGTTTCACTTAGTGAGAACTGCTATTTCTTTTTCAGACCACTAAGTTATAAGAAATGTAACGTGATTCTGAGGAAGCATGGACCAAACTCTAGTTCTAACCTTGTATGAATAATAGAGCTCCCACATGTGGCTTTCTTTAAGAATATTTTTTCCCCAGGCATTATACACACAGACACACACATATACATATAGGTATGTAAATCTAATATACATGCATGTGTACACATGTGTATATACATATATGTGTATAGTTTTTGTCAAGATAAATTATCATGATTAAATTGATATTTTCTTCTGTGCTGTGTGCTATTCTAGATATAATAACCACCGTCTGATTGACCATAAAGAGCTCAATTGTATTCTTTTCTTAAAATGCATGTGTGTTTGTGTGTATGTGTGTATGTGATAGTGATAGTTGAGAAGGAAAATAAAAGGATAATACAATTCAAGGAACTGTAATGAAAGGAAGAGGGAAAAATCAACTCGGATTTTCAGAAAAAAGAAGTCCCAGTTATGGCTAGCCTAGTGTAAAAACAGTGAAAAAACAGAGTAATAAAAATAAAGCTTCTGATAGCTTTCTGCTGAGTTATATTTTGTTTGCAATAGATTGATAAATATTCTAAACTCATAATTTGTAAATCAAATTCACTTTTGAATATTTATTACTCAGATACTGGGTTAAGTTGCTGAGCATAAAAATGTCAAATCTATCTTGGTTACATAATCATTTCAATGATGTAGTTAACATGCATTTATAGCTTCTTGATCCATTTTAACAAAAAAAAAGCAAAACAGTAAAAAACAAAACAGAACACAAACAAGAGCCAGATATCTCAGGGTAAAAAAGGAAGGTCTTATTCTTGCACCCTCTTTCTAAGAGATAGGAGATGAGGTGCTTGGCTCCTGTTTCCCATTTCTTCCCTCAAGCTTCCATGTCAGTTTCCAACCAGTGGAACGGAGCAGGTCTTCTGGAGGGTTCCAAGCGTGTTTCTGTGTATGATCTGTGCCTACGTTCTGTGATTGCCTCTCTGGTTCCCACTGGAGAGAGCTTGATAACCCAGCAGCATGCAGCCTTTCCTTTACTTGGACAGAGAGCTTTTCAAGTCCTAGAAATACAGAAACTTGGCTGTGGAAGAGACTCGGATTATCCTGAACAATCCCTGGCTGCATTTTCAAATCCTCTGCTAAGTATTTATGATAACTTGTCATCGAACCCCTCATTGTACTTTATTGTGATACTTTACGAGTATTGCTTGAGCTAAGCCAAAATCTGCATTTGTTTTCTTTTTAGCCATTGGATGTATTTCTGCTGCCCAAAATCACAAACAGGCCCTCTGCTTACTCAGCCATAAAACAGTCCCGTGTGTGTGCGCGTGCATGTGTGTGTGTATAAAAGAGAGAGAGGGAAGGAGGGAGGGGGAGAGAGAGAGGTGCTTAGGGGGCACTAATTTATTCTACATTTTATACCTATGACATTTTTGGCTTTACATTTTTCATTGAGGTATATAAATTACATGATGTAAAATACACCCAATTTAACGTGCCGTTCTGCGAATGTTAACAAATACACCGAGTGTGTGAGCCCTACCGCAGTCAAGACACAGCAGCTCTGTGACCGCCGTATCCGTTTGCCCTGCTTTCTGGTCAACCTCTGGCTGCGCTCCTAGCATTTGAGGACAATGAGGTTCTCTCCTTGACCGGGCTTTAGTCAGGCGCCTCCGAGTCCGCTTCTTGGCTGCGCCGCCACCTGGCTGGCCACGTCCACCCTTGCAGAGTCCCATTTTAGCAAGAACCCTGCAGAGTCCGCTCAGAGAGAAGTGTCCCACCGTGGATCCCTGCTCGCCTGGCCTGCCTTTCATGGAAACGCGTGATGTCAGTTTAACAAGAAGTCCCCCCGCCTTGATGTCTCCTCTTAGTAATTTTCCATCCAATGACCCACCCACTCAACCTGGACCTTGACTATAAGTTTCTCGTTTTTGTTGTATTTAGCGTTGAACCTGATCTCTCCCCACATTGTCATGCTCTTGACACATCTAGCACAACAGTCCTGGACAAAACCTCTCTTATCATTTTACGGAGCATCAGAATGAGTTTTCCTATGACTTCCTGCAGAGATAACCGTGCTGAGCATTTTGCTTTGAACTTTCACAGGTTTCTAAAAAAAAGTGTGTGCCTAAATTCCGTGTCATGACCGAGCCTGCCTTTTCTCTCCACTATCTATTGTAAACATACTCCATTCGCCAATGTTCTTACCACCTTCATTATTAATTATTTGTGTATTCTCTAGCAGAGTTCATTTGCCCTTTCATAATTCCATATTGTATTGAGTATACTTAAATTCTTACTTAATTTTATTTTATCCAGTAATGTAATTACTTATTCACATGGCTGATTCTAATATTAAATTGTAAGCTCTGTGTCAACTCCGTATCTCACAGAGCACAGCTAAACATGTCACAGTTTTGAGGTAGATTCAAAGGGTAGAATTGAACACAACCCACCAGTATTTTTTTAACCTTGTGCTGAAGCCTCATTAGAACCTTACTGTTAATGCACGCAGATCACAAGACGTCTGTTATTAAAGCATCAAAAGGGAGAGGTTTTCCCTGCATCCCAAATCAGACCTCTTCCATCTAGTATGGCTTTTACAGAAAATAAAATGAAGCCTCAGAGAATTTAAGTGTTTATCCAGGGCAATTCAGTGGTTATTAATCTAATCCCAATTGGAATTCGCAGAGAATATTGCCAAATGTGCAAAATCTTGTCTTAGGTATAATTGTTTTTCCAATGGAGAAGGCTCGCACATACATGATCTAAAGCCTCAAAACGCTTAAAGAAACAGTGAGTCTTATTATCCCAAACATTTTATAAACAATAGCCAAACTGAACATTTTTGTTGTCTGCTCCTCTCATTATATTTTTTCTCCAGATGACTTCATGTTGACAAGCAAGGCCTCTGGATAGAAGCGAAGTAATGTCAGATCTTGCCATTTTCAATTTACTTTTGTGATTTTTTTTCAAGTCTGTGAATTTTTCACTTGTATGATATTTTCTTACCTACTTATTTCAAAGAACTATTTCTTGAATGCATGAACTATGTTTACATGTACATATGTTTAATCTGTGCTGGAAGAAGCAGTTTCAGTAATTTTCAGTAGTTGGCTGAAAAGCACACTTCAAGGTTAAATGCTACGGACAAGTATCCAATTACGTGTATGCGCTTCTCTTGAAGGAGACGCGAACTTCCCTGCTTGCATGAGCTTCCGTGTCTTCCCTGACTCCTAGTGATGCTGAAGCATTTGTCTGGCTTCTCCTGTGGCTGAGATTGCAGTGGGTTATCATGCTCTGAAGGGCTCAGTCTTGCAAACAATCATCCCTGTCTTATCATTGCAAAGCACTTTGGTCTGGGTGGAAATATTTATTATGCAGCAATGCCTCATCAAAGTAGATTATAATCATCAATTAAAGAATTGAGATAGCTTTTCCAGATATGGTGACACTTTGAATTGAGTTATCTGAACACCTAAAGTTTGAATTACTTAAATAAACAGTTTCCTCAACTTCTTACTTGTTAACCTTAAAAATAAAGTTAAAAACCTAAGTGAGAGAAAGCATTTATTTGAGATCAAAGAACAGTTATTTCGGAAACACTGATTCAGACAGAAACCCAAATCATGTTCGCTTAGGAGGTGAAGGCGAGGGGCTCTTATGAGAAAGGGAAGGGCCTAATTACAGGAAGGAAGGAATTCCTGTTGGTGCAAATAAACTAAGTTATGCTTTAGCTCTACATGGCGGTGCCAATTCTAAATAATGTCCTTAATTTTCAGTCATCGTAGTCAGGATGTCTGCTTTCCTGTTAGCTTTACAAACAGCTATTTGGAATATACACTTTTGTTGGGGATGTACATAAGTGATTTTGCCCAGTTCACACATTGCAAAGATTCAAGGAGTCAGGTGTGCAAGGCAGGTCCTCTGGAATTGCAGCCTGGACTGCATTTTAAAATGGCTCCACTTACGTCAACTTCTCACACACTTTATTTGCACCTGTATATAGAGCAGTGTGTTGCATAAGATAAACCTTGGGAGAAGTGTGAAAGCCCTTAGAAATCATCTAGGTCCGTACTTCCTAACCATATGGGGGGTCATGAGTCACTTTTAGAATGCGAAGAACTGATGTACCTACTACTTAAATTAAGTAGTCATCAAAAATTGTTCATTAGGTAAAAACAATCTCTTGGACCTCACTCTTATCAATAAAATGAGTGAATTGGATTAAATCAAACTTTAGTGTCTCACATTTCTAATAGTCTATGTTTATAAATAATATATTAACTGATAAACTCAGAAAATATTATAACAAGGAAGCAAATTTATTAAAAGTATGTAAGGACTAGACACTAAAGTCTAAATTTATTTTTAAGTCATTGTGTTGAATTTTGACAAGGAGTTGAAAAGTTAACCCACATGCGCAAGGAATTTCTAATCTAACAGGCACAGTACTGCACGCAATTACAAAAGGCAATATAAAGATGCAAGAATTAAACATATTTTAGAACACTAACACAAGTGACAAATACTCACTATCTAAATGCGAGCCAAAATCTCACTGGAGCTATGATTTTGGATAAAAAACAGTTTACCATGACCTGAAGAGAAAGAGGAAAGTGTAGTGAAGTTCTAGGTGACGCAAGGAACGTGACCAGAAAGGACATTATATCAAAACTTAAATATCTGCGTGTGAACGTTGTGAGCGGTGGTTCCATCCCGCTGGCATCACGATTCTGTTTGGTTGTCCCCGCCCTCCAGCCCCGGGAACTGCTGTTTAGGTAGAGGACCTAAAGTTTTGAAAATTAACTTTGCATCTCAGTGCCTCATTGACACGACATGCATGCGATTCCAAGAGGCTCATACGCATTTTTAGTGTCCCGTGAGTTACCGGGGCTGATAGAAGGCGCTAACTTTCTTTCTCCAAACTTCTCTGAAGTTCTAATATCAGAAGTCAGGATTCTGTTGCTTGGCTTATTTACTTTAAAAATGTAGGGCAGTGGGACTCATTCATTATTGGTTCAACTTCTTTGTTTTATTTGCCTATGCAAATACATAGAGTTTAAATGTAAAATGATAAAAATGTTATCGTATCCTTATGGCTCGACTTGCCTGGGAGGATGCAGAAATTTATCCGAAGCTGTGCTCCTGGGAAGAAGTGATGGCTGAGGAGCCTGCTGTCGTTTTCTATTCCAGTGAACGACATTGTAAAGTGCTGTCCTTCAGATAAGATTTGCAGGGGACCCCCGGTTCACCTAGGACAGCACTAGGCACAGGTCCCTGAAATTGGGCCCTCTCATGATTTTAAGAGGCTTTGGGAGTTTCAGCAGGTGTTGGAGAGTGAACAGCCCTTGTTTTCTGCTCCACTAACCTGTCCACCATCTGCTCATGCCCTTCCCACCGGTCCTGCTCTTTCTGCCTTTGTGCGCCACGCCTTCTCAGCCCAACCCTGGGAGGCTGGCCGGTCTGACCTCCATCTCTCCTTTCCTGAGTCCACGTTGGCTTTTTACTTAACAAATGTCTTCAGTTCCTCTTACTAGGTATTCAAACCAAATGAACTTTATGCTTACCAGCTAAAGATAGAGAGCATGGCTTTTGCATTTCAAGAAACAGTCACAAAAATAACTTTTTAGGAAACTCTACCTTCAGAACCACCCGTGAACAAGATGGCTTGACCCGTCTGAGAATCCAGGCCAGGGCTGGGCTGACCAAGACCGCCTTAATACTCCGCTCAGCTTCGCTCAGCTTTCCGCAGGCTTCTTCCCGAACCTACACCCTGACCTCCTTCTTCTCAGAGCATTTTCTCCAGAACACTTGAGCTTGTAAATTTTTTTCTCTGCCCTTTGGATATACATGTAAAAAAACCCTTAAATCCTTTTCCCAGTATTAAAACCACGGAAGGCCTTACACAAGGACCTAGGAGTCATGCCTTAAAATGTACAACATCAAGGAGCGGTGTTCCTCTCTCCGTCGCAACGCAACCCAGTGCTTTCTATCAGCCCAGCCCAGCACTGCCAAACCTGCCCACTTGCACCTCAGTGGAGTTGAGTTCAGACGGCGTTCTGGTCTCCCTCCTCGATCGCAGTAGCCTTGAACAAATGTTTTCCTTCCCTGTTTGATTTCCCCCGCCAGCACAATTTTTCCTTTGGTAAGAGTTCCTTAACTATTTTAAAAGAAAAAGAGGAATTGAAGCAGATACGAAGCACGATGATCCCTTCTTTTTTAGGTCCTCACAGATAAGCCACGTCCGCCCCAAATTTAAAACTATATTTCCGTATTTCCAATTATAGTCATAGTTAGAGATTACCGAATTAATTATAGTCAGCCATTGGCATAGATTTTGGTATATTCTGACACAGTTAGTAATGTTTATAGTACTTATAAAGATTATGGAAAACTCAAATAATAAAAACTATTATATTTTTCTTTAAAGCATCTAAGATTCAAGAGAACAATGTGTTTTTCTCCCGATTCACTTGTATCTCAGTGCCTCAGTGACACTGGATCCATGCAATCCTACCTCCAAGTGTAGCTGAGCTGCAGCAAAGCCTCACACGCATCTTTCTTAGCGGGGCACGTTAACTGTTTTCCTCTGCTCACCGCAGGCGCGGCAAAGCCAGGCCTGGCCGGAATAGGAAACATTTCTCAACGCACATACGCCTGCATATACTTCGATCACCATGTTTCATTTCCTGTGTCATACGCATTCTCATTCCCGATTCTCCTTTCTCCCGGGTGGTATCAGTTGTCCAGTCCTCCTGTGGGACTTCCGGGGCCGTGTGAGGTGCTCTCCTCATGCCCACTACGTTGCCACCGTGCACATTAGGGCCGGTTATCCGCACGCAAGAGCGCCAGGTCGGGAGGGAGTAACATGCGTCCTGTAGCCCACCCTCCAAGCTGTGCTCTCTCAGGGTCCACTGAGTCCAAGGGAGAAGACGAGTATTTTCCTAACTGGCACAGAGGTGCCCCCGGACACTAATTTCCCTGCTCTATATGCATCATGATATTTCTATTTATAAACAGAATTATAACGTTCTGCCCTTCACTATCCAAACCCTAGCCAGTGTGAGAGCAGGGTCCGTGAGTCTTACTGATACCTGAATCCCAGCATTGAGGGCAATGTCTGTAATGGGAGATGCTAAATATATATCTGTTGGATAAACGTGTGAATGAATGGCTATTGCTTTTTTTAAGCATATGAACGTATGTACCCCTAACCTCCGCTCAAAACACTTAAATATTTTAACTTTCCTTTAAGGCTAAGTTTCATCAGCACAGTTATAACTGTATTACATGATACAATGATGCTCTCAGGCACAGAATATCTGCCATGCCTTCCCTTACTGGTACCAAGCATCTCCACCTTCGGATGTCCACGCGTTGTTCGTATGTATGTTTCTCGTTTTCCCTGTTGCAATGCCGGCATGTCTGCGGACACCAGATCTTCACCTGGTCTTCCAATTTACTTCGAATGCACTCTGGACTTCCAGACCAGAAAACAAAACTGGGGGTGCTTTTAGGGAAGTTAGGATGTGGGGAACCCTGTCTGCTGTGGGTGAGGCCCAAGAGCTGAGGTGGGGGATGAGCAGGATTTGGAGGGAAGGAGGGCGGTTGCCTTACAGACGTTCTTTTAAAAATATGTACCTTAGTTCTGTGGTTTTTTTCCCTCCCCTTCCTTCTCCTTCTCCTCGTCCTCTTCGTCCCTCCTCTGGTTCCCACCAGGATGGCTGTTGAATAGCTGACCTGCAGAGAGATGGTTTTCAGAGGCTTTATGTCTCCTTTGGTTGTGAAGGAAGATGGGCGTCAATAACTAGCCTCACGACAAATACCAGTTTCCAGTTGCCCTCAACCAGTATCATAAAGCCACCGGAGGGTCACAATAGAACGCAGGTCTAAGTGATCTATCTGGGATTTATGTTCCTACCATTATTTTGTAAGTGTTCTCACATTCAGTGCATTGAAATAAATTTATATTCTCCCTGACAACACAGGTGACCCCATATGCCTCTCTCTGTATCTCTGGGAGGGTTTTTCAGTCGTCATCGCCTTTTATATCACCTTCGGGGAGTCTTTTTATTGCCGTCTGCAAGTACGGGATTGCAAATGAGGTCGCTCTTTCCTAATCCTTTGCAAGTTACAGCCGATGAATATACATAATGCCGAAATCATGGGCCTGGCTGCATCTCCCTGAAACACGCGTCTCTCGCATAAATGACACCGTCACACAGGCTTTCCCCGCCGTCTCAAAGCCAAGTGTTCCAATGATACCGTGAGTCGAAATGGCGTAAAGCGAAGAAGCCATTACTATTCACTTATCTGGAAAATCTGTGAGCATTCCCAGTCCCCAAAACAGCCACCAAATCGTACCAAATAACACATAAAACTTAAAATGCCACTAACACACCATGAAAGCAGGAACGATGTGATTAATACACAGGATGCTTTGGACGCCTCTCAGGCTCCTCAAGCAGTTGACTTTTCCTTGTTTCCACTATTGGGTATTGACAAAGGAGATGACTTTGTTGCTGGAATGAGGGCTTCAGGATTGCTCAGATATTTTCTTTCTGAGTGTAAACAGTTTGAATAGCCCAAAGGCCAGTTTAACACGCACACTGGACCCTTATTTTGTTCACCACGATTGAAACAATTGCATTCACTGTAAAACCCTAAAGAGCTCTAGTAGGTTTGTCCGACCCTTAGGACGCACCTTGCTAACAGGTACACCGAGCAAATGGGGAGGTGGCCCAGAGGCTCCCAGACGCCAGTCAGAGCGGTGGTGGCTTCGTGCTGAGCTGGACTGGGGTTCCCAGGGAGTTTTTTCAGTTGGTGAAAATGGGTACTAATGTTGACCTTTCATGAAAGGGTGGTGGCATAAAGTGAACTTTGGAAAACTGAGGGATTCCTGTATCTGATTATCATTGGTTATCATGCGTCTCCCTAAATAGTCATCATTTCTACGTGGGAATGTTTGCTTAGAACTTATATTTGTCTTCGAATAAGTTTCTGAAATTACTTTCTGGTTGTCTCTTTAAGAAGTGGTAGCATTGTCTCAAGAAGCAGAAGTGTTCAGGGTCCAGTCTGTTGGAAAACAGTGTGGCATAGGTGGAAAAACGCGGGATCTGTAACATCGGTTGTAGTATTCTGGGCACGAACTCTGACAAGAGCTTTCTGACCTTCCGCACATCCCTTTATCTCTCTGATCTTCCATTTCTTTATCTTTAAAAAGCTTTTATTTTGTTGTATGCATATAGCAACATTTCAGAGTTTCTATGGGAAACAAGTGAGATGACCTTTTAGGGCCTACTTGCCCCCAACAACGCTACTTTCCTTCTCTCTCCATGTTTCTTTAAAGGACTCCTTGGATGCAGGCACTCAGGAAACCTGATGTGCAAAGTTAGGCTGGAGCTTTCTCAAGGGCTGGCCCTTTGGTTGTTTTTTAACAGGACGCTGCATTTCTGAGCTCACGCCTGTGGTTCAGAAGTCTCTGTTTTGTCATTTAACTTTGAGTCACACTAGATGGCCACTCTAACAAATCAACGATGAGCTCTCAGCAGCGCATCGGAAATGTAGAGTCAACGGGAGTAATGGGGAGCTTTGCTCTACGCAGCTACTCATGGCTCAGGTTAAGGGAGGGCCTGCCTTACTCAGCCTGCAGCCCTTGGGATTGGTATCCGAAGAGCAAGCAGGTGGGAAAGATAAAGTGAGTGAATGACTACATTTCCCATCTGCCTAGAAACAAAGGCAAATGGGAAATGTGGTCACAGCCAGAGGCGCCATTAGCCAACCACCAACTCTGCTCCTGGAAGGAGAAAATAATCACTGATAGAGATCGAGCTGCCTCTTGCCCGCCTGGAAAAGCATTGCAAATGGCTAAGGCAGGCCTGGCTGTGCCCTGTTCCATAGCAGTGACTGAGCAATGCGACCAAGACAACTCATTCTAGTCAACGGCCTTGGTTAAGAAGAAGTAATTATTGTTGAAAAGCAACAATGAGTTTACGTCTACCTAGTACACACCAATTAAACTTTTACCTCCATCATTCAAACCTGACAAAAATTAAAGCCCATGTCCAAGTTCGCTAAAAAGTTGTAAACAGAGTATGAAATGAATGAAGCGAATATGTGGCTAAATAAATACAACACCGTGACATATCCACACAACTCCAGGAGCACTAAACAAACCTACTTTGTAAGACACAATTGTCAATTAAGTAAATAATTGGGCTAATCAAATTTTATTTGTAAGGAGGCACTTTGATTGTTTTTGTAACCTGAGTTTACGGGTGTGAGAATAAATAGTTTCATTGAATTGCCTACAACAAATGGCGACCTGTAGGTGTCCTTCCATTTAGTATTGTTATGACTTCACTCTGTCAATGCCACAAATAGCAATTCCTTGACCTCAACAGGAGCTAGAACCCATATGTTACTGATTACCCTCAATCCAGATGTTAATGATTATCTGTAATCCTGGCCCAGCTGTCTGATCTGAGCTTAAACCCACTCCTTATTTAGCCCCTTATTGGGTTTCTCTGTATGTATCTTACCGGTATGTGTCTTTCCAAACTCAACAGACATTAACCAGCACAGTAAGACGTGGGGTGCGTGCTGGGCTCAACTCCTCCCTTCTTCACCCCTCATTCCCCGGCCCTCCGTACGCCCTGTGCACTCTCTCGGGGGGCTGCTCTTCCCTCTGCACTCGCCCCATTTAGTGTCTCAGAGCAAATTGTCTTTATCTCCGAAAGCAACTGAAGTGTGTGTTTTCTGCTTTCCATTCTTGCCTTCTCCATCTCGGTGTTTGCTGGTGTCCGGATTGCGCGGTAGATATCTGATCCAATTAATGTAACCATTGATCTGACGTCATTAATAATGTCATATTCTGCTCTTTTTATTAAAGCTATTCATTTTTTATATGTGAACTCCAGTGTTATAGGGCCAAGTTCAATCTTCTAGGCAAGCCAAGCCTAGAAGATTTATATTCCAGCCTCTCAAAACTCATCTTTATGTGATTTTTTTTAGCAGTATGAATAATTATAATAGCTGTCTTCTACAAACTCAAACTTCAACAAGTCTGTATTTGAAACGGTGAACTTGAAATGTTACACACTGTATTCTCATAGAAATATTTGGTGGCATAATTATATCAGGAAAAATGAGGAGGTGCTATCTATGGAGGAATGTATATCACACATGCAATAAAATAGTGAAGCGAATAAACAGAAGCTGGTTAAGATTATTATGTAATTTGATTTGATTTCCATTATGAAGACAAGTTATGAAAAAAATTAAAAAAAGAATAAAGAACCAGAGGAAGTAAACATAGTTGATGCACACAGTGACAGGAAGGAGTTCAGAACTAGTCGCTGCAAAGTACACCACTTTGGCAAATTGGTAATCTTCAGCTGGAGGCATTTGAGAAATGATAGAGCAGGGATGATTGCTGACCACCCCATTTCTCCCTAAAAGCATGTCATAAAGTTTCTTGTGAGAAAGTACATTCCTCTAGCAGGACCAGATGGAACATTCTCAGCCCCAGAGACCGGAGGCCGACACCAAAATGGGTCTCTGGAAACAAACCTGAGAAAATAACCCCTATCTTCCATTAGGTTGCCTGTATATTTCCTAGTCCCGGTCTGGCAATTGACAGCCCCTAGTCAAAGCCCTTTTGTTTGGTCTCGGCTGCAAAGTCGCTCTGTCTTTGTTCAAAAAGGTGTATATTGGCCTAACAGCTTCAGGTTCAGGTTTTGTTTTGTTGTTTGTTTTTGTTTGGTTTTGTTGAAGATTCCTGTGTACATGTAAAAATGTTAAATACGATGCACAAGGTGTTCTCCTGTTAATCTCTTTTAGGTTAGTTTAATCCTTAGGCCCAGCCCCAGAACCTCGGTGGGGGGAAGGCGGATTTCCCGCCCCTCCCGGGTGTGTCCATGAGCAGCATTGGAAAGGCATCCCACGAATCTCAGGAAGAAGTGCCTGTGAGTCTGTGCTCACTTAGATGGTGCCTTTATTTCTCACAGGTGCACAGATAACGACCCCTTGTCCTTGTAAGGAAGAGGGGCCGTCCTGTCTCAAGGATCTTCTCCCTCAGAAAACCCCGTCCCTGCAGCCACACACAAGGCAGCCTGGAGATACCTTTTTAGCAGATAGGCCGTGTCAGCTTCTTCACCGGTCACTCATCACATACATGTAAGTTTGTGACCATGAATCTGTGTGACTCTTTAATTGAAAAAAAGTGGAAGTTAAAGGAAAAACATTGTTGACAGATTCATGGGAAAGTCCAGGAAGATAATATTTGTAAACATTTTTAAAAGCTGTAAAGCAGGATACAAGTTAGCATCACTCATGTACAACCAAGTCATTATTCTGATCACAAAATTAATATGTAGCTGTCTCCTTCGATAGAGAACTACAAGGCATTATATGTTTTTGAAATTAGAGAGAAATTAAAATAATATTCCCACCATTCTTTCCTCACTGTGGAAATGGTAGCCATGTGATGCTGCAGAGAGATAGTTGTATAAAAAGTAGAGTTAAATGATTTATTTGAATGCACCACCATTGCTAGCTTTCCAAAATGTTTCCAGATACTCTCTTGCCACCCATAGATAACATATTTTAAGATATAAAAAGTGAAACAAATATATGACTAATAGATTATGAATATTATTTCAATAGAGGAATACGAAGTAGAAAACCTTGTCATTTATAACAATGGATAGATTGTTATGGCTTGACTTGGAAATGATTAAATCAATTTACAATTCAGACAGCGTTTCCAAAGGCAGTAGAAATCTGAAGGGAATTTTGGGAAAATCTGCAATAAATTATGCTTAGACTAGAGAGATTTAATTAGAGGTTTTTATCTAAAATCTATTGGAGTTTTGCCAGTCAGTCATTAGGTTTTATCCCTACTTGGAAGCCACCCTAAAGTGTAATACTGTGATCCCTGTAAGGTTGCATTCTAAGTCTAGACTATTAAAGTGAACAGCAAAGATATGAAGAAGAAATTTTTCAGATTTTTAAAACTGTAAATTTCTCTGAATAGGTAACAAATTAGCATCTAGAACACTATCCTTTAGTCCTTTTTTTAAAACATAACCCAGCCCAACTTCTCATCCTATTTCTAGCAAAAGTGCTATTACACATCATTAAAACAGGTCTCGCCTATGTTTTACGTGAAGCTCTTTCTATAGTCTTCCTTACATAATAAACTCCGGGCACTGAACACTATGTCCAGGTCAAGCTATCATCCACTGCCCCTTTAAAACAATAGAACAGGACTCTTTTTCCAGGTGTTTCTGCAGGAATTTTATGTCTCCTCCTTTGAATTATTATATTAAAATGCTTCAGGATGGCCCAAGAATCTTCGGTTTCAACAAATTCCCCCGACTGACTTTTCTACATTCCCACCGAGATTTAACCTTTTTTTCCCCTCTGCGTGCCACTGCTCTCTATGAATGTAACAACAATTGTATGGCAGTTGTTTGTTTACAGGGCTTTATCTGTCTATGAGATGTCAATTGCATTGCAATTATTTGTTTTTATGGTGATTACTTGTTTATGGCTTTACTAATAGACTATGACATATGAGAGGGAAGAAATAATTTTATAAATTTATGAATATTTGAAATACAGCAAACCAAGGGTATGACAGAACGCATGCTTGTTGAAAGACAGAATTGACTTACACAAACATAAATGCATAAAGAATGACCAGGAAAACTAGATTTGTTTGAGGAGCAAGTGTATAAAATATTGCAGAGCAGTTCCAAGAATAATAAACAAATGATATTATAAGCAGAAAACATTGCATTGTATCAGAAAATCTATGTCGAGAGAATAGTGGGAAATATATGTAGAACAATGGGCGTTGTTATGTGAGATTGGGGAGAGTGTTGAATGCAAGTCTGGAGAGTTTCAACTTTAACCCACGTAGTAAGAAACAATTCGTTGGGGGAGAAAACATAAGTTGAAAACAGTGTTATAGCAAACAGATCTACTGTGGTAAAGTACGTGTAGTGTGATCGTGGGGGACAGAACATACACCCAAGAAAAGCCAGGAGCCACCATGAGAGTTAGGAGTCGGGGAATGGCAGAACATCGATGTCGTGACTCAGGTGCTGTTTGCTCCTCGCAGACATTTTTCATAGAACTGGATGTGCTTTATTGAAATGGGTAGAGAAGTGATCATATGACAACAAAATAGGTGACAGGCTTGAAGAAGAGGCAACAGTTAAGAGACAGGAGTATTTCTTTGAAACACCTTGGAAATGGAGACAAGATAGATTTCCAGCACTGGAGGGAGAGCGGATGGAGGTGAATACCGGGTTTCGTGTTTTCCACTAAATCAGGAAGAATCTGGAGTTGAGGTTAAAGAGGTAAGAGGCCACGAGATTAATGGTACGGAGTCATTAATCAAGGTGTAGAAATTATAAATTCCTGTAAGCAACTATCCTTTTAACCTTTTAACCCATTTTGGTGAATAGGATATTTTATCAGAGCTGAAAATGACCTTAAATAGCACTTCAGCTGCCATACATGCAAATTGGATTGGCTTCCTGCTCATGAGATTTTCCCAGAGGCCAAGCTGTGCACATTTTCTGTCCAAGTGGGTGTAACAGATGGATCTGGGGCTAGAGATCCTGGACTCAGGAAGGGCGGGGACAACTTCTTCAGAACTCAAGTCATTAACGATAGAACACGGCGGTTCCGTTACATACTGTGCTGAAAGTGTAACAGCAATACCTGAGAGAGAAGTCCATGAACAAAACTAACTGATAAAGCCAGTGTGTCGTGTTACTTGAAGCCAAGGAAGTGTAAGTAATGATCACTTACATTTGAAACTATCTGAAAATAAAATACGAACAGGCGTGGCCAACGTCACATGTTGTGGGGCGGAGGGAGCGTGGCATAGACTCAGACCTGCAGGGTCAAATGGACAGTGTATTTAGGGAAGTTCTAAGAACAAGGAGCAACTGGACCAGAGGTGCTTATTAGGTTATTACCATTTTGTGACACCTTAAATAATCCATCCGGGTTTGGCCTTTCCTTTGGGATCCTTAATCCAACTGGAATAGTTAATATTCGTTGGACCAGAACACCCATGCCAATTATGTGATCAATAGTAATAATAAAACTTATATATTATTTTTCCTTTTAGCAAGCGAACTCAATAATCAGGATGGGAACAGGAAGTATGTAAAAGTTAAGTTTAGAGGTGAACGAGCATTTATGAAGGGTTTATTTTACAACAAATAGCAGGTTGTCTACTGCGTTTTAACAGCATCTGACTCTAAGCCTTGGTGTTTCTCTTTGCACACCACTAACACGGAGTCTGGAAATTGTTTATAAGTTCATTTTGAAAAATCCATTGATTAGTTATAGATGACAAGTGTCACTCATTGAAGTAATGTTTATCTTAGATGGGGCTGTGTGGTGGTTACCTTTATAATAACGAAGCTGTTAACAAAATGTGTGCTTGAGACACGCGCATGTCCCTCTCTTGTGCCGCCATATATTTCTGTGCACTGTCTTTTAGTTACCAGGGCGACAGGACCCGCCTTCGTGCCTGAGACCAAGGAGTTGCCCTAGATACAGGATTTTCAGTGCTAAACCCATCAAAAACTGGGTATTTAGTCACCTTCATCCCATTAAACTGGTCTGTACACTGTAATATTAAGATGGCATTAGTCAACTGTTTTAGTGAGTTAATCAGTAACTCTCCTATAAGAATGGCCTCTAGACTTTAGAAGAGGTTATCTGCGATCATTTGTTACCCCCGGGCCGTGCACCAGGCTCCAGAGATCCCCACCAGGGATGAAGCCCCGTTCCGCACCTTCAGGAGGAGACAGAGCCCGTCGCTCAGTGCGGTAAGGACTGAACCACCACAGCGTGTACAGGCAGAAAGCACCGCGGGAAATCGGGAGAGACGCAGGGATCAGGGAAGGCCCTGAACCATTGAACGGTGGACCGAGAGGGCCCGGCGCTGGAGGGTGCTTCGGGGACAGCGTATTGGACCAAGTCACCCGAACGACCCTGTGTGGCCTGGATGGGGAGCTACGCCACCCCCACCGGAGGGGTCCAGGCTGCCCCGCAGACCCGGGTTGCGGGTAGCCTAGGGTCCCCAGGTGCAGGCGGCTATGCTACCACTCGGGAGGCAGGGCTGCGGCTCGGACTGTCAGAGCGGGCGGAGGAGCACGAAGTGAGCCCGAGTAGAGCCGGCAGCCCCGCCCCGGGCTTCCCGGGCCGCCACCGCCTGCGGGCCGCGAGGCTTTCCTTCCCCAGCCGCGGGGGCTGCCTGCAGTGCCCCTCAGTGCCCCAGCGACTGGTACCTTTTCGACTTCTTCAGGTACAGTTACATCCAGGGTCTGGGGAGGGGGCAGGAGAGCTGACTCAAAATCTGAAGGTTTCCCCACCCAGACCTGGGCTCCGCGCGTGGAACGCCGCGCCTCTCAGGGGCCTGCGGGCTTCTGACGTCACGTGGCTATGCTTAGGCTTGGTCTCGAACTCTGGATTTTCCCGTGCACACGTCAAACCAGCCGCAGAGTTCTAGGAACACTGACTTTGCAGCACAGTTTCATTTCCTGGTGTCAGCCTCCTTCACTTCTACCAAATGCTCCTGGGACATTCTGATGGGACAGAAAAGAAGATGGGGAATATTAAATACTTAAAATGGGCGAGCGGCTTCATTAGAGAGTATCTGCCCTGTCACGTGTGTGTGCAGTTCTCCCACTGTTCCGACGTAGCAAGAGCTAACAACTTCTCTCCAGTCAAGTTTTAACCCGCCTTCAACTGTGGTTTTCCCACTTGAGTGCTCATCGTTTCTTTCTTGAAAAAGCGGCGAAATAACACGGTCTGCAAGCCCCAGATGCCACGGAAAGACCAGGGTAATTGTGGGGAGAATTTCATACTCATTTTCTCGTTTTCATTTTTCTTTTCGGCACTGCCGTGGGTGGACCATTGCCTTGCCAGGCACCCCGAAAGGGGGTGGGGAAGTATTGCAGCAAAGCACCAGCAGGGGGCCCTGTTCACCAGTTGGACCAGGGATCAAATCAAATACCAGTACAATCCATGTGCTTGGTGATCACACATAACGGTTATAGTTCCTAGGAAAAAGGAGCATCAAAGCAGGAGGAAGATAAAGATTCCCTGAATGGACCAGCTTCCTGAGGTTGACGTGGAAGACACGACTGTGAGCTAAGATTCACCTCCCCACCCCAGCTTCCCGCCCCGCGCTGCCTTCCCTGCACACTACCAGCGCCGTTCCAGAGCACTGTGAGTTCACAGAAGCCATAAGAAAATACCAAAGAAACAGATAAAAGGCTATAAAAGGAACACGACAAACAAAAACTCTATAACTGATGAAGTTGTCCATGGACCACGGAGTGGTAATAATAATTACACTGTGTTACAGATTTTCTTGCCCATCGCGCCATGGAGTTGTTCAATTTTCTTTTTTTTTTAACATTTAAAAAAATAATTTTTTCTAAGTTTGATGTTAGATTTCAGAAAGAAAGTATTGTCTCTTGCCATGAAGAATAATGTTAGGTGCCAATTTCCAACGTCTGCTTTATCAGTTTGAAGAAATTCCCTTCTCTTTCCAGTTTAATGAAAGTTTTTGTCTGGAGTGGATGTTGACTTTTGCCAAATGGTTTTCTAATCCTATGGAGATAATCAGATGGGTTTCCTTTTTTAGTCTATAAATGTGGAGGATTAAGTGAATTATCTTTTGAATGTTGAGCTATCTGCAAATTCCTCAGATACCCTGCACTTGATTTTGAAGTAGCACCCTTTTTATATAATCTATAATTAACTTGCTGGTATTTTGTTAAAGAGTTTTGGTCTATTTTATGAGGACTACTGGTTTACAGGTTTCTTTTTCTTTCATTACATCAGATTCTGGTATGAAGGTAGTTCCGGCCTCATGAGTATGAGTCAGGATGTGTTTTATCCTGTTATTTAGTCATTTGAGTTTTTTAAACGCTTTTTTATAGGGTGACAGGTATTGAGTTACCTATCCACAGATTCACTCAGAGTTTTTATCTGTGAAACAGTGTCATGCTGAACGATTTTCCAGCTGCAAGTGAACCCGTTCTTCTCTGGGCTGATCGTTGCGCTTCTGTTCTTTGCTCCTTCTGGAAAGTGCTCCATGGTCAATGGCACGCCTTTTGTCAACCTATCTAAAGAGCATTGATTTCAGTTTTCTGATATCTTCGACCTGAATTGGCAAATATAATCATTAGGTTGAAGGAATTTCCCACATATTTGTAAATATCACCTCATAGTTGATGATATTTTATTTGATTTTTTTTTTTTTGGATCCTTCAGAGTAACAACAAAGAAGAGATCAACAATTTCTGTACCTATTTCAAAATTTCATTTTACAGCATTGCTGCATCATTCACTGTCATGTTTTGCCACTATGGGTTAAAATTAGGGCAGTATCTTAGAATATCCAAATTTGATTCATTATAGCCAGACTCATCAACTGTCAATGGTACCACGGAAAACTCCTCCCAATATTCTCCTTCACAGAGATAAGCAGGTGTGTGTTTGGTGCAAAGCTTTCCAATTATTGCTACAGCAGTCTTTATTATGGATCACATACCATCTTACGTGGGAAACAATTTTCATACTAAGAAAATAGGATTTCCACAGACTAACGCTACACAAAAACAAATACAGGGAACATTAAAAAAATGTGTTGAAACTGCCATGAATCTTTGCATTCACAAAGGTAGAAGTATAGTTCAATTTTGAAGTTAAAGTTTTAAGCAAATAACAATGGTTGTTGACATTTAGAATGGTAATCAAGCGTCTGTCATTGTGACTAAAAGCAGAAACAAACCTGGTCAGGTACGAAACCTATTACTGCATCTTTAATAATTCAGTTATTCATTTCCATCCACTTTGGCTATTTCCACATTCGAATACCCCAAAGATTGTGTACAGTGCCTTATATTTCATCAGAATAGCAGGTATGCTTAGCAGAAATCATCAAGAAATAGCAAAACCCATTTTCATTCAACAAAGACAATTTAGTTTTATAAGATTTACTTGAGATTTATCGTTCAATAAGTCAACTCTATTTACAGTGGGGAAAAAAAACTATTTTTTGAACTAACAGTTATCAGCATGTATTTCCCTCAATCACAATACAGCTCGGTAAAAGTAAAAGCCATCTCGCCACGTTCAATTTTGTGGCCAGGCTGCACTTAGATCTTTGCATGCCGAGAATCTTCATAAACAGGTGAGTGCATGGTAAAAAAAATCATGTGAAGTCATGAACGATATGCAACACCAAACCAACTTCACACTGGCAAGGACAAGCCAACAAAATAATAAATTATATTTACCTTTACAGATCATGATACAATAGGCAGAGTTTGGATATTAAACTTCACTAGAATTGTGGCAAGTTTATAATGTGATTAATTATATGAATACAAGTCTCCACTTGAACCGCCTGAGATGACTGACGGAATGTATGAGCTTTCTTCTCCATTAACGTATGGCTTGTGAAGGTGGCCCTCTTTATGCACATTGAAGCAACACAGCATGTCTTTCAGCAACTGAACATGCTTGACTCACTGTAGTTCTTAAACAAGTATATTTGTTTTCCAATGGGCACGGGGTATAAAGTTACAGATTGTTGCATGACTCCCACTTTAGGAAGTTTGCCACCGAACATAGATGGTCTAGAGTGATACAGATGGGGACAGTGACACAGTGCAAATTTGATGCTGTAGGTTTTGACTCCCAGGCTAATAGCTCGATTTTGTGAAGCAAGTAGTCATGAAAGCCTTGGTAAATGGAAACAAACGGTGTAATATTCCCCGCACGCTATCAAGTCACTGTAGGAATCCATGTCTTATAGCCAAATGAGTTGCTTCATAGTTAACCATGGGAGAAATACAACTCAGATGCTGTTCAGTTCTTGCTCTTCAATGACTTAATTACGCCAACATTCCCAACATATCTCTAAACCTCTCTAGTGTGTAGTAAAGGAACTTCAAAAATTATTTGACGAGAAAAACATCACACTGCAAGAAAATGAGTCCTGTAGGTCACTCACCCTATGATTTGTTTTCAAGTAATAGATTTTATAAACTAGGTGGGAAGGTCTTTGGGTTAATTAATTATTTTTCAAGTAGTATTTAGGAGAGGTAAAAATTCTGTCCTAAGCTTCAGGAAGGCCTATATGTAAAATAATACGTCCTCTCTAAATTCTGAGTTAAACTCAGAAATGAAACCCTGCAGGTGTGAATCAATGTGACTGCGATTATGCATTTCTGTGGGATCAGATAATTAATAATGAACAGCCTGGAATGGACTTGGGTCCGCCTGATCAGGCTCTTGTGTTTGTGCGAAACCGTGGGTTCAGTGACAGTGTTCCTCTCTCCTACGTGTCCCTCCTGTTTCCTCTTCTGATTTGTCCTTCCCTGCCTTTGCCTCACTGTTCCAAGGCTCCTCCCCAAGGCCCGTTCCCACTCTTGGTAATTGGTATCTTGGAATCCTATCCAGTGAGACAATCTTTACTACTGTTGATACGTGGTTATTCCAGAACGATATCCCATCCTGTGGCCTCTGAAATATATTTACCCCAATGCTTCACAAATACCTCAAACATCATGTGTCTGAAGTTATTTCATTTCCTTCTAACCAAACCTGCCCCTCCTCTTCCCCAAGCCTGTGGCCTGGCTCCCAAGCATCCGTCTCTCTTGTCCATTCACAAAGCAGCAGAGGCCTTGTCGATTTTATTGCCCTGACACCTCAAATTATTCTACTTTTCTCCCACTTCTTTTTCAAGTTCTGTTTTCTCTTGTTTTGATCCTTTATTCACTTTTTTTTAGCCTGGTTTATAAATCTTAATTGATTTCAGAAATGGTTGATTCATGTAGGTAGCCACTGGATGCTATGATATGCCTTTTGCCAGTTTGAGTTTAATGCTGACCATCAGAGAGAATTCTAGAAATTCTCCTTTTCCTGAGTAGGCTTGGTTTTAGGCTGAGTTAGGACTTTGCATTGAGTTTGCATTGCTCTTTTTCTAATGGTCCAGTCTCCTCTTTTTTGGTAAGTGTGTAATTATTCTGGGATTTCAACTTTAAGTCCAACATATTTACTAAGATTCATCCAATTTTTCCAGATTTGAACTCAAACTTCTGTCTCTCAAATCCTAAATGATTCTAAGAATGGAGACTCAGATCTTTAGCCCCACAGCTCGGTGGCTGGTTGGCTTTATTGGAATCTTGTCCCCAAACACAAGGTTAGGAGTCAGCTGGTGAAGAAAAATTGGACACACGTTCAGATCCATTTCTCTGCGTTTTCCTCTTCTCTGGAATCAACGAGTACATTTGCTCCCAAGGGAAAAGGGGATGAAACAGAGGCAAGCTTATCTTCTTTCCAAACTCACCAAATTGGATAAATCACTCAAGGGTTCCCAGGGCAAAGAGAGAAGAAGGGAAGAGAGGCACCAATCATGTTACATCAGTTGGGTTCCAGCCATAAGAGAGGGAAATCAGGGGGCACAGAGTCCCTTTCAGCAGACCCGTAACTATCACTCAGAGTGAGCAACGTCGTGATGTGTGCACAGGCAAATCCCCACTCGAACACAAACCACATCGTTTTACAGAGCTGTCAGGGGCTCACCATGCCCATACTACCCGGGGCTTTGTAAAGGGAAAAATTACACATTTTCAAACAAAATTGTTATCTGGAGACTTTAAAAGGTATGTCATGTTCCAATGACAGCTTATTGGTATGAACATAGAGTGCTTTGGGCATGATTGGGGCAGTAACAGAACACATGGATTTTATTCAACCCATGAGTTCAAAATACTAGTTTGGCCCTGGCTGAGTAGCTCAGTTGGTTGCAGTGTCGGGGGTTCAATTCCTCATCAAGGTACATACCTAGGTTGTGGGTTTAATCCCCACGTGGGGCGTGTATGGGAGGCAACCAACCAGTCGATGTTTCCCTCCCTCTTTCTTTCTTTCTCTTTCCCTTCTTCCCTCTCTAAAATCAAACATATATATTTTTTTAAATTTTAAAATGCTAGTGTGGACTAAATAAACTTTGAATAGATGAAATGAAAAAAATATTTGCCAAATGTATTTGCTTTGGGAAATCTAATGTATTAAGTAATTTGATATCGCAATGTATGTCTTATTAGAAATATAAGAAAAAAATACTTGAGCGATAACTGGAGGTGTGCACAGGTTATACTCAGTAACACAGCAGAATGAGACAATTTCCACTGTCAAAAATATACATAAAACTAAAAAAATGATTCTGTGGAAACAGGAAAATTCTCTATATAACTGTTTAAAATTGGCTTGTTAATTCACTCAGTCGGTGTTTACTGAACCCATCCTTTATGACAAGCACCAAGCCCCGGGCTTGGGAGTGAAGAATAAATGATCAGCAGTTCCTACTGTGAAAAATTTGGTTTCTGGTATGCAGTTATGAAGCATGATATTTTATTTTTTTCTTATTTCATATTTATTTTTATCATTGTTATTCTCTTACAGTTGCCCCAGACTTTCCCCCTGTGCCCTCCTCTGCCCGGCCTGACTCCCGCTCCCACAGTCCGTCCTCACGTTGGTGACAATGTCCATGGGTCATTCATACATGGGCTTCGACTCGTCCCTTTCCCCTCTTTCCACCATTGTTGGTAATATTTTAAATAATTTAAGTCACTTAAAAATACAATCACATTAGAATTCGTAATTGTGATAATGGTGAGAGTAAATTAAACTACTGATATTTATTTTTCTATCAGAGAAACAGATGAGTATGTACAGGAGGAAGGTTGAAATAACATGAAGAGTAAATGTTTGCAAATTTATCAGAAGACAATTTGCCTAGAGAAGTAACTACTGGACTTCCAATGTCATTCTAAAGGTTGACCACAGATTTCATAAGTCTATATTTTTAGGAGCATATCAAATTTCAGATCAAAAACGTTAGCCTGACAACTATATTTCATAAAGATCAATTAATTAGCAAAAGATAATCGTTGAGAAGCCATCTTTAAGATGTCATTTGCAAAGCATGTGCTACATAATAATAAACACCTACTAGTTAAATTATTCTCAATCTCTATTCTCCAGTATATCTGTTTTAATAGAAGGGTGTTGTATATTATCCATATTTCACTCCATGTTGGGGAGAGCCAACACGTGTGGGGGAGAGTGCTTAAACATCAATTCATAAAGACCTTCAAATATATTCTGCATTTCCACAGAACCCGGAATTGGACAGAACAAAGCACTCAGTTGAGAGAGATGCTTTTAGTACATGAAGTCATAAAAAGTATTTTACATAATAAATAGGAGGTCACAAATCTCTGCAGAAATCAGTAGATAAAGATTTGTTGCAGTATGGAAAGGTTGATGCTTAAAGCAAGTATTGATAAACTTCAAACTCAGAAACTAAGTACCCTGTCGATATAGTCATTAAACTGTCCTGTAATTCAAGAATGAAGCATTAGAAGGAACAGTCAATAATGAGAGGATTACTAGAACCAATGAGAAATATCAGAAGTTTCAAGATAAAGAAAGCTATAGTATTAGGGACTTGAACAGTATCCTGTAATTCCACCTTTGAAATTTTAGTTTTATTTAATTATTCATTCAACAAGTATTGATGAATGTTCATTATGTGCCAAGTTGCAATTTAGAACCAAACCAAAGGCTACTTTAAAAAAAAAAAAGTCAGTAGAGTAGAATCTAAATGCATCACATATTAAATGACTACTGTTAAGTAAACCAAAGAATTACATAAATGCATAATAATGAACTGTGATTGTAGTATAAACACAAGTACCTGGTGTTATGAGCGGAAATGACAGAGCATCTCATTTTCATTGGGGCCTCAGAAGCAGCCCTCGCAGGCCGTGATGAGCGGCAGACACACAGTTTGAGTGGCCGTGTGTGGGGCAGGCACGGAAGCGGGGACACAGGCCGAGGGGCGGCTGGTGAAAATCTTGATAGCTATGGAAACTATCGGATTTCGTTCTTTTTCGTAAGAATCCACTGAGAGATTTTGGACAGAAAAGTGGCGTGTTCCAATTTCTGTTTTAGAGCCATTGTTACCCCTCGGTGAAAAATAAACTGGCCGCAAACGTGAGAGCAGGCAGACCCCCCCAGAACTGTGCACTCACACGCGTGTAAGATGATGACACCACGGAAGGGTATAGGGACAGTGATGTCCGGAGGCGACAGGCGGAGTCGAGAGGCATGTTCTGGTGGGACCGCTGGGGGTCGTGGTGGATTGATTAGAGAGCAAAGTGTCGGGCGTGATTCCAAGTCTCCAGATTGGGCGTGGGAGCGTGTGTTTTTGCCAATGGCGGTCCTTGGGAACAAAGGAAAAGCATTTCAGAGAAGGGAGAGCTGTCCAAGATTAATCACTGCATTGGGACAGTTAATTAAAGGTACACGGACTATACTCCGTGGAGAAATATTCAGTAGGTGGCAGAGTGCGTAGGCTTGGGTCTCCAGGAGGCCCGGCGTGCAGATGAACGGAGAACGGGGGCGCTGAAGACCGAGACTGCGACGCAGCGCGCGCCCCGCGAGGGACACGCGGGTGAGGACGAGGCAATTCAGCAACGGGGAGCAAACCGGGGGGAAATCAGGGCTTCACAGAGAGGGGCACTTCTTAGCACTGAATTTCAAGTTCTGAGCGGTTGGTTGGTTTTGTTAACTCCTCACCCAGGGAGCTGCTTATTGATTTTTTGAGAGAGAGAGATGAGAGAGTCGCATCAACGGCTTGCCTCTGTGCCCCGCAGCGGGATCGGACCGCGCCTTTCCGTGGGCGGCGGGATGCTGCGACCCACTGCGCCACCCGGCCAGCGCCCTCCCGGCCGGTTTTGATGCAGTTCCCTGTTCCTTCCCGGAAGGGCCTCTACAAAGTCAGGAGACGGAACGCAGAAACCCGCGGAGGGCCTCGTCTTTGGGAGAACGAGGCAGTCTCTGTCTTAGGCCGTTGGGGCTGCTCTAACAAAAGACCACAGTCTTGGGGCGGGAGGGGGAGGGTTAGCTTATAAAAAACACACCTGCGTTTCACAGTTCAAGGAGGCCGGGGCCAGGACCGGAGCCTGGTTGGCTGGCTTCTGGACACAGAGTTTACCTGGCGTGCCCACGTGGCGAGACCCGCATCCTCTTCCGGAGGTTCTACCCTCAGGACTGAAACACCTCCCAATGGCCCCGCCTACTAACACCGTCACCGTTGACCGACAGGGTTTCCACGGGTACAGTCTGGGGGCTGCAGTCATTCAGAAGGCAGGTCCTGTGAACCTGCTCATGGATTCACATGTAGACTTAGTGCGAAATCGAGTCCTGGCGTAGGATCTGTCCTGTTTCTTGCCGGGCGCTCTTTCTGATCACTTTGGCAAGGACACTCCGTTCAGGATTCAGTGGGGCTGTATGTCCTCCATCTGACGTCAGAGACATGTGACTATATTGTGCATGCTAATCAAATTACCATATACCCTGGCTATATTCATGATCTACATCTACATATTCAGCGAAGTTTTGTTTTTGGGTTTTTTTGTTTGTTTGTTTGTTTTTTTTGCTGGTTTTTAAGAAAAATGTGCAAGTTATCCACCAAGTGAGGCAGCGATCCATGGCCGAACATTCTGCCCCTCTATCGGCCTCCCTGCCCCCGTTTCCACGTCTAGCCCTCCCAGCTCCGGGAGCCCAAAGTCTGAGCACAACGCCTTTCCTCTCGGGCCTGATTTTCTGCCCAAGAAAGCACATCTCGCACGTAGCCCTAGAGAGGGGAGACCGCGGCGTCAGCACCCTCAAGCATCTAACAATACATCTATGTAGAGGAAAATAAATTTAGGCCCACCCATCCAAGTTTTTCCTCCCATGTTAATGGCAGTCTTCAAAAGCTATTAATCAGAGTCTGTGATTCAAGTTCTACAGCCGTTAGTCAGCAAATAGAGTTGAACCTAAATCTGATAGAAGCAACCTCAGTTCCATTCTCTTCTACTCACTGTGAATGCAAGACAAGCATGGTGAACGGAATCCAATGTGGTCAATAGACAGCAAGTAATAAAGATGCCCTCTCTATGAGGCCATCGCTGAACGCTCACACCAATTTTTGAGAAAGGTTTTTCTATCACTTCCTTTTACAGGTGAGCAAAGTGAGACACTTGACCAGAGTTGTCCATTTGTTAGGTCAATCATGCTTTTTGGAAATCACTCAATCAACGATTAACTAATCATTGATATGGCTAATTACACAGTGTTTAAAATAAATTGGATTTAAACGGAATGAATCCTAAGAGAATGACCTGATTTATCGGCATATGTTCCAAGGTTAGAATACCAGTGATAAGTAGGCACTTCCATGTTGAAGATAAAATCAGGAGACAGCTGAATTTAGTAAAATATGGGTTTTTATCATATAACAGTCCTCAGTAGGTGCAATTTGAAAGTAAAAAATAAAAGTCTTTTCTCTCAGTGTCACCAATTATTGATGGCTGGCAGGAGAGCACTTGCATTTGAATTATAGCACGCCAGCCTCATTTTCCAAATTGTAGAAAAGCCGCCCATTTTAATGAAATTTAAAGGACCCACCAGGAGCAATATAATGTGAAACATAGCCAATCACATGTTAAGAAACATGACTTTAGGCCACTGTGCCCATTTTTAAAGCTGCTCAGGAAAAAAAATTAAGAAGTATTATGTTGTACTATATCTCTAATTGGTGATAGACTAATTTCATCTTTGCATTTGTCTTTAAGTTATAATGAACAATAGGCGGGATATATTCCCAACAAACATTTGGATTAAGTGAATAATAATATTATATCAATAATAATAATGATGACAATGTTTGATTATGATGATTTTATTTGAAACAAATATGAGGACAGAAAAAAATTGGACAGTTAGCCCACTTTTCAACTGGAATGCATAATTGTGGATTCTGTTCATGCAATTGCAATGTGTTGAAGTTTTGATATGTACAGATACTATAATGCCAGGGTTGACGAACTCTTAGGTCCTTGTGACTCTTGGAGAAAAAGAATCATTTTCTTTTCTATGTAAATATTGTAGAACATTTCAAACACTGACGATTTAGAATAGAAAAAGGAGCCCATTTAAAAACAGTGAATCTTGAATTATTCAGTTATCACTTGATGATTTTTCTCACGAACGTCTTTGGCTATTTGTTTGTTGATTCAATCAAAAAATAATTATTGTAACAAGCTGAAACTAGATACATTTTCTGTGCCTTGAATAAAGTCAAGTTGTCTTGGGGAAAACCTGGCATGGAAAACAGACATTTCATTCTAGGAAGATAAGTACTAATGTATGTAAATATCAGGTAAAGAATGATTCAAAGGGAAGAAAGTCAACTTTCCTTAAAAAATAAAAAAAAGGGTCCTGACCAGTGTGGCTCAGTTGGTTGGGCATCGTCCCAGAGTGAAAGGTCACGAGTTCGATGCCCAGTCAGGGCACGTGCCTGGGTTTTGGGCTCAGTCCCTGTTTGGGGCACATATAAGAGGCAATCGATTGATGTTTCTCTCCCTCTCTTTCACTCTCCCTTTCCCTCTCTCTAAAAATAAATAATTTTTTTTAAATCAAAAAATGTATTACAGAGGCAATACCTGATATGATTATTAAAAAGTGAATAGAAGTTGAACACGCTATATAGCATGCAAAGAATTCCAGAAAACCTCACAATTGGTTCAACAAATGTATATTGAAATATTTAATTTTATAAATATTTATCAAACTTATTATTAAAGAATATAAAGAAAAAATAGTTCTTGCACTGAAGAAAGTCTAAAAGGTTAACCAAAAAAGTAACTACTAAAAATAATATGGAAAAGTTACCCAGGGCTATGCATAATATTAAAAAGTAATATGAAAGAAGGAATAATAAAATCGGCCGGTGGGAGGAGTCAAAGAAGGTTAGTGAAGGGTGAAGGTAGATCCGTCCTGTAGGTTCTAGGAGAGTGAACCGAGAAGACACCAGACGAGGAACTGCTGAATTGTTCTATCCTGGCGGAGCATAGTGTTTAGGAGGAAGGTGGTGAGAGACAAAGGAACTGTGATAAAAACTTGTAAGTGCTGCAAAGAAGCTTCGAATCAGTCACTGCAAGCTTTTGAGAGGCTCTGAGTTTGGATGTGCCCCTCAGGGGACTGTGCCAGGTAATTCATTGAAATGTCTGAAAAAAAATATTGTTTTCTGATTATTTTTATCTTATGTTCTAGTTTTGTGTATATTCTGTAATTCCCACAACATAGTAGTTCATGGATATGATTTATAAATAAGGAAGCGGAAGTGTCTTGAAGGTAGGTGAACAGGATGGTGGTAGACCGTAGAGAACCTTGTATAACAGATAGGTTATGCAGGAGAGCTAGCTTGGGCCTGGAGCAATTTAGTTTGAGAGACAGAGAGAGAGAGATTCGAGCAGGAGAGAGATGAAGCATGCAATTCAAGAAAAAATTAAAAGGGGAAGGTAAGAGTCCTTGATTAATTAGTTGTATGACACGCTTATTTGCTGACCACATATTAGGGGTCAGTGGGTACCCTACGTAATCCTCATGGCAGTGACGAGGTGGTCATTCTTATTTTACCTATCAGAGCGAAATGAGGCTTCGAGAGGTTAAAAAATGAGTTAAAAAGTACACAGCTGGAAAGTGGCAACACTTGGCTTTAAAGCCAAGCTAGTAAGACTCCAGAGTCAAGCTGTTAACCAGTTGGCTCAGGAAGAAACCGGAGAGAGACAGGAAACTGATTCAGAGAACAGGAGTTATTGAGAGGTAGCAATTGCCCAAGGCTTCCCTTTCGGTGTCTTGGCAAGTACTCTTAAGTTGTAATAAAGTATATTGTCCAAATGATAAACATTTTCACTCATTGCACAGTAATTTTCACGTGCATCCAACAATCTAGGTTACTTTAAAACTCTATTATATTACTTGTATATCACGAGCAATGATAAATTCTGTACTTGGGATACTTATATCCATAAAATAGTCAATAGTCCAGATTTTAATAAAATAAAACCAATTGAAATTCTAATTTTAAGAAAAAAGTCTGTGTTTGGAAGCACAATCCTAGTAAAACAAATAATTAGAACATAATTTGACAGATGTACGATTACATAATCTTTCATTTTGGGGGGAATTTCAATAATTAATTTTAAATATAAATGAATGAAGATACCACATAGCTTACCAAATCAGTCCACTGTCTTTTTCATGCATAACATTACCGCTTTTCTGATTTCTGAACAATTCTATGCAGGATTGGAGTTATTTCCATTTGCTTTTATTCTAGAGCTTTTTCCTTTTGCATCCAAGAACAATTATTTGAAAGTATTCCAAGATTTAAAACGACCACCTGATAAACTTAGCGACCACTAAGTTTCTTCTTCCTCAAGTAGATAAAATTTTCAAGTTGGGTAAGGCTCCAGGGACGGTAGCCTGGCGCTTTGTTCCGGAGGGATATGCAGACGTGTTGCCCTCAAGGACTGGACCCACACTCAAAGGAAGCAGAACAAGAGAGCTTCCAGTGGACAGGACGTGTGTGTGGCCTGGGTTTCCTTGGGTGGGATTCAGGCTCACGTTTCCGCAACGCGTCAGGGGTCAGTCCGCGCAGACACACTAGCCGCGCTTACAAAAAGGAAATATGAAAACAGTGATGGGATTTTTTTCACTCTTTTATAAATTCATGTTTTATGGTTGGTTTTTTTTTTAATGACATGAGATCTCAGGGAATGTACCTCATCCCTGCAGTTTCCTTCTAAGTGCTATCACTTGGGAACAAAGGGCAGTCCCCTTTGAGGCTAGGGGGAGTCCCTTAAAACCTGTGACGCCATGAACAGGTCTGTCTGTCTCATCACAGATTCGATGCTCAGCGCGTGGCTTGGAGCTCACTGGAACTTTTGTTGATTTGCCTAACCGTAAAGCCTTGTTGCTAACATAAATAAAAGAAAAAGAAAAATGATTGTGATTTTTGATGAGATTTTAAGAAATATTCACAGTATTGCTCAAGGCAAAGGGATAGATCTGTAGAACGCCATAGTTTTGGAGTGGAGGCAAAAAAAGAAAAGCAAATGTTTATTTAATTTTAGAGACAGTTAGTACTTAGGGTGAATTCCAACAAACAATGCAGCCTCTCTCCATCTCTCTCTCTCTCACACACAAACATGCACATGCGCACGCACACAGCACCGCCTACGTGTGCACACACATCACTGTTACATTCTTCTAGACCCACAGGCAGCAGAGATTTAATGAGCCCTGTGCTTCAGCCGGTGATATGTCTCTCCCAGAGGATGGAGATTATGGAGCTCATTATCTTTCATATTTCAGAGATATTAAAGGTAAAATTAAATTCCATTAAGCACAGTACGGGTGTATTATATCATAACCACAGTATTGTTTTACTTAACACTTCTCTATTTGTGCTTATTTAATGCTTCCAGTTAGTGATATGCTCTGCAGTGTTTATATCCCTTTAAACTAATCAATTCATTTTATTCTTGGAAAAGTATCCGTTTTTATCTCTTTTGACACTACTTCTTAGTATTATTTCAAATGATCAAATATTAAATAATTTGAATTTGCACTAAACCCACCAATAGGTGAGAGGTAATGATAAAATAGTAAGCATTTTTAACCCAGATATCAAATAATTCACTTCATTCATTAATGAGACTTCTCCGTGAAGTTCTGATATTTATGATGTCACCATAAATGGCTGAAATATGAAGAATACCCAGAAGAAAGATGTCAAAATCGTCCAATTCAATTAGTTTACAATAGATTGCTAGGCTTTCATTTTATCACACAACAATAAAGTGGTGTTGCTTTTCTATTATATTATAGGTGGATTAACTGGATAACTCATTTTTTTACCACTTCCTCGGCCCAGGTGCTGTGCTACAAGGCCTCAAATACTTTCGTTGTCATTCTTACTCTTTCACTTATGAGCAAAATGAGATTTGACAGATTTTTCCCATTTTTCAATTTTCCCTTGATAAGAATTTTTAAATGCAGCAAGTTATGGCTTTCATCTCCTCATTCAGGATAAGTGAATGACAACACCGTTCTCTCGTGATGAAATGCCAGTAAAAGAGACCCTTCTCTTTCTTTCATTTCTATTTCAATCTCAAAACCTAAACAAAGTCTGTTTACTATGTTTCAGTTCAAGGCACAAACAGCTGTAAAAAGCACTGCATGGAATTTACATAAAATGCCAGGAAGAAGTGAATGATCGGTCCACTCTTAGGATTTCAAACTGAAATCTACTTATTCCCATTCACCTCTTTTTCTCTTTTGATGATGGACACATGAGGCCGCGCTCGACTGACTAGGTATGAAACTTCACTTCAGCCCACAGGTGATAAGCCTGACGTTCAGTATGGTCTGTAGTAGATTTGTGATGCATACGTAAGCAAATATGTGCAATTATAGCAATTGTCTTAATGTATGTCTTTCACCTGCAGTTTTAATTACCTTTACAAAGCCAAATAAGATAGTTTCAGAAATCAGTTTGTACACAAATGTTGCAATATCCATTAGCCATTGCCTATGAGTTGCTGTCTATTTAAACGATTTTCTTAAAATGAAATTCAACTTCTTAAAATGGGGCTAAGAAAATTACTGTGGGGAATGATGAAATTAGCGAGATCAGGCATAGCTATTTTACAGGATCGGAGGTCCCAATGTTGTCCCAGCAGATTCTGGCCGTTACCCCTTTTCTCTCTGGTGCATGTAAAGAGCCGTCTTGTTCCTTCAAAACACTGTTTTCATACTGAGAGTAAGCCATCCAACCAGCCATTAAACCCAACAGCATTCTTCCACGTGACCTCGCTCTCACGCGTGTCTTTGTCAGAACATACATTCTCTGTCTGAATATAAAGTGCTTCGTTACAGATATTTTATTTTTTTTATAGGCAGTTCTTTTATTGTAGTGTTTTCCCATTACCATTTAGTCCGCTTATAGTCTCCTCCACCCCCCGCCCCGCAATCACCACACTGTAGTCCGTGTCCGTGAGCCCATTTTCCTTTTTGCTCAGTCCCTCCTGATATTTTACATTAAAATATTGACCAAAATACTGACGAGCACCATCCCGGTTGAATGGTCTGCCCCCACCCAGACCTGCGGGCTTTCTCAAGAGTTCTACCCAGAGAGCACGGCGAATGCGGGGAAGTCCTGAATTAGCACCGCAGGTCGGGCTTTACAGTCAGGGCCCTGCCGCCCGCCTTTGCGCCCTTGAGCGTGAGTGGCTGTGAGTTCGCACAGCAGCGTTCTGAGCTCAACATTGTTTCCTTTTTCCGAACAGCTTCTCATGGGCCCTGGACTGGGTGCCTGCAGTTTGAGCTAAGACCCTGCTGACTTTTTATGGAGAAGTCTTGATAATTTTTAAGAAATGACTAAGTATCCATCTTTATAAGTGAACAAAGTTTAATATACTTTTTTTTTTATCATCATGCTCCCATAGAGGCTTTGCTTCCCTTAGATAATCTATAAAAAAAAATAGTCTGACTACCTACTCCCTTTATTGCTGCATTCTGTCAACAGAAAATAGCCTTGGCTAAAGAGGCCGCAGGAAAGGGGGTAGGTATTGCATTGCTATATATTCTGAATGGGTTTGGAGGATACTTTAGATCCCAATCAGGACCCCCCTCAAAAACTGCGACCAACCAGCACTGCTTCCTGGGATTGTGCCTCAGGCCCCCCCGTCCCTGGTAAGTAAGGGACGACATTGTGTGGACTCCCTGACTGTCTCCATGTGCGGCTGCTCCCAGCTCACCAGAGCGGGGATGCGCTCACAGACGCACCGCCCTGCTCAGTAACAGCGACCGTGACAAACATCAATTTCACATGGAGTCTTAGAGAGGAGGAAGTAAATTGTTTTTTAATCTCTTAATCTTCACCAAGGGTATGTTTTCATTGATTTGAGAGTGAGCGGAAGGGGGCAGGGAGGAATATCAATGCGAGAGAGAGGCATCGCTTGATTGGTTGCCCGTCATTCATCCCCGGAGTGGGGACTGAACCCGCAGCCCGAGTGTGCGCCCTGACTGGGAATCAAACCCTCAGCCGTCTGGTGTATGGGGTGGCGCTCCAACCCACTCAGCCGCCTGGCGAGGGCTGTAAATCGTTTTCATATGCAAGTTAAGACAGATATTTCCTTCTTAAAACTGTGCTGATCCGTACGCTATCCTGGTGCCTGTCGTGTAGGCCAAACAGCAGGCCTTTCTTCCTTCCCACCGGTAAGCCCGTCTGGTCAGATACCGTCAGAGGTGGAGCTGTCCGTGGTAACAGGGTTATCCTCTGTCAAACGCTTTCCACCGGCTTCTCTCCTTAATTTTACTAACAAACCGTACATATCTTCATTGATTAAATATCTTCTATATCCTCTGTGTTTAGCAACCTGCTAACACCACAAGAGTAAAAATGGGTAAGCCATATCTGACTCCCACAGAGGCAGAATTTAATGATGTAAAGCATACAAATAATTTTAAATTGCTGTGGATATCACAGGGACATTGACTTTTGTCTTTTTTATCTGTAGTCAGACAACTAGAAGGGCTTTGTATCCCATTAGTTTTCGGTAAATACATAAATGAAAAATGTAATAAAAACACAGTGTACTGACACACTCATTACTGAAGCACTGAAGAGGGACCCATGGACTACTTGCCTAAGGGTTTCAGGGTGGTTTCCACATCTGAGTTGGGAGATGGAGGGAAGAGTAAAGCAATAATAATGCCGGATGTGGGCAAACAGTGAATCGCTGGGCATAGGGCACAGGCGTATCCCAAATTGCTAGGTCACATCAACCTCACAGAGCAAATGTTGACTCTACGCCAGAAATATACTATCAAATAGCATGAGGGAAGTCTTGGCCAGGTGCTAAGCCCGTTCATAACTGAACATTTCCTGGAGATAACCTAGTGATTTCTGATGCCCAATGACGATTCGATTTTTGATGCGGTACGCAGTGAGCGAGGGCAAACTGAGCGGCGGCTCTCAGAATACTGTATTATTTCATAATGGGTTGAGTAGAAAATGAATTCATGCTATGTGTGTTCTGACATTTTTGAAAGCTTAAGTTTTGAAAATATTTATTATCTACTTCTTTTCCAGAGTTTAATACACATAAACTCATAATAAATACATGTCAGTATTGTTTTCGCCTCTTTGTTGAATACAATTTCTAAAAGTTAAGGAAAAAATGATGATGACCTTATAAATTAAGCCTCATAAATATGATTTATAGTCTGGGACCACAATTTTTTAATTAAAAAATGGAGAAGGTTTCTTATCTCAGTTATACACTATAAATCTCAGGGTGAACATCTGTCTTAGTAACAAAAATGAGAATAAAATTATCCTGTGGGTTTACAGAATCCTTAACATTGCTGGTTTTTAGATGTTTGATGGTATCAGCTCGAGGAGCCAAAAGACAGGGTATAAAAAACAAGACATGTTGTCTGTAAGAACAGTGCCCAGCAGAAGCGAGAATAAGAGTGGCACTTCAAGATTTGGCCCATTCGTGTTTAAAATGGCTTAGAATGTGATAGAGGTGCCCGTGGTATTTCATAGTAGCTAAAAGGAGCTATTTATTGAATAAATACATGTCATCCACAAAGCAGAAGAAAACTGGGTGGGGATTGAACATGCCTGCGGAGTCAGGTCTCTCGAGGCGCTAGGAGCATTGCATGTGATTGCCGGTCGACCATCGGGCCGGAACGGCAGCACCACGGCCAGCGAAGTGCGATGTGCGTACACTGGGTGACAGGCAGCTCCACTGGGGCATTCTCGAAGTTTCTAGCCATTGTTTAGACTTCTGTAGAGTGGTTTCTGGTACTTGCTTAAAACATGATTTACAGCTGTTTCATTTATTTGAAAAATAAGTGAAAAATCAAGAGAAACTAAGACTGTTATAAAAGAATTACAAAGTCAGGGTCGGGGTGCTCATGTATTAGCCCACACTCTCATGAATTCGTGGCTGAGTCTTTTACAACCAGTGCGAAGGAGAACATGTTCACTGACATGATTCACTGTGCCCTAAGATTTCTAGGGCCATTTTGATTTCTCCTTCATATCTAAAGGAAGCAGCAAAAACATTCTTAACACTAGCATTTATATATGTGCTTTTCATATGAGGAAGACTGAACTGTCGTGAAGACTCCAATTCCTTATACAGTTTCAACAAAAAGGAGATAAATTATGCACAGAGACCAAGTGATAAATTGGTTGATTGCTTAATAGTTTGTCTGGTGGTGGTGTTGGAAAGAACACCATATAAAATAGTTGATGAGCCATTCCGTAGCATGTATTTTGGAGAATATGCCCAGGCTGTTATAAAGTTTGTGCATATATGTATACTCACTAACATGGGAAATGTGTTCAGTCACTGTGTTTTTGCACTAATAAAAAAATAGCAGCTCTGGAAAAATAAGCTAAGTTTTGATCCAAGCTCAATAACTAAAATATTGGAATGACACATTTAAATAAATACACATAAATTATTTTTGACCTTATTTTAATAGACTGGTAACGTTAATTTTTCCATGCATTGTGAAAACCCCCATATCATCCACCAAAAAAGGCCGACCATTATCCAAATGTTTAGATCACTATTTATGCATTGTTCACTCACCTCATGTTTATGAGTGTCCACATGTGCCAGGCACTGTTCGAACACCTGGAATATAACCATGGACAAAACAGGTAGATTTCTGCCTCCCTAGAGCTTACAGTCCAGCAAGGAAAGATAGTAATAAATGCTGAAGAGAAGGCTTTTGATAAGCACTATGGAAAAACAAAAACAGCGAAATTGGTGTCAGGGCGGGGGCCCGATTTTAACGGCACGGTCGCTGGGGAACCCATTCTGGGAAGGCCTCGAGGCCAAGGGTGGAGGAAAGCAGGGGGGCGGGCTCGGGCAAAGAGCCGCCGCGCACGGGGAACAGACGGGGCGAGGCTCTGAGGTCGACGCGCCTGCGCAGCTGGGGCCCAGCCCGCGGCCCAGCGTCGCCGCAGCGCTCGGGGCGAGAGCAGAACGTAGTGCCGAAGCGGCGGCCTGCGGAACCGGGCCCTGGGTGCCGGCAACCTTTCAAAAAAAATAGTAAGGAGAAAAGAGTACCTTCTAAAACAGCGATAAAGCGTATAGCAAAGTAAATACGTAAGCCAGTAACTTAGCCGTTTACTGGCCCCATCAAGTATTCCGTGCCCTACGTAGCTGTAAGTGCTCTTACACGACTGGCTGAGCGGTAGCGCTACGTGCACGGGCACCGCCCCGCACACGTGAGCCACGCGCTGCGCTGTGACGTTCTGACGGCTGCAGGGTCGCCAGGCCATGGATTTTCAGCTCCGTTAAAATCTTACGGGGCCGCTATCAGACACGCAGTCTGTCGACCCAAGCGTCCTACTGCCGAGCTCGGACAGCGCTCTCTACCCGAGGTCAGAGGGTCATGGGGTCACGGGGTGGGGGTAAAAGATCTTCACCCAGAATAAACGAGCGCCTCCTTTTATTAAAACATGTACTTTATCTTTTATATTCTGTTATTAACTTATAGCATATGTTGAGTAGGATGTGACTACATAGAGAAATAAAAATATGCAATTATTAACGCGATAGAAATTTAATAATTCATACATCATGATTTTTATATGTCGATAACATGTTCCAGTGATAGAGTGAAAAAAGAGCATGAGCATTAACAATTTATGTTCAAATTCCTGCTGGGATTAATTTTAGTAAAAACTAAAAAGAGGGAGAGTGGTGGTTATGCAGCATGTTGATACTGTTAGTATAAGGGGACTCATAATTTTGAATTGAGTCATGTAAAAAGAGCACAATATCGTGTTTATAGCATCCTATTTTTAGTTTACATAGCTCAGGTCGTTAAACTAAACATTTGATTACCAGCAAATTTTTAACACACGCCTCATATGCGGTAAATTTATATATAACAGTATATAAACTTTTTTATGTGAAAATAGGCACAATTCCAATGCCATACCCCCCTGGAGTAGTAGCTAAAACCGACTCAATTGTTGGCTAGTCCATTGCTTTTGGGAATCAGAATCTTCTCTGCAAACTTTCTTATGCTACCTTCCTTGTCCCTGGTACCACGTGGGCTTTTCTAGCACCTTCTTCTGTCCCCTACTCATAAAACACCATCTCTTCAATTCAAATCAAAATAAAGTTCACCTTTAAAGCCTGCAGTCACGTGACCAAACGAAAAGCTCAGGAAATTATACCGCTAGTTGCTCCTCTGGAAATAATCGACAATACTTAGGCTGCCGTTGGAGTTGGAATCGGCTGTGCGCTCTCCCTCTGGAAAGCTGGGCGCTGCCACAGCGCTTTGGGGGTCCTGTCGGGGCTTTACCAGCCGGAGGTCAAAGGCCCGTGAGGGACGCCCTGGTGTCCTTGCGGACGTAGGGTACTCTTCAGATACGCCTGGAGACGAGTTAGTACTCTATTCTAATGAGGCGCAAAGCATAATCCATCTAGCGACTGATAGACAGGGACTTTAATCTGGAGGGACGGATCAGGCCAAAAGTCCCAAAAAAATGTTTTCCGGTCGAACTGGCCATAATCAAAACAGCTGGTAAATGCTCACCCATCGCAATGACCTTCATTGCCTCTCCATGAGGAAAATTCTGTGTTTTCTGAGAGTTTATTGGCTAGTTTGTATAGTGTTTTCATTTAAAAAATGTGATCATGTAGTAAAGACTCTGCATTTCACAGAAGAAAAAACGACTCTCTGGATTGAGTATCTAAAAATAATAAAGGTTTCACTCTTTATGCATTTCATGTAGCAACTGATATGTGCCTTTCACTTTTATAAAATCATTTTTAAAATTTTTCAATTACAGTTGACATACACTATTGTATTAGTTTCAGGCATATACCCCAGTGATTAGACGTTATGTAACTTACTAAGTAATCAACCCGATAAATCTCGTACCATCTGACACCGTGCATAGTTATAAGAATACTGTTGAAAATCTCTGTTAAATACAACAGCAGCAAAATCAATCTCTTCCTAGTTAACCCTGTGCAATAAAAGGCAAGGAGTCAACACTGTGTTATAAATCACTATAAAGCTAGCATCTGGGGACCACCCCTAACATTTTACAGAGCTTAAAAACTGTACTATTTTTCTATATCAGAAAGAGTCATAAATTGCCAACTTCAGCCTTTTACGTCTTGGTGGAAAGATTAAAATTGCACTTGGAGACTCACATTTAACACAGAACGTAGAATAATGCAGGGACATTATTGGCAGTTCGGGTAGAGGCCAAGGTGAATTTTCTTATTAAGCTTTTCTCTTGTGAAGTCACCTATGAAGTAATGGCCAAAGTGAAAGAGAATAGAGAAATAAAGGCTAATCTGAGAAGAACTAAATTGAAGCATTTCATGGTACATGGACAAGAATGAGTATTGCAACTGATGTAAACAACACATTATTACCAGAAAAGTAAAGACTACATCACTCACAGGTCTTTTAGGTCCTTTATACAAAATGATAAAAATTTTAAAGGTCCTCTCTGACAAGTGAGAGATTAACTCACATGTTTGGGGGTTTAGAGGTGGACATATTCTCTACATTAAAAATAATTTTATGTTGTAATTGTACTTGAAGCTCAGTTAAAGAAAAATTAAAATATACTTTGCATACATAGCTCACATATTGTATAACTTATAAACCAGAGAACATTTTGATTTAGCGCCACGTTGAAAGTGTTTGGTGCTTAGAACTTTTTTATATGCAGGTTGTTACCCCTCTAGGTTAAAGTAATAAGCTAGTCTATCACCTATGTTATGGATTTATCTCTTTCATAAACTAAACTTTAATATTAATAGATCTGGAAATAACAGTTGTATATCTGCCTTTTTCCAATGTAAAAGGCTATTGTGAAATGAAAATTAACATGAGAGAGCAATACTGCAGAGCGTGCCGGGGAGAATGTTTTAAATGCAGCAACTGGTGTGAAGAGCGCCGTGGCTGGAGGACAGGACGCGTAACCGCCCCTACGAGAAGACGGCCATATTTGTCTCAAGAATGAAGCGCATTTACGTGTTCACTAACTTTGTCTATGCCAACAAGTTTTTTTAAAGAAAAACATTATAGAACTGGATGCGAACAGTAGTTTGTTTTTTTTTTTTACATGTTACTAACAATATCAAGTCACTCTAAACTTCAAAAAGCTAGTTAAATAAGAAATAGCACTGTAATATGTGAAGGCTAAAAGAAATTGCTAGAAATTATGTTGTAAGAGAATATTTGTTGGAAGTGCTTCAAAAATAAAAGAGAATAAGGTTGAGTAAACAACAAAAATTGTTTTTAAAGGGACTCTCAAAAATATGTGATAAGATTTAACAGCTAGCGTTATCATCAGCAGCAGCATCACATAAAAACTCAGCAAATTAGGAAAGTAAATATTCTTCATCTGATAAAACATATTTACAAAACAGCAACAAGCATCATAATTAATGGTAGAACGTTGATAGCTTTCCTCTGTCATCAGGAAATAAGACACAAATGATCATTTTCACAATTCTATTCATTATCATACTGGTTGGTATAGCCAGTGGAATAAACCAGGAAGTAAAAAAAGGGAATAGGTAAGAAGAAAATTAAAGAGCCTGTGTTGAATATGGGATATACCATGTTCATAAGTGGAAAGGATTGCTATTTCAGAGATGTCAGCTCTCCCTAAATCAATATATTTATTCCAGTGTCAATCAAAATTCCACCCCTTTTTCCCAGGAAAATGGCAAGCTAATTATAAACATTTTAAAAGTTCCAAAAAATAGTCAAAATTACCCTGATGAAGGTAAATTAGAAAGAATTGCTCTACTAGGTATCAAAATGATCACAATAGGGTAACTAAGAAAGCATGACATTATTGCGAAAATTGGTAAATGGAACCAACTAGCGTGTCCGGAAAGAGGTCCACACATAACATGGAAACTTGGTTTATGACTGAGCTGCAACTCCAAGGAAAGTGGAAAGGCTATTCCTTTACAAAAAGATGATGATGCAGTTGATACAGGGACAGTGCCTCTCAACTTCCACGTGGCATCTACTTAACAGAGGTTCCGAAAGACAATATTGAAAATTATCTCCATCATAAGGAAAAATTATTTCCTCAACAGATAATAAAGCATGAATTGTAAAGCAAATAGTTGTTCCATTGGATTACATTGAAACTACAAACTCTCCATTAATAGGCACAACTAAAAGAATGAAAGACAAGGGAAGAATTTGGCAAAATAGGACTACCAAGGGCTCAAATCCAGAACAAGAAGAGAACTCAAAGACGTGATAGACAACCCAGTAGAAAAATGCACCCTAACAAACTTAAACACCCTACACAAAAATATCCAAATATTTTTTAATGTCTGAAGAGATTCTTTTCAGTTGTCAAGCAAAAGCAAATTGGTATAGAAATGTTATCATCTATGCTCTCCTTAGAATGGCTAAAGATTAAGTAGAATGAAAATTGCAAGTGAACATACAGACAGTGGGAACTCTCGTGTACTACCAGTGTGAGTTTAAAATTGTATGAGTACTTTCGAATACTACTTGGCATTGTTTCATGAAGTTGAAAAGGGGAAGTCCTCAAGGCCTAGAAACTCCCTTCCTAAGCACAAACCTGACAAAAATTTAAATGTATATTGTCCAATATATGTGTAGAGTATCTCCTGAGCTGCAGTAGTTAATTGCTAAACTCTAGGAACACCCATGTAGTTCATGAACACTAGGATGGATAAACTGTTTTACTGACATAGTAACATACTTTGCAACAATGAAAATGGACAACCTTCTGTTGCCTAAAGCAACAAACACACACTAATACATACCATGTGATTTCACCTATGGGCTTGCTCAGAAATGGGCCAGATCAATCTGCCGTGTTAGGAAGTAGAGGGAGACACCTTTGGGGAAAGGGAGGATAGAGGTTAGGAAAGGTCACAGCGTCGTCCTCTGGCGTTATTTTAATATATTATTTATTGTTCTGGATGTAGATGAACAGATGTGTTCCCTTTATAATAATTTGTCAAACACCTATCTGGTAATTTGTACCACTTTCTGTAAGTCTTTATTGATAAAACAACAGCCAAAGTTGTCTTACAAGCTAGACTATCTTTGATGATCGTAATCCCAAAAGTTTTCTTTCATGTGTGTGTTAGATGGGTGAGGAGAGAAGAGATTGTACATTAAATTTAATACGTTGGTTTACTCAGGCCATCTGGTCATGGAGTCTGTTAACTTGCTTGGAATGCGGCTGGGTACTTGTTTCTGTTATTTTTATTTCAACGACAACAAAAATTATATGAGGATGCTTTTTTAACCAACAGATCCTTTAAGAGAGGTTTTGCAGAAAGAGCACACTCTCCTTACCCGTCCCAGAGACCTGCTCCGGGGAGAGACTCAGAGGCCTTGGCCTGACTTGCTTTTAAAAACCAGAACACTGACAGTCTAGTGGTCTCCTTTGCTTCCTGCAAGAGGGGACACCCTTTTATGTACCTGTGAAAACACAGTTATTTTTTGAAAAATAGATTCATGCATGCCGAGTATTAGGAAAATAATTTCCAAATGTATTTTTAAAGGCATACATTTTCCAGCATGATAAAATGTGTTCAACTCATTGGCTTGCTTTGTTTTGTTCTTCAGTGAACATGTCATATTTATTCTTAGCCAAGACTTACCATTGCTGAAAGTCACCCCAGTACTCAAATCATAGGCTTAAAGCAGTTTTTAACTGTTACTAAAGATAGAATGTGACCCTTTATAGATGGTGAAAAGACTTATTTTTGAGCCATTTGGTCAGCCCCAGGCTTAAGACGAAAATCGAGGCTGAAGGGGTTAAAACTGTAACACTGATTAACGGGTATGTTCTTAATGTGAGATGCACCAAAAGACCGCAAGGAAATCTTTTGTGACAACTTGTCTGTTGCCATTAGTGTAATCCATGCAAAAGACAAGGATCGTTCTCCGATTTGCTCATGTCTGAGTTTGTTAGAACCACAAAAAATTGCATGAACTTATTGGAAATACAGTGTTAAGCAAGATTTAGACGGCTGAATAACTGAACAAATTACAATTTGGGGGACATTTCTGATGGGTTTGTCACAAAATATACCTGACATCACATTTCTCCTCCTTTGATATTAAGCTCCCTGATATTCATGGTTGGGGTGTGTTACATGGGACAAAAATAGAGTGACCTACTGAAGCCTTGCCCTTGAGTCCTGACACTCGTGGGGAACATCTAGACCCAAACTCAACTGGGCCCATTCATCGCGTTAATGTTTGGAAAGTTACTTTATTCCCAGCTGTGGTCCAGAATAAGAGTCATTTTTTCCTACCATTCTCATAGCAGTAAGGCACAAAATGCTTTCTTCTAAATAATACCTGCTCCTTTCAGGCTGCTTAGAAAGAGGAAGAATGGACAGTCGATGTGACAGCTTGTAAAATTCCCCTTTTACCATTTCCTTTTCCATGATTTAAAGTTAGAGCGAGGATGCAAATTCTCTGACACTTGCCTCACCCCAGGCTCGAGCGTCCAGGAGCTTCTCAAATGCTGACATCAAACACATGTCTCTGCAGCTTTTGGTATGAAACAGATATGTGCAGTGAGATCCCCGTGGCGTCCTTCTCTAGCGGGTCATATCAGAATAATAAACGATTGTTCATAATACCGTATAATCCTTTCCATTATTATTTTCTTTATCGCCCATTTTCAAAACCAAGATAAAATGTATTTTTTGAAATGGACCTGGCATGTCTGCTTTCTGCAGGTGATTGCTCAGCATTCGCGCGGGCTTCCCTTTCTTGGTGAACCCACTTTATTGACAATGCGTTTGAGGAGCCAAACAGCATCCCGTCCAAAAGGGTGCCCTGCCTGACTCTACAACTCGGCATTGCTGATAGGATACATTGTTAGCTTGATGATAAGTACTGATTTAAGAAAGTGAAATATAAACAATATGTACAGGGAGGGCCTGTTTCCTCAATGGAGAGAATACATTGTAAAAGATATGCATATGTTATTTTTGCAGGAGAGTTGAGTACTCATGAAATCTTACCATCGCTGCAAAAGAAAGAAATGTTTTCATTTTGAAGGATAAGAGGTAAAGTGCATGGGATCAGTGATCTCAGATGACCTTGTGGAAAGGCAGGTGAGACCATGAAAACTGCTCAAGCCCAAGAACTTCCTACAAGCCCAACAGGGGGAGGGATCGAGGGCAAGGTCTGAACTTGCGGGGAGAGCTGTGCTAGCCTTCCGCCTGCTGGGAACAAACTCAAACACCGCTATGGGCTTGCTCAGTGCAGGGGTTGCTTATGAAATTTTAATGCAAAGGACTACATGTAAACAGGAATCAGAGGCAGATCCTGAGTTTGTTTAGCTAGTTCTACCTCGGGAAAAGCTCTAGGAAACTGTTGGAAAAGTGTATTTAGTCATTAAAAATGAGACCTTGGATTTTGCAGGAGGAGATTTAACAGGGCCTGCATAGTAGGACATTTTTGAGTGTTTTATAGCTTCTGTGTTCTCTGCTGACTTAGTCATTGCCATTGGAAATACACTCAATGTACGTGACCTCGTATTGCCTCACCTTTCTTTTCCTGGAAGGGTGAGGTGGCCAGAAAGGAGACAGGAACATGGCTCCGACCAGGAGTTCTCCATACGGAAGGAGCCATCATGGGTAAAAACAGGCTAAGGAAGAGCAAGGGAAAAATGAAGAGGATATTCATAAAATACCGGTGACCGCCTACATTCCTCACCTAAGGCTAAACTCGCCTCCTTTTCTCCCTGCCCACTCTAATCCTCACACCCCCTCACTTCTTCGTTTCTACTTTGTCATTTAAAATCATGGATCTATTTTTAATATCAAGTTTTATCTTGTCCTCTCTAAACCGATCAGTAATCCTATGACACTTTTTTTCACCAGAGGAAACGGTCCTAAATTCTTTTCTCTCCCCTCTGCTCTCTTATCACCTACAATCAAACAGCATTTTCGAGAGTGTTCTGAGAACACTGGCCCTTTGAGAGTCTCTTCAGAAAAGAGGACTTTCTGTGATTAAATATATTTTAGAAATGCCACATGTTTTACCTCATTGTAGAGATTTAAATGCTCATTAACAGACATGTCTTCCAATAAAGAAACCTCTTTGACTCATTTAATCCAAAATTTCCCATCTTATTTCAACACAGCAACTTTTATTTTAATAATAGTTCTTATAACCTCTGAGAACTACTGTTGTGTGAAACACGCTTTGAGAAATGCTTCCCGAAAATATTTTAATGACTTTCTAACTAGTTCCCAGACCTCAAAGGTAGTTATGCCAAATTAAGCAACACATTTTATGGCATAACTTCCCTGTTTAAAAACATTCTATGTGTCCTCACTGCCTCTTGGACAAAAATAAGTTCAAGCTAATACTCAAAATGAAGTGCAGTGTTTACTCAAGCTATTTTTCCAGAAGAAAATGCCACTATTGCGTAAAAATTCTTGCCGAAGTCAAATAAATTCTCCTGCTTGTCTTATAAAGGACAAACAATCTAAATTCTCAAAGCCTCAGTTTCTCAAATCCTATCTCATAGCTAAAATTACATTGTTAAGTCTTTCCTTAATCATACTTTTCCTTCCTGGACCGTGAAACTTGTTACATGCTGTGCCGTTGGACTTGTGCTGTCCTTGTATGGATGCTTTATAGACATTCGTTACAATTCATTTTACTCAATGGGCTCAGAGAAAATACAATTAATGATTAAGGACTGGAGCCCCACGTTCTAGCCAAGATTACTTAATAGACAGGTGATGTCAAGCAAATTATTCTTTCATTTCTCTTTCCTCATATTAAAAATACAATGGATATTGGCAGGATTATATCATGAGTATTACATGAGTGTGTGCGTACACAGAATAACAGAGTTTCCTAATATGTAGCTCTTATGATTCATATAAGATTACCAATCTCTTCACATTAATATCCAACTTAAGCATCCAAACTTGGACGCTGCTGTGCTGCCTGGTAGTGTCCTTGCTTAGTGTTTCTCAGTTAGGTGATAACACAGCCAGAGATGGTTCTCTGGGCCAAGACCGCGGAGATCCAAATTTCTATCAGTGAAATGTGAATGCCCTTAGTTTCTCATGGTAATTAACAAGAGTTATAGCTTAGGTCAAGGTTGAGTGGCGGAAGATGCTTGGCCAAAGTTGATGTGCCTATAAAATGGAATTAAGCTTCGGTTTTCTTCATCTTGTTAATGATATGTGGGTGCTATGCCAAGTATTTGGCAATATTGGTTAATCATGGGAGTTACTGCAAATGATTAAAGACACATCAGATACGTCATTTGTCAAGGAGGCACAGGGCTACTATGGCATGTTTGCTCTAATGAGTTAATGTGTTTAAAGAAATGGTGATGTTAGGCTAAAGTTGTTTTAACTTTAAAAAAAGCAGTTTTTAATTAAAATAATCAGACTTTCCATGAAAAACTCATTGTGTCTATAAGGGGAATTCAGGGATTGCATTTGCCTTGTAATTAAATTTTCAAAATGCTAATGAAATCTGTGATAAGAAATGATCAGTATGGTCAAGGAAAAGGCCTGGTTTTATTACAGCTGATCCAAAATTTGTTCAAATTAGAGAATGGGAGGGGAGGCAGGAAAAAAAATTCTTACGAGTCATGGATGGACTGCTGAAATATGACATTTTGCAGTGGGATAATTTCACTGCATTATACAAATTCATTCCCCAAGTACACATGCTTCTAGAAGAAAGTTCTCTTAGCTTTTGGCATTCAATTCAAATAGGTAAAGACTGTGTCACCTTAGAAGCTGAAGTGCATCTGATGCTTGAAGCTGTTTCAGAGGAAAACCTATTCTTTTTAAAGTTCCCAGAATTATCTGTAAACCAGCACCCAGGTAGCTGTCAAGGACTGACTTGACATTAAAATCATCTATGTCAGGTCAAACCTTGGGAATTAGTACTTTGGAAGTCTTTTTCTTTTCTTTTCTTTTTTTAAAATCAATTCTTTGCTATAAGAATGATACCTGAAGATAAAGCAATAAACATGATCCGTCTTGGCTGAACGAGAGATTTTCAGTACCTACCAAAGTGATATTTTTAAGCTTCTTTGCAAATGATAGGTCGAGTGCTTTGTACAGAACATAGATCATATTTTCAAAATGAGCCCCCATCAAATATTAACATCACCTCTGACAGAATGTTTGAAAAGAACACATCCAGGAAGGGTTTGTCTTTGTTACTGTCTCCTCATTACCATCACCCCGACAGCCCCCGGAAGCGTTTTTCGTCACAACCGTCTAAACCACAGGTGCTCATTCCCGCCAGGGTGTGGTGCTTTTCTGCCCACCGTCCTAAATGAGATAATAAAGTTGTGTTATTCGCTTTCACAGTTCTTAGCTCTGTCCATCCTATTTGGAGGATAATGTTAAGAGGAAGCTGGAAAATCAAATAGTTGATTATATTTTAATTTTCTTTTCAACTTTGATATTTTGCCTCTTTGGATAGATATAAATAAAACTAGTACGTCTTTAAATTTGGATAATAAGCCCTGGCTGTTGTGGCTCAGGGGATTGAGCGCCGGCCTGAGAACCAAAGTGTTGCGGGTTTGATTCCCAGTCAGGGCACAGGCCTGGGTTGCAAGCCAGGTCCCCAGTAGGGGGCACACGAGAGGCAACCACATATTGATGTTTCTCTCCCTCTCTTTCTCTCTCCCTCCCTCTCTCTCTAAAAATAGTAAACTCTTTTTAAAAATGTTGAGTAATAATATTCAGAGGAAATAAGGTATTCTTTAACATTTTTAACACTTTTTACAGGATTGATTTATTGGGTATTTCTTATCATGTAATCTAATTTTTATCTAAAAAGTTATTTAAAAATACCATTGGAAATTTTATTTTTATATTTAACTTTTTAATAGATTAACTGAAAATTTAAGTGAAGTGATAAAATACAGGATTTATGCACCTGGAAAAGCAAACATACTTGGCTTTGAGACTGTAACTGAAGAGGTATTTCTTGTATACCTGTCAGATACGAGCCAGCTGGCAAGTGTGAAGTTAACAGTTATCACTTTTTTTCTATAAAGGCAATAATGCCAAGGGGCAGCAAACATCGTTATTCATTATGTTTATTAAGTTGAGCCCAGAGGCAGTGTAGAAAACCACGAATTCTGGGGGATGTGAAAAAGCAGGTGATTTTTCATCCATCTCATACCTGATGCAATCCTGTGTCATGATAGGAAACCCTGGAGATGTTCAGTGTTCTCTGAGATCAGTCAGTTAAGCAAACACAATGCCTCAGTTATTGTATCTGACATGACAGTGGGAGTCTAGAAAGTCTTAGAGCAGCAGCGAAATGTTCATTGCGGCGTTCTTTACAATAGCCAAGATCTGGACACAACCCAAGCGCCCATCAGTACTTGAGTGCGTAAAAAAGCTCTGCTCCATATATACAATGGAATATCATTTGGCCTTAAAAAAAGAACAAAATGCTACATTTGCAACAGCACGGATGGACCTAGAGGGTATAATGCTCAGTGAAATAAGTCAGTCAGAGAAAGACAAATGTCATATAATTTCACTTATATGTGGAATCTGAAGAACAATATAAAGGAACAAACAAAGTAGTAGCAGACTCATAGATACGGAGAACAGACCAACGGTTGTCAGAGGGGAGGAGGCTTAGGGGACGGAGTGAAAAAGGGGCTGGGATTAAGCTGCACAAATACGGGGATATAAAATAGAGCCTAGGAAATACAGTCCACAATATCCTAATAACTATGTATGGGGCCAGGTGGGTTCTGGAAATATCCGGGGGACCACTTTGTAACATTCATGATTTTCTATTTACTATGTTGTACAATTTACACCAATACAAAATAACATTGAATGTGAACTGTAATTGAGGACAATTTTTAATTTAAAAAAATCAAACGCAATCTCAAAAAAAAGGCCAGACAAAATTATCAGTAAAGGATCTGGTCGTCGGATGGAACACCATGGTGGAATCTTGCAAAAAAAGTTAATTTTAAATCAGAAATAGTTGTATAAAGAAAGAAATGAGAATACAAACTTCCATTATAATTTAGACAGATTAGAGAATGCAAACAGTAAAATTCGTGGGCCAGGAATCACATCATTTTTTTGTTTGCCAAGTTGATTTTTAAATTTCTATTCTGTAGGTACTAAAAAAAAATCATACACATATAATACCAATAATTTGGCAATGCTTATATATCTATAAATAAATGTACTCACCTAAATTCAGACTTTGATATTTGGTTTCATTGTTTGACTGTGAGTGCAGGTCTCTGTAATCTCAGTGCCATGCATATAGTTGTCATCATACAGAGGAATTATGTCCAAGGATTTCACAAAGTCATTCTGAACTTTAACTAAAATTTGTGATTTTTTTAAATAGATTCTTTCAGAACTTGAAATTTATAAACAATTCTATAAACTGTAGATTTAGCTTCTTGACCCTATATCAGAAATTAATAGAACAAATCATTTTTTTGTAGACCTCTCCTTAACAAGCACATTATCCTCTTGCAAAGAGAATCATAACACAATTTGGCATTATTTCCCCATCATTGTCAGTCTATACAACTTTACCTTGTGGAGCAGTGGTAAGAAAAACAACTTAAAGTAATTCTGGTGTTAGTCACTTTAGTCAACTTTGTCTGATTTAAAACAGTCATGAAAAGAGTCTAGTGAATATAGAAAAAAAAACAAATAAAATTACTTTAGCAAAAAAAAATCTACATAGTCTACGTATTTAACTTATTTGCCAAAAAGTAAATAAATCAACATGGCCTGAGCTTTTCCCCCTTTTTGATGGGGAGGGGATTTAGATGTTTTATTTATTAACAGACATTCATTTTTCTTACCGATTCATAGGCAAAATAATTACAGGAACAGAATGTGAGTCGTTATTAATGTCCCGGAATTCTTTATTCTTTTCACGAGAGAGTGAATATGTCATCAAGGGAGGGCAGGAGCTTGAACTTGTAGTTGCTCCTGAATCATTTCTGCTTGGACTTTATCTGAAGGATTGCTCGTTCTCTGAAAAATAAATAGGGAGCAAGGCAACAAATAAGGGAAGAATCCTAGTTCCGGAAATGAGGGAGGAGGTCAAACTGAGGCAAGGAAAGAGGCCAGGAGAGAGAAGCAGAAACAAGAAAGAAGTGCTGGTAGCAGAAGGTCGGAAGTGTAACATTCAGATGTGCCAGTGACACTAAATAATCCATCCTGTTGCTGAATCTCCTTGTGACCGATTCTTGTACAGGTTAAGGGACATTGTAAAGCATTGTACCAGAAATAACTACCATCTAGTCCAGCAAGCCATGATGGATTTATGGTGAAATCTTGCAAAAACATCAAACAAAACCAAACCAAAACATGAGAACTTGAATCTGAGTGCCTACCTTATTTCTCTTGGCGTGAAGACAGTTTGATATGCTGTTTGTAATCTGGCATTGTTACAACTTTTTGTAGCTTTGAAATGTTTTTGACACTTTTGTAACAAACTACTTTTATTATGTTATGAATTTCTTCTGAGTAATGTGACTTCAAGCTGAATTCTTATGTATTACTTTTTTTTTTTTTTTTTTTTTTTTTTACCAATTTGAGAGAGAGAAAGAGAGGCAGAGAGAGAGAGAGAGATTAGTTGATTTTTGTATGTGCCCTGACTGGGAATTGAACCCACAAACTTGGGGTATTGATGCTCTAACCAACTGAGCTACCTGGCCAGGGTTTAGCCAGAGAATGTTTACATGCAGGATTATTTTAAGTAAGATGAAACCCCCTTACAAGTATAAGGCACTGTTACTACATTGTATATGTAATCCACTATTGATACAGTTCTAAAATTGCCACTCAGAACTTTATATATAAGATATTGATTAGAATTATAAACATATTTTATAAAATTAATAGCTACCAATATATACCTTAATTCATTTGCTTTCATATATTTTCAAAGAAATGTAAGTAATTATGGGGATAAAGAAGTCAGCTTGTATTTTTGAGAACCTTGAACTATAATTTGTATAACCTTGGGCTCAAAGTCTTCCCAATTATATGTGATGTCTAAATAACACACATCTATCTTTATTACATAACACGTGAAAAAGAAAGACCTAAAACTCTCCTGTATTTATAGCTGATACAAAATTTACTCAGAAACACCAGTCACCAAAACTTACTTTGAAAACTTTATGCAATGCCTGTGCTGTCTCACATGAATGTGTAATACAGCCGAGGGGTCACTTTTAATTTGCCTTCTTTCCATACGAGATTAGGGTTAGATTTCACATGGAGACAAAGAAAGCTCTTATGTTAACTTTAATTTCCTCAGCATTAAAAAAAGTATGAATACGTTCTGGCCTACGTGGTCAAGTGGCTTGTTCCTCTCGGTTTGGTCCAGATTTACATTTTAATAATGAATTCGCAACATAGAAAAAGTAGGTTTGAGGAAGAGAAATGACGAGTTCAGTTTTGCATGTTCGGAATTTGCACGTCCGGACACTGAGGCGGCAGTCGGTGAACAGGCGTGGGCCTGGCGGAGGACAAAGCCCGCCCCGGCGATTTGAGGGTCATTCACGGACAGGCGGGGAGGGCTGTGGTGGCCCAGGCAGCCTGTGCAGGTGCCGGGAGCAGGCCGAGCGTGGCATCGGGAGGAAGGCCGTGAGGAGGTGCCCGTGACCGGAAAGCAGCCGGTGGGGCCAAGGGGGCGCGGGCCAAAGCAGGAGGGTAGACCCTTTCTAGAAGGGGGTGGCCAGCGGTGGTTACCGTTCCAGGGGATCTGACCTACAAGGCCCCACACACAGCTGGGGTCCTGAGACAGTAGAAGCTCCTGGGGAAACTGGTTGTGAAGAGCAGAGAAGGTCAAAGATTGAATACATGACCGAAGAGTGGAGATGCATAGTTGATCCTGTCTCTTACGAGTGCCGTCAGCTTTTCTTCTTTATTTGTAATTCTTCTGATCCATGTTTCTTGTTCTTCTGTGGGATGCTGCCTCCAGAATAATACTGATCAAAGTGATGATGGTCACAACTTTGACTTGTTCCCTTTGAAATACTTGCAGATTTGCATCACTTAGCTTGAAAATAGTTTTCGAGTTTCTGATGGAAATCTGCGTGGAAAGATGATGCCCTGTTAGATCTCCATTTAGGGACGGAAGTCACGTTTCCTTCGATGCTGGGAGTGTCGCCGGCCGACACTTTGTAGATGTCAATCTCCTGTCCGCATTGTCTCGTCTGAAGAAAGCCACCTAGCCTGGAACGGTTTCCTCCCGGGACTTTTGTTTCCAAAAGACTAGTGGCCGTGAGGTATATAGATGCTGCCCTCAGCCACCTCCATCAGGGCAGCTTGGGACAGTGACCCCGGCTTCAGATGACCAGCTGAAGCTTCCTGTGAGACTGCATCACAGGTCAACTTTCCCTCTGCTTTATCCCACTTCCTTCCCGAGTCGTCCCAGTAAACTAGCCGTGTGATAATCTCTGTTCTGGCGATGGCTTCCTGAGGAAACCCAAATTGCAGCAATACCCTTCAGCAGATCGTGTATTTCGAGTTTATTCTGGTTTCCTAAATCCATCTATCATTATTTCTCCTTTTCATCCTCCACCCCCAACCCCCTTCGGCAACCATCAGCTTGTTCTCTATTATTTTGTGAGACTTTAAGAGGTCTTACATTGATGACAGGAAGAATCTGGGTGTTCTTACCTGCTTATTTATATAATACAAACACAAAACTGCGGCAGCAACATGCAATGACCTTACTATCCCCTTTGAATGTGATTCCCGTCTCTCCTGAAAGACAGGAGTGAGGTGAAGCACAGAACCGAATGAGAAGCTGTACTGTGTATACAGACTGCAGCTCTCGTCTGTGGAAAAAGCGTAGTGGGGATCCGGCGGGGTCTGGGGCCGCTCAGACGGCTTTGCAGGTGTCCCATCTGGGGCAAGTGGGAGTGTCAGGGAGCAAATGGAAGGCTGATTGGTCTGCGCCGCTCACGGGTCTGCACGCTGCTCAGAGTTCCAAAGCAGTGGGAAGGGGTCGTAGCTCCCTGAGGCCACTGTAGGGCCGTAGCTCTCTGTCCAGGTAGCTCGATTTACAGATCCAGATCCTGGATTCTTTGTCACTCAAGTCAATGGCAACTCACGTTGGCTCCTAGTACCTTTTTCTTCTTGCAGGATTTTAAATTAGTATGGCCGTTGCAACACACACACGATAATCTAATGAAGTTTAAAGTTAACAAATAGCATTGACTAAATGACCCTCTGGAAATTGTGATTTATACTTGTTCTAGAAAAATATTTTAAAGAAAAGTCTCTTTTATTGAAGTTATATTGAGAACAAAGACTACTGTGGTCTATATACATGTCTTCCAAAATGTACTAATGAAGTAAAATATATTACATTTTCTTCTATAAAATTGAACATAATAATTTCATTTAAATTAAGAGGTAAAATAGTAAATGTCTAAAATACCATGTGTACCCCCCCCAATTTAACTTTAAACTGAGGTTTTTCTCCACTAGAAATACATATTTCTGAAAATAGAGTAATAGAATAAAACATTAAAATTCTAACCTCATTTGGCAATTCCCCAAGGTTCCTGAGAATCAGCTCTTTAATAATATGAAAGAATATAAATCACCCTCTTTTTTTATATACATGCAAGTCTTTAAAATGAAAAACATGTTTTTAAATGGGACGATTGAGAAGAAGCTGACAGTTTTAACAATAAACTCCTAACAAGCTTTCTTCCAAGGTTATATCCCAGGAAGTTAATATTCGTCTTTATACTCTTATGACGTCTCTGAGCAGATTCTCATCACCTTTTCTGAGGCAGTTCCTTCAAACTGCAGTGCCCCCTGGCTATTATTTAATCCCCCATCTCTGCCCAGCATTTGAAGGAAGTTTGGGGTCTCTAATATCACTCTACAAAATCCTGCATGTTCGAGAAGCTTCCTTACATCAAACTTGCTACATTGGAATGAACTCCTTTGGATACTGAAGCCTTTAAAAGCTGGCAGTATTCCAATCACTGTAACATGAGAGCTGGCAATTGCATTTCTGTTGTCACCCATTTTTTATTTATTGAGTTGGAGGACATTGGCTCTAAGTCTTGGATTTCATCAGAAGGACAGTTATTTCCTATTATCTTTCCACAGTGATGAATACGGATTATTGTAGGTTTCGGACACAACTGAAGACAGTTTTACAAATAAGTAACTTCTTATTTTACTTTAAACACCTTTCTGTGTTCTTAAAACATAAAAAAGATAAATGTCACAAACTAGATGTAATGGTATGAGAAAATGCATCACTTTAAAAGTGATGCATTAAAATGTTGTATCGCCAAATAAAAATATTACAATGATACCTCCCATAAAGCAAATACAAAACATAGTATTAATATGAATGATGTTAATTGATAGAATTTAAATTAATAGGGTTAACCATAAAGGTTACTTGAAAATGTGTTAATGAATTAATCATATGTTCCATGGGAAGAAAAGATATAAAAAGAAACATATGAGATGGGTTATTGTGTTCATTTTTCACATTAAGTAAAATAGCATTCATTTATTGACATTTCAATAGGAAGGATAGAGGAAAGATCGTTTTAGTAGACCTTAGGAAAACAAAGATGGCATAAAGAATCCATGCAATCTCAAAACCGTTCTCTCCGCTATCACACATCAGAATAAACTTAAAGACAGAATTCAATAAATATCACGTAAAAGTAGCCTATAGATCCCTGTCTCAGGGACACTTAAGATTTGTAATGTTCTTTTCTGAAAATAGGTACCCATCCAAATAATTAATGTGTCACAGTTGTTAAAGAAAGTATAAATATAGTCCCCTATTTAATATTATCTTTTTCAGGTCTTAGTGACTTTAATATTAATTTCTACATCAAATTTAACAAAGGATATTCACTGCTATAAAATTACCACACTTCATCATAAAGCAAACAAACAAGCAAACCAAAATCTTAATCAATGGACCGTGTTCCAATTTAATAACTTATCCCACTGGAATTTGTAAATCCTTTATTGAAATATCTGCAATATCAATAGTCACCCAATGACACTGATTAGAAATACTGCTGATTACCACAAACATGCAAAATAGCCTCAATTAATCCCTATGGAATAGCAGATATCCAAGTGAAAGATTCTAAAACAGAATCATTAACTACAAAAGAAATGATTCATTATAGATCTAGAAACTATGACTTCTGTGTATAACTTGAAGGAATTGAAATTGCATTTTATAAACAAATTTCATTTAGTGGACTAAAACAAACTTCCTACTTGAAACATCATTTAATTAATATTCAAGTCCTATTCCTGAATGGCATATTTTCCTCCAGGGTTTCCTTCAGATGAAAAGGCAGTTGTTCAACAAAAATGCTAACAAAGTGTTATGATAAACCCATCTGTGAGAATTCCTCAGTTGCTAGTTCAAGAACAATTAGAAGAGCTCACGTGAGCCGCTTTGCACCATTTCTTGGCTTCGACAAGCAGGCATGCATACAATGTTTCAACAATATCCTCAGAGGGAGGAGCGGGTGGGAATCACTCACCATCCAAAAGCGTCTGGCAAAAAAGGCCTACACCTGGGGAACTGGCTGCTTTGGATTTCAAGGCATAAAATGTGCTCAGGTCACGTTTGACGCTGTAGCTGCAGTGAAAAATTGGTGTAGGGTCATGCTTCCATCATGTCATTCATTGTCTCCAATTAATTTTCTTTTCCTGCTTAAACTGGAAATTATTTTAAAATGCATCTGTAGAATAGGAAAAAAAAAAAAAAGGCCAATAAATTGCTTTTCCCAGAAGTCAAACTCAAATTGTGAAATGAGCCATGACCGATAGCGGGTATGCTTAGGGACAATGGGTGATGGAAATGTAATGAAGTGAATAGAGTAGTTTTTACAAGGGAAACATGTTTTCGAGACGATGCCCTAGAGAGAAATTGATGCTTTTTCTTTGTCTGAAATATTTCTGCTGATATTTTAACCTATCGGTAGAGTTGCTCCTCACGCCGCCACCCCATTCTGGGTGTCTCTGCTCTGGAATTTGCAAGCTGCTAGAATCAGGAAGAGCATCACCATAACCGTAGGGTGAAAAGACCTTCATTACACAGAGCACAGTAATATATTTCATAGAGGATAAAGTACGGGGTCAGTTTTGTGTTCTGTCATGAAGAGAAAGGCTCATAAACGCATAGCATTTGAGGCTGAAGTTCAAAGCCAAGATAAATGAGAAAGACTGCAGGTGCTCCAGTGAGCACTGTGGTGACCAGGAACATTAGGTTTGCCAAATTTTATCTCCACTTTTAAAAATGCTCTGGTAATAAAGCCAGTCTGTTATAGACTATCTTGTAAATATCAAACTCCGTAGATAACTCACGTAAGCCCAATTATTTAGGTCAAGATCCTACTCAGTTCTCTTGATGTCTAATAACTCAAGCTCTCAGTCAATAACTGGTATTATAGGTAAGGGAATAGCAAATTTTAAAAATTAGAGATCTCTCTGTGATGAATCTTGTGTGGCTGGCTTCCTGATGTGTTAACTAAGAAATGGTGCATTTATTTTCTATTGGAAAGTTCATTTACATTAAATTTTACCCTTTATTTGCAATGTCCCATTGCCACGATGACTTCTGTATTTATGTACTTTGTCTCCTTGGCCTCTGCTCCACTGTCCCTGAGCCCTTTGACAGTGGGTTAAGGGACCCCACGTTCTTTAACAGCAATTCGTGCCAGTGCCAGTTGAGGGCAGCTTTCAGTGGAGATAGATCTCCTGCAGCACATGCAATGTCTGCACGATCTGCAAAGCAGGAGGCTGTCCTGATGTTTTAAGTTGACATGAGAACACAGGTAATTTCTCCACAGTCCAGAGCAGGCAGAACTGCCTGATTCATTGTAGTGTTTGTTGAAGGGACGGTATTGGTATCATTTTGGTTAGGATGTCATGCTTAAGGGCTGGCAGCATCCAATATCCCTAAATGGCGCTCATCCCCACAAAACAATTTTATCTCTTGATCTTAATTTCATTTCATTTTTATTTCCTGTAGCATATGATCAGTAAAGAAAACACTTGTATTATACATTTGGTATGTAACTACTTCTGAATCAAATTAGATCTCTCAAATCTACTATAAAAACAGATCAGCCAGCTCATGAACAGTTCACACAGTTATTTTCAGTATGATCTAATATTCTAAAATTTTCATTAAATCAAAATGGAACTTTAATTTACCACATAAACATCAGTATTACTACTTAGAACAACAGTAATTCTACACTTTAATTAAAAAGCACAAAAGGTTAAAAAATATGACTTTGGTGCCTACTAGGGATTTTTGTTCTGTTTTGTTTTGTTTTTAAAATGCATTGTGTAGATCTCCAGGGAATAGCTACGGCTAGGGGCAGGGACCCTGCCAATTGGCAGCTTAGGAAATCAACAGCGAAGTGCTTGGCTGCTACTTTGCTGGTAGGACCTGGGGACAGGGGTACGAGGGGCGTGCTGTGGAGCTTACCAACCTAACAGAGGCCTAAACTCGAACACACCTTTGGAGAAAAAGGCAACCGCCGACTGTGAAAGTGTTAATGCGCTCCTTTGTCTGGTAGACACCTTGGCTATGACTACACTGACCAACTCAGAAGTAGAATATGTACATGACACTACTACAATCTCTGACGGTTGTAGTTTTTAAAAGCATGTCGCTGGGCAACGGTCCTATCCTGGGAAGTTCCAAGGACTCAATTTTGCAGACTTATTTTTCAAAATTTCTTTTGAAAATGATTTGGTTACCAAGAGCTATCACTATAGGACTTACCGAAGAATAATAGTGAATGGATAGATAACTGGTATCTTTGATGGCATAGTAAGTGTGATAGAATAAGGGGCTTGAGAGGTTGGGTGAAGCATATAAAGGGCTATCATAATCAAAAAAATATTATTTTTAGATTCAACCTAAATAAACACAGTAATAGGAATACTCATAAGATCTTGATACAAAGAGGACTCAGGGAAGGAAAATAGGCTTCCAAGAGGTGAAATACCTGCACAGTTCACAGCAGAATAAGCAATGAAGATAAAATACATTTCTCTTAATCTCTCTCATGCACACCCGTGCCGTCCTGGGTTTCTGAAAAGCTCAAGGAAAGACAAAATCCAATCCGACTTGCAACGTGAGAAGACTTGATTCTTCGCAGCGTTGCTGCTAAGCTCGGGGAAACAGCTGTTTCAGAACAGCTTTTTGCCTCTGAGTTCAGAGGGTGCGCACTTGGAGCTCAGTTTTATTTTCTTTCGCCTCCGGGCTGCTCGTCTGAGAACGTCTGCCACCCGGGCTGGTCAATGTGGGAGTCTGGAGCTGCGCCCAACGTACAAAATAGGAAACAGGTTACGCATATGACATGTCCTCTTCCCATCTCATTTCTTGGCCTTTGCCCAAGTGTCTCCTAAGTTCCTAAATATTTCTGAGGCTGAAAGGGAGAATGTTAAGGAAATGTCAGAGTAAGCGCCCTCCAGCTATTCGTTTGAAGGAATTATTGATGACTCCGCTCTCAGCAGGGACGCTGGGAGGATCAAGGAACACCAGCCTGTCCCCAGCCCCTGGGGCTGGAGGGCTGGTCCGGCCTGGGGACCTGATCCTCCGCATGCTGGCTTCTTGGTCTTGGAAACGGGGTGAGCAGTTCAAGACAGGACAGCTTGTAAATTCTCTCTGCTGTGTCCTGTCTTTGTAGTGTCTGAGTAAATGTCACCGCATACTGACTAGATCCACGTGTCCAATCAAACGCTCACCTTGCCTAGATTGACATGATTCTAGTGTGAACGATTGGATCACCTATTTCTCATCCAGGAGACATAATAGCATCTTCAGGGGAGAGTCCCAGCCACACGGGACTCCTTCCAAGTTTCTAAAAAAGAGAAGCAGCCAAATATGAGCCATGTAGCTTGAAAGTGGGCAATGACTAAAAAACATTTGACCAGAAACTGTATATTCAATATAGCTCTGACTGGATTTTAGTGTTTCTCTGTTTAAACCTTCACATATACACCTGATGATGTAAATGTGTGCACGTACACTCACACACACACATGATATGGTTCGCAGTAGAAAACTCCATGCAAAGGAAACGTCTGCCCTACCTCACCCAGACAGACATCTCACCTGCCGCACCAGGCCTCTCTAAAAGCTAAAAATTCTGGGAGGAGCGGTGGGGGAAGGTGGAAGAGGGGATGGGGGGGATAAACAGTAATGAAAAAAAAATGCAATAAAAGATAAATAAAATAAAAGCAGAAAAACTCAGCTCCTAGGTATAGCTACCTGAAACTGACCCCCAGATCCCGCCATTACCAGCTTTAAGCGGCGAGTCACTGTCTGCATAATTTAACCATTCAGGGAAAGTGTTATTACTTTATTTTTCTTTTGCAATGCCAGTTCTAGCAGCCGAAATTTGTATCAGACTTTGTGTAGATCATCATGTCAGCGATGTTATTTGCCGACCTAGTGTTTATTTGATATTCTCATTAGGAGAATGGAAGAAGTGTCTCGTTCCCTGACCCGTGTAGGAACCAATTATTTCTATTTTGTAGCAGTGGGATCTGTTAGAGTCTGTCTTGTTCTAATTTCCTAGGAAATAATCACCAAATACCTGCAGGCATCCTGGTCAGTGGTTGCTAATTGTCATTTTGAATGTCTTTGCTTCTAAATCTTAGGCTAATTGTTTTGTATTTCCTAAAAATATGATACTCTCCTTCCTCTTTTTTTCGTAGTTCTCCTATTTCCAACTTCTGTCAGAACCGCAAGTTCTAACAGCCTCCTCATTCATCTCTTACTGATGTAGTGTCAAAGATGGGAGACTATGCGTCATAAAAAGTAAACATGGAACAAGAACTCAGTAAAACAATTTTCTATTTATTTTTCACAAAAGGTGTTTCATCTGGGTGTATTAGTTAGAGACAAAGCAGCACCATGGGGCTCTGCTTCGAAGATCAATAGTGTACGGAACATTGGGTCACCTTCTCCGCGACCCCTACCAGACATCAGTAGGGATGGACGTGGAGCATTGTCTAGTTGTGACAGTCAGGAGCCAGGAGAGACAATAATTAGTGCCCCTGCAGCCACTCTGTCTTAAGCTAAGAAATGTCAAATTCCAGAGTGTCTTAATTCTTTGAATATTTAGATCCTCTCTTTGTTCAAGTACAGAGTTACTTGATATTGCAGATTGTTGTCCAATACAAGAGATGGGACTCTGTCATCTGACCACTTAATGACATGACCATCTTGTGGATTGTTTAAAATTTAAGAAATATATGTTAGGTTTATATACAAAAAGGGCTCACCTTTGGAAACATAATTTATGGAAATTCATGCATCTCAAGCTTTGAAACCCATTTGTGTACCTAGGAGCTAATTAATGGAAAGAGGATAAATGAGTCCAAGGAAAGAAATGACACTCTTTTAACCTAATGCAATGCAGAAGTCCACTCAAATATTTTAGAAAAATTTTCCACCCCACAGAAATACATCCAATGACATGAGAAAAATTATGAAGAGAAATAGTTATTTCTGAAATAATATAACAATATAGTCTTTTTTAAAAAAATCCCATCCAAGGATATGTTTATTGACTTCAGAGAGACAGAAAGAAACATCCATGTGAGTGAGAAGCAACCATCCCTTGCCTCCTGTATGTACTCTGACCAGGGATCGAACCTGCAACCTAGGTACATGCCCTGATCAGGAATTGAACCCTCAGCCTTTTGGTGCATGGGACAGCGCTCCAACCAACTGAGACATCCAGCCAGGGCAATATATTCTTGTTTTGCTTGTAAACACAAGAAAACAGCACAGTTGATGCTCGTTTAAACTTTGCATACAAATATGCACGATGCCAACTGGATTCAATTTATCCTGTCTTAATTTGAATTAACTTGACGGATCTTTTGACACATGGTGAACAGACTAATTGTTGCTTATTTGGGTGCCCTGAATCAGTGAACATGGCATTCACAATCCAAGCAGATGTTCAGACTTTCTGTGATTGCCCGGAGGCTGCGGGTGGAAGAAGACGGAGAATTATTTTGCTGATTTACTTTTGTTAGTATCTGTCAAGGCACTGGCTGCATTACAAATGCAACTGTGAAAATAAACAGACTCTGCTAAAGAGTTGTGAAGAGCAGCTATGAATGCTAATTACAGTTTTACCTTTTGAAACACGTGAACTTGCGTAGCTACTTTCTCTAATCAGAATTTGGCAATGGTAAAATTGCAACAGCACGTTTATCTTTTCCTAAGCTTATTTTTTTCAACATATTTATGTTTAAATATTATTAATTTGTTGTAATTAGTTTCAATACAGAAAGTTATAGAGGAATAAAGCAAACAAGTGTACCTACCACCGTTACTAACCACTTTGCCATATCTGTATTGTACGCTATTTACTGCCTTATTTTTAAGAACTGGAACATGACCATTCCTTTGAGTCTTCCTCTGATAAACGTGAGATCAGCTCTGTACATCCTTTATATTTTTGTTAGAGTTTTGAAGTAAAATTCACTGTATAAATTGAAAAAAATAACAAATTATATTAATAGAGCCACGGACGTCTAGAGTTTAAGAGTTCAGAGGTCATAAAGTGACTTCTCAAAATTGTCATTTTATCCCTTATTTCTTGTTCAACAGAATTTTTTTATTTTATTTTCTAATTTTTGCCACTATATAAAAGTGCAATATTTTTGCATATTATTTTGTATGTGGTAACTTATAATAATTTACCTGTGGGTTTATATAGTTATCTAAATATAAAATTCTATCACTTGTGATATGCAGCAAAATACAAAACAATTAGCCTAAGATTTAGAAGTGAAAACATTCACAATGACGATCAGCAAACACCGACCAATGCCTGCGGGTCTGGGCGTTGGTGATTATTTCCCGGGAAATTAGAGCAGGACAGACTCTAGCCGGCTTCAATGTCTACAGAATAGAAACAGTTTGGGCCTATGTGTTGATTATCTGGAGCTTCTTTCATTTACCTCATCAAAGCAATGATGTAGCAACGGCTCGATTTCGTGACTGCAGAGAACCCGCTTTCGTCTCCATGAAGTGTAGAATAATCATAAAACACATCCTGGGCTTTGCCCGGAGCCCTGACACAGAATTCCTAAAGCCCTTGGAATTCCGGGGTGATAGGAAGGCCTCTGGTTCTAATGACGCAATAATCTTGGGGGCCTCCTGGGTGGAGGCTGGTCAGCAGAGAGACCACCCCGCGACGGGAGCCTGGGCATGTCCCGCCCTCCCTCCCCTTCTCGGGACAGGAGAACCCGGCTGCGGCGGAGATAAGTATCCATCACGCCTCCGTCGTGAAGCCTCCGTGAACATCCCGGATAAAGGGATGGGATTCCAACAGCTCCCAGATTGGTGAGCGCACCCGCACGCCCGGAGGGTAGGCCCCCCAGCTTCCCAGGGACAGAAGTGCCCAAGCTCGGGACCCTTCCGAACCTCTCCCCGTGCATCTCTCCGTGGGGCTTTCCTCGGCATCCTTTATTGGTCATGAGGTCATGAACGGAGCAGTTGTTAAAGATCAGCCCCCTTATGAGACACCGGAGAGCTACTACCTGTCTCTCTCTCTCTATCCCTCGCCACCGCCCTCCCCCCACCAGGAGAGGGCGCTGTGAGGAGGCCGCAGCCCCCAGAAAGAGGGCCAGCGCCGGAAACCAGCCCCGGTGGCTTCCTGACCTTCCCCTTCTCGCAGCCAGAACGGAGAAAATAAATATCGGTGATTTAAGCCCCACAGTCTATAGTATTGTACAGAGACTTTCATTTTGATGGGCTCTTTCTGGGGTTTTGGCTGCCTTCGTTATTCTGGATAAATGAGTACAAACCATGCCCTTTCATCTCCTTGCCTTGTCTCTTTCATGAGCTCTGACTCCCTTTCCTTGGTATCTGCGTGAGCTGCCCACTTTCTTCTGAATTTATTAGTATAACTCCTTTAGGACTCTTTTTTCCCGGACAAGGAGTTTTTCTCTGATCGTTATTTCCCAGTCCCCACCCTCCTTGCCTCTTCTTGTTGACAACATCAGCCCTGGGATCAGGACTCAAATGCGGCGACGTTCAGTGCCCACGAGGCAAATGAAATGGAAACTGAGCAGCAGGGTGCGCCGAGGCCTCAGCAAGTCAGAGCGCGCGCGCCCCCCTCGGAAAGGTGCCCTGGGTACTTGGCGACGTTGAGCCAGACCCTCAAATTTTCAGGAGAAGCCAGACATTCAAGCTTGTAAAGGTTAGCAGCTAACATAAAAAGATTTTAAAAGGATTTAGAGGAGCCAACCTTATTCCTGCCGTGCAAGAGAGGAGTGAGGGCCAGCTTTGTCTCTGGTGCTCGGGGTAGACCCTGAATTCAGTGACTCCTGCCAGGGAAGGGGAGGGCGGGGGTTATCATGCTGATAGTGCGCCTGGTGGTTCCTGTAAACGTCCCTCCGAAGCTTTGGAGATCAGGCCAACTGACGACCAGGCGGTGGAGGATCCAGGCTCGCGTCTTCCCTCCCCCGCAATCCCCACGCCCGGCTCCGTGTGGCACACGGGTGCCCCAGGCTTAGAGAAGGTCTGCTCCGCCGAGAAGCGGGGCGCCCCCCGGGTGCGCAGCGCGGCTTCCCGGCCAGACGGCTCGGACCTGGGGCGGGGACTGCCTGCGCCCCGGGGGCTCACGGCGCTGCCCCCGCTGGAATTTAGCTTTGCAGCCACCACTGCGGTGGCGGCGCGGCACCTGCCGCGGGGCTCCGCAGACATCATTACTGTTGCTTCTTAGGCACTAGGGTTTTATTGCCTTCAACAGTTTTTTTATTTTTTTACTCCATTGAACAACAGGGCGTTTTCTTCTGCCGGAGTTGGGCCGTGAGACTACATCGGCAGCAGGGGCTCTGAGTGGCGCCCTTGATGGTGGCTGGTCTCGTTCTGGTACCGTTTTCTCTCTGCGGCGCTGCTTGGGGTTGCCGTTCGGGTGGGCCGGCCTGCGTCCCCCTGACCGCCAGCAGGGCGGGCCCCCGTGGGGCGGCCCTCCGCTCTTTCCCGGCCCTAAGCCGGCGCTGTCCCACCTGCTCGTCCCGTGGCGCACACGCACTCATTGTTAAGTAAGTCTGCGGCACACGAAAAACCAGGTTTTCTTCTGATGTGACCAAAAAAAAAAAAAAAAAAAAAGCTATGATTTTGATTCATTCACACCGATGGCTACTGTTGTGTTGGCTGCTGTCTTTTTTTTTTCTTTTTTTTTTTTTTTTAGCCTAGCTGACAATCTAGGGGAAAGAGGTCACTGCCCCCGACTTTATAATCAGGTGTTGCACGTTTTAAAAATTCTGGCGGCGCACGGGCTGACAGTCACTGGCCTGAGGTGCCAGGCCAAGGTGACGGCCGCCTGCGGAACCGCAGACAGTTTCGCAGAAAGTTTCTGGGCTGAACCAGCTAACTGACAGGTGCGGGAAGAAAAGGAGGAAACATGAGAAGGAAAGCCCTGTTAACCATTCTCTAAAAGAAAAAGAATAGTGCGCAGTTTTTTTTTAAATTCGAGAATTATTTTTTTGCCTGATTTATGGTAGAATCGTTATCTTTGCACGCACTCTCCCTTTAGTGTTTTTGAGATGGAAAATTTCTGCACATTCTTTGAGTCTCATAGAAAAGGTCATTTACTCACAGATACTTTTCTGGGCCCCTAATTTTGGCTACAATCCCTCCTTGTATTTTGCCAATCAAAAAATTATTCATAGTTACTTATTATTGTTATCAATATTGTTATCCACATTTACTTTGTTAATATTTTCCAAACCACTAGGCTCTATCTTTAGAAAATAGTTACTTAAAAATATTGTTAAAAATATTGCCCCACCTTGCAGCCTGCGTGGCTCTGCAGGCCCCACCCTGACCTCTTTCCCCCCTTTCTCCTGGGGGGGGGTTCCCCCACATAGAGAAAAAATTCTGAAAAGCTTTTTAACTATTTCATCAAAAATCTAAAATAAAAATTTTACTTACCTAGTCATATCACTTTCCTCCTTTGAGTTAAATAGGTTATTCAGGGTTTTTGCTTTTGTTGTTTGCATTTTCTCTTTTTTTACTCTCATTTCTCTCAGTGTTGATGGAAAAAAAATCTCTATCTCTAGGGCCAGGCAGTTAAGAATGTTCCTTTGCATGTGATTGTGATTCTTTCTATATAGCTGAGAAATTTCAGTTACATAAGAACACAACTCAGGGTTTTAAAAATACATTTCTCCTTATAAAATGGTAGCCATGGTGATTTTTATATAGGAACTTCATTTTCCTGAAGGAGGTAACATCCCAAAACCTGTACTATGGCAAAATCAGACTCGTCCACCATGCTGGCTTGCCAATCACTTTCTTAGAGGACTTTGTCCCCTTTAATTCATCCTGCATCTCACATGCGGTTGAGCACAGGCCTGCATGTCATGTCAGAGGACAGTTTCTTGGCGCCCTACAGATTTCCCTTCGTGAGCCTTCCAAATCACTGGCCAACATTTTATTGGGTTGGCCAAAAAGTTCATTTGTTTTGCCTCCGTAAGATGGCTCTAGCAGTGCTTAGTTGTCTTTAATTTCATTCAAAATAATTTTGTTAGATTCTATTGTGACAGCTGTCCTACCAGTGTGCATTAAAAAAAAAAACTTATTAAAATCGGGGAATTTTTGTGTAGCCATTTCCATGTTGGAAGAAAATATGCAACATTTTCAGCATATGATGCTGTATTATTTCAAGAAAAGTAAAAATACATCTGAAATGCCAAAGATTTGTGCAATGTATGGAGAGGGTGGTATGACAATGAACGTGTCCAGAGTGGTTTGTGAAATTTCATGCTGGAGATTTCTCACTGGATGATGCTGCGTGGTTGGGTAGACCAGTTGAAGTTGGAAGCGGTCACATAGAGACATTAATGAAGAAAACTCAGCATTATACCACATGGGTGATAGCCGGCATACACAAAATACTCAAATCAATAAAGTTACCAGTAAAAATGAAAACTGTGTCTTTTATTTCATGGAAAAAATGAAACGGACTGTTTGGCCAATCTGATATTTACCCTGGAGCCCCTGACTGATGTGAATTAAGCGGGTAGACTCAGTGGCTCCTTTGGAGCACGAGGTTGTCACTGGAATAGGGTCTGGGACGTGCGGTTTGCTCTTTAGCTTTGACCAATGTAGGTCTTCCCATTATGGAACAAAGATCTACTTCTTTCTTTGTAGACATAGAGAAGTGATTTAAACATAGGTATCCGTGTATTTGTGTAACTATGTAAATAGTATTAGAGGCAGAAATGCCATTACGAGGCTATTGTAAGTTGTCGTCATGGCAACATGAAGCATTGCTGAAATTATTTCCATTTGCACTTTTGGAAGGAAAGAGTTAACGGTATGTCTGTAACTCTTTTCTCTTTCTGTTTTTGTCCCTGACCAATCTTTTTCTAAACATTGAGTGATGGATTTACTGGATAGAAAATCAATGAGGGTCCTGCTGTGGTTGCTCTACTGATTACTGATCCTGCAAGATACATTTCTGAAAGATTTTAAATTGCAAATAATCCTTCAATCTTTGGCTCTTTGGGATTCAGCCGCACTGAGGAATTGCTAGTTGTATCACCTGTACAGAGAGATGGGACTTGCAAAGTGTGCGATTTTAGAGACCCTAAAGCCCACAGAAATCACCCCTGTGGAGAGCGAAACGTGTCCTGGAGAGAAGGGACCCAGAGGCTGTGTCCGATGCACTCGGGGTTCCGGTTCTTGTATAGCTGATGCTGCTGTGTGATGACGTCCTTTGTATTTCCCGTGAGGCTGTTTGCTGACTTGGGCCCTGGGATCGTGCTATTTGCATAGTGTTTCACTTTTTTTTAAAACTAAACCTTTAAATCAGTTGCATGAGGCAGGTCGCCCAGGCACCCCTTCTGGGCGGTTGTGGAAAGGAAGCTGTGGTCTGGAGTGGACAGCGGTGGGAGGGAATTGGAGCTCTGCAAACTATTTGCTCAGTTCTTGGTGTACATCAGTGTGCTAGGCCCTCGAGGAACTTATTTATCCTGCAGTTAGCCAGCGTGCAAAGGGCTGTTTACTCCGACACTAATGAGGCTTAAGCTTCAGGATCCTTCTCTTCCATGGGCTCCACCTGAACCTGGTGAGGGCTCCCAGAAATAGGGTTGCATAGTCATCCAATTGGGAAAATGGGCTAGAGCGATGACCAGTTCAAAACGCTCTTTCCACTCCAACTTCTCTTGGACCGTCTTTCTTGTGTTGGGAGGTGCAAAAGGAGGCAGCAAGGAGGAAATGTGATTTATTTATGGAGGTTTGTGGACTATATTTACCTGGTGGGATATAATTATATGGCTTGCAGTTAATATTTATGGACCATGAATGCCAGGAATCCTGGCATAGAAATGGCTTTCCCAACTAACCCTATCACCCACCGGGTTAAGGTAACAAGAGGCAGGAGGACAGAGTGTGTACCACAGGGTGTGTGTGCTGCATGCAGCCCAGAACCTGCAACCTATTGTTGTGGAGGAGAAGCAAGCATATAACACAGAGCATCAGCTTGCAGAGAAGTCTCACAAATTTATTGTGAATGTGTAAAGAAGTGTAACAGAGCTCTCCCTAAATTTCAAGTGACCTAGAAACTTTAAAATACTTACCGATAACAAGATGTGGATCTGAAACGTGGCTAAGCTATGGATGATCAAAAATATTTTTAATCTAATATGCTAGAAAAACTTTATTATGTCTATAGAAAATTAAATGATAAAATTCTCATATGAGGAAGCACTCAGAAATTGCAGCCAAAAAATAAATATATAGGATAAGCATATAGGAAGTACAGAAGTACTTCAGAGAATAAAAACATTGATATTTTCTAGGATTTTCTGATTATTTTTGGTATTATTCCATTTTTTAAATTAATAATTATCTGTAATAGCTTTACTCATTTTCATATAGTAACTTTTTTTTTTGCATTGGTAATTTTGTATTATTTTTCTTAACGAGACGACAAATTTTATGTACATCTGGTCCATGCCTGTGAAGTGAGTAATATTCTCTGCAGTTTACCCGTGAATAACTTAAACGTAGAAAATGCTTGTCCCTTTCCACTGAGCTTCCTTTTGTCTAGATTAAATTACTTATAAGGGAGGAAAAAAAATCTGATTCTATGCAGAAGACCATATCCACACATACAAGGACTAGGCAAGAGCAGGCGACTCACTTATTCTTTAATTCTACTGAGTGCCAAATTTGAGGCTATTTTGTTTAAATGGACAAATAGTACTGCTTTCCCAATGTAGATGAAGATGCAAAATATTGTTATTGCCATATGTTAAATTATCTGATGTCTAGAACCCCTCTTGATTAATCTATTACTTGATGTATGACTTAGAGACTATTTCAAATTAAACTTTCGGAAATACTTCTAATGGTGAAATTATCAAGATTTTGTAAAATGTTTAATTGAGAAATATATCTTTGCAACTTTAAATATAACCTATGTTTATTTTGTAGCTAGAGTATTACCATGTGGTGTTTTATTTTAGACATGTGGAGAATTTAAACAGCTTATCTCTGGAAGGTAATATGCTTTTTCAAAAATGTAAGACAATTCTAACCTGGATGGTCAACAGAATTGAAAGCCTTTTCTGCAAAAGAGAGAAGTTGGGAACCTATTTAAGAAAGAGAATGACCAATCCAGGTAGACAAGACTTGAGTTTATTTATATGATTCATATCTCCCTTCTTGAAAGGACATTTACAAACTTAATCTCAAAAATAAAAAGAACTTCTGAATGACACATGTTCACGTTTTAAAGTCAACATTACAGGTATGCTCTTTTGTGATAAATTATCAGTTGAAAATGTTCCAGTGAAATCTGGTATCAATTAATTTAACACTTCATATAAGAAATAATAAAACATTTATTTTCAAGTCTTACATATATTACTTAAAATAGATACAAATTTCAATTTGTAGTTTTTAAAATTTTACTGCTATTTCAAGCTACCTGAAAGAAAGTACTTTAGTGGAAAAAAAGTTTTGATTGTTTTTGATAAGTATGACTTTAAAAACACACACTGTTAGTAACAGTCCACCATATGTTACTTAGCAATTAGGTAGGTCAAATAATGTATAATTTTATCTTGAAATAAAAGAAATATTTGTTGGGCAGGTGCAGGTAAAATAATTTTTGGAGACTAATAATATGCAACTTAGAATCAAATTCAAGAAGTTGACTTTTTTTAAAAGAATAACATTGAACATATTCATAAATAATTGCTTAGCTTCCAACTTTTCATATTAACCTGCGTGATTGAAGCACATGGAACACAAGAGAGAGAAGGTCGTAACAAAATTGTACATCTGACTGTTTGCTTGATGGAGGCATCCGTTTGTGAAAACAGCTTCTCATACACGTTTTCCTGTCCAAAAATATAAACTTGCTTATTTTCCATATATACAGGTAGCCTGTGAAATCCTGGACTCTGAGAAGAAAGAGGCTGAGGTATAGCACTGAATAAAGCATCAAAATGCATAGATTTGGCTGAAATTCATCAAAGGTACGGTGAGCAGAGAAGGGCTCTTCGGAGTGTGCGTCCGAACATCTTCCAGGTTTCTGCCCTCTGAGAAATTTGTTGGCGGCATCGAATAATTGAACTCTTCAACATCAATATATACAAAGGCATTTTATTATTAATCAAAGAAAGGGAGTTAGAGTCATCAGAAATTACAACTTTATTTTTTCATAATACATATATTTATTGCCATCATAGGTCTGCAATTGTCATAAAATTAGAGTCAGGTGGAATTCAGAGACACGTGCAAGTTTTGGAGACGGACACATAGATAACAGTATAGAACTGTACATAAAATAATTACAATTTATTAAACACACTGTTTTAGCACATCCTTCATGGATGGAAATGAGCACCATATCTTTTTATGAATATATATTTTTCTCTCTTTTTTTCTACAGCACCAAAGAAATCCAAATAGGGAAAGGAGAGATGAACATTGGGAATCAAGAATAAGGCTTGTTTCCATCTCAGCCACACTACCTTATTTTTAAATGATTTTCGAAACGTTTGTCATGGGATTCTGCCCCTCCCCCCCAAGGGCATCTGTATTTCCTAACCCATACATACATACATAACAAGCTGTTTTCTATACCATCCTTACTCAAAACTTGCATGTGGCATAAAATGGGTTGGTGGCACCAAGGTATATTTTCTGTCGATTTCATGTGTTATCTGTCCTAATCTTAGCCAAGAAAACAAACAGGACCAACTTCAAATCCAAACTTCTGATTCTGATCACCAAAGTCATTAATCATTACGTCAACGATAGGTACTTGATCGATTTTCGGTGTATTGATTTCAATCACAGTCTTTTCATATCCTTTTCTGGACTGTAAAGTTAAGCAGAAATTTTCAAATGTTATACAATCATTTTATATTTTTAACATATGTTATTTTTTTTCTGAAGCCCCTGAGTGGAGGTAGGAAGATAAGAGAGAAGAGAATAGAACAAATTCGCCGTTATCGATGTAATAATGAGGTGTTCTTGTTATCACTCATGCCATAGGTGGCTCTAACTTTTGAATGCTGATGACTACATTTAATATTTAGCTATCATTACCCAACTGCAGTACTCTAATATATTGTACAGTTGAAGAGAGTCTTACTGAATTGATAAATACTGTTTAGTAGAAAAACTGATGTTGGTATTGGGTTATATATCTACATAAGTAATATCTCCTTATGATTATAATTTAGATCACCAATTTTATAGTCCAATTTTTTAAAGAAAAATCTGAACATAGGAATTATAATGCAAAAGGTCAAAAGTCAAAGCATTGCGGCTGCTATTAATTCGGTGGGTGATGATGACCACGTTGCGTCTGGAAAATCCAGAACACTTACTGTTCCTTTTCATGTGCTTTAGTTCCTCTTCTTTGACAGATGGGTACCTGTATTGTCTTTGTTGAAGGCATGGACCTGTTTACTTGTAACTGTGACTTCTCTTTAGTCATCAGCTAAAAGAGTGGGCTTTTCAGGATGCTCTGTGGGTCATTTCCTTACATGGAATTCCCATGTGTGTGAAAAAGACAGTCCCCAAGGATAAAAATAAGAAAAAACTGGTGCAGTAGAGTGCCAATCAAAAAGCCTGTCATAATCAAAATACAGGGCTAAGAAGTATCTATGCTGATTCCTTTATCTGCCATTCTAGAATCATGGATTTAGAAGGCAAATGAAATAGGGTCTTAGAACTTTTCTTTTTTTTTCATTTCAAGAACTAGCTGTAAACGTATTCAAATATCAGGAATACTTCCATAAAAATGATCCAAGATTACCTTCTGTTAAGGCTTTGAAAATGTGTCTATCTGCATGTTTCAGAGTCCCTGTGTGTGTGTGTGTGTGTGTGTGTGTATGTGAATATTAATGGTGTCTAATATGCTATATTTTAATAGGTCAACGCTGAGCATCCAGTCTTCGCAACATTTCCTATGACACACCCGTTCCACATGGGAAATGGGACGTAGGGCCAAGCCGAACGTCGCAGCTGCCTCTCCCCGGGGCGCACGTGGGCGGGTAGAGCCGGTACTCACCGCGCAGCCATCGGACAGCGCTTTGATGTAAGGGTTGTTGTCATGGGACATCTCCTCATCGTTCGACCCCAGGAACCGGAGTGCTTTGTCATAACTCCCCGAGGACACGTCGTACCAGGCCGCCGACTGATGGCAGTGGTAGGTGAAATTCTGCCGGGCGGAGGCCGTCAGCAGCTTTAGGAATGTCATTTGCACCATGTTGATGGAACTGCCTTCCACGTCTAAGTAGGAAAGCTGAGAATAAAAGAATAAAGGACACGTAAAGACTCTTCTTTTTTGTGTTCTAAGGGAGACAATCCCTGCGGACGGGGACACAAGCACGTGGGTGACTCGGCGGCCCCTGTTCGCTTCACGAGAGAAAGCGTGCGCCGCGGGCCAGGAGCCCCGCGCCCAGCGTGGGCGGGCACCGGGGCGCCGTCCCGTCTGCGATCCCGCCGTAGGCGCTGCGCGTCTTTGGGGGGAAAAGCGCTCTAGTTCGATGCTTCTGTCTCTTCACCAGTAAAAATTGCAAAGAAGATGCTTTTGTTTCCAAGACACCAGGTATTGCATTTGTCTATCTTTTTAAGCAGGTAAAAGGGTCAAACAGTGAAAACTGAGGAACGTCAGGCAGGGCAGCGTAGACGTTAACTGCTTTTATGTTGTTCCGTTTTGTCTACTCCTTTAAACAATGCATAGCATATCCGCCGGAACCCCGTTTTACACCTGTTCCTGCCGTTTCTTTCGATCAGGGGCTGCCGTCGGCGAGGCCTCTCTGGCCTGTCACTTCGGCAGCGGCCCTGCACGCGTCCGTTCTCAGCGGAGGCGCCACCGCCAGCGCCGCGCACAGGGCCAGGGAACGTGCGTTCAGCAAGCAGACATGCACTTTGTGTTTAGAACAGGAAAACAGTCTTAACTGCAAAGTGCTAAAAACTGTCCCGTCGACCAAGCTTATAAATGGTTTCACGGGGTGTAATCAGAATATGTGGTGGGCTCAGCTGAGACAGAGAAACTTAGATATTTTTAAAAAATGAGGTAAGAGATTCACCCAGATTATATTGAGATGAAATCTTACTAAAATGAAGAAAAAGAACTCATCAGGTTTCAAGCAGACAGAAAATGAAATTGTCAGAATCAAGGATACTATTTAAATAGATATATTCCTTATACCTGGTATTTCTAACAGAATCTGCTTCTATGATGTCTATCTCAGATACTTAATAAAATATATAGTTTATGATATTATTTTGGTAAATTTAGTATATTTCTATTTATTTTTGAAAGGAAAGTTGTAGACTCTTCCAAAGCAGTCTAAGAGATATAGGCGGGTATTACCAAAGAACACCTGGGACCCTGCGTGGCATGATTTAGATGGCCATGCTCAGTGTCAGGAGCTACGTAAGTCGAGCGTCATGTGTGAAGTTCAAGGCAAACCATTTCATGCTGAGGCGATAACATACCAGTTTTCCTCTCTTAAATTCACTAAACCAGCTCCCTGGTTTTTCCTTGGGCCATGATGAAATCCTTACCTGTTGCAAAAGAGCAGGAAAATCAGAAAGCAGGTAAAAATGGTGAACAGTAATGTTCATGTATATAACAGGAATCCTCAGTAAGACCAAGACACTAAAGAGCTTTCACATGGCCCCCTCTGGGTGACACAAAGGTCCACGTTTGAGATGGATCCTGTGAATTCCCCTTTAGTGAAGACTGAGTCATTTCCTCCCTGTTTTCTTTAGCTGCTCCAAAAGAAGGGGGGTGGGAATCACCGGGTACAGGCACACGGAGGGCTGCAGGGGACCTCTTGCAAAGGAACCCTCACCATGCCAGTTGGCGTCAGCCACCTGGCAGGTGCCGTGGGCTTTCCTGAGGAGGCATCCTGAGAGCACCGGCCAGGGGCTGAGAGCGGCCGCTATGGGGGAGGAGTCAATGGCGCGAAGCCAGCCCAGTCATTCCTGGCTGGGAAGGTTTCCAGTCTCCTGTAGATCCGCATGAACTGTTTTGCTTTGTGAATATCAGCAGCACCTAAGGGTCTGTGAGACCTCACCACAGGGAACTGGAGCCATCAGTGTAAGGCCTTGGTGAGGCTGGGGGAGATTTATTCTGCTTCACCACAGGCCCAGGGTGGGCAGGAAACAGAAGTCGCTTTGTCTCCTGCCCCTCCCCCACCCATTACATCTCTCCTAACAAGATTGGCTCCACAGTAAAGGCACTTGTTCTGACTCCAATTTCCTTGCCTCTGTATATGCAGGACATTTACTAAGAAAAATGTGATTTATTCAAAAACCATAAATGAAGACCAACTTTCCCACCTGTGTCATGTTTGGAGACTACAATGACGCCAGTGAAAAACCTCCTTATGTTAATAATTAGCCTTTAGCTAAAAGATAGCAGCACTCCAATGTGCTAACGCTGCCGGGTGAAAACCAAGTAAAGGGCTTGAAGAGACATGTTTAAATAGTGTGCACATGCAGAGAACACGCATCTTTTCTGCGGCAAATAATTCTTTAGGAAGCTGTATATTTTCAGCGTGATAGCTGTGAGCTCTACCGCAGGTGAGCGGGGTGAAGAATACTACAGATGCACCAAAAAGTGAGTCGGCTGTGCTCGGGTCGCGGAAAGCCGCAGAGTTCCAGAGAACACACAGGTGCAAAAAGAGTGCACGTGGGAAAAAAATAAAGAAATATTTCTTAACCCCATATGTCACTTGGGTGCTTTATTCATGTTTATGCAAATGAAATGCACCAATTGCCTTGGAAGGAAAGCAGATAAATGAAAATATGACTGTATAATTTTCCTGTTTCATTCACTATTGCAAAAACATGGCAGGGGCTGCCCACAGTCACCACCAAAACAGACGGGGACTTACCCCCTCGGACTTCTTGTCTGGATAAATGCACGTCTCACCCCCGGACGTGAAATTACAGTAAACCTTGAAGGAGTCTCCGGAGCAACCTTGGTTAGGATCGATCCAATATTCACCTGTGGGGAGGCAGCAGATGTGTCAGAGACAGACCCGTGTAGGCCTAAAGGCAAGTGCATTATATGTCAAATTTTATTAGAGAAATACAGGAAAAATAAATATTTGTCGAATCTTTTCCCCTAGGAATTTCTTTTCCGCTTTTGGTCATCTTGGGGTATATGTCTGAGGAGTTGAAGAGTGACCCTGTGTCCTGTCTGCCTCAAAGCTGTGCACGTGTCCCCAGACCCTCTGCCTGGACACCCTTTTTTGTTCCCAGCGTGCCTGATACTTTTAGGGTTCCTCCCCAATGTCACCTCCTCGAATACGAACATTCTATTTACCATGGGTGATGAATTGCCCGCGCACTGCCATCGGATATACTCAGCCTTAAACCCTTTAAGTATTTACTACTTAGTCATCTCAGTATAATAGCCAATATTTTTTTCTTGGTTTATTCATTGGTAAGAGTGGAGGTGACAGTATCTACCTAGTCTTAAGGACGGCATGTTAGCATTACTTTAGAGCGAAAACCTCTTATAGTAAATGTACTTCTCCTGTGAGTGCGATCCTGAGAAACAGGTGGATTTTATAGACGGGGTGAGCCAAAGTAGGTTTACAGTTGTAAGTACATGGAACCTAGAGTTTATACTTGTATTCTTACTTACTAAATAATATTTGTACTACAGCTGTAAACCAACTTTTGCCGACCCCTGCATTTAGATACCATTTGTTATTGATGTCATTATCTAAATAGTACAGAACAAATTTTACCATGTGACTGGCCCTCACCATTAATTTGGTGTGAGGTGAGTAAAGGTGGTAAATAGTGGGAGTAACAAAGTTATTCTTTAAGTAAGTGATCATACAGCTTTGGTTACTAGGAATTATTGGGAGGCAGAATTGACAGACATATGAGGAGGCCTTTGCCTCTCCCCTTCCATTTTTCATGCTGCCGCTTTGTGCCAGATGTTGATTTCAATTACGACCACCCACTGGGTAGGAACTGAACACTGTAAAAGCTCCCATGGCTTAGCTCTGTACTGGAACTCTGGAAATGCCAATGCTGAGCTGCCTTGTCTTTGACTACTACTGTCCGTAAACAGGGAAAGTACTCTCCATGTCTGGAAGCTTCTGCTGCGTGTCAGGGAACTCATACTATATTGTTTAACAAAAACATTTATAATTTTTTGGTTTATACTATGAATAAATTCACATCTGGAACAAGCTGAAATTCTCCGGAAAAATACACACAATAAAATAAAAATCACCCAAGATTTTACCAACCACAATTACCCTTCTTTATCTTTGCTATCGCTTACGTTTTTTAGGAATATAAAATTTTGAATTAAATGTTAAGCGTTATTTTTATTTTATTCAGTTATCATTGTCATTAAGTATTCTTTCAAGTCACCTATTGGTCGCTTAGTTACTAAGATACTTTTGTCCAATGAATTCAGTGTTCTAGGGATACTAGGTTCAATTTATCTCCTATATTTATTCATCTCTTATTTCTATTGTCACATCCCTACATCAGGCCACCATGATCTCTTGCCTGGATTTGCCCAACAGCTTTGTAACCAGCGCCTTTTGTCCATCTAGCTGCCTTCCAAGTCCCTTCATTTCCCACTTTGCTCACTGTTCAGCCATGGGACCTTCAGTTCCTTGAAGACACCAAGATCTTGTCTTCTTCAAAGCCTTGCCAGTGTCCCCAACCCTCTGCCCTCTGGGAATACCCTTTTGATTCTTTACATGCCTGGCTATTGCTTTAAGGTTTCAGCTCAAACCTTACCTCCTCCAATACTAACATTTTTTTTAAATTGAAAATGGAATCACCCTTTAGTTTTCTACAGTAGAAACCCAGTTTTTTCATAGCATGTTATTAATACATAGGGTTCTCCCCGCTCCATCGTTTGATAATCGTAGTTCAAGGGCATTGTTCCTTTTGTTTATCTGTGAATCTCTGAGTGAAAAATAAATAAGTAATAAATAAATAAATAAATAGGATAATAGTTAATTACCACACTAGAGAATTAGTGGAGTGAGCAATTACATGGAAGCCACAGGGAACGACGGCCCACATCGAGGTTTCCATTCTGAAAGTTTACAAAATTTTTTCTTGACCGCTCAGGTTGTTAACTAGTCATGTGTGGTTTTACGTTTCATTTTCAATGATATATGATACTTCAGTCAGCTAGATCAGAAGTCTGAGTCATTCCCCTTATAAATCAATGAAATAATATTGAGCTAGACATGTCTTTTCAAACAAATGTATTATAAATCTGAAGACCTTGGACATCAGTTTGTACAGAGCTATTAATAACTACCTGTTACCATTTTATATTCCATTTTATTTATTAAATTTATTGGGGCGACGTTGGTTAATAGGGTCATATAGGTTTCAAGTGTACATTTCTAGGACACATCATCTGTATGTGTGATCGTTTTAACAGGCTGTGCTTAAGATAGCAGGGTTTTAGGATATTCTTCCCTTTTGGTGGTAGCTGTTTCTGAGTTGCGTTCAACTTTTTTGTCTGAACCGAGTTATTTAGATCTCAGTTGCAGCATTAATCATGTGATTGGTAGTGGAAAATACTATGGTCTCGAGAGTAAAAAGAGTGGCAAAGTATTTCCACATCAAATGGGAGATTTAAAATTGGAGAGAGATCCGCCCCTCGTTAGTTTGGTATTTGTGTGACGTGAGTCTACTAACTTGAAACTGTCTCCTTCTCAGAATAGGTATGGCAAATACTGGGTATGGTAAATTATCCTTATTATTATTACAAATAAATTGTTTCCAGTTCTGCTTATTTGTGGAGCAATGAAATAAATTTTTGCTCCGACCTATCCTCGTTGTTAAATATTCTGTTCGTTGGATCAAATATGATCCAGTTATGCTACTTAATCATGTTGATTTTATACATATTAATGTAAAGTAAGTTAGGATGATAGGATATAAATAATTATATAGCAATACACACATTTGTGCACACGAAAACCCATTCTATGATTGTTATTATAAGGCAAAATGCATTTGTGTTATCTATAATCATCCAAAAATGATCTTGTCATAATTTAATGAAACCTTATTTAACAGACACGGATTTTTCCAAAGCAGATCTTGCATTACACAGTGTAAATGACTTTTTCTGTCTACAAGATTGGAATTAATCAGTCATTGGCTTTCGCGTTATTTGGAGGCTATATTAAGCATTTAACTAGAATTAACGAGCTGACAATGCAGCTCAGTAATCAAGAGGCTCTGTGCATCACCGTTGCCGCGTGTCATTAACATACCATCTGGGAAGTCCGGGTGGCTCAGCTGCAGATCCTTGCACGTGCGGGCTGGGTTGGTCTGAGTGCCCATTGGAAACTTCATGTGCTCGATATCTTGTTTCAGGGAGTTGAGGGAGCCAAATATTTCCTCCATTCCATCCGAGTAATCGAGGATATTGTCGCCTGCCTCTGCTTGCATGCCCTCAGTATGTCTTCGTGTTTTTTTGGGTGACAAGATTGGCAAAGGCTGAATGACTTCGCCAGGCGGACCCTGTAAGAGAGACGATGTTCACGTAATTGTTTCCCAAGTTAAATATTCTGCAGATCTTAGTGACTGCTGTTGATGCCATAAGCAATTACTATGGGTTTAGCTTTTCAATGTTTTCCCTATTTTCAATGTCTTTTGTAATTGCTAGTATATACGTTATAACTTTGTAAATTCTTTTAAAAACATCTAGTGGAGATCTTGAAGCAGGTGTACCACTGAGATTCCTAGACCTTTTTCCGTACAAGCAGTGTAGCACAGATTGGTGCAGATGTACACTGAATGCCTTATTTTCTCGTTTATTCATTAGTCCTCATTTACGTGCCTTATCTCCATAGTTAGATGTTAGTCTCTGAAGATGAAAACACCACTTCAAGTTTCTTGTGCTAATGAGTTGTCTATTGTGCTTGATAATAATGTATATCATGATACCGCAATCTTTTACAAATACATTCGCCTGTATCAAATATTTATAACTTTATAAATGAACAAACTTAAAAGAAATGCAGCTCAAATTGCATTGACCTATGTGTAAGAGCAGAACTACACTAGATGCTTAATCCATATAGTTACAGGTTGAATTGCATCTTGCACACATTCAGGTGTAGAAGTCCAGGATGCCAGGACTTGATTTGGAAATGGGGTTTCTGTAGATCTCGTTAGTTAAGCAAATATGAAAGCATTAGGGTGGGTCTCATTCCAGTAAGCCTGGCATCCTTGTAAAAAGGGGAACTTTGGGCACAGAGAATCACAGGGACAGAAGACAACGTGAAGAGACAGAAGGAGGAGACAGTCGCCTACACGCCAAGGAGAGGGGTCTCCGGCAGGCCTTTGCCCCCAGCCTTGGGGAGACCAACACCACAGACACTCTGACCAAGGACTTGCGGCCTCTAGCTCCGTTAGACAGTAAGTCCTGCCGTTGGCGGCCCTGGCACTCTAATACCTGCGTGGTTTGGGAACAAGCTCAAGGCAGGAGACTGAAGTATCTTCACATGGATCTGTCACTTAACAGTTGTGCGAAGCCTGGAAGGTGTCAGCATTAGTCAGTGGTGGTGGTTATTATTGCTTTTATTTTCGTCACTATCTGTGGCAGGAAAAAGAAAATGCCAGCCATCTGCACCCTCTTCTTTATTTCGAGCGTCAGATAGATTTAAAGGCATCTTTCTGGCATGCAATCAGTTGCTTTCATGAACATCTGACATAAAAGTATGTGATTTTCTTAAAAAACTAATAGGAACAAGAATATCATAATATAGGTATATAATTAAGGTATCTTTATATTCAAACAGTGAAACTAATGAAAAGACAAGCCTTGACATGTAGACCTGAGTAGTTAATTAATGTAGTTGCTCTTTCCTAGAAAATCAGACTTGGACAGAATGTGCCCACGCATCCTTCCTATAAAGTCAGAGGCCTCGCTGGCAGTGTCAGGAGCTGGAAGGACATCGCTATGGCACCAGGCACTCACCGGAGGCCCAGGAGGCCCGGGAAGGCCACTGTCACCCTTCTGGCCAGCAGGTCCCTGCAGGAAAAAAAAGGGACGAGATGAACAGAGAACAAGGCACTGGCGTAGGCTGCACTAAAAACAAAAATGCCAAAGGGGAAGGTACTTACGGTGGAGCCTTTGTTACCCTTTGGGCCTTGGGGACCCTAGAAAAGGCAAGAGCGAGTTACAGATGCAAGGGGAGCGCGTGTGTCTCTTCGGTGTGCTTGTCAGTTGACGTTAGGAAGTTGGTTTTTCTTGTACTTACTGGTAATCCTGGAGGACCCGGTGGACCTATGGGACCGGCAGGACCTGGAATTCCCTAGGGAGAGAATCATCCAAATTACAGTGTTTTTCTCAGTGATTCTCCTTTCACGTTTTGCGGGACAGCACATATTGCAAAATGTAGAGAATACAAAAATACACAAGGATAGCCTAAATTTTGCATTGTAAATCTAAGTAATAACTTTGCAAGATCATCTATTTTTTTTCTCTTTTGCCTCAATGTCTACATATATATTTATATTCCCACAGCCTTCAGAGTAATGATTTGTATGTGTTGGGGATCAATAAATGTTAGTGCAATTAACTGCTGAACTGTAATTTTTGTGCTTCTGACTTGCCACATTTTTAATTTATTGAGTCTAAGGTGAAATAAATTTGCTTTTGAAAACACCACTGACTCAAGGAGATTAGAATAAAGATGCTCTACATCTCTCCCTTGGTCAAGTTGAAGGGCGCATGGGTGGCTGTGCGTGTGTATGACTGGGAAGGACAGGACAAAAGTTTCTAGCTCTCCTCACCCCATCGCCCTTGGCTCCTGGAGACCCCTGGGTTCCTGGGAGGCCTCTGTCACCCTTTTCTCCTTGTTCCCCCGGAGGTCCGATCAGGCCAATTAAACCAGGGTGCCCCTTGGGAAGGCAGAGAAAAGAAAGGTTAACAATAGAGAAATTACAGCCATCTAGTAAATTAGAGTCGCAAAATAATTGCACATGACATCTATGAAACGTAAGAGTAGAACACTTGCATAAAACTGACCCTTTCTGAAAAGGATATAGGACTCAGGCCCTCCTTGCCCACACCTCACGGGACCATTTACTGCTTGCATTAAGTGGGCCCGTATTAAGGGCTGGGAGTATTGTGGAACTAGATGCTTTCTCAAAATAGCATCTCCAGTGTTTCATTTACGGGGAAGGTGTTCCCTCCAGTAAAAGGCCAATAGCAACCACATGGGATATCGGTGAAATAGACAACGGAAAATTCATTGTTTTAATAAGCGTCTTTATGTGAAATAATTTCTATTCTTCAGGGATTCTGCAGTCTTTAACAGACATCAGAAACTTAAAAATAATCCAAAAATATTAATGCCATTCTGAAAAAGGTTTATTTTCTTAATCTGCATCTGAGGACATGCTTAGAGAGCAGAAGGGAGAGAGGGAAGGGGGGAGATACATCTACATGAGAGAGAAACATCGACTGGCTGCCTCTTGTACATACTTCAACCAGGGATCGAACCCACAACCTAGGTATGTGCTCTGACAGGAGGCTGAACCCATGACATTTCCATGTATGGGACAACACTCCCAACCAACCGAGCCATGCCGGCCAGGGCAAAGGGTGATTTAGTTTAATTATCTGGTGCAAGTCAGCATACATTTTGGGAGATCAAATTAATATTTGAAAGACAGTCTATTCAAAAATTTTAATTTCCATGTTCAAAAGCATAAAAACTGGGCATTTTGTTAATCCCTATGTTTATTTTCTGAATACTTATTTCAGTATAACCATACGCTTCTCCGTTTGCTTCCTGCAGGGGACACTGAGAAAATGTAGCACCGAATTCTTCTAGGAGGTACATTTTTCACTCCAACTGTGTATATTTTCTTTTCTCTCAACTCATCTGAAGAGCTAAGGGTTGACAGCTTTTTCCTTGGTCAGAACAATGAAGATATTCTTTGAAATTTCCCCGCAAGTGATTTTAACCCACCACATTATTGCCCCTGCTCTCAGTACATGGAAATAGTACCAGCATAGTGTCGCGTGCTCACCTTCTCGCCCTTGGAGCCAGGGTCACCTTTGAGGCCAGGTAGTCCGGGGGGCCCCTAGTGACAAGAAATGACACACACACACAGAGGGGAGAGGTGCGAATTAGAGAGCCACACAACCACGCGCACGGCGAGGTTGGGGTCGGTGACTTCGCTAACGTACTTTTGATAAAATTAAAACATAACAATGGTCGGCATTCACTTCAGAATTCTAAACAATTTTGCATGTTTAAAACTCTATGGTTTAATGTTTAACCATAATAATAAAATATAATCATGGTGACTTTGATTAAATAAATGTGAAGTCAGAAACATGGTAAGGATAATTTTTCATTACACTAATTTCAGAAGAGGTTTCCAAATTTTATATATATATGTGTGTGTGTGTATATATATACACACACACATATATATATATGGTTTGAATATATATATTCAATCAAACATGTTGGTGCTAAATTGAAATTCAAAGGTTGCAATACTTCCAGTAAAATTAAAAAACAGAAAAACTTCAATGCACTTTCAATAGTCAACTGACCTTTGATAGCACTTCTCCTCAGTAAACTCCCAAGATAGTATTTTTACCTGTAGTTCCTGAATTGAATCCCTTAATGCAAATGATTTGCAAAATAAGGTAATGTAACTTTTTCCGTGTTATAATTATAACTCTATTTTAATAATTTTACCTTTTTTTTAATAGTTCAAGGATATGGCATTTACCCATTCATGCTAAATTATATATTTTTGAAAATTATGGTATGACTTTAAGTGACTAACAATTTAGCCCTCATCCCTGCCCATGGAAATATTTATATTGAGGCCTTTCTACCACACATTTTAATGTAAAAATCTGTGTCCTCCAAATGGAAGGCCATTCAAAATGGGATCCTTGTTTGAAATTTGGACAAGTGAAGCTCTGCAGGTGGCAGCTACTGTCAGACGTGTTGACTAACAGAGGCTGGAAGATGGTTTGTGAGCACGCAACTGATGGAATAGGTCCAGGAGAACGCCACACACATGGGTCACTATGGCCGGCAACCAGCCAGGCCTCAGGAAACAAAGGCAAAACAGTCACATGGTTCCTCTGTGAATCACTTAGCCAGAGCTGAATTATTTTAATTATAATTACAACAAAGATTTTTAAAAGGATTATATTTACTTTTAGAGAGAGGGGAAAGGAGGGAGAAAGAGAGGGAGAGAAACATCCATGTGTGGCTGCCTCTCGTGCACCCTCTGCTGGGGACTTTGTGGCAACCCAGGCATGTGCCCTGACTGGGTATCGAACCAGCCACCCTTATGTTTGCAGGCCGGCGCTCAGTCCACTGAGCCCCACCAGCCAGGGCACAATAGTGATTTTTAACATGGCACTTGGTGAACTGTATTAAGTTCTACAAAGCTGTACCATCACGAGTCTTTGCTGCTCTACTGCTACAAGACTACCTACCGTGCCTTATTTCCCTCCCTCGCTCCTAGATGCTTGGAGTCTTCAGTGTGGAAGAGCACATTAAGTCCCCAGGCCCCCATTTTTGTGAATTTAAAGTATTAAGACCCATGGATCCGATCCAAGCAGCATGATGTAATATGAAAATTGTGGGATCGGAATAGGATAGACTTGACACAGAAGCCAGCCTCTCTTATTAGTAATTTAAATTAGTTGACCAAAGAGAGCTTTAGCTTTCTCATCTGTAAACCAAGGATCACAATTCCTACCTCAAAGGGGTTCTGAGAGATTGAGTAGATTGCACTCCCCCGCCCCCCGATTCTTATTTCTCAAGTCAACTCCTCAAACTGAATTCCTGAACTTCTCGGGAAAGTAAGAATAGTATGAGTATAGATTACTGCTATGTAACATTAGTATTTAGGGCTACTATTACATATATTTGTTTCCTTTGATGAATGAATTTGAAATTCTGTAAGGATTGCCATAAAAGAGGATAATTTCCCTACATCATTTAGTAACAATAGATTAAAATTATTTTCATAGAAAGAAAGTCTGCACCATTTTAAGTGTGAACACACCTAATAACATTCTTCTGGTAAGGAGAGAATTATTAATCCTCAGATGTAAATTTATGTCAATTCAGTTTAGATTCTCTTTTGTGTAAAAATAAACAATCGTGCCACTTTGTTAAACCCTGACAAAAAAGGACTACAAAGAAATGATCAAGTTCACTTTCAAATATATTCTACTTGAAAGTCTGGGTTTTAACATGAGAGTTTCATCTAGTTCAGCGCTATTCAACCAGTGTGCCTCAAGAATTTTTAAAACATGAAATACCTGACTAATTAGTCAGGGGCACTAACCTCTACTTCTTTAGATGGTTAAATTTAAAATAAAACTGACAACAGCCAACACAAGAATAATGTCCACTGTGAATGAATCAAAATGACACTTTACTTTTGCCAGGTCAGCCAAAAATATATATTTTTTGATTTGCTGCAGAATTCTAGTAATTAGTTTATATGTGCCATAAAAATGAAAAGGACTGAACATCGTTCATTACTGATACCCTGCCCTAGCAGATACCATAGTGTGGTCCTCAACCAGCAGCATCAGCGTTGTCCAACATTTATTCGAAAAGCATATTCTTAGCTTCACCCAGGAAACTGGGCCTGAAATTCTGGAGTTAGAGACCAGAGATCTGTTTCAAAGGTTTAGGAAACGTGGCTTTTGTCTCAGCTCCAGTTACATGAATATGCAAATCACAACAGCATAAAGGATCTCATTTACGTTCAGATAAAAACATCACATTTAGCCACCCTACTTCAATCATTTTAAAACTAAGGAAATGTATCTTCCATTTACTTTTTCTAATCTCATTAGATGTGCCTGGTAAATAATTAGTTCGGAAGAGAATGTTGCCTGATAGCACATTTTAAAAGAAATACAATAAATAAGTAATGGAAAGAGATAATTTCTGGAGGTCTTGGCAGCATTAGGGTAGATGCCCAAGACTTTTTAGGTTGGAACAAGGTGGCATAAAAAAGGATGAAAAAGTAGTTCTAATACATAATCGCAAGAAAGAACCGCATATTTGCACCAGGAACAGGAAGCGATTAAGGGTATTGTTCAAATTGACATGTGTCTGTTGAGAGTAAATTCATTCATTAGATTGAAAATGTGAAACTATTTTAAAAAGCAGGTTTTTTTCCTTTCTTCGCTTCTCATTGTACATTCCAGGTCTTTGAGAGATGCGATGCATCTGATGGAAATTTTGCTGTAAGTGCTGACAGGGACGTCGCTCACCCGATGTCAGCACTCACATGACTGCTCCATTCAGCCTCAAGTCCACTGCTCACTCGCTGGGTAATCTTGGATCTATTTCTAATTACCTCTGAGCTTTATTTATAAAAGTATTCTAATGAGAATAAGCATGGCAAAGAATTACGATAATGAAGGAAAAAACAGTCCCACAAAAGCATTGCATAAACTGCCAGGTATAACATAAACATCAGTTATTATTCATGTATGAGGAGCTACAGTCGGTTATCAATCGGCTTTCTCATCACATCCTAACAGTACAAGCGAAAATGGCAAAAAAGAAGTACTAGGAATTCTAATTGCCCAGGCTTCATGAGAAATACAGTAGACATTATTTGTGTTTCCAAGGTATCTTAAATTGTTTCTATAAATATTCCTCATGAAGGAGTTACAGGAAGTTATTAATTCCAATAAGCTAATAATTTCTTATGCTATTACAAACTATACCTAAGGAGAAATTTCCCAAGAAGCAAAATCAGCTTCTTATCACTTTCATTAGTTGGAAATAGAAATTGGTAAAGATACGATATTAACAGTAGCTCTAAATAACATTCTGAACCTGGAACATATCAAAATATTAACTCTGCATGTAAAAATGTTATTCCAAGTGTAAATATTTTCTATTTCCCCTTTAGATATTGTAAATTGAAAAACCCTAGGGAAATACATAATTCATAAGTAATAAAGTAAAAAGGAAAGCAGGGATGATACATTCTTAAGTGCCTAGAATACACAGTCAAACATTTCCCCTGCAGCATTAGGGTTTACAGAATATTTGCTTTGATATACATCTCAAAACTCCAGTGCATTAAAGTTTCAAGTAACTGCAGATCCTACACTTCATAGAATGGATGAAAGGTGACGGGATTCGCTAGAGAACATACATGCATGACCCGCAGACACCGACGACAGTGCAGCGATGGTCTATGGGAAGAGGGGGGAGGGCTGGGGGGAGGGGGGCAAGGCGGGGCAAAGAGGGACATCTGCTATAGTGCCAACAATAAAATTAAAGTTAAAAAAAGAATGCAATGTTGCGAAACGATATTTCATTTGATAAAAAACAAAGGTTTTGTTGTTGAAACCTGCTTAATCATTATGGAACGCTGCATATCTCAATCTGTTTACAGAGAGCTTAAATGTAGCCTTTTAAAAAATCAAACTGCAGTTCAGCGACCAGCCCACCATGTACGGTTTGAAAAATAATGCTATCAGATCTTTTATTAATCAGTGTGTGAAAAGAAGGGATGCGTGGTAAACACTGGCGTGAACTTGTCCAAAGATCAATACTGAGCGATTTCCCAAGCTACACGGGAACAAGTAAAATGGAAGAATATAAAATAAAGCAAACTAAAAGCTTAGGCCTAAAACAGAGATGCTCATCCTGCCTTCAAAAAAAAACAAGAATTAACTTAAACTTCAAAATACCCAGGATGTTATAGCAGGAGAACATTAATAGCATCTATTTAGCAGGTTAGATGCTATTAATAGCAGGACAGATGCTATTAATGTTCTCATTTTACTTAGGAGGAATTTAAGCTTAAAAACCAACCAACCAACCTTTCCTAACGTCATCCAGCAAGTCAGTGGTAGTGCTTGTTTTTGAAACCAGGGAGCTTGGCCTCAGAATCAATGATGTTAACCAGTAACCATGAAGGGCTCTTGCTCTGATCAAAAACTGCCTACAAAACTAAATCTCCCTTAGCTGAGGATGAAAGATCATCAGAGCGCCCTAAAAACGTCCTAGAGATGATTTCTGCACTTGACCTAACCTCACGTGGACCGAGCAGTGTTTTCATTAAAATTAGATATCATGGTCAAACTATTTGGTGCTATGAAAAACTACAGTGTGTGCTTAAGACAAGCAGCTGGAGAAAGGACCTTCTGCTCTGATCCTTCCCGTTTAACTCGCCTGAAAGGGTTTCAGCTGCTAAGCCCCGTCCTCGCTCTGCAAACTCCTATCAACCTAAGAGTCAGAGACAGAAACTGCTGCAAGCCAGATTCAGGTGGGACGTCTGATGGTTTTATTTTTCATATTAGCCAGAGGAAATCTGCAGCATGATGTTTTTTTTATTTCATCTGGAAAAAAGGTCAGAATACTTATTGGAAAATCTGCAATAACAAGAAAAAAATCTCTGGCAAATTTTAGGGTGACATTAAGGTGAAGTACTTTGTTTTCTCAGGCTCTGACTCTGTGCAGTTAGAAATTTACCATATTTAGGGAGAAGATTCCCTAAATAGCGTACACGTGGGCCGGACTCTGCTTTGGCTGGGCCCGAGGGGTCCTGTGCAGATTTAGTAATCTTCTGCTCGAAGTCACTCAAGGCTTGATAACTTTTATCCAGTTAGTGAATAAGTGATCCTTTGCTTTTCAGAGAAAGTTAACAACAACAACAAAAAAACCCCTAACTGTAACAATTAAGAAATATTTGGTATGTTGAAGGAAATTTTTGTGACATTCTTACTAAAGGAATGACCCAAATTCCTCCTGAATAATAAAGATTGTGTCACCCAGTTTTGACAGCTTTCTGAGTATGTCTCTGTCTCTGAGATAATTAATATATTCATGATAAGCAGGGCTTTTGTATAGTTTAAGTGACTGTATGGAAGAATGTGCCTATTTAAACCAATGTGTATCACGTGCAGAGCACTCGCTGTATGTTTTATTTGCTGTTTGGATTAATCTTTTTACACATAACTATTTCTGGAGAATGAAGTTCCACCATTTCTACCGTACGATACAAATCCATCATGTAGTAAGCAATAACTTGAAGGCAAGACCTGGAATCTTCATTTCTGCCCAGATTTTGTAGGGAGGACAGCCTGGGCTCCTCTAACAAACTCCGTCTAGGAACACTGAGCCCCTGCAGTGGACCTCATCTAGGAACGCTAAGCTGGTCAACTGAGTGCTCCATGGCCTTTGTCAAGCATGTCGTTCACACACAGCACATGTGATCATAACCAAGCTTCAGTTTGGTTATGACACCCTTCTTCATCCGTGGGGTTAATGATTTATCTGTCAGCCTGCATGACTCGCGAGGAGAATGATTTCTCTGGTGAAGGAATCACGGTGCGACCGTGCCAGTGTTATTCTTTTAAATGACGTGCCAGGAAACACAGAGCCAGTGCGTGTGTTTGGGGAAACTGTGCACTTTGGAAAAGAACGGGCTGGGCCACTAATGGCATTTTATTTAGAGTGGAAATCATTTTTTCATCCAAAGGACATAACAAAGGAAAGATCTGATCGAGGGACATATTTTCCAAGTAATCTATCAGCTAGAATCATCTTCCTCTTTTTTAGTCTGAGTGATACCCTTCCTTGAATCCTGTACAAAATATAGACCGATAGATAAGCTACAAGTCCAGTTATTCTAGCCGATCAATGATTTCACATGCAGACTCACCATGGGGCCAGGCGGCCCATCCTGGCCGGCTGCGCCGGGGAGGCCTTGTTCTCCCTGCAGGAAGCGAACACAATTCACTTCTTACAAACTAGCAAAAACACACGTTTCTGTCTTATTTTAATTTTGGAAATACAAAGAGAGAGAAGGCGAACACTGTCTGTGGAGCCCACTGTATGGGGAACCCCTGCAAATACTGTAAGCAAGTTTGAGTCTTCCCCTTTGCGCGTGCTTGTTGGTAGGCACACATGCACACGTGCATATGTATGGATGGCTCAGGTATAAAAAATACTTCATCTTTGAGCTCTTAGGGCTTCATTTTCTATTCTGTCTTTATGAGTTAAAATTTCACCAGGGGCTTCTTAAATAAATATCGTATTTTAAATATTTAAGATTTTAATTATTACATAACATTTCCTGAATTCCCATAAAACATGAACACTCTAATTGAGGAAACAGTGCTGACATAAACATTTTCATTTGCAATTTTTTTTTTTTTTTAGAAATAAAACATTTAAAAAAATGGCGTTTGTAAGAACGGATGCTTACCACGGGCCCGGGGATGCCCCGAAGGCCCTCTGGGCCGGGCTTCCCGGCAGGTCCCTGAGGACCAACGGGGCCAGTTTTCCCAGCGGGACCTTCGGCGCCTGCTTCTCCCTGTAAGAAAACACAATATGTGCACATATTACTGATGAGAAAAGGCATCTTACTATTTCATTAAAAGTACTCAGCTGGACATGCGTGAGCCTTGCATACACAATACCCAGACAATCCGTCTTACCTTGGCACCTTTTTCGCCTTGTCGACCCTCTGCACCTGCAGCTCCCGGGGGACCCTGTAAACATCAGATATTCAAATTGCCGTCTTGCATTTACATAGCCGCCTGGGAAATACAAAACCTGACATTTCTAAATCGTGTAGCAAAATGATGTATGCAAAGAATCATTTATATTACATAACATAATGTTCAAAGTATCACAGGAAAATTTTTGAGTTAGAATAAGATAGTATAATCCCCATTATATTTAAATTTTGTTCCTGATAGTTACGCCACGTCCTTGATATTTTTACTTACGGCCTTTCCCAGAAACCTTTCAAGTCAACACAAAGAGGTCACTGGCTTTGATAACCCACAACAACAGGAGCGACACATACATATTCATAATAAACTTATTCTAAGACCTGTAAAATTTACAGTTGTATTTTATTTATTTCATTTCCACTAGTTAATTGAATTTTTATTTTTACTTAACAAGCATTAAATTCAACTTGATGCTGAAATTTTCTGCACCATTTCAGACACAAGAACAAAAGTTTAAGAAAAGAAACTTCCTGGATCTTGAGAAAATGGCATTCATTTTTTCCCCCCCGGTTCTCTTGTTTTCCATTTGTTTACTTCAATTCTTGCAATGAATGGTGTTCAAAGTGGTGGACTGAGATGGAGGTTGGAGGTTGGGGAAAATAGTGGAGCTGGTGTTAATGGGTGAGAATAAGGTGAGGCTGGGGATTGACTTTCTCTCTCAGATGTGATATTAATATTCTAGCAGTGCCTACAGGCTAGTCTTTCATCAGGTCTTTTAAATCCACGTTTAAATTGAGTATCAAGCGCTTTATCAAATTCAGAGAGACCTGCGAACTCATTCATCTCTGAGAGTCAATGAATATGCAGGGAGGGGCCCAAGGAGGCTACAGTTGGGAGTACATGAAACACAGAGCTTATTCTTGTATAATTATTTATTGTATTACTTTCATGTGAACAACTGTAAACCTCCCTTTGCCCCACTCTCTGTCATTAGTAATTCTCTTCTCAGTATCAATCTCTGTAACTTTTTATGTTATTAGGTATTCACTGTGTCTCAACTCAGAGATTAAAGAAAGGTATAACTTCTCTAAGAGGTGCCTTGAGGCAGCAGCAATATCTAAACAATAATATATGCATTAAAACTTAAGTGCATCTTTTAAATTTCATGCCATCTGTGCAAGAGGAATTCTCTATAGAAGCATAAGCTTCAAATATTTCCTGGTGTTAAAATGCTGGTTCGTAGATTATTTGGGAGTGATGTTTAAAATATAAACCTATGCAAAATGGATAAAACCACCATAATGAATACTACTGAGGGAATAGAAATTATGGGATGCAACTGAATAAGGGGCTTGTCCTTATTCCATGAAGGTTTTCCCTTAACCTGGTGACATTAGGCACAAGGGCCTGCCCTTGGATGGCCGCACTTAACGTGTGTGACCTTTATAGCACAGAAGCTTTATAAAGATCTGGCTTTTGAAAAGAAAAGCAAGTCATCAGCTGCCTAAAAATGTACCCAAAATCCTGCTTTTACTGCAAGGGAGAAACGAAAACTGGAGTTTGGAGAGCGTTGAGAATTTAAACACAAGACCACTGCAACACAGCCACAAGCCTGGCATTCAAACAAAGGGCTTCTCTATCCCAGAAGGATTTCTCCCCTCTCTGATGTGTGCCTGACGTCTGTCACAGTAAAAATACATGCTAAGTGGCTATTCTCTTATTTTATTCCATTTTCTTTTATTCCTTATTTTTTTTTTCCCAGAGGGTGCAGAATTTTAAAGAAAAACGAGAATGCAAATAGATAGCACTCCTTTTGTAGGAGAATAGGTAGTTCCCTTTGGCGGGGGGAGGGGGAGAGGCTAATAATGCCGATGGGCAAACTTTTTGTCATTTCTTTCTCATCTATCAGGACAAACAGAGGGACGAGGACTGAATCTAGTGAACTGCCGGCTGTACTTTCTTGAAGTAAAGAGTGTTTTGATTGGAAAATATCTCCTAAAACATAAGACGATAAAACGAGCCTCAGTTAGTTCTCCATAGTAGTCACTGTTACATGGAATTTTCCTCACCATGAGAAATCTATTTTAAATAAAATACATGATCTAATCCTCTCCCTACCATTCATGCTTTATGATGTTGTAAAATATACCATTCTTCCATTCATGTAATACATATTTACGTCGTCTTCATGTGTCAGAAATGTGCCGTGCACAGGGAATACAAAACAATAAAGTACAAGTGAAACCCTAAGGAATCCACAAGTTTAGTTATGAAGACAGATATCAAAATGAACAAATCCAGCACAGTGTAAAATATACGCAGATGAAGTAAGTTGTACAAAATACTCTGACCTAGTTTTGTAGCAAGGAAGGCTTTCCTAAAAACCTGATTTCTCATCTGAATCTTAGTATCTGCCAGATTACCTTAACATCTTACCTCTGACCATCCCATCCATGTATAAATATATGTATACTCACGTACATGCTATATAGTATATATGGGTATATAAAGTATATACTTTTGTTAATTAATAGTATTGGTTATTGTTTGAATTTTTTATTGTGAACTTTCCTTTGACAATATGAGCTGGACTCTTTACAACTTAATTTAATATGTGCATTTTAAGGTTATAATGTTTCCATTATTTTTGTCAGCTCCAGAAATTTTTTTTTTTCTATAAAATGCATGGAACTACCTTGGTTTTCAAACCGCTGTGATGATAACTTGAGTATTAACATTTCATGACTTGGGGATACCAACTGCACAGTCTTCTAGTGCCTGAAGGAAATATGCATTTATTCTCAAGTACTGCAATGCATGTCAGGATGTTCATGTACCACAAATGACAGCTTAATTCCCCTGCTTGTTCGATGGCCATTAGAGTGTTGTTTCTCAGTACTGTGGCCACTCACAACATTCTGATCAATATTCTATTAGGCAGGTTTATTTGTAAGACTCACTGATGGACAAAAGTGATACTTGTGAACCTACTGCTAGTCAATGCTCCTTTGGCAATGAGGTGTTACGGCAGAATTGTTATTGGCCCACCTTTCTGGGTCTCCAAGGTGGGGAGCCTAAGGGTAGGAGAAATGCTGACTTTCGCAAAATACGTACAGAGCTTATTTAAGGCCTCACGTGCGAGTGAACTAAAGGAAAACAGACAGAAGGGCAATTCCGCCTCCGAATGGTAGGCGTGTAGATCAGATATTGTAATTATGGCATAGGAATATATTCTCGTTTCCAACGAGGTGATATTACACTGAATCCTGCATCAAAAACATTGTTGCCTCCTGGTAAAATGCCCGGGCGGATGGACACGGAATTCTCCCCAACAGCTTCAATTCACACAATCCCCGCTGCACCGTGTCTCTGTGGGCGAAGGTGCCCTGTGTTCACCCAGTGCACAGACGGACCTCGCATGTGGACAGGACATTTAAGGCCCCACGTCCATCCTTAATGAACTCAGTTCAATCACAGCATGATTTCCAAGACTCATCCTAACTTCCCGTTGTTTGGCAAATCCATTTTCTTCGGAAAGGTCTGAAGTAATAGAACAGATACTTATCCACCCAGAAAGGTTTTACGGCATGCATTCTACAGGTGAACACAGACGACATTTCTCAAAAATCATGTCATACTGTGCAATTACTTTTGAAGAATAACAACCCAATGGTTGTTTCAGAATACAGGTTTTTTTTTTTTTTTCCCTACTGAGACCATGCTTTGTGGCTGCCAGCAAAATATAAAATAAAATAAAATGATAATAATAATGAGGAGGCGACGGAGGAGGAGTCCAGAGAGGAGGAGGAGGAAGGTAAAGGGGTACTTGGTCGATGAAGAGGCAATTGTATTCAGAGACGATATTTCCCATAAATAAACCTATGTCTGTCAAAGAGAAATGTTTGTAAATACTGCCTCAAATTTATACCGCTGAGAGTCCAAATTAAAACCTACTGGCGCTCTCTGTCTATGAGGATGTGTAATGTGAAAATGCCTCTGAAATGAAGCTACCATGAGAGAGCCACAGCGGGCTCGCTGCTCCGTCCCCTCGGATTACTGAAGGGCGGCTGAGCGAGCCTGAGAGAGCTGGCTGGGCGTGGAGCGCACGTTTTGTGCGTGGCAGGCGGGGAGCTGACAAGAGGCGGCACAGGAGGGCCCTCCGCAGGGGGGTGTCGGTGCTGCAAGTGGGGGGGTCAACAGAAACTGAGTTCCTCTGAAAACAGGACAAGAGTGAGAAAAAAGTGAAGTGAACCTCCTAGCGCCTGCTGTAGCCAATAATTTGGACAGGGTCTATGTATCTCTGTTTCACTCCAGTCTTTTGTTAAAATCCTGCCATGGCTTCCAAGTGAGAGACGTTTGCCCGTGGAAATCTAACACGCTATGGGGACTGCGCCTGAGCTCATTCCACTGATCCTGCATTTGGGCCCTCACAGTGTTTTTAGGCAGCGCTGGACTTGCGACGTTCCCTCTGCCTGTAATGCGCCAGGAGCTGAGTTCAGGGTCCCCTCAGCGTCTGTAACAGCCTTTAATAACGGCGTCTCTGCAGAGGGGAAACCTAGGCATGGAAACGTGGAAGCTACTCTTCAGTGGGACAGAGTAAACCTGTCGGTTAAAGTGCGATGTATTTTAATAGGTACAATGACCGATTTAGGAAAGCGCCCTGTTCTCGAAGATTTACTTTTTTAGCATCATTCTAAAGGGCTGCCTACCGCTCACCTATGGTTTATGAATTTACACACACAGTGGACAATGAGTGGATGTTTCAAATACAGAATTTTAAAGACTTACCCTTTTTCCAGGAGGGCCTGGGGGGCCGGCCTCACCAGACGGGCCGGGAGGACCCTGTAATGTATAAGAAACACTCTGAAGCCGCGGAGCATTGCTTCACAGCCCAGGCAGCACTTGTCAAAATTGGGCTGAAACCGGCCTTCCCCTTCCTTTCCCCACATCTGTCTTCCCTGGAAAATCTCAGCCCTGTTTCAGTTACTTAACTTCCTGCGGGTATGAGGAATTAGAGCTGGTAAATTCACATTGAAAACTTCCTCACAGCTGGAAGAAGGTGAGTTTTAAAAAAAACAAACAAACTGCGTTCTTTTAAAAAGTGGCAATCTACATCTGACAAGCATCAGTAGACATACTAATTATAGGATTATATGGTTAATAATTCTACTCCTACCACATACAGTTGTGAAACCATAAAATAATTACCTCTCGATTCCTTCCTGTGCCACACTAGCATTTTTACATCAAGGAGGACGAACATGCTGGGATGTGACCCACAGTCTTATCTGCCCAGAATAAGCCTATATGTCTGATGGAGCCCAGTGGGGATCACGTGGGACAAAAAATTGGGTCAAGCGAGCTGTCTTTGTCTCCTGCTCAAGTTAGCGCCCTCCCTGAGTAGCCACATGTGGCCAAGAGCCCATGACTTCGTCATTAACAAATAAAAAAATATATGCTGCCTTCACTCAGGTTAGTAACTGAAGCAATTCACGTTCATGATAGGCTGCTAACCTGGCTTTCTTCGTTTCAGTCTTATTTGCGATTTTAGAATAACTTTTTATTAACACAAATGGACCGGCAGCTGAATTTGATGCAGTCTGACAAAAGCATTAGTATCATGTGACTACTTTTTATTTTTTAATCATGAAGGCTTTGCTTATGCTTCTGAAATCGCATGAAGTTAGAAACGCTCCCCCTAAGTTTGACTTTTACCTGGAATTCAAATATAACTGATGACTGTCTCAGAAAAATGGGTGCACCCATAGCTATGTTGTTGAAAGGGTGATTACGTCAGATTTTCTTCAATGTCTAAGATGATGTAAAGATTAAATAAAAGCGGCCCGTGCTTCCTACCGGCTGGCCAGGGTCTCCGTCTTCGCCCTTGTCACCGCTAATGCCATCTTGACCCTGTAACAGGAGCAGAAAATGAATCCAGTATTTCTCACTATTAATTCACTTTTCTCAGAGAAAAGGGTACAAGATATTCTCTCAGTCCTTGAACTAAATCATTACCAGGTGGACGATTAAAGTAGTGTAGTCTTACTGTTTTTCTTTTAAGGCCTGTGATAGCCCTCACTTTCTTCATAAACATTTGTGAAATTGCTACGACATCACAGTTAAAATAGAATATGTTCTTAATACAAGAAACAATAACAAAGTAATCAGTGTCCGCGTCTAGTGTACCCTCTCGCTGTGAACAAATACAGTGCAGAGATGGGACCTGCATTAGAGAAGAGACTTAGAGAAAAGCAAAGGTTCTATACTTTCGAAACAGTAGTGATGCTGCTATTGAGTTATCTGTACAATGCAACCCAGTCTAGAAAACTAACCCAAATGAAGAGAATAATCACACAACCTAGGCCTGATAGCCTCCAGCTACATGGATTTCACTGTAGTGTTTGCAGTTCCCTCTTTTCCTTCCTACTTTTGGAGCTCCACACTTGAGGGACTGAAATTTTCTTTAGTTATTAACAACGGGGAACACTGGCAACCTCCCCACCCAAATAATCCCTCTATTTTTCCCGGGCACTTACCGAAGGGCCAGGCTCCCCAGGGGGCCCGGGGTCTCCAGGGAAACCAACAGGACCCTAGAATGATGTGTTCAAAGGAAAGGAAATAAATGAAAAATGCTTTTGATAAAGTCATGACATTCGGAGTTTCAGAGGTAAAAGTCAGGGTAAGGCCATTTGAGACTCTTCCCCTTCTGCTGGGCATTTAAAAAATGAAGTCAATGGAGAACGTTTCTGGTTAGAGGAAATGATGGAAAGTCTGTTTCCCCAGCTTTGGGCCAGAGTCTTACAGGCAAGGAAACATGGAGCGGACTGAAAGTGACCAGAGGGGATGGGGAAGGAGGACCACGGTGGAAAGAAGGGGAAGGGACTACACCAAGAACACGTATGGGGGACCCATGGCATGGACAGCAGAGTGGGAACGGACCGTGGGGGCGGGGGGCGGGGTGGGATGGGTGGAGGGGGGCAGAGGGGGGAAAACAGACCACTGTAATGGAATGAACATGATTTAAAAATAAAATTAAAAAGAAGATTTCTCATTTTTCAACAAAGAGCTCCAAAATGGCTTTGGAGTAGATGCCACTTTTCAGGGACCGAGCCCACCTACCGGGTTGCCCTTGGGGCCGTCGTCGCCCGGTGGTCCCTTGGCACCCGGAGGCCCAGCCGCTCCAGGAGGCCCAGCTTCGCCCTTCTCCCCTCTCTCGCCTTTGGGACCCTACACCGGAGAATGGGAACGATTACCTTGCACGCCGCAATTCAGAGTTTCTTTTTATTACCTTTTTCCAGTTTTCAGGTATTTTTACTTCTAAGCCACACGTTGCTCACATGACAGGCATGGCATCTTAGTCATTCAAGGAGATGGAAGGTCATCTAGCCTCATCATTGATAAATGGAAAGAACGTGGACTTTGAGCCCCACAGACCTGCATTCAAATCCTAGCTTTCATTTTCTTGCTGGGGTTCCTGGGCAACGTATCTGGTTTCCTAGGCTTCCCGGAGGAAACTGGATCCCCTTTTATTATCAGATGAGCAAGAATGCAGAGAGAGGAATGTACTGATGACAACCCAAGAAGTGGTGGTAACACGGGGTTTAGCTTTTATAGGAAGTTAGAGCTAAACAGGATCTTCTAGTCTAGTCTCTCAAGAAACTGTACGATTTCTCCAAGATTCTAGCTCTCCTCTTGCTTGAGAATAGCCAGTGCAGACTGTGTATATTTATCTAAATCAGAGTGTCTTAACCTCGGCCTGTCGGGTCAGACAGCCCTTTTCTGTGAATTGCAAGGTGTATCCCCACAGCCCTGGTCTCTGCCGATGAGGTGCCAGATGCCGCCTTGCCTTTACGTGCAACAGCCAAAAACATCTCCAGACATATTCAAGTGCTTCCCCGGGGGTCGAATTCAGGCCCAGTTTAAACCACTCTAAATGAGAATGATATAATCTTAATATAATATATGCATTTTTTTTGGAGGTAGCAGTGTTGGTTTGTCTATTTCTTTTGTGGGCAACCCACTGAAAAATGTACATGACGAACAGCTCAAGTCGGGATGCTCTAACTTTTGCCAATGTGATTTTTGCAATTCCTACGTTAGTGAAAATAGGCGAGGATATGAAAAATTACTGAACAAAAAAGGCTCTGCGTCTACGATTATTCTTAATGGGGACGAAAGGCAAACAGAGAATTGCATGCTAAATGCTCTAAAGGGGATTCCCGAGGACCCGCGCAGGTGACAGGGCGGCGCTTACCCCTGGCCCAGCTTCCCCGGGAGGCCCTGGGTTTCCTGCTTCCCCAGGTTCACCCTGTAGAGAAGAGATCACACGAGCGTCAGGACACAGGAACGATGTTTTCCATTTGTAAAGGTGCCTTCACCGATGGCCGTGCCATTTTAGACTAGCCCTTAAACCACTATATTCTTCAAAAGGCAGTGAAAAACTTTAAGACGGCGAAGGAACTTTTCCGATTACTGACTTTTATTTCTCAGATGACGAGACAGAACAGGACAGGCCGATGCTACAACTCCAATCAGTCAGCTACCAGCCAGAGTGTTCACATGGGTTTCCACCAAATCTCATACAACACACTGTGTGTATATGTGTGCTGCATCTCTATCCATACTACTACAGTTAGGTTTATGGATTAAACAATTTCAGTTATTTTCATACCTATGTACGAATTTGATTTACTTTTACTTTAACAACTAAGCAAATAATTTGGTAGTATTTTGATATTCCTGTAAAACATATTTAGTAGAGGTCTAAAGAATGTAGAAAAGGAATGTATTTATAAGATACTTAAAGGTCCACAGATATTAATTAGAACTGCTCCTTTTGAGGATATACACATTATAAATTTGGATGGCTATTTTCTCTCTTACAGACTTATAAATAAACCTCTTAGACTGGTGAGTTTTCATTATGAAAGTCTGTAATTAATCCTTTGCACTTAGAAATGCAGGCAGATATCCTACCCAAATAAATCATCCAAGTGAAGTAATAACATTAGTACATTCATGCACCTTATTCCTACACCAAATCAGTGCTACTAGAAATTCTGGAGTGGAAAGCGTTCTAATTTTTTTTGAAATGTAAAGCCTGAATGTTCTTTAACTTTTAACTGTACTCTTTCAAATATTTCCATTGCACATTAATTGGTTTGAAATGCATTATATTAAATATAAACATAATTCCAGGGAAGAGGTCATTTCATGTACATAATTCCTTACTCTATGAAAATATGCACATATTTTTTAACTTTGTGAATTATCTGCATAAGAATGGAAAACATTGAGCACTTTCTAGAAGCTTATTAGTACTATTATTGTGTAAGAATTACTTTCTTCTCAAGATGAGGAGCAAATTTTTCCATTCTTTGAATAATTCTGACAAGTAATATCTATTTTAATAATATTGCATTTACATTATTTACATAGCAATGAATCATTCAGCTATCTGAATATGATGGAATGATATATGTGATATTTTTACTCCATTTTTCATATCTTTAAAATAAACTTTAAGTAGCTTTCCATTCAAAGAAACTGTAAAATGTTCATATCAAATGCTTTATATATGGAATATATACAGTATACTGCACAATCTCATTAGGTGCAAAATTCAAAACAGCCAAACTCATACAGGCAGAGCATGATGGTGGTCACCAGGGGCTGGGAGCTATGGGGAGATGTAGGTCAAAAGGTACAAACTTCCAGATACCCAAGGTGAATAAGTTCCTAAGATCAAATACACACTATATATAATGACTATCTTTAATAGGACCATACTGTGTGCTTGAAATTCGCTAGGAGGGAGGATCCTGAGTATTCTCGCCCCCCCCCCACAACCACGTGAGCTGAGGAACATGTTAATGAACCTGAATGTGGGGATTATTTCATAAAGCACACATGTGTCAGAACACCAACTGGTACACTTTAAATATACACTGTTTTATTTGTCAATTATACCTCAATAAAGCTGGGGGGAAAAAGAAATTCAGGAAATCTACTGACAATGTGTAAAACATTTTCTTCGGCACCACATGGTGAAATCCCAGAAGAAGAGGGGAAATAGCTATTTTTTTATTCACCCTCTGTATAATTTGTTGTTCTGTTTTCATCTTTGACCACTCTGAAGTTCAACTAAAGTAGATTCTTAAGGATTATTTTGGTATTTTCAAAGGAGGGAAATGATAGGTAGTAAAACAGATGGGTTTAAATAATTGCCCAAATTCAAAGAAAGTTTTTAGTATGAAATCTCTCCATTTTGAGAACAATGCATCAACGTTCATTGATCCAAAATCCATATGAAAATTACCGTTAGTCACTAGATTCAAGTGTGTACAATATAAATGACAATTATTTAGGAAGAAATTAATGTTGTATAACTAATAGTTGATATGTGATGATTATATGTGGTTACATTATAAACTTTAAATGATCAATACTTATCGTGCAACTGTTTTACCCCTTCCGTAACACCCTCGTTCAGGCTAAAGCTCTCTCCAGAAGGGACAGCAGAGTATTCCGTATGCCTCACGTCATAAAATATGCATTAAATCTTAGGGCACTGTTCTGATATATATCTCTGTTTTGAGGAAATCGTTGCGGTGCAAAACCCATCTGCAGCAAATCTATATTATATGGAAAACAGGTTAAACATATTTAAGCAAAATGCAGCATGACTAAAGGGTATGCTTTTCTTCTTTTTTTTTTCCCATTGAATTAGTGACTGGAAATAAATTTTCCAACATGGAAATAGGGACGCATTCAGCCAGAATCAAAGCTGATATCAGCAACCTGTAATCTATAGCAAAATGTATTACCCAGATGCCGAAGAAAAAAATTAAAATTAAAGTCTCATTTCTATCTTCCTGTCATATAGGAATAGGAGAAAAATGTTTCAATAGAGAAAAATGAAAACTTTATTTTACAGTAACAAATTTAGAGTCCGTTGCATTTTAATTGTAAGAAGTAGAATCACCACCATCTGAGCCTTTCTCTCGAGACTGGGAGTTGGCAAGGTTACCAGTAGGCTTTGAGCAAATGGAAACAGCATGGGATGGGGGTTTCCAAAACTCCAAGCATCTGGTCTCCATGTTTATCTGAGAGTTACTCAGAGGAAAAACCATCAAGGACGCAGCTGAACTGCTTACAACCGTTCCCACTGCGGCCCAAAGCTTCGGGAAACAAGCAGAGAAGCTGGAAATGCTATGCCATGGTTTTAGAATTTGCTGTGCGGGCAAAACTAAAAGCAGAGACTGGAACCCACAACTCTAGTCAGGAGCAGAGCCAAAGGGGACGGTGCCAGGGGGCGCGGGAGGAGAGCTGTGCCCCCATCTGTCTGACACAGCGACAGCCACAGGGCTCGCCGGGGCCATCGTTCCTACGGACGCAGGACCTCACGGGGTATGATCTTTCCCTTCCACTCCCAGCTCACCTGCAGCTTTTCAACATGAAACTTCAAATTGAAAAATATAAGCAAAGGGATAATCAATTTAAAAAAAATAGACTGTTTATGCAGTAGGAATCAGATAATAACTTTAAAATGTTTCAAATGTAGTAATTAAGAAACGATTTGAATAATCATATTGGGTTAATTACATTCGAAATACTCGTATGTGGGTGTTGAGCAGAAATAAATGTCTAAATACCATGTTCTAATCTTATTACATTGCTTTTCTGAGGAACAAATTTTTAACTTTAAAGTAAGTGAATTTAAATATATGATATGGCAAAAATTTTTGAGACCAAACAACAGAACTTTTATAATTAGGATGTCTGTACTTCAGCTATCATTCAATAAATAACTAGAAAATTCAAGACATTTCTATCGCTTCCACTGTATAATATTTTATGGTATGAAATTTCATTTTTGACCCTCAAAGCTGGCAAATATTTTATCTTTAAATAAAGTAAAACTGTTGTCAATTTTTTGAAAACTCTATTAAGAACTGAGCATGAATATGTAAATAACACATCAGAGAATCATTTTGACATTTTCATAAAAAGGAAGAAGAGATATTTTAAATGTAATCACGTTCATGAGAACAGGGAGCTAGTCTGAGCCCAGATGTTGCGGCACATGCCAACTGGTTTTGAAAAGTGCCAAAGACAGGTCATAGTGTTAGCAATGAAAATAGCACTGCAAATATGACAGAATGAATGACTAATTCCCTTGTAGTTGGAAGGATTCCTTTTTCCCTTTTAAGTCAGTTACATCAACTGATCTCTCCTATTTTCAGTAATGAGCCTTATTAGAGACACTTGGTCCAGTCAGCCCTACGTGCGTTGCAGCAGATAGATCTTGACTTAGCCACTTTGTAAAGACAAAACCCCGATGCAGCTCCTGGAGTTCTCCAAGCTTCAGCTTTCTTAGCTTACACATGAGGATAATAACAATACCATCATCATACGGTGGCTGTGTTGATTAAAGGAAAGAATCCATGAACATCGTTCTGCACAATACCTGGTGATGAAAAGCACGGTTATCTCAAAATCATTTTACCTTTAAATCTGCAACTACTGGAAAGGATGAGCTGTGATTCATATATAACTATGTGTGACACACTTAGAAAGACAATACTATTCGAAGCCCTTAAAATATTAGCCAGGGGTATCCAAGTGCTCTGTTCTTGCTGTTTCAAACTGTGAATCCCTCCATTCCTTACCTTTTCTCCAACTCCGCCCACTGAGCCAATGGATCCTGGAGGTCCTTGTGGTCCCTACAGTGTGGGAAAAGGAATACAGCTATCCTTACTCTTGGAAGGATGTAAGGAATTCATAAATATATTCTAGCTGTTCTTAAAGAGAGAGAAATATATGCAAGCATATCCCAAGTCATTGGAAGGACGGGATAAAAGCATGCCCTTTACTGAATTGTCAAATTTACTGGAGAGCAATAATTAATATAATATAATATAATATAATGACATAATAACACTGATTTTCTAATGCACCAGAATTTTGAAGATAAGGCAGGATACTTTCCAACTCCAGTCATGCCAGTTGACACTCGTAATGTAAATTTGATCTTTCTACCACCAAACATGTCATACTCAGAGGATGATTTTGTAAATTTTTGTAGTGGATCAAAATACAAATCTGGTTAGGAATTATGTAATCCCTGCAAAAAGCAATATAAACCATCTCTCAACCTTAAAATTCCCTAAGGGCAAGGAAACCCTGAAAGCTTTTTTAGCACACCTTCTCCTAGCACACGCTGGTCTGCCAGAATTAAAGGCAGACATAACAGGAGAGCAATAACGACAAGAATCAGCGTCTCGTTCTTTGTGAAAAGGTGAGGTCAGAAGGAGAGAGCCCATCAAAGCCTGTACATTTGTTAATGGCAACAACAAGATAAGTATGGCATTACACTCCAAAATCCTATCACACTGGAACAGTGAGTCACTTATTAAGCTCAGGGAGACCATTTATACACCTGAGAAGAAATATTTTATATGGTAAGAGGTGCATGGTATAGAGTCATGCACATATTACTCTAAGCTATTCTATAGAGTGAAAATACAAAATGCAAAGCTTTTAAATAAAAGTCACTGGTGATAGATGCTTACACAAGGGATGCTTGGCGTGCAGACCTGGGTCAGTACAATCAAAACCAATTACGAACCATGTCCCCAGGCTATTGTAAGCTGTAATGGTTAAACTTGAACCAATCCGGTAACACTGAACAGTCATCATATGCAGGGCGCCGTCTTTGTATGTTGAACTGAACAAATGTGGTTATTATAACACAGCCGGTATTTCCCACTCACCAATGAACATACACTGAATGTGAACTTTGCAGCTATAGCCTATCTGTGGTGACTGGCTCCCTACTAAACCTGTTTCTTTTCCTGTAAAATGACATGGCTCCTTGCACTCTGGGCCCAGAAACATCTGATAATAGCGTCATTATCTCCCTTGCGTTTTGGACACCATCTGCCATTCCATCGCGCCAACACCCACATCGCTTCAACAACATGAGCACATTTCCCAGTCCTTACGTCAGCTCCGCTGGGGCCCTGAGGGCCTCTCGGGCCTGGAGGGCCAGGGGGACCCTGTGGGAGAGAAACAGGAAGGTTCATGAGGACCGTGTTCAAGCACCTTGCTGCTGTCTTCATTCTGTGATTAAGAACACCAGGAAAAGTGCCCGCCTGCCACGTCGCGGCCTGCGAACCGCGGGCGGGGGGGCCTGAGGTGCCCCGCGGGACAGCGCCCCGCCTCAGCGCACAACGGTCTACACCAGGCGACAAGGAAACGAAAACTGCAGGAAAATGTTTTGGTTAAGAATTTAAAAAGTCTACTATCACTCTCTGGTATAATGAATTCGCAATGCACCGCGAAATATTTTATGCGAGGGTGTGCGAGAAGGTTAGTGTACAAAAGGAACACAAAGTTGAAGCAAGAAATGGTGCTTGCGTAGATTTAGGATTCTTAAGTCTATAGAGTATTTTCAAATTTGTGTATTTTTTTTTTTTTTTGGCAGCTCCATGTTCCCTATGTTTGAATTGAAGTAAGATTAATTATCTAGTTGTCTTCCTAAAACAGTGGTTCTCCCATCTCTTTGGGCATTAAAATTACCTCGGACATTTTTTGTCAAACCCTGACAGCCAGAACCTGGGACCTCACGCGTGCGATTAATCTGTAGTGAGCACCAGGGCATTCGTCTTCTTTTAAAGGTCGCAATTTATTGAATGCCATGGTTGAAAAACTTGTCTGCTCGCTGTTACCATAGGTCGGGGAGGAGGTGTTTGTGCCAGGGACCCATGGTGGCCGCAGCGCGGGAGCAACCTGCTCGGCGTCTGCGCTGCTTGCTGTCTTCATCGGTTATCTGAACTGGCAAGGTTTATGGGCTCTGCTTTTAAGTTTATTGTGATGATAAAAATCACTTCTTGCTTGAAGAAAATAAAATCTATCATTCAAATGTAAAATGACCCAACACGGACTTCAAGGAAGTAAAAAGCAGAGCAATGATTATTGAAAGAAAGGAGCAATTAGGACACATTCATTACATTTCAGTGTTAATTTCAGTTGCCTTACCTAATAGTTTCTTTACCCAATACAGTGCTTAATGAACAAATATATGTATTTCAAATTTTCATTTGAACTGTTAGAGCAGAAAGCCAGAATCAATCAATGGAAATCATGTCATAGCTTTCTAATTAAGATTGAATTCTGTATTCAATTAATTTACAATTACAATTAATTTTTAATACTGTGTTAACATTTGCTAATTATTCCAGTCTTGGGGGACTACCGTCTGCTCTTTACTTGTTCCACATGAAAGGCCAGAGCGAAATACTAATAAATAACTGAAGTTTATAGACACCTCAGTAATATATACACATAGAAGTGAAAAATGTGTAACAACCTATGAACCAATGAATGCGATATGTGTGTTCCATATCACTCAAAAGTGAGAAAGAAGAAGAAACAGAGGTTCAGGGTGATGAGAGACTCGATGGTTGCAGATGCAGGTTGGATGGAGGAAAGAGGAAGCGGCCATTAGAAAGGTCACAGCCTTGAGGGCCACTTTGTTCACATTAATAAACCTTGAGAAAGACAGTAGTAACATGAAAATGTATCACTTCTATCAAATACTTAAAAATAGAAACTTACCATGGGACCGACATCTCCATTTTCACCTTTTTCACCAGGCGGGCCTGGCAGACCCTAAGAACAACAACAAAAGCCACTCCTTCATTTAAGAAGAAACACTTGGCAATTTCTAATACAAAAGCAAAAATTAAATATAAAGTAAGAAATTAAAATTAGCATAAAAATGAGGACTCAGAAATTATCATGTCAAAATACTAATAATGCAAGTATTGACTACAGGTGATAAAATCTTACATTTATAATTACAAATAAAATTTGTAATTTTTACAATACAATGCTGTTTGATTTTAGTTACAAGAACTCAGAGCAGACTGCAACTCAAATTTCACCTGGTATGTCTTTAGGGGGAAAGTAGTTTATTTTCTCTTGATCTTTCCAACTAGTACCCTACGCAGGATTGTTTATATTTCTTATTTCATATCACAGTGCACTGTATACACTGAATTGTACACAGTACTTTAAAACACAATTTTGCTACTGGTTTGCATAGTTATAATCGTGAGCTACTTGGAGGCAGAGGTTTCTAGGTGTCAGTTTTGTTTTTTTTTTTTATCTCTAGCAGCTAGCAGAGGGTCAGTCAAAAACTAGGATTTCAATAAAATGTTGACTTAACGAATGAATGATTGAATGCTAAGAAAATAAATCAACAGAAAAAGCTATGTGCAAAGAATGTTACTTGTAACACTATGATAGTTAAAATCTCAATAATTCCAAATGTTTAATCACAGAAAACATAGCTAAATCAAGTTGGTTATATAAACTGATGGAATATTATAAAACTATTAATACGATACTAATTCTCTAAATATGTGTATAAGTAATAAAATACAAAAAAAACAAATGAATATGCATACTATAAATTTACCTGTAAATACCTGTTAAATAGGCAGAGTAATTATTGGACAGGAATAGTAAAAGTGGTAGTACTTTTTGATATAGGAGGATTATGGAGTGTTTTAATTCTTAATGTTTTCAGTATTATCATTATTTGTATAGATATCCATATGTCTTTTCAAAGCTTGTGCAACAGTGTCTCAGGTATAATCTATTTAAGGAATAAAAAATACACGATACGAAAGCTCTAAACTTATGCTGGCATTTTTGAAAGCAATGATCTGCAGTGATAACTATGTTTTACCTATGACTCCCTACACATGCAAACTAGCTGAAGCATGAGTTTCAAAAAGTAATACTATCTTTAATGCATAGGTGATGATTTTTGACATTTTTTTCTATTTTACTTATCCTATTACATGTCATCTTTTAATGCTGATTAACCCACTAAATTGCTTTGATGACCTACTAATTCCACATGACTCTCAGTTTGGAGAAAGGCCACTTTACCAAGTATACTTATAAACTTTTAAAAAATTGGACGTGTATTCATTTTTATGAAGAAATCTTAGTTACTGATTTGTAATGGACAACATATACCAGGATTTCATTTTGTATTTTATTAAATGTCAGATAGATGTCTAGGAAAATAGACTATTACATGTACTTCCTAGATAGGTCACATGATGTGATGGAAGCTTCTAGAATTACTAGAGATGTTCCCAGGAGGAAATAGCCAGGGAGTGTTTCAGATTTTACAGGGCCTGAAAATTTCCTGGGAGAGATTGTTAAATTTTAGTTTCAAGACCCACAACCGAAGAGATTCTAATTCATTGATGGGGCATACACACTTAAATTCTTAAACATGCAAGTAGAAATTAACACAGATAAAATATGTCATTTTTAAGTCCATTTTCTTTGGTGGTATGTGTTGCACCTTAGACATAATTCAGTTCTTATAAACACTGTATAAATTAACAGTCACAGCCCCTATATTTTGTCAAGGTTTTCCCCTCTTTTTACTAGAGAGTGCATCTAATTTGGGATCCCCAGGTTGAATGTTATATAAATATTAGTTTATAGTTTTCTTTTATTTCCTTAACAGGCCCAGCTCCGCATTGCTATCATTCCTTTATGCACACGGTTACTCCTAATAGTGACTCAACAGGAACCTCCTAAAAGAAAAAGATTATAATACTTATTTCTTTTTGATGAAGCTTGATTATAGTTTGAGTTGATTAATACAGAACGTTCTTATTATTACAATTAATAGAGACATAATGAGTCCGATTCCCCTACTGCCTTGGAGCCAAACACCCTAAATGACCCTCCAGTGTTAATCATTTCCTGTGTCCTAAGTTTCCCCTCAGGAGTAATTTTTATCTGAAGAGATTCTGTTGAAAGGTCTGTCAATTTAATATCATTTGCCAATTAAGAGATGAAATCAAAAAATGAATTTAGGCCAAGGATGCTCATTCTCTATGTTTCCTTTAAATGCAGATAAATAGTGAACATCAAGTTGAAAAATCAAGTCATTTGACCACACTAGTGTACCATTATTATTTGTCTATTATAATTGCTACAATCTATTCTGCCATGAAGACTCAATTAAAGGATGTAGATCAATTGTGAACATGTTAATTACATTAGCATCTTTTCAGATTCCCAACTTAAAGGGGTAGCTGTGGGAAAATATAATCAATTTTTTAGTGAACTGATTTCTTGAGTCACCCTCATCAAAGAGCACATTGATTATATTGTGGAAATGAAGATAATTTTTAATTAATATTTTATTAATATGAGCTACAAGGCATCTTCTTTAATCATAAGAACTGAATTCCTAAATTATACCTTTAAAGAATTTGGAATAATCATTAAATGAAAAAGTGAAAAGTGGAAAATAAATGGTAGCATATCCATTTGCAATCTAATTTTTAATGACTTGTTTTCAAATATGTGTTGTTTCTCACAAATATCTGATATGTAGTACTACGAAATATGAAAATGAAGTCTTTGCATTTTCAAATTTAAAAGTATTTATTTTGGCATTAAAATAAAAACAGAAAATGAGAATATGTTCACTGGTAGACATTCACGGAGTGTTATAACAATAATAGTTACGGTAACATAATTAATTATATTGTTTACAGTAATCTGTATGGTTCTATACCTAAGCTATTTAATCTTAAAAACCAATATTCTGGGACTTTACTTGTGAAAATAAAGCTGAAAAATTAAATTTGTACAAATGCAACTCCTATTTAATTTTCTACAGCGTCACAGATATGTGAATGCAATGACTAGATGATTTAATTTGAACATTTCTAGAAGTTCTGATGTGGCATAACTAACATCCACAGGGCACCTAATATTATTTAAAACAAAAATTTGTGCTCCTTTAGAGGATCACTAGGTAGACATAGAATAAGAAAGTGGAGAAGGAAAACTGGCTGTTCCCAGAGTTTGCAGGAAGCAGCAAGCGTCACGTGGGAGGAAGGGAGAAGAACCCCAACAGGGGTGTGTAGTACGCAATGCTTCGTCTAAGAGTGCAGTTGAAGCGCATATCTAGATGAAAACTTCTTAGTCTGCAATGTTTTACAGTAATATATTTCCCTTCCTGAACATGCTTGACAAAATACAAATCATAATCTTGCGTTATTTTAAATGATCAATGTACTGTTCATTTATTTTACCCAGTTATTCTTTCCATTTGCCCTTAGTATTTTCTCTTGGTGGTTGTGATTGGCAGTTTGCTATTTATAAAATGCTTTTAATTGCTGCTATCCCTCTGAAATACTAATTTTTCTGCTATGAGATCTGCAGGGAAAAATAACCTTCTAACAGCTCCCTTCTGACCATCAGACTTAAACAAGATGCACTGTTCAAACACAATGAGAATAAAGAAAGCAGATGTAGTTTCTCGGGTGGGCTAAATTCAGACCAGAAACAGAAACAAGGGATGAAGCAGCTTTAGAAAAATTAGTAGTAATTGATAAAAAAAGTTGCAGTTCAGATACACATTTAAGAAACTCAATCCCTACAGTTAAACGTGTACCGCAGTTCCGCTTTGTTTTACACCCACCGGGAAACGTGGTGTGCAAAGCAGGGGCAATAGCAGAGGACGCCAGGCACAGAGCATCTTACCTGCAGGCCGATAGGACCGGGAGGTCCCGGGAAACCTCTTGCCCCCTCGTCACCTTTTTGTCCAAACATCCCCTGCTGACCTCTGGGACCTGGCTCACCATCACCTCCCTGGTGGAGAGCAACGAAAATGATCACAGACTCGGACGATTATGATTCTGATACAAGTCATCCTAAAGGTATGGCTGCTTCTAATTTAATCAAAGCTGGTCTATTTCCTAGCAACTGAGTAAAAAGTAGATTAAATTTCCAGTGAATATACCATTGTTTGTTTTGTTTATATTCTTTGTATAAACAAAGAACATGTTTATTCATCTAAACATTTGGCTGGAATGTGGCTGATTTTTATTTTCTTATGGTTACCAAGTGAAGTAAATGTTTTGTAATAAGGGAAAAATAATGTTCAGAATTTACTACAAATTAAGTACTTCTCAACTGGGTAGGATCTATTTTAAGATGAAGTCACGCCCTGACCTGGTGGTCTCAGTTGGTTGGAGTGTCAGCCCACTAACCAAAAGGTCACAGGTTCAATTCCCAGTCAGGACACATTCCTGGGCTGACGGTCCTGTACCCTAAACCAGTCGATGTTTCTGGCTCACATCACTGTTTCTCTCCACCCCCCTCTCCTTTACCCTCTCTCTAAAATCAATAAGAACGTCCTTGGGTGAGGATAAAAAGAAAAAGAAAAAAGATGAAGTCACAACGTTTTTTCTTTATCAAGATCAGCTTGGTTAGCTACATCAGACCGTCTAAATTTCAGTCAGCGTTAAGCATACAAACAAACGTATCACTACGTGCACTAGACTGGTTACGCGGCAGTTCATGCATTCAGTCAGGGTCTGGAAGGATTTAGGTCTGGTGAATAAAGAAGAATACTTACAGCAATTCCAGGGGCTCCGACAGGACCCTGAAGACCTGGGGGACCCGGAGGACCCTGTGGTGAGACAGAAATCAGTCATTTTCAACCTGAAGCCAGAAGAACCCCCCATACAGGGCTGGACATCTGGCTGATCAAAACCTATTAAGCGTCTCGACGTTTCTTTGTGACATGGAGCCAACCACCATTTATGTCAGGGGCCTTGAGACTCGGCCGTGCCCATTTGCAATCAATTTTAACTCGGCAGTTAGTGAAAACACTCGCATCTGAAATGCAGATGTTAAAAACGGATTTCTGTGCTCACATAAATAGTGGCCACATTTGGAAAATTTCAAAATACCAAATTTCTTTAATGAGATGTGTACGAGTCGGAACGAGCACATGAAAAAGTCGTCAGTGTGCCACCCTTCTCACTGGCTATGAGGACGTGGGGACTCTACACCTGCAAACTGAGTGTTATTTATTAAGTATACCAGAACTCCTTATTGTGAACGATAGATTTTAATAGTTTTATTAGTCCTACATGCATACGCATTTCTTGCTAACTGCCTGTTTACGTGTAAAGAATGGATAAGGCATTATAAAATATCCAGGCATGACAGAATAAGAGTCATTGGATTAGATTGTCCCTTCTCATACCGCTACATGTCAGGAAAAGTGCTTAACGCAAAGGTTGTGAACATGTGGCCCTGGGGCCTTTGGGCACAGGAAGCTTTTTCAGGTTTGTGTGAGGTCAACATTCTTTTCATTACAGCTACAACTTTCTCTGTCTTTGAGCCATATGACCATTTGAATGAATGGCGGGAAAAACTGCTGGTTTCTTCCTCTTATTCTGAGGAACTATTGCTTATCTTTGTATCTACATGACTTGGAAAAGAGGTTTCATTAGAATTGATTGAATACAAAGTACAAGGGAATATAAACTGCCATAGAAGAATAAAATTTAAATTAAAGAAACAAAGAAGCCCTGGCTGGTGTGGCTCAGTGGATTGAGTGCTGGGCTGCAAACCAAAATGTCATCCGTTCCATTCCGTCAGGGCACGTGCCTGGGGTGCGGGCCAGGTCCCCAGTTCGGGGCGCGTGAGGGGCAACCACACGTGGATGTTTCTGTCCCTCTCCTTCTCCCTCCCTTCCCCTCTCTAAAACTAAATAAATAAAATCTTTAAAAAAAAGATTAAAAAAAAATAGAGTGGACTGAATCCCAAAGGGAACAGTATTGATACTATAATCTTCTGATAGGTAAGTAGTACTAATGAAAACAGTCCGTGGTTATTAGCAAAAGGGGTTAAGTAAATAATGCACCCTTAATAAAAAAGTCGGAAAAACTCACATTTTCTCCTTTGTCACCCTTGCTGCCTTTCTGTCCGGGTTCACCAATTTCGCCCTGTATTTGAAAATTTGAGGTAATGTTTACCTTACATTTATTTCAGAAGCACATATATTTAAACATACAGAAGTAGTTTTGTCATTGGCTACTTTTTCTCATTACCATTGTCTTTGAACATACTCCCTTTTCTTGTTTATACCCCGCATTATCATGGGGTAGCTACTAAGTCTCAACCTCTAAAATAAAACTTCTGAGCATGTGGAACGTGTATGACACTCTGGAAGAGACATCTTTGGCTTTGGCATCTGGTCTTAGATCAAATCTAGGGTTCTTGAGAAAAAATGCACCTTACAGCAGATACACCGAGGAATAAAGACCACCCACCTTGTCTCCGTCTTCTCCGGGGGAGCCGGCAGGCCCGGCCGGCCCCGGGAGGCCCACGGGACCCTGCACCCCGTCTCTGCCCGCCGGGCCTTGGGGACCTTTTTCTCCCTGTATTGAAAACCCAGCAGACCGTTACTGTGTTAGAAGAAACCTATCAATTAGCTGCTCTCTACAATTTCAAGGTGCAGCTCTAAGTCATGCTCTAGCTTCCACGTTTGACGAAGAAATGGCTTAATGTTCTCAAGAAAAACATAATATTTTGTAAATGAAGACACAAAAAGTCCCTATGTTTGTCTCCAACCAAGAATACTGTCCTTGATAACCATTTGTGAATCTCAGGCTACTTTAGACTTTTGATTTTAAACACGCGTTTTCTAATCAAGTATTGCATATGGATGAATTGGATGCTGGAGGTTTGCAAGAACTTGGTGAGCCTTTCCTCTTCACGGGCAGCAGCGATTAAGCCTAAAGACTCATAGACATTCATCTGCTCATCGCCCAGCTTTGCAATAGGCTTTACATGGGACCTTGTTCTATTTTTAACAAATGTGTCGTGGGCTGTCTTAAATTTTGATATTTTAATTCATTGCTGCTTCCACTTACTCAAAATGACGAGGCTGCTAGCTTTTTTGTTTCTTTTTGCTCATTTTTTTGACACTGGCACTATCTTCCTGTCTCAAAATTGACCTACCCGTATAATGCATAGTAATAAAAATAACACCTTGATAATGAAGATCACTTGCATTTCCCGTTTCAGAATTCCTCTCAGAGTTTAGAATAGCTCACTTTCTGAAAGCCAGGCCTTCACCAGCTCTGCCCACGGTAACCTTCCTGCTTTGCAGCCCCCAGTGCCCACCCCTCCTCTCCTCGCCTCCTGCCTCTTTCCAGTGACCAAGCTTCACCCGCTGAATGTGTTTACTTCGCTGTACCTCCGCCGCTAACGCCTTATCCCACATCTGACCACTGACCATCCTCTCATCTAGTCTCACTCTCAAACTCTCCCCTTTGATGTAACCAGACAGAGACACTCTGAGAGTCTTCCCAACATCCTGCAACTCCGCTTACATGTTTAGGATTCCTAAGATGAGGACCCCGCTGTGAGCGTGCCCTGTGGTTATCGGGGGATCGGGCTCCACTACCTGCCAGGTGCACGGAGCCGCCTCAGGCCCTTGTTGTCTGCATTCCAGTCCCTCTAGACTTGTTTCCAGATAAATCTGACCCCAGCGCCTCCTGTCCCTTGGCCTGAGCACACGTTGTTGTTCCCTTGGCCTGGGATGCGAATCACAAAAGGACTCCACCTAGTTAATTCCTTCTCATTGTTCAGAGGCCACCCTCGATGTCCTGTCCCAGGAAAGGCCCCTGCCTCGGCCCCTCTGCGGTGAGCCGGCACGCAGCAGTGCACCTCCTTCACGTCACTCACCGGAGTGTGTCAGTACCCGTGTGCTACTGATCCTCTGTCACTATCTAACTGCCCCATCAGACAACAAACTGCGCGAGGGCAGGAGCTGTTTCTCCATGCAGCTGCATCCCTCTGGCCCGTGGCCCAGGTGAGCCACGTAAGGAGTATTTGTTGAGCATGCTAATGACTTAATGACAACAAAAATACCAAAATATCTATACAGCAAAGTTACCTTAATTCTGACTTATTACTTTCCTGGGTTCCCTGTGACCTTATTTTACGAAACTGTGCCACAATGATCGTTTAAACCACACCCCTGCTATCACCCTGGAGACCTTGTCTTCCCTGCAAACCGAATACTACAGCACGTTAAGCCAAGTCTGCTCCGAAAACATGCCACGCTGCTCACAGTGGACTTCGCTATTTTAAACGCATCCGCTGATTTAGCCATTTCTCCTCCATTGGGATTTCTCGTGAGCCTGAACTCCAGAAATCAATCCTTTGATACAAGAGTCTCTGTAAATAAGGCAGATTGATTCTTATTACCTTCAGTATATTACACATATAACGTACAGACCTACAGCCAGGAATCACCTGCCCTTCATTTCCTCTGATCCTGGTCTCTGTGGAGCCAGGCAAAAACAAACAAACAAACAAACAAATAAATCTATCTTTCAACTTACCAGTACATTCTAAATTTAGATTTTTCATTTACAACTCACAAGACATACTTCTCCCTCCCATTCTGTATCTCGTGGCCCTCAACCTGTAGTACTACCAGAAACATCACCTGTATCCCCTTAAGTATTTATTATTTCTACACCTTCATTAATAAAATAGGGGAATCTAGTTTATAGGATTAACCACTTATTTCCACATCAGATCTGGCATAGTTTTATATTAGCCTCTGCCCACACCCTCAACTGTTGCTACAGTTCACAGACTCCATCCCTTTTTAACCAAAAGCCAATTTATTCATTTATTTTCTAGTTACTAGTTCTTCCTTTTTTTTTTTTTTTTTACGACAACTCTGGTTCACATGAGGATGATTCACTGAATAGTTACTAACACAATTATACAGAGTGATTTAGACCTCCCATTTCATCTAATCCCCACAAAGCACAGTGGCTGTCTTCCCGTCAGAAACGAGGAAACAGAACTGGGAATGTGAAATGACGTAGCCAAAAAATCATGAACTAAGTAAATGGTAGAACTGAGCTCCCAACCCAATCTGACACCCTTCACTTCTTCCCTTTCCGCTGATTCTTTTCTGTAAGTCCAAAAATATACGGGCACGACTCCCAGGTTTGCAATCCTAACACTGATCATTCTCTCTGTATTTTTATACACACAGGTTTGCAACGGTACTTTTTCTCTTATCTCCAATGAGCATTGCCTGATCCATCGACAGTTAATACATTGCCTTCACTATTTCTGGATCTAGCATTTTTTCCCCATTTCTACAGCTGCCTCCCAAATAGGAACATTATCAACATAATTTCCTATCTGTAATCTTTGCATCTGGTACTCCCCTAATGCAATTACCGGTAATAGTTTTCTTTAGCAATTATTCTCATCAGAATATTTCTATCATCGCAGTAAGTTAGAGGTTTTAGCTCCGTTCTCCCTGCTTGCTTTTCAGCACCCGTAACCCTGAGTTTCTAATCCGACTGACTGGTTTAGGGACGCGGATTCAGCCTCAGTTCCTCTGTTACTGCAGTATGTAGGCCCTGCGGGTGGATGTGCGTTTTCTACCTTCTCCCTCCCGAGGAGAGGGCTGGCGGGCGAGGGCACCTGGCTGGCCTTCCCCAAACCCTCCCCTTGTGTTTCTCTACGCAAGCCTTACCCTGTCGATGCGCCTGTGGTGTTTCACAACATGAGCTGCTCAGGGGAGTTAAAACGCAACACCAACGTTCGGGTTGAGGGAGAGGGAGAAGCCAAATGCCTTAGCCAACATTTCCATCAGTTTTTACTGAAGCTCTGTATGGAGGTCTATGGGCGTTTTCACCCAAGGATTTTATAACCGTTTTATGCTACTATCCTTCAAATGCACACCTTCTTAAAAAATGTTTCTTAACCCAGTGTCCAGCACTCAGATGCTGGCAATCGCTCTGTGGAATAAGCGAACGATGGAATGGACATCTTGGCACTTTTGCTGGTGGTGGGAGTAACCGAGGGGCGGGACGGGCAGGCCGTCGGTTCTCTCGCCTCCTCCCCCGCAGGCCGCCTGCTGCCGCGGCCCGGGCTCAGGTCCTCCCGTGGGCTCCTGTCGGCAGTTTCTCCTTCACCTCAACAAATTAATGTCTTCTTATCACTTTCAGGACTTTTCCGTATTCTCGTCTTTGTTTCGGTATTTTATTTCTTTGTAAAGTCAAGGGACTGAACCACTTTAAAGCCCATAATTCCATATATTCACAGAATTCTTGACTTCTTAATTAGTATATTCTCAATTTGAACAAAAAGCAATGTATGTCTTTTTTTTTTTTCTTCTATATATGCCTTCCTCACTGTGTTGTGCCAAGATGTAGGTGCCCTGGGTGTTTGAATGAACTTGGGTGAGAGGGTCTGAATCCACGTCTTTTCTCTCCCTTCCCAGTACACGGGATACTATAAAAATTTAATGGGCAAGTCTTTAGTTTTTGAGGTTGGCTGGAAATTACAGAACTTCTAAGAGGGGGGCAAAGAACAATTTTTTCATAGTTGTTTATTAACATCTCAGAAAATAAAGTCTAAATTTCCAGCAAATTTACTAAGTTGGAAGTATATTACTTTAAAAACAATTCTCAGTAACTCAGTGTGCTTTGTTTCTGTTCCCCCAAAATTCTGCCCAAGGTGGCGTGGCTTCATTTTAATATGCTAAATGTTTCTGAAAGGTAATGAATTACATGAAGCAATCATTTTAATTTGAAAACACTTGAGAATATCACAAACAGTAATGAGAGAAAATGCTTGGACAAGGAAATCACCATGCTTAATCTGAATCAACTTGCTAAAACTAAAGTCTTCATGATAAATAAGTATTTTAAAAATAATAGGGTTAGCCCTGGCTGGTGTGGCTCCGTGGATTGGGCACCAGCCTGCGAACCAAAGGGACGCCTGTTCGATTCCCAGTCTAGGGCACAGGCCTGGGTTGTGGGCCAGGCCCCCAGTGGGGGACGCGTGAGAGGCAACCACACAGTGATCTTTCTCTCCCTCTTTTTCTCCCTCCCTTCTCCTCTTTCCAAAAATAAATGAATAAAATCTTTAAAAAGTAAATAAAAAATAATAGGGTTAAACTAGATTACATAGTTCAGGACTTACCTGTATGCAAAAGTATTAAACGCATATATTTGTGTATGATAGTCAGCTATTTTCATCTACATTTACTGAATGAGTCTGCATTTTAATTTTGGAGGATGAGAGATTTTATGTTTTAGAAAATTAATATGATTGAATTAAAAGCAGGAACAAAAATAGGGAAGAGATCTTGACAAAGAAACATAAACCTAGTGAACAGAACATAGCCCATGATCACTGAAACATAAAAAATTTCAAGTCCAATAACTATAAGATGAGATCATTTGTCCGAAGTTTCCCATCTCATTCGCTGTAGACCAAAACTCAGATTACATGAGAAGAGCAGCCACTTTCTATGGGTTTAACTTGCATGAAAATGATTGGAAATATACTCGTATTCCAGGGAGACTGGAAACGCACACTTTCCTAATATAAAGCAGCAAGAAATAGTTTTAATCAAAACTCCAATTTTATTTTTTTAAAAGGAGCAAAATCAGGAGCCTTTTACATTAATAATATCCAACTCCTTCACAGGTAGTAGGGTTTCATAAAGCGTGGAAAAAATGCCATCTCATTTAATGGAATTTGAAATTTTCTCTATTATAAAAATAAAAAGAAGCGTGCTTGTATGCCAGGCACACATGCAGGGAGAACGCAGCGAAGTTGGAGGAGCTAATATCCCTGAATAAAAAGTAATAACTGTGCGGCGCGGCAGCATCATATGTTTTCTCCTTGAAATTACTTACGGGAGCGCCCTTCTCTCCGGCCGGACCCGCAGGGCCCTGGGGTCCTGGACGCCCTGGCAACCCGATGGGGCCCGCTGTGCCCGCGGCTCCTCGTTCTCCCGGCGAGCCCTGCACACGGGGGCGGGGGGAGGGTGTATGTTGTTATTAGTGAAGGAGAAAGTGATGCTAGCTCAGGAGTCACTCGCTGAATAGTGCCATCGCATAGTACATCCTGCAAAGGTCACTTTCAGACAATTTAAGGTCTCAAACAAGAACAGTTGTACTATTTGAAAGATTAATTTCTAGTCCAATATTAAAGTTCGGAAACATTGGTAAGATAAAATAATTTCAAAATTATATATATATTTAATATTTTTAAAGATGTTATCTTTTTTCATTTAAATGTAAAATTATTATAAAATTAGAGATACACATTGGTCTTTTTATAAAGCATGTGAACATGGATATATATATATATATTTTTCATTGTTGTTCAAGAACAGTTGTCTCCATTAAAAAAAATATGAACACTAAGCGTACTCATGTGCAGGCAATAGAAATTACCCAGATTTGCAGGAGAAAGAAACCTAAGTGAATGTATACTTTACTGAGAAGCTGTGGTATAAAAATTAAGACAAATATATATTTCCTTAACTGGATACATTATGCCTGGCAAGTATGTGAAAATAACTCATGGTTTTTACTTAGGAAAAGAACGCTTGTTAATTTGTAGCGAAGTATGTTTAATCTTTAAAATTAATCGAGTAAATATTTTCATACATATGAGGGAAAGAATGCTGATTTGGAAAATGACAAAGTGAACAGTTTGTAGATATTATATAACATTTTTTATTATACAAAGCTTAACTATTTTAATGACTCCCTTGGAGTATTAATAAGATTAAATTTCAGATTGCCATCTTGCTTGTGGAACCTGCATTAAAATGAACAATAAAAACATATTACTTTTCTGTAGTTAAAATACTGCTGATGATATTATCACAGCTCATTAATTTCAAAAAAGTGGATGAAAACTTTTTTGATGTCTGTTTGCTCCCTGAAGTGCAGCTGCAATTTCCTTTTCTGTTAGTTATTTCAGACATTCTGTAAGTCTAGCTAGGTTTAATAACAGCATGCTCTGCGCTGGTTTTATTTTATACATCTATAAATGAAAAGGGAAAATCTCTGATGATATGTACCGATTAAGCAAATCATATTACAAACTTGCGAATCTTACTGAAATATCCCCAGGCCAACTTTGAAGAGAATCCTCCCATTCCAGCTGAATTACTAGAGAAGTTCCTTTTTTTATTTTAAATGGAAATTGAAACCCAATAATAAAAAGAGAACCATTTCCACCTTCCACAGGGATGCAGGGTGAACCTGAGATTCCACACACTGAGCGGGAATACAAGAGGCATTACGGTGGGAATCAGCCCTTGAACACGGACGCAAATGCACTATTTTCCCATGACGGGCAGGCATCTATAGTGGTAGGAATTATTGCATTTCTCTGTAACAGGCTACAGGAAAGGACAGAGGGCTTTCTCATTGTCAGATACATAATAACATCTAAAACTAGTATGTTTGGGTTTAAACACAGGTGAAACAGGTCACAGTAAGTTCCACAAGGGTAGGCCTGCTTCTTTTTTTCACTGATGTCCAGCCAGCTGAGCAGGGCTGGCACACAGCAGCCTTCAGGAAATGTGTCCTTTGCGTGTGACCTGCTCTCCCCAGCACTGAACCACTTACCTAGTTCCATCTTGACCAAACTGATGAACTTCTCTACGGCCCCCTTTTCTTGCCAATAAAATCTGGGCTGATACAGCCTTTCACAAGGCTATTGGGATGTAAATGTTTTTTATGACATTTCAAGTTCTTTGAACGATATATCCCTTAAACTATGAGTGGAATGGATGTTAGAGAACTCTACATAAACGACTCTATGGTTCACAAATAGATGTGCAATTTCAAATGACTGTAGAAGTGAAATTTTATGAAAACTAAGCTCCAGAAGGTGGTGTGGTAGATCTAATGTCACAGTGTTAAAAGGAAGGTAGACCTTTTCCACTTGCCTATACTTCTCTACTTTTCATCCTAATTTAAACTGCTTGTCAAAAGCTTAAGAGAGTGTCAAAGGTAAAAAAAAAAAAAATTGAAGTCCTCATCAGCTTTTCATCTAATAATCTTAGTAGTCAGTAATGATCGTTACCTGGATCTATGCGGGGGGAGGGGAAAGAGGCTGACAAAGGAGTAAGGTTGAAATAAGATCTATAAATAAATGGTTTATAATAGAGGGAGTCAAAACAATCTTGATGAGTCACCGTGGCCTGTGAGACAGCAACAGGAACTACAGTCACGGCGACAAGAGCCAGTGAGCGCCATGAAAACATCGTAACATACAAATTAATTAAGTGTAAACTATTAAGCTGGTTACCAAGTATAACTTGTCAACACCTACACATACAGTGGCAACAATCAAGCTGCAGTGAGGTTAGAGAAGAAGATGCCTTGTCAAACCAACCTCTTTTTATTTACCAAAAACAACAACAAAAAGTCTGTATACTTATCTCTGTAGCAATGATGAACCTTTTACACATTAGAAGTGCTTAAATGGAAATTCCTCAGAGAAAAAAGGGGCTAAAAACTACAGAAATATCATCCCAATTTGTGATTTAAAAAGCAATGGACACGTGACAAATTAAGTTTTTCCAAAGGCAATAGTATGTGTTAAATTACACGAATTATAACCACCATAATATCATAAAGTGTCCTGATATTTAAGTACTAAATATTAACCACTATAGGTCACTTCAAGTAAAAGGTAGACATTTACCTGCTTTTAAAAGGAGGGAGGGGGGATTTTCCATATCTATATTTTAGTTAATTTCTTTTACTTTACACACTCAACATTATTTTGTGTTAGTTCCAGGTGTACAGCATCGTGGCTAGACAAATCACACACTCCGCTAAGTGGTCCCCCTGCCATTTCCGGCACCCACCTGGCACCGTACACAGCTATTACAATATTATCAACTGTTTTCGCTATGTGGTACTTCCCGTCCCCGTGACTATTTTGTAACTACCAACCTGTACGTCTTCATTCCTTCACCTCTTTCACCCCACCCCTCATCTCCTTCCCCTCTTGCAACTGTTGTCTGCAACCATGAGTCTTTGGTTCCTGTGCTGTTTATTCTTTTGTTTGGTCCTTTAGGTTTTAGTTATTTGCTTTAACTGTCTTGGCTTCTGTGTTCCACAGCACCTCCCTTAACCCTTACAATGGTAACAAAATGAACAGTAGCATCCGTTCACGGTCTTGCAGTGCTAAGTGGTTATATCTCTGTTTCTTCCCACACAGAACACCCAGATAAACATTTTCTCCATTACTTTCCTTGGGTGTTTCATGTTCTGAGGAGCATTTGCAAAGTAAATGAAACTGGTAAACAGACAAGCCACCTCATCAGCATTCAGTTAAAAGGCAGCCCGCAAGGGAAAGAAGCATAAACACAGAATGCTCTTATAAACCAGAACTATACAAGGAAAAAAAAAAAATTCTGCCCCCTCTTTTTTTAAGGTCAGGTTGACCTTCACAGCAAGACTTGTATGAGGTAGTTCCCGTTTTGCAGATTACAAATCTTTTAGATCAGATAAACTAAAAACTCTGATAAAATATCAAGCACTGCCACAATGTAAAGCCTAAATTCTGAATATTAACCCAAAGTCCTGTTGGTCTTTGGTCCCCACCACCAGCTTCATGCTGGTCCGCTGACAACTACTTGAGTTCCAATAGAGAAAACGTGCTTTATCTTAACAAACGTTGCGCTTGACTGAATTAGTCTGTAGGTGTGATCCTTCTAAACACTTTGACTTCCATGTTTGAGGAATAAGTAAAAGGCAGTGAAAAGAAGGTTCTCTGGAATGGGATGTAGGAAAAAAAATGAGAATTAATAGGAATTGTATGGGAAGGGGTTATAAACTCCTAAGGAAAAATTGACAAGGAGAAGGAATAAAAGCATATAAAGAAGAAAGGACAGTCAGCAGCGTCAGGGAAGAGTCGTGAAATAGGGGGCCTAGGGAAGGGGAGAGACGGCGTAGTGCACAACTGGGAAGCCACAGACACCCCCCCTGAGCTGCCTGTCAGGCCCCTGTGCTAGACTTCCTCCACATGAGCTCCCACTTCCTGGGGAACAAAGCAAGTAGTTGTAGAAATAGAAGGCTTTTATTAAACACACTATTATATTTCTTTGAATCACCTCATTTTTAGAGAAGTCATGCTTGACCATGAGGGGATTCCATCAGAAAAACAGAGGAGAGATTATTTAGGGAATCCATTTCCCTCGATTTTGCTCTATGAAACCATAGGTAGTAGAAGCCATCTGAGAATTTGCTTGCCTCACGTATTTGTGTGTGGGGTGCGCTGACATAAATACAGAGCCTGCGATCAGCCTCTGGGCCGCATGTGGGAAAAGGCTGCATTGCCCCCGCTCTGGCTGTTCAGCCTCTGGTGGTTCCTGCTTTGCGAGCGTGTGAGCATCAGATGGCCCCTTAGTGAGCAAACCCCTGAGACCAGTAAACACGCCTGGGCTTTGACCGGCCCCCACCCCCCTCTCGTGGATACAACATCATGCATACAGTAAACACGTGGAGTCGGCCAGACCTTAGAAGCCCAAAGTCAGAGCACCCTGTTGGGATCATTTTGTCTTAAGTGAGAGCATTAAAAAAAAAAAAAAAATGTTTCTCAATATGCATTGATTCCTAGTAGCAAACGCTTTAGAAAACTATGGCACGCCAGGCGTGTGCTAGGGTAAGCCAAACAGCAGTGAGCACTTCAAGACTAATTCACTCAAAAACTTGCCTTTCATAATAAAATGGATATTTTATTTATAGTTCTAACTCAATATAATTCCTCTAGGCAAAAATCACTTCTCTCGCTTTGGCTTCTTTGTTCTGTCTTTTAATGTAACACTTTATTATTTGGTATTGTGTCTATTTCCTATGTCTTCCTCAGTAAGCTGTAAGCTCTTTGTAGGAAATGTCCATTTAATGAATCTATATGACTTCAGTTTAACAGATTGGTATGTGCAGATATTTAATTAGAGTTTTTCCACAAGACTGATAGTAGCTTACAGGGAAGATATAAAATATAAATGAATATAAATAAGAAATAGTTAAGTGAAAAAAACTGATAAGCAAGTAGCTTTTTATTGGCATAAAACAGAACCAATAATATTAGTAATCTAAAAATGCATACTACGGGTCATGATCGGGGTTGTGAAATCACTTTAATGGGTCTTGTCTGGAATTTTAAAATATTGTCTACACTAAAATATAATAGATGATATTAAAGTATATCACATGCACTGGTTTTTATAGTGAGTTCTATTCAAAACGTTAGAGTCATAAAGCAAAGAGTTATCTTCTCTGTTGTGTCTCCGTTCGGACTCCACGATTTCTGTAAGCTGAGGCAAAAAGAGAAATCTAATTTTCATAATTTATGAAAACATATAGCAGGTCACTGATCAAAAATTACAAGTATTTACCAAGCTGTGATTCACAAGATATCCTCTCTGGGGCATTCACATCGAATAGACCCATCTCCCCTGCCCGTCCTCAAACAGACCCTGTGGCTGAGGCCACTCTGCCATCGCTGTTGCTCCCAGCATGAGCCAACGGCGTCGTGGCTAGACCCAGCAGAGGTCGGGGACACCACGTACAGGGTGACACAGCAACGCGATGCCAACGCCCGCTCTATGCTTCTGACTGAAGGGATGATCAATGAAGACAACGCATGCCAAAGGATTCAGACTGACCATCTGTTCAAGGAGTTTACCCTTTGATTCATTCCAATTAAGTAACCGTCGCAAAGAGCCCATGCAGGAATACTAAAGCCCAGTGAGCTGTAATATTAGCTCCTCTAACTCTCTTCCTTTTGACAAAATTGTTCACAGGAGTAGAGAGGAACTGAGATGACTTGGAAAAAATAAACCAAAACAGGGGCAGGGGACTTAAGAAGATGTTTACAGTGTGAGCTACACATCTGGAAATGCCTATGTAATGTGCTACTATGAATCTTTGTCTTCACGGGACTATAACCTTGGGCAAGTTATTTACCTTCTCTAAGCCTCAGATCCCTTGCCTTTAAAAATGGAATGGCCATCTCTACCTAGCCAGATTGTAAATGATTAAGATAATGATCGTGAGGTCTGCAGCATGAAAAATGGAAAGGATAAACACTTCTAATTATTATTTCATTTTCTGTTTCCTTTACCCTTCACACTTTTTATTCGCGTTATTTTCCCTCAAGCATTCATCACCTTAGTGTTTCTTCCTTCATAGGACAACTGCAGAATCGCCCTCCCTCTCTGCTCCTGTGAGTCTCAGTCCTGTACTCACCGTGACTTCGGCAACCTCCCAAAGGTAACGTTAATGCAAGATTGATGTAAACGCAGACAGACCTATTACAGAGTCAAGAAGTTCTACAGGATATTCTCATGCCTTTATCCATTATGACTTACAGTTTCATTCTCTCACCAACTGGCCTATTATTTCCCTCTGATGTTTTGATGTCACCTTTTTGATTGACATTGCAAAATAGGACCTGTTGTCTTTCTTGCCAAAGCAGTCACCGCTCCTGATTCTTTGTTTTAATTATATAAATTTCATGGTAACCCAAAGCAAGTCTTGAACCTCAAAAAATAAGAATGAACATCAACAAGTTTTCTGGAGAAGTTACCAGTTACATTCAGAAACTCAACAGTTTGTGTGTTTTGATCTTAGTCATCTGGAGTAAAAGTTTTTCAAAACCATATTTCACATACACCAAAATGGCTCTAACTGGAGTAAACTGCAGCTTGTTCAGCATGTGTCACGGAAAAGTCACCCTCGTGAACCCCTTTGCTATTTTTTATAGCAAGCACAGCAATAGTGTAGGGAACTAAGAATGTGGATAATATCTTTCCTTTTAGTGGTTCTTCTTCCATCAACTTGAAGGAAACAACATATAATTGGTTGATGCCTACAGGATTGGGTATGTGAACTTATTATAGGACAGGTGTTAATTCCAGGTAAGTGAGCTCCCATGATCATCTGTGGAGCATGTCCAATAGCCAAGTATAAAGGCCTTTTAAAAACTTTTGCGACTGCTAAGAGGTTTTGGATTGTCCTGTAAGAGAGTTTTGTATCAAGTTTAAAGGACATGACCCTTCTACTGATTTCTCTTCTGTTCCCTCTGCCCTTGATAATTAACATTTATTGCTCGTGTGTTATTAGTCATTTAATCACTGTCTTACATTGCTGGTTAGTCTTTGGTGTGCTCCTTTTTAAAACCGTTTACTTACGGGGATATCTTCCATGGAGCTTAACTATCTACAGGAAATTAGTGATTGCCAAATAAACCATATTGAAACCAACTAAAGAAATAACATAAGATTTTTATATTATATTCAATGTTATCATATCTGTAACTGCATAATTGTTGTTTAATATCCTGTTAAAGTCTATCTCCCAAGCATATTTTGGACGCTACAAATATAATGATTTCAGCTGTTCCAAAAACCTGGAACAACATTCCTTTCGTTTGGGAACTAAAACTAACTTTAAACAATTTAATTCTTGTAGTCATAATTCAGGTTTCACAGATTCAATAACTATTTATCATATGTCTGTGTGTGTATCTCTGTGTGTATATTTGTGTGTGTGTGTGTGTGTGTATTTCCAAAAACAAAATCACTTTATAACCTTAAGGTCTGGATAAATGGACTGTGCTGAACTAAATGTTTTATCCTCAAATAAGAACTTTAGTATTTTTCAACTGCTGTTGCTGCTAGTGTTACCTCCCCCACCTTACAAGGGTATTTAAAAATGGCCCACAAAATTTTGCAAATTTTATGAATATGGAAAGTTAAATATCATTCTTAACTATCTTACGTTAATTTAGAAACAAATGATCCGATATCCATTCTAACCTTAATCATCGCAATCTGACGTTTGCGTAAACTACAGATTAACTGTAATGCTAATCAACTTGCCCAAGGTTACCTTGCTGTGTTCACAGTATTACTTATGCTGTATACACTCTACTCCGATATCAGGCTCTATGATAATTCAGATGGGAAGGTTCGGAATAATTACTGTTTGCCCTGCACTGTGCTGTGAATATAACTAAAACAAAGCAGGGAACTCAATCTTGCGAAAGAGACAACCAATTCCATTCCAATGCAATTTCTACAATGAAAATCACAACTAAGGGCGCTGGGGGTGAGGAAATGTCACTAATAAGTGAAATGGATGCAAGCCGCCCGAAGATGACTTTATAGAAGAATAACATTACACTTGAGCTCAGAGGATGAAAAGATCATGGTAGTTTGGGAAGTGGGCAATTCAATGCATGAGAGTGGAGAGAATTAGAGGGCAGGCCTTAGGGAAAGTAAAAGAGGCTTGGGTGATGAGGACAAACGTGTGACAGTAACAATAGCAGTTGGGATTCCAAAAAGCAGCGGGGCAGGGGACCAGGAGGTACCAGGAGGTACGTAAAGCAAAGAACAGCGCAGTGAAGGGTGTGTATTCAGCTATAACCACTGGGCGGAGATGCCTCAGGGGAGGAGCTCGGACAAAATGAAGCGAGGAAAGAAAAGAAAGAGGCTGAACCAAGGTGGTGGCTGTAGAAATGAAGGACAGGGGACGAATAAAAGCAATATATTGAACGTGGACCGGAGGACTTCAACATGCGTAAGGAAGTTGAGAGGCAATTTAAGGCGGGAACTTCTAGCTTTGTAGATTGGTAAAAGAAAACAGACTGGGAAGAGGCCACTAACATTTGTCGTTTGGCTGATATCGTTAACCTTTCAGAGTACAGATAAGAACAGAGGTTAACTCCTGGAAGGCTGTGTTAGATTGCTTTCCCAGGGGTTAATAATGTATCTCAAAGAAAAAGAAGTGAGGTAACAATCTGATATTTACTCATTTTTTCAATTATGTAATAAGGACACATTAGCTAATAAAGCAATCTGGGTAATATAGAAATGAATCTATACTTTTCATGCATATGTGATTTTTAAAAGAAGCACTGATAAAATTCAAGTCTCATTGAGGACTCAGGATCAGACAAATTATGATGTATTTTTGGGGGGGGGGGCTCCTGTAAGGGGCAACGCAGCTCCTTTCCATCCTGACTGTGGTGGCAGAATAAATATTTTCAATCACCTAAACTCTCTGTTTCTGTACTCATTAGTGGGTGCAATTAGTAGAACGCCAGCGTTGGCTGGCTTGATTGACGTGTGTTTATTTTCTCTTGCACACACTGTGGGATCACAGCGTGAGGATAATGAAGGAAGAGTGGTAATTTGCAACCGTGGCCAGCACAGTTATTTATTATAATTATACTTACAACTGGACCGGGTGGACCCTGGGGACCCTCTCCTCCTTTCAGTCCAGGTGCACCCTGGGAAAAGTGAAAAAACAAAGAAAATGAATCGACGCGAACTGAATATAAAGAGCAAGAGATGAAGGACTGGTAAAATGAGGGTGTTAGGAAGTGTTTTTAGACCCAAGCACATGTTGCTACACAGACGATGACAGTCAATGCACAGCTTATGTCTGTCCCCTTAATTACTCATGAATGTTTGTTTAGTTAGGAAAAAACCCAAATGCTTCTACTACGCAATTTCATTCACGTGCTTCATCTATACGTTGATTATACCTGAGCTCCAGCAAGACCTCTTTCACCTGGGAAACCTCGTAGTCCTGCTGGGCCGTCCTTCCCTGGGACTCCTTGAGGACCTGGGTCACCCTAAGGAATATAAGATCCATCCGTCATAGGGAGTAATTTCTATCTATGTTTCCACACACAAAATTGTGATTGCCTCTAACCTACCAGAAGTAGAGGCTGCATATCATGGGGAGAATGTTATGGGAAAGGACGCATACATTAGAATAAACTACGCACTACCACCTGTATTTCAGAGCGTGTATAAATGGATGGGGTTAGAGTCAAGGGAGCTAACTTCTTGCACCATTGTTCAGTCGTGCCTTGAGGCACAGCCATATTTTAACGGCACTTCTTTCTGATGCTCATTTAAATACCTCGTCAATGTGTAGGTAGCCCGACTATGGACAAGGGATCAGAAGCTACAGTGAACAGTAAATGGATGTTGTCAGCCCAGAAAATCCCTTGCGTATTTGTACCTTTGCACCTTCTTTCCCTGCAGCACCAGGAAGGCCTTGCTCACCGGGAGGTCCAGGAGGGCCTGGGTGTCCACGTTCACCTATAGGACCCGTCTCACCAGTGGGTCCCTTGGTAGAAAACCAAAACTCGTTAAATTGCTCTTTTAGCAAAGAGAACACAGACCTCACGTAGTCTATCCTTCGCGTTTGTTTTCATAATGTTAATTACTCATCTGTTTTCATTAGTCCTACAAAGCCCGTCACCTACAGCACTGACGGGGCATGTCTGGTAGGAGCCTGAACAGATTACGCACGGCCTTAGTTAGAAGCCGAGTGCACAGGGAAATAAATCCATGGAAATTGAAAGCGCTGTTTTCTCTGTCCAATACCAGAAGTGCTTCAGAGTGAGGCCAGTCCACATATGGTGAAAAACTTTGGTTTTTAACTATAGTTTCCCCCCTTTCTTTTTTTATAAGGTGTCCAATGCGTTTAGGAGTAAAAAAGGAATCGGTACCACAGGGGTCGCTACTTCATGAATCACCGCTTGATAATGAGCTCAGGAACCCGAACGAACAAAGTAGCTCTCCTCGGAGTTTCCCTGATTGGGGACCTCACTATTGTGAATCAATATTCATTTGACAAAGTCTAGAGAGTGTGGCAGGGGGACCCTGAAGGTCATGATGCGGGCTGGCAGTTCCTCCCGGCCGGGGGCTATAACAAATAAGCTGTTGCCTTAAAATGCTGCAAACGCCAAGGTGAAAAATGCCAAGTCGTTCATGTGTCCCTGAGCGGAGTTGCTCAGCGGTGCTCAAGTTTAATGAACTTCCAGGTGTAAACAGAGAATGGAGACCAGCGGCCTCTATCTCTACTTAGAACAAGGTACAACGAAGGAATTAAACTGAGAGTGGACAGATGGAAATTTTCCAGATGCTGTGGTTGTTAAACAGTGGAGCGTACCACTGAAGTCGCCAACAGAAATCTGAAGATGCAACCGATTGTTACCTTTTGGTCTGGGATAAAGAACCATCTGCCCTAAATTTTGAGTGTCCCTTTCTAGGCTAAAATTCCTTTAATTGTGTATTGCTGAAAGTCCTCAACCTGCAATCAGCATGCAATCATTTCCACCAAAGGAAGTATTCCTTAAATATTTGATCAGAATTCAATAGGAAGGTATATAAAATGGATCCTAATTTAACAGTTATCACCACGGAGACAAAAATGAGTGATTCACATAATTGTAACCAAAAAGAAGTGAACGTCAAGTATTGCAATCAATATGGCTCCTATTAAATCACTCCCTTTGTCTTAACATGAAATATGATTAAATTTGAAATGGGCGATTCGATCTTCTTCTTTAAAAGGAGCAATAAAAAAATAATCCAGTGGATATGCATACCCAGTGAAACACCTGTTCCTTTTGTCTTAAAGGAGGGAGACAAAAACAAAACAACAACAAACACAGGCCTCAGAAGCCAGCTGTCTGCGTTAGGGAGAGAGAAATTTTCAAAAGACGTGAAGTGAGATCTGGAAAAACCCAGTTAATCCCCATGATATTTACATTTTAGTTGGACTTGAATTCCATTTCTGTTCATGGACATGTGTCAAATGTTTTTACAAAAAAAAAAAAATTGTTGTGAAGTTGTCTGAAATTCTTTAAAAAGTATTTTTGAAAAAAGTTAACTTTTGAGGCAGTATTTTTTTTAATTAAAACTGATAAGCAGTTAAAAGGAGACTTTCACCACACACACAAAAAGTATGTGAAAAAAAAAAAGTGTCACGAATACTGTGTTTTCTTCATAAAGGAGCAAACAGCGTTCCCCTTCGTCAGAATTAATCTCTGAAGGAAAAACGATCAAGCAATTTAAGAATTCTTCATTTTTACTTCTATTGCACATATTCCTGTAGAAAGAAGCTGCAGTTTCTTGTTTCCCTGGGTGTGTGTGTTTGGTTGTGCATTGTGTGTGTGCGTTACAGAGTAGTAAGACCTAATTGTAGACTGAGAAAAAGCTATGTAAAGCAACTGAATAATTAAAACACTCAACTGCTTTTGCTCTTTTGTTAAAATTTATTAGCAGGAGTAAGATTCTGGCTGAGTAAATTAAATGTGCATGGTCTAGTCAGTACTCTTTGCCAACACTAAAATAGTATTTTCTATTCCGATGAATTTTCTATATAGGTATTTAATACTATAATTCAGATACTACATCAGCTTGTGAGATTTTTTCTGCCTCCTATCTTGAAAAACCTACTTGTCTTTCCCATTATTTTGATGCATTCAAAGACCGCAAACTAGTATTTTTTCACTGATGGAAATCATTTTTATGAAGACAAAAATCTTAAGTAAAATGCAACATATCACAAATATTAAAACTGCAGAAGAAAATGGTGTTCGAAGTTTTATGTTTCTAATACATTTCTCATTTTAATTCATAATCAGAGACCTGCAGTCACTGTAACTTCACACGCTGGGAGGCTGCGATGAGAGCCGGCTGATCGCAGCATTTTTGGTCTCTAGCGGGACGGGGCATGGGCAGGCTCGCATGCCACTTGGTGCGCGTCTGGACTTTTTACCACTTACTCCTCTCTCTCATTTGTTCAGTTCAGTTGAAAATCACTTTAGCTTGGTAATAGTTTGCAGAAGTTCATTTGATGTAAGCAAGTTGCATTTATCACAATGCTACCCGATATATAAAAAATACTTCATTTTCCATCAAAATAAAAGCAGCAGAGGTAACACTATACACAGAAAAAAAAAAAATCTAGCCTGGGAATAAAGTAACTGAAGGTACCTGTGGTCCAACCACACCGCCTGGCCCCGGTGGGCCGGTCTTGCCTTGGAATCCCTGAGGAAAGAGAGCGTAATCCATAAAGGCCATACGGACACAAAGCATAAATTAAAACTTGGAGATGACTGAATACCTCACATGAAAAGAAAGTCTTCTTTTGGCTAAAACACTTATTTTTGAATGGTCATGGGTTACTATTTTCCTGTTCTCTTTAAGATTCAAAAGTTAACATCTTCATTATTTCATACGACAATCCAATGATTACTTCCGATAGGCTTAAAAAAAATAAGCTAATAGGATAAAACTGGAGCGAGACCATGTTCTTAGTCCTGGTCTACAGAGTCAAACACCACAAATAATTGTGACCTAGTGCTGCTTATGAATGAATTGAATGATGATTATTAGACATTCTGTCAAAGAGTCTACCACTTCTGTGCAGAAATCTACAGTCTGATACTAAAACCTTTCTCCTTCCTGCACTCCAACAACCTTGCAAAATAAACACAGTGTAAACTTATATTTATGAAAATAATATTTTGCATCATTAGTAGTCATTTCCGCATGTTATCAGTGTTCTTTCTTAAAGCTGCAAAGAATTACCTACAGACGTATCTTGCATATGGTGCAGTCGTTAAAGGAAAATCCGCTAGATGGCAGCTACATGTGCTCACTCAGTCAAGCCTTTGGGCACATACTGGGGGATCCATATTTCTCTAGACTCATGGGTTATTCATTCTACATGCCTGCATTATGACTGGCAAGTTTCTCTTGTGCATTAACTTAGGTTTAACAGTTGGAGAAACAGTCAAAATACTGAGAGCAAAACCTTCCAAAGAACTGAATTAAAGCACATGGTATTTGCAAAAGCTGCATTCACGATAACCCCAGACTGGAAATAACAAGGTTAGAAAGCAAAGGGCAGAAACGGGTAGCCCCGGGTTTATATCACAACCTTCCAGACCCAGTAAACATGTAGCTCTCATTCTGATCATCTCTGCATGTGTGTCATGTGCCACTGCATCAGCTCCGACGCCTGGCGACCCTGTGAATGGGGGGTGTCCACGGCGCCCTGGCCTCACAGTCCTGCTCAGCGCCTGGAGACTCGTGCCTGACGCTTCTCCTGTGCAGCCTGTCCACCTCAGGCCTGCTCCTCCTCCGTCCCTGCTGCCTTCCATTTTTCCCAGCGTGACTGCCTTTTCCAAAGCGCCCTGCCTTCTCATGACGTGCCCAGGGAGGACAGCTTCGGTTTTGTCATTTTTGCCTCCATTGGTGTTTTAGGCTTCATTTGCTCCAGGACCCACTTGTTTCTCTCTCTACAGAGCTCTCCTCCAGCACCGTATTTCAACGCCGTCTTCCCCACCCCGCATCAGCCTCCTCCACCGTCCAGCTCTCCCCTCCGTGCACAGTAACTGGGAACATAAGCACGTGGGTGGTCTTAGCCTTTGTCTCTAACGACACCTCTTTGCTCCTGCTGATTTTTCCCAGTTCTTCCATTGCTGTCCTTCTGCGTCTCAGCCTTCTCTTGACTTCTTGGCTGCCGGCTCCATTTGAATTAATCACTGAACCAAGATATGCACAAATCCATAACAATTTCAATGTCTTCATTGTCTACTTCAGGATCAATACAGGGTTTGGCACTGTGTTTCTGAGACAAATTTGAGTTGTTTCAGTATAATAGAAACTATTTCTAATAATTCCTTGTGGTCTTAAAAAGCTTTGAATTGTAAGACATCAGATTGAACCTTCAATTCAAGGATTTCTGACTGAGGATAAAATTCAAATATTAAAAAATTGTTTTTAAAATAAGGTCACACATATCTAGCAAAAATACAGCTGCTCTAGATTCTTGTACGAGGCAATCTTTTTAATCCCAGTCAGCACGCACACACACCAAAAAAAGGTGAGAGAGAAAGGTTCCTGGCAACAAGATTATTCACTATTGCTCTTAGAAGTGGACTTGAAATCAGAAATAGAATTTTCCAGAAATCATTCTAGACTTTGTCTAGGAGAAATGACTCAATGAGAATATCTATCCTATTATTATTAGTTAATATGCAGTTTTTCCTCTTTGTTTAAATTTAACTATATAATAGTGTTACTTTGGAAAGAAGCAAAACTCTTACTTTAAAGACAAAAAGGGATTTTATAAGAGAAATTCTCTAGGTATCCCTTCCTCCTAAGACATTTTGGAAATATTCTAGAGTTATTCCCATGAAGCTATACCCTGACTTAGTTAAAAATGACTGATTGCAAGCTTTTAGGGAGAACGCGTTTGCAGATGTGAGGGTGGATTCTTCCTTACAGAGTTTATTTTATGCCCTTCGAGCAGCTGCCTTTCGCAGGAGAAAACCCAAACAGTTTTATTCTCACATCTTACCACCGCATTTTGGAATGCGTTTCTGAAATCCAAGCCTTTGAGGTTTATAATCTGGCTGAAGCTAAGAAGGAACCGTCACTGGGTGAGCAAAACGGGAGCTGGGCTGCTGCTGGTAGATCGTCCCCCCTGCACAGAAAATCGCCATTTTTCAGATGTGTCATCGTGCCATGATGCGACCCCAAGTATGTCTTCGCGCTCACCGAATGCCCCAAAATGATTGGGGGCCACAAGCTCAAAGGTCCTCTGTGCAGTGGTTTCCTTAAGAAATCTGGATAAAATTAATCAATGATGGGAACCAAAATGCGATCCCAAGGAAACGTGCCAATCCACACTGATTTCTGTGGAGACTCTTGTCCCAGTGGAACAGCCAGACACGTGGTTTTGCAACAGTGGCAGAATCAACCCACAAATCCACTGGAGTCCATAAACCAGAGCTGAGCTTCCAGTTTCCCTTCTGTTTTAACCATTTATGAATGTTATACTCTTCGTAATGTTAAAATAAAATTCAGTTACACGTTCCCATTTACAGGTTTCTACTTCAGGCAAGAGGATGTCTTTGATAGAGTTCCGGACCAATTACAACCTTGTGGTTTCAACGTCAGAAACCACTTCATCCGTTAGTTCTGGAGATGAGAATGTAGTATCGGCATGGCCTATCGTAACGCGGTTCCTTCAGAGAGCGGAAAGGTGATGGGCTTGTTGGAAGAGACCTGTCACCGCCCACTTCAGGGAAAGGGTCACGGCTGCCAGCCTCGCGGGGATCTCCAAAAGACAGCGGGGTCTTCCCCATGAACTCATCTCAAGGAGCTGCTGCTGACCACAACCAGATTAACTAACGTCCCATGTCCTCAACGATATTCATTTAGGTGTTTAGATGCAAACACGGGCCTATTGATGGATTCTAAAAGTATGTTCTAATAACAGGTTCAATGGAATCAATTTCTCCATTGTCCTGAATCTGGTAACTGAGCTGTTAATGATCAAGTAGCTTTCTGTACGATGAGGCGCTAGAGGTGGGGAGTGGGAAGAGGAAGAGGGGGCTGACTTACCGTCTCTCCACGTTGCCCAGGGTGTCCTGGCAGGCCGTCCTTCCCAGGTGGTCCCTGAAGTCAGAGAGAGAGACTCCACATGTCATAACTATGCCTTGACTTGTTTTATAGCCTAAATGCAGTATGTTACATACTTTCCTTACCGTATTTTCATTAGATATCATCTTTGGATGCTCTGTTCACTTTATATATGGATAGATACATATATGGGTATATATACACACACACATATATATTTCAAGTATAATTCTATCTGAACTGAGACTAAGAGAAAACTGTACAATGCTACCTGGACATTTCACATTTAAACTTTTCCATTGGTATTTTATCTTTTTTAAAAAGAATACCCATATGTATTTGTTTCTATTTTTGCAAAAATGCTAGTTCTTAAGTACTTGAAAAGTGCGTATTTTCCCCTCTTTTGGGGGATCTGCTCCTAATTCAATCCATCGAGACTCGGATATGAGACAAAGGCAGTGGCCTGCAGCGGTGGCCTGAGCTTACCAACAAATACAAAATGCTTATCAACAATGACACTTTCCCCCACAAGTGCTTCAAGTAAATGCAACGGGGTACTAACCATGCTCAGTTTTAGAAATCATCAGGACCAATTTTTCCCAGTACGTTTTCTCAGATCCACTTGGAAGCGTAATGTTTATTGGGCCCTGGAGAGTGAATCTACTATGTGACCCCCTTTTCAAAGAACTCTGCCTTTGTCACGGCTGAAGAAATAAATGAAGCAATTAACTAAGTACTTCAAGTAAGCAAGTCTGTGAGGTTCCTATATCTTAGATACTTAGTAAAAATAGATTGCTTCTTTAGACTGCACTATGAATTATTCATCCTACTCAGAAGCCATTATAAGCATCATGTTTAAATTTCAAAACATGTTTAATAGATATAGGCTGAAAGAGTCTCACCCTTCTGGATAAATGAAGAAAAATGACCCTTTTAATAACAACATTTTAATGATAACAAATTAACTTTTCATGATATGTTAATTATTTGAATAAGCCTCTTCATTTGTTTAAACAAATACATCATATACATAAATCTATTTTCAATTTTTTTTTTATATTGAGTTGGAATAAAGGGTGTGATAAGCTCACTTCCACAATTGGGTTCTTCTGCTAGGAGAGTGAGCCCTTCCCTGGCCTGGCTACAACACGTCGCGGGGAAGGCTTCCTCGCCTCGCCGGGACCCACCTGCTCCCTGACCTCGTCTTTCTTGGCACACGGGCTGCTGGGTGAATTCACAGCCCTAATCAAAGGCTGTTATCATGATATCTCACAAGATCATGGCTTGCTCAGTGATCTGCTCCTGTTTTCTGGGACCATCTCAGGGATTCTGATGCCATCCTCCCAGAAAGTCCAAAATGGGCCTGTTTTTACCCAAGGCCCCCAGACTTTCTTGGCAGTCATTCAACCACTCCTTCAAAAACCCATGTTATCTGGCTACTCGTGACACGTGAGGTTATTGTGGTATCAGATGTAGCTCTGCCCTCCATTTACAGGTGAAGCTGAAATACGTAGTTAATTCCTAGTAGATTTCACATAGGTTCAGAACAGTAAATGGAAACAAATTCTGTGCTTTATCACTGTTTTGAGATGTGCAGTTGGGGGCAGTGGTAAAGGTTTTAACTAAAAACACCGAGGGCAATGGCTAAAGATAATAAATGAATCAGGCTTTCTTCCCATCTTACAAGAGTGCCCCTCAAACGTGTTTTGCCATCAGTATAAACCAGTGCCGTATTTTCTAACCCTCTAGAAAACTAAAAGTTACATAGCTCAGTGTATGTGCTGGCGTGAGATGTGTAGATGGCACTTTTACTGCAAAATATTCTAACTCCTAATAACAGCAGCCTTCAATGGGTATGGCGTCACCCAGGGGCAGAGACTACGTGAGTTTTAACGCCTTCCCTACGTACCCTGAGGGAGCGGGGGGACAGAGGCTGCGGAGAATTCACACCATTGTCATTTTTCTTGATTGAAGGGTGTATTCCTGCTATTAGGTGGTTAATCCCAAATACCTGGAATGGCCCCACACGACCATCCGATAAAATAAAGCAGATTTGCTACCAAATCACTTTGCGGCATTAATTTGAAAATAACGTTAATACTTTTGCTCATCAGCCTAGGCTGCCGCTTTCAGGTGCAGTTGGTAAAGGCTGAACCAACTCATCTGCAGGAAGAGGAGTTTGGCTCTATCCCTTCCCCCAAACAGCTTCCTGCTGTACCAGAGAGATGAAGCCATTTCGGCCCTAAACATTATACAAATGCATGCGCCAGGGAAATGATGGGTACTTTTATTTCATGCTCTAATGTTTCACTTGCCAGAGAAACAGAGTGTAAAGATCATTTTGTGTAGCAACGAAAGCAATGTTCCTTAGCAGTGTCAGGTCCTCCAGTGGAATGCACGCAGTTCGAGTGCAGCCACTTACACCTCCGATTCAGAGGCGAAAGTGCACGCGTGATTAGCGGCGCCAAACTGGCTGAAAATGCATGCGCGAACGGGCTGCAAAAGTCTGAGGAAAAATGGGTCAGGTACCTTTGTTGACAGTAAAATTACATGGCATGAGGGAAACAAGTCTTATCGATGCGCTCAAAGGTAAATGGCATGATCATGTTGAAGTCATACACGTCACCGGTTTTTATGTTGCTAAACAGTGGTCTGTGCAACTGGCTTCAGGAGGCTTATGAAAAGAATCCTATATGTGCTGTCCTTTTGGAGCGGTGTTTTCACCTCCCTGCGTGGGGGGCTTTGCATAGTTTAGTGTCACATTTGGAACAAAACTGAGATGGTGGGTAACTAATGCCATGTGAGGCAATAGCGATACTACCCTTAATACTTAATATTAGCTACATGTATTAATCCTTTCATAAGGCGATAATGCAGATAGTGGTCTGCTTTTGATATGTTGGCAGGGATTAAGTAAAACTGTAGTGTTAAAAAGAGTATCTTAAACATACTACCTAAAAATTATTGTCCAAAGAAATTACCTTAACATTTCATATTTAGGTCAGTGTTTCACATTACATCATTTATTTTCTGAAGATGTGAGCTGAAGTCACATTTAAAAGTAACTGTGAATTAGAGGGTTATTTAAATTCAGTAAAAAAAAAAGGGAGACATTTATTTATTCATAAATTATTTTCAATGTGTTTGAAAATACAATGAAATCAGGTATAACATTTAAACTTTTTAACATCTTACTTTTGAATCATCCGAATTGTCCCTTCATGCAAGACCAGCACTGAACACACCCAAGACCTCGTGAATCAAAATCTACATTTTTATCAGGACACCAGCACTGCGCGCAGGCCCATTGAAATCGAGACTAGAACAGTGGTCGCCACGGGTCAGCGCTCATCGGCACTACGCTGGAGAGTTTGCTCAAAACACCCGGGCCCCTCCCCTGGAGTTCTGATGACGTGAGTGAGGCGGGGACAGGACTTGGCACGTCTGCCAAATCTCAGGCACTGCTGAGGCCCTGGGCCAGGACCACGCTTTAAGAGAACAGCCTCGCCAGACAGGTGGCACTGTGGTCTGAGAGCACGTGTCATCCAAATTCTTATGTTAAAGTCATAACCTCCAATGGTGATGTTCTTAGTCGGGTGGGGCCTTTGGAAGGCGCTTCCGTCACGAAGGCGGAACTCTCCTGAGAGGGGCTGGTGACTAAAAACGAGGTTCCAGACACAGGAAGCCTGCGGCCCCAAAGGGGGCTCTCAGCGGGCCATGGGTGCTGGCACCCGGCTGTGGACTCCCAGCCTCCAGAACTGAGAGAATAAATGTCTGTTGTCCAGAAGCCCCCCCTTTCTGTGGTTTTTGGTTACAGGAGCCCAAACAGACTAAGAACGTGGAGAACTGATTCTCACTCTCATAAATAAACAGAACAGGTGGCCCAAAATCGGCAAAGAAAACAGCAGAGCGCCGAGCGTGTCCTATATGCTCATGACTATGTGCGTATAAAATTGAAGGATTTCGGGTAACTTTGTGAAGGTATTTGATGAAGCTACTCAAAAGAAGTTTGCTCTAAACAAGTTTTATAAAAGAGGTGTGGTTCAGGAAGGGTTATCATTGTGTTTTCTAAGAAGAATGCATTATAAAGACAGAACCATAAGTATAAATAAATATTTCTTAATGTGACGTAAATTATATGAGAATGTTGTTAAGTATTTAGGAAGTGGTATTTTGAAGGATGCATTGGATATGACAATTTTTTATGCCATCAATAATATTTGTTGCAGTAGGGGAGCCATCGACAGAATCATATTTTCTAGTATTTGATATACGTTGAAAGAGCATTTAATACAATATGATTACATTATATACAGAAATCCTCGGTCAACATCATAAATTGAAAATATCTATAGTTTTGGACATTATTAGTTGCCATTTTGTTTTTACATAAACTGTTATCAATATTTGTAACTAAACCTGTTTTAAGTATAAGGTATGACTCTCAAAAATCTCAAAACATCTTTAAATGAAGGCAGACAGAGAGCAACTCTCGCACTTACGGGAGGGCCTTTGGGTCCAGGGAATCCGACGGGGCCCTGCGGCCCTTGAGGGCCCTGCAAACAGAAAACGGGGGGCATTTAAGAAGACGCCTTCTAGACATGTCTTGATACTCTGCAGCGTGTTTCTGCAGATGCGACACAACAGAGCGTACAACTCCCCCACCCCAACGGCGGGGCTAGGGCAACGCGGCGAAGAGCATCCGAGCTAATCTGAGAGCGCAACGGTCGGCCTCTCGTGCCCTTGGCCCACAAACCCGCACAGCGCACCAGCGGTCTTAGGGCTGTGGATGCTTAGAAGTCACGTGAAAAGTGAGACATAGGTGTGGAAAATGTTCCACAGAGTCTCTCCTTCTAACATTGGCTAGAAATATCCAAGGAGGAGGATATTTCAATTCCAAAGCCCTCCCCCGCAACAAGATTATTTTTAAAACTCACTTTATAAAAATTCTGACTCCAGTCAGGCAAAACTTAAAGGGAAAATGAGTGATTACCTCAAAAAGACCATAGAAGGTGTCTTTAATTAACCTTTATGCTTAAATAGTGTTTATTGATTTTTGAGGATGTCAGTATCTCATTTTACTCTGGTTTAAACTTCCTTTGTAGATAGGTGACAAGAATTTTATCATATAAATCTCATTAACACTTAATCCAGACATATAATCATAACATCATTCTTGACTTGATGTTTAACTATTATTCAGCACTCACATTGACACACCTCTAAAATGCATACAGTAGACCTAATTACAAGGATTATATTGGTGACCACAAAAGGATGGTAAAGATAACCCTTTCTATGCTCAGAACATAGTATTCCTGAAAGGAATATGGATAAAATGGAAGATAACATAGATGTCTGAAGTAATACAACTATCGTAGGATGTGTGTATGTTTTAACTCAAAAATAAGCTTACTAAAATTGGTCTTTACTAGGATTTACTTTTTTCTATTTATCAGTTTAGTCTTCCCATGGTGAAATGTCATTACCATTCTTCAGCCTGTGCTAATTCAGAAATCAGCACAAATTATCGCTATTATCAGTATCTTAAAATTAAAAGAAACTTCGAATTGAATATGTTATCTGAAAAAACAGGTGTCACATGCAATTACCACATAACACTGGGTAGATTTTTAGAACTTAAAAATTTTGGTACTCTCATTACAGTATGAAATTAGCCTTCTTAAATGTCTATCATAATAACCTAAAAAAACTGTAAACAGAAAGTCACTTTAAATACAAAGCTTTAAAAAAACAGCATTTCTTTCCGTTACGTAGTAAGCTCTACTTTCCTCATTTCTTAAAATGCTATTTCTTTGCTTTATAAATTTTTGCTGCTTTTCAAATGGAATTTTATTTTGTTTTTAAAGATCTTGAAGAAATAAAAATTTTCAAAAACCACTTTCTCACCAAAAATAAAGATGGATAAGTGGGTCTTTCTTTACAAAACTCCACAAGAAAAAAAAAAAAAAGGTTTGACAGGTTGAACTAATCCAAACAGTTTCCAGGGAGTGTAGAAAATACATAAAGACTGTAAAGATAGTGTTGAAACCCAATCAGGGTTGCCAGATAAAATACCCGGTGTCTAATAAAATGTGAATTTTAGATAAATAATGAATAGTTTTAAATGTTCCAACTATTGCAAGGAACATAATTATATCACAAATTATTCATTGTTTATGTAAACTTCAAATTTAATTGGGTGTCTTGGTTCTTTTATTTTGATTTTGTTTTGTTTTGGCTAAATCTGGTAATCTCAGACCCCTCTAAAGCTGTATTAACTAAGTCTTTCATAATAGGCCTCCTTGAGCTGAAATAATTGCATATGAGTGATCATATTTAATTTGTAAAATATCCTGTATTTTTGTGACACTACTTCTATTGTCCTTCAATTGTGGCCTAAGATATAACTAAATAGTTCATAATAAGTATTCTTTGCAGAAAATGAGGATACATTAGGGAGAAAATGTCACATCAACTACATAGAACACAGAAAACTCATTCTGGATACTTAAAACGTATAAATGTTTCTTAAAAGTTGTTTCCAGCTTACTTGAAAAAAATATTGGGGGGAATCACATCTTTACTCTTATCCTCAAAATAGACTATTCTTGGTTTTCAAGCTTTTTACAACACATGTAATCATGCTACTGAATCACGCAGTCGTGCTCTAAAATAAAATTGTAAAGACATACGGTTGATCGTGAAATTCTGACAGGCACAGGCAACACACGTAAAGAAAAAAGTCTGTGCCTTGAAAACAAAACTCCTAGTTGTACTACAATTTTTTAAATGCTTCTACTCCATCTAGGGATTCGGTCATTTTAATGAACTTAACTGTTATCTTCTTTTTAAGGTGACTTGGCCCATAAAATATTTCAGTGTATGTATTATTTATGAAGTCAGAATATACAGGATGGACTTAATTTGAGGATAGTTCATCAAGAGAAATATTCAATAGGAAGGTTAATTTAGCTCAATATGGACCAAAGCCCGAAATGACCTAACTAAATATTTATCCTTGTGTCCCATCTACTGATACTTCTGTCACAAACTTCATTCCAAAGAAATTACTTATTATCAGTTTTAAGTTATACACTATAGGATGTTTCTGTTTTTCTTTTTTGTAAAACATCCATTATAAATTTCAAAAACTGATGTAAAACTATATTTTATAATTGCCTACTACTAAAAATCATCACAGGACATTAAGAAATGAGTTTAATTTCATTGACAGTAATACAATTGAATATCTAAAAATCTTTCAAGAAGATAGCTTTTAAAAACCTGGCTACCAAAATGCTGCATTTTGCCAAAAAATATATAAAAGGCATGCTTTTACTCCTGTGTATTTAGCTTTATTTTACATCAATTGGAAATCAATTTACTAAATAGTTTTTCTCTTTCCTGGAATAGATGTTTTATCTTGATTTGCATGCACATTGACTAGAATTTAATGGCCGCTGGGAGCTTTGCCTTCTACCAGCGTAACGCTGCCGGCCAGCTCCACAAACAAAACGGGTGTTCTTGTGGAAGGGGAGAAAAGCGACGAAGGCGCAGGTGTTGCACACCTATTTAACAGAAAAAAATTCCTCTGGCTTCAGTTTAAGGGTGATATTGTAGGCCTATTCAACACACTATTTCTCCCATTTCCATAACAAGATCAGCAGCACGGAACCGACGAAGCTTTCAGTGGCGTCAACGAAAGAACAGGAATCTTTAAACACTCGCACTAGACTTGGTGGATGACTCTACACGTGTTGCAGAGACAAGTGTCTTTTTCGCGGAAATAACTGTATTTATTTTACATGATGCGACTGTGTCACACTTACTCTCTCCCCAGGGGGACCGGGGGGGCCGTCGCCGCCTGCAGTGCCCTGCCAATAACAACAGAAAAAAAAAAAAGGGAAAAAGAAATCAGTTTGGATCCCTTCTCGCAGCGTCGCCTCTGGATGAAGACCTTGCAGGGAGGCCCGGATGCACCGAGTGCTGATCCTACCTTCGGCCCAGGTTTCCCAGTAGGACCTCTGGCACCTCTTGAACCTCGAGGACCCTGCAGAGCAAAGCGGAAGAAGACATTGTCCCAATGCCAAGCAAATCCCAAGGCACAATTATCTTGAAAAATGACATCCAGAATGAAAATCACGGTTTTAACTCAAAGCACCCACCGTGGGACCGCGCTGACCACGAGGGCCTGGTTTGCCGGCCACGCCCTGCCAACGACAGTGCAAACAGGGTCAGTGATTAGCATAGTTCTGGAAACTGCCTGGTGAGCAGAGACGGCCCTCACGCGAGACTGTGTTCACCCGTGAGTCCCGAGAGATATACTTATCACCGTACCCGTGCGCCTTTCTCTCCATTGGCACCTGGAAATCCAGGAAACCCAGTGGAACCCTGAAAAAAGGAAAATGATAAACGATGACTATGGTATCTAATATTTTAACCACACGCTGGAAGTCTTTTGGAACATACTAATTCACACAAGCTGATGATATTGAAATGAAAAATATAATTTTAATATACCATACAAACTCCACTCATGTATTTAAAAGTGAACTTACAGGGACATCTGAAATCCTGGGAGCTTTGGCAGCATGAATTAATAAAATGCATTTTAGTTTTTCACTTTCAGTAAAAGAATTAATCAAATACATCACTTCTCATATTAGACAGTAGCAATTAAAGGGCATTGTATATACATTTTTGACTTAGGCTTCTTCCTATCTGCTTTAACTGAAGAATGGTTTTTCAGGCATGAATGATCAAATATTAAAATAAGAATTTCATAAAATATTTTTCCTGAATTAAAGTTCCGGCATTAGTACACATATCACTTTTTAGTTGAATGATTTTATGCCTTTAGTGCTGGATCAAATCATAAACACTGAAAGTCTCGCTCCACCCTTTCTGTTTGATGTCTGAATGTGATAAGAGCCGCTGAGACTTGAAGGCAGGCAGTCAGCATTAAAATCCTGTTTGGGGAATTCCAGAGGCATAAATGCAAGACATCCTTGTCATGCATGCATCTAAATAATTTGGGTGTATTTCTTATTCTCTTTGAACATAATTTCTTCTGCCAAATGAGGACCGTCACCCACATCTTACAGGTACTATGAAATTTATGGGAAACTGGAATAAAGGGAGGCAAGGTATAAAATGATAATGATAGCAATAAATAATGGCTACTTAAAGATGTAATAAGCACAGTAAAAGCATTATGTCACTTCATCCACGAACAGTGATCTTTTACAAATGAAATATACAGTATCAATTTTCATCTGCTCAGAGGTTCCTTTGCATAACTCTGATTGTTTGCCTCATTACTGCAGCATGTAATAGAGCACACGAGCGTTCAAATCCTTGCTCTTCAACTCGCTAATTAGGAGACGCTGGGAAGGGGGATGGGGTGCTTCCAAAGACATATTCTTCCTGTTTAGACCACTGTATGAATTAAATGCAATAATGCATTAAGCGTCCCTCAAAGAGCAGTGGACGTTCTTATCTTACGCTCTTCCCCACAGATTAAAGGAAACACAACAAAGCCTTCTTTGACCTGAGTATGTTTTTTGGCTTTTTTTTATACCACTCATTTGGATTGAATTGCCCCCTAACGTAATGTTCCTCCAAGGGATATATTGTTTCTCTGTGTCAGGAAAATCTGGAGTGGCTGCTAAAACATGGATTGTGAAGCCCCACAGCCGACCGCCTGAGACCCACTCTCTGGTGGAAGGACCCAAGAGTCTGCACCATTGACAGCTGCTGCGGGTCACACGTCCCGAATCGATGCTATCTATCCATTCATGCGTCCTCCACGAGTCAGGAAGGCTGTGTGTGTGGCTGGTGGTCAAACAATAACCCGAAATGCACTTCCTTCCTGCTACGACCCACTTCCCAATGTATCTAATTTATGCCTCCAGAGATAACTGTGTTCCACCTGGGACAATTGGTAGGACGTGTAATAGTTACATAATGGGGAGAAATGTCTGCACATTACAATTCTGAAGGGCTTTCAAAGCCTTTTCTCCTTCAGATAGTTACAGCTGGTAGAATATTAGTTTGTGACTATACTAGGAATTTGGTGAGTATAATCGAATATGAAAATAATTTACTTCTATCAAATTTTATTTGGGAACAAATATTCATTTCTGTCCTGAACAGAATAGATAAGCAACACATTTAGAGAGACTCCATTAAAAGAAATGGCTCTTACGTATCAGTGTTATTTTAAAAAATGTACTTTCTTACGTAGTTTCTACTCTAAGAAATTTATGTGAAAGAGACAAAAATGTCCAATCTACCAACTAAACAGTTTGTAAAATATGCGTATGTCACTTTTTTCTCACATGATGAATAATCACCCAAATATGTAATTTCCATGAAAAGGCATTATCTGCTTTTATTTTTTCCTTTATTTTTATTTTTGTTATTGACACTATGACAGATGTACCTATTCCTTTGCCCACCTCCAAAGACTAATGGCAAAATACACTCAATTAGTATGAAAATATAAAAATTATTTTAATGCTGATTTAAAAGTAAAACAATCTTGCCTTAAAATAGATTTTACTTTTTGAAATAGCTATCATGTTACAATACACAGGGTAGTGCTTCTTTTAAATACCTGGTAAGATTTTGCTAGGAATATACTGGATAAATTATATGGTCTAGTGATAGTCCATAAATTGCTTGAAAAACATCATCAGCCAAATTTCACTTTTAGTACAAAAAATATTTAAATATATTTAAAATTCATTGGCTTCCTCATACAAAAATGTGAAGTTATCTTTGATCTTTGATGTGCCAATCATATTTTTGTTTTAGAACATAAATGGTTTCTGAGCATTAAAAGTTTTTATGAAGAAAAGGTATATAAAAAAACAAAAACCAAAATACGTCAGGCATTTAAGTTAAAGGATAAAGGAAAATGTTCGATTCTGCTAGAAGGACACACCTCTCTCTGGTCACTCTGATACATTTACTTAATAATAATAATAAACCTCAAACTCAAGTATATTGAATGCAGAACTGACATATGTAAAACAGCAAAAGATAACGTCAAATAAACTCATAAAAGAAAACTGTGCTCATTCAAATAATATGACAGTTTCCTGTTTTTAAATCAAAATACCACCAAATTGCAATTCAACTTACAAATCAAATCAAGAATTCAGCAAGTAATCCAAGGAGAGTTTAATGCCCAGGGCTGTGCAGGGGGTATCTTTTCTTACTCATAACACCCGTGAAATGCTTGCCATTCAGAAAAAAAGATTATGATAGATAGATACATAAAAAATCTCATGTGTATGTAACTACCTTAATATTAATAACCAAAAATATATATATTAATTCATTTAACCCCTTTGATGTATCTAGTCAAGGCATCAAGTGCAGCCTTAACAGTATTTTATGATTAGCTTGAGAAAAATTAGTACACTAGGTAAACACGCATTTTTAAAACCATCAATTTTTATCCAAACAGTATGCATGTTTCAGGTAGTCAAATATAGAACTTGAGTGGTATAAGGGGTTGAATGGTGCCCTGCCCCAAAATAAAAGATATATTCAACACCCAAATCTCTGGAACCTGAGAATGTTACCTTATTTTGTTCTTCGTAAATGCAAGTAAATTATGGATCTCCATCCTGGATTATCTAGGTAATCCCTAAATCCAATGACAAGTGTCTTTGTAACAGACAGAAGAGGAGAAGAAACAGGCATAGAAAGGAAAGGGCATGTGAAGAAGGAGGCAGAGGCTGCAAACAAAACAAGCAGACACAAGCCAAGGGAGCCTGGGGCTGCCAGGCGCTGAGAGAGACAAGGACAGAGTCTCCCTAGAGGACTGGAGGGGAGCCGGCCTTGTTAACACCTTGGCTGGACGTCTGGTCCCCAGAGCTGTAAAAGAGTGCATGTCCACTGCTTTAAGTCACTAAATTTGTGGAGCTATGTCATGGCAGCCCCAGGAAACAAATATTGCTGGAACGAGGGAAAATAAGAGAGTAGAAGCTGTATTATGATTCTTTTTTTAAAAATATAACAGTGGCTATTCAGTCCCTTAGAGTACCAGAAATGAACTCAAAAGCTATAGGCCACCACCAGGCACCTACTTGAACATTCCCGGATGTTCTGGTGTGTGGCCCTGGACGATCCTATTTCAGTTACAACGAAGTAGCCAACTATGTCACCTTCTTAGGACCCCATCCCTGAAAATACTCCGACCCAAAATCAGCCTGGCTCCCCAAGCCCCTTGCCACCCAGGCACCCACACACCACGTGACCTTCTCTTGTGACGTTATAGTGTTCAGATTCACCATCGCTATGGTTAATCCCAAGTGTTTTACAAAATGCTGATAAAGAAACTCTAAAAACCAAGCCAAGTATTTTACCTTTGGACCTTGTCTTCCCGGGTATCCTGGCAATCCTGGGACCCCGAGTTTCCCCTAAAGAAAAAAATCATAATCATAAGAACAATAAATTCTAAGTTGAATTAAGTTTAAATGATGGCGTTAGTCCTTTTTCTAGAAGAAACACATATTTGTTCCCTTGAAGGAAAGGTCTGCACGTGTGTCCCATACTGTCATTCTATTTCTTCATCTGAACAGGCGCGGTGATGCTCTAGACCAGGGGTGCCCGACCCGGCCGCATGCGGCCCACGATGGCTGTGAATGCAGCCCAACACAAAACTGGGAGTGTACTTAAAACCTTTTTTTTGATCACCAGTTTTCGTTAGTGTTTGTGTATTTAACGTGTGGCCCAAGACAACTCTACTCCTTCCAGCGTGGCCCAGAGACGCCAGAAGGCTGGACACCCCTGCTGGATTAGACACATTCCTAATGTTCTGAGGTTCACTAGCTTCACCTCTGCTGGCTAAGGGACTGGGCCTTCTTCGGGGACATGGGACCCGGGGCTAAGGAGGATGGTAGAAGTTTTTGTAAAATTCTAAGCATGAGTAAAGAAAACATCTAACCTTTTTCAACATTTAATATTACTGAAAGTTAGCTGATGTGGTTAAAACTACATTTAGATCTTATTCCAACTAAAGTTAATCTTTTTGATAAAATTATTTCACTGCTCCCTGTAACTGTAAAGCCAGCATTCATAAGTTATTTAACTTTTCCTCATTGAGTAAGTTAAATACTATACTAAGAAATTCTGACCTAATTTTGAGCAGTTTCTTCTCTTTTTCAAATATCCAGGTTAATAAATACACCCGATGCTGAGGGCTACAGCTAAATGATGATTTTGGGGAGCGTTAATTTGTGCAGGTGAGTACGTGTACGTGAACTATTTTGTTCCAGTGCAAGGAGATTACGTCTCCATCTAAAAAATGCTAAAACAAATGATAAATTACAGCGAAGTCCAAAGGTGTGTAACAAAGACATTTAAAATTCTATACTAACAAAATTGGCCCCCTGAAAAAGAATTAACTTAAAAAATTATAGAGAGGAAATTTAATTAAGATAAATGAATTGAATAATACATGTGGAATTTTACTGTGATTCATTTTCCTTAAGATCTTATGAAAGCACACTTCATAAATTATTTATCCAAGTCTTGAACATATATATATTGTAATTATATATGTATATATATATTTAAACAAAATAAAATAAAAACAGTCCAAGTTACTATATATAACGTTAAAAGCTGAGCAGTACTTTATGAATAAAAGTAAATATTTTACTGGATGAAGCAAGGGAAAAATTAGGAACATAGCTTATTCCTTGTCATGACAGACTTAACTCGAGTCGTCTGAGTCAAGATCAACCCTGCGGAGGTATGTAATCCCCAGATGGACAATGGGCACACAAACTAAGAAGCAAACCTGTAATGAGGCCCTCCTGGATACGTGAAGTCACAATAGCTTATTTTATGCCACTGGATTCAAGGTTAATGAAGTACTCTGGTTACGATCACCCAGCTTTTGTGTTCTATGTGAAATACTGCTTAGAATGTATACTTTTATTCATGTTAGAGCCATCGCAGAATAAACCCACGCAGAAAATTTTCAGTGCGGTGGTATGACGCTTCAAAAAGGGGAAGAGACCAGGGAAATGGTAGAGAGGAAACACCAGGCGGCTCCTGATGCTTCTGAAGAATCTGTGGGACCCTTTCCACAGGACAGAGTGGGCAAAGGGGACAGGGAGGTCCCAGAGGAGCCTTGAACTACCGGGAAGCACGTGGCTCTGTGGGGGGCGGGGGGTCACAGGGCTCCACGAGCGTGTGTTTGGCCTGGTCCTTTCCTTTATCTGCCTGAACACGGCAACGCCACTCGTCCCTGAAGAACTGCTCCGTGGCCTGGTTGACAATGACATGAGGAAACGTTTTATATTTGTCCAGTCGCCAAACCCTACAGAACCCTTCCGTAATACATTCTCCTTTTTGGACAGGATGATCGGGGTGGAGATTAGACTTTTCTTAATTAGTCTGGAATGTCCCTATTTTATAGACTAATGGTACGCTCATTATAGAAAATTTGGAGAACAGATGTACATATTAAAAAAGGAAATCAGTTGAATTATACCAAGAGGTAATTTTTATTTATATTTTCCTTTACTGTGCATAAATAACACTTATCTCAGACATTTCTAGTGTTTTTCCTTAATTCAACCTCATAGTAAATTAGAAGATACTCATCAAATCACCATATCAGCAAATACCCTATGAAGACATAATTTTAATGTTGCCTAATATTACATCTAAATATAGATGTCATGGTTGCAAATATTTTTAACATAATATATATGGCTCAGGGGCTCTTAAACCAATGAATAGTAGAATTATCTTGGGATGTTTTAAAACACAGAGATGCCTAAATTAACCTCCAATTAAAAATTAACTGTCTTGAAGTTGGACGTAAACATCAGTGTTTTTTAAAAAACACCCTGTGAAAATATGTTAGGTGGGAAAATAGAAAAAGCTATATTTTGGTAAGTGGGGCGAAGATACTTGTTCTATCCAAAACAAGCAGACTAACATTCATTAATCCTTTCATCCTTAGCGAATGACCCTCCAATGCTGACCCCCTCACATGGAGGCTTCGAGAGCGTCGCTTTCGCAGGGCCAAGGAGAGCGGGGGTCAGAGCAGAAGGGGGGCAGAGAGCTAGAGAAGCGCGCTCATCTCATGATGATACTTCGAAGCAGTACAGTCACGCGCTGTGTAAGGACGTGCTGGTCAACAAGTTACATGTACGACGGTGGTCCCCTAAGGGGGTAACAGCTGAAAAAGGCCTCTCACCCAGTGACGTCATAGCCACTTCTGCACTGCAGTACAGCACGTGGCTCACGTGTACGCAGTGACGCTGGTGCAAACCAACCTATGCAGCACTGCGGTCACATAAAATTCAGCGCGTGCGATTATGCGCAGCAGAGAGCGTGTGATGGAGATGGTAAATGACTATGATGCTGGCTTATGGATTTACTGTACTATACCTTTCCCAGTATTTGCAAGCGTACTCTTTCCACTTATTAAAAAGTAGTTTGCCAACAACCAGCCCCGGCCTTGTGCGCCTCGTGCGCGTGTGTCTCGATGGCATCGCTTGGTCTTGTCCTTGGCTGAATCCCGGGCTGTTCTGCGCAGTGACACACTGTACAGGCTTGTGGCCCAGGAGCAGTCACCTGTGCCACACAGCCCAGGTGCGCGGTAGGCTGTATCATCCAGTGTGTGTGAGTGGGCTCGATGACATTTGCACAAAACGAAATCACCTAATAACACACTGTTCTGGTTGAGCAGCCGACGACTATGCATGGATATGCTTGACAGGTAATAGGATCCTCTGGATTTCTGACATGGGTGGTGAAAAATGTTTAAATAACCATGAAGCATTTTGTTCGGGAGCATCTGTGTGAGTCTAAAGTTGTTCACTGACCTTCTCTCCTGCTTGGCCGGAGGGACCGGGGTCTCCAGGGGGGCCTGCGCGACCTTTGGGGCCTTCGGGGCCGTCTTCTCCTCTTGGACCCATTTGACCAACTTCTCCCTGAAACACAGAGCAACAGCATTTTTGTGACTTAAATATACTGGAGATCGAATGGCAGAGACTGTTGCAGAAAGAGAGAACATAATAAGAATCAAGATGAGATAAGTAGGGTGGCATAAGAGGCCACCCCAAATTCTACCACTTTGGCATAAGGATTATTTTGAACTAAAAGCAATTAAGAAGCTGATACATGGAATATATAGATGATATACTGCAGAATTATACACTTGAAACCTGTATACTTTTTTAACCAATATCAACCCAATAAATTTAATTTAAAAAAAATTCTCTGCCTGCCCCTAATTTGCCCAAAAACAGGGCATAAATTTGTAAAGGTGTCCTTCCTCCCCTTCCTTCCAGAAAGGACAAAAGTTAATCACTAACAATGACTACACTCATCAATCCAGAGCCAGAAGCAGCCATAGGGGTTCCTATGGTAAGTTTTATTAATTAGCCTTTATATATCATTGGCTTCCCTTTTACATATCCTCCCACAATTTTTCAGTCCTGGAAACTCCAAGTCCTTTCCTATGTCTTGTCACTTCTCTAAAAATTTACTGTTACTTCTCTAAAATGCTTTAAAAGCCTAGGTTCTAACCACCCGTTTGAGTTACTACTTATTGCTGAGAGCTCCCATGTGTAAACACCATGCACAAGCTGACAAACTTCTTTTTTATATCCTCTTAATTTGTCTCCTGTCCATCTAATTTTACAGGGCCCCAGCCAAAAAGCCTATCACGATAGTGGGAAAATAATTTTTCCTCCCTGGCAATAGTAACTTTGGAAATTATTGCTTGGAACACAAGAAAAACGTCTCCATTTTAGGCTTGGTTTTTGTATCAGGTACTGGAATATGAAAAGTCGTTGCTCTCCTCCTGGAAACAGGCTTTATGTAAATTTTAGGGAAACAAAATGTTCTCTAGCTCCCTTCTTTTTTAGATTTATTAGGTACTGTTATGTTAGTCGTAAAATAAATCTTCCCAATAAAATGTTAATTTACTTTAAGTGACTCACATTTTTGTTTTCTAGACACTCATTACCAGAAGGGAAAAAAAGGTGTTTTTAGTCAAAATTTAGGACCACCATACAGTAAAAATTCATGCAACTGGCAGGCCTATTTCCAGGCAGCATCGCTCACTATATATGAACAAAATTCAGGAGAAATCCATCATATTACTTCTTTTAAGCTATTTGATCATTGTTTTTTATAATGTCTATAAAAATAGTATCTAATATATATGCCATGGGACACCTGGAAATTTAATATAGCATATAAAAGACAGTTGATACTATATTATCTTCACAAAAATTAAATCACCTAATTTTTATAAAAACATCAACTAATGTCTCATGTAATATTAATACAAACATTTTAAAGTGCAAACATTTTTACGTGTCCTGTGCCTCTGCTCCCTATATTTAAATATAAGAACACACACACTCACACCCCCCCGCCCCGTATATACTGGTGGAATTTTCCTTGTCACTTACTCTGTCACCTTTCAGACCCATGTCACCTTTGAATCCTGGAAAACCATCTTCACCCTAAAAAACATAATGAAACAGGTGTTTAGCGAGCCGGTTTGATGAATCTAAAACACGGCGCTATGTAACGTGAGAGCTGAGAGTTAGGGAAAATTGTTCTGAGAAATGAGAATCCTGGTTGTGAAACTTCTTCCCTGTTCTAACCCTATCCCCAGTATCTTTCCATGTTTCCATAATTAATAAGATAATAAAATAATTGTTAAATTAATAAAAATAATTAAATAAAATCCTTTTTAAAACTGGGAACTATGGTACACATGTATCCATTGCATTTTCTCTGTTATGGGGGAAATTACCATTCTCTTATGACAGCATGCATTCTGTGCTATTTGAAAAAAAGTACATATTTAAATAATTATCATTTTAACTTTCGATGCTAAGAACTCGGGACTACCACATAAAATCTTTACCCTTAATTTACTAATTGATCCCTAAGAATTTTGTATCATGCATTTTGTAGCACGTGTTTTAGATGAATGCTTTCTAGCTCAACATGTTCCCTCTATAATAATCTCTTTTCAGGTGGAGAACAAGCAAACTAACGTTATCCTTTATACATAAACAGAGATTGCTCATTATGTGTCGCATGTGCAGACCACTGCTGTTGAAAATTGGGCATATGTTAACAAAGAGAGGAGAAATTTTGACTATAAAAATATGTCCTGCCATTCTTAATGAAATCTTAACTCTTAGGAAGAGTCCCAAACAACCCTCTTGCAGTTTCCGGGAAAAAAGTTAAAACTCCAAATGAATGATTATTCATATATTTACCAACATCAACGGAGCGATTATTCCTTTCAGAGCACTGTGGAATATTTTCACGTTTTTATTTTACCAATAAACATGAAGGCAGAATGTGTGTGCTAATTTGGTGCAGATGGAGCAATACAGGTGCTCAGAGGCTCGGCGGCCATGATGATGGTGAGGGCGATGGTGCTGGAGGCGCTGGAGGCGCTGGGTTTGAGACAAAGAGTGAACCGGAGGAAGCGCAAGTGGTATCGTCAGGAGCAGTCAGAGAATGGACGCGACGTGCAGAGTTTGAGGAAAGGACACCAGGCCCGTATGAGAACAGAGCGAGAAAGGCTGACACACGTGTTTCCACACGGCCAGAATGATCTCCCTAAAACACGAAACTGCTCAAATCAACTTTTACTTTGCAATACTGCACATCACTCACGATGGCTAAGCGCCCACCACCCGTCCGCTCCCCACCCTGATCTGGCTAGCTCCCGGTGACCTCTGCAGTCTTGTCTGTGGCCTTGAGCCTCCCCTCCACCCTGACCCAACACCGGACCGCGTCCTCGAAGCTCTCAGTCGCCTGTCCGTCCATTTGTGACTCTGACTCGGGTCCCCACTCTCACGCACACTGCTCTGTCCACCAGGAGAAGCTCTGTCCTTCTTTCCGACCCCGTGCATGGTTCTGCCATGAAGTGGTCCAGGGCCTCGGTATTTCCCTTCTAACATGACCCTCCCAGTCCTGTGTCTCCCACTGACATCTATTACTGCAACAACAGCCATCCTGCACTTGGTAGACCATAGGTCTCTTTCTACTACAGGATAGAGAAAAGACCCGTGCACAGTTAACCTCTGCATCTCCAGCGCCTAGTACACTTTTTGCCCTCAGTAATCATGGTGTTCAACATTCTCTAAGTGAACGCCTGGACTCACTCACGCCCCCGGGCCAGCTTGGCCGGCTGTGCTAAGGTCCAGGAAATACCAGGCCATGAGGGGCACAGGCGACCTGAACCTGGAGAAGGGATCCAGTCTGGTCTCTTACCTAAACTTAAGAATTCTGGCTGATGTAGGGTTTTCCTCTAAGATAGAATCAGGCTGTTGTCAACATTCTGGCCATAAACTCTCCACGAGGAATTAGGGTTCTGTCTGCACTGAATGCAACAGGCCAATAGCAGAGGCTTGAAAGCTGCAAATGGCCTCTTAACTTCCTATTGACTATTGTCTTCATTAGCTTCTCCCTGGAGAGCAAGGTCATTACCGAGTTGCCAAGTTTAGTTTAAAAAGACTGCACTCTATGTCTGAAAATCAGTAACAGTTTTTAGGACTCTTTTCAGGCAGAGCTGTTTCTGCTGCCTCTTTTTTTTTCTTCTTCTTCTTCTTTTTTTTTTTTAAGGGAGAATCCAGTGAACTAGAGGCTATTTTGTCTCACCTTTGTTTTCAATACTTTCACAATTAAAGAAATCAATTAGGTGACTCTTATATTATTAGGTATCCTTACAATAAATGGCTTGTTGCAACCAAATGAAACTATCAAATTCTGAGCTTTCTAGTCTTAAAATTATCAGGTCTGAATTAATCTTAAAAACAAATTCCCAGAGTTTCAGGAGCTGTGTAAAAGAGGAATTCACCCAGGCCACCTGGCTTACTGGGCTATGCTACTTGAAGTCCAAGGGGAAATATCTGAGTCTAAACAAGAGAGATTTTTAAGCCTTGCTATTTCACCTGCGGTTAACAATTAATGTTGTTATTTGTGAAAAGAATAGTTTTGACTTCCTTTTTTATATCTATGAGGTTAATGGTTGATTGTAATACCTACTCAGACAAAAAAGTAAACAATATATGTTAAAATTCGTTAGGATTTCATAATTCTTCACAATTTCAAAATAGGAAGAATTTGTATCATTATAAAAAAGTTTCCATCAAATTTTATATACATTTTATTTAAATCTAGATAAGTAATATACTACTAAATTAGTAGATTCTATGGTATAAAAGAGAGCAAAAAAAAATACCTTATAGATTTGTTTGGAAAATGTCCTCATTTTACAGATTTTAAGATAAGCTTCCAGGGAAATATACACAATCTAAGTTTACATGTCTAGTTAATACAGTAGAATCAGAACTCAGAACTTTTAACTCCAAGTTTAAGATATTAATTCTTTCCCTATATGTCTACTCATTTCTTCTGAGACCATACACCACTCAAGACAACCAATAATCTCAAATTGTTTTCTTCCATATAAACAGGATTCATTTATTTTTTTTCCTGAGTGGCATTCTCCTCACATATATCACATCATATATAATTCTTTCCCTCCATCATTTTGAAACTACCCCTTCTTCAAAGAAGTTCACACGTTCTCCACCCCAGTTAAACAATTCTCCTTTAAACACCGCCTTCCCTGAAAATCCTGGGTGTGCACTAATTCCAGCTAAGAAATTTGATTGCTACATAAATGTCTTAACAAGAAGAATTCCAAATGAAGACAGTCTTTTTTTGCACACAGGCAACATGCCAACAATGACAAATTCCACACTGAACTGTCATTGTGTGAGTTGCCAACTCAGTAAGACATTATATCTTGAATTTCATCCGGGATGATCCAAAACTGGGTTTCAAATCAAACCCAGCTCAGTTCATTGAAAACGCGTTACGTGTGTCATACAGTAGAAACGACGATATAGTTGTACACCATTTTTATATTTTTCAGAAAACTAAATTAGAATGGGTATGATAAGTCCATCTCTTGTTGTCAATTCCTTACCGCGATCAAATCCACTCAAAGTGCTTTTGACAAAATTATGCCTAACGGGATAAACAGTTGCCTTGAAATCAACATTTATACTCCATTATTTCTCACCAAATCTACCAATATATTAAAAGAAACCCTATTTTTTAAAAAATACATAATGTCATAGTAAGGTAATTCAGTACTGCGTCTGAGTAGTGTGACTCAATCTCACCACCCGTGTTGCAGGCTTCGGGGGCTCTGCACTGGCATTGAACATTTACATTGAAAAATTCAGTTTGCAGCGCATTGTCTGAAGACAACTGCGGGATGAACGCTCTGTGAAAGACCCCGCATTGGTCCTCCCACCCCCCCTCCGCTGACTGTGGTCCTTATTTCCTTCCCGTAGCAACTTTGCTTTGCAAACAGTATCACAGGCGAAGGCTCCCTCTTCCCCCAATTGATTTACGGTGCTTCAAACGTTCGCAGTTGGCACTGAGTTTCAATTTATGAGATTGGGGGATTTAAGCAGAGGAGAAAAAGGGGATAGACATTCCTCTGTTATGCCTCTAATTGGCCCCTGCCAATTACCCCTGCAGAAAATATATTGTCTCAAGGCCAATTACATGATATAGAAAAGTTAAATACATGTAAGAAAAAAAAGGGATGCAGGGTTTATTCTGCTTCCAACCTATTTTGTTTCTGTTCTATAATTTAGTCCTCACTCCCGATAAGAATTTTTTTTTAAGTTGTCAGGACACAAAATACAAAATTATAGTTGCATTGTGTAGGGGATAAGAAATCACTTAATGGATTTGAGAAATGGAATATCTTAAATAAATTTACTTATTTAATATAATGGGTATATAGTAATTAAATCACCTAAATAAATTATAATTTACCTTTTCGCCCTTGGAGCCCTTGAGACCTCGGACACCATCTGCTCCCTACAGAATGAATTAGAAAGATTAAATGGCTCTAGTGTTTTACACTGAAATTAAATAATGTAGAAACAAATAGCATTTACCTTCACTCCTCTGGGACCGGGGTAGCCAGTCGGACCCTGTGGGCCAGGAGGACCCTAAAACAGACCAAGTGCCACGTGATACAGAATACATTCAAAGCGCAGCTTCTTAGCATATTATAACTGTACCAAATACTCAACGAGAACATGCTATGATTTTATTATTGACAAAGATTTCTTGCTTAGTTTTATCATTTGTTTCTAAAGTCAAGAGATAACAAACCATGTGACTAGTCCTACTTATTCCAAACACATCATATATTCATGCTAAAAATAAGATCAATATTGCGAATATATACTATAAATAATTACATAATTAGTAACTAGCTTTCTAAACCTGAGAAAGATCTGATGTCCTCAATGTCTACAATAGACAATTACAGATTAATCAAGAGGATCAATAATTTCTAAGGAAATATTGGTATAAATTTGTAGCATTCACATCATTAAGAATATAATCAAAATGATGTATTTTCCATGGCTAGTTTCATGTCACTAGTCTACATAAAGGAAACAATATGTTATATATAATATACAATTTCTGCAGTAATTCTGAGTATTTTAATAAGAATCCAAAACTAACAACTCTAAATGAAAATGATCCTATCCTTACTACTATAATCCAAACTAGTATTAACATCAAATAAGCTTTTATTTAGATTATTTTGATAATTGTTGCTCTTACAATTCAGTCTCTTCAAGGATTACCAGAAAGTAGTAAGTGAAAATAAAGTTTGAATGACATAAACAGTTTAATGATAATTTAACAGTTCTTGTCCAATTTCATTATTATAATACAGTCATTTATTCCACATATGCTACATATGCACAATGTGGATTTATTTCTGATCATGAGAACATTAAAAAAAAGAAAATGCAGTCTAACTAATAAAATTGCTAAAATAAAATTAAAAAGTTATCTAATGCACATCCATTTATCATATCCTGAACAAAAAAGAATTCTAGGAAAATGACACTTATTTTACTTTTTAAATGTTTTTCTTTTTTATATTTGAGAGGGGTGGGAGGGAGAGAGAGAGAGAGAGATTGATTTGTTGTTCATTTATTTATGCATTTGTTGGTCAATCCCTGTATGTTCCCTGACTGGGGCTTGAACCTGAACCTTGATGTATCCTGATGACACTCCAACCAACTAAACTACCCAGCAAGGGCAGCATATGACATATTTAAATGGTAGCCAAAGTTCTTTTGAAAGTTAAAACAGGTGGAGATAAATTTTTTTCTGATACTTATTCTGTAATATTCATATCCCTAAATAAGCATGGAAAAACATGGACCATAGAAAAGATTAGAATAAGGCGTTTTCTCTAGGAAGTAAGATGAGAGAACATTTAAAAGGGATACTTTGTAACATACCACAGCCCCCTTATCTCCAGACGGGCCTTCTTTTCCAGGATGACCCTAGATTTAGCAAAAGTATACACTGGTAAGGTGCAATATTAATAGCCGTTTATAGAAGTATTAAATTGTTTTTTTCCAAAATATTGAGATCTTACTCCTTATGTTCTAAACAAATGGAACATGTTCCATCAACATGCATGGCCTAACATAACATTGAAAACTGTGGCATTTTGATGGATGCAGATTTTATCAACTACATAATATACCCGAGAAAGCCTGGGAAAAACCATAAAACAACACATGTCATTCATCAACAATTCAACCACAGTCTCAACTGGTGTCTTACATAAAGGTATTTCAATCTGACTTCTATTTTGCTTATTGATCAACTGCATCTTCGAAGGGAACTAGGCATGACGGTGCAGCATGTGAAAATACCGCAAGATCATAAATTATACTGAGTGTTAATAATCAAGTTATGGAGAGTTAATAAATAAAAATGTGCTGCTCTATCACAATTATACTCAATAAACGCAAGTAGAGAAAGAATGAAAAATGTATCCTGGTTCTGAGTTAAGAAGTTGGAAGAGGAGAAAAAAAGCAGCATCAATAACAAATTTCTAAAACTAACAACTGTGGAATGACTTTATTGATTACTAAGTGATAGACTATAGTAAGCATTGCTGTTTTTCTAGAAAAGGAGGGACTCCTGAAGGCTGAGGAATTTCACCTGGACTCTTAAGAAACATGTACCTTCAAAGGGAAAAGAGTACGAAAAAGCGCTTTCTGTGGAGAGAAAGGGTCAATGGAGAAGAAGGTGTAACAGCGGAGAAGCCAGGGCCTGCGGACAGAGCAGAGAGGGCCGGAAAGCAGGAGATTCCGCTGGACGGCAGCGCCGCGGGAACGGGTTTATTCGAAGGCCGCTGCGCCCCGGTTCCCAGATGCTGCGCCTTGGAAGTGACGCCATGAAGCGCTACTTTCGCGGTCCATGTTTAATTACTGGCTCAGTTTACTTGTATCACCGAACTCAAAAAATCACCGTTAAAGCATGTGTAAAAAAATCTATCTCAAAGAGAATTGATGGAAACGTAATGACCAGGTCACTGGTACTTACAGGAGGCCCATCAGCTCCGGGAAGTCCAGAAAGCCCCGGTTTTCCTTGCGGCCCCTAGCCAAACAGAGGAAGAGCGTGCTCATTTCAAAATGAAAACCATGGAAAATCTAGCTTTGTACACAGGAATATACCGCTAATCGAATTCTTAACCGGAGTCACTGGCTTTTATATATAAGCCACACAAATGTAAATAGTTTTTAATATATTATATAGAAGGAATGGTATGTAGAGATAAATAAAACCAAATTCAACATATATCAAAAACATGTCAATTTTTGGCCTGCTTAATAATCCTAAATGCCTTTTTAAATTAGCAAGTTAATTTTGCATACTACAATAAACTAGAGTTTCAAGAATAAAAAGGAAAACAATATAAGTCAGAAACACATTGATTTCTATCATAGAAGAAGCAAACACTGGGTAGATCCATCAATGATATTGTGCCAAGTAAAATAATTACATAGCAACATTGGTGAAACATCAGTAATTATTAAAATATTTTTAAAACAGTGAGTTATAGTATGACAGTTATTCACAGGACATGAAGAAAAATGAATCTAATATTTTCATGTAAAAATGGCGTCACCTAATATTCAACTAAGAAATAGTAACAGCAGCTCTTTTTTCAACAGATCAGTCCCTGTTTAACCACAGAGGGTTTTAAATCTCATTTAACTTGACCCTCGCTGAGGCTGGAACGCGGTGAGAGTGGCTATTGCAAAAGGGGACCCTTTCTTAGGAGAAACAGAGGCCTTCTGCGGAGGATAACAAACTTCACCCAGTCCTGGAGCCCAGCCATTATCGCTTGCCAGTCACGCTGTGAGCCCGGACTCAGAAGCAATCGAAAGGGTAAGGATGTAGCAACAACCCCGGGCTGTGGACATCGTTTTGGGTGTTTTCCATTCTCAGCAAGCGTTTCGGGAAACCACTGTACTCATGTAGGAAGACAGTACAAGAGTTTTACAGGACTTTACTTAACTCACTATGGAATGACCACAAGAAAATAAAAATAGCCTTTAACTCGAACAATGTAGATTTTATAAGGGACGCTAGTGGCACCTCATTTAAAGGGTTGAAAAGTTTCAGTTTCCTTTACCGCTCTGCAAAGTCATAGTCTGGTAATAGTACGTTGTGTAATAACTATTATAAAGCACTAAATTTTTACGGGCCGGATTCTGACCGTCACTGAAGTTATCTCTCACTGTCAAGACAATGCTCTTATATTCAATCAGTGGAATACATCTGGCAATAAAAAGGAACCGATGTTTCAATCAAATAAACGTTCAGAAAAGGCCAATCTATAGACATGGAAAGCAGATTTGTGAATCTCTAGCTCTAGATGTGTGGGGGAAGGGGACAAATTGATACAAGGTTTCCTTCTGGGTGGTGGTATAAATCTAAAAATTTGATAGTGGTACAATTTTGTAAGTTTACGAAAACTCATTGACTTGCACGTTTACAATGAATGAATTTTTATAGTATGAAATTACACTCCCATTAAATCCATTAATGTTTTAAAAATTATATGTTCCTAGAAATCAACAACAATAAGGTAAAAAGGCATTAGGAAGTCCAGCCGACACTGTTCAGTAACTATGGGGACGGGCAGTAACACCTAGGAAACCTGGCAGAGAAGATCAGAAGAACAAAGACATCACTTTAATTAAAGATTTATTCTTGTTTCAATCCAGACACCAGGTTATTAACAAGAACCTCATTTGTCATGTATATATAAGAAATGGTGGCAATGATAACTTCACAATTTTCCTTTAATCAGATCTTGCCACAGACCCTTTGTCACAAGCCAACCTAATTACATGTTTTAAATAATGAGAAAGAAAAGGAGAATGAAACTAAAGGAAAAACACTGATTCACACCAGTACCTTCCTGAAATGAATATATCTGACAGCATCACACTGGGAAGCCTTCCAAGTGGAAACCCTGAGAAATCTCATCACTCCCCGTTCGAGGACGCATGAATGACTTCTCACGCCGCACTCTCGTGGTTAATTCCTTCTGGGCTGAGCCATCACGATACCCGATCAAAAACACCTGCCTCGGGTTGACAACCCAAACTATTCACCAGGTGTTACTAGAACCACAGAGTAACTCACCTTTTCACCAGGAGGACCAATTGGACCTTGTGGACCGGGAAGACCCTGTGATAAAGGAATTGATTTCAGCCATCAGGAATCACATCATAAGAGTACACTTTTTAGAAGACCAAACTGCTCATCTTCTCTGTCACAAAAAATGAGTGCGTTAAATCTCTGTACATCGCCTGCATCCCCAGAAAGTTCGAACGCTCTGAGCAGCTTCACCCAGCGGCTCCTTTGGCCAGGGGACTCTAAGGGGAGCCTGTTCAGGTCCCTCCCGTAGGCAGGTCTGTTCTCCGGCCAGTCCCTGAGCCCTGAGGGACACCTTTTCCTCCTGGAAGAAAGAGGCTTCTACACATTTGCTCAAGGTTTGCTTTTGTTTTTGTCTTTCGATTCCAGCTTACATTCAATATTATTTTGCGTTAGTTTCAGGGGCACAGCTTGGTGATTCAGCAACCACATGCTTTACAAAGTGGTCCCCCGATATTTCCAGTACCCACCTGGCACTGTACAGTTACTACGAATATTACTAATTACATCCTCTATGCTGTACATTACATCCGCGCAACTCCTTTGCAGCGACTCCTCTGTACTTCTCAATGCCCTCAGCTTTATTACCCAGTCCTCCCTCCCTCCTCCGCTCTGCTCGCCTTTCTTCCCTTTTCTTTTAAAGGGCCGGGGCGGTGGGAGGACATTATCTTCCTATGTTCATATTGCAACCATTTTTAGCTCTATATAGAAAATTTTGCGACTGTCAGTTTTCCCGTAAAAAGCCGCCTCCTTACCCCATGATCTCAAAGGAGCTGTGCCGCGGCTCCCACTCACCTGTGGTCCTGGGTTCCCTTGCTGACCTGGCGGCCCCGGCTCCCCCTGCGGGCCCTGCCGGAGGAAAATAGACACAGTCGTTAACACACGTGTTTCCCATAATGGGTTTCTCTTCTCAACTGACAGATAGTCCCCACATCGCTGTTCCCTGCAGAGAATCTGGAAAATCTTGCCAAGTATTAATGCCTGCCGCAGCTAATGGACTTAGCCAATGCGGGAGAAATCTTTATTGCAGATCTAGCGGCAACAGTCGTTTGTTAGTACCCAGGTTTTGCCGAAGTGAGTTATTTCATAGATACTGTCTACATACCATGTTCCCTTTCGGTCCTTGGGGGCCATCTATTCCTGCGATGCCCTTCAGTGAAGAAAAAAATATGGATGTTTATGAGTTTAGAGGCTACGACAAGAATGTCAAAAAGCCTAACTTTATCACAGCATGATACCCATTGGCCTAGGGCGACTAAAAATCATTTTAGAATTGGATGAAAATGAGGATGAAGGGAAGATCTGTCCTCTCTGCTGTCTAAGTTCCCACTGGGGACAACCGGGGAGCCTTTCCTTCTGGGCCCTGGGAATTGGACAGGAAGCATTACAATAGATCAAAGCAATTAAAACAGATCAGCTTAAAGGAGGCAGCCCGCTAAACTGATAAGCAGATCATTAGGCCTGAGAATATATCAGGGCAGGAAACGCTGGGCCTCCTACTGAAAGCCTTTATGGCCGCTGGGCTTGAAAGCACAGGGGCCTCCCCTCAAAAATCTCAGCAACACTTACAGGCTGCCCGACGGGTCCTGGGCTTCCCCTTGGTCCCAGCAAACCTCGTGGACCCTAGAGAGAAAAAAGCAAAAAACACACCCCACGTATCCTCGTAAGAAATGCCCTCAAAACACGCTTCTTCCTCTAAGGAAAATTTAATGTAGGGTTTAGAGTAGAAGTACCTGTACTTCATGTCTTCACACACTGAGAGTGGTATTTAAAATACCACTTGATGTCACGCGAATATCCAGCGTTTGTTTATTCTGATCCAGGGCCCACAACGGGTAACAGTGAGTCTTTTCTACAGAAACTGGGGGTCTTTGGGTCTGTAAGTGTATGTAGGAAGCACTTGGGGATTTTTTTAAGCAAGAAGTCATTTACTACTTGAAGTATGTCCCTTTGGTGTCATTTCTGATCGGAATGGCAGCACAGAATCTTACTAAATTTTATCATTTTCCACACACAAATAGAAGGGTCTTGATTCTCATGTTTTAAATGGGTTTGCTGTATTTATTTATTTATTTACTGTAGAGAGAGTTGGGGGTGGTGAGAGAGCGAGACAAAGGCACCCACGGGCTGCCTCCTGCGCGCGTGCCCTGGCCACCACGGAGCCCGCGGCCTCCGGGGCCTGGGGTGGCGCTCCCCGCAGTGGAGCCACCCTGGGCCCATCCGTTCCACCTGTGGAGTGATTCCATCTTGAGAGTCTATTCACTGAGGGAAAGAGGCACCTGTAACTATGGGTAACTATGTTGACAGTTTATAGAGACCATTTGCTTAAAAAGAGGTTCTAAAAATTACTTCTGTTTAATCGTAAACAATTTTTTCCACTTCTACTCTCCCTCCTCCGTCTGCTTTGCTTTCCCCTCTTCTTTAGGGACGTCAATAACAATAATTTGCTGTTTCTCATATCCACGTAAACTATTACGACTTTGGGCAGACAGGCTCTAAAAGGAGGTAAACCATTTCTTATGTAAAGGTCCAGATAAAGTGGAAGACAAGAGAATCACTTTTTTCTAAGTGGCTTCTTGTAAAACAAACAAAAAAGAAGAGTCATTATTTTACCGAGTTCATGCAGACAGGCACGTTCTCGAAGGTAGGAGGCCCACTTGCTGGTTCTTTGATTAACTAGCTTTGGGGAAAACTTCCCAACTCAGTTTTCTCATTGGTAAAATTCAGTGGAAAAAATATAATTTGTCACATTTTATTCTTCTAACTGGCATGCTGAGCACCTCATTGTTCTGGGGTTTTTTGGTTTTTTTTTTTTCCCTGGTAATAAGCTTCATTTAGCCTAAATACATAAACAGATTCTGAAGCTACTGATGATATAAAAAATTGAAACAAAACAAAGAAACAACAAAAACTGAATAAGGTTTTTTGGCTGACAAGATGGTATATTTTACATTTTTTTCCTTTGAAATTCTCTACAACAGAAAAGCTCTATGTATCTCTATCTCTTTACATTTTTTTTGGCATGATAACCACCTGGTTAGCTTAGGCAAGACTGCCCCAGTCACCTCAGGTTATTAGTGACTTTACACATGTGACATCGGTCACTATTCCTCCAAAACAAGGTATTACTTGAAAAAAAAAAGTTGCTTACAGCTTCACCTGGGAGACCCCTTGGTCCAATCTCTCCGTCTTCTCCCTGTCATTTCAAAATCAATGGGAGGGTAACGCAATTAGACAATGTGTTATTTCAATACGACTTGGTTCTTATGTTCAATTTGAAGTATTTCTTTTAAAAATGAAGTTTAATGTACCCTCATTCCATCTTCGCCAGGAGGACCAGGAGGACCCTGGGGACCTCGTTCACCCTATCAGAAAAATACCAATATGATTAGAATACAAAATAAGGTAGAAGGTTTAGAAGACTGTTCTATAGCTCTCCTACCAAACAGAACAGGACATTAGGTAGCGAGACTTACGTTTTATTTGCCCTCCTCAGAACCCTCTGTAGAAAAATCTTAATTTTACATGAACCGGTATTACATTAGTATACCGGGAAATGTTCCCTTGATTTTAAATGCAAGAAAAGTTTAAATAAAATACCCTAAGTAATTTCTAACCATCAAATTATTATAAGATAAATCATTGAATACTACATTGTTGAAGATTATTTCAAACATGGATACACTTTGGTGATTTTAATTTAATTAATTTTGTCTCTGCTTCTAACATAATTCCTATTAAATCAGCACAACTCTAGAAGACTAAAGACATTCTGGATTTTTTTTAAAGGCAAACATATATCTCTTGACATGTAGTATGCATACACTATCTTGCTAGACATCTCTAGGGTTCTCTCTTCTTTTTTTCTTATTTTCCAATTTATCTAAAGGTTATCCTACCTTCATTCTTAACTTCTGGAGAAGAAAAATGGAAAGATCCAAACCTGGTCTTTTTTTGAGGGGCCACCTCTGCTTAGTTTCCCACTAAAAATATCGACTGGATTGCTGTCCACGATGGCAGCTTAGTTAGTCTTAGCCAACTACAGGCTCTTGCATTGGTGTGCAAGGTCCTATTATAACAAAGAAACAGCCTGTGGTGTCTGTCTCCCAAGACCATCTCAGTTAGTGTAATAAAAGAGAATGCAGTACATTGTTAAACTAATGACAGATTGCCTACAGATGACTTCTCTTGAGTATATTTCTACAAATAAAAAATGTAAGGCAAATGTAAGAGAAAAATTGAGGCAATTATAAAAAAGTAGAGGCGAAGTTAAATCTCTATAGTTGTTCTTCTATAATTATATTTTCCATGTACATGGCTATAAAAACTCCACCTCAACTTACGTTGCATGAAATGAGTATTTTAAATTCTTAAAAACAACTCAAGAACTTATGTGATATTGCATGTATAATTGGACTTATCTTCCTTTAAGTATCTAGCAAGTGTAATAATTTACTAAATGGATTTATAAATATTTAATTTTCTTCTAGTTCCCTAGAGCGTATCAATTCTAAAATATTTCCAAATATTCTTGTATTATCTCTCTGTAAAAAGTAACAGAATGGTGTATCTTACCCTGTGGCCTTTGTCACCTGGCAGACCCGGAAGTCCGTCAAATCCTCGATCCCCCTGTAAAATCATCAACATCATCATCATCATCATCATCATCATCGCTACCACCACCATCATCATCATCATCATCATCACATTTCCTGTCTAATTCTGTAGTGTAATTTGAAGGTGACATAGTCTCTCATATCAAGTTGCTTTATTTTAAGATTGAAATCCTGAGGGGTGAACCGATATCAGGACCTGAACGTATAAGCAAATGAGCCCCTGACCTTTGCCCCAGGTTCTCCTGGCATTCCTCTTCCTCCGTCAGCCCCTGGACGACCCTGGTAAATGCCAAGAACATGATTAAGCACAAGGGAATCCCACCGGCAGAGTAAGAGAAAACAAAAGAACTGATGATTTCAGATGCCCTCAAAATTCGCAATGAAAGCCAACCATACCCTTTTTCCAGGTTTTCCCGTTGGACCAGGTGGACCTTGGACGCCACGTGGACCCTATATCAAATCATCATAATTAATTCATTGTACCAAATTCTTGATCAATAAACTCAATCACACTGAGTGAGACTGTTTTAGGAATTTATATCCACTTAACTTTACCTTAATCATTTTAACTTAAGAAAATAATCTCTTATGTAAAAGTCCAGATAAATCAGAAAACAAGAGAATCAATTTTTCTAAATGACTTCTTGCAAAAAAAGTGTCACATTATATTATTAAGTATACATAGACACATACCTTCATTTAAACAAAAGGAACACAATAATATTTTAAACTTTAAAAAAATCCTCAATTACTCATTTTGTTCTCAACACCTGGGGGTTTACTCACTCCCTTAGCTGAAAACGCTCTTAACCCATCCCTCTTAATCCCCTTCTATTTCTAACCCCTTTTTCTTTGCCTTTACCTCATTTTCTGAAGTTCCTCTCTTAGGTATTTATTCTTTTACAATATTTCATTTATCATGCTGATTTTAATTGCCTGTTCTCACAGTTGAACCTCCCATGGAACTGTTAACTGCTGCGGCTTTGGACTGGATCTTTGTCTCCATTGTACGGCTACAACTCACACAGGTTTTCTCAATCATCTCCAAAATGCAGAGGATGACCCAACCATCCCTGCTGCAAATGGTGACAGGCACCGTGCCTGGTCAGAGTCAAGGTCAAAGATCCTCCGTGTGCCTGGCTCCTGAACCACCGCAACACAATGTTGTATCTACGCATAAAGTCTTTCATGGAGACTGACACACTGTTTTTTAACTACACAGCTAATGATAAGTCAAATGCAGTTCCAGTATAACTATGATATAGGTCTTTATATTTAATTATATTTAATTAACTATATCTTTTTAAAGATAATTTAAACAGTACACATATAATGAATGTGGTGGAAAATGTAACACGTTTAAAATTACAAATAATTTTCTGCTCACTGTAAAATATTGATTACGGAAACTATAAAATGAAGGCGGTCTGATACTTAAGAGGTTAAAAGAATATAGCTTTAAAAAGTTATTGCAGTGAGAGGACTCTATCCTTCCCAGGGGGAAGGTAAGCAGCAATTAATAACTAAACAAATCTTGTTAGTTTTTAACGAAAACAGCCACCTGATAGTGCATTTCTTTGGAATTAAGAAGTCAAGAAAAACCACAAAATCCATGAATATGACTGCAGTATGTTTCCAGATTCATCTATTTCTGAAAGAGGGGCATTCGATCAGAAAGTTCCTACCCTTTGCAAAAAATTGAATTCCTTCGCTGCAAACACCCTCCACCCCTTTACGGTGATATTCACCAAGCATAAGAATGCAGCCACCTGCCTCGTCACCCAAAGCTGTTCTCAATTCTCTTTGAATTTTTTCTCATGGCAACGTAAATAAACGGCGCCGGTGGCACATCCACACTCCACATGGGAGGCACTACTCAGCAGCAGAAGGAATGAGCCATTGGCGCACTTGTCAGCGCTGACGGAACTCAGGGCGCCAGCCACGCTGAGAGGGAGGAGCCAGAATCAGAGGGTCACGTGACGGATGAGGTGACTGACAGGGCATCTTGAAAAGATAAAACTGGGACGATGAAGAACAGATCAGGGGGACAGGGAAGCTGGGGAGAGGATGTGACTGCGAAGTGGGGGCACTGAGAAATGCGGGGGGTTATAGGGTCTCCCTTGATAGTGGTGGTGGGTACAAAGAATGTGTAGAGGTGTTAGAATTCAATCTTACATTATAATATTTTGTTAATAAAGTCAATTTGAAAAGAAGACAACAAATCAGTGGGAGGCTGCTTGCGAAGGCTCCTGCCCCCACTTTGCATTTATATTTATTGAGTAAATGAAGAAGGACTTTTCCAAAAAATGAATGCATTTATAAAAGCACATCACATTTTGGGTTTTTCCCCCCTTGGATAAGTAAATTTCATAATGTGCCTATATTGAATAGCTATATTTATTTATCACTAAAGTAAAAAAAAACAGTATTTTTAATTTGGCACCACATAAGTAAAATCTTTGAAACATTTCATCTCAGATATTCTCAATTTCTCTGATTTTCCTCAGCTCTACAGAGTTTGATGTTAACTTCCTTGAAGGACGTTAAATATCCTTTGAGGAAATATACTTAGATTTAACCTCCACAGATGCCAGCTTGGGCTGGAGGCCGGGCCAGCAGAAGTAAAAATGTAATAGTTCTGCTCTGCTTTGAACAATCCCAAAGCAATTTAATATTCTGAAGGGCTAACACTATGAAGCCTTTTCCCTTCCTGGTTTACCTTCTTTGAATATTGCTTAAATTAATCAAGTCATTGGCAATCAACTAGCCACAAAGGATTTTTCGGGGAAAGGCATTGATGTGAGCTTAAAGGCAAAGCAAGTAATTTCCTTACTCATAAAACAAGTGGCAGATACTTCAATCACCCTACCGAGAAAAAAACGTCAAAAATAAAATAAGCGACAAAATATTCTTTACCTGGGGACCCGGGTCACCACTCTCACCTTTGGCCCCGGATAAGCCAGGCACCCCCTGTAGAGAACAAGTGAAGATACAACATTTACCTTAGCAATTCCCTAACTACTTTGACCTTGTACATTATTTAAAATACACCTCATCCATTAGTATGATTTTATTAACACAATAAAACTTTCAAGTCCTTTGATTGAAATGCCTCTCCTCTCAGACTCGGTTGGCCAGTGCGTGAGCTACACTTTAAAGACTCTGTTTTCAGCCGAAGTCCACGGGAGCCAACTTGGTGAAATCAATCGGAAATTGTCTTCCCTGTGTGTACTGTCCGAGCACTGACCACAGCCCACGGGCATTATTTATCATCGCACTTGCTGGAGTGCTCGGGACAACGCATTCTCACTGAAGCAGGTCTAGATGGAGCGCATTTAGACAGCAAGGACTTGGCAAAAGGTTCCTGCCTTTATGCTCAGAAATTTATCAGACACTGCATTCTACAGCAGAACAGACGCTATTGCTATCATTCTAATTGTCCCGAGATAATGTCCAAGCATTTTTCTTTCCCAGATGGGTCTGTGTTTTTCCGAGAATAAGGCCTTATAACAAATACCTCTCCTAAACATTTACCTAATGCGAAAAGTGCAACAAAAACCTGACACAGTAACTGGAAGATATTTTATAAAGGTGCTGTGAGTTTTAAACAGAAAGACCAGGTACTCCTTTTAAAAGCACTCATCGGGCCTTTTGCTAATAGCCTGACCCACTAAGCTGTAAGGAAAGGGCAAAGCAAACACACTGTTTCTGGGTGAAGTGGCAGAATGCTGTGCTGTTTTGCTTCAATCGGTGGTGTGACAGCATAAAATAAATAAAAAAGTGTACACTAAATATTAGGTCATGGACATCCCCCTTACGAGATCCAGAACATTAAAACTGAACGCAGGATGATAGTTGCTTCATGTCATAGAAATGTACTTTGTGTGTTTAAGAAGTGTAGGATTTAAGTAAAATTTGTAATCAATAGTGCAAAGATTAAAATTAAATTACGCTGTGTGAAAATGTTAGCTCTCTAGAGCCCCCTGGTGGCCGCAGAGGAAAATAACTAATACTGTGACGCCCGAAAAATACAGCGGGTCAAAAACATGAATATTCTAACCTTGAAGATGACGAGAACGATGACTTTCAAACTTCTAATTAAGAATTCTTGCAACTAAACTTCTTCAAGAGAAAAACTGGGGTTCTACACTTAGTCTAATTATTAATCACTGAATGGAATACTAGGACAGTCAATTTATTTTTAATTAATTTACCGCATTATATCCTCTGTATATAAGCGTTACCTACTCAACAGATTATAATTACTTGCCCAAACACTTGTCCTAAAAATTGTCAGGCAATTATTGAGAGTAACAGAATAGGGGAAAAACCGTTTTCTGTGTTTTCTGCATATTTTATAACCTAAGTCTCCATTTGCCTATAGAAGCAATTGGAAAAAAACAATTGAATAAAGGACTTTTTCATTGGAAGGATGTACATATTTTCTTAAAATATTGATATAGACTTTATTTCTTTTTTAATTCTTAACGTATAAAGTTTTTTTGGACTCCAGCATTAACAGATATTTGAAAGTCTGTAATAATTTGATATTTTGAAGCAAAAGGTAATAGAAGAGAAAAAATATGATTTTGTTTCTCTCAGTACTTACCTTTGATATTTAAGGAGCCTGATACTTTCCATAACAAAGATGTAAGTAGTAAAGTTAATTAGTCATGAAGATAACATTGAGAATGCATACATGGTTGTTGATGGTCATACATGTCAGCATTTCCCAAACATTCTTGACCATAGGAATCAGACTGGTGAACTCTTTTAAAAATATATTTTGCCATTTCCGCCCCTGAACCCATTTCATCAGAGTCTCAAGTTCAGGGCCTAAGAACTTCTACTTTTAATAAAATCCACGGGTAATGCTTCTGCCCCCAAAGTTGTGAACCGCTACATTCTGCTGACTCCTTCATCATGTAAATGCATGTTATCACTGGCACACCACTGAATATGAGCAACATCTCTTCCTTCGTTCAGAGACATGGAATCTTCCATGTTCCTTATTATATTTTGAAAGGCAGGGCAGTAAAAATGAATGATAACACTTAATAACGCATAGAGCATCAAGTACAATTTAAATGCTGTGGAACATCGTGTTAGAACGTAAGTTCCACATGAGCTCATAGGGCCGCATGCAGAGCCCTTCAAAATATGTAAAATGTTATGAAATTTCAAGATTGACTTAAAAGGACTGTAAATTTATGTAAAACTATAATCAAACTCTTGCATAAAATACAAGGAGAAAACTATTTCTTATCCTAGTAAGAGTAAAGCAGATTAAACAGAAGACTAACTATATACTTGATTCAAATTGGAATAAAAGTTTTCCTATAAGTGTCCACTAGTAAATCAAAGATAAGTTTTTAATGTTCAGAGCAATATTTTCTATAAATACCCATCTCAAAAGTATATTGAAAATATATAAAATCATATGAAGGCAAAACAGACATACCTTTTTATATTGAAAAACAAATACTTATACTAGAGAATATTTATTCCATTAATTCTAAAATTCATGAGAACTTAAGCTGGGATCCCACAATGTTCTTCTTTTTTAAAGAAAAAAATATGGTTTGAAAAAAATCTGCATTTTATGAATTGCTACCCTGCTTAATATTTGGTGAATTTCAAAAGATTTGAAGATACTTTAAAAATCTGTTCACGATATATAGCTTGTTAGCAAGCTACTAAGGGAAAACACAACACTGTTATTTTCTAAGAGTCTCTAAAAGACAAGTAATTTCCCAAATATGTGGAGCGCTTTCAGGAACACTGGAGGCAGCCTGAAGTTTAAGCCACGTATTCTGTTTGCGCCTAATATTATGGAATAATTTTTACTGACCTCAAATATATTTTACTGAAAATTCTGTTTAACGTAAAATTAAGTCTCAAGAATTCAATGTAAAATTGAATTTTAGTAACTACATTTTATGCATGTGAATTATACTTAAAAAATTAATAGTTGGCTGTATGATAAAATTCTATTTCTCATTGTCTTTATTTGATTTGCCAACTCTTCACTGAAATCTTTTCATCAAAATTGACTGCAGACTCAATTGAAATGGGAAATAAAATTAAGCGGAAGGGGGTACCTGTACCCTAGTTTCACCAGCCAGAGATTTGGACAACGCTTGGCCAAAGTGGTGCAAGAAATGACCATTGGAAGAATTTAAACCCACGCCATCTTATTAAGTAACCTACCACAGGACCTGGTCTTCCAGTTAGACCCATTGGGCCAGGTGGACCACGCAGTGCAATCTAGAAAATAAGATATATCAGACTTAGGAATGGTCTACTGAACCAACACATGCAGCCACAGTATTCCTGTGCACAAGCTTCCCTTCAGCAACAGATGATCAATACAGCTGTAATAGCTACATGCTAGAAAGGCTGCCTGGTCACTGAAGAACTGCAACTTTCTAGAATGGTACATGGCCTACATAAGTATCAGACATTTTTCAGCTGTTCTAACATATGTAATCTTGTACCACATATTATGAAGACTTATTCAGTAAAAAATAGATCTTATGATAAGAAATCTAAGGTCTGATATGGTTTTCTACCCTGAAGTGTACTTCAGAATAATGCATAGACCTCTCAAATGCGTAGGTGCAATACTCGTTGAAAATGCTTCTACAGATGAACCATTCGAGTTGCTTAAAGTAAAAATTTTCCAGCAGTGTTTTAGGAAAAACGACAACTGAAGTCAGATGTCAAAATGCAAAATTGATCAGAAAGTGCTACGACAATACATTTCTATCTGCAAATCTCAAATTTAACACTATATAGAAAAATGCATTTATTCTGTGAAATCATAGGCATGGGAGGCTGATTACATGCATTATTGATGTTGAACATTAGGACTGTGAAATTAGCGTACTTGGAAAGCTGAAACAAGTAGAGCACAAAGGATAAATATCTGAAAGATGTTAAATTAGTATGGTGCACGATTTTTGAATATTAGTGATTCCAAAGGTGAATACCTAAGATTATCCAAAGATACAAAAAATAATACAGTAATAGAAATATGTAAAATCGTATTAGGAAAGTGCACAAGATGAAAATAGTAGGATCTCCAAAGTTCCACTACTGACTCACCATGAGATTTTTGACAATACACTTCTTAATCCTTGAGATTAAATATCTGAAAAATTGGAATTATAATGCTTGCTACCTATTTCCCAGTAAGTTAAAGGACTAATAAAATGAGGAATTCAATGGCCTCATAAAATACTTAAGCTCAAATAATTACCTTAAATTTGTTCAAAGTAATATGATTTACAAGGTAAATTGTAGGAATCATTAATAAGTTATTTTAAATATTTTTATATTTGTTTATGCCAAGGTCCAGTAAACGAATATTTAAATTTTCATTGTCTTTATACCTAATGTTAGCAAACAGTGGCAACTTTCTAGGCTGACAGACATGCTAAATATCTAAACAAATATTGATAACGAGTTTAAACTTATGTGTTCAGATATTTTATACATTCACAAGTTTATGACGATAAAAAAGTTATCACAGAAGTGATTTACATCACTTAGCAAGTGGGTACCCACGACCAAATCAATTTAAGCCCTTAATTTCCTTTTTCCTTTAAAAAAGAAAAAAAAAAAACCTACGCTGTGAATAAAAGTATTATATAACTTTTAACTCTTTCCAGTTCCTTCCTTTGATTTCCTGATGTATAATTTAATTACAGTAAAGCTAATTCAAAATAAGTAAAAACACAGCACTGAAAACATGGGCACCAATATTGCATTAACTATGCATGGTGCCAGGTGGGTCCTGAGACTATGGGGCAGATACTCTGTGAGGTCCGTGACGGTCTAACCGCTACGCTGTACTCCTACCTGACACTAATACAAAGTAATATCGAATGTGAACTTCGTTTAAAACATCCTTTCAAATAAATTAAAGGAAACTAATATAATTACATATTTTGTAAGTGTACAAATACAATTAACAAATATAATTAAAAGAAAAATAATGATATATTTTGTATACTTACAATATATATTTATATATAATAGTGGAAACCTGCAGCTGACAAAGAATTATAAATTGTATGAATTTTATAAAAATATTATAGATTATAATGATGAGAGCTTCGAATACACTTTTGAAAGTGTCTCTCTTGTACAACAGTGCCTAAGAAACTTCGTTTACTGAATTATTTGGGATATCCTAAATATTATAAAAGTTTAAGAGGAAAAAATTATCTCAACTTCGTTTTCTTACTTTATTCATTAATCATTGGCTTATGCCTCAGTGGGAAGAACTGGATGCAAAAAAACAGCAAGTGCCAGGTACAAACCCATCCGTACTCCTCTAAAAAACGTAGAAAACGCGTGTGTTATGACTTCTGTGTTGCTGCCCGAATTATGTACAGCAATAGTGCAGGGGCGGTTGTTTAATACTCCATTAAAGAAAATAATCCTCCTGGACAAAGACATAATCTTAGCATTTTTCCGCCTACATGCCGTACACCGTCCGCAGCAAGCGTGCGTCCCCCGCAGCGGCGCCCCGCGGCGGCGCGCGCAGGGCCGGGCGGGCGGGCTGCGCGGCGCTCTGCTTACCCGGGCCTGCTGCAGGATCGCCTGGGCCTGGGCCTCCTGCGCCGAGATGGCCGGTCCTTTGGCGCTGTCACCGCCGTAACGAAACTAAGGGGAGGGAACATACAGGAGCTCAGGAGAGGCCTTGGTCTCCTACGTGCCTGAATTACTAGCTAGAGACCACTTACTTAAAATGGTGGGATTTTTCACGAGATCGAGGTAACTTCATCGTGAATCATGATACCTCGATGTCTCCTTTTGAATGCCCCCCTCCCCGCCCCCCCACCGACCGTTCGGCAGGTTCCCCACACCATGGTTTGCCATTGGCGGAGGAGACTAGGGACTCCTTTCCGACTGTAAATGCCATCGTTTCTGAACGCTCTGTAGGAAGCCCCCAGGGCGCCCGTGCTAGTCACGCATTTGTAAAACTTCCAAACGAGCTACGTTCAGGGGTGGTTATTGCAGCCATTGCCCCTTCGTTGAGCGAAACTTTTGGAATCCCTATGTAAGCAGTGGAAATCTCTCTTGAGATATATTTATTTTGTTTACCTTTTCTTAAGTCATCATACTAAAAAACGGGTCCTACCTATGTCCCTCCACAAAATTCTAAAGCTTCTTTTTAATATTAGTTCAACATGCAGCATGAGTCAATTTCTCACTACATAATTATCACTTACAAGTTTACAATATTTATATGGATAAGTCATGTTTCCCCAGAGAGCTAGGCCAACATTAAAGGGAACTTTACGGTAAAGCAAATGATTTCTGAGCAATGAATAATGATACTACAGATACATCTGGTGAGAAACAGTATATTAATATTATGTTAACATATGAAATATGCATTAATCACATGACCCAGGAGAAAACACATGATAAGAAATATTAAGAAAAAACTCTAAGCTTTGGTGTCAAAAGTTAATGAAATGATGAAACCTTAATTCTAAATCAGAGATCGATTTTCACCAGAATGTAATCTTAGAAAAACTTTTCATAATTTCCAAATTATGTACCTGTACCTGATTTCCAGTACCTCTACCTCATGCCTGGTTTTTAGTTGATTAATCTGCAATAGGGTCACCAGTATTTTTCAGCAATAAGATGACAGAATAGTAAGTCATCTTCAGAGTGATAAGAAAAAACATACCGGTAGCATTAACATGGTCCCCGGGGGACCAGGTAGACCGTCAGCCCCAGGCAGGCCGGGACGTCCTGGAGGGCCCTAGGGAAGTAAATAAAATCATCAAAATTAATAAGTAAATTAACCAATCACATTCATTAGGACCTGAATAACTTTTAATAAGTCTACGCTACCTAATTTCATCTCCCTTTAGCATACTTAGTATACCAAGGATGGGTTGTATTTCCTTGCCCTTTTAAGTATTATTTTAATAATGTGCAAAGCTGTTGGCTACACAAGGATGGGCCCAAAACGGGAAAAAAAAAAAAAAAAAAAACCCCAAACAAACAAACAAAAAAAAAAAAAAAGGAAAGAAATTTTCTGAGAAGAGTGTGGAAAGGCTTAACTTAAGCGGTGTGTCTCCCCACGTGACCCAGGACACGATCCTCATATCCAGATTCAGTCTTATTAACTCATACGCTACCAGTCTCTGACTAAATACCCATGAGAGTTCCTGGAAAATGTGTCTGAATTCAAACTGAAGACATGAATCTCAAGTCACAGGTTCACCGCAACATAAAAATTGATTGAAAATAAGTTTTCTAACTAATTATCACATAGATAATGCACATTCTTTGCCCTCACTTTTAAAATTACAGTTAGACAAGGTCACTAATATAGTGCATAACATTACATGTATAGGCCCCCTCCCGTGCAGCAGGAATAACGTGTTAAACTTCTAGAGCATATTTTAATTTTTCAGCCTGGGTTGTGAGGCGTCCCATCACTCACCCTCTCGCCAGGGTCCCCAGGGGGTCCAGCGGGGCCTTGTAGACCCGGAGGGCCCATGATACCCTGCAGAGAAATAGACCATGAGCCAAGTCAGGTTTCTGCTCTCCTTAGCATTTGGGCAAACTCGCCCCACCACTACCCCCTAGGTATACTCCACAAATAGGCAACTGTCTCCCAAACAATTGCCCTATGTGTCTTCCTATGAGCAGACGACGTACAGAGACCACTTCGTAGCAATCTCAACTCGTCCTAGAAGCTGCTCTCTGGGCGGGCGGGGTGGGGAGCATGGGGGGCAGACAGTCTAGGGGAAAACAGGAACGGAGAACTCGCCAAAGTCAAGCCCCTGAGGTCCAAGTTGGGTTGCAGTTCTGACTAAAGGCCTAGCAGACGTGCACCATTAGACCTCAAACAGGCGAGAGCGAAGGCCAAAGGCGGGCACTGTTTAGCTTGGAGGCAGCCTTACATTTTCTTTTACGGGTAAATGTCTGTAAAGGCATCAATATCCCACGTGCATTTCAGATGACAAGAATTTAATTATGTCAACGGAAGATGGAAGATTCCCCACAAAGTCAGATCAGTGCGACCACCTGAGGCTCAAAGCACACCAGGTGACCTCTGCCTCCCCAGGAAAGGACAGGGAAGCTGATAATCGCCCCATCCACAAGCACAGAGAAAGGAGGCAGCAGCGGTCTCTTGGGGTTCTCAGCGCCCGCCATTCCTTAGGGTAGAGCTAATCCTCTAATAAAAACAACGATGGCTTTTTTATTTGTACTTCCTTAACTTTCAGGTAGAAAGTTCAAACTATATATTGAATGTTGCAGAGGTATTTAAGCAACAAAAATATTTAAAACGGAATTTAATTTCACTGCTTTCAAAAGAATGTCATTTGGGTGACTGAATCAGAAAGCGATTCAAGGCCCCCAGGTCTTCGGAACACATCCTTGTCTCGACAATTCAATACTCAAATTAGTCTAAAAGACATCCATTCAATAATGTAATTGAAACATTGTATCTGATTATGAAAAAGCAAGAGGAAAATAATCTGAAGACGTGCACATACCGCAGGCCCCGCCGGCCCTGGCGGTCCCTCAATGAGCATACCCTGCAATAAGAGAAGAGAGTGAATTGTTTCAGGACACGTAGCTCCTAACCTCTTATGGAACCAACGCCAGGAAAGCATTTTAAAAAGTGAATTCTTTGTTCCTACCACGTAAAACCAATCACAAACATGGCTGCAGGGGGAAAGGAGGAAATTCAAAATGATAGAAGACATAGTCCCTGTCCTCAGAGAATCTATGAACTAATTAGAAAGGAGATAAATATTCAGATCAGTAATATTACCAGGGGAACATGCTTCCAAGAAGGGTAAAATAAGGGTGTGGGGCCGAGTTTTCCCTTAGCTGCCTCAGCCACGGGCTGCGTGAGTGAAGAACAGGTGCTGAGCTTTAATTCATCAAAGGGGAGCAAAGCCCAGAGGAAAGAATCGGGCATAAATACGAGACAAGCTCCGAAATGGATAATAGAATATAGGACTATTTCAGGACAAGAGGCCAGTTCTAAAACGGTTTATGATTGTACTGCTGAAAATTGCTCGGCCATTTTAAAAAGTTGGTTGTAAATGTTCATTCTGAAAACGTATTTGTAAAGCCTTCCGGGGAGCCTGGCCCATGCTCTCTGAGTTTGGAGGAGGGAGTAGTTAGCCAATAGTGTGCTCATCGGTGTAGCTGGTGAGTTTTTATCTCGCCTCCTGCTTTTTTTGAATTTTTATGTCCTAGTAATTTCTGAAATGCTGTTCATGAGCTCGAGGCCAATAGGTAGCCATTTAACTTTAGTTCTAATGCAAAAGTTTTCCCAAGTTGTTCAACAGGGAGGACGATAGGAAAATCGCTTTCCAGTGAGACTTTGCTTCTTACCAATATCTTGAGTGGTAAGAACATTAACATAAATTTTTAAAATCACATTTTCAAAGAATATCGTCATAGTATTACATAGTGTTATTTGGCTATGGAAACTGTTTCACACTTATTTGTATCTATGTCAAAAATATATATCTGATAACGTCAACTCACAGAAATAAGAGGGAAAAAAATCACTGGACTGGAAACTGGAAGAGCTGAAGTCTTGTTAGCTCAGCCACCAAACACTGACACCCAAGGAGAGCTATTTAAACCCTTTGCATCTCAGGTTCTTTGGTTGTAAAATGAGAGAAGTAGACTAGACAAATCTAGGCTATTTTAAAATTCCAAAATTCCACTGCTCTGTATTTTTTGGTTTATTGATACTCCACGTGCCAGAAACGGCCTTACTCGCTCAGTCACCTGTGATGAGTTACACACACTTGGACAATGGAATGGAATTTTCTATGGTAATACATTAATGTACATAATAATTTAAGTGTGTTCATAATAATAATTATTATGGCTCATGAGATCACTGAAATTACTATACCAACCTTTACAATGTATTCACGCCAGTACTTACAGGCTCAACCACTGCTGGTTCTCCCTTCTGTCCCTTTTCTCCGTATGCACCATGGCCAGTTATCTGTTGAGTGAAAAAGTCAAGCAGCCTGTCTTTAAGTAAATAAGGCCATTAAGTATTTTTTTAATAAGGCAATTTAATTATCTAAATGCATTTCAAACAACCTATTAAAAGGTGCTTTTCAGCTCTGGCTGGTGTGGCTCAGTGGACTGAGTGCCAGCCTGCAAAGCAAGGGGTCACTGGTTCAATTCCCAGTCAGGTCACATGGCTGGGTTGTGGGCCAGGTCCCCAGTAGGGGGCGCTCAAGAGGCAACCACACACTGATATTTCCCTCCCTCTTTCTCCCTCCCTTCCCCTCCCTCTAAAAATAAATAAATAAAATCTTAAAAAAATAACTATAGGTTTAAATACCAAAAATATTAAAAAAGAGAAGCATAATGAATATTAATAATGAATCCTGAATGAGACTGAACAATTGTTTCTTAAAAGACATCTGTGGACATCAATTGTTAGCCCAAGGCATTAAGCGAAAAAAAGGTGTCATCAAATTAAATTTAAAAAGAGGAGGAGGGTAGGGAAAATTGGTGAAGGAGGCCTAAATAATAATATAATAATAAAAATAAGTATGGTGAGCGCTGAGCAACACCAAGAGAAATAATTAAAAAATAAAATAGTCTAAAAATCAGAAATTACACTTGCTACCCCAAATAAACAGGACTATATTTTAATTGTATTAATGAAAAGAAACCTTGATACAATCCTATTCAAGATTATACTTTCAAACGAAGACTCCAGTAAATATGGTCAGACATACAACAGCAGAAACTCCCTGCGGGGAAGAATCTATCAAGGTGTCCTAGTTGTGATAAGTATTCAAAATTTATACAAGAAGAAAACCCACACTGTAACCTGAAAAGACATCAAGATGAACGTGAAAACACTCCACCAAGGAGACACACGACACAGCGCGCAGCACTGACTTACGCTGGTTTCTGTGATATCTGTTTCTGCTGGAACACCTGGACCAAATTCTTCATTAGTGGGGCTTGTTTGTTTATCTTCGTATTCTTTATATTCATAAAAATCATATTCGCCTAAGTCTCCATCTACCAGAAGGTCAGAGTCCCTGCCGTCTATTTCTTTGTTTTCATACAGTGTATCCTCGGGATTTTTCCTCTGGGAATCATAATCCTCTCCAGTTAGATATTCTTCAGTAAACACTTCTTCAACTGGATTGGGCTATTCATTTAAGTTGCAAGGAAGTGGAGAACAGGAAGGTTACTGTTAGCGAAGCAAGGGGAGCATGTGCAATTACAGTTTGACGGACCGCGACGGGGCGGGGCAGCGGTTTCAGTGCCGCTCAAGCGAGTCCCAGCACTATTTCTTCCGGTATCATGGAAAGAAAGAGCTTTGTACATCGATATGTACAAGGACACATTGCTTTCAAAACACTCTTCCCAGTCAACTGCAAATATTCACATGGCGTCAACATGTGTATTTGCTTGTCCCGTTGAGAAAAACCTTGTTAGTCATTTCGGTATTTACTTTGTAGCTTGAGATTTGAATAATAAAATGTGCACTTAGTTAAAGCTTCGTTTAATTTTCAAATCTCATAGAACATTATTATGCAATAAAATCACTACCAGAAAAATCATGTAACTTTGACTTTCAATCCCCCAAATAAAATATTAACGCCAATACTGAGACTTATCATTGCAATATTCATGCACAGTATCTGGTATGTAAGGAAGTTTTATATCACCAAAGAGTTCTTTAAAGTGAATAAAATATAAAGTATAGTCCTCAAAATGTAAGACATTCAAATAAAATATATCACTGTCAAATCTCATAAAGAGTAGGCGATATTTACTTAAAAGTAAAAATTATATCAATAAAACCCCCTCAGAGATATTAAAAAATCAACTTAGTATAATTTCCTTTTTCTCATGGCTAATTCCCTATTCAGAGCATAAATCTGAATCATATTCATTGTGCAACTTTTGGCCAGATTATGATTTTGATGAGGTTCAAATGAAATAATTTCTTTTGCTACTTTTTGAATTTCATTTTTAAGTAACTTGTTTTCCGTGATATAGTGAATCGAGATGATAAACAAAACCATGTGAATAAAAATGGGGTTGACGGGTTACTTTAGCAATGGTTAACTAAAGTAAAACGTGCCATAGCCACGTTATCTTTATAAACAAGGAGGACCTGCTCTCCCCAGGGGACACCCCCCCCCCAGCAGCTGGACGTGACTGCGTCCATAGCTGTGAACGAAAAAGCTGGATGAATTTGGGGAGATAAACAAACATCTTGAATCAAGATACCCACGTGGGGGCATGATTAAGCTGAACTAGATGAACCTTAAAATATGTTCTTAAGCTAAAGAGTTAAAATGTCATTATTCTAGATTATGCAATTGCCAGTAATATACCACTGGGTTTCCTTGCCTATTGGGACATATGTTATATAAATTTTCTAATAACTCAATTACTTGGGTATCGCTCATACCCGGTATGACAGGTGTTTAACAAAGTTACAATGACTTGTATACTCATTTTTTCATGATCAGGGTGTATGCATAATAAGACATTCAGAAAGATTGTTTGCTTTGTACCTTTATGTACTTAATCCTTTTCCTAGGAAACAAAGGAAAAGGTTAAGATATATTATTGCAGCCATAATTAACATTACTTTCCCAACAAGTGTGAAATTGTAAAAAGCTATTAAAATCCACGAAGACTGCATTTTCTCAGAATATTTGCTGTTATCAGAATGCATGATTATCGGTCAGGTGGAATAAATTCTAATTGTATCACGTGAGGATACAATTTTCACCGGGGAGGCTCCTCCTCCTCACGGAAGATTCACGTTGTGAACACCCTTCATTCATCACAACACACTGAGGAGCTCGCAAAGCTCAGGAGCAGTCAAGAAAATGCCAGCAGCCAACTCAGCTTAATCAATTCAGCATTTGCATGAAGACAAGAGTCATGCAAAACGTGAATTGGCATTGATTGTAAGTGAACTGTTTTTAGTAACAGTGAACCAATGTTACTGTTGTCTTTCTTACCTCAGTAAAGCAATGAGAACATCAAACTTTCAGAGATTATAGATTCTTCCGGAGGGAGGCAGATCAAGAAAATATGACACATTTTCAAACGTGGGACTTTGATGCAATGATGGCCTATAAATATTACCTCATTTGTTCCTGATACACGTCGAGGAGCTTCTGTCTGATAACTTTCCATTGTTCCATAGTTATATTCTTGAAAATCCTCCACGATGTTTGCCTGATGGTAAATGCAACAGAAAAACAGTTAGTAAACAGAAGGCAATCCCAAATCATCGTAAAGCATGGTTTAATTGGGTTATCGTATTAGCCGAATGCGGATTTATCTAGTTGGGTTAGGACAATGACGCATCATCAGAGATCTCCCAGCTTTCTAGGTGAGATCTTGATTGCTTTTTCTTTGCTACCTGGACCCCTAGTTTGGTTTTTGCCGCTGCTTGATAACTTTTCTTCTTCTTGGATGCAAATTTTTCAGATTTAGGGGGTGTAAACTTTTTGGGCTTTTCCTTTGAGTTAGCGGCCACTGTCCTCGTCTTCTTTTTGAAATGGGATTTCTTTTTCTGTAAAACGCGGTGAAAGACGGAATGGAAAACATAAATAAGTGAGAAGGGAGACAAAGAGCACGGGCGACAGAAGCAGCCAAGCGAAGTGAGCATCCTTCCTTCAGGACAGCTACTGCCAAACAAAAATCACAGTTACTGGCTCACAGAAACCAGGCGAACGAAAGGTGGACAGCGAGTGTGAGGAACAGCAGACATCAGGAGCCACAGGGACACGGCGGCAGGGCCCCACATACAAGGCGCTCCTCGGTTTTTACCTCCGTCTGTGCTAGTGTCTCCTCAGCTACAGTGGGTGTCTCTGTGATACTGTCAACCTCTTTATACTCTGCTTCTCCATACTCATAGTCATACTCCGTTATATCCTCGGGCGCATACTACATTGCAAAGGGAAAAACACCGGGCAGCCGTGTTAGTTGCAGGTAATACTATTAATAAAGGAGGAATCATCTTCTTAACGTTTACTCAGAGTAGACGTTAAGAGACAAGGAAATACTGTTATTGAACGGTTATTTTGTATGACGCAAAGTATTATACTGCCTCACACAGAGTATAATAACATGGGAGTGACGAAGCGGGTGTCCGAAGAGCGCAGTGGTGGTTAGGATGGTGAAGAAACTAAAAGTTTTGAATATTAATTCAAACTTTTAATTACTGAATGTTAATTCAAACATAGCCATTATGTATTTGGACATCGTTGATGAGTATTCGTGCTAAGTTTGGTTACTCTACAAAGCTGCTCCCTATAAATTTTACAATAGTTTCACTGGGTGATATTTTTTTCGTTAAGCTAGATGTATAAAAATAAAAATATAGAGAATAGTCTTCCCAAGTGTGAAAGGGTTTTGGTATCTCTTGTGAAACAGATGGGGGATGGAGGGAAAGGGAAGACAAGGGACATGAAATGTCCCCATATTCTATTAGGAATACTAGAACCAATGGAGAGGGAAAATGTTTACTTTATTCAGAAACCTCTACTTTGCTATAGACTTAAGATCAAACTGAGCACAGAATACTTGTGAAGCATTAAAAGATTCAAAATCATATCTGCTTATAGTTAACGCTTTATTTAAAATTTTAAATATACTGCCTTGTTATCTACCAAAAAGAAGGCATGTGGTTAAGCTATCTTAAACTACTTACACTGAACTCCCATTGTGTTTTATACTAGATTTTTCTGTATTAAAAAAAAATTATTGGGAAGAGGTACGTTCTTTGTGGAAGGTATGCAAGACAATCCCACAAATTGAATGATGAGGAAAATACTAGTGTTCACCTTCATAGCCAAAATCTCTACCAAATTTTTTAAGTTTTAAACAAGACTATAGATATTTTGAAGCATATATGAATAATTGGTTTTAATAAAAATAACTAAATACACTAAGGTCATGTGTAGTACAAAATATTAAACAGCACACTCAACAAGCTAACACCAATACAGTATATATACTTTTTTAATGCTAAATGCAAACTGTTTGGAATTTCTTAAGTATTATATTTGGTAAAATTCCAATTATGTCCCTACATAACCTCTCTTGGCATTTCGAGCAATCCCTTTGAACCTGCCAGCAAATTAACTGCTGACCACATGTCTTTTAGAGAATTGTGATCACTGTAGCTGTACCGGGCATCCGGTCCTTCGTGAAGTCCCCTCACTGGCGTGACCTTTCCTGGATAGCTCTGCTGAAGGTCATACTGGAATATACACACAGACGTGCCTTTGGCCTTCCGTATCATTGTCAAAACTCCAATTTGATTCAATTAAATGAAATGGATCCATAATTTTCTCTCTTCAGCAATAGCTTCATTTTCAATGAATAGATATTCAGAGCATTCCAACAAGAATTTATTCTAACTCGAATTTTTATAGAATTTGGTAAAATAGGAAAACGCATGTACATAACACTTGAGACATTTTTGTATCTTCATGCCTCTGCAAGAAAGATTAATGCCAACTATTTCTAGGAAAGTTAACATAAACATTATTAATGACATCATTAAGTAAACAAAATATGTACTGAATTTAGATATATATTAAGCAGACATTAATGGAGGCTATTATCTAATAAGCAGTGTTTCTCTACTTATAGTTACCCTTGTTGACATAAGAAATATTGGGTTTCTATAATTACTAGCTAACAGCTGAAACTAGAACCCAAAAAAAAATTGCCAGACTACTTAATGCTTTAGAGTTTTAGAATTAAGTACACTTTTTAGAATCATGTGCCTCTCTAATGAATCATAAAAGTAAATATCAATAGATGAAGGCATAAAGGGACAATTTAAGTGCATCTTAAAACCTAGTATTCAGAAAAAATTTTATATATATAGGTAAATATATATGGGGTGTGTGTGTATAACCTGGCCAAAGTAGCCAGTTAGCTCTACATCATGTTTTTTTCTTGCAGGAAGAAACTTCTTTTAACCGCCATACTCCTCTGCTCTGTTAGAACTCTTTCCCCAGGGAAGACAGCCAGACTTGGTGATGACTGTGGAGTGATGGAGCAGGTAACACGCTCACTACCTTGAGCATTCATGTGCATCTCTTTCTGGGAGTTAGTCCCAACTCATTGAAAAGAACCATTGCTTTTGTTCTTACATTTTAATCTATACAACATTCCCCTTTAGGTGGTATTCAGTATATTTAAGGCTCTGCTGGTCTACCTGATGTTTTGCAACTATGGAATTTTGAGGATGCCTTAAGAACAGGCGAAGAAAAGAGGATTGACTGTAATCATCCAGATGCACATATGCAAAAAGATGAGCCACGGTGGAATGATTCCCACCGTACCTGTGAGCGACCTAGCGTAAGTGATGGTATAGGAGGAGGAGGGGCCTTCCAGACGTGGCGTCAAGTCTGTTCTTTCTCAATTTGATAGAAAGCAGTAGCACGGGCAAAATATCTGTGCTTTTATGGGAGCTAGAGTCTATGATAAATGTTACATGAAAAGAAAATGAAGGTAATACATTTGGGGAGGTCAATTATTTTTTTAAGTTTCTTTTTAAAAGGTTATCTTTCATTGGGTTTATTTTCTTTTTTATCTTTTATAGATAAGACTGGCAGTTGCCTACTGGATATCAGGCATCATAGTCCCTGCAATACATTAAGAAAGAAGCGTATATAGATTTAACATCTAATTTGTTATAAGATAGGAAAATAATCAATCTTGATGTGAAAATCCAAAAACTGTCATAGTTTAATATTGGTTATTCTTCCATATAAATGGTATTGTGTGAGTTCAAACAGAATTAAAGTTCAATGACCTTACCACTATATTTAAATCTGCCTGCATTATTCATTGTTCACTATTGTGCCAAACACATAAAAAATTTAATCTTAAGAGTGAATTAGAATGTGTTATTTAGAGGATCCTAACTAGACTAAGTTAGAAGTTAGAAAAAGCAAACTTCAGTTATTTTATAAAAGAAACAGACATATTTATTAATCCAAAATAGAATAATAAATATGCAATGTCACAAATTTATTAATAGAAAATTAACTAGTAGAAAGTACAACATGTATGCTTGCTTTATATTGCATTTGATTTTCATTATTCATTGGCAAATAGCATTGCATTCCTATTTTGTATATAAATGCATATTTGTAATATAATGACATATTATTGTTCAAAATTAATATAAGGCTTGCTTACAAATTTGGTTAGCCAGTGTTTTACATACTAGTATAAAATGGTTATCTTATTATTGAAGTATCAATGTCATTTAGAATTAGGAAAAAATGTGAGAGCTGATTTAAAGAAGAAACATTTTTCATGGTGACACATTCAATAGAGAAACTGCTAAGAGATGCTATCACCCAGCCAGATTTCAGGCAGCTTTTATTTTAGCAATATGTTGTTTTCCTCATCAAATGCTTTTAGTAAAAACAAATCTGACATCTCAAAATGTTAACTACTTGTGTGAATAACTAAAATAGGAAAACACAAGTTTACTTTTAAACAAACTTAAGATAAAAGAGGGAGAAAAATCATTATTTTCATGCAGAATAACTCAGCTTACTTGATGAATAGCATTAAAACATGGGAATATGACGCCTCAAGATAATGTATTAGGAATGCACACCTTTAGCCTTTCACAAATCAGAGCCATCTCTCTGGCTAAAAATAGATAAGGCTTATCGTTTCTAAAACAGTAGCAACATTAACTTCAATCTTGAACATGTATACTAAAGGTTATGAATTTTAATATTGAATTTTTGTATAAAAGCGCTAAACCTGACGGTCATTTTACCTATCCTCTTGGAATTCATAGAAATCTGTTTTAATAAATCATGAGGGAATAAAAGGAACGAAGCACTTGAGAACTGTGTGCAACAAGCAAACACAAGCATCCCAGTAATTTCTCTTTTCTTTCTCATGTTTGCTTTCCTGTCAGCTTCTTAAGACTTTGTCCTGTTTTAAAAGAAAAATTAATATTAAGCCATGGAAATTATCAGTGCAACAGAATTCACTATCATACCTCAAAACATAATGGCAAATATATACATATATATATTGCAAGCATTTAAACAGTAATATCCAAATTGAATTTACATGCAGAATAATAAAAACTTAAAATCAAAGATAACAACCTGTTCTGAATAGTAAAACTCAAAAGGTGGCACCTAATAATAGTATATTTATAAGGTCAGAAAAATGTCATTTGAGCTATTTTTGAACATAAGGACACTGTTAATGTTTTAAAACTTCCACCACTTCTCCTAAAATTTAACACTTTCACCTTGAGGAAAAAAATCTAAATAGATAAATTTGATACCAACTGAAGACTAACTTCCTTCCAATTTGCTTATTTTTTTAATTTCTAGAAAATCCACTTCAAAGAATATTACCTAAAGACCTGGATCAAGGGTCCACCGTAAGATAGTTATTGTTCTTTGGAATATTAAAGTCCGACAAAACTGCTATGACTATACTAACTTACATGTATTTTTGGTCTGAGCAAGAATAGAGTTAAGATTGCATTGTGGTGAATTTTCTTGGAAAACAAAAGAAAGCTTGGGAGAATGTTTTCACACCTGAATTTCAAATACAGTAGAATAACATTATTGAAAGTATATGAGTGGCTTTGATTACTATAATCGGTTCATACTGTTTTTTACTTCATCAAAATTTACATCAAATTTTGTGCAAGAAAGAAAAAAATATACATCAATGTAGCATAGCCTATAAGAAATAGAAAAAAATTCATTCACATCCTGAAAACGTTAAGATAATTCTCATATCACTTTCTCATCCGCATGGATTTCCAAAGACCTGGGCAAATGGCAGGCAACTTGGAGATATTTCACCTATATCTTGAGGTTGTTAATTACTGAAGTGCTGAGAGTACAAACATAACTCAGAAACCATCGTTTTTGTCCCCCTCCCAAGAATAAAATATACTTATAGACACAGGATACAAGCGAGGCATGTCTATTTTTTAAAAATTCAGGTTATAAAATACTAAGACGAAAAAACACCAACAATCATTTCCGAGTGAGTTCTTCCCATCCCAGAACTAGAACACTGTCAACTACCAAGGGCACGCGAGTGACAACAGAACAGACAGAGACGAGCCTCCACACGGCAGGACTCGCCTCCGGCGATGAGAACCCTGCCGGGTCTCGGGGCCTCACCTCATCGATCTGCGGTTCCTGTGCCTGCGCAGCCTTGGGCACCGACGAATCGCAGTCGGGACTGTAATGCTCGCAGTAGTCGTAGGCTGCTTTGGGGTCACCGGTGATCAGCAGCTGCTGGATGTCCCCCTGCCAAGCAACAAGTGTGGGTGTGGTCAGCATATTCAACTACACAGAGGCCTAGAGCAAGACTTGCCCAAGACTGCGTGCAGTTTATTTTTACGTATCTGAAGAAAACACACACCAGTTTCCCAAATCAGCTGTTAATACGGTTGACCCTGGCACACCATGCTTGAACCGCGTAGGTCGACTGGTAGGTGGATTTTTCTTTCTTTTTTTAACTTTGTTTTTATTCTTTGCATTATTTCAGGTGTCCCCATTTACCCCTTTGTCCACCGCCACCCAGCCCTGCCCTCAGACCTCGCCACACTGTTGTCCGCCGCTATGGTCACACACATCTGTTCTTTGGCTACCTGGCCCGCAACCCAAGCACGGGCCCTGCTCAGGAATCGCACGGGCGGCCCTTTGGTTCACAGGCCAGCGCTCAACCCACTGAGCCACCCACACTAGCCAGGGCTGTATGAATGTGGAAAGTTTCAACAATTTCAAAAAATTCACAGATGACTCTTCTGGTTTTCTTAATAACATTTTTTTTTACTCTCACTTTGTTGCAAGAATCAAATATATAATACATCTAACATATACAAACTATGTTAATTGACTGTTTATATTATTGGTAACACTTCCGGTCTATAATAGGCTATCGGTAGTTACGTTTTGGGGGAGTCACACTTATACGCAGATTTTTGGCTGCAAAGAGGGTTGGCGCCCATAACACTGGTGGTGTTCAGGGGTCAACTGTACTCTGCTCTGGAAGCAATCTGTTTTCACACAGGTCTCCTTAAACGTGACACTTGTTTCATATGAATCTGTGGGTCATGACCATATTCATTACACGGGGACCCCAAAAAATATCTGGCATAAGATCCATCGGACTCAGAGATTCAAGGCCCCGTAGGTCTGGGCACAGGAATCTGATTCACAGAACCTCTGTTCTGTTGTCACTTCGAACAACTTCAGCATTATTCCAGCTTTCTCTGCATTCTTCTGCATTTTATTAATGGTTGCTATGCAGGGCCTGGTGAAAAGACAGACATTAAAATTATAAAGGCTCTAACACTGAGAACTAAGAAATAATCCTTTGTCTTCTCGACCTTGCATATGGTTCACCGTAGTTTGCTTGTCCCGGGTTGCAAGTCCTCTGCTGTTTCTGAAACAAGCTCATTTTGGGTCACCAAAGACCTTGTCATTCCCTAAGGTTGACAACACTAGCTGATCAGCTGAGAACACTGAGTAGCCACAACTGAATTATTATCAATAAATAATCACAAAGAGGAATTTGAATATGGAATTCTTCATTAGGCTGTTTAAAAAAATTAACGAGGTACCTTGAATGGCTCTGTTGGTTGGAGCATCTGCCCGTGTGCCAAAAGGTCGCGGGTCCTGTACCCGGTTTGATCCCTGGTCAGGGTGTTTGTGAGAGGCAACCAGCAGATCTCTCTCTCTCTCTCTCTCTGTCTCTCTCTCTCTCTCTCTCCCTCCTCTGTCCCCACTCCGCCCCGGGCCTCTCTCAAATCAATAAACATACCTCTGGTGAGGATTTAAAAAAATAAAATATAAAAGTAAAAAATAACAAGGCATCATTGAGCACTGGCCTCATGAAGGGTTTCAATTAGAAATCCTGATTCCTGAATTTTCTCCCAGCTTTTCCATAACTGCCTGAAACTATGCAAGTCACTTACCCTAATTCATCATTTGTCAAATGAGTACATGGAGAGATCAGATCCAAAGTCCACCCCAAGCCTGAAGAGTCTATAATCACACACTTAACTTGCAGGAAATACAAGGAATCAAGTGAAGCTACTGCTGAAACACAAAGAGGTTGCCTGTCTTATAGGCATAGGTATTTTTAAATAGTATATTTTTGAGAGGAATTATAGTTTCCCAAGTACTTACTATTCTAGTTAAGGCACTTGACTTCATTAACGGGAGTCCTGCCAACCTTTCCACTATAAATTCTTACTGCAGGTGTTAAATATTCAGCCATAAAATCTACCACTGGAAAGAACCTGGAAAATTCAGTTAAAAATCTACAGTACTCTGTCTCCCAGAAGGCATCTTAGAGTGTTTTTCTGTTAATCATATGACTCGTTGTGAGACAGTCTTGCAGATAAACAAAAGCATCCTGACAGGCTGAATGAACTATAAATATTCGGAGTCAATAGTCATAAAAATTTCCACAGCTGGAAAAGGGTGAAGTTACCCAGTAAAATGGGCCTCTGTAGTATGCAAGGTGTGAAGCGGCATCCTTCTCCTCCAAGGACGCGCAAAGCTAAGGTTAGAGTGCACACAGTCCCCTGGCCTGATACAGCCGTGCAAGCTAGGTCTCCGCTCTTGTATTTGCCTACAGAGAGGATGAATCCAGAACAGAGCATATGTAAGAAAACTGGACAGAATGTATCTATGCAGATGAGGCTCTTCTGAATATCGCGCGCACTGCAAAAGGTTCCTGCCGCATTTTTTAGACCAGTTATACAACAAATAGAACTGCATGTCCTCCTTTCAGAACTAAAACGTAATAATGCACATATTCTATTGATGTCTGCTTGGCTTTGCTTTTTAGTTTTCTTTTCTATATATATATATATATATATATATATATACACACACACACATAATAACTCTCTATAAGACCCAGATATTTCTATTTTCTGAGCTATCAATGTAATTATATCACACTCTATGAAATACACCAGTTAAAACAAATTTAAGTTTTTCTGCCGGTGTAAGAAATCACATTTACTGAAGAAGTGTCCTATGAGATTGGTTTAATATTTTAAGATCATGCGTCACTGGATTGACGCTCAGTGTCTGAATTTTCAGATTCGACTCCTCATCCTATGTGAGACCCACCAGTGCTTGGTGGAAGTGAGGTCCCACCCGAGCACCCGCCAAACTGGCCAACACAGCAGCTGACTTATAAGAACGAGCAATAAAAACCTAGGCTCTGAACCGCCGTAGTGTTCAACTCCACGTGACGAGTGATGTGACCTGCAAATGAGTTATGTATTGGGGACAGATACAAGATATGAGGATGGCAGAGAAGGTTCAGATGGAACCAGAACAGCTAATTCAGAGGCTGGACCAGTGTTCAACTATAACTGTTCCAATACTCAGTCTGTTTTTATTTTAACTTAATTTTTAAAATGTTAGTTTTCAATGACAGTATACATGTGATGTTACTGTGTATGAGTCGCAGGTGTACAGCCTAGTGTTCAGATGATCGTTGCTCTAAAGAGTGGTCGCCCCCCGCCTTGATATCTCCGGTACCCACCCAGCGCCGTACCTACTCCTTACAGTGTAATTGACTACATTCCCTATGTTCTACTTTGCATCCCTGTGACTCTTCTGTAACTACCAATCTGTCCTTCTCAATCCCATCACCTTTTTCACCCCGTCCCCCAACATCCCTCCCCTCTGGCCACCATCAGTCCAAATAACCCGTTTATTTTTAAACAGTTTATTTACAAGTAGTCTGTCTGGAATGCCAATCTAGCAATTAGAAATCGGACAACCCTGTAAGGGGTTCAGTTCCACTCTGAACCTTGGAAGACTTAAACTTCTAACATTAAAACTTGGGTGCAACTTATATTCTGAGATAATAATTTACTTTTGACAAAATCTGGAAAAGAAGACTCCAGGATCTACTAACTCTGTATCTCGCTGCATTTCACAAGTTTCGAGAATGAAGCCCTGTCCTGTCTCCCAACGCCGGAGGACATCACACAGGTGCGATTTTGTTCCGTAAAGGCATCTCGCCTCCAGGTTTATTGGGTGAGACGTGATCGGTACGATTCGGAGACTGGGTGCCGGAGGCGTTGGCGTGGGATGGAGGGCAGCAGCGACAACGGAGGGACTCGCGTCGGGAGACGGGAGAGGGGGTCCTGTCGCTTCCGGGCTGAGAGCCATGATAGGAAGACAATGCCATTTACTCCGTTAAGAAATGTAACAAAAGCACCCCAGTGTTCATAGCGCAATTCACCATAGCCAAGTGCCGGAAACAGCCTCAGTGCCCATCGGCAGATGAGTGGATCAAAAAGCTGTGGCCCATCTACACACTGGAATCCTACACAGCAGGAAGAAAGAAGGAGCTCCCACCCTTTGCGACAGGCGGATGGAACTGGAGAGCGTGATGCTAAGGGAAATAAGCCAGGTCGTGAAAGACAAATACCATAGGACCTCACCTGTAAGTGGAACCTAACCGACAAAACAAACAAGCAAGCACAATAGAACCAGAGACGTGGAAATAAAGAACAAACTGACAGTAGCCAGAGGGGCAGGGGAAGGGGAACAACAGGGGACAGAAGGGGACGAGCTGTCAAGGACCATGTGTAAAGGACCCGTGGGCAAAGCCAACAGGGGGACAGGGAGAACGGCATGTGGGAGGTGGGGTGGGGGGGGCGGGGAGGAGTAACGGAGGGAAAATGGGGACACCTGCAATTGAACAACAATGAAGCAAAGAAACGTAATAAAAGGAAAAATGGGGTTTCGACCTCTTCGAGCTAGGAAGAGAAATGATAATTAATGATTGTTTTGGGGACAAATTCAGTTTTTCTTTGAAGAAAACGGCCTTCATTTCCTTTTAAGTCACGTCCCCCCCTTGCCTGACCACTGTTAGATTGCAACACTAAAGCCAAGCCAAGTGACAAGTGTAAGAATTAGCAGAAATATCCGCTCCAATCCGGCAGCCTATGTGTCTTTCTAAAGTGACTTATCCTCATGTTTCACTCACCCTCAAGGACATAGTGAACTTGCCCTTGTGTAATGTTCCGGGCTCTACTGTGTTCCCACCAACTCCCACCCCCAATTCATGAGTTTAAGACCTAAGCTCAGAACCTGACTATGTTTGGAGGAAGACTATAAAGAGATAATTAAGGTTACACGCCGTCTTTAGGGCGGGTTCTAATCCCGTATGGCTGGTCTCTTTATAAGAACAGGAGGTTAAGACCCACACAACTACCAACCAACTGGAAGACCATGGGGGGACCCAGGGAGAAGGCAGCCACCTACAAGCCAAGGAGAAAGGAGAAGGGCTCAGTCAGCCCTGAGGACGTGTCGGGCTCAGAAGTCTAGCTTCCAGACCGTAAAAAAGAAATTTCTGTTGTTCTAAGACACTCAGTCTGGGGTGTTTTTTAACTGCCATCATACAGTAACTAATACAGACTAAGTTAATACTCCTTTGTTTTTCTTTTTATCTTGTGTGTTGTCTTTATAACAGAATAAAGAAGAACACATCAAAAAAAAGTATGTTTGTTTCTTTATAACAAGGGTCATATCTGGCTATGTCCAGGAACTGGTCTTAACTATAAATGCTGTGGAAACATTGGCTGACTTAATTTGGCAAATAGCTAGAGCTCAGGGTAATCACCATTATAATACACCTAACAGTGCCACCATTTATAAATATTTCTCTGTCCACTGCAGCTGATAGAAAGTAAAATACATGGGAAAGGAGCTGACTGACAGTGTAAGTAAAGAATTTGCAGGGAACAAGTATTTAGGTAAACGCTTTCCAATTAAATTCTGCTACAGTTCATCCGAGTTTAAATATACACTTATGTGACTACTTTAAAAATGCATTTTCATTAAGTTAGTAAAAAAATTAAAACAATTCCTGGTTGTATCATTAGCTCCATATTAGTGAAATTATATTCTAATTCTACTCTGTGTCAACAATAAATGTATGATTCTTGAAAAAAACGAAAAATGTATTATAATATTAGAATTATATATGTGTATATGAGAATGATATATTTTTTATTTGTTATTTCATTTTGTCTGTTCATATTAATGTAAATCAATAGAGAAATACACTTAGTTCTTTCTTGATTTAAGGCAACACAAGTAAAAATTTCAATTACAAATCTGAAAAACTCCTGAGATGATTCTTAGATAACAAAAGGACTCTTCGTTTCAAAATTCATTAAATAATGATCATTTAAAATATGTATCACCATAGTTTGACCGCCCTCCCAAAATAAATTCACCTGATACTTTTTATAAGCATCCATTGTCCAAAATATATAATGGAAGACAAGATTTTAAACTCTAAAATGAGAAAATAAAAATAAAGTCTAAAAGAATGGTTTAAAATCAAACTGGAAATTGTTTTGAGACCTTATTTTTAAAAATTAACTTAAGAAAAAGTATTATTTGTATGAAAGGAAACAAGTGCCATTTAATATTTTTAACTTGTATGTTGACCCAGATGCAAAAGACAAATTCGTGTAGTAAACATCATCATGAAAATCCAACATGGCCTTTGCATGTAGGTATACATCTCACAACCTGTCACACAAAGTTAATAGCAGAATCTGGCAATTACTTTATATTTCATGACCTTTGACTTGGCATTGTGTTTTAGTTTCTTAATATATTTATTGATTCCAGAGAGAGAGAAAGGGACACATCGATTTGTTGCTCCACTTATGCATTCGGTGGTTGATTCTAGGGATGGAGCCCCCAGACTTGTGACCTACAAGACGACGCTCCAGCCTCCTGAGCCACACCGGCAAGTGCTTGGCAGAATACTGTGGGTGTATTTTTAAAGTAATTGTTAAGTAATTATGATCTTTTGAATATGCAAAAAGGATACACTTTTTTTGTCCTAAAACGAGGTTAGCAGTTGAGCTGGCCCATTTCCTCTACCAGCCAAACCCAAGCAAAGACACTAGATATTTGGGGGCGGCTTATTTTTTACATATTTTACTTTTTTTATTGCTTATTTTTAAGTCTAGAGACGACATCTAGCAGGGAATGGAAAGAAATCATTGACAGTAGCCTTTCTGCCCCTTCATTATTCTAGTTCCACATGCAAAGATGTTGTCCCCAAAAGAGCAGGTTTTTGAAAATACTTCCCGACTCCTACACTGCGGCCCTCCGCCACTACGTAACAATCCACGGTCCATTTCCGTTAGGGACCTGAAGTAGTAGTCAGTCAAAATTGGACATTTTGTGAAATATTTATGCCTAACAGGATTTTTAATAGTATGCACATAGAGTGACTGATAGAACTTTTTCCATGTTCTAATTGTGAAAACAAAGTGTTTCCTAACATCAGCGTGAAAACTTCTGTTCTCACTACACAATACGGATAATCTGTACGTTTGTCACCGGAACATGCTCTCAAAGTTGGCAGCCAGAAGTCCCTAACGAAATGGGAGCATTTGCATAGAACTGTGTTTTTGTTGCATGAAAAGCCAAACGGTTATACAACATTCCTAATTTTAGGACGCACTTGCACCTTACAATTTTAGGACAGGCAGGTGGTCCCCCACGTCCCCGGCTGTCCCTGCGGTTGGTGCCCTGAGCGCTCCAGCTAAGGGGTGAGCTCCGCGGGCTCCTGCTCCGGTGAACCCTGAACCGCTATTCCCGACGCTGGTCCCATAAGCCCCTGGGAAAGGGATGCCCGTCACCTCCTGGTCGCATTTCTGTCATCATCCCAGTCAGCTCTGTTTCCTGCTGGGGACCCAGGGTGCTCTCACCGGGAAGGTGAGAAGTTACAGAAAGACCAAACAGACGTAAGCCCTCCCTCAACGTCTCGGTGGGTTCTGCGACTTTACGAGAAAGGACGCACAACAAAATCAGTGTCGCCGTAGACCGACTACCATGAACAAGAGTGAAGTTGCTCCAGCGCGCGTCAAATCAGCCAGGCTACGCTGGTCAATAAAATCCACACGGATACAAACGTCTTGGGCGCAGGACCCTGCCTGTCTTGGTCTCGAGGCTTTCCGCCTCTCGGGAACAAGCCTGCACACAGTGGGCACAGATCCACGTTTGTTCAATACACAGAACACAGGGCGATAGCTTTATGCAACATTCCAAGCCTCTGCTTCAGCACCTGAATTTGAGAATACTATTATTTGTCTAATATTTCCCAGAGACGCTTTAAAAGGTAATACATAAACAGTTTTTAAAGTATGAATTGCACACAAATATTAGGTATAAGATTAGAGTATTTGAGGGCAATTAAAGAATATACCTTTGAATGGAAAATTTCTAGATTATGTGTATATGCACACTATGAAATTTAAGGCAGGCTGCTGGAGAATCTGTTGGTGATTATTCTAAAAATAAATTCCACAAAAGTGGAGGTTCAGGAGCTTCAAGTCATTATTCTATAAGGAAAGCCTGTCATAAAAAACTAATAAGAGGGGAAGAAAAGGACATTAAGCTGAGAAGTTTCCACCACATACCACTGTGAAAGCACCTGCTGAGCAAAATCCTAGAGTACTTTTTCCAAACGGTTTGCGTTTGATATCAGAACTTTGCCCAAACTATGGTGCTCTTGGTAGAAGATTTTGTTTGTAGATTCAGGATCAAGACTGACACTGAATCTTCAACAGAGCAGAAAATCCTCCAGAAGTAGCTGCCATGGTCAGAACGCTAGCTGAAACCTGTGTTCCCTGTCCACCCAGCCCCCTCGGTTTGCAGAAGTGTCAGCTCTCACTGCGGTTTTCTTCCCAACGTTCTGTACAGCTCATGCTTCTTCTCAACGACTTCGGGTGGAAAAGGAGAGCCTCCAAAATGTTTGGATTCTAGTGTAGCTGAAACACGCGCCAGACATGGACTGAATGAGGAACACCACACAGAGACAGAACTGTTCCCCACGCGGCCCTCACCGGTATATTTCACCGAGGCCCAAAATCAGCTTATGAAATCAGCTTTAAGAAAATGAGTGGGGTTCCTCTGTTTCTGATTTAACAACTATTGACCAAGCAGTATTATAGAAAATGCCTGAAGTTGAATAAAACGCTACCACACAGCATGCACATTTGTCTTATACCTCCAGTGAAGATTTTTTTACTGGAAAATAATTACCAATATGCCACCAAAAATAATAAATTAATTAAAGTAAATGTGTAGGGAGAAGGCAGCAGACCTTGCCTCCTGTGTTCCTGTTTGCCACAGATGATCTGTACCCCATAAATTAGTAAGTGCTAAAAAGGATGCTGATTCATTCATTTAGACAGTAAAGAAAATTCAGGCACTATTCTAGACCCTGCGGATACAGCACAAAGCCCGGCCCTCGTGGCACTTAGAGTCCAGAGAGGGAAAGAGGGAAGCAAAACGCGGTACGTTAGAGAGTGGTCAGCACTGCGTGGAATATAATAAAGAATCGTGAGGGAGATGCGTCAGGAGGCGGGGGGCTCTCTCACCAAGCTGGATCACGAAAGGCCACAGAGACAGGGACAACTGAAGAACTGAAGGAGTAAGAAGTGTAGCTGCCATGGTCCGCTCTCACCGAGAGAAGTCTATCTGGGGGAGAGCCCTCCAGGCAGAAGGACCCCTGGGAGCCCAGGTCCACGGCTGGAGATGGTTGCTGTGCTCAAGGAAGGGGCACCTTGAGGACCAGAGGGGACAAGGGGCGAGGAGCACGGCTGAGGGCGTGGGGAGATGGCACAGGAGCCTTCAGAATAATGAAGAACTTGAACGTGTCCTCCAACGATATGAAATGCCACCAGAAGGGCATAAGGGACGAGGTGGCACCCTTCTTTCACTAGGCCATCCCTTCAGCTCAGTGGATTGGACAGGGATACGCTCGCTCTTCTGGGCTTGAGGCTGAGGGGGCAGACGGGCGCGAAGGACGGGGCCTGGGGGCGCGTGGAAAGGCTCCTGCAATTTGCCCGCGGAGCAGACGGCACAGCTCTGGCAAGAGGTAAGTACACCGTCCTCACGTCCTGTGCATCTGCTGCCCTTCTAGGCACTTCCAGGAGCCATAGCGTAAACAGAAATGAACCAGGCCATGCCTTAAAAACGCCTAGCTCCTTAAAAATGTACTTAAACAATACTTGAAGTAACCTCTCCCCTTCTTATACTTTTTTGGCGCTAATAATCATTTCACCTTAACTGTGTGCTTACTGTAAAACTCAGGAAGTACAGAAAGATGTCAAAACAAGATTAGTTTGCCCAAGATAATCGTATGGTATTTTAGCCAATTGAAAGTTTTGTTAAAAGCAAACTAAAATTTTATTTTATTTTTTAAAAAAAAAAAGGGAGAATGAAAGCCTTTTAAACTTGGCCAAAATTCCAAATAGTTCCTGCTCGGAAGCAGGAAACACCGCCGATGTACGACCTGTGTGTCCAAGCTGGAAGTCGGAAGCAGCAAGCAATCTTTCTTCCCTAACCCCACATACCGGCTCGTTCCCCAGGACCCGTCAGCCCTACACGACACTGGCATCCTAAGCCAGGTCCTCTCCCATCGCCAAGCATGGCCTTGTCTCTATGAACCTCCTGTTTGAAGTAACATTTCAATATATCAGGGGTTGTTTTTTCCTTCTCCACCAGATCCTCCTCACGCTAGACTAACTCCATTGCCACAATAAGAATTTTTTAAAGATCTGAACTTGCGTCTCCTCCACTGAGCCAAGCGTCTCATGGGCAATGGTTGAAGCGTCAGTGTCCTCAGCATGCTGCGACAGGTGGGCCACAAACAGGCCTTAACACACCCCACGAAGTCGCATTTCTCAGACCTGTTTTCATGCCAACCGTTCATCTTTTGCGTGTGTCCTCATCTTTAAATATTCTCTTTCCTATTTAATCTTCACCCAAGGATCTGTCTGCTAATTTTAGAGAGAAAGGAAGGGAGAGGGAGGAGAGAAACATCGATGTGAGAGAGAAACACTGATCGGTTGCCTCCCAAACGAGCCCCAAGGATTGAACCTGCAACCTAGGTATGTGCCCTGAGAGGGGATTGAACCCACAACCTTTCTGGTGTATGAGACGACACTGTAACCAAATGAGCCACCCGACCGGGGCTCAGTGTCCTTTTATACTTCATCCTCTTGGATACAGTTCTTATTCCCACCCCCCAACATGTCCATATATGTATTACAACACCATCGTGCCTTATTACAACTATTTATTCATTTTTCTATATCAATTATTTAAGCGCAATGTTTGGCATATAGAACTTACTATGCTTCAACAGGGAATAATCAAATACTTAATAAGCACCCAACTTTCAAGTGGCAAATGCTAACCTAGGGCTCTCCCCCCCCACCCCTCCCCTGCCCAGGCCGTTCTGACCAAGCCCGAACCCTTCCCCTGTAGAGCACTCACTCATCCGCTCACCACTGGTCACTGGCTCTGAACACATGGACCGCACTTCTGGATTCTACTCCTGGATTATCTACATGCATTGGGTATACAGCCTGCTCTCAAGGAATGTAGAGTCTAATGAGACAACCACACATTCACAGAGAATTATAAAACAACATGCAGATGGCTTATTCTTTGAGAAGTTAAAAAGTTGTGACAGACTAACAACAATTAACCTGAAAAGAGAAAAAATAAGGACGACAGGTGTCAACTGCACCTGCGTAATCTACACAGGGATAAAATTTACAGAAGGGGCGAAATAAAGTGTGCGACGCTCTCTTGTGCACTGTCGGTACCGGATGCCACACAGCTGTCGTGTAATCACGTTCAGGGATGCCTGGGAAGGAGAGTCGAGGAAATGCCCTGCAGATCAATGGGCCTGGTCGTGGATAATGTGGCCCACTCATGTGTGTTGCCCCTCAGCACACCTGCTATGCCAGCGCAGCGGGCAGCACCGAGGGAGGTAATCACACATCGAACAGGCAAAAGCAGGTGCCCCTTTCAGACGTGGCTACGGACAACGCTCAAAAAACATGTTAAACCAAGGTTGGAGCTTGATCGAGTCATATATGTGATTGGTATGAAAACTTAAATAGCTCCTCAAAACAGAAAAATCAGAAGAGACATATCATATTTGCCAGCGCAACTCTGTAAATAATAATTATTCACACCAAGTCTAAATAAAATCTGACAACTTCTAAACTAGTTACAGTAAGAAAAAAATTATGTTTGATAAAACTACTGCTAAAAGATACTGTCATGTAGATACATAGGACTATTTCTGCATGAAAGCAGTAAGATCCCTTTTTAGAAGTAACTGCATGTATCTTCTCAGAATGGATCAAAAAAACAAGGCCCCAGCACATGTTGTCTACAAGAAACTTGTTTTAAGTAGAAAGACACATATAGATTCAAGTAAAGTGATGGAGAAAGATACACCAAGCTCTTACCAAGGACAGCAAGATTAGCTATGTTAATGTTAGATACAGTAGATTTCAGAGCACAGAAAGTTATCCATAATAAGCAAAGATGTTACATAATGATAAAGGAGAAAATGTCCAAGAAGAAATAGCAACTGTTAATGTGTATGGGCCTAACAGAAGAACAACAAAGTATGTGAGGCAAAAACTAAAGCAACCCAAGAACTTGGTTAATCCAATATTTTAGTTGGAGACTTTAACACCCTTCTCTCAGAAATGGGCAGATCCAACTGCAAAAAATTAGCAAAGACAGAATTGAACTCAAAAACACTATCAATCAACTGGATATAACTGAATTCTATAGACCACTTTGTCCCACAACAGCAAATTACACAGACTTCCCCAGCTCACATGGAACATACACCAAGACCTTAAAAAATTTAAAATAACAGAATCATACAATATCTACTCATAGAACACAGTGAAATGGAACTAGAAATCAATAACAGAAAGATATCCGGACAGTTCCAACACACTTGGAGAATAAACAGCATGCCTCTCATTAACACCTGAGTCAAAGGTGGTATCTCATAGAAAATGTTAAAATTGTTTTGAAATGAAAATTAAAACACAATGTATCAAAATACAGAGGCTACAACAAAAATCATTATCATAAAGAAATTTATATATGTGCATTGCATGCATCCAATAAAAAAAGAAGAAAATTCTAAAATCTATATAAATTTAAAATTCACAACAATTCTAGAAAAGTCAAGTAAGCCACAGTGAAGAAAAGTGAATTAGTGACTGCCTGAGATTAAGGTCAAGAAGAGCTGGGCTCTAAAAGTACAGAAGGGAACTTAGGGGCGTTTCCCTCCTTTCCTCAAAAGAAAGAATCTTTGAGAAGGTAGATGATGTTAAAAAATATAAAAGACCTGTAATAACCTGTTTTGATTCATTAGAAAAAGACTGAAATAGCAATGCTTTGAAAACTGAGGTTACAATGGCTACAACTTGATACTTAATAAAGAAATTTCCTGTTTAAAACACTTCAAAAGTAATTTTATTGATAATGAATACCAGCAATGCAGTTCTCCTACATTAGCTTTTCTTACATCTTTGAAGGGTGTTACCGAGCTAGAAGGAACAAAGGCCATTGATTAGGGCTGGTTGGATACTTTGTTATAATAATGACTTCGGAATGTATATACCAATGCACAATTAAATTAATGTACATATACATATATATATATATATCTAATACCAGTATCTTAAGCACCTTCCAAATATACACTCATTTTTAAATAAATACGTCTGCAGAAGATTACAGGCTATTCCGATTTGAAGAATGAGAAATTAAAATATACATAAAGTAATCATGCAGAGAAATGTGTTTAAGCTCGATGCTGAGAGTCAAAATCAGATTTTTCTCATTCCAGAATCCACTCTTACATTCCTTCTGCTATACTGAAATTATATAATCAGAATTAGGGGCCTATATAGTCATTGGACCATTTCCATATAAACCGATTTGTCATACTTTTTAAAATGTTTTCAGTTTTGCTCTTATCTGTTGAACGTTGTATTCCTAAACGTCTTCAGCCTGCAATTCAAATAGGGCCATTCTAGCACTGTTGCCACAAGAGTGCCATTCCATAAATGCAGGGTAGGATATAGACAAAATTATATACACTAACATTTGCATCTAAATTAAAATGACACTTTTTCCAAAGAAGTGACATTTTCTGTTTTCAAGCTAACGAATCACTGGTGTTTTTTATATCATCTTATTCCTTACAACTCTTGTTCTAAGACTAAAATAATGCATACGTGGTACCATTGCTGTTTCCTGTCATTTGTAGTTTAATTTCTCCACATTCAGTGGCAAAGATTCAGAAATCTAGATAGGTGCCATAATGTAAACCAAAATGAAGTGAAAACTAGTTGAATAAATTCTTAGGAAAAGATATATGAATACTGTGTTCACCTGAGCTGAATTAATTTCATAAAAAGAGTCAGAGCATTATATTCCAATTTTAAAATATGTATGTTTAAATTACTTATTTTCTTCATATGATTTTTTTCAAGTGGGAAAAGACTAAATTTTTTTTGAAATTTTATGTACTCATGCAATAATACAATTTAGGAAGTAAGACTTGAATTTTATGTATAATGACTGTTTGGATATATTAATTTGATAAACACAAAACTTACATTGTTCTTTTCATGAAAATACATACTGCTTGTGTGTATGTATGGATATATATGTATATGTACATACATGTGAGATATATTCACATATCAACAAAATACAATATATTCTATGCAAAACTTGTCTCTTAGCCTGTAATATCTTACATAGCTCTACCTTGTTATACTTTGAAGACTAAATAACTCAGAAATTATACAAAAACAATCATCAGAGTAATGAATAATGTCTCCAAAGTGCATCCCTTTACGAGGTCAGGACCCAGGTCTGTTTGTTCTGTTGATAATTTAAACACTAAATTAAAACTGAGGCACAAGTTACCAGGCCCAGTGATTGAAGGATTAAGAGGAAGAATGTGGCTGTCATAATTGTCATAATTGGGGGATTATAATTGGAAGAAAGCCTTTCACCATGACCTTCCCATTATTTTAAAAAGTGATTTTAAACGGGTAAAGTTCCTCTTTGCCATCTGTCTTGGGCCTTGGCAACATCGACAAAGAACACAGAAAGGCAGAAGACCTGACTTGTACATTTTTCTAAATTAATCTCCCAGAGAAGGAAGTGAAGAAACTGTTCTTTTCTCTACAGCAAATAATACCAAGGGCTGAGACTAAAGTCATTTGCCCTTCCCAGGAGAATAGTCTGCCTGTGCCCAAATCAACCAATCTCTGTAAACGCTTCCCAGGGCTCGAAGTCACCATTGTCTGCTCATTCTCCCACCGAACAATAGAAAACATCACCGCTACACCCACAGGGGGAGAAAGTAGGTCACCCCATAGAGTTTTCCACTTCGCTTTCAGCAAATATCGACTGTTACTGTTATTAACTCGGTGCCTCGGATTTAACAACATTCAGCTGAAAATAACGTTCGATTTATTTTTACCTCAAACACTTCTTCATCCAAAATCCTTGTTCCAAAAACCGTGATTCCATTGGTATCAACGATCGCTCTCTCACTTCTGTCCAGTGGTTTTGTGGTTTTCTTCTTACAATCCACAATCATTGTCACCGTTTTCTTCTCCACGCTGATTGCTACCCGATGCCACCTACAAAAGCCAAGTGATTCTTCTGTAAGCCTCAAAGACAGGGTGGCCGAACCATTCTTTGCGTTAAAATACAATGCCTTTTAAATTGTGACAGCAAGCTGGAATTGTGCGTGTAGGCTCACTTAGGAATTGATCAGTTGGCAGGTGACTGCTCACTGTTTACCCAGAACAGCCCTCGGTGCTTGAGGACACATGCAGGTAAGACTCACAGCAGCACTGGCTGCTTTTGTTGATAAGGAAGTGCCTTCCTCTGCCTCCCTTTGTGTTCTTGCAACAAAAGCTCAATCTCAGCATGTCCGAATGAAGGTATTTGATAGAGATTAGGGGAGGGATACGGGGTAAGTAATTGTGTCCATGTACGTAAATGCTTTCTTGCAAAGTGGGATGCCACTTAGAAAAAAGAAAGAAAAAGAGGGCGGGGGGAACCTTCTGCTCTAAAGATCCCCTGAGATTGACTGAAAAAGGTTGTCTACCAATTGAATGACTGTTCCATCTGGGGCCACGGAACGTCCTCATTGCAAAACACAATGTGCTTCTCTGTCTTTATTCACGTATACTGCAAGCGCTCTCATTTTATTTTTCCATTTTAATTTCAAGACGGTTATAGACCACTACTGTGGGCACGAGCCAGGGCCGAGACACAATCTCTCTCCTTCTTTCCAGGGTTGGCAGGAAGTGGAAACGCAGAAAGCCAGCGCAGTCCACGCATGTGTGGAGGGCCCCAGCCGCAGCTCCCTGTGAAGCTCCCGCTCCAGCAGGTTCAGGGCCGCCCTGGCAGGCACGAGGGGACGATCTGGCCAGCCCTTCGGAAACCCGCACGCCCTCATCACACTATCATATGGTGGGTTTTACTCGCAGTACCTGGTGCTAACGCAACCACCGAGTGAAGCTCGCTGGCTTTTGCAAGCCACTCTGGTTTATATTTTAATTTTTTTCCAAATGAAAAGTGCTAGATTAATATTCCAGAAATGTCTAGGATTAGATCCATGAAGTAAAGTACCCAAAAAGCGGCAAGAGCCTTCCTCAAGTGTGTTTCATGTGACTTGGCAAGGTGACTGATGAGGACCAAGTGCATTTCCATATACACACGATCTGCGGTCTTTCCACAGCGCGCTCAGCTAGCATGGGCGGCTGCGTGCTTGGACCCGAGCCAAGATTTACATTCGGAACCTCTTAGTGCTGTGAGGGTGACGTTTGCACGTAGTTCTGTGAAGAGGCCTACATCCTAACTTAAGCCATTCTCCCTGTTGCAGGTATGTGCGTTTCATTCCCAGAAAATAAAAATGATTCCAATTGTCAAACGCTGACTAGGCCTCTAAGTTTGCTATTTTTGGTGAATTAACTTAAGATCGGTTAATGATGATGTGTCAAACTATGGGATCATATGTAATATTCATACCACGAAGCGAGCACTCGGTTTTGGAGTTATTTTTAGTTAGGCTCTTCTTCTCATACAGCGTATTCATAGCCTCAGAAAACCACGTCAGATCTTATATTCAAAGTATATGCAGAACCCAATGTCTCCCCACTTTGTCTCAGCCGCCACCTCTCCCACCTACACCCCACCTCGGCCCTGCGTCCCCTCTCAGGCAAACGGAGTGGCCGCTTAAGAACGTCAGACCAACTCTTTGCCCTGCTAAAAACCGTTGAATAGTCCCAGTTAGAGCTCAAGTCCCTACTCTGCCCCTCACGGGTGTCCCCGGGCCCCCTCTGCCCTCATGGCCAACGTTTTGTCCTCTGATCCCCGCACTCCAGCGGCACTGCTGCCTCCTCATTGTCCCCTGCAGATGTCTGCTCTTTCAGGAAGGTTCTTCCTCCATAGCCCCATGTGACTCACTCCCTCATTCCCACTTGTATCTGCTCAGTGTCACCACATCAAAGAGAACCACCGTATCCAAAAGCACATCCCACATTCCTTACCCTGATTTAGTTTCAGTCATTGACCTACCACCGTTTTTCATATTAAGTGTTAAGGGGAATAATGTAAATGACTTGTGAAAGCCTAGTGTCTTCTGGCACTGAGGCATTTCCGCCAAGGCTCTGACAAAGATACGCTGAGTGTAGGGTTTTGTTGTTGTTTTTTTTTTTCTTTTTTCCATCTGCGCTGCTCTTTCCTTCTCAAGTCTATAACCAAATGTCATATCACAGATAAATCTATTTTGATAAACCTAGATTCAGCAATCAAGTGCCAAGAAAATTTAATAAGCATTTACTTGAATTTAGCTGCTCCCTAAATAGGAGACAATGTTCACTCCGCGGAATTCAGAAGTCAGCATGATTTGCAGGAGAACATTGTAGTTATTGGAGTGTCTGACTGCTTTCTAAAAATATGACCTGTCTCTGCCACTTTTCAGATACATGATCTCAGGCAAGTTACCTAAACTCTGTGTGCCTCAGTTGGCTTATCTGTAAAATGGGTTATTGATATTACTTTCCTCCAAGAGTTGTGAAAAATTCAATGATTTAACTATGTATAAAGTGTTTAGAAATGTAGCACATACCAAGTATGATATAAGGCTTCCAATGCTCACCAATACTAATCTGATTGGTAAAAAGGTAAGCAGATCATTCCTCTACTCAAAAAGTCTACAGTGGCTTCCCACTTCACTCCGACTACAACCCAAAGTGCTAACGACCACCTGCAATGTGCTACCCCGTCCAGCCTCACGTGGCTTCTGCATTCCCATCCCCCTCTCTGCTCCTGGCAGGCTGGTTCCCTTGACCTTGCTTAGACCAATCAGCCACCCCTCAGTCTGCTTCCTCTCCTCCTGGAATACTAGGCTTTTAATTATCAGCATGACACCCCCCCCAACCTCCTTCGCCTGTTACCTTCTTAGTGCCGTCTCCCCTGGACCCCCTCCTTAAAAGCACGTCCCTCGCCACCATTCCCCAACCTGGTCCCCGCCCCATTTCTTTGTCACATATCACCACCTGATATACTATTCATTAGTAATTTTCTATCGTTCCTTGTTTGTCTACCCAGACTGTAAGCTACGTAAAGTTAGATACTGTATTGTTTTGTTCATTTCTGTATCGCCAGCCTGCAGAAAAAACATATTACACTTTTTCAATACTTGTTGAATGAATCAAGTGCGAGAATTGCTTTCTGCTGAAGCACAGGATTATTCTGCTACTTACTTCCCATCGGCGATGTTCACCGTCCTGAACAAGGGATAGTCTTCCGGGGCGGGTTTCCCAGTGTGGTCTTCAAACAGGAAAACAGGCGACCTCCCAACCTCAACCCCGATTTGTTGAATACCATGCTCATTATATATAGATAAAAGGAAAGACTGAATTCCTTTTTTGGGTTTTACTGTAAATAATATTGAAAAATCTTCTGGAAAACTTCCTCCTGAGAAGAGAAGTCCAAAGAGTCAGAGTCCAAATTTCCAGATTACTCCTAGATCACCCTATTAGTTTTTGAACTTTTTCTGTAGCCTTCATAAGTCACCTAAGTTCAAATAGCAATGACAATACAGGTATAAAAACAAATGGAGAGGAATCTCTGTTAACCTATTCCTGCAATAATTATTCAAGCTATAGTCAAAGTTTAAAGCCACTCATTTAAAGCACAATAATTACATAAAATCAAGTAAGAAGTTAGGGAAATGGTCATGATGCCAAGTCCAACAGCAAAGACATGGTGGGCACTTTTAAAGCACTTGATCCCACTTTTGGTACAAGACTGCATTTTCTGCCTTTGTCTAACGTGAGGCCATCCGTCAACTCTTCAAAGAGGCAGTGTAAGAACACAGTATCAAAAGATATTATTTTAGTCATCCCTTTGAAAGCCAAGGAGTTCCTGAACAGTTTTTCCTATCACACAATGCAGTTTTGCTAAGTAAGAAAGTTTATGTCATTATAAATCAGAACTATTAGATGCTTGGTCAATTTGATTGTAAATTCAAGAGGGTAGACTGTCTTCCCCCACCCCCACCCAACCATCATATCCCAACTATGCAGCACGTGGGCAGATGTACACAAGTGCTTAATGAGCACTTATTCAATAAATATATTAGTTAAATGAATAGCATAAATATATTTCAGATAGTTAAAGACAACTTGTACTTTTTTAAATAAAAATACTGCATATTAAATTGCGGGGTTTATTTTTCAAAACCAGTTTTTCATATACCTTATTTTATCCTCTTACAACCCTGGGATATAAGTAAAGCGGTCATTACATTTGAAGGATGAGGTTCTTTCAATTGTTCATATGGAAAATAATACAATAATTAATATGTAATAATACAAGAATAAACTCTTTCATGTACTCATAACTGTAAACCTACTTTTGCCCCACACTGAATTTTTTTTGCATGAGTCAAACACCAGAAATGACCCAATTAATCAAATTAACTATCACATTGGAAGGCAGAAAGCTGACTCTGAGTTGATGAGCCAAAGTATAAAAGAATTATAGACAACTTCTTGAGTATTTCTAAAGCTTTTCCACTAATCCATTTTTCTCTGTTCTCTCTTGAAAATTTACATCCTTTTCCTATTTTTGCATTAGAGTCCAGATAAATAGAAAAGCCACTTAACTTTTACTATTTAAAATATTTTAATTTGATTTTTATAATAGTTTATGGATTTAACAACTATTTTAATTGTTTTCATTTTCAAAGTCATAAAAACTGTGCAATGAAATTCTTTCCATTTGCAGTTTATTACTTTTTGTCTCCTAAAAATAATTTCAAAACTAGAAATAGTTTGGAAGAATCAATAACTTATCAAAATAAATTTGTTTTCAAAAATACGTGTACTTCAAAATGTCCTTCCATGAAAAACATACTGCCTTGTTTTGAAATTTTTATTCCCTTGATTTATAATTATTCTATTGTTAGAAGGCAGTTTCATGTGAAAATAAAGAGCTCAGTTTCCTTGAGGTGGAGACAGCAGAATATAACATGAAGAAATAAAATAATTAATTGTTTCTGAGAACACCCCAAAGCACAAAAAAAAAACAACAACAAACACACTTGATAATACAAACAATATTGGCCTTAAGAACAGTCAAGATCTGGATTAAATATTAACCCCATGTAATTTGGACAAGTTAGACAGCTTTGGTGAAACTGAATTTCCTCTTCTGTTACATAAGGATGGAAATACCCAATTTAGTAAAGTTATAAGAAGTAATTAACACATATCCAGTAGCAGGCGAGTACTTGCCACGAATTACCTGCTAAGAAAATGCGATGTTCAGAAATTGTCATTCACCCCTCAACTCCCTTTTCCTGCAGTCATGATTTCTAGATGATTAGTTTATTAGGCCAATTAGTACTTTTTATTAGTACTTTCATGGAAAATGGAAAGACTCATCTTAAGTATTTTCCAATACCATTATGAAAACTTCCCATGTAAAGAATAAAATCTCACAATTACTATGGAATGCGACTTTTATTATACTTGTGATAGGAACAGCATCCAAAAATAATATAGAATAATCTTTTTTCTAACATACGCTGAAAGCATACTTCTTTCAATAGAAACATACATTAATTTCAGAAAGACACTCATTAAGTGTGTCTAAATCCACATATTCATTAAGACAACCTGGGTAATCATTAAAGGGGAAGTTGCCACATTCTCCCCAGTGAATAAATTCTGCATGATTATATGCAGAAATGAGCTAGGCAGAATGTTGGTCTCAGGTTTCATCATCCAGAAATAAAATAACCAATGATTACATTTTCAAATAAGCATATCTTCTGTGATTATGCTGAATTCAAATCAACAATCATTAAATCGTTAATTTTCCTTGGAGACCACAATCTATTTGTTGTCTAATATATAAAAATATATATTCCCCATCATCATTGTTCATTATATACCATGATAAAAACAACAGTGAGACTTAACACGGTAGTAGTCGTCATAGTAATAAAGTGAACATACCTGAAAATAGTTGTTTGGTTGGGGCGCTGAGCTGTGCTTGCTTTGAAACTCTGTACGCAGTATCTGACCCTTTAGAATTCTTTCTGTTTGTGCAAAAGCCCGTGGTTTTTGATATTCCCTCTGGAGAATTGTGAAAATCTAGAGCTTTTAGTACATCAACTGGAGCAGCTGAAAAATAAGTTAAAAATAAAAACAAAATCGAACAAATCATCCAATATAAAAATGAGTATTTTTTAACAGAGTAAATTGTTTGTTGTTCCACTTCTCAAATCTGTTTATCACTTGAAATGCTTCCCTAACATGTGGGTGGGGAGCTAAGGAGGCAGGCAGCAGGCACAATATCAACCAAAACGTTCTCAAACGCTAAGCGTCTCTAATCAGGGATCACATTATGGAATGGCAAAGCAGAATACTTGCGTGTGTGTGTGTGTGTGTGTGTGTGTGTGTGTGTGTGTGTGTGTGTGAGAGAGAGAGAGAGAGAGAATGTGTAGATTTGTAGATTTAGAACTTACTATAACCTATCTATGAATTTACAAACATTCTGGTGCATGTCTATTACAACTTGCAAATCTTTAACTATTCCAAGTAATGGCATTTTTTACATTAGAGAGAAAGCAAGCATCTGTACACATTCCATTAACTTTCAATAGATTTACTATTCAAATATTTAAAATCTAAACGTGGGTGATTTTGAAGATTCAAACCCAGAATGGATGTTATGCATAAATATTGCAAATGAGCAGTTACTAAGAAGCCATATTGTATGTACAAAGAGAAGTTAGATGTTAAAAGAATAGTAACAGACTATAATGCCCTTGGGTTGAGTGTTCTCCGATGTTAGTTATTTACAAAGCACTATATATAAATAAGCTTCTACTTGTGTGAATGTGTGTGTATCCGTGTTATGTGTACATACATGCATGTATGCAGCGATGTATAATTTGTTGATTTTCACCATCTAGATCTGCCAGAGTAGCTCCTTGGACACTGCTTCATGCTGCAATATTTAGACTGGAAGTCCCTGGAGATGAGTAATGATGTTCTTTTTTCCCCTCTTAAGTAGCATTCCGGTGTCTCACACAGGTCTATTGCTGGCAGCAGCACAAATTCCCCCAATCCAATTCTTTCCAGCCTCCTCCTACTACCATGGAGTGATCAGTAGGAAGTAAGTTTGGAAAACTAAACTTCCCTTTGGATAAATTTAATGCAGTAAACAGCTTTATTGGAATATAATTCGCATACAGTGCAATTGAAAGTATACAATTCATTGGTTTTGGTATATTATACTATTCATTTATATATATTATAAACAGATACGCCATCACATTTTCCATTTTAACCACTTTAAAGTGTACAATTTAGAAGCATAATTACATTCACAGTGTTGGGCAACCGTCACTGCTATCTATTGGGTTGGCCAAAAAGTTTGTTTAGTTTTTCCATAAAATAAAAGACACATTTTTCATTTTCACCAATAAATTTGTTAATTTGGATATTTTGAGTATGTCAGCTATCTCCAAAATGGCAATAATGTCGATTATTCTCAAATAATGTCTTTACTTGATGGCTATTAACCTCATTTGGTCTACCTGACATGGAGCATCGTCCAGCGAGAAATCTCCAGCAAGAAACTTCGCAAACCACTTTTGACACATTTAATCAGTGACACCACCTTCTCCATACACTGCACAAATCTTTTGTGCATTTCAGTTGTGTTTTTGCCTTTCTTGAAATAGTAAAGCATACTATGCTGAAAATGAGTATTTTCTTCCATCTTCAATTTTAAAATGGCCACACAAAAATTCACCAGTTTTGATGTTTTTTTAATGCATGCTGACACGGCAGCTGTCACAATAAATCTAACAAAACTGTTTCAAATGACATTAAAGTCAGTTAAGCACTACTAGATCCATCTTATGGAAAAAACCAAATGAACTTTTTTTGCTAACCCAATATTTCTAAAACTTTTTCGTCACCCCAAACAGAAGCTCTGTACCCATTAACTCCCCATTTCTCCCTCTCCTAAGCCCTAGGTAATCTCTGTTCTACTTTATGTCTATATGAATTTGCTTATTTTAGATATTTCAAAGACATAGAATCAAAATACTCCTCAAAACATTAAACACGGAAGTACCATATGACCAAGCAATTCCACTCCTAGGTATTTACCCAAAGAATTGAAAGCTGAGACTTAAACAGATACCTGGATGTCATTCCTCATTGCTGCACTATTCACAATAGCCAAAAGGTGGAGATAACCCAACCTTTGATCAATATGTGAACAGAATGTAGTATGTAATGTAATATGATTTTGCCGTAACAGGGAATGAAGTTCGGATACATGCTACAACATGGATGAACCCTCAAAACATGACACTCTATGAAGTGAACCAAGCATGAAAGGACAAATGCATTTTTTTAGAGCCTCAAATTTTCCTGACCCACAACCTAGTATCATTTCATTCACTAACAAGGTAAAACCATGAATCATGAGGTGTAAGCATTGTTTTAAAAGCAGACTTCAGAATCCATAGCACTCAATATACTTACATTCATTCTATTGGCTTTCTATTTTTATTCAAACATTTAAAATTTCAGAGAAGGCCACGTGCTGGCCAATGTATCATTGAGCACGTCTGAGACATAGTCTTCACCTCGAATACTTAGATTCTAATTAAAAAGCTACTAATTATGCCCCAATAAATATGTAGGAGGCAGCATCTATTTTTGAGTAGATTCACAAAGCCCCGTTTTGTTCAGAAGGAAAAGAAGTCACTACTGGCTGAAAGCGAGAACCAATATTTTAGATTTGAAAAGTTTCAGTTGTTCGTCAAAAAAATAGAATTGCCGTCAAATTTCAAATGTGTTAGGTTTCATAAATATACTGTCTTTCATAGGATTGTTGAGAATGACAATGGAGCTGATTTGAGAATCAGAGGGTATGCTCACCAGAATCTATCACACTCACAAAGTAGAAATGATCTGCAACCATGTCATCCTTTGAAAATTACAATTTCAATTAATATTCTTTACAGTAACTTTCAGTCCCAAAGAATCTGTGAAGGAATGAATGAATGCTTGTGAGCACTGGGCATCTGGTCATTTCTTAGGTAACTACATTTTGGGGGTACTGACCTTGACACGTACAAACATATGCGGATAAGGCTTTACGCAACTTGCCTTTTACAGAATAGCTAAGGCAGTTTCCTTTAACAATAAAGACCATCTACTTATTTCATCAAGCTGCTGAGTGAACATCAATATACAATTCAGTAGAGCAGACATCGTTTCTAATTGTTAAAAAGAAAAAAAAACACTTTTCTTTATGGAAATCAGATGTAAAGGGATCATTAACTCTATCAAACATGATACTTTTTAGTTCAGCCTTGGCATATTTAGAGAATAACAAGAGCAGTTGAGAACATTTTTTACAATAGTCCCACTTGCAATGGCCAACTTTTTTTAGGCCAGTAGGGCACCTGCCATTCTTACTATACTAAGAACTATAAGAGCTGCAATGTCCGGAGAGGCTAGGACACGCCGGTCACTGGGTTATGTTGTTCTCAGGCCGTCACCCTCACACACCACTTGGGGGCTGTGTTCTTGTCCCCACTGCGCAGAGGAAGGGATCGGAACCGAAGGCAAACCAAGGATGCTCCCACCGTCTATGCACACATCAGAGCTGGGCTTCCTGCATTCCACCACCCACCGTGCTACACCCCGGAAATAGAAACCCTACCAAAGAAACTTAAAACATAAACATAATATGCTAAAACAATCTTGAGGTCGTTAATTGATCCCCGATATTTATATTTGTTTTCAGTTGCACTCAATTCAGGCTGCAGGTATATAGGACTCTGAAGGAGACCGTTTGTAAAAGCCACAGCATCTTATCTGTTTATTTTATCTTATCTCCTTGCTTGGAAGCCATTAGGAAAAGTACATCTGAATAGTTTAAAGGCTCCAGAATCCCAACACAACCTTAAAGCCTCTCATTCTTCTGAGAGGAAGGCAGTCTCGTGGTCCTGGTCCGCCCACACACAGGTAAAGGATACATAAAATGGACCACGACTTCCTTTTCTCCACAAGATCTTCCCACAGGATGACCTCCTCCACAAGCAAATGAGCAGTTACTAAGAGCTTGTGACATTGGTCCCTTCCTACTGGGACAGCGATGTGACAAAAACACACTCCTTCTGCGGGACTCAAACTAAGGGCTCTATTTTCCCTCATGGGGTTCCTTGAAAACACACCTGACACCAAGTAATTATTCACTCTTCAAACAACAGTCAAAAAAATAGGGGCACCTAATAAAGATTTCATGTCATTTTTTTTTCCTAAAAAGACATGTCAAGTTACAAAAACATAGCACAATTACCCAAGTCTCAAAGTTATTTTTTCCTTTCAAATAAAATCAATAATAAGTGAAGCCACTTTGAAATCCTTTTGTTTGATCTCATAATCATAGCATTTAACAAATTCTTATGGTTCTAAGGCTTTATACGCATGTGCGTGCACACACACATGAAAACTATTCTTCTTATTTTATTAACTAAACTGCAACTATGAAAGATGAAAGGGGCTAATTTAGTTTAGCTTAGCTCAATATATCTAAAAGAAGTGAAGTTTCCATATTCAAAGCAAATCTTAAATGCCCTAAATATTTTAATTGTTTCTACGTTGCCAACAGAGATGGCACGGAGCATAATGAACTTCTCAGATGTATCCAATCAGAAGACTGTTTTGTTCGATAATATTTTCCTGGCTTTTATTGTCTACTTTTACTGTTTATTTTATGGGAGAATAGGACATCAGAGCCAGTCCATTACTACAATAGCCATTCAACTGTTTTCCGTGGCTTTTCTTACTAATCTGCATACCACAGCCTGAGGAAGCTTCCAAAACTCCACGTTTCGTGTCAGCCTGTTACTTGAGTCCCTTCAGAGAGGCCCACTAACTTCCCAGTGTATGTACGTACCCTGCGTATAAAATCTTGATGACCTAGCCATATTCACTCTTTCTCCCAGCGCCCTACTGGATCCCCATCCTCTGGCTTCATTACCCCCCAACACCTCCCCGCTCCCTGCTTTAGCCATATTGGATTCAGACTTCCCAGCACCCACCACGTTCCTTCTCCTGCCTCTGGGCCCTTCCAGGTCCTAGTCCCCTGTCTGAAACACTAGCTCCACCTCCCCTGAGGGTGAGCAGGATGTGACTGATGGGAAATGCCCTCCAGAAAGCATTCCCTCTCTCTCAAAGCTGCGTTAGATAGGCTCACCTTGGTCACAGCAGTCTTCAGCTTGCCTTTATTGATTTGCCTAGACTTGACTTTTTCCCAGGCTGGAAGAGAACTCATAGGCGCGCGCGCGCGCGCGCACACACACACACACACAGACTATATAAAATATTGATTGTGAAACACGATAATGTGAAAATACATAGAATGAACTCTCTCTGAAGTCCATAAAATGCTCTTTTTTTGAAACAAAAATATTTGATAGCTTAGCCCTGGTTGGGGTGGCTCAGTAGAGCGAGTGCCAGCCTGCTGAACCAAAGGGCCACAAGTTCGATTCCCAGTCAGAGCACATGCCTGGGTTGTGGTCCAGGTCCACAGTACAGGGCACGTGACAGGCAACTACACATTGATGTTTCTCTCCCTCTCTTTCTCCTTCCCTCCCCCTCTCTCTAAAAATAAATAAATACAATCTTTAAAAAATATTTGATAGCTTCATAGGTCTGTAAGTCTTCCCCTGACCTCTGGAACACCCCTGACTCATTCATCGATGATGCTGTCGCAGATCTCTAACCTCCACTGTTGTCTCCAGAGTCCACACGGAGTACTGATCTGGTGTCTCTCAAAGTGTTGGTGGTTTATCTCTAATTCGTTCCTCCTCGGGACTCCTTCACACACTCCCATGAGCAGTAGGTAGTAAAGGGCCGCAACAGAGAATGTGGAAGAGCCAGGCTCGCTCTGAGTCCCACCTCTGGCATTTAGCATTTGTGTAGCTTGGCATCACTGCTTATCTGCTTGGTGCCTCAGTGTGCACATCTGTAAACATGAGAATGACTGGAGTATTTGCCTAACGGGATTTCTGTGAGGACCGAGTTGGTATCTGCAGCAATGCCTCCGAACAGCGGCTGGGGGAACGGCCTGTGGGCTGAGCCCTCCTTGCTGCGTGGTACACGAGATAAGCATGGTTTTACATTTTGATATGGTTGAAAACACCTGAAGGAAGCATCCTATTTTGTGACGCATGAAAATTATATTAAATGTAAATGTCAGCATCCATAATTAAGTTTGTAATTGGAATACAGCCCTGGCCATTTATTTACAGGTTGTCCACAGCTGCTTTCGCACTAGGACAGGGCTGTGTGCCCGTGACAAAGACCGTATGGCCCACAAGGGTTAAAATATCCCCCCTCTGGTCCTTGTGAGCCAGTCGTGAAGGATGAGTAGTGTTCTTCAGTGAAGAGGAGGCAGGTGGAAATATCCAAGCGGGCAGCACAGAGTCCGAGGACCTGAAAGCCGTCCTGGTTGCCTGATAAGACAGCAACACTGAATGTGAAGAGATGTCCAAATTCTCCCCGGTGCGCCACGGCTGCTGAGGAACCTTGAGAAAAATTCTCGAGAAATATCCTCTTCCCTGAGCCCTCGCAGCCACAAACTCCAAGGGAGACGTCTACGCTCCTCCACACTTCCACAGCCCCGTATATTATGTTCCCACTGAAGTAAACCTCTTTCAGTTTCTAATATACTTCTTAGTCCTTTATTTGGGATTCTCTTCAATCCTTCCTCAATTAGCTAGGACAGGTGACTGATTGTTTTCACCCCTGGGTGCTATTCGAACCCTAATGACTGCAATGGCTGGGGTGGAGCCCAGACATTGATTCATACGTTTTCCTTTGTTTTGTTTAATTTTATTTTTACTGTTGACATTATTACAGATGTCCCCATTTCCCAACCCCCCTGCCCCCTCCACCCAGCCCCCGTGCCCCCTTCCCGCTGGCCACCCCCACACTGTCCTCTGCGTCTATGACATTGGGTAAGACACTTACCCTTCTAAGACTTAGTTTCTTCAACTTAACCTCATTTTGAGAATACATGAGACCAGGCTTTTTAATCTTTGACACATAATAAATATTCAATAAGAATAATATTGAAAAGCATTGCTTCTTCAACATTTCAACCTTCTGGAACATCTTGGCGAGTTCTAGCGAGTGCCACGCATGTTTCCCCCGAGTCGTCATTCACCCGGTTGCTGCTGTTCATTTCCTCTGCCGACCCTGGGCACCCTCCTCCCAGGAGAGGAGAGGGCTGAACCGCGTCCCGTCTCGGGAGGCCCATGACGTGGCATCCGTGAAAGCCGCGCCACGCTCAGCGATGTCTCCAGCACGCTCTTACGTCATCTGCCCACAAGCAGCCCCAGGAGGTTTCCTGGAACCTTAAGAGCTTACACCACCAAATGAGTCTCCGGTCTCTATTTTCATGCTCCCTATTCACACACCACCCTGTAGCATTAGCTTGACATTAATACGCTGACCACACTAGCATGTTTCCCTTCTAATAACTTTAACTGCATAGACATGACTGTAACTACAGCTTTAGCACAGTAACTCTGATGTGTGCTATTTATTAAAAGGGCGTAAAACCTAATATTTTAGTGTCGGTTTTCTGCAGCTTTTCTTTCATTTATTTCAAACATACATGCTCTGTACCACCCTTCCTATCAATCAACATGAAGTATCAGAAAATAAAATACATTGGTCGAGTTCTCTCATATTTAAAAAGGCATGGAAGTTCATCTTTAAATGACTACATGGCACAAATAATGTCAATGGAAATCACATAAGCTTCCTATGTCCCCACACAATTTTTTTAGCAAAAAAATAAAAAATAAAAATTACCAGACGTTTTGTGTGTGTTCTGTAATTTAATCTGTGTGGGGGGGGGGAGGCAAAATGAGGGAAATAAACTGCTGGAAAAGATTAGCAAATTATAAGTATATAAGATTAGAGGTGTGTTGACATCAAATATTCTTGAGCATGGCAAGTGTTTAGAGTTTATTTTCCCCAAAGCAGTTCTATTACAAATTAAAATGTTTTGCCATTTTAAGCCTATATTTACAGAATATATTTTCCTACAGAAAAAATACATCACAGGCTCAAGTTGTTGATGGACATCTTGGAAAATTGGGTGTTTGATAGTCAAACAAAGACTAGCATCAAATTGAGAATGGAGTGGGCAAAGACAAATAGAACAGTATCCTGGAGTTCGAGGGATTTTATGGTCCCTCTCATCAAAGCAAGCCCCTGACCAGCAAATGGGGACTAGCGTTTCAGGAAATAGAAACCCAGTGGTCAAACGTGAAGGTACTTCTTTACAACTCCATGAAAATGCCAGTTTTTAAGAAATAGTTACATGGTGAAATTCAACATTGGAAAACTCAGGGAAAAAATACACAGTGAAATACACAGTGGGTCAAATGTAGGTCTACGGTTGTTCATATGGGAAATAATACAATGATTAATATGTAATAATACAAGAATAAACTCTGTTTCACGTACTCACGACTAGAAACCTATTTTTGTCTCACCCTGCATTGTGAAGTACAACTAAAGAAGGAGTATGGCTCCCATCTAAATCAATTGCAGTTGCATCCCATTTGGTGACTATTTATTCTGTCTCTGATCTAACCAGTGCTTGGGAGAAATCCATATAACACAGGGCCTTAAATTTCACATTGATTAGCCATGATAAATGAATTTGCTTTGAGTATCAGCATGTGTGTACATTTCCTGGACAGCGTCTAATCTGTAATTGCTTTCTAGGTCTTCAGCTGAGTCTATATCTCCCATCTGCTCCTAAACAGCACACATTATTGCTCTGTTAAACCGAGAAACAAAGTACGAACTCCAATTATCGTATCTATATGACTACATGTAACCTCTTAAAACAACTGAATTTGTGAGCCTGGTGTCCATCAAATAAGTAAAATGTTTAACCATGTGGAATCAGACTGCCATGTGGACTGTGTCTGAGCGTGTCATATGAAATGAAAAACCGTGGGAATCATCTGGATAACAAATCGGGCCTGGAAACTGCCCAAATAATTGAAGGCAATATTTGTACCCCCAAATTACCTAATTATCTAATATCTAATAGGACATTATTTTTTTAATAATGATTTTATTTATTTATTTTTAGAGAGAGAGGGGGAAGATAGGGAAAGAGAAAGGGAGGGAAATATCGTGTGGGAGAGAAACATCAGTTGGTTGCCTTTCACCCTCCCCCTGACCGGGGACAAACCCCCAACCCAGTGATGTGCCACAACCAGGAATCAAACCAGCGAACTTTCGTTTTGCGAGATGACGCTCAACCGAACCACACCAGGGAGGGCAGAACATTACTTTTTATAAATGACACATATTTGGTTAGTATAAAGGAGAAACGTAAGTCTGCACATGAGTGTAGGAAGCATGGGGGAGGAATCGATATCCAATATGACAGACAGCTAAGGCTTCCATAAGGAGCTGGTGTTTGAGCACAGCCTAGAAAGGCATCCCCTAGACATGCCCACCCTGCTGTTTTTATAGAAAGGCATTCTAAGCACAAGGAATGGCAAGTGCAAAGAACCTGAGGAGGTAGGAGGCCCAGATGTTGGAGGAAGTGAAAGGAGACAAATATGTCTCTGGCAAAGGAAATGAAAGAGGTACAAGGTCAGAGAAACAAGGGCGAGAGCAGGTGGAAGGCACAGCGCCCAGGTTCTGTGGGATCAGGGAGCTGAGAGTTTCTCCCAGGTGAGATGGAAGCCACTGGAAGCTGAGGGCACAGGAGTAACGTGAACCAACTAACTTTCCAGACCACCATGGCTCTGCGCTGCGAACGGACTGGAGAGGCACCGCGGTGGAACCACAGAGCAGACAGGAAGCAAGTCCCATCGGCTCCGTGTGAGACTTTGTCTTCTCGGACTGAGAAATGAAGTGCTGAGTCAGACTGGGGATATATCCTGAAGGCGGGAGCCTTCAGACGCAGGAGCTGCTGATAGCTCGGATGCGGGGTATGAGAGAAAAGGAGTCAAGGCTGACTCCAGGGTTGTTCAGTCGAACTTGAACATCACGACTGGTTATGTAGCCATCTCCTGAGAGGCGGGAGATGGCGAGAGGCTTCAGGAGGAAAGTTCTGCAATTCAGTTGTTGGCGGGCCAACTTTGAGATGACTTAATAAATGTCATTGGAAATAGCTAAGTAGGCAGTTGAGCATATGAACCTGAAGTTCAGGGGAAAGATCTGGGGTAGAACTAGAACTATGGGAGCTGACAGATTACCAATGTTATTAAAGCTCTAATTAACTTAATGACATGGTTATTTTAAAACTTCATTTGGTGTAACTTTCCCTGAAAGAAATCATTATGACTTAGAAATGCTTGCAATAAATATTTTTGGTCTCTCAAATAATCAAAATAGAGCTCTTGGTCCACTATATTAATCCTCAGAAACAAAAATCACCCTTTACGTTTTCTGCTTTAAAACATGCTATCATTGGGGTTATAACAAGAACAGTCACATTGGAAGGTTTAAAAATATTAGGCTACTTCTTCATCTTATATTTTATCAGTGCGTACACATGTTTGGGTAACATACACCCCTACAAAATGGAAGATTATTCATTCATGTTTTTCAAGCCTATGACGTGGCCATAAGTCTGTATCAAGTGTGACTTAAATGGACCGGTCATCCCTGAGAACGGCAGGTGACTTTGCAATAGCTTGGCTCTTCCAGGAAGAGCAGAGTGGTTATTTGTCAGAGGACACAGTGGTTGTCATCAATTGGAACCACCAAATATGGCTAGATATCAGAGTTTGCACCCACCCTGCCAACTTAGCAGCTCCCCCCTATACTTTTTCATTAGTCACACGGTTCCAGGTTATGCAGAAAAGTATGTCCATATGGTCTGGTGTTATGTGGTGCCTGCCCACTCCCAAGCCTCAGCACCCCCTACTAACACACATGCCGTGAGAACAGGCTGGCATGCGCTCTTTGTAGTCACAGCACCTAACACAGCACACAGAAGAGAGTCATTCAATTTTCAGCTATGGAACGGTCTCAATCCTGAACTGTCTCACACCATAAACGCTTATATGAGCTGAAAGTTGAAAGCAGAAATGATAACACAACCCTGCGCGTTAGTTGAAAAGGATGGCAGCTCTGATTTGTAAGTGGCCAAAGCTATGAAAATGTTTCTTATAAAACTAAAGCTCTATGTTCAACACAGCCATTTGTCTTTAATATTGAAAAGAGCAATACTCGTTGACATTTATTCTGTTACATGCTATGGGAGAGGATTTTCTCAGAAAGCATTTTTTATATATATATATATATCGTCATCAGCTGATGTACCCCCATCAGTTTCTGCAGAGCCATGGTTGTTTGGCAATAGGGTATTTATTGATTGAATAGTTGGCACACAGCAGATAAATAACCTTTCACTTGACTTCCAGTGCCTTGTTATACCAGCGGGCACATCCCTGTTTTGTGCACCTTTATTTCCTGTAACAGAACATCTGTAAACCCTTGACTGTGTATCACAATGATCCGTGGAGCTTCATAAGACACCGCACAAAATCTCCTCAATCAAAGTCCACAGAGATGGACTGAAAATGACTGTGACCTCAAGCCAGGGCCGAGTGCCTCTATCTTCTTGACTTGAGTGAAATTGCCTTCCTAATGAGTTCATTAACGCCTCCAAAAATATTTATTGTCTGTCTGTTATACAGCAGGTGTGGTGTTAGATGCCAGAATTTCTTGTACTGATGAAAACGATGCATCGCCTGCTTTCATTTTTGCCCCGGCAGTGCTCTGTGATAAGCGCTCAAGTTTGGAATAAGTGCCTTGTGCTTTAGGACGTTATGCAAGGTCAACCACCACAGGCTCCACAGTTGAGGAGACGGATTCCTGGAGGAGATAGTATCTACACACCACTCGAGCGAACAGCGATGACAAGCAGATTGGAAGAGTGTTCCGGGTGGAGATCCCAGCTTGCTTGGAGGCAAAATAGAGACTGACATTTACAGGAAATCGCTATAATATCAGCAACAATCTGTTCCCTGTACTTCTGCAGACAGCGGCAACCACTGATGCACATAATCTTATATCCCAACTCAGGTCATCGGGTTATTGAAGAGCAATTCATTACACCTTCAGCTCACACCTTCATGTCTTTCAACAATGATGCACCAAATGCTTGCTCTGTGACAGGCTGCACTCTGCATGCCTGGGACGCACTAAATAAAACAGACCGAGGTGCCTCTGCTTGTGACGGTAGTGTAACTGACGCTGTGATGCATAGAAGTAGAATATAAAATACATGTACTCTCTCCCAAAACAATTCTACAGCTACTATCTTCCAGTCATGTTAAGCACTTGAAACTTTATGTAGTCCTTGCTTAAAGATGGCACTTCCTAATATAATTATACATATAACATGCAACTTACTTTCTAACAGGAAGAATGTTTGCTAAAATAATTATAAAGCCACAAATATAGAGCGGTTACCCTTTCTAATAGTTGTTAAGCAAAAACAGACAATCCCTAATAGCATGCAAAACAGATAAGGTTAAAAAATGAATGTCTGACAGAAATTTTCCCAACTATTACTTTCATAGGTTGATATCAATCTTGAGTTAAACTTTCTTGCTGACTGGTAGACGAGTGACAGGGTGACTTATGTTGCTGCCAAAGCAAACACGCCACTTCCTATGGCCTTTCTCTCTAGCAGGTTGCCATGTTTGAGAGGGAAACAGTCAATCAGTAGCTTTAAATATTTAGAGGCACCTTTGCAGACAAAGTATACAACTGTCTCCCAGAGGGAGAAAGCTACAGAGAAATCCCAATTCATTCACTTTCTGAGAATGAGGTAGGGAAAGGGGCGGGGGAGAGGTCTTACTCCTGCTAACAACTGACGTGAGGCGGTCACCCCACACCTCTCCACGTTAACCAGCTGTGGGCCTGCCCCAGTCTGCTGGGCAAAGTGAGAAGGTGATTAATCACCTGCATAGCGGCCATGTCAAGTGCTGGGCATCCTGGCATCTTGGTAGACACTGGGGACAGAACCAAGCACATTCATGAATCCCCCACAACTCCTAGAGGAAGACTAACATGTAGAGAAGTGGTTTTTTAAATCATGGTAATGTGGTGTGGGGTTTTGTTTGTTTGTTTGCAAACCATGAATCTTTCCGTTACATTCTCCCAGTAGATGACATCCCAAACAGCTTTTAGATGATCAGATCTGACACACTTGGAGACTGAAGGTAATAAGCCTGCCTCTACACATCGACACCCCGAAGTGGAGGGAGACCTGCTGTTCCTTGCAATGGACCCTGATTAGAACATGCAGCAATCTGCACGAGACCTGTTACTTAATGTGACCAAGCCAACCCCAGCCGGAACCCTGAATGCCAACAGATACCGCTGTCAACTTCTCCTTAGCTTAGTCAAAGGAGCAAAGCGACATCAGCCCCCCTCTGGGTTTCTCCCCATCACTAGGGCTTAGGTTGGTCCACAAATGATAACAGTGATCTACCGTTGAACTTGAATGCAGGCTGAAGAGCTGAATTAGAGCCTTGCCCTTGCCAAGACCTCTTTGTCTACGTCCTTGGTGGCACTGAAGTTACTCACACACGTGGTGTGATGTTTATTGCAGTGTAGCTGCATGTAAACACGCATGATATTAATGCATGATCTGTGCATTAATACTAGACCCTAGGGTGCATTCATCCTAAGTCAGGGAGCTATGGAGAAGCCTTAGAGCACGCAATAAAGTCGCCATGGGCAGGGATCAAAGGGAGGTTGTGTGGGTTCAAATCCTAGGTCTGTCGCATAGTAGCCGTGTGACCTTAGGCAGAGTCATTAGCTCCTCTGTTACCTTTCTCATGGGTAAAATGAAGATTTTAGTATTAGCTGACTTCCAGGGCATTTGTCAGAATGAAACGAGCTCCGGGATGGTACTCAACGCAGGCACGCAGGGTGATTGTCAGACGGAGGAGAAAGGAGCAGATATCTCAAGGGACAGAGCATAGGGTGTTCAGAGATAGCGGAGCAAGGGGCACGAGGCTCAAGGTGGCTGAGGCGCAGGTGAGTGGGAGCGGGGTCAGAGCAGGTGGGAATGGCCCATCACGAGCCCCGACACGCGGAGGAGCCATTCCATCCGCCGGGCCACACTCATCCACGCTAAGCCACTTGGACGATGTGGGGATCTTCAAAGCCCAGGAAATCCGTTGAAGGCTCCTCCGCGGTCACCGAGAAGCCATCGGGAGGAAGCAGGCTGAGCGCCCCTGTCGGAAAGCCGTTCGGGGAGCGGAGCGGGCAGCGCCCCTCGCAGGCCTCCGCCTCCCCTCGTCTGCAGAGCTAAGCACCAGCGCCAAGGACAAACGTGCCCTCCGGCGTCTTATCGCCTCTGTCAAGAATTGCAACTACTGTTCTTTCTAGCGGCCATCCTTTCAGGAATTTGTGCAAATCTGAGCGGGGAAGGAGAGCCAACCACCTCCTACAGTCTAAGGTTCACCCCTTTAAGCCCGGATGCCGGCGTAGCAGTCAGACAGAGGAAGGAAGCTTCCCTGACACTCTATGCGCTCCGGTCCCATGAATAGGGACCTTCATTTGCCTGTACAGTACAGGGCCATTCGAGAGCAATTAAATTTGGTTAAAATAAGAAAGAAATGCTTTTTAAGGAAAAAAAGAAGGTTTGAGGGGATTGCAAAAGTTGATTGTGCTAAAGCACTTTTACACAGGTTTGTTTTAGTTCTCAATTGTCCCCTCGTATTTAAGCTGGTCTCTTACTCTGAAATATGATAACCTTTCTTTTCTCTGAGTTCTTTCTCCTAAATTAATAGCACTGTCTCTAATTCCATGCGCAGCAAGCAAAGAGTTTATTTTACCAGATAACAGTAGGCCTGGTGATCAGCCAATGTCTAAAGAGCCACTAGCCAAGTCAGGAGTAGGCCAAAGACTGGAACCGATAAATAGATCTTACTCACAAAATCACTCTAAAATTGACTTTCATCTTCTCTACCAGCGACTATTGTCCATGTTGCATTCTATCACAACTGAGCAGAAATTAAACACACACACACACATTAACCTATAGAAGTAAAAACCATATTACAATTTTGAAAAGAGAAATATATATAACATAGAAGGCAGTTTCAAGTGAAAAAACAAAACAAAAAAATAAAACCCTTCCGTCTGTAAATTAAATTGTGAGACTAGAAGACATAGAGAGGCACTCTGAAAGCTAAACCGCAAACCACAGTCCGCGTTGACTCAACAGGGAGAGACTGCAGACCATTACAATACGTATGGCTTCTGCGTATATCTCTCCTCTGCTAAGGAACACAACTTCAATGGTCCAAAAAAAACCCCACTGAGCTTGGTTTCCTCTCAGCACTCCCAGCTCAGGTCACATTTCTTCGCCCAGAATGAGAGGAGGGAAGTGGAGGAGTAAAAGCAGAAATGCAGGTCAGCTCTCAGGCCCCACTTCGCGGTGCCTCGAATTCCTAATGATCGGACCGACTGCCCCAAATCTTTTCTCCAAAGGCAGGGAAGAAAGGAAAGTGCACTTAGGATACAGGAGAGCTCTGGCTTTTACGTACCTGGATGTGATCGTTCAAGATGATATAAAAGGATGGGATTGGTTCGGCATTTATAAAGCCCTACGTTTACATGAATTGTTAGATGTGAGTATAAATATGCGCTTCCATTCTCTCTTCTTCAGGACAAGGACTGTTTTTCCCTCAACACAGGGAAACAGTGCAGCTTCATTTGGCAGAAATACTGCCTCTGCCACGGGGCTGCCAGAGCAAGTATCATGGAAGCCCATTAAGAGTGAGGACTTTCTTGCCCTGGCTGGTGGTGCTCGGTGGATTGTGTGCTGGCCTGCGAACCAAAGGGTTGCTGGTTCAATTCCCAGTCAGGGCAATGTGCCTGCATTGCAGGCTGGGTCCCCCGTAGGGGGCGTGTGAGAAGCAACCACACATTGGTGTTTATGTCCCTCTCTTTCTCTTTCCCTTCCTCTCTTTCTAAAAATAAATAAATAAATAAAATGTTTTTTTTTTAAAAAGGGAGTACTTTCCTATAAACGAAGCTTCTGTTGATTTATTCCTAAGATAACAACTGTTTATATAGTTTCAGATGCTTTGACAATCCAAAAGAAAAAATGCTATTTAGAATTTGCACTAATAAGAGCTCTCCTATTTTTCCCCAAAGTTGACCACTACTTTAAAGAAAGACCTATGGAACAAACAACCTACAGCAAGTAATGATCAATTCATTAACTGATGTAACAGTGAATCTGTATAATTATATATAAACTATATTTCATGAGATCAGTCTAAAATCAATATGAAAAGGATAGAAATTTGACAATATTTGCCTTGTGTGAAATATATAATTTTCTTAGTGTCTAAAAAATTCAAAGTTGTGCCTGTTCCTCCAGGAACAACTTCAGAGAAGATTAAAAAAACAAACAAACAAACAAACAAAAAACCTATGTTCTTAATCCTGCCACAAATATATATAAAACATATTTTACAAACTATTATGTTTTCCATTCTGATGTAAATAATCTTACAGAATAATAGAAGTATAGTAACAATACAACTAATCAAAAATTGTCTTTCTCCAAACTTAGGGAATTGAGGAATTTTTAAGTGCATTCTATGACTCCATTTCCTGTCCAATTTTCTCTAAATCAGTCCTTTTCACTTAACTCACTTTCTTACTAATCATTCCAGCACATGCATTTAAGTAATATTTGGTCATTCCATCAAGTCTCAGACCATTATTTTTTTAAAGCTATTTTCATCACTATTGCAGACCTTTTTTATGCCTTAGCTTACTCATTAGTAAAGTGAGAAGGTAGTATGTGGAAAAGCAATTTCAATAATAATTTCTATGTCTAGCATTCCCTTAAAAAACCTAGACACCTTTCTTCCTTTAAAAAATTCACCCTTTTATTACAGACACCTCCCAACCAAATGTTTTAGAAATAAAAAGCGGAGTACTTAGATTTTTTTTTTGTCAGAAAGCCTACCCACAAGTCTGAAAAGGGGTTCATGTTTGCCTTACTACATTCTGGAGATAACTTAACTTGAATAATGTGCTCCTTCTAATTTAGTCACGAAATGAGGCAAACACAGAACCTAAAAATTTGAATAAATATATTGTGAGCAATCGTACTAAGTACATACGATTCTCATTTTACAACTTTTTAACTTTCTCGACAACTATGAGAATACTACTTAGAAAGGAATTTTCATAAAGTACACTCTCTCTGTTAAGTGTTAATTATGAAGTGAATCATCACTTTAAGATATCAGGAAACTTATAGACAATTTTGGGGAAGTGTCTCTAAATATATACATATATGGCACCTAAACTGAGACTATCTGCATACAGCATGCAGGAAGATGCTTCTGATAAGATACCTATTTGTCTTTTTTGTTTCTCTATCCCAGACCTGGTCAATTTTCATTTGAAAAACAAATGGAAAGACATTATTAATAACCCTAGCGGACACTGCATTTATTATCAGGAGGGTATCTAATCTTTTAACTGATGTCCGTTAAGTTACCAAAGGACGAACTTGATCTCTTTGCAAAGACGGCCTAGCACAGGCCTGGAAGCCAGCACCATTTCACCTGCTGATCCCGGGCACTCAGAACAACACCCAGCAGGGCTCGCTACCAGCTGCTGACCAGCTCTGAAAACTTCTCATAAAATGAATCAACTTTTTGCAAGAACAGTGTTGGCTTAACCACCAAGGATTGAATATCATTTTAATTTTAAAAATGATGCAATTAAGTGTTGTTTTTCTCAGTACTCGGTTACACCTTAACTCATTTTTAAACCTTTTAAGACCCCGTATCTTAACACAATCTCCCTGTAGCCAGTATAGAGTGCAGGTTAGTCCCAGGTTCTGTCTATAGGAAGTAATGGGCTAATGGGCAGAGAAATTCTTAAGTTTCTGAATAAAACATTTCTGTTAACTACAGACTAAAAAATTGAAGCTAACATAAATGAGTATAAAATCTTTATACTAAATCATAATAAATACTAACATTTTTGAATATGTTATAGAGTGCCAAGTTATAGGGTTCAGATCTGCAAAGTAAAATAATGACCGTGTCAGGTCATAAATTTTCTTTAAACCCATTCATCCAACAACTTTCTCTGCCAGGTCAGATGCTTCAAGATCCTAACTCCGCTTTCTTCAGAGTCTAACGTATTATGAACTCATAACCCTTTAAGGCTGTAATATTTTTTAATCCCAGAAATACAAATTGTAGATGAAAACAGGCTGATTTAAATCATTTTTGGGTTTAGCAACCAAATCACACCACTACCTCTCAATGAAATCAATACATTATAATACAATTCTAGTATATAACACCTTCACCTAGACACTGGAATAAAACCTTATTCCTTGTTTTTTCAATTGCAAACCTATAGACTAGTATGAGCACTGGACACCAGCTTGTTTTTCCCTTGAGTGACGATTCAGGCCCAGTGTCTCCTGTTAAGCATTAATATACTATTATGTCCTTTTGGAAGTTTATTAAGTGGCAGGAATGCCTGCAAGTAGGTTTCAGTCAATTTCTAGCTTCCCATTATGCAACAAACACCTAGCAACTTAGTTGAATGCATACCAAATTTTACAATATGACTATCTAAACAATCATAGAACCCAAGACATTTCATCAGAAAGAACAAACAGAAACAACATACGATCCTTCTGCTTGGCTATTTCTCACATTACTTGGCTTCATAATAAGAGGGCAGGTTCTTTTTCCACCACTTATGCGCTGTGGTAAGGGGATGTTTGTTTAAAAGTGGTTCAAGTATGTAGCCAGATTGCAAAGAGAAAACTGTATATTACAGGAGTAGAAGTTTTATCTGTCTGCCATCCTTAGAACTTAAAGGAAAAGAAGCAAATCTCTAACCCTGAATGCTACAAGGGAGCCTCCTGAGTTTATGGTTCACTTTTCGTTGCAGAAAGTCCGAGTGCCTGTATTTTTAAACAAATAGCTGCCTTTAGGATACTCTTTTCCACATACGTTATGGCACGCAGAAGAAGTGGTAAATATATAAAAATCTGTTCCCCTGGAGTGAGGACTTTAAGAAGCCGCCCTTGCTAGGCAGATGCTTGGATTCCAAACAACCCACAAAGCCAGCAGAGGGCAGAGCGGCGGACAGAAGGACCGATCCCAGTGGTGACCAGGTACTCAAGGCAGAAAGCAAACTTTGGATGGATTCCTCTTTCAAGGACTCTCTACTCTTTATCCTTGGAAAGCTAGAAACGAAGGCATCGACCTAAGTGGCATAACTTAGTTACAGTTCAAACGCAGTCCTCCTGAGGCTCTGCCTGCCTGTCTGCGCCGGGAAGGTAGCAGGGAGGAAGGAGCCCGCCAGCGCGGCCTGCCCCGCGCCAGGTGAAGGCCAGCGCGCGGGGGGCAGGCACGCAGACCTGGTTTCGAAGAGCTCGGCCTCCGGGAGCGCCAGCTCGCAGGAGGGAGAACGCAGATCTTGGCACCCACCGGGGCCAGACTCAGGTTTCTGCTAAAGCCTGCGCTTTGGGGCTTGACAACTTCTCTCTCGCTCAGCCAATCCTCGCCACCCTCCTCCTTACCCCCGCTGCGCCGTGCCCTTTGAACAAAGCTGGCTTTGCTACCCTCCGCGGTCGGGCTCCCTGCTCTCCAAAGGCGCTCGACCGCCAGCCGCGTCTGCAGCACCTAACGGACCGCTCCAGCCACACGCCTCGGAGGGAAAGGGCGGGGTCGGGGCGGGAGGGGACGGAGGGAGGAGGGAAGTGGCTCTCCCTCCTCGGGTACTGACAGGGCTGATGTCTTCCCAACAGGTCTGCTCACTGAATATGTGCTGGTGCCACGTAGGAGCTTTTCCTCACCTCTCCCCTCCCGCCCAGCCCTCGCCCCCTCCCCGATTCCCCCTCCCCCAGCCGCCGGCTGGGCCAGTTTCATCACCCTCCACGAGAAGTGCACGTCCAACCTGCAAGAAGGTGGGGGGGCGTCCCCGTGCAGGGGAGGGGGCTGAAATTCGGGGAAGAGCGTCCTTCCCGTCTTCAACCCGTGCCTTAGAACCTGCCAATTCCCCCCCCACCTTAAAATCTCACCAAAATGCCACAAACACACACAGAGTGTTTTCTCAGTCTTCTAGCTCCCTCCCACCCCTTGCTTTCTCATATCCCTCAAAACAAAACGGCCCCTTTCTCACTTTATTCCAGACAAAGAACTTTATCAAGGTTCACTTCATACCCTTTCTCTATATTTTCGGCTCTGTTCACCCCTAAAAAAAAAGAAAAAAAAAGATATTTCCATTGGCTAGAATCTGAAGAAACCAGAAGATGTGTCCCACAGGCAGTCTGAGGGCTGATCCTGAAACAAAAGCTCTGTGCAAGTGCCCTTGTGTTCAAGGTAATATTTTCTCTCTTTTCAAAGACGCTGCAGAGCGGCGAGGGGCACTTCAGCAGGCTCTGCGCCTGACAAATCTTTTTTCCTGCCACCTCTTCTCCCATTACTGTCCCGCCTACATCCATCTCTCTCTCTCCAGTCTTTACTTCCAACCTGGTGGCAGCTGCAATCTGGATTTTATTTAGGAGGATTTTTTTTGAGGGGGGGAGGGGGCCACCAGGGGGAGGGGCGCAGCAGGAGAAAGACAGACGGCGATCGCCCACCTCCCCAAGCCCCTGTTTTCTTACCTCCTCTGACCTCTCGAGGCTGGACGAGGAAAGTCAGCGCCAGGGCTGTGACGGCGAGATCCCAGAGCCGCCGTTTCGTTTTCCACCTGGAGGACCACCGCTCCATCTCTGAGCCCCGCTCTCGCATCTGGGAGCTCACCCCACGAGATCGCGACGGCGCACCAACTTCGTCCCTGCCGAGGTAGCGTCGGGGATGTTTGCTACACAGCCATTGGGGAGGGAGCGGGGAGCAAAAAAAAAAAAAAAAAAAAAAATCAAAGGGCTTTTTTTTTCTTTCAAATTGGATGGTTTCCTTCCTTCCTGTCTCTCGCCCCCTCCTCCTCTCCCTCGCGCTCGGCCCCGCCGGCCGGGACCCTCGATGCGTCCTCTGCGGGGCCCTGCCTTCAGACTGAAGGCGGATGAGGGGCTTCAAACAAAAATCGGAGAGGACTGCGTGCCCCTAAAGGCTTCATGCCGTCAGTGGGCCGGACGAGAGGCCCCGGGCAGCCCCCTCCCCCGCCCACGCCCCGCGCGCCCCCCCACCCGGCCCCGCGCGAAACTGACAAGCCGGCCGCGGGTCCGACCCAATCACACGCCGCGCGCGCGGCCCGAGCCCGCCCCGCGCTGGCTCGGCCCCAGGATCGCGACTCCGGGCAAGCCCAGCCCACCTACCAGCCCCCAGCGGCCCCCTGCCCGCCTCCCTCCTCTCCTGCCCGCGCCCCTGAGAAGGAGTGGGAGGGAGTTACGGGGGACGCGTGCTTGGCTCCTGCACTTTGGGAATGAAAGGAATGGCTGGAGAGCCCCGGAGCCCACAGAGTTTTCAAGGAGCTTCTGTATTCAATAAAAACAGCTACTTGTCTGCTCGCACCGTCTGCTCGCCGCTCGGCCGTCGGCGCGGCGGGGGAGGGCAGGAGCCCGGCGTCGGATCCGCCACACCGCTGGAGTCCGGGGCTGGCCGCCGTAACCTTATCCCTGGTTAAAAATCTGCTGCTTATAGCAGACCGGGGACCGGCGCGCTCCTGGCTCTGCGCGTTCGGGAAAGCGGTGATTTTTGTTTGTTTGTTTGTTTTTTGTTTTTAAACCGGCAATTAGAAGAAAGGGATAAAGGTGAGCTAGAAGGGCCCAAAAGGTCAACACCTGTGATCTTTTGGGGACGCTCTCCTTTGAGTTCTGAAACGGACAGGCTGTTGTCTTCAGTGCTTAAATCCGGTACGAACTGTACTCTGGGCCAAGAGGAGAAAGAAATGCATGGAACTGACCTGAAGGCGGTGGGCGATTTACTTTTCCAGCGGATTCTGTCCTGGTCCCGGTGGAGAGGAGAGAGTGGGAGAGAAAACCCCAGCAAAGCAATCAGCCGAGATCTCCAAGCGTCTCCAGACCCCTGCTCCTCATAAAGGTCTCAGGAGCTGAGAACAGGGTCTCTCCACAGTGAGAAGGACCAGGGGTGGGTTTCTAGGGCCCTTCCCCAGCCTTCCTCAAAGTAAGCCTCTGAAACCTGGAAGACACATTCCCTGGTCATTTTTTCCACGTTTAAATTATTCCCTCCTGTTACCTCCTTCCTGTTCCTTAATATTTCCCAAGGTGCCTCTCTCAACAATGTTCTGGAACAAAGCCCCACAAGGTGCCAGGGTACAGTAGGCGCTCAGTAGTGATGTGTTGAATGGATGAATACATCCTCCTGCTGGCAAAGGCTGGAAGCTTTGGCCAGGACCTATGCTGAGTAGTTAAGAGAGTTCAATATTTAAGAGTTTCCAACTCAGTTTAGAAGGCACACCCGTCCACTAATCTTTAGAAACCCAGTTTTCTATTAGCTATGAAACTAGACTCCTGACCCCTCTGATTAATGAGATGCTCTGTCGATGTGGCATGAGAGTTGGAAGGTGTTCCAAGACTAGACTGAGGCTCAAGATGGAATTGTTTAACAACAATGCATATAGGATGCGATGCATATAGGATGCGATGCATATAGGATGCGATGCATATAAAATGAGGAAGGCAACAGGAAAATACCTTCATCATGACAGCCACTCTCTGTGACAGAGAACCATTCCCACATCAAGAAGTTTACCTCCTAGATACCAGGTTTAAAAAAAACACAAACTTTGTATTAGTAACACCGTTGGAACTAGGTTTGGGGGGCCTTCTATCAGCTCTAGAGAAATAGCGCCAACTAGCTTTTTAGATGACAACCTCAAGTGGTTAACAATTGAATAAAATAGTTCCGTATCAGAGGGTGTTTGAGATCGGAACGCACAGTTGCACATGAAGGACTTTGTGGTGGGAATACAGGCCAACGTGCCACCTTCAATGTCCTTCATCTCTTCAAAATGAAAAACATGCGTGTTTTTGCAGTTTCCACACTTGTTTGAAACATGATTTTCCTGCTCAATTCTTTGTGTATGTTTTAGCTCAACCTATAAGCCCTTCCTTAAATGTGAAATGGTGAACTTAATACGAAGTTTAGAAAGACGTATTTGCGAGGTTGCCAAAATCAGAAACCTACTGATAACCGGAGAGAGTTCCAGGGTTTGTAGGAACCTGTAAAATAATGTTTCAAGTTGTTTTCAATCCCTCTCCTGACTTGTCGAGGATTTCATGGCCTGATACTCTTCTGGAAGGTGAGAAACGAGGCAGTCAGCTTAGCAAGCCCCCCCTTCTGGTCACATCTCAGGCCTCTCACTGCCGTGAAAGGGTCCTTTCAGGCAAAGTGACTCGGGTGAATAGCATTATTACTACCTTCTGCTCTCCGTGCTCTGTGGTCTGAATTCCTCTGGCCGCCGCCCAGCTAGGCATAGCCTGGGTCTGAATGAACGCCCCTGGCAGGAAATATAGTAGGTTCATAGTGAGGAATATAAATTATGTCTAACCCCTCCGGCCTGCGCTCGCAGCCAGATCCCGAGCCCGGGACCCTGCCCTTGGATTTACAGGAGATGAATTCAGTGAGAGGAAGGAGGATACTAAACCAGAACAGGAGGGTGGGGGACGTTGGAAGACTCCTCACGGCCTTCAACTTTCCATAGATTACCTTCCAAGGGCGTTGTTCCTATGCCACCTTTCAGCCAGTCTCTGTTAATATACATAGATTCACATGTGATAGAATGTGACAGCTTCCTGACATAGCTTTAATTTGAAGCACAATTGGCTATATGACATTTCCTATTTTGTCACATTATAGACAGTGTTTAAAGGTATTTGGGCAGCTTTGTAGAATTCCTTCTGACTGCAAGCCTTTCAAACACAAGATGGAAACAGTTCAGAGGAAAAAAAATAGTCTCTCTCAGTAGCTGTATTTTAAATTTATTTGTCCATAATGGCTCGTCAGAGGAACAGATAATAATGTGATAATTGATTGGGAGGTCAGTTTAGGGACATGTGAATGTTCTAGACAATCTTCAGAGTTCCTGGAAGTTTTGTTAAACATTGCGGAAAGCCAATAGATCCCTCTTAATATCTTTACAAACCTCTGCGAATCAGGGAATACAGAACCAGTGTTTTAAATATTGAGACCTCAAAAACCAATCTGGGACTGAAGAAACCTGTCCATAGTTGGATGCCCCTAATACAAAGGATAATCAAGTATTGCAGGTGGAGAGAACTCTATTAGGAAACATAAATGACTACAGGTAGATTAGAGGGAAGAAGAACTAGGTTTAGAAAAGGTACATCATCTTTTAAATCATTTGGCATTATTTCTCTTTTCTCATGCTAGTGTGTGCCTGCATGTGTGGCCTCTGAGTTTGGTTTCTTCAAGCCTTTGAGCCAACTTTCATCTAGCGATTCTGTTTTATCATGGAAATTGGGCTAATTCCTCTGAAGTTCTGCCTATTATTTTTGTATCTTATATGGAGAGGCATTTCTCCAAACGCTTTCCTGTAAGTAAAACCATTGCATCAAATTTGACTTATTGAATGAGAAATAATTATGGGGCTGGGAAGCCCTTGCACACATCAGAAATACTTAAAACGTTTCAGGGAAAATTGCCGTTGAGTGTGATCCCTCTCTTACTATGCCTAATGGTTTGTCTTCCCTGCACTTTTCTGAACTTGGGTCAATTGCTTTAAGAAAGAAATGACTAAGCAGTTTGACATTTATTTTACAGTTTTTCTAATACATCAGCGGCTAGAAATTAGTCTCTGTTTAAAAGTGGAGTTAGTCCCTCTTACCTCACAGACGGACCATTGTTTCTGGTGGGAAGTGGGGGTGGGGAGGGATAGGGGAGTATATTTCCACAGCCCAGGCCAGCTCCCCAGTGACCCCGCAGCGGTGATGAAGTGTTCATCGCCACCTTCTCTGGGAAATAACATACAGGACACATTTAGCCCAATTTCCATGATAAAACAGAATCATTGCTTGGAAAGTTTGGTCGGCTGAAGTGTTGAAGGAGTCGGCTCGGTGGAGATGACAGAGCCATCCTGCTCAAAATAAAGTAAATTCAGTTCTCAATGGCCCCCAACAAGCAAGCCACGTGGCCCTTACCTACTCCTGCGCGTCTCTCTATAAAGCACAGGAAGCTGTCAAAGCCCTTCCTCGTAATTGTCCAGGGATGGAAGGGAGGGACAGCGAACAAAATGACTTGGGCTTAAAAACAGGTATTTTTGGATCTTTGTCAAGATATTTCTACTCTCTGTATCGTTTATCCTCTTTAATTGAATGGGTTTGGCCTTTACTGAGCTCATGTGTGTCAGCAAAAATGTCACAAGACTTGTTACAAAGGGGCACAGAACAGCCTCAACATCTCTATCAGTGGAAGGAGAAGATGGAATTTTAAACATTTCAGTGAACCATGCGCCAGGGCCAGAGGCAGCAGCGCGCCCTTGCTACATTCCGATGGCGTCTCACTGCACGTGGCGTTCCAACTATCACCTGAGTAATTATTATCTTTACTCACGCGGGCTGCTCCTAATAAAAGAAGGTTGCTGAAGGTAAGGATTTTAGCTGCTTTCAAGGGATTAATTACTCTAAAAGACTTTCTCACAACAGTTTTACAAATACTTTTTAAAATTTAATTTTGGTAGTAAAATAGTATAGAAATCGGTTTCTTTTGACGCTTACTGTTTCGTAAAATAAACAACAGAAGGCCACAAGATGGTCACATATATCATCGCACCTCCCAAAATATCTAGAATCCCCTTCCGCCTCTACCACATCTTCGCAGACTGATCTACCCCCAATGGCATTTGTATTCTTGACTTAAATACTGTTTAGTCAGACAACCATACGTAATGTGTTTTGTGCCTCCACCATTTGTACCAGCTCATTTCATCATGAAACCAAATGCAAGCACTTTAGAAATCTGAAGACTCACACGAAACCGATTTCTGAATTATAAGCAATGTTTCCATTATTTTATATGACAGTCTTATACGTTCTCTGGATGTCACAATAAATGTCAAATACAATGTGTAAGGCTGGTGAATAGGGTTAAATATCAAAATAGATGTGATTTTTTAAACATCTGCGATGAATAACTCCAATTTAATTTGTTTTGCAGATTCACAGTGTTTAATAACCCTCCCAGTATTGTATTTGCTGCCAGTACTGGTATGGTCAAATTATTGCTCGTTTAACTGCTGGGCAAGCAATAGATCCTATTTCAAAAGTTTTTGCAGGCTAATCTATAAAGACTGGAAAGTTGTAGATGGAGTTAAATGATTGCAAAAGAAGCAATATTCAATGAAAATGTATACTTTTGAAAGCAAAATAACTTTTTTTACTATAATGAGAATTTTTTAATTGAAAATACATGAGTTTGTTTTGTTACTCTTCAGTGCACCTTCATGATTTAGGAACGTGACAGTTTCGATAGTTGCATTTTAAGGTTGGGGCACTGAGAGTTCAAACTAGGAACACAGAAACCCTATATGAAAAACATTTTATTTTCATATTTCTGCTCTCATTGGTTTTTTTAATTTTATTTATTTATTTTTAGAGAGAGGGAAAGGGAGGGAGAAAGAGGGAGAGAAACATCAATGTGTGGTTGCTTCTCATGCACTCCCTCCTGGGGACCTGGTCTACAACCCAGGCTTGTGGCCTGACTGGGAATCGAACAGGCTACCCTTTGGTTCACAGGTCAGCACTCAATCCTCTGAGCCACATCAACCAGGTCTCATTGTCAATTCTTCCTTTATAAGTAATAAGTTTTGAGAACGTATTTTTGCATCTTATAGTAGGCATATTATTTCCTTACAGATTAATTATTAAAACAAATGAGATCCCAGTACTACAAATCTTAAAATAAGGAAAGCTAACATCGCTGACTATATTTACATCCTTTTAAAAAGTCTACAAATCTGAATGCATTTCTAAGAAACTCTTAAAATCTGTTTTTAAAGATAAGTGAAAATGATTTATTTTTATCCCAATGCCAACCTTCAGGTTTCACTCTTTTGAGACTTTAAAATAAATTGTTATAACTTTATATGCTCCTGCAGACAGAAAACTACTGAAGTTAACCTCAAGTTATTTTATGCTTTCCAAGAAGGAAAAGATAAAAAGGCATTCAGTATTTTAAAGAGAAGAAATACAATCATAATTATATTAATAGTTCTCTAAACTATCCAAAATATTTGTTTTTAAAGACTGTCTTAAAAAATCAATAGTTGTTAAACGATGTGAAAAATGAGTTAAGTGGCACATGTAGAGAAATCAATTATATAACAAATATTAGAACCAATAAATTATTACTCCTTTCTATTTAATTAAACTATGACAGTAGAATCCAGAGAAAAATTTACTACATTGGCAAGTTTGGTACAAACTGATATTTTACTCTCGTAAGTGGCACTTTAGGAAAGATAGCAAGATGCGTGATCCAAGTATACCAATATGTCTGTCAGTAACAAAGAAGTAACAACCGGTCAGTCTTACAGACAGGGACTTTCTTTTGTTTTCCAAATATAAGAGGCAGGGGTGTGTACATAACTTCAAAAATCTGCTGTGGTTCTGTTGGTAAAGAATTCAGATAACTTTGAAAAAATGTGTTATCTTCGACTTTTGGGGATACTATAATAAAAATACCGTAGACTGGGCCACTCATTAACTAACAACGGAAGTGTGTCCCCCCCCAGTTCTGGAGGCTGGAGAGTCCAGGATCAAGGCGCCAGCAGGTCAGCATCTGGTGAGGGCCCCCTTCCTGGTCACAGGCTGCCTTGTCACTGTCACCTCATGCGGTGGCAGAGGGGGCCAGGGAGCTTTCTAGGGCCTCTTTCAGGAGGGCACAAATCCCATGATTAGTTGTGGACTTTTAAAAATAGTTTTGAGAACACACTAACCAAATAGGCACAGCTTTCAGTAACCCCAAGGAGAGTAAAAGTCGGATTTACAGAGTTGCCACATCCTAATATAGGAAATTTTGATTTTTCAACTAATCCCAGGATTCGTATCCTTTTAAAAGAGCTGTATCTCCATGACCTAATCCCCTCCCAAGCCCCCCTCCAAATATTGGATCACATCGATGGTTAAGTTTCAATACATGACTTTTGAAGAAACACATTATTCAGTCTATAGCAAATGCCACTCATTGAACCTATCAGCAAAGTAAACTAGTCACATATTGGCTCTTAGGACATGTATCATGCAAATCAATTAAAATCTGTATGTACTGCTTTTGAATGGTGACCCTTCCTAGTGACAAGCTTAAGTTATTGCAATTATCAAAGCATGATAAATAAACCCCACTGTAATTGGAAGAAAACTATAGTTTTATCAGCGATGTTTAACTTCTCATAAAGTACATAATAATCAAAACTTGAACGGACCTCATGTTTGGAAACTATGTTGACATTTCAAATTAAAAAAAGACAAAAATACAAAAGAGAGTGTGTCAGCAAAAATGGTAGAGGAGGCAGATCCTAGCGTTTTTCTTTCTACAGAAATACTGAAAAATCAAGCAAATATGGTAAGAATCAACATTGTGAAAACTCTGAAAAACTAAGATTTACCACAAAAAGAGAACACTGAATCAAGAAAACAGCAACATAAAAATGGGAGGAAAGATGTGTGGCATTTTTATTTGCTTTGGACCCACTCCTCTGGCTGGCTCAATGGCAATCTCAAACACCACAGGCTACGCTGCCACTATGTTGCCTGATATTAGATGCCAGGAGCAGAGCACATTTTATTCTCAAGGATTCTTAACTGTCTGGGAAAGTTAAGAATGGAATGACTTGTGTAAAGTGTGTGTCTTTATTTTACCTAACTCAGAACTCACATGGGTCAGAAAAGCAGCAGATATGCCTGAACCACATTGCAGGGCAAAGCTACAACCTACAGATTAACCTGCAGCATGTGATTGAGTGTCCAAAGCGTGGGAGGAAAAGTTGGGTAAAGAATTGGGGGGGGGGGGGGGGGCGGCAGGGGGAAGGGGATAATGAGAGTATTCAAAAGCAGCCCTGTGTATAGAGGAAATTAGACAGCCACAGCATGTGTTCAGGGAAGGCGCTTGCTCAGTAGAAACCTAAAAACATTCTTATATTTAACCTCCTGCGGGTCTCTGGGCTTGGCACAGCAGGAAGCGAGGGCTAAGGCAGAGCCTGACGTGGCCTGGCTAAGCAGTGAGGGAATGTCAAGCACAGGAGCGAACAGCAAAGACTGGCACAGGTGGTTTGTATAAATTCCTCTCTCTTTCTCTCTCTTTCCCTGCTTTCCTCCTCCCACTCCTGGCTTTTTAGGAAATCTCTGTTAAAACACTAGTTAAACACAAGCTAAATAAACAGATACTTCCGAGACAACTCAGGAAAAAAGGAGCAGATTTTAAAAAGAGTTCAGAAAAGGCACTAAACAAATAGCTAAAACTTTATTAAACAAAACCCCAAGAGGGGAAGAAATCAGATTTAAAGAGTTGTCATATTATGTTTACAAAATTTCCAGTTTTCAACAAAAACTGTAAAGCATGCAAAGAAACATAAAGGTGTGTCAGCCACAGAAGTGAGCAGAAACTGTCTCTGAGGAGGCACAGACATTGCACTTGCTAGACAAGTACTTTAAATCAACCTTAATACATAAATCATCTGTCTTGACTATTTTTAAAGACAAGGGAACCTATAGGAAAAGCATTAAAGAAAAGAAAACAGTGATGATGAACAAGTAGAGGATATTAGTAAAAAGACAGAAATTTAAAGTAGTAATCAAACAGAAATTCTAGAGGTGGAAAGCACAATAATTGAAATGAAAATTTTACCGGAGGGTGTATTAGCAGATCTATGCGGACAGAAAAAGGAATCAATGAATTTGAAGATACATTAGTTGAAATTATCCAGTTTCAGGAACAGCATGAAGAAAGGTGAACAAAGCCTAACATACCTTTGGGACACCGGCAAGTGTTATCTGCCTATGCATAATGGAAATGTCAAAAAGGAAGAGAAAGAAAAAAAAGCAGAAGAATATTTGAAGAAGTGATGGAATCAAACTCTCCAAATTTGGTAAAATACATGAATCTTCACATTCAAAAAGGTCAACAAACCTCAGTAAGGATCCATGCAAACAGATCCACGCTGAACCATGTAAGAAAACTGTGGAAAGCCTTAGACAAATAGAAACAGCAAGAGACAAGTAGCTCATCATGTACAAGAAATCCTTAATAACATCAACAGCACATTCCTCACCGGAAACCATGAGGCTAGATGGGGGTGGGATTACATTTCAAAAAGCGCTCTAAGGAAAAAACTTTCAACCAAGAATTCTATGCCCATCACAAGTGTTCTTCAAAGATGAAGAAGAAACCAAGACATTCCCAAATAAACAAAAGTGAGAGTGTTTGTTGCTAATAGACCTGCTTTTAATGAAATGTTAAAGGAAATCCTCCAAACTGGAAAAATGAGGCACGAGGAAGGAACTCAAAGCCATAGGAAGAAATAAAGAGTCTTGATACTGGCAACTACATAAGAAAGTATGTCAGACACAATAAACTATAAGCCAAAACACAGTTACAAAAGACAAAGGAAGATCAATTTGTCAAGAGACTATAACAATTTTAAACATCAGAGCCTCAAAATAGAAGACACTGATAGTAACATAACTGAAGGAAGAAATGGGCAGCCCTGCATTACTAGCTGGATGCTTTCATAACCAGCTTTTAATAACGGATAGAATGTGTAGGCAGAGGGTCAGAATGAAAGAGGGCTGGACCAGCATTATAAACCACCAGCCCTGACAGGCACGAAGAACACTGCACCCAAATGAAGGAGAACGCACACTCTTTTCAAGGGCTCCGGGAACATTCTCCAGGATAGACTGTTTCTTTAGGTGACAAAACTAGTCCCAACAAATTTTTAAAAGATTCACAGCACACGAAGTATCATCTTTGGCCACACTGGAATGAAGCTAGATATCAATAACAAATGGAAAACTGGAAAAATCACAAATGTGTGGAAACACATTCTTAACAACCACTGGGTCAAAGAAGATACCACAGAGAAGTCAGAAAATATCCCTTATTTAAAAGTTTATACACATTGGGAAATATCCCCTATAAATATAGATGCAAAAATTTTCAACAAAAGACCAGTGAACTTAATCCCATAGTATTGGGTTGGCCAAAAAGTTAGTTTGGTTTTTTCTATAAGATGGTTCTAGTAGCACTTAGTTGTCTAACTTCATTCAAAATAATTTTGTTCTATTGTATTGTGAACAACTGTCATATCAGCATACATGTTAAAAAAGAATTTATCAAAATTGGTGAATTTTTCTTCAGCCATTTTAATATTGAAAATGGAAGAAAATACTCATCATTTTCAGCATATTATGCTTTATTGTTTCAAGAAAGGTCAGAACACAAGTGAAACACGCACAAAAAGAAGTGTCTGGAGAAGGTGCTGTGACTGACCGAACATGTCCAAAGTGGTTTGTGAAACTTCATGCTGGAGATTTCTCACTGGACGATGATCCACGGTCCGGTAGACCAGCTGAATCTGATAGCAATCGGATTGAGACATTAATTGAGAACAGTCAACATTCTAGCACGCAAGTACTAGCTGACATACTCAAAAATATCCCAGTCAATAAAGTTATTGGTGAAAATGAAAAATGTTTTTTACTGTATAGAAAAAAGAAAAACATATAGACTTATTGGCCAACCCAATAGTTTGGTGGTTCCTCAACAAGGTAAACACAAAGTTCCCATGTGACCTGGCAATCCTAGGCCTCAGAATATCCCCAAAAGAATTAGCACAATAGAAAACGGTACTATGACAAATACACGTACAAATGCACTTATCACAGCAATATTCACGATAGCCGAGAGATGGAAACAACCCAATGTCCTCCGGTGGATGAATGGATAAACAAACTGTGATATATGTTTAAAATGAAATACTATTGAGCCAAAAAAGGAATGAAATACTGATACATATTACAGTATGGATGAACCTTGAAAATACCGTACTTAACTGGAAGTACCTAAACATAAATGGTCTTGTATTGTGTAATTCAACTACATGAAATATGTACACTAGCTATATCCATAGAGTCAGACAGCATCTTGGTGGTTGCCATGGGCTTGGAAGAAAGAAAAATGAGAATAACTGCTTACTGAGTATAGATGTCCTTTAGGTGAGGAAAATAGTTTGGAGCTATAGAGAAATGGTGGTTCCACGGCATTGTGATTAGACTAAATGTCTCTGCCTGTCCATTTAAAATGGCTAAATATATGTTATATAAATATTGCTTCAGTTTAAAATGACTTCGTACCATTGGATAAAACTTCCTTCTTGCTATAGCAAAGAGAGATCCACTTATGCTAGCAAAATGATATGGCACAAAAATTAAAATGTATTTTTTTAACAGCTAGAACTTTAGAAGAAACAAAAAGTATTGCCAAAGATTTGGAGGGGGGAAAAAATCAAATAGATGGCATAGCATCAGAAGGCTTCTGGCGAAGAAAGTACAGCTGTTTCTAACATTTCTCAAGTTATGATTTTGGTAGAATCTGCCTCAGTAATAAAACAGAGAAGACTATTTTTGTGTGTGTGGTCAATGAAAGATGTACTAAAGATGATGCAGAATAATCCTTAATAAAAATAGTGTTTCTTGGAAAAGCACTGTAAAGTATAACCATTTTAGTGTGCCTGCTTTCAAAGCAATACAGAAAAAAGGATTGTGAAGTTATGTTCAGTGATATTACTACATGAAACATTTATTTCCAAAAACTACTCATAGATGAACCACTGCACTGAAACAGTCGTAGCTAAAAAGACACAAAGAAGTGATCAGCGGAGGTAATTTAATTAAAGACAGTGGATTGCAGAATACGCCGTCTCTCCCTCTCTTTTGCTTGTGATAGATATGAAGCAAATGTTCTGATTCATTGAAACATAGACGGGTAAGAAAACAACAGATCACTTGTTTTATAAGTAAAGTTTTATTAGAACGCAAAGACGTAGTTGATTTATTATAGTACTTCATAATGAAATGGAGAGGAACCATGAAAATATCTGGTGGCAAAATATTTAAGGGACAGGTGAGCACAATAAAGGTTATACACTTTTCTTTCATCTTCCCATGAAAACTTTTCTAAATTTATTAATTTTTTATGATAAGTGGCTGTAAGTATTGTTTAACTTAGTATTGTAATCAACAAGTGTACACCGAAATATGCCTTCAAGTTAAAGGTGACAGTTTAGCAAAGACTAAGAAAGCAGTAGCTTTTGAAAAGAAGTCTATGCTATGCAGAGAGTATTTTGAAAACATAGGTATGGGAATGTTTCTCTCATTCTATCAATGCCAAGAACCACCTATGTTACCTACACACTGTCATATCTGGAATCCTCAAAAATGGAAACATATTTAGCTGTCTGAAACCTTTTTAAATAAATATTTTCAGTGAATTTGGAGTTCTTTTAAAAAACATGTAGACATGCAACACTTTCTGAAATTTGCAAGAGAAATATTTACCCAAGTCATGGACAGAAATGAAGAGTGAATATCACTATTTATTGCTGAGAGTGGAGAGTATTTCCACTTACAGAAATAAAAGGAAATTATCAAGAGAAATTAAATGTGGAACCACTTGTTTTATGTTTTATATAGTAACTTGAAAAGTTGAGATTATTTTTAAAACAATTAATCTATTTCTGTCATCTGTCTTTCACTGATAATTTGTCTATATTTTACATTTTAGAGACATGAAATATCAATAAAATCAAAAGAAGGAAATAAATCTCCAGTGACTGATTCATATCTCTAGTAACTGACTAAATGGACATTTATGTATTTACTTTTTTTTTGAGAACAGTTTTTCATTGCTTTTAGAAAGAGAGGAAGTTGGAGAAAGAGAGAGAGAGAAACATTGATGTGACAGAGAAATATTGTTCGGCTGCCTCTTGTAGACTTCTCGACCAGGGAGCGAACCCGCAGCCTAGGTATGTTCCCTGACTCGGAATCGAACCTGCAACCCTTTAGTGTACAGGATGACACTCCAACTGAGTCACACATGCCAGGGCTCAATGGAGATTTATAAATTACTTGATAAACAATTCAAATGAATTGCTTAAAAAAAGCTCAGGGAGTTATAGGAGAATACTGATAGTTAAGTGAAATCAGGCAAAAGGTACATAAACAAAATGAGAATATCAACAGAAACATAATAATAAAGAACCAAACAGAAATGTTAGAACTGAAAAATACAATAATTGAGGTGAAAATTTTACTAAAGGAGTTCAATGACAGATTGGAACCAGCAGAAAATAGAATCAGCAGGCTTGAAAACAGGTGTTTGAAATAATGTAGTCAGAGGAGCAAAACAAAACAAACAAACAAGCAAAAAATGACAAAACAAAACAAAAAAAGCAAAACACAGACAGTGTAAAAAGTCTAAGGGATTTATCAAGCAAACTAATATTCATATTATAGGATTTGAGAAGGAAAAGAGTGAACTAGAAAGGGAGAATAATTTTATTTAAGAAAATAATAGGATTACATTAAGAAATAATAAAATAAGTTTTAGTTTTCAGCCTGCATTTAATCCATTTTTTTCTAAATTGATTATGCACACATTTTACTGTTGGTCCAGAATACGCAAGCACCTACTGTTTAGGCATATGTATGTGTGCATACAAATACGGGTCACAGAGGTCGATGTCTAAGGCAGCTGGGAACACTCCCAGCCACGGGGAGGTCACAGTCCTGAAGGGGTTGCCGACAGGACTCATGAGCGCAACCTTGCACAGCCTCCCTCTTGAGCAACTTGAATGTTCTTCTGTTCTGCGTAAGTTTCAGAGCGAGCTTCCCCAGGGTCCTAGCCAGTGGGTTTCAGAAGGAAGAACTGTGGGGCTGCACGTACCTGGTCTCAGGGTGGAGACTCATTTCCCCCTTCCTTTACTCCCTGTTTTGCTAGACTGGGTGGCTCACCTGCACCATCATCCAGACACCCAGCTCTGGCGGTTCTGATCCCTCATCTCCGTGCCCTTCTTCGGCCACGGTGGATGCGCTGGCATGTTTATAACAAAGAAAGAGCAAAGTGGCACCAAGAGGCTGCCTGCCTAGTGGGTCACCTGGTGTCAAATACGCCTTCCCTGCCCCATCGCAGAACAGCAGCCCTACGCTCTCTTTGTACGTGGAATCAATTTACCTCTAGCAAAATGGCAGCTCTTTTCAACGCCTTCTGGTCTCTCAGAAGGAGGAGCCAGAAATGATACAGCAGCAGCTGTATTTCAGTTGATGGGACTTTTGCTGTTCCCCTCGCTGGAAGCAGTGTCTGCCTGGAAACTAGGGTATCTGATCCTCGAGTTCAAGGTTATCGAGCCAGGAAGCACAGATCCCCCAGGTGGGTCCCTGTGTGTAAGTGGTAATTGGCGTGGTAATGACAGATGGATCTACTCCTACCTTCGCCTTTAGTTTCCATTCCACACTCAGGTATTCTACTTGCTGGTGACATAGAAGTATACACTGATTGTTGACTTGGTGCCTAGAATGTGTTCTAATAGATGGTCCTCAATCCATGCCAAGTTGCATTTCCAAGCTGGCGCCTCTTGTTCCCTTCACAAGAATATCCCATCACTCTCTCGGGCCGGCAACTTCTGAGTAATGGAGCATGTGATCGGACTCGCGGATTCCGTCACCATGTGTTCATTGCGAAACGTCCCACACTACTGCAAAGTGGATTCTTGGTGTGATGTCACGTTACCTATACCCTCTTGGCAGATCAAACCCACCATCGTCTGCCTGGGGCTCGGTAAGCAGGAAAGATAAACTCACGCCGTGCATGTGAATCCACCCACAGAACGCCCTTCCGTGTGATCATGCTAAATACTATAGCACATGGGAAAAGAACAGCTTGCGTTGCATTTCCTAGAAATGAAAATGACCTTTCCACTGGAATGGCCAGGTACTGTCCTTCCAAATTTCTGACAAGCTCTTCCACAGGCTTTCATAAGACACAGCAGCTGTGGCGCTCCGAAGGCCTTCCTGCTGAAGTGGACGCCAATATCCATGTACATTTTCCATGCATTTATATTAGCGTTCAAGTACAGTAACTCAGTATACATCTGTATTAACTTATTTAATGTGCATATGTAATAAATGCATACAAATAAGAAAACACATGTGGATATATATGTTCGTGTCTCCCCACTAGAATAAATGCTCTCTAAATAGAGGAATTCACCTAACCCTAATGATATAAAATTACTACGTGCTGTGCACCAGGGAAGTGATCGTTAACTCTCTGTAGATAGGATAATAATTCTTCAGAATTATAAAGCAGACACTTTGCTAACTTACGATTTTCGGAGCATTATTTAAGAAGTGCCTGCGATCAGTTTGGAAGTGGGGTAATGACGACCCCCTCCAGGTAACTCATGGTGGCTATTTCAGGTGACTTACTCTCCCCAGAAAGGGAACTGGAGAATTCCAGAGAAATGAGAGTAAAATTAGGTCAGGAGAATCTAGGACGTTGAACAAACTTGACTTCTTTTCCACAGATAGAAATCCAAAGTAAGGGCTTTATTTTATTCTAGCATTTACTCAGATGGAAACATTTTAAATGCAGATTTAAAACGGAACCATTTCTCATCTCCATAAAATCATGTCTTCCGATGACCTGAGAATCTTAGGTCATTTCTACTAATAGCCACTAATGTTCAATGTCTTAGGGAACAACAATTATTTTTGCTTGTGACCAAATGTGCAGCACAAAAAGTTGACTCGGTTCCCTCCTGGGTGAAAGATTCCAGAGCCTTTATTAGTAATGTGATCTTCATAATCTTTTCTTCTGCACTGTATTGGAACCGTATCTACCTCTGATTGCACTATTCTTCGCTGCTCCCATCCCTGTCCTTAAGCTCATTCAAAATAGCATTTTACTGATTACAGAATAAGTACTTAATCATACAACTGACAAAAAATGGCACAAAGTAAAACAAAAACCACCCTTAATTCCACAGTCTGTGTACTATTAACTCTTTAATGTATTCCTTAGAAATCTGTTTCCACTCATGTTTATATGTCAAGCTATAACTAGTTTTTAGGTAAATTTGGAAGGTGCTGTATATACTGTTAGAACCTGTTTTGTGACTTATCAAAATAATGTTTTCTCACAGGACAGCATCTTTTTCTACAGTAATATTTTAATTACTGCATATTATTCCATCATCCCAATGTGTCAGGACTTACTGGAGCCATACCTCCTGAACATTGTGGCCTCTAAGCAGGTAAAAGGATATGGAAAATTCCATGCAGGATGAAGTGAATCTAGAAATCCAGTTTTGTTGCTCCAAAGATCATTTATTATGGGACAACCTAAACTTGGGGAAAAAATCTGATCATGAAACCAAACTGAATCACTTTTTTGTGACTAATACTCTATTTATAGAAAATAAGCATCTCAGAGCACCATGAAGAGGAGGAATTATAAAAGAGGAATTCAAAAGCATGAAAGCTCAGCTGGTCTGAGGTGAGGAAAAGAATGTGAGGTTTGAAACACCAAAGTCAATTACTCTAGGCATGAATTTGGGGACATTAAGAACCATACCCTAGAACGACCTTTTTCAGGGTCAGGATTTACTGAAAATTCCTATTTCTAATCATTAAATTCCACATTATTTATTCTTTAATCAAAATGTTTTCTCTCCTTTATTAAAGCCTCTGTTGGATGAAAATATTTAGTTTGAAGCAACTTTGTTATTTTTCAAAAAGTGTATTTATAACAACTTGTTAACAAAACTTGCAACCCTATTTAGCATCGGCATAGGCATACTTACAGGCATGATGCACATTTTTAGAATGAAAGCAGTAATGCGCAATAGAGAGCATTTTAAACCATCAGTCTCTTCAAACACCAAAAGAAATTGTGTTGGTATGTTGTCATATATATATATATATATATATACATATATATATATATATATATATATTCATTTGTTTTTCACCTCAGAATGCAAAGCATGGTAAATATATAACCATCAAGGATTTTATTGTGGATACTTAGCTTTGAGTCAGACAACCATTTTCAATTAGTTGCCAGGAATCAAATTCTGCTGTCTAATCTAAATCAGCATCATTAATGCTATCATCTCTGTCATTACCAAAAAAAAAAAAAAAATTATTGAGCATATCTGCAAAGTAAAACAGCTGGCCAAGTTCCACTGTCCTCAGGCAGGCTGCCCAAATAAACAAAAAAGTAAATAAATAAAATAATCAATGTCACTTTCGGCCATTCGTGCTAAAGTACAGTGCTACTCTTTGCCTGTATGGTGCTGGGGGAAGGAATTCCCAAACAGGAAACAGAAGGGGAAAAAGAGGTTCTTTCATGAATTACTGAGTCTCTAGACACCAAGCTGCCTTTACCTCTGAATTCTGTGTTTGTAAAAATGCTAATTTGCCTGAACTCTGGAAAAATAAAAATATGATACAAATTAGTAGTGTGATATAACTTAAAATGTGAAATTGAGTTTCTTTCTTTCTTTCTTTTTTTGATAATGTCTCCTTGTCAAAGTTGGCCTAGCCAAAGAACCTAAAGAAAATAGGTCCTTATTCAGGATCCCTCGCTAAAAGATGCTATTTCTCAAACAGAAAAATAGTCTAATTTTATGTACAGATGAAAAGTTTCCACACTTATGTCTTAAGAGCTTCAGCACAAAAAAAAAGTAAAGTGGGAAGTAGAAAACTAAATTTTGGATTACTAATTTCCATGAAATTTCTTAAATTATTTTTTTGTTTAATGTCAACGTTCTTAAATGGGAGGGAAAATATGCATTTTTTTAGTGCATGGCCTGTTTTTAATTTTTCCACCCTCCTTCAGTTGACTACAAGCATGAAAAGAAACCCAACAACTATTTCACACTGAGTGCACCGCAGGCAGGGAGTGGCGCTCGCGGTTAGAGAGTAGGGTTTGGAGCTCAAGTTTTCGCGTTCTATTTCTGGCTTAATCCCTGGCTAGCCCTGTGGTTCTGTGATGGCTGCTCATATGGCCATATACGGGTTTGCCTATCAAAGAGCGGGGGGCTGTGAATGCTCGTGCATCAAAGAAGTAATGTTAAATAGAAACATGCGTTCGATGCCCTTCACCATCTGAACTAAGCTCATATGTGAAATTTGTCACCTGACCCCACCTCTTGTGATAGAATCCTTAAAAATGTTTCATTTCAGGTCGGTCCTCATAAAGTTCTCTCATACTAACCATGTCTAATATCTCTCAGGTATTGACATTGTGCCCACCCTTCCGCAGCCAGCCTGTATCTCATTGTGTCCTGGTCACTACAGGTCATTTGGGCTATGAGAAACAGGCATTTCTTCCGGCTAGCTTAGGCCACAGAGAAAATTACGTGAAATTGTTCATCAACATCTCTCTGAATCCAAGGAGAAATGGACCAACCAAGCATCAGGGAACAGGGGAGTTAGAGTAGATTCTGGTCCTTAGCAGAAAACATGAATTGTTCTACTGAGGAAATGATTCCATGCCTCCACATGTCCTCTTCTGTCAGGTCCGTATGCCAAATTCCCAGAGAAAGACTGTCAGAGGCAAAGGCATACGAAAAGCTCATCTCTGAATCAGTCCTCCACAGCCTGGGCTCCAGATTACTTCCATTTTAGCAGAATGACCTTCTAGTTGCCATGTATGTACATTTGAGAGCAAAGACGATATTCCAGGTGTCATTCTTGGGCAGATAAAACTATCGGTCTCCACTATACTCACCATCCATCTACAATTCAACATATCTATTGACTTATCATGCAGCAGATGTTGTGAGAAGCGCTTAGAACACAAATGTAAATGTAATGGCACCTCGGCCTTCAAAGAATGTCCAGTCTATATGGTAAGAAGATAGCTAACAATACATCATACAAACCATCACATGGCAGGTGTGGAAAAAAATGGAGAATTCCAGACATAATGAATTTATAAATTTTTAAATCACATACCGTTCAGGGTAGCATGATAAAATCTTAAGTTTTTCCATTCTTTCCTCCCTAGGATGTGAAATCATCCCTTTGGCCAGCATAGTCATACTATACACACTACGTACAGGTTAGTCACTTAGTAGTCATCTCAGTTATCAGATGGGTTATGAGAAAGAGAGAGAGCGAGAGAGACACCACATTCGCGTAACTGGTATTACAGTATATTGTTATAGTTGTCTTACTTTATTATCAGTTATTGTTGTTAATCTCTGCTGTGCATAATTTATACATTGAACGTTACCATAGGTATGTAGGCATATGGAAAGACACAGTATCCGCAGCATTCGGGACTGCCCTCCGTTTCACACATCCACTGGCGTCTTGGAATGTATTCCCCACGGATGAAGGGGACCACTCTATTCCAAGCCAGGCCAACAAGTGCAAAGTCTCTGAGGCAACGATGTGTGTCACAGGTTAGAGATGCAGCCGGGAGCCTCGAGTGGCTCGAGTGGAGAGAACCAGGAGCTCTTCAAGGCTGTCACAAGTACCTTAAGACATTAATTTAGTGGAGTTTAGTGTGACAGTTTACTGAAACGCTGTGTTATACAGATCTTAAAACAGTAATATTCTGCTTCTCTTTTTGATCATTGAAATGCTCAAGTTTAACAGATTCATTCATTTTTTATTATATTTCAGGAATAAGCATCATTTTTTTTTTTAAAAACAAATGAGTCCCCGGTTTCCACGTGGAGAAAACACTTAGGGAAAACACTTAGGGAAAACGTTCACATGTGTGTGTGTTCTCACAAAACAGCAAAGAGAATCACACTAAACCTGAAGTTATATGAAATCAATTTATGTGGTTGTCCTTAAAGTTTTCCTTATCAATAAATGTATAACCTCAGTTAGTACTCTGAAAGTTTCTTCCATTTATTATCTGGTGTATATTAGTATTTGCTGGAACAAAGCGACAAGGAACGTGAATAATCCCAAGTGACACAACACCAGGCCTGCGCAGTAATGGTCACGCATCCTCTTGCCTTTGAGGCAAGTAGATGGAGATGGCTACCCCAAATGCTACTCTGTTCTCCACTCCATTCTCTGATCACACACTCGAAGAAGCAGCAGGTACTGATAACAGCAACGATTTAAGAAATCAGCAGTCTTACTATTACTATGCTGGACAATCATAATCCAAGCCTATCTCTCTACTTGAGCAGGTCATATTTTTGAAAAAAAATAAGGTATTTAATTTGCCTGGAAAAACAGAACACTGGATGGGACCTAAACGTGTTACTTTAGCATTTTCGGAACTTCCAGATAATAAGTATTTGCCTCATGTTTGCATAATAAGAAAGGCAGGTTTTCCACACGTCGAGTACCTTACATGCTGGGAATTACGTCAGTCGACGAGTGTCCAGTGCAATAACGAGCTCTGAGAATGCAAGTCAGGGTCTCTGGGAGCAACTCCTTACCTTGTTTTTCTATAGCTTCAAAGATTTCACAAATAAGTCACTGAATGTCAAACACGAAACTGTGCGCTGTATAGAACGAGAGAGACAATTCAGGCATCTTGAAGCAATAGCCACATGGTTGGTGCCACTCCCAGGGGACCGGAGCCCGGGGTGCCAGGAAAGAACATTCATGCTCATCAGAAATGGCAGAGTTGCTGCTCTGAGCCACCCACGCAGCCCGTCCCAGGTGTCCACCGATGGGCAAGAGAGACACTGTCCATGAGCGCTTACTGCTCATTAGAGGAGAGCGGTTATCCTGAAGTGAGCACCATGCCGTCCGCATGAACTCGTTGGGGTCTGCCTGCGATGCCAGACGAGGTGAGGCTGCCCGGACGGAAGAAGAAAATGATGACGCAGGACCCGGCCCAGGTGGGCCACCTTAGGCAGTGCCGTTCAAAACGAGGCCCCCAACGAGCAGGGACAGTAACTTAGGTAAATGAGCAAGGAAGGAACTTAGGTGTCTGGAGGGGTGATAACGAGGGTATGAAGGGTGGGAGAACACCAGGCTCTCCTGAGGAAGGAAAAAGATGGACTTTGGACCCTTTGGGGCGGGACCATAGGAAAAGCTCTTGGTCAAGTTATTTTCAGAGCAATGGGAGGCCAGTAGGCGACTTTAGACAGGATGTAAAAGCTATCACATTTGCATTTCAAAGACTGTGTCCTGGATGCGCTGGGGAAAATGGGCGGGAGGTGTGCGTCAAAGTGAGTGTTTGGAGACCGTTTGGCAGCAATGGACATGTCCAGCTCAGACGGGCCGTGACCTTGAATGTAAGGGGTGAAAATCGCTAGACCAGAATATTCTTGGGAGATGTTTTGAAGGAAAAGTGACCGTTTTCACTTATTTTGTATTCGTCAGTGAGGGCGTCTGTTGACAGAAGTGTTGCACATACAGTGTAAACTCTGTGGAGTAAGTCTTTGTGGGGCTCTATTTCCCGCGGTGTCTTCGTTTCAGTCCTGTGTGGGGAACGGGGGGTTTAGGTATAAAATCTGGGACCAATATAGAGCGCACGCTGGAGCAATCTGATGTATCATCTGGGAAAGAGGCAGACGGGAAGACGTGGAAAGGAGATTCTGTGATGTGGCTTTAAAAAATTAAAAATCAAGGGATTTAATGCCCAAGGGCTCAGGCCCAAGGTCTCCCTGCTACCAGGGCTCTGGCGTGGGAGGCAGACGCTGCCTGATGCCTGGGCTTTCACTCAGTAGGACCTAGGGGCGGAGGCTGAAAACATGCAGCCGGTGAGCCTGGGTGCCACTTCTTTCCCCAACAACATTTAGTTAGGAGAGTGTCATGGAACAATCTTTTTAAAGCTATGAATTGTGTAAAAAAAAAAAAAAAAAAAAAAAAAAAAGGACAATTAGCACATTGTCTACCCGACCTATCTGTTTATAAGATGGGTGAGCAATTGAATGCCCATCCATGCTTTTTAGGAAAGATTTAACTGCTTCAAGTAACTACAGGCGTTAGTATTTTTAGAGCATAATGTTTTAGGATACAGGTTCAAAAACAGTCTGATTTGTGTTAAATTCCATATTTACTACTTACTGTCTAGACAATATTAGAGGCGATACTTTAACTCTCCTGACCTCACTTGACTCAACTACAAAATGAAGGAAATAATTCTACCTCATATGGCTGTCTGCAAGAAAGAAGTTAGTCAATAGATATAAAGCACTTAAAAGGCTGCTTGTGCATATTTAACGACTCAATAAATATTAATTCTTATCTCTTACCCTTCTTGGTTTCTTTATCTGTAAATTTGAGTATGGTGAGGTTAACTGATATCATGTGTTCATAATCTTCAAAAAGCCAAGAATTCCTTGATCAGGACGTATGACCTACAGATGTTATTGCTAATATTCAACCTGTAATTTACCTAAAAGCCTGACCGTTTCTACATGGATTGCTTATTTTTAGTTGGGGGCCTCAAAAGAATAATCATCTGTTCTTCACCCAAGAAACATAAAGATTACGTGAGAATTCCTGTACTAAATTTGTCTCATTCCAAAAAATAGCTAAATAATCTCAATTGAAATTATTTTTCATTTTTGAATGAGTAATCTATCCCAAGTTTCCCTAAAGCATTTATTTCTGAATAAGCATTTATATCCCAAGTCTATTTAACAGAAACATCTGTGAAATTCTCTATATCTTTAATGGACATAGGCCATTGCAAAGAACATAGATAACATCTAATTTTTTAAAAATTATATTTGACACAGATACTAAAGTTCTTTAAAATCAAATATGTATATATATATTTCAAATTGTATATATATATACATATACATATACAATTTTAGAGAATCACTCCGGGTGTAAACAGTATTTTGCTTTATGAGTATTCAGGAAAATAGTGAATTGGGCATCAAAAAAATAAAGAGGAAAAGGCTTTGGACAAGGAGTACTTTGTAAATTAAAAATTTTATATGCGAGACCAAACAATATTAATAATTAAGGTATATTATTGGGAACATCTTCCAACTACAACTCTCCATCTCTAACCCTGACTTTGTGTACTTTTTAAAATGTATTTTTTTAAATGATACGTATTTTCTCTATTAAAAATTCTGATACATTTTCATTCTACTGTCTGTGAGTATAATTTGTTTCATCAGAAAAGTGCATATATTTCTAAGAGGCTCTAAATTTTTAAAAAGTGCAAAATGGGCTTATATAAACCAAGTGAAAAAAAAAAGAATTTATATCCAATACAATTATTACTAAACACGACCGCTTGAGAGTGATTAGAGTGCTAATTTCAAAAGGTCATTTGTATGCCTCTCTTGATTTTTGCAAACTGATTGATCCAAAGATTGTTTAACACTATGTTTGAATTTTTTATAAAGTAAAGAATAGAATTCTTCCATGGCTGTTGCTGATTAAAGGTAGGTTATATATCTATGGCTGCACAATGAACCTTCCCAAAATGCGGTGGCCTAAGACAATAGCCATGTTATTATGCTTACGGCTGCGTGGGTCAGAAATCCCTTGAGGGCCTGGCCGGGGAGGCTTGTCTCTGCTCCAGGTCCAGGGTTGAAGAGCAGAAGATGGAAATTGAACGGACCTCTCTGGCTTGGGGCTGGAATCATCGGGACAAATTTTCCCTCATTTATCTTGTGCCAGGGCTGGGAGGACTCCAGTTCGGGCGTAGCTGGAGCTGTCAACCAGAGTGTCGTTCTGTGGCCTTTCTGGGTAACACGGCCTTGGTACGATGTGACAGTGTCCGGGCCATCAGACTCCTTACGTGACAACTCAAGGCTCCAGGAAGGAGCGCTCCAGGTCACAAGATGGAGCCGCGTGGCTGTTACCCACTAGCCTTCGAGTCGCAGACCATCATCGGCACTGCATGCAACTGCTTGAAGCCGTCAGACGCTCGCCAGATTCCAACAGAAGTGACAGAAACCCTATGTCATGACGGGATAAACGTCAAAAACTGTGCCCCCGAGTTTATCAACGGCCACAGACATGGGCAGTCCCTTCGAAAGCCTCCCCTCGTAGGGCTCTTGAGGGGTAGCACGTTTGCAACCCAAATGCTGTTGTGAAACATCTCAGGACACTTTTTGAATTTAACTTCTGCTTTACTCAGCAACTCAGTTGCACCCGTTGCAAATTCCAGATGCATGTTTGTTGGAAGTGCCAAAGCTTCTGATCCTCAGTTACCCTCTTCTGAGCAGCCTGGCAGTTAAAAGTTCAGACGCGCATGTGTTTTAATCTAAAGTAATAAAGTATAAAGTACTAAATAACAATTTCCATTCTTGTCGATTATCTGCTAACCCTAATACTTTACTCAAAGGACAAGATTTACGTTTAAAATATCATGAGGTAGACGGGGATTTCTGAAAATGTCTTGTGAACAGAATTTTTTGTTTAATACGAATGGCTGTATCCAAGTCAGTAAAAGAGTATTTGAACTGCCATGTGCCCTTTTCATATGTTTTGAAACCTGGAAATATTCCCTGTTGGAGAACTGGACATCACAATGGCATTTATAAAATGGAATTCCGCATACACTTCAAAAGCTGACAAAAGACTGGAATGAAACACGCTAATGGAATGAAAACAGAAAATAATGTATTTGGCCTGGGTAAGTGTCTTTTAAAGGTATTACATCTAGGATGGAATTTCACATTTTAAGAAGAATATCAAGGAATTGGAGAGTTTACAAAGAAATCAACCAAAATAATGATTTGGAAAAAAATAGCCCTGGTTTTAAGTTTAAATTCTGTAGAATACTTTTCTTTAAATAATTCCTTATATTCATATAATATTTTTTTGCTGCGTTTGAATCATTTAAATATGTATAATATTACATTGGATCCTCCCAAAAGCACTGAGATTTCTTACATATCAGGGAAATGAAATCAAACAGACAATGCAGCCAATTAGTGGAAGAGTCAGGACAAAAATTTTACACAAAATCACATGACATTAACTTTGCCCTGAAGATTAAATAATTATGATCATTTTAAGGATTTAGAAAAATTGTGTTTGTGCCAAGAAGGTCTCCACAGCAAAGTAAATAAGTTTGTCACCGCTAGGGGAGAAAACAAAAGTTAAGAAGAAATAATTAAATGTCACAGTACCATGTATGTTAGGTATGCAATTAATAACTTGGGACTTGAGAGAATGTAACAACACTTGTAATATCTCAGAACACACACTTCTAAAAATGCGCTTATAGGAATTTTTTTTAAGCCATGATCCCTCCTAAAAATTGATGTTTTTCTTCCTCCTAATAAAAAAAAAAGGGAGAAGAGCCCTGGCTGGTGTGGCTCAGTGGATTGAGTACTGGCCTACGAACCAAAGGATCGCTGGTTCGATTCCCAGTCAGGGCACATATCTGGGTAGCAGGCCAGGCCCCTAGTAGGGGGTGCACAAGAGGCAACCACACATTGATGTTTCTCTCCCTCTCTTTCTCCCTCCTTTCCCCTCTCTCTAAAAATAAATAAATAAATAAAATCTTTAAAAATAAAAAAAAGGAGTAGATAAAACAACTATCATTCATGTCAATAAAATTCTGGAAGCCAAAATGAATTGATAGAAAGTAATGGTTTATTTAAAAGACTGGGGAAAAAGGAAGCCCAGGTCCATGGAGGAGAAGCCAGGAAGTACCGATTTCTTGCCACAGAATCACTAAGGCCTGGGACTCAGAGCCTTAGGCACCTCGGACCAGCAGTTTTGTGGTTTTCGGCAGCATCCATGAACACGAGCCACACTAACTGGCAATTATGGTGAAAAATCAGACCCTTTGCTTTTGTTGGCAATAGCTGATTACAAATCAGAAAATGAAGCTCGGTAAGCTGGGGCACGTGCTCAGGACCACCCTCCGACAGAGAGAAAAGCCTGGGTATGAGCTATGTGACTCTACCTTCAAGAACAGATATGCTTTTGAGAAGGGAAACCTCTAAAGGCCAAGGGGCAGGGGATTAATCTGTGGACTATATTCTCACGGGATAGGTCCAGCTATTAAGAGTTACCTGTAAATGCTTCTGGAAAGTATGCTTCACCTTTCTTTAAAGCTAGCGAAACTCTAAAAATTCTCTGTTTTAAAATTAGCAATGGACCCGCGATCTGTAAACGTTTCCTAAGATTCAGTATAATACGCTCGTTCTTTTGAGAGATTCTGGAGGGCATTGATGGTAACAATGGGGAATCAAAGCAACGCAATATTAAGGCATGCTGGCCTTTCGGTCCTTAGCATCACAACATAGTGGCAAATGTTGAGGCCAAATAGACAATAAAACTCAAACTGAGAAAAACCACAACATGATTTCAAACACGTGAAGCTGCTGCTGCTGCCTAGCAGTTGGCCTTGACCAACATCTCCTTGGCCACTCCCTGTGAGTGCCTCCCAAATGTGGGAACCACAGGAATGGACCCCAGGCTAACGAAGCCCTGGATGTGGACGGGACTCATTGCCACAAAAGAAAAAAAATAAGCTGGCCTGGAAAACGTCACCCTCGGAAGGAGACTCACTTGTGGCTCATATATTGTCAGCTTTGCCTGGGAGACCTGCTAAGGAGAACTCAGAGAGGTTATGTAGTGGGTGAAAAAGAGGAGATATATAATAGTTCTTTAAAAAAATCTAGAAAACATTTCTAAATCCCGCCCCCCCCGCCTCGTTTTTGGCTTTTAAGCTCTTAACAGGCAGCTAAAGAAAGAAGTTCAGCTGTCCAAAAAATAAAGTTATCATTAAAAATTCAAATTGATCTTGAAACCCAAAATCCCACCAATTCTCAGAGCACTTGAGGGGCCCGGCAGCCCCGGGAGCAGAGCAGAGGGACTGTCATACCCGTCTGTCCTCCAAGGCTGGCCCAACCCTGTGTGCCGGCCACCGACGGGTTTGCTCTCTTGCTAGAGATGGCAACAAAGACACCTTGCCTATAGCATCCAACCTGCTAGATAACATGCGATGATTTTTAAACTTCTACCTAAGTTGTACACTCTTCAAAAGAAATGACTTTGTGTAATTGTGTAATCATTATATTGAGTACTGTGCCGTGAACAAATGCTTGTCCGTGTACTAAACATTGGTTGTTCTAGCAAATATCCTCTGATACGCAATGTGATAGAATTCTTATGGCAAAGAGAGAGAGTGAGATCTGAAATGAGTGATTATCCCTAAACACTGTTTACTGGATGCATCAGTCATCTTCCCAAAAGGTGTGCTTTGTTAGTCTAAGAACTCAGCAGGAAATAGGTCGCAGGGAGGTTAACGAAGGGAAGGTTTACAGGAGAGTGAGGGTGTATGAGAACAAGTGCCAATGAATCAACCAAGCACTAGCGAGACGGGAAGCTGTTGCCACCCTGGGCCTGACGTGGCGAGGGGAGGGTGGCAATGCTGTCACTGTTGTAAGAACCCAGAGAGGAACGCAGCCTTGAGATGCAAGTCACCAACACAGACAACTGTAGCCATGGCCAGGCCATTGCCTGGTGAGGGCCGGATGGGCTTTAAGTGCCCAGACTTCTCCTTCTCCTCCGTTCTACCTCCTGTTGTATCCTCTGGTTCATGAGTGCTCCTCCACAGGGGCAATTCCCACCCCCACTCCTACTTCCAGGATATCTGACGACGTCTAGAGACATTTCTCATTGCCGTGACGGAGGGAGGCGGTGCTATCGGCTTTTAGCGGCCAATGGTGCTGCTGAACATTGTGCAGCGCACAGGCCAGACCCCCCACAACAGGAAATGATCCAGCCCAGGATGTCAGGCGTGTCCTGGTTGAGACACTCTGCTGAAATCACCAAATGCAAATGGAAGCCAGAGGTAAGGGGTCTGAGTGAGGGGGCCCATTGGCACCAGCCTGCTGGACACACAACCATACAGAAAAAGGCCAGAGAGGATCTTGGGATAGGGAGGTGTTTGAGAACATTGAGCAAATATATTCAGTTTTTCTATGTATTTGCTTTCAAAATACTCAGCTAGTTTGATGGTAATTGAATCAAAATATGATACGTTTTTTAAAAGCTTCGCTCTACATCCTGGCCAGTGTAGCTCAGTTGGTTGGAGCGCCACCTGGTAAACAGAAAGGCTATGTGTTCAATCCTGGTCGGGGCACATGCCTAGATTTCAGGTTTGGTCCCCAGTCAGAGTGCGTATGGGAGGTAACCGATTGATGTTTTTCTCACATTGATGTCTCTTTCCCTCTCCCTCTCTCTCTCCCTCCCTTCCATTCTCTCTAAAAAATCAATAAGCACGTCCTTGGGTAAGGATTAAAAAACAAATAAATAAAATTATATGAACAAATAAAAAGTTTTGCTACACAAAACTATGTCATTTGTTGCAGCAACTTATAATTTAACATGCCCCTTTTAAAAGAAAACGAATTCAAAGAAGTGATTTATCTTCAAAATGTCAAAAGCCGTAATCTTGTAGTCAAGGCAAAGTGAGAGGAAAACACTATGAAAAGTATTTTTTCCTTAAGAAAATAGGTCAACAACTTATTGGGTGGCTTCAACTTAGAAAATACATTTGACACATTTAACTATAGACTTTAATTTTACATTGAGAATGATTATGATATTAGAAAACCTGATATTTATCTATCAAATAGCATACTTCATTACATATAAAGGAAAAATCTCTAAGTATAGAGGAAGATGGGTCAGGCTCCCAGCCAAGTGAGAGTGGCTTATGGCCGTCCTGGAAGACAGGACCTTAGCTTTTTACTGCAACAGGGTGCCCACATTCTTTCCTATTATTACATAAATCAAAATTATAAGATTGTCTCTTCTTATGAGATTTTAAAAAATTTGTCTAGGTTGTAGCCCAGTGATATTTAAAGGAAATGAATATCACTTATCTTCATTTTTTTACACATATTTGGAAAACACCTGGATATATGTCAGCACGTATCTTTGATCAAGAGCTTTCCTTTACTCATAGCTATGTGGCGTCCTATGCACATAGCCATTGTGGGTCAGGATCAGGGTCCGCACTAGCGTATAAGGCAGCAACAACATAACCCCCAAGACGGCGTGTTAAAATTTTGGTCAGAAACTCAACATTCCACGGGCAAGAGAGTGTGGCAAACTTCAGTTTTGGCAACCAGAGAGCTGCCGTGTGGCTGAAGAGGAGTTTCCGCAGTCGAAGCAAACCAACTAGATAATACACGTGCAGCACATGCTGCGTCTCAGCCGGTAATTCTTTCCTGTGTGTTCCACTTTCAGAAGGTTGATTCTTTGACCGCGCCTTTACCTCAGCGCTGATCACAGAAGCAGGTGATGCTGAGCCCAGCCATTTGATCATTACAGCCTGAAATGATTGATTTTGCACCCTCAAAACAAACCCTTGCAGCTCCTTAATGGTGGTTTGCCATGTGTGAATGCAGAATCCCGGAGACTGGTGGCTACATAATTTAGGTGCCAAAGAATAACCATTATAGCGTTGAGATCCTTATCATTATCTTGCATTTCCTGTGCTTATTTTGCACTAGCTGGGAGACCTGCTCTTAGAACAGGTCTTCAAAATAAAGCCTTCAAAGGTATCAATTCAAAGCCTACATGTCTGGTTTTGTGTGGGGAGATTTTAGAAGTTTATTATGAATCCTTAGCTTTGTGTAAGTAACATAGAGAGCCAGCCTTGCATGCAGCCGTTAATTAGACAAAACACATCTCCAATGCTCCCTGCTACCCTGGCCGCTCATTTCCCTCCGCCCTCATACACTAGATGCAACGGTTTGGCTGGTTTACCATGTAGGACACTTTCAAAATGTTATGCATCCTCCTGTTCATTTTAAATTTGATATAAAAGTGATTTAAATTCTGGGGAAGTGTACGTTTTCCTGTATGTTATATATGGTAAACTTCACTGCTTTGATTGCATTTTATTATACCCTCAGAGTAACAGACTTAGCTCATTTAATTTATAGAAAGTGTCACCGTGCACTCTGATTGGCAAAGTCAGCCCTCATTGTTCCATCAGTTAGCCAAATCAGATTTGCTTTCTGTCAGCAAGAGTCAGACTATATTTTTAACACGATGATTTTATAGACATGGATATATCTTCATCTGACACTTTCCCCTCGCTTTTGAATTCCAATCCTGAGATACGTAGCTAAGGGAACAAGTGAGTAACAGCATGGAACCTTGCCCGGAGCAGGTCATGGGGCCAAAACCACACACAGACCCCACGAAGCGCCCTCGGCCTGTTCTCACTGAGGGACGCAGCCCTTTGTCCGGTGCCTTGGAGATTTAAAAGGTTCTTGATGGGTCGGGAACATGCCTTCTGGTATAACGGGGCACCGAGGCAGTTATGGAAAGGGGATGAGATAAGAGAGCTGGATGATGAGAAATGCTTCCCCAGGGAGGACAACATTAAGACGTTGAGGATTTGAATATCACTTCCCTTCATGCTGCTGATACCTGCCAGCCTCCCCGAAAAGTCTGCGCGTGTGCTCGGGTGTGTGCATGCCCAGGTTTGAGGACCACGCTAGAAGATCAATGGTCTTTGATTTTCGTAATTCAAAAAACATGTATCTTTCATATATAACATGTATATCTCCTCTTGATCAATGGTTTTTGATATTTGCATTCCACATACATCTGTGTCACATCGTTCTCGCTGCTCGGGCTATGCCAACGTGGTAGACTGCCCTGCTGTTTCCGGTCGTCCACGCCTCCTGTGCTGGGTCTCCCTAGACGCACAGCGTAATTCTCCTTCCATCCTCAGTCTCGTCGGTGGGACTTGCTCCTCGAAGGAGAGTGAGCGAGCCCCCGGCGTGCCTCCTCCGAGCAGACCGTTGGGAGCTTGGTTAAGTGTACGGGTCACGGGCCTGCTTTCTACAACAAGCACGTTCCAGAGGCTGGGCTGCTCCTTCCCCGTATCTCTTCAGCCCGACCTGAGGAGACAGGTCCAGCAGAACTCGGCAGGGCCCCGCCGAGCCTCGGAAGACCCACGGCGCTCATGAATAAGAAATGACTATTTTTGCGGATGCCACCACGAAGTGTTCATGATGGAGCGTTACTGCAAACCAATGAGCAAAACAGACAATATCCCTGCTCTCAGAGAGGCTACATCTCCATATGTTTACCATACACAAGAAAATAACAATATTTGGCCAGGATGTGGTCAACTATGACAATGAAGGGGTTCATACTGACTCTTTTTAGTTTATGTTTTAAAAAAAGCGTTCTTTAGGGGTGGTCTTTTTCAAAGTTGCAAGAAATAAAAGCAAAAACTTACACTTTTGATTTCCTCTACCGATCATACTTCTGCTTGAAGCAACAACAGAAAACAGACAAAAGAAATGTTGTCAGTAAACAAATCATTTCATGTTGCAGAGAAAAAAAAATAACCTATTTGGAGACAGAAAAAGAGGAAGATACTTGAATCGGACATAAGGCCCTTCCATATACCTAAATTATGAGTGAAATTTTTATAATGTCCTATATGATGTCCTTTCAAAGAGTGCGAGGTTGTTTGAACCTTACTCTAGAATTTTCCCTTTTCCCACGAACATCGACCGCCCCTGAGCGCCAACCCACCCCTCACCTTGCACTTGGTGGGAGTCGTTCACTGACTGCGACCATCCCCATGGGCCTCCTCCTTCTGGAGTCGGGTTTCCACGAGCTTTGCGTGTTTTACATAGTTTCCTTACAAGTATGTCACATCTGCCTCCGTGTGCATACAATGCCTCAGTCCCGCACCAGCCATGTCAGAAACCAGTAGCATTCAGCTTGCGTGCTACTCTGCCTGGCACAGACGCCAGCATCGCTGATGGAGGAGGAGGAGGAGGGGAAGGGGAGGAGGGGGAGGGGCCGGGAGAAGGGCAGGAGGGGGAACAGGAGGAGGAGGGAAAACGTAAATAGAAGGAGAGTTCCTGTCTTTGTACTGCTTTCATTCTAGAAGCCAAGGAGACAGAGATAATAGATGAAATAAGTGAGTTTGTAAAAGTCTACACATGCCCAGAGAGAACAGTAAGGTGGCGTGTCCCTTGGTTGGTCAGCAAGGCGCCCCGGGGAGGCGATAACGGAGCCTGCGCCCGGGGAGGCGCGGCGGCAGCGTTGGCGCGGAAGCTCTGAGCGCAGGACGCGCGTGGCGGGCCCCGTGGTGCGGCGCGTGGCAGAACAGGGAGGAGGCCGTGCGGGCAGGAAGGAATGAGCAGGAGGAGCGGACCCGGCTCCGCCAACAGGACCTCAATCGTGTTGGGCCTCGAGGGTCATCGCAAGTGTCTGGCTACAACCAGAAGCCCCGGAGGGTTCTAAACAGGGAGGTGACACAATCTGACTCTCGCGTGAACCTAATTCCTCTGACCTGCGCGGTGAGAAAGCCCCGCCGCGCAGCGGGCGCAGAAGCACGGAGGCCGCCTGGGAGGCTCGGAGTGACCGGGCGTGAGAGGCGGCGGGGTGGGCGGGCCGCGGAGTCCACGGCACGCGATCACTTGGAAGCGGGCACGTCGTGCACACTCCCCTTGTGACCGTGTGATTGTCATTTCAGAGACAGGCAAGACGGACAGGCAGAAGTCTAGCTGCAAAACCATTTACAGACATAAAATTGGAACAAATAAAACCTCCGCTAGAGTGTCAAAGGCGCACGAGAGAGACGGAGGACAAGGTATTCCTTTAAACCCTATCAGCCATAGTGGTTGGTTTAGATGCACAAAACGCACATGGATTAAATTTTAAAACTTAACAATATACTTGGAAGTTGAGTTCATAGCCCTGCGTTGTACAACTAAAAATGTCATTAAAATTGCACATTAGCCAGAGGTCTCGCAGTGTAAGGTGTGAAAGAAATGCCAGTAGTAGTAGTATGTTCTAATTTTTGATACTTTGCATAGATTTAATTATAGCGACACATTATTTTCATTATATTTTTAGCACATCTATGTGTTCCATAATAATGTATAACTTAGTTTATCAAATTTACTTAAGTCATATCAGAGTACGTATCCTGTAACTTTTTTTGCATTACATTTTATAAGATGCAGCTCTGTTTATATATTATACAACGTAGATGAGGCTCATTTATTTTGTCTTTTATGAAGGTTGGGTCCAACTGGTGTTTTGTTTTTTTTTTTACCTCTTGGAATATTTGGCATATTATTTGAGTCTCTTGACTCTAGACTTCAGATTAAAACATAAAAATCCCATGGAAAATCAAGGGAACTAGAATAGCTAAAAGGATTTTGAAAAAGAGTAATATGGAACGGATCTCCGCCCAGTCTTCGACCTTACTATTTAGGTGCAGCCCCGAGTGTGGTGTGGACTGAGGAGAGATACACTGACCAGCTGGAGAGAGGAGAAAGCAGCAGATCCCCAACACGCAGCCGATGACTTTTAGGCAAGGCAGAAAAGCTCTTCCTCTGAGAAAGAATAGCCTCAACAGATTGCAGTTAGATAAACATACTCAAAGCCCGCTCAAAACAAAACCAACAATGTCACCCTCAGCCTCACATCTTACACAAACATTAATTCTAAGTGGATGAAAGATTTAAATGTGTAATATAAAACTGTGAAACTTATAGAGGAGAAAATATAGGAGAAATGTTTTAGGACCCAATGTTAGGTGAAGAATTCGCAAATGTGAAAAGGAGAGCACTGTGACAGAAAAAAATGATGAATTTGACTTTAAAAGATCCTGTTAAGGTAAAAAAAAAATAAAAAAAGGCAATCTAGAATAGAAGAAAATATTTTCAAACCACATACCTGCAAAAGGACTCTTATTTAGTAGACATACAGAATTCTCAAAATGTGGGATGCAGATAAACACACACAAATTAAAAGTTGGTTAAAAGACATTGAACAGACATTTCACCAAAGAGGATGTACAGATACAATTAAACATATAAGAGATATTCAACATCATTAACCATTAGGGAAATGCAATTTAAAACCACAATGAGTTATTGCTACACTAATATTAGGTGAGTTTTTAAAAATAGTGACAACGTCAAATTTTGTGAGGAGGTGGAAAAATTGCATCACTCAGAGATTGCTGGTAGGAATATAATGTAAAAGGTATAGCTATTCTGGAAAAGAGTTTGAGAATTTCTTTAGTAAAAATACAATGTTCATACAACCCAAGCCCATTCCTGGTCATTTATCCCAGAGAAACGAAAACTTAGATTTATCCAAAAATATGCCACAAAGGCTCACAGCAGATCTATCTGTAATAACCCCAAACTGGAAATAACCTAAATATCCATCAAACAAACTGTGGCACATCCACATGTAATGTAGTCTACCGTGAAATACTACTCAGTTATAAAAAACCTACCTGAATTATTCATATACACAAGAACGTGAGGGGATCTCAACGGATTTATATCGAGAGAAAAAAGCCAGGAGCACAGGTTACATACATTATCATTCCATTTGCATACTATTATTGGACTGATAAAACTATAATGGCAGAAAACACATTATGATCCCATCAGGCTGGGGACAGTATGTCTGTAATTAATGAAGGCGTGGAGAAGTACGTCTGTAATTAATGAAGGGGTGGCTTGAGGGGAATTCTTGTGGTGAGAGAATAGTTATGCTGATAGTGGTGACACCAATGTACCTGTATGATAAACTGGCATAGAAACATGCACACGGAAAATGAGCGTGTGTCCATCTGGTGGAGCGAGATAAGCTGGGTGTTGCACCAATGTCGACGTCCTCGTTTTGACACCGGACCAGTTCCCTTTCATGTTACCTTTGTGGGGCGCTGGGTGAAGGGTTGTGCGGGACCTCTCTACTGTTTTTGTAATGTTCGTGTATTTAGAATTATTTAAAAGTAAAACGTGAGAAAACACTAAGTAAGAACAGAAAGAAAATCAAGAAGGTTAAAACAGTAGTGTGTACATGCAAAACCCATGCCAGGTAGTGTAGGCTAAGCGTGAGATGCACCCAGGGAGTATGGCTGTAGGTTACAGAGAGGGTAACGTAAACAGATGTAATGTTTGTAGGGCCATGATGTTAAAGAAACCATATACTTACAACAAAAACAGTTCCCAAGTTAGGAGAGGTTTGTTTCCCTTGGAAAGGAAATATAATGAGCATACCAAATCAATGCTGTGCATATGGAAGTCAGTCTATAATATCAACTCAGCAAATACAACAAACTTCAGATAATTATTCTATTTAAAGGAATATTATTGTTCTTAATAATATTCACCATATAAAAAGCACATCGCTATCCTCCACTATATGTTTTCATAGTTCGCAAGGGATTTATGAATTAATTTATCTCACTAATCTTACGAGTTTGCAAGAAGACAGACACTGAAGAGTAAATTGGAGTTCACACACTCAGTGAACGGAAAACACTGTAACCCACATTTTCTGGCTCTAATGTCAGAATTTCCCGACTGTTACACTAGTCTGTCTCTTAAAGGAAAGATGGAGATTGTTTTTCTATTTACAGCGAATAAAATTTTACAATTTTATTACATTGCTATAAAAATGAACTTATTTACAAAGAGTTATGTACAATTCCTCAAAAGGAGTATTTCTACAGTTACATACATGCTTTGGGTTTGATTTGCAAATTTAATTTTCAAAAATATAAGTGCATGAAAAAGCATACTCTTTAATGGAACATGGGGCAAATTACTTTGTAACCAAAGAACGCTCACATTTGAGAACCTTGCAAGCCTAGTCCATCTGCATTTGCAGTTTGGGATTCCAAAGTCACAGAATATAGAGTAACATTTTATTTTATATAATAAGTAAAACCATATAAAACATAAAAGTGGGGAACTAATGTTATTCTACTGAAGTGAAAACATCATGAAGTAGCCACAGATGCGAAGGCAGCCAGTCTCTCCAAGGCAAACAAAAGAAATACGTGAAATACTCAGAAAAACTCTGTCAGTTCTACAATTATTTCCATCACGTCTTACACTAAATGGAATGTGGAGGACAGACTGAATTATTATGTGAAGGCAACAAACCACTAAAAGGTGAAATGAAATAAAGTGATGAGATGTGTTTTATCACTTTAGAAAACAAAAAACTACAGTGACCGAAAGAATGCACCTCCTCCGATTGGGTACTTCCCTTTGGCTGCTCCATGTCAGTTCTCACGTGACATTTTTTTTTTATCTTGACACATTACAGTCTCAAACATGTGCCCCTGCAGAGAATTGAGTGGAGTCAGAATTTATTGCCACAGAGATAAGGGGAAAATTCAGTGTTTCAAAGATAGTTTAGAAAAATGGGAAGGCAACTTACCCTTCAGCATACAATCTCCAAGGGAGGGCATCTTCAGAACATTCCCTTTCCTCATAGAAAAGGAAGACCACCTGAGATTGATATTTGATGAGTTAAGGAACTTAGGGTCTAAAAAAATGCCTATTTTTTAATTTCACAGTGTAAATTTCATTGGGATGCAAAAATCCAATGACGCTTAACGTGTCAAAACTCATTGAGCCTTGAGAATCTTGAATTCTCCGCCGGATAAATTTTTTGCTTGTTTATGCCCAAATACTTTCTGTTGCTCTCAAACGACTCGTCACTGGGTACCAGCAAAAGGAAGTGTGCTTATGTGTATCTTTACAATAACAAATAGCTAGCTAATAAATGAACCAAGGTCTAAACTGGGTTCTAAAGTTTAAAATAAGCTATGAAGGAAGTTAGCAAGTGGAGCTAATACATTAAGAATACTCAGGGGTTAAGGTCCAAGTCCTGTGCTCTTCAAGTCAAGGAGAGCAGAGTTGGTAGCTGAGGGCAGGGGCTTTGGAGGAAGACATGAAACGTCTGGATTTGAGTTTGTGCCTCTGCCATTCACTTAGCACCACCTTGGAAGTTCACTCACATCTTCAAGTCTCACTCTCCTGAGCAGTAAGAGTGCGTGACAAACAAGGCCGATTTCATAGAGATGTTTTCAGAATTAAGTGGCTTGCTCTTTTGCAGTGTTTTATAAAATATTTAGCACAAAATAATTAACTATTCAATTAGATTTTAGCTACCATGAGTTCTGAATACCTCCCTGGAGGACGAAAAGTGTAAGATTTCCCAATGACGGTGACTTTCCTGTGGTTGGTCCATTTCTCTTGACATACACCTAATGTGATGACTTTTGGGAAAAAATAATTGAGAAGAACAAAACATTGATGATTTTCATGAGGAAATTAACCCATTCACCTGCATACTTGAGGCCATTATTTCCAAAATGTTTTTTATATTCTGTAACTTGACATAAATGGTTTTTCTGTGAACAAGTTGGTAGGGAAACTTAACATAGCGTGGGGCTACTGTTTGCCAGATAATAAAAATTACTATGGGCTGAATCAAATTATGAAAATTAGTAAATTGTTGTGGAAAATTTGAGGTGCAGAAAGGAGAAAATTGGATTCATTTGCTATAGTTTATGGCCTGCTGAGTTTTTCTTTTTATTTTCTGAGAGCATTTTCTCGTGTCATTAAATCATTAAAAAAATCCTCATTTTTAATGGATGGATAACGAATCTAATGAATTCTGGAAACTATTTATGAGTTGCATTGCCTCTTTGCATCTCAGTTTCCTTGCGTGCAGGGTGTTGGTAACAGTCGTAACCCCCGCAGGTGTAGTGCGAGGGCTCAGCGAGACAACGGTTATGATGCACTGGAATGGGAGCTAGAATGCACTGTGCAAATGCTTGTTATTATCAGTAAGACAATGAGGAGAAGGAGGGAAAATGGGCTGTGGTGCACACTGGCAGCAGGAAAAGAAGCTTTGACTACTATCTAATAGCGCATTTCTACTTCAAGAGGAGGAATGGGTCTTATAACAGTTCTTTTGAAACTTACGAGTTAATATTGCTACCATATAATCAGAATAAACCCTCCAAAAAAGATAGGAGTTAAAAGGAAAGTCACAACCTACAAATAACGAAGGAAAATGAAGAAACGGGAAGATTTACATCAATTGGTCACCCCCTTTCAAAGGATGGAGACGTATTAAATAGGATCCATTTGAAAATTTTAAGTCACAATTTAATTTCTTGAATTTTTTGAGATGGACGTTGTTTTAGGAAGCATCAAAACGCAGGGACCATCCTTCATACTACCCCTTCTCTTGCTACTCTTTGTTTTTACTAAATTCAGTATTCATAAATCGAGGGAGGAGGGAAATAGTTTAAGTTTATAAAAATGAGTGATTGTCTAAAAAAGTATTTGTTACTCTCAAAAAAATCTCGTGATAGTATTCCTATTGGAGTAAAATATAAAAACACTTTAGGATGGTTTTTGGTCTACTACTTAGGCGATTATATTGAAATATATCAAAGTGCTACACACCCTATATAATCATCTGCTTTATCTTAGCAAAGTTCGGTATGACTAAAAACAATTCTTACGTATCAAAAATAAATCATCTGCATGCATTGGGCTGAATGATAGAAGAGCTGAGTTCTAAGCACCAGTTCTGCTGGTTCCTCTACCAATTTGGGTAAAGGTCAGTAGCAAGCCACTTACTCTTCTAAGCCTAAGATTCTCTTTTTGTATAATAAATTATATCATGGTTATTTAACTCTGACATTATTTCTCTAATTGTACAATCCTTCTAGCACATCAGGATGACAATTATGTAAATCCTTACTTTACATCATTTAAGTATAGAGGGAATTTCCTTCAAATGCAGGTGAAATACCACCCGCTGTTTACAAAGCTGTCTTGCCGTCATCTGTCATTTAAAACAGAATTTATTACAAAGTCTCCCCTTTCTCTTTCTCTCCACCTCATGAATATATCATGCATATTATTTCTGATTTATGTGGTCCTTGCTGAACGCCTCTAAATCTTCTCTGCGTTTCTTTCATCGGTCCCCTCCTTTCTTTTTTCAAATCTTCTTCATTTAAAGAGACATAAAAACATGAGACAAATGTTAGCTGATAATGGCTGCATTTCCTGAAATTACAACTTGGCCCCCATGAAGTCCACTAACTCAATATCTCTCTGCAGTTTGTGTAGAAGAATCACGGTGAGAGATAAAAAAAAAAAAGGTGACTTCTTTTCCCTCTCTTTCTGAGTATTTTAGAAGAAAAAACAATTAAGGGGTGATAGTATATGGACATAGAAAACAATGTTGTTCTGCACATCACATTGTTCACATTCCACTTGAGGAAATTGGACTCACAAAGGGCAACCGAAGAGCAAACAATAAAACCTCACACACAGCTGATGAGTCAACAAGCACTTGTAGAGGGGCTACAAAGCACCAGCCCCTGCTCGAGTGTGTGGTCCAGAGGGAGAGGGACAGGAGTTTAGAGCAGAGAGTACCTATGCGATCCACTGTGTTGTGAAAGAGTTTTGTTTTAAACATTATGAGCTCCTAGGAGGAATGTTTGGTATGTTGGCCAGGGAACAAATCTGTCAACTGCTTTGAAGACAGTTAGGTTTCCAAAATGAACACTAATAAAAGCAAAGAACCCCAGATAGAGCAAAAACAGAGATAGTGAGTCTCATTAAATGCGAGCTCACTCGTGGTCTGAGTGACTGCTTGTACCTGAAGGACTTTCTGGAGGAGACAAATGTAAGCCTGTTTTATTTAGACAAGTCTCTGAGAAGGAGCAGAATTTGAGCTGAGTTTCAATAACTTCAAGCTCTTCGGAGCTATAAATTGCTGCCGTAATTTGGTAGGTTTTACCACGTTCTCTTTATCCTTTCCCAGGTGATTGTAAAGCCATGTGCTTACTCTATGAATTCAAATTAATTGGGTCGTGGTTATTTTTGGACTCTCACATCCCGAAAATATTCTATTAGAGTGGGGAGCCAGTCCACTCATTACTTTATTTCCAACTTTGTGAGCCCTAAATAAACTAAGCTGGGGTCCTTACACACTGTTTCTTCTCTTTGTCTTAAAATAGATAAATAATGTGGATACACTACTCAGATTTTGATTCTAAATATTGTCTCTTGGATTCCCCATTTTGGGGACCTGCACTGTGGCACCGAAGCAAAACCAGCTGAGCAGCCCCTCCTGAGCCCCACGCTGCCAGTAGCCAGGGAAGAGACAGCCCAGGGCTCCGGCCGGTCTGGAACGGGAGGCTCCGGTAGGTTTGTCCCATGACCGTGGCTCCCCTGGGGGTGCCCTGGGACGCTTGCGGGGGGACAAAGAAAAAATGGTTGCTTCATTCTTGTCCTAAAATCTAACAGTGATATGTGGTCCCAAAAGTGTTCCCATGGAGTCACGGTACGGCTTCTCCCTAAGAGGTTTTATATATGTGAAAAATAACCTCTGTAAAGGGGTTATTATAAATGATTTTCCTTGTTGCTTATTAACAAATTAACTCAGTCTAATTTTAATACATTTTCTGATACACTTTGCTGGAATCTTGAGGCTGCTTAGAGAACAACTAGTTGTAATTAACCACAGTTTAGTTTTCATCTCTGTGTTATTTCACAGTGAAATCTGGGCGGTTGGTTGCTGTGATGTGAATGAACCCTAAATTTGCGCCCCTCTTGATTTCTGACAATACACTTTAGTAAAGTTAAAAAAAGCTATTAAAATCCTGTTCCTGACTTATTTCCTTGATAAGAAATATGTAGATAGTATTAATTTGAATTTTTATGTTAGCTATTTTCTATTAGCTCTAAAATTTAGCAAATTAATGTTTGCCACTCTTTTCACAGTCAAAAAAAGCATATTTTTAAGTAGTCCATATTATACTTATTGATAGCTTCTCTCACACTCCTATTCTGGTATGTTGAAAACACATCTTCCTTTTCTAATATTATATTCTTGTACTTTTAGATTATTATTAGGGAAAGAAGGGAAATTTTAAGTAATATTATCACTGTCTTAGAAGAAGCTACACAGACTGTTCATTGAAAATCACTGTCCTTTAACACTCCCCTGAGCTCCACAAACTGTACTTCCACCCGCCTACTGAAATGTCAAACTTAATATATCCCACATTAAACGCACTATCTTTCACCTCAAAGTCCCCTTTGCCTCAAGCTAGTCCTCATTCTCTGGTCCTGCCACAGAGTCCAGCCTTTTGCCACCTCTGTGGCACGCTGGAAGATGAGGAGTTGTCTTGGGCCACACATTAGAGATGTTGTGACAAGAAATCACACAAAAAAATCTTACCATGTTTTAAGTAAATTTACAGTTTTGTGTTGGGCCGCATTCACAGCCATCCTGGGCCGCAGTTGGACACCCCTGGACCATCCCTTTGACGCCTGAGTCATCCTCAATTCCCATCACGTTTTATTCGTCTCAATTCTCCAACATCAGATCAGTTACGGGAAGCTGTCCCTTCAGTCCCAGCGTTGCGCCTGGAATCCGGCTTTCCCCGCCAGCGCAGGACAGCGCGCCTCTCCAGGTCCCGGCAAGTTCTCCCTTACGCTGTTATCATCAGGTTTTTGCCACCGGAATTCTTTCAACCTCTCCTTGGTGTAACGCCCAGATTTACCTTTTTATAAAGTAAATCTCCGTTTAGTTATTCGGTCAGGTTTTCACTCTTTCACCTTTCATTCAACACATATTCAGGCAACACCCGCTTTGAGCGTACGTTGCATTTTGCTGCCCTGCACAGGTTGCCCCTGAGTAAGCCCAGGCCACACTGAGAGCTCACCCACGGCACAGGTGCGCATCCCCCGGGGAGTGCCTAGGGGGCGCTGGCTTCCATCCTCACTCCGTTGTACACAATCCTGCCCTGTTCCTTTTCTTGGCCTCGCCGTTGTCTGGTCTGACGTATAACTTCATAAATGATTAATTTATGCCACAAGATGAAGCAAATATACAAGGTCATCCATGAACATTTGCAGACCTAAACTTACTGGCTTCAGAATTATTCTGGGGTCCTCATAAGTACACACACCTGAGCGTGGCTGCCTCGGCTGGTCCCCACAGTCCTTCAGCTTCAAGTCCCACAACCCTGTGCTCAGAAACACAGGTCTTCTAAGGATTCACAGAGTAAGGCCTGGCTTCTCAACTTGCCGTGTCTTCGTAGTTTTGTGACCATTTTCAAACACGCCCTGAGCAGCACAATTATTTCACAACATGCAAATAAGAATTTCCTGGGTATAGAAGCTATTACGCAAAGTGAGTTTGTGAAATGGTCTAGGCGACATTCTTCTTAGGAAGAGCCTGCCTGTACCATTGCTCAAGCAGTAGAATTTTTCATACTTGAAGATTTTAAGAATCACCTTAGACAATTGTTAAAAGTCTTAGATTCTCAGTCTACTTTTAGAAAGTTCCTATACTTGAGGTGAGTGCTATGATCTGGATGTTCATGCGCCCCCTCCCCTCCGCCCCAACCCCGCTCTCATGAGTGGGATCTGTGCCTTTGCCTCTTCCGCCAGGTGAGGACAAGAGACATCTGCAAACCGAAAGACAGCCTTCACCCGATATGACCAAGTTGTCACGGGGATCTCACACTTCCAGCCACCAGAACTGGGAGGAATAAATTTCTGCTCATAAGCTACCCAGTCTAAGTGGACTAAGACAGTGAATTCATGAAATCCATATTTTCACAAGGTGACCTAAAGCGTTTTTATAATGAAGGAAAGTTAGGAAACAGTCGTTGACATTTCTGAGCATTTTGCAATAAGGAAAACTTTTTCTACTTTTATTTAGCCCGGGGTTTGTCAAACGTAGGTATGGACGCCTTTTGTCTGACATCTAGGGAGAAAGCCTGTGTTATTTTCTTGACATAACATTCGCTTTCCATCCTGGAAAATTCCTAGACACCCTTCAGGGCACCGCTCAAAACAACCTTCTTTGCAAAGACCCCCCTTCCCCTGGTCCCCTCTGACAGCCCTGGTCCCGGCATTGCCACACTTGTCTGTTCACAGCCAATTACTTTAACAAGTCGTCTCTCTCCTCCGTGAACAGAGCTCATACTTCCTTTACATGGTGACCGCATGTGCCTTAATAAATTCATGAACGACTCCGAGAATGAACGGTAAGATAGCATCAAGCCTTTTAGCCTAATCATGGATCAATCAGCACGATATAATCAGACTCAGTTCTAATTGTATTCTTTACACCGATCTCACTCTTTCCTAGGTCATATCTTAGTGTAAAGTCAGCTTCACAGGGAATCTTAGAACAGCCTATTCCCAAGTTTATGAGCTATCACTGTGTCACGTTACTCTTCCAAACTTTTACCCTTTAATCACATCCCCCTCCGGGGCTGCTTTGCCACTGCAAGGCGGCCGCAGAACCAGTGCTCTGTCGTGTTGCCACGTGGCGACCCAACCACGTTCCTCGTGAGCTAAGAGCTCAAGTATACTTTCAGGACTTAGGGAAGGAACAACTTTCTGAAGCATTTGCTTGGGCAGATGTTTCATATAAGGTACAGAAAAGCTGACTTCAATGTAAGATTATTCTAATAGTTTCTGAAGGGTCTCACTATGGACAAACTACGAACCAAACACTCTTAACATTTTGAATTTTTGGTTTGATTGTTTTTATATTCTTATATAAATATTTACTGAATATATGTTACAACAATATATGTAACACAAATGAAGAAAATACCTAAAATGAACATTAATTAAAATTCTGTAGAGATTCTTAGCAAGACGACTATAGTGTGTATTGAAATCAAATGTTTTTCTAACAGGGTCTATTTTTGCTTTATAATTTCCACAGTTACCCAAAATAATATAAAAGTATAATTTTCTTTTTTCTAGTCTGCAGACATGCCCTCTAATATCCTATTGTTAACTTCGCAAATCTAAAATATTTTTAGAATAGAATGTCGTTTGATCACTAAATGTAGCCAACTGCACTTGTATTCATGAAAATAATTATGTTTAAGTTTAGAGAGTTAAAAAAAACCCTATTACTATCTAGAATTTGTTTTGAGAAATCTGTAATTGACTCTCTTGCATGTATTCTTAAAAATGCCCTTTCTCCTTTAAGACAATGTGTTCCTCTGCTGTTACACATTGCCTTAATAACTTGAATTAATCACTTCATACAGCATATTTCTGTTTCTCCACATTACCAGATCTTTTGCTTTTGAGTGAAGAAGCACACTTATCTGATTTTTACCTACCAAATTCCTACATATAGGAGACAATAAACCTCTGTTGACTTAGTTATCTGTCGACTTTATTTAACTACTCACTAAGTCACCTACATAACATATATGGAACTCAACCAGAGAGATGCCCTGGCATATGATGAAGAAAATAAATGGTGAGAGAAAAGGTTTAAAAGGGTTGTTGTTGTTGTCATTGGTTTTGGGGTTTTTTTGTTTTGTTTTTTTAAAGAGCCCTGACTGGTGTGGCTCAGTAGGTTGGGCGCTGGCTTGCAACCCAAAAAGTCGCTGGTTTGATTCCCAGTCAAGGCACATGCCTGGGTTGCAGGCCAGGTCCTTGGCTGGAGAGGCAACCAAGCAATGTTTCTCTCTCACACTGATGTTTCTCTCCCTCTCTTCCCCTCTCTCTAAAAATAAATAAAATCTCTTAAAAATTAAAAAAAAGAAAGAAAGAAGTTAAAGAGCTAAATGGAGAAGGTCCTGCTTGTAGAAGAGACATCTGGATTATTTCTAAGTAGCCAAAAGGATTCTTCTGACTGAAAATTTATTGCATTGGTTCAGACAAAAATGTGACTTATTTGTATATTTTAAATCGTATTGTATTTCTCATAAGCCACTTCTGAGCAGTGGTCGCCAACACATACACACAAAAAGGCCCCCAACGAGGGGAGGGAAAAGCCACATTCCGTCATACAAACCCATGTGCTCCTGGCTGGCTTCCCGGAGCCACGCGGGTGTGGGCCGGAGGAGGCTGGCGGCCGCCTGCCAGTCCCATTTGTCCATCCACAGGGGCCCACCTGCGGATGGTCGCAGGGTCACGGGGAGTCACCGACGGCGTTTCTCGCGGCATGCTCCCGGTCACTCGGCCTCTGCTTACAGCTCCCATTCTAGTGTATTATCCAAGACAGGTGTGGCCAATTTCCTTTGGTCCTGATTCATTGGTTCTTATTCAAGGAAAACTCCCTGGTGTTTTCCCCAAGAAAGGATAGCAATTCAACTCAATTTTAGCCCTTCAATTTGATGTTAAATTAACTGGCATGCTCTGTCACAGGGAATTATATTATTGGATTCCTCAACTTCCTATGTCTTTTTCTTTCTTCAGACTATTTTACTTTAACCTTGCATTGTGTGGAATAAAATAGTTATGTCTTTAATAGCAATGTGTGGATATATGAATACAAACATAGTCCAAGCTCCATTATGCACACTATAAATAGGCTTCTTTGAAACTTTAAGAACAGTTTCTTGATATTTACTATTTAAGACTTCTTATAAATTGTATCTGTTACTCTGAGTTTAAACTCACTTTTGAGTGAATTTTTAAAAAATCCTTGGAGGTGTATTCATTTCTGCAAAATTTTTATTAATGGTAGTTGGAAACGTAAGGTGTTTTCCTTTTTACAGATTCTGATACTGTATTTCTCAGTCTTTATACTCCGCCTCGTGTTTTCCTATGGTCTTTGTTAACACCCGAAGCGCGTCACCTAATTTGAAACAGATTTGCTGCTGTTTTCAACTATATTCAGTTTGTGGGTTAAATATATGAGATAGAAATAACTACAAAATGTGAATTTCTAAGGCTAGACATTCCAAGTAGCCCTTTGCAGCCAGGAATGTGAATTCGTCTGGGCAGGAATGATAAAGTTGGGTTATAGTCCATGGGTGTGAATCCTGAACTTGGAAATTCATCTGCTTAATTTATATGACGGGTCGTGACTGAAGACGGGTGGACTGACAGGCTCGGGGCCGGAGCAAACTCCCAGCACAAGTGCACTCAGTGCGTGACGTCAGGCCAGACACACCAGAAGTGACACAGAAAGAACTATGGCTCGAGTTCCCCGGTGCCCATCCAGCTCTCGGTCTTCGGTGCCAGCCGCTTTATTTTAGTTGGGAAGGAAAGAGGAAATTGGAGCAAGCGAACACACGCGTTCAGTCAGATAAGAAGTGCATCGGGCGGTCCACACAGCGGTTGAGAACAGCGAGGAACCCCCGCTCCCCCCATCCTGCCAGACTAACTCCCTTCCTTTCCTGACAGCCTCATCGGAACCTCTCCCACTAACCGCCCTGTTGACAGGCCAAGTGAGGGCACTGACGCTTCCAATGGGTGCAGGGTTCAGGTGACGGAGCGATGCCATTGGCCCCCCTCAAGATCAGGGTGGGGCACCATGCGTCACAAATCCAGGTCTTTTAGGCAAAAATGGAAATGCTGTGGTTGCAAAGCACATTCAGTAGCATTGGTGAAAAATTTCAATCGTAGGAAAGGCCAGACTACCTGATGGAAACAGACAAATGAGCTACAGTATGAAAAATCTGCTTCTTGTACTGTTGCAAAGAACAACTGGCTCTTCGGAGGCATAAAGTAAATACAGTCGCTCTAGTTACGTGCTCCCTACCATAGGGACAAGTGAATGTTCAAATGATGTTTCTCAAACCAAACAGACACTGGGACACCCGGGCCAGGACTATATGGTGACAGGCAGCAAATGTGGGCCCTGGGACTTATGTATTTGCTTCAGAGAAACCATGTGGTTTAATGGGAAATGTTTAGCCCCATGAACCCATCTGCATTTCAGACTACGTGCTGCCTCATTTCTTCAGCCACAGAGGTTGGTCTGACCAAAGTTAGATTCTTACGGTAAGGAAAAGTAGACTGGCCGGCCCTGTCTCAGGTCACCTCTGCTCCTGAGGCTCGTGCAGATTAGGCGACATGCCCAAGAAGGCACAGTCAGACATGTGGCGACCTAGCATGACAATTCTGAGTTTTTATGCCAGACTCCACGCCTGTCTCCTGTCTCACATGTCCCTGTAGTTACGATTCAATCCCTGGCTAGCCACTGCCCTGCTGAAGTAATTCGCTGGTCTCTCCATTCTCACTGGACCAAGCATGGGCCACTGTGGACCTTACTTATAATCAATTACAAAAGCACTATGTTGGCATCCTGCCAGGCTGGATTAGTTTTAAATTACATGAGAACTTCTGGTCAAGATGGCGGCGTAGGCAGACATGGCTCACCTCTTCACACAACCACAGTAAAATTACAACTAAAATACAGAACAACCATCACTCAGGAATGTCATAAATCGAGTTGAATGGAAGTCTGACAACTGTGGAATTAAAGAAACCACATCCATCCAGACTGGTATAAGGGGTGCAGATGCGGAACAGGCTGGTCCCACATCCACGTGTGATGGATAAACGTTTAGGAGGGATATCTCAGGAGCGAGGAGTCCCAGCCCAGTGCCAGGAAGATAAAACCCCACAACTTCTGGCTGCAAAAGCCAGCGGGGAATGAGTCAGTGGAAAAAACTACCCAAGCAGTTCCTCTTAAAGAACCCACACACAGACTCACCTACTCAGATTCAGTCCCTCTGAGCCCTGGCATGGGGTGGGGGCAGCTTGAGGGGCACCAGTGGCGTGTGCGGGGAGGCTGAGGTGTCTGGCATCAAGGCGAGCAGAAGCCATGGTCCCTTTTCTGGGCCCTCCCCCCACAGAGCTGGCTGACTGGTCCTCTATCTAAGATTCCATCAACCTGGCTAACACTGTTTGACCAGCCTTGGAGATCCCCAGACTCCACCCCACCCAATTTACAGGCCCACCCAAGCTGCTTTTCCATATGAATGGCTTATGCTTCACAACTTCCTAAATCCTCTCAAACAAGCAGCAGCTGGCCTCAATAAGCACCAGGCCCAGAAGTAGCAGCTTCGGTTCACAGCTTGGCTTTGCCTGGAAATCTCCAGGGCCAACATAAGTAGCAGCCATCTTCGATTGCTTTATAGCTCAAGCAGGGTGGCCCCAGGCAAAACACAGGGTGGGGCTGATCTTGGCCTGCACCACCCTGGAAACCCGAGGTCCAGCACACCCAGTGGACAGCTCCAGGCCACGTTGGAGCACCACCATCCTGCCCCTGCATAGCTGAGCCTCCACGGAGGGTAGAGGTTAGTCCTCAGTGGTCACAGCCAGTCCTTGCAGCTGACTGGCCTGGGTAAATCCCTCCCATTGATTTGCCAATAGCAAGCAAGGCTCAGCTGCAAGAGGAGGGCGTACTCAGCCCACACAAATGGTTCACCTTGAGTACTCAGCTAGGGTGATAGGGGAGGCCATGCCACTGGATCCTAAAGGACACCTACTACTTTAGGCCACATTACCAAGACATGGAGTCAAAGCAGCTCTACCTAATACATAGAAACAAACACAGAGAGGCTGCCAAAACAAGGAGACACAGATATATGGCCCAGATGAAAGGGCAGGCCAAAACTCCAGAAAAAGAGCTCAATGAAATGGAGATGGAGATAAGCAATCTATCAGACACGGAGTTCAAAACACGGGTTATAAGGATGCTCACGGGACTTAGTGAGGACCACAGCAGCATAAAAAAGATCCAGTCAGAAACAAAGGATACACTAATCAAAATAAAGAACAATTTACAGGGAAACAAAAATAGAGTGGATAAAGCTGAAAACCAGAGATTTGGAATGTAAGGAAGCAAAAAACAACCAATCAGAACAAGAAGAAAAGAGAATCCAAAAAATCTAGGATAGTGTAAACAGCCTGTGGGACAAATTTAGGCAATCCAACATTTGCTCCATAGGGGTGCCAGAAGGAGAAAAGAACAGAAGAGGAGCAAGAAATTGGAAATCTATTTCAAAACAAAATGAAAGAAAACTTCCCTAGTTTGGTGAAGGAAATAGATGTGCAAATCCAGGAAGCCCAGAGTCCCAAACTAGATGGACACAGAGGCCCACTCCAAGACACATCATAATTAAAATGACAAAGGTTAAAGATAAAGAGATGGGGGGGTGGGAGGAAGGGTGAAGAGGAGAGGGGATTAAGAAGTACAAATAGGTAGTTACAGAGTAGCCATGGGGATGTAAAGTACAGCATAGGAAAGGGAGCCACCAAAGAATTTACACCCATGACCCATGGACATGAACAAGGGTGGGGATTGCCTCAGGGAATGGGGGGTTGCTGGGTGGAGGGAAGCAAAGGGGTTTAAAAAATCAGGACAAGTGTAATAGCATAATCAATTAAATGTAATTAGAAAAATCAGTCAATCAGTCACATGAGTTTTCTTATTCTTGTAATTCAAGCCTGCGAAATCTACCCTGGACCATGAGCTCAAAATGAACCAGCCATTCTGTCTTCCCTCAAAGAATCCATAGACCAGTGCCAACACAAATTACAAAATGAATAGTTATATTCAATGACACTAATATAGAAACTGTTTTTTGTTGTTTGTTTTTAGAAAGAACAAAGATAAAACTCTCCAGTGATGTCCAACTTTTTGGCCTCTCTGGGCCCCACTGGAAGGAGAAAAGTTGTCTTGGGCCACTCATTAAATACACAAACACTAATGAAAACTGATGAGGGAAAAAAAGGTTTAAGTAAATTTACGATTTTGTGTTGGGCCACATTCATAGCCATCCTGGGCCGTATGGGCCACAGGTTGGACACCCTAAATAAAACTAACGTATGCAATGTCTGGCAGTAAAAGAGTAGCCAGTGACGGCCACCGCCAAGAGGCACAGGAGAGAGCGTGTATGTCGGGACGGGGGTGGAGGACAGTCAGCACAGCCATGTCCTCCAGAGCCTTTCAAAGTGACCTGCATGGCATTTTAATCACATTATTCTGATTCTATGAAATAATGCCCACATGATTTGTATAATTGGGCAATTATGTTTAGAATATTGCTTAGACACCTGCCCCATTTTAACCAAATTATATGTTAGCAGGCAAAACAGTCAACCGATCAGTATAGTATAAAAATGGTACACATGCGTACTTAAATAGACAACAAAGACTATCTCTTAATAGGTATCTGTATTTATTCTTAAATAAACCACTGTTAATGGCTCTAAAAATAAATGGTCAAAGATTTTTTTTTCTATACTTCTGAATTCTGCTTCCTGGTGTGGCAAAAACCTGACTATTATGCGTATCCCTGGGAAGTATATCCCCTAATATTACTTAGCATTCTCGTAATTTGTCTTCCGCTCTTTGTGGTGCTACCCATGTGAGGACATACACCCGCTCAAGCAGGTGAGCCAATGGCTCTCTGTAATGAAGGAGAAAGATGGTGTATGTTTGGGCTCTATTTCCCTCTCTGTCAAGAACTTGCCTGTACACTTGGGTAACGCTTGATCCAGGCCCAGTGTTTATGCCATAAGTGATAGCTGGAAGCTGCGGCAGGCACCCTAAGAATCCGAGGGCCAAAGAGCGGCCACGCTAGTGCCATTGAGCAAGTTGGCAGTCTTGCTGAGCAGACAAGATTAGTATAATAATAGCCCAAACTGTACATTAAGTATAATAAGAGCTGTACGAATAAAATGCCACGAGAGCGGTTTAGGGGGATTATTACTTGCAGCATGTTAGAGTAGAAAATAGCAACACTTCTTTCAGCGCTGAACACGTTCCTGGAACTTGTTTTAGTGATAGAGTTTTAAGTAGGGCTGCAGAAAGTAGGACTCAACGGAGCCAACTGTTATTTTTGACTGGAATAACCATGAAATTGTGGAGATCACCATGAAAGGTATTTTTTGCTCTTAGACCTTTGAGGAAACACTGAACAATGACTGTCAGGGATCATTAGCTTGTGTAGATCTCATATGCGTTCAAACATGTGCTCCCCCATGTGCCTTCCTATTTCACATTTACCAGCCTATAATTTTTGACCTAAGTATATATATTTTCAAATTACAGCTTGTAAAATAGCCCTTTACTTATTTAAGGCAAAATTATGATACTCCAACTACCTATATCCTAGACCAAATTTTTCTGCCATTTTCGCCACTTGAAAATAAAGCGACCACCTTTTCAGTCCTGAAAGAATGCTTTCTTTTCAAGCCATGAGGCTTCTGTATTAATAGAATCCCACGCATTCCACAGTGGTGGCTAAAATAAATGTGAGTTCAGAAAGCCCATTTTGATTTCAACTGTTTACTCTGATTTTAGCAGGGGACAGGGAACAAGGGTCCACAGTTCAGTTCTTGAAACTGCGGTCCAGGCTGGGAACCGCAGGGAAGTTCTCTGGCAACTCGCAGAGCGCCTGGGAGCCGGGGCAAAGGGGTGTTCCTGACATTTTTCAAATGACTCTCTACACAGAACTCTTCTATTACGGTGTTTGAAAGGAGGTTTCAGTGGTCGCAGAGGAGGACTCAGAGGCAGGGACGTTGCTATTAACGTGGCCGAGAAATGCACTGGGTGGGAGGGGCCGGGAATGAGGGGAAAAGAAGAGAGGAGACGCGTGAAAAAAAAAAGTAGCGATTTTATCAAGAGCAGGTCTCGCTTAAGAGTTCACCCCAAAATCCAAAAGCAGCACATTGATCCAGTGAGTTTTCTAAGATTAGAAAAAAAGGAAAAACACGATATTAACCCGAATATTGAATTTTTACCTGTGAAACCAGAACAGGGCAGTCGCCTTACCAAAATGCTGCGTACAGGTGAGCATGAGGACAGCGTCACAGTGCCCCCGGGAAGCTGTTCTATGCCTACACCCCTCGGTAGTACTTCCTTTTTACAGGTTAGCAAACGGTCTTGAGCTGCAGATTTTGTAAGGACTGCATTGTGTTCTCAGGGGAGGTGGGGGCTGTAATGGCCGTCTTGCAGAAATTGCCGATTCTCTGGGAAGCACGGGGTCTCTCTTGTGCAGAAAGACGCTCTGCGCCTCTCACCGAAGTGGTTTCTCTGTCGCACCATCCGAAGGAAGGTCCTTCATGGAACACCTTGCAGATGCACTGACATTTACCGCAATATCCAGCAAGCAGTCAGAACTCAGGAAGTCAGGCCGGTGGAATCAAACGTCCATGCCCACGGCGCAGAAACTACGCCATGGGTCCCCGACACGGGATTCAGGGCTTGTCTGAAAATCGGAAGGGCTGTATCTTAAGTAGAACTGTCGTGGGGCTCCTTCTGAACAGCATCTGTCTTCACGGCTATATGACACGTTATGAAGTTCAACTGGATACAAGTCAGCGATAAAACGTCTTCTCTGCTAATTCAGTGATGGCAAGTCAAACGTGGCCACTTCGTTTTGGAACGGAAGCTCTTCTCTCTACCTGGCTGACAGCGTTGTCGGTGAACAGACTCCTTACCACGTGGTCATCAACTCTATCAGCTCATTCAAGTGACTGGACATTTCAGGAGCACCTAGCAGTGAGGGCAGATGTTAATGGAGCTTGGCAGAGAGATTTAAAACATCCAAGTTTCTCATCTTTCTTTTCTTTTTCTTTTTTTACAATTTTATTTATTTATTTTTAGAGAGAGGGGAGGGGAGGGAGAAAGAAAGGGAGAGAAACATCAATGTGTGATTGCCTCTTGCGCGCCCCCTACTGGAGACCTGGCCCGCAACCCAGGCATGTGTACTGCTGGGAATCAAACCAGCGACACTTCAGTTTGCAGATCAGCACTCAATCCATTGAGCCACACCAGCCAGGGCCAAGCTTCTCATTTGTTACTACAGACTGCTTTCACTTCACTGGTATGTACTGTAGGCATTGCCACGGTGCCCTCCTTTCATTGTTGGAATCAGTATTTGCTGCAAAATAGCTCGTGGCTTTCAGTCCTTGACAATTTTGATAAGGGGCAAATATTTATTTGGCATAGTGTCATGTGGAGCAAAATGCGTATTTGTCTACTATTTCCATCTAGAAATAGAATTACTAAAATAGGGCAAAAATGAATTTAGAATACTAAAAAGGTGTTCTATACTGCATTTTTAATTCACAACCTCTATCTGGAGATCTCCATGGTAGGAAAGAAGTGAATATTATGGTTTTTGTTTTAAAGTAAACATAAGAGATGTTGTTTTGATGTTGAGAAAGATGTTGTTTTCTATTTTATTTTACTTTTTTCTCCTGATTTTTCATGTATTTGCACCATCTTCATTTGGGACAGGCAGGGATGAGGGGTTGACAATGGAGCTACGGGACCAGGTCTGACCACATGTAAACAACTACGTAATAGATACTTCTAACACTTCATACGGGTCAGGCCCAAGGGACATGGCTTTGAATAAAAATTGACCTCGTCATTTAAAGTTCAATGTAAGACAAACGTCTCTTGTTTAATTTCTTCCTTTCAGATTTTCCTATTTTCTCCCATAAATCAGTGGAAGTAGGATCAGGATGCGACATTCTGCAACCGATAGATTTTAGGAATTGGCAAATTTTATACAAACGAAGATTAGGGTTGAGTCCTTGAATCTAATAGCAATTCTATTTAAAAACAGTTTTTTCACCAAAAATGGTATTTAAGTTAAATTTTTCCAAGTATATATCTCCATTCATTGTATGGAAACCAAAGTAAACTAATGAAGTATATACATGATTGTTTTTAAAGGGACAAGTAATCAAGGACCCCTGAATGCAGCTCAGCTGTAATTGCAATTTATGGCATTTTTCCATGTTCACGTCAAATTTTTATAGCCATCCTTTAATGTATTTGAGTGCAAACAATTATAAGCTTTTTTATGTTTCCTAAGTTTATGAGCTCTTTATTATTCTGTCCCTCCTCCCCGTGGCTTGCAGAATAGATGTTCAATGCCTCCCCTCCCCCTGCCCCATGACCTTTGTTTGCCACCTGTGCTCACACCTTAGTGTAAGTCGGACCTGTGACTTGCTTCTCACCAACTGAACCAGCAACGCTGACAAAATGTCACTCCTCTGATCATGTTTCAGTATAAGACTCTGCCCTAGAGTCGCTTTAGAGACTCTACATGCTTCCTTGATAACCTAGGGGACCTGGGCGGATGCTCACGTGACTGCAGGGGCCCCATTTGCGGAGGAGGGGTTTCCAGTTAACAACCAGGAAGAAGGCAGGATGATGGGTCCTACGGCCACGAGGAAATGGATTCTAAAAGCGACCTGAATGAGCTCAGAAGTCGATTCTTCTCCTGAAGCCTCCGAATGGACTCCAGATCGCAAGCCGCGTGAAATCCCAAGCAGAGGATGCGGTGAGGCCGCGCTTGGACCACGGACTCACAGGAGTCTGGGGATAGTAAACGTGGCAGTTTGATATGCAGCAACAGATAACGAATACACTATTCCGTAACTCTGGAAATTTACGTGAGTGCAATGATTTCTACAGATAAGACAGTAATTCGTTTTTCCATTCCACGAATACTTATTTAGTGCCAGGTACTTTTTTAGTTACTAAGGATATGATGAGAAACAAACAAAGAAAAAACGATTCTTATGCTGTAATGGGGGACATTTTAATGATATTTAAAAGTTATCATAGAGTAATTATATAATTGCAATTGCTTTGTAAGGAAATAACAAATGACCGAATGCAGCTGGGGGAATTAGCAAAACGCCCTCCGTGGAGGGCTATAGATGCTTTACAACAGGCTGTTGGCAGGAAGGAGAGTGAGTCCCAATGTTTAGCACTTGCCTATTTTTGTTCTGTAAATGTCCCCGCTGTGGTTGATTTTAAGGAGAAAACACAAACATAAGCAACTTCTGGAGCCTCGTGTGGGCAGCCCACCACCCCCCCACACACCCCACGGAGGTTCCCTGAGTTGAATGCTGAAGAATGAGTCTGGCTTGAGTGACAATGATGGGCATAAAGAACATTCTAGAAGATGAGTCAGCATATCAAAGGTCCTGAACCTGGGAGACTTTGGAAGAACTGGAAGAAGATTATGGCTGGAACTGAAAGGCCAAGGGGACAGGGGTTGAGAAGGGGAGAGTGGGGAAGCAGGACAGACCCAGACGGTCCCCACTGGGTCATCCTAGGTCTGGGGACGCAAGAGTATGCCCACCTCATGGTGCTCACAGGGTTGGGCCTAATAGGGAAACAGAAACCATTGAATTATGACTGGTAAGAGACTATCAATTTGTATTTTTAAAAGATAAGTGTTCTTGGATAAATTCATTTTTGAAAAGCATTTGAATGTGTGTGAGGAAATCAGTTGAGAAAGTATTACCACTAACCTGTGTGTCAGTTCCTTATTTTATAAAATAAAAACAATAATGCTACTTCATCCTAGTTTTTTGGAGGTTAATTTAGTAAATATAAATCGTCTAGAAGGATGGTCAGCACATAAATGCTCAAGAAATTTTAAAAAGTGTTGTCTCCTTCTGCTCTTCCTCCTTCTACTTGCCATTTCTTCGCTGTTGTATAAAATACAGGAGACACTGTGGTGGAGACGCAGTTTTGCGAGCGGTCGTCGCTTGTGTGGTGTTTGAGGCCCGGGAGAGACAGGATCCTTGGAGAGACCACGGTGAGTGAGAAGAGAGGGAGGGCCCAGGTCAAGGCCTCGTGCAGCTCCAAGGGTGAAGGTTAACAAGAGGGAAGGGACCTTCTTTTGGCAGCAAACTCACATCATAAAACATGGAAATGACAGCTTCTGTCTGCACACCTATGTTGAGCTCACACCTGGGTTACAGGGTTTGTTTTCTAAGGTCATCGTTATTAGAAGTATGTAAAAAAGCTGGATAGACTTCATAGAAAAGCAGTGAAAATAATTAAAGACTTGAGGTTAATGGGTTTATGAGGACAGGTTTAAAACCAGAGTGTGTTTCAATGAAGACTATGCGGGGGAGGGGGAGTATAATTAGTATCCGAGAGTTTTAAAAGAGTAGTGGAGGGAAGAATAATTATTTTCGTCATGCTGCAAAAAGAAAAATAAAAAATTATTAGTCTATTAGCTCATATATCAGAAGAGAAAATAAATTCTGATATTGAGAACATTTGTTTTGTGGAAAAAAAAAAACAATCCAAAGAAACTAGTAGGAAAATATATTTTGAGACGTTAAAAAACAAAACTGAAAAAATACAACTTGAATTGAGTTCTATAGGACATTTCTGTGTGGTTAGAAATAACATGTATATATAATGAAAAAAAATCTATGTTGTTCTTTATTTCTAGATAAAATAGACTCACCATGAAGGTAGATTTGACATTTTTCCACTCAAGGATCATAATAAATAAAAAATACAATAAAATATAATAAAGCAATATTTTTTCTTTAAGGTAGTACCCACATAAAAATAGTATGGTTTTAAGGTGTATTATAACCCTTCATTATTCACAGAGATAATTATAGAGCAATATAATCAAGAAGATAAAATGCACAATAAAATACTTTATTATTATTTTGATGGTTCTAAAATAAATAACCATTATTTTTCAAAATTAACCTATGTTCAGACTTTCAAATTTTTCATCATTTAATGACTGATGAGCTTTATGACGTCAATTAAACTGGAATCTATCAACAATATTATTATAAGGTTTTTGATGGAAGAGACTAGTAAATACTGACTTTAACGTTAGCTATTTTTCAAATTACTGTTTTAATTTCATTCATTTGTGTTGTTATTTCAATGAAATAAAGTGTGTTAAATTTACAAAATTTTCAAAACTATTATAGGATCAGTACATTTAGGATCATTTAATTTTAGGGAATTGATTCCATTGGATTGCAGCTTATTTTATAGTGAAATTTATATAGAGAGTAAAGATCTTGTGACTATTAAATAAAAGACTAAAACCTCACACTCTGCAATGATATGAGTGAAGGAGCTGAGAGGTTGGTCTGTGCCAAGTTTCTTCCTGATTTAACTAGGAATAACTAAGATAACAGGCTGTATGAATTCATCACTGAAAATGCCTTTTTAAGTATGGAAATATGAATCATCTATTTATGCACTGAATTATGTACTAATGTCACAAAGGCCAGAAGCAGACTCAGTAAGACAATGACAAAGAAGGAGGACCATTCATCCTGATTCTAGGAAAACTCTGTCATCAACCAGATGTGCCACTTGAGACTAGTTTGCAGAGCAGGACATCAGAGACAAGAGGACTCATCAGAACAGTGACTCTAGAAATCTGCATCAGGACTCGCCAGGGATGTATGACCAGAACAGGGCTGGGTTTGGGCTTAGCAGAGATCTGATGAGGCCCAGAATTAAGTGGTGATACAAGAGGTCATGCAGTGCTGAGAGATGTTAAAGATCTTGTCCTGCCAGAAGAAAGAAATACTCTCAGCACTACGGGCCTTCGGTCAAGAGCCTAGAAATACTCTTTGTCACTAGGACTAAGGACTTACCCTCTGAGTAGGGTCTACATTCTAAAACTAAGGTCATGATTGAAATAACAGTAACTGGTCAAAGAGCAAAATAATATTTGATATATAGCCAGAATAATCCACAGTAATTTAACAAGACAAAAAACAACACACATTAGAAGAAGACAACATACCTAGGTGTCCTCTAATATATAATCTAAAAGTTCAACCTACAATAAAAAAAATAGTAGATATGTAAAGAAGCAGAAAAAATATGATACATAATTAAAAAGCAGTCAATGAAACAGACCAGGAAATGAGCCAAATGTTAAAATTAGCAGACAACAAGTATATATTACATATATAAGAAGAAAATAAAATTTATAGAACTGGAAAGAAAAAGAGGAGAACTTATAAACACATTGAATACTATGGAATAAGGTTAGTAGTATACTTGAAAACAATTATCCAATCTAAATAATGTGGAAGAAATAATATTTTTTTAAAAAAGAGAGCTTCAGTGACTTCTGGGACAGTATCAAGTTGTCTGATATACGTGTAACTGGAGTCTCAGGAGGGAACATAAGAGAAAATGGGGCAGTTTTTCAATTTTTCTCAGCAATGTTTTTAATTGTCATTTCAGAGGTTGTAGACTTTGTGTGGTCAATTTGTTCTCACTTTTATATGTGAAGGTAAATGGATTTTTAAGTTTCTTTTTCAATTACTTGCTTCTAGTCTACAGAAATAAAATTAGTCTTTATACTGTTCTCTTTTTCTGTGACCTTGATGGGCTCAGCTATTACTGCTGGTGTGTTTCTATAGATTCAGCTGCTTATGTAAGCAATCTTTCTATAGATTTGGCTGACTACGTACGTCTCTCATAAATAAATCTTTCCTTTCCAAATTCTTATGCTTTTTATTTCTTTTCCTTGCCTTATCACATTGTCTAAGTCTTTCATTAAAATGATGAAAAGAAGTTGTATGCAGAAACCCTTGACTTTTCCTAAAAAGAGTTCAATATTTTATAATTACAATATCTGTAGATTTTTCATAGATGAACATTATTAGAATGAGAAAATTCTTTATATCCTGTTTTCTGATGTTTTAAATTTTAAATCACTATTAAATTTTGTTAAATGAACTCACTGCAGATATTGAGGTGACTCTGAATCTACCAGCACCTTGATCTTGGACTTTCCCAGCCTCCAGAATCGTGAAAAATACATTGCTGTTGTTTACATAGTCCGTTACAACTCCGCAAATGGACTTCGACAATAGTATAGATAAGTCACTTTACCTCTCTAACTCGTAGTTCTCTTTTCTACGACATGTAAATAAATACATATCACATATTTCATAAGTTTTTTTATGAAAACCAAGTAGCATAATACATGTAGTGTTTAAAATACATGTTTATCACCTGGAAAATTTTGTAAGAATTGATACCTATCACCTGACATCTTGCTTTTCAAAATTAATAATATATCCCAGACATTAATCATATTGATACATATATTTTGGGTGCCTAGAACAAAACCTCAAAGTAAAAGTTGAATAAATGTTTGTAAATAAATTAAAAGTTATTGTTAAAAATAATGGCAGCTTCGAATTGCACATTAGGCTTATATTTTTTAAAATTTTATTTATTTACTTTTAGAGAGAAGGGAGGAAGGAAGAAAGAGAAGGAGAGAAATATCAGTGTGCAGGAGATACATCAGTCAGTTGCCTCTCACATGTCCCCAAACCAGGAACCTGGCCCGCAACCCAGACATGTGCCCTGACCAGAAATCAAACCTGCAACCTTTCGTTTAGCAGGCCGGCGCTCAATCCACTAAGCCACACCAGCCAGGACTATATTTTAATTATGTATGCACTTTTACTTGTCCATACATGCTTAGTTTTTTCATGTTTCCATATTATACTTAAGTTTTCAGTGATCCTATTAAACATTTTAAAAAGTTCAGACCCTATATTATATATGCACAATATAAAGGTTAAACAGAAAAACATGGGTTTTGGGGAGGGGATTGTGGGTTTAAAAAAAATCAGGATGGTAATCACTATATGTATGTGATACCTAATTCATTTTAATAACCAAACACCAATGAATATAGATTATCTCATAATAATTTTTTATTAATGAAGTGCCATTAGGTAGTGCTAAACCAGAAAGCTGTTCTTACTTTCCAATAATCAAATGCTTTATAAAATCTCTCTCACCCTTACCCTAAAAAGAGATGCATAATGTCTTTTATACAGACTGAACTAAAGGAAAGCTGTATCCCAACTGTTCCTGCCGATGGATTATTTCTTCACCTCAGGGTATGTGTTCCAGCAGTGCAAGGGGACAAGTCCAGAGTTTGGAAATGCAGGTCATGAAGACAGAGCCTTTAGAGTTGTTGTTTGTTATGCTAGAACATTTATTTATTGAACTGATTTGAGAGAGAGTGAGAGAAAAACATCGCTTTGTCGTTTCACTTATTTGTGCACTCAATGGATGATTTTTGGATGCGCCCTGAACAGGTATTGAACCCACAACCTTGACATATGAGGACGATGCTCCAATCAGCTGAGCTCTCCAGCTGGGGCACTGTGCTAGGAAATTGGAATTTGTCCCTCAGGTGCCCCCTGCACTGTTTTCTGCCCATCTTTGCAGCCTGGGGAGCCGGCTGTGGGTTGCATGGACGGGTTCCCAGGCCTCCTGGCTGCTAGATGGACTGGGCCGTGGGGTGAACTGAAGCAAAGCTGGAGGGCATCAGAAAAGTGCTGGGTCCTTGAGGGCCAGCCCTGTCCACCGGTTCTGGTGATTGTCCTCGAGGTTATTGCCCAGGGGTGGGAGAAGCGCCCCACTGTCCCTGCCCCGGGGGCCTGGAACATCCTTGTTGCTATCTGTGAACACTGGTGGTACAGCATCTATAAACGGTCCCTTAATTAACCTCTCTTGAGTTACTTCTGCTAAGAATGCCTTTTCTTTCCTGACAAGGCCCTAACTGATAAAATTGCAGGCCGGGGCACTTAGAAATCATTGCAGTTGACTCATCATCCCTGTTTCATGTCATAAACAGTGCAAGTCAGAGAGAAATATGTGCTGGCATTGTTAGGGGAAGCCGATCGAATAGGAGACAAAATGATGATAGTAAAATTAATACGCTCGCTACAGCTGGTGCAGAGGAATCGCACAGTCTCAGTGAGAACGTTCTAGTAACAGTAGGCTCACCCTGTGATTATGTATATAACCTGCCCTTGACCTTTCTTGCCTTTCCTCTGAGGCGACAAAGCAGCACCACCGAGGTGCCCTCTTAACGCACTCACTGTGGTCTGGGAGGGGACCGGGGTACAGATGTCTCAGGGCAGATCCCTGTAATGTTAGCTGACACTGCAGCCTCATCGCAGCTGGTTTGAAAGGGAAATTATTTAAAAATCATTCCCTGAGTAAACCGACGCTGATTCCATTACAAATAGCGACGTGGCGGGGGCAGGGCGGCGGGGGGGGGGGGCGGTGGTGGCGGCGGGGGGACCTGGCTGCGGCGGTTGCGGGGTGGTTAGGGAGCGCGGTGGGCCGGCTGCAGCTGGGGGCCGGACGGCAGCCCCTTTGCGTGGCCAGGCAGAGCTGCGGCGGCGGGGCGTTGCTGACCTTGGCTGAGCGTGGCCAGCGCCGGCCCAGCACCCAGCGAGAGCCTTCCGCCCGGGCAAGCCTTTGTCTGAGCCTCTACCTTGGGCCTTGGCGGGGACTCCTGCAGCCGCAGAAGGTGGCTGTTCGTCCTCAGGAAAAGCCAGCCTGCAGAGGCCAAAGCAAAGGCACACGATCTAATAATACCCTCCCTTAGGCTGTCCTTCCTAGCACCTTTATTCGGAATTTAAAGGATCCACCTTAAACTGCCCACCATGGAAGAGATTTAGCATCATACAATATTTTGTAATATTTAAATACGTAATAAAATAATAAGCACCCCCAAACTTTACCGGCTCCTCTCTAAATCAAGTGGACCCTTAATTTTCAATAGCTGATTTTTTTTTAATTTTATGAGTATTCACTGGCAAGCTTATATCTCAGTTTCCTTGGAAATTTTGGCATACCTCAGAAAATAGAAACTATGGTTTTCCAGAACCATTATAGAAATAAACATAATTTTATAAGATGATTTCATTTTTCTATTGATGAGACAATAGCAGAGATATTAATGAAAGTATAAATTTTTTCAAGTTTAATGTTATTGTAGGATAATAAAAAGAACTTGTTTTATATATTTACTACATGAAAATGTTAATTAATTCACAATCAATACATTTTATATAAATATAGCTTCTCAAACTATAATATATTGACTTTACCATAATGTTCTGAGATATTAATTCATTTTTAATGGCTGTTTTTTACATTAATTGCAATTATCAGTCAATTGACTAAATACAAATGATTTATAAAATTATTTTGAAAAGCCAATTAGTTCATAGATGTTGATACTTAATTTAAGTAATATTGGCTAATTTAGCAGAAATAGTTTTTAATAAAATGATGAATTATTTCCCCCAACAATTTAAACATGTTCTTTTGGTTTATTAAAAACCACAAAAGAAAATTAAAGTTTCACTGTCATATACTATTCTCTGATTAATTTTTCACATACCATAAAATTTACTATTTTAAAGTGTACAATTTAGTGGTTTTAGTATAATCCTAGGATTGTGCAACCAGCACCACTATTTAATTTCAGATTATTTTCATCATTCCAGAAGGAAACCTCATACCCATCAGCACACACTCTCCCAGCCCAGCCTCTGAAAACCACTGGTCTACTTTCTGTCTCTAGGATTTGCCTAGTCTGGGCATTTCATGTAAATGGAGTCATACTTTTATGTCTGGCTTCTTTCAGTTAGTATACTGTTTGATTACTTCATCCCTTTGAATGGCTGAATAATAGTGCCTTGTATGGACACACTGTATTGTGTTTATCCATCCATTAGTTGATGGATATTGGGGTTATAGCCACTTATTGGTAAGCATGAATAATGCTACTGTGAACACCCAGGTACAAGTTTGTGTTTGGCCATATGTTTTGATTCTCTTGGGCATCTCCCTAGGAGTCATAGTCCTGAGTCATATGGAAATGCGACATTTAACTTTGTAAGGAACCTGCCAAATCTTTTTACTAAAGGGGCTGCACCTTGTTAAATTCTGACCAACAGTGCTTGAGGGTTCCAGTCCTCCACATCCTTGCCAACACTCGTTATTCTCCATTGTTCGATTATAACCACCTGATTAGTGTTTGACTTTCAGGCGTCCTAAAAATCACTACCGCTGGAAAGTGGGAAGATGAGAGAAACCAAAGACGACTGTGAGTGACTGCGCATTTAGGCTGAACAGTGTTGAACTGAGACACATTTTGCTTACTTTGGCCGAGTGAGTGAATGGGTGAATGAAGGGTGGTGCCATTACCAGAAGCAAGGAGACTGGCAGGAGGGGTGACTTCAGGGAAGACACTAAATGATGAGACCGTGGAAGGCACCTCATCATTTGCAATAGCGGGGTGAGAGCTTGGAAATATGCACTATAACAAAGCTTATGATAAGGGGTTTGCAAACCTTGTAGAATTAAAATGTAGACTCTGGAGCCACATGGTCTGGGGTTGTAACTTGACTACCTATATGACCTGCTGCGTGACTTAACCCCTCTGCTCTTTACCTTCTCCGTTTGTACAACGAGGGCTGTAATAATTGTATGCGTCTGAAAAGGTGAGAATTAAGCAAGTTACTACATTACGTGTAAAGTACTTAGCGATATTCTCTCACGTAATAAATGTTAGCTAGTATTAGAGTGACTACATAATTTATTGTCTAGAACAGAACACTTTCAATCTCAAGAGGGGCCTGGGCGGGACAATAAATGGTCACACTCAGGCCACAGGTAAAACAGGCATTGCCTCAGCCATACTGGGGCAGCTGGCCCTCTCCTCTCAGTGCTGCGAAACGTCGAGCTTCCACTGAGTCCCGAAACGCCTTAGCATGATTCTACGGAGGGGTGAAGGGGGAGCACTTTCCTGCTTCTCCCACTTCAGCCAAAAATTTAGAAGAGTTAAGGTAGGACTGACCTGGGGAGATACTGTATATTTAGTAAGCTGCTAATAAGAAATGCTTACTGTAATAGTAGGAATAACCACAGTTAAGAGTTATTTGTCTTTGAGTCTTACTTTGCAATTTACCATACTTATAGTTTGGTAAATTTGGTTTTAGACATAGTTTCTTCACCTGTAAAACGGGGATCACACATAAGTCTTTTAATTGTTGTAAGGATTAAATGAGATAGCATATGCAAAAGGTGTTAAAATTTAAAAACTTTATAGAAAATGTAGGTTGCTATTATAATAAAGTTGGTGTCATTTTTATTAATGAAAACCTATAAATTCCAAGACCACCAAAACTATTATTTGGTTCTTCTAATCTATAACACAGAAATAGCTTTGCTAAAATTATTGAGGTACGTTTATAGAAAAACAGTGGACAGGTAGCATGACTATTAGCAAAAATACAGAAAATGCAAGTGTTTTGTGAGGATGTGGAGAAATTCAAATCCCTGTAAACTGTTGCTAGGAATGTAAAATGATGTAGCTGCTTGAAAAACAGTATGGTGGTTCCTCAAAAAAAAAAAAAAAAAGTAAAAGTACCATGTGATCCAGAAATTCTACTTCTGAGTATATCTCCGAAATCATTGAAAACAGGGTCTCAAAGAGATGTTTGCACTTCATTGTAGTTAAAGGGGGACGCAACCCAAGTGCCCACGGATGGATAAATGGATAAGCAAAATGTAGTATATACACACAGTAATATACATCTAGCCATTAAAAGGGAGGACATTCTGACACAACATCAATGAAACTTGAGGACATCACGCTAAGTGAAATAAGCCAGTCACAACAAGATAAATATTGTATGAATCCACTTACGAGGGGCTTACATGAGTCAAATCCAGAGACAGAAAGCAGCATGGGGTTGCCAGCGGGCTGAGGGAAGGGTGGGAGGAGTAGCTCTTGTTCAACGGGGCACAGGGTTTCAGTTTTGCAAGAAGACAAGAGTCCTGGAGGTGGATGGCGGTGACGGTTCACAACAGTAGGCAGGTACTTAATTACCACAGAACAGTACACTGCATAATGGCTAAAGTGCGAAATTCTATGTTATGTCTATTTTACCCTAATCAAAAGGTGGGGGAGGGGAAACAGTGACCAAGAAATTGAAAGCTCTGAGGTTTCTTTCCCTGATCAATGATAGCAGGGTGCGTGCACGCGTGCGCGCGCACACACACATACACACACTGTTAGTTACATGTCTGAAATCTGAGCCATTCCCAGACAGTACACACCAGGAGGCTCCAAGGCTGGGCCCTGGGCAGACCAGAGGGCACAGGTGGTGGCAATGCAGGGCTAAGTCACAGGCCAGATGCCGACTGTATGGAAGGACACTTGTGGTTGTCACTGCTCTGAGAGTGAAAGAAAGAAAAAACATCACCGTTCACCCTGGCGGGAGACTAGGCTGCACTATAAAGAGCCATATTAGAGTAGGTGAGGAGGCGTCCACCCCACATGTCCAAGCCAGGGGTCAAGGTCCAGGTGGGAGGAGAAGGGGCTCAGGGTAAGTGAGTTTGGGAACTGGTTTCAAACCCCAGTTCTGCCACCCACTAAGTGAGTGACCCCGAGCGTGTCATGTAATCTTCCTAAAATATATAGAGAGGTGATACTATTACCCACTTAAAGAGCTGTTGCTAGTTGTCAGTGAGATAATATTTACACTTTGGTACCTAAAATACAAGTGCTTACAATATGTTAGCTATTCTTATTAATATCAGGTACAATTTCTGAGGACCCAAGTATAACAACTCTGAATTGTCATTAATGATTAAAATATCCATCAGCAATATCCATAGTTATCCATCAGCGATAAGGAAGGAGGTAGAGAACAAAGTGGAGACGAGGAAATTAAAGGAAATGCACCAAGATCCAGATTACCACGGACATCCACATGGACTTTCATTAATCTTCCCGTCACGTGCAAGGAAGCAGATCAGGGAATGTTGTATGGCGGGGGAGTCGGTGATATTTGGAGCGTAGTGACCTTGGGAAGAGCGCCCCTGGCTGGTCACTGAGGGAGAGAGAGGCTTTGGAACTCCCGAGGCCCCCGAGGTGCTCTGCACTCTTATGGGGGTGCTGGGAAGGAGCAGCGGCAGTAGACGGAACCGTAGGCAGCTCCTGAGAAGGAGAGAGTGGAAAGCACCTCGAAAAACTTCACGCACTCTGCCATTTAGTCCAGAATGCTGATGAACACTCTGGAAATGACCTTGCTAGGGACTCCTGGTACTGAAGATGCCACCAATAAGGACAAACCCTTTGTGCCCCTCGCCAAATACTACAGCATCAGGGCAATCTGCCGCTTGGGCACAAATTCACTGTGGTACTTGTACCGAAGGCCGTAAGAGTCAAGATGCTGAGAACATAGTTGAGCCTTCTTTTTCTTCTTCTTCAGGCTCTTTTGGAAGAAAAAATAGTAAATGCAGATGGCAGAAAATGGGTGATTTGTAATTATGGATTTTTTTTTAGAAGTGTCATAGTAAAATTTTCTTTCCTTTTGTGTTACTGTTGTCTTAGTTACAGTAACTAGAGATGAGCTCGATCATATTTTTCAAGTTTCTAAATCACTGGCGTACAGTGGTTTTCCAGCTAGTAACTGACATATGTTCTTGAAATGCTTGCCCCAAAGGGGAGCTGCAGACTAAACAGAAAATCAGACTGGAGTTGCTGGTTTTGCTTAGCTGAATTGAAAACTTAGGTTTCTGCAAAATTATTCATGAGAATAACAAAATGTTATAATATTTATTGTCATATACTTTTAGTCTGAATTGAGGGGAACGTCAGATGGGAAGTTCAGAAATTTTTGGAAACAAAGACTTGGTATCACAGGAAAACATATAGCAAAGACTGCACTCTCCCCTCTGAGGGATTTATGTGTATCGGCTCTTTAGGTCTGGATCCAAGCAAAATAGTGAATTGAAAGTTGTTCTTTTTCTCTTTTTCTTTCATGATCTCAATCTTCCCTGTTTGCCTCCGCTACATGACTTCTTTCCTGTCTGTGTCTCTCACATCAAAGAGAAATTGCATCTAATCAAAAACTAGTGGTATTTGTCTTGCCATAGCTCCTGTTCCTTCTAAGGATTATACAGGGTCGGGCACAAAGAATGCCCCTTTTTTATTACAAAATCATAAGCATGTAATTCTGTAACATGACAATATCACACTCAAATGTACCATATGACATTTTAGGTGAAATGTTCAAATTAAAACTGTAAATTATTGCACCTATATTATTACCCTACCAACCACAGTCAAGTAGGTACTACTCTTGCTGGACCCTGAATATATATATATTTTTTTTTTACAAAAAGACCCCCAAAGATTAGACTAAAGGTAATCATCCTTAGCATGGCATTTGCTGTTCTGGGAGTTCTGAATAGATGTTATTAAAATATTAAATTGCTTGCTTCTTCTAAAACACAGCACTTACTGAGTTCAATGACCAAACTGTTGAAACCAATATGTTGTACATCAATATTTTAAAACAAATTATAGCAAAGCAGACTTTGTCTATGTTGAAACAGATTCAAAACAGTTATTTTAGGGTTTATATTAAGCAAACACAAAATAAGTGACACATTCTAACATTTCTCCTGATAAGAATTTGAAGAATTTTTAAGTATAATTTTTAACACTTGATGAAGCAGATTTTAATCGTGAAACAGATTTATGTATGTTCAGAGATCCATATAATCTCATATAAACAAATTTATTATTTATCCATGTTAAAATCTGGTCTTCAAGTCCTTACTGATTATTGGTGCAGCTTATTGACTGGAGCGATCATTGAAAAATCGTTCTTGGTCAGCTAAACCTTGGAGAAAAGCATCATTTCATATAAAGAAAAATGGAAGGCGGTCCCTAGGGTAAGAAATGTTAACACCTGTTCCCCCCAACACCTTCATCAGCAGGGCGGCAGCGACCAGGGTCCTCTGAGGTGGAAGGCACAAAAGGCACCTACTCTGGGTCTCCATGAAGCATACCTAGAACGACCACGGCTGCCTGAGTTGCTCTTGTTCTTCTTAGGCTCCTCCTATGGGATTAGATATCCTAGAACATTTTACATTGCTTGTAAATAACTGCCTTTACGGAAGGATGGAAGTTGTTTAGATGGATATGCCATCCTTGATCCTGGGGGCAGCCGGTGAAGGCGTGAAGACCATGAGCGCGCCCTCTTCTGAAAGGCCCATCTGCCGCCACAACAGTACCAACCAAACACTAAAACAAAACAACTCCAAAAGCAGAAAACGAGGCGCCCTAGAACCTGTACAGTGAAATAGCTCTTGCTGGATCGGAACTAGGTTTTACCAGATTCTTAGCGAACTCAGAGCTGTCTTTTAGGGCGTGAGCCTGCCGGGGCTTTCCTACAGGGTTTGCCTCAGTTCCACTCCCCTGCCACCTGCTGCTGCCACCAGAACCCCTCCGCCCACCAGGGCCTCTGCACGCCACACACTTCACACCCCCCATGGTCCGAACCTTCCAAAAGGTCCCCAGGACCTTTTATTCCCTCCAAGATTTCAGTCGGAACCGACATCCCTTCTCCAACCCAGCCTCTGCTCCTTCGGCTTTGAAGTTGCGCTTTCGTATCTGGGCGTTGGCACTTTCAAGGAACTGTCTGGCCACATTCAGCTATTTATTTCTTTTCATTAAATCAGAATAAAATAATTTTAGAAGATTTAAAAAATTAGTGTCATTTATTCTAGGGAGTGAAGAAATCTTTCCATGGCATTATTTCCATCCATATTTAGGCAGAGGAGCGCCCGCGGAAATGAGCGTTAGTTGCATGGCGGAATATGTTCCCTGATGCATCGGAAGACGTGTTACACACCCAGACAGCTATAAACCTTAATAAAGCAGCACTTGGTATTGCTTATCTATTCTACCCACACTAAATACCAGAAAGTTAAGTGGTTTCTAATGTTCCAATCTATTAGAACATTTGAAGAGATCTTTGGAGTTCTCTAAAAAGAAAGTGCTTAAAAATGCATTATGAAATAAACTCTATACACATTGCTGACGAGTTAATTATAAATCTCAAATTCCTTGACTACAACTGAATGATATTTAAACAAAAGTCTTTATAACATTCATTCATATAGTCTATGACTGTACAACAGTAACTCTTATAGAAATGTAGTTAACCTAAAAATCAGAAGAGATTCTCTTTCCTCCTGTTTGCATTATCTGCAAGATGCTGACATATTGCTCTCTGTTCTTCCTATGCACTTATTTCTACATCTCCCTAGCATATGTCTCACTCTCTTTCTTTCTCTCTCTGGAGTGAAGGAACTTAATGGTCTTGACCTTTTAGAGGAAAAAGAAGAACTACCATGTTAACACACATTCAAGGAGCTCCCTGTTTGAGTGAAATCAGTTATCGTAATGTGTGTTTGTGAATGTGTGTGTGTGAGTGTGTGTGTGTGTGTGTGATACACATCAGACGTTATGGGTGAAAGGACAGCCCTGTGTTTTATCTTTTTTCTGTTCAGTCCCATTATTCTCACTATGTTGAGTCTACTTCGATTTTTTTTTCACTTTGGCGTCACAAGGACATTAACTTTGAGTTTATTATATAACTATGAACTACGTAAGTGAGAAAATGAGGGTAGTAATACCTGGAATAAAAACAAAGTAAAAAATACCTGGAATATTGGGATGAAATTAGGAAAAAAACATAAATACTTGATTGGACCTAAAAGTGAATGGTAAAGAATCAAGGACGCTTGCAAAGTTTCTAATCTAAACAACAGGAAGTATGGAGATGGCCGGCGCAGTAGAAAGAGAAGGAAATTAGTGAGGGGAGTGAGAAATTCTCATATTTCAGGTACAGATGGTGGGAGCATAATCAAGCAAAGCCAAGCAGAATGTTGAAAATATGACTCCAGGTTTAGGAGAGGGTGGAATTCCAGATAAGTGTCCAAGTGTCATCATTATGGATCCAACTGAATGGAAAAAGGCAGAGACGATGAAAGTATGGAGAGGGTGAGAGCACAAGTTTCCACGTTATTTCATGCCACGGAGAATTCTGGAATTTGTAGGGAAACCCGTGGACCCCCTCTTGGAATAATGGTTTTACCTGCATACAGTAAAATGTATAGAATTAAAATGAAGAGCAATTAGTTTGAAATAGAACTATCAAAACACATTAGAATGTGATATGTTAATGTAAGTGTTTGCTTATTAATGCATTAGAGAGCAAGATTTAGAGATGGGTCTAATAACTGATCACTTCAATGTAATGGCGACTCTAAATAGTGTGTAAGGAGGGCTGAACATCTGTGGTAATATGCTAAAAGCTGTCCATGTTTTCCGGTGGTGCCCATGGCAGCATGTTTCTTAAGAGCAGACTCCAGTCAAAATGCTATCTGCATGACATTGGGCAAGTCACTTTCCCCCTCTGTGCCTTGGTCTCCTTATTTCTTGATCCTCAAAGGGGTATGGTGAGGGCTAAATGCATGAGTGCTTGGAGTATGGCCTAGTGAATGTTAAGCACTATATAAGGAGTATTTATCAAGTAAGTATGGTCAAGCAAACCCTCTTGCAGACTGAGCCATGCAATTAGTTTCAGCTTGCTTCTATCTTAAAGGTCTTCTGAGCCAGTGAAAGGAAAAATATTGAGTAGACAGAGAAATGAAAAAAAAAGAAAACCAGGAGAATGCAGGAGAGGAACAGGCTACTTGGAAGTCTAGGACTGAAGTTGAGCACAGCTCTCTGCACTGAAGTTGGTAGTCTGTATTCTATGGTGGCTTTCTGGAGAAAGCCCAATAGATGGACAGAAGCAGATGGTGGGCACTAAGCCATTTACTAAATAGATTGATAGCAAACAAAAGCAGGGAATCAGATGACTTTCATCAATAGTCAACCCACAAGAGAAAGGAGATTGAAAGTTTATCAGATTTCACAGAAATGCCCTGAGCACCATGGATGGTACCGCAGAAACAGTCAATGGAGAGAGAAAGATTGGAAATGTGAAAGGAAGGGGAGGTAATTGGTAGAACCAGGTCCTGATTAATGCAGGAAAGAATGACACTTATCCAGAAGTTTTCACCTTGGGCGAAAAAAGAAGATGCCAAATTGTTTTGCAGCTGACGGCTGTAAGGAGACAAAGATGAAGATAGCAAGTGCTGCAATCAGATTAAAAAGAAGGCTTAGAAGGTCTGTGTTGGAGAATCTCCTTCAACCCAGAACCATGGAGGAGATATCGTCACAAAGAATAGAGGCATGAGGAGAAAGATGGAAACCTTAGGGTGAGTGAGAAGCATTTTTTTATTCATTGCTATGGAAAATGCCACAGACATCTCATTAGAGACAAATATAAATATTGTCCGAGAGCTGTGGTGATCTAGCTGGAGTTGGTCTAAAGAGCATCGTTAGATTTCATGTTAATGTTCCTTCCCCAGGAAAATGCTCTTCCCTCATTCTCTCTTATGTTCTCTCACATGGATCCATGGTCATCTCCTGTGCTTTACATCTCATTTGTTTCTTGTTGGTGACTTACCATGATCTCTCCAATTTGGCCATTGCATTTCTTTTCTTTACTGACCCTTTGCAGTTCTCCTTCAGTGCCACTCTGCTTTGGATGGACACCCTGCCCCATGCAATTCACGGTGTCCTCAGGAGCTCAGCCCAGGGTAAAACAATCTCCTTGGTTAACTTTTCTAATGAATGCACACTGGGTGTGGCAACAAAGATAGAGAATATTACCTGCAGCTTAGTAAGGGTAGGAATTACCTAGTCTGGTCCAAGAGACTATCTAGAATGTGGGGTTAAGAGGTACATCACGTTGGATAAAATGGAGCTATGTCAAAAGATAAATGATCTTCTGTAAGAATACATACAGGCAGAAGACCTAATTGTTACTTTCTTTGAATGACCATTATAATCCATGGCTGCCACAAGGAGAAAAAAAGAATAGGTGCAATAAGGAAACCCAGTTTGAGATCAATGCAGAAGCTGCACCTCTAGATTTTGACCTTTTAAAAGTAATTTTATAACATTAGCTCCGTGGAACATATATTTGTTGAACATAAAATTATGTATGCTGGGTTCTTTGTCTGATGGAAGACCTCCTCTGTGTCAGTCCTTCCTTTATTGCTCTTGAGTGTCTGCACGAGAATATATGCCGACGGTTGCTTTAGCGATCACAGAGCCCGTTCAGCGACCTACTTTAGATGACAGGCTCCCATCCAGTACCTGCTTAGTGACAGGCACTCTTTTAAGTGCTTTACCAATGTTAACTTCCTAAGTCATAGGACTTGGAATTTAAATTTATCTTCCCTGGTAGCCTACATGAAGATCCTAAACACTAACTCTCCTGGGGCATTTCTGCTAATTCATTGAAACCAAACATGTAAATTTAAATATATTGAAATAACAATCAAATGCTACCATGGTGGACTATTGACATGTACCCATATTAGCAGCCCTTTGAATCTCTCCTGGCACAAAAGGGACACACATGAATAGGTTCACTTATTCATTTATTCACAGCATGTGTACTTTCATTTATTCAATAAACTTTTAGTGAGTATTTGCTATGCCAAAGCAATGCATTTAGTGATTTTTTTAAAGAAGATATAAACAAAATAACCACATTTAAAACGTTTATAAACTAGGGAAGTATGTTGAGGCAAAAAAAAATCAGATAAGAAAGCAAATAATAACATGTAATACATGGAAGCTTGACAAAAATTCTGTAATAAACAGAAAAGCGGTGCCCAAGGGCAGGCTGTGTCAGACTAGAGGGCAGAGAGCACCGAGGCTGAATAGGTGCCATTGGGGTGATGGAGGTCCTTGCTGTCCTGCAGGCCAAGAGGGTGTAGGAGAATGGATGGACTTCAGCTGGCTCAGGCTCCCTGGGCTAACACGATGTGCTAACAATTGCAAAGGGAAAATCATTTGCTAAACTATCGAGAAAATGCAGCCTCCCCAGTAAAAGGAAACTTTGTCTCCTCGCTTCCAGCTGCAAAATCATCTACCATTTCTACATTTTTTGTTTGTTTTACTGGTTCTGAACTTTGATGGCTATAAGAACTAGAAATGGATTTCATCTCCAGCTGGCAATAAAACTTTATTCCATTTTCCAAGTTGGATGGCTACATCCTTCCTTAATGAGTCTACCATAGCTCATTCTCCAGGGCCTCTAACTGGATCAGAAATTAATCCGGAGCCAGAGGGGCAGCAGAACACTGTGGTTCTCCGTCCTCATGCAAAGCTTTTTCAAGTAGTTACTACTTCGTTCCTTTTCCAAGGGAAAAGTGTCTTGAAAAAGTAAATAAAAGATGAGCCTTGAAAGCCAGTTAACCTTGTTTTCTTCCCTTCGCTTTGTCATGAGGAAAACACTAACTATTTTTTAAGGGTGGGGGGTGGCTAAAAAAAGTGGAAGGTGGCACAATTTTAGCCTGGTAGAATCAGAAAACAGCAACGATATTTTCATATAGCGCCTTCTCAGTCTACAGCATATCGGTTGACCTAAACCATTAAAACCACTGATAAGTAAATTTTTGAATGAGGAAGTTGTAAGTGGTTATCTGCATTGCAAGTTCTGAAATTCTGTCCCATTTGCTGCCTTTACGACAATGAGGGTGAGAAGGAAAAGCTTCTTCTATGCGTTCAGGAGCATAGTTAACGTTCCCTTCTGTACAAGCAGGCCTGGTGTGAGTAACAGTCAAAAACAGACCTAAAATGTCATCTAAATAGATGTCTTATGAAAAGCTAGTTAAAATCAATAACTATAGCCTCGTTTTAAGAAATACAAAACATAGCATTTGGATTTGCTTGTATTTACCATGATTGAGTGAATATCTTCCATGTAGTTAATGACAGTAGAAGAAATGAAGTTACACTCCCTCTGTTCTTTTTTCCTTACGCAGACACCCAGTGGCTGTGGTCACATTATTCCATTTGCAGCACATATGGCCGTCAAATGGATCCAGGGAGAGAAGGTCAGAAACCCTAAACAGAAGCGGCCCATGGGCGTGGACACGGAATCCTGTTGGAGCCATACAATATGTGGCTTTTAATTTTTCAAGGACTTTCTATGCACTTTTCTCCCATGTGAAGACCACAATTATGTAGAAACTATGGATGCTTGTGACATTTTGAAACAATAAAGAAGCAAGTTATAAAGGGAACGTTTCTGTATTTTTTGCAATTTAGACCAAACGCAGAAGACAAAGTATTCCAAAGCTCATCTCAACAGTAGTAGACTCCTGCAATCTGATTCTTTAAACCAAGCCTGGCAAAGCTCAAGTTCTTTACTAAAGAGCAAAACAAAAACAAAAACAAAAAACAAAACAAAACTGCAAATCAGCTTGAATTTCACAGCTACCAATCAACGGAATAAAATAGTAGGCCTCATTCTCATATTCACTGGGGAAATGGTGAACAAGAGAAAAACTTAAAAAGAGAGAGAGAGAGAGAGAGACAGCAGAGTACCAGAGTCCCAAGACTGTTAGGGACAAGTGTCAAATTAATCCAGGTATTGAGAGGAGGCCTGGGGACGATTTGTCAGGGCCGTGTATGTGGGAAAGCAGTAAACCTGGGGCAGGACAGAGCGTTGGGAGGGATGTCACAGGTTTTCATTAGACCTGCACAGTTACGGTGATTCTTAACCTTATCCATCTTGGTGAGAGTCAAAAATCATCTCTCTTTAGAAAAGCTGAACAGCTCTGGCTCTCAGCTAGGGCACCGACACGTGACCTAGTGCCACAAACCACCCAGTTGAGTCTTACATTTGGATATGCATCTCCCTCTCCCAATATTTCATTCTCTCTCTCTTCCCACCCTCCTCCCCACCCCCTGCCCTCTCTCTCTAGTGGCTGCAGTAGCAACATCTATAAGGCCAAGTTCCTTGGGCAGAAGGTTTTGTGATTTATTTTTTAGCTGGGAGCTCACATTCCTTGAATCTTTGTGGGAAGAGTTGGAGGCCTGGGGAAAGGATGTGTTCCTGAGAGGTTACAACACAGACTGTTTTCACAGGCTCAGCCGTGGTCATAATACTCTTGGAACTGCCCCGAAATCAGTTTCACTAGTCTGTTAAATCACGCCTTAAATAGGCTCCCATTTAAAGAGCCATTAGCATGTCTTTTTGGCACGTGTGATCTGTGGCGCTGGTTGGTGATCCTTATTAAAGGTCTAGGATTAGGCTTGTTTAATAATATTCAGAGGTGGGAATAAAAAATACGAGGCAAGGGGGAACTATAGCTGCCAATATGCACTCTCTGGTTTTAATGGCATTCGATGCTTAGCTGAACCCTTTTCTATATTTGGTGTGTTGAATGGACCTTTTTTTCCCTTGGTGTGACTTCAGGTTGAGTCAAGTATAAACCCCGAAGTTCTTGGTACATGGATTGTGAATCAGAAACCATAAATTCCTGTTTCATCCTCTTTGGAGAGACATATCTTTGGTGCTTATCTTTTGGCAAATGAACGTCTGAACTGATTTTGAGTATTGGCTTCTAAATGGAATCGCTGGGTCACATGGTGTCTTAATTCAGAAGCTTTCCAAAATGGTTGTACCAATTTACGTCCCAAGTGGGTGTGTGCTATCTCAGCCATGCCACCTCTTTATCAACATTCAGCAGGCACTGCGCTCCCTCCTCCATTCTCCTAGCTCAAGGCAACTGGGAATATACTTCATGTCCATTCAGACCTGCCAGTTCTGGACATTTCATAAAAATGGAATCATACAGTATGTTGTCTTTTGTTTTCAAGGTCCATATATACTGTAGCATGTACCAGGGCTTCATTCCCTTGTAAAGTTAGTAACTTTTATAGTTATTAATTTAAAGTGAGACTTGTCCTAGTTTATGTCCTCTGTAGACTTTCCCATGCTCCATTGAAAGTTTCAGTTCTAATTGAACGTGAAGCTTTGATGGGTTGGCTTAATTTTAGAACTAGGAAACATTTGGAGAACATCCGGTCAGTTTATAGATGAGTAGATAGAAAACTGCGTAAAGAGTAGAGGAAAACTGCTGACCGAAACCCTTAGCTTCTGCCAAGACCCTGTAGCTTCTGTGACCTCAGACCTAGAGGTTATAATTTTATAAATAAATACATTGAATTGTCCGGTCCTTTTGGTTTCTTTTTCAATTACAGCACAATAATACCAATATTTGATTTAGGTATCTTGGAGAAATGTTTGCATTAATATTTGACACACCTTAAGTTTTATAGCAACATATGTGATAATATATTTATAGGAATACATAGAAATAGAAAATATAAAACTAAGGGAGACAATCCTGAAACACCCGATCCTAGATGATACAAGGTCCCATTCAGACAAAGTCTCGCATGCTATTTTTCTGGTCATCAGTTCCAATATGTTGGGGGGTTTTCCCCACATCACCCGGCAATTGTCAGACACCAGCCTTCCTAAAATTCAACTCAGTTTTACACTGTATACCCGGAGATAGTATTAGACACCACAGGTAAGGGGCTCTGTCCTGCAAGACGCCCCTTCCTCCCTTACTTCACCCAGGGCTCTAAGTTCACATTGTCACCAACAGGTTATCGATCACGGTTTCCATTGATAGCCTCTTCAGGTTCGATTAATTTGCTAGAGTGGCTCACAGACCTCACAGGAACATTTAACCTACTAAAAGGCAAAACTCAGGGACCGCTGGTGGGACGGTACGCAGACGCAGACGCAGGAATGGGGACGTGGGCGGAACTTCGGTGCCCTCGCCAAGCACCATTCTCCCCGAATCGCCACACGTTCACTCATCCGGAAGCTTTTCAAATCCTGGAAGGGGCTTTGTGGAGGCTTCAGTATGTAGGCGGGGTTGGTTAAAGCATCGGCCATTGGTGATCGCCCCAACTTCCAGCCCCTCTCGCCGCCCAGGATTCAGGGCCTGGGGCTGAAGTTCCAGCCCTTTCTTAGGGGCCGGCTCTCCTGGCAGCCAGCTCTCCTCTTAAGTGCTTTCCAAAATCGCCTAATTACCATAACAAAAGACACCTTTCAGGCTCTCCTTACTTAGGAAATTCCAAGGGTTTTAGAAGTTCTGCGCCCGGGAAACTGAACTGAGACCACATACAGATTCCTCATTCAAATTGCAGTATCACACCTGCAAATCATCGATTCCATTAACTTAACAGATTTTAACGAACAGACCCTCACTTATAAACTCTCCTAGGGTAATAGAAGCTTTTTGCTGAGTTTCAACATATCTTACCTAAATATTTCATGAGGTCCACAGGAAGAGAATTTGGTGGGAAGCAAACTAACACTTCTCGAGCATTTGTGTTCCGCCACGCAGGGACGCTCCAGAGACTCACCTGTTACCCAGCATGCCTCTCACCGGGCCCCGAGACCCACAGGCCAACACGGTTACGGAGGGGCAGCCAGACCCAGCGCCCGGGAGGCAGTGAAGGCAGATCCTTCGTCTGCAGTGCCCACTTTCTATCCCTAGGACCCAGGACAGTGGCAGGGAAATAGTGGTCCCTCATTAAATAGAACTGAGTAAGTGCGTGAGAATAAATGACCTTGTCCACAGTGACACTGAGGATTGAATCGGGGTGAAATCCAAAGTTATTAAACTTGTAGCCTCCAAGGCCCTACCGTGAACCCATCTCCTAGCCGGTCCATCCTAGGATGTTATATCATTAGTATCGTACCGTATCATTACTTCCTGTCCTATCAGATCACACATCATATTGCATTTTATTTTAGAAACATTCACTTGGATTTGCATAAACCCTTTCCAGTTTCAAATCTTTCTCTTTCACTGACCTCTGGACACATTACAAATGAACAGGAACGTTTTCTGAACTGTAATCCGATGCCAAGATGGTGTGGCTTCTGCTCACCACTGCATTGTTATAAACACAACTCGCACCGTAATTTTCCCTCAAATGACATCATGGGATTTTCTATCCAAAGCATACATATCTTTGGATGAGGGAGGTGACCAGAGTGAAAATAAATGTAGGAAAATTATATATTATACTTTGTAAGGCTTGGATTCAGCACATTCTGAGCCCACATCTGCTTCTTCAATGTTGTCTCACAGTATCTATGGCTCTTTAATGATTGGATGCCCCAGTGTAAAATAATTTGAAACAATTCATTCACCATTAAAACTCTTCGAAATTCCATGGAAGTGAACAATTCCTGCTTCAAATATAATCAGCCAACTCTAATTTTCTTTTAAAAGTTGAATAAAAATGTGTTCAAGGTACCACGTGGGTGATTTGCACTAACCTTGAAAACATCTCCGAAGCCAAACTTGAAAATCCTCTCCAGAACTAAGGCCTCACAGAAGATTCCGCTTTGGACACTCTGAGTAGAAAAGACATCACTCTATGAGTATTAAGCATCATATCAATACTTTCCTAGGAAAAAATAAGTGAGGGGGGGCATAGGGCAAACAGCAGGGCCTCCCCAGGCCACCTGCTGGCTTCTGTTTCAAGGACGGTCCTTAAACCAGAGCATCACCATCTCTACTTGACCACAGCTTTTCAAACTACAATGTGTTTTTGATCCAACATTGACTCAGGAGGTCTGGCACGGAACTGAGACGTTGTGTTTCTAATAAGCTTCCAGGAGATACTAAGGCTGCTGGCTCGTGGTCCATACTGAGTCGCCAAGGTTCTAGAAAATCAAGGGTAACTACTGTGTATGTTGAATTTTAACAGCCTTCAGGCTATGATGTCATTTTGTGATGGTACACTCTTCAGTATGTATACTTGTGTAGTAATTTGGAAATGGCAAATATGTATTGAGTATACATCAATCAGATAAAATTTAGAAGTAAAAATTTAGAAGTGATTAGAAATAATTGAATAACTGATAAAGTTCTCCAAAGCATGAAGATCAACATGGCAAAAAGTCAGAAGAATTTCATCAGACTATTGAACGGGAAATGTATGTATTCATTGACAATGGCACATGTTTTGTTAAGGCCATGATTTAATTCAGCCTTTCACTTGATAGCTACATCTTGTGATGAGAAAAAAAAAATGGTTTCTTGGAGAGCTTGAAAAGAACACTCATTTTAGATTGTGAATAAACAGCCTATTCTTTTTCATAAGGGAAAATAGTAAAATCAGGATTTTTACAGTTATTAAGTTGTCAGAAATTTTGAGATCTCTATCGTAGTGCATTAGGCTTGTGCAATTGTTTTTGACAATTCCCCATGTTGAATGAAATAGCTGTTTTTGTTGCCTGGTTGATTTACTGCCTGCTAGGTGGGGCATATCCTGAGTGGGTAGCCTAACATTGCTATGTAAATAAAATGTTTGTAACCGATGCATATGCAAGAAATTTTAGAGCTTTTCGAGCCGTGAGACTCCTAGGAAATCATCTAGTACAACTCCTTTATTTTGAAAAGGAAAAATCGAAGGTCCAAGGAAGCTGGGTCGTTCATCCAGAGTCCCACCCAGCTAGTTATTAACAGAGCTGGAACTAGAGCCCAAAGCTCTCGATGCCTAAGAGTTGATTTTTTCCCATAATAGTTAGAATGTTCAGCTTGTTTATGTGAGTTTGTCTTTACAAAAGCCCACAGGATAATAATGATATGACGCTGACAAATGTGTGTAGCTTGAAAAGGGTCCACCTAGTATTAGTTATTTGCTTGATTGTTTGTTCTTTTCTGTTTAAACAAGGTTAAAATATTTCCTAAACTGTACATTGACTCTGACAAGAAACAATTTGTTGGCAAGTTATCAGATAAGGACAGATGTATTCATGGGAAGAAACTTAACTTTTACTTGGAGAGGGTATGGGGTTTAAATTAAAAAAAAAATCAGAGATTCAATATTTAATCATTTTAATCAATGATTAAAATCTGGTTATTAGCCCTGGCTGGTGTGGCTCAGTGGATTGAGTGGTGACCTGAGAACCAAAGGGTTGCTTGTTGGATTCCGAATCAGGGCACATGCCTGGGTTGCGGGCCAGGTCCCCAGTAGGGGGCATGCAAGAGGCAACGACACATTGATGTTTCTCTCCCTCTCTCCCTTTTTCTCTCTCTAAAAATAAATAAATAAAATATTTAATAAAATAAAATGTTATTATTCCTTTTCTTGTTTTGAGTGGAACATAACGTCACAATTAAAATAACTTTTACAAAATGACAACTCTGGACCCTCCTTGGTCCCTCATAGCAGGAAAGCCAGTCCTTCCCCCCTATCCCCAGCTCTTCCTAAGGGCCCAGGCTTGCTTGCCAGCATTTTGAATTCTTCCTCCTTCCCGCTGGCCTGGCTACCATGGCCCGAGACTGAGAACTCAGGTGTACCTCATCAAGCCAAATGTATGCAAGAGTTGGCCTTCTCACAGCCTCACTTTGTGGTTAAAAGTTCTCGGGCACCAAATTGCTCTCCTGGCTCAGGTTCAGAGCAGCTCAGCTCTGTGGTGCAAGTCCATCGGCAGTAGACGTTGCCACAAGGCCGAAGCTCTGTGTTAGACAGAAATGGAGGAAGCCCAGAAGTCAATCTGGCTCTGAAGTAATTAAGGCCTTTTCCATGCAGCTGCTCATTTTGGAGGGGGAGGTCACTCCCAATGTTAGGTTCATTAAGGAGGTGCCACGGCCGAAAGAATGACCTTGAGCCTTAACTATGACAGCTTTTTAATATTTCTAAGGACGTTTCTTAGGGCAGGTTAAGGTTTGCAGTAAAATTGCAGTATTTCTCATATATCCCCCACCCACCCAATGTACATGGCCTCTCCTCTTATCAACATCACTCACCAGACTGGTCCATGTGTTGTGACTGAGGAACCGATCACACTGACAACCTCACCACCCAAAGTCCATAGTTCGCCTTAGGGTCACTCTTCATGCTGCACATGCTATGGGTTTGTGTAAATGTGTCACGTCATGAACGCATCGTCATGGTGTATCCACTGCCTGAAACACCCTCTGTGCTCTGCCCGTTCCTCTCCCTCACCCCACCCCCGGCAATCAGTGATGTTTTTCTGTCTCCATAGTGTCGCCTTTACCAGGATGTCAAACAGTTGAACTGACACAAGACAAGGCCTTTTCAGACTGGCTTCCTTGTCTTTTCATGGCTTGCTAGTTCCTTTCTTCTTAGTGATGAATGATGTTTCATTGTCTGGTTGTGCTGCAGTGCATGTACCCAATCACTTACTGGAGGACATCTTGGTTGCTTCCAGGTTTTGGCAGTTATAAATAAAGCTGCTATAAACATCCACGTGCAGGTTGTTTTGTGGACATAAATTTTCAGCATCTTTGGGTCAATGCCGAGGAGTGTGATTGCTGGATCACGTGGTAAAAGAGTGTTTAGCTTTGTAAGGAACTGTCAAACCCTCCTCCAAATGGGCTGCTCCGTGTGCAGTTCCATCAGCGATGAAGGGGAGCTCCACATTCTCAGCAGAACTTGGTGCTGCCGGTAGATTTTGGCCATTCTAACGGGTGTGTAGTGGTCTCTCATTGTTGTTTTAATTTATTGGCATTTAAGTTGCATTTCCCTGATGGCAAATGATGTGGAACTTCTATTATATTTGCCATCTGTATATCTTCTATGGCAAGGCATCTATCCACATAGGTTTTGGCCCATTTTTAAATGGGGTTGCTTATTTTCTTAAAGCTCAATTTTAAGAGTTTTTTGTGCATTTTGAATAACAGTCCTTTATCAAATATGTCTTTTGCAAATGTGATTTATGTTCTCAAACTCTTGGCATTGTCTATCACAGAACATTTATAATATTAATAAAGTCCACCTTACTAGTCCTTCCATGGTTCCTGCCTTTGATGTTCCACCTAAAAACACCATTGCCATATCCAAGGTTATTGAGGATTTCTCCCAGGTTGTTTTCCAGTTTTATAGTTTTGCATTTTACAGTTAGTTCCATGACCGATTTTGAATTAATTTTCGTGGAGGGTATAAAGCCTGGGTTGAGATTCATTCCTCTGCATGTAGATGTCCGGTTGTCCTAGCACCCTTTGTGGGACAAACTGCCTTTGCTTTTTGACCAAAGCCTCATTGACTAACTGTGACATCTTTTAAAGAACAGATTTTTCAATTTGGTTGCCTTCAGTTTTTTCAAGCATGTCTACAATTGTAGGTCTGCGTAGAGCCAGCCCTTCCTAAGACAATGTCAAGGGCAAGATTACCAGCCCAGAATCTCTCTTCCTTGGGAAGATTATCTTTTGTACATGGGGTGTGCCTACTGACCTGCCATTATAGCAAACCTCAATGGGCACCACCCTGGAATTTAAGATACTTTAATAATTCTCAATCTCAAGAAGAAAGAGTCTGGTTCTACTTCCCTTATAATTGAAAGCCTCCTTGGCTCTTAAGTAAAATTTTGGCTGCAAATACTCTTGACAGGGGACTCTGCCTAAATCCACACAGCACCAGCACATAAAGCCTGGGCTCAGGATGTGCGCATGTGGCCCGATGCACTCCTTTTGGAAAAGTGCAGCTACATATTTTCCTCACATCTTTTTACATTACTAAAGGGTAGGGGAAATCTGTGTTAAAGGTCATAATCCATACATTTGAATAAAGCATGTTATCACTTTTAAATATCCACTCCAAATTGGGAAAAAATAATTTAATACCACGTACGCACTTCAGATAGATATGAACAAAAGTATAGCTATAGATTTTTCTTTATAACATTGAAAATAACTAAATTTGAATAACTGGTGCCCCCAAAAAACCCATATAAAAGAAAGATTAATATATGACTATTATAAAATAGGTAATATTTTTTGGTTCCTTAATAGATGACTAGCCATACATTCATAAAACACTTAGTAATTATCTACTCTGTAATTTAAAAGACATTTTTGCTTTGTTTCAACTTCTCTATGTGTATAAATTCAATTATTTATAACTATCTCTTTAGGTTGCTCTATACTTTTTAAATTCTCATTATATTTATGCAATATATGAAAGTAGTGTTTATTGACTCCGTACAATAGAGGCAAAATTATACCCTTGAATGAAAAGAAGTCTGTTAAAACCTCAAAGTATTTCCATATTTTTGATAGTTATTTATATGTAAAAAATAAATGTGGGCATACAGATAAAAACAACAGACTAATGGCAGACAGAACAGAAAATGTATAATTAGAGCTACATGTATATTTGATTCATTTTTAACAAAATTACCAAAACACTTAAATGGGAAAGAATATTTTTCAGCAAATAGTTCTAGAATGATTGAGTAACTTTCAATAAATAATGAAAAAAAGCCTCTGTTCTTACTTCATATGATACACAAAAATTAATTTGAAACAATTCACAGACCTAAATCTAGTAAATTTTTAGAAGAAATCAATCTAGTGACCTTGTTTGGTACATAGTTCTCAGACACCACATGAAAAGGACGAATTGTAAGAGAAATAAATCACTGAACTGAATTTTATCAAAACTGAAATTTTTGCTCTTCAGAAGACAATGGTATACAATGGAACAGGCAAGCCCTTTGGAAGAGAAAATGCTTGCAAAACACATCAGTGCAGTAAAGGATTAACCTTGTCTGCAGAAACATTAGGCCCTGCACTGGGTTGAATAGTGTCCCCAAAATCCACATCCGTCCAGAACTTGTAAATGTGACCTTCTTTGGGAATAGAGTCTTTGAAGACGTAATCTAGTGAAGAGATCAGACTGGATTAAAGTGACCCCTACATCTAACATGACTGGTGTTTTCATAAGAAGAGAGACATTTAGACACAGAAACACAGACACACAGGGAGACGACCAACGGAAACAGAAGCAGAGAGCGGAGAGATCGATCCCTCTGCCGAGGAATACCGGGAAGGGCCAGAATTTAGGAGCGACAGAGAAGGAGCCTTCTGCACAGCCTTTGCAGGGAGCGTGACCCTGCCAACATGCTGACGTCGGACGTCCCGTCGCCACACCTGTGGGAGAGTCAGTCTAGGCTGTTGGAAGCCGCCCCGTTCGCGGTGCATCATTACGGCAGCCCCACACACTAGTGCCCACTCCCAAGTATTTACACAGGAAAAAGAAAAGCTTATTTGTCTACGCAGACGCGGGAGACTTGCACACAAATGTGCACAGCAGCTGTGTTTGTAAGAGCCCCAAACTGGAGCAACACCAATGTCTGTGAAAAAGGGTGAAAGGATATGCACATCTTGGTACGACCATACCATGGGACACTACTCAGAAATAAAAGTGAGTGCGTTATTGATATATGCAAAGGCACTGACTAGTCTTAACGTAATTATGTGGCGTGCAAAACGCCAGAAATAAAAGAGTACATATTGCATGGTTCCATTGACATAAAACTCTGGAACAATCTTTACGGACAATCCGAAGGAATCTGTCAGGACAGAAAGCAGATCAGTGCTGCCTGGGGTATGCGGGGGCGGGGGCGGGGTAGGAGAAAATGCAAAGGGCCGGGGAGAATGTTGGTGGGAGGTGGTAAACCTTCATTATCTTGATTTGTGGTGATGGTTTCATGACTGCATGCATATGTCAAAGCTCATTAAATTATACACTTTACAATGTGCAGTTTATTGTATACCAATTGAACTTCAATAAGGCTATAAACATGAATTCACTAGGCTGAATGTGGTGAGATAGTAAAAGCCCAGAGATATTTGGGGGGACATGCTGGGACGGCACCTTCTCCAGGCTGATGCTCAGAGGCATAAAAATACTACCTAGAGAAAGAGACCTCCTGATTGGCCACTGAAGGGGGACTTGGTGGAAGAACTTCTAAGCACAAAAATAACACTGTGCAAAGACAGAGGTGGGGTGTCCTGGAGGCTTTGCATCCCCTGAAGGCTGAAGCGTGTAAGGGGAGAGATGGGCAAGGTGAGGCAGAGAGAATATATTTCACTACATTTCACTTTCATGGGTTGGGTTCTCTCTTCAAAGTTAAAGGGAGCTTTTGAGGGCTTCTAAACATGACGTGATCCACCTACGCTACTTCTTTGAAACACTTTCGAACTCAGAAAAAAAATAGTGAAGAGCTTCTTCATCATCAGTAATAAAGGCATTCCTGAGGAAAGAAAATTTATAAAGTCTGTCATCAGTTGCAATTCAATTTTGTTTATTCTTACCCCAGTTCTTTGAAATCATTGTATTTGTTTACGACAGATTTCACAGCAGTCTTGGAGTCTTCCTTTCAGTAATATAAACATTAACGGGTATCACGTTACAACGGACAACATTTTTATTTAGAATAGTTTTCCATGGCCTGGTTTTTAGATTAAAGGCATTCTATCTTGTTTGCAATCTTAAATGCCTCTTCCCAAAATACAAATATTTTAACCCCAACCAAAAAATAACACTAGAGTAATATAGAATAATTGTTCTTTTAAACCCACTGTATTTACACTCCTGTTATAGTTTTTCTGCCACTAGTCTCACCCTATGATGGTTAATACACCCTGTTAAATATTCTTCTTCACCCTCAAGTATATGCAGACAAATACTCATGCACCTATGAATTTTGGTACCATTTCCACTTGCAAAAATTGTATTTTGCATATACACACAACTTGCTGTTCTCACTTAACATTTCATGGATGTCATTACAGGCTATACATTGGTACTTTTATAATTTAAAAATACACAATATGGATGTCTTGTTTTACATAAGAATTATACAGTCCTGACTTTAAATGGCTTAAGGATTAAAATTCTCCCCAAACTTACCATCTGTCCACTGCATGCAATCCTAGCCAACTCCACCCAGAAAACCCAAGGTAAATCTCTGTCTCGGATCCTATGAGAACAATGTCATTTCCGTCTTGCCACACTTACGTTGAAAATGATGAGTTTACCTAAACCTAACGAAATGAAGCTTGCTTGTGCTCCTGGACTCTTTCAGATCATCTCTTTCAAAACTCAAGGGAGAAAATTCTTTCCGCTTATATTGTTATAAACTGCAGGGCCTGAGTTTGCTCTTTGTTAGCTTGGGTTCCCTATACAGTGACAGGATTTTAGGCAGAAGGCTTACTGGGGGACTCCGTGAGGATATACACACAGAAGTAAGTGACGATGGGGGACTGCGCAGGGGGCGGGTGTCTGACCTGCGATGCAGGTGCATCTCAGGCCCCAGCCAGTCCCACGGGGAGCTCGGGAGCTACGACGGGCCAGGAAGATCGGGCCACTTGAGCAAAGGGAGCAGTGTCCTCCGTCAGCCTACCACGGCTTGGGCTGCCCCAGTCCCCCTTGGGAAGGAAGTCCCTAACAGCTGAGGACAGCTCCTGAGGGACTGAGCTGCGTGGGTCAGGAGCTGTTACTGCCCGTGGCCGGGGGCTGGCCTTGCGCTGGGAGACGAGGGGAAGTATCCCAGTATATCCATAGTGTCTACCGCAATAACTGATTTTAGAATGATGCATCAGCTATCGAGGTTGATGCTGGTCTTCAGCCAATCAAGTTAGACTGTGCTGAGGGGGAAAAAAAGCTGCTGTTTAGGCTCTGGCCACAGATCTATACATGATGAGCGAGCATGTACATGTGTGTAAATATGTGTTATAATCTGTCCACTAAACAAGGAGCCCTAAAGATGTGGTACATACATGCCATGGGATATTACTCAGGAAATTACATTAAAGAAATAATTCGGAGAGAGACAAAAAGAGGATGATTTCGCTCATATGTGGAATCTTAAAAAATTGCAAAGCAGAAGACAAAACACAACAGAAGCAGGTCCACAGAGACAGAGAACAAGCTCAGGTTGACAAAGCGGGAAAACAGGGGTGGGTGGGAAAAAGATCCATCACAGTCTTGGTGAGCACAACGTCTTGAAAGACCTTCAGAGCAGAACCAAATTAAACCTCGTATCTGTTGTTTACTCTTCCACGCTGGGGACATGCTTCTCTCTCCCTCTCTCCCTTTTTTAAACTGTAGGTTCCTGCTCTGTTCTCCGGCCCAGTGTGATGACTCTGGCCCAGCCCACCCTCAGTCTCCATTGAGAATTCCCAAGATTAGTTGAGTGATCACCATGGGTTTTATGTGAGAACTGACTTGGAGTCACATGTCTTCATGACTAGTGCACAGAGAAGATTCTATGGTGTCATGTGGCTGTGCCTGCTCCAAACAGCTCACGTCAGGATAGCAGGGTTCAGAGTATAGCCACACATGCCGACAGAACAATCTGGAAACATTCCATCAGCAGAGGCAGAAGAGCAGATGCCTAGTATCATGTGGATAGAAGAACACAAATACATTTACACATTTGAAAATGAGATTTCTACTTACAAGCTCTTTCTTAAATGCATGGATCTACATACACGAATGCACACTAAACACCTCTGAATAAGCTGTACATTTATTCACCACCTTCACTTGTTTCAATTTCATGATACTATACTTGTATGGAATGGGTAATGAGAATTGAAGGCACATAACCTATGTATTATTGAATGAAAATTAGCAGGAGATTTTAATGAGAATAAAGCAGTTATTGACGATGACATATTCTCAGAAGAGAGCTAGATATGTTGCCAAGATAAAAGACTCTGTTTTGGACTTGAGGAAAATCTAGTTTTAAACACCTAGTTTTAACAAAGGCAGACCAGAGAGTGTTCTTATTACAGAAAAATTTTGAAAGCTTAGAGAATAATTACCTCACATTTGTTCATTATGTGATCATCTTTGGAAATATACAAAAACAATTTTTAATAAACCATTTTTGTTTAGTTAAGTAAAAAAGTGCTCACAGATATTCAGTAACTTGATAATAAGTGAAGGAGTCTGCGAAAAGGAGAAATGATTCAACAGTCGTAAGTGGTAAAGCCAAAATCACGCTTCTGTTTGCAAACGTGTGTGTTCTACCTCATCACCTTTCTCCATTATGAAGGCTAATAATATAATAACCTATGGTTGCCATTCAGAGTGGGTTTTAAAATGTGGTATTAGGGAAGAGCTTAAGTGAATTTTATGTTGCTTGTAGTACTAGAAACTCAGGGATGTTGTATAGGAATCTCTTTGTGACTAGCACACTTGAATACACCTCAATGACAAATTTCGATCGAAACCCTCTCCCTGTAAGTCGTGGAATACCACGTGGGACAAGGTGGCAGGTACAGACACGAGCTACATATTCTGAATGTGCCAGAACCCCATTCCAACTCACATGAGCCTCCAATTCTGGCAGTGGCTTTAGAGCAAAAAAATGATTTCATTATAGGAAGGCCTCAGGGTAGAGCATGTGGGTCCAAAAACCAACCATTTTCAAGTAAAAGAAACATTACAAATATTATTGTACAAGACAACATTGTTAAAGGTAACAAAATGAGTTTTCAACATAAATAAATAATTTGTTTACATTTTTCATTCTCATATTACTAAAAAAAAAAGAACAACCCTAAATTCAGAGGATAACATATTATTGTTCCAGGATGAAAAGTTGTAAAGGAACTCATTGAGTCCATACGTGATTTAGGCCGAATTCCAAGGTAGTATTTCACAAAGCTATTAGTTCAGAATCTCTGAGGATGGGGTGCAGGCCACCTTTAACAAAGGCGATTCTTACGGATTCTAAATTTGAGAGTGAGTGGCATCAGGGACTCCTGTTTTATCTGCTGCGCACCCTGACTTAAACAAATTTGCTGTGCTCAGGCGAGCCATTTGCAGAAGTCAGTGAGACTGGAGACAGCCATGTGAGGTCACTTGAACACAGTCCTTACACACTGTCACAGAAACCACCGCTCCCTGTCCTGACTGATGTGTTTTAAGTATGTAACAATGATTCTCTAGTGCTACCAGCTGGGAATTTCTTAGCATTTGATTAGCAATTTTGGAGATACTGTGTTTAGAAGAGCCAACTTCTTTTTTAATATCTAAAATATCTTTTTATCTTTTTTAATATCTATTTTTAATATCTAAAATATCTTAATATCGTTTCTAATATTTTAGACATTTTAAAACAATGCTTCTCTCACTGAATTATTACTTGTAAGTTTACATCATAAAAAGTAAACACATTGGTATTGCTGATTCTAAGAAAACAAATTACATTATTCACACACATTATAAAATATCTTTGAACACAGTAATGTAGATATAAAAAAGCAATTTAGAGAATAATGTAATTTTCTGAATCGCATAAAAAGTAGATGATAGATTTTCAAAAACTATTATTGCAATATGATATGATTAAGGATCAATACAACTTTAAGCATTATGTCTGGATTTACCAGATTGTCCAAAATTAATGCATATTGCCTTTGAAATAAAATAAAGTGCTATTATAAGAAGATCCTTTATGTGCATTAATAATACAAGCCCATTTACTTGATTGATTATGCATTACGTGTCCATTAAATCGATGTTTATTGAGATGTACTGAGTCCCAGGATGTATGCTTGGTTTGTGGGTGGAGCAGTGAGCACAGCAGCCATGACTATGGAGCTTACCGTCTAGTGGGAGGACCCGGGCAATTCAAACAAACAAGCAGCTAAGATTTAGTCCGAAAGGTGACTGTAAGCGGAGAAGTCCAGAAACATCAAACAAAAACTTCACACCCTGACGGACTACTTCTAGGAAGCACTGGACCCTGTTGGAAGGCCAAATGTTAGTAGATGGTAACTGAGTAGAAACAGACAGGGAGGCAGCAGTGCGGGGCCTCAGGAACCCCGCAGCGAAAGAGCACGGGTGCGCCAACAACGCACGCGTCTGCCTGGGCGCACGCGGTGGGCGCGGACAGTGCGCGCATTAACAGGAGCGGCTAGGCGCAAGGGAGGAGGGCAGGGCCCAGGGAACGGAGGCCCGTGCCAGCCGCACTCTTAGCCTTGGATTCTGTTTTAAGTACAATAGCAATCGATGGATCGGTTTCAATAATAAACGATCATAGTATATGCTTTCAAAGAGTGGTGCAACTCTGCGGTAAAACTTAGTGGGATGGATCCAGAAAGGCGTTCATGGCACTAGCGAGGCCATCGTTGGCGCATCCAGGCGAGAGGCCGCGGTGCCAGGATGAGCGTGGGAGCAACGACCACGAAGAAAGAGAATGAACGGCGAGACCTGCCAGTTACTTGGGTTTGAGGATGGAGGAAAATGAGCAGTCAAAACCACATCTGCTTTTCCGGCTTTGGAAACTGTTGATGTTACACGCAGAGGTGGAGGACAGGGAAGAGTCGTTGGTGGGAGGCGGAATCAGGGAAGGGAAGAGGTTCAGGTGGGAGCGCGTGAAACTGACGTTCTTCTGAGACAGTCCAATGACCATGGCAGAGTGCGTTTGGGTGTCCCAGTCCGGGTTAGAGCCTGGGTTTGGGAGGCACCATGGCAACAGCTGGGGAGAGACACCACGTAAACTGATGCAGCCTCCCAGGGGAGCAAACAGGGATGGACACAGCTCCGGAGGCACAGAACAAACTCAAAGGAAATTTAGAGGAAAATACAACGGCAACCACAGAGAGAGGAGATAAAGTAGACAAGCCTGCTGAAGAAGAACAAATTGGTTCAAGAGACATAGAGTTAAACGGTTCAATATTGCTGTAGAGTGAATAAAAATAAGGAAGTGAAGAATCCATTGATTTTAGCAACTACAAAATCATTACGTCCTTTAATGAAAATAATTTTACTCACATGATAGAAAGGGAAGCTGGCTGTCCTGGGTCAAGGAAAGAGTTGGAAAGTAAGGATATGAAAAGAGAGTGGAACTTACACTTTTATGATGTATGGCTGTGAAGAAGGGAACTATAGACATTAAAGTGTGTGTGCGTGCACATGTGCGTGCGTCTGATTTTTTTTTTTAAAGTAGGGGCTGCTTAAGCTGTTGGAATACCCAAAAATGAACCTAAGCATAAAGGTAGAATTTAAAATATAGATATGAGAAAGAAGAGCTAAATTAGACATTTGTCTGAAATGTCGACACACAATGATTGAAATTAAGCAAAGGGAAGCTAATTTTTATTACAAAATATATAACATGAGGCTAAATTAAGAGAAATTGTTTTTGTACATTGAAAGGAGGGAAAGGTCGTGGTCAGAATTACTCTCTATGAAATACTAGTGCATCTATCACAGCCTCCCTGAGAGATGGGAAGGGGTAAATAGGTGACTAATTTAGGGAACCGAAATAAAAATAAACCACCCTTCCCCTCCAAAGAAACCTCACCCAGAGCAAAGATCGATCTAAGGATATAGTAAAGAGAGTATATTAATTTCTGTAAGTTTTAAGATTCCCTTCCCCTACTTTAATTTTTTTCCTAGTCATTGTATCTGCATGCAATCTGAAAGCAAAATGGATGTCCTTACCCTCACTTCTGTTCCTCTCCTCCTGAGAAAACCTCCTTGGCTAAAGTCCCATAGAATTTTTCATACTTTCCTTTAGGCCTATTTATGTTGCGGTTTTGCTAATAAATAGTTCATTCACCAGCCTACGACACAGCGGCCAATTCAAAAATAATTTGGATTCCTCTTGAATCTAAAAAAATACGAATGTAAAACTTTCTATATGAGATGAGCAATAAAAATAATTTGGCAAGCCAGTTATTTTTAAAACCGTGATTGTAAATGTTGAAAAACAAATGTCAGTCAACTGTAATCATTGGAATTTTTATTTGGTTTATTAGTTAGTAAGCATACTTGAATGATTATATCTCCTGTGGAGGTGTGTTTATTTAATTCTAAGAAGATAAAAATGGTAAGCATTTTAATGTTGCATTTGTGAACAAAAAATAGTTAGAATATGATTAATTAATATACTTTATTTTTCTACAGTAATCTCAAACTCTTCAACCAGATCTGGAAAATAAGGAAAATGAAGAAACACCATCCTAAACAAACTTCCCTGACCTGCTGCAGAATACTAAAATAAATAGAAATAATTACTATGGGGCTTGAAGTCGTAACATTTCAGAAGTAATATCTTTTGAAAACAATGAAAATGCTAAAACTACCAGAATTGAGTCAAGAAGTTAAATTCCTTCTATGTAATTTTTTAATTTTATAATTTCTTTTATCTTTTCCCATTGCTTATTTGAAGAATTTTGCATTAAATGTGTAAGCATGTTTTTTAGGTAAAGACAAGCTTTGGAACTAGAAAGATCTTTTTGGTGATTCCTCACCTCCCCTTTAATAATACTCTGTAGAGAATAAAATAGAAGAGCTATAATTCTGCTTTTGGATATAATTGGTCTTCATTAATGTTAAATAAATTATTGCTATGTGGTAAAATTTTGGTAAAACTACCAGAATCTCAGCTTAATATGGTCAGGTGTCTTTTGGGTCCAAACTTTATCCTAAATAGAAATTGTTTAAATGAGTAAATTAGCTTTATTAATTAATCCTCATAAAACTAACTACAGCCTTAGCTTTAATTTTGTGAATTAAAAAAATTAAAGGTCAGGGCAGATAAACTTGAAAAAAAACCCCTAAAAGTTATTAAGTGGCTCGATTGATATCCAAACCCATTTCTTCTGAAACTTGTGTGACCTGTGAATATAACATAGGCATTTTAGCTGCTATTACATGTTCTACATATATGATCTCATTTAAACTATCTGAGGTAAGTTTTATTTTTATTATTTCTTAAGATGAGAAAATTAATACCCAGACTAGGCACTACTCAGTGAGTGGTTGACTTGAGAATCAAACCCAGAGCCATCAAACTCCAAAAGCTACAATTTGGGATGTGTCTGACGATTTGGTCATTTGGTTCCAAGGTGAAAAACCTTGTAATTGAAGGCAACGATCCTCTCCAACTTATATTTTGCTACCTTAATAAATCTTATTTTACTACTCAATATTTATTTCTAAACTATCAGGTCCATCTTAGGACTGACTTTATTTTGGGGATGAAGGTTCTTAAGTACTAGAGATGTAATGAAGAAAAATATGTTGATTTTTTAAAACTTTTAATGCTCTCTGGTATTTTTTATCCTATTTTTGAATTCTAAAAATAACATTGAGCTAAAGGAAACTTGAAAACAGATTTTCTCTCCTTTCTGTAAGCATTGTATGGCTGACTTCACAGCTATGAGCTCCTGACCTCTTAAATTTTGATGTTTTTTCAGCTTTATTTTCCCCCAGGAGGAAAAAATATGAAGCAGAAGAGACTTTGAAAAGAAAGCCTGTTTTACACCATATTGACCGAACAGCACCTACAGCTGAGCAAAACCCCTCAGATGACGTGAACGCTACATTACTCATCTTCCACACACAAGGGTCAAGCCCTGTAGGGCCCAGCCCTAGGAGCGTGGGTTGGTGTGGGGGTGGACCTCAAAAGCGGCTCATTCTCTACTATCCCCTCCTCCAAAGGAAGGTCCTAGCATGAGGGCAGTCCTTTGTCTAGGGAAATCGCTGGGGTGTGAAGAGTTGTTGGCACCATCTCTCAGCACACGAGCTCCCTTCACTTCTTCAGCTACTATAGCATTACCACAGAGAGAGACAAGCTTTACCAAAATAAGGAAAGAAAAAGAAAAAAAGAAACGAAAGAAAGAAGAGAAAGAGAAACCTGAATCATTAAGCCCACTGATCTTAATGTTGAACTGTTCAACTTACAGGATCGATGAGATGATTAAAGGAAGAAAAACAGCACATCTTAACCTGGGTAGAAGAAACAGAAGGCCCCTCCCCTCCCTTTGCTGGAGCAGCCTGTAAATTTGTGTTTATGTGTGCCGGGAACTTTCCTAGGCTTTCCCACAGGGTCCATAAAGGGCTCTGGGAGGTCTCTGAGCCTGTGAAATGTGCATGTTGGATGTTTGGATCTTCAGGGGTAGGTGGAATTGTGAGGCGGTATAAGGGTTTTGAGTGCTACTTGCTTTCGGTTTTCTTTAATGTTGACTTTGATTTTTTAATAGAAATTGAAATTTCTTTTTAGACGTTAACTTGAACTTTTCCTGCAGTCTGTGTCTCGGTAACCTAATCCAGGAAGAATTTGGAAAGCTAATACAGGAAGTAAAGAAACCTCAATAATTCTGTTAATTTAGTACTCTGAAATAGTTTCCGAGTTTCCATAGGAGAGATTACATAAAAACCTAAGTTCTTGAAAGTCTCCTGATTTAAATATTATTTCAAGACCAATTTGGTAGACTGCCTGTACCTACTTCCTTACCCTCCAAAGGCCTTTAAAATGCTCACAAATCTTTATTGAAATGACAATTATCAGGGGATCGTTCATTTGATCTACTTACTATTTCTCGAAGCTTTGCCAGAAGGCCACGTGGGGGCAGCTCCAGGGCGGAGGACAGAGACACACGCACAGAGCTAGCTGGTGGGAATACAAGGCAGGCCTGTTGGATCACATATTCAAGGTGATTGACTGAAGGATCATTTAGAAAACAAGTGGAACATGCTCTTTCCCTACCATGAATATCAGTAAGCTGGTCTCAGCATCTGTTCCCAGTACAGCAATGAGAGCAGGTTTCTAAACAAAGGGAGAGACTTTCCTGACTTGGGGTAAAAGGCAGATTCAAGGAGATAGGGTTTCGAGGTAACTCTGGGCTAGGACAAAGGAGCAGACAGGAGGGAGCTGACAGGAGGGTGCTAACCACTCACCAGCCCTACCCAGTCTCACAATGAACGAGAACCAGCACCAGCCTTGGGGGGGTCCTCTCCACCCCCACCAAGGCCTGGTGGGAAAAGCTGCGTCTTGACAAGACCCAGGACTGCGCTCATTCACTACTCTGTGTGTGTGTGTGTGTGTGTGATGTAATCGTAACTTCTGTGTCTAGTACACATCAGACGGTGTTCTAGACACTGGGAATATGGCAGTGAAAACACAAAGTCCTGTCCTCAGGGACCTTCCATTTTACATTCTATGAGGGAAACATGCGTTAAACAAATAAACCCGGTGGACGCACTCTAATTCCACAGTGCCAGGAGAGAAAGCAAAACAAACAGGAGCGGGAGCCTGCCAGTGACATGGTGCTGCGGGGACAGACAGTGTGGGCAGGAAGGCTCCAGAGGCAACATGGACCAGAAGCCCAGCAGATCGGACAGGAGAGCCCTTGAGAGGAAGGACATTCTCGTCAAAGGGGAGCTGTGGGTGCAAAAGCTCCGAAGCAAAAATGGGATGAGTGTGTAAAAGGGTAGCGAGGAGGCTAGTGTAGAAGCAGTGAGTGACATGCGCTGGAGACACTCAAAACTTCCTCTTCTGGTCAATGTCATCGTTCATATATAAATTGAAATATCAGCCAAGCGTCAAGAGATCCTTGACAAAACTGAAACTCCCATAGAAAGGCCAGGGTGAAGAATGTGTGAATCCTGATGGCAAAGGGGTTGGATAAAGAATGGGGAGGGGGGTGAATTCTTAGGAGTTTTACATTTTAATTGAGATCCTAAGATAATCAAAAATAATAATTGACAAGTACAAAAAGAGATTGAGATGGATATCATAGGAATAAAACTGTTAAAATATTGCTGTTATCTTTTGTACATATAACCCTAGCTATCTATAAGACTATAAATATCCTTTTTAATGGAGTCAAATTAGTGAAGGACTCCCAGAAGTTATCAGAGTGGATTGATCTGAGCCAAAAATGAGAGGGAATGAGTTTCCCAGGAGGATCAGAGCATCAGGCCTTCATTTTTCCGTTCCTGTTGAGCTGATAGATTTTTCACGCAAACACAATGAGGACCATGATCTGACATTAGTTTCCATATTGAAAAGCCAACTCAAATTCTTAGGTTTATTCCAATGAATCAAATGCTATTTGGACACAAAAGTGACAGTGTTCAAAGGTATGCATTCAGACTCATTTAGAGCAGTCAGTAGATTTTAACCAAGTTACCAGAAACATTCTCCTTTTTATCTGAAAGCTAAATTAACACTGGGGCTGGGAGGCAGAGATAGGGGGGAAGCTCCTAGAGCAAATTAAAGATATTGCTAACATTAATATTTGTTATTAAAATTATTCTTAAAGACTAGCCCCAGGCTCTTCTTGCTCATTTATTCTTGGGTGCCTTTGCCTTTCTTTATTTTTCTTTGGTTAGCCAAACATTACCCCACCTTCAAATACTAGGGCAAATTGTATGTCTTACACGAAGTTCTCCTGGACCACTTGGATTTTTTTTTCTTTAATCATGTCAAAGTTTCTGATTAAAGTCACTAATTTGTCCACTTTGTAATATGCCGTCAGATTAGCACTTACATGTATGGGTTGGGGGTAGACAGGAGGTACTTGTGAACCACAATGACTGGCCACGGCATTGAAATTCTGCCAATTTCTATTCCTTTGGAGTGAACATTACTTTCTCCAGTCAGGTCAATTCAAATTCAAGTACCACCAGATGATATGATCTGTTAAATCTTTCACGATCTACCACCACTACCTAATTAGATTGCTTTCCTCAATAACAGCAGGGGCAGTGAAAGCACCCACACAATTGTAAGGTATTTGTTAACCTGGGAATATTTAGCAATGATGGAAAAAAGGAAAAACTGAAAGAGTGGATAAAAACACAGAAAGATATATTTATGTACATCTATGGCAGACCACCTACATCAAAATTTTCCAAGGGCTAATTTTAGTTTCTTACACTGGTCTGTAATTTTATCTTCTGTATTTTTCTTTTGACCTAACAATACTGCAACTTTTTTAGGGGTGAACCCACTGTGAGCCAATATTGTTTCTACAATAGCATTTAGATACTTAGGAATTGAGGAATACGTGCTTGCTATTTTAACTCTTTTTTACCCATTTTTACTTTTCTACAAGATGACTAACAAAATATTGTACCCACGGGGGGTATATAATGACTTATAACCCGTCTCACTATGAATTTTATAAGAAATTGTCAATACTAAGTGCCTCGTTCTACTTGCGCTGCCACAATAAAGTGCTACAGCCTGGGCGCCTTAAACAACGGCTGTTTAGTTCACACGGTTTCAGAAGCTGAACGTTCAAGACCAGTCCAGTTCCTGGTGGGGGCTCTCCTCCTGGCTTACAGGCAGCTGCCTTCCCCACACTCGCTGTCCTCTGTGCTCTGGCAGGCTGTGTCGAGACAGAGAGATATTAGGGAGTGCACACACACAACACAGCTCTCTGGTATCTTCTCTTTAAAGGACACTAACCTTATTGGATCAGGGCTCCACCCTGAAGTCTTCATTTAACCTTAATTACTTCCAGAAAAGCCCTCTCTCCAAATATAGTCACCTTTCAGGTTAAGGCTTCAGCATATGAATTTGGGGAGAGGACCAAAAACTCAAGTCTACAACATTAGGAAAGTGTTGGCCAAAACTCTGGGATAACCCAAGTTTTTATTGACTCATATTAGGTATTGAAACTGCATCCCAATGTTCAATAAATAAAAGTCATAGCTAAAATTAATAGCTCTTATTTAAATTATTAACATTTAACAAATGTTTAAGGTTGCCAAGCTTCTCAGTATTCTCACAGTTATTAAGAAAGAGGAGAATATTTTATTGCTACATCTCTCATGATTTGAATTAGTGTTTAAGTCATGTTTTGGAGAATGCAATGACTACTTACTTGTAAAGTAATGAATCCTGGCCTGGCCACATGGCTCAGTTGGCTGGGGCGCCATCCTGTACACCAAAAGGGTGCGGGTTCGATCCCAGCCAGGGCACATACCTAGGCTGCGGGCTTGATCCCCCACTGAGGCACGTGCAGGAGGCAACCCATTGATGTTTCTCACGTCATCATCTTTCTCTCTCCCACTCCCCTTTCCTCTCTCTCTAAAATCAATAAACATATCCTTGGGTGAAGGAAGGAAGGAAGGAAGGAAGGAAGGAAGGAAGGAAGAAAGAAAGAAAGAAAGAAAGAAAGAAAGAAAAAGAAAGAGAGAGAGAGAAAGAAATCCCAACAGGGATACTACAGTAAATACATATTCAAGAAATTAAGTCTAGTGATTTTTATCGTAATCTATTTTGCTATATAGCAGCAATTTAGTCGATTTTAGTCATAAAATAGTCAATTTTAACTATTTTTTAAAGTTATGTTTCTAATGGGAAATTGGACATTTTGTGCTTGAGGAAGGAGGCTCCCAAACCCTAGCTCCCCAGGGACTGAGGGGGCATAGCAGGACTCCAGAGCTCCCAGGAGCCACACTGCGGCACAGAGGCGTCAGAGAGTTGGTGGGACGTGGGGCCACCACACAGTCTCGGTGGTGAGGGAGGAGGCGATCTCGCTGAAGGAACTGCTGAGCAGCACGTTGAGCTCACAGCTGTTTCCAGTACCTGGCAGGGCCTAGTGCCTGGGAAAGAGGGAGGGATCTATGGGACTCCAGCCAGGACAAGAGCACAGACCGTAAATCCCAGCAACTGCCAATCAGATCGGGTCTTTTTCCTGGTCAAGATAAGGATTTAACTCCTGTAATCATCACGAGAACTCCAGAGAGTCATTGTGATGCTCCTTCCCAAACCAAGATGAGAAAACAGAAATTCAGAGAGTAGCTTGGTCAGAGTCAGATCGCAAATAAGGGGTAAAAGGTTCTAGCTGGTGCAAAAACGGGACTGAATTTCCTTGTTTTATTTCCATCGTCGTTTCTCTTTCCAGGTAAGACTGTTAACCATAGATCCTTAGCTTATGATAGTTTTGGCTCAATTTAAATATGGATATTAAGAATTGTGTTTAGCTATTCTTGAAGAAGTCAGAAAAGCATATCCAAAGGCAATATGTTCAAGGTAAAGAGTAAGTGTTTAAGGCATACACAACAAGAAAAATGTTCTAGAAAGCAGGAGAGAGTTGTGCTATTTAAAGTCCCTCAGTAAACCCTAACCAGTGTGACTCAGTTGGTTGAGCATCATCCCACAAGGCAAAGGAGGGGTCCTGGTTCGATTTCTGTCTGGGCATAAGCCTGGATTGCAGGTTCGACCTGGTTTGATGTTTCTCTCCCTCTCTTTCTCCCCTCCACTCCTCTCTCTGAAGGTGAATGGATAAAATCTTTAAAATAAAATAAATACCCTCAGTAAACAGTTATAATTTTTTTTAAAAAACTGATTAAAAAAACATTTTTTAGTGTAATGGATTTATAATAATGTTCCAGACAAAAACCTAGAAAAATAATTTTATTATACTTAACATTTTCAAAGTTGTCTCATCTTTTTGTTCTTTAAAGGGAATGTGATTTTTTTACAATATAATTCATTTGATATTATTTATATTCTAACTTTTATTTTTTAATTAAATTTTTATACATTAACAATGCTATCTATCTGTCTTGACAAAATTGCTTTAAATGAATTCCTCTTATATGAAGGGTAATACAAATTCATCAGTTTCCTAGACCCTGCTGAAACCTCAAAGGAATTTAAAAATTTAAATAATCTATACAGTTTTGTTGCTGGAGAAAAATAAATTAGGCTTGTTTTTCATGAATTTCATTCAATGACTATTGAGTTACGAATTTCCTCAAGTGATATATAAATCTAAATGCTTCCATTTACCATTAATGCTTTAATAAGCGTTGCCAACTGCTGCAGCATTTTACACATGCCCAAATAGGCTAGCCCTTAAATAGCTCAATGTTCTTGGGCAAATATAGCTGCTTTTTGCTGCATTTGCTTTCTTTTTGATTCAGACTTGTGGAACATAAGGTCAAATCATGAAGATGAGTTTTCAGAAATATCTAGAGTTAAGCAAGGGGCCAAATGAAAACCCCTAAAGACAAGTTCCTATAGTATACAAAGGTCTTTGAAAAATTGGAAAAGAGTTATTTGGAATCAAGGAAGGAAAGTAGAACTCTGAGAACAATAACCACATTCACATTTTCCAAGTATTAAATAATGTCATTAAATATCTGTTTAAAGAAGAGTAGGGGATGTGGGCTAATTAATGCGGGTAAATGGAAATATCTGATCATCTTTGGACCCAAAGTAAGCTGGGTAGAAAAATAACAAAACCCAAAAGTAAAGCTCAAGCAGAATATAATGAGAAGTGATCCTTTACAATAGAATCGACTTCAGAGGAAGGCAAAATAATTTATTTTCCTACTTAAAATATAAGTAAAGGTTTAGCAGAGATGAACTAGTGGCACGAGTTCTTCTATTTCAGATTAATGGTTGACTTGTATTGATGAACAGACCATCTTATATACATGAGATATTAGAGTTGAAATGTACTTTTTATAACACGTGAACAAATTGAAGTCTAGGCTTCATATTCATATTCACTATAGCAATATGTATTCAGAATGTCAGACTTCAGGCTTGCAGATGACATGTGTTCATTCTGTGACCTTCTGTTGCAGAATCTGTGTCCTCGCCAGGGCAACAGACAGTCAATAATTATGACAAAACGACATAAATGTTTTGATAGAGCTGCCTTTTTTAACACAAGGACTTCCAAAGATGGGCCACATAGCTGAGTCTTCACAGATAAAAGGATAGTTATCAGCCTTGGAAAGGTGGGGGAGAGGACAGTATTAATAAAAATCTAGAGGTGTGAAAAACGTGGCCTCTTCAGAGAACCTCTGGAGTATAGGTCACACGGGGGAAGGCCGTTTTGTTCTTTACACTTTCGTGCTACCCAGGGACAGGAAAAAAGGAGGGTTTTGATATTGTAAAGCTGATAGGACATGCCAGCACCATTTTTACATAATCACTGAGATGTATCTACTACATAAATTAACACTTTCAGTTTGATTCACTCACGTGACAAGAATAAAATACATACCAATACAAGGACTGGGTAATTAATAGTACTTCAAAGTGTTTCCTTGTGCACATACTCTTCATTTCAACCCTTGGCGGTAAACCAACCCCAAGCATCAAGCAACTGGAACCAAGAATAAGTCTCCAGTAAACCTATTCTCTAAGTACTGCATGATATTTCTGGAAGTGATCCTCAGAATTCTCTTTCAGGTAGAAGTTCTCTGTTCACCTACTATCCCTTTTAACTGATAATCAACTTTCATGTCAGCCTGAATCCTTGTCAGGAATTGGAGTTTCTTTTTAATAGCAGTATGGAAGACACTCAGAAAGGAAAAGAACATTCTCTGTGCAAAGGTAGCAGCTTTCCAGGTGAGTGGGCAGGACACTTGGGATCCTCATGCATTTGGATGCCCTGCTATTTTGGGGAATTTTGAAAGACCATGGCTAGAATCCTATATAACCTCTTAAATTTAGGATGATAGGGGAAGAAAATAGTCTATTTAAATGACACTTGTACTTACTTTCTTTTACTTCGCTCAGATAAGGCCCTAAATTTGCAATATTGTTATATTTAGGCCATTAGAGCACACACATGCCAAGCAATACTAAGAGAAACAGAAGTTGAAAGCCCAGAGGTTGAATGTCTGAATGACTTATGGAACAGGGATAGACTTTTTTTCCCAAACAGAGTCATGTATTTGCAGTGAACACCTCTGTACAAGGAATTGTTCAAAGTTATGGTTCTCATGAAGCTTATGCAGGATCTGGCACAAATAACACCGCTTGTTTATTACAAAATCTTTTATTATAAAATCATAAGTATGTAATTCTGTAACAGCAATATCACACGCAAGCACACCATAGGACATTTTACGTGAAATGATCAAATTAAAACTATAAATTATTACACCCATATTATTACCCTATCAACCTCACTCAAGCAGACGCTACTTCCCTGTTGGACCCTGTCTTTTACTAGCAGATGTAGTAAATGTCCCCAGGGAGGCAGCCTTATAGGATCATTGGCGGAACCCAGAATTACGGAATAAATGCACAGCAGTGCGACCTCACTTCTCTAAGACCTCCTCCAAAGCTGTGGCTGAATGCTGACCATTGTACTAACCTTTTAGAAACACGTGAGCCTTTTCCTATTTACACTGATGGAGCTTACTCTCCTATAACAGAAAAGGGGTTGACACCAGGGTATCTTTGGCCTGTGTCAAGTGGACTCCACAGTGAGGTCCTCAGTCCTGGTGCCAACTTCTCTGCAGAGGTGACTCAAGTGGTGCAGGGCCTGAACCCTCCCCACCCTGCTCCCATTAAGGCCTCACCCAGGCTCACAGCGGTCTCCCAAATCCATGCGGACTGCCTGTTACTGGCAGTCTTCTCTCTTGTGTTGTGCTCTTCTCGGTGCGGGAACTGTGTCATTAACGCCTCTGTGCTTAGCACAAAACAGCTGTTCCATAAGTATTTGCTTAACTAATTTGAGGAGAACTATTATAAATAACGTGCCACTACTATAAAAACATCATCAATAATACTTACATCCGTGAGAGATTATAATCAATCTGTGTTCACAAAGCAAGCTATTGCACGGCCAATAAAAAGGGGTGTATATATGTGTCACATATAATATTTCCGCATAATTTTTACAGAAATCACATAATACAAAGTGTGTATAAAGTATTATACCAAACACTGTAACTTCTTAAGGCTTAGCTATAAAGTTAGAGCTTGGAAAAAGTTATATTATTTTAGGTTATGTTTGGGTAGTGACATGATGAAAGATAATATTTTTTTATCTTATTCTGCATCTTGCAACTTCTGAAATTCTGTAACTTCTATAAAATGCAAATATAAATAAATAATTTAAAAGCTTTAAAAATATTTTTAAAGGTATCACACAAGTTTTTATTCATATTTTGCAGCCTGGTGCCACTGACTTACTAATGACAATTTGTTTAACATTCCAATAACTCAGGTTAAAAAAATAGAAATACTAGGGGAAGGGAAAAAGAGAAGGAGTAGGAGAAGCATTTATAATATACTCGTATTTGTACTAGTGCCTCACGTAGAGCAAAATCAAATACTTTTCAAATACTCAGCTACTTAGAAAATTTGAATATTGTTCTCAAAAACATAAAAATACAGGAAGCATATTTAATTTCCTATCAAAGATGCTCTGTATTATGTTTTGTGATATGACTTCCTTACCCTCCAAATGTCCAGATTTTCACTTTCTCTCATGGCTTTTGTAAATTGGGCATTACGCCAAGAGGAACATCTTCCAGCTGAGCAAACAGAATCCATCTCAGGGCACTGGCGCATCGGAACAGACACTGGGAACAGCTAGACGATAATTTGCAGTTTGGCCCAAACACCCAGGAAGCTATTTTTTGAGCATTTGCCAGGTCTTTTTTACCTGGTTGATCACTTTTTGAAAGATGTATGACTTCATTAATGGTTTCCCATTGTTTTCAGAGCACACAAATCAAGGGGAGATTAATTTAAATATCGATCTTTTTTGGCATGTATGTGAAGAAATTAAGCTATGGGCGGGCCATTATTATTCTTGCATTCCATATCATTTTGGACGAGGAAATCTCTGATACATGTAATCACTAGTATCTCTGATTTCAACCTTCAGCCTCAAAAGTGCTATTTTTATTAATAATCATTTTTCTGGTTTAAGAAACAGGTCTAGCTAAGTAAAAAAATGTTAGCCAAAAGTACATCTGGAAATAATATTAAAGGCGTGGATCTTGTACAGAATCTTATAGGAAAGGTAGATTCCTAAATAAAAAAGCATACCTTCAACTCTATTGTTGTTCTACTTAAGAATCGATTCTAACTTTCAATGTTCAGTAACAGTTTGATGTCATTCGTAACTCTGGGGACAGCAAATACCGCCTTTGTATACTCAAGTTAATTACAGTGATGGATCTGGGATTTCAATCCTTGGTACCATCCAGTCAAGAAAGAGCTAAATGCAGAAAGTCAGTTTACAGAAATCTTGAACATGACAGATGGAGGTTTCTCGGTAGGTCCCCACTGTAGCCAGCTGAAATGCTTCCCTCTCGTGTGTGTAATGAGAGAACACTTTTTGGGCTTTCAGGCTGCAAACGCAAACCGCTTTGGTTGTATCTTTAAAAACAACTATCAAATAACTCTTCGGTGTGCTTCATTTTTTCTCTTCTACTCAACATTTGTCCTTTTCTTATATCTTTTTATTTAATATGGCCTAAAGCCCAATTTCCATATCCTCAGCTGGTACCAATTTGACTGCTGGGTCCTTCAGAACACTGTGTGCTTCGATAAGCCAGCTAGCCACAAGAACTCAGATTTTGACAATGTATTGATACACTCAGCGGCTGCCTGTTTCATTGCAAACACGCAGGTACTCCCTCCTGGGCATTTACATGCTGGTGATGCTCTGTTTTGTTCTGGAGGGTATTCTCTTCTGAACATTGAAAGAGAGAAATTCCCTGATAGAGTCAGCCAGTGATGATATAACACCCTATTCCAGTTGCTGAACAAAATAAAAGCAACAAACAAGGAGTTGTGAAGGAAACCGAATAAATACAATAAAATCTACCAATCAGTTAAACCTCACATTCATCCATCTGTAACCTTCCCTAATATTAGAAAGAAAGAAATCTTCCTCCAAAGTCTTTGCCCATTTAATCAAGATATTCTCCTGTCATAAATTTCTCTCTACATGGGAATTTTTCCTGTAATGTTAGTATTTATTTTTTTTTTAAATGTTTTATTTGTTAATTTTTAGAGAAAGAGGAAGGGAGGGGAGAGAGAAGAAACATCGATTTTGTTGTTCCGCTTCTTTAGGCTTTCATTGGTTGCTCCTGTCTGCGCCCTGACCAGAGGTCGGCCCTGTAGCCTTGGGGTATGTGGACAACGCTCTAACCAATTGAGCTACCCAGCCAGGGCCTGTAATGTTAGTATTTAGATATTCTTGAATCTTTCCCATTATAAAATGAAACTTTTTTTGATGCTACATCTAAATAATAGCATCCCTCTCCTTTTCACTACAATTCCGTTTTTCAAGAGCTGCCTATACTACTATGAATTATCCTTAAACTGCATCTCGATCCTCAGGTTAAAACGCTTTTAGCTGCAGATGACTAAAACAGAAAAACTGCTCAGTGTTTTGATTATCTCATCTAAGAAATGTCCATAGTTGGATGGTTTAGAATTGGTGAATCCAGTAGCTTAATAATATCAGGGATCTGGTTCCACTTTGCGATTTCCCCTGCTTTTGTGTCATGGTCAAAGAATCTTCCTACTCTTCCAAGCATCAGGTCCCTATTAATCAATGTTCAGACAGGCAGAAAGGGGGTAAGATTTCTTCAGAGGAATTTCTTTCTTCTTATTAAGGAGAGGGGTCTTTCCCCAAACGCCCAGAACCCTTACCCTTATGTTTAACTGGTAAGAACTTGGTGACATTTTCCGCCCTACACCAATTAACCCACAAGAGAACAAGATAACCTCAATTTCTTCAGTAAGACTAATTGCTTACCTGACCTTTTGGCCGAAATATCCCAAAAGTCCTTTAAATTCTACACGCACAACAACTGAACTCTTACATTTTGTACGCGCAGCAAAGGCAGGTACGTATCTTACACGGAGATCTCTCTGTTTACTCCTTATCCCAATCGGTGGCACCTGATTCACTTCCTGAGCTAAAAACGTGCACCTCCCCACCAACATTCAATTAGATGAAAAGCTATGAAGATTCTACGTTCCTAATACTTCTTTGGTTCACTCCTTTCCATCCTAACAGCACTGATCTGGTTGAATTGCGGCTGCTCCTTGCTCATTGATCTCCTGCTCAGTCTCTTGCCCCTTTTAATGCATTCTCATCCCCAGAGGAATTCTGTTAAAAAGCAAAGTGGGTCATGTCATACCCACTTGCATACGGTCGTTCCATGGATGCTGGCAGCCTTAATAAGGTCGAACCTTAGCAGGTGCGTGAGACTTTATAATTGGCCACCGCCAGTGTCTTTGGCCTCATGACTTCCTAATGTGGCTCCAATCACGCTCAATTACCTGCAGTTCCCTGATGCCCGATCCCCACACCGCGCTCAGCGATGGTCCTTCACAAATCGCAGCTTCTCTGTAGAGAGTTATTTCCCAGATCCCAGCCCCAATGCCCTGGACCTGGCTAAGCTTCCTTTCAGACTTGTTCAGTTCACCAGCCTTTCGAAGCTGTCCCACCCTCTTCTAGTCTAGCCTGGGAGCCCGTTCTCTGTGCCTTTGCCATGATAGCTCTTCACATTTTGCATCATTATTACCTACTTTATTATCACTTTTCCTTGACTGTAAGTTTCTTGAGGCAAAGGCTATGTATTCTCTGAACTAACACCGTGGCGAGTGTGTAAAGGGTTCTCAAAAAAAGTTTTTAAATGCATATGCCTGTAGACCACATTTTTAAAGCAAAATTGAAGCCTATGTAGTCCATAAAGAAAAATGTTTATATTGATTTTTATAAGACACCTGACAAAAACAGAAACACTAAATTACATTTAATTATATTCTATATTGAAAACAACAAAATAAGTACTTTTAAGAAAGTCTGGAATTTGGAAATAACATAGTTATACTCTAATAAATTATATTATTGCAATTACTTCTACCATATTCCTAATTTTTCCATTTTAAAATGAAATATAACCCACTAAGTCTAATGAATATTTTTTAGCTTTATTTCACTTTAAATTTTGATTCCTTCTACCATTACTTCTACTTTTTGCGTCTATGGTTTGCCCTGCTCTTGTTTATTTATGAAGTACCTTCACCCACAATTTGTAGTTTTGCTTAGCAGAGGTAGCTAGGCCTTGGCCCAAGGTGGGGACGGCTTTAAATAACTCAACAGAAAGAGCAGAACAAGGAGAGTCCATGTAAGAAGGGCCTAGAGAGACAAAGAGTTAACCCTCTGTGCCACGGTAAAATTCTACCCGCGTAAACCAGGGATTAAGGGCACCTGTTAGACACAGACTTATTGAATATTGTAAGTGGGCATTTACACTGAACAAAGAATTACTTTGATTAGATTTATGCTCCAAATGTGATTCTGTTTTAATGATCATAAGAGAAGAAGATTCCCACCAATCAACTCATACGTAGATGTAATCAACAAACATAAACTAGTCGGCCAGTAGGGTCCGAGCAGTGTGTTAAACATTGACGGTGCATTATTTGTCTACCTGGGAGACTAATAACTATAAACAAGTATTGATAATGCAGTACAATTGTGATACTCACTCTGGAATCACATGTTGCTACCAATGTGTGTATAGAAAAATCTTAGCTTCATTAAGAAACCATTATTGTAGTAAACATTTGATAAAGACAATGATAAATTACTTTAAAACAGGTTGAATTGTTGTCTAGCTTTGTATCCCCCACCAGACGGCCCATCCAGTTCCTAGCACAGAGCTGTACACTCAGTCTGTGCTAAGTTGAATTTTCTTAGACATAGTTTAGCACCAATTGGAAAACAGTACATTACATGTCTCCAGATTTTGCCTTTATTGTTTGAAATCATAACCAAGACCAGAATATTGAGTACAGATAATAGAGTTACATTGTATGGCTACATGTAGTACTATAATAAGTACAACAAAGTGATACATAAATTTTAATTAATTCAACAAACGTCCAGTGAGCTTGTATCATGTGTCAGACAATATGCTGAGAGCTGGAAATATATTAGTGAACAAAGCAAAGCTTGTACCCTCAGGTTGTGATGGGGTAAGAGACAAACAATCTTTTAATGCAGTGTGTGAGATTTCTTAAACATGTTTTTCTAGTTTCTTATTAAATTTGTTTTTTAAATAAGAGAAAACCAGAGTAGACTACTATTTTTTACCTCCGTTGCCTAATTTAGAGTAGGTCTCCACTTGTCTGAATTAGTTACCTTAAGGATAAAATGTTTCTCCTTATCTAAAAATTTTTTTCTACAAATTTGTTAATACTACTTGTGGTATTATTTTACGAGAAGAACAGGTTGTTTAATCATAACCTCCCTTTATTTAACCAATGAATATTAGTGTTGCCATAGACGTTGAAGTTATTTTTCCTGTACGTTTTTTAGGATTGATGTTATTGTTTTGGGAGACCTGGATAAAATTCTGAAATTCATATATTACAATTTTTTACAAATTTAATTGGGAAATTGGTATAGGACAGAACAATGTCTTGTATTTTGCTATAGGTAGTCCCCGAAACGTGAAGCAGGTCAGATTGTAGTTAACTGAAGAACACAGTGGACCGGAAGTCAGGAATGCAGTTTCACATGGGCTCTGTAACTTGCCACGTTTAGTTGCTAATTGCATTTATAGAGTTCTTTTCTATGTAGAAATAAACTCACCTTTCATAACATGAAACACCATAGCAATGATCTTTTAATGACCAAAAAGATTATGAAAAGGAATAAAAACTGAGTAGGTCACAGCTTGAAAAGTTACTGTGCTACAGATTTTTTATTAGACACAGTCTGCTTCATAGACAGAAAAAGAAAAAAAGAAAGCCACACTTTTTTCTACATGCTTGCCTCTCAGATATATTGCTAATATTCTCAGAGAGGAGACAAGTCCAACATTGAGAAGTCAGATTCTTAAAACCCACTGTGCTAATCCAAATTTCTTTTCTCCTTGGAATGTTATGGGTTGTGGGGGAAAGACTAACTATTTGGAACTTTCGACACATAGGGTGTTTATTCATTCATTCCACAAATATTTGTTGAGCATCTTCTATATGCCCACATTCTCACCAGAGGACACAAAGATGAATAAGTTTGGGTTCCTTCCATCAAGTGGCTCACAGTCTAACAGGAAAAAAAAGTTTCTAAAACTATTATGTTGGGGTTTTCGACTACTGTCTAAAATACTCTTTTGAGTAGAGCACCGCCTTGGACACCATCTGGACAGAGAGGCAAACCGGTGAGAACTCGGGGAATGGGAACGCAGTAAGGAGAACAGTAAGAATTAGTCACACACACACACACACACACACACACACACACACACACACACACACCCTACATTCAGCACAAAGGGAAATTCAGAAAACAGGACACACACAGACACGGCAGAAGCTCATGTTAAGAAACTTCTCATTTAAGGCATCTGAACAGCTTAGATCTATTCTGTAAAACATGGGCCTTATGGAAAATGAAATAAACACATACAATTAAATAGTGATGAAAAAGTATTTCTCTTTCTAATATATATTGAAAATGTGCTAGAAAATTTTTTGCAGGGGCTCCAGAATTATTTCGAAAACAAAATGGATCACTAAAGTGCTGAAAGAACTGAGCTGCAGGCTACCTCTCTTTGCTCCATTTGGCGCAGATCTCAGAATTCTAATAACACCTCAGTGAATTATCTGTATTTTTACCCTCCGTTCGTGTGAATAAGGCCCCAGCCGACAGACAGCTTGAGTATGTCTTGGCTGGAGAATGCAGAAAAGGTTTTGTCTGTTTTTCCTTTGGGGAGAAGAGGTCGCACCCTTCTCAGAGAATCAACAAATCAGCTGCTTGGTGATTTTTAATCCTGAACCCTTGGAAAGGGTCATAGCTTTTTAATAATGGTTTCAGTAAAGATTTCTCCCTAAGAATCTGGCCAACAATACTCTTCAGTCAGGTACACTGGACATTGCTGTGACTACTGGGAAATGGACCAAGAAGAATAAATTATAACCTTAAATTGTAAGCCAAAATACACACCCGTGTCAAATACTGCTCTGTAATGTCTGGCTCACATAAGGAAGGTGTACCCTTTTAATTCACTGGAAATGTAGCTGAACTGCATTTTAGGTCATTTTCTGATTAAGTCTCATTTCCAGGTACGGAATAACACCATTACAGTTGTGCGTCTTCGTACCTGCTTTTTCATGTGCATCTTCCAAACAGTTCCCCCTGCCTCTCATTTCTCACCCCTAAATTCTTACCACGAGGCCTCTGCTTCTTAATCCTTAAACTCCTATCTTGCCCTGTTTAGCGTAGAATAAGGTTGTCCTTTGTTGTCTGCTGGATTCCCTGAAATCGTTCCCTGAGAGGATTCCACGTGGGGTGGCAGGAACCTGCCGGGAGAACGAGAGGGAGGGAGGCCGTGTGAAGGCGTCATATCGAGCAAGTCCTGTGCAAGGGATCTTTGGCTCAGTGTCTCGGGGGAACTGGTAACAGCACAGTCAATTGCACTCCAGATCCATCCTTACGAGAAGATGGAGAATGGGGACCTACTGCTCGCCAGCCTTGTTAAGGGGTCGGTAACTCCCAGGTGTCTGTCTGTGGCTCTCAGGCAGCAGAGGCCGAGCTGGGTCTAACAGCCTCAGGACAGTCCACAGAAATACAACCAGGCAGGTTGTTGGGAGGGAAAGCCCACTGAGAGCTGGGGCACAAGGAAGTAGCAAAGGGGCCCTGGGTGGGGTGGGACCAGTATCTACCTCATACGAGTATGTAGCCACTCGCAAGTATTCAGATGTATACAGTCATACACCCCACAATGAAGTTTTAGTGAACAACAGACCACATACAGAATGCTGGCTCTATACGACTCTCATGGAATGAAAAATTCCTATTGTAGCCATTGCAATATTTCAGCACAAAGGTTGAGAAAGCAACAAGGCTGTGGTTGCGACGGCAAAGCCCTTGAGGCTGGGTGTGCGTGGGGACGACGCTGAGGAGCCCCCAGAGGCGGCTCCCGAGGAACGGACTGATGAGGGTTGTGGGAACTGGGACAGGACGCACAGGTGAAGAACAGGCGAGAGAAAAGGGAACCTCAGGAGAAGAAAAAGAAGCCCCAAGAAAAATCACAGTGAAGAGTTGAGCAGACGTCATAGGCCTAAAAAAGCTCCTTATAAAGTTTGAAAACATGGACCCCAACACCAACACTGAAAGCTTTTCATGAACAGAGAGGAATGTTCATGGTGCATTATCTGCTCACATGAAAATCTATGATGAAACAAACAAACACACAAGAAAACCACCATGGAGATGCTTCTATAAACACGACAGCTTCTCGAGAAGAGCCTCGGGCAGGCCCCGCAGGGGGTGTTCCAGAGGAAGGCGCTGTCGCCATGGATGACGAAGCGTGCCGTGCCCCGACGACCCTCCAGAGGGACAAGATGTGGAGGAGGAAGACTGTGATATTGACGATCTTGAACCTGTGTCGGCCCAGGCCGATGTGTGGCTTGTGTCTACGTTTTTTACAAAACAGTTAAAAGGTAAAAAAAGAAAAAAAAACTTATAGAATAAGGATATAAAGAAAATATGTTGTCACCACTGTGCAATGTGTTTGTGTGTTTTTTTAATTTTTATTTTATTTATTGGGATGACATTGGTTAATAAAATTACATAGGTTTCAAGTGTAGAGTTCTATGACACGTCATCTGCATATTGTCTTGCGTGTTCACTCCCCAAAGTGAAGCCTCCTTCCATCACCATTTATCTTTTCTTTCCCTTTCTTACCACCCTCGCTCCCCTTCCCTCTGGTAGTCACCATACTAGTATCTGTGTCTATGAGGGGGTTTTGTGTTTTAAGCGAGGTGTTATTACAAAATTTACAAAATCTAATGTTCATACAGCAAAGTTTACAACATCTCATGTTCATACCGCAGAGTTCAAAAGTGACAGTAAACTATGGTTAATTTATTATTGAAGAAAGAAAAAATTTAAAATGAACGTAGTGTAGCCTAAGTGTACGGCATCTATGAAGTCAACAGTCGTACACAGCAATGTCCCGGGCCTTCACCGTACCTCCTCTCCCTCACGGACTCACCCAGAGGGACTTCCAGCTCTGTCAGCTGCAGTCACGGTAAGTGCCCTCCACAGGTGCCCCGCATTTTATCTTCCATACCGTATTTTTACCTTTCCTGGGTTTACATGTGTTTAGATACACAAATACTATTGTTATGATTGTCTACAGTATTCAGTAGAGTAACATGCTGTAAGATTTCTAGTGTAGGAGCAACAGGCTATACCACACAGCCCAGGTGTGCAGTAGCCTGTGCTATACAGCCCAGCTGTATGGCTGTGCTATCGAGGTGTATGTAAGTGCATGTAATGATTTCACACATTAATGAAATCGCCTAATGATGTATTTCTCAGAACGTTTTCCTGTCAAGAGACACTTAATACTTGAGAGATGTCTTGAGATGTGAATCCCATCTTTTGGGTTGTGGCACTTTTTTGTTTTCTCCAAATACATCTGATCTTTAAAGTTCAAAGAGACACACACGCACTCACACAATAACTGTGCTTTAGACTCTCATAAAGTCAGGACGTATTCCAGCGTTTGTCAGTAATTACCTAACACTGGACATTGTATTTATACTCTCAGTTGTACTGCAACTCTTCTAAGTTAAGCAGACAAGCAAAAATAACCAACACAAACCGGATTAGCCAAACGAAGGGTAGTTTCTTGGCTCCTGTCGTCAAACCACTGCATTAGCTAAGGATCGCGTTTTGCCTGAGAACCACAGGAGCTGGAGCTCGGATGTTACGGAGCACTTCCTGTATCTCCCCTTCTTCCATCCACTGTGGCCCTACATCGGTCCAGTCTTCACCCCTCACAGCTCCACCCTCCTCTTCTCGTGCTTTTAATTTTAAAGGGCAGGGAAGGATGGGCTCTAATTGGACCAGATTTGATAAGATAATTTACTGGCTGTAGCATGACTGTGCTCAGAGAGTGAATTATCACATTTGTCCAGCATGGGACAGGCACTCGTCTTAGAGAGATCCTGGTGGCCAGCAGGATGATGTCACATGAGACTATGGCCGCTGATTTGGGCCACACGTTCGAGAGGGAAAAGAAGACTCTTCCCAGAAGTAGAATGTCAGGTCCCAGAAAAAATAAGGTAAACTAACCAAAGCAAAAATATATTGTCCTCTGAGCTTCAGTTTCCTCATTAATAAAATGCAGTTCAGCACATTTGTTATATTTATTTCACAAAGTGATTTCAAGCATTAAAGGTGATAATATCGGCAAAAGTGCTTTACAAATTATGAAGTTTTGTCAGGGAACATGACATGCCAGTCACACAGAATGTTCACACAGAATGTTAAATTGTCTCTTACACCTGTTCATCTAAAATATGATCAGTAAGTACAAGAAGGTGAACTAAGAGTCAAGCAAGACTTTGTTAAGTAGATCCAAGTTTAGTTCCTCTGACCAACTGAGAAGCATAAATCATAGTAGTCAGGGTTCTTTTCAAGGCAGGCAAATCTTTAGCGTGACAACAGGAACTGCTTAGTCTTCTCCCCATTGTTTTTACAGAAGGTGTCAGGCGTGTTATGTAACAGAAAAACCATCAGGGCACCAGATGGCATAGTGGCTTCCTTGAAAAAGAACCGCCACCAGGAATCCATGTAAACAATTCCTTTCTTTTGGGGTGGGAGGGGGGAGGAAGGGAGGGAGGAGGAAGAGGGAAGGGGATAGAAGAGAGTAGAATTTCTTTGGACTCTTAATTTCTATACTTCTAATTACTCAGACTAAAAATTCTCCCACATACCAGTAGTCACGATGCTTTGCTCAACAACATTTGGAGGCTTTACTGAAGAATTGGCTATGACCTGGCTGCTGGTCCTTACTCAATGTAGGGGCAGAGAGAAAGATGAAGACACATTCCTGACCCTGAAGGGCCTCACCGTCCAGTTGAATTGAGAACCAGGAAGTTCTCTGCTTCGATCTGCCTTCTTTTTTATTCCCAGTCCTGAATGCCTTTCCTTCAGACCTTATCACATCTTGCTTGTCCTACCAGCCTTCTAATTGATCTTTCTGCCTCCAGTGCTTCCTTCAACTAACACCCAGTCAGACTAATTGTCCTAAAAAACATTTTTTTTACCAGACTATTTTTCTTAAGAAAACAAAATGCTTTATAGCTGTAACATTTCAATTGGGTAATATTTATTTGCTGGTTGAGTTTTAGGGCTGTGAGGCAGCTCAGAGCATTTGCACTAAATTCAACTCAGCTTTAGATACCTTTTACTCCCAAGTTAAGTCCATCAATTAATAAGCAAAAAAAAAGTAGTTAAAAATAAAATTCCTGGACCCTAGATAGAAACCGTGAGAAAGTCCGTGGTCTTTATGTCATAACATTTCTGAGAAATCTTGGAAACATAAGTAAGAAACAAAATGAAATACAATTTGCTATATATAAGTAACCCCTTGGGAAACTGAAAGCTGGAGGATCAATTAGGAGGAGGCTAAAGCAATCGTCTCGCAAGAATTAATGACAGCCCGAGTCTGGATGGTGGCAGCGAGAGCGGAAAGAAAGCACAGGTGCAAAAGACATCCTGAAAGACAAATTCGCTGGACCTGAGGACGGGGCCAAGGGCCAAGGAGACGGAGGGACTGTTTTGAGGTTTTGGCTCTGGGTGGACTGTGATACGTACAACCAGAATAAGAAAATCAAAAAAAGGAGTCATTATGTTGGTTTTCTTGAGAAGGAATTATGTGTTGCGTCTTCAACTCATTAACTGTTCCTGACCTGGGCATCTCTTGCCTGTTGCCATTCCTCAGGGACCTGGAAACGCATACACCCTTCTCTCCTTCTTCCTCAGCCAAGTCCTCCTCCAGGCTTCTTGAAGGGCCACCGGCCTTGCAATGAAAGGATTGCTTTTCCCTGGGCCCAGTGATCAACTCAGGTGCACGCCTGACCCCACTGGAGACAGTATCCCGAGGGGCGGATTTTGCTGCGACAGTCGGGAGAGAAACAGGTGCTTCCTCCACAGGCTTCGCAGCACTTAGTCAGGTGTGGCTGGTGAGACAGCAGGCTGGCCAGCAAAGGACAGGGTCGGCTCCTGGTGACGTCCTTTGAACCCTTAGCTTAGCCTCCTGCGTTGTCCGTACACAACCCAGAAAACTCCCTTTGGCTTTCAACAGGTTGTGTACAGACTCTTGTCTGACAATTTGAGAAGCCACGATAAATGCTCTGTAAAAGCAATATATAAAAACAGAACTCCTTACTTTAAAAATAATCAGCAAGAAGGGAGGCAGGGAGGGAGGGAGGGAGCAAGCGAGCATGCTTCAAGGAAATGCTAAATCTTATCTTTTGTGGGGAGCAAGAATACATCATACTTGCCCCCATTTTAAGGTGAACAGCAGAGATCTTTTTCAATCTTTTTCTCATGTTTCTAAGTACATGTCATAGTTCTGCGGGCATGTGCTAAACTATATCATTACATTTATTTTACATGGTAATCTCTCTCCGAATCCATAAGCAAGTTCTTCTTAGACATGTGTTCTTTCATAAACCCACTAATTACTACTGGAAGGGTAATAGTATATTCCCTCTTTGGAGTTTTGGCATTTCCAGAGAATGCCATGCCTCCATCTGCGCCTGCCTTTTTCCATGAGAATTCCAGGGAGTGAAACCCCAGAATCAAGAGCGGGAAGATGAATGCTTGAGTAACTGGCATCCTCAGCACATATGGGATGATTCATCTGATACTTTCTTTAAAAAGTAAAACCAAAGTCTACATTTTTCACTAAAATGACTGGTTCTTATCCTTTCCAGGGGCTGATCTGTTCTTTTATAAACTACCGGTGTTCTTTTAATAAATTAATGCATTTTTCTGGCTTAAGTAAATCATCTGCTTGCAATTATATGACCGCCAAGCAAATTTCGCAGCAGCACGTAATTAATACAGGACACACTCGGACTCCGAGTGCACGCCCCTCGAGGCCAGAGCCCCGATCTTTAGCGCCCTGCCCTGTGCTACCTTTACTGAATACCTCAGGGAAAACCATGGGCTTTTTTCTCTCGTCAGTTTCATGTCTCCCACACATTATTGTGGTAAGAAGCAAAGCTCATATTTGTATTATTTGCCTGGCAAATAATTGTAATATTGCGAATACTTGTAACATTTTCCTGGCAAATAACAGATAGCCATTAAATGAAAATAATATTCAAGTCTTTCCCACAGGACAGTTACAGTAAGAGACACATCAAGCAAACTCATCCTTCTAGGGTGTGTTTCTGCCCTTCAACGCCATGGGGATGACGCTGAGGCTTAGTGCAAACGACAGAGAAACTTCCTTGTTTGACTTGAATTTAGAACTTAGGCTAGAAAGCCAAGGTTGCTAAAGAGCAGCACTAAGCCCTCACTAATAAGACATGGTCCATTTTCCAGAGTGTCCTTTCTGGATATTTCCTATCCAAGCAGCCATGGTCACGGGGACACTGAGACAGAGTCAGCAAATGAGAGAACTCTACACTCGAACTCATGACGGAGAGCCGGCGCCCCGAGTCTCCATTCCGCGCTGCCACGTACCCCCATGAGCACCTCAGCTCTCTGCGTTGCAGACTCTCAGTGAAGCTCGTGGAACCAACGCTCGCACAGTGCTGACTCTATGCCAGACACTGTTCTTGACCAGCAGCGCCTTGGACCCTCCAAACAACTCCCTGGGTAGGAAAAAGAGACATCTCTGAGGACGGGGGTAAGGGGACACCAGAGAGGACGAAAAGGGAGAGCCAATTTCAGAAAGACAGGAAATTTTGATAAGCAGAGAGGCAAGATGAAAGCGCCCCCAAAGGGAGGGCTCCGCAAGTCTGTAAATTCCCGGCCAGGCGGCGGCCCTGCTCGGGCCCCGGGTGGACTCCAAATGCTGAAGTAAAGGCCGGTGCTCCATGGAGGGGGTTTGCAGAGTCTACAGCCTACGTGGAAAAAAATGGCAAGAAGGCATTTAATCATGTTGTAGGGCCAACTGTGACAAATTCAACGAAATGCTTGAAAGCACAGAGAAAGGCTCATTTTTCATTGGAACATGAAGAAATATTTTATTGAGCAGATGATATATGAATATGCAAGACAATCAAGATTTTGATGAATAGGGAAATATTTGAGGGCACTCCAGGCAGAGGAACAATCTGAGCGCAGCCATAGTTCTGGGGAAACGTAGAGGGCTCAGAGCCTAACTGTACGCCAGGCGCACCGGGCAGGATGAGGGGTGCGCACAAAAGCTAGGCCGTGCTAGTGCTAACAATGGCAGTCCGGTCAATTTACCGAGAAATCTCAGTTTAATGAGAAAAATAAAGGATGGGCGGGGGGCGGGGGGGTGGCCTCCTGGTAGTGGTTCAGGCAGTTTCTAACCCTGCTTTACAAATAGTGTGTGTGCGCGCGCATGTGTGCATGTGCATGTGCGTGTGCGTGCGTGCGTGTGTGTGCGTGTGTGCGCGTGCGTGTGTGTTATACAGACTCAGTAGTCATGGTACACATTGAAGCATTCCTGAGGGAAACCCAAGAGCTGACGTTTTTCTCTCTGTAAATCGCCACATCATAAGTACTTCATTTTTCAAGGAAACACAGCTAGACTCATTGATCCCACAGTAAAGCTAATTTATTCTTAAAGGACCAAGGTAAATACCACGGCTTTAATCAGCTCTAAGAAAACACACCCAGCACAGCTCTCCTCCTTCTGCCTCAAGTGCATGGGAGGCAGTGAAAGGTCTGCGACTGAGCAGATAGGTTTCAGGGGAAGTAATTACAAGCTGCAACATAATTTCCTTAAAACGACACACATACTGGACAAATACTTATTTGTGGTTATAGAGCGGGTAAAGTTACCATAAAAATAGTAGCACACCTTATAATAGTGCTCTATGCCATAATTTACCTTTGCTATATCTGAAGTGTCATATCTTGTTCCAGACTTAATATTTAGTAACTAACAATTTAATGTACAAATCTCCAGCCTAAGAAGCAGAATAATTAGAAGAGGCAAGCCCCCTTTTTTTATGTGAAAAAATTATAGTGGACCAGCCATGATGCCTAAGGATTATACAGAACAGAGAAGTGATTTTTAGTTATGAAAAAGGCAGGACAATTTTTAAAGTCACTCTTATAAAACATGCAGTAAAGTCGAGGCAGATATGCAGAAGGCCAATAATGGATCATAAATGACACAGTTCTCTTATGAGCGTACCCTTAATTTGATGTATGCATGCCCTCCAGAAATAGACTTAAAATGTAATATATTGTAAAAATGCAGTCAAATCTATCACAAGCTTTCTTGTACCACAAGTGACGATGACAGAATATAGTCTTTATGTTTTGGAGAAAAAAAATGAGCATTGGGCTAATTGCCCTTCTGTTTTCTCACCATCCAAAATAAGTCTCTCATTAAACAACAACAGGAAGAAGAAAAATTTCAGCAACAACAAAAGCATTTCCTATACTCTGGCAATTTTGGAGTTCTTGGGATTGCTTAAATGATGGGTAACTGAACCAGAGTCCCCCAGAGATTTGCCATTCTTTTTGTAACTTACTGGAAACATCCCATCTCATTTGAGTAGTTTATTTAAACTCCCCGACACCAGCTTACAACAGAGCAAAAGGTAAGGAAGGCTCCAGAGAGCAGCTCACTGCAGAACGTCAGAACTCATCAGACTCTCCCAGGGAAGAGCGACTTCTGCCCGTGTATAGGATGGCTCTCAGTTAGGTTATCAAGCTGACGTGTTAGGTATGGCATGACCACTGAATGTGTTGGGGACTCACACATGAGGTTAACAACGTAGGTAATAGAAGTGAAGTCCACACACAATCTAGACATTCCCTATTTTCCATTGCCAGCTTTTTTCATTATGGTAAAAAACTGGAAGCAGGAAATGTAGAAATCTTGCTCCTGTCACAGGGCCTAGTTCACTGAATTCAGGAGGAAAGGAAGGGAAAGGAAGGGAAGGGAAGGGAAGGGAAGAGAAGGGAAGGGAGGGAGGGAGGGAGGAAGGAAGGAAGGAAAGAAGGAAAGAAGGAGTGGGGAAGGGACAAAAGGCAACATAAAAACTTCTGCAAGCACAGAAATATGTAGCGTGGTCACACATCGAGGTAAAGTTGAGACTTCCCTCCAGGAATTACAAAATTGAGGGGCTGAGATTGCCCTGTGAAAGCTGAATGTTAAAATCATCCTCTAATCCCTCTGCGCAGAGAAAAGCAAATTCACTTTAAAGACAGAATGGTCACCCACATAAAGAAAATCTATGAGCAGCTTGAATGTTGTATTAACGTATCTGAAGACAGAACTAATGAATCAGAGCAGCACTTGTAGTCAAAATATCAATTTTAAAAAGAGCCCAGAAAGCAAACTTTTCACGTAAAAATCGCCCGGGGTGCGGGGAGAGTTTTGCCCTGGACTTGGATCTCCTTACTAATGAGGGGATGGGCGCGTCAACTCTCTTGGTCCCATACCCTTTAACTAACTAACTAACTAACTAACTAACTAACTAACTAACTAACCCTTTGTGCTTTGTTAATGTAATGACATTAAATAAACTTCCGATTGAAAAGGACAATGCCCACGTAGGCACGGCCCATAGGATCCAAGGGGAGGGTGCCGTGGAAGCCACACGCCTGAGAGGGTATTTCGAGGGAGCGCCCCCTTTGGGAGCTTTCTGCGCATGCTCTGCGAAGCAGGCAGGCTCCCCGCTTGCCTTCTGCGGTGAGGACGCTGTTGCACAGACAGGTTAAGGAGCTTGCGATGGCCTCACAGCTAAAAGTGTCACACGGGGACTAGAGCCCAGGATGCGCAGCCAAACTCTAGCTGCTTCGTGAAATGGGCGCCCTCGCTACGGTTGTTGTCCTGGTTTAGATGAGCAACCTGAGGTTTGGGTGGGTGCTAGACCCAAAATTTGAGCTCGAGCCTGTTTTTTTTTTTTTTTTTTTTGTTTTGTTTTTTTTGTAATCAGCTGTATGCCACGACCTGACCTTAAGAGAAAACATCATTTAAAATGTTCAGTTAGAAAAGTTAGCAAAACAAAGGGTCCTAGTCTCTTTCCCAAGTCTTTGGTTACATTTTACAATAATTTGCATGGTTCCCCTCGTGTTCATCCAAAGACTTGAGGGTTTAAATCCTTTGTGCCTTTTGTAGATCTTTTATGAAAATTAAGGGCAACATATGCTCAGACACTGACTTGCTTATTCTTCAACTACTATGTTTGCCTGTGGATAAGGTCTACTTGTATAAAAATACCCACAATCCCCTGTTAAAGTCGCCTGTGATTTCTTCGCTGAATTTTATTTACTGGTCTGTTCTGTGCTACAAGTTCTGCTGCCCAAGGAGGCAGCTGCCATGTGCCACTTCAATGGATTCTTTCTGATGTCCCAAAATAAATCAAATTATACAGCAAGCGGGGATATCACTAGAGTCTATGTAAATAAAGATATATAAAAATTAAATACAACCTGTCATTTGCCTGTGACTATTGAAAGTAAAACCATTCATGTTGCTCCAAATAAAACTCCTGAGCGACACGATTTTTTCTAAGAGGGTGGTAACTAAGAATGAACACTCTTTAACAGGGAGAGAAAAGGTCTTTTGAAGACCTGGTCAGACTTATTTCCCATGATGCCCCTTCGCTTTACCATACCCCAGACCTGCTCCCAACGAGGACAGGGCTCTCTTTCATCGACCCCTCCGCCACCGAGAGGGACTTCAAAGCGAATCGTCACAACAGTGTGCAGCGGTCCGTAAATATCTAAGGCGGACGGTGGAGGCTGCTCAGTGTGGGGCTTTAGAAAGTTTTCAAACAGGGAAGGTCAAAGGCATAGCATCTCAAAGCCTTTTTGTTCTTCACTTTTGACTGATCAGAGCAGGACTTCTCCAGGGACCCGTTTCTGGAATTCTGGAGTCTTCCTCCTGTGACTGTGTCCCCCTCTGCCCAACTTCCCATCCGCGACCCAGGTCCCTGGTCAATCGCTTCTTTCATGTCAGCTCAGGGCTCGCTCAGTAGCTTTGCAAGACTTCCTGCCTCGAGGGCTTCCTCCCTTCAGCACAGCCTGTGCGCACCAATAAATTAATGCCCTCAAATTTGCCACTGACACGGCGTAGGGCCCTGGCTCGGAAACCCTGTTGCGCGCCCCGAGCCGGAGAATAAGCCCGGCTCAGCAGCCGGCCCCGCGCTGGGTCCCCGGCCGGTCCGCACGCCGTCTGTGCGCTCCGCTCCCCACCGACACCCGCCAGCCTCATGCCTCACCGCTTCAAGTCCCATCACGGTTCCAGGCGCGGGCTCTTCCTGAAGTTTGCGTATCTGTGAGCTCTTTTCTAAAACCGCTCTTCTCCGTCCCTGATGTCTTTCTCAGAGCGCCAGGCCCTCCAGGCCCGTCCACGCTGTCGGACGCACAGCGAGGCCTCCTTCTCTTTCATGGCTGAATAGTGTTCCAGTGCATATGCGCATTACATACGTGTGCGTGTTCACACACTGCATTTTCTCTCTTGGTCCAGGGGCTGCCAGAGGCTGTGGTGGGGGGAGGGGGCGGGGGTCAAAGGCACAAAATGGCACCTAAAAGAGAATTAAGTCCTGAGGATGTTCTGTGCAGCGTGGTCGCTGCAGTGAACAGTACGATCTTGGATGTCTGAAACTACCAAGGAAAGTGAAACACGAAAGTTCTCATCACAAAAAAAAGGTAAAAAACCCATTAGATTATAACAGCTCCTGATATAACGCTAAAAGTGTTCCTTACTAAATGTAATCATACATCTTGTGGAAAAATTCAAACATTAAATTGTATTAATTTTATATTATTAAATAAATTTTATGTAATGAAATTAATTGTATTAATTTCATAATATTTTAATATAAAATTCGTTATCACTTGTTTTAATACGTAATTTCTATTTACATAAATTATAGTATACATCACACTATCTTAATATAGACAGTAACAATTAGATGGCCTCTGTGACCTCTGGAGACTTACACAGTCACATAATTGTACTGTCTCACACTGTATGTAGAAATTATTATCCTATGCCATAATGATACATGTTGAAATGTATTATACTTAATATATTTTTAATATAAATAGGTATTTTAATTAGAAAAAATAGGGTTAACAACTAAAACAGTAAAGTCAGCCTTCCTTTTTCTCTCCCCTTCCTTTCCTCCCTTTCCTCCCTTCCCTCTTGTCTTCGTTCCTTTTATTCTTGCTCATTTTGAATAAATCATTCTTTATTTCTTTATTTGTCTTTTCTACCACCAAAAGCATTGCACACACATGTGTTTGGATAAGCCATGAACCTACATGTAATCATTTCATATGTATCTGGAATACGGACTAAGACATTAGGATTTATCCATTCCATGGTCAGAGAAAAAGGGTTGGATGGAAATTATTTTAATGTCAGATAAGAAAGTTAGGTAGGGCCGTAACGAAAGGCCATTAAACGGGTTAACAATGAAAAATAATAACTGTAAGCAAAAGAAAAAGATTGACATAGCATTTACTGTAATCAGATGTCAGAATACATATTGGTACTACAGTGAACATCATTTTTTAATTATCATTGATGAAGTTTTAAAGATCATGAAGTCAGAAAATCATGAAGTTTGGTTGGGTAATTAAATGTGCTGAAAAGCGATGGTTTTACTTCAACGTCCTTGGACGCTTAAGTTGTTCCTCTCAGGAATGTCCTAAGAGAATCTAATGACAACAGTTTTTCCTTCAAATATAGTTAGTTACCTGAAACTGGCATGTAAATGTGCTGCTTAAATTGTCATCATCTCTATCTTCTCATGCCCAGAAAAATCTATCCACTGAAGTTTCTTTCAGGGTGTCTATTTTCATTTTTAGTGAATGTGATCACCTCCTATAGGCAACCACTCTGGGGCTCAGAAGCTTGCAACCTAGCATTCCAGTAGGAGATAAACATACGTACATAAGTACGTACCTATATACATATATATGTATGTATAAACACAGACTGGGGAAGAGGAAGAAAGATAGTAAGGTATAAAGATAAAATGGTGGAGTTTTAAAATATGTATTATTATGTTACAATTCAATAAAGAATAGAATGAGAATAAAACTTTTCAGCTCTATGGAGGAATAGTTGACAAATTGTAAGCTACTTAAAAGACACAATGTGATGATTTCATCTGTGGTCACTGTGAAAGGATTCCCCCCCTCAAGTTCATTAACAACATCATCTCACATGTTCATACTTTTTTGTGTGTGAGAACATTTACATTGTAATCTCAGCCAATTTCAGTTATACAATATAGTGTTATATACTAAATTTTTAATAGACACAGAGGTGGGATCAGCTATATCATTTTGGGCCCCAGCTCAAAATAAAAATGCTTGCTCAAAGCATTTTTCATGACTGGGTGAAAAAGGGAAGAAACTAAGAAGTACAGATTGGTAGTCATTGAACAGTCACGGGGCTGTAAGTACAGCCTAGGGCATGTGGTCAATAACACTGCCGTAACTATGCTCGGTGCCAGGTGGGTACTAGACTTCCCGAGGGGATCACTGTATAAATCATGTAAATGTCCAACCACTATGCTGTACACCTGAAAATAAGATACAGTAATACTGAATGTCAACTGTAATTGAAAACGAAAAAAAACAACATAATATTCAACCAAGCGCGGGGTCTTTCTGGGCACTGACGCCACGCAACTGCCCGGGGGTCATGTGTCCGTGAAGCCAGCCCCGTGCAGAGGACAAACATTTGCTCACAATCCTGTGCATTTTCATGGGTCAGATTTGAGTGGTTATTAATCTACATCTCGGTCCCATTCCAGATCCACAAGACAAGATGGTTTCTATCCCAGCAGATCGGTTGCAGAGTGCTTCTGGCCAGCTGCCAACAAGCTATAGCTAAGCAGTTTGCACGGGAAAAAGAGAAAACCTGTAAAAATGCAATAGAGGAATCTCAGGTCTATTAATTACTGGTATAAGAGAATCGTTTTAATCATATATACTTAAAATACAATTTAAAAATAAAAGTGTTACAAAGTATTCTTTTAGCAAAGCATTATGTTAGAAACTTTTTACCTCCCTACAATTAATTTGGAATAGGTCTTTAAATTACAGTCTCATTACTTTTATTTTTATCATTCCAAAGATAGATATTTCTTCATACTTAAAACAAGAAATCAACAATTCAGGCCAGGCTTCGACCTCCCATCTGCTAGGAGACTGTCCCTAACACTGTACTCGCAAGAAGTACTTCTGTTTCTCTCGGAACTTCTTGCAAGAGTCCTTCGTGCCTATATGACCCAACATATTCTTATTGTTTTCTTTTCTAGGTCGTAAACTCCTGGAACCCACAAAACATGTCTCAAGCATCTTTATAAGAATCACACCTAACAAGATGTCTTAAACATAGATGTCATAAACATTAGGAATAAACCTAAACAATGTAGGTTTATTCAGTAAACAAACGTAAGTGATTTAAAGTGCTGTGTACTTTTTTATTTTAACCTGGAAGGTTTTTTCCTCCCTGAGGCTGTGCGGCACCTAAAACGGTATTTGTTAATGGTTAATCCAAGGCTGCCACAGAATGACTCAATGAGGGGGTTATTAAATTTTCTTTTTTTAAAAAAAAGAAATTAGGGGTATTCATTTTTGTTTTCTTAATTTTATTTTCAATTATAGCTTACGTTCAATATTATTTTGCATTGGTTTCAGGTGTGCAGCATAGTAATTAGACAATTGTATACAACTTAAGAGAGTGATCAGCCTGCTGTTCCCAGTACCCACCTGTCAGCACACACAGCGATCACAGTATTATTGGCTGTATTCCCTAAGCTGTGCTCTCTGTCCCGTGACTGCTTTGTAACTATCAATCTGTACTTCCCAATCCCTTCCCCTTTCTCGCCCCCGCCCGCCCCATCCCCAACCCCTCCCCTCTGGCAACCATCAGTCTGTTCTCTGTAGCTACAAATCTCTTTCTATTTTGTCTATTCACTTTGTGCTTTAGGTTCCACTATTCTTATACAAAGATCAAGAAGATCAGATGTAATTGTCAGTATGCAGATAATTTTCTTGGGTATGCTTTGGTGGTTGGGATACGATGAAAAAGATCACTTTAGAATAAAAAGATTGAAGTTGGTTTGGCTTTCTAGAAATGCCAAACTGTAAAAAATATTAACATATCACATTTCTTCCAGTATTTTTATATATCGTTTAAAAAAAATATTTCTGCACCCGAAGAACAGGTGATGTATTTTCTTGCAGTAAAATTCATGCAGGGAATTTTGAAGAGAAAACCAATTTAAAGGTACCCATTTCTAATATTTACTTACAGTTTTACACGTGTCCCATAATGATACTGTTTTCTGTTAAAATATCTTGTTGTGCTTATCTCGAAATATAAGTATTCAACCTCAAACGTTAATACAAGAAAAATGAAAGTAATACCCAATGCGTAAAAATTTCTGAATACATATTTTAAAATAGATACAAATTCATAGTTCTGTGATTCTTTATCAGTGTATTCCTTCCGTCTTCTTTTTTTACTCCTCCTTTCTTCCTCTCATACATAATAATTTGATCCAAAAGCCATTAATTAAATCTGAACAAGGCAGACATCTGTAAAGGGAGAAGCCAGTGGCACTCGATGGGGTTTACAGGAGAGGAGGTTGCGGGCAGCCTGCCACAGGACAAGGGGACTGAGAGAGGCTCAGGGACAACCAAGTGGTGGTGGGGGAGGGGTGGTGTCAGGTGAGGGTGGCAAGCAACCTTAGTGCCTCCCCACGAGGCTTGGTCATGTAAGCAAATGCATTGGAGAAACAAGAAGCCGGATTTCTTACTGGTGGAGAAAGAGGTTACAAATCAGAAAGGGGAGACAACCATAAAAAACCTTCTGCTGCTATGGGACTGGAACTAGAGATATTGTTGTAAACTCCGGGTTTTTAATGCATGGAGTCCCACCTTGGGTCCTTGAAGCCCTCGCTGACCCCACCCCAGGGCCCCTGCCCCCACCGACCGGAGAGACCAGTCTCTGTGTCTCCTTCCTGCTTTGCTGACACCACCCCCTCCCCAAAGGAAAATGGACCCCTGTCGTCGAACTCACCACACTGCATGGAACCTGTAAATGCTTCTCTTGTTATTATCTATTTGCCTTTAATCCGTAAATGACTGAAGTCAGGGCTTACCTACTGCTCATTTCTGTGTATATCAAACCCCAACCTGTAGAGCTTCGGTTATTTAGTAGGTCTTCCCTAAAAGTTTATTGAACTTAAATTACCCCAGGAAGGTTGTCTGGTATGATAAATAATTGAGGAATTATTTTGTAAACTAGTCAAAGACCAGTCAATGAGGTCTCGGCAAGACTATGTTTTAAAGTGTGACAAACAATAGTTCTCTTTCAAAAGGGGGCTTCTCTACATGAAATTTACTAAGGTACCCATCTTGCCAGCTGCCCCTTGAAGGGCACCTCCTAACCCATCCCAGTCTCCCTGGTTCAAGTTGGCCTGCCCCAGCCTCCGGGCTCAGGGTCCAGCTCGAAATCCAGATTTTGCAGCTGGGATGCTCCGCCCCCTCCCCCAGCCCAGCCTCAATTACTCATTGATACAGGAACGGGCAGGGACTCAAGGCCGTTCAACCAGACTCTCCCGGAGATTTCAGCAGGCAGAGAAAACAGGCTTTCTTTCACGAGGACTGCAAGCTGCAGGTTCTCTGGAGCTATAAGGACCACATAAACTCTGTTTTCAGGGACTCTTTCTCCTATAACATGTTTGCCAAAGACTGTAACTGACAGAGAGAAAGTTACGACCAAAGCCAGACTGAATTCTGTTGGTTGGACAAGGATGGACGTCTATCCTAAGGACACTCAGCCTTGGAATGGCCTGGGATGGAAAGGATTTGGGCAAGCACCCTACCTACCTAGCCACGAATAGTCTCTTTTCAGGAATTTAAATTGCAAAAGATAAACACATACACAAAAATCACTACAGGAGCTAGGGATGCAAGGATGCATACAAGGGCAAGAGGGGGCAGGCCAGGAGAGGAGCTATGAGTCAGCAAAAGCTAAGCAGTAAGTACAAGTGTGCAGAGGGGAGCATGAAGGACTGAAGAAATTTCTTCTTCCGCATTTACAAAGCAGAGGAAAAGTGAGAATAATAGCAATTGCTAACAAATGCAAAGCATCTCTACTAAGGCCTGGGTACTCTTCTAAGCATTTTCATTAGGTTATCTTATTTAATGTGGTGGTTATGTTGCAAACGTTCTTCCGTTTCTCCCGCATTCACTCATTTCTTTCTTTCCTTATTCATTTAGTAAATTACTATTGAGCTTCTTCCATAGACCAGGGACTATTCTGGACTTTGAGACTAGAGAGTTGTTGAAGGAAAAAAATCTTTGATATCTTGAAGTTTATGCCATATCATTTTTTGTTCCTAAAGGCTAACACTCCACCTGGAATAGTAATTATTATTAACTATTGTGTGCCATTGAATGAAGTCACGAGGAATGGAATACATGTTGATTAATCACCTGACTGTGTCCCACTCAGCGTGCTGGTCTCCTTGACATATATTTTTCTCCTTGAAGACACATAGCTGTGCCATGGAAGAGGCATGAAGAAAGAATATACACACATTTAATTTTTATTATGATTAAGGAATTACTAGAATTACTGGTTTTTTTCCTCTTGTAAATCCGGCCGATGACAGATTGGTTAAATGTGAAATTGAAGTAGAAAAGAGAACGTCCATCGGTGGAGATTTTCGGAAACTGAGATCTTTGAGGAAAGCTTGGGCATTGCCTGTATCAATAGTCACATAAATAACCTTAGTGTATAAAGAAGGGCTCGTGTATTGCTGATTGGATGTGAAAATGTTTCCTGTTGCTTATCTTGCTTGAAATTAAACTTTTTCCTACAGTTAAATAATCCAATTTTTTAAAAATGGCTTTAAAATCAACAAATGACATTTCGTTTTCAATAGTTCAGACGCCTGTCCATTTACAATCTAATTCTAATAGGTTACGGTTTTATTCGGATAGACAGGGCACTGTTTAGAAGCTCTCTTCCGCAGACTCAGTAATTCTGTGTCCACTAATAGTTATGGATATTTGCGTGCTTGGAGTGTTGGCCCAAACTACTTCTCAGGCAGTGAGCTAAATAACCTGTCATGTTCAGTTAAAGGATTGTTTCATTAAAGCTGATTATTTAGTTTTTATTTAAATGAAGGTTATTTTATATTTATCACAGTATAAGAGTACATAAAGAATCATTTTACACAGTATATTGAAACAGAAAAACAAAACCATAGACATCATGTTCCTAATTTTGACATAAGCCACTATGTAATTTTGAATGAGTTCTTATCTATGTTTTGGCTTTTTCATCTGTCAAATGAGAATTCTGTCCTGTAAAAGGCAAGTATGAGGAGTAATCATTTTATTTAAATAATGAAAAATAGTAGATGATATATACATGCTAAATTCTATAAATAACATTCCATATTTTAAAAGCATTACTGTGCTTTTATTTATCATTTTCCATTAACAAATTTCCTGTACCTTAAGTGTACTGTAGAAAAACAGCAAAGTGTTTCTGTTACTTTTTAGATTTGCTGCAATTTTTTAAAGTACATTTCTTTCTCTGGAGTATAATTTTACATACAGTAAAGTGATAAAACTATTGCCCAAATAATGAGTAGAAGAAAGAGAGTAATAAAGATTGAAATTAACAAAATGGATTCTAAAAAGCAGTAGAAAAGATCAATGAAACCAATAGCTGGTTCATTGAAAAGATAAACAAAATAGATAAACCCTTCATCAGACTTATCAAGAAAAAAAAGGAGAGAGTTCAAATAAATACAGTCAGAAATGAAAGAGCAGAAGTGACAATTGACACCATGGAAATGAAAGGGATTATAAGAAAACACTATGAACACTTATATGCCAACAAATTGGACAAACTGGAAAAAAATGGATCAATTCCTAGAAATATACAATCTTCAAAAACTGAATCAAGAGGAAACAGAAGATCTAAACAGGCTGATGGCTACTAATGAAATCAAATCAGTAATCAATAAACTTCCAAAAAACAAAAGTCCTGGACCAGATGGCTTCACAGGTGAATGTTACCAAACACTCCAAGGATTAATACCTCTTTCTCAGGATATCCTAAGTAATTGAAGAGGGGAGAATCTCCCAGACTCACTCTACAAGACAGGCATTATCCTTATATCAAAACCAGATAAACACACTACAAATAAAGAGCACTATACATCAATATTCCTGATGAACGTAGATACAAAAATCCCTAACAAAATATTAGCAAAATGAATTTAGCAATACATGAAAAAGATCATTCCCCATGATCAAGTGGGATTTATTCCTGGGATGTGAGGTTAGTTCAAGTTCCATAAAACAATTAACATGACACACCACATAAAAAAAATGAAAGGCAGAAATCATACAATCGTACTGATAGATGCAAAAATAAATTTGACAAAACAACATCCATCTATGATCTAAAAAAAATCTCTCAGCAAAGTGGAGATAGAACATACCTCCACATAATAAAGGCCATATAGGACAAACCCACAGATAACATCATACTCAATGATGAAAAGCTGAAAACTATTTATTTATTTATTTACTTACTTACTTATTTTTTCTTGTATTTTTCCCATTATTATTTATCCGCTTTGTAGTCCCTTCCCTCCACAATCGCCGCACTGTTGTCCATGAGCCTTTTTCTGTTGGGCTTGATCCCCCCGGCCCCCAACCTGCCCTGCACCGCGGGGCTCTCATCTGCCCTCCACCTGTGAGTCCATTTCTGTTGTGCTTGTTAGTTCAGTTCATTCATTAGACTCCACATACGCGTGAAATCATACCGTGCTTGTCTTTCTCTGACTGGCTTATTGCACTTAGCATATCTTCCAGGTCCATCCAGGCCATGGCAAAGGGCAACATTTTCTCCTTTTTTATGGCTGAGCAGAACTCCCTTGTGTAAATGTCCCATAGTTGTTTTATCCACTCATCTACTGATGGCCTCTTGGGCTGCTACCATCTTGGCAATTGTAAATGATGCTGCAACGAACATTGAGGTGCTTATGTTCTTTTGAATTAGTGTTTCAGGTTTCTGCAGATAAATTCCCAGAAGTGGAACTGCTGGATCATAAGGCAAATCCATTTTTAATTTTATAAGGTATCTTCATATTGCTTTCCACAGTGGCCACACCAAACTGCATTCCCATCAACAGTGTAAAAGAGTTCCCTTTTCTCCACATCCTCGCCAGCATTTGTTTGTTGATTTATTGATGACAGCCATTCTGACCAGTGTGAGGTGATAGGACATGCAGAAGGCCAACAACAGACATATGAAAAGATGCTCGACATCATTAATCATCAGAGAAATGAAAATGAAAGCTTTTTCTTTAAGATCAAGAACAAGACAAGGATGTCCTCTGGTACCACTTTTATTCAACACAGTATTAGAAGTCCTGGCCACAGCAATCAGACAACAGAAAGAAATTAAAAGGCATCCAAATTGGGAAAAAAATAGAGCAAAACTGCTATTATTTGCAGATGACATGATACTATACATGGAGAAACCTAAAGAACACACCAAAAAACTATTAGAACTAAAAAGTGAATTCAGGGAAGTAGCAGGATAAAAAAATTAATATTCAGAAATCAGTTGCATCTTATTAACCAACAGCAAACTATTGGAAAGAGATATTAAGAAAGCAATCTCATTTATAATTTCACAAAAAGAATACAATGCATAGGAATAAAATTTAACTAAGGAGCTAAAAGATTTGTACTCAGAAAACTATAAGATATTGAACAAAACAATTGAAGAAGCAAATAAATGGAAGGATGTAACATGCTAATGGATAAAAAGAATCATCATCATTAAAATGTCCATACTACCCAAAGGAATCTACAGACTAAATGCAATCCCTATAAAAATAACAATAGCATTTTTCACAGAACTAGAAGAAATATTCCAAAAACTTATATGGAACTACAAAAGATTCTGAATAGCAAAGCAATATTGAGAAAGAAAAACAAAGTAAAAACATATTACCTGATATCAAATTCGACTACAGGGCTATAGAATTTAAAACAACATGGCACTGGCATAAAAAACACACACATAGATCATTCGAACAGAATAAAGGGGTCATAAATAAACTCATGCCTGTATAGTTAACGAATATATGACAAAGTAAACAAGACTACAAGGTGGGGCAAAAGTAAGTTTACAGTTGTGAGTACATAAAAGTTTATTCTTTTACTATTATTTGTTAATTATGTATCATTTTCCATATGAACAACTGTGACCCTGTTTTTCCCCACCCTGTATACAATGGGATAAAGACAGTCTTTTCAATAAATGGTGTTGTGAAAACAGGAGAGATGAATGCAAAGTAGTAAAACTAGACACTTTTTTATACCTTATACAACAATAAATTCAAAATCGATTAAAGGCCTAACTGTAAAATCTGAAACCATAAAACTCCTAGAAGAAAACATAGGCAGTAAACTGTTTGACATCACTCTTAGCAATTTCTTTTTTGGATGTGTCTCCCAGGCAAGGGAAACAGAATAAAAAATAAAGAAATGGGACTACATCAAATTAAAATTTTACACAGTGAAAGAAACCGTCAACAAAAAGAAAAGATGACCAATTGAATGAGAGAACATATTTGCAAATGAGACATCAGATAAGGGGTTAATATCCAAAATATATAAAGAACTCATACAGCTTAACACCAAAAATAGACACCAATTGAAAAGTGGACCTTGTCTCCTGCCAGTTTTTCATCACAAGGGATGTACTGATGGCCAATGGACAAAAGATGCTCAACATCATTGTCATCAGAGAGATGCAAATCAAAACCACAGAGAGCTGTTGCCTCCCACCTGTCAGAATGGCTGTCATGAATAAATAAACAAATAGGTGTTACTGAGGATTTGGAGAAATGTGCACCCTCGCGCTTTGTTGGTGGGATCCTAAGCTGGTACAGCCACTATGAAATGGCATGGAGGTCCCTGACAGGAAGAAATCTTGCCACCTGTGACAACCTGGAGGGACTTAGAGGGCATTATGTTAAGGGAAATAAGTCACACAGAGAAAGCCTTGGGGGTTTTACTTGTATGTGGAATTGAAAAACCAAATTAAACTAAAAAAGAAAATAGAAGCAAACTCATAGATACAGAGAACAAATGTACGGTTGCCAGATGAAAGGGGCAGGGAGGATGGGTGGAAAAGGCAAAGGAATTAAGAAGTACAAGGGGCCAGTTACTAAAATAGTCATGGAATAGAAAGCACAGCATAGGGAATATAGTCAATAACCGTGTAATAACCATGTAAGGCGCCGGATCTAGTAAGGGTACTAGACTTACCAGGGGGATTGCTTCATAAGGCATATAAATGTCTAATCACTATGTTATACACCTCAACTAATGTAATATTGTATGTTAACTGTAATCCAGAAATATATTAAAAGAAAATATACTTTTAAAAAGTCACTGGAATAGCTACTGATGGGGGGGCACAAATATAAACCCATGTAAACATATAAATGCTATGTCATAATGTAAAACATCACTGTGGGTTCAAGTAAAAAGAATTGAAAGCTTCCCCTCAGACCCTAGTTTCTCTTCCCTTACAATGAGTTCTAACACAGGTTTATTCTAGATATTTCCCATAAAATCTGCCACGTATGTATCTGGCCCAAACTACCCAGATATGATGAGTGTATAAATTTCACAGAGAATATCTTTGAGGTCTTCAGACTTTAACACTTTATGCATTTCCTAATGTGCCTGACCAAGTCGGCCCGTGTTTGTTTTCTCAAATAAGCGTCCAAGGCAAGTGTGGGACAGAGCCTCTTAACTAAGTTGGGACACCTGTAAGAAGATAATTATCATTCAGATTTAATGAAAAGCAAAACCTAGTTGAAGTACTATATACATAATTAAATAAACTAATATTTAGGACTTCGATCATTTCTTTTAAAAGTCTATTTTCTAATACTTTCTTGTCTATTTTTCCTAAAATGATTAGGAATAAATCATGGCACATGGAATAGAAGAAGAAAGAGAAAATTGGATCTTGAAATAATACTGTCCAATAGCTTCCATTTCTGAAGGAAAAGCTGAGTCCAACCATGAGAAGTGCCCCACCGAAGACCACACGCGCGTAACTGTCGGAGCTGGAATCTCAAGGACCTGACTCTTCATTCTACCCACTGAAGCTTCAAAATTCTCATACTTGATTTTAAAAGTCTTGCTTATATCCTTCTTTTCTGGTTCCCTGGCCATCTTGGTGGCTGCATTTGGTAGGGATCCATCCCACACCGAAGGCAGGAGAAGGGTGGCCGCAAAGAAAACAAAAAAGTCTCTGGAGTCAGTCAGCTCTAGTCTCCAACTTGCTATGAAAAGTGGCAAGTACGTGCTGGGGTACAAGCAGATTCAGAAGGTGACCAGACAAGGCAAAGCCAAACTGGTCATGCTGGCCAACAACTACCCAGCCCCAAGGAAACCTGAAATCGAGCACTGTGCCATGTTGGCTAAAACCCGTGCCCATCACTACCGTGGCAATAATATTGAATTGGGCACAACATGTGGGAAACACTACAGAGTATGTACGCTGGCTATCACTGACCCTGGGGATTCTGAGATCTTTAGCAGCATGCCAGGACAGGTTGGCAAAAAGCAAATCAGGCAAAATTGTTCTTTAATAAAACTGGCCAGAGTTGGATTTTTTAAAAAAAATTTTGCTTAGAGATTTGAGTTTTTAATATTATTATTGTCATGTGAACCTAATAAAATTTTAAATAGTTAACATATTATTTTACTAACCCACATAACTTATCCAATCCATTTTTCTGTTAATCTTCATACAGTTTGCTCTTTTTATATAATTATAAAATTAAAATGTAATCTCAAAGCTTAATATGTTGGCCAATACATCAGAATGTAAGGAAGGAACAAATCATGTTGTTTAAACATGAGCTGTGCTCACGTGACAGAATATCCTAGCTTAGAAATATCTGGTTTTATCTGCTCATTTCCTGACAGGCTTGCTTGTCTGAAGTATCAAAGTGAGACAGTCTCTATTTTTCAATAAATTAGGAATAAAACATTAACCTCAATGCACCTCTCACTGGCCATTTTACATGACTTTATATTTTATTTTGAATAGAATTCCTCTAATGATTTATTTGCTCGGTTTTCCCCCCCTCTGTTCCTGTTTTCACACATTTGGCTGAATTATTTCATTAAAATGTACTGAATGGAATTATACAAATTTAGACAGCTCCAAACATTTGCAGCTGGACTGGACTAGGACAGGCAAGGTTTCCAGAAGTCACACACACACACACACACACACGCACGCACGCACGCACGCACTCACGCACACGTACAAACAGCCCTCCCCACCACCAGGAATGAATGGCACTATTCATGGACGCAGAGAGACAGACCTGTGCAAACTTTGAAAGGGCTGTTGTTCCAGATATACGTATTCTGCCACACTCACAGTCTTTGTGCGTGGAGAGCAAACGTTTCTGTCCTAAGGTGTGCTGCATGTAGACTCTTATTCATTATTCACCACTTCATATTCATTTTTTTCTGGGAAATGATAGCCGTTTGAATATTTAGTTTTCCCTTCAAGTGAAAATAAACAGCCTGGTTAGCACACTTGCAGACAAGCTAAAAGCAGCAATTGAGAGCACTGAACTGACAGCTGAATTCATAATTCATTCATTGGAAGATATGGTTTTTAGACTCTTAAAACAGGGCCAGGTTTTCTTTCTTGTGAAAATTCATTTGTTGTCAATATTTTGGAATGTTTGCAGAATAGGGAGGAATGTCATGTGCCATGGTATAGTAATTCCACAACATCCTGAACTTTTTTTTCTGAAAGACTGAATGAATTTAGTATGTCTTATCAAATTATTTTAAGACCTAAAGTAACATTTTTAAAATATTTTTTTACTCAAATAAACAGAGGTGTTTCTTGAGTAGGATTACATTTTTTTTAAAAAAAAAAAAGGAAATGAAAGCTTTAGGCTAGAGTGTTTTCTCTTAATTTAACTTTCTTTTGTTTATCACTTTCTGTTTTTCTTTCCACATACTGAAAGAGTGAGTAATTAACCCTTAGTAAGGCAATAAGCCAGGTGTGTTGGATTTAAAATTTTAGAGCCAATTACTCCAGTGGACTCATGGTTTTTCACACCTACTGTGAGTACTTTCTTTTGCCCTGTGTTAATGAACATTTGCAATTGTTTCATCTACAAACATGTCAACTATCGATCTTCATGAACAACTATGATTGTACTTAACAAAACAGGTCGATTTGCCAAATATTACTTGATCTCACTGTTTAGAACTATGTCCTGAAACATAGGAAAGCTTCTCTGAATAACCAGTATAAGATTGTATACCAAATAAACTGAAATAAAAACTAAATTTAAAAAAAATTTTAAAAAAGAAAGCTTCTCTGAGAAAACTAGGGGAAAATGGGTAAGCATACAAAAAAATAAAAAATGAGCAAGGTGTTTTGAAACCATGAGTATTTGTATGATTACAGTCCCTGGCACATATGAACATGGAATCCAGTTTCACAAACAATAGCATTTTTCACATAAGCAAGAGATGTCTTATCCTTTTTTCTTTTCTAGAACTTAAATACAATACAATCAATTCTTCAGACAAAGTTTTTTGTTATGAGTAATTGATACATACTCTAGGTCATCTCTACCTTGTCTGGAACTCCAACCAGCTGATATTATCCCAAGCCATTGAGGCTTACTTACTTGAACATCTAAATTTTCTGCTCTTATCAAGCTTCACTTTGATCAGTTTTTATGGCATTATCTTCAAAGTCACTGTTCTATTTATTTATTTATTTAAACATGGTCCAACGGGTTTTGAACCCACTTGTGTTGTGTTTTGTGATGCGTTACAGGTATTGTTATAGTTTCCACTGAATTTCCTCCTGGCTTTTTGTAGAGTCCATTTCTTTACTCGTATGTCTCATCTTTTCACTCATTATGTTGACATTCCCTTTAAATCTTTAAGCATATTTTTAATAGCTGTTTTAAAGTCTTTGTCACTTAATTCAAACATCTCTGTCATCACAATGTCTGCTTCAATATTCAGACCAGCACTTCTGGGGAAGAGTTTAGAGGTTCTTCTCCTTCCTTCCTTTCTCACAAATTTCAGCTGCCAGAAGCTCTGAATTACAATCTCGGCCCTAAAAACACCTGTGTGCTCTCCAGTGGCTCCACTTCTGTGTATCACGGTCTAAAAATACTGTTCTAGACAGAAATCATGGATGTGTAGCCTGCGTTTCCCTTCTTCAGGGATCAAAGGGTTAGGTTGTGAGTTTTACAATATCTACTTAATTTCTACTGCTGCTTAATATCTACTGTTTAGTTTATAGTTCATGGTAGAGACCTGGTCCTGTGCCAATCACTGTATTAGCTGAGTGTGAAAGCGCCGCAATTTTCCATTTTAATTGAATCTGCCAGTTTACTTTCCTAAAGAATAAAGCAATTTACATTTCCATCAGCAAAGTATAAAAATGATCACTTTTCTAAGAATTCTCAGTTATAAAGATTATTTTTCCCTTTTAATTTTTACAGAAAAAATATGCAGAAATGTTATTGCTTTATTCCAGTTTGTATTTCAACATCTCTTTGTTTGTTGCCTTTCTACTTTAGTCTGTATTACCTGTTCTTATACTTTGTCCATATTCTATTGAGTTTATCAATTTTCTATCAACTTGCAGTATTCCAGTCACTTTTAATAATTCACCCAATCTTACTTTGAATAACTCACTATATTCAAATTGTCAAAATACACTTTTAGTATATAGTATAAAAATTTTTATTTAATTGTATTCATGTGTATGTATACACCAAATAAATGATAAAAATTCTGTATATTGTACATCACACTCTGCATTACATTTAATCAATAAACATTAACTGTTGAGCAATTCTTCTGCTTTGTGTGCTATTTCTTTACTAGTAAATGAATAGATGTAATTTTTAAATATTGTCACAATAAATACAATTTCCTGAAGTAAAATAATGATATAATATTAAGTCTACCACAGCTTGCAAAATAATCTAATGGCACTCTCAAGAATCAGCTCAGAAACTGGGAAAAATTGATGACTCTGTATAAACTACTATATTTCTAGTAGGCAGTTTTAATAGATTGTGATTCACTTAGCATACTGTAACTACAAGATTTACCCATTTCTTTAAAAAATATTTTGGTTAACCTGGAATGTTGGAGTAGAGGCTAAATTAAGCAGTATAAAAAGTTTGCCAAATTCTGCCTTGTGGTAGGTATGAGCTGAATAGTTATATCACATTTCCATTATTTAGGTAAGATTTCTGTTTTCAATATTTCACCTAATTTGGGAGTGATCTACAAAACCATTTATGCCCCAAAGGTACCTAGTAAACAGTAATGTTTCATGTAGAACACAAGTCAAATAATTACTGTCAAGTTTTTCAAGGCTAATGAAGCAATTGGGATTTAAGTGTATGAGTCTTCTTTGACATTATTAGACAGGATGTTTTGAGTTCAGATGGAAAAATTATAATAAAATAAGGTAAAAGATTATTATATAATCCAGTAAGCCAGCTAATACATAAAATCCCCAGCCATATAGAAACACATGCCTGGAGAGATCTACATGAAAACCAAAATAAAAAAGCTCAGTAGAAAATATGTGAAGGTTAATAATATACGGTCCTTCACAAATGAAGCTTACAGACTGATGAAAGGTACAAATGCCTATATAAATAACAATATAATTATATTTCTTGAGAATATATGTAGTTGCCATTTAGTAACAAATGTTTTGGTTGGTTATAGAATCAGCTTCAGCACATTTTCTTGTGAAAAAAATTTTATGTGAAATTAATGCTTGGTTTGTAACCCCCAAAGGAGTATAGTCTAAGGTGTGCTAAGGGAGAAGAAAAAAAAAGGAACGATAATGTTAGGTGAAAAATTTGAATACCTAGTTCGTCTGCCATTTTTCCAACTGTACCATTGGGCCAGCAAAATTACTTTAATTGATTTCCTTAATCTTCACAAAAACTGTATGAGAAACTTAACTTCTGAAACTGATGAGGAGAAAACAGGTTTGGTGAGAGCTAGGGAAGCATACAAAATTATCCAGCTCGTCATCGGTAAACCTGGGACAGAACCCAAGGCTTGTCTGCCTCCTAGTTGGTTTACCCTAAAAATAGAGCCTGAGATTGGGACATTTATAGGAAACAAGAAAAGGGGAGAAGCAGGGTCTGGGAGAGAAAATAACAGCATGCATTACAGTGACATACACGCTCCCCACCTCCCAGGAGATCTCAGGCCCCGGTTACAACGCCCCTGCTAGGCCGTGGTTGCTATAATCATCTATGAGCAATGAAAGCTGGATCCCCAGGGGGTCCTCTGAGTGTCAGATGCGTTCCCCTCTGCCCCCATCATTCTGTTAGTGGTCCTACCTCCCCATGATGGTCGGGTTCAATTACTCCTGACAGTAATGATTCCATTTCATGATTTTTACTTTTCTGGCATCAAAAGCCCAAAGTCAACAGGTAGAAGACAGAGTTTTAAGTGCATAGGCACTCTTACTGTGTCCCCAGGCAAAAGCATCATCTTCTAGGAACCAAGCCTAAAACCATAAAGTCTATGGTTGCAGGGACAGGAGGCATAAATTCCCCCAAAACACATGACTGCAGGACCCACCGGTTCTGATATGTATTGTACCAACCAGAAGTACCAGCCTGTGCTGTTGGGCAGCTATGAGTCAACACTCGGCCTGCCGAAGACGGAGTCTCTAGTTCAGTCACGGGGGTCCTGAAGAGGCACCTTCAGCAACCACTACAGTCTTAATTCTACTTGTAAGTTTAGCTCTCTACAAACCCTTTCTTAAATGGGAGCAAATACTGCCATTTTTCCTTCCCAAATGGAGAACAGACAAGTTGTGTCTTTAACTGACAAGTCTTCAGAGTCAAAGAAGCTAGGCCGAAGGCCTCTTTTCGCATGTGGGCCTACTTTAGCTGACAAGACCTGGACTACAACAATGAGCCTGATGCATCATTGGTTGAGTCTCAGGGCATCTTGGGAGAGTGTATTGTGGTTGTGTGTTGATTGTGAGTTATTAGGAGCAAGATGGTAAACTATGGAAGAGTACTCCTTTGACTTTCCTCCAAAAAAGTCACACTTCCTAGTATTCATGCACTTCCTACCTTTACACCTGGACCCTATGAAGTTAACATTGCTTTAACCAATAAGATGCCGTGAAAGCGACACTGTACCAGTTCCACGCCGAGGCCTTAGGCGCTGTGGTGTTTCCTTTTGCACCTGCCCTGAGTTTCCACGACAGAAGTTCAGCCACCCTTCTGCAGAAAGAATGGGGAGTAATAGGCAGGCCATGTGGTAAGGGAGAGGCCTTGAAAGCGTCTCCCTTGGCGATGAACCAAGAAACCCAGGTGACAGCCAGTGCGGGGCCTGAACAGCAGACCCTTAAGCTGTCCTGGGCAGCCTGGCCTTGTTAAGCTTTCCTAGCTGAAGTTAAGTCTTATGGCTTGAAAAGCCATCTTGGACCTTCGCATCTAGCAGGTATAACGTGCGGAGATGCATGTGCTCCTTGCTCTACCACGTCTGGATGCCTGACCTCCAGAGCCGTGTGCAATACAACTTACTGCATTAAGCCGTGACACTTTGGGGTAGTTTGTTACACAGCAAGAGTAACCAAAATAACTAGGATTTTTCCCCCTTTATAAGGAGAAAAAGAAACATAGCATGATGTGTCTCAAGTGCAGTATAATTAAAAAGTTCAGTCTCAAGAGCCAACACTACATTGTGATGTCATGATACTATTATTTTCCACATTGAACTTCAGGTATTGCATTGTAACTTCTGGGCCAATGTTCTTTTACTCTAATGGACTTTTAATATGAAATGTGATCAAATGCATAAGATATATTTCATTTCTAACAGAATCATCTTAGCTATAGAGAACAGAAAGCTTATTTTTTAGAAATCTGTTTCCACTCAGGAATTCCAACTTTCATTTTGCAAAGCCTTGTGGGAATACTTTTTCCTGGTATGCATTCCAGTGGCCTTTTTATTTCCTGTCGCTGTGTCAAAAGCAGTAAGAGCAACACAAAAGAATGGAACAGGTTACCTTATAATATACATAACATATGGTTGCATAGTCTTATCCTTCCATTGGTTTGGCAATTACTGTATGCGGTAATAATAACTTGACCTTCTAATTACTATTCCTTGCATAAGATGATGTATGTTAATGTATAGTAAATAATAAAGATGAGACTTTCTTCTCAGATTTTGTCTTTCAGATTTTTCTAGGTCTCTGTTATCTTAACTACATGTAAAATCTTCTTTTGTGGCAGGACATTAACATTCCACCCTTAAGGACCTAAGGAATAGCCTTAGCCAGGTCAAGATATAGAAAGAAGGCCAAGGACGCTCTGGCAGAATGAGTAAAGGGAAAGTAGATTAAGTGTGAGGTACAAAGAAAAAGCTGTGACAACTCTCAGATGGCTTGCCCAAGCCACTGCCATTTACTCAAATGAGAAGGACTAGGGGGAAATGTATTCATTTCAGAAAATGTATTTAATTTGTATTCTTTATACAGACATTTATATGAAGAACTGAGATTGCATCTGAAGTTATAAGCAAGGAACCAATTTCACCTCAGTGCAGAAAAACCACCCACAAAAAGCCATCTTAAGACCTACTTGTTGAAGAGGGACTTGTTACCTATTAACTATACTCCAGCCGCAGTTCTAAAAGACAGGAAAAAAAAAAAAAAGCACTTCTGGCATAAGGACATTGCAAGGGGATCTAAAGTAACACATTGCACAAACACAGCAGTCTTTTTCTGGGCATACCTTTGTCTATAAGAGGTTGAATAAAAAAAAAATTGAGGTCTCGTAAAAGTTCTTGTAGCACAATGAAAAAAGGAAGGTTATCCTAAACATAATAAATTTGTATATATTTCTGAAAATTATAACATATGGGAAATAAAAGCCATTCTAGAAAATATTTACTTAGTACATTGAAAAATATGCAAAGAATATGCCTCCATAAAATAGATACTGGTGTTCATAAGGTAAAATTAATCTGGACAAAGAGTTAAAGTAGAATTGACAAAAATGATGACCCATTTCAATTCCACTTTTAAAAAGATAATTTTAAAATTAAATAGCTCAATTAAAGTCCACATGGAGACAACAGAAGCAGAATTCATACTGTAGAAAACTGAATCAGTAGATTTTCTCCAAATGGAATTTTAAAAAAATTAAAATATAGAAGATACTATATAGAACAGATTTTACTAAGCCTGAGAATTATGAGTATAATAACCATGGCAAATAATCTGAAAAACTGAGAGTAAGCAATAACCAAATATTTAATGGAAAATTTTTTTTCTGATTTTATTTATTTGTGTCCTCTCTTTCTTCATCTAACTGAAGTTTACAACAGATACTACAGACACACAAAATATAAGAAACAACTTTAAACAATTATATGTTAACAAATTGGATAACATAGGAGAAATAGATAAATGTCTAGAAACATAAAATCTACCAAGACTGAATCATAAAGAAATAGAATAGCTGAACAGACCCATTACTGGTATGGAGATAGAATCAGTAATAAAAATCTCCCAATGAAGAACAGATGGCTTCACTGGTGAACTCTTCCAAACATTAAAAGAAGACTTAATACCAATTCTCCTCAAACTCTCTCAATAAATTAAAGAAGGAGGAATAATTCCAAACTCATTATATGAGGTCAGCATTACCCTGATACCAAAACCAGACAAGAACACTATAATAACCCTGCTGAACAGAGATGCAGAAATTCTCAACAAAATATTAGGAAACTAAATTCAACATCAGTCAAGGGTTTACATATCATGATTAAGAAAGCTTTATTCACTCAGCATGCTAAATCAACATGTGACACACCCAATATAATTAAGGATAAAAATCACATGATCATCTCAATGAATGTAGAAAAAGTTTTGAAAAAATTTAACATTTTTTCATAACAGAACTATCAACAAATTAAGAACAGAATAGTTGTAACTCAGTGCAATAAAGACCAGATAGGACAAACCCACAGGTAACATCATATTCAATGGTAAAAAGCTGAAAGCTTTTCCCTCAAGGTAAGGAACAAGACAAGGCTCCCCACCCCTGCCTCTTCTTTCTGACATAGTACTGCAAGTCCTAGCCAGGGCAATTAAGTAAGAAAAAGAAATAAAATGCATCCCCATCACAAGGGAAGATATAAAATTGTTTGTAGAAAACATGATTTTATATGTAGAAAAAACCTTACAATTCCACAAAACTGTTTGATAATAAATAAATTCAGTAAAGTGTACAAGATCAACTTATGAAAAATCAGTTGTATTTATATGTACTAACAATGAACCATATAAAAAAATAAAGAAAACAGTCCTATATACAATAGTACCAAAAGGAACAAAATACTTATAATAAATTTAACCAAGTTAAAAATCTGTATTTTGAAAACTATAAGACATTGATAAAAGAAATGGAAATATATCCCATGCTCAGGAATTGGAAGAATTAATATTGTCAAAACGTTCATAATGCCCAAACCAATCTACAGATTTAATGCAATCCTTACCCAAATTCCAATGGCTTTTTTCACAGAAACAGAAAACACAATCCTAAAATTTGTATGAAATCCAAAGGACTCTGAGTAGCTGAAACAATCTTGAATAAGAAGGGCAAAGATGGAGGCATCACACTTCCTGATTTTAAACTATATTACAAAACTTTAGTAATCCAAAAGTATATATCCATTTCCCCAATCCATAGGGGAAAAGCTGTTTGACTTTGGTCTTAGCAATAAATTTTTGGATATGATACCTAAAGCACAGGCCAAACCTTCTCCCTGCCAAAAACAACAACAAAAAACCCCCCAAAAAACAAACAAATCAAGTGGGACTATATCAAACTAATAAGCTGTCACACACAAAAAATTTACAGCCATTATGCAAAGCAATGTGAAGAGTAATTAAAAATTAAAAATAGAACTACCATATGATACAGCAATTGCAATTCTGGGTGTACAGTCAAAGGAAGTGAAATCACTGTCTCAAAGAGGTACGTGCACTCTCATATTCATTGCAGCACTTTCCACAACAAGCTAAGTGTCTATTGACAGATGAATAGAGGAAGATATAGTACATGCACACACAACTGGAATATTATTGAGCCATAAAATAAATAAATCTGGTCATTTGCAACAACATGAATGAATTTGGAGTGCATCACGCTATGGGAAATAAGCCATAAAGAGACAATGCATATGTTGTATAGTATCACTTAAACTAAATGTAGAATCTTTTTAAAAAGTCCAATTCATAGGAGAGTAGGAGGAAATGGAAATAGGGAGATATTGGTCAAAGAGCAACAACTTTCAGTTAAATGATGGATAAGTTCTTAGAATATAACCTACCACATGATGATATAGTTAATTCTGTATTGTATACTTGGATTCTGCTAAGACTGGATCTTAACGCTCACAAAAAAGTAAAACGCACCTTTTCTGAACTGAAATATTATTTAAGCCTATGAATCAAAATGACTAACTTTATGAACCCAAGAAAAGCAATGAAAAAAAAAATGAATCAAAATGAAGCATTAGCACTCAGGCGGATGGGAAAAACGTTACCTAGGAAAGGCCTGAAGTGGGGCCGGCCTCACGTCCCCTTCTGCACAGCTGAGTGCCAGACGACACCACCAAGTTTAATGGAAAAAGTGTGTGAACTGAAAATTCCACATCAATCAATTTATTGTTCTAATATGAAAGCAACAGAAGGCACTCCTAGTCCATATGGACTTGGAAAATCTTGCAGCCAAGCACTCCTCTTGGAAAAGAAAGGGAATCAGGGGTACGATTCAAGTGATAAAAGCATAAATCAAAATAGAAAGGCTAGTGATGAGCACTGAGACTACTTAAAGACATTAGATTACCACAGTTGAATGTGAACCCAGCAACCTCAATAAAAAGTTGGCCGAGGACCTACTACGTGCGGGAACTCTCTAAGTATTGGGGAAATAAAAGACATGGCTGCAGTTTTCGATAGGTGGGCTCAGGACAGCATTCCTAAGGAGCAGCGCCTGACTGAAATGAGAGAACAAGACTTTGAAAAGCCTCAGAGAAGAGTCTTTGGAAAGTTCCAAGCACTGGAGGCTGGAGAGAGCTTGTCCTGTTCCAGGAACAGTGGGGAGGAAGTGAGGAAAGAGGGAACGTTATGCTCAGTGTCCACATAGCACGGGGCAATTTAGTCATGGGAGGACTTAGAATTTCTTCTGTGGCAATTGAAGCACCAATGCTGAGATTTAAGCAGAGGAGTGATCTGATCAAATTTAGCTTTGAAAAGAATGGAGAAAACTCATATGATTCTTAGCTTTTTTTTTTTCCTTTGGTCTGACTCATTTGGCTTAGCACAATATCCTCCAGAACCATCCATGTTTGTTGCCAATGGCAGCATTTCATCTTTTCTTATGGCTGAGTAGTATTCCATTGTATATATGTATAACATCTCTACTCCGTCATCTCTCTGATTTCACTCACGTGGGATGTAAAACTGAAAGCAACAAGTAAACAAACAAGACAAACAAAAACTCATAGACACAGACAACAGTATGGCGGTTACGAGGGGAAAGGGGTGGGAGATACTAAAAAGTAACGGGGGTCAAATACATGACTACAGAAGATTTGAGTTTGGGTGGGGGACCCACAACCTCATGTACAGATGATGCCCTCTAGAATGGTCCACTTGAAACATACCTAATTTTATTAACCAAAATCACCCCAATAAATTTAATTTTTAAAAAAAAGAAAGAAAAAATGCACAATAGAATGGTGTGTGTCAGGTCCTGCAGGTGGGGAAATGAGGAAATGTTGGTCAAAGGGTACAAGCTGGCCATTATGAGTAAGTCTGGGGATGTAACGTATTATACAGCATGGTGACGACAGTTAGTGACACTGTATTACATACATGAAAGTTGCTAAGAAAGTAGACATTAAGTGTTTCCATCAGAAGAAAGAAATGGCAGTTATATGAGGCAATGAGGTGTTAACTAGCCTACTCTCATAATCATTTCACAACGTGTGAGTACTATACAATACACATGATTTCGCCACTATTTTCCAGTTACCTGTAGTTTGGGGTTCCCTTACAAACAGTTTCCTCAATAAGAACTTTTGGGAGCACTAATCCCTGAGCCTTTGTGTGTTCGAAACAATTTGTCTGTTGAATTTTTACTAGAAGCTCAAGGTGGATGGACATATAATCCTATACGTTTTCCCTGCCTGTCATGTAAATACCATGCCTGTCTTCCCATGCTGAGTGCTGCTAAGGCAAACATGGACTCCAGGGGATTTGCTTTTTTCTCTTCTGAGTGACTTGACATTTTAGCTTAGCTTTGCAAAGGATTCTTTCTGAACTTTAAGGACCAATACATTATCAAAATATATCTCATTATTGATCCTTCTGGTTCAAATCTCCCTGGCCTATGACATGGCTTCAAAAATGTGGACCCAAGGCCTTCTTTTCTTTCAGGAATGTTTTCTTGAATTATAGGTTTCTATATTCTGTTCCATTATTTTGGCTTTCTTCTTAGGGAACTCCAATTATGTATATGTGATCTCTTTTGCCTTTCTTGGGTATCTAACTATTCCCTTTAATCTTTTTCAGCTCCTCTGTATTTCTATTTTATTTTGATCACTTTTGTCATTCTATACTCTAGATCCCTTTCTGTATTCTCTTCAAAGTTTATGTTGCCTTGTGTTCCTTCCAATTTTTTCTTCACTTTTGTGCTTTTCTCTCTCTTTTTTTTTTTGGTTCGTTCTTCTTTTCTCCCCTTAGTTTGCCAATGTGCATTTCATTGTCTCCTGTTTTCTCACCATATTTTTCCTAACATCTTGTGTGTTCACTTTGGGAGGGTGTTTGTCCTTCATAGAAGTGATTATTTCATTTTTCTTTCTCTCCTTTGAGTTCATGATCAAATATTTGGTCAGAACCGGCACCTGTCCTTTCTCATGGGGAGGTGTTCATTGGGAGATCTTGTCCCATTTATTCTCCCAGCAGGTTTGTGTCAATTCTGGCCCAGTTTCAACTCTGCCTCTTACTGTGGAAGAAACTAGATTTCTTTTTTCCTGTCCAGCAGGGGTTTTCTTAGGAGAGAGTAGTTTCATTGGACTTTCTAAGAGATATGGCCGCCTCTCCATTATTCTATCCTACACCTTTCTTCCATGCACTGTGTTCTGCTTGTCTTTTTCACTTTCTGCTCTGCCCTCGCTGGACCCCACAGCCCTTGTTCCATGTGGGCCTTTGCTGAGCTCTGTTGCTCCTGGGAACAGAACTGGCGGTTCCCTTTCTCCCCTGTGTCCCAGGCTGCCTTCCAGTCCGTTCAGCTGTAGGCCAATCCTAGTTGCTTTTAGCAACCTTTCCACTTTAAAAAATATATATATTCATGGGGCATTCCTGCTCTCTAGTTTCAATATAAAAGGAAATTGTATATTTTTAAAATATATCTTGTTTTTATAAGATATGTTGGAGAAAAATGGGGCATATATCAGGCCCCCGTTTACTAGAAGAATTCCATTTTTACTTCTGAAATGCAATAGTTCACTAAAAAATATGTCTTTAAGCTGAGTAGATTGTGATAAAGTTTCCTCGCATACTATGAGCTTTTTTCATCTTCAGAACCATTTACTTCCTGATTTCTCCTTGATAGATACTGGAGAAATCACCTTCTGTTCCATGGATTGGGCTCTTCCTTCAGGGACACTAATTATTCCTGACCGAATCACTTCCTCTTTAACATTCTTCTCTCTTTTACAGCATGTGTGCATTGCCTTTATCTCCCCTTTCCTTCCCATCGGTATTTTAATTTTCAATATTATTGACACTATATCTTGTCATTTTTAATTCATTTAATGAGGCCATAATAATGTTGTTTGTAGCCTCAATTTATTTCTCGACGTGTGTGATGGGTACTGTGTGGCCCCCCTTCCCGACAGAGGGGCTTGGTTGGCAGGAAGGTTGGCTGATCAGAGCTCAAAACTGAGCTTCCTTCTGAGAAGAGCCTGGGTCTAGGGGAGTTTTCTCAAACAAAGTTACACGCTTCGCCTTCTTAAGGACAGTCCGGGTCAAATGACTGGCCCGTGGGAGCCATACACAAACCTGGCCTCCTGGCCGCAGTTCAGGGTGACTTTAAATGACCATTCTATCTCCGGAGCTCTCCATCGGGTGGCTGAGACCCCTGCGGTCGCCACGTTGCAGGTCAACTTCTCCCTCCTCCCCATCGTGCTTCCCCTGCTCCCTAATGCACCTTGTTCCTCCAAGCATTTGGGACAGATTCAAGAGGGCCACCAGTTCTTTGACACTCTTCCAACCAAGAGGGGAAGGGTATGTTCCTTTCCCTTGAATCTGGGCTGTCCTGTGACCGACATACCGCAGTGGAGGGGACGCGGCCAGGCTCTAAGGGGACTGAGGAATTTAAGAGGTGCTGAGATCATGCGGAGACAGAGAAGAGCTCAGCTAAACACAGCCTTGTCGCCCTCTCTGCTGACCTCAGGCATGTCGGTGACCGGCGGGCCAGTCCCATTGCTGGTTGAATGCACCCCAACCTGTCCGCTGCGCAGCTGGAAGCAGAAGATCCTCAGCTGAGCTCCGCCCACATTCCTGACCCGTGTGGTCGTGAGATATAATAAAATGGTTAATTTTCTGAGGTCACTAAGTCTTTTTTGTTGTTCTGTAGCAACAGATAACTCAAACCACACTCCACAAGGAATATCTCACACTCTATCTCCATGTCAGAGCAGGTATCTCCAGAAAATGTAAGACACTTGGTACAAGGAGCGACCCGAAGAAGCAGACGCTAATGTGGGTATGCTGGTAGCCAGGACGCTGTCCCTGGGGGTTGAGTGGGCAGCCGATGACTCGCGTTGTGCCGTGTGGGTGTCATCGTTAAAATGTGTAGCAGTGATGCCCCGGGATGGGATGCCGGTGAAGGGGAGGCATCAGTAGTTTCCCTGTCACGGGGTCGTGGGAGGCGTGGTGGGAGAAGAAATCACAAGGGCCACAGGTCAGGGGAGCATTGCGTGGCGGTACCGGTGCCCCAGAGCAAGACAAGAAAAGGCTCAGGGGTACGTCACTCCGGTTAAAGGCAAAGTGTGAAATGAGAGCCTTGTTGGCATCACATACACAGCCTCTTATTTCCTGTCGTGGAATGCAAAAAAGAAAAGAAAAGAAAAGGCCATGGAGGAGGCCTAGACGTTAATTATAAGGGTAACAGAGTTCAAGAGAAGTTTGCATGGTTACATCCGGCAACTCTTTTATGCCAAGGTCAGGTCCATAATTAGAGACGTGTAGGACTCTGGGATGTGGCCTGAACTCTCCAGGCTGATGCAGGAGGATATACTGAATCTCCAGATTCCCTGGAAATGTCCTACAGAAGTGGTCCACTCCTCCCAATGGAAGCCTAGCATCTTTCATGTTAAATACAGAAAACTTTGTCTTGCAAAACAGTATGCAGCCCACTTCTGTCCCCATCTCTTCTTTTGCTCATCAGATCAGTAATTTGGGTCAAGTTACCCAGCTGGGGATGTACTAGACCTGCTAAGGGGGGAAAGGGGCCCACAAACCAATGCATGTCATGGGTCAAGGACAGAACACAAAGTTGGATGAAGCATAGCTTTTTGAAATGGGAGCAATGTCCTGAGATGCAGAAGAAAACACCTGGGCAAGGCTAACCATGGGAGGCTGGGCTAACACACGGTTCGGCTGGCTCTCAGGAGCTTGGGAAAAGTAAGGCCCACAGTACATGATGTAGAAGTGCCAGAACTACCATAGCAGATGGTAGAAGGAGGGATTAAAAGGCTTAGAGAAGTGGGCATGCCGGAGTGGCTAAAATGCATGAGACCAGACATCCGCCCACCGCCTCGGTCCACGAGAGAGCTCCGCTTGTTGGAATGATGGAAGTCAGGAAGCATCAGCCTTGGTGATATACAGAGGTAGCTGTCGCCTGCAGCCAGGTGTGCTGTAGCTCTGGAGTCCTGATAGCAACAGAGACGGTAGGATTCTGAAATACCAGAGTCCAACTGATATTGACCAATGTTCAAAAGCAAGATGAGTATATTGATCATAAATAGCATGGAGGTCTGAGTGGGAACTAGGTGTTCTTAGCGATAAAATAGATGAGTGGCCAAAAGAGGCCATTGCTTAGTTCACATACCAAAAGAAAATCAAGAGGGAGGATCATGAAGTTGTGGAAACCTCTGTGGTCAAATGAGCTTCTCTTGCCCAATTTCTTAATATGAATCATTTCTCCAGACTGAGAATCCAAATATCTGAGGAAGGCCCCTTAAATACCATGCAAGAGTATTATAATGATTCCCAGAGCATTCTCAAAGAGAATTTATGACTGTGAATTCAAGGAACAAAACAATGTAAAAAGGTAAAAATTACTTTAAAGAAGCAAGAAAGGAAAATAAAGGAAAGTTAGGAAAAGTAAAAAAGACAAAATAAAAGGTTAGAAACAAATTGAAAAATATTAGAGATTATAGCAAACACAAAATAGACAAAATGTTAAATGGACAATTAAGTCAAAATGTATCCAAACAGATTAATAAACTAAACCCAGATATAGGCTGCTTGTGAATGCTACATCTAAAAATGTCACAGAAAGTTTGAAAGTAAAAGCCTGATTTAAAAAATACTCCATGTTCATACCAATAAAAATGAAGTTGGTGAGGCTATATTAGCATCAGAAAAATGAACTTCAAAGCAAAAAGCATTGTGATGAATATAAAGGAAAACTCCATCATGATAAAAATTTCAGTCTCCTGATGTGGGGTCAAAATTACACACTTGAACATACAAGATAACATACCCACAAAATACATGAGGACCAACGAGAGGACTATCAGAAGAACCAGGTTAGTCAGGTGGCAGTGTGGGAGATTTTAACCAATCTCTTCTCATAACTTCTATATTTAACAGGAAAAAAAGAATGGAAAAGACCCAAAAGTCACAATAACTACGTTTGAAATCGTGGGCATGTTGTACATTCAACAATTGGAGAAAACACTTTTTTTTTTTAACACTTTAGAAGCAGTTACAAAACTCAACAACTGTCTGGAAAGGGAGAAAGGTTCAACACATTTTTTAAAACTCACAGTTTCTGTTTACAACGTACCTAAATTTTAACCTGATAATCAACATAAAAAATCAAATCTACCTGGAAACTCGTAAGCGTATTTTAAAAATGTGTGTCAGCAGAAAACTTAATCGAAACTTCAAAAAACGGAGAGATGCTACAAATGAATACATTACAATGAAGGGAGCACAGAAGGTATAGACTTTGAAAGGACTACCAGATGATATAAGTGAAAAATATTATTGAAAAACTTCCAGACAAAATCGCCCCCAAAAAACAGAAACTCTGAATAGTTCTTTTACTATATTGCGTCTGTAGTAAATTTGCTCACAAAGAAAGGCGGACTTGAGTGCTGTGCCTCAAGGAGCTCCCAGCGGCAGGGATTCAGGAGCGATTCCAGGCTGACCGTTTTCTCATCCACGTCTGGGCAAGTGACTGAACTGATCTGTGTGCATCCTTCTTCTCCTCGTAAAATGGGAATGATAATGCCACCCGCCTCAGAAAGTGCTTGTGAAGATTAAGTGAATCAGCAATTCATATAGCAATGCTTTCAGGAGAGTCTGGCATGTATGGAACACTCCGTGAGGTTTACCATCATCATGAGTGTTAGAGAAAACGCTTAATACCAATGAATGACAAGAAGACTATGGGAAAATAGTATAAGCTCCTCTCATCAGTGAACATAGGCACAAAAACCCTACTCTTATGTGGCAAAAGTCTAGCACGACACCATTAGTACAGTCTGCAGATTCAACTCTGTAAAATTAGGAATTACATTATTGTAAGGAAAAAAAAAAATCAGGATTTGCCTGCTGGGAATTCCTGGATCTGACCGTTCAAGCCAGGTCCGCCAGGTCGTGCGTGGCGCTTCCTGCTGCCCGGTTCGAGGTGCCCCTGCGCCCTAAACACCGATGGGAATGGCCCGGGGCTCCACCGCTCTGCGGCAGAGGTTCCCAGGCAGCAAACGCCCCTGTGTTCTCTCGCGCTGATCCCCCCCACAGAGCCACCAACGAAACCGAAAATTCTTGAATCATGACTTCCTACCACATAAAGAAATCAATTCCAGGGAGGTTAATCACTTAAGGTACCAGGCAAAATTATAAAATCATCAAGAGATAATAAGAGAGAATATCTTCATTATCTCGGGGTAAGGGAGGATTTTTTAAATGAGCTTAAAAGCACTGTTAGCCTTAAAGCATAAGGTTGATAAATTTGATGATGTTAAAATTAAGAACTTTTGCTCAGCATAAGAAATTATTTAGAAAGTGAAAATGTAACGGAATATGAAATATTTGCAACATAGTCCCCAGGATATATTTAAGATATTAGGATCGTAAAAGCATGTAAGCCTCTAACCTGAAAAGAAAGATAAAAAAGTGATATTTATTTTCTCGGGAACATTTTATTTTTCTCTCATAATACACTCAATAGTTCTTTTCTTTCGCTTTCTCTTTCTCTCATGTGCTGCACACATGCACACAACCCCAAGTTATTTCTTTGTATGTCATAAAAATAGAAAGCAGAGAGCATTGTTGAAACACAGTTACTGCGTTGATGGCCAGGCTCACTCACTAGTAAATGACTATTCTTACACAGTAGCATCACGGTTTGCACTAATTAAATTAAATTAGAATTTCCTAGAGGAAAAGTATTTTTTTAGGACAAATTTGTTTATGGAAATCAAACACATAAATGTGAAAATCCATGGATGTAAATGATCTTTTTTCAGCTAATTTCTAAACACGCCCTAAATATACTCCAAGGTTTAGGGAATGCAGTTTAGTGGAGAAGCCAATGCACAGAGTACTGATTGATTGTGAGACAGTATTTTCTCTTGTGAACCTGGAACAAGGTGTCCCTCATGGGTCAGGGCAGATGTGTAAGCTCATATTGAAAAACTGGGATAAATATTATTGCAGAGCTTAACGATATCCCTAAAGTACATTGTTATCAGGTGATTAAATGATCTATTTCTTCCCCATCATTTCTTAACACCTCAGTATGTACTGACTACCCATGTGCGGGTCAGGATGCCCAGCAGCTACAATCAGCTTGGCCATGGTCAGTAGGATGCAACGGACTCCACAGTAGCAGTTTGTGGGGGTCGAATTCATCTGAGTGCTTTAAACCACATTCTGTAGAGTCTCGGAAATCCAGGCTCAATTCCTCCAGCAAGCCTCTGATTAACTGTCTTTTCCTCGTGAACTCTTCCCGGTCGCCCCAGGTATGAGAGGATGCCCTGTCCAAGGGCTGATACGGGATGTTGTATGTAGGCCTATTAGCACTCATTCCACAATTTCATCTCATTCATAAAAAATGTGTCTGTGTGTCTGTCCCAGGCAATGAGTTCAGAGGAAGGAGCCACAGAGAAAGAGGGTGAGTTTAAGACTCTCTCCAACAGGGCGGACTCCAGCAGGAATCCTGAGTTTTCTTACCTACAAATTAGGAACTGCACGCTGTGCCCTCTAACTCAGAGGGTTATTGTGAGAAGCCAATATGATAAGATAACTGAAAGCAATGTGATAGCTTCAATGTACTATGAATCTATAAACTATTACCATGCCAACAAATTATCTAACATTAGTCAACACAGCATTACGTGACGGCGAATTTATTCTCCTGGCTTCTCCTAACAAGGCATGATTATCCCATATACAGGACCACCAGGTCTAGCTGGGCTCTCATACATTTTGTTTCCAATCCCCTCACTTTATTGTTTAGCCCGTGGCTCCCGTGCTTGACCACGCACCAGCAGCGTTTGGAGAGTTCATTAACACCCAGGCTGCTGGGTCCAGTCCCCAGCGTTCCGGACTCTGTACTTCTGGGTGAGGTCTAAGAAGAATCGCATGTTTTATGCTGTATGTGGCCATTCGATTTTTTTAAAAAATGAATTTCGCGTGATTCTGAGGTAACGTAATAAAACAACCTCAAATTTTAAAGCTGGAGGATACTTCGGAAATCACCAAATCCTATAGATTCTTAAATTGGGTTTTAGGATGGGGGTAAAATGCCCTGAACTTGCTAAGGATGTGTGAAAATTGACCACGCCGGAAGGCCGAGAGCCACCGCGGGTTCACCCTCCTCGTTTTGTTCCCAATGCCGCTTAGATTCAGAGAAGTCACTTGACCTCAGTGACATGGCTATTCTCATCAACTGAGACTACAGGTCAGGTCTCCTAACTTTAATGCCTTTGATTTTTAACCATTCTTCAGCTTATGTTTCTTAATGTTAGTGCCTTTTGAGTGTTAAGCATTCTTTCAGCCAATGGCATAACATAACATTGAACATGTATCTATTTAAAGAATTCCATAGAAATATAAGGCAGCATCTTCTATCCCAATGACCTTGCCCTACAATCTTTTTTTCCATTAGTTTCCTCTCTCTCTCTCTTTTTTTTTTTTTTTTTTTTGTTATTTCCAGATTGCCTGGAATCTTCACTATATAGTGAAGACTAATTCTCCTATAAGCTGTTAGGAACCCACTCCTTGGTGACTTGAAGTACTAGAGGAAAAATATCTCCCACAACACCTTCACATTGTTTAAAATCACCCAAAATGAGAATGTTTGTGGGCATATGATGCATCCTACACAGAGACAAAAATAAATAAACTTGAATCCCAGTTGCTGCTCTTCCTTGGGATATTAGCCAATTCTTTTCATTTCTCAAAATTTTCTCATATATAATAAAGGAGTTTGGATCATTAGTTGATTACTAATATCCTCTTTACTTTTAAATTCCCTAATTAAAGACATAAAAAAAAAAGCTCGCTATAGTATTTCCTAGTTCTTTGTTCTTCTGTCCCAAGTTCTTTCCACGTTTGCCCTGCTTCATTTTACACCTGCCAAGGTGAAAAGTAAAATGGTATCTATGTGTGTGGTAAAGAATTAGCTTTCCCCAAAGAGAGGTTTAAACTTTGCCCTCAACAACTGAAAGCTGATCTCCAGACTCCTGGAATGTTTGGCTCTTCATCTGCCTGGGAACTTGGGCCACAAGACAGTCCAGTGTGATTTATGAAAGGGACTGGACGCATGCACCATCGACACCAACGTCTGGAAGAAATGGACACTAGAGATTTTACCCTGCCCTCCAGAAGGTGCTAGAAACTAAAGGTCAGCCATGTAGACATATGCACTCAAACCCCAATAACAACTCTGGATGTCAAAGGCTCAGGTGACCCCTTGTCTGGACTTAGAACATAATTCTGTCGTATTTTTGCATGTTGTGGCCAGGAGGAGGTAATGCCGTTCATGACTACCCAAAGAGAGAGAAGCTCTCCATTTGACAACCTCGCAAACTCTCTTACGCATCTCTCCCTTTGGCTGATTTTCTACACCCTTTCTTTGCAATAAATATAACCATGGGTAATATAGGTTTCAGTGAGTTTTGCGAGTCTTTTCAGCAAATTATTAAAACTGAGGTAGGTTTTGGAAAACTCTTGAACTTGAAGTTGGTGTCAGAAGTAGGGACGCTCTTGTTATCTCTGCAGGTTGGCTAATCTGGATACCAGGACACTATATTGTTCTGCTCTGTGTCTCTGTCTTTGTTATATTAACTTGTTGATGAATAAAAATAAATGAGAGAAAGATATAGTATTTTAGCCTATCAAGATTAGAAAGCAGGTATTTGTAAAGTATTGTGTTTTATGTTATCAAAAAAAATCCTTCTCTATTACTTATTCTTATAACTCTAGAGAAGACATTGTAGGAACTTCATGATTTAACAGTTTTTTTCTCTTTCCTTTTAATTAATTAATTAATTAGTTAGTTACAAAGCTGCTTTCAATATGATACAATAAAATGTTTTGAAAGAAAAGTGAAAACAAAGGTGGGAAGTTGGGAAATGAATACTACCGCTCACCAACTTATGTGAAACTGCGCATTTTTCAGAAGATCAGTTTGCTCTCACATAGGAACTATGAATGGAAAACCATGAAAAAGCTGTGCTGTGATAAATAAACCAAAATGATTCAAACTTGCTAATTACTGCAACAATAATAGATCCTAATTTACGAATTCAGAAAAATCTCAGTCACTCCACCGCGCTAAGTAAATAATCAGCGCTTCCATAAACACTGTGATAAACCCAACAGTTGACCTTTCCAGCCTGGAATTCTTAACAGGACATGGAATAAGTGTGTTTTCAGTCCAGACCAACAGGCTGCAGCGAAGGCTTTTATGAATAATAACATTTGAAGCTCTTCTCACAGAATGGAAAGAAAAATATGAGTGTTGACTCTGGCAGCTAAGGGCATATGTTTAACCACTGGTCCTTCAGGGAAGAGACAGACAGCATCCCAGCTGAACGGGCGGTGCAATCAGAACCCACCCAGTGTTCTTGACAGTGCTTTACGTTTGGAACGGTTCGCTGAGGGGCTCCCTCTCCACGGCCTGAACAAAGCAACTGCTGCTGAGGTTACCAGCTGCACAGCAGTTCTCTTCACAAATGAGACTTTCTACTTCTTTAAATTGTAAAGCTACGAGGTTGAAAACAAAGCACAAGTTCAATGTCTCAAAAGAGGATGTGAAAACGGCAATCCTTTAAATGCTTATTCCAAAGCCAAAAGGGAGTACCTTGTGCTCAACCCAACGACAGCGGCAGGTGAGAGCGCATCGGCCGGGTCGCATCACCGGGGTGATTGACATATGCCACAAAACCCAATGCATCACGGGACTGTAGAAATCCTTAGTGACATATTGTTAGAGGCTACGGTCCAACTGAAGACCAAGCTCATCTTAAGTTTTCAACAGAATGTATCCTGTGAAGATCTAATAAACAAACAAAAGTTGTCCTCAAGTGGCTTGGAATGCTAAAAAATGGAAATGATCGCAGCCACTATCGTCAACTGGCTGAGGCAGGCGCCTGGTCTACTCCAGGACGAGGTCAGGTGAGGTGACACATCCTTTGAGGAGCAGTGTTGCTGTGCACCCTACTGCTGCCATTTAAACAATCTTCAGTCACTGGCTTTCCCTGGAGGACGCTACTGAGGGTTCAGAAGGGGCTGCAGGCTTCGTGTGGTCCCTCCCACAGGTTCAGTTGTTTGTGTAAAATAACTGACTTGCCAAAGGCCTCCCTCCCAAAGATTCTGATTTCCATTTATAAACAGGCTCTTCAATTTTTTCAAGAATAAAATATTCATAATATTAAGAAAATATTTTTAATCCAAGCAGTACATCGTTCAAGTCAAAATAAGCATTTAAAATCATACCTAGTACCTTGCATTATAGCCATTTTCTGGCAATAAGTTCTTATGTCACTCCTGTAAAAATGTTATAAAAGTAGACTATTGAAGTGTTATTTTAAAAATTATGGAGGCAACAAAAATGTTGAATGAAGAAATTCATTCAAAACTGAATCTCTGCATGTGTGATTAAGTCATGATTATATCACAAATGGAAGTCTCGCATTAGTTGAACACTCGCTGACGAGATTCCGTGAAAGTCACAGGAAGCAGAGAAAGGAGCACATGCCTTCGTCTATGACTCATCATGGCCAAATAACAGATTCTGATAGAGTTTGAACACTTGTATCTTTCAATTACATACTGTAATCATCTAACTAATTTAATCAAGAATAAATATATCACCCATGAAGTAGAAGTTATATTTACATGTTCTGTAATTTTTGTCACTGCATTTAATCATTCACTTTCATACTGCTAGATCTTATAGAAAAAATAACAAAGTAAAATAAAGAGACATAATAAAGTAGTTAATTTAACTATAGGAACTGATTATATCAGACCCTACAAAAATATACCTTTACCAAGGCTGAAATTGAGTCCGCTACATTAACCCTTTATTTGATTACTAAACTTTCATCTTTATCCCCTTGGTATTCAATCATGGTTCAATTAGACCAACATTTGCTTGTTTTATTGGGACTCCAAGAAATGTACAGACCAATAGCTTTGTTCTCAAAGAGTTTCTAGTGACATTAGGAAAATCAACATATACTGAAGAACTATGGAGTGACTCAACTTACATTAATTAGAATTATACCAACAGAGTGACAATATTTAATAATGGTTTGGCTTATCATTGACCTCAGAGTAAAGCAAGCAATGTCTCCCCAGAAAATAGCAGAGTACCTCACAAGCGTAGTAAACTGTGTTATGAAATGTTATTGCCTATCCTTTCATTCACTCACCAATATATTTATCAGGCATCTATTTTGGGCCAGGTGCTCTATCAGGAACTGAATATACAACAGTAAATAAAAAAAATAAAACTTCGCCACATGGAAATTCCATCCTAGGCTGGACAAGAGTTTTCTCCTTTTTCTCATATCTATCTTCATTCTTTTTTGTCATCATCTCTTTTCTAAATCTGGCCAATAGTCCAGTCCAGGCTAATCAGAGTGCCACATATTTCTGGCAAAAACATTGGCTCAGCAATACACCTGAGACACACGTGAAAATAATACGATTACTGTTAATATTAAATCCTGTTCCAGAATTAATATTCGTGCTCAATTTAGGTTATGTCAATTCAATTCCATCCTGACTTATAAAATAAGGGTGCCATAAATTATCATTGAATGAATAAATTCTCAGTGCTAAGAAATGACATCGCGGGCAATGTTGAAATGCATATCTGGTGGTGGCCCCATAGGTTTACAATGGACCTGCACTATTCCTGATGCCTGGTGACTCCATAGCCATGTCAACAGGGCAGCAGAGTGCATACCACGTGTGTGCGGTGATGCTGGTGTAGACACACTGACCGCCCTGCCAGTCACATGAGAGTAGAGCACCTATGAGTATATATGGTATGTAACATTCGAGAATGATGAACTGCTGTTACTGGTTTACATACTTTCTCTACTGTGCTTTTAATGTTATTTTAGAGAGTACTCTTTTTACTTATTAAAAAAAACTTCGCTGTAAAGCAGTGTCACATGTTACTGCAATGCTCAATTGCATCATTTTCTCTTGCGCTCGATTGCATCTCGTGTTGTTTTGTACAGTAACGCACTGCACAGGCTAGTAGCCCCAGAGCAGTGAGTCTACCACACAGCCCAGGTGTGCAGTAGGTGTAGCACACAGGTGTGTGTACGTGCACTCGATGACATGCGCACAATGACAAAATCGCTTCAGGACACAAACTTTAGAATGTGTCCTTATCATTAAATGGTACCCAACTGTAAATATAAATCACTGTAGTTGGCATTTCAAGGAAATGCTTAGAAAAAAATAAGTAAAAGTAAAAAAAAACCCTTAATAGTAAACATAAGATTTAAGTTGGTAAGTGAGTCGTTTCCTGCAGACACAACAACAGAACTCCATCGTCAATCAGTGAACGGTGCCATAGCGCTTGTTCCTCAAGGAAGGTAAGCAAGCAGGGAAGGGAGAGCCACCACAGTTTCCAGGCGGGTTGAATACAGGAACGAGAAAGAGCGGCTTGTGAAGGGCCGTGAGTGAGCCCCCCCGGTCCTGCTGGGACGCCCCCTGAGCTGTTTCACACACCGCCCCCTTTTCAAGGCAGAAAGTAAGATTGTAAGCTCCCTAAGGACACAGACCTCAAAATATTTTTTTCGTCGCTGCCATGTAGAAAGTAAATTGGTACAAAGAATAGGTTCTCAGATATAAGTGGAATCACAAACACCCTATGATTTCACTTGCATGTGGAATCTAATGAACAAACTGAACTAACAAGCCAAATAGAGAGAGACTCATAGATGGCGAGCAGATGGCAGCGATAGCCGGGGGACCGTTAGGGAGCGGAAGGGCCGAGCAGGAAGGGCAAAGGGCTCATGGACGGGGACAGCAGTGTGGGGACTGCAGGGGGAAAGGTGGTGCAAGGGGGTTAAAGGGTCATGGGAAAAAATGCAATTAAAAACTTTAAGAAAAATAAAATAAAGCATAACAGTAAACTTCTTATTTTTTATTTTTCTGTTGCCACTTTTTTAAAATGGTTGTTCAAGTACAGTTGCCTCCATTTTCCCTCCACCACTGTCCCCTGCCCCACCCATCCCCACCTCCCACCCTCAAACCTTCCGCCCTTTGGCTCTGTCCATGGGTCCTTTCTACATGTTCCTGGATGACCCTACAATTTTGACATCACTGCTCCTGTGGTCAAGGTCTTGGACATCGGCCATCCTAGACAGAAGCTCCCTTTGAGGAGGTCAGTACAAAGGCCAGGCTTGCAGGGCTGGCTCCACCTACAGGCAGGTATGCACAGGTGCACCTCGTTTGTTGCGCTTCGCTATACTGCGCTTCACAGACGCTGTGTTTCTGACAAAGGCAAGACCCTCCCCCAGGACCCCCTTTGTTGCCGAGGTCTGAAACCAAATACACAGTATCTCTGAGTTCTGCCTGTGTGGGTGGGCAAAGTAGGTTTACATGTGTACATATGAAAAGTAATACAGTAATTAATAGATAACCACACAAGAATAAACTGCCCTTCACGTACTCACAACTGTAAACCTCCTTTTGCCCAAACCTGTATGTCTGCTGTTTGTAAGATGTTGCCATCTTTACCAAGTCCTTCAGCTTTTCTTCCTCTTTGAAAGCAACAGATTAAAAGAATCACATGCTCTTCAATGTGTATGAATCTATTTGAAATGAGAACTCAGAGCATTGAACAAATAAATGTACATGTTATCCATACATGTGCTGGTCGGTGTGTGGTCTCACTCTGCAACCCTGGGCTTGCAGACTTTCACCTTCTGTAATGGTTTCAAATCACAGTTAAACTGCTGTGTGCCTCCCCCTGCCTGGCCGGTAAGAAATTCAATGTCGGTCATGGGGGGTGGGGGGGTCCCTCACCATAGTAGCTCCATCGGATCATGCAAAATGCCTCAGCTTCTGTGATGACAGAAACCCAGGCAAGTGCCCCTTTTCCACCGCAGCACCGTTACCGTCTTTCCTGTTGCTCTTCTGGCCACATGGATACTCGTCGGGAACTCCGAAAACGACCATCCATCTTGTGGAAACCCCGAGGCTTCAAAGAGTGTTCGAGCTGGCTCGCCTCCTCCTCTCCACTTCCCTCCGGCTCGGCCCGGGAAGCTGTTTCTACTGCCCCTAAGTTGTCAGCGGTCCCAGCTGCCGGGGTGGCCCGCGGGACCGCCCCGCCTCCCTCGGGGCCAGGCAGAGCAAACGCCCCTGCGGGCTTCCTTGCGATCTCAGATCGCAGTCTCTGAAACGGTCCTCTTCTCCGCAGTTAAGCCTTTGCAGTCCTGACTCGGGCTCCGAATAGTCTTCAGAGTGTTCCAGGCTGTGTCGGGGCTCCTGCTACCCTCCGACGGTGAACGCGGGGTCTGTCTGGACAGCAAAGTACTGGGACCTCAAGGGTCTGCTCAAGCGCACCCCCTGCGGCTTAATGGCAGACAAGCCCCGGTCCCAGTCTTGAGTGTCCCGTCTTAGATCGCCCTCTGTCCTAGCTGGTAGAGCACAAAGCTGGGTCCCTAAAACCGTCTCTCAGGCCTAACTCCCCTCTCTCCTGGAGTGAACCTCCTTCCTACACCCCCCCACCCCCCTCCTTGCTTTAATGAGCTTTTCAAGTTCAAAACAGTTGGAGGGAGGGGTTCGGTTTCCACTAGGTGGAGCTCCCCTTGGAGAGTTCCCTCCTGGTGCCGGTTCCAGCTGGGCCCGAGGCCACGTTCTCCGGGTCGGCGCCTCCTCTGGCCCAGCACAGGTCGCCAAGGCCTTGGAATCGACGTCGAAACGTTTGCACCAGCCCTGCGGTTGGTATTTACAAAGCTCACCGGATCGTACGCTTGTTGGAAACTACTCATTCAGCCACAGCACTGAACTTTTTTTTTGCATTAAATTTATTGGGGTGACACTGGTTAATAAAATTATATAGGTTCCAAGCGTGCAATTCTATGATACATCATCTGTAAATGGCCTTATGTGTTTACACTGCTGAGACACAGACAGCCGCGGACTCCAAGGCCTGCGCCGGTTTCTCCGTTGCTAGTGTTCCATGACCTCAGGTAATTTCCATTGCTCTAGCGGTGAATTCTTTCCAATGTCTTCGCAACCAACCCAGAGGTTTTATCCCTTCAAAAATCCGCAGTTTGGGAGAGTTTACCATTTTCATCATTGGAAGAGCAGTCTTCCTTACTTCTAGTCATAACATTGCAGCCTGTCTATAAAAATGATATTCATACTTTGAGAATATGGAAGTTTCCATGACTGACAGAGGTCTCCAACTCACTTGAGTTGAACTGCAGTCAGAAATACAGTTTTTGGTGTGATCCATTAGTGTTTATAGGTATATAAAAATACATATAAAAGAATACAAACTCTTACCCTGTATGATATAATCATGTATTTTCACTTCATTCTAGGAACTTCGCTTGTTTTCAAAAATGCTTGTTGAACTAATTCAAAAGAATATATGCACCTCAATCCTCTGTTATTGCAGTTATTTGCAACAGCAAGATTTGGAAGCAGCCCAAGTGCCCGTCAGTAGATGAGTGGATAAAAAAGCTGTAGTACATTTACACAATGGAATACTACTCATCTGTAAAAAGGAAGGAACTCTTATTTATCGCAACAGCATGGATGCGCCTGGATAGTATCATAAGTGCAATAAACCAATCAGAGAAGCACAAGTACCACGTGACTTCACTTACATGTCAATCCAATGAACAAAATAAACAAAATGGGAACCAACTCATTGATCCAGAGAACAGACTGACAGCTGTCAGAGGGCCGGAGGTTTGGGCGGGCTGGGTGAAACGGGTGAAAGGATTAAGCAAAAAACCAAAAAACAAAAAAACCCCACAATTCATAGGCATAGACAATGACGTGGTGACTGCTGGAGGGAAAGGAGAAAGGCGGGGCAGGTAGAAGAGGGTATGGGGGGTAAATGGTGGTGGAGGGACACTTGCCTTGGGGTGGGGAACGCACAATATAGTAACAGGTGATGCTGTCGTATATCTGAAACCTATATAATTTTATTAACTAACGCCACCCACAATACATTCAATAAAAATTAGGAAAAATGCTTGTTGTGATTCTCCAAATTGATTTCACGGTTCCCTAACAGGCTGAAAGGCATTTTGGAAAACACTTCGCTCAGACACTGGGGACCCTGGCTGGTGCGAGAGCCTCTTTCAGACGGAAATGGATGAGGTATTTGGACATTCGGACCCTGAGATAGAGGACTCGAACGTGCCCCTTACTTCTCTTGGAAATCACGGAGAAATTCATCTGAAAAGGCTAAGTTCACTTTCTTCACTGACCCTGACATTAATCACTCTGTGTCTGCTCACCATTCGAGACGTCCATTCTACGAGCTGGGAGCAGACACATACATTCTTGAGGTACATTCTACGAGCTCCCCTCACGCTTCGTCTCATCTCTGCCCCCAGGTGCTCCCCAAATGCATTGGGCTTTATGAGCGGCCCTACTGCCCATTAATTCTCCAACACAGTAGGTCATAATACCCAGTATCTTGAAATTAACTGCCCCCAATTCTAGTATTATAATTAGTCTTTCTTGTAAATATATGCTGCACAAAGCTTTTTAAATAATCCCCAGTTTATCCCATATATAACTGGTATTAATTTTACCCCATAATATTCAAGCCTAAGAAATTTCATATTGACTCATCTTTCTAAATCAAATAGCCTCCAAGGCTCCACATAATTTGCTGGCAATAAACTCAATTCAGTTAATATTGGAATTCCTTCCCATGAAAGATTTAAAAAGCCCTGAATTCACATGTCTGAGAAATCGTCCATCACTGTTTCCGTCTCACCGTTGCTCCTCTAGTTTGAGGTTGCTGCGGCCGCGCAGTCATGTTGGTGGCCCCTTCGGCCCTGGCTCTCCCCGAGTTTAACCAAACTCAGATTCGTGCCCCGCCCCCAGTTCGCCCCACTGACCGCTAGCCCTACACAGCAGCCTTTAATCCCACTCCCAATGTGGGGTGACGCCCGCCATCAGACGGGTTCCCGTAGCAAGCGAGGATGCCAGTCCGCCTTGGGTGCATCTCGGGTCGCTTCATACCCTGGGACCAGCTGCATCTTGCGCTCCCACTGAGAACTCCCCTCCGCCGCCTCGCTCTCTGAAATAATTGAGCTGAAAACAAATGGTGTCCATTTTTCTCCAGAATGTGTTTCTTACTTGTGGAAACAGACCTTAAAAAATATAATGAGGACTTCTGACTTTTAGGGAATGGGGTGAACATGGAGAGAGAAGATGCTTTATTTTTTCATTTTTAAGTGTCCACAGCAGCAAAGAAACCTAAGATACTAAGGGTGTGAGTGTGTGTGTGTGTGTGTGTGTGAGAGAGAGAGAGAGAGAGAGAAAGAGAGAGAGAGAAACAGAGGCAAAGAGAAAGAGAGAAGGAGAGGGAGGGACAGAAAGAAAAGAAATTCTTGTTACAAATGTATTTTAAGCACTTAAGCCTACCTTCTTGGGAATATCAGAGAAGCTCAGAATGGCAGCATAGAAAAAAAGTGGCCTCAACTCTTTCCAAGTGCTTTACTTTCCCTTTGATTCACGAGAACCAATATAAGATGGGATTATTATTACCTTAATTTCTAAAATTGTTGCATACCCCATGGAATAAATACAAGAATAAAAACAATAAAGTAGAGCATATATGTTAATACCAGGAGAACTGTAAAATTAAACTATTGAGAGATGACCCCCGAAAGAAAAGACTGTCCACAGCTTTGGAAGAAGTGTAGCCTTTCACTTCTTCCAAATGCAGGATTTCATCGGCCCTGCATCTATGGGACTTCAACAGCGGACCTGGGCCAGACGAGACGGCCACAGCGGGAAACGGAACGGCCGCCAGCCCTGTGTCCTCAGCACACTCAGGAGGGGCACACGGAGCCTCGAAACTGAAAGGATTAATGAGAACATATGGGGCTTGGAAGAAAGAGATCTGGTGACATCGTATATAATGGGGAATATACCCCCTGATCAGTATCAGGAATAATTATTGCTTTCCTTCTCATGCATAGCACAGAAGTAAACTATAGTTGTTCTAGTATTGTTACTCTAGTTGGATTAGTTACATTACTATTGTTACTACCAGAAGTGTAATAGTGATGAGAATGAAATTGATTACGGAAAGTTTTTCTCATTGCACAGACTGGGGCGGGAGGGTGTGGGGCGGGGGGGAGAGGTAATTTAAAAAACTGAACCCTCAGCAAACTAACAATATTAAAATCGCTCTTTTGCTTTCTATAGAAATTGCAATGATCTAATTGACTCTATGTACATTTTTTCAGTTGGTTTCTTTAATTTTTCGAGGTTAACTTTGTAATGGTTTTTCCAAGTTTCTGTTTCCGCCTAAGAGTGTTTAGTGTTTTTAAATAATCAGTTGTAAAGTTAATAAAAACATATATGATTTTGCTACAGATATCACATTTTTTACGTTCCTGAGTACATAAAACAAACACAGAGGAAGAGTAAAGAAAGATTAAAAGGGAAGGAGAAAAGAAGGAAAGAGAAAGCTTATTTTCAGGTGAGAATGTATGTTGAGAAACCCAATTGTTCCTATCAGTGTCTAAGTTCATTTGGAATACAAGCAAAAATTGAGGGAAATGTTGCCAGTAGATCTGCCTTGCGAATAATGTTAAAAGTTCTTTAGAGAGAAGAGAAAGACATAGACAAGAAACTCCCACCCATGTAAAGAAAGGAGGGGTGCAGATGAAGAATTAAGTGAAGGAAGAAGACTGTGTCATATAGTTTTAATTTCTGTTCTTTTGAATACTCTTAAAGGGAAATGTTTCTTCCTCCAAATTAATAAAAAAAGATAGTCACTAATAGCTTCTTTCCCTTGTTAAATGTTATAAGCAAGTAGCATTCTTTTAATTATTAAAAAATCAATATTCCAAGGGCTGAAATGGTGTGTTTCAAATGTGCTGCACCATTGAGTCACATTGGTCAAAGTGAACAAATAAATAAACCCTGACATAAAACCTCTCATCTTATATAAAAACTAAGTCCAAATAAATCATAGAGTGAATTGTAAGATCTAGAATTATAAAATTTTAAAAGAAAATGAAGAAAATATCTTTGAGAACTGAGGTAGTAGAATGAATGGCCCAAAGATTGGCATCAATTAAAATCTTTAAGTTTTCACACAAACACATAAATACACATTCACAGGTCTTTTTTCTAAGCACCTAGGATAAAGCAAGTTTAATTTAAGGGAAGATGCTAGTATATTATGGAACAGACTATTTATGAAATGCAGGATGTATCTCAGAAGTCATTCTGTAGCAGGTAGGAGCAGATAGACCAGTCTGAACATAAATTGTCCTGGGATGCAGTGAAAATGAAAATTAATAGAGAATTAGACCCAATATTATGGAAAGCCTCAACTGTTCTGTCTAGGAGTCCCAAACAGCAGAAAGGGACATACATGTGCAGGCCTCAGGGTCCTGGAAGCATGGTTGGCATTACCTGCAGCTAGCTGGAGTTACTTTGAAGTTTCATTTGTTATCTTTAGAATTCAGGAGAAATTTGTATGCTAATAATTAATACAAGACATACTAGTATTTGTTAAATCATGCCACAATGTATGTCGTAAAGCATGCATGCTACCATTTCAAAAGCATGGGACAGGCCATAGGTGGATTTTTCTACACTCTTACACCGAGGTAAAAATGCACTTTTAGAAAGATAATGGCTCAGACTTCATTTTTGGCAAAGAATTGTCATATTTGACCTATGGCGGTATGGCAGAAATGGTATATTCATGTCCACTTATAAATAGATGAGGAAAATTGAGACATAAAGAATTTAAAGTGCACAATAGTTAGCAGCAAAGCCAAGAAGAGAACATGTTTGGAAATCTGAGTTCAATGCCAATTCTATAATTCCTAGTCCCCTGAGAGTAGAATACAGTATAAAACCAATTTATCTTGGATCACATTAAAGAGAGCTTAGTCGCACCTGTACTAAAAGGCAGATTTACCTGTATAGGTCATGTTAACGTGTACTGTGAGGACAGCATTTTATAAGTTTTCTAGTATTATAACTTTTCACAGGTCAAATTGGCTGGGCGATATCAGCTATGGACACAGACGTGTTTTTCTTGATGCTGAAATGTGACTGGTTGTGCTTGTTTGTACTTGAAATAATGAAACTGACCTGCCCAGATATACTTGAGGACAAAGAAGAAGAAGAAGGAGGAGGAGAAGAAGAAGAAGAAGAAGAAGAAGAAGAAGAAGAAGAAGAAGGAGGAGGAGAAGGAGAAGGAGAAGGAGAAGGAGAAGGAGAAGGAGAAGGAGAAGGAGAAGGAGAAGGAGAAGGAGAAGGAGAGGAAAGAAAAGGAAAAAAAACCCACTTTCCCCAAACAACTTTGAAAATAGTTGACATGTCAGAGAGACATTTTTATAAGCCATCTGGGAGTTCTCACTGCTATTCCCTTACATTTTAGAACTTCAATGGCCAATTACCCTGAAGAGCTCATCAGGAACGAGTAAGGATTCAATTGCGGTCTTACTCTCTGGTCGGTATTTGTAAGATACTAACCTGCTCTAGTTGCACTCACAGATTTCTATCCTCTTTGCTACCAACTGCTGGCTCTTTCGGAGGGCCCACCTGCCCAGAACCATTAAGAAGGTTTTTATTTTTACTATTTTTTAAACACACTTACCCCTTTGACTAGAGCCAAAAGCTTTGAAGTTAGTTGTTGATAACACAGCTGTACCTGATGGGCAACCTGGACACTGGACTGAACTTTCCGCTTGGACTACCTCAAAAGCATTATCATCCTGGTCTCTGTTTCCAATGTGGACAGACTTCCTGGAGTATTCTGAATTGGATTCTCTTGGCCTACTGGGCACAAAAAAAAATCCTGCCAAATGAGACCTGAATTCCTGGACTCCCGATTTACAGAAAGGACACAGGGGCGCATTTGATATCCATGACCTCCTTTCATACCCACTGATAGCCAAAGTTGCTTGTTTTCCTCTGATCTTATTAGCAAAATTTCCTTTGAAAAAACAGAAAAGGAGTAGAGATGATAATAAGAGAATGAGATAAGTAGCTAACTTTGAAAGCAGTTCCCGAAAGAAATAAACAGAAGTTTTGGCTAAAAAAAAATAAAGCTTTTTCAGGAATTGAATTTTTTATTTTGTTTTTAATTTTTGTCTTGATAACTCACTTGACCAAAATTAGGATGCTAAGAATTTAATCATTGGTCTCATAGAGCTTATAAATGCCAATTTATTTTTCACCTATTTTTAGCATATATGATCTCATGGATAAAAACCTACTAATTAGACTTATTTTATGTATTTATGTCTAGGGATAACATTTGCCATGTCTGTGAATCCAATTCACGGTAAGAAACCAGTGAGAATATGTGTCAATGGTGCCTTAGAAACACGTTCGGAAAAGAAGTCATTGTCAGACTACATCATGATTAAAAGAACTAGTAATTTACAAATGTTCCTCATTATTGGAATCACCTGGGGAATCTTTACATCTACTGATGTCTGACTCCCTCCATCACATTTTTTTTTTTCATACAAAGTACAACTTGAGCATCAGGATTATTAAAAGCTCTTCAGTTAAGTAGCTAATCTAGTGGAATCAAAACTACACTAGAAGGCTGAAATCCTGAGTTCAAATCTAGTCTCTTTTGCTTATTGACTGTAGGGTTTTAAACAACTCAGATAATCTCTCTAACTCTTTTCTTCTTGCCTATAAAACCAGGGTATTAATGATATATTTCCTATCACTTTCATAAGAATTTTCGGGCGATTAAATGAGATGCTATATAGGAAGTCACTTTATAAATGATCAAGTTACATGGGAAGTGATACATAAACATGAGTTTTATATATATAAATATAAATAAAATGTTCTGGTTCAAGTCTGAAGGACAGCTGCTCTAGGACACTTTCTTGCTCCAGGGAGGACAGTCTTTTTGGTGTATTCAGGCCTTCAACTGATTGGATGAGGCCAACTCACACTTTGGAGGGCAGTCTGCTTTACACCAAGTTCACCAACTTAAATGTTAATCTCATCCAATAATAGCATCATAAAAGCACTCAAGGCAATGTTAGGTCAAATTTCTGGGCGCCCATAGTTCAGCCAGGTTGACGTACAAAATTAATCATCACAGTATCATCATGATCGTGTTAAATAAGCCACACCAAAAGGGCTGTAACTACTGAGCTGTATTCTTGGCGCTCATCTTCACCTTGACTTTTTCCAAAATACAGTTACACGCACAGATGCTTCTTGAGTTACGATTGGGTTACATCCCGATAAACCATCATAACTGGGGACATATTGTAATTTGAAGAACAACAATAACTAGGGACAATTCATCTTAAGAGAGCAGACATCAGCTATAAGTGACTTTTCCCCTCTTTACCCCAGTGCTGCACCTAGGAAAACGCAGCTCTGTTCGATTCCAGTGGTGCACAAGGCAGGCCACATGAGTAGGTGGTGTGTTCTGACAAATACCAAGAGGCCCCACCTGCCGAATATATCTTCCCTTAGGGACATTCCTGGAATTCTCATCATTAGAGACTGAACTGAAAGACCCTGTTAAAATGCACAAAAGTGTTAGCATATCATGGATTTACTGAATAAGTTGACCAGTACAGGAATAAAAATAGTTTACAAGATGAAAAAAGTGATTACTTTCTCATCTTTGCTTTGGCAAAAATGTTTTCTTTATCATTTTTTCTTTATGTCTCTAGGTGGCCGCATTTGGTCCCTAGCAATAGGTCCTGCAGTAAGCTTCAAAGGCTTTTCCATGGTCTTAGTGAACTTGACGGGGTTTGAGAGCTCTTTGTTTTTCTCGATTAGAGAAAACGTAAAGTTCAGATTTTAACCTAAAGATTGGATACAATTTGCAAAAAGTCACCAGATCAACTGGCATACAATAATATTTGCAATTAAAACTCTAACAGGAAGAAAGGATTTTTTGAGGACTAGCTATATGATGTAATAGGAATGTTAAAACTGTTCTAAAATAAACATGTTATATCATTACATTTTAGAATAAAACATTATTTGAAGACGGTTTGCTTACAGGTAGGCTATATAAGCCCGTTGTGGTTGATACTTACTGTCACTTAGCCCATCCAGCATCCTTGTTTTCTAGAATGAAAGAAAAGGAAACTTCACAACATTTTGAATGAAAGTAAGCTATCTGCCCTGGCTGGTGTGGCTCAGCAGATTGAGTGCCAGCCCTGCAAACCAAAGGGTTGTTGGTTCGATTCCCAGTTAAGGCCCATGTCTAGTTGCAGGCTAGGTCCCCAGCAGGGGGTGTGCAAGAGGCAACCACACATTGATGTTTCTCTCCTCTTTCTCCCTCCCTTTCCCTCTCTAAAAACAAATAAATAAAATTTTAAAAACTTTAGAAAGAAAGTAAACTATCCACAACAGAACTATGATATAAACCACATTATTATCCCCCATTTATTGAGTCACATAGTGGTATATCTGGTCACTGGTAAGTGGTATATCTAAGACTCAAATCCAGGTATCTCTGACTCCAAGGTGTGTGTTTTAAACTATTGCATCATACTTCTTCATACATCTGGTAAAAGAGAAAAATATATACATATATAATATTTTTAAAAGGAAAAGAAACAGAAGAAAAGAAACTATCATAGATGTGTATTCAAAAAGAGTAGTCTCTTCTTTCATGTATATGTACAATATTTTACATGTTAAATAGTAATAGTATCTATTATGCTAATTATGCCATATTTGAGCATAAATATTATAAAGTCTGATATCCTTTACTTACTGTTTTCAAGGTTAAGAAATAAAGTATATAGCTTTCAGTTTTTAAGAAACATTTTTATCATATTTGAGGTGCTTTAATAACTTCAGAAAATTATTCACTGTTTTTGTGTATATCCTATAGTGTCTACATTACTAGAGACAAGACATAAACAGTATTTCTCTAAAATCTTGTAATTTACGTATTTCTTGCACTTTACAGTAACAGGTATTTTGTAAAAGCCGAAGAAAATAATTTGTCAGTATTATTTTGCTGACTTGACTATATAAAGGGCTATTTAGCTTTTACCTAATATTTAGAATACAGATGGCTAGATATTTAAGGCTCCCCCCACCCAAACCATACAAATACAGTAAACCTTGTATTTTATGTTTCCTAAATTTCTGCATTTATTTAAATAAAAATGCTACCAAGCCAAGTAAAACACCCGTCGGTGATGCCGAGTCCCAGCAAAGGAGCAAGGGCCTGTCCCACACATGGAAATGAAAGGAGCCTGGTGACTCCAAGCTTTATTCTTCTCTTTGCTTAGCTACTAATTAGGAGCAGCGGCTATAACACATAAACCTGAAACTATGCAACGAGAAACTTCATTATTTCCACTGCATTCGTCCAGGCAGAGCTATGTTCCAAAAAACCTTACTCGGTTTGTTACAGGGATGAAAATTTTGACCTCCAGAGGGACCCGCATTGCAAATTTCGTTGCAAATATCCGATTCCCCTTCCTCACTTTTTGGTTCCATGTTAAAATACGAAATAAAAGCGGATCTCTCTTTTTAGATGATAATCCACCTGAAGCAAAGGTCTCTGCACCTGGCTGGGGTTCACCATCTGTTCCTACCGCGTAACCAGACATGGCAGCGAAAAGCCCTTTGTGAACTGCTGTGGTCGCCCACGAAGGGGCCCCCGCGGAACTCAAGGTGCCCTGATGAAACGATCCCGGACCCCCTGCTCCCTATTTCCATCCAAAAAGCACGTTGACCCAAGGCTACTCAGTAAGGTTTCACATGGGAAAACAAAGTCACCGTGGGAAGATGCTAATGTCACCCACGGAGGGAGGCTGAGGGCTTTCTTCCAGTTTTCAACGGTTCTAATCTTCCTGTGTTTCTCTAGGTTCGCTGCCATGTCCAAAAAGAATAAGAAAATAACTTGTAAGTGCCCCAAATTTTCAAAATAGTTTACAATGATTAATTCTCAGGACCAACAGGACCGTAGGAGGGCGCGGCCCGGATAACGGCACGGAGGGCCCGCAGGGCACACGGAAGCACAAATTCCACGAGGATGCTTTTACTTGGGGGTCCCCCCGGCCCCACAGCCTGAGCAGGGCCCAAATCCATCCGCGGGCCGCTGCCAATGGTTTGTATGGAGTTAAAAGATATACTTACTTTCATTTATCAAATGGAGGCATGGAAATAATGTAAACCCACCTTTGTCTTTAAGGTCACATCATCCTGTCTTCCCGAAGAAATGGATTTGTCATATTTGCGGGGAAGCAGGACCACCCAACAAGGCCAGGAAAGGAACATGGTCAGGGGAATAGGAGATTTTTAATGCCAGCCACAGCTTTTAGCTGGTACCTGCAAATCCCTGTGTCCCCTAGTTTGGCTCTATTTAAGATAAAGGTGCTTGCTGAATGACTTCTCAATGCCCACTAGTTCTGGAGCTCTCAGTGTATTAGGAAGATTACGGTAAATGGAACTGCTGGAAGGCTAACAGAATTCCCAAGGCAAGGTTATGAAAGGCAAGATAAGAAAAAAAATTACTTGATTTCTCTAGTTATATAATATCATAAGGGGAAAAATCAATACTTAGAAAAAAAAATAGGCCGGCACCTATTTTTGGTTTCATGACAAAAGAATAACTGATAACCCTTCCCGTCAAGGAACATGTATAAAGGACCCGTGGACAAAGACAGCGGGGTGGGGGGGGAAGGACTGAGTGTGGGAGGTGGGGGGTAGGGGTGGGGGGGTAGGGGGAATAGTCTCAAATGGAAATTTTATTCATAAAATGCCCATTTTGTGTTTAAAAAATAATTGGTAAGAGAGAACTTCCTGAATTAAAGTGAAGATTGGCCAGTGCCCTCTTTTTCTCCTGCTCGAAAGTGTTTTTATTAAAGCAGTTTTCTAGGCAGTGTCTTACATTCAGTTAAGAAAATGCTCTTTCTCTGAACACGAAGTTCCTGGAAGACCGGTGCCTCTTCTCTTCTCCCTTTGATCGCCCGAGTCACCTTTGTGGAGTAAGGCCACTGTCAGCCTGCTCTCCCCACTTCCTCGGAAACGCGGGCCCCAGCCCGAAGCCGCGCCGCGCGCCGGTGTCCCTGGAACCCAGAGCGCGGTACCGAGCCCCTTGCGCGGCGTCCCCTGCGGACGGTGGAATGCGCACCTGAAGTCTAACAGGGCCCAAAGCGGGAGCTTGCTTGCCACCCTCGTTAGTTTCCTGTGCGGTGAAACAAGCCACCACAAACTTAGCAGCTTCAAACAACACCCATCTATTATCTCGCAGTTTCTGTAGGTCAGAAACCTCAGCGCGGAGCAGCTGACTTCCCTGCTCAGGGCTCACGGGCTGCCATGGGGTGCTGGCTGGAGCTGTAGTCTCCCCTGGGACTTGGGGCGCTCATCCAAGCTCACACGCATGGGCTACTGAAGCCCGCTTTCCTGGTGACTATCGTTCGGGGACAACTAGCTTTGTGCTGAGTGACCCCTCTCAGCATCTCAGTTTGCTGCTGCTTTGGGGGCGGCAGAAAAGCACTCTCTGACGCTCCGCCTTCCTTTAAAGGGCTCACTGTTTTTTGTTTTGTTGAACGCAAGGTAAATTTCATTGTAACCCAGTCATGGGGTGATGCCCCATCCGGTTCAAGGCCCCGGCTCACACTCAAGGGGCGGAACCACGGGCCAGTTCGCTGCTGCGCTCACCCCACCAACTCACACTCACGCTTCTTTGCTGCAAGTCCTTTCGGGACTCAATTGTCCAGGCCCCAAACGGAGGAGTCTCCCGCACCCCTCCTTCCCTCACCCAGTCTCGCCAAGCTGTCAGAAGCTCTGAGCTCCGTCTGCAAAGCACAGCCTGAACCAACGTGTCTCCTCCTTTCGGCCGTGACCTCTGCAATCCCTTCTCCACGCAAAGCAAAGGACTTCTCCAAAGTCACCCTGCCCCAGCGCCCGCGCCCCAGCCGCCTTCCCAAGACTCCTGTGCGACCCCCACCCCCACTGCCGGTGCCTTCAGCCCCTGCAGAAGCCACGAGCGAACCTCTGTCCCCGCCCAAGCGCTGACCCCCCAGGCCCTGCCCCGCACCCCTCCCCGCTCAGTGCAGGGGGCGCCGGCCCACCCCCTCCCCGCCTCACCCGTGCCCTCTGCTTCCGCAGAGCCAGGATCTTAACCTTTCTCCATGTGCCCGCCCTTCCCCCGCCGCATTAGGGGAGCTAAACTGTCCGTACTATGGAGCGAGAACTCCTCCTTTATAGGGGATGCAGGGACCCAAGCGAAGTCTCTGTTCTCTATGCATAAATTGTACAGACCGTGATGAAAAAAAAGGTTTTCATCAAATCGCGTTGCCCTCTTTTGGCTTCATCTACCACTTTGAATACAAGCCGAAGTATTAAACGAGGCCTACGAGGTCAACTGTGAAGGCCTCTTAGAAGAAGAAACGCTGTTTAATATCTAAATGCCTGGCTAGGCAGAGAGAGGTCTGAGGCCACCCCAGGGACAACCGTCTCAGCGCAGACAGTGACCGTGGCAAAACCCCCAGGGCAGAGGCGACCTTGACCCGCGGGAGGAGCTAGCGAGAAGGGTAGTGTGACTGAGGCCCTTTGCGGGGGGGAGGGGCGGGGGCGCCGCAGTTTCTGACCGGTCCCCTCTCCCCGCCTTTGCAGGAGCCTCCAGGCTCTTCCCCAGGGAGCCCGTCGGCCTGTGCCACCCGCTGAGTAGAGCAGGCGAGCTCTGTCCTCGGGTCCCAAGGCCCCCCAGTGCCGGGGAAACATCTGACGCGCTCCAGAGGGTCTTGGTGAGGCCCACTCTTTTCAGGACCACAGTACTTTTCTGAAAAGAGATGAGGTGTAGTAACACCGGTGTTTTTAAAGTTCTCTTCAAAGTAGTTACCCTTCTCCACACTCTGCCAGTTTTTTACGGCCTTGAACTACCTGAGGGTTTCAAAAATGAGAAAACAAAGTGTCTGGATCTTCCTTTGTTCAGCAAGGGACGAGGCAAGGCAGGGTCTGCCTCCGATTCATTTCGTGGCTACGGCTTTATTACATCAGTAAAAATTGAGGCGAGTCTCGGTCGTCGCTTCCACCTGCACCGCGCCCTGCTTGGGGTCCCACGTGCTTGTGGGCGTGTTGTGCGTGTTGGGCGTCTTGTGCCGTCTGCTAAACTGCAGTCTCTCTATAAGAAGACACAGTGATTTTCTTATGTATACGCACTTTATGCCATATAGATCTTCTCATAATCAGCCGTTCAATTGCATCTTTGCACAGAGCGGCAGGGAAAGGTAGTCAGGGGCGAGGGCTTGGGGTTCTGATGGGGCAGGGCAGAGTGGAAGAGTTAGCAATAAAAATAAGACATCAGAAGACACAGCCCAAATGCACACAAGTCTTATTTGTCCATCATACCTCAGTAAAGCAGAAAAAAAGAAAAACATAAACAAGGACTCAGGCATGAATTTCAATCCACACCTCACCTGTGCCAGCTTTCGATGTGACCTTGGACTTCTGTCCTGAACTTTTTAAGTTTCAGGTTCTTTATCTGTAGGCTATAGAAAGTAAAGCTTCTCTCAGAAGTTTCCAGTAAGAAATAAGTGAAAAAGTATATAAAAAGCTTAGCTTTTTTGATTATTAGATTTTTTTATTACCCATATTTTTAGAAGGATAATAGATCTGTCCCAAAATAGGAATAGGCTGTTTTATAAATAATCTCATGATTAAATAAAACAAGTCAGTCAGCAATGATCTGGACAACTTAGTCATTAATAAGCAATCTTACTTTCACTATCTGAATCATGAGACTAATTACATCTATTTTTAATACACTTGTGTTAAAGAAGTGAAGAAAGAAGGAAGGAAGAGGAAAAGGGAAGGATAGAAAGATAAAGAAGGAAGGAATTGCATGAAGAATATTAAGGATTGATGTATTTTTTACTGGTTTTATTATGTTCCTTTAGTTTGAAAAAAGTAGTAAACTACTTGCATGACGGGGAAAAGGAGGAAAATGATATGTGGCTTATACTTTCTTTTAAGATGATTAATTGTGGAAAATGTGATAAAAATGTGTGTTTCTTTCAATATGTGTTCAAGGGCAGTTAGTTGGCCTATGTCCACCATTCAGGGTGCTTCTTACCACTCTCTAGGTAGGATTCATCGACATGTACTTCTAATCCATACCAGACATTTGTTAATGGGTTTAATTTACACTGGGTTCCCAACAACGACATTAGGTAAGTGGATTAACTAGAATTTTACATAGAACTTTCTCTCAGATCCTTTGTATGGAACCGTTATAATAATCTGCAAATCTTACACCCTTTACCCTTGTAAACAACACCTTAGGCTTTGTTCTTATATCGTCCTGTATTTACCAGTGATTCTGAAAGATTGTGTATCATCAGACTAACGAGTCAAAATATTGCTCATACGCTTCCAGTAAACTCTTATGTCCTCGCTTAAAGGTGCATGGGACAGAGGCTTGGCATTTCCTGGCCCAAAGAACGGGGCGGAGACTTGTGGTGTCTGTTGATGCACTTTGTGTGACCAAAAAATGCCTTCTCTTGGTGGCCTGGCAGCAAGATTACAGGATGTTTACTACATCCCTTACCTACCTCTGACTATCGGTAACCATATATATTTACCACAGATAATCTAAAGCTACTTATTGACAAATTTTGTTAGGTCAGTTTGCATCAGAAAATATCAATATACAGTAGAAGTTACAAAAATAATAATAATAAAGCTATGTACTTTTATTCCTTGAAAGGGAATCCTCTTTGAGAAATAGCCTTGACACCGATATTTGAAGTGGGTCATGCTCATTGAATTATAGGTGGCTTCCTGGTTAGGAGAGGAACGAGGAACAGAAATTAATTCTACTCATAGTAATGGAGGCATAGGGCATGCAAGAGGGACGATGATAAGAAGTATCGTGGGTGCATTTTAAGAGATGGTTGTGCCAATAAGACGTTCCTGCGTAGTACTCAGAGAACATCCATTTCTCCTTTTTCTCTTTTTCCATTGACTCATGCTGAATCAGAACTGAAGGATAAAATGCCGTCACCGGTAAGAATAGCTGCGATTTAGGCATCGACAGATAAGGCCCTAATTAGAGTAGACGACTTCACGCTGAAGTGTCCGAAGTGGCCACACTCACAAAAAACTCTGGTAGGCACTGTCTTAAGCAACTAGAGCGAGCAGAATCAAGACAGTAGCTTGCAGCAAACCACAGCGCGGCCAGAGCTTGAGGTCCTACTAGCTGATGGGACATGTCAACGAGAGTTCACATGAGGCTGTAGGCCCACGGGGATAACAAAGCAAGACACCCGGCTTAGGCAAATGGCACGGAACACAGATCTTTTCCTTTGAACCTCCTTCTTTATGGTAAGTGCAGAGGGCCTGCCTTCTAATCCCTAAAATTCAGTGTGCGAAATTACTAACTTTACTTTTAAATACACTTAATTTCTATCCTGTGCCCCCTACCCCATTTTTCTGGGCAGTAAAAATAATCTTGGTCAATTTAGGGTATTCTTAACCATTTCGGTTACTTACCCTTCTCCCTATAAATCCTTCACTGAGGCTGTATCCCAGCTGCAAGGATCTTACAGGGTATCACACAATTAGCAGGATTCCTGTGGCTCCTAGTTGTCACTTCACGCTAGTTTCCACTGTGATGGACATGCTGCTGGTCTCTGTCACTGGCTCATACCCATGACAGCCCCATTCTCCTTGGCCACATGACCCCTCCTCCAGCCTGCTGGTCCCCTGAGCCACACTCCTGCCTCTTTCAGCTCAACAGGAGCACCTTCTGCTGTGCTCTGGGCTGTGTGGGCGGGGCAGGAGATTCAAAGAGGCCATGTTGAGAGCTGAACCTCAAACACCCCATTCCCTCTTTTGTTCTTCTTCACACGAGGGCGGTGGGGGGCAAGGATGGATGAGGGAAGGGAAGGGCAGGGCGGATACAAAGCTGGACACACCTCTCAGCTCCACTTGGGATGTATCCGGTTCCTTAGATCTCGAACCCCAAGTTTACAAGTTTGTTCTGTTGTTCATCCACATTGACCCCGGAGCTGGAGAAATGAGGTACACAGAACTTCTGCTCAGGTGACACAATGGTATCTAGACGCTCTTCATCCTCTGTTTCTCCTCCTTCCCCAGCCATGAAGTTGCCCCATGGACTGGGAAAACTGGTTTTGATTGTTAATGTGTTAGTGTATTATTAATCCTTGGCTGTTTTTTCTCCTATCATGTTTGTGCTTTTTAAAAAATTAACATGGGCTTTTTTTGTTTTCTTTTTGCTCTTGAAACTCAAATGCCAATACTTTGGTTTTGTTGCTGTTATTCTGCTGTTTCATTCCTTTTCTAAAGGCAAGCTCAGAATACCCTAGTGGCTGATAAAATTGGAACCAGGGATGGAGGGAAGTCTGAGCGGAGGAGAGAATACCATGTAATAACCCAAATATCAGCAAAAATGCTTCAGACTATCATTGTAGCGCTCCGTAATGATCAGGTTCATCATGGTTCTCACAGAAGGTCCATACAATTTCACAAAATAATTTCATAAATAGCTCTATTATTTATTTTCTGAGTCTTCGGGAATCTCTATCTAAAATGAGTCTCCAGTCAGGCCTATTGTAAGCAGTGGGTGCATCCTCAATCTTGAGCAGTTACCGGCATTGTCCAAAAGAATAAAGGAGAAAAGATTCCGTCTCGTGCCTAAAGGTGTGCCTGTTAAGACTTGTTCGCTCACCAGTGATAAATATCACAGTCTGAGCTCTCATTAGCTTTCTCATCCATAAAACTGAGTACTCAGTTTCTCTTACTTAGTCATGGAAAGATATAATCAAATAAAGGTCTCCATAAAATCTATGAAATGCCTCTGATTCTAATTGTACACACAAGTATGGCGATCAATATGCCCAAATTCTTTCAAATTGGGTAAGGTCTATACTTTCATAAAAGACTGCGGAAGTACCTGAATATTTTTAAATTATCGCATTATAACATAATTAGATCAATTTAAATTTATTTTGGAAAAGACGCAAGGTAGCGCCTCATGGGTGGCTCAGTTAGTCGGAGCATCATCCCATAGACCCAAGGGTTGCTGGTTCGGTTCCCATGTAGGGGCACATACAGGAGGCAACCAATTGATGTCTCTCTCTCACATCGATGTTCTCTCTCTCCCTTCCTCTCAAAAAAATCAATGGACATATCCTTGGGTGAGGATTACAAAAAAGTAAGAAAGGATGCAAGGTAACATTATTACATGCACATGCAATTACATATGTATGTATTTATATATCTATGGACTCTTTTTACTCTGCACCTCTTCCAAAATGACAGGCATACACCAGCCATAGAATCTTTCGTTTTATAAATTCTAATGTCAATTTCTAATTCAAGACAGACTTGAGCCCTGACCACACATGACACAAAATAACACACGATACAGAATAAAGCCCTGTTTTCGGTGCTTCTGCAGCCTGCTCCTAAGGAAATCTAGACAGCGACACAAAATAACACACGATACCAAAATAAAGCCCCGTTTCGGTGGTTCTGCAGCCTGCTCCTAGGAAAACCTAGTTGCAAGGTGAGTCAGAGACAGAGCCCTGGAATTGATTCACATTTCACAGAGATCTGCAGGACCCGGGTCTAGATTGCAGCTCAGCCAGTGGCCAGCTTCGCCTGCATTTCCACGATAGGCTCTGTCTTCACGTTTTAAAATACTAACAGGCTTCTTGTGGGTGGGATCAGATGACTGCCCCTCTCCCTTCACCTGTGAAATTTCAGAGCCTATTTGAAAAGGGCCATTGTTTCCCAGGAATGCCAGGCCTAGTCCAGGAAAGAAAGTCTTCATTTCAACAGGAATTTGGAGCCTGCCTGAGAAGGCCAGCCAGTTACTTGGTGAAAACTGGCAATTCATTCAAGTTCTGAACAGTTACTATTCCGGCCTTACTCTCCTACTTTCACCTCCTGAGCTTTATGACTAATGTGTTTTTTCCCCCTTAAATCACAGGGATGTGCGTGTGCGTGTGTGTCTGTGTGCGTCACCGCAGCAAGGAGCGTGCGCGAAGCGCCGCGGAGGAAGGAACCCCTCTGCTCCAGCAGCGGGCTGCCGCCGCGAGCCGGAGACATAGGCCCCTCTGTTCCAGCTGCGGGCCTGCGCTTACCGCACTTGGGCGCATTCATGTGAATAAGCTCACAGGTTTAACAAGCATTTTGAAATAGGTTCCCAATAAAATATATTTGTACAAGAATACAAAACAAAGACACAGTACTTGCATTCAAGATCTGGACAGAAGGCCCCTGTTTGAAGCACATTAAAAATAATTTCTAAAGTAAAATTAGGACTAGAAGCCAAAAGAATACATTGCTCTAAAAAGAAATAAATAATAATAATAAAACAAAACCTTGATACGGAGATGCAGAGCCAGATCTTTCTTGCTGGAGCCCACAGGGACTGACCTACTGTTCAGAGTTCTCTGACGTTTTCTACAAGATGGCCTGAAAATTTTTCAAGGTGTGTTCATTCTACCAAAAAGATATTTAAGTACATGGAATCCTTATTAAGAAAATCTACTTCTGCCCCACAAATGTTTCAAAACATCGTCGAACATTCCAATGGACTAAAATGTAGAAACTAAAAAAATAATGAAAACAATAATAATAATAATATCAACGAACTTGAAAGCTAGCATTCACCTTTACGTGTTTTTATTAGTCAGAAGGAAGTGGTGAGGCCAATCTAATCGCGGTAGGATTTAGGAAATATTTTTTCAGGGCATGGGCAAGCAGTTTTGAATAGGAACTGACATTAATTGCATTACTCAACATCTACAGGTCTTGGAAATCTTTTTTTATGATTCTTGATACATCGCAGATTCAATCTCTCATTTAACAGTAAAGCACCATTCATTTGTGGCAAATTACCACATAATTATGTCCCAAAGAGAATATTCTAAACTTAGAAACCCAAAAACAGGCTAATCAAGTCAAAAGATGACATTTGTTTTCGTTCCTCCTCTTTCGTCAGATGTTTCCTGCGATCTTGTCAAAAACCTGATGTGGTAACATTATTAGTCGTTGGACTTCAGGAAAGATGGTGCACAAAAGGAAGCTTGTCCTTTTGAGACCTGGTTTTGAATCAGTTACAGACGACAGAAAAATACTCTTTTGTGGTTGCTAAAGTTCAGGAATGAATTCTGGCAGTCTTGCCCAATTCCCTAAAGCAGAGTCCACATTACCAACATCTAATTGGCAGGCTCGCCTGTGACTCCCACTAGGGCGAGGGTAATGAATGGATTTAGTCAAGGTGCTCTGAGTCATCTGCGGAGCGGCTGGTCTGGACACCCAGGCTCTTCCTTAGACCCTCCCCAGACATGTCACTCAAGGGAAAGAGACGGGCCAGTGTGCTTTTGCATAACAACAAAGTGTAGTCCCCAAGAACGTTGCTTTTCCCCCTTCATTCAATGCAGAAAAGCAAAGGAATCTTAGGAAGGAAAACATATTCTTCTTGGTGGATCACTGGATTTCTTAACTTCCATTCCAAAATCTTTTATGTTTGGCTTGGATATCCAGTTAGCACATGGCTTCCTCCAGGCCTACGCCAGGTTATTTTTTAGTTAGAAATGTGGCCCCTTTATGCCTAGAAAGCAAATGAACAAGGCTGACCCAAAAGTCAAATGCCCACTGCGACCAAGCGAGGTGCAGAGACGAACACTGTGGCATCTCTCTCTCAGTCTAAAGGCCGTGTAAGGGTTTACAGCGGATGCGCCAACGACGCAGGGCTGAGGGGTGCTCACCCCCATGCAGGCAAAAATCCACCTATAATTGCAGTTGGCCCTTCGACTCTCCAGATTCCCAAACATGGAGCAAAAATACTGTCTTCAGTCTGCACTTGGTTGAATCCGCAGATGCGAAACCCACAAATACAAAGGGCTAGCTGATTCTATCTGTGTTTATTAGGGAAAAAAAATGCACTTAAGTGGACCTGTGCAGTTTAAACCCTTGTTCAGGGGTTAACCGATCTTTCATTTACTAAGTAACTTTTATTCCTGTGTGTGAGAGGGACCCTTTCTTATTCCCTCTAGTTCAGTATACATCAATAGCATTCCATATTTAATATTGATCCGTTTTTCATCTTGTTGATTCTTTAAATAATTTATGCCAAATTCTATCTGAAATATTTGTACATCTGCCCTGTTCCTGAAGTTCTACCATCTCCCAAATCTAGCAACTGAGACTGAATATTGACCACTTCAGGGCCAATATAGTGTGCAGCTCAAACTGGGGAAGTAGAAGAGAGGTTGAGAATAAAAATAAAATGGCAACTGTGACAAAAGCTAATGAATGATCTATTAGTGTGGAGAAGGCATTCTCACTTTCTCCCAAGAGACTTTGATAAATTAATATTGTTTATTTTTTTTTTAGCAAACATTTTCAGCACTGATCTGACTTAAATGAATACAGAGTCTGGCACACATAATGCCCCCTTTTTCATTACAAAATCATAAGCATGCAACTCTGTAACATAACAATTTCATGTTCAGGCACACCATATGGAATTTAAGGTGAAGTTGTCAAATTAAAACTATAAATTATTACTCCCATATTATTACCCTACCAACCACACTCAAGGAGGCGTTACTTCCGCTGGACCCTGGCCATAAGACATTGCGATCTGAAAGTCACACAGAATTATGTCATGAGATCATTTTCATTCTCTGTTGTATTCTTATGCCTTCTCCCTTTCCTAGAATCAACAGTCAACGCGTACACTATGCTATATTTTTTTTCGGTGAATAAAAAGATAAAGAGAAGTCTCAATAACAGAATCCACGTTGAAAACTGAGGTCCTTTGAGCTGCTGCATCCCCTTTCCCAGACTTCAGCACGAGCAGCCTGAACGACAACCCAGCCGTGTCTGAACGGAAGGGCAAACGGGGGCTCCTTCACACGTAGGCCTGGACTTGATTACAGCCGAGTTTATGGAAGCAGACGAGAACTGACACACAATGACAGACCCCCTTCACCCTTACACAGGCGCACGTACAGTAACGGTGGTTCACGGACTGGCCCTGCTGCCCTTCCCCACGTACAATCACGTGGTGACCATCTAGCTAAGTGGACGTTGAAGTGATTACTTTATACCATTTTTTTAAAACTGGAAGAGTCTCCTCAGTTTGTTTGTTTGTTTTTTCTAATGGGGCAAAATGTATACTTTCTAAAATACAGTCCATGTTTACAGAATACAAACCAGGTCCAGTTTCCACCTGTCTTTTTGCCATATGTTCTTATTATAGAAAATCATTAAGTAATAGGAAATTATTAAAATCTAAGGAAACTTTCTTCTTTCAGTTTGTTTAAAAAATTGCAGAGATGAGAAGTTTTAAATCGTATGATTTGGATAACTCACCCAAGTACCAATATCTACTTTTATCACTTAATTATCTAAAAATATTCTTATTGTAAATTTTGGTTACGTTTTTGGAATGTTAGATGAGGTATTGCTATGGTCTATCAAGTGACTGGGGGCAGATAGAATTTAAGATTTAACTATATTAACTTGTGGTTCCAAAAAGCTTTCTTTTGCCTGCTCATAGCGGCCTCTGCTGGTCAACTATGATAACAGCATAGCATCCCGAGGTAGCTGCTGCCCGGTCAAAGGTTTCCTCACTGGAGGGAGAGCAGTGGTATAACTGTTATATTAAGTTTAAAGTACATTACAGCCTCAGTGGCCATTTAGATTATAAGTCTTTAAATCCCCCCCAAAATCAATCAGCCTCATGAATATCCGTGTACTCTGATTTTAAAACAAAGTGATACCTGACAAGGTCTTGGCTGATTTATTTAAAGAGAATTAAGAAACTTTGATAGCGTTGATGCAGAAAAACCTAAAATATATGTTAATGTCGATCTTTTTGTTAAGAGAAATTAAGGAGAAAACATTATCCATGGCTTCTTTTGCTAAAAGGCGTGTAAACATGAAAGCTAATATAAAAGAATAAATCTGTATTATTTCAGAGCATTGACTGACAGTATTTTTCCTCATTCACCGTGGATTTCTCTTTAAGCCAAGAGTGCAAATTGAGTAGTTTTGAACGTTTCTTATTTTTAGGAATAGATTGTATACTTTTATTTTATTAACATATCATTAAATTGGTTTTTAAAAGACAGGGTACTCTAGTAAGTCCATAAAAGAGAAAATACCCCTTTCTGCAGCATTAAATTTGATACTCCTACACCAATAACCTGGGGAATGTTTCACTACTGCTTAAGTTACATTTACCATTTTGGATGACTCAAATCAGTTGAAAAATAATCCATCCAATAACTAGACTTCCTAGTGTTAGGTATTTTTCTTCTAGTTACACTAGATGTTCCAATGAACATCTGAAAACTATGAATGAATAGACTGCAACTTTCTGACTCTCATCTCTTATCCTGTCATCTCCTCCATTACCTTTTACTTCACTGGGGCCTCAAATGAATACCGTCTCGTTGCTTCCCCATCCAAGGCCCCCGCCTTCAGACAGCCCCCTGCCAACCCCCTCTATGCCTGGACTCTGTGCCACTTCATGCCGCTGGGCTAAAAGGACCCCACCCTTCTCTCTGTCCTCTGTGCGCCTACCCTTAAGGAGAGGAACTTGGCAATTTAAGAATTTGTTTAAGATCTAGAGATAGTCCCCCCAAAACCAGACAGCATCTCTTGAAAATAGTAACATACAGTTTGTTGGCAAACAACTACTACTTATTATAGAATAATGTTCTAAAATCTGGGATTAAAAAAACAGTTATAAAAAAGTTAGTTCAGTCGTAGCTAGAGCAATCAGGCAAGAAAAAAAATAAAAGGCATCCTAATTGAAAAGGAAGAATTAAAACTGTCACCATTTGCTGATGACATGATACTATATATGACACTATATTCAGAAATCCCCAAGCTACACACACACACACACACACACACACACACACACACTGTTGCAACTACTAAACAAATTCAGTAAAGTTATAGGCTACAAATTCAATATACAAAAAATCAGCTGCATTTCTATACACTAATAACAACCGATCAAAAAGAGAAATTAAGAAAATAGTCTCATTTACAATTGCACCAAAAAGGATGTAATACCTAGGGGTAATTTTAAACAACGAGTTGAAAGCCCTATACACTGAGTAAGTGTGTACTAACATGTATGATCATAAAGATAAATTTGAATATAAAAAGAATGAACAAAAACTGTTAAAATGAATATATAAGAGTAATAATGTATATTACTTAAATATTCCTTAAAACCCTACTCTCCAAATTTTTCACAGGTATAGTCGACATGCCCCGCATTTCTCTCCCTAGGGACTCATTTTCTAGACTCCGCTGCAACCACAGACCCTGGAGAGACAGGCCTTTAGGGCCTTCTCACCGCCCTTCTCTCCCACCGCCTCGCTCCAGCCATGGATGGGCACCGCGCCCAACACTCGTCCGGGTCCTCGCAGCCCAGGGACCAATCTGCATCTTCCCAAGAGTTGTTGCAGGCGGTCCTAACGGGCACGGCACAGAATGAGTTAGCAGGTAAGACAGGAAGAGAGAAGCGGAGCGGCTAAGCAGCAGGGAGGACGCCAGGAAGCAGACGGGGAGTCCACGGGGCTCCTGGGCATCACGGAGCTGCATCCGCTCCTGAAACCCCAAGGCCGGGTCCTCGGCCGCCCAACATCCCTGGTTCCTGACCATCCTCTGGGATCCTGACACGCGCGTGGCTTTATGACGAGGAGGGGGGGCTGGGGAGACTGGCTGAAAAAGGAGAAGGGACCAGAGAAGCCTACGTAGCAGTTACGAGAAAGCCACACGGGGAGGTCGAGTACGGCCGAGGGAATAGAGTCAATAACGTTCCTAACGGCAGATGGTGCCGGGGGGACCGGAGACGTCAGGGGGACCATGGTGTAAAGTATGTGACTGTCTACCCGCTCTGCTGTGCACCTGACACTAATACAAAATATTACTGAGTGTAGATGGAAGCTGAAAAATAAAATCTAAAACCGTACTGAACGAAAAACATTTTAAATAAACAACTTTTACTTGTTTACTACTTTCCGTTCCTTTCTGTACCTTGAAACCAAAAGAATTTTACAGAATAAATGACAGGAACCCTATTAGAACACCTTAATAGTCTCCCTTTTTATGGGAAAAAAAAAAGAGAAGAGGAATATCGGCTAGAAGTGTGCAAGCGTCAACATGCTTCCTTGCACAAAACCAGTTGAGACTTCACTTAAAAGCAGACAAATGAGTCAGGGAGACAGGCAAAAGGGGGCGCGCGCGGGAGGCCCCTGCAGGGAAGGACTTAACGCCGGGGGCGCTGGCTCTGCCGCCAGGACAGAAGCCAAGGCCCCCGCCCGCGGGGCCGCCGGGCCAGGAAGACCTCCGTCCACCGCCAGCCCTGGGAACGGCTCCGCCAGGACCGGAAGGAGCCTCGAGGTGCGTTTCCCTAGAGCCTCCGGTGAGAGCCGACCCTTTGGATCGGCCTCGTGAAGCCTGGAGCGGAGAAACGCGCGGAGCCCATCCGGACCTGGGCCCTGCGAACCCGTGAGATGATACATTCGTGTTGCCTTAGGCCACAAAGCTGTGATTTCTTACGGCAGCCGTAGGCCATCGACCTCTAGGGGGCGCTGAGGTGACGCCCAGTGGCACAGGAACCCCTGCTGGGCCTCGCCCCACTGCTGGTCCACAGGCTGATGATCTAAGCGCCGAATGTGCGGGTGGCTTGTTAGGCAGGAACGCGAACGGGCCCAGGCGCTGGGAGCGGAGTCGGCTGTGTTAAAAATCTAAAGCAAGAGGCACGGATGGCTCAGAGGCTGGGCGACAGGTGGAGCCTTGAACGGAGAGAGAGAATGGGTAGTGAAGGCTGGGAAAGTGGGGATGAGGCCGCTCCGGGAAGCTGGACCAGTGACCGTGTGCATGATAACGTCGCCCAGTGCGGGTGTGTGCCGTGAGAAAGTCCGATCCTTGGGGAATGCGAGCAAGGAAGGGCGAGAGGCTCTCAGGGAAGGAAACTGGTGGTCGTGTCCGACCAGCTGGGTGGACGGCCAGGGAGGACTGGTGCGGGCAAACGGATAACCAGGGGCCAGAAAGTTGCGAGAAATTTGACAACATGTCTTCCAGGCTTCAAAAATATGTGTGTATTTCCATGTATATAATTATTCCATGTATATATTTACCCTAAGGAAAATTACAGCATTTTTTAATAGCTAAAGAAAACTTTAAAAACCATCTAAACACCCAACAATACAATATTAATTAAATTAATGATGGCACAGCTGTACTAGGCAACCATTCTAAATTATTTCATAAAAGGCTATTTATTGACACATAAAGAGAGTAACCTTTGATTGACTAGTAAAAAAAGCAGGTTACAAAATTTCATAAACTTTGCATTTAAACACATATATGTATATGTGTGTGTATATATATACACACACGAATGTGTACATAGCAGAAAAATCTGAAAGTATATATAGTAAAATGCTAATGGTAATTCCCTCTAAAGGTCAGGATTACTGTTTTTTCCTTCTTTTTATTAGTAGCATTTTCTAATTTTCCTATTACAAATATGTGCAAGCCGAGCTTTGTTCACTTTAACATTAACCAAGACAATTCCCTCTACAAAGAGCGCTCAAAGATACTAAATGGCCCAGAGAGTAAACAAAGGGAAAAAGAAGTGTTCGCTTGATCAATAGATTATTCATGATTTAAGAAAAGCCATTTCGCTTGAATTTAGAAAATCCACAGAGGCTGAGGAATGAATGGAAATGTGGGTAAGGAGCTTGACCAGAGCCTGGTACATAGTCACAGAGTAGGCACGTGACGCTGAACCCAGGTACCACCTTAGAGGAGAATGACAATCTATCATTCCTGGGACCAGGGTCTGGCTTAAGGTGGTCTCAGGTCCTTCAGCCTCTCTGTCTGTTCCCTCATTCATAAATTGGGAGTAGGGGTGTTGACATGTATTTGTCCGACAGTTAAGACTTCAAACTGATAACAAATGCAGGCCCAAGCTCTAAGCCTTGGCTTAGAAATATTTCTGAATTCCTGATAACGGTATGCCTTCATCTGGAATTCAGAAGAGCAAGGTGGTACCGCCCTTGCAAGAAGCTTGGCTGTGAAATAGAGCGGCGTGTGTGACTGAGGTTCCCAGAACCCAGGGAGGGCGTTTTCGAGACAGGAGAAATCAAGTATATACACCGATTTTCTGAAGAGAAGGGGAAGAGTGAAGAGGGATCAAATGAAACCATGAAGAGAGGAAGGGCGATTAATGGGGGACGCAGTATCCTTGAAGAAACGGGAGCGGGGGTGGGGGGCTCTCAGGCCCAGGGGATGCATTCATCTTAATCACGTTCCCGACGAGACAGAAGGCGGCATAGGTTTCAGTACGGAGGACCCAGGCCTTCAGGGAAGCTGTCCTGGTCTGTCCCACCTTCACTGGGCTTCCGTCTGAAGCTCGGAGACTGTTCCTTTTTGACCCACATGTTTGAAAGCAACCATCATCACCATCACCATCATTATCATCGCTTCTTGTTTTCCTTGGTACGTGATAAGCGTCCCCCCCGCCCCCATAGAACAGGTAAACTGAGAAAGGTATCTGACTGAATAAAAAAACAGGAAAGACATTTCCTTACTTGAGCAGTGCCCTATTTAAACGCCTTACCCCCAATTACTGCTCAGTCCCCGATACCTTTATGCAATTAGCCCTCAGAAATATGCATTCCCACTTCACACAAACACGGCCTGACACAAGGTATGTGCTTGTTCCCCTAGTATTTTGAATTAACATTTTGAACACTTCTAATTTTTTGGGTTCTGTAAAAGGAACATTTTTTAAGGTATTTTTGGCAGGTGCTTTGGCCAACTTCACTGAACCCATTCATTAGCACAAGGACGCTTTCTCCGCTGGTTGCTGAGCAAACCGAAGGTAGAACTAACTGTGTAAACATTCCTGTTTACTTGTCAGGGTCAATTATTTGATTTATGGTTAAACTAGTTTACTGTACACAATACTTTTGTTTGATAAGTAAATTAATACATAACATACGGGGCCAAGATAGACGGTTGGTTAAGGACAATATAACACTGTGAGATTTTAAATAAAGTGAATCCTAATGCAATTTGTACAGCTATATATTGCAACTATCATCCTCATCACCATGGTCACTTTAGAAGTTTCTCCTAGAACATGACTATGGACATATATTGCATTTAGTAACTACTTTAGTTATGCCTTTGTATTAGTCAGGGTTCTGCAGAGAAACAGGACCAATAGGTTGTGTATATCTACAGAGACTTAAAAAGTTTGCATTCCTGATTATGGAGGTTGGCAAGTCCAAAATCTGCAGGGTTAGGATGGGCTGGTAGGCTGGAGACCCAGGGGAGAGCAATAAAGGTTCCTGCTAAAGAGTTCCCTCCTACATGGGGGAGGTCTGTCTTTTGTTCTATTCAGTCCTTCAACTGATTAGATGGGGCCCACCCACACCATGGAGGGCAATCTGCTTTACTCAAATTTCACCCATTTAAATGTTTTGTCATCCGAAAACACCCTCACAGACACAGCTAGGTTAATGTTTGATCTAATGTTTGACCACAGCTCAGCCAAATTGATACATAAAAATAGTCATCATATCCTTCCTCAACTGTAACCCACTTTAATGCAACTTCTAAAATTGGGCTGGAAGGATACACCCACGAGAAACAGAGTTGGGCGCCACAAGCCACCACCAGGGAGAGACCTGTCAGATGCGCATCCCTGTCTCGATCGCTTCTTCTATGCTGGATAAACTGCATGCCAGGCAACTCCATCCACAAACCCCTTACCCCTACCCTTTAGTAGAGATGACCTTGTGTCTGGTACCATAAGACAGGGGAATGGATGATGGGCGTAAGTAACCAGCAGTGTTGACCGTATGTGTCAACTTTAGTTTAACTCTTAATTAGATACATATGTGTGTGACTGTGTGCATGTGCTTGTATACATAATATATTTGGAAGAAATAGGAGGTAGTGCAATTCATAGCTTAAAATTAACTAATATTGTAACCATCCTCCTGCTATTGTAACATAGTACAACTCCATCAAAGAACTATTTGCTTTATGCAATTAGGTATGCCAGATTCATTTTAATTAAATTTGAAAATTTATAAGCACGGGAAATTTCTCTGTGGATACAAAATGAACTACATGGTTTATTCATTCATAGGAAGAAATCACAGGAAGAAATCTCTTCACAGAAAAGTATCCGCTACCTCTGCAGTTGCGCTTGTAACAAGCCACCTCACAGCCCTGAGGCATGAGACGATGTCCGTTCTTGCTCACCCACGTGCCGGCCGGAGGCTGTCTGGTTTAGGGCTGAACCTGGCTCTAAGCTGTAAATTAGGTCCAAGTCTGCTCTCTACATCTGTCCTGGGTCAGTGGGGCGACTGGGCTTCGTGGGGGGTGTTCTCCATGTAACAGTAACAGAACCACAAGCGGGCAAATGCAACGGCTCCATTACCTTTTAGACCTTCATTTGTGCCATGTCTGCTAACAGTGCATAGGCCGTTGCTAGACAAATGTCCGGGCCCCAGACGGAGGGCTCCTTTCCCACCTTGACACATGGCAAAGGTGTGAATACACATTACCATTACAGGGAAGTGAGAATTGGGACCGGTACATCAACCTACCATAAAATCAGATTGTGCCACTGCAAAGCAAATGCAATTTCACTTGGTGTATTAGACTTATTCCTATAAACGAATTCATTGACTCTGTGTTTACTTGGCTCTTATTATGTGTGAGGCACAGATTTTTTTTCCCCCAAAAAATGTTAAGATACACCTCTTGCACTATGGAAAAGAAAAGTCGTTTTGTGAAAGACTACAATGAAGTTAAAAGCAGTTCTACGATAACGTGGTAAAGTTAGCAACAAAGACTTGGAGAGGGCAATACACAGGCATGAGGAGCGGCCTCTGTTTCACCCTAGAGAGAAGGGGAGAGGAGTGGGAAGACCTCGTGGAAGCGATGTGTTGAGAAGCTCTGTGATGAAACGGACGGGGACTGAATTCTGTCAGTTATTCTCTGTGATGCGTTAAAGCTGACCAACCAACCCTCCGAGGAATTGTGCTCACGTGTCTTTGCGTTCGCTGGGAAGGCCTCCGTCTCCTCCTGGGGTGGCCAGGGTGCCTGCTTCTCGGGGTAACAGGCAAGAGCTGGAGGGAGCGTCCGACGCCTGCACGCAGGTGTTTTCTGTTCCTGAAATCCTATTGGCCAAGACAGGTCACATGGTTGAGCCCACTCTTAAGGAGCAGGGCAGGAGATATGCTCCTTTTGTGTTTGTGGGTCTAATTAAAGGATTGCAGGGCAACTGATTAGAAAGGTGGGGAGGGGGGAGTTGAAGCAAATAATTCAACCTACCTTATAAGCAAAAACATTGCCAAAACCTAATTTCCTGCAAGTACTGATCTATTTATTTATCTACACTAACATATGTGTCTTACCATAAATGAAAAAATAAATACATAAAGTACATACATACATATGATATGTGTGGAGGACGATGAAGGCTGACGTCAAAAGCCAGGTTAAGCGCTGGGCAAGGCCCGGCTCGACCGCTCGCGTGGGCAAGGCAGAGCAAGCTGGCAGCTGGCAGCAGCCCGAGCCTGACGGGGTTGAAAAGGGAGGAGACACCGCAAGCTCCGCGGAAGATGACAGCAAACTTTGCAGAAGAAAGCTTTACCATGCAGGTAGCCTGGCAACGGAGCAGGCCTTGCCCCCAGCCTTGCCCTCAGTCTGCAAAACTCCCTTGAGCTTTATCGAACCAACCCCGATAAAACAAATGCGGAGACCATGGTCGTTGTCAGTGTCCCTCCAGCAGAGGACAAGGTCCCACCTGGCCCCCGCTTTTCTCTAAACTGCCTTGTGTTGTGTCTTTGTGTCGTGTTGTCCTTTCTCAGTCTCCTGTCGCTCCCACTCAGGGACGACCACTCCGCGCGGGTCGCGGCAGGTACGTATTGAGTCCATATCATGTGAGTTAGTCCATGTCGTGTGACAAGCATTATGGTGTTTGGATGCATTAATAAGTATGCACCATTAATACACACCACACTAGATCTTACAGCTTTGGGAATGCTCACCGATTCCACCATCTGTAATGTTTACAGTGGCAATATTGTTGCAGAATATAGACAATGGCAATTGTCTATATTATTGCAGAATTAATTTGTGATATAAATATTTGAATATATCGATCTATTTATTAAATTCTCAGTACTAAATTTGGTGGATTACTTTTTATTGTATTAAACATAGTCCAATAGGACTCAGCTTTGCAGCCTGGCTTTATTAAAGGACAGGGACCATTAACAGCAACAAATAGGTTTTGTGCCTGTGTGTTTTACACAGAGAAGTTCTACAGAGAATTAAGATGGTGCCTTTGCATCACAAAGGCATTTTTTTAAATAACAAAATAGATTTTCAGGACTCACTCCAGCAGCCCGATGGTGTATAGGATGGGTTTGGGGGCTTGAAAACACCTAATAGAAATAAGTAGAGTCATTCTAACTATATTGTTAAAAAGTAGTCAGGTGATACAGAGAGTCCTGGAACACACTTTGAGAAATGTTGATTTTGGGTTTGGAAGCTCAATAGAGAAGAAATCAAGATAGCAGGTAAGAGTGGACAAAAAAAATAGTGCACAATTGTTGGTTATATATTTTTCTGATATGCACTTTGAAGTTAAAAATTTTAAAATAACACACTAAGTCAATATGTTTAAAGCACCCTTGAAATGAGTCAATTAAAATGCAGGTTGTTATAATTTCATTAAAATTTGCAATGACTGTGGACATTTAGTAGAATTTTCTAATTGAAAAAGTCATACATGAGATGCTGTTCAGACTCCTTGATTTTTACTTAGCCGAAGTAAAGACTTTCAACAATTTGCTTTCTCACTCTTCTATTATTAAAATGTTCTTGGGTCTCAGGACTGATGCCTTTAATTCTAATTCTTTTCTAATGTATCTAATCTGCTCTAAAGAATTAGTTCAATCAGATAAGCCAGTAAGGGTTTTCAGCTTCCTCATTGTTGGCATTCTATAAAAGTCGCTGCCAGCAATATTCTTAAATTGAAACATTTGATGTGAAAATCTGATAAATGGTTACTTAATGAAATATGTAAATCCAAACTTGACTGCATATGTCAAATTTAACTACAAGACTTAGCTTTCAACAAAATTTAAAAGTTACAACAACACAGGAATAACCAAACATTATTTAATTATGGCAAAGTTGATTGTTCATTATGAAAACAGTAGCTAGCATTCCTTGGGCACCCCAGCTCTTCACATGTATTATTTCATTAAATCCTCTCAGAAGTTCTTGAGCTTGATACCATAATTATTTTACAGATGAATTCAGAGATGTGAAATAATTTCTCACGATCACAGAACTAATAAGAGATCTTGTGGAATACAATGGCCATTTTCTCTGACTTAATGAACTGTAATATACAAGATGGCTTAAAATATCTAAAAATAATTAAAAGCTTTTCGAAACTTCATCGATAGAAGCAGAAGCAGCCTTTAAGCTAGCCTTTCCTTTTGGCTAGAAGTGGACAAAAATTACTCTGACGTGCCTTTTGATTATAAGAAGGTAAGGCAAAGATCCTCTTCTGGAATGAAAAGTTTAAAAAGGTGAAGAGTTGGCTGTTTTGTACAATATCATAAATGCTTCCTTTACTGACAGGAGCCGCATGAAAGCTGGGTTGTGTCCTTTACGAAATCAGACCTTTACTAAATCTGGATGCAGACAATGTCTCTGAAAACTACTTACTTGGAAGAGAGATGATATCTACATGTCTTCTTATTCAAACAGTACCTCCAAAGGGACTGATCAAAACAAGACACCTGATAAAGGCAAGAAGGAGAAACGTGACCCCGAGCAGATAGAGAGACTGTGTGGGCGCTGGAGACCGACCCGGATCGCGGAGCTGGAAATTCCCCACGTCGTGTGGCATGGTTTGACACCGGGAATTTCCTCATGTCCTTCGGTCACTGAGAGGCAATGGTTTAGTTTGGAAGGGAGGTGGTGGGTTCACGTGGGTTCTTTTTATTGTTATTAGGCTCTCTAACATTTATATTACATATATTCTTTTGTAGCTATCTAATACTATATCTTAAGATATAAATAAGAATAGTAAAGGAATTCATTAAATTCATGCATCGGGATTCCATAAAATATGATGTGAAGAACGATGCATAATCACACAAAAATATGTTTGCAATGCATTACTGAAAATTACAGAGTAATATGAATGATAATGCTCAATTTCTAATACATGTGTACAATAGGTAGGGTAAGTAATAGATTATCACCTTTCTTACTAAGCAAAGAATAGGAAGGAAAAAAGCTTTCTTCAGGAATTAAAAAAATGTACCAAGTTTCTTTCTTTTAGCCAATAATATATTATTTCAAGGGAGAAAGGGAAAAAGAATATAAAGAAATACGTTACTGGTTTTCTAAATCTACATTTTTAGTAGTTAATTTTTTTCAAAAAATAAAATAATTATACTTTCTAAAAATTATTACAATAAAAACTATTATTGCTGTCTTAAAATGGCATTATTCATTTTTACATGTCCACATTTTGAATATATTTCGGTGAGTTTAATTTATCAAAGCACATACACACATTTAATCCATTTTAATTGATATTTACAAAATTAATTTTCAAAACCCTAACAATTTGATCATTTAGGGGTTATCTAGCTTGTAGACTCTTCAACACTGTCGTTTCTTCCTTTTATACCAGGTGCCCGCGGGCAACTTTGCTGAAAGAGAAGCTTGACAGGCAGGACAGCATCCAACCTGACGTGTTCTTGTCCCCAAACAGCACCGCGCAAGGTGGAGGAGGATGAAAATGACACATGCTTTACATCAACACGAGTGCCTAGTAATCAGGAAGCAAGACAAAGTTCTTGCTCAAGAAGGAAGAACGGAGGTATAATATAGAGAGTAACATGTTCCAGCCAAAATCATAATAGATTTTGGAACCGGCAGGTAAAGGGTTTGAGGTTGAGGTAGGGAAGCCCCTGTTGGTAAAAAAATACCAGAAGAGACCTCTCTGAACACTGTTTTACTTTTATTTTTTCATACGAAATTACGAACCCCGTAACAAGGTGTTAGTGGAACGCAGAGATGCTACCCTGTGTCTTGTGTAAAGGATGAGCGCAGCTGCCCCCGCCCCGCCCTGTGCGCTCGGGGCACCCGCTCGGCCTGCGAGGAGCCTTTACCGGCAGCTGCGCTGTCTCCCTGGGTCCGGTACCAGGGCCCTGCGAGAAGCAGAGGGACGAAGCTGCTGTCGCCCTCCCGGGGCCTCCGACCCAGCCAGGGAGCCCGCACACGTTTTCCCCGGAGGCCCGGGCCTGCGGTTGGCGCCCACAGGACCACGCGGGGCCTCCGGCTCCGGAATCCTGAAGCCAAACATGGACGGGCGCCTTGTTTGAGTTTGGCTTAAGTTTGGATGCCGAAGGGATCTTAAGAGCTCAGCAAATACGGATTTGTGTTAACTCTCTTTAGCTTTCCCCCTTTGGAAGACTGTTCTGAGGGGAGAAAGGGAAAATTGCATCAGCTGGTTCTTAAGTAAATAGAAGTAAATGCGAAGTTTCTAGCAATGAAAGAGCTGAAACTTCAGCGTAGCCAGTTGTTATGCCCCTTGCCGGCTTTAGTGTGAACGTTTTCAGGATTTGACCCCGACTAACAAAATGTCAAGGGCCGAAGCACCCCGAAGGTGAACGTGTCCAGGCCTCAGGCCCGCGCTTGCTGTGGGTCAGGGGGCAGCTGGGGAGCGACCTCAGGACGTGCAGGTGACAGACTCACAGCAGCCGGGCTGGGTTCACTCAGTGCCTCTGGGTGACCAATTACAAATATTTTAAACAATAATAAATAATAAATAAAAGATGAGCTCATCAGTAGGGTAGAGCAGACAGGGGAATGAGGCAGAAAAAAACATAGGTGGTTTTTCTTATTTATGATTGCGCTTTCATCTTCCTAGCATTCTACCAGCCTAAAAACAAGTCACGTGTATGGCATTTCCCGTCTCCTGTCCTGAGGGCTTAACGCCTGCAACACCTGCCTTGCCCGGGGCGAGCCTGCCATCTAGTGACCACCTCCGGTGACTGCAGAATATGGCACCGTCCGTGCACACGTCCGTGAGCGCATCAGCAACTCAGTGACAATTTAGAGTTCCTATTGCGAGCCCCATGGGACCTCGAGATACAAGGGTGGGAAAAAAATAATATGGTTCCTAAAAATCTAGTCGGGAAGACAAAGACAGACATACTCAAGCAATCACGGATTACATGGAAAAATAACACCTAGAACCACTCTGCGCCAGGTTCATTCATTTCATACCCATAACAAGCCTATGAGGGAGACGGCCTCTTCATTTTACAGGACAGAAAACTGGGCAGGGAGCGCTGAAGCACCTTCCCGCAGGTGACACAGCAGAATGGGACTATCAGCCCAGGCCCAGGCCGCTTCCCTCGCAAAGCTGTGCTTCGAGCCACTCCTGAGTGTAACACTGAAACGTCGATGTATGCAAACCAGAGACTGGACGGCATTAATTCGCTCAACCAATATTTCCTGACGTCCCCAGATGCGCCGGGTGCCGTTGGCCGGCAGAGGAAGAAGCCAGCCCGGCAGACACGGATAGCACCCTAACATCGTGGAGCTCGTCTCCGAAAGGCGCGCAGGCCCGCAGACACAGCCACACGCACGGCAGCCTTAGTGTGACTCCCAGGCCGTTCTGGGCCGAGAGATGGACCAGGCCGGAGTGACCGGGCAAGGCTGGGCCAGGGGGTGCGCTATGTTCCGAGCAGCTGGGCGTCCCCTCCGAGGAAGGGCTCGGACGACGGGCATCGCGTGAAGGGAGGGGCGTGGGAAGGCCCCTGGGGCTGGGGACGGCAGGCACAGCAGCCTGCCGTGAGGAAGGTCGGTTTTCCTTGGGGTCCCCGCCCCCCCCAACCCACGCCGCAGCAAGAAAGTGGGCGAGAATCGGAGGAGCAGGACCCGAGACCACAGAAGCACCCGGAACGGGGCTAGAGGACAGGACAAGGACGTCAGGTTTTATTCCAAGTGCGGCGGGAACCCCGCGAACGTTTCCAGCCGGGAAGGCACCTGATCAGATTTAGGTTTTCTAACGATGCACGAGGCGCGGGCGGAGCGCAGCGGGCGCGTGGGGAGAGTGGAAGAGAGAGGGGGGGCCTGCGGGACGGCTGTCATCACGTGCCAGGTAAGAGACAATGGCGACGCGGAACAGGCAACCGAACCCAGCTTCCCCATGACGCTGGTGCAGAGGGCGCTGTGGGAACAGAAGGTGCAGGTGTACAGGAAATCACAGGAGAGGTCGGTCCGGAGGAGGAGCACGTCGACCACTAGGCTCGCGTGCGCGGCGCCGCTCAGGGCACAGCGGCGGAACACGCGGCTGCGGGAGCGTCACTGTCGCAGGAGGCGAGGGCGTGAGGGGGAAGCCTGGGTTCGGGCCAGGGAGCGGAGGGACCCCGAGGGTTCGGGAGGTACAAAGTAACCGTTATTTTCCCTTCTCTCCGCTTTCTCGCCCAGCTTCCCGGGAGTCTGAGCAGCATCCGCTTCCACGCGGCTTTCTCCCTGCCGCGCTGGGTGACCGGCCTTCTTCAATGTCCTGGAGAGTGGCGGGCCCAGAAAGCGTTGTTCGAAGAGGATTTAGAAATCTGCCCACAGACTGCCGAACTGCGGCCCGTCCATAGCCTGGCAAAGTTGGGTTTATTAACTTGCTACCATGGGGGCTTCCACGTCCGCAGGAGGGTGGGCTGCTTCACCAAAACGAAGGCGGAGCCGGGTTCTTACGGGTTTGGGAGCAACGTGGCGTTTAAGTGGAATTTAAACGAGCAGTTCTCCGATCCAGCGTCAGAACAGCAGGGGTGGACTGAGAAGTGGGGTTACGGTCCCATGACCTTGGAAACTGCAAAGTCAGAACAAACGTGGGATCTTGTGTCTGAAAACGTTACCTGAACCTCTGCAGCTGAGCAGGGAGTCCAGGCCGCTTCCCTCTGTCAGAGCGGCGGCGCGGCCACGGGGCTCGGCTCCCCAGGCCCGTGGTGACATTCTCTTCCCACGGACATGTCTCAGGAAGCAAAGCTTCTCATAGTCTGTGATTTTAGGGGATAGTCTTGTCAGTGCTTTGCTGCTGGAGTCAATTAACAAAGGGAGTCTGTTTGCCTTTTATTCTTCTATACCACGATAGCTTTTAACATTAATATTTGATTGATTTCTATTATTTTTAAATAATTTATTATACTTCGTGAAATGAAAAGAGGGGAAAAACCAACAAAGATCTTTAAGAAACCACAGATTACAACAATTGAATTAAAATATTGATTTAAAATGTGCTTAAAATGCTAAGCGTGTGCAATTACAAGTTTTTTCCCCCCAAAATAGGAGTATATTTAGTGATAGGTCAAGAATATTAGTAGGATTAGGTTCTTGATACTAGCAGAGCAATGACAGGAGGAGACAGACTTTGAGGGGCACGTGCACAACGGAATATGCAGATGATGTATTACAAAATCGTACACCTGAAAGTGATATAATGCTATGTAACCAATGTTACCGCCGTAAATATTGGATTCATTAAAACCCAACTTTAACACACTTGCTTTGACTAATATGTTCGCGTTCAACCTAAGAAGGCTGTGAGGAGCACCCCTGTCTTGGGAAGGTATGAGGCGGAGAGCGGAGCAGCTCCAGGAGCTGAGCGAGGGCAAGCGCCATTGCTCGGGCCCCTGGGGAGCTCGTCGCAGCAGCTCTGAGCCTTCCTGGAAAGTAGCTGACATCTGGGCCAGCAAACCGCCGCAGGAGGCGGCTGGGCTCTGTGTGGATAGCGACCTCCCCCAAAGGGCTGTTTGCGAGATTAGAAGCAGCCATGGAGGGGGCATCATGTGTGGTCACTCAGAAAGGACGTCACTGGTATCATGAGGCTGTATGGCAGACATTCTCAAGGTGCCCCATGTACTTGTGCGTCTGTCACGGAAGAGGAAATCCACAGCCAAGGGAGGAAGAAGAGCTTCGAGCAGGAAGCGGGGCTGGTGCAGAAGCACAGAAAGGAGACTATTCTAGCTTCCCCACTGTAGTTTCCTTAGAGAGGGGTAGAAGCTAAGTTTTGGGGGTTGTGTATTTCACAGATAGCCAAAACATGGAAAAATCGTTTTCCTTCCATTCCTGAAATACAGAGCATACACCAGGGAAGCAGAGGAGGTACGGACCGACAACGAACACTTGAGTGACCTGGGAACATGTGAGAAACTGAGGAAAGTTACAGAGTGAAACATGGCGGTCTCTGAGAAGCGACCATTGAATTTAGCAATGCGGGGGGCGGGGGGTCTCAGTGGTGACCAGGCAAAGGGCGAGGGCAGCAGAGCAGTGGGGTTGCGCACTTGACTGAAACGCCTAAAGAGAAGATGGGGCAGGCAAACTGAGATGACAAATAGAAACAAAATTACTGTCTTGAAGGATATCTGCACCCTCATATTCATAGCAACATTATTTATACTAAACAAGATATGAAAATAACCTAAGTTGTCCATCAATAGATGAATACAGAAAAATGTGGTATATAGACAATGGAATATTATTCAGTCCTTCGAAAAGAATGATATCTTGCCCTTTGAGACAGTGCTGCTAGACTTCAAGGGCATTACACTAAGGGAAATAAATCAAACAGAGAAAGACAAATACTGCATGGTCTTATATGTGGAATCGAAACAAAAAACAAAAGCAACCTCCCCCAAAGAAGTTCACAAATACAGAGAGCATATTCATGGTTGCCAGAGGCGGGGTATAAGAGTAGAAGGAATGGGTGAAGGGAGTAAAAAGGACAAACTTTCAGTTATAAAATTAGTAAGTGTTGGGACTGTAATGCATGGCATGGTGACTATAGTTGACGATACTGCATGGCCTCTTTGGAAGCTGCTAAGAGAGTAGATCTTGAAAGTTCTCATGATGTGAAAAAATTTTTTGACACCAGATAAGGTGATAGATATTAACCTGACTCATTGTGGTGATCATTTCATAATATATACAAATATTGATGCATTATATTGTACACCTGAAACTGCTATAATGTTATACATCAATTACACCTTGATTAAGGAAGGAAGAAATCAGAAAAAAATGGAACAAACTGCTTTCTTCATTTTAGCTCTCCAAGGCCTTCCCTAAATAGGCCTAATAGTTCTCCTCGCTTCATGTGAAAAAATAGGGAGTTTGGAGATAGAAAGAAAGGTGTAATAGCGATGTCCAAATAGACAGAGGTCCAAGTGAGGAAAACTAGGAACAAAATCCAAAGGAAAAGCCAAAGGAAATGAAAAAGCTGCTCCTTTACGAGAAGTACTCAGTGACACAGCGGGACCAGAGGAAGATGGAGCCCAGAAAACAGCATTGGCAGAGGCCTCCGTCAATGGATGGAACCAGAGAAAACCTGAGTGAGATGAAGAACTGTAAGTTGGTCAGTGAAGTAAGGTACTCCTGACCTCCCCCAGCTTCCCCTCCTCCCACACCCCAAGGAAGAAAATCAAAACCAAACAGGAGCTGGGTTCATAGTCCTCAAACTGTCCTGAGGGGTCCCAGGTACCTTGGCCACCTCGGGAGGTATTAGGGACCATTTAAAGTATTTGATGCAAACATGATGATACTTGTTATCTGCCAGGCACTACATCAACTGCCAGCTTGAGATATTGCTCGGTTTCAAAATTCGATCCTGCTAAATTCCTTCTGAGGATGTTTTGTCTTTGCAAAGCTGTGTTTTTGGCTGTTGCACTATAAATTGGGTGGAACAGGAAACGAGGTGGCCCCTAGTGATGCTGTGCAATATTTATTGAGACAATGAGAGCACCATGAGCTGAGAAAGTTGGGGAACCTCTGTGCTACACCAAAGAAAAGGGCAAGAGAGAGGTGCAGCTGAGGACAGAGCGCACCCGCCTCGTCTCATGCAGGTCCAGCCTGGCAGGGCAGGGGGGCGGGGTCAGCACGGGGGCCTTAATGGAGTTTGAAGATGACCTCTCAAACCGCCTTGACCAATAATAACTGAAAGTGACAGAGGAATTATGAAATCTGCTGCGGTACTGTCAAGGGAAGGATACGGCAGATTTAACTGAGTAAGTACAGCTAAAAGCAATTAAGTGGACAGAAAATAAATTCCTGGCATGTCACTGTCCCACTGAGTTGTGAGATGTTATAGTAGATGAGGGACATTACATGTATCTTGATGACTCACGTAGCAATTGTTGACCATAGGAAGCAGTGGTAAACATTAACGTTAATCCGTTGGTTGAACGGATATCCACATAATGTCGACTGTGTGCTAATCATTTCACTAACCGTGAGAGACACAGGAAAAGTCCTGCAGAGGATAGTTTGATGCCCCATCCCCCTTCCAACCTCAATATATCCCTCTAGCCTGTCTCTCTCTCTCTCTCAACCAAAGCAGTTTCCAAAAGGAAGCATTTTCTTATCTACATGTTCTGATCTATCTTTACTATTAGAATGAAGAGCCAAGAGAGAAAGGGTTAATCGACTTGTTTTTCCTCCTCTCGATTCTCAATATTGGCATGGCCCATGGATCAGTACTGTGTGTCCTTCTCTACCCGCAGAACCTCCCAACCCTTGGGTATACAGTAAATATTTTATGTGTTGATGCCACATATATACCCAGTGTTGACATTTCTCCATAATGCCATACTTACATATTCAACTGCTGTCTTGAAACACAGATACTGAATAGGCACTTTGAATTTAATATGTGTTCCTCTGTCCCCTACTCTCCACCACAGTCCCTGACCTAGTTACACTTTAGTTGCTCTTCTCCTGTTCAGTAAGTGACATCCTGATCCACCAGGATGGTGGGCACAAGTCAAAAAACCCAGAATTTATCCTTAACCATGCCTCTAGTGTATTTTATTATTTTATTTTATTTATATTGAGAGAGGGGAAGGGAAGGAGGAAGACAGGGAGAGAAACACCAGTGTGTGGTTACCTGTCGTGCGCCCCCTACTGGGGTCCTGGCCTGCAACCCAGGCTTGTGCCCTGACTGGGGATCGAAGCGGCCATTCCTTTGTTCTGTTCCAACTGGCGACTCTTAGGTTTGCAGTCCCAGCACCCAATCCGCTGAACCACACCAGTCAGGGTATTGCTATATCTTTAACATCTAATCAAGTAGCAAGTAGTCATGCTTGCATCATACTTTCCTCGGTGGCAGATCACATATACATCAGCGGAGCCATGATATAATGGAGCTGAAAAACTCCTATCGTCTAGGGAGGTCCCAGTCCCTCGCAAAGTCTGAGCGCAGTGCATGACTCACGTGTTTGCGGTGATGCTGGAGTAAACAAATCTACTGTGCAATCAGCTGGATAAAAATACAGCACATACAATTATATATAGTACTTGATAATGATATTAAGTGACTATGATATGGTTTATGTATTTACTATGCTATACTTCTTATTATTTCAGAGTGTACCCTATCTACTTACAAGAAAATAGCTTGCTGTCAAACAGCCTGTCGTGTTACGCCTCATACATTTTGAGTTCACCATGTCTCTTGATCGCACGTCTTCTCTTGTTCCTGATGTAACCGCGGGTCGTTTTTGTACAGCAACGTGCTGTGCGGGCTTCTAGCCCGGGGGCCGGGGACGATACCATATGGTCTAAGTGTGTAGCAGGCTGTACCATCTAGGTGTGTGTAAGTGCACTATGATGTTCACACTAAGGACACGTTTCTTAGAATCTGTGTCCCTTGTCCAGTTGTGCGTGGCAGCAAAAGAGCAGTTAAGACGCACCTTAGGCCCCCAGACTGTCGCAGCTGCACCTAGAATAACGCTTCTTTCTGGGATCCCGGAGGCTTTCCCTGTGCCCAGTGAGCGAGGCACTTTGGACTCTCTTGTCGGGCTGATCTGTTTCACTGCACCCAGAAACTATGCAAAACACTGGCTCAGAACATGAAGCTGTCACACTAGCAGCATCAAATCCCAGCTCTTGCCAATTACTGGCCGTGTGACTTAAATCGCTTTGTACATCAGTGTGTGTCCTCAACTGTAAGATGAAAGGTGTACTTAGGCTTGTTCTGCAGATTAAACTTGTTAAGGATGTGTGTGTATATACATATACACAGGTCTGAGCGCCTCCCACGCTGTCAAACGCTCGGTGATTCCCGAAAACAGAACGGGTCCGGGTCAGCGCTTTGTTCCTTAAACTGGGTTCCCCGGCCCACGTGGTGCCTATTGAGCTGTAGAAAGCACCTGCTATCTCTAGGCTTTACTACCCTACAGCAAACCCACACCCCATAACAGCACCCCAGACCCCGCTCTCCTTCCCGGAGTCAGAGGGTTTGGGGAATCAGCCCAAGTCGGAATCCAGCCGGGGAAGCGGCCCCCGAGGGCGCACCCGCTCGCGCACGCGCACAGAGCCTGCTTCTGTCCTTAGACTTGCAGCCCCTTTCACGGTTGAGGTGTCTCATCTCTATTCCTTCTTTGACAACATTTAAGATCCTCCCACTTCTCTCGGGCAAGTTTTTTGTTTTTAACACCTTCAGCATCTGCCTGGAGTTTTAACCATGTTATTTTCCAATCACTACAAAGCCTCACCCTTCACGCCCAGGAACTGGCCTCCCAAGAACTGTCACTCGCCCTTGGCGCAAGTCTCGCGAGAAAGTGGCTGTATCTCGCGGTATTTCCGTGTCACCAGAATCCTTAGCGCGAGGCGGAAACATATTTCTTTATCCAAGTGTGTGTCTCCCTGCGGCGTTTGCGCTCGACGTCCCTGTGGCTGCGTGTCCCAGGCAGATGGCGGCCCCCGAGCAGCCGCTGCCCATGTCCAGAGGATGCCCGAGCTCGGCATCGCTTTCTCCGCCGCGGGGCGACCGAACCCTGCTAGTACGGCACCTGCCGGCCGAGCTGACCGCGGAGGAGAAAGAGGACTTGCTCAAGTATTTCGGGGCGCAGTCCGTGCGCGTCCTGTCCGATAAGGGGCGACTGGTAAGGGCGCGCCTATCCCCAGCCGCCCGCGGGGCCCTGGGCCGCCGAGCCGGGGAGGAGCGCTGGCGCAGGGCGGGCTCCCCGCCTTCCCACCCCCGGCGCTGGCCTGCCAGGGGGCAGCTGTGAAGGGTGGAGCCTGGGTTGGTGACTGACAGCGCCGCGGAAGGGCCCGGGGGAAGGCGAGGCGGGAGAGCGCGGCGCGCCTTAGCTACGTGCCGTGCTCCGACCCTCCCGGGAGTCTCAGAACTACGATTAGGGGGTGTTTCCTCTGAGACTCCGTATTCTCAGAAATATGGAACAAGGGACTTTTTTAAAAAGTCTTATTTATAAGACCGTGTTAAAGCAGTCCCTTGAAATAGAGGAGAAAACTACGATAGTTACTTTGAGTAAACTAGTTAGATGTTTTAGATGGACTTGTCTGCATTAAAAGAGAAAAGGCGCTGTTACGTTTCTGCACGATGGTCTTTAGTGGGGCAAAACATTAATGGTCCTAACGTCTCCCCGGTGATTCTGATAGGCAGTCAGGGTTGAGGATTCCTGAAAAAATAAATTTTTATCCAAGTGCATGTACAGTAAGTGCTCAGTGTCGCTGATAGGTTCTGCAACTTGAAGCAAGGTGACATATAAGGAATGAAGTTTTACCGTAGGCTGATGGATGCAAGGAAAGCCCTTATAATAAGGAAAGGAGTTTGAACATTATTCGAGGACCTGCTGTATACTAGCACATACAAATGTTCTTCTCTATGGTTCCATTTAAGTACACTTGATTAGGTCACCTTGGATCCCATTAGACAAAAGTGCAATTGTGGTATAATTACTCAAGCAACTTAATTTTTTTTTGTATTTTTTCCCAAGACCATTTAGTCTTTATACCCCTCTCCCCCAGCAATCACCACACTCTTGCCCATGTCCCTGAGTCCTTTTCCCTTTTGCTCAACCCTCCACCCCCCAACCTCCCCACCCCACTTAGCTGTCATCCTGCTCTCTGAGTCTGTCTCTATTGTCAAGCAACTGTAAATGCTTTAGTAAGCGTTGATGAGAACTTTCCCTTAGCATAATAATGCATTTACTTTCGATTTAAAATGTTCCTTTTCTGATGGCTTTACAAATATTTACAATTTATATTTAAAGAGCGATTTCTCCCACTGAACCCTTATTACAAAGATAAAGCCCAGAGGAAATATGCCCTCAAGGAATGTTTTCTTGTGGTTGTTGAACATTTTAAACTCAGCATTTGGCTTTGTAGAGGAAAGTTTAAGATTAGATGTGTTATAAAATGGGAAATGTTTTATATTTTTGGGTGGTTTGAGGGTGGTCTGTTGTGTATGGTAGCAGGCTTTTTAAAAATGTTTATTTTTATTGATTTTAGAGAGAAACATTGAGTTGTTGTTTCACTTATTTATGCATTCACTGGTTGTTTCTTGTATGTGCCCTGAATGGAGATCAAACCTGCAACCTTGACCTATTGGAAGGATGCTCTAAGCAACTGAGCCCAGGGGGCTGGGCTATAGTAGCAGTTTTTAAACTTCTGGTGAAACTATGTATACAGTGTGCTCTGTGTATATATGACAAAGGTTACATAGTTTCTGTCTCAAAGAAGTCTGATCCAAAAAAGATTCAAAACTAATGAAATTAGTAGTAATCAGTTAAAATTATCTAGATTTTTCATCCTTTTCCAAGATTTTATGAATGTGTTAAATCCAGTAAGTCGTAAAATATCAGACATCCTAATGAAAAACTGAAATAATATTGGAAATAATTTGTACCTTAATTCTTTTTCAGAAACATACAGCTTTTGCTACTTTTCCTAATGAAAAAGCAGCTATAAAGGTATGACTTTTTCTTTACTATTAAAGTTATCACCAATTTTCTATTTAATCATGGTTCAAAAATAAAACATACTGTTAAACTGCAGTTTTGAAAAGCAAAAGGGTTTATATTTCAAGATTTTGCCCCACAAGCTACATTTGGTTCGTCAGTTGGCAGATCTTACCCAAAGTTTGAAGTATTTAGATGTAAGAATAGTATATTAACTGGAAATACAATGAAAGTTGAATTACAATTTCTTGTAACTAAAAATAAATTCTAAAGGATATAAAGATTGATAATTTTGTAACTGTTGCAAGGCAAGATGTTTTAGGTCTCCAAGGGAGTGCGGTGTATGTTGTGTTCCGGGAATGGTTTGCAATGGGGTGTCCATTTATGTAGACCTTGTAACGATTAGCTGGATTTTGAGAAGGAAACAGAGGGCGCTGGGCTTTCCGGGTTCGAGAACACTAATGGAAGGTGTGGGGCATGGGAAGCCTACAGTGAAGCAGGAGCTGTGGGGTGGAATGGAAATAGGACTTGCCACATAGGTTCAGTCTAAATTCAGGAAGGAGGGATTGAATTTTGTTTAGCAGCTGTTCTAAAGGCACTTGATACTTTTGAGCCAGCCAATCCTGTGGTCAGGCCTGCGGAAGATGCCTGGTAGAGCTCGTATAATGGGCGGCTCTGGAAAAAGTTTAGAGGTAGGAAGGCCAAACGGGGCGCCAAGATGAGAGAAATGATAAAATGGCCAAGGCAAGAGAAGGGTCCGCGTACATTGGTGAGAAGACAAAGGAAGAAGAAGGGATATACCTGGTCGAGACTGGGTGTGTGGCTCTCGTCATGTGGAGGTGTGGAGGCTGAAAGAGAGGGGGCACCGAGACCTGTGAACCGAGTGGCTGGGGCATTACGTCAGCTGACACGAGGGGCAGGGTTCAGGGGATGTGTGCAGAGGTAGACAGTGAATTCAAAGGTTAAGTGTTAACTTTGAGGAGCCAGTGGGCTACTTCTGAGGAAATATTTGTAAAACACCTAAAAATATGGCTCTCGAGCTGAGGCAAGATCAAAGATGGAGTTTCTTCACCCAGATGAAGGGCTCCTGTTGCCCGGAAGACTGGCCAGCAAAGGAGGCTGGCAGACCTGCTGTGGTCCACCTGCCCTGTTAGTTTACGCATAGAAAAAAATTATGCATAGGGCAATGTCTTTGGGAAGTGTTTCTAGCAAAGAGAAGAACTGAGGAGGTAGGAGCAGTGGTAGGTCTTTAAGCAACAGTGCATTTAACTAATTGATTTTTTAAAAAAGGGGAGAGACATGTTTAAGAATAAAGTAAGTAGCTGAAAGAGCTAGGAAATTAGTTAATGTTAAAAACAAAAAACCTGAACTCCTTGAAAGAAGAATGTGCGTGACATCCTTTTTGAGAGGCAGGAAGATGAAGCAGCTAGCGTGCATACCTGCATTTCAGGTGATCAAAGGGTAACTGATGGTGAAGAAGCTTGGAATTGATTTAGGGGCTTGAAAATCATTGCAACATTTTGAAACTGATGTTGTCTAATGAAGGAGTCAAAAAAGGACGCATAAAGATGCAATCTGTTCAAAACGTATTACATGCCTACTGTGTGCAGGTGCTGCTTCAGGTCTTGGGATACTTGGGTGAAGAGTAGTTTTATGCCCTCACTGGGGATCACATTCTCAAAAGGGATGGCAGACCATAGAGAATAAACTTAAATTATGCAATAGTTGAGAAAATGATCAATGCTGTGGGGGAAAAAAGCAGTAGGACCCGGAGCGCTGGCAGGGCGGCTGAGCCGCACCTGAGGCCGTCAGGGCCGCATTCCAGCAGCAGGGAGAGGGTGGGCGCGGAGGAAGGGAGCAGAGGGGATGTGGGGGTGTGCATTCCAGGCGGGCGGCCAGCCGGGCCCGGGTGGCCGGGTGGCCGGGTGGCCGAAGCAGGTGGAATGCGGGAGGCCGCTGGGTGTGAGAGCAGAGCAGTCACGTGTGTCATATATGTTGGTGTGATCAGGACCCTAGATTTTACTCTGAGTAAAATGGGGAGTCATTGTAGTATTTTGAGCAAAGCAGTAACATAGTATGACTCACATATTTAAAAGGGTCACTTTGGCTGCGGGGTTAAGAACAGATGGGGAAGAGTGAAAACGGGGACCTCTGTTAGAGGTTATTGTGGTCGTTCGGTCCAGAGGCGGTGGAGGGTCGTAGCGGCGGAGAGCGTGAGAGGTGGTTAGGTCCTGGGTGCATTTTGAAGGTAGAGGCGGCCAGGCCTTCTTCATGGCCTGGAAATACAAGGCGGAAAAAGGTGTTAAGGGTAATTCCTAGGTTTTAGGCATGAATAAGTGGAAGAATGGAGTTCCATCAACTGAAGGGGGGAAGGTTCCAGATGGAGAGCTTTTGGGGCATAGGGAGAGAAGACGACCCGTGCCGTTTCTGGAGTTTTGGTTTCCGGGGGTTTGCTAGTCGCCCGGGGAGCCATCCAGCGGTTTGGATGGGTGTGCCTGGGCTGCAGGGCGGAGGTCTGGGCTGAAGTAGAGATGGCATTTAAATGTAAGGTGCTGGTTTAGGTCGCTGAGAAGTTAGATAGAGGACTAGTAATAGAGCGCTGGAGTATGCCAGTATTAAGAGTTTGAGAAGGCAGAAGCCAAAGAAATTGAGGAATAGAAACCAGTGAAAGAAAACTATAGGGAAGTGTGACATTTAGACGTCAAGTGAAGGACATGCATCAGGAAGGAGAGATCAGCTGTGTCGAGTGCAGGGAACGGAGGCTGACCATCGCCGTTGGCTCGGCAGTGTCCGTGACAGGCAGTGTCGGGGGACGGGCCGATTATGGCCTGAGCTCGACTGGAACGCGTTTGCAGCTGGACGGGAGGAGAGGGGTTTTAGACAGAGGGCTTAGGTAACTCTTCAGGGGGAGCAGTGGTAGGTAGGGTCACTAGCTGGAGGAAAAAGTAGGGTACGGGACGTAGGAGGGTGTTGTATACTCATGTGGAGGCTCCCATGGAGGACAGAGAATTAGCAGTGTAGGTAAGAAAACTTCTGTACAGCTCTAGAGAGGAGAGGAGAGGCTCTTGAGTAGATGAAAGAGAGTGGGATTTAGTGTCCAAGTCAAGCCACTGGATAAAGGAAAAAACATGGACAGTTAATATCACAGTAACACCTGGAAGGTCGAATACACAGATGCACCTGCTGGTAGCTGGGAGTTAGGGTGGGAATCAGAGGTTCTCATCTGGTCACTGGAGTTTTCTCCATGTAGGAAGCCAGGTCCTCGGCTACAAGACTGGGGGAGGAGAATTGTGAGGTGGAGGAACAAAGAGAGATTGGAAGAAAAAATGACCTAAGAATACTCGTGTAATAGGTGCTCGGTGGCAGCGCTCTGGTCTGCCCCGATTTGTGGCTGTGGCCATGGATTTAGAGTGAGGCTGCGCAGATTCATTGTGTTTGTTTTCTAACCATTGTCAGCTGCCTGGGAATAGGCAGAGTTGGATTTAACCAGATTTTAGTTTTGCTAAGTGGTAGAAGCAGTTCTTAGTAGGTAATAAAGGCTTGGCAGCCTGAGATTAGAAACGGGTGAGAAATAGCCAAGAAACTCCTGAGAGCATTAACAGAGAACATGTGTACATGCGGGTGGTCTCTGACAAATACCTTGTGGTGCAATTATCAAATGTTTTACTCTTTTATTCCAACTGAAGGCATTGACAAGACTCCACCAGCTGAAACTTTTAGGTCATACTCTAGTTGTTGAGTTTGCAAAAGAGCAAGATCAAGTTCATTCCCCATGTCCCTCTTCAGGCACTGAAAAAAAGAAAAGGTACGTAGATGTTATGTTTTCCTAACATTTTGGAGTGTTTTTTTAACTGGTATTGCTATTGGATTATTTTCAGACTAGCAAGTAAATAATTTGAAACAATAAATGATAGATCTCTCTAATTGAATCTAGTACATTAAAACATTTATTTTTGTTCCTAATTGTGCATTAGGAGTTGATTGAATATTAGGAATTAATGTGAAGTAGGAAGAGAATGGGGTTAAAAGCACTCACTTTAAGTGGGAGGGAAGGTAACTCGTATAAAGTCTTTGTTGTATCACAGGCAGCCGGTGGTGTCATGAACAGACGTGGCTTTTGGACTCAAAGACTGGTATTTGGTTCCCAGCTATGACTCTTGGTAGTTATATAATCTTTTCAGATTTGCTTTATACCAGTGGTTCTCAAAGATGAGTCTCTGGACCAGCTGCATCGTCTCTGATCTTGACTGGGATACCGATTCTTGGGCCTTACCCCAGTCCTGCTGAATTGGAGATTGGGGTGGGGGGAGGGGCTGGGTAAGGCCCCGGAAGCCTGCGTTTTAACCAGCGCTTTAGGTGATTTTGATGCAGGTGAAGACATTTGAGTACAACTCTTGAGTAAAAAAAAAAAAAAAGTAGCAGCCTTCTTCAGCCTCAGGGGCTTTTTAAGGCCCGGGGTTCCTCTCACCACCTTCCTCGGGTGGCGCAGCGAGTGCGTGGAAGTGTGGCAGGCCCTGTGTGGTGTCTGCAGCAGAGGAGGCATCCAGGAATCCAGGAAATCGAAGTCGATCCTCTTTTCCTTCCTTTTCATTGGCGTTTGCCTGAAAAATGCTCGAAGTGTTATTTATACTGGAACTCTTTCCTTAATGCCACGTGTGAAAAGAGACTGTTTTTTCTGTATCCAGTTTTTCACCCTATTTCTAAAAGCAAGGTCTGCTTGGACTCTGTGTGTTCTAGGTCTGAGGACCCTGAGGAGGAAGAGAAAGAAAAGAAGGAACTTGGTTGTTTAACTGTAGAAAATGGGATCGCACCAAGCCATGGGTGAGCCTTGTTTATATTTCGTTGTTTTAGTTTGTTGCTCTGGGTGGGTTTGTGTGTGTGTGCATGTGAGTGTATTGCAAATAGTATGATTTTTTAAAGGGATATTTTGTCATGTTTATTTTTAATTTGTTTGATTAAACATTTTGAGTTGAGTTTGTCACTGAATTTGCATTCATTAAAATGTTTAGATCTGTAAGATGAGGACTGAAAAGAAGTATTTTTTCTTTAATGGAGTCAGAAGGCAAGTTTCTTTTTAAATGTCCTTACTTGGATCTATTAGGCACAAAGCCAATCTAGAGTGCTGAGTCATTTGAGCAATTTTTATGTGTTATCAAATTCTATAAAACAAGTTATTGATATGAAACAGTAAAACGCTGTCATTGAAAATATTTTTTTAGGCTGACGTTTCCTCTAAACTCATGCCTCAAATACATGTACCCGCCGCCGTCAAGCACGATCCTAGCGAACATCGTGAACGCTTTGGCAAGCGTGCCTAAGTTCTATGTACAGGTAAGTAGAGTGAAACCAACTTCCTCAGAGTAAGTGCTGGTATAACTTGGTGTGCTGTTTTTCATACTAATTCTCATAATCTTTCATATGGTATTAATTAGACTGATTCTAGCAGGTGGTGATATTATGATAGTTTGAAGGTGCTGCGGTCAGTTCAGGCTCCTGGAACTCAGTGCCTGATGAGGTGGCTTATAAACAACATAAAGTTACTTCTCACGGTGCCGGAGTCTGGAAGTCCGAGATCGGAGGCGGGGCGTTGGGTTCGGGAGAGGCCCCCTCCGGTTGCTGATGGCCGTTTTCTCATTGTGTCCTCAGGTGGCTGGCGGAGGGCGAGAGAGCCCTCAGGTCCCTTTCAGAAGGGACGCTAAGCCCACTCCTGGGGCTCTCTCACGTGACCTGATTACTTCCCAAAGTCCACCACCTCCTAATGCCATCACGTTGGGGGTCAGGATTTAATATATGAATTTGGGGGAGGGCATCATAAACATTCAGTCTATTTCAAATGATGATGAAATATTCCTACATTCAAGTAAAGGCTTTTATAACTATAGCTTAAGCAAACCATTATGTTTAGTATTAAGAATACTAATAAATATAAGGTCATTCAGGAAATATTATTTCTGGTAATTCTTTGTTCCTTTAGCATGTACCTTCAAGTAGAGATTCTTTCCTAAAGGAAAAGACATAGTGAGCCTGTGGCAAATGCTGGAAAGTATTGATTGTAATAGGACAGTTTTTGAAATACAACATACAGATTATTTTCATATTTTACTCTGTATTTATTTACTCATTTCACAATAATTTTCCCCTGAAAAATAGCACTCCAGAGGATTTTACGTTTGAATAGTGATAATAGTCATAGAGCCTACAAGTGTTCTGGAAGGCGAGTCTTGGCAAGGGCAGTGCCCGTTGCAGCCCTGCCCCGGGGCGAGGGAGGGGTCGCGAGGCCTGCCGGCCGCCGCGCTCACTCAGTGAATCGGTAGAGCTCTTGGGGGCTTTTTAAGTGCAAAAATTATGTGACCTGAATCATCATTTTACTAAATTATTTTAAATGTTTCATTGTTTTAAGGTGCTTCATCTTATGAATAAAATGAATTTGCCCACACCTTTTGGACCAATCACCGCACGACCCCCCATGGTAAGAAAGCTCTTAGAATTTTCAGGATTCAAAGTGTCTTCTCCAGAGGTGGGATTGTCATTGTCCCGGCTAAATCTTACAAATGTTGTTTGAGGGACTGGTAATGTGCCCTGAAAACAAGGAGTACGTATGAAGGTAACATGATGATATAATAGGCAGGCGGAGACCCGGGAGGGAGGGAGGGAGGGAGGAGTCAGAGCCGAGGCCGCGCTGTGCTGTCCTTCGACCCAGAGGTGGGGCCGTCCTGTGAGACGGTCACATGGAGGAGACTTAATGGTCTAAAATTCCCATTGTTTGGTTTTGTTGCCTCTAGATCCTCACTTGCAGAAGAAGGTTTCTCATTTTTTTTTTATTAGAACTTACTATGCAGGCTTACCAGTATTTAGATGGTAGGCCTTGTCTGCTCTTGACTAGTTCTCGTTATGTGCCATAGTACTTTAGGGAATGGCGATGAGAATGTATCTGAGCGCTGACATTTAACTAGAAAATGTGCCATCGGCTGCTTTTTCAGCGTGCAGACTTTTAGCCCCGTCATGGCCCTCTAACCCCAGCACCCCAGTGCCTGCGCAGGGACAGTAGTAGGTCAGGGGATGGCGGCTGCAGGCGACAGGTACGTGCGAGTCTCAGTCACCGCACACAATCAAAGTGGCTTCTTGCTCAGGTCAAGTCCAATCCACAAATAGGGCAGAATGCAGTTCTGCTCTGCGGAGTCACTCGGAAGCCCCAGTTGTCCCCGCGGTGGGCGTTCTCCAGTCGAAGGGGCCATTACCGCGCAGCCTGCAGATCCAGGAGGCAGAGAGCTGTGCGCGGAAGGGCTGTGCGTCAGCATCCCCCTGGGTAAAACTCAGTTCCATGGTGACAGCCAACTGCCAGGGACATCTGGAAAGTTCGCCCAGCTGGGCGCCCAGGGAGAAGAAGGACGCTTTTAGCTCCGCCAGCTGTCAGCCACTGCAGGTGTTTCAGTGTGACGAATGTGTAAGAGTATCACGAGACAGGGTGAGAGTCATGCATCTGAGTGGAAGCGGCTTCCTGTTCTGGAGATATCACAGGTCGTTTCTGTTGTTGCTGTTTAGTATGAAGACTACGTGCCGTTACACGCTCCCCTGCCGCCCACGTCTCCCCGGCCACCGGAGGAACCGCCTTTGCCAGATGAGGACGAGGAATTGTCTAGCAAAGAATCCGAGTACGAAAGCAGTGACGAGGAAGACCGGCAGAGGTGTGTGATTTCAAGCATTGGTTTAGATTCCGAGAAGCACAAACTACTGGAAAGAGATCCTCTTGCTCTTGATTTTACCAGAGTTCTTTGTAATTTGGGGACATTAGAATCTGTGCATCCCTAGCCCATCAAGCACATAGGAGTGATGGGTGAAGACCCGAGACCAGGTGTCAAGACGTAAGGAAGTCCTTTGGATTGAGAGTGATTTTTCAGATTTATGACGGCGGCATTGGAAAGCACGGCCGCCCCGCGTTATCTGTGGCCTCGGTGTCTGTGGTCGCCCACTTAGCCGAGACCCATCCGTGACTCCAGAGGCAGGGGCCGTGGCGCTCTCGTGGCCCTTTGCGGGCGTGGGCGGGCACAGAGCGGTGGAGAGTCTGAGCTCTTGGACACACAGGCCCAGCTGCGGCAGGACAGGGGACGCTCTGCCTTCCGGTTCCGCCTCTCGTTCCGTAAACAAGTGTCTTTTTCGTGGTCCGCGTAGTACCACGTGTTCCCCACTTTTGTGCTGTTGGTTTGGTGACTTTGCGTTTCAAATGGCCCCCCAGCATGGTGCTGAAGTGCCGCCTCATGTTCCCCAGACCAAGGCCGCTGGGATGTGCCTTGTGGCGAGGAGGCCGGTGTTGGGTACGAGGGTTCCGGCGGGAGCTACAGTGCTGGCGGCTGAGGGTTCGGTGGTGACGTGTAACGGCCTGTGTCACACAGCACGGCCTGGGGCAGGGACACGCGTCAGACAAGGCGTGTCTGGACCGGCTGCTGAAAGGCCACGGGCAGCGGCTCGCAGGAGCCTCCCTGGGGACAGCACGTCGCCATTCACTCATTCTTTGTTTGCGGAGCGTTGATAGAATATAAATATGTCAAATAGCAAGAATAAGACCACGGGATCATATTCATATTTTTTCACCTTATTCCCCTGGACTTCATTCACCTCAGAAAACTTTCTAGAGCAATTCTGTAGGATTTCATAAGAAACTCTTGATAGCAACTACTGCAAATGAATTCTTTTTCAATTGGTTGTCCCGGGTGATCTGCGTCTGTTATTTAAAGGTTCTGGTGAAGAACAGTAGGCTGTTAGCAATGTTCAGCCGTACAGTCCACGGCATAGCCTAGGAAAGGAATGGCTAACGTTCCTAGGGCCGGAGAGTTCCGTCGGGGGAGTGGGGGGGGGGGGGGCAGCCGTAGACAGTCCCCACCCGGGTTCCGGAACGCGGCCGGCCCGCAGCAACGGGCAGCCTGCCTTGGCGCTGGGGCTGTCCCCGGCCCGCGCCCGGCCTAGGTGTCCGGCGTGGCCAGCGCTGGCGGTGCGTCCGCGCCCAGGGCAGCCGCAAGAGCGCCGGGCGGCCTGCGCCCAACCCCGGCCGGGCCTGGGCAGCGCGGGCCAACGGTCAGCAGTCTCGCTGCGGTTGCGTCCACACTCCTGCGGCAGCAGCTCGGTGTGTGTGCTCTTCCGAGGGGAAGAGCTAAAATCTAAAATCGGCGCCGTGGGTGCGTGGAGTGTCCGTCTCCATAGAGACGTGGAGGAAGCCCGCGAGTCTTGAGAGGCCGTAACTTTAGTTTGTTACTAAAGAAAGAACAGTATGGTGTACGGCGCTGGGCTATGACTTGGTCTCTCTCAATTTTACTTTTCAATAAAAACAATGATAGTAAATAGAAATGGTATAGGGAGACTGGCACAAACCATTTTATTTGTTTTTGTGTCATTATGTTTATAGAATTATGAGAACCAAGTCTTTGCATGAATTAATCTCTTCTTTCATGTTTCCCTATTATCTTCTGGAAATGTTTTAAAAAAGTATCATTTATTTATTCTGCAAGTATTTATTGATTACCATGTAGAAGCCTGGCACTGTTGTTGAGGCTTCGTGTAGTTTGGATGAGCAGTTCATGAATATGGACATGTGTTTTGTATGCCTGGATTTCCTCAGAAGAGTTTTCGGTTATCCATGGTTGTTAAGAATATAAGTTTAGAGCATGTGCTTACACTTTTCCTTGCTTAGGACAAAAAATGTAAAACTTATTTTAATCACACTCTCCTTCCCTGCATTTTATTGTGTGTGTGTATGTTTGTGTTGCTTTTGAATTGCACACATGTTGCTCTGGAGAGAGGGAGTTGTGGCGAGTGGGTTTTGAGCTTCTGCTCTGTGGGAATAAGTGTCCCACTCTGTGCAAGATACAAAAATGCCTGGACAAGATCTTTTCTAAATATTACTCATAATGGAGATAAACTATATACAGGGTATCAGTTGTCACACCTTGATTGTTACTTATAAGCTGCTCCAGAATATAGTATTTGAAAATTGTTCTCAAGTAAGTTACTTGGTTCTATAATGATTTGCAATAATTATGTACAAATACTTTTAAATAAAAATACTTCGGTCCTGGTTCCGTTTAATAATTAGACTATGAAACAAAATGTTTTTACTGTGTTTGTCAGGCCTTTTGAATGGCTGTGCAGAAAAGAGCAGTGAAGTTACATAGGTTGTATTGGTGTATCCTGTTCACTTTTTTGCATCACGTTTAGCCATTTTGGAGGGCAACTAATAATTTTTATAATAAAACTTATCCTTAAAGATAAGTAAATTCGCACTTCAAACTAAGACTAGGGTTGAGCAAGGAGATTTAGAACCTGTTCTTTTGTTAAGTGTATTATTTCTTAAGTGATGGCTTAGAAATTACACTTACAGCATACAAATTATTCTATAATTTATAAAGCCAGACACAAATTTAAGATGAACAGAAACAGTGGCGAATAGTTATGCTTCTACATAAGGAATTTTTTTTTGCTCTCCCTTCCCCCATGTAGAATGGCCAAACTAATGGAATTAGCAAATCTTCAGCCCAAAAGACCGAAACCAATAAAGCAGCGCCATGTGAGAAAAAAGCGAAAAATAAAGGATATGTTGACTATACCTGCGCCTGTTTCACACAGGTAATTTTGTTTTAGATTCTGAAATAAGGGTTGTGTATATACTGCTTGCTTTAGTCACATTATTTTAAAACAATTATGGCAGAAGTTTTACTTTGCCTATTTGCCATGAAATTCGATGTATTTTCATATCTTAGATAAAATTACTATTAATCGCAATTTTAATGTCATTTAACTTTTCTACAATGTAAATTTTCCTTGAATTCATAAGTAACTTCATAAATTGAGAAAGGAGTTTGTTAAAGGTATCTTTTTTTTTAATTTTTGAAGGAATGAATTTTTAGTCCTTCTTTTTTCATTTCACGTTACGTATTATTCCTACCTCCATTTGTCTTGATGCCAGTCTCATGCATTTGATCTCTATAGGAACCCTGAGCAGTTAAAAATAATATAATGTGAACCAAATTAGGTTCTCTAATAGCTACAGTAAAGGAATGGAAACAGATGAAATTAATTTTAATGATATATTTTATTTTACCCGTTATATATATTTTACCCACTATATATAAAATATTATTCAGCATATAATTAACAGAAACAGTTATTGATGTTTTACTTTTTTTGTGTAAAGTTAACAAAGTCTGGCATGTGTTTTATACATAGAGCACATTTTAGTTTGGGCAGCACATGTCAAGTGCTCATTAGCTACTCTGCTGGATGGCTTTATTATATAGCATATGAATATGCTGCATAAAAATGTTTACATTAAATGTAGAATGAACTTTTTTTGCATGTTTTCAAATAACTTTCAGTTCAGAATCAACAGTCCTCACGTGCTGTCTCGGGCACTTACTGCAACTTCTTAACGTCTACTCAGTCTTCTTACCGACCTAAACCGGGAATTGGATAGTGCGTGTATTAGAACGCTTGCTAGCGTTTGTTGAACTATGAAGTGAAAGTTTCACTTTGTGTAGTGCCTGTGATGGGAGTGCTTTCCCAGGACTAGTTCTAAAATGCTCAGGAAATAGGAAGCAAGTCTTACTGGGGATTTTACTCGTGGCTACAAAGTAACGTGCGGCTGTTCACACGCAGCAGCGCGCACCCTGCGCTCTCACCGTCAGATGTGTTTGACCAGCCACAGCCAGTGGGGAGTAAAAAAATCGAGTTCCATATAAACACCGACATGCCAGCTGCATTCAGGAAGGATTTAGAAAAGGAGCAACCATGTGAAGAACAAAATCGTGGTAAGCATATTGCAGTTCTGGACTATGCTGTGTAAACATTCTTCTCACTCAGCGTTTTGTGTTAGAATTAAATTTGTGTGTAATGTTTCTGTCTTAGTATTGTGAACTATATTTACAATCTGCAGTTAGGCCTTCCTCAATATCATGGACTACTATCCATTTTGAACTTTTTTTTAATAAAATTAAAACTGGTGCTTAGCAATGAGAATGTGTCACTTGGATTTTGCTAGTAATGAGGTCCAGGGTGAAATTCAGTGTCATTTATACTAAAAATATGAGAAGAATTTCTTGTGTTGACTTATTTTTTTGTTATTTGTTAAATGTGATGTTCCATGGTTTTATTAGTATAATTGTATTATTGGTTAGAAAATAGTGTAACTATCTTGTAAGTTGTAGATTTTATGTAAATTTTTAAAAATCTAAACATGGAAGATTGTTTACCAAGGTACTGTTTTAAGTTTATTAAGAATTTATTGAAATGATAGATATTTTTTCCTGCCTATTTTAGGCATTAATTTGATAATATAATGGCATTCCTTTTTCCTTTAAATTTTTTTTATTTCAGCTTTGGAAATGATACAAGTTTATAGAAAATATAATCAAAATAGGGACGTGTAAAGTAAACTTCTTAAAAGTTAACATTTCAAACCCCACTGTTCCCTATGCCACCACTTAGAGAAAACCCACTGTGAGCAATTTGGTGCACGGAGATCCTTCCAGACCTTATTATGTTTGCATAGCACTTGTCACCGGCTCAGGGACGACCGACTGGAAGCGTAGTGAGGCCCTGAGGACAGGTCAGACGTGGTCACTGACCGTCTGGAGTTTGAAGGCTCGTGGGAGCAGCTTACTACGTTGGAGCTTTAAAACACACGTTACTCTTTTACGCCTCCCCAGCACTCGGTAGTGGAGTGGTAGTGCGGTTCTCTTGTGCTCCGGTGGCCGAGGTGGCTTCCATTTTTTCAGTATCACAGAAAACACGGGGACACACGTGTTTGTTCGGGCACCTGAAGTGCCAGTGTGATCATAGGCCAGGTCTGTTAGGTGTCGCAGGGGAGCGAGCGGGAAAGCGGATGCCAGTTGGAAGTCCTGTGCCCCGGGTGGAGTGCGCTGCCAGTCAGCTGCTCCTACCTTGTCCGTTCCGTGTTGGTGATCTTTTTGTACGCTTTGCTTCCTCACCTCGTTTTTATATTTTTAAACTTAACTTACCCAGGGGCTTAGACCTGCAATGAGAGGCAGACAGGCCTCCTGTCCTGCATCAGTATCGAGTGGTAACGGTGAAGCGAGACAGAAGCGCTGTCCAGTTGTCCCCGCCTTGGTGGCTGGGGTCTGGGGGGCCTGTTTGCTCACTTTCGCACTCTGAAATGGAGCGTGTTCCGTGCATCACGTCCACAGCTCGGTAGAGATTTTGTTTGTAGGCAGTATAACTAGAATTTTTCTAGTGAATGTTTATTCTTGCCCCTCCCAACTCCATCTCCCAAGTCAGTTTAATTTTTACAGAAGCTAAAATTCATGTTTTATTAATCAAATCCATTTAATGCTATCTAAAATAAAAATTTACAATGTTTTTAATTTTCCTAATTGAATCATTTCTTAAGTGCGCAAATAATCCTGTTTCTTCACCTCTTGTATGATGAAGATTAGGACTGACTGCTTTTTTTCTTTTTGGGAGTGGAGGTTTAATGGATCTATTTTAGGATATTCAAACAGGAGTGTCTTATTTTATGATGCTTATCCAGCAATCATCTTAGAGAAGGCCAATAGTTGTTTCACAGTGTTCTGATGTAGCACTGTGAAATCTTTATACCCATTGTATAAATAATCTTGAATGACTGCATCTGATTAGCAAAATGGCTTTTATAATTGGGTAATTTTTTTGCAGTTTTTTTTCACAGCTATTAGTCATTCTTAGCGGGTAGGTTAAAGAAAATACTGATTATTGACCGCCCCTCCTGACACGCACATCCTGCCTGTGTCTACCGACTACACATTCCACTGGATGCCCCTCTGGTCTCCGGTACCTCCAACCGAATATAAACTATATACGGGTTACAGGGCACTGCAACCTTCTTCGAATTAACAAAGCTGTTGTAATAATCCTAACCTGCATGTCTTTTTCCATAGGAGGGACTGTCAACCTGCTTTTGCCCACCCCATGTGTAGAAAATAAATTCATTTCCTCTGCACCTTCCAGGCCCTCTGTACGCACCACGAAGCGACCATGGGCTGTTTGCCGTCTGCCACTGGGACGTGCTGTTCCTGTGTCACGGTGGCAGAGGAGAAGGGTTGCGAGGGAAATCATGTGGCCTGTGAACCCTAAAATATCTTGCACACCCCTGCTCCAAAGCACGGAGGAAAACACCAAAGGGCTGTAGAGCCAAAGGTCCCTTAAAAACTAAAGACAGACGCTAAGACTGTTTTGAAGGGAGGGATTTTTAATGGCTGCTGTTGGCATTACCTCTTAGATTTACCTGCTGCTGAAGGGGACGAATCCAGCATAGGATTTGGAAAAATCTTCCCCAAACCGAATGTGAATATCGCAGAGGAAAGCAAAGAGGACTCTGATGAGATGCCTTCGGAATGTATTTCTCGGAGGGAGTTGGAAAAGGGCAGAATTTCTAGAGAAGGTAAGTTCACGAAGGAAACGAGCACTTACTCCATTTTACATTTCTTCCACCCTTCAGAAACGGAACAGCGAGCCTCTTCCTGTTATTTACCTGTAGGCACAGACTTCAAAAGTCCTTCCAGTTAATGTTTTACTCACTGCTCTTCGGTTTTAATACTCATACTCCATGGGGAAGAAAGTCTCTCTCAGTCCCTTTCCAATTCATATTTGGAAACAATGTTGTTTTTTTCCTAAAACTTTTCAATGACATCTTAAACCAGTCGCACTGGCCTGCAGTCCGCAGATCACTATTCCAGTTGATAGGGCACCACAGTGCTGTGTCTGAGAGTCACGCAAAGCAGTTGTTGGTTTAAAAATCGTATTTTTAATTATTTGGTGATTGGAGGTCTATAATTAAGGATTTTATATCCTAACATAATTTTTTTAATTCCAGAGGATTTTTTCCTGTATTTTTGTACATTTTGGGAAAACATTTAGAGGTTTTTGATTGACATGGAACACCTTATAATTTTTCCCATATTAATGAGAGAGATATTTCTACCAAGCATTTCTGCATAGTACATCTCATTGTCAGGAAGAGATTATTGACACCAAGCTAGCGAAGTAGAACAGGGCCTGAGGAGCTCCATTCGTCTGAAATCCTTGATTATTATGTGTGAGGAGCTCATTCTTAACACTGAGTATGCTGGTGCCTGGTGATTCAGGAACTCGACTTGAAGCAAAACAATTATACCAGCAATTGATAATATTAATGTGGTTCAATCTCTTTAGCAAAGAAACTCATCTTAAGAGTAGCTTTAATAGTAGATGTTTTATTGGATAAATTTTAGTTATTTTATATGCCTGAAAATTTTATACTTTATTTCCTATTATCAACTTCCTATTTCCTATTATTCAGATTTTTAATGGATATTTTTATCCCATTAGCAACATTACTTTTAATTTTTATGGTTTTAACATTTTCATAATGCTTATTTTGTCTATTTAAAAGTTATATTTGAATGTTATAGGTTTTTTAATCAATTGATAAAAATATCTTAACTTTATATCCTTGTTTTGTTTTTAAATAAGAAATGGAAACACTTTCGGTTTTCAGAAGTTATGAACCTGGTGAACCAAACTGTAGAATTTATGTAAAGAATTTAGCTAAACATGTTCAAGAAAAGGTAGGTTGCAATTTACAAATAAATTTTATTATTTTACTTTGTTGTTGTTGTTGTTGTTGTTGCTGGACTTATCTGTTTTTTTCTTGTTGAAATTCTAGGACCTTAAATTTATTTTTGGAAGATATGTTGACTTTTCATCTGAAACACAACGAATAATGTAAGTGGCAATGATATTATCAGATTTTTTAAAATCCGTTATGAACTAACCCTTTTTTATCCCACCATTTTCCCTGTAGTTATAAACAGGAGTCAGCAAGCCTCCTTGTAAATGGGCAGACAGTGAAAATTTAGTATTTTAATTTTCTTGCAGGCCATACAGTATCGGTTGCAACAACCCACTTCTGCCTTTGTAATGTGGAAGCCGCATAACCAATACATGCACAGATAGTCATGGCTGAGTCCTCGTCAGACTCCGCTTACAGTAATAGCCCAGCCGTAGGTTCCAGCTACAGCAGAGGTTCCCGCAGGCCAGCCTGCCTAAAAATCACTGAAGAGCTGGGCAAAACCGGTTTCTGGGCCAGTCCCCAGAGTCCGGTTTTCTAGGTTGAGGTAGGACCCACGGATGTGTATTTCTAAAAAGCTCATGGATCACACCAAAGCTGCTGGTGCGAAGATCACCCTTGGAAAAGGGCTGTTTCAGTGACTCATCGGTAATGGCAGCAGTCAGGCAAAATGCATTCCACGGGTGGTGACTTTTAAGTGGATCGGGCTAAGCAAGGCTCCAGTTTTAGGAGAGTGGAAGAGAGGGGTCTGGTTGGTAATAGTACAAAAGTTGATGTTTGGAGTTTGAATGTTCTTTGAAATTCCACAATAACTCCTAAGCACGTAAGACCCTTGGCCATGTAATCGGAAGTGGGGAGAAGTAGAAAAGGTGAGGAGACAGGTCCTTCAGTGAAGGCAAGGGGGAGGAGTGACTCGTAACTAGTTTGTTTTAAACTCCTTGTGCTGCAGCTGGTGCTTTTAAGGTCTCACCTGGCCTGTGTATCTTTTTGGACAGGTATGCACAGTTCTTACAATTGTCTTACAATTATACTCTTTAGTGGAGAAACCCTTTCTTACCAGGAGGTCAGAAGTTTGTTTTTGCTGGCCATGCAAAATACTGGTGCTTTCTCTTGTTGCTGCCTTTGAATATGATTATAGAAAAATAAACATTTTAATGTACATAAATATATACAAATGTGCGTACATTCTTCTCCTCTATTTCCAGCATTGCCTGCAATTAGATTTTGATAGGAAAAAATAATTCTGTATTGAGAAGGCTGTACATGACAAAATGATAAATTAATAATTGTTTCCCACAGGACTAGTGATATGAATTTTTTAAATTTTTACTGCATTTTTTAATGCTTCATAAAATGCTTCTGCTAGTCCTATAGCCTATCTAAATGGCAAGCCATACATTAGTTAGAAGTTATAGTCTGTTTTTTCTAAGGACTTTTGAATATAGTTTTGTCTCAAAAGTGTTAAAAAGTAATACACTATGGAACAGAATACTACAGCTGAAATAAAAAATCTGGTTTGTGCTTCTGTCTCTAACTTGAGCTGCATGTGTGACCTTGAAGAAATTGCTGTCTCTTAGGCATCGCTTGTGAAATACTGGTTTTGCCTGGGTGATTAGTAACACCTCGTCCTGCTCTAAAATCCCTTTTCTCTGAAGTTACTTTTCTCTGGTTCTTATCAGCACTTCTTGGTTGTATGGTTGCCTTTTATCACTTGAGTAGATGGTATTGAATTGGTTGCATGGTATTTTTTAAAAATATATGAAATAAAATCTTAGGAAATTTGCTTGTATGATTGCTAGTAATATAATTTTTAAATCACATAAGGCCATGCAAAAGAGCTAAAAAAGATAGATATAAGGGCCCCCTCAAATTTATATTGCCTACTTACAGAATCAATTTTAGAAGTGAATACAAACTACAATTTTAGAAAGCCTGAGTAATTAATGTGCCAATTAGATTGCATAGCTGTTTTTCCCTCTGAAATATCAAAATCTTAACTCACTCAACGCACTTCCATTCACCGCATCAGAGCTGTCTGACATCCTTTGAATCGAAACCGCTCTCTCTTCCTTGGCTTCTAGGTTTGACATTCGCCTGATGAGGGAAGGCCGCATGAAAGGGCAAGCGTTCATTGGGCTCCCCAACGAGAAAGCAGCCGCGAAAGCCTTGAAGGAAGCGAATGGCTATGTTCTTTTTGGGAAGCCTATGGTGGTTGTATCCTTCAACTTAGCCTGTTTGAAAGACTGGGTAGTTCCTAGGAGAAGGGCGTAATTGAAACTGGTCTTCACCATCCTTCAGAAAACGCGACAGCTGGGGTCTTACTTGAGGCACGCAGTCACAAACCTGCTTACCTGACTCGGATGCGTGTCATTTCGATTTTCGTTAAAAAATGAAGGAACCTCAACAGCATGAGGTTGTTAAAATTTAGCCAAGTCGAAACGTTTCACTTATGTAGCTCAGAATTATGTTTTCATGCCAAGCCTGAGACTCCAGTATCCAGAAATATATTCGGAATCATTAAAGAAAGATGTGGTTCATTGTAGTCTTGTTTTATAGTTTAGCATATTATACTTCATATTTGTACTTGAGAATTTTAATAACCAAAATATACAATTTAGTAGCCATCCTGCTTTTAGTAGTTAATGCAGCTTGAAAACTAGAAAGCAGCAGGGTAGATGAAGGAGCAAAGGTCTAGGCGTGAAATCTGTTGGCTGGAGGGAACGCAAGTTTTTTGCTTCTCCCCCATATCGGGGACAGCAGGTGGATAAAGAAGTATTTGACGAAGGCCTGAGAGTAGAAAAATAAGTGTAAAAGGTAAATTCAAAAGCTGAATTCTTGATAATTCTTTAGAAAAGACTACTTTCTTATTTGTGAAGAAAACCTTAATGTTTAAATATTAGCAATTTGCTCGATCTGCTAGACCAAAACAAGATTCTAAAGAAGGAAAAAGGAAGTGTTAAAAATTGATAAAGGTAAGTGTGGATATAAACTAATAAAAGGAGAAGACTTGTTTGAGATAAAAGTTAGAAAGAATAAAAGCCTACTGGATTAGTAAATCAAGTTATTTCCTCAGGTTTTTAAAGGAGCGGCCAGATCCGTTGAGTTCTTCCTCTGTCTCTAACTATGCAGTACTTCCCATTAAACTTCAAAATTGTAACTACAGAATAAAGCCCATTTGTAAAGCTACCTTCAGAGAATGAATTTTATACAGGGAATGTGTCAGATTGTGAGGTTTCCCTCACCCCCACCCTGAATTTCTGGTTCCATAGGTCTGGGGTTAGGACCCTCAGGAGCCAGCCCTCCAAGCTCCCCGTGATGGGGCTGGTCGGGCCACGCCAGGACCGATTGGCCCCCCCGGGTGGGGCCGGAGGGTTTGCATTACTAATGAAAATTGAACGCTTCAAAGAACTAGATATCTGTTTTTTGTGGAATGGAATCTTTTGTCTTCTGAGCATTTCCAACTTTTAAGTTTGTGTTACATTGACTGATTTAAAGAGATGAATAGAAAGATATCCTTTTTTTTTTTAAAATTTAAAATCTTTCTGCCTTTGTATACTGGAAGAACATGAAGTAAATGGGTAAAAGCTACTGGTGTTAAGCTGAAAAAATTATATACCTTAGAGAAAATTTTGCTTAATGTTTATGCCGTTTATGAGATACATTGAATATTGGAATTTTGTGTTAAAGGATCTATATTGGTGTAGTCAGAAGTCCTACAAATACCTTAGTGAAACAGGTAAAAAGAAACAGTTTTCAGTGTGTGTTTTAAAAGCATTTATTTGTAAATTTAATGTAGAAAGTGAGAAGACATTAAACTGCCTTCTGCTGCTCTTCCTTAGAAGCCTTCCTGCGTAACACTGCCGTAGCTCTGTCATACAAAGCGTATCCTTTCTTGTTGTATCCTTTTGGGGGCAGTACTTTTTGTATTTTGTTTTTCTTAAATGTTTTGTCCCTTCCACCCACCCATTGATCCAGATTAGCAATAATTTTTTACAACTTCAAAGAAATTTTGCTAAATATCACTGTTGATTAAACAAATCTTGTATGGGTTTTAGATTTGTTGCTAAATTTTCTATGCTGTCCTTTAGATTACATGATTTTTTCCAGGAAAGTTAGTGAATCAGGTCAGTTTGTTTACTTGTAGAACGTATGCATTTACTTTGGTACAGAATTTAGCCTTTTTCTTCATGTATGTATTTTCTAGACCTAACTTAATATCACATGTATTCTGTTTCATGCCATACCTGGTTTAGGTATTCTGTATAATGTGTTGTAAGATTTGGTTGGGGAAAGGAGGTTTTTTTTTCCTTTAAAAAGTACAAATATTTATAGCAGAATAACTGGATTCCTGTGTAAATTCCAAATAAGAGTAGCAGACCTCACATCTGAGGTGTGATTATGGAAATCTCTGTTGAGACAAATAGCAAGTAGCAGTATTTTTTCCTCTTTCTTTTTCTAAACCAAACATAACAAAAGGAAGAAGCAAAGAGTAACAGAGGTGGAAGACAGAATATTGACCCAGGGTAGCACATTAAGTGAAAAGAAACAATCTCGGTGGGTATGTAAGAACAGTGGTTTCCAGACCAGTTCACGGCCAGAATCACCTGGAACTGGTTCTCAATCTTGAATGTATATGGAAATGACCTAGGAAGCTTTTAAAAACTCCTGATTAAAAAGTAAAACAAAGAGCTACCTTAAAAAAATATACTGAAGCCTGGGTTCCTGACCCCAAGTTTTGACTTTCTGATTTGGTGGGCAACATAGATGCTGGTTGAGAACTGTGGAGGAAGGAGTTTTAGACATAAAGATTACTGAACTCTGTCCTAGAATGAATAAATCGGAACCTACAGGAATGGGACAAAGAATCTAACCTGAAAAGCTTGCCTTGGTGTAGTTATAAGGATTCACCAGTTTGGAGACTAGTGTGTGAGATTAAAATGGTTTGGTGCCTGATACCAACCTAGCCGTCCAGCCTTTTGTAAGTAGGAAAGTAGAGGTTGGTGTCTCTGCTTTTCCTTCTTACAAATCCTGCAGTTACCAGAACTGTCAAAACAATTTTTAAAAAATCTTTTAGTAATCATTCTTTCCCTGAGAGTACAAAAGTTAGAAATATTGAAATTGATATTTTTTTTCCAATGGGGACAGTTAAATGTTATATTTTTTAATATCATAAATCAATTTCTGTATAAGCTGTTCTTTTTAGACAAAAGTTTGTGCTGACATGATTCACTAATTTTCTAAATATAAATATTTTAGCTTTTGGTTGTTTTGAAACTAATGAACTATTTTGTAATCATGATTATTTTTAATGAACTTTTATGGTATTTTAGGTTCCTTTTGAATTCCGTGTCTTTCCTGTGTTTTCCACCTTTGAGAAGAAATTGACCACCTGGGCTATGGAACTGTGCGTAACAGCTTTTAAAATGTATTTAAAAATTAAATCTATATTCACTTAGTTTATTGGAGATGTATCATGTGAATTTTAATGAGCATCATCTATAATAAATTATTTTCTTCTCAATAAAATAATGTTCTCAATTTTTAATGTGTTTGACACTGCTAGGAGAGTATAATTTGATAACTACATAACTTTATTATAGTAATTTTACAAGGCTAAATTTAAATTTTATTTTAATATTACAAATAATGCCCTTTTTTTATTCTTATATGTATACCAGTGCACTTACTTGCAAAAATTTTTTAAAGTTATCTTATTTCTTATCATTCTTTTAGAAGTTTTGTTCTGTTTTTTTTGGGGTGGGTCGTGTTTTAGTGGGGGCGGGGTTTCCCAGTTCAGGAAATTTTTGTTTGTTGCCCTAATTTAGCCTTTGATTTTTGTGTCCTCACAATCTATCAGAATAGCACCCAAAAGGTGCAAATGTTTCCCATATAAAATTTTCTCTTCCCTTGCGAAGTTAGTGTCCCGTGTATGTAAGTAGGGAAACTCTTTCCACAGGCAGACCTCACAGGCATGATGATTTGGTTCCAGGTCACTGCAGTAAAGCGAGTCCCACAAGTTGTTTTGATTTCCTGGTGCAGGTAAAAGTTGTGTTTGTGCCTTATTGGAGTCTGCTGAGAATGTGCTAGCATCATAGCTGGCGAAGACAATGCACACACCTTAATTTAAAAATATTTCATTGCTAAAAAGGGCCACTGTCGTTTGAGCCTACAGCAAGTCCTAATTGTTTTGTTGGCGGAGGCTCTTACCTCTGTTGATGGCCGCAGACTGAGCAGGGTGCTGGTTGCTGAAGGTTGCTGGCAATTTTTAAAATATGGCAACAGTGAAGTTTGCTGCATCAGTTGACTCTTCCTTTCATGATCTGTTTCTTTGTAGCATGTGATGTTGTTTGATAGCACTATTACCCACAGTAGAACGTTTTTTTACAAATTAGAGACATTCCTTTCAAACTTGGATGCTGCTTTTTTTAACTAAGTTTATGTTACATTTTAAATCTTTGGCTGTCTTTTCAAGAATCTTCAACATGAGTAGATGCCCTCCCAAGAAACCAGTATCTTTGTTCATAAGAGGCAACTCCTCCTCTGTTAAAAGTTTGATCTTCAAGCTCCACTTCTAGTTCCCTTGATTTCTACCACATCTGCAGTTACTTCCTCCACCAAAGTCCTGAACCCATCAAAGCCATCCATGAGGGCTGGAATGAACTCTCTGAAACTCTTACTAACGTTGTTATTCTTACCCTTTTTCATGAGCGCAAAGGTCCTTGATGGCATCTAAAATGATGAGCCTTTTCTAGAAGGTTTTCAGTTTCCTGGCCCAGGCCCATGACAGGAATCACTGCCTGTGGCAGCTGGTGCTTCCTGGAATGCATTTCTGCAGTAATCAGGCGTGAAAGTCAAAATCACTCCTTGATCATGGGCAGCAGAGAAGATGTGTTAGCAGAAAGGGAAGTGGTGTTAATTTCATTGCACATCCTGGTCGGTCCTCTTGGGTGACCAGGTGCATTGCTAATGAGCAATAATATCCTGAAAAGAATCTTTTTGGCTGAGCAGCAGGTCTTAACAGTGGGCTTAAAATATTCAGTAAACCTTGTTGTAAACAGATGTGCTGCTGTTCCATTTAGAGTGCACAGGCAGAGTAGGCTTCGCGTCATTCCTAAGTGCCCTAGGACTTTTGGAATTGCAGGTGAGTGCTGGCGTCAGCTCGCAGTCACCAGCTGTGTTAGCCTGTAACAAGAGTCAGCCTGTCCTTCGATGTCGTGAAGCCAGACAATGACTTCTCTCCGGCTATGAAAGTCCTAGATGACAGCTCCTTCCAATATAAAACTGTTTTGTTGTTATCGAAAACCTGTTGTTTAATACAGCCACCCCCTTTGATCATCTTGGCTAGGTCTTCTGGATAACTTGCTGCAGCTTCTGCATCAGCACTTTTGACTCACCTTGCACTTGGATGTTGGGGAGGACAGCCTCTTTCCTTAAACCCCAGGAGCCGGCCTCTGCCGCAGCCTCCTTGCCTCTCTCAGCCTCCACAGGATTGAGCAGGGCTGGGCCTCGCTCCGGGGCAGGCTTTTGCGTCAGGGGATGTTGTGGCTGGTTTGCCTTTCCATGCAGACCTCTGAAACTTCCTCCACATCAGCGCCAAAGCTGTTGCACTTTGTTATCACGTGTGTGTTTAGTAGCCTGGCACTTCTCATTCCCTCCAAGAACTTTTCCGTTGCGTTCACAACTCAGCTAACTGGAGCAAGAGGCCTAGCTTGGCTTTTGACTTGCCAGCTTCACTAAGCTTGATCTGTTCTAGCTTTTGATTTAAAGTGAGAAACGTATGACTCTTCCTTGCACTTGAACATTTAGAGGCCACGTAGTGTTACGCGTTGGCCTAATTCCAATATTGCCGTGTTCCAGGGAGGAGGGAAGCATGAGCGGGGAGAGGCAGGGAGTGGCTGGCTGGCGGAGCAGTCAGAACAGACACAGCGATACGTAACATATAAACTCTTCCTGCCTTATGGTCGTTTTCCATGTATGCCTTCCACAAGGGCTGGGATGAGTATGGAGCCAGTGAGACATCTAGCGCCCCCCAGGGGACACTCTCAGAGTAATGAAAGCGTCCCTCGCCTCAGCCTCGTCATCACCCTGCCTCCTGTTAGTGATGCGGACGGAGTCAGCGGAACCCTGATAAGTTGATCATCCGACGAAGGGTGGGAGCATTCACGTTGCTGTTTTAGGTGATTTGGAAACCATCCAAATCATTACTGTGCAAGTGAAGCTCCTTCAGAATCAATGTCAAAAGACATTAAGACTTTCAGGGGAAGTAAGGGACAAGGACACTTCCTGCGCACCTCACATCCAAAAGGCACTGTACTGGATGCTGACACGTAGTAACTATTTGATCTTTATGGCCATGTAAGAAAATCCTTCCCTTTGTGAATGATAGAGGCTTTTAGTAAAATTAACCGTGAGTCAAAAGACACTGTTATATTTGACTTGCTTAACTCTTGCCTATGAAACAAAAATCGCGCCCCCAGTAGAACTGTTGGGCAGACATGAGAACTGACCAGTGTCTTAGACACATGAGACAGAGAGAGAGAGAGAGAGAGAGAGAGAGAGCGAGAGCGCTGGCGATTCTCAGGAGGAGTGGAGTTCCCACCCCAAGAACTTAAGCAGCTGACTTGGGCTGAAGCAGGGCGCGGCACGGGAATAGCATTCACATGAAGGGTGAGCAGCAGGGAATCTGAAATAAACGACCAGGACTCACCAATACGGAAAAAGTGCCGGGAAAGGGAGACCCTGTACCCAACCTACAAGCTAAGCTTTAACGCCATGGGGAAAAGGTAGGAGATCAAACAAGACTTTAGAATGTCTGTGAATAATAAACAAACGTTCTAAGGGGGTTACATCTATTAAAAATGTGTATCCGAAGTGAGAAGAAAGGTATTTGACCACACAAGAAGAGATTTTAATTTTTAAAATAATGACATAGCAACCAGTATACCGTTTACATAGTAGTTAACATCAGGATCTCTGAAAATTCAAGAATTTAAGAAGAAAATCTGACTGACAGATTCCTTTCTTACATGAAACTTTTCAGAGCTTAGGAAGACACACAAAAATAGCATCGTGTGTTATTGTACTGAGACGTGGCTCACTGCAGACGAAAGAGGCGGACGGGAAGGAGGTGGGGGCTGGGGTGGGTCGCTCTGTTTGGGTTGTGTTTTTCCTTCAAAAAGATATTTGAAGACTATTTTGGCAAATGTTAACATTTTCTAAATCTGTGTCCTGAGACATGGAGTTTTTTATATGTTTTTCTGTATGACAAATATATAACCAAAATGAAAATAAAGCAATATAGTGGAATACCTCTAAACCAGTTTCTCAGCTATTTTTTTATTATTGTCCCTCCCAAAGGAGCATTTTTAGACTTTTTAAATCAACCTCTACAAAATTTTACAATTGCTTTATACTGTATGTCTGTTTTTAAGCTGTATGCGTCTGTCTTGTGGATAAATGAGGGAGGTTTTTCCTCCTCTAACCCAGGAACTAAACAGCCACCAGTCATTTGGAAGACACATAATCCTGTACCATTAAACATGAACAAATCATACAAAGTGTGACCTTTGACATTGGCTGAATTAAACTACATGTCAGTAACAGAAAACTTAGAAAAACCTTTCAAATTCCTGGATATTAAATAACATTTTAAAATAACGTATACAGAAAAACAGGATTCTTAAGGGAATTTAGAAAATAATTGAATTTGAATGAAAGTGGAAATATAAAAATATGTGGCATACAGCTATAGGAGTGTTTAAAGAGAATTTACTAAATTAGAAGAGAATAAAAGCCACAGATTGGTGATTTACATTCTACCTTAAGGAAGTAGAGAAAGAAGAACACATTAAATCCAGAACAAGCAGGAAAAGGAAATAATAGAAATAAGTACAAACCAATAAGTTGTAAACAGAAAACCAAAAATGTCATGGTAAAAAAAAACTAGTTCCTAAAAGATCAGTAAAAGAGGAAATTCTAGTCAGATTGCAAAGAAAAATAAAGACCCCTAAAATTGTAAGAATATAATAATGGAATATTTGGGACAAATTTGTTTTCATAAATTTGACAACTTTGATGAAATGGACCAATTTCTTGAAAGTGACAAACTACCAAAGCTTATTTGAGAAGTAGGTGACAAACAGTCCTGTATCTATTTATAAATTTACTTAGTAATTAAAATTTTTTCTGCAAAGAAAGCTTATGGCTAGGTAGTTTCACGGATGAATTCTACCAAATGTTAAATGTAAAACCAGCTTTTTCATGGAAGAGAACACTTCCAAATTAATTTTATGTATTACCTGTATTACCTTGATACTAAAACCAGACAAAGTACAAGAAAACTATGTATCACTGGTTTCTCATGAGTATAGATGCAAAAATCCTCAACAAAATACTAAATTGATCAAGCAGTGTATGAAAAGGGATTATACATCATGGTCAAACGAAGTTTATCTTGGGGAGTGCAGATCAGCTCATAGTCTGAAAGTCACCTGAAATCCATCATGTCAACACAGCAAAGAAGATAAAGCATAAATGAAGGAAAAGTATTTGACAAAATTAAATTCATAAAAACTCAGGAAACTGGGAGCAGAAAAGAGTTTCCTTAGTCTCGTAGAGAATGCCCACCAAACCTTGAGCTGTCCTAAGACTTAAGAGTTAAAGGCTGAACTTCGTCCTCCTGAGGCTGAACAAGAGGCAAAAGAGCACGTTCACCGTGCCTTTCCACACCCCTGCATAAAACAAAAGAAGAGCCACGCAAATTGGAAATGAAGAATAAAATCATCCCTATTCAGAGAGGACATGTAGAAAATCCAAGGAATTAAAAGTTTCCTCCAACCAACAGGTGAGTTAAACAAGGCTGCAAAATTAAAAGTAAAGGTGCAGGAATCAATCTTATACCTATGTACTAGCAATAAACAACTATATTTTGAAATTTGTCTAGAAATGCCATTTGCAATAATACCAAAACTGAATTAGGTACAAATCTAAAAAAAAATATGTACTAAACCTCTGGCGAAAACCATCAATTTTTTCTAATAAAAAATGAAAAATGGAAAGGGATGTGTACATGGGTCAAAAAACTCATGAGTCTTAAGATGTCAACTCTTTCCAAATTGATTTATTCCCATTCAAAAATTCTGTTGTGTCGATATTGCCAAACTGATTCAGACTTACTTGGAAAAGGAACAGAGCTAGATTAACTAGCACCATTTTGAAAACAAACAAAACAAAACTGGATGACTATGACTATCTAATTCTAATACTTATTGTAAAGCTAGAGTAATCCAGATAGTGTGGTTTTGGCACTGGAATAGAGAAATAAGTCATTGGAACAGAGAAGGGCAGAAACAAACTCACACATGCATGGTAAATTAATTTTTCACAAAGATGAGATGGTAATTTAATGGAATAAGGATAGTCGTTTTAACATAATGCTAGAATTGGACACCTGTATTCCAAAAAAAAAAAAGATCAATGCATTTCTCAAACCTTACACAAAAATGCATTAAAAAAGTGGATTATAGATCCATTTGTAAAACTATCAACTTAGAAAAAGAGGAGGATAAAATCTGCATTTTCTTGCTTAGATAAGAAGTTCTTATATACAATACCAGGAGTTTGATCCATTGAGACAAACAAAAAGATAAATTGGACTTCATCAAATAAAAATATCTTTTGTTTTTCAGAAGATGCTACTAAGAAAATGACAAGGCAAGCCACAGACTTGGAAAAATCTTTGCAAAGCATAATTTGACAAAGAATGTATCCAGAATATATGAAGAACTTTCGAAAGTTCTTCAAAAAAACAAAACAAAACAAAAAACACCTCCCTCAGAAAATGAACAATGAATTTGAAGACACTTCATCAAAGATTTACAAATGGCAGATAAGCTCAAGAAAAGGTGCACAACATTAGCCATTAGACAAATGCAAAATACAGCCACAGTAAGATAGCACTACACACCTATTAGAACAGTTTAAAATAAATTCTGATGGTACCAAGACTTGGCAAGAATGCGGAGCCACTGCAGCTCTCACATCTTGCTCACAGAAGTAGAAATTTGTACTTCTGCTTTGTAGAACAGTTTGGGGGATTTTGTTATAAAGTTAAACATACACTTATGCGTGACCTAGCCAATGCCTGTCTAAGTATTCACCCAAGAGGAACAAAAAACTGCCCACACGAAAAAAACTGTACCTGAGGATTCTAGGAACAAGGTGGAGTGGGAAGCCCCAGGAATTCACCTGCCGAACTGGGCAGCGATCGCACCGTTGGAAGCTGCCCGCAGCGTCGTTTAATTCGCGCCTGATGGAGGCTCACGGATTCCAGGGGAAGGCTTGGGCGGGAAGCTGTAGTTAAGTGCCTTTCCTTACAGTGAAGATCTTAAATCAATAACCTACTTTGCAACTTAAGGAACTAGAAGAACAAAATAAGCCCAATGTTAGCAGAAGAAAGGAGATGAAGGTTAGAAGTAAATGAAGTAGAGAATAGGAAATAATAGAGAAAATCAATGAACCCAAAAGATGGCCATTTGAAAGAAACAAGAACAATGACACTCCTTTAGCTAAATAGACAAAAAGGCTCATGTTACTAAAATCAGAAATGAAGGTGGGACACGGCCGCATATTCTACAGACATAAAAATGAAAGCACAATGAAGAATTCTACACCAAGAAATTAAATAACTAGATGAAATGGACAAATGCATAGAGATACATAAAACTACTAACACGAAATTGCAAAGCAATAAGAATTCTGGATAAACCTACACCTAGTAAGGAGATGGTATCAGTAACCAAAAATCTAACAACAAAGAGAAGTCCTGGACCTGAAGGCTTTACTATGGAAGTCTAGCAAACAGTTAAGGATGAAATAATACCAATCCTTAAATTTTTTCCAAAAATTGAAGTGGAGAGAGCCCTTCCTGACTCATGCTACGAGACTAACATTACCCCAACATCAAAGCCGGGCAAACACTACGGACCAATATCTCTTATTATTGATGCAAAAATCCTTGTCAAAGTACTGGCAAACTGAATTCAGTAGCATATTTTGAAAGGTTTATACATCGTGTTCAAGTGGGATCAGTTTCTGGGATGCAAGGATGGTTTAATGTATGAAGGTATATCAATGTAACACCGCTTTAAAAGAAGGAAGGACAAAACAGGATCATCTCAATTGATAGAGAAAATCATTTGGCAACATGCAGCACCCTTTCATGATGAAAACATTCAACAAACTAGGAATATAAGGAAACTACTTAAACATAATAAAAGCCGTATATGAAAAACCCTCAGTGAACTCCATCAAGTTAATTATCACCATCATTTCATATATTTACCTTTGTCTCTTAGCAAATTTCAATTATAAAATAAAGTGTTAACTACTCTCACCATGTTATATTAGGTCCTCAGACCTTCAGAACTAAATGCTTGTATCCTTTTACCAAACTTTTCATATTTCCCCTATCCCCTGGTCCCTGGAAATCACTTTTCTACTATCTGGCTGTAAGTTTCACATTGTTTATTTTATTTTATTTTTTAGATTCCACATATAAGTAATACCTGATAGTATTTGTCTTTGTCTGGGCTAGTTTTACTTAGAATAATCACTTTATGTTCATCCAAGTTGTCACAGACTATAGGATTTCCCTCTCTATGTTGAAAATATTTCATATTTTTATTTCTGCTTTATATATGTTTTTATATTATATACATCTTTTATATTTTAAATATATACATTTGTATTGTGCGTGTGTGTGTGTATGTGTGTGTGTGTGTGTGTATACATTTGTATTGTGTATTTTTTGCTACTTCTTGATCCACTAATCTTGGTGGACCTTTAGGTTGTTTTCTTACCTTTGGCTATACACCCCAAAGTGGGACTGGCAGGTCATACGGTAGTTCCATTTGTAATTTTTTGAGGAACCTCTTTGTTTTCCATAGTAGCTGCACCAGTTTACATCCCTACCTGCAGTATCTGGGGCTCTCTTTTCTTCGCATGGGTGTTTGGACAGGACCAAGGATCAAGGATCATTTATTTGGTATAGATCAAATATGCTCATGGCCATTTCTAGTGAGGCCAAATTTCAGGGACATTTTGGTGTGGATGAAATGGCTCTGTGGATTTTAGACAGGACCAAATGTCCTGCAAAGGGACCCCCACAAACCCTCCATCTCCTGCCCATGTGCCCCGAGCGGTGTGCAGTGAGAAGTACTTGTAGGAGCTGAGGATCCAGGTTCCGTCCCTCCCTACCAACACAACTCACCTGGATCCTCGGCTCCTACAAGTACTTCTCACCTTCCTCCAATGTACACGTGGGTAGAAAGCTCCCAGGTGTCCTGGTGTGACACGCAGGGGCACTTGGGTTCAGTTATGTATGTCCAGTGAGATGTAAATCACAGAGGAGCGAACAAGGATGCTTCATGCCACCATAGTGCTGATGTCATGGTTTTTTACTCTTTAGAGCGGTTATTTAATATAAATGCTTCTTGTCTCATTCCTAGCTCTTATTTTCTATATCAATAAAATTAAGATTAGATTTAGATATGTAGTTCCGAATGACAGAAAGAGACCAGAACAATGTAGTAATGGTGGATTTTTAAATAAAACTAAATTTTATGACTTTTGCATTAAACATTTTTATATATTTCTTTGGAATGTTAGTGATTATTTAGAACTGGAACTCTGGAAATCACTGGACTAGTTTATTCTACTAGTCTCTTTCAGTGTTGGTATTCTCTGATCCTATGGTTCATTCTACTCTTGACTTCCTACATCCCAAGAGAGAGCAAATGTCATAGTGATTGTCTTTTGAATCAAAGAGTTTACCTTAATGGTTATATCAGAAAAAAAATTAGGTTATGCTGCAGTAATTTTAAAAAAATAACTGAAAATCCTCTGGCTTACAATAACCAGGCATGTCTTCTGTTAATCTGATCAAGAAGGGACTGACTCTTCATAGTAGATACTTTACACTCTGCCACCGGAACATCATTTGACACATGCTTTATCAGCCACGAGGCCTCAAACTAAAACATCCTTTTGCTTGCATTTCATTGCCAAAGCAAATCACATGGACACTCCCGGATTCAATAGGACAGGGGTGTATGTTTCACCTGTGGAAAGGAGCACTTAATATTAATGAACAACAAAACATTCTGTAGGTGCATGTGAGGTCGGGAATGAAAACTAATAAGGAAAAATTAACTTTGTTTAGAGCGAAATATGAAAAACAAGACATAAGAGACTAACCTTTACTACTTCTGCAATCTTTTAAACATATTAATATTAGCTAAACAAATTTTCAGATTCCAAAATGTCTTCATATATAATACCTTATTATATTTTTATAGTGACAGAGACTGGTAAGATTGAGTAATGGTTAAGAGTTCACAATGATGTCAAACTGCTTGGTTTTGATTTTCAGTCTCAACATTTACAAAAATTGGACCATGGACAAATTCCATTACTTCTCAGTGCCTCAGATTCTTCCTTTTGAAACTGGGTACTGTCATAACTGTATCTTCCATTTAAGTAATGTGAGAAATCAAAGTCATAATACATAGAAATGGCACACAGTACCCCTCAATGCATATTGGTGTTTTTAGTTATGCTTGTATTTTATCATATTTATCAACAATACTGTTATTCCCATTTTTTAAATGAGGATCCAAATGTAATCTATAGACACCGATTTTAAGGTTCACAGAGCCAATTGCAAAGCTTGGATTCAAAATCACTTTTTCGTTTTAGAGACTTTGCTTCCAGTCTAGTCGCACTTCTGTTCTTTAAGTAGTTTCACACAACTCTTATCTAATCTTTCCTTAAGGTTATTTGGGCTATTTTAGCAAACTTCTTTTCCCCCAATAGATTAATATAAATGGTTGGGCAAAGAAGGAGCTATGAGCCTGGGAGAGGATATTGGGAAAGAGGAAGGCAGGCAAAGGGAAAGCAAGCTGGGAAGGCACCGTGCCAAGAGACGAGGTGGCCGGGCTGCAAATGAGTGGGGGGCGGGGGCTTTGCTCAGGAGACAGAGCTGGTGTGGGTCACTGCGGCTCAGGTCGGACTTCGTACCACTGGGACTGGGAGCGTTTAGACAGGGTCAGGAGAGCGCCTGCTGATGGGAAGGGCTACAGAAAACCTTTGAAGTCTTAAGTTCAGCATTTTTTTCCTAACCAAAGAGAAAGAAAACATTTTTAAAAACTTTATAATTGACAAAGACTGAACTAAGAGTTTGAGAGATTGCTGATTGAAAGAAGTTGATGTGGTAAGTTATTTTAATTTTTTTTTTTTGAGTATCATATAATCCGTTCCCCACTTCAGTCCTGAAATAAGTGGGTTTTGTCATACGATATTATATACTTCAAAGTTTCACTATCTATTTTAGGTTTGTTGACAAGTCAAGTTTCAGTTTCCAGCAGGACAGAATGTACTATTTATATTTGAAATGCATCTGAACCTTCACTTAAAATCTCTCATTTCAGAAATCTGGTGGCAAGCTTGACTATCTGCCCTCTTTCCCCAAACACTCACACATGACTTATCCTGAACACAGGTTTATTTTTCTTTCCTTTTTTTTTGTGGGGGCGGGTGGAGCTGGGGAGAGTGCTCATAGGCGCCAGGGTAGAGTTTTAAGAAAATTTTACATGAGATTCAATGTAAAATTTGAGGGATTATGATTTTTTTCAGTAAAAGAAAGCACTACCTTGACCAAGTATAGTAATGTTACTACCTGCAGCTCTAGAATGTTGATAACTGGGAAAACAACAAAATAAAAACACCTGGAGAGAAATATAAGTAATCAAATACAGACACTGATGTGAAACTGAAAGTATTTGTATTAAAATTTTAATGATACTTTTACTAAATTACTTGCCATGAAGATATTTATGAAGGATTTAGACGAACAACTGCAAATGATAAGAACAGAAAACTGCTCTTCTTGGATAATGTTGATTCAGTTGCACATTAAAAAATAGATTCCTGTCTCCTGAGAGGTGAGGCTGCCCTGGATGAGGGTGAAGACAGAACACACACACGCGCGCGTGCGCGCGCACACACACACACACACACATGGCCACCGTAACTGTCACATTAAGCACAAGATTTGGTGGAGGGGAAAATTGATGGACATTCAACTTCCCAGTACTTTCTTACATCACATTGCAGAAATTTAAGTAACTGCCAATTTGGGCTGGGGGTTAAAAACAGAAATGAATTGAATATCCAGTTTCTTTCTGAAGTCGAGACACTACAAAGGTTTGCAAATAGGTGGTTAAAGGCAATAATCTATGAATGCAGTTGGCTCTGTTATTTTCCTTCTATCCTTGAAGCACTTCAGAAGTAAAACCTAATTCTAAATAAATAGTGCATGATTAAGGACTCTTTATTATGCATATGAAAGGCCAGATGTTTAAAAAGGTTAATATTCCCTCAGCAAGGAAAACATTAAGGTCTAGGTCATCTAGATTGCTTTCCTGGAAGATTTTATGCCTGTTCTTCACCTGTTAACACTATGGTTGATAATACTTTTCAGATTATGAATAAATATTTTGTGCTCCGATTGTTCACGCATGTTAACATTTACTTTGTAAAATGTGCTCCTGCCAGGGATATAAATAGCTGCTGGAAAGAACACTGACAACTTCAAAGCAAAATGAAGTTCTTTCTGTTGCTTTCGGCCATTGGGTTCTGCTGGGCTCAGTATGTCCCAAACACCAAACCTGGACGCACATCCATTGTTCACCTGTTCGAGTGGCGCTGGGTTGATATTGCTCTTGAGTGTGAGCGATACTTAGCCCCCAAAGGATTTGGGGGGGTTCAGGTGGGTGTTGTTTATAGTACGGATTGTGGGGTTTGCTGGGCTTTGAGTAAATGGCATGATCTGCGTCTGTGAAGCTGGGAACTTCTACTTCTTACATACGTGCTCTAAGTAAGGGGTTCTGTGAAGAAGATTAAAGGACTTAGTATTGTTGTCAACTTTTATGTTTTCTTTCTGCTATAATACTCTTTCTTCAGTGGGATGTTTCCAATATACTGTTAAGAATATTAAATACACGTAGCAATTTATACAAAGATTGAGAAATAATTTTAGATCTTTATTTTCTAGAATATCCAGTGATATGAAGTAAGCCATAATTTGATACCTGAGATTATTTTACTTGCAGATCTCTCCACCCAATGAAAATGTTATAATTAATTACCCTTCAAGACCTTGGTGGGAAAGATATCAGCCAATTAGCTACAAGTTGTGTACAAGATCAGGAAATGAAGATGAATTCAGAGACATGGTGACTAGATGTAACAATGTTGGTGTAAGTGAATTCCTTTTCTTTAAAAATAGTGTGAAAAAAATAGCTGCTTTCTCCTGTTTCTTGCTACTTTTAAGCAGAACATGTTCCATATTTTTTATTTTACTCTCTACTTTAGCTATAACTAAAATTTAATTGTAGTTTATTGTTCAATTTGTAAATCTCTGTATATGTGCCATTTATTTACTAAAGATGTAAGTCCCAATTTAAAACCATCTTACTTATAAGACAAATACCAATTTGTAACCCTTATAACTATACACATTTCTGGGGAGTACTTTTTAGTTAAAAATTGGAAATTCCAGTTACAATATTTGCTGACACTTTTATGTGACTTGTGTCTCCCATCCATAATTCACGAATCTTCTTGCCCATAGTTTTATTTGATGATAATTAGATACGATCCCTTTGATGAGGAACATAATGAGAGACAATATTCACCTTCTGTCTTTAGATGTTAAGTACACAGTAGAATCTGGCTGCTTTCTGAGGATGACTGATGGAAAATTCAAAAATCAGGAATCTCTCCTGTCTCAACTTATTCTTACCTTCTCTCAATAAAGGCTCTTTGCATGTTTTGATAGTTACGATAGTTTCTGGTTCTGTTAATTTACCATAGATGTAAACATTTGACCATGTGCCTAGAATGCAGGGAGGTGGGCCTTCAGTTCACCTTGATTTCCTTTCACACTTTACTCTTGGTCTTCCAAGGAAGATGAGTTATAAAATAATAGATAAATAGTTTGAGTGTTACTAACATGCTGTCCACTGCAATCGGTAATATCATAGGTTTCTCGCTCTCTGTAAACCAACCTGAAATGGAAGTGTTGCCTTCCAGGTGCACGTGTACGTGGATGCCGTGATTAATCACATGTGTGGGAATGGCGTGGGCGCGGGAACAGACAGCACCTGTGGGAGCTACTTCAACCCTGGGTCCAGGGACTTCCCTGCAGTCCCCTTCTCTGGTTGGGATTTTAATGACGGTAAATGTAAAACCAGCAGTGGAGACATCGAGAACTACAATGATCCTTACCAGGTAATTATTTAAAAAAAACAGCGTTCTGAATAAAGAACTATCTGTGCCTTTATCTACATAGAGCTTATTGATCTCTGTTGAAATACTAGCTTAGATTCCTTAAGAAACCAGGATTGCAGGTCTATTTAAAAATAAGAGACTCAAATCAATATTTAAAACGCTTTCCTCAATTTAATCTCTCCCAATTAAAAAGCTCGTCTACTTTATTTCCTGCATTCTCCAATTTCATAAAATATGTCAAAGGTGTGTCCAGACTAGAATGTCCAGGTTCCCAGAGCCCAACACAAAGACGACACTATAGAAGCCTCTGTTCATGAAGAAATGAATGACTAATCACATCGGCTCTCAGGTAAACACGATGCCGTATGTGTCCCCCACCAAATTTTGGCCTCCATAGGTCCGAGACTGTCGTCTGGTTGGTCTCCTTGACCTTGCCCTAGAGAAAGACTATGTGCGTTCCAAGGTTGCGGAGTACCTGAACCACCTCATCGACATCGGCGTGGCAGGGTTCAGAATCGACGCGTCCAAGCACATGTGGCCTGGGGACATGAAGGCCATTTTGGATCAGCTGCATCATCTGAACACAACCTGGTTCCCAGAAGGAAGCAAACCCTTCATTTACCAGGAGGTACATGGACACATCTGTGTGCATACACAAGACCACCTAACTCATTAGAAAATAAATGGCAGATTTAATTTAAAATATAACTTCTCTAGGTTAATAACTGAATCATTTATGTAGAACAGGAACCAATTGTATGGAACAGTGTTCTTTCATCTTTTATTCAGAGGCTGCTTTTTATCAAACTCTTTAACTCCGTTTATCACAAGGGGTTTTAAGGAAGGATGTGCAGAGAATTTATTTGGGCTGCAAGCATCTCTTTGTCATTCACTGGCTCCCCAGAGACCATTGCAGAAGACAGATAATAACACAGCTGTTGTCTTGAGCCAGTCTCTCTGGGTTTAAATCTTGCCTGTAGCACTGTTAGCTGTGTGCTTTTAGGCAAATCGATCCACCTCCCTATGCAGAAATTATTTCATGGGAGGAAAAGGAGTAATGATAATAGTTATGTCTGATTTTGTCAGAAAATTAGATGAGTTAATATTTATCAAACACTTAGAAGTGCCGTTGGCCGGATATTGAGTGCTGTAGAGGTGTGAGCCATTGTCACTTTGACCAAATAAGGTCGGCGTCTCCACAGGACAGCAGGTCGCCTTGTCACAGGACAGCAGGTCACACTGTAGTGAACAAGAATCTTGGTAGAAGTAAAATCACTTGGGGCATTTCAAATAACATGAGTAGTTTTAAGCCATTTTCTATGTGATATGCGCTTGTTGGTTAACATTCCAACCAAAAACGACATCTTCCCCTATATTTCTTCTAGGTAATTGATCTGGGTGGTGAGCCAATCAAAAGCAGTGACTACTTTGAAAATGGCCGTGTGACAGAGTTCAAGTACGGGGCCAAACTAGGCACAGTCCTGCGCAAGTGGAACGGAGAGAAGATGGCCTACTTGAAGTAAGTGAAGTAGGATTTGTGTTTTGAATCGTTTCATAGACTTGATAGATATTTTATCACCCCAATATGAGTTGTCTTATTAAGACCTTATTTAGACCACTTTCAAGGATTCAGTTACTATTAAGTGTTACAGTTCCCTAAACTTGAATTGATCATCTTTATTATTTAGAATGTCAATCACAAGGAGATATATCTAGAAACCCAAAATATAACCTGGGATTTTGATCTATGTATTATGTGATTCAACCAGATATAACTGTTGGCATATAACCTGTGAGGTCCAGGTTGTTACAAAAGCGATTCTACCATTTGTAAAGTACAATGTGGCCATACTGTGGAATTTACATATATTACATCAATTAGATTCAAATTTTTAAATATTTATATTATGAAAGTATGGCGTTGAAGCCTTACTTTAACCTGGTTTGCCATTCTGTACAATATGGAATGGTGGTTGACCCTCCTGATGTCCATCTAAATTATAATGTACTAACACTTCTGCAAGGACTGTTTTTAATAGTGAAAATACCTGCAACATGAATGTAACAGAGTAATTCATGCATATCTATATCGATATCTATATATATGGAGTGTATTTGTAGATAATATAGCTATAGCTATACAGTGTATATACAGGGATGGGCAAATGTAGGTTGACAATTGTTTATATAGAAATAATACAAGTAAATAATACAATAATTAATAAACAATAATACAAACATGCACTCACAACTGTAAACGTTCGTCGGCCCACCCCTGTATATATAAACCTTACAGAAAAATGCTGTCAATTAGAGAACTGCATGTGAGGACTCTGTACTGGAAGAAGCACGTGGTTAGGTGGTTAGGCTGCCATAAAAGGACTCATGTGTGTGTGTCTGTGTCTGTGTGTGTGTGTGTGTGTGTGTGTTTTCCCAGGAACTGGGGCGAGGGCTGGGGCTTCATGCCCTCGGACCGCGCGCTGGTCTTCGTGGACAACCATGACAACCAGCGAGGACACGGGGCTGGAGGGTCGTCCATCCTCACCTTCTGGGATTCTAGGTAGGAAACGGTTGTCGGTGTTACTTTTACCTGCCTCTCGGGCCGGAACAGGGTTTTCTGTTGTGGTGACACCATTTTGGAACTTTCAGACTCTACAAGATGGGAGTTGGGTTCATGCTCGCGCATCCTTACGGGTTCACCCGCGTCATGTCGAGCTTCCGCTGGCCACGGTATTTTGTGAATGGAAAAGTAAGTATGGGCGTTGTATCAAACATTTTTTCCTCAAGAAAAGGAAGGCGGTTTTGTTCAAACTTCACATGATACCATTACACTTACTAGTCATTTCTGGAATATGTTAGCGTAAAACTGATGCGGGGTTCGTAGCAATGCAGTGGATACTAAAAACTAAAATGTGTCGTCGTTGTCAGCTGGTATGTAAGGTGTTTCAGAAATAGGAGAAACATAACTCCTTACTTCCCCCAAACACTTGGGAAAAGGATACAGTGAGTATAATATGTACCTCCCATAAGTACTTAACTTTCTACAGCTGGTATGTGAATTACAAATTAACACTTGTAAGGAACTTAAAACAGTGTCTTCCCTTAGCAATATAAATACTCGTTAAATACTTAAAAAAAAGTTCTATGGAAGGCAAAAAACAGCATCTAGTTGAACTGAGGTTAAATAAGCATTTTATTAGAAGAAAGAAAACATGGGTTAAAGAAGATACATTTGCAGACTATGCTGAGAAAGATTAATCTGAGTAATCATTTTTAAAAAGAAACTGAAAAATAAAGTTTTAAGTGTATTTAGAAAGCGAGTAGAAACTTTTCTTCTTAAGGTGAAGATTTCAGCCATAGCATTGTACAGCAACTTCATAGCCAAAGGAGAAAATCCTTTTTTCTACAAATTAGACAGATATTTATCTAGTTTCTTCCAGATTCCTTTCACTTTGAGAAGCCCCCAAACCCTGTGCAGCAACTCACTCATTCTGTTGCTGGACAGGTTTCCTATTCAGATGTCCCTTTATATTGGGCCAGCCCCTTCCGTTCTCCACTAATTGGTCTTATTTCTGACGTCAGCAGTCAGGGACCACATCCGTTTCCGTTTTCCCTGTAACGCTTCCGCTTTTCCAGCCTGCCAGGCATGTCAGCTTTGCCCGCTGTTCATCACAGGACATGATCTTTAAGGCACACTGTGAGAACCTTCATGGACATAATCTTTATGCTTCCTACATTTACCTTACAAAGCACCAATCAGGAAAACACTAATTTAAACACTTGGTCAAATGAGTAAGGAGTGTGGTGATGTGTCGCTTCATGCATGTATCCGAAAGGGAGAATGAAGGGCGCCGTTCTTAGATTTGTTTAGCAATTATCACAGTCAAGGCATCTTTCCATGTGTTGTTTAATTTTTATAGCCTCTAAACAATATCATCATTTTACAGAAGAAGAAAATGAGGCACAGAGAAGCTGTGTCTATTGACTGAGTCTTCTCAGCAGCAGTGAAATGTTTTAATCCTGCTGTGTCTGACGCTAACTGCCCAGATGCCTCAATGACACTGCCTGACGCGGTGTAAGAAGCCATAGCGGTTCCTGGGGAAGGAAATAAAAGGGTGAAAAAAACGTCCCTTTGAAATACGGCGCCAGAAATGAGAAGTCAGAGGGAAGACGACGAGGACCTGGTGCAGGGCTTTCTGGGAGGAGCTGGGCTCTAAAGGCGGGCGCCCCTGGGGCGCCCCAGGACGGGCTGGCTGTGGCGGGCGGAGAGGCGGCAAAAGGAGTTAATCTTAAAAATCTGAGCGGTTTTCATTCTTTTTGCTAATTAAGGATATTAATGACTGGGTCGGTCCGCCCAATGATAACGGAGTGATTAAAGAAGTGACTATTAATCCAGACACTACCTGTGGCAACGACTGGGTCTGCGAACATCGTTGGCGGCAGATAAGGTGGGACAGCTTTCTTAGAGATGGCCTCTAAGGGTCAACTTTCTCCACCTTCTGTTTTAAACGGTCGAAGGGTTCATAGCATTTGTACCGTATTTCACTTTTAGGAACATGGTTATGTTTCGTAATGTAGTGGATGGCCAACCTTTTACAAACTGGTGGGATAATGGAAGCAACCAAGTAGCTTTTGGAAGAGGAAACAGAGGGTTCATTGTCTTTAACAATGATGATTGGTAAGTAGATATCAATTAGAAATTATATTTTATACTAATGTGTTCCGGGTCTGTTCTTTTCTCTTGCTGCTCATTTCCTTTTTTACGTCTGAAAAGTTCTTTCGTCAGTGGGTTAAAAAACATGGAAGTCAAAAACAGAGCCAGGAAAAAAATGATGACGGCTCTTAGGCTCTTGACCCCCTCTTGTAAGGGCGGCGCGTCCTGAGCAGTGAGTTTTGTGCGCTGGGCCCTCCCGCGCCTCGCGGCCGCTCGCACACCCGCCTCACGGGGAACACGGTCGTTCATGTGCAGATCATGAAATCGCTAGAAGAACCTGTCCTGTTGACCCTCTTTTATTTAAATACAGTCATGGAGAACCGCCACCTTGGTACAGAAATACCTTTTTCCTAGCTCTTTCTCAACTGTTCGGCTATCAGATTCTTGAGCCTTTGTCTTCGCCTGCTCTCTCTGTGGCGGTATTTTTTAGAGCACGTGTGTAGAGAGTATGTGTCTTACAGTCAACGCCTGTGGCTTGGACGAGCCGTCTGCCGGCGCTGGAGCGCCTCCGCCCAGCGACAGCCTCCGCTCGCACTCGGCGCATCCTAGCCCCGGTTTCAGTTTACTGGCAGCACGCAGCTAAGCCAATGCGTCTCTCTTGCCAAAACAACCCATAGCTAGTCCTTCAATTTCTGTTTTTTATGGGTGAGAGAGCCAAAATAATGGCTGAGACAGCTTTATCTTTAAAACTGTAGGCTTCTTCAAATAAATGTTAGTTTATTTTTATCTCCAGCCCAAATTCATTTTAACCTCTTGAAAAAATGAGATTTTTTTTTTTGAAGAAATAATCAACTTTAAATTGTTGAAAGTAACTCGTATCTTCTTCAGTTCAGATGAGGAAATGTTTGTGTTTATCACGGGAAGTACTTTTATCTAACGGGGCAGGACAACTCACATCTTCACGGACCGTCTCCGAGCTTCGGCTTCTGTAATGTTCACTAGTGACTAGGAGATTGCTGAGTCTTCTATGAGATGACTTTTGTTCCTGAGAAAACTGTTCCCTTCCACTGAGACGGCTTTGTGTATAGATTTCCTTCTCACGGAGCTTTTGCCTGTTAGAGCTCTGCCGTGTGTTTTAGAGATAATCTGTGTTCTTGCTTTGAATTTTGCTGAATTCGAGTTAAATGTTAACCTTTATTTTACAGGCCGCTATCTTTAACTCTGCAAACTGGCCTTCCTGCTGGCACATACTGTGATGTTATTTCTGGAGATAAAATTGGTGACAAGTGTACAGGAATTAAAATCTATGTTTCTCGTGACGGCAACGCTCACTTTTCTATTAGTAACTCTGCCGAAGATCCATTTATTGCAATCCATGCTGAATCTAAATTATACAATTTGAATTAAATACATATATACCCCGTGAAATAACCAAGTGTATGTCTTTTTTTACGTTAGTAAATTATAATTCAAACATTTTTGATAAGGCTGTAGTAAATAATCAACTTGAAAACTCCGAAAAGCATAAAAATCACATTGTTATACAAGTATAAAATAATTACAATGGACATTTTGGTTTTTTTTAGAAGACTCACATTAAGCTATTTTGGGGGGTTAGGGAGCTGGGTGAAAAAGCTAAAAGGATTAAACAAAACAAAAAAAATCCGTAGACACGGATGACAGGGTGGTGGTTACCAGAGGGAAGGCGGTGGGGGTCGGAGGAGGCCGAGGGACACGCACGGAGGTGGACGGAGGCCTCGCTGGGGCGGCGAACGCACAGTGCGGTTTACTATGGCGTATTGTAGAACGTACGCCTGAAACCTGTCTAATTTTATGAACCAATGTGACCCCGATGAATTCAGTAAATTTTTTAAAATAAATTTTACTTAATTAATAGAAAGAAGTTTCTAAGAACTCAGACAGGCCTCTTGATAAATACATTTGTTGACATGAACACCCGTTGCTCAGCTGTGGATTACTGGTGTATCTCTCTCTCTCTGTCTCCCATACAGTGTTTCTAGCAATTAGTCAGGGAGAGCTGACTTCATAATTCCTGTAAAAGTTAACAACATTTGGGTGGCTTTCACGATATGAAAGCCCTTTTACAGGTAATAAGTTAAAAAAGACACTGAAAGTATGCAATCTGTAATTCTTAATTACACAGAGTGCACAGGAACCTTTTTCTTTCTCTGCGTTCTTCTTTTCTTTCTCTCTCTAATGGCTTTAACTTGATGTTGCTGTCGGGGTTTTTGTTCTCTTAGCCCCCAGTATGGGTCGATGTTTATTTAGGGCTGTCAGGATACCTGATGAACCAGGGTTTCCTCCTGATTCTGTAGCTACTCGTTCTCCTTTACCTTGACATTGCGTGTGGGATTTGTTGCTCCTGGTCAACATCATCAAAAACCTTTGTTATTAATCCAATGCACGTCTCTACCGTTGTCTAATATTACTTCACAACAGCATTCAGAATGCCAATCCCCTGCCTCCCCCTCTGTTCCTTTGGCTCCTGTGACCCTGCTTTCTCCTAGTTTTGCTTTTCCTCACTGATTGCTCTTCTGCACATATTTTTACTGGCTCATCTTCCGTGTGACATGAGGGCTCATTTGGATCTATAATTACACTGTTTTACTCCCTCAGCCAAGTAACCTTTAGTCTCAGGACAATGTTTGGCACCTATTACGTAACAGCTCAATGATTATTTGTAACATAAATTGAGATAATGAGAGAAAGAAAAGAAAATACCATTTTTGAGGAGAGAATTATTAGTAAAGATATGGCCTGGGAATAAAGACAGTTTTATTCTCTCTCTAAATCTTCCCAAGTTTAATTAATTCTTGGTTAACCTGGATTTCTCAGGTCATTAATGTCGTGTGATCTCAATAGAAGCAAAAAAATATTTTTCAAAATTCAAACTTTTATGGTTAAAAACTCTCAATAAATTAGATATAGAAGGAATGTATCTCAGCATAGTAAAGACCATTATGACAAGCCCACAGCTAACATTATATTTAAAGGTAAAAAGCTAAATGTTTTTTTCTTAAGATTAGGAACAAGACAAGCACACCTACTTTCACCAACCGCTCCTATTTGGCACAGTGCTGGAAGTCCTAGCAAGATCACTTAGGCAAGACAAAGGAATAAAAGGCATCTAAATCAGAAAGGAAAAAGTAATATTGTCTCTGCTTCCAGATGGCATGATCCCATCAGGAAACTCCTAAAGACTCAAATGAAAAAGGGTTAGGGCTGATAATAAAATTTAGTTTTAACTTGCAAGATACAAAATCAATGTGCAAATAGTTTTGTTTCTATACACTAACAATGAGCTATCAGAATGAGAAATTAAGAAAGCAATTACATTTACTATAGCATAAGAATAAAGTACTTAGGAATAAATTTAACCAAAGAGGTGAAAGATTTATAGACTAGAACTACAAGACATTCATCAAAGAAAGTGAAGATACAAATAAGTGGAAAGATATCCTGTGTTCTGTGTTTTTGGATTGAAAGAATTAGCATTGTTAAAAATGCCCATAATACCCAAAGAGATCTATAGATTTGATGCACTCTCTATGAAAATTCTGTAACATTTTTCACAAAAATAGAAACAAAATCCTAAAATTCATATGGAACCAAAAAACACCCAAAATAGCCAAAGCGAACCTGAAAAAGAGAAACAACATTGGAGACATCACACTGCCTTATTTCAAACTATAAAAAAATAGTAATTAAAACAGTATGGTGCTAGCATAAAAACAGACACACAGAACAATGGAACTGAATAGAGAGAAATAAACCTATGTATATGCAGTCAGCTAATCTTTGACAAGAGTGCCAAGAACATACAGTGCGGAAAGTCTCTTCAATACATGGTGCTGTGAAAACTGGATATGCACAAGGAAGAGAATAAAACTGGACTCTGTCTTACAGCACTCACAAAAGTTAATTTGAAGTGGATTAAATACCTAGCTGTAGAGCCTGAAACCATAAAGCTCCTGGAAGAAAACAAAGGGAAAAAGCCTCATAACACAGGTCTTGGCAATGATTTCATGGATATGATGCCAAAAACACAGGCAAAAAAGCAAAAATAAACAAATGTGGCTTTATCAACTAAAAAGCGTTTGCACACCAAAGGAAACAATCCATACAAGAAGAAAACAACTTATGGAGTGGGTGAAAATATTTGGAAACCATGTATATGAAAAGAGGTTAATATCCAAAACATATAAGGAACTTTTAAGACTCAATACCAAAAACTCATCTCATTTAAAAAATGGCCAAAGGCTCCAAATAGCCATTTTTCTTAAGAAGACATACAAATAGCCCACAGGAACATAAAATGGTGCTCAACATCACTGATTATCAGGGTTATGCAAATCAAAATCACAACGAGACGTTATACCTATTGAGATATTCATTATTAAAAATATGAGAGAGAAATGTTGGTGAGGCTGTGGCGATAAGGAACCTATGTGCACTGCTGGTGGGAATGGAAGTTGGTGCAGCCATTATAGAAAACAGGATGAAGGTTTCTCAGAAAATAACAAGGAGAACTATATGATCCAGCAATGCCACCCCTGGGTATATATTCCAAGGAAATAAAATCAAATCTTGTGTTGATATCTGCACCCCCATGTTCAATGCAACATTACTCAATAATAAAGACATGGTAAGGGCACCTAGATGCCGGACCAATTTTTCATGTGGTAACAACCTAAATGTCTTTCAACGGATGAATGGATAAAGATTATATAATGGAATACTCTTTGGCCATAAAAAGGAAGGAAATTCTGCCATTTGTCAGAACATGTATAAACCTGGAGTCTATTATGTTAAGTGAAATAGCCAGATGAAGATAAATATGTACTGCAGTATTATTTATGTGTGGAATCTATATAAAATGAAAGTTGGACTCAAACAGTAGAAATGGTGGTTGTCAGGGCCTGGGGGTGGGGAAATAGAGCAAGGGGGGACAAAGGGTACACATTTTCAGTGGTAGGATGAATAAGTTCTGAAGCTCTAATATATAGCAAAGCGACTAGAGTTAATGCTATGGTGGTGTACACTTGAAATTTTCTGAAAGCGCATCTTACTACTTCTCACAAATGTGAATTACATGAGGTGATGGAAGTTTAAGTAACTCGTTCTTGGTAATAATTTCACAATGTGTGCATATTAAATCATCACATTGTACACTTTAAAATACATATATGTAATATATATATATATATATATAAAATTTTGTCAGTCATTTCCCAATAAAGCTAGGGGGGGAAATCATGGGGAAGTCAAGTATTTTGGCCAAACACAATCATGTGTTCTGGATTTTCAAGCCACCGGAGAGTATTGTTTTTGTCCGAGCAGCTGTTACGTCCCCTTAGTAAGGCAGCCAGTTGCTCTTAGACCAGAGACCGTGCTTCCACCTGGTTGGGATGTGACCCCATTTGTACAAGGTGTGGCAGGAAGGACGCCGGCTGGCGTGGGCTTTGTCGGGTAATAACATGGGTGTAATACTTGGTAGTTTTAATTTGAACATCTCACCTCAAATGTCTTCGTGTGTGCTTGAGTGTGATATTGTCATGTTACCCAGTGACATGCTTATGATTTTGTAATACAAAGGGGGTGTTGTTTGTGCCCAGCCCCATATTGGGTTCCTGGTGCTTTTGCCCACTTTGCTCATATGTGTCATGGAGCAGTTTCTTCCTTCAGATGTTTCACTTTATCTGTGGAAGTCATTCTGCCTGTAAAGGCTGAGCTGTTGACTTTCTTGTGGAAGGGATGAGAACTGTTCGTGTTGAAAAATCATCATTACTATTATTAGACTTTCCCTTGCCAGTCAGAACTGAGACAATGAACCTCTTCATAGATGACTGATCACAGGATGATTGGAATGTTTGCTCAGTCTCTTTCCAGAGTAATCTCAGTATTATGATTATTAGTATTGTTATTATTATCCTTCAACTCCCAAATGAAGTGCACTTAGGTGCTGGACCATTTTTTGATAAATGTTTCCAAAAAGACACTTATGAGTAATAAACAAAATCTCTAGAGGTCACTTCCTGTGGTAAAGAAGTAAATGAGATAGTTTTTGGAAAGGATAGAGAAATCTCTAATTATTTTTTTAAACCAAACTGTTTTGAACATTTGCATTTTGTTTTTAAGGATCCATCAAAGCAAATTCCTTCCAATTTGAAAGTGACTAGAAACTTTTTAGAGTCTTAGCTGAGTCTCAATTTTCCTTCTGTTTTGTTTGCCCCTGCTAATGTCTTTAACCCCCGCCGCCCCCAAAAAACCCCACTAAATACAAAGGAGGGAAGCTAGATATATTAGATGTAGCTTACAATTTGTTGAAGAAAATCACAAGGTTTTAGAAGAAATCATTTAAAAATGCCAATAAAAATAATACTTCTTTAAAAAAAAACAGAGGACAAGTGATATATTAAAAGACCTTTAAAGGTCTTTCACAAGAAATTGAACAGATGGGCAAATACACAGTCTGTTTGCTCTTTTTGCCCTTGAACATAAACTCTGGGAAAAGAGAAAAGAGAGAAGTGTGGTTCAGAGCCACTTACGTAATCTGTTTTTAGGTAGAAATAGGTGTGTTCAAAAGATTTAGGTAGAAAGAGCACCACTTATACTGGACTAAAAGGTAATGTTTATTATGTCCCTATAATTGCAAATCTGCCAAGTCCAATGCACTGTGTCATTTGACACTTTTGAAGATGTTTTTCAATCAAGAAACAATTATATTTTCAGAATCAATTCAATTCAATAGATGAACATCTTTGAGACACCTCTCTGAACCATGGTTTCCTCATCTGTCAAATGAAAACAGCACCTCCTGTTTTAGTCTGGTGAATTAAACGAGAAATTGTATACATGTATAACATACTAACCACCATTTCTTGTTACCTGCATACTTTACTTCCTCAGTAAAGATGTATCTCTTATTCAAATGCTGTGGGCTAGCAATTTGATATTTCTCCTAAAATCTAACTGAAAGAAGAAAAAGAAAATCACAAAGCATTGGAATTGGAGCAGAAGGTAACATTCTACTCGAACTTGAAGTCTTGCCCTGTCCAGCCGGTGCCATTAGCTGAACATTAGTGAACAGAAAATCCCTCTTGACTTAGTGTTTGTGATTCAGTCCTAGGTCATGGATCGGCAGGAAAGCCACCAGTGGGAACTTCGGCATCAGCGTTGTGCACCGCGGTCTCACCTGCGGTGGAGGCCGCGAGTGGACAAGATTAGGGACAGCCATATGTTCCAATGAGCATGCGCATCAATCAGCCCAACACAGGTTTAATCAAGCACGCAGCACTCTTGGAGGTACTTTGAACATGGTACCCATGCTTCAGTACAAAGGATAATTGGGAACACAGAACAGAACTGTATGAAACATTAATGAAAATGGAGGAACATAGTCTCTCTCTTACGTCAATGTCTCTCTCTCTCAAAGCAATAGAAACATGTCCTCGGGTGAGGATTAAAAAATAAATAAAAATTGATGGCGGGCTGTAAGTCAAGGTCATGTGGGATTCATTTTCTTCCACCAGTGAATATTCAAGGTGCATTCTTTCTACTGTTCAAGGCAGAAATGCAGGGGTCCAAGTCTAGTCGAGAAAGAACATCCAAAGCCTTTGCTTGGCTCTATGGGCATCGATCACATCAAGACACGCAGAAACACACTCCATCTACTCCAACAGGAGGAATGGCAAAGGCATACAGCAAAATGCATGGTGTATATATTTTCTCACGTTGACAAACTAAAGGATTTGGAATAATAATGCAAACCAAAAATATCAGAGGCAAGGAGTAATGGCGAACACCCATCTTCGATTTCACGACGGACCCTCCAGGACAAGCGGCGCCCTGAGTCAGCGGCACCGCTGCCAGCCCGCGCGCGCGCGCCTCCTCGCTACCGACGGTCTAGGAGCGCATGGCTCCCTCTCTGCTAATTAGTGTAGTTGGCAATAACTCTTAGTGATTCTATCTCCTTGGCCCACGAACGAGTTTTTCAATACGTGGAGGTGATGGCCATTTATTGTTTGATTTGCCCGGCACCCTTTTCTCCTTTGTGGATAGCAGTTCGCTGCCTTCCCGTTAAGAAGCCGCCCAGAGGCCGCGCTCCTCCCGTGCTGCCCAGGCCCGGGCGGCCTCACGCCCGCTTCCAGGGCTGAGCACGCGTGCTCTGCGGGGGCATCCAGGACGCGCCAGGCCCCTGGCACAGCGCTCAGGCCTGTGAACCGGGCCAGACCCCCGAGGAGTCAGCCTTCGGCCTGCGGTTGCACTGCCAGCAAAGACGCGTTGAAACGACTGGGTAGGACACGTGCGCCTCTTACCGGGGCCTGCGCGCCTGGCAGGACCCGCCCCTGGTGCTGCACGCGGGCCGCCTCGCTGTGGCCGGGGACAAAAGCCGCCCGAGAGCGAGGCGCGGCGTCGGAGGGCAGAGCCAATTTCTCAGTGGCGATGGAGCAAGTCCCGAGGACCGTCTGATCTCCTGACTCCAGTCTGACTTCGTCTGTCCCCCTCACCTCCGACCGCGACACTGACCGTGTTCACGGTGCTCGCGTCCCCGGGACTGGGTTGGCCCCTTAAACTCGGGAGCAGCAATGCTCACCCCCGAGGCCGCTTTTTGTTGGGCAGCCTTGTGCCAAAATTCGTCCGCCGGACTCACCCGCCACGTCACGTTGCTGGCACACACGTTTCCTCTAGTTTCAAGGGTCATCTACCGCCACGTGATCTCAGCTCTTCACCATGTCCTGGGCTCATGATGTATGAGTCGTTTTTCCTGAAAGCGCAGACTTGCTGAGTAAAATCAGCCCCCTAACCAAGCTGCGCGTTTCCTCGGTGCGGCTCGCTCCCCCGAGGTCTCAGGGGAGCGTGTCCCCATTTCATGCATTGCACTGTGTGTCTCCGACAGTGACAACGCCTGTTACCGTGGCGTTGACAGCAAGACCTCGCAGTCTCCGAGTCCTCCGTCTGGGAGACTGGGTGGCGAACCGTGGGGCACCTGCCCATGCCCTCCTGTATCTCACGGCTTCCGCAGGGGTCGCTAAGGGAGCGTGTGACGCCGCCACCACCCCGCCCCTGATGACGCTAATTCGCGTTATAAAAAGTCCGTGCTGTGCAGAGGCCGCGCTTCATGCCAAAGCCACGCATAGAGCTCATGCGCCTGCGGCTGGACAGACACTGCTGACGTGCGCGAGTCTTCTTGCATTTGGGACGCATCCCTTTCCCCCAACCAAGATACACGGCGTAAGTCTCCAGGCGGTGTTGTCTTTTAGCTCAAATGAGTCATACAGTTTCCGTTTATATGTGTAGTATCTTTGTCCGGGCATTCACATCAGTCTAGGGAACCTAGTCAAAGAACATCTGCGACGTAGAGGCAAACGCACTCAAAATCACCCCTTTCCCCGACCTTTGACTAAATTTTGCCTTAAAAAAAATTTTTTTTTTCCTCAAGTTTTCTCAATTTCTTGGGAAAAGAGAAGGCTTGCCCTGGCTGTTCTTCATTGCTTGTATTCTGCCATTATTACTGCTTCTGGTCACATTGAGAATCCCACCTCCAAACAATGCAACGTTTCTAATTGGAGATATTGGGCTCATGGGCTGGGCATTAAACGTATAGACCGAATTCTAAGATATGACGTCATTGCCTCATCTTACTCGCTGAACAAAAAAGAAATATATCATGGCAGGGTAAGATAGAGAAGCTTAACACTAAAATAGAATGGAGTGTACCCTGAAAGGAAGCAGAAGCTCTTCAAAATTCTCTAGGGGTCCATGATTTGCCATGAGAAGTTAGCGCTGTTCGGGTTGTTTCAATCATACCTAGTCTTTGCTTCCTTTTACGACTCTGAGATTGGTGCTTTGGGTCCACGGTGGCACCTAACCCTGCTCCAAGACCCCTGCTCTGCCTCCATGTAAATAATTCTGCTGTGAATCGACTTGTTTTACCTAGTCACTCTATTGAACTTATTAGGTTAGCAATATAATTATTACAGTATTTTAAGGCATTGATGCTTATATTTGGAAATATAATTTAACTCAATACCGTGCTCGTTATTGGCATTAAAAAAGTTATCTGGACCCAAAGCCTTCCACAATGACACTGATTTCTATGATAAAACCTATGATTTCCATAATTTTGTTCTTATGAGGTCCCACGTGAAAGAAGACTTAGTGAGGAGAAGTTTTACGGTGAAACTGTCACCGAGGGTCTCGCTCTGGCCATCTATGGCATGACAGCGGACTGGATGAGTTCAAGTACTAAAGTCTCGCACCTGGTCAGATTTGTGTCCTAATGGCACAGAGGCCACAGAACTACTTTCTCTATATCCAGTGTCTTACTGTAGCTGATATTCTGTGGTTGTATGTATTATTAATATCTATTAACCTCAGGATAAAATGTCATATTGAAATTGAAGAGGGCTGCTGGGACTCGGCTAGAGAAGATTGCTTTTCTAGATACAATGAGATATAAGATCACTTTCTGTTTCCTAGAGGTGCCTTTTACGAGAACCGGGTGTCACTGTAGGAATTCGGGGCAATTCTGTCTTGGGCGCTTGCATTCTGTCAGTGCCAACCCTTCCTGTAATTTATTTTGCGCTATTCCTCTCTCTTGTTTTGTTTTTTTGACAAATGTTGTGTTGCTGAAGATTTGCTATTCCCCCTCCGACAGGCTGCAGTCCCACCTCATTTTATTGCGCTCCACTGCATCGTGCTGCGCAGGCAGACGCTGTGCTTTTCACAAATCGAAGGCAGGGCCCTCCGCCCGCACAGAGATTATGACTCACTGTATAATAGGCTACAATATTTTTTCACTGCATCCTTGATATGGATTAAATTCCTTACCGTTGCAATGAAATTTGACACTGCAGGTATGGATTAAAAATAGTCGAAAGCAAATCTAGTTTTCTTTTTTCCTTCATTTTTATATTTTCCTGTTGGCTATATAATTTCAGAATCCAAAAATAATTATTTAAAATGTAATCATTTGCTTTTCAAAGCTTCTTACATATTTTCAAAGTTTCTATAGGGTCCTTGTTGGTCCTAAAATGAAAGAAAAAGCTGATTCTTTTACCGAAATCAAACATATGAGTTTAAAGCTAATCTTTTTTTGTAGACGTCTTCAAATCACAGAAATTTCAGTTATAGCAGTAGAAGGCCTTTTTAAAAATGTTCTATTTTCTTATGTTTGGTGATGACAGATTGAAGTTATTTCCATTTCAACCCCCTCCCTGGTGAAAACAGAAAACAACAAGAACAAAAACTATAGGGGGAAAAAAACCCCTCCTTCATCTCTAATAAAACTATGAGATTTTCTGCTCAGATAATATACTACAAGGACCCACATAGAAATACCACTAGAGTGGAATTGGAGCTAATCTATAAAGGAAGTAGCACCAAGAGATTTTGAGCTGGGCAAAAACCTCTTAGAAAGTATGGTGGCCTCTGATCATAAAGATCGAATCAAAGATTCCTTTCTTTGACTAGTGAGCGGCTCGGTTGGGGTGGGCCTTGGAACTGTGGGATCCGAACCAATCCCATCCCACAGTGGGAACAGCGGAAAGCCCAACACAGCAACCACCACCACCACCACCACAAAAACTTGAAAACAACAACAAAAACCCTACCTCTTCCAGGAGAAGTTAGGAAGAGTTGCAAGCAGTAGCAAAAAAAATATGTTTGATGGTGACCTCGACAATTGTGGGAAGTCCGCTTGGGGGTGTAAAGAAGTAACGAAAGCAGGCCGCCTGCAGTCTAGTCGTTCTCGTCCCTGCCAGACCCCCAGGGAGAGCGAGCGGAGGGCGGGAGCCGGCCTGACCTCCTGATCTGCTGGGCCTCTGCGGGAAGGGGCGCCGGGACCGGTCAAGGAAGAAGCCTTCCCCCTGGCCCGCCCTTTGTAGGCGTCCCTGGCTGAGGGCCATCTGTACTAATAAACAGAAGCCAGAGTCTGTGGGCAGGGCAGGCATCTTCGAAGATGTTCAGCTCTCTGAGAAACACGTGCAGATGTTTTATACCTTAAATGTTCCTATCGTGACGTAGCTCTGTGACCCTCGCTGGAGAGCTGCTCGGTTCTGACCCGATGCCTGTGTTCTTTTCTGGGGGTGGGGCTGCTGTTGATGTCACAGGCCTTTTCTGTTTTTTCTGAACCCCTTGATTGACTGAGTAAAAGGCTGGAATCATTAGTAAAAGGCTGATGCTGGGATAAAGTCTCTGATTCGCTGGTGTCTGGACTGACCGTCCGATTCTATGTGTTAGCTTGAAGGAATAAAATGAACTCTCTGACGCCACAAAAGAAACGTATAACATAAAAAGCCTGGTTCGTTAATGAGCCAGACTGATTAGCGGCTCGTTTGGAAAAGATTGAGAAACAAGTAAAGGTACTGCAATGAAAGTAAGTGGTTTTAGAGCCGGCACAGAGGGCTGGATGGAGTGTTCTGAGACAGCATCCGCCAGGTGGCGCTGTCGGGCTCACAGGGCCACCTCAAGGGCGACATAGGCAATCACAGCTCCAACTGGGTCCAGAGATCTGCTCACAATTAAAATGAGTAACAATCGGAAAGGAAACTACCTATGGCCCAGGTGAAGCAGGTATTTAAAAAAGGAAAGATAAACAAGTGACAGATGAAAGATCCCAGCAGTACAAGATTAATGGCATTCTTAAAAACCACCAGACATCAATGGAAAAAGTAATTTAAAAACATAACTTACAATAAACAACAAAACTATAAGGTACCAATGAATAAGCCTAATGGAATTGGAAAGCAATACTATAAAGACAATTCTAAAATCTTTTAGGGCACATAAGAATGAAAATGGAAATATATTTATACATATGAATGGGATTCTTGAAATTAAAACTATGATATACCCATATTTGAAATAAGAACTCTGTAAAAATGTTGGAAGGTAAAATTGAGGCAATCTCTCAGAAAATAGAAGGAAAAGACAAGAGATGAAAAATCGAAAAGAAAAGAAAATTATTCCAGGAATTTCAACATCTAATTTTGATGATTTGTGAGGAGGCTACAGGGGAAATGGGAACGAGGCAATTATGAGCTCAAGGATATAAGTATATACATTAAAAATTGATATGTTGAATGCAATGCATGTTATTAATGTTTCAGAAAACTCCAAGGATAAAAGGTGATGAGAAACACTTTCATAGAAAGAGAATGACTTGTTCTTATCTGGTGGATCAAAATGAGATTAGCACCAGAGGGGGGAAAAAAATTAAATAAAAAGATTAGCACCAGAGTGCCAATGCTAGATAGAGTGTGGTTTTAAATTTTGACTCTATGATTTATTTGCTGAGTATCCTGAGACAAACTGTTTAATTTCTTTGGATCCCCATTTCCTCACCTCTCATTAGGGATAGTATTACTTTTTCCTAAGTTTGTTATGAGGAATAAATAGGCTGATGCAGGACTTGGTATGAAGGAAGTGCTAAATTAACATCAGCTGTTATTAGAAAACTCATTAACAGCAATGTTGGAAGCCTGAGCACAGTGGAACAATATCTTTAAAATCCTGAGGGAAATGATGTCTGACCAAGAATTTTGTAGGGAGCCACGTTCTCAGTCATAATTTGTGGGGAAGAACAGATGTTTATCGGATGCAAAAACTTAAAAAGTGTGTAACTCCCATATATCTTTTTTTTCTTGACCAAAATAAGTCAACCCAGAAAGAGGAAACTATGGTTTCTGAGAGAGAGAGAACGCAATACAGAAGGTAAGGAGATTCTTAATATAATGACGAAGTCCCAGGAGAGGGGGTTCCAGCGGGCTAGAGATAAACCTGTAAACATTAGATGAGGACGTTGGTGGCATTTGTGAGAAAGGTCATTTTAGAAAAATGAAGTCACTACATTAGTTGGCAGGCTTGGCCATGTGAATAATTTGATTAAAAAGCATTTTAGATAACCGCTGGGGGTTTGGGAAGGCTTAAGCCAGTATTTTTTTAAAATGCCAAGCAAATAAAACTATTAAACAATGAACTTGAAGAAGAATAACAACTATTGTCTAAGGCAGTAAAATGTTATAATGTTCGGCTTGGAATGAAAAATGTTTACGGAGACGTACTATTGAAAACAGTACCTTTAGATTTAACTAATAAAACCCAGATGGGGAGGATGGGAACGGAGCTCCTGCCTGCCTGGAGGTGTGGAATAGGGCCGAATCTGATTTTAAAAAACAGAATACGAAATTGCATAGAATTCTAACAAAGTTCTGAGTGTTGTATTATGGTATTTTTAATGTGTTTCTTAAAAAAATTTTTTTAACCTATTTCAGCTTTTCTAAACCCGCCGGCGTAGGCCGATGGGCCCATCGCGTCCTCCATCCTGAGCTCAAGCCCAGGCGGTGGCAGGGGTCTCCCCGAGTGTCAAACGCACTTGGGAATCGCCTGGGCCTCCGTGTCGCCCTGCACCGTGGCCCTTTGGGAAAACGTGGATCCTCCAGCACCGCCGATGTGGTGCTCAGGGCTGGCTGTTAACTTCCAAGTACTTCGAGGTACTTGGAAGACACAGACAGTCCCACCGAAGGCGAGACGCGGCCGGGCTGAGCTGCAGCCGTGGGCTGTGCCCAGGAGGAAACGCTGTGTTGGGCGTTCGTCTGCTCTGTGCTTTCTGTTGGCACAATTGGGGGGGAATCAAATGCCCTGACTTCAGTTTCCCCGCCCCTACCTGGACTCTAACTTCCCCCAACCTTCAGCGATGATTGACACACACAGGGGGAGGCTGAAGGCCCAGGGCGGTAGAGAGTGAGTGTGGCCCACCCCGTGTCCTGCCACTTGAGTCGGGGAGCGACTTCCAGCCGCAGCGCCTGGCAGACAGCCAGCCGGGGCAGGCGTGGCGGCCCCGGACACACGCAGGGGCAGCGCGGATGCGCAGCCGTGTGGCGGGCCATCCTGGCATAGATGGGAGACAGCGGCTCTCCTTCCTAAACCATAAAATGCTGACGCTGATATTGGGAAGCACATGAGAATCATCCCTCTAAGGATTTTTGTACCCTCCCTTTCTCGCACGCGTCTCCCATAAAACCTTGTATCATTTTGTCTTGGATGTAAAAGGAAGAGCATAGGCCAACGTGGAGGTCCTGGGGTGGGTCCTAGTCCCTCCCCACGATCAAGGGTTTCTCTGAAATCTTTTAGAACCTTACGCACAAATCAAACTAGGTCCAAGAAAGTGTCTGTTGCTTCTGACTTACTGTCTGCCACCAAATTAGTTAAAGTCATATTAGATTTTGGGAAGGATTTATATCATGTAGCTCATCCTTGGTAGATTATTAAAGCCAAAGCTGTATTTTAAGGCATGAATTTTGAACTTAAAAATGGCACCTTTATTTTAAGAGAAAAGAAGGTCTATTCTGGGATGCTGGCTGTTCTTAGAGTTAAATCACCTGTGTTACGTGAACGCTGTACCTGCTGTGAGGTCAGGTTTGCGCAGGCCCCTACTGCTGCCAAGTTCATCCCTGTCTGTCACTCAGAACAAGGCTGACATATTGCCAATTAGAGGGAGTTCTCCTGTCACCTCTGTCCTAGATTTTATTTTTCAAAGATGAATGCAGTGCAAGGATGGACCAATATGTTAGGGACAAAGAAGTGAAGAAAATGCATTCGATATAATTGGGTGAGTGAGCCCACGAACAGGTCAGGCAAGGCTGCAGTCTCATTATTCAAGAGATTTTTGGAGGAAAAACTTTACATGAGGAACTGGCAAGGTTGCTAAGGGGGACAGTATCTCCGACTGTTTAGAAAAATATTTTCAAAATTTATGTGCATTAATAGTATTAAATAGTATTTGAAGATATTTATTTAAAAATAGTATTTTAATATGTAATTTGAGAGAAGCTTATAAAAGAAAAACTATTAGGATGATAAATCTTCATAATTATTAAAATATCTATTTACATTTAAGGATACATTAAATCTTCACACCTCACATGCTATCTGATAGCTCATTGTGGTTTTGATTTGCATTTTCCTGATTAGTGATTTTGAGCACTTTTTCATGTACCTCTTGGCCATTTGGATGTCTTCTTTGGAACAATGTTTACTCAGGTCTTTGCCCATTTTAAATCAGGTTATTATTATTATTTTTTTATGATATGGACTTGTAAGAGTTCCTTATATATCTGGGAGATTGACCCCTTATCAGATCTATGGGTTGCAAATATTTTCTCCCATTCTGCAGGTTGCCTTTTTATTTTATTGCCTATTTCCTTGGCTGTGCAGCTTTTTAGTTTGATAAAGTTATATTATTTTTTGCTTTTGTTGCTTCTGGTGTTATAGCCAAAAAAAAAAAAAAAAAAAAATCAATGCCAAAAATGATGTAAAGGAGTGTTTTCTGTTTTCTTCTAGGAGTTTTAAGGTTTCAGGTCTTATATTTAAGTCTTCAATCCATTTCAAATTAATTTTTTGAATTGTTCAACATAGAGGTCTGGTCCGTTCTTTTGCATGTGGATAGCAGGTTTTTCTGACACCATTTATTGAAAAGACTGCCCTCTTCCTATCGTGTGTCCCCGGCAGCTTTCTCAAAGACTAGCAGGCTGTATATGTGTGTGCTTATTTCTGAGTTTTCCACTCTGTTGCAGTGGTCTGCATGCCTGTTTTTATGCCAGTACCAATCTGTTTTAATTACTATAGCTTTGTAATATAGTTTGAAATCAGGAAATGTAATAAATCCAGCTTTGCTCTTCCCCCACTCCCCTGTCAAGATTGGTTTGGGTATTTGGGATCTTTGTGGCTCCATGCCATACCAATGAGCCAAGGGAAAAATCAAAAGAGATATAAAAAAAAAAATCTTGAAACAAGTTAAAATGGAAACATACCAAAATGAATATGAATCTACAAAAGCAATTCTGAGGAGAAATATAGTAATAAACATGTATATTTAAAAAAAGAAATATCTTAAATAAACAATGTAAATCCACAGCATAAAGAACTAGAAAAAGAAGGTCAAACTAAGCCCAAAGTTAGAAGGAAGAAAATAGTAAGCATCTGAGCAAAAACAAATAAATAAAAGAGAGACTAGAAAAACAACAGAAGTAGATCAAGGAAACTAAGAGCTGGTTAACAGAAAAGATAAATAAAATTGAAAAACTTTTAGATAGGCTAAGAGAAGAGGAGACTTAAACAAATAAAAGCAGAAATGAAAGAGAAAGCATTATAACAGATACCACAAAAGACAAAGGGTCACAAAACGCTATAATGAAAAAGCATGCCCACAAATTAGATAACCTAGAATAAATTAATAAATTTCTAAGAAATATAACCAACTGAGACTGAATTATGAAGAAGGAGAAAATCTAAACAGACCAGTAACAGCAGGGAGATTGAATCAGCCATCAAAAGTCTCCCAACACAGATAAGCTCACGACTGAAAGCCTTCACCAGTGAAGTCTATTAAATATTAAAAGAAATATTAACAGCAGTTCTTCTCAAACTCTTCCACAAAACTGAAGAGGAAGGGACACATCCAAACTCATATTTTGAAGCTAACATTACCCTGATACCAGAGCCAGGCAACAACACTACAAGAAAAGAAAATTACGGGCCAAGATCCCTGATGGACATTGATGCAAAAACCTCAGTCAAATACCAGTAAATCTAATTTAACAGCACATTAAAAGGATCATGCACTAGGATCAGGTGGGATTTATACCTGGGATGCAAGGATGGTTCAATGTAACAAATCAATAAATGCAATACACTGTAGTAATAAGAAAATGAAGACTAAAAGCCATGTGATCATCTCAATGGATGCAGAAAAATATTTGAAAAAATTCGATATACTTTTCATCGAATGAGCGCTGTTATGAAAAACATCTCAACAAATTAGATATAGAAGGAATTCACATCAGCAGAATAAAGGCCACATGGTGAAAGCTAGCCTCATGCTCAATGGTAAAAGTCCGAGCGCTTTTCTCTCAGACAAGGATGACCTCTCTTGCTGATGTCTAGCCAGAGTAGTGAGTCCAGACGAAGAAATAATGGCACCCATTCAGAAAGGAGGAAGTAAAATTGTTTCTTCCTGCAGCTGACTTTATCTTATGTAGAGAGTATCCTAAAGACTCCACACAAAAACACCCTCTTAGAACTGGAAAACAATTTCAGTGAAGTTGCAGAACATGAAATCAACGTAAAATCATTTGCACTTACAGACATTAATTGTGAAGTATCTGAAAGAGAAATTAAGAAAGCAATCCCACTTACAATAGCATGAAATACAGCAAAATACTTCAGAATAAATTTAACCAAGGAGGCGAAAGGCCTGTACACTGAAGACTATAAAGTGTTGATAAAAGACATAAAGAAGACACAAATAAATGGAAAGATACCCCAGGAAGGATTGAAACAATTAATATTGTTGAAGTGCCCGCATTACCCAAAGCCCCCTATGGATTCAATATAATCCCTACCAAAATTCTAATGGCATTTTTTTTTTTACAGAAAGAGAAAAACAGTCCTAAAATTTGGATTTAACACCTACTTTCTTAATGGGTAGGAGCTTTTCTCAAAGGCGGTTCATAACATATTTGCTTAGTGGGTTAAAGCCCCCATCCCGGTCCATCCACATTGTGTTACTATAATGTAGTTGAGCGTTGAAATCCCAGGAAAAACTATATGTAGCTAATAACTAGGGCTGTTTTAAAAAATGCCACCCAAATGGTGTAGTAATGCGATGGTTAGGAGTTAGAAAAATGAAGGATGCATATAAAAGATTTGCAGGGCTCAGCATTAGAAACCTGACACATTCCCAAGAAACAGGGCTTGAGCGTCTGTGTCACCTGCTGTCTGACACCCGGTGAGGAAGAGTTAAGACTCACTATCACATGTTGGCCAATACACGGGCGAGAAGAGAAGACCACCTCCGTTGTGTTAGTTCTGGGGAGACTTCAGTGTTTTCTATGTATCTACTGTATCTTGGACTTGTTAACGGAGGTAACAAGAGACCCCATAAAAAAGACAAAGGGAAGAAAACATTGTGTGCCTAGTGTGTTGATAGTGAGGAAAGCGATTCTGATGAGGCTGGGAAACGAAGGAGGATGTGGCTCGTGAAAGCTGGGGAGCGCCTGGATACAGGCGGGGCTGCAGGATAGTGGTAGGGAGGTGGTCTCCAGAACACCCGGGAGAAGAATCGAGAGTGCTTTCTGATGAATGGGACAGCAACGGTGACCAAGGGGGACTTAAGAATGAGCGCTGAATTTGTGACGTGGTGTAGGACACAGATGGTGCTGTCACTGAAATGGGGAACAAGAAGGATTGGATGTGAATAAAGAATTGCATAAAGAATAAAGAACGGGAGGTGAATGGAACGGGCTAGAGGTCATCATTCACCAGATGTGAACACGAGTTTCCAGGGGGTGATGGTCAGGGGGCAACAGGGTGTATAGATTCAGGCTCTTATGAGAAAAGTCTTTCGTGTTTTCAATACGTAAGTGGTAGTCAAACCATAGTGCCGTTTCCTTTATATTTTTGTAGAGTAAAAAGGCGAGGAAGAGCAGAAAAAGAGGAAAGGGGGCGGATTTGATGGGAATAAAGAGAGTGTAGGAACGGGGGGAAGAGCTGAGAAAGGGGGTCAGGAATGGCTGTGGGGGTCAGAACTAGGAACTGGTGGAACAAAAACAATGGAGCTAAAGTAAGGAGAGAGGCACTGGAGACAGAGGGAGCAGGGAGAGTGTATAGAAACCGGTGACCTTGACCTTGGAGACCTGAAAACCTTCCATCTGAGAGGTAGGTGGCGGAGATAAACAATTTCAAATAACCATGTTTAGAAATCTCAAGCTTAAATTCCATCAGAACATCAGAGTAATTTGAAGACAATATGTATAATGTTGGCATTATGGCTCTTAAAAAGGTTTTGTAAAAGAGATGTATGTTGATAAGGAGATGAGTAGATGTTTGAAAACAATGTACTTTTTATAGATTTTAATTTAATTGTATAAATTTTTGATAGTGTTTCCACAGTACTGTGGCATTTAGATTTTTAAGCTTTCCAGAATTGCTAGCTGAATTGAAATAGATAGCTTAGGTTGTTTGATTTCCATTTAAATGCTCACCAAACTGTCACGAGGAAGTAGTTTTGCGTGGTTTATAACAACTTTAAGAGATTTGCAGCTGTGCTATGAATACATCCAATTATAATAAATATGACTTTCAAAATTACTTTTTGCTGTTACCTGGACAAGTTGGTGTAGAAAGAAGTGGTTTGCCTAGATATGGAATGCTAATATAGATTTGAACATTTGATATATTAAAAATAAAATGCATGAAAAAGGAAAAAAATTCAGCAACTACTTATTACAGATAAAACTTAATTGGAAAGGAAAAGTTGAGTTTTCAGGGTTGAATTTTTTATTATGTAGCCAGATATTTTTACTAAGTGGCTGAGAGGTCAATGAGAGTTTTCAGCATTATTTATTGAATTTTAGATGATTTTATGTTTAATTTCAGTAAAAATTTGATTGCAGTAAGAGGGCAGAATCTAGAATCAGGATGTCTGAGAGCAGGAAGAAGATTTTCACCTTGAAAATATATGTAAGGGTTACATGTGAGACATCTGATTGTTCATGGCTAAATTTTGAAAAAGAAATCTAAAATATGTGTTAGTTCTAAAATATGTGTTAGTTCTATAACTAACACACATTAGTTAGTTCTGAACTAAGTAAATATTTCTTCCTAAACTGCTAAGTAAATATTTTTTCCTATCGTAAAATAGTAAAACTAAGCTGCGGTTTCATTTTAGCCTGAAACTTTTGAAATTTAAACATTGCCCTTTTATAGTTGACTTTTTACCTTGACAGAAATAAAGCTTCATTTGAATAAATCCGCTGTTTTTTCTGTTATAAGTGAAAAACAATAAAAACAAACAAAGATGAAAAGCCATTGTGATTGTAGGGAGATCCAAATTGAAGTCATCATAACTGTGTGTTTCTGCTCCTGGCTGACAGATAGACGTCTGTCATCGTCCAGAGGGAAGGTGGCCCACCAGTGTACAGGCTTCCAGGGGGAAACTGTTCTGTTTTCTCACAACCCAAGTAAGGAGGAAGTTCTTCTTTAATCTCTCTCATTTCCACTTCATCTGGCTTAGGGGAAATACAAACTTCTCTTGAATTTTCTGTGTTAAAATACAGTGGGTTTAGGGAAAGGATTTATAAAAACTAAGAGTAATTTTTAGAAGGGAATTATCCTCTTAAATTATTATAAAAATATCATTAGATATGAATTACAGAACAACTCAATGTCTGAAAAATTTCTATTGCTGTAAAAAAATATAATACTTCGAGGATGAGACCCAATTATTTCAGGACTGATTACAGTTACATTTTCCCCACTAATGGAATAAAAGGGCTCCAAGAATTTTGAAATATACTGGGGCTAAGAGCAACAATAAAGGAATTTAAAACTTTAATTGATTGATTATCTGTTTTTGTTAAGCCTGCGCAGGGTCACCAAGAACAAGATGCTCAGTTTTCAAGAAGTTTAAAATATAAAGAAAGGAAATGTTTTTGGCCCAATTTCCCTAACGGTTTCCCCTTGTGGGTTGCTTCAGGATGATGATTTAGTTACTGGATTAGACATCGTGGAAGGAGGTGAAATCTCAGCGCTGCTGACAGGGGAGGAAGAGAAGACTGGGCATCGCTTGCGCGGGCCCTGCGTCCTTTTCCTCCCTCCCCCGCGTCCCCAAGGAGGGCACTGCAGGCCCTTCATCGTGGGGCCGCGGGCGAGGGGGCGAGAGAGCCGAGTTCCAGGACAGCGGAACAGGCACGTTCTCTCACGAGTAGCTGGAGTTTTGTCAAAGTAACTTGCACAGCAGGAAGATAAAGGTACCGATACCTTTGATTGCCTAATAGACACTTGATACTAATTGCAATTTGAACTGGACCACGAGCACTAAAACTTGCAGTTTCCAGAACAGTATAGATCATATTATGTAATAATTTAATTATTCAATAGATTAAATGATGTCATCCTTCAAAGTATAGCACCTGCATGCTGGGAGAAAGAAAAAAAAACATCGAAAAACATTAAAAAGTTTTTAAAGTGTCCATTAGCAAAGGCCTCCAGCACAAAAGAAACATGACTGACTTGGTCCTTTTCGTATTTTTTACAGAAATTTAAATTTTCCAAAAAAATCGCTTCTTTTATCTCTGGAAAAATAAAGTCAGATAATTGAGAGAAAACCCATAAGACAAAGGGAATGTTTTTCCTAATTGGCCTCTGTTAAAATAATTGTGCCATTCTAAACAAAAATATGTGAAAAAGTAGAAATGACCTCTCTTCCCTAGAGGCCGCCCCAGTTTGAGGTCCTCTGAAAATGCCATTCTCTGTGACTTCACTTATTTGCCAAATGTTTGTTTCTTGAACCTGGTTTTTTAATCAGTCTTTCTATATGATTATGTGTTTCTCAAGAGCACTAGTCACAACCAATGGCTATTTCTTTCACAAATTTTTGTGTGGCCTAGGAAAATATTTCACATACAGTGGCTGCTTAAAATGTTGATAATTTTTAGTCTCATGGTTAATTACTAAAGGAAAATTTACATTTTCCTTTAATATGTTTTTGAAGTATCATAAAGAAATCAAAGCACATTATTTTTGCATTATATTTTTATATTTTAGAGGCCAACACAGCTGGTTAATAAAATACAGAGTGAATTATATTGAAATATCTTGTCACAAGGGGGCACTGCTGTTTCAAATATGAGGCTACACCAAGCATTTTTTTTTCTTCTGGGGGGTGATTTTTTTAAATGTTGAAAATGCTTTATGCTACCTTAAGGATGTTAGATTTCAGATAAACTTTTAAGTAGAAAAATTCACAATTAGTGTTGAATTGTGGCTACATTTTTTACAGGGTTTCTTTTCTTTTTTTTCCATCAAGGTCTGTGAAGGTCCTTGTCTTAAACACCCAGCTTTGATTGAATTTAGATATGCAAATCTAATCTAATGCCCTCGGGGTGGGGGGGGACAAGCAGACAGGCCTATTTCAGGCCTTGGCAGCGTTTTATTTTTGACTTGTAGTTCTTTATTGACTTCTTAAGAAAATAATTGATTCCGTTTTACTAAATGTCATTATGAGGGTGCGAGAATCAACTCTGTCCGTCAGGTTAGCAATTAGTATTGTTAATAGGTGTAAACATATTTAAGCTATAGTAATTTCTTAGGAAAGAGAGCAGTGTTAAGGTTCTGGACGGGCATTTTGGCAAGGAGGGCGCGCCGTGGACCTCACTACCAAGTCCTGGCATCTCACCGCACACAGCGAGTGCAAACCAAAGCCGAGCGAAGTGGCGTCACGCGCGTGCTCGTACATCCTCTTGGGCAGCATTCACTGAGGCTTACTTCTATGTAGTCTTGGTTTTCAGAGCTACAGGTATAATCGCAGAGGATCACTTTTTACATGGAAACGGTACTCTCAGCGGAATCTATCGGAGCTCCAAAAGCAAAAGGTGAGAGGCGAGGCTGAGGAAGGGACTAGAAAGACTAATCAGGAGACAAGTTTGCTGAAGGCACACAGACGTCCTCACAAGCGTAAAGAAAGGAATGATACCAGAAACAACTTCCTGCCTGAAGTGACCAAGAGAGATGGAAGCGGTTTAAAAACACAGTTTTGGAAAGAACAGCGCGCTGGCTTTTACCCGTGGCGACTTTCGTGTCCTTCGGGAATGACTGTGTCGGACCTCAGACCCTGAATTGCACGTGTGTAAATTGCTTGGGTGTTTGTCTTCGCGTGGGACACGTGACTTGGCCGCGCAGGTGTGTGGGGACCAGGTGCCAGTCTTGTAGGTGGACCTTTGGCAATTAACCTGCAAAGAGCCAGTCCTCTGAAAGATCTTTTCATTTGCTGCTTGGAGGTAAGAAGGGGGAAGAGGACGACGAGAAATAAAGATGATATAGTTCTAAATGAAAAACGAAACCCTCCCCTAACGCCGCCTCACCCGAGAGCCCCGTCCCTGACGGCGCCTCCCCTGCGCCGGTGCCCTGGCGCGCGCGTGCGCTCCAGGGTGGGGTCTGTCTCCCCTGCGGGACTAGAAACTCCGGGGCGCAGGTGCGGTGCTGTGTTCACTGCTGGGACCTCGGTGTCTCACCGCTCCGCGCATAACTGTGGCCTCAGCCAGGGTCTGGTCAATAACTAAACAAATTTTTTTTCTTTTAAACCCTCACCTGAGGATATTTTACAGAGAGATGAAGGGAAAGGAAGAGGTGGAGGGACGCTGATGGGAGAGAGAAGCATCCGTGGGAGAGAAAAACATTGACCGGTTGCCTCCCACACATGCCTCAAGTGGAATCAAACTCCCAACCCATTTATGAGCCCTGACCGGGGATTGAACCTGCAACCTTTTGGTGTACAGGCCCACGCTCCAACCAACTGAGCCACCTGGCCAGGGCCAATAGTTAAATGCATTTTTGTACATCATGGCTATAGAGATGTGAGTGCTTTTATTTTCACCATACTAAGCAACTGGTAGGAGATACTTCGGAAAAAGCAACTTTGGGAGCTATTATTAGAGAAAGCCTGGCATTCGGCTTTACCTTACTGAATAAAACTTTTGGCTGCCCAGTGCTGATGTTCTCTAACCACGCTGCACCACGGAACATGTAAAACACGTGTAGGAGTTTGAGGCATCAGGATCTTGGCGCCGTGGCCACCGAGGGGACCCGCCGAGGGGCACACACTTGGTCAGGTCAGAATATCTAAGTCGAGCTTCAGGCCCAGACAGCCAGACATTCACTCGTCCTACCCAGCCTTCCCACCAGGGATTCCATTATTTTCAGAACAATAATTCGGCCAAGCCAACCTGTCCCATGGGCGCGCTGGCCCTGGGGCCGCGGCCGAAGGGCTCCCCCGGGGGTGAGCACGGGAGGACAGAAGTGGGCTCCAGACCCTTCGGGGCGCAGAGGCTGGGGCGAGAGCTCGAAATAACCGCCCTTGACCTCTAAGTCTGTGACTTAAATCGGCTTACACGTTTTATAGATTATTTCATCATCTCCCGCTTCTTTAAAGCAGGAATGATGTTCTGACTTTCTTCCTATCCGGGGGCCGTGGCCCGGGACGCTGTTCTTTACACATCGTGGACACCTGGTCTGCAGAGAGTACTGAGCCCGCGAGGCGCGGCTGACGCCGTCCTTCACCGTGGGGGGACTCGGCCACCGCCTCTGCGCCCAGCACGCTGGCGCGGGTTCGGGAAACAAAGGTAAACAAGCGCGCGAGACAAACTAAAACACGAATGAGTGCAGTGTGGTGGCCACCGAGATGGAGGCGGCACGGGCTGGTAGGGGAGTTAGCCGACCCGAGTTAGGGAACATTTTATTACAAAAGCTGCCCAGATGCCGGTGCTGGAACAATCCATTCTGGCCAGGGGTAAAATGAAATAATTGAGGGACAGGGGAGCGGAAATCCTGGGGACCGGGGTGAAATGGAGTCCCCGGGAAGGCTGGGGAAAGGATTTTGGGCGAACGATCCCAGCTCCTCTCTGCGGGAGAACTGAATGGTTTTATCTGTACAATGAGGTCTTTGAATTACACAGTTGCTGAGGGCTCCTCCAGTTCCTGATACACATTATACTTCCTACAAAGTCCCTAAATATGCCTGGAAGTTTGTTACTTCTGAAGAGCAGGAGACACTATAAATAAGGAATAAGATGTCCTGTAGTATGAGTTTATCCAGAGTTCAAGACTACAATGTGTCATTTTTAAGCATGTATTTTAGGTGACAGGCCATTAATATAAAACTTTAATACGACAAGGAGCCCAAGATAGGCAATTTCATTTTACATTAAATCTGTTTTAACTCCATTGCCACACTGACATTCCCTACCCATAGACATTACTGAAGAGTAAATTAAATAAAGAAGAAGAGAATTTTTAAGTAAAAACCAGAGCTTGATTCTCATTGCTGGTGTTGCATATGTTGAAGAATAGGCTTATCATTTTTAAATATATCTACTAAACCTTCTTTATAGTCTTAATATTCTTTCACCTTGAAATCTCATTATGAATATTTTTGGCGTGTAGACATTTTACTTTATGTTATTTTATTTAGTTATTACTCATTGAGTGTTCAGTTAATATATTAGGCAATGTATACATCGAATGTAGATATTATTCCCCTTTATTTCTTTAATTTTTTTGTTTGGAAATATCAAAAATACACAAAAATAGAGAAAATAATATAATGAAGCCTGTTAAGCGTCACCCAGCTTCAGCGATGATACAAGCCCTCCGGCCTGCCCAGTGTCCCTGTCAGAGCGTGTCAGGAAAGGCCACTGCACACGGAGGGCTAAGTAAGACTCAGAGCTCGTAACCTAACATGAAAACACCCAGCTTTCGAGAGAAAAAAATCAGTCGCCAGACCACGATTAAGAAAGATTTAAACGTATTTAGGAAAAAGATGTCCGTAGATATCAAAATGAGATGACAAGACGTTAGAATTCTCTCACAAACTTTCTTTTTTAAAAAATATATTTTATCGATTATGCTATTACAATTGTCCCAATTTTTCCCCTTTACCCCCTCCACCTGGTACCCCCATTCCCTTCTGCACTCCCCCCACCTTCGTTCATGCCCATGGGTTGTACCTAGAAGTTCTCTGGCTTCTCCATTTCCTATACTGTTCTTAACACCCCACTGTCTATTTTGTACCTAAGAATTATGCTACTTAATCTCTGCACCTTTCCCTCCATTCTCCCCTCCTGCTCCCAGCTGATAACCCTCCAAATGATCTCCATACCTATGATTCTGTTCCTGTTCTGGTTGTTTGCTTAATTAGGTTTTTTAGATTCAGTTGTTGATAGTTGTGAATTTGTTGCCATTTTAATGCTCATAGTTTTGATCTTCTTTTTATTAAATAAGCTCCTTTAACATTTCGTGTAATAATGGTTTGGTGATGATGAACTCCTTTAGCTTCACCTTGTCTGGGAGAACCACTTCATCTGCCTCTTCATTCTAAGTGATAGCTTTGCTGGATAGAGTCATCTAGGTTGTAAGTCCTTGCTTTTCATCACTTTGAATACTTTTTGCCAGTCCCTTCTGGCCTGCAAAGTTTCTTTTGAGAAATAGGTGAAATAGTCCTATTTTTGAGAAGTAGTCCCTTTGAATAATATTCACAGGTATAAAGTTATGGTTGAATCTCACTTTTTGTCTTTCCTTACTGTGTGCTTAATTTTGAGTCCATGGCCTCAAATAGTCTAGTTCCTGCTTTTCCAATGACCTTTGAAGTCACCTTCCTCGCTAGAGAGCCCTCCCATTCCCAAGTTTCTGTCTTCTCATGCCTAAGAGCGAAAGTGGTGAAACAGAAAAAGAAGTCTGGGCTGTGGGCGGGGCGGAGGGGGCTGGGGGTGCACAAATTACCACCACAACCCTTAGCTATGAAGATACGCCATTAAAAACCTAAAGTAAAAAATATACATATATATATTATTTTCCTCTTGGAAAGACTAAGAGGCAAGCCTTTGCTATTGTGTTCTGGGTATCTTTTTCTCTTCTTTTCCCAGTTACTGTTTCAGCCCAAAAGACAGTGTTCTCTCATGAGGTCCAGAGACTGACATTTTTGTCGACCTAATCTATATGTCCTAGGACACTTCAAAGGTTAAGTAAATTCTATTTCTAATACCATGATTACTAAATTGTAAATGCTAGCAGCTTTAGGTTTGGACAACTTTGGGCCCTTAATTTTGGATAAAGATTCTACCACCACTTTGAAATAGCAAATGCCTCACACTAGCAGTAGGCTATAGAAATCTACAGTATGGGATGTGTCAAAGCAGGTTTTACGAGGATTGGGCTAGTTTTAGAAATAGAATCAGCCTACATATACTATGGTGTGTGCAATATATACTTCTGTTTGGAATTAAAGATACAATACATTTTGATCCAATTGCCTTGTTTTTAAAGACAAATGTAGGGCAATTTATACAGAAAGGAAATTTTGTGACTTCACTAAAAACATCCAAGCACATCGTTCAGTCATCTGGGTCTTTAGGAGCTCAAGGGCTTGCCTCTGCATAGATAACTTGTCATTATTTGACACTTTCTCTTCTATTGACTGATTTGGAGATGACAAAACAAAATTAAAATGGAAAAGGAACAGGAGCACTTGTGATAAGTCAGCATCAGAGACAAAAGCTCAGGGTGCAGTCGCAGAACAGTGAGTGTTCTTTTGCAGTGAATGCCTGGGTTTTCCTATTTATAGAAAAATATCCCGAGTTCAAACCTGGAGGGAAATGGCTCACCGATCCAATAAAATTCGGAATGCACAACTACCAGCAATATCAGGGGATTTTCACCCAATATATTTGCCAACAAATCAATAACATGAGTAAATCCTTCTGCATTGTGGGCAATCAAATGCTCACTGACAGGCACTACTGCCTAAATTAATGTAATCCCAGAAGTGCTCTCTCTGTTTCAAAGCTAATACCACCGAGGCTTAAAACTCACACCTGATAAGCTGGAGGATATCTCTTAATAATGGATTAAATAAAAGGAAATTATGTGAAGATTCTGAATTAAATGCTCTCACACTGAGCGGGCTCAGTTTAAATTGCTCTCGTATCTACATGGCATGTTTCCTGCTGTCCATATTTCTTCACACTGCACATTCAAAGTAGAAGAATTTTTTTTGAAAAATATAGTGCCTGTTTCACTAAAACCTATGACTGCATCTGACAGCTGTTTGTTATAAAGACTGTATCGGGCACCGTGGCTCATTGAAATGGCTCTCATCGCTCACATTCTCGGACTCAGATCAAAAGTCATCACCTCTCCGAAGCCCACCAAGACTCCCTCGGGAAAATCAGTGGCTTTCTCCTTTGTTTCTAATGACTGTCTGGTCGCATTCATCACACTGTTTTGTGACCACTCCTTCTAGCTCTCGCGTGTCGCATTAGGATCTGACACACAGTTCACTGCATGGGAATGTGAATGTCATATCAAACAGGCAACGGAGCATGGGAACAACATCTGTCACATAGTTTAATGGCGGTGTGGGCTCCACTGTGGTCTCAGAGATGGCAGTTCATGTCCCTGGTGTGCTCCTTTGTTCCAGGGAGCAGAGCGCACCTTGTTCTCCAAGAGCTGCATTTGCCCACCTGAGCTGTGCCCGAAAGACTGAGGCAACGGGATGCTGCCGACGAGAGACGTACTTGAAAAAAAAATGAAGGTGAACCTGTTCTGCAATAAAGAGATTTAAAAGACAAAACAAAAAGCCATGGAAGACATTTACTTAGATCCCAATTCCAATAAAGCAACTGTGTAAATACACTTTGAAACCACTGAGGGAAACCTGATTATGAAAGTAGAGAATGCTGAGGAATATTATGGTTTTGTTGGTCACAACTCCATAGCTTAGAAAGTCATAGTAAAGGAATTAGAGGGGGAACTACGGGATATTTAGGAGTTGCCTTAAATGCTTTGTAAGGAGGAAAATGATGAAGAGGATAAAGCAAATGTGACGAAATCTTGATAATTCTTTATGGATGATGGGTGTATAAGGTCATTATATGATTATTTTAAATTTTTACTGTTTGGAGGTTGTCATCATTAAAATTATTTTAAAACATTTAGAGTGTGAGCACCCTTTTCCACTGCCTCTACCAACGACCACTTGAGTCTGTCTGTAGGCGAAGGAATCCTTTGCAAGACAAGTAAAAATGAATCCAACTTCTGTCCATCCCACTGCTCCGACTCCTTGTGGCCGTCAGAGTAAGAGCCAAAGAAAGTCTTTGAAATGTCCTGAGAGGCCTTCCATGCCCTTTCTCACCTTAGGTCTCGACTCCGCCTGCACCGACCCCTCCCCACTCAGCTCCACTCACGTGCGTGGATGCCAGGAAGAGGGTGGGGGACGCCCCGCCCACCGCAGGGCCTCCGCTCTAGCCCCTCCCTCCTCGTGGCCTCCACCCAGGACACTTCCTCACCTTCCTCAAGGTTCTGCTCAGCGGTCACTTTCTGAAGGAGGTGTAGGGTGATCTTGTTTATTCCCTCACAATTAAAATTACAACCTGCCCCCTCCCAAACCTCCTCCTTCTCCTCAACCTGCTGCACTTCTCTTCATCACACTGATCCGTTTTTAAGATATTTTTTACTACTGTATTTTGTTCATTGTTAACTCCCCTCTTGCTCAGCTAGAAGATGGGCACCATCAGGTCAGGGAATTTGAACGATTTGCTGGTTTGTTTGGTGGTGTGTCCCACGCGCCTAACATAGTCCTGGGTGCATCACAGGCAACAACAAGTATTTCTTGGGTGAATGAATGAATGATTTTTTTTAAATGAGTGGTAAACTTCCATCTGAAAGCATTAATATCAGAATGTGTGAAGATAAGCCACAGCTCAGTAAAAAAATGTCAATATATGCCAATTTAGACAAAATACCAATTTTGGAGTTGGTAGTTTACAAAGTTTTGGTTGGTTTATTTACTCACTAGATCAGTTTGACAATGCCAGATATAAGAGTACATACATTCTAAGAAATGCTGTGGTTTTGGTATAGTTTTGAGTGCGACTGTGAAAAGTAGAACTTAGACATTTGTCAAAATACATGTCAGTTTACATGTAATCAGCAAAGAGTGGTAACTTTTGAGAGTTCATTATTGCTCTGGGCCCTACAGGATACATCAGAAATCAAACATTTTTAGTAAAAGAGTTAAAAGGGAGTAATTACTAAAATCTATTTTTTAATTCATCTTTCCAAAAAGAATATTTAGGTGGATGGGAGTTTATTTAAAGGCCCTGTTCAGCTCTCTGATCTGCTTGGTGTGATGTCGCACCTCTTGCTCTTTAAGAAAAAACCGCCTGCAGCCAGTACAAACGGAAAGGAAAAGGATGAGTTATCCCTGAAACGGGAAACAAAACTTCAAGAGTAGAAAAGGAGAACTATGTACTAGTGCACGTCCATTTGCATAATAAACTAAGACTATTAGATGAAACGCAGAAAGTTTGAAAGAGTCGAGGAAGTCAGTTAAAGGCTGGCAGGTCTTTTGCCGCCGATTCTCTGACAAGAGGTTGTGAGGGTGCCGAGAAGGGCGAGGAAGAACACGACCCGCATCATGTTATTTGTTTTAATGAACCGACTAATTGAATGAATGTTAAAGAAATGAAGTGAAAGAGGCAAATACATATATTTCATACCTTGATTTCAGCAAGCCATTTGAACTCTGTGTCTTTAGTTGGCTGAACAAATACACTTAACGATTACTGGTTAATGGATAATGAAAACTTCGATTACATGAACAAGACTCCTTGGATTTTGGTTTATTAACTCAGATGAGTAATAATGCCTGACATTGCATAGCACTTTACAGTTCACAAAGAGCGTTTGGGTCAAATACCTCATTTGGGCCTCTTTACCACCTTGTGCTGAAAGCTGGGACGAGCTGGGACCACATGATTATCTTTAACAAGATATGGAAACTGAGATTCAAAGGTGTAAGTGATTTGCCTAAGAACATGTGGGAATGCTTTTTACTATTTCAGATGACACAGAGCTGTGAGGAATAATTAACATGCTGGATAAAATAATACAGACTCAAAAATGTCCCCAAAGTGGAAGCCTAGGGTAAATTTAACAAGACAAAATTGCATTATAATACCTATAAATGCATGCACTAAACTGGGTGTTATTTTTTTGGAGCATTTGTCTCAGTTTGTAATTATACATGTTGCTGTGATTATTTGAGTAGTGTCTGCCTCCTTCTAGAGACTATGTGCTCATTGTGATCAGTGTCTTTGCTCAGCAATACATGTCCAGCAATGGGAGTAGCACTGGCCACTAGTAGTTAGGCATCAAACGATTAAATGAATTCAGCACGAAGGTTAAAACAAATGTCAAATGTGAATGTCAAAATTTGAAAGACCTGTCTTGAGAGCTTTATACCTCCCAAAATATAGGATGTTAGTTAACAGAACAAATAAAGCAAACAAAGTCTATCTGTAATCATAGCGTAAGCTACTGTGTGTGATTTTATTTACTTACCTATTTTTATTTTATTTTTTTCTTTTCTTTGTTACTGTGTGTGATTTTAATCTTTGCTCACATAAACAGGGTAATGGCCAACCAGTCTGAGTGCAGAAAAGCCTATTTTAAGTTACCGAAAAAAATTTTTAGACTTTAGAATTTTTAATGTGAACATGTCTTTAGCTGAAATAATTTTTAAATATTTACAGATAGGTAATGAAATGGATTTGTGTAAGAATCTGTGTAAGAAACGGATTTGTAATGGATAATTGCAAGGTGAAACTAGAGTCAATGAATGGCTAGTCTAAGGAAGCAGGTTTATTCTATGTAAAAATTAAAATTTAATAAGATATACAAATAGAACAACCCAACAGTAGAAAATAGTCTTGTGAAATAAGGGAGCCTGAGTCACTGGAAGTCGTTAAGCAGATCTGGAAAAACTTGCTAAATTCATGGCAGAGAAAATTTGTGTTCTTGGGTGAAAATTTATTCGATTCCATTTTATTATGACATATCTGTAAATAAATCAATTATAATGTTCTTTAATATCCAATTAGTATCAAGCACTGGAGGAAAAAACACATACTACATATATATGTTTTTTTCCATTTGACTTCTACCTGATTTTTTTGGCATATTATATTTAAATTATTGCCTTTATGAATACAAAGGAAATAAGATTTAGTTTGGTTATTATTGTCAACTTTTACACTATTCATGTTTAAACAAAAAAAAAAGGAATTAGACAGGTATTTATCACGTAAAAGTTTTAAAAACTATTCAAAATGTGTATGCATAAATGTATTTTGTAGGGCTAGGAGTCGATAAGATACATTTCAAATAAAAACAAAGAGAACATCATACTCTTCCAGAGAACACTCTTCCCTACGTCTAGAAATCCATGAAAGGAACTTGGGAGTTGCAAGGGAGGTGGGCCTCTTAGATTTTAGTGTCTGGCTGTATGAAGTGGGTGGCTCATTGTCTCCGTGACGCTCACTTTTGTGCTGCTCAGTCACACTGTGCAGGCCCACCCATAGAGAGTGGGCCCTACAGTGTGTCCCCAAGGCTGCGCTGTGCTGAGCCTGCTAATTTCTATTACCATCTAGCGTCTTCCTGTTGGTAGTCACCTGCCGACCACCACCTGTGGAAGAGCAGCACTATGTCTCTGTATAAAGTAGGCTATATATGTACTTTTCCATTTTTCGCTGCAAAAGTGTTTCACTCCTGCTGTTCAGCACATTTCCAATATGTGCCGTTCTATACATTTAAAGCAAGGTTAAAAAGAAAATTAAACAAGATTCACCTGGCAGCACTACACGTTAGCATCACACACCTGGCACCCAGTGAGTCTCAGGGGGAGTGATTCTGCGGGAAAGAACTGCTTAGTAAGCAGCACAGCTGAAGACAGATGAGAGGTTGACAGCGCATCGAACATTAGATAAAAGCCTGCAATGTGATATTGCAGGAAGAAATGGAGAAGTAATGGGATGAGACAGAGCGAAGGGAAAGCCAGACAGAGAAAGGAAAAAGTTCCTAAGTGTGAGGTCTATTGCAATGCCAAATGGCATCATGAGAAGTAATGGAAACTTTGTCTCCTGAATGATTTCAGAGTAGGGTAGGGCATCAGACCGAGACTATGAAGTAGTAGAAAACTTTAGTGACCAAGGAGGAAGATGATAAAAGAAGGGAACAAACACACATTTAAAGGGGCAATCTGAACGTAATATTTTGTGAACATCCTCTCATTAACAGAAATAATTTGAATAGTTTAAGCATATGGGAGATTTATGTAAGTTCTTGAAAACTTTAACCAAACAAAAATGATGTGGTTCATGCATCACATCTCGGGCAGTTTTTTTTTTGGAAAACATGAAATCAGCCAGGTGACTCAGTCACCCTACAGCCCAGATTTGGCTTTTCCGGAAACTAAAATCTCCTTTGAAAGGGAAGAGATTTCAGACTGTGGGTAAGATTCAGGAAAATGCGATGGGAAAGCTAATAGGATTGGGAGAACTGTGTGAGGTCCCAAGGTGCCTACTTTGAAGGGGGCGGAGGCATGACTGTCCTTCTTACAATGTTTCTTGTATCTTATATCTTCTTCAAGAAATGTCTCTACTGAAAAGTATGTGGCTGGATACTTTCTGGACACACCTCATCGTATGGTCCACTGACCTTTGACAAGAATGCCAATAATACCTGATGGGGAAAGAGAGTCCTTTCAACAGTGTTGGGAAAACTGGATATTCGTATGCAAAAAGAAAAAAAAGAGAAAAAAATCTGACCCTTATCTTACATCATACACACAAATCAACTCAAAATGGATTAAAGACTTAAACACAAAACCTGAAAACTATAAAACTCCTAGAAGAAAATATAGGGAAGAATCTTCTTTCACCTTGGTCCTGACAATGATTTCATGGATATGACACCAAAACCACAGCCAACAAAAGAAAGATAGATAAGAGGAACGACATCAGATTAAGAAGCTTCTGCTCAGCCAAGAAAATAGCAAAGTGAAAAGGCAACCGCTACTGAATGGGAGAAAATATTTGCAAACCATATATCAGAAAAGGGGTTGCTTTCCAATATATAAGGGACTCCTACAACTCAATAGCACCCTCCCCCCAATAACCCAATTTAAAAATCAGCTAAAGACCTGATTATTCATTTCTCCAAAGAAGACATACAAATGGCCAACACATGAAAAGATGTTTAACATCACTAACCATCAGGGAACACAAATCAAAGCCATGATGAAATATCACCTCGTACATGTTACGGTGGACATTACAAAAGCAAACAAACAACAAAACAACAGACAATTAAGTTCTGACGAGGACAAGGTGAAATTTTCACACTTGTACACTCCTGGTGTGAATGTGAAACGGCGCACTGGGAAACACTGGGAAAAACAGTATGGAGAACCTTCAAAAAATTAAAAACAGAATGACCATATGACCTGGCCATCCCGCTCTGGGTATTTATCCTAAAGAAATCAAGATCTTGAAGAGATATGTAACACTCCAATGTTCGTTGAAGCTGTCTTCCCAATGGCCAAGATGTGGGAGCAATCTAAATGTTCACTGATGAATAAGTGAACAAAAACAACGAAGTACATACATGCAATGCAATATTATTCAGCCTTAAAAATGCAGGAAATCTTGCAATATGTGACAACATATGGATGAATGTGGAGCACATTTTTCTAAGTGAAATAATTCCACCCATCAAGGACACACACTGCCGAAATCCACTTTCATCAGTCCCAACAGAAGAGTGTGACCACTGAAACCTCAGCTCACAGAAACGACCGCTGCAGCACTCTGCAGGCTGGGGCCGGCGGGTGCTTCCGGCGGTGAGGTAATGCATGCTAGACGGGCGTGGATTAACTCGCTGAATTAAAGGACTCTCAATGGCAAGATAACTGCCTGAAGCCTGAATAAATATTATTAGTGTGTTTGGTTTGGCCTGACTAATGTTCTCTAAAAAAATTGAACGAATCTTTTAAAATAGGGCAATTTCACATAAAAACCTAAGTTTCCGGCAACGTCGATTTCGCGTGTCAGTAGGGCGGGCGTTGTTTAGAGCTCTGTGGCGAGCCCTTTGTTAAAAGGGAGGCCTCCTTTCCAAGCCCACAGAGGCCTGCCGCCTCCCTGACTCAGGGGAAGATTGGCTTGTCAGTTGCCATTTATCATCAGACATGGGCTTTTCTATCATTCTTTCCCTTTTTATTTCTGGTAGAAGAGCGATAATTCTCTGTACTCTATCAAAAACAGACAAATAAAAGAGATACTGAAAGCCATGTGCTTCAAGAAAAATAAGGAAAGCACATTCCCTCCTATTAAATAGACTATTTTCTGTTTAATATGCCGGTGATACGCTGCATTAGAAGATGATGGTAACTCCCGGCTTCCCAAGAGCCACGTGACCCTAGTTTTACCCTGCACAGGATCAAAAAGTTCCCAGAAATTAGCCACCCAGAACTCTGACAATCTCAAATCCTAGTTCAAAAACACTATGTTGTTATCCTCTGAGTCCACCTCCCTACGAGGAGTTACCTGCGTTGAATTTTTAGTCTCTTCAGGCAGGAGAGAAATGCAGCATGAACTGTCTGGGCAGTGCTGTTGGGAGAGTCATCTGCTGTTATCCCTCTTTTTATAGCATCAACACCAGAGAAACGGGCAATGTTGGTTCTGAGGAAACACACTGCACATCGGCTCTAATAGAGTACAAAGAAAAATCTCCAATTGAGCCTTATATAATTTTGATATCCTTGGAGTTGCACAGTTTTAGGAAGAATAGGAAATAATGCAGTTTCCATTCAAACAGAAAAGCCTTTTGGCATGCACAGGCCTGGCTGTGGTACCCACCGGGGTCCACTTAGCATCCTGGAAGCCCAAGGGCAAAGGCTACCGTGCCACCCTCCAGAGACAAAATGGCTGCGAAATGCAATCCAGAGCTCAGGCTGCGTGGGAGGTCTATTAGCACACGCAGATGAGCCCCAGGACGGGACGTGGGTAAAGCATGGTTGATGTGTAAACACGGCACATTTGGCCAATCGACCCTCCCAAGTGGAGGAATGGTGTCGCTGTCCGTCAGGGGAAGAGGAAGTCACAGCATTTTCAATCCCAGAACGATTTAAAGTTGAACAGAGAGCTATTTAAGAGATTCGTAATCATACCATTACTGTTTTTTAGGGAGAGCTGTATGCCTGCTACTGGTCCCTTTAATGACGAAGAGAATTGGCCTACTGGAGTCACAGAACTCAACGATGCCACTTCTGTCATTTTAAATGTAGATGTCTAATTATGCAACCATTTTCAGTTTATGCTTTTTTGTTGTTACAATCCGAGTACTTTTAATAATATTAGGAGAACTCTAGTTGCACTTTATAAATGTAATTTAGTAGCCTTCATAAGAAGTAGTTAGCAGTTCAGAAATTATAGTCAGAAAAGTAAAAGATATAAGAAAATAAGTTTAAATTTTTTAATCTGTGGTTGAAAATGTTTAAATGTTTGTAACTAAGCTTGTAAATGAAACTAGAAATTATTAAAAGGCCTTTAACCTAATAAATAGAAAAAGGTAAGTAAACAGCTTCAAAGGTTAAAAATTAGCTAAGTTTTTATAATTATACATTTAATTACTTGACTATTTTAAAGGTCAAAGTAAACTTCTGAATATCAGCTTCTGTAAATAAAAACCATCCCAACCACATCTCCCATAACATCTTTCAATATCAGGAACGAAACATGTAGCCATCGGGGCAGAGGGAGGATTTGCATGTTGCTGTCGAGTCCTACAGGCTTTGGGTCTGTGCTCAGAGTCCTCGTATTCCCCGCCTCTCCGTCCAGGGCAATGTTAGGAATAAAACTTGACAAGAAATATTGCTGGTAAATGGGAAGAGAGTCCATGAAGATCTTTATAAACTTCTAACATGACTAAAATGTTAATAGGAGTTTGGCTTTGAATTTGAATGTTTACACCAAAGCCTCTCGAATCTTTGGTGTTACCTGGTTAGGATTAGCTTTTGACCTCAGTTCAAATCAATTCTCCAAAGCTTACACGTGCTTGCTGCATATCAAACAAACAAAAAAATCATTCGAGGTAACTCTCAAAAAAAAAATCAGTTAATTTACTTGAAAAATTAGTCAACTTAAGTGTTTGTTAGCTTTCAACAACAACTCAGATTTTGTTGACATTTTACATCATTTTTAGCGGATGTAGGCTCCCTAAGCATCTAGGAGTGCCTTTTCAGCAGAGTCGGGGTTGTATTCTCTTGTGTAGTGAAGTTCTAAGTCATTTTTATTTCTTTCTTTACATCTTTATGTATTATTGTTTGTTTTTTTTTTACAACGAACATAACAGGAGGAAAGAAGTTATTAAAGCATAATCTGAATTTAAAATACTCTTTTTTTTTTTCAGAAATCTAACTCTATAAGGTGAAACCATGAATTCCATGTGTAACATTTCTTAGGACTTGAACATTTTAATGATTGAAAAGTACATCATTATGGAAGGAAGGAAGGAAGGAAGGAATGAAGGAAGAAAGGAAAGAAGGAAGGAAGGGAGGAAAGAAGGGGATTTGCTCCAAGCACAATTGGTCTTGTGCTGCATCTCAGCCTAGAAGGATGTAGACTAGTTAGACACACAGCTATGTCTCCCTGTGGTTTCACTTATCCTATATGGGTTTCCACTCTTCTGTCAGAACTTGATAGATGTGTTCTTTTGCTGTAAAACTTTTCCTTCCACAGAAGGTGCTTTTTATTACAAAATTTAAAAAGAGAAACAAAAGAATCTTACCTAAGACTGAGTCATAAAAAGTTACAACAGGTGGTCATTGCCACATGATGGTCAAGCTCAGGCAATGTGACCTTTGCTGAGGCCCTGATTGCCATCCAGCTGAACCCCACTGTGATTCTTGTGGCAGCCCTGTCCTGTCGTGCAAATCAATCACCAGGTACCCTCTGAGCTCTCGTGGACGTTTAAGATTCCAAAGCCTGTGTCCCACGTACATTTACGGAAGAGGCAGGAAGAGAAGCCACTCAGCGGCCCTGTACTCAACCCCAGCGTGATATGCAATAATGACCTGTCAGGAAAGGACAGTGTGTACCCTCACACTGTGAAATATCCTGAGGGATTTTCTTTATGAATTCGAAAAAAGATTCAGCAGGGCTCTGGGCAAGAACTCATGCACAGTTTCAAAAGTGCATCACAATCCTTTAACAATTTTTTTAGGGCTCTCATTACGTTGGTGTGTTTTTATGTGTCCTTTTGAAAAATTATAAAAATGAAAAGGACAGCCTGAAACAGTCTCTTTTTTTTTCAAAGTTTATATATATAAACCTTTTTGTTCTTTTTTCCTTAGCAGGGTGCTCTTTGCCTTTTAAGCATTCATTGACTTAGTTTTATTTTTGCCCATTCAAAATGTGGTAGATACTGAATGGTTGATATGTATGCATTTGTTATTGTGCAGAATTTGTTAAAACTAATTCAAAGTCCAAAACTAACCACATTTCATTTTGTCTTGGTAGTCGGATGATCTTCAACACATTAGAACAGTGAAACTTAAATTCTTTGGTACAAAGGCCACCTGGAAAAACCTCTGCTGGGAAAATTCACATATTCTTATACAAGAGAAAAATGCAGGAAAATGTGGAGGAGTCGCAGGTCCCCTGAGGCCTGGGTTCCAGGTTGCCTTGGGATGGGGGGAGGCGTCCTCTAAGACTGTTTAGCCTGCAGGGTATTTGTGCAGAAGCGACACCTATGGGAAGGAAGGCAAGGGCGCGCTATCGCGCAGAGGGGGAAGTTGGGCTGTGATGCAGAACCAACAACGCCTCGGGCAGTCACCGTCATGGGTGGGCGATCATGCCCAGGAACTGGAGTGGAGTTGTCAGGAGGTGAGCCCGGGCTGCATGGATCGGTCACAGAGTGTGACTGCTCAGGAAGTGGTGGAGGAGGCCACCACGCAGCTGAGGGATCTCAGAAGGGGCCAATGGCTCAAACCTGTCAATGACAGCACCGCCAGTGGCTAGGCCAGCGGTCTCTTCCACCGATGGGATCTGGGAGATACGCCGTAGCGCCCATCACACCTGGGTTACAAGAAAGTCAGCGCTAGAATCTTCAGCTTTCTTCCATTTTCGTCACTGAAGTTATTCTCTGACTTTATTTCTAAAATCGAATCGAAAGGCCCTGGCCAGGTAGCTCAGTTGGTGAAAGCCTTGTCCCGATACACCACGTTTGCGGGTTCAGTCCGTGGTCAGGGCATACGTAAGAATTAACCAATGAATTCATCAATAAGTGGAACAACAAATCCATGTCAATCTCTCCCCGCCGTCTCTCTAAAATTAATAAATTAAAAAATTTTTAATAAAATCTAATTCAAAGAACAACAATTTGATTAATATAGTTTATGTCTGACTTATACAATAAGGTATTTTAGGTGTGGTTTACTGAGTGGGTCATTTAATTTCTATTTTGAACTCATTTCGAACTTTCTGGGCTTTGAAAGATCATTTGGCTTTAGCGACTACCTTTTGATCTTTCATGGTTTCCAGCAGACAGCAAGGCAACACGGAAGCTGTTAGCGTGCGGGAAGAACTGCTCTTGCCACCGCACAACTCGGTGACTCCAGGAGAGAATGTTGCAGCCCTGGTTCCGTCAGCGAAATGGAGTGACTGACCGCCATGGCGCAAACCCAGGGATGAACAGAAATCACACAAGCAGCGTCACTGCGCTCCTCATTACAGAGAAAATTAACTGAAATAAAAACGAGATGAAATGTAAGGGGGACATGCCTTTCACTCAAAAAAGTCATTGAAGTAATGAAAGCAATCTCTGCATCGTGAGAGATTTTCACCTTTTATCAGCTTAGGTTGACCCTGAAATACTTTTATGCCTAAATCTAATTATACGACGGGGCGGGTGCTGCTTTCAGTATGCCTTGTCTTTAATTCTCTGAAACATCTTTGTTCAGTAAAGCCCTGAAGGGATGAATGATAGCTTGATAGGCTTTCAATAAATAATGACAATTTATCAGTAAAGAGGCTTATTTCCAAGAGAGGAATAGCTAGATACAGCTGTAACATTAATTTCCAAACCCCCAAGAAAAAATAGCATTGACAGAAATCATAAAATTGGGAGGACAAACTACTTTGGGTGGGAGCCAGAGGGTATAGGAGCGGGGGAAAGATATATTTTATCTTAGACACATTGCTTCTGAGGTAGTATGGCACATTCGAGGAGAGAGAGATTGAGCAGGTGGCTACAGGTACAGGTCTGCAGGTCAGGGAGTAAAGGTCAGGCTCAGCTGAGGGGTCTGCCTTCCCGAGGTTAGGCTCTCCTGGGTGAGGAAATGGTCTGGCCTGTTTCAGAAAGGCGGGGGCAAGGAGGCTGGGCCCCCCTCCTGTGAATAGGCGGTGTGGTCTGTGAGAAAAACTTATGTCTCCAGTTACAGCTCCATCACCAGCTGTTGGGCATCGAATAAATCTCTCCGAAGCGCAACTTTTCCTATTAAGAAGAAAGCGTTGATCAAAGCCTATTAATGCTTTCTTAAAGAGTGATTTGGATCAAACATGATAATAAATGTGAAAGCATTTCATAAAGTTAAAGGGGCTATTTAAATACATAATATCATTATCATAGAGTGTGTACAGATAGTTATCTGAAATATTGAGGCTTGAAAGAGAAGAAGGAAATGATTTACCCACTCAACAAACATCTGCTCTGTGAGGTTCTAAATTAGTACTCCAGAGAGGAAGATAAATAAGACGTAATTTCTTCCCTCTCATGGCTCACAAGTCCTGCTAAATAACACATGGGCAAGTGTCAAGTGCAAGCAGACAGAAGATCTACGCAAAGGATGTTGTAATTGAATGAATGAATTAACAAATAACTGAATAGGTGCAGAGAGGAGAAACATCTAATCCCAACTTGAAGTCCCCCCCTCAAAAAACAACAACAAAAAAACCCTTCCTAGAAGAATCTGTCTGAAAGCATGAGAAGTTGTTCTTCAGCTAAAGAAGGAGCGAGGGGAAGTGAGAAATCCCCACCCCGGGTAATGGCAGGAGAACACGTAGAACATACAATGCTTGCGGGGAATCGGCAAGGGAGGAGGTGTAGCTGGAAGGCAGGAGAGGTGGTGGTCAGGTGACCTAGGTCATGCCAAGTTGCTTGAATCATTATTTATGAAGAAATAGTGGTTACAAGAGGAGTAAGAGGGCACTGGGAGCTGCCGGTTAGGGGGACCCCTCCGGCTGTGGTGTGCAAGCTGGATTCGGAGGAGAGGAAATTGGATTAGGGAGGCAAGTCTGGAAATTATAGCAACAGACCATGATAGATGACAGGGGCTTGATTTACCTCGAAAATTCGTTTGAATTTAAAATACTAGCCACTGGTTAAAGGGTAGAAAGTGAAAGAGAGGGAGGAAAGAAAAATGTCTCCCCGGTATCCAAATGGACGGCCATGCCAGCGGCTGTGGTGGAAAACAATGAGGGGAAACAAGAGGAAGGGAAAAGAGGATTTTTGTTTGGGTGTTTGCCATGAGGCGGTGTGTGTGTGATGTTTGAAGCAGACATGTAGAGCAGGAAGGTGAATATATGCAATCTGAAGCCCCATGGACAGAACCTTTTAATAGAATTTTGGGCTAGAGATCTGGATTTGGGAAGCATCAGCAGATGAAGAAATAAGATAGATGATAGACATACAAATAGATGATAGAGAGAGAAGAGAGCTTTAAATGAATGTTTTGTTCATTGCATCCATGGCACTAGAATAATGCCGGGTCCTGGAGAGTACCCAAGGAATATTCGGTGACTAAACATGAAGAAATTAAAAGTTGTGAAAACAGAAGTCCCTCCTCAGAGAAAGACACTCAGGATGAGTGTGGTAGACGTGGGCTGAGGTAGAAGGACATCACATTGAAGTGTCAGCAAAGGGCAAAGATCAGGAGTACACAGAAGAGCAAAGAGAATTGAGGAAAGGGTGATTTATGATATTACAAAAATCAAGAAAGGATAAAATCAGGGGAAAATATCCAGAGCTCTAAAATATCCGTTGCCCCAATGCACCTGCCATCGATGGAGGCGTCTGCTGGGGGCTGGAGCAGGGCTGGGACTGGGACGTGTTCATGGGCTCGTCTCTGCCCCCTGACTCACGGAGGCCGGACGTGAAGCGTACAGACCATGGCTCTGGCTGGGCACCTCAGCCGTCCCATGGGGAAAGCCCTCCAGAACGCCAAGCATGTTCCATACTCGTTCCCTTCGAATACTTTCTAGTTTCAAAACTTCAACTTATACTGTTCCTTCCCTGCTTGACTGTCTTTACTGGCACCCCTTGTGCTTGTCCTCATCTACTATCCTCCCGCAGTGTGGCCCCTGCAATGCCGTTCATTATGCCTCTTGGCTTCACACATTAAAAATCCTTTCCTGCCCTAGGTCCTCTTTCCCATTTCCCCTGCCTTCTATCTGGAATGTTCTTCATTCACACAGTGGTTCTTTCTCATCTTTTGAGTCTTAGCTTAAATGTCATCTCCTCCCAGAAGTCTAAAAACATTATAATCCACAACGGGTCCCCCTACTTACTGTCTCAGCACTTCACTCCCCTCTCACTGGATTTATTCTAGTTTTAATTATGTGTTGAATTGGTTATTATGTTTTCCTTATTCTTTTCTTCTTTTTATATATTTCCTTTTGCTATTCTTCTGCTTTGCTTGTTATTTACTGCACCTGTTCTCCACAGAATTATAATCTCCAGAAGGAAGGGACCGTACCTCTGTGTTCATGTCTTCACACCCAGGGCTTAGCTCAAAGGGCGGAGAAGGCATGAACAACAATGCTTGCCTGCTAACGGAAGTTGTGACTGACTCGTTTGTCTCTGTAGACTGGCTTGACGATCTGCAGAAATCATGTTAAACATGCCATTCAACCATCCAAAAAAACTGTCTGATACTCTGTTTGGGACATTCGAAGAACGACGTTGTGAACATTTAAACAACAATTGATTTAAAAGCAGCAGTAACTATAGTGCAATTTAAGACACAAAACAAACACAAACAAACAAATAGAAAACTAAAACCAAAAACAAGGCCATTTTTTTGTCAGGCATAGAATTGCATAATTGAAAGGCAACATATCTTAGTACTTTGTCTGAGCCTCTTGTTTTAGCAACTTGCTAAGCCCCACACAGCATGCCCTACCACAGACTCTCACATATGTTGAAGACATACACTTACACGATAACTTCATAAAACTCAGCAGGCCTTTGTTATTTTATTTTGGCCCTTTCCTCTCAATAAAGTAACGCTCCTCCCACTGGAACGTATCCCTCTTCACAACCCCACTAATTCCAGTTCAGAATGTCGTCAATGTATGTCTGTCATGGGTTGAGGGCGTTGTAGCACTGAGGCCAGAATACACATTGGAAGTAATATTTGCGGTCAAGGAATTTATCACCTGCTTTAGGGAGATTATAAAACAAAGGGAAAGAGGTACGTACTAGCTGGTATGAGGTAGATGAACAGCATCAGGCAATTTCCAACAGCCAAGGCGGCGTGTCTTCAAAAAGTTGGCTAGAATTGAGTAAACCTAGAAGATGAATGATATTCGGTGATGAAAGAATATGCAGAAGGCTCAGAAGGGTGACGGCCGCTGGAACCAGCATGCAAAGTGGGGCTGCTGATCGTAATAGGACAGAGATGTGCCCACCCGCTCACGCAAAATTAAAACAGTGTTTCTGCCTCAGATGGGAAAACACCCTTGTGGATGAATAAATGATGGTAGCCATGGATTTCGTGGGCAAGATGATGGGAATGATGAATGAATTAGTCAATAAGCTTCCTGTCGATAGAAGAAGTCGGGTTTCTTATCTCCCATGCTCCATGCAGAAAATGCAAGCATTTGCATAGAAATAAACTTATTTGAGGAAGGGCAGAAAAGGAAGCAACAGAGAGATGATGGAGCTGGCAAGAGACCGCAGAGGAAAATATCCTTTCAAATTGGTTTAATAATACTCTATTCTGCTTATAGTATACGCTGCCTTTGGTAATTTAACTCCTGTGGTCCCCTCGCATCATATCAATTCAGATAAAGAGGAGAAAATATGATTTTTAAGGGGAGTAATGACTATTTTCTAGGTATAAATCATTCATCACATGAAGCTAATAGAAAAGTTACTGGTATATGCGTTGCTGTTGGAGAGTCTGCGGCTGTGCTGTGGTCCTCCTCCTCTGTGGCTTTGCTTTTCGAGGTTTCAGTTACCTGCCATCAGCCGCGGTCCTACACTAAGAATTGGAAATTTCCAGAAATAAACAACACCGAAGTTTTAAATTGCACGCCTTTCTGAGTCGGGGGATGCCATGTCAGGCCATCCCACGGCACTCGGTGGGGGTGTGAGCGACCCCTTTAGTCCAGCCTGTGCCGCTCTGTGCTACACCCCTCATTCCTCACATAGCAGCCACCGTGGTTATCAGGGTGTCGCAGGGCGTGTGCTCAAGTGACCCTTATTTTATGCACTAACAGCCCCGAAGCAAACAAATAGTGATGCTGGCAATTCGGGTGTTCTGGAGAGAAGCAGTAAAGGGTATGTATGTACAGGAAAAAAATGTGGTATATGTAAGGTTCAGTGCCATCCACTGTTTCAGATACCCCCTGAGGGGCTTGAATCGACCCCTCTGTGGGTGAGTATTATACTTAATTTAGAAAGTTAAAGCAGGTACTACAAATGAAAATTTTTCTTATGTAGAATCTTAGTGGGGTTTTTGTGTGTATCAATTTTAAATTATTTTTTATTTGTTAAAGATTTCGGTAATAAAGCTTTTAAAGGACATTTAATTCTTTCCCTCCCGTGCATCTAATTGGAAGTAAAGCAATGAGGCTTTGGGGAATTGTTTTACCTGGAAAACTACTTTAGGCCTTCCTTTTCTGTCTTCTTTATCTTTAAATGAATACATATGTTGCTACCTTATCTCTAATAAAATATTACCTAAGAGTTTTAATAAATATTTTTAAAAAGACAGATAAAGTTAGAAGTGCTGGGATAAACTAAATCACATGTCTTCTTACTGTGGGATCCTTTAATTTTTAAAATATTAATGTGAACTGTGACTCTTTAGGAAGTGGCGTATTATCAAAATACTTTTCAAACTTCTAGATTTCAGGACTTTTTTGGAGAAAATTCCTAAAGAGCTGGTGCTCTGTAGAATGTAAAACTGAATTGATTACATTAGGATAAAGCTAGTTAGAAGCCAGCCACATTTTAATACTTTCAATTACGCAGGCAATCTTTGCTTTAGGAAATCTCAAGATAGAAAAGTCCCAAATGAAGATACTTTTAAAAAGTGTGGCATATTTTGATTATTAATAATAATTATGATATCAACATACGATAGATACGCCAGTTGCTTTGGATAATAAAATACAAAGTAGCAACATGCATCTGTAACATTAAAGGAGGTGGAGGGAAGTTGAAGAAGGTAAAGGGGGATAAATGGTGTTGGAAGGAGACTTGCCTTGGGGTGGCGAACGCACAATGCAGTCAGTATTCAGATGCTGTGCTATAGAATTGTGCACCTGAAACCTGTATAATTGTATGAACCAATGTCACCCCAATAAAATCAATAAAAAGGAAAAAAGACAAAAATAAAATAAAACTGGGCAATGAATGAATGACAGACGGATTGCATTGATGGGGTTGGTTAGTTGAATCTTAGGTAAAGAAGAGCGTCTGTCTGTTCCCTCACGTCTTCCACAGCACTTCTTTCCATTTTTCCCCTGAGACCTTACACGCTAGGAAAACAGCTATATGTAAATGATGTCATTTTTCAGTTTCTTAGAGCTGAGTAAAATCCTATACAATTTTCATCAAGATGCAGACTCATAACTAAAACAAGCCCGAGTGCCGTCTCAGAGAGAATTGTCACAAGCTCAGGCGGCTTTCCCAGCCACTGCCTGCACTGGACCTGCTACTGCATGTGTTACGGAGGCAGCAAAGAGGCAAAGAAAGCTGTTGACATGGACAAACATTCTTGTTCTCTTGGTGCTCACACCGTAGTGGGAGAAATGCACTCTGTAGGTATTAGCATGCCCCCCTGGCTACTCCAGAATCATCCTGTTTTTAGGTCAGTGTATCAGCAGCCTTAATTTTATCTCTGCCTAATTCCCTTTGCCGTGTGACATATATTCACAGGTTCCCGGGGATAGGAAATGTGCGTTTTGGGGAGGTCCTTCTGCAGTATGCCACATGGCCATCTCTTATGGGAAGGAGGATAGAGTACCATGGTTGGCCAAGTCTCATACTGGTGTCTATACCTGTTATAGGAGGGCGATGGCAGATCACAGGAACTGAGACAAGATGGAAGAGGCCTTCATTCTTGTAGGAAAAGAGAATATATAACATGCACAGATGCTAAGAATGAAAATAAAGCAGGAAATTGATTCCAAGAGCGATGGTGGATTTGGTATGGGAGCATTGCCCCTTTGCCCACGTATATACATCATAGTGTTTAGAATACAGAGAACAAAGGGTGGGCTAAGAGCTCTGGATGTCTTGTAATGCCTGACATGAAATGGATAAACTACAAAATGCTGGTATCCAATAAGGAGGAAGTGAGGCTGAGCATCGGATGGGAGTGGGTGAGTCTCATAAGGATCGTGGAGTTTCGTGGCCTCTTGTTTACTCTTGCCAATGGGCACGTGAATCTGCAGGAGGGAAGGTTTAAGGAGCACATGGAGCTCTTGAGTCCCTCTCAACAATTGCCCATGGATACGCGGAAGCTAGAGGAGACGCGCCTTGTCAGAAGCACCGTGCCCTGGGAGGACCTCTGCTGGCACTCAGAGTACACCTGGAGCATCATCTTTTTCTCTTGGATGTCACTCTACTAACCATGTGAAGACAGGAACAGGGGGTTAGGCGAAGGAGCAAGAAAGCCTGTTTGTAGACTATTCTGAAAACCCATTGGAGAGCTTAGAATAAGACAGAAACCATGATAATGTGAGGGAAAGAGGATAAAAGAGAATTGCCTTGATTTTTATATTATTTCCATATCTGAAGGATAAATTATGCAATTAGTCAGGTTCTAGTAACAGACACTCTCCTTGAATTAGCTTCATTTATCCACTGGCTGATTTCTATGTGCTTTCAACAAATCTGTATTGAAAGCCAGGCCTGTTGCTAGGCTCTGGGGCCGTTATAGTGAACAACACAAAGATTCTGCCACAGTGAAGCTTGTATTCTTGGCGGTGGGAGGGGGGAAGAGGCTAGAAACAACAAATAATAAACGAGGAAATTGAGAGGTTGTTAGGCTTATTATGAAAGCGTGCGGGAAAGGAGCAACTGGTGGGTTCCTAAAGAGGGTGTTGCTTTCATTACTGTGGGCAACTAAGGCCTCTTGCTGAATTAATACTTCAGCTAACTTAAGAAAAATGGCTTCTATTGAGACATATAACTGAACTACTTATGCATAAAGCTGTCTTCATGTCTTCCTCGTTTGGCTCCACTTCGCTCTCTTTGGCACTAAGTCTATAGAAGCACTTCATGTTGTGAGCAAGATGGCTGCTAGCCACTTTGTCTACGTTCTTTTTGCAGAAAGAAAGTTCCCCTCTAAGAAGCTCTTAGCTTTGAAGGGGCGATATCCTTGGTCCTGAAGCAGTCGCTGGTGCCAGAGAGATGTTGTCTGCTGCCAGCCTGGGCCCGAGGACCCTTCCTGGAGCTGAGGACAGGCACTGTGCCAGAGAGATGCTTCAGAAGTAGAAGAGAGGGAAGGGGTTCTGCAAAGAAACTGGACAGAGGAGAGTAAGGAAGCCATGGCAGGCAGGAAAAAACCTGGTAGTCTCTCAACACACAGTATGGATTATCCAAAGATATGCACCTGAATGGGGAAAAAGTGATTACCTAAATGAAATAAGCATCAGTTTGGGAGACAGAAAAGCATCGGAAGTGTGAGACCCACATAATGACGTGGTAGAAACTGTTATTGAGACAATTCTGACTCTGGTCACATAATTTCAATAGAAGATAGTACTATGAGAGCTTTAAAAATATTGCCCAAGTTTTTTTTGCCTTGTAAATTTTGACATGCATAGAAATCTCCATTATGGATGATGCGTAAAAATCCTATTTTGAATTACAAGTAAGAGGAATGACCAATATCCTTCAAATAGAATTTCAAACCAAAATAACCTGATGAACAAACACTATGGAACACCACTATCAGATGCAAAAAAAAAAAAAAAAAATTGGGAAATCAGAAGTAGGTAGGATATATGGAAAAAACAATTATTTGTTTTCGACAGGGAGGCAAGTCCAGTTTAAAACTGATACATCATTTGTCAGGAATCGTGTTTTGTATTTGGACAGTGGAAGAATTGGTAATTGCTATGTATAAATGCACTAAGTAATGCAGTTTACCTGTATTTGTGAGAATGTGTGCACTTTAGATTTTTTTTTTTCTTTTATACCTTCAGGATGGGTAACTTTAAACAGGGCATGGATTTAGAGCTGATCTGACAACCGAGTTGATGGAGATGTTAAAAGTCCTCTGTGTTCAAGGGGAAGAGAAATCTTTCAAGAGGAGCTGTGTCCTTCTTAAAAGAGAGATCACAAAGCAAGCGAGACGTGTGATGGTGCGCATTAGAGAGGAGGAAATGCCAGCTTGTGAAGGGCTGCTTGGCAGACCCAGGAGAGGAGCTGCCAAGCACCTTCCGGAAGGTGACACGGAGTCAGACCCCTGTGCGTGTGCAGCGTCGGCCATGTTTGCAAAGGTGAAATCCAGCGAGACAGCTTACTTTATCGCCATGGCAACCCATCCGCGCGGGAAAGTAGGAAAACAATAAAATACCTCTGTGCCACGAACACCTCCCGGGTGGAGGCAGCGGCCCTTACAGAAGGAGCATGATGTGCTTCGCATTCGGGGGTTCCTGGCAACGAAGCCACGGGGGCTGCTTCGGGGAAATGCTGATTTAAAAAGCATTCAGTTCAGTAACCGAGTTAATTCACCCTGCTGCTAAACTCAGATTTTTCGGTAGTTTTGGATTAAAAGCTTCCATGCCATTGCAGAGGCCAGAACAGGAGCGCTGTCGCTCTCCTGGAGAGCCTTTTGTGACACCTCGGTGGCAGGCTTTTGCCATCACAGTGCAAAGAGTGTGTATTCAGCAAGCAGAAGTTCCCGGACATTCTGATATTTGGTTGAAATTAAGCTCTATTTTATTTGCCTCAATTGGATTCTCGAATACTCCCCATTATTATTATTTTTTAATTGCGTTTTTCAACTTATCGTTTCTTGGTATGTAGTTCTGTATGAAGAGAAGTCAATTTCTTTTCTTTAAAATTGCTTAATTCTTGCAAGCTTTCCAAATTTGCCCAGGCATTAGGCAATTTTGAGTTGTTCCTGTGATTGTTTTCATTCAAATAAGACTTCCTGGTTTGGAGGAAAAGCCTGAGAAAGCTTGTTTTACTTTTATAAAGTCAGCTTTACTGAGACAATTTACAATAAAATCTACCTTTTTAAGGTGTACAGTTAGTTGAGCTTTGATTATGAGGAAAGTGAGATTCTGAAATTAGGTGACTTGGAAACCATAGAAACTCAAATTTCTCTATCCCGAAAGTTTTATTTCATTGTCAAAATACAATTTTCAAGTAGTTAAAAATATAGTTCTTAAAAAAATTCCTCAAAGGTCTTATCCAATTCACTAACTTATGGGGTACCAATTAAGGTCAAAATCATATTGAGCAGTTGACAATAGGCATTTCAAAGAGAAATAATGTTAAAATAGGATTGCAAAGTTGAATAGTTTATTTCCTATGTGGCCACAGAAACATGCTCTTTAGGATGATTTTTTTCTATGAGGCCCAGATCCACTGTTCACATGTAACTGCTTCATGTTTCATTATATGTTCACTGAAGAGTGAAAAAAAAGAGAAAAGCAGACCCAAGTATGTTTTCTGAAATAACGAAGCCATCACCCAGCATGGCACCAGCATGGGACACTGTGTTCTCTCTGGATTTTGTATAACTTTTTTAAATGCTGTTATAGATTACACACTGAGAGGTGTTTTATTCCTGACTTGAAGTTCTCAGGGTTACAAATTCTGGAAAACTGGCAGGGATTAAATGACAAGTGTAGGCTGCCCTGCCATGGAGCCTATCCCTCGCCTGTGGGCTCTGTCCCTGAGCTTTGGCAACTTCCCCGCCATCTGCCCTTCTGAGCAGCAGCGTGGGTCACACATTTTAAGGACAGATTTTAGTGTCTGGGGTCGTTGCTTTTGCCTGGGAAATACAAACAATAGGTTTGCTGCTTAACTTTTTAAACTGCAACTTTTTTTCACATTAACTATTATTTTTAAAATGTTTATAAAGATATATAATATTTTTATTTGATATAATTGTCAATTATTTCTTGCATTTTGCGAGTCTCAATGGTAGCTCATGGTTGTTGAGTGCAAAGCCTGTGAAATATATTTTTCAAATGCCAGTTCCTTGAAGAGCATCTTTCATGTTAAAATACCTCTTCTTCCCATACCGTATAGTTAGGCCATACATAGACTATGGAAATAATGAAGTCCTGTAATGTAAAAATAGAAGTATGCCATTTAAGATAAAACAAGAATATTGGATAGATAATTAGTCCATTTATTTGATTAACTTGGGTGAAGTGAGTTAATATTCCTTAGCCAGCATCACACTTGAAGCAAGCTCACCATTCTACTAAGGAACATATCTCTGGAGATTCTCTCTGAGCTGAAATAATTTTACAAATCTGTGGTTAATTAGCTTCATCCCTGAACATAGCAACAGTGGAGAGGGAGCCGAATGACCTGCGAACCCTGTGAGCCTCTCACTTTCCAAGTGGCCCAGGAAGAGCGGTGCTTAGCATGCACAGAGCAACGAGAGGCGGCTGGAACCTCCTTTACATTCCGCGCTTGCTTTCTGGGTTAATGGAGGGCTTACATGTTTAGAGCTGTTAAGTGAATATCTTTCTACAAGCATTATACCAATTTCAAAAGAGGGTAAAAGCACAAAGAATGTAATCTTATTCCACATATTTCAAGAGCACTCAATTATTTGGGCACTCTGAGATCGTTATTTTATCATTTTGGAGAGTGTGCAATTAACTGAAGGATAAAGTGGATCTGAGGTAGGAAAACTACACATTTTTATTTTAAGTTGTATCTCTGTGGCTGTTCCTGTTGCTTTTCCAGGTTTTCCAAGTGGCTTTGTTTTCCCTACCTCTTAAGACTGCTACTCTAACACCCACTGTTAAATGCCATCGATACATGCTTTTTTCTCTAGTTTTCTCATTTAAACAAATGTATTACTATTCGATATATTTTTGTGGCTGCTTTGTTCACTGCTTGAGCCTTCCTTCAATATCTTCTCTCTTCCATCAGAACTAGTTCTTCCTCTTTTTTCCCCTATGGGATATTGCGCTCACAGCCCAATGTCTCCCTGCTCCTTCTTGGTGGTTTCATAACTGAACTGGGGATTATAAAACAAAAATGTTGCCAATGAGCTTCCATAATCTTGTCACAAATGGGGAGGATATTTCAAAGCAGTTAAGGGATCTGTGGTTTTCATACTGTTTTGTTGCTAAGGTAGCATTTAGAACAATGTCTACTCATCAGGAAATTAAGCTCTTAAGGTAAGAGTTGGAAAGGATTTATGAGACAGATATTTAACTACAATAATATAAAATATCAGCTACTAGAGAAAAGTACACAGTTTATTACAAGTGAAACTTTTTTTTTTTTAAAGCAGGAAAAGAGTTGATAGTAAATTATTAGGGTTGGGTACTTCTTAAAAGTCATTGGAGTTCGCCTCTTATTCTCAGTATGAGCAGCATAGATTGAGAGAGGTTCAACAACCCATCGAGGTCCCACCATTCTGACAACCTTTGGCTTTGTCCCCCTCCTCCTGAGATCTTCCTTTCTGTGAATTTTCGTGCATCAAGAGAAAACACATTTACCGTTTGAGCGCCAATGGGTTCACATGTGTATACCCTGTGGCGTCCACAAGGGAGAGGTCCTTACGTTCCTTAAGGACCTCGGTCACCGTTTACATGCTCATCTCTTGGAAGGTGTTTAATCAATACTCTTGGGCTAATATGACAAGCCAATGGTTTCAATGGCATTTGATAATCAGCCTTCTGGAACTTGGGAATACCTGCAATTTAAAATAGGGTGACCGGTGGAACCTTTGCCAAGACCCTTCTGGTTGGTAGATGCTGCCAGAGGTGGAGGAGCTTGTGCTGACCCTAGAAGAGCGCTCTAGGGAGCTGCCATATGCCAGGCGGTGCTGCATGCCTGTCATGGAGGGAAGCAGCAGGGAGGCTGGGTGACTGGAACAGAGTGAGCGAGAGGGAGAGCAGCGAGCGCGAAGTTAGGGAGTGGGGAGTGCCGATCGCACAGCGCCTTCCAAGCTCTCTGTCTCCCCAGGGCCGCCGCAGTGAAGCGCTGCGGCCCGGCGGGCTCCAGACAGCACGGAATTTAGTCTCCTGTGGTTATGGAGGCCAGACGTGCAAAACCAGCAGCCGGGCTCTCTCTCAAGGTTTCAGAGAAGAATCTTTTCTTGACTTTTCAGAGCTTCTGGTGGTTGCCAGTAGTCCTGGACACACATCCTGGCTTGTGACTAAAGAGCTCTGGTCCCTGTCCCCTTGTTACATGGTGTTCTCCCTGGGCGTATTTGTGTCCATTCTTTTTTTCTTCCTATGACACCAATCACCGGTTTAAGATCCACTCTGAACCACCATGACCTTACATTAATTGGATTTCATCTGCAAAGACATTTTCAAACAAGGTCCCATTCTGTGGTTCCAAACAGACCTACATTTTTGGAGGACACTATTTAATCAGTACGTAAGCCACTCAGAGGACTCTGGCCTTCGTTCTGTAGAAAGCAGAACTACAGTAGATTGTGAGCAGACAAGTGACGTGATCCAACTTTTGTTTTAAGAGGATATCTCTGGTTTTTCTGGTAAGAGTAGACCCTAAAGGAGAAATGGTAGATGAAGGTGAAGCTTCCAATGAGGAAGCTATTATTTGTACTGAAGGTAAAAAATGATGTTGGCTTAGACCAAGGTTGTGGCCATGCAAGGGGGTGAGAAACAGTCGGATTCTGAAATCTTTTGAAAAATAAACCAACAAAATTTCCTAATGAGATCGGATATGCAGTATGAGAGTAAGAGATCAGTCAGAGATGTCCCCGAGTGGAGGCCTGGGCCCCCCGCAGGGGACCGCGCCCACGCTGAAATGAAGGCGGGAACACTGACTGCTCAGCCGGCCACGTGAGAGGATGCTCAGCAGGTAGCTGACAAGGAAGTTTACATTGGGGCGAGAGGACCGCAGAGTTGATGCAGCCTTGGGAGTCACAGCGCATGGAAGAATTTAAAGTCACTACGAAGAATAAGGTGACCTTAGGTAGAAGGGTAGGTGAAGAAAAGAACGAAAGACTGAGTTCCAGTACATTTTCACATTCAGCAGTACGGGAGGACAAGATAAATCAACAAAAAGCACAGCGCAAACAATCATTATCATCACAAGTTTGTAAGGGGGGTTAAACAAGATAAAGCAAAGTATTTTAGCTCTGTGACTGACTTTCAGTGAGCACTCGGTGAATGCTAGCTGTTTTGAACCATTTCACTACTTGACCCATGTTCCCCATGATACCATGAGTCTCTTGAAGGCAGGTGCATAGTACTTGGACCATCATGGTTATCAGTACATATTTGTTGAATAAATAAACACGAGTTAGTTTCCTTAAGCACTTGTGGTTTTTTGTACTTACTCTGTTATATCCTTCAGACAATGGTATTATAGTGATTTATTATTATGTCGATAAGATTGTCATGGTAGAGTTTGTATTAGATGTTCGGTTTTACATTTTATTTAATATTTTTATTGCATAAAGAGATTGACCAAAGAGGAATTGAATTAGGGACGTTTGTCTCTCTTGCCTTTCTTTTCTTTTTTTTTTTGAAGCTTTTTTTTTTCCCTAAATATTTCCAGAGTCGATCCACTGCCCTTTGCATTTACCACTACACCGAACAGCAGGCCTGCATCATTCGCCACTGGGACTACGGCAGGTTGCCTAACCGGTGTCTCTTTCTCCTAGAGCTCTCCTTTAAACCTTCTTTATTCTTCAGCCAGCATGATCTTCCACACCCACAATTCTAATCGGCTTAGTGCACCCCATAAAGTAGTTCAATTGCTTTCCATAAATTAGAATGAACATCTGGCCTCTGGCCATCTTTCCAATCTCATTTCTCTCCCAGCTACTTTTATCACTCTTAGATCTAGCTCCACTGAGCTTCTTTCATTAACTTATTTTTTATTTAGCCTGTATTTATGGAGCTCCTTTTAAATAACTGTCCCTGGACTGAGAGGTGGGAGACAGTAATGAACGAGGCAGTTTTCCTGTCCTCGTGGAGATTGCAAAATGATTGATAAGATAGGCATTAAAAAAAATAATTACAGATATGATGCTATAGGAGTACAAGGTGTTACGGTGGTGATTAATGGAGAAACTTTCTTAGTCCCAGGTGGAGAAGGAGGGGAGGTCCTTCCATCTTGTCTACGTATATTTGCATGAGAAGTGTCCTCTTCCTAGGACACTCTTGCTTGTCACTTTGTCTAATCACTTTTCAGGTGTCATAGGGTGTGTGTGTGTGTGTGTGTGTGTGTGTGTGTGTGTGTGATATATGAGATTCTCTTTGACTTCACCGATTCTAAGTTTAGGTTTATGTTCCCATATTATTCTGCATTTTCTAGTCATAACAGTCAGCTTTCTCTATTGTAAGCATCTGTTTAATGATCACTCTAGAAGTTCTGAGATGACAAGTGTAATGATTAACTTATTTGTTGTTTATCTCCTTATCTCCATAATGATTATCTCCTTTGCCTAAAATGGTCCTGGGTATAATTAATTTTTATTGAATGAACGAACAAGTACATATGAAGAGGTTCTTATCTTTTTCCACCTTCTCATTCTTTTTAGATGTGGAACATTGTATCAGGGTTACTCCATGCCCAGAAACAAGGAGGGACTCAATAAATAATGTATTAAATGCATGAATGAAGAAAGGAGTGTGGTTACGGTTTCTGCCTTCTTCAATGCTCTCCTCCCCTTCAGGCAGATAATTCTTTTTGTCATTCCCTTTAAACAAGGGAATAACAAGATGATAATACATTCATGATTACTAAAATTTCCAATATATATAGTATGTTTTTTTTATACATGAGTTTATCATATACTAGGGTGTAAGCATTAGGTGTGTATTGTTAATACTTCAGACTTTGTTCCTACCAACCCTAACGCCCAATTCCCCAGTTTCCTTCTTTAAAAGGAATAAATACTATTTCTTACTTGGGTTATTGTAATATTTTAAATGATTTTATAGACTATTATAACATCCCTGAAGTCCAAATAAAAAGAAGTAAAAAAAATTGTCTTTGTAAATTTATAATCTTATTTGATATTTTGCAATCCATATTTTAGATAACAGAAGTGTTAATATACCTTCCATTTCAAAATGAAAGGTTCTCATAATTACATCCTCTCATTCAGTTCAAACTTATAGTGTCACATTGGGGGAGGGGAATGAGAGAATATTCTTGTCACTTCTATTTTACGGAGGGAGAGAGGCTCAGTTGAATGTTACCTCACTTGCCTAAGTTTACAAGTCTAGAAATCAGTGATCTAAATATTCTGAATTCAAACACAGATTTCTTTGTCCTCCAAGGCACTGCCTTTCACTGAAAGGATTATCTTTGCTCTAACCACACAAACCAGGAAGTTGAACAATCACTCGACTGGCATAGACAGCTCTTCTAAATCATTCAGAAGCTCAAATGAATCCCCTTAGTGTGGGGCTTTCCCAGGTCAAAACAGCATGCACAATAGTTCAGATTTTGGTTTAGCTACATAGATGCTTACTTTTACTTGTTATTAGAATTCTTAATATAATAGACTATACTTCATGCTAATAAGAACCAGCTGGGAAGCTGAATTTACGCTCTCCTGCCCTGCACAAGCAGCCAAGAGCGAGTCCCGCTGCTGGCTCAGAAATCAGTTTTCACGGCTAAAGAAACCATCATCAAAATGGAAAGGGAACCAACCGTATGGGAAAAGATATTTGCCAACGATGCCTCGGACAAGGGTTTGATCTCCAAAATATATAATGAACGCATATGACTCAATGCCAGGAAGGCAAACAATCCAATTAAAAAATGGGCGAAGGACCTGAATGGACACTTTTCCAAGGAGACATACGGAGGGCCCAGAGACATGCTCCTCTGAATTCCAAGTCCTGGCCACAGATTGCCCTGACCCCTATGAAACTCCAGTGCAGACCATCTCTCTGATTCACACCAGGCAGGCTAGACAAAAAGTGAGAGACTTAGTTTGGAAATCACCAATTATTTCTATATGTCTTAATTTGGTAAAAATCATTCAAGATATTTTCCTTTTTTCACTATTCATGCTCATCTTTCTCCACATAAAAATAAAAGTTTCCAAAGATACTATATAGCATTACCACCTGCATGAGTTTGCCGCTGTACTCACCCTTCTTCCTGTGGTTCATTCGGCCCTGCAAAAGACACAGAGAATTCAGAGAGGAGATATACAACCGTAACTTACACATATGAAAATATGATCTATGTAACTCATATTAAGGAAAATATGAATTAAAACTACAAGAGTTAATTTTACACTTTGGAAAAGAGAAAGATGTTAACACATTGTATGGGCCAAGATGAGAGAAAGTGGACATTTTTTGTACTTTGGACATGAGCGTAAAAGAGGCTAAAACCAATAATAGGAACAATTTGCAAATATACATCAGAACGTAAAAATCACATTCTCTCTGAAAAATGATCAGGAAATTCTACTGGTCAATTAATATAGTAATTTTTATTCCATTAATGAGTTAGTTCTCATTGTGTGAATAGTTCCATGTATGAAATGATGTTTATACAATGCTGCTTGTTGCAACATTTTTTAATGTTTTATCACTTCTAAAAATTTCATTAATAGGTATTATTCGATTAATTATACCACACCTATACAATGTAATGTTATATAGCCCTTAAAGAGAATGAAACCAATCTTTATGTCTGATAATTGAAAACTATCCAAGATTTACTGAAACGTTAACAAACATTAAAATTCACAACGATGCGTCTAGTATGTGATCATTGGTTTAAAATACACTTTTGTCTGGATGTACATACGCTAGACAGTGAAGGCCCCTAGAAGGACCCCCTAGTTAACTCTGAGAGTTTCAAGTGTCCATAGGCTTCCCCACCTCTGTTCAACACTGCTGTCTGCTTCCTGCCAGAGCTCCAGTACCATGATTCTTATTGCCTTTGTAATCGTAATAAATTACCCCCCAAAATCAACATATAAAACTAATCCCCTTTGCTTGAAATGTTATAACATTACTAACAATAGTGCTTATATTTATTACGTGCAAGGCAATATTTATTGGCATACATAAGCTTGTTTTGCATTCATGCCATCTCTTCGTGGTAGGTACTCAGTTAGCCCTGTTTTACAGATGGGGAAATTGAGGCACTGAGATGTCATGTAAGTTCTTTAAGACCACAAAGCTGACCAGTAGTAGAGCTGCAGTTCACACTCAGAGCGCTTACACTCTAGAGCTTGCCATTCACTGTAAACTCTATCTCACACTGTTTTTCAAAACAGTTTTTATTTGAATTATTTTTTTCTCTCAATTAGATTGTTTTTGGTGGCAGGAATAGGATCCAATGTCATTTTTTTAAAAAATAAGATTTTATTTATTTATTTTTAGAGAGAGGGGAAGGGAGGAAGAAAGAGAGGGAGAGAAACATCGATGTGAGAGAGAAACATCAATTGGTTGTCTCTCGTTCATGGCCCCTGTCCCATAACCCAGGCATGTGCCCTGACTGGGAATCGAACTGGCAACCTTTTGCTTTATGAGATGACACCCAACCAACTGAGCCATGCTTGTCAGGGCTCAATGTCATCTTTAATTTCAGTTTTCACTGATTTCTCACAATGCCACTCACCAACAACCCTCGGTGTCTTCACATACATCTCGTCCCCTCTGCTGTTCTCCCTGCCTCTGGGTTCGGCCTTGTTCCCAGAGAGCTGGGATGTGGGTAAGGCTTCTGGATGTACTTCCTGTTTCTGTTCTTTCTCCTGTCAATTCCTGTCTGTGCGCAACTAATAGAATGATCTGCCTACAACACAGTTCTCGCCACATCTCGTTTCTGAAAACCCTTTAACGGTGTCACATTATCTGCCAAAAGGTGTCTAAATTCCTTTGTGTCCCCAGGACATGCCAATCAAGTTTGACAGAGCCTTTTTGCTCATTTCCACACAGAGAACTCTGGTCCCCTCCATCTCAGCTCTTCACTGTACCTTTCCTCCCCGCTCTGACCATCCCCAAGCCCTTGTGTGTCCTAACGTCCGCTTCCTTCCCCGGCGATGCCCTTCCTTTATGGAACGCACCACCAGGTGCCCCATCCCGTTCAGCCTGTTCAACTGCCTCTTTTCTATTTTCTCTCACTGGGAAGCTACCACCCACTTTAATGCATTTATTACCTTTGATATTAATTCCTTTTTCCTTCTAAATGCCGCTTTACCCTGCTGAGAGCCCAGCTTGACAATTCGTGCATGATAACTAACTAATTAATTTACTAATATTTATTGTTTTGTGTTTCCTAGATTGAAAGATGACACTTTATTTTTCTGCAGATGTTCTCTAAGACAAATATTTCAAAATTCTCAGGGCAGCAGAAAGCACTTTAAAAGGGCATGTGCCACGCGTCTCTTTGCTCTCACAATGGAAACATCTGGGGTATTTTTGCTTTCTGTCCAATCGGGCCTCACATTGGATTCTAGGGTAGGTAACAGCTCTGGTTACAGCTCGAGTACAAAGAAGGGCACTCAAGCATTAATTTCTGAAAGCTGGGAGTTAGGAAACCAGGTGACAGTCTTTTGTGTCTGTGGAATTAAAGGTCACTAAGCTCCTACATCACGCTGATTTGGAATCTACCAACCCCTCAGTTGTGAGGCATTGGCTTTGAGGAGTGCACTCAAGGGATTGATTTCGCAGTGTGCCATGGTCTTTACTTGAAAGCTAGTGATTCTGCTTTTACAAAGAAATGGCAGCTTCCTCTCTTTGTGTCCAAGCAGCCTAGAGTGAAAAACACATTCTTTGGGACACTGCGATTCCCCCCAAACACCATCACGTTTATTTATTAACCCAATTTCACCAGGACTTGTTTTTTCTTGTACAAATGTGACACTTAGAATGTATGTTTGCATGCTACAATAAACTTTTGCTTTAAAGTTGCATTACTACTGAGTGTACTTATGCTGTGTAGATATTGTATAGCATGTAACTGGTTATATAGAGATAATAGACATTTACTATGGTGGCATAATGTAAAGTAAAGGAAGTAGGTGCTGGAATAATATAACAGATCTTTAAAGATGACTTAATGAATATACTCTTAATTTCTTTCTAGGCTTGAAAATATTGATTTACACTCTAACATTCCCCAGATACTTGTAACTCGAGGTTGGAAGTGCGTTAGGGCTCGGCTGGTGCAGCCTCACTGCCCCGTGCAGAAGTTCCCCTCCCTGATCATATGCGCTTATCTGCGTGTTAGTGGGGAAGCCACGTTTGGGACAGTGACGTACCTCTCTCAACGGTGGCATACCTTTGACCCCACAGCCATCCCACAATGAATGGTCACCCATGAACCCATTTTAAGAAGACAGATAGATGGTATGCAGTGTAGGACTCATTGACTTAGGGATCTCAAGAGAAAAGCAGGACAAATAGTCTTACCAAAGTATTCAGTCCGACACAATGGCCGTAAAATTCTGTGCGTATCTAGCGCGTGGCGTGACTTTCCTTAAGCAGCCATTGTCACTGAGGATGTCATTTTGGCGCAGGCCTCTGCAGCCTGGCTCGTCCGGTGGGGGCCGCAGTGGCTGAGAGGCCAAGGCTTTTGCAGTGGGGTTGAAACTGATTTGATAACTCGCTGGGACGTAAGGATGATATTTTATCCAAGATGCTACCGAACATGCTATTGACAACTGCTTTTCTAGTTTAAGGCCAAATTTCTCCCAGTTACTCCACTGACTTTCAATTTGGGTTGAACAGGCCAGAAAGCCCCGGGACTCTTTGTCAGTCCGCAACGCAGGGCAGCGGTCTGCGTCTCTCCACCACTTAGGGACCCTGCTGTTTTCTCACCTGCGGGATGACCACTGTGTCGCCCCTGACGTCCCTCTGGTTCTAACGCTTCGATGCTGTTATCTCCAATTAATTCTTAACTATATGGTAATTTGTTCACTTGGTAACATACAAAACAACACTGTGAATCATGAAGACCAGTGCAATGCTTTCCATATGTAAAACCCTAAGTAAATAGTGGCCCAATTACTCAATTTTCATGGGGAAAAGTGCCATGAAAATTTCGTCTGAGGATAACAGCGCTTTGTTTAAGAAATGAGGGTTATTTTCTCTTAGCCTAAGTTGTGTTTATCTAGTCTCTTGCAAGGCTGGAGGATGTGCAGGGCATGCGCTCGAGAAGTCCGGCCTATGCTTGGGAAAGGACTCATTCTAAAAGAAAAGCAAATGGACCCCAGAGAAGGGCCTCCGCGTCAGGGGGTCATGGGTATTGTAATCATGACCCCGGCTCCGTCTCTTGGATTGTTGTCTGTTCCATCCCTCTCAAATTCCTATCAGATCCCGAGAAGTAAGGTCAGCAGTGAAAACGGAAGGTACTTTTCCAAATTAAGGGCACAGACTGAGGGCACGTCAACCTTTTCTCCTCCTTGAAATTTCACTAAAACCACAATGAAGACAGTTTTAAAGAAAGATATAAATTAGCCGTGATGAGTGCGTTTCAGTTGGTTGGACTGCAAAACGAAAGGTTGCAGGTTCGATTCTCAGTCAGGTCACATGCCTGGGTTGAGGGTTCAGTCCCAGGTTGTCGCCTGTACGTGAGGAACCAATCAAAGTTTCTCTCTCATATTGATGTTTCTCTCCCACATTGATGTTTCTCTCCCTCTCTTCCTCCCTTCTCCTCTCTCTAAACATAAATAAATAAAATCTTTAAAAAAAGTTGTAAATTACGAAGGATAGAAGTCTAGGGATAGGGGTAACAGGCACAAAATTTTGAAACCTAGAAAATCTAGATGAAGAAGTGTTAATTGACCTACACTCTAAGTACAAGCAGACCAGAAAGAGACCACAACCTGCCTCAAATCAGCGTTTAATCAGCTCAGTCTCAGTTTGGATTAAGGAGGGGTGCCCCTAGACTAAGTCCTCAGTGTAAGAGTTTAACCTCCAAGGGCCTTCATCAATCTCTGGGATTTTTCACAAGCCATGTTATAGCACTTGAGGAACAGTCGTCAGTGGTACAATGGACATGGAAGTATAAAATTTTAAGGTCAAGTGGTATAATGTCACTAGACGGTGACTAATTAATGATGTAAACCATAAACCTGAACGCATCCACTCAATAACAAAGCAAAGATATTAGCATATAAGCCAACAGAGACAAATTACATTAATAAAAAAAGTTTAATTAATTCAAAAGCAAGCAGAGAGAAAAGGTAAATAAAATACATATGCTACAAATAGAAAACAAAGAGTAGTATGATTGACTTAAACCTATCCATACCAACAGCACAGCAAATGTAACGGCCTAAAAATCCCAGTTAAGAAACAGGAATTGTCAGATTGGATTTTACAAAACAGGACATGTGGAAATAATACAACAGAAAGTAAACAATAAAAAATTTAAAAAAAAGGACATAATTATGTGCCGCCTACAAGAAACACACTTCATAAAAGAGAAACAAATATGTTAAAAGTGAAAAGATGAAAAAGACATATACCTCATAACCTTTATCGAAAAATAAAGGTTCAGTGGCTAAATTAATATTGAGCAAACAGTATTTCAGAGCAAAGTATATTACCGGGGATAAATGTCATTCAACAATAACAAAGAGATGAACTCATAAGGCAATTTTAATAATGCTAAGCTTCTGCGGGCACAAAAAGCAAGTTTCAAAGTACACAAAGCAAAAGCTGGAAAGGTAAATAAACAAATCTATAGTTGTAGAGATAAATTTCAATTCCTCTATAGAAATAATTGCTAGAACAAGGGAACTAAAAATCACTAAGGAGATAGAAGATTTGAACAACCGTATCCACCGACTTGACCTGCTGAGACATTGTAGGCAGAACTACGCAACAGCAGAGCACGCATTCTTTTCACGTGGACACAGAACATTTACAAACATACATACATCTTATTCTGGGCCTTAATAAAAATCTCAACCTAAAGTGATGAGCCACCTTTTCTCCTTATTGCAGCACCTGCAAAGGTGCTCAACATCGTTAGTGACCAGAGAAATTCACCCCAGTGAGACCCTAAGTGACATGAACTGACTGATCAGGCCAGCTGTTGTTGGGGACATGGGAGAGCTAGCATTCAGACCCTGTCACACTGCTAGGGGAGATGCAAAGGGGAACAAGTTGGCCACCTTTCAAAGAGTAGACACATAGAGAACACAGGATATAGCTTTTCTATTCCTGGGTAATTACTCAAGAAAAATGAAAGCCCATTGGTCCTGGAGGATTTTTTAAAAAATCCTCACTGAGGTTATGTTTTATTGATTGTAGAGAGACAGGAGGGAGAGAGAAATATCGATAGAGAGAAAAACATCAACAGCTGTGTTCCGTATGTGCCCCGACCGGGGATGGAACCTGCAACCTTTTGGTGTGTGGGATGATGTTCCAACCAACTGAGCCACCTGTCCAGGGTTCTCCTAGAGTTTTAAATAAATGGAATCATAGAGTATGTACTCATCTTTTTAATGGGGCATTTCCACCCAGCATGGTTATTCAGAGACTTACCCTTGTTTTGGCCGTCCATCAATAGTGTATGCATTTTTATTTGCTTAAATGTGTCAAGATAGCAACTGGTTAAGCAAAATAGAATCAGTGTTCCTAATTTGAAAAATAGGTCTTCTCCATAAACTAAATGTCATGTTTGAATTCAGGAATATTTAATTGTGGAAAGGATGTCTTCAATCCTGCCCTTCCCCTGCTGTTCTAAAATTTGTCCTGAAGGTGGCAACATTGAATAATGATCCGCAAATTTTTCTAAGTAAAGCTTTGATGGCTGTTTTAATTTAATTAAAGGTTTTTATTTTAAAATAAATATCTCCCCCCTAAGAATATATTTTTATTCTAGTGTAGAAAAAACATAATACTGATATCTTTATTCTCATATCCAGTGACCTTGAATGAACATTTGGAAGGAAATCACTTACAACTTAGAAGAATAAAAGTTAACCTAGATGAAAGTCCAGAATAGACCTGCTCATATTTCCAAATGTCAGATCAGTTTTAAACACGACATGTTTCCTGCCAAGCAATTTGTATCAATAGATATGTTTAACTATAACAGTGAATGAGTGGTTGTTCTTTTGAGGTTAAAATTTATTTTCCTGCTATATGTATTCAAGTTCAACATAATGTTTTTAGTATTTAATATATGTTAATAAAAGAATTCAGTTACTTTTGAAAGAATTGCTCTAGTAACCACAAGCCCCCCAGGAATAATCACAACTAAAATAATTTCTGCAATAAATACTTTTTAAAAGCTATGGGCAATGCCTATGTTTGATTATCACACCTGGGCATTCATTGTTGTATTTTCTATTCTCCACTTTTGGGATCAGAGCCATGTAATAAACAAAGTCACACTGATGCATATTCATCCAAATTGCCAAAACCCTACTGCGAAACCAGGAGGTAGGAACTAAGGCTTCACAGAGGTTAGTTGACTTGTATATGATTCGACAGTGGCAAAGCAAGAAATAACTATTTCTTATCTCTAGGCAGTGACAACGGCTCATGGTAATAATTCTATCATTGTATTTCTACACAGTTCAGCCTCTTTACGTAGCCTTCTGGGAGACAGGCTAATACCGGCTTTCATACAATTTTATGTGAGGAATTTGTTATCTATACAATTTATGTTTTGGCTTATAGGGGAGCGTGCCATGAGAGTTCTAATGCATTGCTTGTCCCAACTAATAGGCACGTCACTCTCTCCCTATTCCTTTCTGTAAAATGCATTTAGAAAATTGTCTTCAATTCTTTCACGAGTCTATTCTGAATCGAAGGGGGTTTTTCAAAGACAACTGCAGGACTACGAGCAGGGAGACTGCGAGGTCAGACCTCGTGGGGGAACCCCTGAGCCTCGCGCAGTTAGGTGGGTGGGGGCGGGGCGAAGGGCTCGCAGGTGGGTAGGTCTGTGGCTGCCTGAAGCAGGTGGAGAGGCCTGGCAGAGAGAAGGCAGAGAGAAGGCGCTCCAGACCCTCTGTTCCCAGGTTTCAAAGAGTCGGCCCACTGAAACCGCAGGAACCAGGAGGAGGACGGATTCCAACATCAGAATTCAGCAAAGTCAGGCGGCCCGATGAAGAAATCAAACAGGTGACATGTTCTGGGGTATACATTTTCCTGTCATTGCACATCGGAGGGGCAATTTTTTCTTTTCTGAGCCTCAGGCCAGGTCCACCATTGCTTGCCTGCATTCCTACTGCATGTGAGGAACTCCTCCATCTCTCTGGGGGAAGGGGTTGCAGAGCTGCCTGGGACACGCGGTCATCGGTGGCCCTTGTCTTGGGCACACGTCTCTGATTTCAACAATTGGCACACCAGGCCACAGCTCTACGTCAGCAAATTCACAGACTTGCCAGTGGGGAACTGGCTGAAGACCTGTGCTGTAGACTAATTAATTGCGCTCTAATTCACTTAGAAGTTGTTCCATATTGTTTCAGTGTTAAGGCAAAATAGTCCTTGAAAAATGCTTTTTTCTTAAAATGTTGCATCCAAGGAATTTAACTTCTAAAAGTAAGACGAAGTTGTAGTATTTGGTGATCATAGTATCTAGAGTTTCTTATTTTCTACAGAAAATCATTCAGCATTTAAATCTCAATGCTTTATTCCACTACACTTAAAAGTCTAAAAAATAAAAAATAAACTTATGAGACCTGAGCCTGTTTAATTTTAACTGATACAGACCATAAAAGGAGCTTCATGAAGAAAAAGTTCTGTAAACATGTTTGCTGGTTATCTTAGGATTTCTAGATCCTTAAGAAATATTTTATCATTTGGTGATTAAGAATGAATAAATCCTGCAGAAATGCTTTATGTATGACTAGGTAACACCTTACAAGGTCTGTCCAAAAAGGTATCCTGCCATGTAATATGAAAAGAGATAGTTATTAAAGAAGAAACAAGACACATGAAACATTGTACATAGGATCGTGATGCCTCAGTCACCTTCAAAGGAGGCACCTCAGGACCTCACACAGTTCTCCCAATTGCCGTCAGCTGCCCCATCGTATTTACTTGAATCTCATCGACAGTCTGAAATCTCTTCTCTTTTAAAGGTGATTTTAGTTTTCGTAAAAGCCAGAAGTCTCGGGGTGCCAAATCTGGGCTGTAGGGCAGCTGAGTCACGTGGCTGATATGTTTTGCCAAAAAACTCTGCACAAGATGTGATGCATGAGCGGGTGTGTTGTCGTGATGAAGCTGCCCATCACCAGCTGCCCAGAGCTGCAGCCTTCTACAACCTCTGAATGGTTTCCACGGAGGAATGTTCATGTTTAACGCAACATCTGATGCAGATTCATTGCTCTACTTGCTCAGTCATTTTGAATGTGATGGCCCCACAGTACCCTGCTCACTAAACGGCATCTACTGCCCCCACTGACTAGTACAGTGAAGCTGTCATTGTTCACACATGCACATTCGAGTCCATTCTCTTTGGCTGCCAGGTTACATCAATGTGTGTATAAACCATTCTCGTTATATTGACAATGGCTAGACTTTTTCCTGCAGACCTCATATATGTGGGAGGACTGTCTCATGGTTTAAACACACATATATGCACACACACACACAATGAAACACTTCTCCATGAAGCAGCCTCTGTAGACATCCATCAGAGTTCCTATCACACTGTATTGTAATTGTTTGTCTACTTGCATATATTTCTTATTTTACTCTAAGTTCCCTGGGGCCAGGGCTTTGTTTTTTTTTTCTTCTTTATGTCCTTAGAGACACAGACAGTGCATGGTGCATAGCATTAGATACGAAATAAATACTCCTGGCTAATGGGTTCAATGAAGAAATCTTTATGGAGAGGTGGGCATGTGAATTTACCATGATGGCTCTAGAATCTCTTTGTAAAAGGAGCTTTGGCAGGGTAATCTGGTTGGTAGAGTGGGCTAAATATGTGTTCTGAAGTTGTGTTTTCATAGCTAGTCTATTTTGTCTCCCTGGAGTACATGTCATTTGGAGTGCCTACGCGAAAAGCAGAGCTGATGTTTCAAATATCTTGAACCATTGCTTTCTTCACAAAAGTAATGGATGAAAATTTTAAAACACACTTCAACATTCTAAAGACTTTGGAAGTTTTATCTGGGGGCTTTTCTTAGAGTAGAAGAGGAGTAATTATTCATCAAAGTACCCGCTCCAGCGTCTGACACAGAATTTCAATTCTTTAAAGAGATGTGAGTGAGCACCAATTTGCATTTTTTTAGAGACAGTAATTTTTGGACTAAAAGCAATCCTTTACTGAGCATGTGCTACATGCCAGCCACTCCGCTAAATGCCTTTATGCAGGATGACACTGAATCCTTGCAGAAATCCCATGGAGTACTTAGAGTTATTTCTGCAGATGAAGAAACTGAGGTGCAGGGAAGTGAAATTCCTGTCCCAGGGCCTCACAGCTTGTACGTGGGGGAGCGCACCTGATTTCAAACTGGCAGCCTCACTCGCTCCACTCCTTGGGCTTAGCAGGACTATATGAGGATGCGTCTGCTACAGAAGAGAACCACCCAGGTTCAGGTGGTTTAGATGTTCCTCCTCTTCCAAACTGAGCACACTACTTTTTGTAGTCCATGTTAAATTCATCTTTTTCTTTAGAACAAAATATTTAGACGAGTTTGATCTTCTTTTCCTATACAATTTTTTTTTGGTTAACCATGACATTCTTATTCATATATAAATGTTAAACATAAATTACATTAAAATGAGGTTTTTAAATTTTTATAAATATTATTATACACTATGTAATGCTTATGATATGTAATCATGTAAAAAAGTAAAGTGTAAATAGTGTATACATATGTGAAATATACCTGTTAATTATAGTTTAACAAAATGTGTATGGTTCTTTACTATATATATTGTATTTTTATATTGCTAAAATGAAAATTTTTAAAAACCAAGTTCTTGCTGAATTATATATTTTTTATATTGGAGAAAGCCCATCATTTTCTATGTTTCCTGTGAAGATTTTTCTGTTATCTTTTAAATGATTCACAGCCAGGCATAGGTACTTTATCCCAGAGTGGAACAAAGAATTATTTCTTCTTGACAATGGAATGGCTTCGAAAGTAGCAGGGGTTTAGAACCAAACAATAGATCACCAACCTCCAGATCAAGAAGGACAATAGTGGCTTCGTGCTAATGTTGAACCTGTTCATAGGGCAGACTTTTTCAAACATTAGTTGCAAATGGTACAAGGTAAAGGAGAGAATATAGAGATGAAGGCAGGACAAATACTTTTTGCAAAAATGAAATAATGACCAAATTTCTCACTGGGGTATGGTTTTACATTCTGGGAAGATTTTAAAGGCCTCTAATGTAGCACTCCACTGCGAAAAGATATTGGCTTATACATAATTGGCAATATAAACTGCTTTAGTGGCATATTTTAGGGTTTGATTTTTTTTATTTACACGCTTTTGCTATTGTCCCTTTTTACAGGTAGATCCAATGCTTTAAAATATTCATTTCTGAGGAATCTGTGACTACTTGTACATTTTCAACCCTTTATATTCTCAGCCAATTCTTCTCTGTTGATATTATATTGTTTTACTTTCTGTGATAGGAAAAAAAAAAAACAAAACAACCCAACAACTTCTCTTAAAGTAAGTCAGAGCATGTTGGTGGTCTTTGGCTTTTCCTCTCAGTGCTTCATCATAAACCTTCTTCACAAGTCTTTGTGGCTAAGTAGGCAACAAGGGTATTTTAGGGTTTTTTCCCCCAATTGAATGCATATGATATTTCATTCTGTTCAGTTTGTCAAGACATTAAGTTATTTTGGGGACTTCTAAGCACCTTCATTTATATTCATAATGTTATGTTTCCTCAACCTTTCAGGTTTTACTGTATCCATTTTTAAGGTAATAAACATTACTGTGCTCTAACTGCCATCCAAATAGGCTGAGCCCACCAACGTGAATCATTTGACCTTTGACAGCTGCCACGCCTGAGAAACCACTTCCGCAGTCAAGACAGAGCACGTGATACTGCCCTCAAAACATGTCTCAGACCTCATTGCCTACTCCTCACCCTGCTCCACACAGCCCTGTTCTGCTTTCTGCCACTGCAGATGCTGCTGTACTTTCTAGAATTTTCTAAAAATGGAATCATATACTATGCACCCTTCTGTGCCTGGGTCCCTTCAATCAGCCTTGTTAAGATTTATTTGTGCTCTGCTGTGAACTCATGCAGATATAAGCCATCTGTTCTTTTTGTAATACTGAGTAATATTCCTTTCTTGGTGAGGAACATTCCTTTTCTTCCAAGTGGACAGGAGTTTTCATTTCCCTTGGATGAATGCTTAGAGGAAATGTCTGGGTGGGGATGTTGTATGTCTAGTTTTTTAAGAAACTGCCAAATAGCTTTCCAAAGCAGTTGTATTATTTTGATTTCCTATCAGGAGTGGGAAATAGAGAAGAGAGAGAGGAAAGAGCAGTTTCATTTACTCTATAGTCTTACCAACACTTTTGTCAGTACTTTTTAAAAAAAATTAGTGACTTTAGCCCTGGTTGGTGTGGCTCAGTGGGTTGAGAGCCAGGTTGTGAACCAAAGGGTCTACGGTTGATTCACAGTCAAAGCACATACCTGGGTTGCGGGCCAGGTCCCCAGTAGGGGACGCACGAGAGGCAACCACACATTGATGTTTCCCTCTTTCTCCCTCTCTTCCCCTCTCTCTAAAAATAAATAAATAAATCTTTAAAAAATAAAAATAATTTAAAAATTAGTGAATTTAGTAAGTGTACAATGGGTAGGTTACATGCACATGATCAGTAAATCCTAATGTTTAGGGGGGCGTGTGTATGTGTGCGTGTTGTCTCTATTGTAAAAGTTAATATAAATGTAATACTTTTAAGTCTCATTTTAAAAATATTTGCTAATATATATAGATTGATTTTTATATTTAAGATATATTTTGCAATCTTACTAAACAACTTATTAATTCTAATAATTTTGTTCATTCTTTAGAATTTCATATTCAGTAATTGCCATTTACAAATATAGACAATAATCTGTATAACTTTTTTTTGCTTGCCTTGCTCTAGTTTGGCTCTTCAGTAAAACAGTGAGTAGAAATGGTGAATGCAGAAATCTTGCTTTTTTTCCTACTCTCCCTCTTTTTTTCCAGGAGAAAACTTGCCAATATTTTACTGTTAAGTATGATATTACAGGTAAGTTTTTCATATATCCCTTATTAAATTAAGGGCTTCTAACCCTAGTGCGTTGAGAATATTTTCACAAATGGCAAATGAATTGTGTGAACTGGCTTTCTCTTATGAAAATGGTGACATCTTTAGCTTTTTTTCCCTGTAGATATGGAGAATTATATTGACTGATATGCACATGTTAAACTACTTGGCATTGTAGAGATGACCGACTCAGTTATGACATGTTATCCTTTTTATATCTTGAGTTGGATTTATTAATATTTGCTATGTGTTTTTGCATCTATGTTCAGGAACTCCATTTTTAAAATTTTTTAGTAACACTTTTAATCTGATTTTGATATCACATTATGCTTACTTGAAAAACAAAGGGAGAATATTTTCTTACTCTCTATTCTTTGAAATAGTTTATATAAGCTTAGCATATTTCTTCTTTGAATGTATAATAGAATTTACCAGTAACACAATCTAGACCTAGAATTTTATTTATTGGAAGTTTCAAAAAAAAAATACTTCCTGTAATAGACATAGGGGTATACGATTTTTCGACTTTATTTTGTGTCAATTTAGTGAACTTGCATTTTATGAAGAATTTTTATGTTTCCCTTAAATGTTCACACCATTGCTTTAAAGTTGTTTATAATAATCTCCTAACATCTTTTTCCCAACTTTTTTTATTGTGTTATAATGGGAACTTGAGTATCTCAACCATTTTTAAATGCATAGTTTAGTGGCATTCAGTAAAATCATGTTACTGTACAGCTGTCGCCGCTATCCACCTTCAGGAGTCTTTTCATTTTGCAAAACTGAAACCCTATACACATTACACAATCACTCTCCACTTTTCATCCCTCCAGTCTCTGACAACCACCATTCTACTGCCTGTCTCTATGATTTCGATTATTCTACGTACCACATGTAAGTGGAATCATACAGTATTTGTCTTTTTGTGACTGGCTTATTTCACTTAGCATCATGTCCTCAAGGTCCATCCGTGTGGTCATATATGTCAGAATTTCCTCCTTTATTAAGGCTGTGTAATAGTCCATTGTATGCATATATCGTGTATTTTTAACCATTCATCTGTCAATGGACATGAGTAGCTTCTATGTTTTAGCTCTTGTGCATAACGCTGCTATGAATATGGGTGTCCAAAAATCTCTTTGAGATCTTGCTGCCAACCCTTTTGAGTACATGCCCGGAAGTTTACTTGCTAAATAATATGATAATTCTTTTTTTTTTTGAGAAAGCACCATACTGTTTTTATGGTGGCTATACTATTTTAAACTCCTACAGCAGTGACAAGTGTTTCAGACTCTCAAACACCTGTTATTTTTTGTTTGTTCATTTGTTTTGATAGCAACGATTCTAATGAATATGAGGTCATATCTCATCATAGTTCTGATTTGCATTTCTCTAATGATGACTGATGTTAATCATGTTTTCGTATGTTTATGACCATTTGAATATCTTCTTTGATAATCTCCTCTTCTTATTGGTCTCCAGTCATAATGGATTAGGGACTGCTATTGTGGCCTCATTTTACCTTAATTATTTCTTTAAAGGTGCACTCTCCAAATACAGTCACGTTCTGAGGTGTTGTGGAGTAAGGCGTCCGTATATGAATTTGGGAGGAACACAGTTTAGCCCATAAATTTACAGAACACGCCACCCATGCCGATGAGAAGCCCAGCTGTCGAGCGGCTCTCTGTTTGACAGAAGTGGGTCAGCACCGGCGCCCATGCTGCCCGGCCATCTCCTGGAGCAGTCCTGGCAAGTGAGCGTCGGGACAACGCCAGGTCCATAGGGGCAGGAGCTGAGGTCACGATCAGTCAGGTGCATTTCCCACAGAGGAGAACTGAGCATGGTGTTTCCATGGCTACCGCAAAAACACCCTGGTATTTGCTTTAAGCATCAGTGAACCGTGGTGTCCTAACACAATGCATGTCCACTTTGTGAAAATGAAAGCACTGAATTACCAACAATTTACTTCATTCAAACTGATATTCATAATAGCAACATTCATATTAAAGTTAAAAACATACCAAACTCATTCCAAGTATTCTGAAGTCTGAAGCATAATTTATAGAGTGGTAGTGGGAACTGTAGACTCTCCGTGCGCCTTTGGAACAGCGCGGTGTTCTGGGCATGGATGTAGGAAACGTGCTCATCAGAAGAATGAGCCAGCGAACACTGGCAGCTCCCCGATGGGGAGGACACCAGGAACGGCCTTCCCTCGCAGCCCCAGAGGGATGGACGCCCCAGCTGACACTTCGATTTGGGCCCAGGGGGACCGACTCTAGCCTTCTGGCCTCCAGAACTGTGAGGAAGTAAATCTCTGTTGTTTTCCGTTGCCAAGTTGGTGCTCATCTGGGACAGTAGCCACAAGAAACTAATGGTAAAGGTATGAAACAAATTTATTTTGAACAAACATTAGTTCTAATGCTCATCATAAGTGTAAGTTTTTACAAAGGCGTAATAAACCGCTTGTGAAAATGAAAATTTCCTTCAAAATGGTATGTCTGGCAATATAAATGTTCTTTTCAGAAACTTTCATTTATGAGTTCGAATATACCCGCAAACAGTGCATCAAGGTATTTGACAAAATCATTTTGTTTACTGAATATTTCTTAGTTAACTGATTGATTTTTTCACCTGAAGTGTTTTTGTTGATCTGCCAGTGAGTTTTTTCATCCATCAAGCTCAGTGAAACTCACTGAACTATCGGATAAAAGGATAAACCCTTTAAAAATATCTCTTTTCTTTTGCTACAATATCTACTGATGTTCACTTTATTCTGAACTCTTTGAAACTAATACCTGACAGGAAAATAAAGGTACAACATGAATCTAAATTCCAGCAAAACACAGTCAGCTACGGTTTAACAGCATTTATCCTTAAATAAAGTTTTTAAAGCTTGGATTTCTACCTGGAGAAGTGACAACATTTTAAGGCAGCTGCGCAGAAGTTTAGAGAGCAAGATGCTTGTGGCAGTGACTGCACCAGAGAAAATGACTAACTGCTTGTTTTTCAAGAATCTCAGTGTGATGCTCTTGTTCTTGGTAATAAATATGCCCCGCAAGTCATTCAGTTTCAGGAGCCTGACTCTGTTGGTTACTCATGAGGATCCAGTGAGAGTCCGTACTCTGTCTCATTCATTTTTCTGGGCCCTGGGGTATGGCACTAAACAAACAAACAAAAGGTGTGGGAAGATGAACAAAAATAAATGAAGAAGTAATAATCAATGGTGATAAGGACTGTACACAAAAATCAGGCAGGTTAAGGGGGACAGAACACGCCTTAGGATACTGCAATTTCATAAGTGGGTTCAGGTAACCTCTCGTTATCGTAGTTGTTTTGAGGATAGATATGTGCAAAACAAATCTGGGAGAAGAATATTCTAGGTAGAGGGACTAACAAGCATTCAGAGAGTTGCTGATATTTATTTCTCTAAAATAAAATTTATGAAAGTCCTCAATTAAAAAAACAATGTTTGTAAGAGTGTCTTCAACCTAAAATAATATTTAGCCTATCTAACAGATTGGGATACACTACTTTATTGAGCCAGTTGAAATCACAGCTGGGGTATTGTTTGGAAACAGATGTTATTAAGAAAGGCTTCATCTCTTCTTTGAGGCCAGGGATGGACTTGTTGTCCCTTGGGCCCCTCAACTGGAACTTTACAGGACTTGGGAGCTGTGATTGTTTTCAACAGTGAAATCAAGATTCTCTGTTTTCTGTGATGAAAACAGCTTTGGGTTGGCCTTAGGTACAGTTCTCTTGAGTTGAGAAGAGATATCCTTTCGTGTTGCTTGCACAGAAGGTCTGTTTCAAAAACTGACAGAATAGATTCATTCAACAAATACTTGGGGCAAAAAATATTTAGGGCCTGTAAGAAATTTAGCCTATAGGTTAACACATCAAAAACTTCATGAATACTATTAGTTTTTAGCCAAGCCCACAAGACAGATGGATAAAACTAGAGTCAAATTTATCATATCTCAAAGGAATTATGAATGTGAAGTGCATAATAAAACTCACATTGACATGGCCAACACCTTCTGTCTTGGTTTTAAACTGAGAACCTTTAACAATAACCGGAAAGTTGATTGATAAACAAATTAGAAAAGGAGAGTTAATTAGATGAATCGAGTATTTCTCATTGCATCAAAGTAGCCTGAGGCACCATCTACACTTGGAGAGGGTCTTGTGAATGAAACTTTAATTTCCCTGTCTAAAGTTTACTGTCTCCTAAATAGAACTTAAATGTGCATTACAACAGTTACTTCACTTTTTTATGTCCCCATAGTTCCCAGTATCTCTTTATGATTATCACAGCTGGCTGGCTTTTTTTAATAGACATATTACTGAGATCCACTCAGAGTTAACCCAGTATCTCCAACACCTCCAACCTGGGTGCTAGCCTGATCCAAACTATATTTTTAGCACTGCAATATGGAACTCTTCTCTGTTCTTCAGTTTCTTTTCTATAAATTGGGTATAGTAATTGGGCCTATTTATGTTTGTAAAAATGTTTTGTTAAATAATAAAATGCAAATGAACTGCTTAACGTAGTACCTGTCCAGTAAAGATGGCGGCTGCTGAGGAGACATACACTTTATCAGGTTCCAGCTTATTCGGAGCCATTCTGCTTCTGTCTGTCACTTTTGCACATTGCTATGAATATCACGTATCTGTTGAATTTATAGTTCGGCAGTCGGGGAAAATTATATTTCCAAGTTGAGGAGGTATCATAGTTTAGTCTCTAAGAACTTACACCCTTTTTATAGAACTGTCACTTAATCCAAGCCAGTGGTTAAGAAGATTAGTAGAAAATTTTTTATTACAGTTCTTTCTACCTCCACATATTAGAATATTAGCTCCACAGGGTGGGGATCTTGGTTTTATTTGCTGATATTTCCAAGAGCATAGTAGGCACTCAATAGACATTTATTGAATAAATGAATGAATGAAGAAAGTGGCATGAAATCAGTTCCGTGGGGAGGCACATTAAAATTCTATCAGCCCTGTACCTACAGAGTGAATTTCATTATCTAAAAATTAGCAGACAATAGATTTCTTCTCTGGGCAGTATTGATTTGAGGCAGTAATGTCGCCTACTTGCCCCATTTTCTACCACAACTAGTATTTTCCAAATGGAAAAACTAAGAACTTAAAATGCTTTATTTGTTTGGTTGCACTTCTGTTAGTAGAAAAAAGAAAAAGAATAATCACTTCTGGATCTTTTTGTGACATAATCATCTTACTTTGTAAAAAATGATTTTATTTAAACGTAGATCAATCTTTTAGTCTGTGGAAATGCAGGATGTTATTAACAGGTGCAAGAAAATGTGAGAAAATTAATTCCCTGAGTTTTAAAATAATCACATTGAAGGTACATATGAGAAAATATCAAAGTCACTTCTGACTTAATAATTTAAAAGGACAAATTGAAAATAGGTACAGGTATTTTACATTAAAAAAGGCTTTATAAATGATTGCTAAATAAGATATATCTTAAAAGAAAGGGCCCATCTTCTATTTTGTTTTGGTTTCCATGTGTTGAAATATAATGATATCAGGAGAAAAAGAGCCATATCAAAAATGCATAACACTGTTCAAATAATGTTATTTGAATTTTACTCTTAGTATAGGACTGGAAAAGCAGAGGAGATTTATAGAAGCTTGTTAGAAAACACGGGCAGAAACTTCTGGGGGACAATAATGAGAATAGTTAAGTATGGCAGTGCATTTAGATGATGCACTATGTCCTTCAGAATTTTGTTTCTGCAGAAAAAGTCCTTCAGACATCTGGTGGCATTCTCTCTCTCACCGCGTCTTTCCAAGGCCTGCTGACATAGTTGCACGGAACTAGTTGCTATTCTCCAAGCAAGCTTTGTCGTGGCGAGTCTTTACTCCTTGGAAAGGCCGCCTCTTAAGTCTGCACTGTCAACCGAAAGCTCCAATATCAAAGTCAGACACACGCTCATTCGTACTGGGTGGGACCGAACTCTCCTGCCTGTGCGCTTGCCTGCGACATGGTGGGGGGGGGGGGCGGGCGGGGGCAGGAGGGCGCTGGGCTCTGCGCTTAGACCGTGGCTGTGAGGTGACAACGACAGAGATGACGATGACAGCCTTCGCCTTTTGGGGACTGGATACGTCAGGCTTCACTCCAGGGAACAAAAGCCCTCATGTTCAGCTGGTTTTTCATTCCAAATAACTTGAGTTTCTACTTTGTCTTCTTGGGGCCCATTCTCCCGGCGTTCTTGGGGCTTCACTGCCTTTTAACATCATGCAGCCAGATCTTCGACCGGGGATCCATCCCCACCCCACCCTTGGGAATAGGCTGTTGTCTGCAAACACTTCGGGTATGAAACTCACATAGCATCTCAATTTATTCCTCCTTTTCTCCTAACGGCTCCCGCTGTCTGGTAGGCTGACAGTGTCTGAGATTATCTGAGAGGCTCTATCCTAACTCATACTTCGACTGGGGACATGTCATTTAATTACTGTTCTTTCGTACCGAACTTGACAATTTAAGATAATAATTTTCCTTCTTCCTCATCATAAGAAAACTCTGTAAGTTAATACATTACTCATTAGACAATGTTTTCCTTTTCTCAGCTGAAATGAAAACCTATACACCTACATGTTACACTGTGCTATCAATAAGGATATTTAGCTAGTATATTGAGAGTGACTGTTGTAATTGGTTCTTTTTGAAAAGAATGATCTGGTCGTTTCTACAAGGTTGTTATCACCTGTCTTCATAGCTAAGAGAATAAAATGGATAGTACATGCACTGCTAGGATGTTAAGAAGCAACTGTGACAATTGACAGAATGTGGATGAAGACAGATGGTTGGAATGGCAATAACCAAGTTAAGAAAAAGTGAAGAAGAGCCACATTCCTTAGAATAGTATTCATTCGCTTTTCCTGCAACAATTGGAAAACTCAGTTCCAAAATGATTTTTCAAAAAAAATTTTGTTATACGCCAGCTCAAAATAATTGTATTCAATCTATGGGAACATCTTCATTTATGCTTATTTTGCAGTTATGATTTTATCCTATTAAGATGTTGTTGGAGCTGCATTCTTTCTTAACTTAGTCATATGTTATTAGAGAAGAATTTGATTGTATTTTTGCCTTTGCTTATCCACACCTTGCATAGTGCCCAACCAGTGATGATTCTTTAGGCAGCATTGTTTTTAGTTAATGCCCCAAAAGGCATATGTAGAAAACAGGTGAATTGTGCTGTAGGGTGATTCCTTCCTATTCTGTTCAGATACTTGGCCTTGGGCACCTACTAATGGTATTTATGCTGATTGCCTTATTTAAATCTCACAATGAATACAGGAGATTGGCACCGTTCTATACATACATTGTATTCTAGAAGAGAGGACCTAAGCTCCTGGTTAATCACATTGGGTCCAGTCACAGATGTCGAAATTATTAGATGTGGAACTCTAATCTGAACTCATTTACCCCATATCCCATGCTTGCAACCTCTCTCTTGCACATAATGAAAACTCTTTAAAGCAACAGAAAAAGGTGAGCTTTTGATGAACATTGACACATAGCTCTGAGGGCTCTCTTAGCTTACTGTGCACAAAGTACACGCACAGGATTTTTCTCTTAAATTTCTTCTTTGCATCCAATTAAAAATTGTTTGGTTCATATTTAGAGATAATGTCTTGTTTCATATTTAGAAATAATTTATCTACACCTTCTAAGGTCACAATGGGCCAATCTGATAAACTAATTTGTGGTTGGAAGAAAGTCAGAAGGAAAATACATGCTTTAGCACCATATAGCACATTTCTAAGCATGGTCCTGATAAGAAAATGCTCCTATTTTGATCAGTAAAGGTCACTGTTAGAAACCCCAAATAACACAGAAAAAAAGGCATCATCTCATGCACGAAGCAGATCTTTTGAAATAATTGGCGACTAGTGATGCTATTTACATTATACCCTTCAGATAAGTACTGGGGAAATTAGATATTGACAGCTATTGAAACTGCTATTTAGTAAATGAAGTTTGACATCACACAGCCTTAGTTTCAAGGAGCTCGTAGTATAAAAGAGAGAGAAAGGAGGAGGGAAAGGTTGATAGAAATTCAAGGGACAAACAGGGTCAGGATACCATGAGAGCACAACACAGAGAGAAATTATCAGGGAAAGCTTTTGCTGAAGGGTGACATTTGAATCAAACTCTGTTCAATAAATAGGGTTTTGCCAAGGGCATTATGAGAGATCTGTACACTTGGCATGTGCAAAGCTTTTATAAGACATCTAGCATTTAGGAAAATGGACCATCCTTAAAATGCCTGCCCAGGAGGGTCATCAGTATTACTTCGTTCCATGTAGTTCAGAATCCTTCCAAAATAATTAAGGACAAGCAGAAATGATAGAATATGAGATTCATAAAAGACCATATATAGACCTACTATACTGTTGTAGAGGCAAAATGGAACTTAATTTTCATTTCTTAACTTTTAATTAGTAAAAGTGATATTCTCCAATCTGCAGTTAATAAAGATTGTTCTGCCCCAAATGTGGATGGAAGAGAACTAGACACACTTGGAAATTGTTTGTGTGCTAATCTGTTGAGCGCTTACACCGTGCTGGATATGGTAACAGTAATTTACAATGGATACTTCATTAGATCATCACAACAAATGATGAAGTAGTAATTTTCTGCTTTTCACACACAAGAAAACTGAGGCCCATTAAAGTTAGTTAATACAATTGTGGTCAAGTAACAGTTTAGGAATCACACCCAACTATTTTACACAATAGACATAGTCTTTTATTCTTTGACTTTTTTGCAAAGGTAATAATCAATAGCTTAACAATAACAGAATAAACTAAGTCTACCACTTTATGGAGTAAAAAAGACAATGGATTTAAGAGATGTGGATAAAATGTGAATATAATTTGGCAATTCTCTTCACAAATAGAATTGTATAACCTCTGAATGACCATTGCTTTAGCAAAAGTAATAACTCTATCTTCAAAAATCTCTTACAACAAAATGGAATTACTTGAAAGTACTTTGATCTCAAAGATAAATTTTGAAAATCTCTGGGTTTAAAAAGCAAGTGGAAAGCTTAAAACAATAAATTTTAACCAATCATTGATGCAAATCTTAAGTATAAATTGAATGGTCTGGTCAGGAATGTGATCAATTAATCTGAAGTACACTCTGGAGAAAATGTTAATAATGGCTAATAAAAATGGTTACCTAGCACTTTGAACTATAAAGTCCCATACAAGGTTAATAACCGCTATCACCATTACAATAATACTTTCCAACTGCATAGCATTCCCCACCTAAAGAATTCAGAGAATTATGGAGACATTAGCTACATCTTGCATTGGACAGCAAGCATTCAATATGTAAAAGACACAATGATTCAGAACAATAGTGTCAAATTTTTAATTTCTTCCAATGCATTTATAAACATATCTTACATGACGAGAATAAACTTCACAAAATAATGAAATAAAAAGCATCTACTTTAGTCTTTTTTCCTTAACTTTATCCTTTTTTCCTCTCTCAACTTTATTATGCAAAGATTCAGAGACACAGGAAAACAAACGAATAGTACACCTCTGTCTATCACCTGCTTATTTGGCAACCATTAACACCTCAACCTCCCTTTCTCTCATCTGTCTTTGCTGATTCACTTGAGAGCAGCTGCAGACATCAAAACTTTGCAATCCTCAATATTCCAGCACACATCTCTCCAAAATAAAAATATTACTTAACATAACCACAATTTCATTATCATATACACAGAAATGAAGTTTCCTCATAACATGCATATTCAATTTTTTCCAATTTTGTCAAAATTCCAGGGATAATTTTGTTTTGAACCAAGGCCCAATTAGGTTTCATTCATTGCATTCATTTGTATTTCTCCAAACTTTTGTTTAATTATGACATTCATTGTTTTGAAAAATGAGATATATAAGGTTAAAATGTCCCACATTCTAGATATGTCTTATTGTTTTCTCATGATGCCATTTAACTTGATTTTATTTAGAAGAAATTACATCTAAAGCTTTGGTTAGATTTGGGTTAAATAGTTTTGGCAAAAGGGTTTCTAGTTGATGTACATTATCGCTAGACACACACGTCAGGCCACCTCACTATAACTGATGCAAATTTTAATCACTGGGTCATGGTCTGACCATTCCATTGCCCATGCTTCACATAATTTACACAATGCTTTCTGCCTCAAAAGGTAACTAAATATTCATTATTTTCCTATACCAAATTCAGAAAGGAATTGCTATGATTAGCACTTACAATGGTAGATACTGAATTTTGCTTTCTCTTTTTATAAACATCACTATAGACACAAGTATTCTTGTTTATATAACATTTTATAATGCTGCTATGATTTTTTTTTTTGATGTTCACATGGTCTCAAAGGTAGCTGTTAAAAGTCTCTCCCGAGTGGGCTGTATTTCTTTGGCTCTCCCCCCGCCCCCGCCCGCCTACCCTACCCTCCCTGCCCTGTTAGTCCCTCAGAGCTTCCTGGCTTTGGCAAAACAGTGCCCTAACCTGGTGTTTTCCCTGGTCTAAGTCTCCAAGCCAGACCTTTCCTCAATAAGGCATGTGACACATAGTGTACATTTTTCTTATAAGAAAGGACGATACAAAGGAATTTTACCCATAAGTATCTTATTTATGCAAAAATAAAAACTGTAGAGACAACCAAAAATGAAATAATAAAACTAGCTACCTACTGAAAGGTGTCAGGTATAGTCACAGGAATAAGACTTCTCTCAGCGAACATGTTCGTATGAAGTTTTGACTTTTGTACTTTTCTGTTGAGAGACTTGATTTCAGTGGACTATATCCAAAGTCCTATGCTATTGGCTTTTATCTCAAAGGATGGAAAGACACATATAGATGGAGATTCCAAAGAGGGGTGGGGGTTAAATGCCCTCACATGCCCAAGAGAAATCCCAGATAACCTGTCCATTACAAGTGGTGCTAAACGACTTCTGAGACCCACCACCCGCGCCATGTCTGGGTTATATAAGGAGACAGAACAGTCGAGGAGAAAGACTGGTACAAGGGTTTCTGGGGAGAACTGGATTGAATTGTCTGCGTTTAGAGGCGTGGGCTCATTTTCCTCCTCCCCGGCTGGGCCTTCATCTCAAAGCACACGGGCACGAAGGTTTCAAGGGTCTCCCGTGGGGTGCCTGACATCTGCCCTCCAGAATTCGGAGGGACAGGAGCACAGATCAGCCACAGCAGCCTCTGCAGAAAAGCTGAAAGGGCAGAAATGGCTGGGGCAGCCCCTGAGAGCGAAACAGGAGACAAAGACGGAGCTTCGAGAGTTTGGCAGAAAAAAGGCTGTTTTCTCCTGCTCCAGCCTGAACGCTGTGGAAGTGTCCGGCTGTCCGGTCACGGGTCGTCCTGAGCGGATCCTTCCCATGAGTCTAGGCCTCCCGGAGCAAGAGTGAGCATGAGAAGGAGGGACTGTGAGAGAAGCCAGGGGCCATCAGGGGAGGCCTCTGTCAGAGGACGCGGCAGGGACGTTTCTGACAGGTGCCTCTGAAGAGGCAAAAAAGTGCTGATTGTCCGTCGGAGCTTTGAGTAAAAAAAGAATTAATACAAAGCCAGTAAACTTCAGAAGAGAAGAGGTTGGTTGGGCTTGACTTACCAGTTGTCAACAATCATTTTGCATCTAAATTATTAAATGGAAGGGAATAGAGCTCAGAAAAGCACTGGCCATAAAACAATAAATGAGTTTGATTACGTTAAAAAAAAATCTGTTCATCCAAAGAGACTATACAAAAATGAAAAGGTAAGTCAGAACCAATCACTCAGTGGGGAAATTTCCACAATGCATATCATTGACCAAAATCCCACAATATCAAATGGATTTCTACAAATAAATGAGAAAAAAATACGGGAGAAAAATGATAGTATATTTCTATAAGCACTTGACTCCACATGGTCTATAAACATATCAAAAGATGTTCATTTTCAATGACCATCAGGAAAACACACGTTGGTAATCAGGGAACTCCACACTGAAACCACATAAGATATAATTATATGCTCACTAGATCTACAAAAGCTAAAAAGAAAGTATGAAAACATTTACAATCAGTAATCTTTTAAGGAGCTAGTTTTATAATGATGCTTGGGACTTTCCCCTTTTCCTTCCCCCTCTGTGAAGCTCAAGAACAAGATGAGCCTGACTTCAAGCCAAGCAGACACCCGATTTTCATTTTATGAGAATTACAGTCTTAGAGAATTACAGAGTATGAGAATTACAGTCTTTTTGCCAACCTCTCCCTTTAATTTTTGTTGGCCCATTTTATTAAGGTTAAATTCTTCCCTAAATATGTTTAAAACACAGATGTCAATTATTTTACACTTTCATAGCATTATCTTAAGACCTATTCAGTGTATTTTGGACCACCTACAATGATGAAATTTATAAATTAAGAAAAAAGAAATTAGTCACTTGGCCAGACATGTAGACACTCTACAAGTCTAAATCAAAGTCAGGTACATTCATCTTTAAAGCAGAAATTCAGAAGCAGATTAATTTTTTTCTATGGGTGTTTTGGTGTATTTATTCATGACAGTTTTATATCTCCATTACCTATTTAATTTTATTTTGGTGGGTGGTGGTAGGAATTTATTTTTGTTCTCTCAATTACCTATTTTAATTTTCCACTTGGAAGATGCCTATTCTGAATAAAAATGTATTTTAAAGACACTGCGCTCTGAATACTCTGTTGAAAAAAATCCAATTAACTCACACAAATTACAATGCTCTTAGGGCATTCTTTCCGCTCCCCTCCCCCAGAGGAGAAGACTATAAAAACAAAATTTAAAACTCACAAATGAAAACATAGTTGCATAGACATAATTTTTTTCTGTAGGTTTACCTCCTCTACCAGCCCAGCTTCCCATAATACATTCTTATTTCTCTGTTTATAAAATTCATCACTAAGATTGCAAAACTACAGTAAATAAAAACAGTTTTCCAAAGCTACAGTAAATCAAAACAGTTTTTAACTGGTGTAAAGATAGACATAGATTGGTGGAATCGAAGAGAGAGCTCAGAAATCAACCCTCACATATATGGTCAATTAATCTTTGGCAATGGTGCCAATACTGATCAATGGAGAAAGAACAGTTTCTTCAGTAAGTGGTGTGGGAAAACTGGATATCCACATGCAAAAGAATGAAAGTGCATTTCATTACATACCACAGGCAAAAACTAACTCAAAATGAATCCCAGGCTTAAATGTAGAACCCCAAACTCATAAAATAAGGACAGAGAAACCTCTAAGACACTGGATCTGGCTATAGTTTCTGGAATTTGACATCAAAGCACAGGCAACGAAAGCAATCTGAAAAAATGGGACTGTATCAAACTTAAAATTTTTTCTGCATCAAAGGAGACATTCAACAGAGTGGAAAGGCAGCCTATGGAATGGAGAAAATATTCGCAAATGGTATCTCATAAGACATAATATCCAGAATTCATAAAGACCTTTTATAACTCAACAACAAATAAATCAAGTATAGGAACCCAAGCAAAAGGGGGAAAGAGACATCAATAGACATCACGCCAAAGATGATACTCAAATGACCAAAGAGCACATGAACGGATGACCGAGGTCACTAGTCGTCAGCGAAATGCAAGTCATAATCACAATGGGATACAAGGGTGGCTACTGTTAAAGAAGAAACAACAGAAAATGGCAAGTGTGGCAAGGAGGTGCAGACACTATTGGAGCCCTTGGGCACTGTTGGTGGGATTGTAAAATGATAGAAACCGTGAAAACCAGTGCGGAGGCCCTTCAAAAATTGAAACTAGAACCACCAAACGATGTGGCGATCTCACTTCTGGGTATATTTAGGGGCAACAGCATTGAAAACAGGATGTCGAAAGGATACGTGCACACCCATGCTCATAGCAGAGTTATTCACAGTAACCCAAGTGCCCGTGAACAGATTAATGGATGAAAGAAATACTATATATATAATTTAGCTATAAAAACGGAATGAAGTACCAACACATGCTACGATGTGGATGAACCTTGAGGGTTTTATGCTACTTGAAATAAGCCGGTCCCCAAAAGACAACGACTATATGACTCCTCATAACCTGAGTTAGCTAAAGAAGCCACATTCTTAAAACCAGGACAAAGAACGGTGGTTGCCCAAGAAAGGGGGGTGAGGGAAGCAGGGAGCTATTGTTCGGTGGATACAGCATTTCAATATTGCAAGCAAAAGACCCCTGGAGGTGGTCCCCAATGTTAACATGCTTAACGCTCCTGAACTCTACACTTAAAAGTAGTCAAGATGGTAAATTTTATTTTATGTGTTCTTTACCACAGTAAAAAAGAGTCTTTTGGTTTATTTATTAATACCAATTTAGAGGGAGTGTTTTTTTTCCTTGTCATAATTTATACTTTAAGCTATATGACTTATTTTAAATAGCCATACCATTTTTAAAATTAATTGATGCTTAATTTAATGTTCTTCTCCAGCTTCTTGAATGGAAGATTTAACTCATGACTTTGGATACACATTTCTAAGTAGATTCATTTAAAACTATGCATTTTTAAAGTCTCAGTTTATCCCAACTTACATGGCTTCGTATATTTTACTTTAATTGTAATTCATTTATAAATTGCAAGTTTTAGTCTATTCTAACCAAAAGATTGCTTTGATATATAGTAAACATTTTATTGATATAATTAATTTCAAATATATGCACTCCAGCTAGTGAAGATGGTTTTTACATGCTTGGTTTTAGTAATATCTTGAACTATAGTCTTTTCCATGCAAATTTATAATGATTGTATTCTTTTTTTGCTTGTCATAAAAATCTATGTACTATTTTGGTTATAGCAAACTTGTTTCATTTAAATCTTAAATGTAAGTACTTATTTATATACTTAACCTATTGACTTGTGATTTACGTTAAAATCTCCCACTATGTCTGTAGCTTTATCACATTGTTCTTTCATTTCTAAATGTTTGGTTTATTTCAAAGTATGTTACTAATTAGTTAAAGATTAATGACTCCTCTGCCTTGGGGGTTACTTCTTTGGCCCTTCCTTTCTGTGTATGTTTTCTACCTTCAGTTCTTTCTGTCTGGCGTTAATAATTTTTAGCTACTTTTGCCTGCTATTTCTGTGAACTGATGCTAGGCAAGGAAAATATTGTATATGCTCTAATAAAATCGCACATGCTCCAAAAATCTTAATAAAGTTTTTAATAATTCCCTCAGACTCTAAATCTGGATAGTTCCAAGAAAGATCTTTTGTTCAATGATTTTATTTGGAGAAGAAAGATGAAAACTGGAGGAGCTGAAAGAAAGCGAAATGAGAAAGAAGGAGGGGATCATCGCACAGTGGGAAATCGGGCATGAGTAAAATGTCAATAATGTTTTTGTTGTTATAAAAATTAAATATATAAATATGTATATTACCTTGGTGGCATTGGTAGGGGGAGGGAGCCATGGGGAGAGTTATTAGATACCTTTAAAAGTATTTTAGAATATTTGGGCCTCTGGTATTATAATTTTCACTTTCGTCTACCACCAAACCTTCAGTAATATCTATACTTTTATCAGTGCTTTAAAATGCTACCTATATATGTGAGCATGTGTATCTTTTTACTGTGGCGATGTGCAGAGATGTGGAAAACAAAAAGACTGACCATGGAGACCTTGTCTTACTTGAGTTACAAAAATATTCAGGCCACATCAAAGTGTTTGATTTTTTTATGTCTATTTTTCTTTTTAAAAGTCCATAGCTAGCCCTGGATGGGTACCTGAGTGGGCAGTGGTTTCAGCATTGTCCCTCTGCACCTAGGTTTTGGGTTTGATGCCCAGTCAGGGCTCATACAAGAATTTACCAATAAGTGCATAAATAAGTGGAAGAGCAAATCAGTGTTTTTATCTCTTTAAAAATCCATGTCTTTTGGAAAAAATATATTTGAAATCTCAGATCAAAATGAAAGCAAATGTGATTTGCATTCTCTGTCACCTAATTCTAACTTAAACCTTCTATCAGAATTTTCACTTAGACCCTTCGGGGATCTAAGATAACACCAATTATACAAATAGATAAATGGTGTATGGATTCTTTTGAGTAAGGGCTAAATGACATAATGTGGAGATAGCACATTTACAGATTGCATTTGATCCCTAAGTTTTCTCTCAAAAATTTAAAATCACCCACGCTGAGACGGAAGGAGAAGCTATCGTGCGCCTTTTAAGATGAGGTTATCGAAGGCAGAGTCGGTGGCCATTTCACCTAAAGCTGCCCACTTGCTATATAGTGAGGCCAGATCTCACACTAAAGTTTTCTAACACTCTGAATTCTTTCTTCAACATCATTATTTCCTTGACTGATTTAGCATGAAAGCACAAGTCAAAATTTCTAACATTCAAATACAGTAAAAGCACATGTAGCAAAACTATATAGGAAACCAGAAAAGTACACATTAAGGCAGATGATGTTTGTGAAGATTAGAGTTGCTTTTATTATTTTGGCTCTAACACATATGACTTAACTCAGATTCATAACTCTGGTTAAAAAATAGAGTGATGTACACGATCGTGCAGTGACATTTGCCTTCGCCTTCTGCTTGTGTGCTCCTTGCAAGAGAGGCTCATAAAACAAAGGGTATGAAATCACTCAGACATAACACGGTACAGCCTGTGAAAGTGGTAATGACTATTCCTTATTAGCTGATGATTGAGCTATAATTACTCCAGGATAAATTAGGCTATGAGTATTAAAGAAAAGTAATAAAGTGCTGTTCACAGGTTTTATTTCCCTTTCCTTCCTTCCTTCCTTCCTTCCTTCCTTCCTTCCTTCCTTCCTTCCTTCCTTCCTTCCTTCCTTCTTCTTTCCTTCCTTCCTTCCTCTTCCTTCCTTCCTTCCTTCCCTCCTTCCTTCCTTCCTTCCTTCCTTCTTTCTCTCCTTCCTTCCTTCCTTCCTTCTTCCTTCCTTCTTTCTCTCTCTCTCTCCTTCCTTCCTTCCTTCCTTCCTTCCTTCCTACCTTCCTTCTTTCTCTCCTTCCTTCCTTCCTTCCTTCCTTCCTTCTTCCTTCCTTCTCTCTCTCTTTCCTTCCTTCCTTCCTTTTCTCTCTCTTTCCTTCCTTCCTTCCTTCCTTCCTTCCTTCCTTCCTTCCTTCCTTCCTTCTTTCTCTCCTTCCTTCCTTCCTTCCTTCCTTCCTTCCTTCCTTCTTCCTTCCTTCTCTCTCTCCTTCCTTCCTTCCTTCCTTCCTTCCTTCCTTCCTTCCTTCCTTCCTTCTTTCTCTCCTTCCTTCCTTCCTTCCTTCCTTCCTTCCTTCCTCTCTCTCTCTCTCTTTCATATGGTACATTTAGCTAAGAAGGGCAGGAGTGGTTTAATTTGCCCCTATGCTCTGTTTGCATAAAAGAAGCAAATCAGAATTTCACAAGCCTAACCTGAGAAGTCAGGCCGAAAGTTCTCTTCCCCAACAGCTTTCTGACGGGGAAGCGCTATTTGTCACTGTTGGCAGTAAGCTCACTTGTTTTCATCATGATATTTCATATGGGAGACTTTCACGATTAACTTTGAAAAAGTGTTGATCTATTGTTTAAAAAAAAAGGCAAATGGAGCTCTGAAATCTAAAATTGTGATTTCAGATGAGATCAGTAAAAACATATTATCACATTATGTTTAAATGATTGGCAACTTTTAATTTGGAATTTATGGCACAAATGGTATTGCATGCAATTGTATTAATAAGTCTAATTAAAAAGTGGCATTAAGTACTCACATTATTAAAAATGTTCTTGTTGGATTCTCTGTATTTGCATGCATAATTAGGTAGAAGATTCAAATGACACTACTGTGACATCTGCCAGCTAATATAAAATGAGTAAGTTTAAACACATGAAAATGCCTAAGACTTAAGTTAGAAGAAGCCAAGTTAAAATATAGTAGTCAAAATGAATCATATAGTATTGTGATTTTTGGACTACTTAAAGATAAGGCCTTGTTTATATAGATTCTCCTCGATTGTATTCTCTATCTACATATGATCTTTGGCAACTTTAATTTGGATTTGTATCTTGCTTAAGAGTTAACTCTCAAGTAATTATGCTTGATAATACATTTGGGTCCTTAAGTTTGAATGCATTCAGCATGCTGAATTAGTGCATACTAGATTCCGCTCACCAATGAACTGGAATCCTTCCATTCTGGCATCAAATGAAAAAAAGAGTGAAATGATAAACATAGAATTTTAATAGGCTGTAATTAATCTTGTGTAGCTTTTCCTAAATGTGAATCTAATATATCTGCTTTCTATCCTAATTATAATATTGGTTACAACAGTGTAATTTGTCATGAAAAACAGCTGTTACATTACACTCAAGTCAAAGTCAAAGTTTGCTGGTTGGAATTCTGACACGGTAATAAATACTCTGAGAATTTCTGCTGAAGGCTCCTATTTCTGGAACTCAAAAGATGTCCCTTTGAATTCAACAAAGACTCATACCCTCTTTTTCTTTCACAACCTCAAATATTCCCGTTTCCAAGGATAAAAAGAGGGCAGAATACAAGGCACCATTCTCTCGGGCTTGGTTTTTCAGTGCATTTGAAGGACAGATTCTGTTTTGTCTGCTAAGTCATATAAAAAAGACTTCCAGAGGGGCGCACCGGCCACATTTTCACACACTGGCTCACCCTGCGTCTCACCAGGAGATAGAAATCTCATCTAATATTAGAATTGCACAATATTCTTCAGCTTAACCCGTTGAAGTCAGCATCTATATTGACATGGCTGGAGTTAGCCCAGGCTCTTGAGATGCTAGTTAAGGCCACTCAAAAGCTCAGGATAGATACCCCCCCAGGCCCCCCACACAAAGCGGCATTTATTTATTCAGAAATATTTATGGCCTGTATATAATGCGCACGGCTCTAGCTGGGAGCTAAATAAACTATAGTGAACACGTGTATATTCAGCTGACCTGATGAAGCTTACTATTTATCAAAGACATACAAAAAGGCCTACCAAACACTCGTAACATTACAACGTACAATAAATGTCATTAACAACAATGACAAAGAAGAGAGGCTAAAGGAGACTAGGAAGGCTTTCTGCAAAAGACATATTTCATCTCGCAGCTGAATGGTGAGTACGAGTTAGCCAGGAACGAGGAGTAAAGACTATTCCAGGAGCAGGCTCAATGCCATCTTGTTCCCACACCTGACACCCCTCCTTCCGGTGGGACAGCCACTCCCCCACAGGGCTAGTCTTTGTTTTAAATGTGCTGCGATATCAGGCTTCCACGGTCTGATCAAGTGGAACAAACAGCTGCCCCAGCCTGCCTGTGTGGGGCTCTGCATGCGGAGCAGGCGGCAGCCAGGCGGTTTGCTGCACAGACCCCCATGTCTGAAAGTGGCGTGTTCCTAGGAAACCTCTCGTAAGCTGAAATTGTGTTAAGTGAAGAAGTAATTACCATTAAATTACATGGGAAAGTTTTTTTCAGTGTCCCCAGACCCCAAATGTAACCCACCGGATCATACCAAATAACACCTAAAACCTAAAATAACACTAACTTACAATAAACATGGGAAGGATATGACACATACACAGCTTACCTAAAGCAGAAATAATGTACGTACAGTTAATTTTACTTGCAACTGTGTGTGCCTTTATAATGGCTCACGGCAAAGCCAACACTTACCACTCTTTTTCTTTTTTTCTTTTTTTGTAAAAGCAAACATCCTCCTCAGATTTCTTTTGGTTAGCAAAAACAGGCAGTAACGTAAGTCTTTGTTAGAAGCCAAGGGGCGAAAAGTGAATTTTCGAAAAGTGAGGCATACCTGTATTTGACATTCAAAGTTGATTTGACAAATCAGTGTGTGGAAATATTTAATGCCTTATATTTTAAAGGTCAATGCCACATTCTCTGCACGTGCGTGCTCTGTTATGTTCCAGCAAACTGACATATAGGGACTACATCCTGAGCTCCGGGACAGACAAAATACCGCTGAGAGCATACATTTAATTTGTTCTTTGAAAAGAAAGAGAAGATAGTAAAACACATGTATTTTATCACTAGACTTACATTGGCCATGGACAAGACAGCTGTGAGCAAGCTTGATAAAAACATCGATACCAGCTAAGTGTTTGGACATATGAGAAAAAATGCATGCGAGAGAAAATTGAGGAATGGAGCTAGAGGCTTGTGAAGTTGGACAACGAATACAGAATAAATTCACTCTGTTTTTTCTTATTGAATTATAATGCTTTAGAGTAATTCATAATGCTGATGTAACAGTAAATAAAATATCCATGTGTTTTAAATGTGGATATAAACAGGACAGAAATATAATTCATTGCCAGAAAAGCAAAAATGGCCCCAGGGCCACAGAAAATTCCTGCTCAGTAAAGCATCCCATGCGCTTAATTGCAGATGTCCTGCCAACCCCAAACAAGAATAGATTATCGCTTCATTCGGGTCTCTGAAGTTTTTGTTTGTTAGGACAAATTCTGTAGATGAAAGAGCTATAGCCTGCTAACCACAACTCTTGATCCCGTGTCGTGCCCACTTCTTAGAAGTGAAATAATTGCATCACTATTCTTCATTTAAAAATTTAAAAATCCCCCCACCGGATAAAAATATTGTCTGCTGGATGGTCCCTTCCCCACCTCAGCCGCCGATCGAGAAGGTGGCTGAGCATGACAGTCGGCTAACTGTCATCGTGCTAAGGGCTCCTTGGTTCCTCAGGCCACTGCCCTGACCGCAAAGCTCCTGTTATAAATGCTCAGTCGGTGCATCCTGCCCGCCTGCAATTTCCTAATGAGAGTAAAGCGGCCTGGGCATGGGGCCCCTCTGGTGAGGGCGACCCACTCGCATGCAGCGGTACAGCCCCAGGACACCTGCCGCCGGGCACTGCTGCCCATGGCCCCACGCCTCCTGTCTGCTCCACAGGTCACTTGTGATGCTTGTCTTCGCCCTCTGGCCCCACACTTGGCATTCAGTTTTTAACTGCTACCGAATAGACATACGCATTTAAATCATTAATTTCCAATTCTCTCATGTACTTGCGTACGCCTGTAACTCTTTAGGTTACTAACACACAGCCGTGACATGCACTGAAGTGAACGTGGCCCACATTGGAACACGGACTCAGGAGCGCAGGAGTCACGGTTGCACGCGTTCTGTTTGACGGGGCGGGGGCGCACGTGCGAGAGCGAGTTCCTTGTTTGGTGACCTATTTCTGTTTACCAGTTAGTCCATGGGGAAGCAAGCCTTACTATTCCTATTTCTAAATAATAATAAACAAATTTTAGGAAAAAGCATTTCGGCAGTCAGCCTGTGTTCTCAGGATTTTGGTGTGAATGTCTTTTCAAGTCGATCTCTCTTCTGCCTTTTCTTCTCTTTCTTCCAGTTATAATAAAATGGCACCTTTGATACCATCTGGTGGGGACAGAGCTGACGTGCTTCCAATAATATCTATTCAGTGAAAGCACAGGATGCATTCCCTTAGGATTGTAAATTCTTTAGAATTAAATGTATTTCACAATAGACTTCTGATCATTCCCGTTTAATCCCCTACATATTCATTTGACCTGTCACATAAAACACGTCACAATTTTAAATATTATTATTAATGATCCACAAAAGAATATTGTTTACAGAGTAATGAGCACCTTAAAAATAAGTGTCAGTGATCAAATATATTGTGTCATATAATAACTTCATGAGTGGCAGCATACAATATCCATACTGGAGATGAATGGTCTGTCAAAGAAATACAGTCTGGCATTGCATTCACTTTTCTATTATTTGGTATTCCAGAATTGCCTTTCAATAAGATTACCATGATTCCTTTCTGATATTTTTTCTTTGTCATGGCAAAATGTCCGTAAGTATTTCAAATATGAGGTCTTGTGGTTTAGCTAATACAGCGTTTGCAATGTAATTTCAAATACTGTTCAAATATGTCAATTTATCCTTAAAACTTTAAAATGATAATACATACTAAAAATTTATTGTGGTTATTAGAAGCGCCTTTCTTCATTGGGAAGGGATATTTAAGGTAAATTAGTCTAAAGACTTGCTTATTTCTGTTAAATGGTTATTAAAGTATTCTTAATAAGATGACACATAACCTACATCTTCTTCTTACTTGCCCCATGAGTTTTAGATTTTTTTTAGAAAAGTAACACAAGTTTTAAAATTTTTCCCTAAATATAACAAAAAATAAGTTATTTACACTGACTACATCATCTCAGGAACCCGACATACTTATGTAATTAGGGAGATGATTCCAAAATCTCAGCTCTATCGTGCATGTAAAGAACAGTAAACTCCTTTAAAAAATCAATAGTCTAAAGGAAATTGTTATGACGCCGGAATAAACCCCATCATTTCCGATTTATTGTTTGATGTATTGAAACGTCCTCTGGGCTAAAGATGGAGATCCATCTCTCCTGTCATGTCAATTCTTTTTAATACATCTCAGACCTTTTTGCACAAGAAAACAATATAGCTGATTCATCAAAAGCATTCATCAAAGCCCATAACAATGTGTAATGTATATTTCTTTAGAATTTACTAAGTGGTTTTGCATTCACTTCCTCTGCTGAACACCCTAATGCACTGAGAAGGTTGGCAGGCAAGCAACTAGCCCCTTTTCTGCAGATAAACTTCACCAGGGACATGTTAATGATTTGCCGAAGGCTCATATCCAGCCACTGGCTGATTTGGGACTTGAAGCCCAATTTTCTGAATAAATTGAGTGCTTTCCACTTCATTCACCTCATAAAAGCAAAACTTCTCTCAGTACTTAATAAATATTTTATCGTTCTCTCCACATTTAAACACTATTTTTATAACAAAACTTGACTTCGCATCTCTATTTTTATTGGAGATCCCTCATTGACCTTGCAATACTAAATGATCCAAGCTCATGCATGGTTGCCCTGGCAAAAGTTTAGGTTTAAAGAATATCACCTTACATCCTGGCTGGTGTGGCTCGGTGGGTTGAGCATCGGCCTGCCAACCAAGAGCTCACCAGTTAGATTCCCAGTCAGGGCACATGCCTGGGTTGCGGGCCAGGCCCCCAGCTGGGGGCATGAAAGAGGCAACTGATCAATGTTTCTCTCCCTCCTTTTCTCCCTCCCTTCCCTTCTTCTCTAAAAAATAAATAAAATCTTTTTTAAAAAAGAATATCACATAAAAATAGTATGCCAGAATATACCATCTTCCCTGTCACTGGTAACAGTGGTCACAGGAAAAATCCCAAAATAATTCACCAAGAAAACTTAAAGGAGAGAGAGAAAGGAAAAGAAAGAGAGACGCAGAGAGAGACAGAGACTAGAATGTTATTATTTGGTTATACAAGCTTGTGAGCAAAATTATAATATTAACTAGATTATAATCCATTTTAAACTATAATTTTGACCCATGGGAAACACCACTGAATATCGGTAAGTGTCTAAAAGCTCCACCAAATCCTCTTGATCATCAAGGAGAGGGTCCGAGACCAAGGCCAGCACCACCTTGGAAAAATGTGCGAGGTTGCCGTCCACTGTCACTACGGCAGTTCGCATGTGCCCTCTGTGCGCGCTGCCTGCTGTGATAGCTCAGGGCGCTGAATCTGTAGGGGCTCCTGCTAGGCTTCTGTGGGGCAGGGAGCGCGGTGCTATCGGGAGCAGCTGCTCAGCAAACGTCTGCTCACCCACGCTCCTGGGGAAGAGGACGTCGGCAGCATTCGGGAAAGTCTTGGGAAGCAACAAACCTCGCCGTGTTCTATCCAGTGCTGTCTGACCATCATAGCAGGTTTCGCACCTGTAGTCACATCGCTCACCCTTTGACTAAATATATACACTGTGAATATGACGCTCGAGAGGTTCAGTTATCTGCTGGTTATGAACAAAAGGAGCCCAGGGTCTCCCAGAACCTGTGCAGGAAGGCAAAGTGGGGCGTGTTTACTGATTCCCTTCTTCACTTTTTGTGGTTGTTCTTGGTCAAAACTTTACCACCTGAGGGATGGATGCCTGTTATTTTGCTCTTGGTCTTATTTCTTTCATTTTTTTTGTGTGTGTCTAATACACTCCCACTATCCACGTTCTATTTGCTTAGTGTGACCATTATGTGGAAACGCGTGAAACCAGTTCTCATTCACCGCACATTTTTACCACAGTGTCTGAGAATAATTTGTATCGATGTGCTAATCATCTGAAAAGAAACAGGCTCCTTCTCTCTATGTGTAGTCCAATACAGAAAAGTTTTCCATGGGTAAGTATTTGCTCGAATTCATCATGTTTTGCATTGAATCTATTGAGCGATTTCTTTATTAGGTTTCTTTATTATGGTTTAATTAATTAATTTGGCAATTCCAAATAGGAATTTATTTCATATTTGCAGCTATTTTCACATACATGTTTTTCTATCTTGAAAAGTTCACTTTACAAAAAATCTTTTTTTCTCATTTCTCTTAGGCTATGAAATATAAAAGCTAATTTGTCAATATTCAGAGCTATTAAAAATAATTATTTAGAGCACTCAGATTTTTTTAAAGAAATCACACACAGATATGCATAAGAGTTATTATTTTATGAAACATATATGGCATTTTATAAAATTTTTATTATATAAAACTAGAAATAGAAGATCAAACAAAAGTTGGTATATTGGTGCTATTATAATATTTCAGAATCTAATATTCTTCTCTGTCAGCAATAATGTGGAAGTTAGTAAAGACATTTTGAGTCCCCTGAGCTGGTCATAATTCCTCCTATATAACACTCAATAATAAATCTTTATCTTCCTGGGGGAGAAGACAATATAAGTAATTAGAGGGTTTGCAAAAGAGCTATAATTTAAGACTTAACAACTTGCTAGTATAGCTATTATTCCTTTTTATTCACAATTCATTGCCAGCTTTTTATCCAAGGTTTTATTATGTTAGTCAAGGAAAGGAATGGGAAAGGCATCGCTGTTAAAACAGCCACATTGCAAAATATATGTGCTTTTGGAAACCATGTTAAATATGACACGAACCGTAAAACCACTAGCACTTCATGGGAAAGCCAGTCCATGCAATAAGCTTTGAAGAAACCTAATGAATTCTAATGATTATTAAAATGTATTAATCTGTTTTTCTCATTGTAAAAGTTAAAGGGATGGAAATATTTTAAAAACCTAAAATATAAAGTATATATCAGGATGGGTCCAGTCTAAGAACAAGTCCAGAAAAAAGATGTACAAGTAATAATTTTAAAAAGTATTAAAATTTTCCAAAGACAAAGAATACTACTTATCCTCCAATTGAGTAATTCTGCTGAGTACCAAGCATCATAAAAGACAGTAGGTCAATAGATAGACGGACGGATAGATAGAGATAAAACCTGGTAAAATTTTACTCCACCCTGGATAAGGGTACAACTATAAGGACAAATTTCAATATTAAACTCTGATGGATGGAAAGCAGGGAAAAGGATTTATTTAAAATCTGAAAGGAGGGATTGCATCCGGAACGAGGATACATAGTGTGGCGGGCAGCAACAGTCTCGCGGAGACAAAGAGCTTCCTGGCCTTCAAACTTCTTCCCGACAAACAAATGCCTGGCTCCAAAGGATAAAATCCTGGTGCGTAAAGGCCACAGAACCACCACTAGGGGTATAGCTGTCTTCTGCCAGACCCAGTCTCGGATAGAAGACACCTGCCTTGGAGCCTGGGTACTTCATCCCTCTGGAGGGTCAACACTGAAGAGCATTTTAGTTCACAATCAACCGCCTTAATCATCACCCAAACACGCTCCGCTGGAACACTAATGGCGGGGGGACATTTTGAACTCAAGGCTGTGGAACAAGAACAGGTTCATTCCCCAAGTCCCTGTCAGAGCTGTGCTAGAAAACATTTAGATCAGATGACGCCTTATTCAGAAAAACAACATAACAGCAAAAGGCTTCTGGAAGGAATATAATACATAACCTCTCAAAGCAAAACAACCCAAAACCAAAACGACAACAAAGAAGTTACCTTAGGTTTTGATTTCTCTGTGGCGGCACTAAACGTTAACAGAGATTTTCTTTCTTTTTTGACACATCAGAGTTTCTCTGAGTAAGTTATTTTTCGGATCTAGTAAGGTATTTGAGAAGGTCATTGCCGTTCAGGTCGATTGGCCTGAAATTTAAAATCAGCCCCACTTTAGGTTATTTGTGAGAGCTGTTCTGTGACGGAGCAATTTACTGTAATTCTCACCACCCTATTGGTTTTGCAATGAATATTGTTTTTTTCCACCTGTTTCTTGGACTTCTCACCAGACCAGGATTTAGGCACAGGCCAACTGAAAGCGGTTTTAAAAACCAAATGAAGTACTTGTGAGCTGATCTGTCCCTTCTTGTAGTACCGTCTTCCTGCGCTCCCAGGCCTTCCTTCCCCGGCTCCTCCCTCTGCCCCACACCCGGGCCAGGGAGGCCTCTGGCCAGCCCTTTGTTCCCAGTGCTTCGTTCAGGGCACCTTCCTGCCTGTGGAACTTCCTCCTCTGACTCGCCTTCTCGTCCCCTTCTTTTCCTTTCTGACGGAGATTACAATGTAATTAAATATATCCCAGGAATACAGAGCACAGCGCGTACTCTAAAGCCAACTATCCGGATCCCATCTCTCTTGGTAGTTTGCAAGGGCTGTCAAAAAAAAGTATCTTGAACGGAGGTTTAAACGACAGAAATGTGTTGTCTTACAGTTCTCGGAATTAGAGTCTGGGATGAAGGCGTTGGTAGGGTTGGTTCCTTTTGCGGGCGGTGAAGGACAATCCGTTCCCTGCCTGTCTCCTAGTGTCTGGTGGCTCACAGCAAGGATTTCCTTGGCTCGTGGAAGCAGAGCCCAGATTCCTGCTTTTATTTGTATGTGGTGCTCCTCTTGGCTGTGTGCCTTTTTCCAAATTTCTCCTTTGACAAGGATACCGGTCATGTTGGTTACGGGTCCATGCTTTTCCTGTATGACCTCATATTAAGTGAACCAATTATTTTAGCAACAACTTTATTTCCAAATAACGTCACATTCTCAGGCATTGGGGGCTTGGGCTTCAAGTTACGAATTGGGGCAGGGGACCCTATTCAACCCCTAACAACCTCTTACATTAAACTCTTTGAGCCAAAGTTTTCGCGTCTGTTAAAAGAGGAATAACATGATTCTGTCTCATAGCGCTTTTATGAAGATGGAGAGAATATCTAGGTAGCACTTAGAACAAAGCCTGGAACAGAATAAGCTCAGTTGATAATGAATAAATACATTTCTGATATTAATACATTTTAATAAACATGTCCAGGGAACATGTTGAACTCAAATCCCCAGAGCTTAGGAAAGCTATATTTATCTTCAGCAGGCAACATTTTTTGGTTCTATATTCTTTACATACTGGTTAAATGGCTTTAGGGAAAGAATCCTGACATCTACTACCAAGTGCTGTTTATAATTCCTGAAATACGGTCACCCGGCATTAAAAAATCACCCCGGTGAATCACCGGAAAAGGCTTTGGATAGTATGTTCCAGTAACAGCGGTCTGACCACGCATTTCAGCAGATTCTGACAACTGACATTCTATAGTTTCAATCAGGAAATTGCTACAGTAGTTTGCTTTATGTGCAAATTTTTTATATTTCAACATAAAATTTTAAAAGTACATTTTCATATGTTAATATGGATTTAAGAAAATAAACCACCACCCGATAATTCTCTTGAGCTGTTTAAAATAAGGCGTGAATGTATTCATTACTGTTAAGATGTAAATGAGCACAATACTGCGTTCTGATACAGCTATATAAATGTTTGTGCTTCTATAGTGTTGATAATAATAAAGCTTTGAGGTTATTTTTATACATGTATTTTCTAAAAACCCATTAGCACCTTTTCCACCTGCTTGCATTTTGTGTTTTATGTTGAGATATTGACAAAATGATGGAGTTCTTGCTGTAATTTGGGCTGCACATTATTTTTAAATGTGCCGCAAGCTCATACGGATAGATTGGTAAGGAGCATTTTTGGGCAATTAAAAAATGAACATGAACCCAAGATTGCAAAGTGATGGAAAGAGTGTCAATGGTGCTATAAAAAGTTCAGGCCTTTAAAAGAATTTACTCTTTCATATTTCGGCAACTTAGACCTTAACTCTTTTTTTAAAAATTAACTTTATTGAGGTATAATTGCCATACGATAAACACATATAAAGAATTCGATAAATTTTGACGTTTGTATATATTCATCTATCACCACTTTCAAAATCACACCTCCATTGCCTCCCAAATTTTCCTCATAACCTTGTCCAGTCGCTGCCCAGCCCTGCACACGCCTCGCTGTCCCCAGAAGCTCAGCGTTCTGCCTTCCTCCACTGCAGGTGAGCGTGCGTCTTCTAAAATCACGCGTAACGAGGCTCACACTGATGGGCACACTTATCGTTGACCTCTGTCACCCTGTGTAATTTTGTGAGATACATCCGATTTACCCATGTTGATGCGTCTATCAGTGCTTTTTGTTTTTGATGATAAATATCACGTTGTTTGGCGATATTACAGTTTGTCCATTTACTTGTTAATGGCTGTCTGTGTTTGCCCCCGATTTCACTATCGCAAGAGAAGGCGTTGTGGACATGAATGCCCCAGGTATGACATGATGTCCTAGTGTGGACTGAATGTTCGTTTTACTGAGGCTTTTCTTTTTATCTCACTGCCTGCTCCCTTGTTTCTTTGCCGGTTTCTCACACTCACCTGGAAGGGGGAAAAAAACGATAGTATTGCGAAGTACTCTAGGAAGGGCGGAAATGATCTCTCATTTAATTTCAGCTTGAGATTTTCCCCAGTCCTTCCTTTGTGTCAGATAATTTCTATTTTCCTATTGGGCCCAAGTTTTGAGAAGCAGAATCCAGAGAATACTTCCTCTCTGTTTTGAGTTTTAATTTTTTAATGTTATTGTGTTTTACTTATGTATTTTTCTGCCACTCCTGCTTGAGACAGTGGGTGCAAACTCCTGTAACTAGAAATGGTCAAGCTGATCTGGGTCAAAATGGCCATGTTTGACTAGAGATGGGAAATGATACTTGAAGTGGTACCTCTGGAAAGAAATTATTATCTGCCCTATAATCTTGAAAACTTGTCATAGAATTCTGAAGCATGCTATGAAATGTTATAACACATCCTTTCCATATAACGTTGGATGAGTTTGCTGACATCTTAGAACATGCAGGTCATGTCTGTCATCTGTTATTTATGTTCTGACTCTGTTGAAATTCTTATTTTGTGAGCTCCTTTCTATATCGAACATGGCTGATATCTTCAAATGTTATATTTCTCCATCAACAAAAACAATTACCCCCACCCCCAAAAAAACAGTGATCAGAAAAGTTTGGCGCTCTTTACACAAGTTGAAAAACGCTAATATTTCATCAATGTCTTGCTTTTATACTTTGGTGAAGATTATCTACAACTTATGGTGACCCTTTGTTTTGAAGTTTCCTTTTGGCAAGTGGCAGTATCAGAGATGGCTTGCCAGTCCTTAGAGATGCCTCATTCACCTACACCAAAGTCATCTTTTTCATATAATCAGGTCCTGTCCAAAAGGTTTTGTTAAAAATTGGGAGCAGAACGTCAAAACCTTCCTCATACAGAAAAAATTCCCTGCATTTCCAGAGGCTGTTTTAACAAAGTTGCTTGGTCCTTGGGTAGGAAGTCTACTATGTTCAGAACAGAACAGAGAAGGCCTTATCTCTGAACACACTTAAATATACTTGTAAATACACACTAATTCGATGGAAAAGTGAGATAAACCTTTTGATCACTATAGAAGCCTCTAGAAAATGATGAGGTCTCTTGGCCAATGGGCTTTTTTGGAAGGGGATATCATGAGCAATAAAATATTTGAAGACCTCATTGTGAAGGAATCTAGTTAAAAGTGAAGAAGCTGTTAGTAGCGACAAAGTATTATCCAGTTATCTGTACAAATTAATCTGTAGATACTAAGGAAACTACACAAAATTTTTGAGATAATTCCTGGAGGGGCCATCATTTTGCCATGTGTATTATTTTCCTTGTTTTTATAGAGAATACCAAAAGTGGAGAGTGTGCCAAATACAGCTTCCATTGGCTTGCAGACCAAGGAAGTGGCATTAACATAAATTCAATTTAAAGAGTCTCGGATAATTCTAGTGTTTCTTGAACACAAATATGTTCTCATCTATGGGAGCTCAGATTTGACTATATATCTATCTGTCTATCTTTGGGAGTCAGGGTTACAGAAAGTAATGAATAAAAATAACAATGTTGACCTATTGGATAATAGTGGCTCAGTAAAAAAAGGAAAAGTTTTGCATGTGTTGAAAATTGTTTAAATTGATTCAGTGATAAATATTGTAAGTAAGTTTATCACCTGTAAGTTTAACAAAGCTATTTCTTCAGAATGGGTTTTTTAATCTGAAAAAAAATTTATGCTTGGTGGTTACTGCTATCAGAGAGGTGACATAGAAATAATGTTTAGGTCACTAATGTTGGTTAGAAGGCCATGTGGAAGACTCATCGGTGTATTAGCCAGGGTCCTCCAGAGAACCAACCAATAGGGGCTTAATTAACTACTAATACTGATTGTCTCACCCAGTTGTGAAGGCTGAGATGTCCTGTTATTTATGATCTGCAAGCTGAAAAGCCAGAAGAGGGTGACGTAGTTCAGTTCACATCTGAGAGTCTTGGTTTAGATTAAATCCAAAAGGACTCCTGAAACTCACTGAAAAAAATGTGCGTGTAACTGAAAAAAAATTGGGTTGCCTGACCTTCCCCTGACCTGAATTACGTTGCCTCTCATCCTCTGGGTTATGTAAGAACTAGGGTGCCATTCAGTTATTAAAAAAAAAAAAAAAAGTTTACTGGATTTTTTGGATCTGTGTTTGAAAGGCTTCTGTATTATTTTATTTTGAGTAAATTTACCATTCATTAGTATACTTTAACATGAGGTAGTATGTTATTTTTCTAATTCTTGCTTGACCGCAGTTTAGCTGTTAACTATCTTCTGAGTCCAATATTAAAAGGCCAAATTCAAAATTACCAAGGACCTAAGAATTTAGTGGGTTTAGGTAGTTTTCATAATTTTAAATGTTATAATCAAAACAGATTTGTCAGCTGTTTCTTGGAACATGAATATAAATTGCTTTTTTGTATTCATTCTTTTTCTTTTTTTTCTTTCTTTTTTTTTTAATTTTTAACATATAGGTTGTTCTTAATCATCTTTCCTCCGGTCCCGCGTTCCCAGAGATAGAAAACAACAGAAAACATTCCCGTTCTCCGCAGGCCACTTGACATTATCAATGACCTACAGGGAAAGCACGGTAGGTCCCCAGGTCACTAATACTTCTTTGGGCAGAATGACACAGGAAAACTTACTTTCCTGGCTCCGAGTATGATAAAATTCACTTATTTGACTTACTGGGCACTCTGTTTCCCTTGGCGTTTCCTTTTCTCTGCTTCGTGAGCATGGATGTGAATCCGAAGGACGGCGCCCAGCCTGCGACCCTCTCGGCCGGGCCGGGGCAATGCAGGCGAGGGCACAGAGCCCAGACCGCGCGGGGCCGCAGGGCCCCGGGCCTGTGCGGCCCTGCCCCGCCCGCGCCTCCCGCCGGCCCCCTCCCACGTCCTTCCCCCGCAGGGAAACCAGCCCCGGGCGGCCGGGCGTGCGCCCCGGGAACCCCTTGGGCTCTTCTGATCTCCCCTTCTCCCCATTGATTTTGCTCACCGCGCCTCCAGGGCCCGCTCAGAAACAGCTCGCTGTTCCTAGGACACCAAAGGAGGACGAAGCCGAGACTGCCTTTCTTCGCTGAGCTAAGGGTCGCCGTGCAGGCAGCCTCTTCGCAGAAAGGGCTTTCGGTGGGCCCGCGGAAGGGCTGCGTGACGGGTTTTGTAAATGGGGACCAGGCCGATTTGGGTCCATTGTCCATGAAAGGACCAAAGGTGCTCATGCGGAACACCAGTAATTATGGGAAAAATTATAGCTTTACTACGAAGCCACTTGCTGCTGACTTTTTCTTTCCTAATGAATTTATGCACCACATATCCCCAAACTTAGATTTATTGCTTCTTTAAATATTCAGGGGAAAAAAATCTTGAATTTTTATCAAGTCGAACTATATACTTTAAAGAAGAAATCCTACAAGTTGTGCATATAACAAATATAAAGTGTGGAAAAGTTCTACTTTAACATTAAATGTTTGCCTTTGTAAAATATTTGCCAGTATTTACCAGTTACCTGAGAAAGGCAAGTCTCCGACATTTAATTTATTCATATTTTGCTTTTCCATGAGCTTAATTTTTTTTAGCTATCTGTGCTTAGGTAAGGCTGTATTTACGGGGAAAACCACAACTGTGATAAACATCCATAGAAACTCCTATATTTTCTATGGCACCGTTAGACTATTAGAAATATGTCGATGGGCGATGAATAAGTAAGCTGACGTAACTAACACCCCACTGTCACAAGAAAAAGACATATAGAATTATGTCTTTTTACCTAGAATTAATTCTAGGTAAGTCCGTGACTTTTGCTTTTATATTATCTTAGATGTACATTAGAATTATTAAAATATCTTATGATTTCATGCCACTTAATGTTACATAATGTATTTAAGATAAGTATTAGATTTCCTTAAGTGAACAAAAACAACTGGGCTTTCGTTCAGACAGACGTAGATTAAACCCGTGCTCGATCATTTTCTTGTATGACGACAGCCCAGTTATTTAGCTACTGGAAGCTCTGATTTTTTAACCTGATGCTATCTTATGGGTACAATAAAGAAAAATAAAATGGTCGATACAAAATGTTTCACATGGTCCCTGGTATTCAGGAGGTACATAATAAATAGGAGTGGGTAGTGTTATCAATGTGTAAGAATTAGGTTGTATGATAAAGCTGAAGTGTCCATAATTCTTTAGAGGACTTGATGAGTAGCTTTGTTCCATATTGTGGTCCACGCCACCTCCTGATATGAAGTCAAAGTATCCCAGGCGCCCTTGCACTCCTGAACTGTTGTTGAGTGCCTTGGACTTGGTGTGTATGTAACAAAAGTTGAAACATCTCACTCTCCTGTCAGTGGAGGAAACATAATAAGCACATTTAAAAATTACAGTTTGATACCTAAGTACAATACTTCACAAATCACATGGCAAAACAGTAAGTAAGAATGGTGCAGATTACTTGGGGCTTTATGTTTAGGTTTTGCTCAGTCTCATGTTACTCTCTCTGTACAATGTGAAGTGCAGGTTGAGGTTCATTTTTTATTTTTTTTAATGTGGATGTTGAATTACTCAGGATTTTTTCTTTCACCAAGCACTTGGCTCTTCCCATTGGATTGCTTTCAACTTTAGATGGATAGGTAGATAACCTTATCCATGCAGATCAATTTCTGGCCTCTCTATTCTATTTATCTGTTTGTTTGTTTGTTTTTAATGCCAGTATCACACAGGAAGTGTTTAATATAAAAGAAACAAATTTCAAATATGTGTGAGGTATGTTATATTTGTCATGTGGTTCATCTGATTTTATTTAGATTTTAAAATATGAGATAAAATATCAAAATGGCAGGCATTATTTTGATAACTGAGTGTATTACCGAGGGTATGATGAAAAGGAATTCCTCAGCCCTCTTTAAGATAAACAAATCTCACACAAGTGTTATTCTTGAATAAACATTAAGCAAATGAAAGTCTGATTGATGATACTTGATATAGACAATATTTTATATGTCATTACTTTTCATGGGCCATTTGTAGCTACCAACTAAATATGTAAAAAAAAATATGGAGAAAAGGGTTTCTAGAAAATTAGCCCCGATAAAAATGTTAAGACAGGAGAAATCTCTGTCACACCTACTTGCACAAAATAAGCACAAAATAAATATATGCTGGGTGAACTGATACGTGCATAAAGAAATGGATATTCTTGAAATGCAGATTGCTCTGACCAAAATCAACAATGTATGTCTCACATGAGCTACTTTCATGTAATAATGAAGCCTGAGCATCCTGAAATATTATGGCGATTATAAGAAGTTTAAGGTTTTGAAATGAGAAATGAATACATACTATTTCTCTGTGTTCATCTTTTTCTCACCTCTGACACTATACAAGGCAGTACAGACTCAAACTCTTCTATTTCCAAAATATTTCTTTCCATCTCTTTTAAGGGGTCCTACTAGAAGACAAAATGTCTTGTGCTGACTTACCTCTCTCAGATCATACAACTTGCAGTTACACACACACACACACACACACACACACACACACACACAGAGGCTTTATTTTTTTCTGTAAATATTTAGATGACTGACAAATTCCAAGGCAGGTATGTGTGCACAGTGTGATAGAATTATAAAGTATTTCTCTTTCTGAAGTTCGGATTTAGTTTCAACTTTGGGATGTGGAATTACAGCAGAACAAATCTTACCCCTTGAAGGGTGGCAATCGTATTTTCATCTTTATTGTCTTCACATCTCTTCACAAATTCTTAAGTACACGAGAATAAACATACACAACTCCAGCTTAGTACAATAGACATTTCCGGCAAGTAAATCGCCAGGAAGACATTCACAATAAAGATGATTTTGATGATAAGTTGTACCTTTAAAATAGAAATAAAAATTTCCAGGGCATCTAATTTCTGTGTTATAGACCCAGGAAGAGCATTTCTCATTTGAAGACTTAAGTGTATTGACAAGTGCCGAAAAACAAAAACCTTCCAGGTATAACTGACCAGGCTGTGAAGACAACAGCCCCACAGGAAGCCCTGTCATTCCTGCCCTAGAGGCTGAATCTCCCCTAGTTGCTAAAACCTCGCCTGCCACCCAGATGATGCCTCGCGGAGGCAAGCCTATGCAACACCTTGGGCCTTCATGGTAAGGTACTGCAGACTTTCAGGTGAACGAGAAAGTTAAATGCAAGATCTGCAAAGCTTGAAATCAGTGAAATTTTGAAATATACGTGTTGACAATTATTTCAATGGTCTGTAAACATGACACAAAAGCTTGCCATTGGCTCAAAGTCATTTTTCTTTAAAATTTTTTTTTATCCTCACCTGAGGATATATTTTTGTTGCTTTTAGAGAGACAGAGGAAGAGGGGAGAGAGAGAGAGAAATATTGATGTGAGAGAGAAACATTGATTGGTTACCTTCTCATACATGCCCTGATTGGGGATCAAACTCGCAACCTGGGTATGTGCCCCAATGAGGAATTGAATCCATGACCTTTCAGTCTACGGGACGATGCTCCAACCAACTGAGCTGCACCAACCAGGACTCAAGTCATTTTTCTAAACCTTTTCATTTAAAAACTTGAAGGCGGATCAGATTGGCATGGATGGAATCTCCTTCAGGAAGAACCATCTTCTCCATTTTAACTAAGAGCTCCCTGAAGCAGTTTATATGCTATGGAAGACTGTATTTACTCATTTCCTTTATTTTCCTCAGTAGTAATCAAAAGTCATGGTGATTGTGGAGTTGGTCTGCAATTTTGTTCAAATGAGGAGATGCTAAAAGAAACTTAGCACTTTGCAAATTGAAAGAACAACAAAGAAGGGCAGGCAAGTGCTCGAATAGGATCAAGACTTCACCCACACGAGCACTACCCACAGCTGAACCCTGGAATCAAGCCAGAGAAGCATGAGAGATAGTTCTGGGTTAATTTCTGACAAAGTCTATTCCTATGTTCATTCATTCACCAAAATAATTGTTGGCCACTCTCTAGCAAGTTCTCGGCACTGTGCAAGTTACCGGCAAGTTACAGAAAAAGAAAGGATACCCATCCTTAAGGAAATCAAGGACTCATATAGGTTCCAAATTAGTTAATGGTATTTGCAACATGATGTTATAGGTACTAGAATGAAGATACTGCAAGTAGAACGAATACAATGAAGAAAATCTGATCAATCCTACTTGGCGAATTGAGTTGGTGGGAACACAGAACATTTCACAAAGGAGATGAAATATGAACAGATTTTTTTCTGAGAAAAAGGATTTTGTAAGATGTAATATACAAAGAAGGGGATTTGAGAAGGAGAAAATAAACACAGGTAGTTTCTTGGCCAAAGATAAAAATGTAAGCTAAAAAAAAGGTAACATGTCCTTCTGATGTAATGTTTCTATGGAGGGCATTGATAATGAAGACTAATTTGAAATATAATATCCTCTAAATAAAGGTGTGGGGACTATTGAAATATTTTCATGACCTTTCTCTGGAGCTTATTAAATATTAACCAAACAAGAATGTAATCACAGAATGTGGAAATCTACTGCTGATTTCTGTGTTACTCCTTGGGAAAGAATTTTCTTTATGCACAGGTGTTAATAGTCTGATCATGTTCCCAAGAACAGAGAATCACATCTCTAACACATCATTGAAAGCAATTGTGGGGCAGTTTCAGACTATAATCTTCTGAAATATTGTAGCATTTCTTTGCATTAACCTGTGCACATTGGAGCTAATACATTTTGTTGCTTGAATTTTACAGATCAAATTGACCCAGTCATTTATATTCTCTCTCCCTCCAATTTACTAATCTAACAAATTACTGGTTTGTTTTCAGTCACAACACGGAGTAGTTTACAGTCTGGGAGGAAAAATAACGTAGGTGCTCAACGTATACTATGAAGACCCTCAACCAGGAGAATTAACAGGTATGTGTGTCTCCCTTCTCCATCCCTCAGTCTCTTCCCTGGCGTGTCTACTTTTCTGGGGGTGGGGATGGGGCCAGTATTCAACTGCTCTGCCTTGGTGGTGGACTAGGACACTGGATAGGAGGCCATCCTCCCTAACAGGCTCTTTGTTGATGCTGAGTGTTCAAAGGATGGAGGTCTGGAATCATCTAAATATCTAAATATCTAAAGAGATTCCCCTGTATGTTGCTCACTTCAACCTGTCAAAGCCTTCTGAAATCTGCGAGTCTGGAGCGATGTGCCTGAGCAGTCATTGCCTCGCTTCCACTGTTGATGCAGACTGTTGCTCTTTTTGATCTATTCCTGTGGCGCCCTCGGTTTTCCTGAAGATGTGAGTGGAAATTTACCTTTACAACTGATTCAATTCGTTAATACTGATAATCTAGCAAGGGCTCCTTTTGCTATTTATTTTTATTTTTAAAGTCTATGCTCTCAGGAAGCCTACTCCAGAGTGAGAACGCTTCCTCTGTGAGCAGAGGACACTGCGCCGCAGGCTTCGTTTGGGGTGGTGCAGGCTGACCGCACGCAGGCCTCCGCCGTGGCTTGCCTGCCAAATAAAGAGAAACTGGGGGTGCGGCGTCCACACTTGAAGCTGTCTGTCTCCCTAGGAAGATAATTAATTTCTTAAACATAAAAATAAATAAGACAGTCTTTTGCACCCCAGGAGCTCATAATTGAGTTCAATAAACGGAAAGGCAGAAGAGAATGTAGGAAAAGCATGTAGGTGCTGGTCATGGTGCTATGAGAGCTGACAGACAGACAGACAGACAGACAGACAGACAGGGGGTAGGTATAAAGGGCTGCCCCGGAGCCTCCGGTGGGACCACTGAGTGGTACCCTTGATGCCCCAGGACACGGCCGGTCTGCAGCTGAGCCTCGTCCTTGCTTCACTCTCTTTCCCGCCCTCCCCTGCTCTCCCCTCTCCCTTTCTCCTAAAAGGACACCCGTGCGAAGTCACTTGCACAAGGGATTGCACGGAAGTCACTACGCCAGGCTCTTCTTTAGAGAACCCAGTTGAGAACTGGTGCAAACCCTACCTGTGTCTGGAAGCAGGAGAAGAGGTGTCACAAAGGCTTTTGTGCCCAGGGTGCCCTTCTTGGTGTTTGGTAAAAGCAACCCTACTCTGCCCGCCGCTGGACTGCCAGCCAGGGCTCCTTTGCCTACGCCTCGGTTCCACCCTCTGTAGAACTGGGATAGTAACAGTGTTTATGGCAGAGCCACCTGGCTCAGAACAGGGGCTCAGGAGAGGGTAGCTATTTCTATGATTTATTTATTTACTTTTTTGTAATGTATTGATTTGAGATGGGGGAGAGAGAGAGAGAGAGAGAGAAACACATTGATTTGCTGTTCCATTTATTCATGTATTCATTGATTGCTTCTTAGATGGGCCCTGACCGGGGATTGAACCTGAAACTTTGGCATATCGGGATGATGCTCTAACCAACTGAACTAGCCAGCCAGGGCCAGCAGCGAGATTGCTGTGATTCACATTTACAGTCTGCGTATGAGGTATGTGTGGCCTGCCCATGTTCTAACTGCTGCTGAGCAGTGGAAATGGAACAATAACCCCAGATTCTGATTCCGGACTCTGCCCCTCCCTCCACCCTTGGCCCCCTCACTGTCATTCATCCCAATGATAACGAAGGCATTTAAGAAGTAACTAATTTGAAAGTTGATAGCATTTCTGAAAAGGAAATATAAATATATGGTCTCCTTTAACTAATACCATCATCATTTTCCTCTCAGACTTTTTTGGGACTATTCTGTCATGGGAGTAGACTACATTTGAAATTAAAAAAATGCCAGTAAATACCCTTCATTTTTACCCTTTGGTTCCTATTGTGATGCAAAGTGGTCTGGAGGGGAAATCTATGACTATTATGTTTGATCAGAGGGAACTTGGAAACAGCTTGATGCTCAATCGGCTCATATAAGTACTTTTGTATATAGAATTTGAACCTTTACAGATTTATTCTTATTGTGAAGATTAGCTTTTCAGAACTACTTTGTATTTTGATTTGTAGGAAATTCTTTAAATAATACAGGAAAGAAAATGCCTTCTTTGATTTCTGTGTCTTTTTCTAAATCTCTTTTGATGATGGAAGCTAGGAAGCTGATGGTTTAAATTATATAACTCACAATACATTTATGGTCAATTTTATATAATCCACACATTTTCCTAGTTCTAAGTCAAGTATATTATTGAAGTCACAATGGTAATAATAATCTAGTCTGTGTGTCTGCCATTATGCTAATAAGCCAGGCTGCATAGAAATGCTATGAAGGAAGGATTATGTCCCCTCATTTTATATTGAGGGAACCAGGGCTCTGAGGGCATGGGCAATGAGCCACGTTCACACAGCTTCTAGGGGGCGGACCGAAAACCGGAGCACAGGGACCATAACTCGGCAAAGCCCACCCTCGTTTTAGTCACTACGTCAAGCCATCTCCCGAATGAGGCAAGTCAGAGTCTTTCGATGTTGGGGACAGGTTAGACATGCAGTAGACACACAGAGGACTAAAAGAAATCAAATAAATACAGTGACATTTGGGCAGGTTCCTTTCCATTGATTCCTTACAGGATGCAACTTTAAATAGACAATCACACCATCGTGTCAAAGAAGAAAAAAGCAGTTGAATTATTTATTGTGTAGATATGTAAGAACACAAAGGCTGTATGCAAAGAATATTGTATGAAATTGGATGGAACTGCGTTTGAGTTGTGGCTTTTTCCTTTGTGGTGAGTCCTAACCTACTCGTGCCTCATTGCCCTTCCCTAAGAATGATGATGATGCTACCTTTGGCCTACAGCTGTGGAGGAGATTCAAGGTCATGCACCACGTACGAGATACGCATTGCTGCCATCCTCGTTAGCCAGATTTTTATATATAGTTTAAGGCAACCATATGACAAGACTCTGGTGGTCTCTTTCCTGTAGCAACACCATTCTGTCATATATTATCCAATTATTATGCTCATAAGGCAAATAGACTTAAGCGACTACTTAAAAGAGTCTGTTACTTTAGTACCTGGGAAGGTGTTTGTATTAGTTTTCTAATGTTGTACACATTACCACAAACGAGGTGATTAAAGCAACAGAAGTGTATTCTCTCATAACTCTGGAGGCCAGAAGTCCAAAGTCAAGGTGTTGGCAGGGCCCTGCTCTCTCGGAAGGCTGTAAGGGGGGCTCCTTCCTTGCCTCTGCTTGGCTTCTGGGGACCTCAGACCCTGCTTGGGTTGTAGGTGCATCACTCTAGTATCTGCCTCTAACGTCACATGGCTGTCTGCTATGTATGTGTCCAAATTTCCTTCTTCTAAAGACATCGGTCACATGGGATTAAGAGCCCACCCTACAGCAGGAGGACTTCACCCTAACTAATTGCTCCTGCAGTGACCCTATGTCCATAGAGGGCCCCATTCATGGGCCCCAGGGGGTGAAACTTCATTATCGTTTTTTGGGGAACATAATCCAACCTATTCAATCCTTAAGGAAACTAAGTGATCTTATAAACGATTGTCAAATTCTTGTCTCTGTTTCAATGAACCTAGCCTTCTCCTTAGTCACCCTAGTCCCTGAACCACCACAGCATGTCATCAATCCCTCCTTGGCCAGTCCCTTCTCCCCCACGCTCTCTGGGTTGTCGCCACGGTGGCTTTGGCTTCCCGCGAACCACATGTCCTTCCGATTGCTCCCTGGCATAGCACTTCCCCTGGGGGCATGGACGAGGCTATTTTTGCCCAAATTATTCCCTTGTTATAGGATCACTAACAGAGCCATAGTGTGGTGTCACTTGCTAGCATCTAAGAATAGATTATTTATGGAGAGATTTTTATTCCTCTTCAACAGAGTAATTTTTGGACCCTCAGGTAACACAAAATGGACCAATTTTCTGAAATGTGTAAAATGCTCCTGTATGCTCAGAGTTATTAGATGTGGAGCGTGTTGTGCACTCACATGCATACTGAAGAGGGTACCGTTGGTAAAAACAGAACCCAGTAAATCACAGCTCACAGAGGCGTAAGACCCAGCTCAAGGGAAGGCTCAGGTCCGCACAGATTAAAGTAGGTCCAGGAGGGTCTACTAGTAAATTCTCTGCTTTTCATTGAAAGGACGCCCATTAAGCTGCCCATTTCAAAGGTTTCATAGGTTTTTACAATGCCACATCCATCTCTGTTGCCTTTGAGTGGCAGACCATTGATAACTTTGTTGTTGAATACATGCATTGTGTAGTTTAGTCTTTCCTAAGCAGGTCACGAGGAGTCTGCCTAGGTGGCTATAGTGTAGAGGGGGAAAAAAGACTTTGAAGTGGTACCAAAGCACTTAGAGACCAGGTTTGGAGTCTCAGCTCTGTCATTAAGTAGTTATGTGATATTGGGCAAATCTTTCCTCTTTGCACTGTATCCTTTCTGTCTGTAAAGCAAGGATAATAACATAAACTCTAAAAACTTACATTGAGGATGCAAGATTAAAAATGTGAAAATGCTTTCTAAGTTGTGAAGTGTTATCGAAAAGGTAATTCTGTTTTTATGATATTTACTACCAGGTTTCCTGTGTGAGTGTACATTGCTTCTATTTTTTATTTTTAAAATTCACTAGTGTCACGTTAACTAGATTGCTGTGAAGATGATACCTCTCTGGGAATGAAAAAAAAATCTGACAAATATGCCTGCATTTAACCCTATTTTTAACTCCATCATAATCCAAGAATAACTATCTGCTCTTTTGGAAGTCTATCCAGCCTCAATTTCCGAATTAAAGCTTTGGAGATTCATTTTTTTCTTTACAGAAGATTGCATGCCATGAGTGGTACTTTTAAAGATGTTTAGGCCTCTAGATCCAGCTGCTCTAAATAGCAAGCCCTGGGGGATGATTTTCATTCTGATCTACTTGTGAAATGTGTCAGCAAAGAGAATAATTTCCATAGATTTCTTCTCTGTGCCAAGTTTAACAAAGGTCTTCGCAGCGCCATCTCTTCATTGGAGGAAGGCACAGCTTTTTGAACCACTGTATACCTGCTGGTGTCTGCAAAATGCTGTTTTCTCTGGTGTATGGTTTTTAGTTTTGGGCTGCTCACTAATGTGAAAGGTGTAGGGTGGATAATAGTGTAGGGATTTTAAATACAAGTCGCAAGGCTCCTGGAGCAGAAGATTCATGCTGTACTGGGACGAGATAAAAGCTTTCATCTGCAATAACCCTTTCAGCATGAGGTGATGAGTCGGAGAAGAGAAGCTGATGAGCAAAGAATGGAAAAGATGATAAAACAGGGGAAAAAAAAGCTGATGAATAACAAATAAAGAGCCACTGTGTGATCAGCTCACAAGTTTACTTTTAGGTCATAGTATTTCTTTCTCTCCTTTTCTTCTTCTCCTTTAGCCTGCATACCAAGATCGATACTGTTTCTCATTATTGATCAAAAAGGGAAGAGGGGGGACTAAGAAGTGGAAATTTTGTTCGATCGATGAGAGAATGGCATCTTAACTATTGTTTGGTGTAAGCGTTACACTAGAGAAAAATGGTAAGAAAGAATTAGTGGGAAACATAGTCTCTGTTCTTTCCTCAGTGGATTCTAAGTGCATGCGCTCCACTTGGCCCACACTCGCTGAGCCCTTGTGGGCAACGGCCTGCACTGTTTTACCGATCAAGCAGAGGGTGCAAGAACTGACTCATCGTGCGTTAACACTCAACCTTCTCTTCTATCTCATATTTTTAGCAGATCCTTCAAAAGCCAACTTGGTTGGTGTGAAGTATCCTCACCTACTGAAGTGAAATCTCAGGTTACCCGTGAAAGTTGTTTAAAATTTTTTGAAACCACGTCAGAAAGCCAAGTTTCATTACCCACCACTTGCAATAAGGGAGATAAGGAACAATGGGTTGGAGGCTGGATGAGCCTGTTTCGAGAGCACTGAGAATGTATGTTGTGGTTCCCATTTGCTGGAGAAGAGCAAGCTGGCAGGGCTGGGTTAAGAGAAGCTTTGGCACAAGCTAACACTCAGAAAATGTCAACAACATGGACCATTGTCCATGCACAACATCACCAGTGAGCTAAAACATAATGTTTGGAGCAACCGTTATTTCATTGTTAAGTCTTGTGCTTTTTGGTTTTTTGCAAAAAAAAAAGTAACTAAGTACATTTTCTTTTTTGGATTCTGTTTCTAACCATGATGCAGGAAAATACTTTTTCAGCAAATAATTATCAATGGATAATTTTTTGGTGAGTAGTTAACAACTCATTTGATGTGTCTAGTCAATGATAGAGTCAATACAAATTTGTTGATTTATGAATTGATTTTGGATTTTAGATAGAACTCTCAACATTTTCAGGAGATTAAGGAGCATCTAATGAAGGCACTTGCCTCAGGGAAGGAGCCAGGGATGAAGACCTTAATTAACCTTATAACAAAATCAAAGCCCTCAGACATGGATCTTGAGAAGCATGCTGGCTGCTCTTAGAGTTCAAGTTTGCTATGGTGGTCCTATGTCTAGGTCCTAGGGAGAGAAGGTGATGCAATTAAAAACTGAAAGACAAGTTTTTCCTAGCTTTGGGATGTATTGAGGAACTTTTAAAAGAGTATAGTCCTGAAAAGAATCATGTTTTCCTTCTCAACACCTCTCTCTCCTGCTCCATGTCCTTCTCTGAGATGATGTGAACCAGTCTGAAGCTTTAGCCATTTGGGGACACAGAAGGGTCCCCTAAGGAATGGCTCTGACCATGCTGGATAGCTGGGTTGCAAACAGCCCCAACTGGAAATTTTCTCAGCAGGCCTGGGAAATCCAGAGAAGCCTGTATAGCTGAATGTCCATCCCTTCTGCTCTGTCTTTACCGTTGAGGGTTGTGTCTGCTCTGCCATTCGGACCCTTTGCTTCTCCCTCTTGGGTTGGCCCCCTGTCTGCGGCTGACTGGCTGATTCCTTTCTGGGTCTCTGCTCACCAAGGCTGTTCTTACCCCTGTGGCTACCCTCTCCTTCCTGAGCAAAACAGGGCCGACAGCTGATGAGGTCAGGCCCAGGCACCCCACCCACATCCCGGGCAGGCTCCCAAGTGTGCCCTGCGAGAGCTTCCCTTCTCCCCAGTCACTGGGAGGTGGCTCCTCCTTAGCGGTCGTGTTCAGTGTTCACAGCGGATGGTGGAGGGTCCACAGGGTGCTGTCCAGGGTTCAGCCGCGGGGAGGCTGCAGTTGGCAACTGCCTGATTTTCACCAACGCCGGATAGTTCTGAGATGGGGTAAGAGAGAAAATCAAAGGATTGTAGATTCACTGGTGCCTCTTCGATGAGAGTCTCAGGAGAAAGTCAGACTTGGGCCAAAGGCAAGGGCTGCTTGCTTGGCCAGCCTTGTCTGCCACAGGCCTGCACGCAGTTCATCCAGAGTAAGGCTGGGGCGGTGGTCTGTCTGCCTCTCTCTCAGAGACCTGCCTCTCCCTCACCACCTGCCACTCTCAAGGCCTGGTAATGGGAAAAGTCCATTTATAATCTGGCTGGAGCCTCTCTGCAGCCAAAGAGCAGGTTGAGAAAGAGCAAATTCCAGGTGCATAAAGCCAATTGAATGAGGTCCTTGAGGTAGTACCTGTCCGGAAGGGACTGAAAGAGGGGAGGGGATGAATAGAACTGAATGAAAAGGATGGGAGAAGAGGAAAGAAAACAGCCTGGCTGCGTGAGCACTGCTGCTCCCGGATCCTGTGTGTGAGGGAGGACCCAGCCGGTTCCTCAGAGATCTTGGCATTCCAGGCCAGAGGAAGGACGTGGGCGGGGCATGGCTGCCAGTGTTTCTGGGGCCTCGGCAGAGCTGAAAACATCGGACTGATGGAGGACATCGGCGTCACATGGATGCCTCGTTCACAGTGGGCTTGCACATCCCCCATCAGATAGCGAGGAATAAAGGAATACAGTGCACAGAGAATAAGCCCATTTATTTAGGGGCAGTCTGATTTTTTTTTTTCCCCAAATCTCTCAAAGAAGCAGGGAGGTCACTGCCACGGAGTTTACCATGTGAAAATTTATGTTAACGGCATGAAAGTTAACAATTAGTCATTGTGTAAGTGCCACGCTTCTACAATATTTCCATGGTCAAAATCCCCTTCTATTTCAATTTCTGGTTGCACAAAAGAGATTTATGAGGCGATCAAACCCTGAAAATTCAGTCTATGTCAGCCTAATGTGCCACTGGATAGTTAAAAAGGCCAAAGCAAACACCTGTGGCTCCACGCCCGGATGCTTTATGTCCTCCAATGAAGCTGTTGGAGGTGAACACCTGCACATTTTCCAACAAAACCTCACTCGACAATGGGCGTTTGGTGAGCACACTATGCTTCCAGGTGTCATTGTCTTTGCATTCCCTGGCATTCAGAAACGTGTCCTTTGCATGACAAATGACTGCGCAGATTTTGGCCAGGTAGGGCTGTCCTGCCGGGGGAAGATAGGCAGGGAAGGCCCTGTGGCGGGGGCTCTTCTACCTCGTCTGCCTGGCGAGGGCTGTCTGGGGCTTTGCTTTGTGTCTGCGAGGCAGGGGCCTGGCATCTGTTCTGTTCCTGCTGCAGCTGCGACCATGAACAGGAGGCAAAGTCCCTGCTCCCGGTTGACTTACATCCGCTTTGAAGGGGGTCGCTCAGCAGGCGCCGGTGCTGTGTACGTGGAAGGCACTCTTTGGCGGAAAACTTAAAGTGGGCCGGTGATGACACCTCTTAATATTCCTTCGCTTCTTTGGAGCATTCGTGGAAATTGAAATACAGCCTCCCAGGGACCTGATCACGTTGTGCGCGTACAGAATCCATCCCTTAATACTTTCCTTTCCAAAAGTCTGCACTGCAGGTTGAGGGATAAGGTAGTTAAAAAAAGAAAAAAGGTTCTGAGCAAAATAATGGCAGCCTGCGTGGGTCATTATTTGTTCCATTTGGAGAGATATTTCAAGTAAGAAATGAGCTCAGAGAGAAATGGTTTCCAATGGGGAGAGACAAGAGAATACAGAAACTTGGAGGCTTGATCGGGGTGCTGTTGCTCTGGTGTTTCTCCGGACAGAATCCCCTCCTCCCCTCCTGCTCTGGATTGAGAAGATTCTGGATTGAGAAAATAGGAGGTCAAGTCTAGCTCATCCAAAGCAGAGCCCAGCAGGGCCCCTATTGACCGGCAAACTGATGTAACACGGCTGAGAAATGAAGAGTTGTTCAACACCAGGGTCTTTAAAAATTGTTCTTCACACTGTAGAGCCCAGAAAGGACATATTTCACCTATTTTAAACTTTAATAAAATGAGAAAATTGTTGTAATGCTAAGAGAGAACAGTTGGGTACAAATTTATATGTACAGAGTGGTCCTGGTTGTATAGAAAAAATATTTTTAGAGCTATATATGTTTACTACATGTGAGAAAAGGAAAAACACTGAAATGTAAACAGTGGTTATTTTTAAATAATAAGTTTAAGAGAGATTTTGGGCTTCGTACTCGGAAGAGCTAGGTTTTCGAAGTAAGCAGTTTAGCTTGTCTTGCTGTAACCACACCTGCGTCTATGTCCCTGGGATACTGAGAGGTTAAGATAAGACTACGTAGGTATTAATATGTGTAAATCAATTAGCACAGTATTTCAGAGTAAGCTGTAAATAAATGTTAGCTATTATGAATATTTTACTATTGTTATTGTGATAGTTTTCTGCATTTCCCAATTTTTTTTTATACGGGGTATATGGTAGGTTTAGCCATGAAAAAATCAAAATCATAAAGGTAGAAAAATTAAACTACCAAGTTCTGATAATAAAAACATCATAAAATGCTAACTAGGCTCGAGCTGATAAGGGATGGTATCTAGTCACAAGGGACAGTGACACACTAGCCGACAACCGCGGAGCAGAGGTCGTTCTGATTAACAGTGTATGGTCACCCAGAAGCTGATTAATCTTGTGTGTTGTAAAGAAGAAGTTGAAAGTGACCTAGAAATGAGAAAAAGGACAGAGGAGTCATTGCAAAAGGTGCTTCTCTCTGGAAACCTAAGAACACTCTTTGACCCAGTGGGATGCGGTTTGATGAAGTCCTGTCTTCTGTGCTGGGAAAAACACCTCGTAAAGACTTGATGCCCGTGGAGAGGGAACAGGCTGAAATCGAAGCTTTTGTCCCTCTTTAATGGGAAACAACCTGGAGATTGGGACTTTTCGGGGGAGTTAGAGGAACTCCGAAGTATGGACACTGACAATGTCTCTACTATCAAAAGGGTTTTCTAAGGTCAAAACTGCCAGAAACTGGCTGGGTCAGCAGTGAATAGAAAAGACTCAGGCAGTTTTTTACAAGAACCAGACACATAAATATAAGTATGTTCAGAAGCTAAAGATTGTGGTAGAGTAGTGCACATTAATATTCATAGATTATTTTCATAATGCAATAGAGTCAAGAGCAAGCAACATATTTTTTATTGATGAGCGTATAACTAGGCACCGTAAATAGAACACTCAACAAGGAGTCATAAAACCACTGAATTCAGCTTCCAAATTGCATTGTGACTTTGTTTGTGATGTTCACCACCTTGGGATGTCAACTGCTCCACTTACAGAAAGTCATGATTGCATTACCTGATCTTTTCTGTCCCTTCTTTTTCTAACCTTTTTTATTTTAATTAATTTCTTCACCTCTTGATATAAAGGCATATTTCACTTAACATTAATATAACTACAGATAATTGATGTCTTAAAATAGATACTTTCCAAATTGAAGGATAATATTAAACACCATTTATCAAGTCATATGAATGCAACTCAATCAGTTTCTCTAACAGCACCATCATGTAACTGCCATTCAAACCAAGAAGTGGAACATGTTCTTCTCCTGTTGCCTCCAAGTCACTACCCTTTCCCATACGTTTTCCTCATGTGGGATAGTTGGGCTTCCTCCCAAAGTGGCAGCCTTGGGAATTTGCCACAAGTATTTTGCACCGTCTCCTCTTACTTGACCTTGGGGATCATGCCACATCACATTTATCACATTCTATTCATCACGAGTAAGCCAGAAACTCCCAGAGATTTAAGGGGAAAGATCTTAGATTCTATGCTTCAAGAGGTAGGGAGTCAAGTTTCTAGAACAGAGTTTGGCAAATGTTCTGCAGAAGGCCAAATAATAATTTTTTAAATGATATTTCAAAAGAAGCCACTAGATATTGGAGTAAGAAAGTCATTAGAGAGTTTTACACAAAGTTTCAGTAGAAAAGGGGGAAGAGAAGTCAAATGTGCTAGTCAATATTCAGGCCTATTATTTTGAGTCGTCCTTTATTTCATATTACATGTTGGATCAATTTGCACTGATTTCTAATGACCAGTGTGAAAATTAGCTCTGTTAGGAGTCCGCAGAGAGGCATATGTAGTCAGTGACACAGAAAAAGCACTGAATTTTAACATTTTAAATTTAAATTTTAAAATATTTTTAAATCAGTGTACATTTAAAATAAATTCCCAAATAATTTTCAAATTTTGAGTTGAAATATTTCCTCCTAAGAATAGTCCCAGAATGAAATATTGAAAGAGCACCTTCTATCTCTGCAGAAATGTACATGGAACAGTAAGTGCAGATATTCTGATAAAACTACTAGATTATAATAGTTTGGACCTATAGGAAAAGTCACTTCTCAGTGAGTAAAATAAGATTATTACATAATTTTAATAATAATTTCTGCCAGAGGACAATGAATAGCACTTTAGGACTCTAAGAAACAAAAGGTAAGCCAACAATTTTTTATCCAACTCACTTTCAAATAAAGGCTCTGTGCACTGTTACAAATATACCAGTGTATCACATTTCCACAATAACTTCCTCAGGAAATATTTCCACGCACACTTGTGAGGAACCTATTGAAGAATTAGATTAGATTGCCAAATGACAGGACAGACATCAACATAAGCACCGGTGATGAACATAAAGATTCATTTTCTTTTAGAACCAAGACTAAATAATGGTTATAAAAACGAGATAAGTGGTCATAAAGTATGTCATAACCTTGTGCTCTGATGATATAGGGAGCTTATAACCATCAAAAAATAAGAAGTGAGGGGATCACATGAAAGATAGAAAAAACTTCTGATTGCTTTATAGTTATTGAGAATAAAATTTATTATTTTCTATCAGATTCCATGAAAAGAAAGAGAGAAGGAACACTGGTTAATAACTAATTTCCTTATTGCTCATGGTAGGGTAATAATAGATAATGAGAGTTTAAAAAATTATTGACTGTAAACAGAGCTATTATACAAAAGTAAATATCTCATTCAGAAGGCTTTCTAAATAGAAAAATAAAGATTAAGTAAATCAATCAACCTCATAATGAAATGCTGTATAAAATGGTTAGCATAGAACAGTGGACAAGCATATCAATCATCAATACATGCAAATAAGCTTAACTCACCTATTAAGTAAAAAAGATTTTTATATTGACTAACAAGCAGCTTATTGGATAACAAACTGTCAAAGAGATTTGGAAGGGGCTAGTCAAATAAAATATGCTACATCCTCCAAGGAGAGCAACAGGGTGGTGTGAACACCACATAAAGTGTGGGTAATTCTAGTTCCACTGACGTAGCAAGTTTCGGAAATCTTATCTTCACCATCTCCTTGATTTGTAGTGTTATTTTACTGCACATACGTATTACTCGAGTATATTTTAAATTTTTCATTAGGTACATATTGCTTAGCATGTTTTTACAAAAATATCATTCCTAACTTCCCTTTCATTTCATCCAAATGTGCACCTGAACTTCAATGATCTTGCTCATGCTTTTCATGGAGAACACTTTCTTTTTACCCCAAACCAGCACAACATTTTGTAAATGGATACATTTCTTTTGACTTGGGTGTTATTATTTTTTGTTTTGGTTAGTTTTGAAACCTGCCAAAGCACCTATGATGCCATGTTACATTTTGTATAATTTCATGTTTGACATCCATAGTCTGTGCATTGGTACATAGACATCTGCTGACATAATCGCTGTCTCTGATTCTCTAATTATACTTTTAAAGGAATTGATAGGAACTTTGCTCGTCATCAGGTTACAGCCCCTTCTTTTCATTCCATGTCATTGGTGGAGTTCTATATCATACACACAATTTCCGTGCTTATAAATGGATATATTTCTTTCTTTAAAATCAGATCTATAAATATTCAGAACAAAAAATGTTTTCCTAATAATTTTCTCCATAATTTTGGGAAGTGAGTGTCTTTATCACTATTTCACCAATATTAAAACGTGGTGAAGGCTATGGGCTTATGTTTAAGAACGTACTTGTTCTCTTAAAAACCAGGAGTAAGATTATGTAAAAATCCTAAAGGAAAAGAGTAAGATAGTAAGACACATCTGACTACTTGGTCATATTTGTGAATCTAAAGATTTAAAAAAATATATTTTCTGTCCCTATATTGAACTAAATTCAATATAGTTAGTGACACCCACAAACCAGAACACCAGCAGCTTCCTGGTTTCCTTCCTGTTTGGAAGGATAACTTGACACCCAATGAGACAGACACTTGTATATGTTGATACGTTCCTGTTCAGGTTTATGAACAACGATTTTTAAATTGTACATCTTATGAAAGCATTTTCAAATTGCTCTGGTAGTAGCATGTTTTGGGTTTTGACCCATCTACCCTGCTTATTTGCCTCTTTAATACGTGTCCAACTTTCAAAATTCAGATCTAGTATCACCTTTTTATAAAGCTTCTTCTGACTCTTCCTGAGTAGCAATGACCTTTTTGTTTTCTGTGCAAAGCATTGTATTGTTGCACTTTGATGTCCTATTGGCTGTGTTTATTGCCATGACTGTACTTTTTTGCTAGACCATTAAAGTTCCTTGAATATAAGAACTTATTTATCTTTATATTTTCAGTATTTAGCACTGTGTTTGGTACAAACTACTCAGGAAATATGCATTGAATTAAAGAGTAAGTATATAGGAAGTAATCTCTAGATATAAGAGCCATTTGAAGGCAATTTTTGCAGGGTTCTGACTACCTAAGAAATTGTGTGCTTGCCTTTTTTGCATCAGCAAGTGACATGTGTTAATATCTTCTTAAATGTTATGAGATGGCGCCGAACTATTAGAAACAATACTAATGGGCTATGGCCGGCGGACTCGGTTGAAGCATCATCGCAAAGGCCGGAAAGGTGGCAGGTGATTCCCAGTCAGGGCGCATACCTAGGTTGCAGGTTCAACCTCCAGTCAGGGTGCATCTGGCAGGCAAATGAACCAATGCTTCTCTCTCACATCAATGTTTCTCTCTCTCTCTCCCCCCTTCCTCTCTCTCTCTAAAAATTAATAAACATATCCTTGCATGAAGCTAAAAAATAAAAAGAAATAATACTAATAGGTTTAATGCACACAGACCACACTTAATTTTTGTGCCCCAGCACCTACCACATTGGCAGTGGGTGTAAATGATGGATAAAAAGATGATTAATGAGGTCGTTATTACTGAGAAAATAAGAACACTTGCAGCTTTGAGATAACACAGAGTCTTAATATATTTTTGAAGTAGTTAAAAAGAGTATTAAACAGCAAATTGAGAGTATGCATCTCACTGATTCTTTTTAAGTCAAATCTCTGATTATGTAATAAACTAGTTTGCTTGCCTCTCACTCAATATAAATGTACCTATTCAGATACTAATTGTATTTTCTTGGAGTCGAAAGAATTCTTTGCCAGGATTCAGACTGATGGCCCTGTCACAGCTAAATGCATATAAGGACAATTTAACGGGAACATCTTCCGTATTTCTGAGTGCGGGCGGTAATCCAGTTGGCTAATGGACGTCTACGTCCTTGTACAGTGCTCGTTCGAGAGCCTTGCGCTTTGCCACAGAGCACCAAACGATGATTTCTCCAGGTGGAGTCTTCAGTCAAGGATATAAGAAATGAAGATGAAAAGCAAGGGGAAAACTTTCTAATACTATTTCAGCAAATTTGTGTTTCATCATGTGCTTCACTCATGTGCTTCACTTTCTATCTATTTCCAACCAGCAATCTCTATTTCTGCCATCAGGAATCTATGCCAGTGCGAACGCAGACTTGTGTGAAATGATGGAATGGATGCTTCCCGAATTTTAAAGCAAAATCGGGCATGCTCACCCGCAGGCGAGAGAATGTGTAGTTGTGACCAACGGCCACCTTTCTCTCCAGGGACGTTCAAAAAGATACTTAAGGACAAAGACTATTTAAACACATCAAGTGGCATACGTTTGAAAAACATGAATCAGTTTTATTTTTGGTTATTGTTTCCTACTGTTTGCTGACCTTGACACTCTGCTTTGGCAAACGTGGCCTCCTTGTGGCCTCGCCGTGGCCATGACCATTGTCCCGTGTCTGCACGTGGTCCGCTCGCTCTCCCGGGCGCCTTCCCGTCTCTTCTTCCCATCCAGGTTTTCCATCGCTTTGAACCCCGAATGCTTGTTTTCCCCTTCCCGAGCCCTGTCAGTACCCCTTACATTTCTGAATTCCTTCTTGCAGTTACTGGGAGTCCTTTTCTTACCGTTTCATAATTGTTTTTAAATAAATATAGTGCATACCCTTGTCTCTATAATAGTAATGAGTCTCTGAATGACAATGGCTATGTCTTACAATTTTTTTTATTGTTTCTTATTTCACCCAAGTGGTAAACATGAAGTTTAACAGATATTTTTGAACTGAAATAAATGAACTTGAACAAAGTATTTTATATTAGGAAACTGTTGTCGACAGCTTTGTGAAAAATGCTTTAAGGTTGAGGTAAAATGAAATTGACATTGTAGCAAAAGAGAGGGTGCTGACTTTTGTGATTATAAATCTGCCTTTGTAGTCCCAGAAATCGTATCCTCTGAGGAGGCGGTCCACACAGAGTGTGCCTGCTATTTTGGTTATTTGCTGCTGCATGACAAACCTCAAAATTTTAACTAACAATAGCCTTTTATGGTAGTTCTTGGTTTTGTGGCTTCTCTGAGCATGTGTGGGTGGGCCTTCTCTCCCAGGTTGCATGGACGGTGGCTGGCATGCTTGGGAAGCTGCCTGGAGCTGGAGACATCCGCGCTGGCTGCCTTGCACTCCTGACGGTTTGACGTGGCTGTTGGCAGGGAACTCAAGTGAGGCTGTCGGTCAAGGTGCGATAGGTTTCATCTGTGTGACTGCTCCCTAGGGCTTCAGGGACAGCAGTGTCTCTCTCCCTATTCACAGAGGGGAGCCTTCCCTCCAGCTTGGGGTTTTCATAGAATGACAGGTGGATTTCAAAACAGAGTGTTTCGAGGGCTGCAAGCAGACACCACAAACCTGTGTAGGTGCCGCTTCAGAAGAGGCGCAGCGGCCCTTCTGGCAGCGGGTTCTGCTGGTTAAGGCGAGGAGCAATTCCAGCCCTAGAGGAGCGAGGAAGCAGGCAGCACTTCTTGGTAGGAGGGAGGGCAAAACTTTGCTGCCTAATTAGTCAAAAACATCCTTCTCTTTCATTTTCGACAAAGTCCTGGACATTGCACAACTAGATCCCTAATTAGTTTATATTTTGTAGGGGTTTTTTTTTTCCCCTCACTTCTCAAAGTTAATGTATTGGATGAAACGATTTTTCCATCTTGCAATGTATTTGTGCTCAGATGGCTTCCGCAGTATTTTAATAAGAAGTACTTCATATTAATATGTTCTACCAGATTAGTGGTCAGCAAATATAATCACCTCCCTTCCTATGCTTGTACTATCAGATTCAGAACATTAAATTTGTGTTCATCTTTTCACCTGTCCATGGAAGAAGGTGAAAATCAGAGTTCTTACAGACTGAGTACCTCAGAGAGGGTCCCAGGCAACATGTCCGTCACCACCGCACATCATTGAAAGCCGGACTGATTTCGGGTCATTTGCCTATGAGTCTGTGTCCAGTGTGATGGATATCGTTGACATCTTTTTTCCCTGAAATTCCTAAGAAGTCCCCTAAGGTGATTTGACGTCAATAGCTCTTGGAGTTCCTGAAATGTTAGGATAGGATGTTATAGAAACCACAGAAAAAGAAGTAAAAGCGCCATCAGAAAGTATCAGTGCTGGACTGAGAGTCTAGTATATTTTATTGGAGTTGACAACACAAAGAAATTGTAGGTCCTTGTAAAAATACCGTCATTGTGGCTGGACTTAGAAGAATGGTATTTTTCCACCATAAACTAAAAATAAAAAACTATAAATAGTGTCTTATACTTCCTTTTGCATGGACCCTATGACCTATAATATATAATTTAGAGAAAGATATATGTATAGATAAATTATAATACATATATTAGTACAGGATACACTTTTAGCTTAGGGAATATATTATTAAACCAGGTTTTTATATTCTATTACACTTTTATTATTTGGTTTTTAAAAATTCTTTACTTTGAAGTAAATGGGTGGACATTTAAGGATAAGTAACGCTCCCAAATTTGTAAATGTTAACACTACTATAATGGAATGGGGTGGGGAAGGGGCGAGCTGGCCCCTAGAATCAGAAAAGAAAAAGTGCACGACATACTAAAGGAAACTTCTGGAAGTAATTAACGTAATTTTCAGCTGCTAGTTTAAGTGTGAAGTCACATCAAGTTCCCATGTGCATGATTATGAAAAATAAAGGGAGTTTTAGGGCAAGTCTTTGTGGGAAAGGTAAAAAATGAGTTCTCCGGATCAGTCCTGAACATATGAGTGGCAAGGAAAAAAACACGTGTATGCCCATGTTTCTTACCTAGTATTAAATATGTGTTTCAGCAAAGTTTTATCTCCAAAATACTGAACTTCAGACTTTTAGGTTTTTTTATTGTCACACCTATTTAATTTCCAAACAGGGAATGAAAAAGAAATGCTCCAGGTGAATTGAGCTGTGCTTTCCAATCCCTGTTTTTGACACTCAGTTTTATCTAATTTCGTTGTAGGTACCAGGCACTCTGAAGTTAGACTTCACAGGAAGTTTCTTTCTTGAACTCGGTGAAATTCTTGAGCAGTGTAAAATCCCTTTGAAGTCAGGTTGATATGCCAACATTGAATCAAATTTTGTGAACTTCAAAGTTTGCTCTGTTGTAGAGGATATCCTGGTGAGGCTAGTTATTGCAAAAAGAAATGAGAATACGACCCGAACATTTTAACTAACTTGGTTTCTAAGATAGTGTGTGAGTTTTCTTAGTTTGTGAATGTTCATCTTTTCATATACAGAAAATATTTAATAATACAGTAGTATTGCTATGATATTCCAAAAATTTACTTTATTTTATGCACTAGAAGTCTGATGAACTTACTTTTAAATGGGAATTTTACTTTATTTTTTTCTTACATGAAGGAGTATTGAAAAGTACACAGAATTTAGAAACGTAGAAGCTTCATGAGATCTCAGCTATGTGTTTTTGGTTAAAATGCACTCAGAAATTAATTTAGAGGTTTGCGTAAGAAAGAAATAGCAATGTGTGTCTAAGTGTATAGCATTCAATTATAGTCAAACTTCCTTTTCTTTCCACTGAGGATTTTTAGGACCATGCATATTCGGATTAAGTGACTTTGATTAATCACCCGAAGTGAGAAATAAATGCGGAACAAAATCGTGCGTATAGGATTTTTGATTGACAGCTCTTTAAGTGCTTGACTATGCGGTCCCACTGCCCTCTGGCCCCTAGTGTTTGGGATGAGAAATCGATGATTAATCTCATGGGCGTTCCCTCGTACAGGATGAGTTGTTTTTCTCATGTTGCTTTTAAAACTTTCTTTTGTCCTTAGCTTTCAGCATTTTGACGGACACGTCTAGATAGGAACCTTAAAATGTATCATTCTTGAGATTCGTTGAGCTTCATGGATCTCAAGATAAATGTGTTTACATCACATTTGTAATAGTCCCTTAACAAACAATTGTATTATTTGGGAAGAAAAAAAGCCAGTCTTGGTGTTCAGGTTGCTGTGTGACTGTGTGAACACACGTGGGATGTGGGGGGTGCACAGGTTAAGGGGCAGGGGTCGGCCTGCTTTTTCAGTCCCCCATTCGCCCCTTACCCGCTGGCTAACGCGGTGCATGCCTTTCCACAGACCGAGCCCCTCGAGGAAGCAGGGGGCCTCTGTCAGGCACACACAACAGCGGACTGCAACACCTTAGGTGTCAAGTGTGATGGCAGCACCTAATTCTTTCTTCATAAGTGTCATTTCTTTAATGATGCTGTTTCTTCAGAATGGGAGACCCTCTCTAATCGCTGTACCCTGGTGGCCTCCCATTGTCTCTTCTTCACTGAAAATGTCACGTTTGTTGAAACAGTACTTCAAGGTTCTCTCGAAGTATTACTTTGATGTGTCTTATGTGAAAGACATATAAGCAAAGGAAAAGACATGTTTGGAAAGTAACCTTATAAGGTTTCTACTGTAGCATTTATTCTTAATATTGCTGAAACCTCTCTTTTTATGTAATAAGTTTAAAGTTGTCATTTCCAAAATTTCTAGTCCATTTCAAATTCAAACTTTTTTCTGCTTTCTGTACCAGAGAATGTATCAGATAAAAACATTTTGTTGAGAGAGCCAGTAACTAGCATTTGCTACCTCTTAACAAATTTGGTTTAGCGAAGTCAGCCACAGAGGTTAACGTTTGAAGTCTTGGACAAAGCTGTTTTATTTACACCAAAGCATCAGAAAGCTAATCATTTATCTCTTCATTTTTCAGGAAAGTACACTCTTCATTAAAATAATAGCATAAAGTATTTAACTGCCCTCTCGTTACTGAGTGAAACAAGACAAGAGACTGACTACAGAACACTTTTGCAGAAATAGAGCCACCCGAGCGCAAGTCAACAACGTCCAAGGCATCGGCCATCTGGCCGCGGCATCTGCTGTGTTCTGGCTGCTGGTGTTCCTGCGCACGGTGAGCGGCAGGAGCTGGGGACGGAAGAATTTTCCTCCCCAGAAGAGGCTCATTCTGTGGACAAGACTACCATATTTTTCCATGTATAATGCACACTTTTTAACCCAAATTTCTGAGGGAAAATAAGGATGTGCATTATACATGGGTATAATGATTACATACCATGGGTATAACAATGGGTATAATAATCTTGCATGTAATGCGCTCAGAACGTGGGTGCGCATTACACCCAGCAAAATACTGTGTGCGCGTGCGCGCGCGTGTGTAAAATGGTCTTTCTTTTTAGTAGAGGCCCACCATTCATCGTTACATTTAATTATTTTCTTTTTGGAATAATAATCTGTCCTATCTTGGGTAAGAGACCTGTGTAAGCCCATCTGCAGGTGAACTGCATCGATACGCCATCGTGGATGACTTCCTGCAGGGCACTGCTCTGCACCCAGAGCTGTGGAAGGAGATGTGGGCAGGCAGAAGTGACCAGGACAGAGTCATGTCCTCCATGGAGGATTCAGGCGGTGACCCAGAGCGCGGGCAGACGGTAGCTGAAGGGGGAAGGTGGGGTGAGCTGGTTTTAGCTACAGACCATAAAGGCTCCTCAAGGCATTTTAACGGGAGAGCCATCTGAACAGACACGCACGGGGTTGAAATGGAGAGGGAGAGTGAAGACATACGGAAAGGAGCAGGAGACTGTTGTGACCACCCAGGACAGGGAGGTTGCTCTCCGCCTGCAACCTGGAGGCTGGCTGCCCAGTCCCCTTGCCCTTGCCCAGAGGTTTCTCTCTCCCAAACAACGACCGCTTCATCGCCGCTGCTCACCGGACGCTTGGCTAGCCAGCTTTGCCTTTTCCCACTTTATTCTGCTTTGGGCTGCAAAACACTGTCCCCTTGCTAGGGCTTTTGGTGTGCTTTTTAATATTTGTTCTTTCTCTTGAATTTATTGGGGTGACACTGGTTAGCAAAATTGCACAGGTGCCAGGTGCACAAACCCACAATGTTTTATATTATATTTTATATTGTGGAAATATTTTACTTTTAAAAGGCTATTTGTTCATGTTTAGACTCAATTCTTCCCCTCACGCTCCCATCACTGAAATCCTCCCTGTTAGACTCGCTGGTGCTCCCTACCTAACCGCTTTCTCCTACATAAGTCCCGGCTCCTTGGCCTGGTGCACCCCGGCCCTATTAGCAAGGCTCAAGTCTGTCGCTCCCACCGTCTGTCCCAGGAGGATTTCTCTTTCTGCTATGCTGCACTTGACTTTCAGGTCCAAACTGTTGCCTACAGTATTCTCTTCTCTGTTCATCGAAAGCATCCCGGGTTACTGAGCTTTCAGACCCATACCTGGCGTTGCATGCTGTGTCTTGAGACTTCCCAATCCCCATATCCGACCTGACACATTCTTTGCACCCTGGAGGGCTCCCCAGGTGCCACTCGACACTAAGGAGAGTGCTACTGCCCATGTCCCCACCACGAAAGTGCCTTGTATATGACGCTATAAAAGCCCCTTTTCATTAAGAAGAAATCTTTAAATCACAACTTCGCTTCTGCTTGCCAGTTGCTATTTTCTTCTTACACCCAGGATGAGCTCTTGTATTTCACAAAGCTCCATCGAAGTCCCCAACATCTTTAATTTAATGATTTTGCTCTTTCAAGGATAATAAACTCAAATCACTTTAAAAAGGTTACATACTTATGTGAAACTCCAGTGCATATGTCATGGAATGAAGAAGGTGCCTCTCTTCTGTGTAATTAAACACAAATAAGAACAACAACAAAACAGCTTCCAGCAACGACCCAGTGATATCTCTCAACCAACTCTTCCATGGAGAACAACCAGAAAATCAGGAAAAATAATTTTCAAACTCTGTTTAAAGGCACTGCCAAAGTACCAAGGCAGAAGGGACCGGTGGGTCTAAGACTCTCAGAGAAAAGAGCACAGGAACTGAGGCTGGAGATGGGACGCCTGCAGAACTTGCCATTTGAAAGGCTGAGAAGTTAAGAACTTTGACGTCCGGTCCATGCTGACCCATCAACCTGACCCCATGTGCCATGATGGGTAGGCCACCGAAGCAAGAAGGGTTCTTGTTGGCAATGTATTGTTGGCCACAACACAATTATCAGACCAATAAAACATGATAATATTTTTAATGTATTAATTCTGTAAATCAAAAGTATAAATAAATGTCATGGGCTATCTGAACCCAGAAACCTTTACTAAGTGTGGGTCTTTTTTTTAATTATTATTTTGGGTTTTTAATTTTTGCTATCGAATCATATTAGTTCTTGTGTATTTTTGATGTGAGCTCCTTATGAGATGTGTGGTCTGCAGATGCCTTCTCCCATCCCATAGGTTGCCTTTTCATTTTGTTGACCATTTCTTTGGCAGAGCTTTTCAGTGTGAGGTGGTCCCATGTGTTTACTTTTGACTTTGTGTCTTGTACTCTAGGTGTCAAATCCAAAAAAATTGTTGATTCTTTGAACCAAGAACTCTATATCCAGCAAAACTATCCTACATAAATGAAAGAGAAATAACCAGTAGATAAATAGAATCTGAAAGAGTTTTCCACTAACAGATCAGCTTACAAGCAAACCTAGAGACAGTTCTGGTTTAAAATACAACCACACAAAGCAATCATTGTAAATCCATGTGGATGGAACCTCCATACATAAAGTTATAATTTGTAGCAATAATAGCATAGAGCAGAGTGAAGAATATGATGGCTTGGAAGCAAAGTTGTGAAAATTATTTAAAGTAAGTTAATATTAATATGAACTAAATTTCATATAAAGTATATTCTCAGACAGAAATGGCATGAAACTAGATATCAATAAGAGAAGGAAATTTGAGAATTTCACACACATGTATAATTAAACAACACACTTAAATAGCCAGTGGGTCAAATAACCAGTGGGATCAAAATACAAATTAAAATAATACTTTTGAAAAGAAAAACACACTGATCAACACTAATGAAAATTCAGGGAAACTCATAGCTATAAACACCTGTATTATAAAATAAGATCTCAAATCAGTAACTTCGCTTTTCATCTTAAGAAACTATGTTAAGAAACAAAAAAGAGAAAACTAAGTAATGATGCAGGAGAAAGTAATAAATATTAAAGAGGAAATAAATAAGGAATAGAAGAGATAGATAAAATAAACAAAACCAAAAAATTATTTCTGTAAAAAGATCAGCAAAATCGACAAACCTTTCGCTAGACTGACCAAACAAAAAAGAAAGATGCAATCACTAAATCTAGAATGAGAGAGTGACAATTAATCACAACCTCACAGGAATATTTGAAAAATTAAAGGCAAACCATGACAAACTGTATGCCAACATGTTAGATAATCTTGAGGAACTGGGTCACTTTCTAGGAAGGCACAGACTGAAGTTTACACCCCCTCCTACAATTAAAAAAAATACTATAGACCTATAACAAGTAAAAATTTTGAGTTAAAATGATCAAAAACATTACACACACACACACATACAGCAGCTAGGATCAGATGGCTTCATTTGCAAATTCTACCAATCACTTTAAAGAATTAGCATCAATCCTTGATAAAATGTTCTATCAGAGAACACTTCCTAACTTGGGTGGATAAGAGATTTATTTCTACCAACAAAGATCTAAAGAATATCTGAAAGTGAATAAAGCACTGTGTCATAATACAGATAGATAATTTCTTGTAATAATGGGCTCTCAAAATGCTCAGAATGTAATAGGCTGACATGACCTCCAGTTTAGCTGGCATGAATCTCTCCTTCTTAGATAGCGGGCAAGTGGCTACCTGCCCTTTGAACGAGAAAATTTTTGTGTAATAATAAGGTTAAGAACAGAAAAACTATGCACTGTAAGTAAATTGTATAAAAACATGTTTTCGGTGACCTGATTACTACTTTGGATGAAGGTAGCAATTGATAAATTATTATGATCACCACTCTCATTTATCTTTAACAAAATGGTAATATTACCAAGCTCCATTTCAGTTACTGGATTTATTTAATCCATTACATTGACTTACAGGAAGTAAATCATTTAAGAATCGATGCTTATTTTTGGCTGTATTCACACAAATAAATCAGCCTGATAAAATTAACTGAACTGAGGTTTGAATTCAAGAGACCCAATACAAATGTGTGTGTGTGTGAGAGAGAGAGAGAGAGAGAGAGAGAGAGAGAGAAGACTTCTAGCACCTTAATCCTGTTTACACTTACTGATGGTAGGAAAGTCTTTTATAATAATGACTTACATTCTTCCATGAGGGGGTAGGTATTATAAATGTTCTTCTCTAGGTGTGAGAATCTATCTTCAAAGACAGAGCCAGGAACAGCTTTCAGCAAACTGGAAGCAAGGGGTGATGGATGTTCTTAGTCAGAAGGAGGTCAGATGTGGCGAGAGAAGCACAGCGTTAGAAAAGGAGAGAAGGAGGGAAGAAAATTATCCAATCCCAACCCCCCATTCTCTTGGCTACAGTAATTGTCTCCAAGATATGCACATAATCCACATTAACCTGTTACAAATTTCACAAAATGTTCATAGGAGGAAGCTAGGGTAGAGTTTCTGTTCCTTTAGTAAATATAAGGCGTATGTGGGGTAAAGGAGATTTCCAAGGAATGTCCCACCTGGTTCATACTTCTAGCATAAGTGTAGTATCTCCCTTTCACTCTCAGAATGTCTTGGGTTGGATAATAATTACTATAGCTGTCTCAGCTCAAAGCATCAAGTAAGCAGGGAGACAGTAGTGCCCATCACTCCTGGTGAAAGGAACACAATGACTAGCTTGTTCGCCTAGAAACAGTGTAAAAATCTCAAGCTCATCACAGTCATTGGTGCGCCCGACTTTATGGTCCCTCCCACTCATGTCTACATGTCCCAAGAATGCCTCGGGAACGCTCAGGAACAAGCCCTCATAACCCCGCCATCTGCTAAGATTTTCAAATGCCCAGGGCACTGAGCATTTGAGGCTCCTGTGAGCGCGGAATATTTCACTGTCTCAACAACCGTTTACAGCTGTGGTCCCAGAACTGACTCACGGTAGTGCCGCCGGCACCCCGACTGTGCCGTATTCTCTGTGTTGCTCACACAGTATTGCTGTTTCGTAGGCCTGATGAAGTGAATATTGCTCTGGGAAAGAAGTAATTGACTCTATTCAATTTCAACTTTTAAGCACATCTCTCTTCAGGACTCAAATGCACATCAACACGACAGACTGTACAAAGAACATCTTGTCTCCTACATTTTAATTCTTGTTATCTGACACTTATATATCAGTATCTTTTTCACTTTAAGATTATTTTCACTATAGACACTTTAATTCCCTAAGAAATTAAACACCTGCTGACCCAGTAGAGATGCCTCAACACATTTGCCTTCTGACAGCGATCGAAGTTTTGACTAATGCGTGGACCTCCTACCTTACACACACAAAGTAGCTGCAATGAGTCATAGATGTCAAAAGTACATGCTAATAGTAATTGTTGTGGGCATAAAAGCAAAAACATTTCAATAATATTTTTAAACTATTACTTAAAGATTTTGCATTTTAATTAGAGGTGGGCTGTATTTTTTTTTCATATAACCAAGGAGACATTTGTGTTATTTCAAACAGAATTGAAGTTGGCTAAATTTTCTGTTTTCCTATCACCATTTGACTGAGGGTTGATTTATTTGTCTTTGGATGTTTATTATCTTCATGAATACATCAGCTGGTTTTTTCACCATGTGAAATATTATCTGGTGGCAATTTTTTAGTCCCAGGAAAACTATTTATTGTGTGCCTACTAAGCATTAGTCATGATACTAAACTGATTTTGAATTTCTCTTGATTTGTTTTGATTACAAAATTAAATATTAATGCTCTGAATGCTGCCTGAATTATATGCAATAAAGTTTAATTACTTGTGCCTAATAACTGACAACCATACTGCGCCATGTGTTGATGAAATACTGAATTGCACTGTTAGGCACAGTGATGGCTATGACTTTTCTTCTAAAATATATAAAATTTTAAGAAAACAAAGCTTTAATTGACATATTTTAAAAATATCTTATATTCAAATAGATGTCCCACAATAAAACTTCTTTGAGTTTTACTCATGAGGTTTTTTTGAAAAAAATTTTAATGCAATATCTAGCAAATTAAATAGAGAAAAAAATCATCTTTACAGTGTCCTTAGATTAAACTCTTTAATATAGAATACCCTAATGTTCAAAATATTGAATTATTTTCCTAGAGAATCAGGAAATATGATTGATATAGAACATAATTTTAAAGAAAATACATAATGTATGTTCTCTTTCAATTCTCTTAAACCATTTACATGGTCTCTTGACACAAAGCACTTTTTTAAAACAGATTTCACTAAGAAAAGTAGCCTAGGTAGTAGATTCATGGACCAAAATAGCTCTTTCCCTGCTGTTACCCTAGCAGATTCTTCTGGTTTGGGGCATGATTCCTTTCGGATAACTGTCATATATGGTAGCAAGTTGTTAGGTTTTCCTGCACTCTGGATTGACAATTGAGGTTGCATCTTTTTGATCCCATAAAAGACAAGATAATGAAACTTTGCTTGGAGCCTCATCCATTCAGAGTGACTGTCACACGTGTTCCAAGGGTCCAGGTCTGTGTTCTGGTTAAAAATCATGACCATGGCCAACCTCCATGGACAGATTATTATCCATTCAAATTGGAGAAGCTTTTCACCAATTCCTTTTCTCAGAATAATTCCATAAGGACTAAGCACATAAGATTTTTTTTATTAAGGCAGAAACAAGGAGAGCTATTAGAAGCTTTACGTCTTTACTCTGTTTACAGAGATTAGTCTAAAAAATCAACTCTTCAGTCAAACTTAGCCATACACACCAATACAAAAATAACTTTGAATCTCAGGGTTTATGAGTCACTATGGACGCTCTCTGACAATAAACCAGGACTCGGTTTCTTCCCCTTCCTTCCTCCCTTCCTCCTATTCCTCACTTTTTGTCTTTTTAATAAGAAAATACCTTCAGCAGAGAAAATCTCATTTGCAAGCTGAAATTCTGAAATTTTAACTCAAGTTTACATAATTATTCAGCCAAAGTCTTGAGTGTTCTCAAAAAAGTCTCCATATCCTATTACTGTTTAGCCTATTGTGTTTGAGTAGGAAATTTTCTGAAAGCCCTCCGAGTGCTCATTGTAGATGTGATTTGAAGATAATTTTATCCGTCAAAATCCTAAGAAGGGAAAAACATTAGGTAATTGCGATCAAATTACCTAATGCTCATCTGTCTCAATTTTTCCCTTTCCTATGTTCCTTTACTGTGTCACGTGCTCCGCACACCCCTTCACGTCTGCATGTACTTCATGTGGCTCCTGAAGCGCTTTCTCCAGGCACTGTCCTCGCTGAACGCCATCCTTCCTCCTGTTCCCACGATCCTGTCATCTCTGCTGTACATCCCACACCGTCTTTCTTTTCCGTATGTCATAACCTGCCTTCTTCTTCTCTGTCCTCGACGTTTCAGCCCAGCTTACTTCTTCTCTTCTTCTCTCTACTCTGTGTCATCTTTCAATTAGCCTCATTTGATATTTTTTTATTTGTAATTCTTTCTTGTCTCCTTTGTTGTTCACTTTCTCCTTTATTTCACCTCCCGCTGTCTCCCTACTCATTCTTGTACTTGCTTTGCCTTTAATTCCAATGCCTCATTACTCATGTTCATCGGTCAGCTATTACCAAAGTGAAGTGTTGTGTAACCAATTGGCTGCAAACTCAGTAGCTCGCTAGTGTTTATTTTTCTCACGAATGGCCTGTGTGCCAGTTGGCATGGCTCTGCTGCAGCTTCATAGGCTGAGTTCACGCTGGGTTCACTTGTGTTCACATCGTTCATGGACCAGTGGCGCAAATAAAGCCTAAACTTCTCATTATGGGTGGATCCAAGGAGCAAAAGAGGGCAAGTCAAAATCTGGGGTCACGACATATCCGCTCCCACTCCATTGGCTGAAACTGTAGGCTAGGATCAATAGCTTACCTGCAGATGGAGGGGGAGTAACGTTAAACAGGAATGCAAACCCTCACGCTACCCTTTCTCTCTACTCTTTTTCTCCTTATAGTCCATCTGGTCTAGCTCATTCTCCAGCATCAGGGCAAAACCAGTCCTACTTCTTCAGCTCCCAGTTTCATCCAATTGAGGAGACTCCCCCAGTCTCATTGTTTTACTTTGTGCGAAAGCCCTTTTTGGGGGGTAACTGGTTTCTACCTAGCTAGCTTGACAAAAGGAAATTTATTAGCTCATACAATTCAGAGGATAGCTCACAGATAAACCATGTGAAGGAAAAGATGCCGCTAATCCTTGAGAACAAGGAGACTGAACAACTCCGATGGTGCCAGACGTTGACCTGCTGCTTACCTTTGCTTCTCTTGGTTAGCGGGTTTCATTCTTCAGCACAGATCGCTGCCTTTGTTAACCCGGTTGGAAACACAGAGAACTATTCCGTTTTACATCTTCTATTTTCCATCCCTAGAAAGGGTTATTTTTCTCCATCCCCGCATAGACAAGTCAGAAGGCCTCCTTGGGACAAATGGCCACCCCCAAACCCAATGACCACATGCAAGGAAACACAGCTTCGATGTGGGTAAAGAGAGAAAAGAAGGATGAGTGAGTGAGTGAGTGAGTGAGTGAGTGTGTGTGTGTGTGTATGTGTGTGTGTGTGAATGACCTTCACATCCCCTACAGTGTTTCTCCCTGTTTCATCTCATCGGTAAGCACAGCACCGGCTCTGCCACCAGCACAGCTGTTCTGAGCTTGGTAGAGAGCATTGCTTATCTGTGGTGGATGCTGCATAACCGGCGTAACCGGCATCCATGATCCAGATGTGGTTTCTGCATGTAAGCTTGTCGACGTGGTATAAAAAGAATCATTATTAATTCACTTTGCTTTAGGTTAACACTACAAAATACTATATCAGAAGGCAATGCTATTCCTTAAGAGAATATAAAATTTGCCTGAGGTCTGAGGTCATCCAAGTCTCCTTGACAGGAGTGCTCCATCCAACAGAGGCTGAAGGATGTTCCTTCTGTAAATACAGATATCACACTTCAGGGAGGAAATATAAATCACCCCATCAGTTCTGGAACAGCGTGACCCTCAAACTGTGAGTCTATCTCATTCGTTCTATTACACACGTGAGGATTATGTATTAATCTGACTGCTATTGCCCGTGGTAACCTCCGTAACAGGCGTGGGAAGTAGAGACGGCAGGTACTCGGAGCACGCGGCGGCAGGCGGCTAAGTGGCGAAGCGTGCCTAAAACCCACCAAGGGAGACATATAACCCTCCGAAACACAGAGGAGTTCCTTTTGGGCAGTAAAACACCATCCTCTGTGGCCATTTTCACTTTATGTTCTAACCTGAATGTCATGAGTGAGTGCGACGCCGAGTTGGAATAATTTCCCATCTGGTAGCTGAGGACTCCTTTGGAACACAAAGGGACACTTCCCAGTGGGCTTCAAAGGACAGGCCTCCTCACCAAGCCTGAAGAGCGGTGCTAAATATGCCCCGGCCTGTGCTGTCCCCGGCAAACTCAAAAGCCTGGATGAGTATGAGCATTAGACATTGCTAGAGCTACGACGGGAGTGCGTGTGTTTCTGCCCAGAATTGCCTTTTCTAGCTTGTGTGTTTGGTAACGGCGGGAAGATGTTCCTGCTCCCCCTGCAACAGTGCCTTAAGGAATCCGCAAGTGACAAATTAAAAAAAAAATGTTCCCAAGGTGACATATGTCATTGGTTGCTGTCCTGGTGCTGTCATAGATACTTATTTAACAACGTGTTTTAATATTTATTTAATGAATACTATGATTTACACAGTGCTGAACAGAAGGAGACTTAAAAGCCGTTCAAGTCCTAACCCTCCCCCACAAATGTATATTTGTATCGGAAGATTAGATAGGTGTCAGGTATTTATAATAAAAGGCAGAGTATATGCTATGTTAAAAGGAAATTTTATCCAAAGACCTTAAGGATTTTGAGCAGCTAAACATCACAACTAATTGGGAATATCAGGGAAGTCTTCTTGGAGGAGGCATCTTAAAATAAATATTCAACGATGGCTAGCACTTTGATCAATAGATATGATAACAGAATAATCACTTTCCAAATAATTTATCTCACATACAATTGCCACTTAATCCATGCTAATGAAGCCTGAATTCAGGTTTCCAGACGTCACAAGTGGAGACATGGAGTTAGGCAAGGAAAGCAGAGTCTGGGGAACATTCACAATACAAATGCTTGAAGCCCAGGGTTCTGGGGAGGGAGTCTCAGGCATTAGATGCGAGGTGCGTGACCAGCCCCAGTGGGGAAGGCCTCAGAGACGCTGTGTTTTACTAAGTCTGCAGGAGAAGAGTTTGATGTTTTCTGGGAAAGAGCTAAGCAGCCACAGTCGTGCCTCAGGAGATTAGTTTGACCGTACGCTACAGGATAGACTCTGGCAGGATTCCACAGCTCAGCCCCGTTGAAGCAAGAGCCACTCTGTGACGCGGTTTCCTCACAAATAAGACAGAACAAGCCCAAGAGCCTTGTGGGTAGAAAATGTGGGAATCAGGGCATGTCTTGCTGCTGCTTATTCCCTCTGCCATTTCAGAGTGGCTGCACCCCCAGTTCACTCCGGGAGGAAGGATGGAGTCCAGGCGCAGTAGCGCCTTCGTCAAGCCTGCAGCACAGGTGAGAAACAAGTCGTTCAGACATTGAGCCATTGAGATGTGAGGCTTGTTCCTCATGTCTCCATCACACGCCCATACTGACTGACCTAGTGGACGGTGACTGGAATTTGGACTGGCACCAAGGTAGGCAGAGAGAAATGTAAAAGCACGTAGGAGGTTGTTATTTTATGAGCACAACATTGTCTAGACTCTTTTGATTCCATCTGCTGGGATATTGCTTATTCCTTAATTTTATAACCCCTGGCTCTAAGGCCCTCCCAAGTTTCATGAGCTGGGCAACATCATTTGGATACTACCATGTCATAGCTGAAAACTTAAAATCCTGTCATGCTTAGAAAAACAATAAGCAAAGGGACAATAAAGCCCATCGTAATCAAAGAAAACTTGGGAAAAACTGAGGATGATTTCTAAAGATTATATTCTTCCTTAAGTTTTTATAATCTTCCGTTTTTTTTTAAATTTATTTTATTTTTATTTAGATATTCTTCTTTATACACAGTTTTTATTGGCTTGTACTCGACATACAACGTTGTGTTAATTTAGGGTGTATATTTTGATTTGATACATTTATATATTGTGACATGATCGCCATTGGAGTGATAGTTAGCACTTCTATCACATCACATAACCGCCAGTTCTTTCGTGGTTGGAATAATTAAGTTCTAGCCTCCGAGCAAGTCTGAATATCATAATACCATACCAGTGTCTATATTAATTACACTTTGCATTAGATCCCTAGCACTTCTTTCCTATTAGCTGCAAGTGTGTGGTCTTAAACACCACCTCTCTTATTTCCCCACTTCCCAGCCTCTAGTACCCACCGTGGTACTCCCTGTTTTACCAGTTCGGCTTTTGAAGATTGTAAGTGATCTTCACTTATCTAAGTGATGTAGGATATCACACATATAAGTGATATTCTACAGTGTTTGTCTTTCTCTGTCTGACTTATGCCACCGAGCATAATGCCATCAAGGTCCATACACGTGGCCTCATATGTCAGGATTTTCTTCGTCCTTGTCGCTAAATATTCCTTTGTTCGCAATCGTTGCTTCCAGGCTATTGTGAACAAGGCTGCAATACACATGGGAGGGCAGATCCCTCCTCAATATCTCCTCTTCCTCTCCTTTGGGCGTACACCCAGGAGTGCAATTGCTGGGTCGTATTGTAGATCTATTCTTCATTTTTTGAGGAACCTCCATCCTATTTTCCACAGTGGCTGCACCAATTCACATTCCCAGCGACAGTGCACGAGGGGTCCCTTTTCTCCATGTGTTCGTCAGCACTTGTCACCCCTGTCTTCTTGCCAAAGGCCATTCTGATTCTGATTTGCACTCTCCTGCTGACTGGTGATCTTGAGCATCTTTTCACATGCTTATCAGCGATGTGTCCTTCTTTTTGTTTTTATAAAACCATAGATTGAGTTCTCCTGTCCATTTTTTAAACCTATTGTTTTTTTAACACGTGGAGTTAGGGTACCAGCTTTATCAATATCAGCTGGAGTCTTAATACAAATGCAAATCCCAGAGCCCCAGTGCAGCTATAAGCATTATGATCTCTGCCGGTGGAGCCTGCGGGCCTGCACTCCATGTGAAAATCCTGGAGGACTGCAGTGCCACCTTCAATTTTAATGATCATCGCGAGTGTTAAGGTGACCTCCCTTCTCTACACTCTTATGGCTTCTTTTTTGTTGTTTTCCACAATTATTACAACCCTTAATATGGTCTGCTTAATTGCTAGTATTTCTAGCCATGTGTGCTCCCAGGGGCCAGTAACTATATATGTTTTAATCTCCATAGCACGTGTCATAGTTATCCCATAGAAGAAATTAAAAAAGCAAAAAGAACCCCCCAAAACAGCACTCATTGTATGGTTCATGGATTTCAGTCACAAAAACAGAGAAGCAGAGGAGACATTTGTTCAGTGACATAGGCTATCTTATGGAAACCCGGAGGGCCTGAGAGGCAGGAAGCTGGCATTCCACCACAACCTGGAAGTTTCTAAGAACGCTCCCCACTTTGTACCTTAATGGCACTCGGCACTTTATAGCGGGGGTTCTGCAACGCTTCCCCCCAGAGAACTGGTTCTTTCTACAGTGTGTTTGACAGATGGCAAATTCTGGGAAACAGGACTGGCTCTTTGCTTTGCTCCCTTCAATGTTCAGGCCTTTGGGGCAGGGCTGAGGACAGAGGGACCCAGGGCCTAGGCCTGTGTTCACGGGGAGGGAGGCGCATCCCAGGTCAGGGCAGCACTTGTAATGTGGGAAGGTCTCTCAGCGAAATGCCTGGAGCAGCCACGGGTGAGAAATGGGAGTTCTGTGGTCAAGCATAAAATTCTTTTTCACCTAAGATGGTGATATTCTAGGGGCTTGAGTTTATGAGGACATAGAATGACAGATTTTAAGCTCTCGATCAGGATGTGATGGCCAGACAATAAATACCACTGAAGCGAGATTTAGGTCCAACTGTTCTCTATGCAGTACGACTCCCTTAAATCCTTTGGACTCGGGTGTTTTTCTCTGTGAAATGAAGGTCTTAAACTATACTGTCTGTAAGATCTCTTTTCGCTCCACAAATTCTGCCATTCGTTGATTAATGCCTATCCCAGGGATGATTTTAATTCAGTTTCAATGAAAATAGAAAGATTCTTGGGCACACACATACGTTTGAGACCACTAGGCATGGATTAATATCCACTCCAGCTCAGCCTGTGTGTTTTATTATAAAAGTAATCCATGAAAACATACGGGGCACACATATACAGACAAAGATAACAGGACAAGAAACATGTCACTGAGGATTCTTCCCTAGGAAACTGAATTTTGGCTATTTAATTGGATCACAGACTCCCAGAATTATCAAAAGCCCGAAGTGTGATTGGTATTCTTAAAGCATGTTTCTCCTCTTCTCCCTGTGATATTCCTCAATTCAAACTTCTGCTCTCCCTCCCTCTACAGTATCACCTGAAATCCCCTTCTTCCCATTCATCCATAAATGTGTTACGTAGCACATGATCGGAGACTGCGGAATTCAATAGCTCTTTCCTGTTTCTTATTGGTGGTAGGCTCACCTTTTGACCTATGTAATGTTTCACATGATGCCAAATCGACAACATAAAATGGGCAAACATGTTCCCTATAACCTCCAATGAGGGAGATTAAACGGGTGCAAACACATAAAATGGCAGTAGGAACAGCCCAGTTTTAAAAGAAAATGAAAAGCTGTTAGCAAGGATGAAAACCTTTTGTAGCCTTATAGTTTATACATTCCTATTTTAGTATATATTTTTGCTATAGCCTTAGTTTCTAGAGTGTGTGCTCTATTGTCACTGAAATAGGTGGAAGGTAAAAAGCCCATGAAATTTTCTGTGATAGAATATATTAAGTAGAAATCATTAAATATTGATAATTCAATATTGGTGGAATGAAATATCAAAGAAGGAGATGACAGTCTCTAATGAAATAATGATACCTAATGAGATTCCCAGCGACTCATCTTCACTTTCTCGATAAAATACATTCTTTTAAACTATCACTGCCACAATTTTCCAGCAGCTGCTTCTCCATTACATCTATGGCTATTTTCTTCCACTTAACCTGAGTAAGTGACTCTTAGCGTTCAGATCAATTTCACGTGAAGTTTCATCCCGCACCAGCATTTCTAAGACACTTCCATCCCTTTGTATGTCATATCACATGACCAACTAACTTCTACATTGCATGGCCTCTTCCCCCATGACCAGAAGGCCTCTCTTTTATCCCCTTTTCTTCTTGAAGGCACTTGAGACTTTCCCCATCACTGACACTGTGTTTGGAAACATGGAGTCTGGGCCTCCTGCTACGGCAGCTTCATTGTGCCCTCTGTCCCTACTCACGCTTTTCCCCAGTTGGGCCGCTTCTGTCCCACCATGGATTAGTTCTGAGCCCATTCTATTCTGCGACCTGGCGTGTCTCACAGAGCCCATTCATCGTAGGCAGCCCCGCACACGTTTTACAGGGGGCTCTCTGCTCAAGCACCCTGCGTCCACCTGGGCCACACAGCAGAGAGTGTATGTTTGTCAAAACATACGTAATTCTTTAATGAGGACACCAGGCGTCTGCAATGCCCCCGCTGGACCGTGTTTCTATGCTTCGCCCGGCATGTTGTGCTACCACTGACACCTGCGATGCCATAGAGTCCCCTGGCAGATGATATGGCCCAGGGGGCAAGGTGCTCGCACTGAAATGGGGACGTGCAGCCGAAACCCCCTTTAGTGCGGGCGGACTTCCCCCTGCCATCTCGTGTATCAGTCGGATTCATTGTTCCAAGGCGTATCCCAGAGGGACCTGGGAGTGGCTGGCTCCTTCCTTTGGGGTAGGGGTGAAACAGGCAGCAATTTTTCTTTCACTTTGCAGGGAACGAGCTGGCATACCCTTGGCTGCTGGCTGTCTACAGACGAAACTGAAGTCATAGGTCCCTGAATTTTCATAGGATTTGCCCCCCACCCTCAAGAGCATGTTTTTTTCCAGGGCTCCTAGCATCTTACCGTCTCTAGTTTGTCTTGTCTAGTCACCATGACGTCATCAATTAGGACCTAACTGGTAAGGTGCCTGGGCCATTAAGATCTCTTCAGACTGCTTCATGGCAGAGGGGGGCAGATCTCACATGGCCTTGAGGCGAAACTGGAAATGAGTATCTTTCACCTATGTGGATGCAAATTCTTTCAGATTCTTTTTCTAACCGGAATCTAAAAACAATGCGTGTGCCAGATTAACTATTGCGTGGCGTCTACGGAAGATCGATGAATTTGCTCCAGCAATAACCCACCGGTCAGTCGAGGCACACGGAGGGGGCCTGGGACAGTCTCTACTCACCCTCCAAGAGCCCTGCCCTCCCTGCAGGGATTCAGCTGGAGATGTAAATGACAGTTACACGAAAGGAACCACCATCCCACGTTGCATATGTTAGGTCTTTCGTGGTGGCCCCACACTCCCGCATCCCTTTGAGAACACAATGTCATCTGTAATTCACTATCTCAGCCAACGTTTGGGGGCAGCTTCAGAGGTTCCTGCTTGGCCTTCCCCATCTGTGATAGGCCTTCCCCCATCAGCCACAGACCCCAATGGAGCAGGACGGCAGGGTCCTTTCCCTTAGGAACTTGACCACCTTGTCAGCCAACAGATTCTGGACCTAGAACTTGGTGAGTATCTAGGAACTGAGCAAGAGATGGTGATTTGGGGGCAGCAACTGCCCTGAGTATCCTGATTCTGAACTCTTACTCTTTTTCTGGTCGTAGATACTGCCCAGCGCATTTGTGGACTGTACCGCTTGGCTCCATCACACACTAACAAAAAAGCCTCTGCAATTTCTTGCAGGTCAGGACCCCTCGGCTGCTCCTCCAACCTTGCCGGGTTGTGAGAGTGATTGTGGCCTCAGACTTCCAGAGGTTAAACATCAAACCTGGCTTCTATTACTTCGGGGACCCCACGCCCCCGTTGAGATCAGCGTTACGAGGTGTTTGACCACTTCTATTATCATCTCTAGCCTTTCCAGCAATGCCGCTATGCTCTTCATCTCCCTGTTTCTGATGCCCTTGGAGAGCAGATAATCCTCTGCTACGTCTACTTCCCTTGCATACTATATCCAATATATTTACTCCAGAGTTTTGGACGCTAGATTCCCCCATCGGAACACTGGTGTTTGCATGATGGGCTGCCTGGGTTGGAGTCTTGGAAGGTCTGCGGCTCCGACTGTCAGCTGCCGAGTCCGTTGCCGAGCGACAGCCGTTTTCCATAGCAAAGGATGGCGGCCTCGTTGTAAGCTGTCAAAAGGCCCTCTGTCTCTTACACTTTGCTGGCTCTACCTCTTGGTGTTTTATCATCCTTCTGGGGGTCATCCATGCCGCTTGCTAAGCTGGGCCACTGCCGTGAGCACCGCTTCTGTCCTGAGTTTTGAATGCCTGAACATGGCAAGCTGGGACAGATGTTTGTCTCTCCAGGGACACTTTCAGAGGTCGTCATTTCAGTGAAATATTTACAGTGGGGACCCAGCCTTATGCCAGACACTGGGCACTAGGACAAGAGTGGGCTCTTGTCCCCAGGACAGCTGCTTGCTTTAAGATATGCTTATCTCGGAGGAATCCAGCCTCAAAAATGACATTGTGTCCAGCTCAGCCATTCAGGATTTCTTTAATACATGGGTTTCTCTGATGCTCTTATCTATCATATATCTGGGGACTAAATCTTATGGGCATTGTTACATTTATGGGAATGTGAGAATTTACATCCCCCTTTTTCTGGCTTTCTTTACTTTTCTCACCTTTGTAGTGAGAAAGACTGGCAAGTCAGATGCCTTGTTTGGTTAATAATAGATATTGATTATAGGCTATTAAAGAAAACCTTTATTAGCAAGAATAAATTTTATGTTTTTAGAAAGTTGGAACACTTAAACCTCTACATACTTGCCCTTCCAGACTCTGTGACTGTTATGGAGGAGGTGCATATAATCAATAACCCTCTGACATCTGTAAATATCAAAACACCTTTTGTTTTGGATCATTTTAAAAAAACATAAATAGATATATTTTTCTTGATAATGTTACGCTAATAATTAAGGCCTTTTGTAGTGTTTAAGTGCCTGTCCACTTATTTTAATAAGTTTATATGGAATCAAGTTAATTTCTTGTATTAGTTTTCTATGGATGCATAACTAACGGAAACTTAATGACTTAAAATAACCAATGCTATCGCACTTGTCCCTACAGGTCAGGAAGGCGACGTGACTTCGAGGGAGGCCTCTGGCTGCGGGGCCCTCTGCGGGTGTCCATCAAGCTGGCAGTTGTCTGCTGTCTCTGAGGTTCCCCTGGGGGATGATTTGCTTCTTGTGTCACGTGGATCTTGGCACGATTCAGTGCCTCAGGATCGTCGGTCCTATAGTGCGAACCTCAGGCTGCTGAACTGGGAACCTTAGTTTCTCCCTGGCTCTTGACCTGAGTCTCCGTGGCCTCTGTCACATTAACCCCTGCCAAGGACATCGCAGCCAAGCAGCCTGCTCTTCTGAGTGAATGAGCTGAAACGTGAGTGGGAGATGAGCACCCTAATAGAAGCCACAGTCTTTTTATGACCAAATCCCTGAGGTGCCCTCCCATTACTTCTGCTGTAAGCTAGTCACTGTAAGGGAGTCGATGCATCTACTCCATGCTCAAGGGGAGAGGATAACACAAGGGGACAATACCAAGCGGAAGGGTTACTGGTGGCCATTCAGAGGCTCCCTACTACATTCCTCTCCTCCAACAATTTTTGTCAAGTATTATTTATATTTAGATGACGATGTATTACATAATAAAAAGTGCACTGTAATCACTTAAGACATTCTATGTTTCTCTATTATTTATGCTGCAAGCTATCAGTGTGCTCTTAGCCAGATTCATTTGGGACTGCCATTTCTCCTGGAAAATGTGGGGTAGTAATGGAGGTCCCGCCCATGCCACAAAGTCACAGTTATAATTTTTTTTCAGAGTAGCCCTTAGTGTGGATTCAGTATATATTTGTTAAAAGAATGCAAAAGATGGTTATTAGTACTTCCTCATATGAAGTAATTAATTATTCACTAGCATACAAAACAGTCCCGTACATCTGCAAATAATAGTGGCCTTTTTTATTCTAACTAAAGTGTAACAGAAACTTTATTAGTAAATATGCCCAATAGAATTTTTAAGAAATTACTATTTACCATTTTGGTGGGAGCTCTGTAACACTGTATTTAGATGAAGTGATGAGTCGGCTCTGCTGGTTTCCCCCCTCGCTCTGCTGTTCTGTGTTGTAAAACCACAGGAGTAGTGGGCCCGGCGGGGCTGGCCCTCAGTCCCGTCCCCCCACGTCCATCCATCCCTTGGCGGCCAGAGACCGCCGACCCGAGGCTGGGACCGCTCAGCCTCTTGGGGTCTCCCTGCTTTATTTGTTACATGATGGGGGTGGACTAAGTGGCTGGAGGGACCACTCTGAGGTCCTGTCCATTTCCTGGAAAGCTATTATGGGCTGCGCCTATTTTCACAAAGAACATTTCCTAACGACGTTCCCTCTAAAGAGAAATTCTTAACAATGAGTCCTTGTAATATGGACTGCACCTAAGGGTTGGTCTTTGTCTGTTTAAGCAAGTACCGTATTACTTTGATACATTATTGGATAGTTCAGCAATGATAAGAAACAAATCTAGTTTAGTATCCTGTGTATATTATCAATTTTACTTTTTAATGTTAAGACTACGTAACCACATGAATAATCTAAAAGAAAAGCGCTAAGATTTATGGATATATTTTTATTAGATTTTATATGTTCCTTTTAACTATTCTATGATAAATTTCATTGATGCTTACATAATGGTGCAATAAAACCATGTTGTACAAGGTGGGGCAAAAGTAGGTTTACAACTGTTTGTATGGAAAATAATACAACAATTAATGAATAGTAGTATAAGAATAAACTTCATTTCACAGACATGGTAAACCTACCTTTTCCCCACTCTGTATATCAGAAAGTCAAATGTATCGTAGTTTTCTCTGTATTTTTAAAGAAGCTGTTTTATTTTGTTTCAATAAAAAATATATCCTCACTAAGACTGAAATATGGTTATAGAGGGCATTGTGTATTGTAGCAGAAATGGTTTTGTGGTAGAAATTGTGGAAATTAGGTTTTTATAATGTGCTTTCCATGTGTGATTTTTTTGTGTGCTTTTGTAAACGTGCTGCCATTCCCTTACAGATGTGATCCTGAGGTATCTTTGGCAATGTCCTATGGGGCAAATATAGAGAATAATATAATCTGACACTTAAATAACCATAAATGACGAAATAAATGTCCAAGTCACTGGGGGGAAGAGAAGGTCACAGACTACATCTCAGCTGGTAGAGGGGAATGCATTATGCCCTGGAGAATTCAGCTGTGTTCAGGAGGCAGAGCATTACTGGCGGTAACATTTTGACAGAGGACAAAGAAAGGTTTAATTAACGCAATAGTTCACCTTAAAAGTTTAAAGGAATCTACAACTGGACAAATACATATATCAAGTCCATTATTTCTTTACAGCCAGGGTCATTCATTTGTGCAACACATAGGCAGTGCCAACCATGTGGCAGGGTTTCATGGGGTTCACAGTCTAATTAGAGAAACTGGGATTAACAAAATCATTAAACAAATAATTGCACAATTACAGACCCAGAGATATGCTATGTGTCATGAGAGGATTTAAGAGGGGAACTTCAGTGTTGGGAGGTCAGGGAAAAGCAACCTAAAGAAGTAATTCCAGCTAAATGCTGAGGATTGACATCCTTTATTAGCTAATAATCAACAGAGGGGAGGGAAGAGAAAGGATCTGAACGAAGAGAATAGCAGAGGCCCAAGATATGGTAAATGTTGCACATATGGCTACGTAGTTGTGAAGAAGAACTAGTGTGGTTGGACAGGGAAAAAGAAGAAATATAAAAGTACACTGGTAGATTTGGGTTAATAAGTTTAGAGGGCTAAAGATTTGAAATATTTGCTTGACCTTTTAATGCTTGATCTTCTCAAATATAATTATGAAATCTATCAATCCATAAATAAAAGAGGATTAAAAAACATCAAATATTTTTGGGGGGGAGAATAGGTCAATGCATTTTCTGAAATATAAGAATATTTGAAAGTTGTTTTTGGTGCCAATGTTTTATGTTTTCTTGAGAACGAGCTCCGTAGTGGGGATTCCAGCACTGAGTGGAGCCCTGATCACGCAAGGCATTGTGGGCCATGTTAAATATTTTGCCCATTGTTCAAAATAAAGTAACAATTCTACTTGCAGAGGGATAAACAATTTGGAGAGAGGATGAGGGGATGCGGCAAGTCCAAATTGGAGGTCATGTAGCAATGAGTTGCAGAAAGATTATGTTGAAACAAGTGTGAGAGAGGAAAAAAAGACTTAATTCGCCATTAGAAGGTAAAATTCAATGGAAAGATTTGCAGTTTCTAATGTCCTTGCCCACATGAATTGTATTTATTGAGATTCTGAATACTGGGGAAGAGTCCGAGGTATTTGGGGGGAGCGCGCTGTGATTGTAGGTCCACGTTTGATTTGGAAGCCACCTTGGTCAATTCCAGTTGAAGTGCTGGACAGCTGGACACAGAGGTCTACCGTCGGAGGCAGGCCCTGGGCCAGGGGTATCGTCCTGAAATTGAAGAGAAAATGCTTCCTCAGGGAATCAGCATGTTCGCTCTTCAAGGAGCTGAAGGGAATCCGAAAAGGAGGCGGAGGAAGGTGAGGCCGAAGGGCCTGAGTAAACTCGGCAAGAGGTGAGGAAAGAGAAACCCGACCACCAGAAGAACAGGAGGAGCCCAAACCCACAGGAGCAGGTCCATCTTCCCACAGACGGCGCATCGGCAGGAGAGCCCCTGCAACCTCCGCCAACCCTGCCCCGTGCATTTTGGTGCCTGCCCCTGTGTACTTATGCGCATCTGATTTGTTCAAAGAGATTTAACAGACGGAATCCTTTTTGTAGTCTTTTAAATTTAATTACTCATTATTGATTGCCTATTATGAAACAGGAGGGAGGGAAGGGGGAAGAAAGAGAACAGGGAAAGGAAGAGAAGTTAAGAGATGATTGGAGTAATCTGGTGTCTCACAAAGGGCTGTTAGACTGAGGTATTAGAAGTGATGATAGTGAAGGGAATTGTAGCCAATGAAGTAGACACATCCGTTAAACAAGTTTTTGAATAGGAGGGTGAGGAATGGGGAGGTAGATGTAGAAGGGTACCTCCCCACACGCGTGCACATGTGCCTTATTTGAGAGTATATTAATTCAATGTGTGAGTAGCACATGTTGTCTATGAATAGAAAAGATCCAGGAGGAATTTTAGAAAAAAAGCAGGAGAAAAAAATTGCTGGCGTGATATACTTGAGCAGTGGGCCTTTGAAAAGTATCGATTAAGTGATTACTACGTGCCAGACACAGTCCTAGTAGATTAAAATAATATACACACAAAAGCCCCATTCTCATACAGCTTAATGCTAATGATTGCAGAGAGGCAGCAAATAGATTATGAAAACAAATACTATGCCAGATGGTGGCGAGGGCTAAGGAGAAAACTCAAGTTGGGAAGTGGGATGTAGCCAGGCTGGGAATGGGCTGTGATGTCAAATACAGGAGTCCTGGGAAGGTGTCTGACAAAGACGCGAAGGACAGAGGCGGGTCTGTCACGTGGGACAAGTGCGTTCTAAACGTCACGACAGCCATTTCTGTCCTCTAGCGGGTTACAGCTGAGCTGAAAATTTCTTTCAACACTCAGCAAATCCTGACTCTAATGCTGAAAGGAGGACCTACAATAACAGCGGCTTTTACATGGCTTGATTGCTTGGATGACTTGGAAATTTAGCTTTCTGTTTTCAAAAGACCCTGAATCACAAAGGCTTAGCATTCTTCATGAATCCAGAAGAAAGAGCCTGCACACTTATCACTGCCACTTTGCAAAATCCGAGGGTAGAACACAGCATTGTTTGTACACATACCCACTAGGAGAGAAAACAAGGAAAATATTGTCTCCCATGACATTCCTATCTTCTCAATGGCTATCTACAAAAAAAAAATATATTTTTTTACAGTGGCTTCAGAGTACTCTAAAGTTGCACCAGTCTCCAGGTTGCATGCCTTAAACTACATCCATTGGGTAGTTCCATCTTTGGTAGTGAACTCTTCGTGATCGATACAGCTACCTAATGAGAGGTGTAGTGTTGGTATTTGTTCATGAGATAGTTAATATAAAAAAATACTTATTTAGTAATTTTGCTAACGTGCATCTTTGGATCTGGATAGTCCACAAGACTTTGATAACATACAATACCTTGAAAGCCATGTGAATTCAATTTTATTAATGGGATTTATGTGGTATCATTTTAATCATGTAAAAATGTTCAAATTAATTAATTGAGATGATATGTTTACCCAGTAAAGAATGTAGCATATTGTGGTGTTCAATAAGTGATAATTGTATTAATAATATTATCTTAGCACATCATAGCATAATACTAGTCAAATATGATATAGTCATTTACAAAGACATCAAAATCTCTACATTTCTAAATGAACTTAGTATGATAAATATGGTTTTTCCATATGTTTGGAACCATAAAACTTACTCTCAATTATGTACAACCTGATAATTGTATAGCTATAGAGAAATTCCAAATATAAAAACACAAAATAAAGGAAATATTAGTACACTATTTGAAATAACGCAAAGCTCATGCATATTCTATTTGTCTGAAAATTAGCTGTCTCCTCTTTATCATAATTTTGGAAGCTACTTTTAGTTTTGTGTAATACCTGAATTCTGGCACAGAACCATTACCAAAATATTTCTTTTCCTTGGCTTACTACCCAGGATAATCAGGTGTTAACAAATCTGAAAAATAGTATCATTACTCAGAGTTCTAAGAATGCTATGAAATTCAGAGTGCTTTTCAAATAGAAAATTTTCACTTTTTAATTTTGCTTATGATTTATTTAATAAGTCCGTCATTTGTATTTCAGATTGACCCAGGACGTAGGCGAGTTTACGGTGTGTGGCGTTGACATGACCTGTTTGTGCAGCCACCTCAGACGGCTCCTTGAGAGGGTGAGCGGCCCGGGGGAGCAGCCTCGAGTCAGGGCCCCGCACCTGGAGCTGCTGTAACGCAGAGGGCGATGTGCCGCCCCTGACCGAGGGTAAGTAGCCCACTGAAACATAGCTGAGTTCAAAGTCACTTTGATATTGTTATTCATCTGGAATTTAAAAACCAAAGAGCCTTCTAGCTGGTATATTTCACGGGAGAACATAGCTATGGATGCAATGAGCTGAAGTTCTACAAATCCCAGGAAAAATTCAAAGTGAAATGTGAATAGTTTTTGCCACATTACTATGCATTTCTCACTCACATCCATACTATTTTTCCTCTCGTTCAACAACAGTGAACTTTTATAAAGGACATATTTTCTTCTCTTTCTGACACTCTCCCCATTAATTATAGCATTTCCTACATGCTATACCACTTTAACTACCACCTGAAATGAAAGCTTTGCTTTCTTCTGGAAAGTACCTTGTGCTAAAACGAAGTGCCTCTGTGGACCAGAGCTCAGAGCACCACTTGTCACACTGTGAGATGGTGTCACACATTTAACAGACAAGAAGGGGATGGCACTGTCCTTTGGGCATAGCAAGTATGTTATCAATACGCAGTAATCTGAGAATATTGGAGTGCATTCTCAATATATTTCTAGTGCAAGAGCAGAGCATGTGAGGTATAGTGTGATAAATAACATTCATTGCATTGGCAAAATAGTGCAGGACCAGGAGTGGACTACCCTACTGAGGAATCCAAACAGGTTTAAAAAATTGATTCAGATAAAAATATATGGGTAATGAAAATTAATTCGTATACTGCATCTAGATTCCTAATAAAAATTATCTCTCAGTGTTTATTGTATTCATTAATTTCCCAAACTCTGGATTACATTTACCATCATTACAATTCCCGCCTGCTCAAGGGACTATAGAAAAAAATCCCCCATCTAAGATGCAGGTAAATTCTACAACTGCTTGGCTTCTCTCTGCCTTGACTCTGCTTTCATACTTGTACATAAATATGTACTAGAAACAACAAAAGGAAACAAAACACGTGGCTGCAGTGTTGCGTGAAATTTGGTTTATGGTCTTGCAAATGTTACCTTGTATTTTCTTTGATTTTGTGGCCTTGGAGTCAGCCTTAATGATGACCGCATCGCTCTCACCTGTCATCTGCCAAGACAGGAAAGCCTGTTGGCTCTCTTCAAAATATACCTGATCTTTTCCCACCAGTTCTGCTCATTCCACGCTGACCTCGACCATCAGCATCTCCGACCTGGATGATTGGGATCGCCTCTCCTAAGGTCTGAGAAAACTTGGTCATATCCCCTGAGGGCTGGAGGCGGGGGACAAAGTCGCCCCTCCCCCATTGAGAATCACAGAGTGAGGGGAACCTAGAAGCCATCGTAGTGTCTAGTCACCATGTTCTTGAATTCACGTTAATTTCCAGTTGCTTTATATAACGTGTAACTGGCTGGCTGTTATCTCTGCCAATAAGGTCTTAGGTGTTTGGTAAACAATACATTGTCTGCTGCAGGGGAGAAATAGAAGTAAAACTTGTCTGTGTTATCAGGCAACAGACAAGTTATGTTGTCTTGAGAATGCTATGGAAACTAACCATATATAATCAAAAAGTATTGCTGAACCTTTACTATCATGTAACAATTTTTACTGAGCCTTGAAAACGTGCTTCCGAGGAGAAATCATGATTACAAAGATAATTAAAAATTGGGTGCTACAAAGCAGTCTTTTAACACAAAATACTTCATACGGCATCCTTGTAATCAGGCATCATTGTGTAACAAACAAGCATTTATTTAAATGCCTAGAACGATAAACATCTATTCAGCTCACAAATCTACAACTTGGCTGGGTTGGGCGCTTTGGCTGACGAGACCAAGATGGGCCTGGCTGATCATCGCGGACAGACTGCTGCACCTGTGGCTCGCCGTGTGCAAGGCAGGTAGGCCGTGTGGCTGCGCTCGGTTAGACCACCTCACATGCCCGGGACCCTGGCTGGGATAACCGGACTGAGTCAACCCTGCTGCACAAAATCTCGCTTCTCTAAATGGTCAGCTCGGTTAGTTCTCATGGCCAATGCTGAGTTCAAAGAGAGTAAAGTCTCACAAAACCTCTGGAGGCTCAGGTGGAGGCCCAAGTTCAGAAATGCCATACCACCACGTCTGCTGTGTTCTCCTGGCCAAGGGAAGTCACAGGACAGCTCAGATTTGGGATGTGGCAAAGAGGACTCCCTCGAATAGCAGGAGGAGCTCAAAGTTCCTTTGCAAAAGGATATGCAGATAATATGAAGAATATAATGATACCATTAGTATGTACGACATGAATATTTTTTAAATGTTTGAAAGTTCCCATCTACATTCCCTGTCCTCTGAGTCCTTAGGGTTCCGTAAGAGCAACATCAGCCCAGCGTTGTTCAAACTGGTGGACGCTGGCCGTCCTGCTTTACTTTGATATTTGGTGAAATCCATACTCAGCATAGCAGAGCCCGATGGCCAAAAAAATTAGAACTTCAACTTTGCTTGGAAGTCATAAGGGGTCTTGTCAGATATTTATACAGTTACAGAAGGCGTATTTTACCAAGTAAATTCGAGTAATATTTACATATTATGTAAATATGTCCACTTTGAATAACAAATGTTTATTCAGAAGCAATTCTTAATGTAGCATAAAAGGAGAAAAGCTAGACTCACTCCTGAGAAAATAACTTTAATGACTTTTCATAACTTAGTATTTGCTTTTTGAGGGATTATCAGCCTCTTCAAACATTTGGCATTTGTGTTTCTGTAAAGAAGTCTTATTTGGGTGTTAACTAATTAGAATCAAGCACTTCTAATGTCTCTCACTAGTACTTGCAAAATAATGCTCTGTGTCAGTCGCGTATAGTCAGAACACTTTAAACATTGATTTGTAAATAGACGAAGCCATCGTCTTTCCTTAAAGATGCAAGGTTTTCAAAGTCCTTTATTTTTAAATATTCAAAAAGTTTAATGTCTCTTCGTTTAGATTTTACACATAATTTGAAAGTTAAATACCGTGAATGAGGAGAATACTTCATGATCTTGTCCTCAATTCATGTGTTTCATACAAAACATACAAGTAGCCCCCCTCTTTCCTGGCAATGTGTCCACATTTTGATACATTTGAGTTGACTTCATTATAAATGTATAATATATACTATGCAAATGTAATAATGCCATAAAGTAAATCAGTACAAATGTGTTATAAATGTATACTTATGATTTTAACAAATTTGGGAATAAAGAGTAAAACATACCACTATTACATATTGCTATATAGCGTTAGTATAAAATAGTTTAATTCATTTTCTTTCCCGTACTTTTCTCTGCATTTTACTATTTCCACAACATGGTTGTAATTATTTCATAATCAGAAAGAAAGAACGAGTTACTTATTTGGCAAATGAAACAAATCAGCAAATGCTGTTTTCACCTGAGTGGGACCCGCCGTGGCCCGAGCGTCTCCCTGCTTCTGCTGCTGCCTCCCTCTCGGTCTCACAGGTGACTTCCGTAGCGGCAGAAGCTCCGGAATGTCCTCACAAAACTAACAATGGCACTGCCTTTTGATCCAGCAATTCCACTGCTGGGATTATGCCCTAAGAATCCTGATGCAACGATTCAAAAGACCCTATGCACCCCTCAGTTCATTGCCGTGCCCAGCGCTGGAAACAGCCTAAGTGCCCATCAGTAAAGGAGCGGATGAAAAGCTGTGGTTCATCTACACGATGGAATCCTACGCAGCAGGAAGAAAGAAGGAACCCCCGCCCTTCAGGACAGCATGGATGGAACTGGAGAGCATGATGCTAAGGGAAATATGCCAGGCAGTAAAAGACCTGTATGTGGAGATCATACCACATCACCTCACCTGTAAGTGGACCTAATGAACAAAACCAACAAATGAGCAAAATAGAACCAGAGACATGGGAATAAAGAACCAACTGACAATGACCAGAGGGGAGGAGGGAAGGGGATAAGACGGAAAGACGGGGACGGGTCATCAAGGAACATGTGTAAAGGACCTGTGGGCAAGGACAACGGGGCGGGGATTCTTTCTGGGATCGGGGTTTGGATGGGGCAGGGGAGAGCAACGGATGGAGTGGGGAGAATGGGGACAGCTGTATCTGACCAACAGTAAAAATTAATTAATTAATTTTAAAAAGAGGACTTCTGCAATAACCGCACAAGTCTAGCTCTGCTTGGAATCTTCTGTTAGAATGCCCCAAACTGACATAAAATACCAGGTTAGACAGTAATTCAAGATGGAACCAGGGTCGACACTTAGTTTCCATCCAGTTAAATCTTACGCTTTTCTCAGCAGATCATAGTGTTCTTGGTTTAATTTCACTGAAGTTAATGGCTGATTATGTTCAGTCATATGCATTCAGATACAATGGGAGTCGAGACCAGCCAAGTTTAAATTAGTATTTATAAGCCAAAATTATGCAACATACACACGCATGCATGCCCAAATACACACACAAAACTTAGGGAACAACATAACTATTATAACTGAAATTTTTCTCATTATTTGGCCCTTTTAAAAGGTCTTAAGTGAAAGGCATCATTAACACACACGTCCACAGAATTGAGAACTTCAGCGATGGGCCTGGTTACACAGAGCGCGACACAATACCAGATAACCGTCATCCTTACGTGGCAGGATCTCAAAGGAGATATAATGACACAAAAACCCCTTCAGCTATAAGGAGGGGAGGGAGGTCAGTACCGTGTTTTCTTACATCTCCAGAAAAAAAATTCTTAAGATACCTGTTACTATTCCTCCTCAGATTGTGTACCGTTTCTGAACCACCTGCTGTGTCTGAGGCCCGCCTCCCTAGAGTGGATGACTCCATTTTTCCTGTCCGGGCCTCGGGCAGCGGGTGAGCCCTTCGGAGGGGCCATTGGCAGAGCCGAGAGGTGAGGTCGCTTCCAAAAGGGCTGACAGCCAGCCAGGCCAGAAGGCCTCTTCCACTTCATTACCTTTTAGAACCTCCACTTCTACGTTCAAATTTTGCTCTTAAATATGTGCCAGAAAAAAGAAAATGCAAACCCATTATTGAGTCAAATTAATTTCTCACGGCTGTTTTCTTGGTTGCAAAGACTCCAGCCTCTTTACCGCTTGTACTACTACGTCAGTAATTAGTCAAAGGCCATCTCTGTCTGCAGTTTCTGATGGTGTTGGCGGGGGGGAGCGGGGCGGGGAGGGGAAGGCATGGAGTCAGTTTCCACTTGCAATTCCGGCCCGTGATGCAAACCAAACATGACTCATAGATAGAGCGCCGGCTAACACCTCCGGAGGCGGGCGGAGGGATCCAGCAAAAAAGAAAAGAAGAGAAAGAACTCATCATGAACACCGACACCAGTGTGATGATTTGTGGGGGGAGGGGGGAATGGGTGCAGGTGGAAGAGGGGATAGGGGCATAAATGGAAAAAATATGATAAAGTATTTTTAAATGTGCCTACACACACACACACACACACACACCCACACACACACATAAATGGATGTAGGGGTTTTCACCAAGAGCATGCATGCAATATTATAGAGTACATGTGTGAAATGACTCATGAAATTGTACAGATTAATCAGAACTGGATTTAATTTAGACATTATTTTAAGACTTATACATGTTGAGTTTTTAAAAAAACAAAATATAGACTTACAGAATAACACTGTATTTGAACTTGTTTAAATTATACTGTCTCTCTTAGAACAAAACCATGATTATTACCATTTAGTATAGGTTTTATAGAGCATTCTGAAAAATAGATCCAATTTACACTCCATTTTATAAATTTTCTCTGTTACCTAAAAACAAGGCCTTCGATTAGTCGGAAAACAAAATAGAGATACTTGCAAAAGTGACTGAATTCTCCAGGTTTCGCTTCTTACTTTCAAAGGGAAGCATGTTTTTAAATGCCTAATAAAGCTTTTTAAATGTGTAGTCACAGATGTTATTTCCAAAGCCTGACTTTAATTTCTGCCTGGTGTGAGAAATTGTATTTTTTATGCAGAGGCACATCAAGAGAACAAACTATGCAAATATAAGACAGAGATTACTGTGTATACCAGGGACATGACAGAAAAATGGGGTTCTCCGTGATTGAAAGCGAAACGGCAGAGCTAAAAATAGAAAGCAGAGGATAACAATTCATAGCAGGTGCGAACACAGCGACCTTGATGTACCCCTCACCTGATCAGAGTTGGCTCCTGATGCCCTTACAATGAAGGACACACAAGTTCTGAATGATAATAGGGATGTGCCTGAATACAATTGGTGACAAAACACAGTGTAACTATAAAGATAAATTTAAAATCTGTTATGTAATGTTGCCAATATACCCAAAGTGTACCTCAAAGTGAGAAAGTTGAAATACATCTATAAAGAATTATGGAGAATCCTGGAACTGCTTACCTGAATAACAGAGTGATTTTCAACTATTATATATAAATAAGTTCCACATTACTGAAACACATCAAAACACCCATTGGCTAACATAAATGGGCTCACAGTAGGATAAGAGACATTCTACTGTGAGCAGAACCTAATGTTATATTTTTTCAATTTATGATTTCAGCAAGGTAGTGCATTGAACACATCAATGCGAATACATATAGAGGGTGCCAAGTAAATATTAGGGTTCTTTTTTCTTATGGAAAAAAAATTCCCAGAAAGTGACAGTGTTTTAAAGAATGTTAATCATCTAGAAAACTGGAATTCGTGTTCAACTGTGTTGGGAATATACTTAAGAGCCAACCTGCTGGCCCATACGGTGGGCATATGTTGAGCTTCAGTTGATACTGCCGAAGATTTTTTTTGTAAGTTATTGTACCAACTTACACGCCAACTGGTAACATATGACTTCCGCTAGCTCCATATTCTAGTCAACACTTGATTTTGTCAGTCACTCTGAGTTTAGACATGCCATTGGATTTTTAGCTTTTTCTCATTATGGTTCTAATTTGCATCACTCTGATGAGAAATTGAGATGTTTTCTACATGTTTGCTGTTTGATTATGTTTTTTGTAAAGTGCCTGTCCCAATATAGTATCTATTTTTATATTAAGTTATCTGACATTTTCCTATTGATACATTGTTTGTTTGGGTTTTTTTTTTATATCTTGGATACAAATCTTTTGTTAGGTATAAGTATTGCCAATACCTTCTCCAAGTCTATGTCTTGATTTTCATAAAATTCAGTTTATCAAATTTTTGTTCGATGGGTAGCGGTGGCTTCCCCAGCCTCGGGTGTTACTCTCACTTGTCTGAACTGACCAGGCTCTGCTCCGTACTCTAGGGGACCGCGGCAGATCTTTGCAGGGGTCTTTTCTGTAGCTCTCGTCTCTCTGTTACTCTATGCTGAGAACTTCAGTCAACTCTGTCTAGGTTCCTTGGTATCCTCAACCCTCAGCTCCATCTTCTTGACTCAAGGAGGTCACTGGGTATGAATGGGTTCCTCCTTCTCATGCTGTGGCTCAGAAACTCTCCCAAGTCTGGGGCAATCACAGGCTTGACCCAGATTGTTTCTCTCAGAGACCACTGCATTTATGCTTGATGTTGGAAATCTGTGTTTTACATATTTTGCCCCCCCCCTTTTTTTTGGTGAGAGAATTAATACAGTCTCTATTTTTCCTTCTTGGTTCAAAACAGAAGTAAAAGAAACAGAAATCTGTGTGTGTGTGTGTGTGTGTGTGTCCTGTTTCTCTCTTGTCTTTCTGAAATAAAGGAGGGAAATGAGGAAGGGGACTCTCCTTGATTTAGGAAACTACAAAGGCTTTGTGTTTGTCTGTGAGTGTGTGTGAGCTAGGCAGAGATGTTGCTCAAGTTTTACTAAAATTATCTATTTTCCCTTCTCAAGTTAATTGGTAACTATTGCTTCTATTATTTTCAAAGCATTACAAACAGGAAGATACAGGCTTTATATATAGATAGATACATAGATAATATATGAGGTCTATCTAGAAGGTATCCAGCCATGTAATATGAAAAATAGAGACATGTATGAAAGAAGCTACAGGATACAAGAAGCATCGTACTTAGGACAATGATGCCTCAGTCCCCTTCAAAGCAGACAACTTGGGACCTCAACGTTCTCCCAATCACCATCAGCTGCCCTGTTGTATTTTCCTGAATCTTATCAGTGGTCTGAAATCTCTTCCCTTTCAAAGGTGATTTTAGTTTTGGGAAAAGCCAGAAGTTGCAGGGTCCCAAATCTTGGCTATGGTGGGGGGCTGAGTCACCTGGGTGATCTGATGTTTTGCCAAAAAACTCTGCATGAGACCTGGTGTGTGAGCGGGCACAGCGTGATGAAGCTGCCAATCACGAGTTTCCCACAGCTGCGGCCTTCTGAAGCATCCAAGTAATTTCCATGGAGGAATGTTCAAGCTTAACGCAAAATTGGATGCAGATTCGTTGCTCTACTCACTTAGTCATTTTGAATGTGACGGCCACACAGTACACATACTCCCTCAATAGCATCTACCACCCCCACCGACTAGTAGAGTCGAGTTGTCATTCATGCATACACATTCCAGTCCACTCCCCGTGGCTGCCAGGTTACATCAATGTCGCGCAAACCATCCTCATTATATTAACAATGGAAGGACTTTTACTGGAGACCTTCCTATACCATATATACACAAATATGTAAAATATATATGCGTGTGATGTGCATGCGCACATATATTCATACACGTAATCATCACACATACTCGTATTTCTAGGCCTGCCCATCCTGAGGGTAAAAGTGTAGACACCGAACCTATTTGTTGTTGTGGAATAAATGGGAGGAATGGGGGAGTGGAGAAAAATGACCTAAAATTGGAGCCCTCATATTTACTTCTTCTAAAACGTAGAGCTGTTTCAGTGGTGGTGGGAAGGGTGCTCAAAGCGAACATATCAGACAGGTAGGGAGGGTTTCAACCCCTCTCCTTGTCCAAAGTTCTACATCTGCCATAGAAAAACCTTCTGGAACGCTTCTTATTTGGTGTTTTACATTTTTTTTTCAGTTAAATCTTACACACAAACAGCAAATAGTTACTTTTTGTGAAGCTAAATTGGTTACATTTTTTTTTATTATTATCCTGTAGATCTCTATTCACTTGCATCTCAAATTTGTCTTTAAAATTTGGCATTTTATTCAGACATATTTCCTAGGATCCTTCTACATAAATTCTCTGCCAGAGAGAGTTGAGATCTTTGGCTGCTGCTTCTTTGGTTATGGAAAACATTTATTTTTTAACCCTTAAGCTAAGTACAGCCTACTCCATAAAGCCTGTGTAGATTAATCTTTCTGTGGCCCCTACAACATATAAGAGATACTTGTTTTATAAATAAAAAATATACAAAATTTTATCCATCTAAAGACAAAGAAACACTATTTCTTATTAGGTAGTATTCATGTGTGGACTTAGAGTAGAAAGAGATGTGTCTTTTTTTAAAAAAAAATGCCTTGACAAGCTTATCTTCACATGGATCTGAGCATTTAAAATCATGGGGTAAATGAACTGATGTCTATGCTTCAATGAAAATGCTTAAGTTGTTTCCCCTGAGATTAGAAGAAAATGATTTGTTCTAGAAAACGAGGATCAGGTTTGCTGACACTGCATGGTAGAAAAGACAGAAGAAAGGAGGACACCATGGAGGATGGGGGATTCTTTAAAATTCTGTGCTTGGAGGGGAACGAATATGCCTAGAAAGGGGTTTGAAGATTGTCACAATGGGCCGTGTTGGGGTAAGCTACACATGGCAGATTCACTCTTATTAGTTTCATCTGTCAGTATAAAAAATATAAGATATTTGTTCAGGTTCTCCTGAAAAGCTATGGCTGTTGAGATATATTTTATTACTTTATTTTTAGAAGATAAAGTTTGGTTTTTGCTGGAGGAGACATAGACCCCAGTCTTCATCTTGGCAAGATGTATCTATATTGCGATATAGACATATTGGTTACATCTACTGGTGACAGAACCTATATCCATAATTGAAGAAAATGCCAGATTGAAGAAAATGTATCTCTTTAGGACCCAACTAATGCTACAACCCCCTGAGATCCCTAAATGCTGGAAGGAAGGTAAAGGTGATATAAAGGAGGGAGATGAGGAAGGGGTTTCTCCTTGATTTCGGGAAACACCAGAGGGTGGGGGGCGGTGTGCGCTCGCACGCGTGGGCGTGAGAGAGGGGCTGGGAGGGTTGCTCAAATTCTATTAGATAGTAACTTTTTCCCTTTTGAGGTTAATTGGTAACTGTGGTTTCCGACTACTATTTTCAAAGCATTAGGAAATGGGAGATAAAAATATGAAATAGAGATAGATAGATAGGCAGGCACACAGGTAGATAAATGACATATAGATCAGCAGGCACATTCAGGAAGAAAGCAAGCTGGCTACAGAGTCCACAAAATCAGGTACCTTTGAGTGACCCTCCCAGGCAACGTGGCGATGATCGCCCCGTGGAGAACAGCAGCAACTGCAGGAAATGCGACGTTCTTTGAACCCCCAGTGTCAGTGGAAGAAATCACCTATCCTTCACCTCCTGTATCTTGACGAAATTCATGCCTTCCCCGCGGCCACGCTAGATCTGAACAGTAGATAGTGCTGTTTGTGAGTTTAATTTTGTTAACTTTTAACTTTTTTATTATTTGTTTTTTCCGTGCTATTTGAACATACTCGTCCCGGAGAGGTGACTCTTTATTCCGAGGCAGCGTGCTCTTCTGCGACGCTTTCAAGGTCACTTCCCCTCCCTTTGCCTGCCGTGCGTCGGCAGGGCAATAAAACAGGTAATGCTCTGCCTCAATTGAGGTGCGGCGTTCATTTCTGCTGAACATCTGTGCGGTATGAATCTCCATAGCACACCCTAACCACCAATTTTTTGGTAATATTATCGACTTTGCCTCTTTGCATTTTTATTTACATTGATATGACTCAACTGGGATACGCTGTCGTTGAGGCATGCATAATTTTTAATGATATAAAATGTAGGGAAAACCATTCTACTGTTAGGAAAATGTCAGTTTTTAAGCAATACAATTTCTAATAAGAAACAACTTAGAGGGGCATTAAATGTTAGAGAATAAGTTGCTTCGCTGTTTAGAGAGTGACACTTGGGGAGAAAAAAGATTGGATCCTCATAGCAAAAATGAAAACAGATCATTTTCTGTGATATTACAACTGTGTCTCCTTTTCAGCTGTTATTCTCTCCTACCCAAAGATTTCATTCCACAGTGATTTTCATTTCTAAAATATATGAATTAGAATTGTATCAATCAAAGGCAATGGGCAGCAATGACAAAGAGCAGCAAGCCTGACAATATGCGTATTATTACATTTAGGCAGATACGTAATTCAGTATTTTTTTAAATCTTTATTGCATCTTTCACTTACCGTTTTCTCGTTCTCCCCTCCCCCAGCAGCCGCCACGCTGTTGTCTGAGACCTTTTCCCTTTTGCTCAATCCTCCCCCGCTTCTCCCACCCCACTAGCTGTCATCCAGTTCCTTCTGTAGATTCAAGCCCAGAACATCTCGATAAGTGTACAAGGTAAAGGCCTCTGATTCACTTGTGTTTTTTTCTGGATGATGAGTATGAGTAAACATCTTTGCGGTAGGGTCAGGGACACATCAGCGAAGGAGCGACTACGTCAAAGGTCCAGGATGTCTGGTGCATTTACCGGATCCCACTGTGCCTGTCATTTGCGGGATAGGAGCTGACCCCCTGTTGTTCAGGAGCACAAGGGCGTGTGAGGCCTCCGTCTATAGTCATTCTTTTATGATGCTAAGTACATAATCTGTAGCTTATAGTTCATTAAAAAAATAACCATTTGCCTTGAATATCATCCACTATTATTTTCTACTCACACACACATATGATCAGAAAGAGGAGCTTCATTTTAAAGAATTGCACTAAAAACGAAATGACTTTTAAGTTAAATCATTGATATTTTCCCTTTAGGGTAGCGCTTGGCGTGATCTTCGCAAACCCCCTGAGAATGAATTGATCTCCCTGTGAGCTCCTAAGGGTAATTTGACACAAGCCTTATTAAAATTAGACATTCCGTGCCCTCCTTCCTTCACAGCGTGTGCGTTCCTTACAGAAATGAACAGGATCTTTAGTTTTTGGCAGAAACTAAACACTCAACAAATGCTTCCTAAATAAATTCCCTGGGTCCTTGTGATGTCAGGGAGAGATACAAAAACATTATAGTGAACAATAAGCTAATGCCATGGCTGTTTCGCTTTTAATTCGGGTTCCACAGCTTGACTGAGATAGGTCAGACTTTGCCAGAAAAAAACACTAAAGAATTAAAAAATAGAAAACAATTCCCATGGGGAAAGCCTGACGTACTTAGGAGCCGTATGTTGGTGGGCGTAACTGCCACCGTGCATGAAGGGGGAGGTGCTTAATGACGAAATCCGGGACGTGGAGCAGACCCCCAAGAGGCAGGGCTATGTCTGCGTTGTCTATTTTCTTGGCCCCTCCTGAGGAATAAATAAGTTCTAAATGAAAATCATCTGGTATAGTTATTTCCACTAATCATAGCAAGCAATTCTTTGTCCGGTTTCCATTTACTTTGAACTATAGAGTCATAGATTGTGGTATGCTTTATGCCGTGAAAATAGTGTGTTAATTAAAAATGACTATCTTCTACCTCTCTCTGAAGCAAAACACATAGGATACAGACTGGTATCTTTCACTATAGGGGCTTCTGATTATCATTGTTCCATGAGCTGCTTTTTATTGTTTTGCCTTAAGAAGGCATTTAAAATTCATCCAAATGAGGAAAGAAGACCCTGAGTTGTTTCTTGCAAAGACATTGACTAAGAGAGTGAGATATGCTTTGTAGCCACCAACTGGCACCCTTTTCAAAGTGTGGTGGTAAAAACAAATAAAGACAGCAAAATAATAAAATAAACCAAAGAGATCCTATGATTCACCAGCAAAGCATGTTAAAAATGAGGATTAGAGGAACAGTCTCCATAGATTTTGTCTCCACAAAAATAAATAGTCAAACCCAACTGTGGTCACTGACATTTTTAGTGTCAGAGGCTATTTTCCATGCCAGGAGAAGGGCTGGGATTTTCTGAGTTGGGACGTTTGCAGGTTTTATGGAGTCATAAAATATTCAATGAATAGATTATAAAGCACTTGATAAAATTTTAGAGGCATATAACTATCAAGCAATGTAATCTGTTGGGAAAAGGAAGTACTCATGCGCATAGATGTACACCTGCGACCTCTAGCAGTTTCCTTGGTCTTCTTAGGGGGACTGTGGGGGGTGGGGAGGGGAGGAAGAAGGGCAAAATAGGAGCAGAAGATGCAGGTGGGATCCTTGGAAGTAGTAGGTATCCTTCCGGAAGATCAGATGTAATTGCCACGCCCCCCAACCCCCCCCCCCCCCCCCGCCAAATAACTAAAGCACCATGACTTCCTTTGATACTCCTCGGTATTGTAAATATCAAATAATAACTGAAACTAGGAGTTAACACTTTTTTTCCTAAGGAGAGTGTTATTTTGAAGTTACAGGTCATTGGCATTCGATTCTCATTCATTTTGTGGTTTTGATTCAAAAAACTTTAATTTTATCTGAGACACCTTGCCGTTCCTTTTTTCCCTGGTTTTTACACGGTTGACCAGAAAATGACTATTGCCAACTAAGTGAAAATGTATGGCTTGTTTTTATATTGACGTCAATAATATTACAACATGGAGGTTGCTGAAGGTGACACGTCGTAATGCCGCGAACACACATGCACGAGGCAGAGAACCGCCCACGGAGCAGGGGACAGGAAGGGGCTTTGGGGGCAGACTGACAGAGGGTGGCAGCCAGGTCTTTTGAAGCTAATGTACTCAGATTTCCCGGGGCTGCCGCCTGTCTTCCAGGGGAACAGCCTCTGAATAAGAAATATTTCCGTCTAATCCTGCCGAAGACAGATAAATCTGCCAATTGAGACGGTAAAGGCCTGACAGCCAGCGGCATTGGTTTTGTAATAGCAAGTGACTGATGCCGAACTATCAGAAATGGAGCAGCGTTCGGTGACAGCAGACACTAACACGTTTGACAAGGAACTGGAACCAGGATCATTCCTAGTCAAACAAGACGTCTGTTCATTCAAAGCATCCAATTTCCCTTCACTGCCAAAGTTCAAGACTCATTTCATTGCTGACATATTCTTTCCTTTCTCCCCCATCAAGTTGCAAAAGGGGCAGAGGCACATGTGTTTGATATATTTTACCTTTGCTATTTCCCTTTTAATAAGGACCACAGGAAAAAGAATGCAATGTTTCCCCTCTCTGCTCAGTCGGATCATCACACTCATCTATAAAATCTGCTCCATTTCAGCAGCCACTCCCCACGCGTCTGAGGCTTTGAAGGTTTTTATTCCAACATCCATCAACTGTGACTGCCGCGCAGACCCTTTCCCTCATTCCATCTCATAGCCTGTCCGTTGTTACCCATTAGCCTGAAACATCTTTATGATGGATTAGACTATCTGGATGGGCCTGGTACGGGCCACAAAAGAAATGTCGCTCTTCTAAAATATGATAACAGAAAATTAACCTAACTATAGTGAATGGAGAAAATGAAACTCATCTATTCCCTTAGCTATTAAGGAGGTAATACTTAATTTACTGACTTTGGTTAACCCCTGTGGGTATTTTCCTCTACGTTCTAGGGGCCTGCGAAATAATTTGTCGAAACCAAAGTAGCCTGCTTTGGAACAAAATTTTAATACATGGAAAGGCTTAGAGAGTCTTCCCATGAATTTTAAGAATAATTATAAAACAATGGCCAGGTGAATAGCAAACTTCATTTGAGATCTCAAAAGACAGTGTCTTTTAATATTATTGTAATGAATGGCACTTTTCTGTTTTTAATATGTTAAACATCTCTAAGTCAAAGAAAGCTTAAAACATGTCCCAGTCAGCTGCAATCTTACCGTTTCTTAAAAAGGAATGGAACTCTGATAATGCATTTTATAGATAAGACAAATTATCACAATACACACACGCACTAGTATATGTTGGCAGAGTGTAAGTTTATAGTATATTTTAAATAGGACTTTAATATAATTTATATGTTTATAATTGTGGCAGTAACATTATATAAACATTGGAAACATGAACCGATGACTCAAAACTCTATTTTTTTTCTTAATTATTGACGCCAGCTCTTTACATTCTGTCGTGGGCCTAATTTGTATGACAAATCCCAATGCATAATGTAGCATTCCTAAAATAGCTTGGGATCATGAAACATAGGTAATTTGTTTTTAGTTTACATGGTTTTGCCAACAGAGTCGTTTGGATATGGTTTAAGAAGAAATCAATAAAATTTTGAATTGCAATAAATTGGGTATATTTTAAGAACACTGTTTAGTTCCAAATGATAATATATTCTACAGGCAACACCTTGCCATCAGCGAGTATAAAATCAAAGCTCTACAGTTTATCTGTTGTCACCTGGCTCTGTGCAAATAACAACTCTTCTGAATTTTACTTTTCCCCATTTGCAAGATCCATGCATTGGGAGTTCCAGCTCGAGCCTGGGCTTGATTCAGCACTGGGCTTACAGAGGCATGGAGGTGGGGCCGGAAGGAAAAGACTAGGAGAACCTCAGGGAATCAGATACATGGCCTCGTTTGGTCAGAGTGGCTACACTCAGAAAATGGTGTCTTTGACATCCTTGTTGTTCTGTGGCTGCTTCTCTGTCCAGCTCCCCTGATATTCTTCTGATCAATGGACTTCAAGAAAATAAGCCGAGATGTACACACCTCATTAAACTAAGGTAAGCATAAAATGGCAATGCTTTGGGAGCAAAGGTGAGGCGAAAGGTTGTTAAATTTCATTTAAGCTCTTCCACTTATGCACAGCTTTGGTCAGTTCTTCCAGAGAAAATATTCAGATTTTTTTCCCTTATTTGATGCTCTGTTATTGTATGCCTACTTAGGGTCAGGCAATGTGCTTGATATTCAGATAAACACAATTGGTAAAATATAAGACGTCATTTTTTAATAAACCTGTGACATACTAGCTCTTGATGTAATGCTTCCTTATAATTAGCATTTTATTTTTATTTCTACTGCTACTGCTAGCTATCCATGTATCACTACCATCCTTACTGCTGCTGACCCTATTTTGATAACAAGACAAACTTTGATGGAGTTTTTTACTGGGCCATTCCTCTCTGCTAAGGCCTCAGAGCCAGGCTTCACTGAAGAGTTTTCCAAGGGTTTCTATGGTTTCAGTGACCACCATTGATTCATCTGCTCAAGCTGCAGACACACGTTCCAGGCCGTGCACTGGGTACCATGTGGGCATACTGCAAGCATCTCAAATGCAATGCATCTCAGTAGAACAAATTATTCATCACCCTCTACTCAGCCACATTCATTCTATCACCTAATTGGGTCAAGCATATCTTTAAAAATATTTTTATCTTCTTTTATTCTCACTTTCATTGCTGTAACTCCAGATTTTATCACCTTTACCTCACCAGTGGAAGCTTGTTTCCCATGCGCTCAGTTACGGCAAAGAGCTCCATGTTCCAGTCCCCGGAGGGCTAATTCTCTTCTGTGCACCTGTCTCCCAGAGGGGGCGAGGAGGTCACCTCACTTTGAACCCGTATCATCAGCCTCTGCCCCTCCCAGGCCTGCAGGAGCACTGATCTCCCGCCTGCTTGCCCAGGCCCGCCCTCCCTGCCTTGGAGAGGCAGCAGTCGGCTCCATGCTGGTCTCTGACACCTCTCCTGCTGGACACCTCCATTTCGGCATCCACAGGCACCACTTTCTTTCTGTTTTGTCCCAGTTATATACCATCACTGAGTTACCCAGTCCTATCTCTAATGATGTCCCAGATTCGTCATTAGCGACAGTCGCACTCTTCCATCATCCCAATTTCTAGCAGACTCCTGTCCACTCTCTTACTCGGTGACTGCCTCTCGTGCTGTCTTTCCAGCAGTTGTTTGCCCCGACTGGGGCAAGTAATGCATCATGTCATCATTTTTCATTCCCATCACATCTTTACTTCCCCTCCATCGTTGCCTGAAATCATGACGCTCTCAGTCCCGTTGCATTATCTCCATTACGCGAACTTCTCTGGCAAACCTGTAACCCTGGGGGGCAAGGGGCGTGGTGAATCAGCGTTTGCCCACTCCGAGCCTGCACCATCATGGTGCGTGCACACACACACACCCATTGTAACTGTCCTTTCTTGACATTAAGCCCACTAAGTTCAAATGGGCCTTCATCTCTTCTTTCTTCCATCCTCCTGGAGGACGTTTCATGGTTCCTGTTCCCTGCTCCACCGTCTGATGCCTCCTTGCCTGGTACTCCTTTCAGCTCACTATCTGGATGGGATTTCAGAACTACAGTGGACATGTACTTAGGGATACCCTCACAAGCTCCCAGCCTCCTGTCTACATGGCTGCGCCAACATCTCTGTCCTCTCCCTTCATGCCTGTTACTGATGCCATGATGTCACACCAGCTAGGCTCCTACCAAAGGCCACTACTCCATGGCCATGTCACGTCTTGTGTGTTCAGGAACATCTCCTCATCCACTGTCCTCAGCTGCATCCCTCTTATTTCTCTATACTGAAAAATTTGCATCAGCATTCGAACACGCTCACATTTCTTTAATGTTGAAGAAAATCATTTCTTTTTCCACACCTTCAACAGGTAACACTTCAATTACCAGCTTGCTTTTTTTTTTTTTTTTTTTTTTTTTAATCCCACCAAGAGCAACCGTCAGCATCGGCCAAAGTCTAATTCCCCCCTCTTGTTCCTGCTGGAAACTACTCTAATCAAGTCTGTGCTCCGACAACTCCCTGGAAACTGCTCTTGACAAGCTCATGGATCCCATGGAATTCAATCCTGCGGTCAGGTGTCAGCCTGCGTTTGTCCGACGTTTCAGGGGCATTAAGCGTCCCCTGTCATTAAGTGACCCAAACACCCTGCTCTCGGTGGCCCGTGCTGCCTGGTGTTGTCCTATCCTGGTGCTTCTTTTTCACTCTGTTTATTTGTTTATCCTCATTACAATGATGAGACTCATGCCTGTGTTTCCAGTCATAACCTGTGCCTTTCAGTGAGGATAAACACCTTCGGGATAAATATTTTAAACAGAAGAAAAGCGTTTCCAAACCCAATGTTTCTAAGGAAGTCGTGTCTCCACAGCCGTGGAGCAGGGACCGCGGAGCAGAAGCTCCGACCCCCGGACCCCACTCCCATTCACGGTCCCCCGCAATCCCTCTTCCGTGAGCACCCGCCGGCCGAACCCGACGCCGTATGTCCTAACTGGGTTAGAGACTATTAGTGGTGTAACTTGTGCAAAGATCACACATGATGGAAATCATTAAAATTATGAAATACGATATTTAATGTTTTCTTTAAAGCCACAGGTTTTCCTCAGAAGCAGAACATAAGTAAAAGAGTGGGACGTGCTGGCGGGCCTGCCGCTGACGGGGAGACGCGTGGATGGGTCCTGAGCATCGGTGCCCTGACTCCTGTTTCCTTGGTTTCCCAGCGTGGGCCAGGCCTTCTCCCCACTGTTCACAGCCCGGAGTGACTACAGAGCCTCCAGGCACAGTCACCCCCGCACCTGTGTTTGCAGGGCCCGCAGCAAGAGTGCCAGCAAAGGCCCGCCTCCCCTGTTTCCAATCACAGAGAAATTCTCATCTTCTGACCTTGGCAGCGGCATCGTCATGGCGCTGAGACGAAGTCCAGCGAACCTGCAGGATTTCGGACTCGGAGCCTCCCCCAGCGGGACGGGCCAGCACAAAAGGGTTACCTTTTCTCGCCCTCACCCCGCCTTGACCACACATCTGACTTTAGCGTCCTGGAACCTCAATGGAGTCTCCCTGTCATGCAGATTCCCTTGTTAAATTCCCATGACAGTGGAGTACGGGTTTCGGTTTAGCGCGCCTGCCTTAGGGAGCGCGCGCACCTGCGCTTCGGTGCCTGGCCATGCTGCCCAGTCGCTGCCGGCCAAGCTCCGTCAGTACTCAGGTAACAGCTGCACCTTGTCTGGCTTCCTGCTTAGCGATTGGCATGTCGGAAGTGGGCAGGCCAGTGGGTGCGGGGTCATTTGGACAAGGACCTCGGGGGGGGCCTGACACCTGGGACCGTGTCTAAAGGGGGCGGGCTAGGGTCTCCGTGGAGATATCCCTTGGCCCCTGAGACCCGCCCCAGGGGGAATGGAACTTCCAGCGGAGGGCCAGCGTGGGTGCTCCAAGGGTTTGCTCCAGCTTGAGGGTGTTGCAGGCTAGGCCAGTGGTTTGGACATTCTTACTAAACCAGACAGATATTTCTTAGTCTTACCCATAGGGGTAAGATAACCAAGTTAAGAGTAGAGTAACTTGCAAACTCTGAATTCTAAATGTTTATTAATGTATAATTGATAACTATCGTTTGTTATTATTACTACTACTATTACTATATCTTTACCACTCAGTACAGTACTCAAATTTACATGTTTTTCTTAATCTCTTTTTTAAGACAGCTTTGTTGAGGTATAATTCATACACAAAAAACCCACATGTTTAACGTAGATAATTTGATGAGCATTTGCATACACCCGTGTTATAGTGAAAATCTTTAAGAAAATATATTATTTGTCATATGTGGCATAAATATATAGGATATTGATTTTGTAGCTCTTGATCATTACCCTCCTCTTTTACCTTCCCCTTTCCTCAAATTCCTAAAATTCTTCTCCCGTGTAGAGATGCCACAGAGTGAAGGATATTGATAGAACATTCATGAAATGTGACTGGTAGAGTAATTGCATTCACACAATTCATTTAACTGGTAAGAAAACTATAATGGTTTCCGGAGGGGACTTATATATGTCTTTTTCCTGAACTGGTGCTCAGTCTGGTCACTTCATATAAAAGGATGAGTAGGGACATTATACAACCTACATTAAGGAAAAAAGAAATTTCCTTCCATGTTATTGGTTGTGTTACTTTTCAAAAGTAGTAACTGTAAAACTAAGATGTTTTGATGATATCAGAAAACTTCAAAACTCACTTACTTTATGGAATCTAAAAATTCGACAGAAAGAATGTCTAAATTTAGTTTCCTTGTCATTCAGATTCACTTGTTAAATTCCTTGTGACAGTAGAATATTGGTTTTGGTTTAGCAAGATTACATTAAGTAATCAAAATGTTCTAAACTATTGACTCTGTCTTTTTCTTCTCAGAAGTGATTTATGTCTCCTACTTTGTCCAAAGGTGGATCGATGTGGCTTACCCAGCATGCTTTATATTGTCTGAGGTCCAGTATTTGTTCAACCTGAACAAATTTTGTAAATTAAATTATAAGTTTATAATTTAATATGTAATTATAAAATTATAATACATATAATGAAAATATACGTAGTTCTCAGTTTCACTGAGATATAACTGACATAGAGCACTGAATATCTGTAGCCTTTAGAGAATATCAATTGGACATGTATATTGTGAAATGATTACCGCGATAAGTTTCGTTAACGTCCATCATCTCATACAGATACAAAAAGAAAAGAAAGAGTATAGAGTGAAAGAACGGGAAGGGATTAGCCAAGGAAACATCTGCTTAACCCAGGCACGCAGGCAGCAGCGTGCTGGCCAGAGGGGGCGGGGGCCAGGCGGAAGTGGGCCGGCGGGGGAGCGGGGCCGCCTATGACAGTGTCAATAAAAAAAATAAAGAGGAGAGTATATATTATTCCTGATGAAAGGTTAGATGTCCCTCTTGCATATCATGCACACAATATTATAATAAAAAAACTGGGCAGAATTCAATTTGTGTTTTTGTACATCACTCTAAATTAATCCAAGTAGCGCGAATGCAATCATTTCTTTTAAACAATTTAATTAACGTGTCCCTCCACGGCCACACAGAGGTACTTCCGGCTGCCTTCATTGTGGGAAACACAAGTTTACAAACTCTCTCCCTGTGCACACAGCATGCTGGGGGCGCCAGCGAGACAGCACTGTACCTTCGTTGCTCTAACTGACCGTAGCAACAGACAAGTAGCAACCACGTACAAACTCCAGGGAGTGAATAAGGAAAAAATGATCAACTCTACTAAGGCAGAAGAAAATGCATGTTCTAATTGGCAGCTTTGTTTAATCAAAACAGGGAATGGAGTTGAGACTGAGAGGTGCTTAAGTCTTCACACAAACACACACACACACACACACACACACACACAGCACAGTTGTTATTAGTCAGTGAATTATTATATGTTCATTAACTGAAATCCCAAACCACAACACCCCCTCCTTAGCTCAAGATGGCTCATTAGCCTGAGCTGCCAAATCTGTCTTCGGGTCCCATATTCTAAGGCACCCGGATATGTACTTACATATAGAATTTGGTCATTTTCTCCTGTTAATCTGTTTCATGTTAATTTGATTATCAGTCCTGATAGACGAAGTTACAAGGGTAGAAGGAACATTATTTTTCCTCCCCAAACAGTTATATATATATTTATTAAGACTCATCAAATTGTAAAGATCCACCATTTCATCATATATAAATTTTACTCAAATGAAAATAATAAATAAATCTTGCAATTTTGTTTTACTCCTTGAAGCTATCTATAAAGTTGTTTTCCTCCTGCTAATATTCCTGTTGGGTCAAATAATTTTTAAAGATGTTTTTTTATCAGCTTAGAAGTAGACAGTCTCATAGATTTTTATTTCATTATTATTGCTTTCATTTATTATGTATAAAGCACCAACAATGAATGTGATAGTCTACAAATAAAGTTCACACATCAAAGACTTTGCAATTCAAAAATGAGAGATACATTGAATCCAAGAAATGCTGTGCTGTAATGTTGGCACACATAAATTTAGTTTGCATATGTTATTATTGCTGCTTTATCTTTTGCATTTCTTTCAGCTATACTTAAAAGTTCACAGAAATTGCGATTTAGAGCGCTCTAAGAAGAAGGTGCACAGGTAAAAGATGCACATTGACTGGCAACCCCAGGGGATTTCAAAGTAGAGAGCTATTCAATGTTAATTTAGGCAGATAAATGAAAGACAATGGACGCAAGTGGAGGAATTCTTTGCATTACATTCACTAAAGGGCAGTAGTGGGAAACGCATTTTAACATTGGCTTTTATATTTATTCCAAACAACTCTCAGCCTCTCTCATGCATATGTAAATGTGCATGCATGTGTGTGATATATGCACATATGTGTGTACATACGCATATAGATGCTTAAATATTTATAATTTATGTTCAACACTGTGTCGATATTTCATTAGGCATTTTTACGGAGTGAACTTGAATTTGTAAGTTTAATATTTGCAAAATTAAAGTTATTAAAAATTTCTTCCCTCAGTCTTCCTATGTATATAATGGGGATAAGAATAGAAAATATCTTATTAGAGTTTTGCTGTGTACATTTCTAGAGGAGGGACTGACACATTACTATTCTATTCCAGTTTTCTATTTTTATTCAAATTATTACGTTTATCTTAAAATTTCAATAATATCGTTTTTTAATTGCTTACTGTTTATGTGAACAGTTTCTACTTTTTCGTTACTGCTTGTAGCCTAGGACCTTCTATGGTCGGCTTTTAAAATCAAATTCATGTTTATATCCACAGGAATGATCCAATTTATGTAGTAAATTTGAAAGAAAATTAAAGTAGAATTGAACAGAATTGCTTTGTTTGGTAGCTTGCTTTTAATCTAAGAAGCAATGTTTTCTCTTTTTGTTATGAGTTCAGGAGAAAGAACAGCATGAGAAAACATCACTCAGAGCTTCAATAATTTATTGTGTGAGTTCTTTAAAAAAACAGACAACTTAGACAACATATATTTACAGTGGATTAGAGCCAGGTGAGAAACTGACAGAGGAGACATAAAGATGGCAGCTTATTTATTATCCCTTTTGTTCATTTAATTACCTCAATCTTGCTTCTCCAAAGAGATAAAACAGCCTCTGCAAAGTATAGCTCCACAGATATTAAATCCATGTTTTATAAATCATGAAGCACCCTCTGAAGGACCAGACCCTTTGATTACCTGCGTCTCTAAGCCAGCCTGGCATCAAAGCAGGTTGATGTTATGTTTGGGCAACCTGAGGGCCAGCTCATCTCTCCATAGCCTACACCAGTGTAAGTGCGGTCATTCTTGTCATCATCTCAGAGAGGGAGAACTTTTCTCTTGTTTTTTCTTTTTGTCCCTTAGGGATAATAGCATTTTGTACAGGTTGCATTTTCTCTATCAGAAAATATTTTTGAGCACCTGCCATCCAGGGCTGAGCTGGGCTTTAGGGATGCACTGATGAAAACCACTCACAAACTTCACATTTCGAGGGTAGTGGAGAGCAGAGAGGCAAATAGAGATGCGCCACGTAGCATGCTATGTGTTAGCCTGAACATATGTGCCACGTGCTCTGAGTACCTCCACATGAAATCCCCTGCGAGGTTAGACAAAGACATCTTTATTGAGTTGTTGCTGTTTTCCTCCAAGAAAGTAAGTAAGTGGACTGATCATGGAAAAACATGTAATTTTGTCAGGTGAAGAGGGAGCATCAACATTACATTCATAGGAACAGCGTGTGGTGAAGTCAAGAGATTGCAAGTTCTGCTTTGGAAACTGTCTGCAAATCACTTAGTATGTCTGAAACAATATCAGCAGAATTGAGACAGAGAGAGAGCCCAAGACTGTAGAGTAAAATGTGTTGAATGTCATTCTAAGGAGTTAGACAAAGGGGATACTAATTTTAATCAAGCGGTGACGATTAGTCAAAAGACTACTGTAGCACATTATTTGTGGATGCAACTGGGGCAGGTGAGGTCAAAGGCAGAAAGATCTCTCATTTTACAGATAATGCTTTCTTAGTCCATAGGCAAAGATGATATATCTGGTCATAGAAAACAACAGAGTATTCAAGATAAATTTGAAAAAGCTTTGTTATCAGTTGAAGGTACGAGGTCAGGTAGAGAATCAACGTTCTGACTTGGACGATTGCTATATGAAATCATCGTTCGCCAATGTCAAAAGCAAAGAAAAAGCAGGCTTTGTGGAGAGTAAGATGGTGATTCCAGTTAAAGCATTCATTCTGGAGAAATTCACTGAGCATTGTCTACGTGACAGAGACCTAACCATTTAAGAAGATACTTCCTGGTGGAAGAAACAGGCAATATAGAAATATATGTTTATGGGTAACTATTTCGGATGATGATAAGAATAATGGCTCAATGTAGGCTAGGGAGTTGAGGAGTGTAACACAGGTTGCAGTTTTATGTCCAGCAAGTTGGTAGGTGCTTGGGGAGTCCATTGGCTCAGATGGGAGAACAAGGCCTAAAGCATTAGGAAAGGAGAGTGTTTGAGAGAGCGGAGTGAACGCATCATTTAGGGCTTTGTGAGCCAACACCAGGACTCTAATTTGTGAGTGAGATGGGGTGCCATCAGAAGATTTTGAGCAGAAGAATTATATGATTTAATTTATTTTTTAAAAACATCTTTAAGGCTGTCATGTGGAGAACAGAAAGGGCAAATGAGGGAAGCAAGAGATCTATTTTTAGACTTTCACAATAATCTGGTCAAGAAATGCTTGCAGTTTGAGCCATGGTTGATAGAAACAGAGGTGATAAGAAATTGCCCAGAGTCTAAAAATATTTTAAAATTACAGCTAAAGGAATATAACACATGAAATAAAAAAGGAAGTACCAGGTGACTGTAAGATTTTACTTGAAGTAAAAGAAGGAGACATCTATCATCTAAGCTGGGGAAAACTGAAGAGGGATATTTCAGTGTGCAAGTTTGATTTTGGAGAGAGAATTTTGAACGTGCTCGATTTTCAATACCCCTACGTCATCTAGGTGATAAATATATGGAGGAGCAAACTGGCTGTGCCGTTCAAGAACTTACTGAATGTACAAGTCTTGAGATATAAGTTGCAGGTACATCAATATATAGATAATGCGATGGTTAATTTCAGGAGTGAACTTGACTGGATGGCAGAGTGCCCAGCTTTTGGCCACGCATGGCTCCCGGGGATGTCCGTAAAGAAGCTTCCAGCTGAGGCCAGCATTTGAATCAGCAGACTGGGTCGAGCAGTTGCCCTTTCCAGTGTGGGTGGGCCTCGTCCAGGTTGGTTCTATCTGAACAGAACAGAAAAGTGGAGGAAGGGAGAGCTGGATTTTTTTCCACCTGACTGCATGAGCTGAGGCATGAGTTTCCTTCTGCCTGAGGCTGGGATCTAGACCATCTGTGCAGCTGGTCCCCAGGCCTTTGAATGTGGACTGGAATTGACACCATTGATTTTCCTGGGTCTCCAGCTCACAGACAGCAGACCTTGGAGCTTCTTGATCTCCACAATCCCATGAACCTCATAATCTCTTTCTCTTTCTCCCCATTAACTTCTATTTTCTATTTTTAAGTCACTAACACATTCCTTCTATTTACTTTGAGTATATTTTGTCATATTAGTCATTTCTTGCTATTTTTATTTTATGTTTGTTGGGTGAATTCTGCTAATAGCTCATGGTTATAAGTTAGTACTTGTAGGCTCTAAGTCCCTCATGTATTCAAAATATTTTGAGGCTCTGTCATAAATACGGCAAAAAAATATGATGGCTTTGCCTTTGAAGACTGTACTGTCTAGTGGAGGAGACTGGTTTACAAGGAGGAAATCATAATATAGATGCTCATAATTGAGGTTAAGCAAGACCTCAGGAAGCTGTGAATAAACATTACACATAAAGGAGCACCATTTGTACTTGAGAAAAGGGCCGGGCGTTTTGGTGAGAGCAATGAAAAATTCTGAGGTGACACCAGATTCTATGAGGCTGGTGGGGATGGTGAGCCAAAGGAAGAGGAAGTGGGCAATGAAGTCATCTTTCAGCAAGAAGCGATGAGTTTAATACACATGGGATTGGGAGAGAAGAGGAAGCCAAGGGAAACGAAAGCGCCCACAGAGAGCTCCTCTTTCTCTGAATAAGCAGTGAAACTCTGAATATCAGTCTTCAGACTGTCCAAATAGTTCAAGCGTTAGTAAAATCATGTAGTCCAATTTAGCAGCTATTACAATTCTCACATTTTAGCAAATCACACGGAGGAGAATAAAACCATTGTGGTTAAGTAATGCTTTTACATTTTGGAAACAATAGTATAATATGCAGCGCTTAAGGACAGGAAATATATCAGGGTATAGATGAGGAAGCCTTTCTTGACAGACAAGCCTGCTTTTGAAACCTAAACCTGTAGTGAATATTTACCTGGGTTTTTCTTCTTCCCCAAAACAACTGCCTGTGTCTCAAATTTCAACCTCTCTCTCTCTGCCCACCCCCCCATCAACACAATTTTAGTTCAGTTTTGTGAAAGAAGTTTGAGGGGTAATACAAACGATTAATCTCTGATAATCCCACTAATTCCCCTTGAGTTAGTTATATTTTCAGTTGGTCAGAGAACTCCTCCTGCAGCTACACTACTTCCAGGAGATACAATTTTATATTATTCGTCTTCCCAAGATCACCGTCTCTCTCACCAAACACCTTATAGTCCCATCCACGGGTCATTTACCTTTGCACCACGGCTCCCCTGGTTACCCCTGCCTTTCAAATGGCTTGCTTTCCAGACGTAGCTGGAATCTACTCAGAGCAGAGAAACCTAAGGCCCAAAATGGAGCAAAAACTGATTTTAACAACAGGCATGCAATAAATTTCCTGTTATAATCTAGGTCAGGATGTCTGAAATTCAGCACTACTGACAATGGAGGCTGGGTAATCCTTTTGTGGGGGACTGTCTTGCGCCCTGTAGGATGTTTGGAAGCATCTGTGACCTCTATCCGCCTCCCTCTCCAGCTGTGACAATGAAAGTGTCTCAAGGCATTGTCCCATGTCCTCTGTGGCCCATAAACACACAGAACGCCCACTTAAATTTGAATTTCAGACAGGTAACCAAAAACTGCTTTAAAATTTTATTTAAACACATCTCAAACATTGCGTAGATTGGAGTTATACTAAAAATGTTCATCTGAAATTCAAATTTAACTGAGCATGCTACACTGAAATATTTTAAAGATTTTATTTATTTTTAGAGAGGGAAAGGGAGAGAGAGAGACATGAATGTGTGGCTGCCTCTCACGTGTCCCCCGACTGGGGACCTGGCCCGCAAACCAGGCATGTGCCCTAGACTGGGAATCAAACCAGAGACCTTTTGGTTCACAGGCCAGTTCTCAATTCACTGAGCCACACCAGCCAGGGCACTACATTTTAATCTTGAATCTGGCAATTCTCTTTGAGTTTGGGGAGTGAGGGGGGTGTTCAACTGCCTCCAATCAAGAACCACTAATCTAGGCTTATATGAAAAATTAAAGTGCTTTAGGCATAATTTTGACATTGCCATGTGTTAAAGCGTTTAGCTCAACAGGTTATTGTTCCTATTAACATCAAGACTTTGGAATGTTCCAACATCTCCAACAGGGGGAACTGAATGAAGCAAAATGCACCGGGCTGTGTCACGACGGCGTCAGGGCTCCGGGGGAACCTAGCGCTCTGAGAGCTGTCGGGACCGGCTGCTCTGGCGACCGCAGTTTCCGGAGCGTTTGTGAGGCTGGAGGCCGGCTTTCCTCGGGTATAAAAGGGATGGCTGGCAACCAGAAGCCGCTGGTTGTTCTCCTGGTACCACAGGCGCCAGGGCTCTGCGTTTGTCCCGAGTGACAAGCCTGTATGCCCCGCGCCGCACACGCCCCCGGGGCACAGAGGGTGAGCGGCTCCATCTGCTCTGGGCCCACGTCGCCCAACCTGCCGTCGACATAATCATCCTCAGACACGGAGGGGCCTCTAGACGACGCGGCTTGGGAAGCCCGAAAGACGAGGTGAACCTGGGCCTGCCCTCTCCTTACATTCTGCAAGCTGCTTTGTTTAAGGTTCTATTTTATGGACCACTTAGGCAACTATTGACCTTGAAAAACCCATTAGCATGTTTATTTCAGACGTTCAAGAAGACACAAGTGCAAATAGAAAAAAAAAAAAAAAAGGATGATGGGGTGTTCTGATCTAGCAACGGATACTCAGGTGTTGGAGACCTGTTTTCCCTCCTACCCTGTTAAGGGGATGTCCCAAGTCCTCCACCGACCCCAGTTCTCCTTCTAAACCGGCTCTGTCTTTCGTTAGTACACATGCTAGGAGAGCAGCGAGCACACCAAGGCTTACTGAATACTGCGGCAGGGAAGAGTTACTGATGATCTCTTACTTCTAAAATGAAAGATGATGAAGACGGAAATGAGCCCAGAGATTTGTGTAAGCACAATGGAGCCACTTCTTCTATAAGACGATAATTAAGTACACAGGGCTTTTACATTTTTACTTAAAAATTGCAGTGGCTAGAGATTGTTTTTTAGAACACGGGAACCTTAAGCCAATAATGATTGAAAATGTAAAATACTATGATTTTGCTTTAATGTCGATAAACCAGTATTGAAATGGTCTTGCTGTTTGCTGGCAGAATTGAGAAAATGTGGTATTTTTAATAAGTGTTTAGAGCATTTGAAAATGTTTTTAAAACTACATGAGCATTGTCCTTAATATATATTTCTGGCCTCAGGGTTATTCATTTTTGCTGACTTGGTGCCAGTCTATTAGCGTTGGATACAGACAGTAATTCACAGGTTTGAGGATTCCTCAGGGATTCTTGACGTTCATCATTAAGGAGCAGTAACACGGCAGCTTGGCTGCACGTGACAGGCATGTCCACTGTGCACCCTCCTTCCCCACTTTCATACAGAACACAACTTAAATATAAGATTCTTAACCAAGTCTGCCAGCAGCGAACGCATCTGTTGTGTGTGTCCGGGATACAAAGATGACCAGCCCAGACCTCCAGGCGGAAGCGTTGCGGGAAGAGAGAAGGAATTTGAAAGCTTCACTTTCTTTCCGTCGCTGTGGGCGTGGAAGTGGACGTGACTGGCCGCATAGCAGGTGCCAGAGAGGAAAGAGGACTCACGCGAGGGCCCGGCGCCGTCTGCAGCAGGTGCCCGCGAGCCGGGGCCTTTTTCTCTGAAGCTGCCTCTCCGTTAGAAAATCTGATGGGGTCATAGGAGACGCCGCCCGACCCCACGGTTAAAGCCAGAGAAGTCGGAGTAAAGAGCGGCTGTCCAGCGCAAAGGGTGGGCCGGCGCTGATCCGGAAATACAAAGCCACGGTACCTAAGCTCGTTCTACGGTATCGAAGGCAATGATCTGGCGGGAGAGGGGTACCTAAGACTTTCATGGCTTTGCTGCAGAAGGAGCTTGTGGTAAGAAAAACTCAAATGGAAGAACGGTTTCGCTAGATGCCCTGGAAGAAGCTACGAGCCCAAGGCAGCTGCTGGTTATGGCTGGACGCCAGCTTGGGTGGAGCGCTCCCCGCTTCCCGACCCTCCGTGCCCCCGACTCCAGCTACACAGCTAGAGGAGACGACGGGGGCCTTCAGCCACCCCGGTGCTCGGTGGCAGGTGCCTGCCGGGTAACAATTAATGAAGTTTGGAGACTTAAGAAATGGCTGATATCATAAGGTGAAAAAGTATAATCATGACCTTTTGGATGCACAAGGAAGGTTTTATTTTTTTTTCTTATTTCCTGGAAGCAGAAGGATGGGTTAGTATGACTTAATTTAGAAGACTAATAATTTCTGATGTGATACTGTTTGAAAATGACTTGAGAGAGACAGAGAGAGAGAGACATGGATTTGTTGTTCCAATTACACATTCACTCAGTGGTTGACTCTTGTATGTGCCCTGGCCAGGGATTGAACCCACAACCTTAGCATGTCAGGACAACACTAACCTACTGAGCTACCCAGCCAGGGCATGAGTGTGATATTCTTATTTTGCTATATTGTGCCCCTAGATACTAACACGGTCTGATCATTTCACTGAATTTAGATGAAATGTGAAGAAGCACTGTGCTATAACTGAAGTGTATAAAAACCTTCTTTTCCCAATAAAGTGGATGCCATTCCAACTTCTTAAGTGAGTTATAAGACACATAAAAAAAAATCACCAATTGTCTTAAATTTAGCAAAAATTCAAGCTTCTTTTGATTTAGGAAATATATTAGAAAAACTATAAATTCTATATTCTATGTTTGAATATCTGATTTTGAATCCTCTGGGTGCACTGGATGGAGCCCTGTTAGAAATGAGGGCCAGACAGGGTGAGTGTATGAGGTGGTGCAATTTCTCCTCAGAATCTTTCAAACCTGGAACACAAGAACATCCTGAAAATTCATCATTGTTTCGTTTTGGTCCACACCATTCAATACGGCTTTAATTAGCTTTCAAAGTCTCTAACACAAAACAGATTGGTAGCAGAAATAAATTGTCTGAAGGAAAAATACAGACGATGCTGAAATGCACAGCCTACTTTTCAAGAAATACTATGCTCTGGGCACAACATAGCGTCGTCTTCATACTGCCTTTGCCTCCTTTGATTTAAAAATGCGTTCCTTCCGTTTTCCATAGAATATAAATAGCTTCAGAAATTTAAAGTTAACGTTGAAAATTGTAGCCAACAGTGCTTCCTCTGCAAGAGTCCCAGTGGGTTATTTAAGGGAATGGTGAGCTCGTCAGTTTCTTTGTTGCTTATCAAGGCCTTTGAGATGGTGTTTATTCACAAACTATTGAAAATAGGGTACAAGGGCCCTGGCTGGGGAGCTCAGCTGGTTAGGGCATCATTCTGATGCACAGAGGCTATAGGTTCCGTCGCCACTCAGGGCACACGCAAGAATCACCCCGAGTGCACAAATAAGTGGAACAACAAATTGATGTCTCTCTCTCTCTCTTCCCCTCTCCAAATATCAATAATTTTTTTAAAAAGAAAATAAGGATGTGACACTCCAATGGGAAGGCAATGCTGTTCAGAGTACTCTTGGTCATCTTCACACAAACTCTAAGGTCATGCCCAGCTCTTAACTCCGGTGCCGGGAAGGGCAAATGACACCTGGCTAGAGGAGGTTTAATAAAATTAAAAATGAAGCAGTAGTTTAGAGGCTAGATCTAAAATATTCCCTGGAAAGTAACAGGTTTTGAATGTATTCTCCCTGGAAATTTATCTTAGAGCAATCCTCCTAACTTAAGTTTGTGTACCTATACAAATGATTTCCCAACTGATTAATATTAATATCTTCTCTTTTATCAATATATCATTTATTCTTATTTTAATATAATGGAACTTTTTACAAAAGCTGGGTTTTTTTTTTCCCATTTGAACAATATGAACATAAAAATATATTAACTGGCTTATTTAAGTCTCCATTGATAGAAGCAGATGCTAACATACATCTCTCTACTCAAAGGAGAGTTGTAAAAATTAAATGGCTTATATATGCAAAAATTTTAGAACCTAGTTATGTTTCAATAAATGATTAGTTGTTATTATTGTTTCTGTTATTAGGATTTAATGTATAAAGATTAAGATCATCTTTAAGAACAATCAGAATAGTAATTCTCATTTTTGTTTCATGTATTTACATGAATTTTTTATGCAACCCTGGTAATAATCATATTAGTAACTACAAATCCTAACCCCACTTTATAAGTGGGAAAACTGAGGTCATAGACAGGTTCACTGACATTGTTCAGGGTCACACGCCAGTACATGTTGGAGCTGGTACAATAAACCCATGGACTCCAGGGCCGTTGCCCTTAGAGTTATAACAGATGACCCCGTAGACATTTCACATCAGGTCTTCTCTTGAATGACAGACACACGCTGAGATTGTTTTCTCACATAAATTGTTAAAGGTGTTTGTTTCTTCTTGCATTAATTGGGAGAAAAGTCTAGTTTTCTGTTTATATGAGGATATCGCTAGGATTCTCTTGCATTATTCCTATATTTGTGAACAGACAAGCATGTCAACAAACACAATTTCGATGGGAGTACTTTCTGGCCATGTGAATAGCGGGTCGCTAGGTGGGAGAGTCAGGATGGAGCAGGAACACGTCAAGGAGAGTCTCCAGGACTGGGAAATTCAATTCTTTAATTAACTTAGGGGAAAAGCGCCCGGCTGGCAAGGCACGGTTTTGTCCTCAAGCTACACGTTTGTCTTCTTAGACTTAGGAAGGTGTATAATACATGTTCCTGTCCTCCATATTTGCTTACATATCCTGTTTAACAGTCATCCTGTAGAATTATAAATTATACATTTTCACAGTACAATAAAAAATTGATATGCTGCCCAACTTGAAAGCTCCCAGACTTACATCATTCAGTCCTGGTTTTTTTTAAGGTCTGACTAGTATTAGTAAATATTGGTGAAATGATGAGGTGGTGTATTTACACTTTTTCTATCTCAGGTTGTCTGTAATCATGACTAAGAAAATCATCAGTGCGCTCTTCTCTTACTATTACATCCATTTAAATCCAGGATATGATCTTATGTTCCTGGCAGAGGGTTTGATCACAACTGACGCACAAAGGCCTAGACACCTCCCTTACAACTGGGAAACAGAAAGATAAATCTGCTTCAATATCCTCTCTCGAATTAGAACAGAGACATTGCTTCAATAATTTAACAATTTTTTTCTGACTTCAAGGCAAAAAGGGGTCATGATGACAGAAAATTGTATTGAAAAGCCTATTTACATAGCATATGCTGAGCATATATTTTGAGTTTCCTGAATTTATTTCATTTAGAAATCCTGTTTTTGGAGTTCTTATTAGACTATCAGTGTTCATTTCCTTCTGCCCACTTTGCTAACTGATGGGTTCCATAAATATCGAACCCCATGAATTGCACTGATTATAGTTTCTGTGCTCAGAATTTTTACTCTTAATTAAGTGGTGGTGGTCATAAATTTCAGACCATGAATTGCCCAGAAAGCCATGGTTAGAATGTTTATCAGCCAATCAGATCACTTAATTTTGTCTCTCGTTTTGTGGAACGGAATGTGGCTGCTACTGTTGGATGTGATGGATACAGAGTGGTTGTTAGTTTGGCCTCCTTGGTTTTTGTAAGCACTAATATTTTGGAAGATAAATAGTACTTGATGCCTCATTTACTTTGATTGTTTTTAATCTCAAGATACTTTGGAAAATTTATTACGCTATAAAGCTTGAGTTAGCTACAGTTTTTCTGTTTTGATCCAAATAAGCAACAGTCATCAAAACTTCAGTAATTCAGAAACATTGTGTCATGGTTATAACAACAAAACCACCTCAGAATGAAACTAATTATTGATTATCCCCAGGGCTCCTGAGATCAAGCAGGCTTCAGTGTAGTTCATTCCGCCCTCAGCCCTGGAGAGTATTTGCAATGGTGGGTACAATTTGCTTAATAAAAGTATTGCTCTGTAAGATGTACAGATATGTCAATCACACGTGCATTGTGGGACGGTGGGGGGAGGGGGGGTCATTGGAAATGTGGTGTCACCAGGTGAGAAATTGTCTACTCCAGTGTCTGATACTAATACTACCTGTTAAAATACATATTAATGACCTTTGAGTTTTTCGCTGCGTGTCTAAGAGAAAACAAACCAAAGAACCATTCAAGGAAAAGTAGATTTTGCTGACCTGCTATGTTTCTCAGAACAGAGATTAAGATTGCTTATTGGATATACCAAACCCACAAAATTTTAGGGTAATATTAATAGCTATCATTAATTGAATAAATGTAAGTGCTGGAAAGCTCATAATTAACTTTCATAGTTTTGTGTTTTCAATATTTTTATTAGGCAGGTCGATTTAGTCTTTGTAAGGGAGTGCTTTTCATTGTCAATAACCTTCAAAACATAAGAACAATAACACTTCCCATTTTAAAGAATTATGTAAATGGTATTAAGAAGCTTATTGAAATAAACCATCTAATTTCTCAAGGGTTAACTGAAAAAGTAAAAATGCACAATTTTCTTCTTAGAGCACATGGTAATCAAAATAATAGAATTATCTATGTCTTTATTTATGACACCATCCTGAAGCACTACTGTACTTTGTTGAGTAGATTGTAATCTCTCTATATCACCACTATTAATTCGAGGCAGTGTGAAAGTAGCATAATCTGATTTTCAAGAAGAATCTTTTAGTATAGTCATACACGAAAAGGATCATACACTCAAAAAATGAATTAAGTGACAAGGAGACTACATCTAGTTAAAAATTTGGCCTGTAACATATGTAAGAATGGACCTAAAATATCTCAAAAACACGTCACTTTGTGTTTGAAAAGCTTGTTATCCAATTTCTTTGTGGGAGGCAAAAGAAATGACCTTGATGTATGTGAGCCAGCAATCTAATGCAAACCGACTATAAATTATGCACACTCACAGGGAAACAATTAAGAAAGCTTGGACAGTCATAAGTGCTTAGGCAAATAGGAAGATACCATAAAACTATCTACACTGGAGGGGCGCAGAATGGAGGTCCAGGCTCTCTGCAGAGTCAGGCCTATAGAATGTGCTGAAAAATCATCCCTAACATCATCTTTCATCATTTCTCAGAGATTTCAGATGACTTTGGTGGCTATAGATTTACAGCGCCCCTGGTAAATTTAGCAGCGGTATTTCCTAAAGCATTTTCCAATGAGCAGGATTCCCAATGATGATAAATGCTGGAAGAAATTTTGTGGTCAAGTAACTCTGAGAAGCACCAAATTAAACAAATCAAACACATTTATTTGCTGAGGGGTTTCCCCTGGGCCCATGCAGGTACAAACTGAAAGCGTTTAACAGGGAGATATGATGGCAATCTGTCACAAGAAGGCCCTGTGACGTGCTGTTTTTGCCACAGTGCACCTCTTCATGCAAGCTTTCCAGGGGAAAATATTTTAGAGAACTCAACTCGAGGTTAACTTGGAAGATCTAATTCTAAGTGGATGTATAGAACTCAATTCATGACTTCGGATTCAGGTGCTAAAATGTTTAATATTTTAAGTCATGTATAATATTGCAATATTTGTTAGGCCATCGCAATGGCTTTGGATGTGTGATTGGATGCTTTTGAAATGTGTGAGCTGAGCACTGCCGTGTTCCACACATTTAAAAGGACCTCAGCGGCTGCGATACCGTGAATACCATGGGATGCAAAGGTTATGGCGAAAGGCTATAAAATTTCATTGCGGTAATCATGGGGGAGTTTTGGTGGGTCAAGGTCAGGGTTAGCAGGGGCAGAACTGAGTTGTGGTTAGATTCTGAATGGATTTTGCATGTGTCATTCCATTTCACCCCTTAATTAACTTTTGGCATACCATCTTTTATTATTTTTATTTGTCTTACTAGACATTATAATATACATCTGGGATTTATTAAAGTCTATGGTAAATTAATACTTTTATACCATCCAGACTTAGAACAATATCTTAGAGTGCTTTAATTCCATCCATATATTCCCTGCCAAGCTTTACCTTATTGTATTCATGTATTTTATTTCTTCCTTCAAGCCTTTTATTAAGCACAATGTATTCATATATTTTAATTCCACATATATTTTAAAGCTCTCACAACATTGAGACTGTTTTAATTGATGCAACTTATCTCTTTTCAGTAGTCTTCCTACCTGCGTGGCCATATTTTCCTGTAGGATAATTTTGTTTTTGTTTTTAAAACTTTAAATACCTCAGATATTTCAATTTAAGACTGTAAACAAAACAGTCTTTCAGTTTTGTTTTGCTATAAACATCTTTACATTTTGAACAATATTTTCAAAAGATTTAGAATCTAAGTTGGCGGGTGTTTTCTTTCAGGTCGTAAAAGCATTGATCTTATTTTCTTTTGTTTTAGTTGTTCCTATTGAAGAGTTAGCCTTCAGGATTATCCTTTCTATTAACAGTATTATGTCTTTATTTTCCTGTGGCTGCTCTTAGATCTTTTTTTGTGTGTTGCTGGTTTTCAGCAGTTTTATTATGAAGCAAGTAGATGCAAAGGTATTTTTTATATCTCCTCACTTTTCTAGAGCTTCCTTAATTTGAAGTTGCATATTCTTGCCAGCTGGGAGAATTCCCAGTTAATTTTTCCCATATTGCTTCTCACTCACCACATTCAAAGACTACAATTCCACATCTGTTAGAAACTTTACCCACAGCTCCTGCATTGAGGGTATCTTATACTTCTTTTATTTTCCTGCCTGTTTTTACATTAGACATTTCTACTTGCCTGAAGTCCAGTTTACTGGTTTTCATACTGTGCCAAATGTGTGGTTAAATCTGTTAATTGTTGTAAATATTGTAATTTTTAGTTCCAGAATATGCATTTTATATTTTAGTACAGATTCCATTCTCTGGGGAAATTCTCCATCTTGTCATCTATTTTGTTCAACATATTACCTACAGTAATTTGAAAGTCTGGATAAGATAAGGCTAATATTGAAATCACCTCGGAACTTACTTTCAGGGACTATTTTTTCTCTTGGAGTTGACCATTTGTTCCCAGTTTTTTTATGTTTGCTTCTTTTTTCCTTTTTAAAAATATGTTAAATTTTAACTAAATTCTGGACATTGCATTTGAAAAATGGCAGAGATTCAGGGTGACAGTTTCTCAAAAAGTGATTTCTGAAGAATTTCCGTCCGGCGTAACAGAGGAGGAGGCAACCTGGACTCCAGAAGGTCCGTGTGATTTGAGACTGAAGTTCGCTGTCCCGAAGGCCTTGCCTGCTTCCTGTCGGCCTTTTGCCTAGAGTTCTTCCAGGATTTTCACATCACAGTTTCATGTTTCCCAAGCACCTCCTTATTGGTGAGCCCTAAGGATGCTTTTGCTTTTCTTTCTTTTTTTATGTGTTGTTTGTTTTTTTTTTTAAGAGAGAAGGGAACAGAGGGAGAAAGAGGGAGAGAAACATCGATGTGAGAAACACCAGTGGCTGCCCAACCTGCAACCCAGGCATGTACCCGGACCAGGGTTTGAACTGGCGACCTGTTGTTTAGTGGGGCAACGCCCGTCCCCCTGAGCCACACTAGCTGGGGTGCATGTTTTCGCTTTTCCTCCCCAGAACCATGCAATTGTCAACAGCTCTGAACTACTGGTTTCTGTTTGTTTTGAGACCCTGGCTGATTACAAATTGGCAAATTCTTTAAGGGAAAAAACACAAGGTGATATTTCCTTCCCCTCTGGGTAACACTTCCTTTTACTCCTTGCTCAGATTCTAGCTGACTCTGTTCTCTGATGCTTCCAACAGCAGTGTGTGCATGTGGATGTGTGTGTGTGTGTGTTGCATTTCATTCAGTTTTTAGTTGTTCCTATGGGAGGGTTATAATATATAAGCGTCCTCTTCATAGACAGGAGAAATCCATTTCAGGCATCCAACTGAGGTAAATCTAATAGGGATTCTTACTGGTTTGGCTGCAAAGTGTGAGACAAAATGAAATCAAAGATGGTCTCAAGCTCTTCAGCTTAAGCCCCTTGAAGAATGGATTTGCCATTAAATAAGAAGTGGGAAACTGCAAGTGCTGTAAGTTTTGAGGAGGAAACTAGTTATAGTAACTGCGGCTCAAGAAAGGGACCTGGATGAGAGATATGAACACGGGAGTCATTGGCCTACGAACTACAAGGATCTCCAAGGAGATGAGTGGAAAGAGAGAAAGGAAGAGGAATATGTGGACTGAACCCCAGCAAGGTCCAACTTTCAACGGTTAGGCAGGAAAGGAGGAATCAGCAGAGGCCAAGGAGATGCAACTGGAGCAAGAGGAGGAAGAAAAAGAGAATGTGGCTTCCAGGAAGCCATAGAAGAAAAGTATTTTCAGAGATTTAGCTGTGTTCATGAGGCTGCTAGGGCAACGATAGTGTAAACTTAGCTGCCGGACTGGGAAGCATCAAGTAACCAGTGACTCTTTAAAACAGCAGTTCCCAGGAGAAAAATGAAGTTAGTTTGAGAGAAGATGAGGGGGATATTCAGAGGCAGTAAATATAGACACCTATGGCAGTGCATGCAGACGATTTGACTCAAGAGAGAACCAACAAGTGACCAGAAAAGAAACAGAAAAGAATTAAAGATGTACTAGAGATAAAAATGTTAGTCAAATTGTATGGTAGCCAAAAGGGAAAAGTGATCAAGACAGGTTTTATTTAATCGACTTTTTTAGAGCAGTTTTAGGTCCAGAGTAGAACTGAGCGGATGGCACAGAGATGCCCCCCATGCCCTCCGCCCGCCGCCCCCATGCACACCCTCCCTTTTATCAACACCCCCTACGAAAGGGGCCCGTGTGTTACAAACTATGAACCTACATACACACGTCGTCTTCCAAAAGTCCATTGTTTACATCAGGATTCAGTCTTGGTGGTGTGAATTCTGTGGGTTTGGACAAACGTATGCGGACCGGTGCCCACCATTACAGTACCACAGAGAGTAGTTTCACCGCCCCCCAAATCCGCTGTGCTCTGCCCATCCACCGCCCTCCCCGCTGCCCCCGCCTCGGTAACCCCTGTTCTTCTTGTTGTCCCCATATTTTGCCTTTGCAGGGAGGTCATTTAGTGGGAATGCAGAGTAGAGCCTTTTCAGATTGAGTTTATTTTGTTTTAACAGGAAATTAACAACTGGCATGTCAGCTAATGGTGGAATAGGAAAATGATTGTGCAGGACAGGGGAGGGAAACGCTGGTAAAATACACTGATGGAGCCACTAAAAGAGACAGTCTTTACTCATTTAATTCTCAAACAACCCTTTAAACGAGATACTATTACGGTTATTATTATTCCCATTTTATATATGGAGAGAGGGAGGTTTGGTAATGTATTCAACTTCCGCATGCTGTGGCAGCTGCCTTTGGTGAAAGTAAAAAATCCTGGACAATTGAACGTACGGGGCACCTTAGGTTGGCCCAGCGATGCTCTTACCTTCCCTGCCGCGATTTCCCTCCCTAGTTCTCCGGGACCACCTCTCCTTACTCTGCTCCCCGCCCGAATGTCACGCATGCCTCCTGCCTTCCACCTCATGTTTAGTTCGTGATCACACTTGCCATTTCATTGGGGAAGCAGTAGAAATCAGCGCACTTCACCTTCCTCTCCCAGCGATCTCAGTTTGCACCTGTACTCCCAGGATCTACCCTCCCTCCACTTCCCCTGAGAAACTTCTCCAAAGCATGGGCCTCGCTGCTGTGACTCCGTGGGGTGGGCCTTGGTTTGGGAGGCGAAAGGTCATCCGTTCGATTCCTGGTCAGGGCACCTGGGTGGGTTGTAGGTTCGGTCCCTGGTGGAGGCGCATACCAGAGGCGACCCATCAGTGTCTCTCTCCTCCTCTCCCTCACTCCCTTCTCTCTAAAGAATAAATACAATCTTGAATCATTCTTTTTCTCCACACTATGGCCACCCCCTCCCTCCCTCTCTGGGACAGATTCACACACTTGGTGTCTGCTCAAGAATATGCCTAGAATTTTGCAGGGCCAGCAAGAGCTTCGATTTTGCCAACTGCAAGGACTGCCGGTCCGACTCTGTCATTTGACGCGTCTCCACGCAGCGTCCGTCCGTCCCCAGGTCTTGAGGTCTGTGTTTACTTGGCCTCCAGAATCTCATTCTCTTCGTTTCCCCCGCACTTCGCCGGCTGAGGATCGCAGCGTCTTTTGATGGTCTCTCTCCGTTTCTGACCGCACGCCCTGAGCTTCCTTCTCCCCATGGCTGGCCTCCTCCCACATCGCTGCCTCCACCGAGATCTGGAGAGCGGGGCCGTGGCATTGGAAGGTCTCCGGGGACGCCGACGACAAAAATGAACTTGCTCCCCGCGACGGCCCGCTCAGCCCAGCACCACTGCTCCGCCGTGGCGCTTGGCCTTGGCCTTGGCCGGAGGACTGCGGCCGCTGCGTGCTCGTTCTGAACGCGGCTGCCGTTCCCGCTGTGCCACCACCTTTTCGGAAAATGAGTTTAATTGGGACGCCAAACTGAACGGAGAAAATGAGTTAATTCCCTCGCTGTCTGCATTTTTATTTTCTTTTACTGAACTATAAACTGGATATATGGAAGGAATAAAAAGTGGTAAGGTGAATTGAAAGCGCTACTTGAAGCTCTGAATGACGGCATTTTTCTTCGGAGGCTTAGAAACACGAGCTTGCGGGCTGCACTGTTTTGAAGGCAGGATGATATGTGGACACGGCACCAGGGATTGGGAAAGAGCTTTCGGGGCGTCTTCCGGGGGAACGATCATTTGTACGGCTCAGTCCGCGCAGTGGCTCATGAGCTAGTTCATTTTTTTATGGGATGGTGCTCGCGGTGGCCCAGCCTGAAATATTCAAACTCATCCTTTCTCCCCGTGGAATTTCTCGACGCAGCTTAAAATCCTAAATGCAATGCTTAATTCTGCAGCGGCTGGCCATGCGTTTTCCGACGTCGGAAACACCTCGCATCGCAGCTCCTTTTATCCAGCGGTTGAAGAGTGTCATCTCGTAGCGTGGGCCTTATTTCACCATGGATACATGACAACTGTTTGGGTGTAATTTGTCTGTTTTTACTATTTAGCAGTTTTCCCAGCAATGCAGTTGCCTTTTTATTTTTTATTTTTCCATTGTTGACTCCGTTACAGATGTCCCCCCCCCCTTTCCCCCTCCTTTGCCCACCTCCCTCCCAGGCCTCTGCTGTTGCCTGTTTTTCAGCAACAGGGTCAGCGGCAGAGCGCCCCCCTCCCCGCCCCCGGCACCCGACACGCAGGCGCACGCGCACCCGAGGGCCGCCGCTTTGCGCCGCACGCGCGCCGGAGCGGGGCTGGTTTCGGTGAGATTGATTCGGCTATTGATGCGGCAGGTCACAATGCCATTTAGAAGCAATTAAAAGGTGATGAAAGTGCTGAACTGCACCCTCTGCCTAGCAGGCTTTTCCTGTGTACACAGAGAAAGTAGATCGATTTGTGTGTCTCTCCTGTCCCCGACAGTGATGTCTTTAGGCCAAATGGCAATGTCAACGTCGCAGACGCCTGCTGAAAATGAGTGAAGGATAATCCTGATTTTTTTTCCCCCCGCAACGTTTACACAGAGTTATGAATATTTCACTGGGGCAACAGCATGAATCATCCCAGAGACTGGGCGTGGAATAATTTCCAAGTCAGGCTGCCCCCGGGAATATCTATTTTTAAAGGCTCCCCTGCGGTGCTATTGACTACAGAATAATGAAAGTTTGCCGCGGTTTGTGAGGAGGAAGCGCACCGGCTGGGACGCTGGGATGCTTTCCCCGGGCACCTACCGGCAGGACGAACGTCCCAACAGCCGGCAGGACGGACCGGTGGCCGGGGATGGGCACTGCGCCCCGAACGCCAACGGCGGCGGCAGGAGCGCGGCTGCGCTCTGAGGCATGAACACACCCGACGACGGCTGTGTCCCTATCGCAAAGCTGCCACTAAACGAGTCCGGCTGCCCTTTTGTTATTTTTGTAAAAGGAATACATGTTCGTTCCACAAATAATGTTCCGATTGGTCCTACCATTAGTTGTGTGCGCAGTCACTGTGGAGGGGGCGATACCTGCCCTGCCACCGCAGAGGGGCTCGGCGTGTAACTGAAATGCTGCAGTAAGAGGGTTACAAAATTCAGGTCTCTCAGCCTCACGTCTAGCCTGCGCCTCCTGCCTTTCACCTCCCTTTTCTCGTTCTCCTTGCAGACCTAAGACTAGATGTGCTGGGTTGTCTTCTGGTCCAGAAAGTTAGACTCTTCCTGGAAAAATATATTATGCCGCTTTTAGGTGAATGGTTTTAAAAGGAAAATAAGGAAATAACATGAAAGAGCCATTTAAAGGCCAGTTTGCTGACAAACTGTCTACTTAGAAAGGAGAGTCTCCAAGGCGGGGTCTTGGTTCCCCACGTTTTCCTCCAAATTCTATTCTGTGACTTTGTCACTGCTATTAAACCTGCCATCGACAGAAATAAATTCCTTTAGATAAAAAAATGTCAAAATATAGGTGCCTGTTGATACCACTTAAAATTCCCCCCTGGAGCACATGGTATTAACTATTGTATTCACTCTCACTTTATGATCTGTGCTTTGTATGTATTTTTGACCATTATTGTACACACACCTCCCAAACGTACACTCTGACCGCACAGCGATTATTCCCACGGCCACAGTTCATAGGGGACCTGCCAGGAGCCAACCGTGTGCTGGGGGCGAAAACAGGAATTATGGCAGCCGCTGTCTTTGAGGAGCAGGAAACACGTAAACACATGTTAGCTCTAACCTTTCTCTTTTAAATTGTGCATCTAATCTGGGTAAAAATAGTCATTCTAGTCTAAAAATTCAGCTTTTTAGTAAATTAATATATTTTGATTGAATCTGTTTAGTCTTATGAAAATTTAATGTCAAGCCAATAGGAGCTAATGACCCGGGTAATGGCTGCGGAGACGGGCGTGTGTAAGCACTAGTATATATACACGGCTCCATTGGGCAGTCCAGGCAAGTAATACCTCGAATTTGAGGTGGCTTTAAAGCATTACTACCCAATAGGCAGAAAGTCTTTTTAGGTCTCATTTTTAACTAATCAATACATCCTAATAGTCAAAAACCAGTCTTAAATTGTCACTTCTCATAAATACAGCTAGGAGACACTCGTCTTTTCTCAACATCGCTAACTTGTTCTTCTGGAACGCATTCATCACTGACATCGCGTTGCTTTACTGGAGGCAGGGACATTTCCTTTCGCGTACAGGGTGCTTCATGGTTTTGAATACTTGCAAAGTGTCTTTCGCCGATGGAATTGTGAAAAATGGAAAACAAACAACGCGATGCATTTTGCAGGCCCAAAGAATAAATTAAATCAGGGCCAAGGGCAGAAAAACAAGAAAATATAATAGAAAAGGTATAATAGTCAACAAAAAGAAATAACAATCAAAGCAGGATACATGTAAAATAAATAGAACTCAAAGGAATATGTCAGGAGGAAGAACTGCACAGGCCAAAAAGAAATTGTTTGGTTTGAGAAATGTTAGGGCACTTATTCACTCCTTGAGGAAATTGATCAGCTTTCCTTTAAAATGTGTCCTTAGTTGGATACATAAATTATTATAGAAAGAAGAATGCAGAGTAATATTTTTCTTGCTTTTGATAAGAACATGAGTAGAATACAATGATTAAGAGTATTAACATTTATGATCCTGATAGAAATGCCTACGTATACCAAGTATTTAAATTCCCAAAACTGAATTTCTTCATATGAAAAATGGAGAAGAAAAAGACATATCACACATAGGGATGCTATGGAATTAGAGGAGAACATGTTAATGGATTACTTAGCTTGTGCCTAATAACTATTATTATTCCTTTGCTCTTATTATGTTCCATCAACAAGACAAAAAATGATACCTTGGCACTTATTTTTTATATTCCATGCTGCACATCCCCTTCTATGGACATATTATCCCCTCAGACAAGGCACTATCCAATCATCATGGGTATAGTTTATAGATTTAATGGTAGAGTGAATTTGTATATATCTTGCCTGGTCACCTGTTTTTGAACATGTGAGTCTTCAAAGTCCACCTATTCACTCATTTATAACGTAGTCTGGGGAGAGAATGTCTTTACCAACTGACTTCTCCCAGGCCCCTTGGAGGATGTATTTTTATAGCACTAATATGTGTGCTCAGATATCTAGTAATACTTTACATGTAGTTTCGATAGTTCAAATCCCAAGTCCATCAACAGTTTACCGTGGACCTGAAAGCATCCAGACTTTGATAGTTCACTGGCCTAGTGCAGTAAACTCATACCCATGTATAATTTAAAGAGGAGGAAGGCACTTAATTTTGAAACCAGTGATATAGAGAAGGCTGATTCAATTAGTAGGAAGAAGAGCCTACCTCAATTCTTACCCCTAACACGGGCCCTTCAAGATACTCCGTGAAAAGAGACTCTCCCCTCAATTACTTTTGGAAAATACGGTAGAGTCGATTCCTGCTTTAGTTTCACAAAGTAAATTAGCATTTTAAAAGCTTAGAAAAGACCTGAAGTAAAGAAAGCTTCTTTGAACTTTCATCAGTGTCCTTGGAGAGTAGAGATGGCTGGCTTGGGCACTACCGACCTGGGTTGAATCGCTGAGGTGTGCCTGAATTCTCGTATCCCCACCACCAAACGTCCCTCAGCTGCTGCTGGTGCGACGCGGTCAAACTGACATTTGGTAGGTAGAGCCCAGGGGTGTCTGGGTGTTGAATGAGGAGCTGCGGTTTAACAAAAGCCAGGAAACAGAGAGGGAAATAGAGACGCTTATGACCCACAGGCTCTGGAGGAGCCCCAGGGGAAGACCAGGGCAAGGTGCAGGCGGAGAGCAGGGCAGGACCTGAGGCACATTAGGGTCCGTGTGTACAGGACTTGGCGGTTCCTGGGCTACGGCTGGATTTGTCGACTCAGACCAAAAGGCAGGGGTTTGGTGAGCTTCGCGGGAGTCTTCTGTAAGGGGCGCACGTGGGGAAGGCCTCAGGAGGAGAGAAGAATGCTCATCACCAGGGCATGAAGGAGGCATTGGTATCAGACCCTTGCATTCATTTGTGACCCTGAAGCTACTATGAAGGCCATGCTCTTCAGGGAGGGCCGGGGCTCCTGTCAGTTCCAGCCCCCTGCAGACCACCACCCAGCCACACAAAATAGACAGGGAGGTGGCGGTGTTATGGAATAACCTAAAGTTTCAACAGTTGTCCTTTGCTGAGATCCCTCTAAGTTAAGATACTGTGTCTCCTAAAGATGTCAGTGTAAATGCAAGCATTTCCTTGAAAGGCTTTTTTTTAAGCATGCATTGCTATTATCATTATTACTGTTATTACTTTTTAGGAGAGCAAAACCACGTGAGTAGGAAACGTAAGCCATGAACTACGGACACATTGGCTTGTGGAAGCTGGAGCTCTGGGATGTATACACAAGACTTTGTTGCATCGTACAATGCACCTCGCCCACCTGGACCTTTTATTAATTGTGGCGGCTGGTCGGAGCTTCTCAGCTCTGATCTCAGAGGTCATGCAGTTTGATGCTGATAAGCTTGTTGTAAGTTGACCATGGTGAGGGCATCTATATGCTGCGGCAGGTGGCAAATGGCCCCGGCCAGGGGTTGCTGGGAGCGAGTTACGCCTCTCCCAGCAGGCCGCTGCACGTATCTTTGCCCCCCTCCTCCTCCTCTACATTGTCAGAGCGCAGCGCTGGTCCAGCCTTCCTCACTTCTTACCGGGAATATGGCACCTTGGGCCCCATCACTGGACTATATTCTCTACCTACGTGTCATAGGCTCCGTTATAAAAAATACAAACGAGTGGGTCAATAAAGCATTTCTTCTTAAGTATTGGCATTTCTCATATACGTTCCCACACACCCTCCCACGCCCATTGCCTGAGACTTTATTTGCACTTTGTATTTTTGTCCTTCCAAGGGCTCCCAGATTGTAATAGTTCCCCATTGTGACATCTTTGTCCCATTGCCCTCCAAGAACCGTTTCCTTCATTGTTTACCTTTATTATTATTATTATTATTATTAAGCGTTTGCCTCCCAGAGAGAGCAAGGCTTTGGCCTCTTTGTTGTCACACTTCTATCCTAAGGGCTTGAAACAGTCTCTGGCTGAATGAGCATCCCTTTAGATAATGATCTTTCTTCTCTTCCACACACAATTTTCTTTTTAGTCAAAAGTATCAAGGCAGAGATACAGTGTGTTCTTTCAAATACATTTTCTGTAGAACTGGAGATAAAGCGGCTTATGACTGCTCAGCATAGCACTGCATTAGAGATAACATTTGTTGTGGAGGCAGGATTACGCGGAGACACCTGTATTTGTAAACCTATTACAGCAAGTAAGATGTGTTTCTTCAGGGATCCTTTCTGTAATAGGATTTCGGGCAGCTTTGGGAAGCAGCTAAAATGAATTGCTTTTAAACATGGGTGTCGTATCCCATTAAATGGGGCTATAAGTCAGTATCCACCCTGTGTGCCCTCACCCTATCATGGAATTAATCCTGGATTAAAGAGGAAAACCCTTTCTTGATCTTCCCTGCAACCCATTTCCCTTGTCTTCTTTGAAAATAGGCGGTTTTCCAGTGACATATGACTAGAAGAATCTATTATAAGCATGCCCTGGTTCGCCTGCTCTGAAGTAATGTGGTTCTGCATTAATAACTCCCACTTCACAACCCCTGCTAAGCATGGTTTAAATGCTTATGTCTTAAATGAGATGGCCTCTTTTAGTATGGAATGTTTGATGGGCCACATCCTCAGTGTTTCCTCACAGGGGAGAAAGAGTAGGTGCTGAACAAAGCTGTGGGGAAGGCCTCCCCGTGAGCCCTCTCCACCCCAGCCCCATCCCGCGCCCCTGCGGGCTTCCAGCACTAACATCAGGGACAAGGATGTTCGGTTGGGGACCCGTCAGATCAGGAGTGGTCACCCACCAAGGTGTGAGTAAACGCAGACTCGAGTGGAGAGGGCAGCGATGCTACTAGGTCCTTATGATTCAGCGTCATCCGTTCTGTATGAGAAATTCAAATTATATATGAACTTGCACAGGAAGAAAGGCGGGAGAATTTCACTCAGGCTGTTCAGGAAATACTTGACAGGGAAAATATGATATTTTTAAATGATTTAAAGGTGAAAATCGATCTGCTGGAGACATGGGTGAGACCCCCGGGCCACTTCAGGAATGACGACAAGTTCAAAGTCATGAAAGACAATTCCAAAACTGGAAATGAAGGAGTTAGTTACCCGCTGATGAAGAGCCTTGTAAGACCTGTTAAGGACTTCAGCTACGATCAGAAATGTAAACTTGTTAAGTGCCGTTTCTAAGTCTCTAAATTGTCCTGGTAGCAGCTGCCAAGCGGTGAAAAGCCAATTCCTTTTGGTGCCCACACTCACCAAACACAGGACAACAAAGCTTCTGCCGCAGACTCATCCTCTGCTGGCGCGGGAGCAGCGAAGAGGGTTTTAATAAATATCTCCCACCTACACTACTTTGGGCTAGTATCTGCCTGCTGAATCAGCTCCAAGAATACATGTTTTATCTAGTCCTTGAATTATGTCTCAGCAACAGTGTATGAGTAATCATTTCACTTTCCACAATAAATATCTTGAGCATATCTCAATTCCACATTTTGTGGTTATTTTTCTTTCATGTTCATGATAAAGCCACAGATAATGAAGCCAACACCTGCTGTTTAAAATCTAGTATTCTTCTATATCTGATTATAATACAACACACACACACACACACACACACACACACACACACACAGACACGGTATCAGTATCATGAGCTGGAATAACAAGCTTTGAGAACTCAGGCAAAAGATGTTAAGAGAACCAAAGAAGTTTCTAATCTAAGTAGATAAATTTGGAACCTGTACAGAAATAGGAAGTTCTGGATAAAATCTAGGGAAGTTCATTTTCCTGAATTTCTTTTAATATAAGCTTTTATTGTCCTTCACAATGACCTTTTATTTTTTAAAGTGCATGTGGCTAATTGTGCTACGAAATTATTATTACACTTATTAAGGTTACATATAAAATAAATTGAAAGCGCTTTCCATAAAATTTCAACTCTATCTTACAAGCAAATGATAGTATTCTATTTAGAAATTTGGTTACATTTAACTAACAGTTTTGTTTCAATTTTAAATCAATTGGTGACATTTTCTTACATTTTTTAACTATATTAAATATTTAAATATTAAGAACACTCAGACCTCTTTGAAGTCATTATACATGAGGCTAGTACCAAAATCCATGTTTCTGAGTTCAAGGTAATTCCTTAGCTAAATCTCAGGTAACTTCTTTCAGTCTTATGTGCTGTGTGAACCTGTAAAGACTGTTTTTGTTAATGAACAAAGAACACACAGTGCTGAGAACTATGTTTTCAAAAATTATAGATGGTTAGAAACTTGGCCGTTTAAAATCCCATGTGTAAAAATTGAGTCTCCAATTCTTGCCTGAAGGATCTAAGCTACATTGACAAACACAGACACTCAATTTCTAAGCCACGTGGGCGCTCCAGAGTTTGCGGGACATGATGTTTCTCAGGCTTGTCGTTTGTGCTGAAGCTACTGCTGAGCCCAGGGCTGAGGGCTGCCTGGCTAGCTTTGAAACTGTCTAAACCTTGCTTTGTATGAATTTACCTGAACTCGCCGCCCCCCCCCCCCCCGAATCCTGTAAGGTGGTATCTTCATTGTAAAGTGCAGGATGAAAGGAATTCCATGATTCCTCCCAGAGGGTTTTTCTGAAGGGCAATTTCTGTGTTATCTTTACTGATTTCTTCACCACTGATCAGGCTCAACTATATGGAAATGTGATCTTTTTTTGAATCATTAAAATATTTTTCAAGAACCGCCACAATGCTTATCAATATTTAGATTACATCCAACTGGATTATGTTCATTCTAAAATTAGTTTTCTGTGATGAATTTAACAAATTCACTTAGTTGTTTAACATATATTTGAAAATACTGAAGGCACCATTTTATATGCTTCAGATGCATTTAAAATAGCATTCATGTTCATAAAATTTTACTGGAACACAAAAGTGCATTTTAAAATATGAATATAATTGAAAAACATGATAAAATTCTTATTAAGATAAAGTTCTATGAAAACAAATCATCTTAATTCTGTCCTTTGAATTGGCAAAGCAATAGTAGCTTAAGAAAAGGAGATATTTAAATGCATATTATTACTAAATCATGGAATTTAACAAAGGGAGAAAAACTGGTACATGAATACACAACATTCTCATCAATCTATTCATTTATTGACTTTGAATAATACACAGCGAAGCCTAAAATTTTCGCACAATATTTTCAGAAAAACTAGTTTTAGTCATTACACATTGCAAATAGCTAATGAAAACTACTGTGATAATAAATTAAAATCTATGTTCATTTGTATTTCATGTCATGGCCAATTATTTAGTTTAAAATGATGTTTTGTTGGAAAACTATCATTGCTGCCTAATGATAATGATAAGAAAACCATAAACAAGAATACTATTTAAATTCTTTCCAGTGGAGGAAAAAAAAAAACCCATGAAAATTACCGAAACATATAATGATGAGGTAAAATAATTCCTTTTAACACACATTTTAGGTAACTGCCACACACTTGAGAGGCTGTCATTTTACACTGTTACAGAAAAATGCAATGTTCCAAAGCCTTACCTGCGTGTCGGCCACAAGAGCACACCTGGGAATAGGGCCAGAACAAAAGATTCAAGTTAAAGCGTCCCGACTACCAACCCCTTTGCTTGTTGGACTGGAACGTATGGTGGGATGGAAGGTGAACCCTCCATCTATCAAATGTCCTTTCATCCCTGTGTATAGCATTGCGAGCATGCACTTGAATGAGCTCTCTACAGGGTACGGTCAGCAGCCGACACCTTCCGTGACCTGGTCGGAGCCTCGGGAGGCACTGCCTCACTGCTGAGGGGAGAATTGTACAGAAGGAGCCCAGGCCGGTCCTCGGCGTTGCAGCCCCGCTAGCCTCAGGTGAGCGCTTAGGCGCTCGTAAGCCTCTTGAGTGATTCTGTCTTAGTACTGCGACGAGATAATCCTCTCAAGACAGAGGAACACACAGCTTATGAAACACAGCTTATGAAACACATCTTTGCCCCTCTTGGTTTTAAATTTATGCTCAAGACATTTTTATTAAAGCTAGAAAACACGGATAGGTAGTACTCAATAATATCATCCTCTGCCAAATGCCTGAGGTTTTCTCCGATTATTTGGTAACACCTGACATCATTTTTTCCTTTAATTTCAACTGATTCTTGTTAAAAATACATCCGTACATGACACAGTTCTCATTCCAACATTTGCTTAGTAAGAGTCATTATTTCCTGTTGCAGCTGAATCTCAATACTGCGCAGCTCTTCAGAGAGAACTCTGTCTAGCACATTACTTCCCTATAGCAAGACAACCCTGTAATATTCCTTCACAATCAATTAGATCTGAAACCAAGTCTCATACGGTGTTAATGGCTTTAAACACTTTAAATACTCTGTGAACAAGAACCTTAAAGATTTCTTCTGGTAGGTATTAAATTTGAAAAGCAAAATGATTCTTATATCTAAATTCACTGTAAAATAAAAAGATAGTAAGGCATTTTAAGAAAAATGTCTGAAATTTATATTTTTGATAATTTTTATGTATTAGACTTATTTAACATAATGAGGTCATAATTATAAAAAAAGCAATGTTGTCATGTGGTACACTCATAATAATGCATTTAATGTGGCCTTTGAAAAAAAATGAGGTTAATTAAAATTTTAGAAAATGGATTAAAAAAATAGCACAGGGGCCCAACCAAAGTCTTGTCACTTTTCCTAAGCAGGAACTGCATTTATACACCTTGTGGCTCCTTCTCTACCCTGTCAGCTGTCGTTTTCTTCTGTCCCAATGCTAATTATTGATTTACTTCCCAAATTGTTACCCAGAAGACCTCGACTACACCATACTGATGGGAAGGAAGGGAACAAAAATAATACTTAATGAGCATCTTCTGCTGGCATTTACTTTGTTAGGTGCCTACACCTTACCCGATAGAATGCTCAGAGCCTCCCAACAATCCTGGGAGGCAGGGAAATAGCAGGCGCTGCGGCCGGGAGGTGGGACGCAACTTTGCATGATCAGGGGACAGAGAAAATGCCCAAGGAACTTGGGCACAGAAAACAAACACACGCACGACAGAGGGTGAGACTAAAGAGGGAGATGGAGCCGAATAATATAGAATCCTGTAGTGCATGCGGGTAACATGGAAGCTCACCCCAAAACGATGAGAAATAATTTGCGGAGTTTTATCACTGCATGAAATTTTCAGATATGCCTGTTTCAAACATAGCTCTGGCTTAAACATGTAGAAATAATCAGCTGGGGCAGAAGAAACTGCTAGGCTCCAGTTTAGTACTTCAAGTCAGTCAGAGTGGGTATGGAGAAATAATGGTATTAGTATAAATGGAGGAAACAGTTGATGGGTCTAAGAAATATTTGGGAACATATTGCCGTTTCAGGATAGTCTATATCTTCATTAGCTATCTACTTGTCTCTTCCTCTACAAAATTAGATTTTACTTGTCTTTGAATACTAATACCTAGCATGGTCCCTGGCATTTTATAGCTTCCAAGAAAGATTGAACCCAAGTCATAAAACAACAGCCAGACAGATACAGGAGAGTCAGCATAATGCCACCGCCAAGTCACACTGGCCCTGCGTGGCACCTCCAGTGGAACCTGGTCACATGTAAGTCCTCAGGGTTACGAGGATTGGTATTTTCATGAAATGTGCTTTCTTTTGACTTAATGTTTTTAGCTTTAAGAACTGAAAAAAAAAAACCCAAAACAAAAACAAAAACTCTACTATTCCCAGAGTTTCGGCTAGGGCCAGAAGACTGGTGATCCCCAAATATAATTTGTGTCCTGAGCTCAGCGTGACCTAATCGTGGCTGGGGGTATATAATAACTGAAAGACATTTGAGCAGCTACACAGAAATAGTGCTTCCAGTTTGTTCTGCCAGGAGGTGGATTCCACTTCTCAGCTGAAGAGTGGAAGAAGAGTCTATGCTGAAAGCGGAAGTCAACTCATTAACTTCTCATATTCATGCCTAGATAACTGTGGAAAATAATTTTAATAAGGCAAAAGCAGAGTGTTGTTTTGTTGACTTTACTTAGGGGTTAAATATACCAATGGGAATCACTGTTATTTTCCCTTAAAAAAACAACTTTGAATCACCTCTGAAAGTCATATCAATGTTCTTATTCTTTGGAGGGCTATTAATTTTTACTAATAATTGATTGGATCCAATTCAATGTTCACTTTGTTTTTCTTTTTTAATTTTGAATGTGGGCTATGGGTCAGAGACTATACTCATGATCAGCAACACGTGGTCCCTGTCCCTTTTGGAGACCACGCATCAGCGGGAGACAATATGTAAGCTAATATTTACAACCAGGTGTGTCAAAGGAACAAAAGAAATGCCTACAACCTGGCAGGCCTCCACCCCCACCTGTCCTAGAAATAATGGCAGTTCCAGGAGCCCAGCCGTTGGACAATTACTTGAAGAGAGAATCCATCTCAAATAGAAACTACATCCTATAAAAATCATAGTCTCTTCAATTCTATTATATAGTAACAAAAAAAAAAAAAAAAAAACCCCAAATCTATCAGGACCAAGCCACATTTTTCTCTTGCTCGTCGGACTTTCTGCTCGGTGCGGAGGGAAAAACAATCGCCCTATTTCAACCCCCCAGAGCGGCAGAGCGCGGCCAGGGTGTAGAAGGAAGGGATGCGGTGATCGCAGCTGAGGTGTTGGCAGCGGATCCGGGCAAGGCCGTTTGTCCCCGGCATCAAACCTGAGAAAAGCATCCATGTGTCTCATTGTGTGCACCAGGCGAGGTGGGTTTTGAACCAGAAATCAGCCAGGGCAGGCCCGCCCTTCCCGCCCTGCTCACAGCCCCCGCGGACCGAGAGGCGCACGCCGCGCTCCCCTGCAAATCAACGCCGGTCTCCCTGCTCTGATTCCGGGGGACCGTGTCCTGGAGTCACGCCTGCTAACGTGGCTCATTTGCTGTTTACTAAGTTGTTCATGTGTCCAGAAATGTGCAAATGTACGTATAAGAGAGAGAAAGAGAAGTGAGACTTTTCAGATGGAAGCTATGGACAGTAAAATGCTCTACACAATTGGAGAAAATAATTCCCGACTTCATAATTTGCTTGCTGGCATTCATTTATATATAATGTTATATATTGCATGTATATAAAATTAGGTGTAACATTTGGTTATATATTATTAGGTATATAGATTAGATTATATATTAGGTATATATTAGGTTATATTTATTACATATTATTATTAGATATAAGGGTATATGCATTGGGTATATATTAGGTTATATATAATTATATATTATTATTAGGTATATATTAGGTTATATATAAAATATATATATTTTTTACTTATGGCAAAAGTAAAATCTCTAGAGGAAATTTATATATATAATATGGGGGTATGTCTATGTTAGACAAAAAGTTGTACTGTAACAATAGTTTACTAATATTTGTTATTATTGTTTCTTGCCCTGAATTTAAACACTTTTTTAAATACCCAAGTGATATCTGTCCAACAGATCTTCTTCTGATGCTTTCATGAAAATAAGGTCTTTGCTAATGGAATTGTGCAGTGAGCAGACACTGCAGAAAAAGACAAAGCATGGAGAGAGGAGCCTACGGGACTGAGCAACGCGCACTGTTGTTTGCTGGGCCTGGAGCGGCGCAAGGAAGGGAAAATGCCAGGTGAGGCTTGGGGAACAACTCCATTATTGGAAGTAGAAGAGAAAACCAGGCTTAGTGGTTGAGGATTATTTTTAGAGCTGCAGATGGCCAGCAGGCGGTGGATGCTGGTTATTTTTAGGGTTTTATACATGCCTTCAGAAATGTTTCTCCAACTCCATCAATGATTTTTATGCCTGACGATTGATCCGTGTTTGAACTTAAGAATATTTTGTATTGATTTATTTGACTTTGGCCTGGCAAAATACATACCTGTCGTATTTATAGCTATTTATGTAATATATAATTTGATGTAAAACTGTGTGTGCATTTACATACATATATATTTCAAATCTCTAACTTCTTTTTTGTTGGTTTTATTTTCTTCCTTGGGAAGAAGTATTACAGAAGTTTGTTAGGTAATCAATGTATTATTTTTTTAAACTTTGTGATCCCTTAGTAAATATTTACCAGCATTTTAAAGTGTGTAAATAGTGAATATTTTACTTGTAATAAAATTGTCAGCATTAACTCTTTTTTTATTTACAATTATACAGTTATTTTAAAAAAATTGTATGAGTTTCTGTTCTGACACTTTTTGGATTTGTCTCTGCCTATAGGGTGTTCAAGTTCTTCACTGTACCTATTAACCCCCAATCCAGAGATCCACCTGTTTAACTTTCCCAGATAATCCACATCAAGATCTCTGTGTGGGAGTTTCAGTCTCCCAGAAGCACAGGAAAAAAAAACAAAGCAAACTGGAAATCTGTATGCTTCTCAAAGAGCTTTTACCTCCTTACATTTTTTTAAAATCCAGATTCTGAACTTACTTTCCTCGAAGAAAGTCTGGTTACCTTTCATTACTTCTCCTCGACTCTAGTTATAAATGTAATTATCTTGTTTTAGTTTGGTACTATGTTCTTAGAGAAAGGGCAGGAAGTCTGGGAGCTAACCAATATGGATATCTTGACATGAAAACTACAAAGAACTCCAAAGGAGAATGACTTTCCTAAAGAGACAAATTAACAGTGAAAACGTTTCACCTAAAATACCTAAGATTCACTAACGTGGTTGTTTTCAGAACCAGATGATTTAGTGGTTCTCAAACCTAGCTGGGTATCAGAAACAATGGAAATTTATGAAAATATTAGCTCTGTAATATATCTCTTCCTCCTAAATCTATTGAACCACCCTGATAGGAGGCCTGGGTCTCGTTTTTTAAAAAGTTTCCCCCAGTGAAATAGATGCAAACTGCTCCAATGTATGCTCTGTAAATGCTGGCTTAGAAGTTCCCTGAATCTCTGGAATTAGCCCTTTACTTTGCCATTTATTTCCTATGATCTGACTTGGTCTTTACTGGGACCACAAGTCTCCTGTGTGACCAAGGACTAGGTGATATTGTTTGTTTTTAAACTTTCTCTTCTCAACTCTATTCCAAGATTTGTTGAGAAGCTACTCCTACTGGATACTGTGCAGGAAATTTTTATCATGTTTTCCTTAAATCCTTACCCTGACTGAGTTACGGGTTGAATTGTGGCTCCCAAAGGCTGCGTTGAAGCTCTAAGCCCCAGGATCTTTGAACGTGATCACACTTGGACATAGGATTGTTTCAAATGCAATTCATTAAAATGAGTTCATCCTGTAAGAGGGCGGGCCCTTAGTTCTGTATGACTGGTGTCCTTACTGGAAGAGGAGGGGACAGAGAAAGAGAAAGGGAGGCAGTCATGTAACAGTAGCAGCAGAGATTGGAGTAATGCAGCCACAAGCCAAGGGACACCACGGGTGGCTGGTGAACCCCCAGAAGCTAGGAGAGAGGCAAGGAAGGGTCTCCCCCAACATGTTTCAGAGGGACCATGACACTGCTGGACCCTTCCTTCTGCCCTCTGGCCCCCCAAACGATCGGGCAATGTGTGTTGTTTAAAGCCATCCAGTCTGCGGTACTTTGTTACGACGCCCAAGGAAATGACTGCAGATTGTCATTTTCATCTTACTGATGAGAAATTGGGGCCCAGAAAGTTTAAGAAAATTATCCCAGTGACGGTAAATAGGATTGTCTGGTGCCAAATCCAATGCTCTTGTTGCTAGGTATTTCTTAGTATTTAAAAAAAAATAAATCTTTTATATAACTCATGCGGTCTACTGTGATAAAATATGTTTAAATATGTCAGGCTTTTACTCCGTAAAAGCCTTTGAGTGGAATATTAGCTGCATTCTTTGTTCAAAAATACATAGCATCAGAGGTTCTTCTTTTTCACCAGTGAGAGAGCAAGCACTGACATTGTCTGGTGTCTCTAATTGGATGCCATTGGTTGAACCCTGGTACCCAGCACAGCCCCTACCCTCTGGGCCACCCCCAAAGTCAAAGAGAATGCTCCGGTTACATCAGACTCCACGTGTGGGAAGAAACATAAAAGCTACATATGCTGGTTAATGACTGAACACATGAAAGGCACGGTAGAGCCCTATTTGTAAAAATGTATACCAGTTCTCATTTGCAGAGGCAACTTCGATGTCTCCTCTGTTAACATTGGCTTGAGGAAATGCTTTATAGGCACCATTTTTAGAAACCACCTTCAGCTGTAGGTTTGGAATGGAAATCAAAATTTTCATGGGATTATTTTGCTATGCATGCAGATACAACATGACATAGAGAAAGAGAAAAAATGAAGGTATATCGTTTAACAAAATGAGATTCTGAGAGCATTTTGTTTTCCTAGGTTCATTCAGTGAGACTCATTTCTAAGACAGACACCCTTAAAATGGGACTACTTTGAGGACTCAATGATTATATAATAACTTATAACAAAATGTCCAGATATGAAAAATGCTTAATATAGTTAACAGTGGCAATATTAGAATATTCCTGATTTTATTTTCATTTGTATAATTTTCAATATCTTTGATAGAGTAAATTTGACATATAATGTAGCAGTATTAATAATCTATATTCTGGACAGTCCATTGAATATTGAATGTTTCCCAAAATAAACTGAATACATTTGGTGCCTCGATCACACATCATGCTCTGAAAATGAATGAAGTCCCATGGATAATATAATCATCAAAGGAAAATTTGTGATATAATTGCATCATTTTAATCTTATTTTCTGCTCTGTCTCTTACATATTTCAGTCAAAACTTTGCATTTTCTAAAAATGAATCTTATCAATTTTCATTTAATAGATTCTAAAATGAAAAATGCCCAGTGATTAGAAAGAACACAGTCTAAGCCTGCAAATCCATGCAGAAAGGTCAGTTGGCTGGAGGGAGCTTTTGAGAGGCCAGTTGGCTTAAGAAGATGCAGGCTGTGGCTATTGCTCCACTTCAATTGTCAGCCTTATTTTCCTTCCCTGTGACACACTAGGATGGTGATTTCAACCTTTCATCTCATAGCACACATAAATTAATTACTAAAATTCTGCAGCACACCAAAGGTATATTATATTTTTTGCCAATCTGACATAAAAACAAAAATAGGTGTAATTTTGATTCATTCACACCAGATGGCTATGGCTGCTGTCATTTTTTTATTTGACCATCGAAGGAAAGAAAGGTCAGTGCCTATGACTAAATAGTCAGGTATTGCGTGTTTTGAAAGTCCTTGCAGCACACAGGTTGAAAATCACTGACCTAAGAGGATGATAACATATTTAAACTAAAATTAGGCCAATTCATGTTAAAACTAGAGAACAATTTTAATGGATTTTTCTCCTTTAAACCAAAAGAAAAATAATAATGTAACATAATTAAATGTTATAACCTCATAGAAGATGCCACAAATGTAGACCTGCTTCATAGTACATTGACTGATGAAACAACTATTTTTCCTTTGTGAGTTTCGAATGCATACATATGGACATAAATACCGGGGTGGGCAAAAGCAGGCTTAGAGTTGGGAGTGTGTGAAACACAGTTTATTCTTGTATTATTATATATTAATTATTATATTATTTATTTGCATTACAACTGTAAATGTTCTCCTTTCCATTCTGTACTCTTTGGAAGGAAATCATTATGCACAACTCATGTCTAAGGATACATAAAAAATATTAAGCTGCAATTTCTTGAAATTTAAAACTTTTGCATTATGTGAAAGACACTGTCAAGAAAATAGACAAGCCACAAAATGGAAAAAAAGTATTGTAATAGTAAAGCTGATGAAGGACTTGGATCCAAAATAGAGAAAAAGCTTTTAGAACTCTACAATTAGAAAATAACATAATTTTAAAAATGGACAAAAGATCTGAATGGACACTTCACCAAAGAAGATAAAAATATGGCAAATAAGCATATAAATATTGTTCCAGATCATTTGTCATTGAGGATTGAAAAGCAAGACAATGAGAAGTCATACATGTATTAGAATGGCTAACATACAAAAATCCTGGCGAGAATGTGGAGCCACCGGAATTCTCTCATTCTTTACTGGTGGGACTGCAAATTTGTATAGCCACTTTGGAAAACAAGTTTTACAGTTTCTTGCAAGGTTAAGCAGTTTCCCACAAGATCCAGCAGTTGTACACCTTGTATTACTGAACTATTTTTAAACTATGTCCATATAAAAATGCAAATATTTACAGCAGCTTTTTCTTCACAAAAATCTGGAATCAACTAAGAGGTCCTTCAGTAGATGAGAGATAAGCAAACTGTGGTACAGCCACACAGTGCAAGATTATTCAGCATTAAAGGAGACGAGACACTGAGACCTTTGTTCTTCCCTAAGTAGTTTCCTTAGAGAAAGTCTCCCTCTTGGGTTTCTTCTTTTTAAATTAAATTTATTGGGGTGACATTGGTTAATAGGATTATATAGGTTTCAAGCGTACAATTCTATGACACATAATCTGTATATTGCATTGTGTGCCCACCACCCAAAGTCAAATGCTCTTCCACGTCCCTTCTTCTCTAGTGCACATGGAACAGTCTCAAGGCTAGACCGTGGGTGGGGACACAAAACTAGCCTCTGCAAATTTAAGAGACTGAAATCACGCCAAGCATATTCTCCAACCACAATGCTTTGAAATCAGAAATCAACTGCAAAAAAGAAGTGAAACATACACACAGACACAAATGTGTAGAGATTAAACAACATGCTACTAAAAACTGCCCACCTCTTGGATTTGTTTCTGGGAGCTGCCTACTGCTGTTGTTACACTGCAGCACTACAGGCGTGGAGTTAAGGGGTGTGGCTGGGGAAGCATTCTAGTTTTGTGATTAAAACTCCATCTTCGTGGGCCGTGTCTCTGGGATGTGACCCCCCTCATGTGTCTGCCTCTCCGGGGCTCTAGCTCCCCACCCCCGTAGGGCCAGGAAGGCAGGAGGTGGCTGGAGTATGAGAAAAGTCTTTCCCCCAAATAGGGTGAAGCTCTCATTACATCTTTTCCTGTAGAAAGCAGAGAATGTTCTGGGCATATTTCACCCAGTGTACTTTCACCGTCTCCCTGCCAGCGCCACAAGGGGAGAGTTTGGGGTCTTCGCTGCTGGAATCCTGTGGGGCTGCCACAGCTGACACTTTATCAAAGTGACCGTCTTCATGTTTCTACCGGTTCGTAGCTCCCGTGGCTTCTGCTCGACATCACTGCATCTTGGCTGAGACTCTCTGGGTTTTTGGTGTCTTCCCAATTTCAAGGCGGTGGGTGAACTACCTTGGCAGCCTCAGGTTTCTCATGGGCCATGAAAAGAAACTGCTGCTCAGCTCGTTCAACACTTTGCTTTTGTGAGGCCTGGAGGGGCCATGTTGAGGGGAAAGAGGAACCCTCTTTTGACATGCTGTCCTTTCATTCTTTCTTTCCATGCCTCGTTCTGGAATGCTTTCATGTCTTTATATTTGATGACACAATTCAACAAGTCTCTCCTCTCAGTTGTCTATACTCTGCCAATTAAGTCCACCTTGTGTTGTATTTTAATGTTAGCTCTTGTTTTCCCATCACAACACTCCCATTGATCCCTTGATTCCTTGCTCTTCTCTGAAATCCTCCATTTTATCACTTAAAAATCTTAATTTCAATCACATTTGCTTGAAAGTTCATATACGGCAACTTCAATATCTGACTCCTTTGTTTCCATCCCGTCATTTATGCCTCTCTTTTTTACCCATTACTACTCTTGCATATCTTGACTGAACACCACTGAGTTTTTAACACAATCGTGATAGTTTGAGTCTCTTGATTATGAGTCCCTCACTCAGAAATAATTTCTTCTTTTCAGATGAGGCCCAGAGAGCCTTTATCCAGTCAGGGACTGAGATGATTGGAGGGCATTCCTCAGCCGTTGTATCACTGCTGCTCGGTGGTATATCTTTTCCAAAGCCTTCAACAGCATCTCTGCCTCTTTGTCATGCCCAGAACTCCACTGCTTTGGCCTCACTCAGCCCCTGAGACTGTCAAAAGTTCTGACACTTTTTTTTTTTTTTTTTTTTGCCTCTCAGCACCTTTTTTAGGACTGACAAGTCCCTGAAGGGAAAAGACAGAGCCTGTCAAGGATTCTGTTCTTTCTGTGATCTTGTTACCTCGTATCTTCAATGCCTCCTGAGCTTCGCCCAGATGACTTTGATATATAGTTTGCCAAACACTGAGTTTCTATTTATCTGCACTGGGAGAACTGTTCTTAGGGAAGCTGCTCTTTGGGGTCAGAAATAAATTCTGTAGAGATTATTTGCAGATGCTGTGTGTCTAACAGTTTTATTCAGTAAAAAAAAATACATGTAAACAAAGTACGTAAAATATTTACATGTCAAATTGTAAAATATTAACCAAATAATGAATTTTTAAAACAGAAATTTATACGACATAAGTATCAATGGAAAAAGCGGTTAAAAAATGTCATCAGATCTTGTGGTCTTTATATGCCTGAAGTGTCAAAGTGTCTCTAAACCTCACTGGCAAAACCTATCTTGTTAACGTGGAAGTCACATAAAAACAAAAACACTACTACTCTTGCAGCAGCACAAGTCATTTCTGGAGGCTTTGGATGCGACTTTTAAAATCCACCTCCCTCTTTTTAACATGTACATTTTCATTTTTCTAGGATAATATCATTTGATTTTTAAAGCAACTATGGTCTCTGATGAATTTCTCTTAGAGATAATAAAGGGTTCAAAGCTGAGGAAAATTAGATCTGTTAACATAAATGTTTGCATATGATGTACTTTTATTATTTGAAAATTATATAATTTAAGTCATTAGACTTGCAGCAATATTTTCTGATAAGTGTAATCTCATCTCTAATTTTCAGCCGGTGTAAATGATGACAATTATAATGAAAATGACCGTATACTCACTATTGTAACAATCAGAGTGGCCTTTTTCTAACACCTTCAAGCGTTACCCCCCACCACCGCCATGGAACAACATCTAAGGATGTTGTTCTTCTCTTTGGGAGAACAGTATAGATTTTTTCTTGGCTAATGCACAAACAGTAAACCACAGGATGAGTGTAGATGCCTTGTTAGTGCTGGCATATGGTATTAGGGGCCTAGTTTGTACTACATGTAACAAACGTTGACCACAGCCATTGAGCTGCCATTCCCTCCATTTCTTTCTCCTTTACCAACCCCCCAGCCTCTTACCTACCAATCTCAATGACAGTAATTTGTTTTTGAGTCTTTAAGCAAAACTAACATTGGTCAGGATTATTCATATCCTTTCTCTTAGACTATCCAAATGACAAAAATCTTATTTCAGAGGGCTAATGATAAAATAATATCTCAAATTGCTTTTCATGACACCAGACACACTTTTTCTAATATGCACCAATTTCCATTGGTTATTACCAATGAACAATTTTCCATTCATATTTGCACACAAAACTTCTATTCTTGTATAAAATGCAATGTTTTTCTACCTTCAGTTATCTGTTTTTCCTACCTTGCTAATTACAGTGCATTGTGAAGAAAGAAATGTGAATCATTATGTTACTTTACAAGTATGTAGCCTACATTAATTCTAAAGGGTGTTTTGTATGATTTGTACTAAAAATTATGGATACGACAAACCAAAAATCACAGCGAAATCAAAACCCAGGAACTACAAATTACAATGAGACTAGAGGAGGGGAATAAGAAAATAAATTTACTTGAACATCTATGCTAAGAAAAAAAAGAATTGTATTTGAGCTTCTTTGCTATCAAACACATGAAGAAAATACAATGTACACTATAGTGTTAATTATATAACCAAAAAAATAATACCTCTGTAATGACGGGCTTGTTTGTTTCCCCATTTCTGAATTCTGAGACGAATGTGGTGACCTATTTTATATTCTGAACATCACACCATGCATAAAAATGATCCATATTGGCTATTTTATTTACCAAAACACATTGAAGTTTATGTGCATGACAATTTGTAAATAAACCTTCAATAAATGTTGAATGTATAATATTATCATAATCCTGTATGGATGATAAAAGGGAGACAGAAGCTGATCTATACTATCCAGGAGGGCGGTTTTGTAATGATTTAATAATGAGGTACAACAGCACATGTCTGAATACAGACATGTAACTATTTTTGATAGTACAGAGCAGTGATTTTCACCTGTGTGCTGCGATGCTTTTTTAACACATGTAACAGCTGACTCTTCAGTCAGGGGCACTGACCTCTTTCCCCTGAGATTGCCCACTTAAAAAATGGCCACAGCCAATACAACAAGAGTCATCCGGTGTGAATGAATCAAAATTAGACCTATTTTTTGGTCAGATCAGCAAAAACATATATTTTTTTGATGTACTACAGAATTTTAGAAATTTGTTTACGTGTGCCACAAAACGGAAAAGGTTGGAAATTGCTGGTGGAGATGCTGCCAGAGCATTCAGAATGGAGCTGTCAAATGAGACTTTATGGCCAGATACCATGTTTCCTTAAATGAAAGAAGAAATATCATAGATATAGAGGGGAAATACTTGTTTAAAAAAAAGTGTTACGGATGTTGGAGCAGCTATCGCTAACAGAAGGGAGCATCCCTACACAGTGCTGAGTTCCAGTGATACATGTGAAAATGAACCATTTCTTTTTCCTAAAAAATCTGTGCTGGGAGTTATATATTTTCATCCAGTCCTGATGAATTGGAATTCTTGCACTGAATTTAGTTTGTTACACTGTGGGTTTTTTAGACTTTTGGCATACGAACCAATATTAATTTTTATAAGTCCCCTCCCCCGAGTCCTGGCCCTGAAGTTCAGCCGGCAGAAAACCAGGAACCATGAGGTCGTTTTAGCAGAAATCGACACTCCTGAATTCCTGCCAGGAGCAGTTCTGTAAATTCTGAATGAAGGACTGGAGTGTGCCAGTCCTTCAGCGCTTCTCTTCTGCCTCCTTCAATAGAAGGTTTGGGATCTGGGATGAGAATGCAGGGGAAATTCTTGCAGTAGCTACCAAAGAAAGAAGCAGGAGAGCCGTGGGAAGCCAGGAAAGAACGTCTAAGAATTCACAGGCTGCTCAAACACTCGTAAGAAATTGTGCCGTTTAGCCTTAGAGCCTGTGGGTACGGCTTAGTAGTCTGAAACCTCAGAGCCGATTTAGAAACTGTGCTGTCCGGACAAGCAGTGCGGAAGATGGTGTAATTCAGTTCTGTGTGTGGGGCTCAGGCCGGCTAAAAGCAGGAGAGAGATCCGAACGGAGTAACCACAGGAGGGTTCAAATTTACCTTGAGGCATGAGCATTGACTTCTCATGAAAACAGACGAGCAAACAAACAAAATGGCCAAGGGGAGGCCATGAGCAGAAAATTCAATTGTACAGATTGTAGGAGCATTTTTCAAGCCGAGGTCAGAAACTGAGTGGGGGAGACAGTTAAGAAAAGTTTCACAATCCCAAGCAAAAGCAAGAAACCTCTCTTTCTTAGGCAACAGGCTTCAAAGTAAAATAAAAGATTGCTATTACTCAGGTGTCTAAAATACCCTAGGCCATCATTGTTTTACAGATAAGAGATTCCAACATTCTTTGCCGTTTACATCAAGGATAATTCTTATTCTTGCTCATTAGTACTAAAAATATGTTGACAATAGGGGCATGATTATTGTAATCATAATGTTTTTGCATTCATAAATATACTAACAAGATCTGTTTACCCTCATTTGTTCCATTGTTTTGATAATTTACAAGAAATTGGCACTTTTCGAGCATAATGTCGATAGTTAGAGGCCTAGGGTAATTTTCCCATAGATGTTCATGTACACACTGTCTGTCTGTTTTACCATCAAGAATTGTATAATTGATAGATCCCTGCATTTCTAAAGTATTGGAATACATTTAATGTGAAGTGACCTTTGATATAGATTTCCAATTCCTTTGGAACTTACTTAAAAAAAAAAAAAAGAATGAGTTCCTGTAGGTTTTACTAAGCAGGGTGTTTTTTGTTATTAGAGATCTTTTCATAATGATTGAAACAAATCATGGTCCTACAGAGAAATAATGAAACAAAACATGAAATAAAAGATTGCATTAATAATTTCTCATCTTGATGAGTGTATTATGTCATAGGAATAAGTATCCGTTCTAAAAATGTTCTAGATATTTGAATTTTACTGATTTCCATGGAAGGAACATTTTGTCTGATAAATTTTAAGTCATATAGACTAGAGCTTACAATCATGTTACTTTTTTACTGAAACTATTTTCACATATTTCTGTTCCTTGAATCCTCTCTCCAAACACCACTAACATCCTAACATAGTAAATGTGGCTATGGCACAAGTCACATTATTTTCATGACTTGAATGACTAATGAAGACATTTTAAAAACTACTCAAAATAGCAGTGTTATGTGGAATAAAAATTATATTTATGCTGTTATAATATTTTGAAATAATACTTTTTATTATTTATTGTTTTATATTAACCAACCCAATAATTCCATTTATTATTCATTTAAATTTTTTTTGGCCTTTTTTCTCACTAACAAACTTTTGCAGTACTTTTTCAATTTATGCTGATCATCTGTCTTCTTTCCCAAACTTTTTATACTTCTGTTCTATCACTAAAAGTCCTTCCCCTTTTCCTTTGTTTCCTATAGATGTCTCCTTCTTGCTCTATTCTTTCATTTCTGCTTTTAATTTACTTTGGTTTCTTAAAAAAGAGCTTGGGATCCATACACAAATCTTTTTAAAGTACCTGTTTCCAGTTTATAAATATTCTTATTATATTCCTTTTTTAAGTCAACACAGGCAGATTATAATAGCAGACTTAAGAATGCAACAAGTGTAGCCTGTGAGTGGGTGCCATTACAGGCAAAAAGCTTACTACTTGCTAATATTTAATTCCAAATAGTGCTGTTTCACATTATATAGCTTTATGTAATTATTTAAGAATACTTTTGTGCTTTTAGCTGGAGACTGGCCCTACTCATGTATGCAAAAGAACATAAAATAAGAAATTCCTAGACTTCTGACTAAATTCAACAGTTATTGTAAGGTAATCATGATATAAAATGATTTTGGGGTTAATTACTGTTTAATTCAAAGGGATCTTGAATAATACTGGGGTGACTGAGATTATTAATCTTGTTATAATTAACTTATTACTATGTTAGAAAGAATATATTGATATTAATGACAAATATGTTAAAGTGTTACAAATGACTTAAAAAATCAATAGATGTTGTAAATTCTCACTTTTATCATAATCAAGTTCAATAGAGCACATCTCACAATATATTAGGAACATTCTGCAAGTTGAAGCGTTTATGACTGCAAATCGGGAAGGCTTTACTTATCCACGCTCAGAGCAAATGGAGTAGGTAGAGGTCACTATTGACTTCTGCTGGAATAATTGCTGCGTCTACATAGAGCGCACAGTATACATTAGACATATGCTGCCTCTGTGGGAGGTAGTTTCTGTAAAACCAAGTGAAGTCAATTTGTAAATAAAGTTATTTTTCTCCATGAATTTAAACAGTTCACAAACTCAAAAATCACAGAATATTATATAAGAGTCCTTTTCAGTTTGGCGATGTTTGCGGTATGACAGTTGGCTGGGGTGTGGCAATAAAGGGGACGTCAAAGGGTTCACATTCTGTTGACATAATACAGACATTTACAAGAATAAATAGACTTGTTTCTTTAAACATATCTGTTTAATATAAATAAGCATATATGTTGCAGAGAAGTCTTCTTAAAAACCTGTGATAATTGACTTTCCTGATTATTCAACACCGCATTTGTTTTGCAAAGCATACGGAAAACAAACTTGCTGAAGAATAAACTATTCTTTATCCTACTAATTTCATCTACATTTATTCAGTCATTTCACTTTTCGCTTACCTTAGGTGTGTTTGTGTTTCAGTTGTTTCCATTGGGTGTTCTTTTTATGTAATTACATAATATATGATAAAATACATATTACACATAAAAATATACTTTTAAATATAGTATGGTTATATAATATATTGACTTTACTCCGTTGCATTTTTAGAAGTAATCCAACCTAGTTTAACTCTAATTATATTCATGTTTGTTTTCCACTGGTACATTTTGTTTTAAAATTTCAAATATATTAACTTTGATTAAAGTACACATTGATGTTATATTAAATAAAATTTAATAATATTGATGTAATATACTGATATAGAATATCAATATATTTATATATAATATAGTTGCAAAAAATATTGATATATATTTACATATAATTATATGATATATAGAAACATACATATTATATCAATATATCATATATTAACACATACGTTATGGTATATAACACATGTCATATGTTAATATAACACCTATCAATATATACTTAATGTGTGAAAATTTTAAAACAAAGCATATTAGTGGAAAATATGAATATTAGAGTGAAACTAGCTTGGCTTATTTCTGAAAATGTGAATTGAGTTAAGTCACAATCCTATCAAGCTGAGACGAAATCCTGGATCTTTTAATTTCTTGTCCAAATTGTGTTCCATTAGATTACGCAGCCTGCTCACTATAGCTGAGAGTGGGTAGGGTGATCTACTGGTTTTTCATGAAATTGCACTTTAGAATAAACTTCCAAAACTATTAATGTGGTTATTTCAAACTTACTCATCATCTTTATTTTATAATTTTGCTAAAACACATTGTATATTTGGTCAATACATTTTGTAGAATTTTCTAGTGGGAAGTAAATTGGACTGTTATTTCTATTATTTTCTTAATGACAGTGGGAATCATGCTATTTATTTATTTGAAGTTGAATAAAACTATTAATGTTTCATGTAATAATTTAACATCTGGACAAGTAATTTTACACACAAATTCATAACATGAAACTTTTCCTCAATAGCATTTTTCTTCTGTTGGCTGCCCTACAGGACATAATAATTGAGTTTTAAGTAATTGTTTGGGAGCCTTAAAGGAGAAAATTGCACCTAAATTTAAATTTGCTCATAATTGATATCTTTCTTCAAAATTCAATTTCCTGTGGCTTTTCTAATGAAAATCATATTACCACACCAGGAATTAGCATTTCAATCTATAACTTCATAGCTTTCAAAATAAGCTCTTTAATATAGATTACTTTTTGAATTTAGCAAGTTGATATGTTTAAGAACAAAATCCCAATGCTATCTTCATTTTTCAACTTGGTCTTTATCAAAGATGCACGTCAACATCTCGTATATTATCTAAAAATTATTTTAAATGATTCCTATTTTGCGACGCCATTATTTTAAAACCTATATTTATTGGTACACAAAAAGTATCCATGCAGCTCTGGCCAGTGTGGCTCAGCTGGTTGGAGTTTCATCCTGTAATCTAAAGGTTGTAGGTTCAATCCCTTGCCCTGGCGTGTAAGAGAGGCAGCCGATCAACATTTCTCTTGCATTGTTATTTCTCTCCCCAACTATCTCCCTCTCGTTTCCTTTCTCTAAAATCAATAAGCATGTCCTTGGGTGAGGATAAAAAAACATGTCCATGCATATACATAGGCAAACCTCACAATTCTAAGAAACTGCAACAATTAAAGACTCAGATGATCATTAATCGGTAATGATTCATTAATCCTAGTTGCCATCATCAATCAGTGGTACCGAGCCAATGTTACTAAGGTAGAGCTGTGCTTAGCTTACTTACCTTCAACTCACTCCCTCTAGTAAGCTTGCTTTCAGTTTGAGAAATCTAACTGAAGGTGAAGGAATTATATGTTTGCATCAAAATGTATCAGTAGCTTGGCCATTCATTTTCTAGTAACACATAAATTAACTTAATAGTTTGGTATTACCTTTATTTTATATATTAAAGTTAATATTTTTTCAAATTCTGATATATGGGAATTTACATATGACCTCATCAGGAAATTTACAAATAAAAATGTATAAATGACACTTTGGTTCAAAATGCGGCTGGAAGTAATTCATGACTGATAATGACACTCACTATCTCAGTCCTTTATCTCTCTCAAATTTTAGGGTTACTGGTCTATCACAAATGCTGGTATCCTTTGATTTTGGTATAACATTCACAGTCAATTCTAGAAAAGCTGCATTTCCACAATGACCTGTATGGTCTTCAGCTTCCAGCTGCCCTTAGGGATTTTCTCTATTGCGATCTCTGTTACACAACAGTGATGTTGGTCATTCTTTGGAAAATAGCAACAAGACTAAAAATGTGAACCAGTGAGCTCTCTGATAGAAATGTCATTGAGATTGGTACACTTTTTACCCAAATATATGATAAATCGTTATTTTTATATTAAAAAATCACAATTTTATTACAGAAAATGCACGATATATGCACAAAAAGGTGAAAACAAAATTAACTGATAGTGTTTAGTCCTGCCACCAAAGATAAGCACAATAAACTTAGCGACATGTTTTCTTAGTTTATGTCCTTACTGAAAAATACTTTCATTCATTTTACATTTTATAATAACTACCATGAATACATATATATTTTTATTTGATTATGCAATAATTTAAAACAATTGATAATATTGCACATTATGAAAACATTATCATTTCCTGTGTTAGATAGTATAGTTTTAGTATGTCTAGTAAATTAACATACAAATTTCTTTTGTGAGTGTTTTTGTTTGCCTTTCATGGTTTCATTTATCATTAAAATTCCCAGAAGTAGAATTACTATTTTTAAGTGTACTAACCTAAAGGATTTAACATAATTGAACATAATTGAACAAAATAGAATTTATAAGACTTTAGCCTAGATTAGATAATACTGCTATAGAGTATTTTAATACCATTACTTTTGTTACATGCCCCCACTCCATTGTCTACTATTTTCTATTTGTTACTATTTATGTAGGCAGTATTTGCTTGAATTTAATCATTATTCTTCATTCTATTTGTTCATGCTCTCTTGCATTCTAGACTGTCCTTGCTGAATTATTCTTTCCACTTTTCTTAAATCCCTTGCTAGTGTTCCTTGGTTTTACCTTTGTTGTTGTTTTAATCTGAGATTTTTTTTTCCACTTTTGTTCCTCAGCTTTAAGTGTGCTGAGCACACAATTCTCATTGAATATTTTTGTTTTGTTTTGCTTTTCCTCAGATTATATCCCCAGGCCTGTGATTCTTTCAAAACTGATCTGTCTTTTCTTACTGCATTTGATGTCCACGCAGCTTTATATGGGTTTATTTATTTTATGCTGCTTGAGATGCTTTGCTTTTTCTGGATCTGTGGTTTCACACATTTCATCATTTTTAGATAACTATAAATTTAAATATTATATTTTTTAATTTTGAGAAAAAAACATTATGTTTTCAATACTAGCCTTCTTTTCTGTTTGCTTGGTTGAATTCCTTCTTTTATTTTACAGCATTTACTGCCCTAATAATAGTTTCTTTAATATTTAGTCTCCCATTTTTCACTGAAATTTTCTCTCTTCTACTTTCTAATTTCTTTGCCACCATGTATTTTCAAATTCCCTCTCATTTACCAGTTTTTCTTGATGGCTCTATAATTACAGAGGAAAAATAATTTAAATAGTCACCATAAACACACACACTTTTAAAAGATATTCATTCACTCTAAATTTATTTCCCCCATACTCACTAACAAAACTCTCTTAGAAGCTTGCTAGTAAACCAATCTGCTGGACTTTGTTTAGTCTATAAATGTGGAGAATGCTTTGGAGGCAAGATTTGGCCACTCTTAGCTACCTTCCTTTCCAGAAACTCCCTTTCCTCTTGACTTGTGTTGGTGCAGTCACTAGATTCTCTTACCTCTTTCATCGTTTCTTTTTGTTTTCTTTCTTTTGCTCATCCTTCTCTATGCTGTAAATTCTCTTATGTTCTTTCACATGTCACGCCTCTTCAAGTCATTAGACTCGGTGACTACAAACCAACTTCTGGATCCGACTTGAAAATACTCTGTAGGTACCTATATCAGTGAATCTCAGTATCCTCTCAACTTATCCTTCCAGGGTGTTTGAACTTACACTAATGATAGCAACTGGAATTTTCCCAGAGAGCAAACCTTTTCTTGTACATGTATCATTTCAAATAGTCAATTAATTTCATTTGGGTATTGGACTGTGGATGAAATATTTGTGGTTTTTGCATGACCAATATTTTTCGTTATGTATCAACATGTCTTCTAGACATTTTTGCCAAAGTGGGGGATAAATGATCCAGACTTACTAATAAGAAATCTTCACTGGGATTTTAAAACACTGGATACCTGCATACAGGATGGAAGAGGTTTTTGTGTATGTGTATGTGTGTGTGTGTGAACTCCATAAAAGTCTGGACTTAGATCTCCTAGTCCAAGCTCACTGGCAGAGCGAAAGCCTGGGTTGATGTGGCCGAGAGGGAATACAATTTGTCCCTGGTTATTGTCCTCCACGTGGCCAGCCACTGACTGGTCTCCCCCTTTTTTTGATGTGGTGAATAAAATATTATCTCTTTGCAATTACACGATTATGAATAGGGTTTCTATTTCATGCAAAGAAATAATACTCCAATACAATAGGAAGTCCTAAACAAAGTGTTTTTTGAGAATCTAGAGAACACTGCCTCTCTTCTGACAAAATCCTCTGTGCACATATCGTTATATAACTTGTAACTGCAGACTCTCAAATGTAACCTCCTCAGATCAGAGGCCTACTCTTCATACAGATTCTAAAGTGAAATATGATGCATTCATTTGATGGTGACAGAGCGGCTGGGCCACTTTATTAAACGATGTTTATGAACCTGCTCCCTGGTACTTGTTCCTATACTTGGAATAATGCAATGATTTACTTGGAGTTATAAATAAGTAAAAATGTTGGCTAGCATTCTCAGGAACAGTGTGATTGTCTTTCCCAGAAAATACATTGGCATTTTCATTGCTGAAACATTAAGCACCGGTTTCCAGGTGTCACTCTAAATAGAAATAAATTCCTCTTGCCAAGGAGTGTTTTACAGTCTTCTTCCTAATGTGCTAGTTTATGAATTTGGAGCCGACTATCTTTCCTGCAAAAATGCAGCCCATGTGGTAAGTTTAGAGAGAAAGAAAGCTGCCGTAGCTCAAAGTCGTAGCTAGCATCCTGGAGAGAATATTGGAGAGAGGAAAGCTTCTCATATAAATCAATTTATAGTCATGGTGTGCACACACTCAACCTGCCGCATGTGCGTGGACAAAGACTAAGACTCATTATCCGTGTCCCTAAGACAGGACGCTGCTACCGCAGCACAGAGCCGAGCTCTGTCGGGGTGAGGCTGTGACGTCAGCCCCCTTTCTGTCTTTGCTGTAGAGATCGTCACGCTCTTTCTCATGGAGGAAAACAGAGACTCCTATCAGAGAACGAACTCCGCCGCATGGAATGTACGAGTGAAGATTGCATAAGCGTTTATTTTTAAGATTGCATTCCAGTGTAGGATTCATCATGGACAACATGTCTTTTTACTTCTTTAGCAAGTCTTCAGCATGAAAGCCCCAGTCTAGGTAGTGTCAAGCCTCAAGGCTCAGATCCAAATGATCACGTGGGCGGTGCCTTGAATAAGAAACTCAGATAAATAATTGCCAGTTGCTATTTCAACAGGAATTTTAACCAATATAATGCCCGTTAAAAGGAATTTTATTTCCTTTTCACACATACACGCACGCGCGCGTGACAATTTGGCAACTGGCCCAAAGGAGGGGACTCTCAATTGTGATTACATCTGTTTTATCAAGAGACATATCGGCTTAAGAAAAGCACTATGTATCAAATGTTGATGCATTTCAAAGCATTAAAAAAAAAAAAAAAAGAAGAAGGAAGGAAGGGAAAAAGAATGCAGAGCTAAATACAATATACGGCCTAGCCTGGCTCATTTTCCACACAAATACAATAACCACGAAGAGAGAGCGATGACACCGCGGTCGCTCCTTGCGCGGCAATGCTGGCGATGTTCGAGAGCGGCTCGGCCTCTCAATAGTTTTAACCGGCTTCCTCGGAGCCTTAATTAGCGAGAGATCCGAGGAGGAGCTGGCAGCCAGCCGAATCTCTTTTCGGGAGTTCAAGTCAAACTAATTAAATTCCAGAGGGAAAACATTTTCCTGCTAGCGCCCTTAACCAGCCGTCCCTGCTCAGCAAATAAATAAATAAACAAACAAACAAAGAAATACGGAGTCTGATGGGCTGAAAAATAATATAAACAGGAAAGTCTGTAGTTGTGAAACAGTGATAAACTGATTTTTCATTAAGGAAAATTTGAATTTCTCAGCCAACATTTATAAGGCGTACATAATTTTGCTTATAAAGAATCTATTTTAAGAGAGGAATAGCTAAAGAAATTCAGCAGTCTTTCTGTTGAAATCCTAGTAGAATATTAGTGACTTTGCTGGATATTTTCTGCACAGATCTATTTAAATACACTTAGCACATATAATTATTAATGCGTCTTAAGCATTATATTTGCATAAACACACAAACACCAAATTTTTCTGGATTTCTTTAGAAAGGCCAGCATCAAAGAAGATGGGCTCATGTTCATATTAGTTATAATATCCATAGAATATATATAACAAAGATTCAATAAAATATATAGTTATCCCATAAAATGCCAAGTAAAATTTTCTCAGAATGTGAAATTCAAATTTTCTCAACTAATTGTTTTAAAGAATTACTTGTTTTTTTTCCTAAAAGGAGATGCTATTTTTTTATTTAATATTTGTAGTTACACAAATAAATATCTATCAAAATTGCAAAATATTATTTTGCAATGAGGGATCTTTGGCCATCACTTCCTTCCTAGTCTCTCTCCCTCTCTTTCTTTCTTTCTCTCTGAGAAATGCTATGTCCCCTGGGACTCTGCTCCTCTGAGCACTGCTGACCAGGCTGTAGGACACTGGACCTCATGCCATAGCCACAGCTGGGCCAATGAGACCTGTTTTCTTGTCAGTTGGGATTTGTGGCTCAGACAGGCCTAGTTGTGATCGTGAACTAGAATTTGATGTAAAACATGTGCTGTGAGAAGCGCATTGGTCTGCTACAAGGAAAATCACCATCCATGACAGCCAGGCAGCCTTCAGGGAAACAGAAGGGTGATCCAGGCACAGGAGTCGGATAGAAATGGGGGAGTGGGGCTGGAGGGGGGGCGTACAGAAAGGCAGAGAGAGAAAGAGGGCGTAACACATTCTTGTGACTCTTTACCTCTGCCACTGCCTTCCCTTACTTTTTTTATTCCACGGGCTTCTGTTTGGTACTCTTTTCCTTCCTCCTTCCCTCTTCTATATAATTATATATATATATGCTGGATTTTACATCCTTCTAATTTGTGCTCCGTTAGAAGATTGAGGACACACAGACAATGTTTTTGTTGTTGTTTCCACTCTGGTCACACTAAGTGGTATCTTTAATCATCTGCTCATGTGGTCGATCTTTCTCTCTATATTCTTTGCCTTTCCCCTTCCTAGGACCCCACGCACATGGATTAGAACACGTTTACTTTATCTTCTAATCAGTCATTAGTCCCATCCATTTTCCTACTCTACTCTTTAAAATTACCCATGCTTAATTGTAGATCTGTTCATCTGACCCCCAAATCGCTTCATTCTCTCTTTTACTGCATCAAAACTACCATTAACCTAACAACAGAGCCATAGTTTCATTTAATTAAGTTTTCCCTTAATTAAATAAAACATTTAAAGGTTGTTTATCTATGTCTAGTGACCCTATACATGGAGGAATTCCAATATGCAGCTGGTGAGAGAGGAGAACGCATTTACTCTTCTGCTTGATTCTAAAGTCTAAGTTATGTTGCCAGCCCCAAAGGAATCTTTCTTCCGAACCACTGAGCCTGAACTATAGATTGGATATAGGCATGCGTCAATGATAAACTGTCTCATCTTCAGCTGGCTCACCCCTATCATCAGATTTACAGCCCTGTTATATTTGCAGCCCTTTCCTCTCAGCTAACTTTTCCCAATCCTAGTTAAATAATTCCTTTTCACAAATTAACTCCCTCCTAATTTGATACTCTCAGTCCTCAGCCACCACTACCAATAACCTAATTATATTTTAATTATGTATGGAATACTTCATTTTTTCTAATTATCTGAATTTAAAAATTTATGAAAGGCAAAATAACATACTCTACATCTTTTAGTTCCCCACAATATTTAATACAATTCTCTACTCAAACCAGTACATGGTAGGTCAAATGTCAAATCAAAAGGAGACCTCTGCCTGAAAGTACTAGTATTTCATGTTTATTTTTAACTGTGTTTGTATAAGTTATCATTCTTTTGTGAGAGGTCTCTTTGACTTTATAGTTTTCCTCTATTTTTTTTGTTTGTTTTTGGTGCTCCTTTTCAAGCCTAGCTTCCCTTTTATCCACCAGCCCGACTGCCTTTAATTTATTTTGCTCTTCCGCGTTCAGTGACATCTTAATGAATGGGCCCTACTTGTTTAAAGAAATCCACAGAACATGAATGATGAGGTTCATTTAAGGTACCTAGCATCTCTAGTACCAGTTTTTCAAGTAATTATGGCTCCTCATCCTTCTCCTTTAGGTCAGGTTATTGCCCAAACTTTCTAATCTAGACTAAACTCTGCATGTTTTTTTTTTTAATTTTTCTGTTTCATATTCCCTGTACCATCTCTAATATAATGATCTATTTTTACTATATAGGAAAAATTCTTCACATCATTGTTTTCTCTCATGCAATGAGGAAACAAACTTTTTTTTCCTGTTTTCAAGCCTTCAAAGCTGTTCATTTACTTCTTACTAATTTCCAATCACTATTTTTGTTAAATTCCACAAACCCGTGTTTACTCTCTGTGATGGGTGATTTTGTGTGTCAGCCTGAGTAGGCCACCGGGGCCCAGACACTCGGCCAATCAGGATCCTGGGTGTGTCCGTGAGGGCGGCGCTTCCTGAGATGGGCACCGGCATCAGCAGACTCAGGCTGCCCTCCCTTAAGGCGGTGGTGGGTTTCATCCAGGCAGAAGACCCGAACAGGGCAGAAAGGCTGAGCAAGAAGGAACCTCCCTCCCGCTCCCTGAGGTGGGGCATCAGCCTTCCTCTGCCTGCGGACTCATAGAGAAGGACCAGCTCGTCTTCGGTTCCTAGCCTGCAGCTTTCAGGCCAGAATCTACACCACCAGCCCTGCTGGGTCCCAGGCCTCCGGACTGGCGTGTCATTTCGGATTGAACTTTACTAGTAGGCACCCTCAGATTCATTTCAGCATTCCTGTGTTTAACTCTATTGATAAATGGCTTTATTTTGTAGGCTTTGGAGCTAAATGATCTGAGCTTGAATTTCGCTCCACTGATTATTAGTCTCATGGGCTAGAGAATGTTTCTGTGCTTTCATTATTTCTTTTGTAAATTGAGATAAATTAGTATCTATCTCAGGTTATTGTGATTATGAGAATTATTCAGACGAAGTTTTAAAAAGGTGCTTCGGATATAATAACCACTCAATCAGTATTGCCTCTTTATTATTATTTTTCCTTAAACCGTAAGTGGTATTTAAGTCTTTTTTTGTTTTAATTAGATATTCTTTATTGCTCTTTGGTTACAGGTTGGTTAATGTCACCCATTCTTACATCAGACTTAACTTCAGCAAGGCCTATTTTTAATGGGTTTTTCTTTTTTCATCCTTTAAAATAACCATTCATCTATTTATCCAGTATTCTACTGTAGATAGTGTATTAATGGCAATATGCAAGTTAAATTCATTGATTTCAGGGGTAACATCCTATTAACACATAGGTAAGCATTTTAATCCTAGCTGTAAAAGGTAAGTATTAAACAGCTTACATTCACCTACTTATCACATAAAAACACTGGAGATACAGAGATAAATTAAAAAAGATCCATGATTACAAGTAGCTGTGCCTATCATGAGAAAGACAGAGCCAACTGAGAGATGTGTAACGCCCAGTCCAAGGCCTTTGCTCCCCTGTGTCAACGTTACCGACCATCAGGGTTGAGTAAGCAGTTCTGTTTGCCACTCGTCCTGAACGTTTCCTCTGGGAAGAGTTTTTCAGGACCAGGTGTGCTTTCCTGCTGCCCCAGACTCTGACGTGTGTCCCCTCCTTTCTCTGCGTGGAGCCTGCCATGCTGATGGATGTGACAGAGGGAGGCACTCGGAGCCAGCCAGGAGCCGAAGCGTGGCCTGCATCTCATCCTTTCTCCTGATCCCCTTACACTTCCGTCCGGACTATCAGAGGAGCCCATGTATCTATATAAATATTTCCCCTGATGCTTGCAGACCATCTCGGGAGGGAGCTGCAATGCGATTTCCCCTGAAGCACGGGGCAGACTGAGTTCCGGGTCTGCCTGAAGGCAGATAATGCCCCCCATGACTAACTCAGCCTTCTGAAAGATTCGTCAGCATCTATGATCACACGCTTGAACTCTGTTGTCTTAAATATTGCCCCAGCTTGAAGCTATAGGCTTCCCCCACCATCTGGGGGACAGTATTTTAGGAAGGACTCATCAACAGAGTTTGCATGGCCATAACCTGTGAACAGCAAAAGCCTGGTCTGGCAGAAATTCTCTCTGCTACCTGATGGGACGGAGCTACTCCCCCTTGATTAAAACTCTTCCCGAATTCGCTCTGCGGCCCCTTTCTCTGCCCACCTGATCCTGCAGGTGAGCTCCCGGCTGCCTTCGGCCCCTCTGACGGTGCCTTTCAGAACCCTTCCTTTGGCTTCCTGCTCTCTCCCCTCCACATTCTCATTTAAGTAACTGGCTTATCTGCCTCTGTGTTTCCACTGGCATGGTTTTTACACTAAATCGAACTGAATTAATATGTCGCCATGGCTATACTTCTCACGGCAATGCAAGTTTCTTTAGGACAGAGGCTGCATTATGCTCGTCATTGTATCCTAATCACTTAGCGTGGTATGTGGGCAGACAGGACAATGCACTTTTGTTGAAGTGAACTGAAATGCACTGTTGGAGGGAAAACCCAGAGAGAAAGACTCAACATGGAAGAACTTTCTACAGGGAAGAAATGAATTATTTTCACATTAAAAAAATGTAAAAGCCAAAAATATTTTTGGGTGAGAAAAGATAACAGGATGGGAATATCTAATTTTGCCCAGTCACGAGATAGAAACAGAATTATTTTGATTCAAGACGGTGAAATGCACTAAAATGTTTTTCATCCTAGTTACTTTTCTTTCTTTGCAATTTTACATTCCTCTCTTTCAATCACTCTAATGAATTAGGAATATTTTTTTAACAGAGTTGGGTTATGCTACAATTTTGAGTGTAAAGAAATGTGATATTATGCAATTGCAGATTTTTCTGCACATGCATTACAGGGTAAATGGAATGTTAGCTTGCGGGTAGGGCATAATAATAGATCGGGTTGGCAGTGGAAAACTATTTAGTGAATTTATGCAAGTGGGAGTTTTGGGGGTAAAAATATGAAAACTTGAAATTTCTCATTCAATTGTTCAGGATATTTAATATTAAGTACACTTTGGATAAATAAGAATATTAAGCTTACTCCTTCAGGCTAAGTTGAAGTACATGACTGAATAAGCAAGTCTTCCCTATGTTTTAAGTACCTTTCTGAAATTACAGAATTTGTGGATAGAAATAAAAGGCAGGGCCCCTGGCTGTCATTATCAAAGAACCTAGCAAATTAACTGGGAAAACAGCAGGGTTATATTATCAAGGAAGGAATTAGTTCACTGTCTTTTTAAACAGAATTTTGGAAACTGTGAGTTCACTCAAAGGCCAAAGAAGAAATATGTTTCACTGTCAAAGGAAAGCATTCATTAATTCTTGTTGGTTCTCTTAGGTTCTTTCATTTTTTTTCCCCCTCTTCTCTTCAACACTGATGCCTACTCTTTTCTACTTAGTATAAAGGGCTAGGAATATAGAGCCTTGAAAAATAACAGAGGAATTGAAGTTAATTATCTTTTATGCAAAGGGTAGTTAACCAGTGTGTAAATTGGTTAATTTATAGTCCCTCACCATTCATTTCATTTACAGATTCTTTCCTCCCCACCCCAATTTTACTATCGTCACCCCCTCTGCAATAATAAGGCACAAACAATATTTTTCATCAAGATGCCCACTATGCCCAGGAGGAGCCTCCAACTATAAAACCATCTTTAGAAATCTTCTCTGAACTTTTACAATATAGACACTCACACTCACCCCAGACTTATTGATTCAAAATCTCTGAGTGGGCTGAATGGTCCTGTTTTCTAACAAGGTTCACAGTTGATGCCAACATGTACCAAGGGAGGAGAAAGGCTGACAACTGAAGCAAATAAATACCTAAGGGGGTGTAAATGGTATAATAGTAGGATAAAAAGGGTATTTCTTTTTTTTTCATTGGCGTATAATTGACATGTATATCCTATTAGTTTCAGGTGGATATCACAGTGATTCAGTGTTTACATTCATTGCAAATGACCCCCATCTGTCACCATACAAAGTTAGTACAATGTTATTGACTGTATCCCTCAAACTATATATTACATCCCCATGACGTATTTATCTTATACGTCATATCCTTAGTCCTCTTCACCCTGCTCACCCAACCTCCCACCCCAACTCCTATAATAACCAATAGTTGTTCCCTGTATCTAGAAATCTGCTTTTATTTAGGACTAATTTAAATGATACAACTGGATATATGAATTATGTGTTACATATCTATGTAGCATTGGCCAAGAAGGGCTTATATAAAATAAAATGTCTCCAGAGAGGCTGCAATGACAGCTTGCTCTTTTTAGGAGGTCATTACAGTGTTTTAACCTTATATGTGCTTATGAAGAATTGAGTTTTAAATTTAATTTGTTTGTTCTAATAATGCCATATTTAACATTTCCAGCTTGTGTGTGTGTCGGGGGGGGGGGTGATGCTGAGTACACAAAGAAACATATTTTCTTATCAGATTCTTACAAAGCAGAGATTTGACCTTCCTTCCGGGTTTGCTAATGATCGGAAAGATGGAAGCAGTCCACGGGCTCAGGGCCCTGAAAGATGGGGACCACCCGGGTGCCCCTTTCTGTACTAATCAAAGGTTGTTTGTCCCAGAAGAGATAAATTCTCGAAATGTATCATGGGAGTTATTGCAGCAAAAAGTGGAAAATGTTTATGTTATAAAACAAACTCTTTTATATTCCAGAAAATTGTATAGCTTCTGTGACTCTTCATGGAATGATGCATTATAAATACACAGGTTCAGCCTTATACTAATTCTTAATCAGACCCGTCAGAGGATGTTGGTCTGCGTACCCAAGGTTACCTCTCATGTCACGAAGAGATTAGACCCATAAGCATCCCCACCAACCCTCATGAAAGGAGCCGATGGATTGCTGGATGGAGCAATCCAAATATCTCTAACTTTATTGCCTCTACCCATGCCAAAAGTGCTTGGGACAAAAGTCATCACAAAAACACAAGAAGAGACAATGTGCAATAGTAATTCCACGTACTGTAGCAAGGGTTCAAATCCTTGAAAGCTTGGTAACGGTGCTGCAAAGTCCTGAGAGGCACATGCGGCCAACAAATAGAATTAATTGAAGGCATCGTGATTGCTCCACTTTTGTTCAAGGGAATTCCCACCCTCAAAAAATTAACCACCTTAATGTTCCAAAGAGTGTTTAATGACCAATGCTCTAGAAGGGAAAACATTTTCAATTATTAAAATTTAAAAAATTACTCCAGTGTAAACACCAAAATATGGATATGCATTTTCACACAGTGCACACAGGAATTCTGCTCACTGTTTGTTTTCACTAGGCATCTACACTTATTTGAGGTCAAGTTGTCGTCTGTCACGATTAACTCACAGTCAGCCTTAACATACACGTTGGAGTCTGAATATTACGATACCCTGGAATTCCTAAGTAATCATATTTTGGGGCCGTAAGACACATATGTCTCTTTTCCTTTTTTTGCCTCCTTGCTTTGCTCTGCCTTTCCTTTCCTATTTCTTCTTTCTCTTCCACTTTGGCTCCTACATTTCCGTCCCTTTTTCCTTCCTTCTTTACTATTCATGCAAGTAAGAGTTTCTATTTCTGAAAATGCCCATTTCGATTTATAGCATTAATTAGGCTACATTAAAATTTGAATCAGAGACATCTGATATAGCCCTAGGCCAGCCACCCAACCTCAGTTTCCTTGTGCCGGCGTGAGAGGAAGGTACTATTCCCAAAGTCCTCTCTAGACTACATATTCTAAATGTTTTGGACAATGTTCCCTCTTTAAGTGTTGATGCATGATGGTAGGGCTGGGAGTGGAAAGTAATGGCATCTGGTCATTCTATTAGGTAAACAAACAAACATAGGTAGAGCTGTTTGAAGAAACAGGAGTCCATAAGAACTGGGTACATTGAGTCAACATGAGAAAAAAATCTCACTCTGTCAATTTATCAGGCTAGCCATGGCCACTAATTTGATGCTTTTATTTTGTGTTTTGAATCCATCCAGATTTAATGAAACATTTTTATAAAAATTATACTTTTTGGTTGCTCATAGAGAGGGATTTATTATAGCAATATTATTTAACTGTACTAATAATTTACTTTTTATTGAATTTCTTTATATACTAATTACCTGATATGTCCCAGCATTGTTCTAATGGCTTCATAGACATTAACTCATTTAATTCTTATAATGGGCCCATGAGATACAGAGAATTGTTCATCCTCTGTGTGCACATAAAACACAGAAGCTTGAAATCCATTCTACAGTTGATATTCATTTGCCAGCTGTTTTTCAGGGAAACTGTTATTTTCAAACAACATTTTCCTTTAAAACTTCTTATTTACGTACCAAGAATTCAGAAGCATTTTTTTTCTTAGAAACACTCTTACAGGGAATATATACACTTTTAAAGGAAGGAGTATGGAACATTTTTATAATATTCTATCCATTGGTGTTATGTGGGAGAATATTTATTCATGGAAAGACAACAGGTTAGGTTTGCAAAGAGCTTTGACAAAAGATTGCTGTATATCCATGTACAGTATGGAGCCACATATTCCAAACAGTCACAGGGAGAGGTCGCTTCTGTTTACCCTGCATTCATAGACATGATCTCATATGAACTTTTATGCAAATACTTATACACCTTCAGTGATGGTAACATAGAAATCTAATTACAATGCAGATGTAAGGACTGTAAGTATAATATGGGAAGAAGGGTGTTTTTCTGTTGTGATAACGATGCTGAGCTTCAAGTTAGAAACATGGGGTTTTGTCTGCATTGAAACAAACTGAGTAAGTCACTTAATATTTCTATATTTCATTTTTGATAATTTACTTAATTGTCTCTATCATTACATAATTCCAATGTAACAGAAGCTGAAGTAACTCTTTTGAATGGTCTGATCCCTTTTTACATTTTTAGCAATGAGTAAACAGGAAACCATACAACTTGAATATCTTCCCTGGGCGATGCAGTAAAAAGCCAAATTAAGCCTAGAATTTAGCTATTTTACTTTAGGGTTTTTTATATCAGTCCTTGGTCACTCAGGTGTATGAATGTTGCAATGAGCATTTATCTTACTCTTATGAAAACAACTCAAGCGCATGCAGCCCAAATAATGAAAGTAAATGGCTTTGGTAATCATGGAAAAATATGTCCCAACATCATTATAAAACATAATAATCTAGCAGTAATAGAATAGTCAGGACCAGGAGACATGAACCCTGAATGAAAAAAATTACGTGACTATTTTTATTTACCTATACACATTATGTAAGTGATCCAATGAACAAATATTTTGACCTATACACAGGTAAAAATAGAAGTTCAAAATAGAAAAATTAAAAATTCCTGTTTCCTCCTTGGTAAATTATTCCTTTATTTAACACTACATTTCATAAATATTTTCTGTAATGTTGGCTTCAATTCACATTCCTGTTAAGCATGTGTGTATATAATGCAATGTTCTAAAAAAATAATGATACTACATTAGTGACAGGGTCGCTGCTTTTGTGCCAAGAGCGATATGAAAATCATATGGCCAAATAAACTGAACAAACAAGAAATTAAAATCATGAATTGAGCAAAAGCAGTTTTGCAAGAGATTTTAATATATTTAATGAGTTATACAGGATTGCAAGTATAATGAGGTTTCTAATGTATAAAGAATGGTTATAAAAATTAAAATAAACTGCTCATATGCATTCTATATAATGCATGACATTACAATGGAAAAAAGGCAAAAGCCTCCTCAAGGTCACAACTTGTCTGTAATAAACAACCGCTAAGGAGTTTGTTGAGGTATTTACCATTTTTCAGATTTCCAAGCAAGCAAAACTTCATTAAACTGAAGGCAATTAATTTTAAAATGCTTCAAATTGCAACTAATGAGCCTACAAGATTCATTACCAGTGAAGGTCACAGAACTAACTGGATTCCTGAATTTATCTTTACCTCTAGTTCTGTGACTGGCTGCGTTGGCTACGGGGAGGTCTCTCGCCCCGCGATCAATCACACTGCGACCCAGAACACAGGCTGCACCCCGTCACTCTCATTAAAAAAAGTGTCAGAGCGGATTTTTTGGACCATGTGCAACATATTAAGCTCCATTTTCTTTTTTCTAATGATTTCACTCGAATTTTGTGCAAAAGTTTACTTAAATATTGAAGTGCCCCATTCTCCCTTACATAAGAGAGAAGATAGACATCTTCTACCTTACCAATAAGTAAAATGTCTATATGCTCTTTCTGAAATCCACTGGAACAAAAGATTTTATTTTCATGAGTCAAGAAGGTTCCAAAAGCAGCTTATGATCATGGGTGGTAGAGCCAGAATGTGCTGTGTTGAGGCCAGTGGAAAGTCCCAGGTACTCCTTCTGGTGGCTGCCGTGGCCGAGGGAGCACTGAAAAGGATTTACTGTTCCTGCTTTGGCGTGCATTGGTTTGTTCCCCCGTTAATGTTTATATTCACTTACTTGTTTCTCCGTTCATTTTTTGAACAAATATTTGCTGAATAACTACAGAACAGTAATATTATACGGGGTGGCAGGAATAAAACTTTAAAATAAAATGAGCTCTCCTCTAAAGAAACTTAGACCCTGGTGAATAAAATCAGGTAAACATTCCAAGTACGATAAAGTGTCATTACAGCAGCTATCAACGAGGCCTTCCACAGAGCCCAACGGAACCACTAATGAACCTCTGATCAATGTAACTAATCCTTCTAAAAATGTGATCTTTAGAAATCGACTCCTCCTGTCTAATAGTGTTTTGCTGAAGTTTTTGTCTCCTCTGACCTCCAAGGCCTTACCTGCAGGTGAAAGTCTATAAATTCTGTGTGAATGTGAATGTGTGTGTGTGTGTGTGTGCGCGCGCGTGCGCGTGTACTCAGCAGCCTTCTGTTGACAAATAATAACATGACATTTGAAAATCATGAGACTAGTTTAAAGCCCACTGAATGCTATTGACAATCTATGATGAGTCTGAATTAAAGTGTTAGAATATTGTCAGAAAGGAGGTCGTCTACAACCGCATGAAAAGGAGAACTGTAAGGGCGGTGGCTTATTGGATGTTAGTGTTGAAAGACATGAAGGTTTCCCCCTGACATAATTAGATGCTCTCGCCTGGAAGAAGGGAACCCGATGTGAGGAGAACTGGTAATGAGGAAGAAACTGATAAGGAAGATTCGAACCCTGCTGATTTCCATGTGCCAGGATGACCCCTAACGGAGGTGCCCACGTCCTTCAGCGGAGATTTGGGGATGGAGCTCATTGAAAGAGAGTTGCCACCATTTCCACCTTTAACCAGAGGGAGTGGAACTTAGTTTTGTTCCTTTAAAATAGTAAATTTGTAATTATATATGCTTTGTCTCAGTGAATGCTGACATCTTCATGCAGAGTAACTGAAAAAAACTAAAATTTTAATATTGAAAATTCTTCACAAAACTTAATAAATTTAAAAGAAATGTAAATAAGCTCTCAGGTATTGTTTCAACTTACAGCATTTATGACTCAAACTATTAAAGCTTAAAATTGGACTAATATTTATGAGTACCCTGTGTTAAACTATGGCCGAAAAAAGAGAATATTTAATCCACAAGAATCTGAGAGAGGGAAAGATCAAGGAAGAAGATTGACTGCAAAGAAGCCAAAGACAAAATAATTTCAAGAAATAAATGGTCAGCAGTTTCAAATGTTCTATACTGGTTAAATAAAACAGGACTGAACAACGCAATGCATATTTGATACAAAGAGGAAACCATAGTTTTACTTACTTATGGCTATTATCAACAAGACGTAATAGCAAGCGATGGAGAGGTTGTGAAGAAAATGTACCCTCACTCACTGCTGGTGGGAATGTAGACTGGTGCAGCCACTATGGAAAACAGTGTGGCCGTTCCTCAAAACATTAAGACTAGAGTCACCATATGACCCAGCAATCCCTCTTCTGGGCATCTACCTGAAAAACTTGAAAACATTTATTTGCAAACATATATGTACCCCTATGTCCACTGCAACATTATTGATGGCAACATAGATTGTCAATAGCATTCAGTGGCCAAACACAGACACAACGGAAGTCTCCTTTGATCGAGAATTCGATAAAGAAGATGTTGTGTGTGTGTGTGTGCGTGCACGTGCGCATACTGTGGAACACGACTTAGCCATAAGAAAACACGAAGTACTGCCATTTGGAACAACATGGATGGACCCTCAGAATATTGTGGTAAGTGAAATAAGTCGGTCAAAAAGCTGAGAGCCATATGATTTCACTCCTATGTGGGATATAAAACTGAAACTCATAGACACAGACAACAGTGTGGTGGTCGCCAGAGGGAAGGGAGCTCGGGGGCAGCAACGGGGGAAGGGGCCACAGAGGCGGTGGCGGAAGATCATTTGACTTCGGGGGGTGGGCACACAATGCAACACACACGGGATGCGTTATGGAACAGTACACTCGAAACCTCTGTGACCTTAGTAACCGATGTCTCCCCAATACGTTTAATTTTTAAAAAATAAAGTACGCAAACTTGCGGAAGAAAGAAGTGTTTACGAAGCTGGAACAATAAATATTGCAAGTGGAAGTCAGCTTCGCGCATGTGCGGGGTTCACCGGACGTGGGAAGGGGGCGTAGGGCGGAGAAAACGGCTGAAAGGGGACGGCGACCGGGGACGTAGCTGGGAAGGTCGGTGGTCAAGTCATGGGTTGCTCTTTGCTAGTTTAGTTTTCAGTATCAATGCATTTCGAACACCAGCAGGGTTTTCAGCTGGTAACAAAGAACCGCGTGCCGAGGGAGGGGTGGTAAATGCAGGAATAAAGAGTGATGTAGCAAAGCGCTGGAGGAAATGCAAGTGATCAAACAAGGGCCTCCCGTGAGGAGCAGAGCCTTAAAAGGGGGTCAGAGGGAAGAGGACGACAGACCTGGGGATGTATCGGAAACCTTTAAAATACCTTCTGCTTAGGGAACTACCTTTCAAAAGCACCTTTTGTAGTTTTATTTGTCCATTGGACATGGTATGGGATTCAGAGTTACGTTCAAATTCTAGCTACTACTTAGGAGCTGAGTGACCTGGAGCAAATCGCACCCACGCACATTTGTTCTTTCAGCTGAAAGGTTGAGGCAATCGTTTCTATCTTAAGTAGTTCCCGCGGTAATTAAATAAGACACAGTTTACAAAAAATATTCAGTAGAGTATGTGGCAAAATCAAAAGTGATTAGCAACTGTTTGTTCTCATGCTCGGAGGACACACAAGTGAATGATGGGTTTTATTTTTTTCAGTGATGGACCTTAGACACCTAAAGACAACGTTCTCTGGGGCTTTTATCACAATGTGCAATTTTATTAACATAGAGCTATTCAGACTAGAAAAACAAATCTCCACCTCTTCCTCACCAAACCCCCACCCCCACCAGCTTTTAGCGACTTTTCCAGATGAAGATAATAGAATGAGAAGTTCCGTGACATAATAAACGTGTTTTTAATTACTTATTTATTTTTCTACCTTCCGGGCCTATGATGGATGGTGCAACATAAGAATGCATTCTAAATTATACCTAAATTAATAGCAGAAGAAATTTTGCTGCATTAATCTTTTTCCACAATAGCTGGCTACAGCTCAGTTCCCTCCTTCCCCTTGCACTATAGTCTTACTGAAAGCAAGAGTGATCCGCGGAGAAAAACACAGCTATGCCTTCCTGGAAGGGTTTTCAGGTAATGGAAACAAAGAATGAAACTTGAATACAGAGCTTCTGTACAGCACAGGAAACCATCAACAAAATGAAAAGACAACCTACTGAATGGAAGAAAATAACTGTCTGATAAGGGACTAATATCCAAAATATATAAAGAACTCATACCGCTCAATAGCGATCTAATTTTTAAAAGGGCAGAAGATCTAAACAGACTTTTTTTCAGAAAGGACATACAGACTGCCAACAGGTACATGAGATGCTCAGCATCATTAATCAACAGGAAAATGCAAATCAAAACCACAACGGCATTATCTCCTCACACCAGTGAGAATGGCTGTTGCCAAGGAGATGAGACAACAAGGCTGGGGAGGATGAGCAGAGAGACCCCTCGTGCAAGGCTGGTGGGATTGCACGTCGGCGCAGCCACTAGGGAAGACAGTATGGAGGTTCCTCAAAACACTGAAAATAGAACTACCATGTAAGTCAACAAATTCCACTTCTGGGTATTTATCTGAGGGAAATCAAAATACTAATTTGAAAATATACGTGTGCTCCCATCATCAGTAAAACTACCCCCCTAAAATCCTCCAATCTCTTCTCATGAATTATTAAATAAGATATACATATGCTAGCATTACATGTGAGGACGTTCATGATCAAGCCCCACTAACCTTTTTTAGGATCTTAATTAATGCCATTTCTTACCTGTGCAAATTAAGCCTCAGCATATGGAACTGTTTGCTGTTCTCCAAGTTTGTGCTGCTGTGTCCTGTAATTCATTCTTATTTGAAATTTCCTCCACTGTATTATTGTTTTTCCTCCTAACTCCCCTCAGGAAATTGAAATTTTCTGGAATACAAGGACTTTATCTTATTAATCTTTGTTTTTTTTTCCTTCCTTGTGGCCTTTGACACATAGTTGCATAAAAATTATTGAATTTCTGTTGAATGCATGAAAGAACATGGGCATGGAAAAATAGATTTAAAAATGAATAAAGGAACGCCAACACTCCAGGTTGGAATGAGGCGACACAAGGCTGCGCCATAGCAGACCCTGACGTTCATGCCCTATTTTTGCCTAACTAAAACTCATTCTTAGCCAGAGCCCTTATCATTAACTTCCCTAAGGTCAGCACTCAGTTATTAAATATTCTGAATTCCTTTTCATCACCAAAATTTTCTATAGCTCCACAGGTAATAAATATCGCCTCCACCCTGCCCTCTCTCGGTCAAAGTGGTTTAAAAGGTCCCACAGACCTTGGCAAGAACACAGCACATTCCTGTTAGCCTGCCCCTGGAAGCACAGTCAGCTCCCAGATTCCAAACCTTTCCTCCCTGTTTCTCTAACTTTGGACGGTGCTATATTGTAACTATTCTTTCTCTCTTCTCCTTTTCATTGTCCTGCTTCTTCCCTGGACACAACCATGGGTGACATTGAAATTCAGTGGCTCCTGAAAGCAGAGGGGACCTGGCACTAGTGGGAAGGCTGGGCAGGCACACGCGGTTCGGATTAACCTTTTTCTATTCCTTGGCAGGTGTTGCAAATACAATAAATGATCCGGAACTCCACTAACATCAAATAATAAAGAATTTTATATTGCAGGAAAAAAAATAAGTAAAACATTTAAGTCCTACTTTTCTACTCTAAAAGTACAAAATAAAATTTTGTTGATATGATTTTAGTGTTTCATGATTTGTTACACATATAAAGGAATCTATAGACAAGCATCTCTCTCAGAACAATGGAATCTAGATGTAAGAACTGAGATCTCTCTGCTACGAACTACATGGCTTATTAATGGATGTCCTTCAATTGTTTCGGCCCCTCCAAAAGTTACTAGCATTTATTAATTTGTAACTCTTCAGTATCTCCAAATCATATAATAATGAGTCCACAAACATAAACTATGAAGTTGACTTGTGATTAATTTTGGACATAGAATATTCATGAGTTATTCCATTACTATCATTCTGTATTTAAAAACTCTCTTAGTAACTACTTTTGGAGAAATAATTGACTTGGTCCTTCCATCTGAACATGCATTTGATGGTTATTAAACTCAGATGCATGTCGAGTGAATTCAAATATCTAATCTCCATTAAAATTAAAATATGAAATCAACCACTCAGTCATCACATTATTGTACTGTGTTTTGACAAGTGTATCATCATAGACTGAGCATCAGATTTGGATGTGCAACTAGTTTTTTGATAGCCAGAAACATGTTTGTCCCCTTTACAGATAATTTGCTTATTACAAATGTCCTATGTGCCTGTAATGAAAAATGCTCTGATAAAGTGAAATAAATTCCAACATAATTGCATGACGTGGACTCAGTACTGAGTGTGCAATATTGTTTTAAAGGCTTAGGGTGAAACCCCCGCTGTACACCATCAGGAGTGGTGTGGGCGGGCGCCAGAGCGTGTGTGTGGCATTCACCAAATTTCAGGGTGGAAACCCTGCCGGGCATGGGCGGCAGCAAAGTCCTGAGCAGCTGTCACAGTGGTGCCAATAACCCTGTGCCCTCTTCATGACAGAACAGATGCAAAGTTTCCTACATAACCACCTTCCCCCGGGTAAGCGACTGGTTCTCAGGAAGGCGGGACTGGAGAGTGAGCAGCGGCAGGGACCAGGCCCGTCTGAGTGACCTGGTGTAAGGGCCGTATTGTTGAGGCTGCGTCATTTCCTGCCCTGCAACGGGCCTCTCGTCTCGGTGTCACCTGGGCGAGAATGCTGACCTCCCTCACAAGATGAATAACCTGGCCCATCTCGTCCTATTTCAAGTCCTCTCAGCTCAGAGGGCTTTTGCTGACCATCCCCATGAGACACAAATATCCCTATATTCTGGTCAAAACCAGGAGGTGCATTAATGTCCTCCCAAACTGCTTTTCAATCAGACCATTTATTTCTTCTAAATGTCCGATGGTCCATCAATGCATTACTCATAGACACCCCATCTTAGGTCTTCACTCCTTTCAGGTAAAATTAAAAATGTGATTGTAGCCATTGAGATTCTGACTACCGAGAGCTTTTTCTTTCTTCCCCATAATTTAGATTATGCACAAGTGGGATTTCAGTGTTGTGATGCACTTTTTTTCTGGTCTAAAGTGAAGAGCGTAGTCTAACCTGTAAACCAGGCTGGGTATCTTTCTTATCGGACCAGGGGTCATAGAGATTACAGATGATGTCATATATGTGCTCTGAGATGAGTGTGCATTAATCACTAATACAAGTGGCTTGTACCTGTCTGGACAAGCTTGAAATAATCTCACCTGTACTGCCTTACTTCATGACAAAGTGCCGCTGGATGTCTTAAGTTTATAGCTAATAGGATGTAATAACTCCCAAGTCTCCAGGAGAGAGTCAGGTTAGATGACCATCTCACCTCCCATGGTTAAGCATTTTAGTTTATATCATTGCCCAGGATCAAGAAAAGAATGATTTCTTAGAGGGAAATAATTAACGGCTAAGAGAGCATCACTTCCCCTCCCCCCAACCCATGGCAGGTATCACTGTGACTCTTCTAATGAGCTTTGCCATAGGGTTACACCACACCTATCTTTGCAATAGACGCCTAAGCAACACCAGACTGATACGGTTATAATGGATAGAGAGTAGAGCGGAATGCAATGTATCCTACAGTATCCAGAAAGATGTCTGGGCTGCTTCAAAGTCAACCTTCTCTGACTCCTAATGGGTCCGAGAGGTGCTACATTGGACATGTGTTGCCTTTAAGTTTCCGAAAAGTCTACAAGGCATTTGACTTCGTGTTCTAGTTGTCTAAGAAAGTACATGCAGAGATGAGCCCCTTAGTGTGGAGCGACTAGCTCAAAATATCCAAGTCTACCACATGATCAGAGTCAGCTGGTGATAACAGGACAATTCACTCTTCTTTTCAAAGACCTACCTGTTGCAGGATCCAGATATTATTGATAACTAAGAGGGGACGTGAAAGGAATACTTATTTCTTTGGTTAAAAAGTTTACACGGTTGAATTCATTTTCTTGAACTTCCCAAAGCTGTGGTATTAGTCTTGATTGATTGATTGATCAAACACTAATATATCATTGCTACGTGCCAGACATTATTATTAGTGTTTACAAAAGAGATAGCAGTTCTATGAAATACCATAGTATAATAGCCAAGTGCATATGTAAAAATTAAACTCCAAAAGGATTAAGATACTTGTGTAAGCTTTTGAGTGGCAGAAATGGGGTTTTAACCCAAGGAGCTGGATTCCAGGGTCTGCTCTTAGTGACTCCAGTCTGAGAAGTAAGAATGCTCGTAGGAATTTTCACTTGTTATTTCGCATAATAGACCTTGCTTCCTTGGTCAAATGATGATATGGGAATTTTTATAACTGTAGAGCATATTTATGAATCAACTATAAATCTAGAAGGTGTGAAAGAGTAATAAATTCAGTCAAAGCAGTCCTACCATGAGAGGAAGTCTATTCAGGTCTTCATTCATTACGTGGTGCTTTAGCTTCCACTGTAAGAAAGAAAAGAAGAGCATGTTTTAGTCTCCAGATTAATGCACATTAAGATCCACTGTTGACAAATTCTCAAAAGAAGTGTTTCATTTGCTGATGGTATCCACTTTGGAGAAAGCCAGAAAGTGGATCCCAAGACCTCTTATCTAGGTCTTTCTGAGTCCGTAAACTAAATTGACTTAGGATTTACTTCAACAGTCACGATTCTATTATTTCAATCAAGCCCACATCTCTGAAGCCTAATGTATTTATTTTTTAATTATTAATAAGTGGGAGGTTAGCGGTTTGACAGTCATAATAAGTGTGATCTTAGCAGCTCCCGAGGACCCCTGCAGGTGGGACACTTCCCATGAACACCTGGCCCCGCGGCGACAGCACCTCGGGGCAGCTGGTCATTTCTCCCCTCACAGGGCCCTGCCTGCCACCAGAACCAATGAGCCATTTTCAACTGAAGTAAGTATATTTCATCTCTGTCATTATATGCAGGGATTTACAGCATATGTGCTAATTGTTGGCCACTTTTGAGATCCAGCCCCAGAAATCAACCATGCAAACAATGGGCGGTTTATTCTGGTGACCGAGTAGGAAGCAAAGGGGAGAACTGCTCCCCAGTGCAGATAGAGGGAGACGGAGAAGCCCGTGTGGGTTTGTAACCTGTAAATCACCCATTTTGCATCTATGTCTCCTTACGGGACCCAACACACTTCTACTTCACTAAAGCCTTGAGACATTCATTAGCAAGTAATGCATCAGCATCTTTGAAAAGCACTGTAATAGCTGCAGAAAGTGTTTATTTTCATACGGTGAAAAGAGCTACGCAGTGTAGTGATTAAGAGGACAACTCTGAACCTTAACGGCCTGTTTCATACTCACCGCCTATTAGTTTGACAAATTGTGTAAGCGCTCTATGCTTCTTTATCTTCCCTTGTAAAATAAGGGTGACACTAATAAGGACCTCACGGAACCGCTGTTAGTGTTACCTGACTAACAGAGAAGTCCCCCCTCCTTCTGCCGTCTGAAGCCTTTACCTGGTTCCATAGACCCTGGCTCTCAGTGGGCCCGCCCAGCGCCAACCACCGGCAGCAGTGCCCCCTTATCAGCCGGGGACGCGTTCCAAGATCCCTAGCAGATGCCTGAAACCATGATTAATAGTACCAAGCCCTACACATGCTATGTTGTTTCCTAGACGTACAGGCCTATGATAAAGTTTACTTTATAAATTAGGCAGAGTAAGAGATAAACAACAGTAACTAGTAAGCAAATAGAATGATTATAACGATACGCTGTGATACACGTACTGTGAAAGACTTTGAGCCACTATGAGGTCAAGTAAGGGTCACTCTCACACAAGCGCTGTGATGCCACGTCCATCAGCATGATAACCCGGGCAGCTAGGTGACCACGAGGTGGGTAGCGTCTATGCCTTCATGTGCAGGACAAAGGGGTGATTCCCATCCCGCGCGCACGTCGGCACAGGACCGCATGAGATTCATCACGCTGCTCTGAACAGTACACAATGAACTACTTAGGAATTATTTCTGGAGTCTTCCATGTTATATTGTTGGACCTTGGTTGACCTCAGGAATTGAAACCCCTTGGGAAGTGAAACAGTGGACAAAGGGCACTCCTATAAAGTGTTTGATTTCTTCGTTGCTCCTACTTTTTGGATTTCACCCTCACTGACGCTGGATTCAGAACGTTTGGTACCCGGCCCTCCTCTAAATGCCAAGGCAAGTGACGAAGCAAAGACTGAGTCTTTTTTATTTTGCATGCTGAGAGCTGAGCTCTGCAGCCTATGAAGTCATAAGGTAACATGAGGTGAACTTTACAGGGTTTAGGCTGTTGAAGGGTAAGAAAATGATACCTATCTGCTTTAAAAATACTCACACAACTACCTCTGGTACTAGAGAAACCTTCTGATTATATTTACCTCCTCTGGCTCCTCAGCCTCTAAATCTGTTCGTCAACTCAAAATGAGTATTCCAATACACAGGGCAATTAAAGGTGACTGAAATTTGGTAATGTGCCTCCATTAAAAATTGGAAGATGGTGGAAAAATTTAAAAGCTATCCTCACTTCCATATTCATTGTAATATATTCATAAAACAGCCAAGATATGTAAACACACTAGAAGTCCTTTAATGGGTGGATAAAGAAAATATGGTGTAGACATAGAATGAAATATTATTCAGTCTTAGAAAGAAGGAAATTCTGTCCTATGTGAAAACATCAATGAACCTGGAAAAAAATTATGCTAAGTGAAATAAGCCCGTCAGAGAAAAACAAATACTGCCTAGGATTCCAGGTAACGATGTCGTCAGACTGGTAAAACCAGAGCGAGAGTGGTCGTTGTTGCCAGAGGCCGGGCAGAGGAGGACAGGGAGAGTTGCTGTTCAGTGGAGATAAATAAAGTTTCATTTACACAAACCTAGAGACTCGCTGTACAGTACTGTGCCTTTAGTGAACCACATTGCATTGTACCCTTAAAAGTTTAAGAAGCTAGATCTCATATTAAGTAAATAATAATATGAATAAATAAATAACAACTGAATAGTAAAGGAATGAATACATACTAATGAATGAATGGAATGAATAGATTAGTAAATGCAGCTCACATTAAAAATGCAAAAGAGGTTATTCTGAGCAGCACATGTGGAAAACAAATTCAAGAAAGGAAAAATATGCTTGGGGTACGTCAAATCACTCGGCAGGAGCCCACTTACATGTAGCTGTTTGTGTGTGACGGAGTGGACACAAATAGAACTTCCTCTTGCATATACGTAAACATTCTTCATTTTAAGTTAAACTACTTGCATCATAATCATTACGGTAATTTTTTAAACCTTCGGCAATTCCCTAATTCTATCAGCTTATATATTTGAAAACAATAAAAGTTAAGTGAGACAGATTATTAATTACTCCTAGTTTATATATAAGAAAAACAAAAATAAAGAGAAAATTCATGACAAATTTCTAATAGTTTGGCTAAGTTCAAATGGTATCTTTTATTGCTATTTTTTAAGAAGTCATTTAATGACAAAAATACTTTCCCTTAACAAACCAGTAAAATGCTGATCTAATTTTACTTTTAATAAGCATCCTGTTCAAGTTTCAACACAAAATAAACCTGCAAATATGAAGAAACACAATTTACCTTGACACATCCATTATTTGTTAAGATAAATTAATAAACAGCACCTTTGGGTACAACCAATCTATTCCATTGCTGTCAGTGTTGATTAGAATATCTTTCTAAATTGTAATAAAATGTGAATGCATTAATATATGATAGTGTCTTTTGTTTATTTAATGTGAAGCAATTACCACTTATTCATTCCACCAATCACAATTTTCCATGAGTGATTTCGTCCCTTGCTTGTAGTGTTCAAATGAACAGAGCTATTAGTTATATTTTATTGTTGCTCAAAGCTATTATTTATTCTGAATGAGAGATACTGTGGTGATTTAAACAGGTAACACGCCACCTCACTAATCAGGTTCATTCAGGAGATGTATGATTAGTAATTTCAGAAAGAGAAAGGGATCACAATGAAGACAACATAAACTGAATCTTAGTGTATTCTATCGGCTAATTTCAATAACGTTCATTTCAAGCCTTCCATGAATGGTTTTCTACTAAATAGTTCATGTTTCATGTTTATTAACATTTTGTTTTAGAAGAACTTCTTTACAAAACAGTTATGGCCAAACTAATTGTTAATTGTATCAATAAGTTTATCAGATTAATTATAAAAGTCCTTTCTTTTTAATTTCCAATAAATTATGACTTTTAGTAATTCATTTTCTCTCTTTTTTGTTCTTTCCTAATGATATATTTGATAGATATTTTCATATTTATCAAATAATTATACCTACTATCACTCAGTTGATTTTCTCATATATTCTGTTTCATAGATTGTTTTAAGTCTCAAAACTGTCCCTTTGCTTTCAGATTTGGAATACATATTGTACTTCCTTCATACATCCCATGCTGTAGGAATGTATTTCTTTTATTCCATGACTATGAAGGGTTTCAAATATGTCTCTAATGCATGTGGGGCAGTTACTAGCAGAGCAGGGAGCACGCGGCAGGGGAGTTAAGGGCCTCCCTTGCCTAGAGTAAGTCACAATTTCTCCAGCTGTAGGACCTTCCAAGCATTCAGAAAAACTGGCTTCTTCTGAAAATGCTTTAAACTTTTAAGCACAGGGATCAAGTCAAATAAACACCTTTTCTGAAACAGTGATTTGTGTCATCTGAAATTTGTAGATATATAACTACTAGTGACACACCATGGCTTCTATTTCTGTCATTGAAGCTGTATCATCAAAACATACTTCACACAAGATTTAAACTCCAAAACACATATATTAACAAGGCCATCCTCATAATACTCTACAATCCATTGTAATTGTTGACAATTAAGCTAAAAACGCAAGTCTTTTCTACATCACCATAATGTGCAAATTGTACATTTCTTAAAACACACACAAAGGAGACTTCTTCAAGAGTTTTAATTTGCTATCCTTCTGTTATATTATTAGCTAGTTCCTAAACCTGTCACACTATGGACATCACCAGATAATGGGTCTCAAGCTACTTGTCTTGCCATAGATTTAGTAACATTTCCAAACAAACATCTTTGTCTTAACCTTTCATTAGGGTCTCACTAATTATACATACATTTTTAGTAATAGTAAAACCAATAATAGTACATTGACTCAGATTTCTAGTCCATTCACTTGACAGTTGACAAAGCGTTCACACCAGTTGCCACGTGTGATTTAAAATCAGAGTTAAACAAGGCCCTGTCCCATCAATGCCCTCTTGTAACAACAGGCTGTCTGATCACGCACTGAGATGTCACAACAACGGTAGACAAGTATAAAAGGTTTTGAATTCTTATTCTGGATCGCTGTATTTATCTTGTAACTACATTATCGGTAACAGCATTTGGCTGCCCAGACTCAGTCCCTGGACTGCACTGAAAATTTAACACATCTAAATGTGTGTAACTTCTTTTCTGGGAACAGATTATTCACTGCCTCATTGAGCATCACCAACATTTCAGGTATGCAATAAATCATACATTGACAGGGTTCCCACTCAGTGGTTCTGTAATAAAACAGAAAGCGAGATAAGCAGAAGAAAGGATATAATTATGTGCATTCAACAGTGAGGCAAGTCAAAAAAAAAAGACGGTTTTCAGGTAAGGAGGTGCCCTTCATTATTCTTTTTTATACCTGTCATAGTAAAGCATTTCAGCTAAATCTTATTTACAAATGAAATGTAAACAAATGAACTACTAGACATTTTACATGCAAATTATACATTGGGTGTTTGGTTTTGCATAGTTGTGTTTGTTATTTCCCCTATGAGAAATCCTCCAAGGGATTTGTAGGCATTTCAGTATTTTATAATCCTTTGACTTTTATCTAATTAAAGCCCATATTATCAATACAGTGAATACAAAAGTAGAAAATGCTTTGAAAAATAGCACCATGCCATCTTGGTAGCTATCCTGTTAATATTTTTTCACCCAAAATAAAGATTAAGACAAGTCCCTTTATTTTGAGGGGCTTATTCTTTCAGTACTGCAATTTGTGAAATTTGGCAGAATGAAGTATTTTAAATCCTATCATGATACCTATTTTTCTAGTAAAAATAATATATTGATTGAATTTAAATATAAAAACTGTTATCAATATGTTCAACAAACAAAAGTATGGGCTTTATAATAATTTCAATAACTTCAAGTTTTGGGGGCTTTCTGTTTGTTTTAATGGTCTAAGTCATTTCCATTCATTAATGAATTTTCCTCTGTAGGTAAACTATCCTTTGACCGCTGCTTGTTTTATTCAATTAATATGATATACAAGTTACTTAAAGATGTTTATTTTTATTAGTGCTGATCACACAGTGTTTTCCATTTCCATCACTTGGTCAAACTATGATAGCATGTTTCTATGAAAAAAACATCAGTTGATATGTAAGATCAACGAAAACAGGGACCCAGAAATTCAGACAGTGTTTGGCATATAAGATTCACCTAATGAATATTTGTTGAATAACCAAAGGAATGAATGAATGGGTTTGAATACTGGCTCTGTTGTTAACGAGGGATGATAATAACTTCTCAGAATGCTTTAGGAAGATCTTGCAAACATAAGTCAATCTATCACTCGCCCTTAAGTCTCCCTCTTAATGGACGTTGCTCTGAGTTGCACATAATGATTCTCTGTTGTGCCGTAACCATCATTTCTCTGCTGTAAGCTGTTGCCTGCCCCTAGGAGAACTGCAGGTCTCTAAATCAATCTGCAGTTCTCTTCAAAGACCTCTCTTTGGGCATGGTGTTTAGTTAACTCAAACACACACACACACACACACACACACACCCCAGATTTCACTGATTGAGGAAAAAGATTGTAAAAATAACAGCAAGGGCTAGAATTATATATAATGCAGCCTAATCATTAATTTTGCTATAGTTCAAAGCTCCCATGTAGTTTGGTCCTTATAGGTGCCTCATGATTTCAATCAGTCAAGAAAGACTGCAGGGATTTTGTTCTGGGCAGTAGGAAGAATGGAATTGCCACTTATGGGAGGACTGCGAGAGGAGCCGGTTTCTAAGAGGAAGGCCCAAGCTGGGTATCAGAGGTGTTAGTTCCGAGTATCCTCCAGATGTTCCGACCGAAGAGTCGAGCAGGGAAATGCATACGTAACCTGTATTTAGAGCGCGCTATGTTGAAACTATAGATTCTGGCAACATCAGGTTATACATATGTAAATTTATAGGACTGGATGACTCTACAGAGCAGTTGTGATTATAAAAGAGAAAGAATCAATAAGGGGGCATAGTAGGACTAAGGAAACAGTGCAATATACAGATTGAGTATCACAGAAAAGTACACTTGACGCCGATATGACCTTAGTAACCAATACCACCCCAATAAATTTAATTAAGAAATAAAAAGAAAAGATAAAAGAAAGGACTACTAGAGAATTAGAAGACCAAAAGAAATGATCTCTAAGACTGTGTAAAGAAAGATTTTTCCAGAAGAAGGAGTGATCTTCTCGAAGGGATGTTGCTGATTAATACAGATAAGTACTTGAAATTGATAAATGCATTTATCAACCTAGATATTATTGGTGATATCGACTGGCCCAGTTTTGGTGGGATGGTAGAGAAGATTAAGAGGAATTTGAGAAAGAATGCAGGAAAATAAAGACTGAAATTAGAGTGTAAACAGCTCTTTGAAGACCTGTAGTTATATAGAACAAAGCAGAGATGTAAAGTTGGGCTCTACAATATTTCCATGATGATAATAAAGATCTGTTTTCCATGAAAAGACGTTAATGCAATGGATATGCAGCAGACACCTGCAGAATATTTTTGATATAACATTTTATTCTTAGAAACTGTTATTTTAAAATTCTGTTTAAAGACACGATCAATAATTAAATGCAAAACAGACAGGCAGTGACTCTATCCTTCTGTTTTGAATAAAAGCAAAGATGGGGAGAAATGTCTGAAGGAGAAATAGGCCCCTAACACATGCACGCACTGCTGCGGTTAAAGGTTGACGGTACTTCTGCTCTGCTTCTGGAGAGGGGACACAGGTGTTCGCATAACAAATAATGAGTCACCACAACTCTCTCTTTCTAGAAACCTTACAATTATCCTGTGATATAAGATCATTTCGTTTCTGCAGCTTCAACTGCTAAGTATTAAAAAAAGCGTGTGTGAAATGCACCTCCTCCTGGAACTTTTGAAGAAATATACCTAATACGTGAGGCAAAGAGTAAAGATTTATGTCATCCAGTGGCATTACATGGGCTGAATTGACTTTTTGGTCAGTTAAAGGTTTTATATACAGAACTGTTCAGTTTTCAGTTTTTAATGAACTTTGTATCTGAGATGTCTGTATATTCGCAGCTCCTAGAAGTGCCTGCCGGAGAAATAATCACGGCATTAGATCCCTCACGATTTCGTATTGCAGGGGTCTAACTTCATCAGCATTGATGGGTAGTAGTTAATAATGAGCTCTCATTACGTGCCCAGGCTCCCTGCTAAGGGCTTTGCACTTATCCCCTCCGTTAAGACGGAAAAGAAATCGAAGATAAGAACATTTAAGGAAACGGTCTAAGGTTATACTTCTAATTTACTCCACATTTGAAACTTGAACCCAAGGACCTTTTTCTCTGTCATCCGAACATCCAACCCGTTACATATAAAGTAAACTATGGAAGGAAGGAACAGGAAATTTGCAACGATGTTTAAGAGAATGAACAAAATGCTGCCCCTTTAAAGTTAGTTCCAATTAATTACTAGGAAGAAACACAGAGGTCGATAAGATCATTGGGTCGCCTTAGACGTCATTTACTGCTCAGCGTGGAGGCTGTTCCCCGCATCAGAGGGAGTGGGACGTGCAGCGGGGAATGACGAGAGCAAACCATTAAATTTGGGGGAACCACCGGGAAAGCCCACGGTGAGGAGCCAAACCTGACCGCAGGCTGTGCTGGGGGCGGGGTTTTACGCAGACTGTCTGCGCCCGTCGCTACCAGCCGCCTCTCTGAGCGTTCCTTGCCTGAGGCCACTGTCCAATTTCCGGAGCCATGACTGTAAATGCATATTTTAATAAATATTTATAGAGAACTTAATACATGCCAGGTACTATACCAGCCATGGCATGTGGTTAGCACAGGGCTTAGCCTCAAAAGTGCATGTACCTTCTACTGAAGAAAACATCACCGCCAAGGAAAAGAACGATATCAACAAATACATAGGAATTCAAGTGCAATGATACAGGTGTTACTTTGAGTACAGAGTGGCCTTCTTTGGACGATTACAAATGGAATGAATTTTGGCAAAAGGAAGAGCTCCTCAAACAAAGTGAGAAAAATACCAGAGATGAGATAAATTAAAAAGTTTTCATAACGTCAACATTAAAGATTGCTATTCAGTGAAGAACATCTTGAGCAAAGGTAATCAATATGGTAGAATATAGTAAGAGCACATAAGCCAGAAAACAACCACCACCACCAACAAAAAAAAAAACAAAAACAAACAAACAAACAAAAAAAACCACATACAACAACAACAACCAAAAATCAGATAGGAAAAAACCCAACAGAAAATTAGGTAAGGGATGTGATGAGGTAGTAACCAGAGAGCAATACAAATTCTAACAATTCTAGAAAGCGATCTTCAGCCTCATTTGCCACCTGAGAAATAAAAAAAGATGGAACAATACGAAATATCACTGTAGAGCAATCCAATCCGAATGCTGTATGATGCCAAAATTTCCTGAGAACATAGATGCAGAGGAACCCTCACACGCTGCCCCTGTGAGTTTCATGGTGCCACCGTGCTGGATGGCAGGCTCTCACTGTGGCTGCTAAGCCAGACCAGGTCCTGAAAACCAGTGAAGTCTGCTCCTGGGTCTTTATATCGAAGACTTCTCACACGTGCAGGGGCAGGTGGACAGAAGTTCATTTCAATAGTATTTCCGGTAACAGGAATGTGTAGACCAGCTGGGTGTCTATTGCTAAAAGAGTGTGTAAGTCATATATACTAGGTAAACACCATGGAGTGCAATAAATAATTAGGAGCAGCATAGAAGATGCACATGTGAAAAAGCAGATGTGACTTAAAAGTACACTAGTACTTGAAAAAGAGGAGAAAGATGTATGTAACCGAAGAAGTTACACAAACGGAAAGTAACATCAAACATGAGAATTGCCACCTGAGGTGGAGAAGGAGGGGTGGAGTGAGAAAGTGGGATAAATGGGAGCGATTAAGTAAACCAGAAAGGTGCTGATGGCCTTAGAGCTGGGCTCAGATGATCACAACCAGCTCCCTGAGGTCCTCCTAGAGAAAAAGAGAGGAAATGAACAGACAGTGCGATGTGCTGTAGCAAGTACCATTTGTGTTCTTTGTAAAATTCATTTCATGGTGCTACATAGTGTATGGGGTACCCCCAAACTCAAAACTGTAAGTATTAAGAAGCCAGCAAAGAAAGGGAACATCTAGTCAGTTTGCACAGTCAGACACGGTCACAAAGGCGTCGGCTCAGCTTCAGGACACAGTCATTCCCACACGCTCAAACGTTGGCAGCAATGACGGCTTTCTTTATGTCGATCTGCATTCTTAGTCTCTCCAAACAATTCCAGTTTGTATTCTATGAAACACGGGGACAGTATGCGCCTCTTTTTAGAATACCTCAAAGGGTACTCTCAACACCGCCCCCAAACTACAGCTAGGGGAGGTCTGGCAGAGTGGAAGTTAATTCAGGGTCTCTGCTCCATGGATGGCTGCCTATTGAATTGTAATAGCTTCATAATTTTAGGAAAACTACTTCCAAAAAGTAAAAAATTATAAGTTCTACCATGAATCAAAACCCGTTGTGGCTGAATTGTAAGGTCACAGGTGCCCCTGACCTGTGCTCTCTGGGCAGACCCACTGCACATTAATTCAGTGTTTTCTAATAGGAGAGTTATAGCAGAAATGAAAGTGTCTAGCTAGAATACTCCCAAGGTTCATATATTATGCAGGCAGCAGAGAACAATGATTATAAATCTCCGCCTAGACATAGCAAAAAGCAACCCTACAAATCCGCCTTTGCTCTAGGTAACAGAGGGGTTAAGGACATAATAAGAATGTTTCTAAATATCTTTCCAATCTCTTGATAAATGAAGTCATCCATTACCACTAATGCGGACTCCAGAATGGAATTAATTATTTTGCAATCATGATCTGGTACAGAGATCAAGGTCATGTTATTACATCAGCAGAACATTGACCAGTTGTGAATTATTCTTGATGAGACATCCAATTCTTAAACCTTGAGCTGGCTGTCACTGGTGGCCTATTAGCTGTTATAGGTTATGAGGTATTTTATACAATACTGTTACTCACAGATCCTACATGCTGCCTCTGTGAATTACAGTAATGCACATGGCTTAGCAAACCAACCTCTAAAGAATATTATACACCTGAGTGGCAAATTTTTAAAAATCTATATGATTACTTGGATATACTTGACTACCTAACATTTACAATACTTATAATGGTGCTTTTCTACATCTTGGAATACCACAATATAGTTAGTCTATGCTCATGGCTTTATTTTCAAGTGCAAAGGAACTTCAAATGATGTAAATATTAGATAAAATTAAATCAAATTGTTAATTTTCAATTGATATATGCAACATCGCCTGGAGATATCTGTTTTTTCCTCTCGTGATCCAGGGGTAAACTTTTGAGGATTTGAGTATTAAAAAAAAAAACCAAAAACAAAAAACGGAAACGTGGAGTAATAAGTCCTTAAGATGATTGAGGATTTACTAAATCAATCTAATATGAATTGACAATTCTAAAAGCTTTGTTTTCTTCTAGCTCTCTAAAAAGTGATACCAATAAGTACCCATTATATCAATAAACCAGTGAAATACATGTACTGTAAATTTAACACTTAGATTGCATCTTTTTAAAGATAAGATTTATGTCTCTTTTCTTAGACAAGGAATTACTAGCCCCTATGATTGTGTTTCTTATTTATTAGCTCTTTAGTACAGTACTTGCTTAGTAAATAGATCATTATATTAGGCTATCTACTTTTCAGGATCTCTTGTATTTAATACTTAAGATCGCCTTAAGTTCTATTAAAGAAACATTTTTCTTTATTATTTCAAATATAGTATGCCATAAAACTCTGGACTGCTACTGCAGAAATTATTAAAAAGTTTTTTGAACAGAAATATCATTTACAGAAATTGCAAACCACAAATTTTAAGTTCTACTATATTAAATATGTAGTATATACTTTAAGTAAATTGAGCAAACCTTCATGCATGAACTATAATGTATGCTTATAAGGAGTTGTGCCTATATTGCTAAATATTTTAAATGACTATTTTAACGGTCAGTATAAAAGTGAGGAATATCATAAAATATATATATATATATATATGTATGTGGCCCTGGCCAGGTGGCTCAGTCAGTTGGAGTGTCATCCTGTGCCCCAAAGGTTGCAGGGTGATTCCCAGCCAGGGCACATACCAGGGTTGTGGGTTCCATTCCCACACACACGCACAGTCGAGGTGCATAAGGGAGGCAATAAATCAACGTTTCCCTCTCACGTCGATGTTTCTCTCTCTCTCTTTTTCTTTTTCTCTTCTTCTTTCTCTCAAAAAAGAATGAGTGAACATAACCTTAGGTGAAGATTTAAAAAAAATAAAAAATACATGTATGTATGCAATAAAATGTGTGTATTAGACACTGAGGGAGAAGGAGAGAAGGAAAGTATAGTTTAATTAATGAATATTCTGAGGAGAGGGCTAAATTATCAGGAAATACTCTACCACTGTGAAAAAACTAAAGTAGGATATAATATCCTTTAAAATCCTTAAAGATATAAAAAAGCTGAAAATATGGGGAATTGCTATGCTAAGGTATATTTAATGAAATGGTCTGCAACCATGTAGGAAAACTTGTCATTTGGCTTTGAAATGCTATCAGAAAAAAACAAACACAATACAAAGTTCATACTTGATTTACCTAAATGCGTGATGGGGTCTGGAGGCTGTTAATATTGTCTGGCATCTTTATAGTCATAATGCCTGGCATGCAAATAGGATAAAGTACGGCAGGTCAGCAAGAGACAATGTAGAAGACAGAAGCAGAACTATGGGTCATCTAGGCATTGAAATTATAGACATAGTCTGAAAACAGTGTAATTAACATGCCTCTCCCAAAGAAGACAAGATAAGAAATTTCAGAAAATAACTATTTATAAAAAGGATAAAAAAAAATTCTAGGACTGAAAAAGGAAATAAGTCAACGTATGGGTAAAGCAGCTTAGATACCGCAAAGGTGAGGACAGCTTGCAAGAGATGATAGCATAACAGAAAGTATCAAAACTGAAGAACAAAAATAAATTAAAAATAGTTTTAGAGGCATACAAAGAATGAGTCTGAGTTTTAACTTATGAGTATTCAAACACAAAGAGGAAAATGTATGTCAGATGTGATACTGGAAAACAAAGTTGAAAAGATTTTGATAAATAATATTAATATTGAGCCACAAACTCAAGAACTCTACGGTGAGCATGCAGCATAAGTGCAAACAAAAGCACAGGCAGGTAAATGATAGACTAAATAATAGACACACACTTGAAAATTAATAATAAAATTTATTATTCATTCAACATTTTTGTATTCAATGTTATTCAATACTCAATATTGAATAATATTGAATAATATTCAAATCAGGCAGCAGAAAAAAATAACAGTATCTATGAGTGTTGTTCACATCAAATGGAATAAAGGAATAAAGGATGGGCTTTGGGGGCGTCCTGGTAATATTACCCTTCTCCACCTGATCCTAAGTAGCACTGTCTTTATAATTAATTCCTACAGTATGCATTCATGTTTTATGCACTGTGTGTTGAATTTCAAATGAAAATAAAAGTTTAAAAGACTCTACCACTCTTGTATTAGTGTTATGTTGCTGTCACAGCAAATTACCACATACTTATTGGCTTAAAATGACAAAAAATATAATCTCACTTTCCCCCCTTTCTCTCTCTCTCTCTCTCTCTCTCTCTCAAATCAGTAAACATATCTTCAGGTGAAGATTTTAAAAATATATTAAAAAACAAAAAAATATATAACCCTACAGTTCTGTAGGTTAAAAGTTTGACACAGGTCTTACTTTGACAACATAGAATACTCTTCCTTTGATGTCTAATAAGTGAAATTCTCAAAAAAAATCCTAATTTGAAGTTTATAGAGAATGTTTCTATATTTGGAAGAATAACACTACTAAAAGATTTTAGCATACTAATTGTTTATGTCCTTATAATCTTTATAAATACAAGTGAATATCAGAAAATTGTTCAAGCACTTTTGGGGGCTCTACCTCACATTGCCTGTCAGTTACCTTACATATTTAAATTTTATGAAATATTTACAAGTGATTCTATAATTCATAATTCTTACCAATTTATACAGAATCACTGCCAAGTGAACCTAATTTGATATATTGTTTATTTTTCTGTTTTCAGACGCCTTATTTCTCAGAATATAGTTCTCTGCAATCATTCCCATTTTTCTTAGGTCTTGATTTTTGTCTACCTCTAATCCTCTGTTTCATAACCCTCCTACTCTTTAACGTTTCTTTTCTGTATACTGAATTTCCTACTTTCGGTCAACTCTCCCTTGATCTTGTGTTATAATCAATAAAACGCTGCAGGTCCCCTTGGCCGGCGCTGTTTGATGCTCATCACAGCACAACTGTGTGAGTGACCTCGGATGGCTCATTTCAGATGAGCAGTCCCAATTTCTGATATTTATGCAAATTGTAGTCTAATTAGCCAAAAGTTTTTAAAACAGTGACCCCAGGAGTGTGACCCTTCTCCATAAACATCTTCCTGTACTAATGGGCTCTGGAAGCCTTCTCTTTTCCTGCCTCCCATGGAAATGGAAATTGCTAAACTTGTGTGCACTTTAATGTTATTAAAAACCAGACCAGCAGGGAGTCTTAGCAGCGGCTGATGAAACGTTCCCAGATTGTTAAGTAAGGGAGAGTGTCTAGGACATTCGTGCCCCTTGTCACACTTCACAGAGAATTTGCCTAAAAAGGGGAAATCCCCCATTTGCTTTAAGAGGTAGCTTGTGACCTTTATCTGACCCCTGAGACATTTACAGAGTAGGAGTGTTTTCAGCATCATTTCAGGGAACTTGGTTATTTAGAATTTGCCGTTGCATTTCCAGAAAACAGTTTTACTAGGATATTCTAGAAACAAACAAGAACACAGAATATAGGTGCCCATAGGTTAAAATTTTCATTTCAGAGGCCTTATGACTCTTAATTTTTTTTCAAAAAAGGACACATTTTACTATGTTACTGAATATTCAACCATTATTTATTCAATGTACACTTGGGACATATGTACTTTTGTGAGGTTGAATATTTGAAAGAGAAAAATCACTAAAAACTCAATAGTGTAAATAAAGTAGGCATTTTCCTTGGGAATTCTAAATTTTAATGTAGTACTGCATCTATTTATTACATTGTAAATCAGATTTTATATTCTTATTATTTTTTATCTCAGCACTAGATAAATTAAATTAGAAATATAGACATGCGTTAAGATTTACTTAGAATGTTATTACAGAAAAACCAAAGGCTGAAATTGTTACCTGCTGTAGATTTGTTTTACTGGTTTACTGTTGAATGGAACAAAAATTAGAAAACGAGTTTGACTTTAAATATTAATTATTAAAATTAGCCAAGTTTATCAAAGCTTTTAGTTGAATGATACCCAAACAACATAGTTAATTGGTAACTACCAAAACCAATTCTCCCATTCACTGACTTCACCAAGCGTATATATATCAAAAGGATGTGAAAAAGGGTCCACATTTATTGCCAGTGAAATTATTCTCTGCAATGTCAAAATATAATGACCAATCATTTGATTCCATCTTCATCAAATTCAAGCTTTGCAAATTAGCATAAAACTTTGCAGTTTTCATAAAGTTGTTTCTCTAACAGTAGAGATTTAAAAACCCTCCGTGGAAGTATGCCTTGGAAATTGCCTGTTCAAAGAAATTTATGATTTTATTACAGCTGCATATTGACTATTCCTCTAGTCACCCACAGGCAGAAAGTAACAGTTTATTTATTCAAACTGCAAATGAAATTGGGCAAGAAAAGTAATTAGCAAGCAACAAAAAAATAATGGAAAAACACCATAAAAACAGTTTGGAATTTATGTGTGTTCTCAGGTTGTTAGAAAAAAATAACACTTTAATTTTAAAAAGGTAGAAAACTACGTGTATGTGTTTGTGTGTGTGTATCTCCCTCTCTCTCTCTCTCTCTCTATATATATCCTTTTTTCAACCAAATGCCTAAATATAGGTACATATTTTTCAAACAAAGGCAATCCTAAAAAACACCAATAATGTTTTCTATCTTAATTTTAAGTGTTCTGTTTAAAATAGAAACTTTATGGTGCATGATGTAGTTATTTTTTAATTAGAGCAACGAGGCATGTTTAACAATCTGGCCACAGCTTCCAAGGATCTATTGACTTATGTTATGTGAGGACTTACTCTTTAGGGTCACGTAAGACAGAACATCTAGTTGCACATGCCAAACATCGGGACATCTGCCATGCCTACAAAACCAACTCTTTAACCAGAGAGCCTCAGCAGACCCCCCACCCCCGCTGATGTCACCGTGCGCATACGCAGTGCTTCACACATTTGCTGAATGAATCATTACTCACAGCCATTTATGAGCTAGAAGACAACTCTGCTGCTGGACTCACTGACACAGCCAACTATCCCCACATCTCTGCATTTCTGAGGGGCTCTGCGCCCACCTCTGCTTCCTGCCCCATGATATTATTTTTATTAATTGTATTTTATCGATTATGCTATTTCACTTGTTCTGATTTTTCCCCCTTTGTCTCCCTCCATCCAGCACCCCCCACTCCCTCAGGCAGTCCCCCCACCATTGTTCATGCCTGTGGTTCATACGTGTTAAGTTCTTCGGCTGCTCCATTTCCTATGCTGTACTTTACACCCCCAAGGCTATTCTGTAACTACCTATTTGTACTTCTTAATGCCCTCTCCTCTTCACCCATCCCCCACACCCCCCTCCCATCTGGCAACCATCAAAACGCTCTCCATATCCATGATTCTGTCTCTGTTCTTCTTGTTTGCTTAGTTTGTTTACATTCAATTATTGATAGATTTGTATTTTTTGTCATTTTATTGTTCATAGTTTTGATCTTTTTTTTCCTAAATAAGTCTCTTTAACACTTCATATAATAATGGTTTGGTGACGATCAACTCCTTTAATTTTTTCCTTGTCTGGGAAGCTCTTTATCTGCCCTTCGATCCTAAAATGATAGCTTTGCTGTGTAGAGCAATCTTGGCTGTAGGTGTCTGCTTCTCATGACTTTGAATATTTCTTGCCAATCCCTTCTAGCCTGCAGTTTCTTTTGAGAAATTAGCTGACAGTCTTATGGGGACTCCCCTATAAGTAACTTTTCTTTTGCTACTTTTAAGATTCTCTTTATTTTTAATCTTTGGCATTTTAATTATGATGTGTCTTAGTGTGGGCCTCTTTGTATCCATCTTGTTTGGGATTCTCTGGGCCTCCTGGACTTGCATGTCTATTTCCTTCACCAAATGAGGGAAGTTTCTTTTTTGTGTCCATCATTTTTTTCATATAGATTTCCAATTTCTTGTTCTTTCTCTTCTCCTTCGGGCACCCGCTATGATCCAAATGTTGGAGCATTTCAACTGTCCCATGCTCTTTAAATCAGGACAAATAAAAGAGATGAATGTGGTAATTAGGTCACTGACTCTTCTTCCACTGCAATTCTAGTTTAAATATCTCGTGTGATGCTCAGCGCCCTGTCCTGGGCAGTGGATCTGAACGTGGATGGAAGGAAATCTGTTTTACTTCTCCGAGGACCCCCTCTTTTCGTTGAGACTTTTGTCCCCTCAAGTCTTGTCTTTCTCAACAGTGTCCTAGTGCTGTATGGTTGTTTCTCCTTTTCTTCCTCCTTTAATTTCTTGTTCTTATTTCTCATTTCAAAATTGCATTACTTTGAGTTGTCATTAGTTCATTGGTCTGATTTTGGCTACTCCCTCAGAAATGGAACAGAAGTCCCAAAAGGCTTTGATGTTGGAAGCAGACAGAGATTCACATCCTAATATGCCCCTTACTGGAAAAGGAACTTACCCTTTTTACAGATTAACATCCTCTATAACGTGCAAAATGCAATTCAAAATTATTTCATTCATGTATGTGATTTACGCCTAGCGTGTGGCTCAGTAAAAAGCTTTTAAATAAATGCTGCCTTTTCTTTAGCATACAATATTGCATAAAAATATAAAATACTATTTAAGACTAGTCAAAAATGTTGTCTTTTAAAAGGGAGACAAATTTGAGATGCAGAAAATGGGTAAAACAATTTGTTCAATGCAAAATACAATAAAATAGACAAGTAATCACTAAAAAAGGCAAGTTTTATACATGCAAGGATCCAAAGCTTGAATGAAAGAAGCTAATGTACAATTTTTTTTAATACTATGCTACTGTTTTCTGACAGATAATAATAATAATTCAGGAAAAGATACAAATAGAGTATACCAGCCCAATTCTATTATGACTCCATTTCTCTTAAAAAGGATCTCTGGCCTTATCAGTATTGGCATCCTACTGAAACAAATTCATTTTTTACTGAAATTTAATAACCATGCTCAACTTTCATCTTATTTTGGTGAGAAATGAGTACTAATAATATATAATGTAACATGAAAAATCTCTTACCATGTGTATGTACATGGATCTGCCTTCTACTTTACCTATAATAAGGGTGACAAATGCATTGTTTGGTAGGACGTGATTGGATCTATTTCTGTTCCATGAAAATTGCCCCACTCACGTGATGTGTACAAATTGATATACAGCTGACAAAAAGACAAACAAAAAAACACTTTTAAGGAAGTTTGGCATGGAAATGGAGCACAGTCTGAATCATTTCTGTTTTGAATAAGCATTGCAGAATCAGACATTCTTTCATAGTGCTGACAAAGACAATGTAATTGTTCAAATAATCATGCAATAAAAAAGTAAATTAAAGTAAGAACCGAATTCACTGAAAGCACTTGATTTCATTAAATACCAATGAGTATTAAATGTCCAATATTTAATTTTACATTCCCTTGCACAGCAAACTGATAATTGAAGATTTCAAGGCATCAATAAGGAGCAATTTTATTAAATGGAAATAAAGATTTTTTATAATATTGATGAGGCAACTATCAAGATGGTTTATTTTTCTTTCTATGTAATAAACATTGGAGAATAGGATTTATGACTTGATATGTTAGAATTTAATTAATTTTAATAGCGAATGATTATTCTTTTAATCTAGATTTGTATTCATGAACCAGTACATCTCTCATACACATGTTTAAACGGCATTTTTTCCATTAATGACTGCCCTTCTCAGAGTTCATAAATTTATGTAAAATTGCCACCGCCGGAAAAAAAAAAAACAACCCTTTCAGAAAGTGATCCAGAGGCTGTTCCGGGCCATGTCACTTCCTTGGTCCTCGCATAGGAGCCTTTTTCTCTTTGATGTGCGCTTTCCCTTTGCCACCTCCAAGTACCACTGTTGCGCTAATGAAGTTGATTTCTTGCCTCCACTCGCAGCGCCATTTCCCTTTCCACCTCAGTTGGCACTTTCTTTGGAGAGGAACAGCGACCACTTTAAGATGTGTGTGCATGCGCACAGTGGCACTTTGTATGTTATTTCTTTATATTAAAGAGGGACACGCGTCAAGTGGATGTAGCTTGGAGGACATCGTGCAGTCTCACAAGGGCGTTGTCACCTTACAGTCTTAAGAGGCCACGGTCATCGCTGGTCCCCTGACCTAGGGTGACTTCCCTCTTCTGAGTTCTCCCTTACTCCCACGGAGAGGGAACCTGTGGGGATTTGCTGGCTTTGTCATGACATAAATTACAATATAATTAGCTCTGTTTCTGAGATTAATTTGTGTTTCTTTCTCGGCTATTTTACTGGTGAGGAAAAACTAAAGAAATCAATATGACATAATCCTGTCTAAAAATTTCTCCTTTTTATTCTTGTCATAATACTACAATTTCTCATTATTTTCTAAGTCTAGGCCATTCTGTAGCTTAGGCTGATTTTGTACGTTTCTCCTCATTTTGGGGGGAGCTACTATTGTCATAGAGTTGTGAGCATCTGACAGAAATCTCTCTCAAATTTACATATTAATTTTAATTGCAAATTGAATGGATAGTCATTCTTTAGTCATAGCTATTCCTGATCCCAAATATAATAAGCATTGCAATATTTTAACATATAAGATCCCTCATATTTAAAAATCTCTCAGGAATCTAAGAGCTATAAGAAAAATCTCTCATGAATCTAATAGCTATAAGATAATGTAAAATTAAATATTGGACATTTAATACTCATTGGTATTTAATGAAATCAAGTGCTTTTAGGTGCACCTAAACTCATTTATAATCATAATCTACTAAAACCAATGGTTTAATCTCAAACAGCAAGATTCTGAATCAGAACACAATGATTAAATGTATAAATATAGCTCAGCTGATCACTCTGGGCTCCAGTCTCCTCATTGGTAAAATCAAGCTAACAATACCTACATTGCAAAGTTGGTTAAATAAGATGAGATAGTACTTGTGAGAGCAACCAACACAGAGTCAGACTTGCATAAGAAGACTGATACCTAAATTCAGCTTGAAAACTTAAAACTCTGTGATTCATTTTTGTCAGCTCTATATATAGTTGAAATATGTCAACATTTTTGAAACAGTTGTCTTTCCATTCGTGGGCTACTCCTGGGAAGATATGAAGCATAATGCTGACCATTTAACAGAATTCGCAGAGCCTGTTATATTTGTAATTATCTCTGTAAAGCTTTACACCTTGTGAAGAAATATGTCAATGTCTGGCGTCTATCCAATATCAAATGTTGTATCTAAGCAAACCTAAAACAGTGAGTAAATTCAATATTGTAGGGAGGAAAGCCAAGCCCACAAGCAGGACACTGTGTAAATACTATCCTGGAAGTGTGCAAGACCTCTGGATTTAATTAAATTCAGAAGCCCCACTTTGATCTAAAGTGCCCAATGCAGACTGAGCAGGCTGATTGGATCAATCATGGCTTTTACTTTTGATTAAATTTAACTTCTTTAGGTAGATGCAATGGAAAACAATCAATGCAGGTAAAACAGGGAGCAATTAACACATAGGTGACCAACATTTCACGTGTGTACATACAAATACTATATGCAGTACTATCCACTTTAACAATAAATTTAGGCCGATACCTTGAATTTATAGCTTGCGTATTTCATATAGCAATAAAGGAACATTCACAGCAGATATAAATTTTAGTAGCAGAAAATCATCTCAGAAAAAACACTTGTATTCCCCAACTCCACTATAATGAACGGGATTAACTGCTCAACACCCATCTTTTAAAAAGCTTTCTTGCCCTGGTATCTATACGTTTTTGAACCCTCCGCGTTAGTCTCTGACACTTTCTCAGGGAGCAGGGAGGGATGGAGAGCGAGGGGCCACCCAAACTAAGCCTGAATGTTTTAACCAAGAAACAGAGGGAGTTTGTTCATTCTCTCTATACTGGCTGATTGCGGGTTCGATGGATTTGTCATCTTGGGTGACATTATGCTGGATGGAAAACAAGTTCTAAAATCTTACTTAACAAAATAATAATTTTTCACTGACATTGAAGTCATTATTAAGTGGTTGTGGCTCAGGGTGCAGGTGACTTTCATAGTGCCACATGTAGCATACAGAATCTTCCTAGCCTTTCTAGAGTCTTCCTTCCATATTAGAATGTTTCATATGTATTTTGAAAACATGGTGGCATCTAGCTAAAAAGTGGGTGTAAAGTGAGAAAGACTTTGAAGAAGATCCTCTCATGTTTCTCTGTGGGAGCCTCGATGTTACATCAGACTTGTACTCACAGCCCAGTGACGAGAATTCACCATGTGACCTTACCAAAATGTAGGGAAACTGAAGAATGGTTATCAGCAAAGCAGGGAAAGGAAATGAGTTTGCTAAATATCGAACCCATTTCTACCACAGAATCTAACACCTAGATATCCTTCCTGGGTGTTTCTCCCAAGATGTTAAAAAATAAAATAAAATGGACATATTTAAAGTTACAGGGCAGTCCAGAAGACTGCTCCCACTTCTGACACCAAAAGCATGTGTGGGGGTTCCCCAGGCTATTCTTAAGTTGGATGATTTCCTAGAAAGACTTGGAAACTCCCGGGAAGCTGTTCTACTTGTGCTTAAGGTTCAGGACACCAAAAACACAGCCAAGGGAAGAGCCCTCCACGGCCGCGTCCAAGGCAGTTCCAAAGGCGGATCTTTTAGTTGTCCCCTTCCAGTGGAGCCCTAGACAGGGACGTGTGCCTGTTACTAGCTGGGGATAATACTCACAGAGTACGATGATGAGGAAAGCTCACCTGAGCTCCAAGTCCAGAGACTTTACTGGGACTCCACCTCGTAGACAAGCTGGGCTCCCCATGTGACCGCTTTCAGGTGACAGCCCTTCGGGAGGCCAAGCTCGTATCAGGTGACCCAAAACGCTCACCCGAAATCATATTGTTAGACTACCTGGTATGGCCAGTCCCATCTTCATTCCGTTGTTAAAACACCCAGGTGATTCAAGAGCCCAGGCAAATAAAATTGCTCTAACAAGCACGGCATTCCAAAGGCTTAGAGACTGTCTCCCCGGACAGAAGACCAGAGGCCCGCCCACTCTTGGGGCGAGGGTCAATTCTTTGTTGTGCGCATATAAGCACGGCCATGATATTAAAAAGATATAAGCATGGCCATGATATTAAAAAGAGACATATCAGTGACAGCATTTGAGCCCCTGTTTCCAGATATTCTTGAAACCCAAATTTCTTCCTGCACTTTATTGCAACCTTTCCTTTAAATGAGCAATATCATAAATTCTTTCATGTAGTCATATTTGTGAATCTCAAGTTAAATATTACATGTGTCTCCCCGAAGCTCTCATGTTCACCAATATATTTTACATTAATTGTGGTCATAAAAAGAAGTGGTTTCTGTAACATCAGCTCTAATAATTCAAATATATGGCATGTCACCCAACATAAAAAGAGGAAAAAAGGGTTTCCTGTCCATGAAATATACTGAAAAAAAGCAAAGAACCTGGTTATGAGAAAGTTTTATACTCCAGGTAAGGAGTGAAAGAGAAAGATAAGTAATCTTTTATAAAAACATCTTCTTTATGGTAGTGATTTTATATGTTTATTTAAAATTCACAATATCCACAGCCTTCTAATACCATTATTTAATAGGAAAGCCACTGATATTGTATAAGATCTTGGAAAATGGCATAAGGCATTGAGTAATTTAGTAAGCAATGGATGTGTATTTAAACAGTGTTCTTATGGAATAATAAATTCTGTTATATTGCTATATCATGTTGCTGTTAAAGAAACAACTGCTGTCCAGCTGTAACTTCAGGACTTATTTTTCTTCAAAATTATGAAAGTGAAAAATATATAAAAATCATGTTTTTTATTCCAGGTACAATTAATAGAAACTTTAAACTTAAAATCAACTAAGTATTTTGAAAATCTGATAGTTCTTTTTTTTTTTTTTAAACAAAGGTAGCATTTATCTTTTAGGATTACTGCCAATTTCTTTCATAATAGATTTATTTCTAGTGTTAATACTGTATAAACATAAACGTATCTCTCTGTGCCTCAGTTTTCATATTTTTATAATGGGAAAAGTAACTTACATTGTTATTTGGAGGCTTAAATGCATTTAAATATGTAAACCAATAGAAGTTCTCAGTACATAATGAAACTCATATTGCACTTAATTATTATTATAACGTATTATGGTATTATCTTTTTCTATATTGTATAAATATCTCAATAAAATTTCCAAAGTGTCTAAAGTTTTTTCTATTTTTTCATAAACATTGAGGTATTTACATTCTAAGTTACATTGGAACCTCAGTTCTTGAACTTACTTTGTTCTGGAAAACTGTTCAAGAAGCAATTTGTTTGAAAACCAAATCTCCTTTGTCACCTGGGAGATACGAACCTGGTCACACAGGTTTCAGGGTGAGAGGGTTGTCGGGTAGAGAATCAAGACCTGAAGTTTTGGGAGACACTGAGACGCTTTTTCCATGAACAACTTGGTCAAGAAACAAATTGTTTGAGAACCAAGATGTTCGAGAACCAAGGTTTGCCCCTATTGGGTTACAAGTACTTTTTGTCAGCTATTGCTGACAAGTGAGATTTCAAATGAATTTTGGCAATGGAGCTAGTATAATATCATAAAATCAGCAACAATCACATTTCAAATAATAGTTTAAATTCTCTATGGCTAACTTGACTTCATATTTAGGCATGAACGTAAAATCTAGGATAAATTTAATGCAATAAATCATAAGGTTATTAATAATAAAATATCTGAAAATAAATAGACTGATTACACTGTCTATAGAAAGGTGAACAACATTTGTTTATGTTCAGGTAAGATTTTTATAGCATATAATGGAGCTTTAAAACATTGGACATAGTTGAATAAATTTGCAAAAATGAAAATAGGCCATTAAGTTCAAATTGTCTGAAGAGAGTGGAGTGAATAAAATAGATTTAATCATGTGGTTGATTGGGATGTCAGTGAAAGTCAATAATAAGAGGCAACATAATTTAAAAGTAAATTGTGTATAATAGGAAGTGTTAATTTTTAATGATCTGATCCCTGAAGGGACTAAAAATTAAGCTTGGTTTGCAGAGTTCTTATTTATGTTTTTCTTCATGTTTGGAGGCCTAATTTTGACATTTAAATTATTTAACCTTTTTTGGAGATCTAACCCTTGTCCAAGGTATCATTGGCAAATATATTTTCCCATACAGTTGGTTCCCTTTTCATTTTGCTGATGTTTCCTTTAGCTGTGCGGAAGCTTTTTAATTTGATGAAGTCCCATTTGTTTACTCTTTCCTTTATCTCCCTTGCTCTAGGGGACTTATCGGTGAAAATACTGCTGCATGGAATTTGATCTCCAAAATATATAAAGAACTCATAAGACTCCACTCCAGGAAGACAAACAATCCAATTAAAAAATGGGCAAAGGACCTAAACAGATACTTCTCCAAGGAGGACATACAGAGGGCCCATAGGCATATGGAAGGATGCTCAGCATCACTAGCCATCAGAGAGATGCAAATTAAAACCAAGTCAGAGTGGCCGTCACAAACAGATCAACAAACGAGTTCTGGGGAGGCTGTGGAGAAAAGGGAACCCACGTGCACTGTTGGTGGGAATGCAGACTGGGGCAGCCACTGTGGAAAACCAGTATGCAATTCCCTCAAAAAACTGAAAATGGAACTGCCTTTTGACCTGGCAATTCCACTGCTGGGGTTATACCCTAAGAATCCCGAAACACCAATTCAAAAGAACCCATGCACCCCAATGTTCACAGCAGGGCAATTCAAAATAGTGGAGCGCTGGAAAGAGCCTAAGTGCCCGTCAGTAAACGAGTGGATCAAAAAACGGGGACACATTTACACAATGGAATACTGCACAGCAGAAAGAAAGAAGGAGCTCCTACCTACTGCTACCTTCTGCAACAGCACGGACGGAACTGGAGAGCACGGGCTGAGTGAAATAAGCCAGGTGGTAAAAGACAACTACCACATGCGCTCACCTGTAAGTGGAAACTAAACAACAAAACAAGCGAGCAAAATATAACCAGGGACATTGAAATAAAGAATAAACTGACAGTGACCAGAGGGGGGTGGGGATAACGGGGGAAAGAAGGGGACGGGTCATCAAGGACCATGTGTAAAGGACCCACGGACAAAGCCAACAGGGGGGAGGAGAGGAGTGAATGTGGGGGGTGGGGGTGGGGGTGGGGGGGCAGGGGAGAGTAATGGGAGGAAAACGAGGACCACTGTAACTGAACAACAATAAAAAGTAAAATAAAAGGGAAAGAAATATAAAAAAGCTTATTTCTTCAATCTGAAGAACTCAGAAAACATTACCATACTTACAGTAACCATTCATAGGCTCTAAAGGAAACAAGAGACTGTCATAATTATTCAGAATATATTAACGCCAATGACTTTGCACACTTATTTTTCAAGAACTCACATATTTAATAGAATCTTTAAACAGCAAATATATTACTGCATTTTAACTAAGCTAACAAATAGTTTCCGACCTCAACTCACCAGGGGAGGCCGAGGTAGGCCCACTGTTAACAAAGATCACAGTGTGAGTCTCGGAATAGCTAATCAAGATGAAAATCAAACTTCAGGGAGTGCAGATCACCTAGGGAGTGAGGGCCTGTTCTCAAGAAAACACGGGCTCCAGGGAAACACCAAGAAACGTAGAAAAGGAGGATTGAAAGAAACGGATTAGGAAGAGAAAACTACAAACCAAGCGTTAGAAACAACAGCTTGCTTCAAAACAATCTGGAGAAGTTTCAATTAGGCACAGTGCAGTTATTTCGAATGTAGAATTAACAAGGGGTAAATTCTTTTATGAAATTACTTAAAAATCCAGTATTGCATAGACAAAGAAAGTATTAATATGTGTATTTTTTCGCTTTTTTTATGACTCAACATAGAGGTAATGAGTGTGACGTTATTCACTATTCCTGTTACTTCTCTCACCTTAGGATAGAATATTTACTAAGCAACACTCCTCTTTCAGCCGGGCAGGACCTGAAATATCGAAAGGAGAATTCCGAAGGCCCATGCTGGTTCCTAGCAGAGCTATTTGGTCTAACTGGGTCATCCATCTTTCTAGCCAGATAGAGAACGTTAAAGAACATATATACCAAATTCAAATACGGAAAGAAAGGAGGCAGGCAGGGATGACCCACAGGAAGGAGGAGGAAATAAAAGGAGTAAAGAATGCCGCTCATGTGTTTTATTTTTAACAATCAGAATCTATTATTTTTAATATTGGAAAGACTTGTCAAAGACAACTTGCACCTGACAAGTTCAACAGGCAAGAAGACCTCGTTCACGCACATTGCAATGAGGTCCAGGCTATTGCCATCAGGGAGAGAGTTTGAACTAAACTCCTCGAATATAACAGGTGGGTGCTGTTAAGCAGGGGGCAGAACGTGTGGGAAGGCGCTGGAGGTCATCGGGGGGTCATAGCATCCATGTCTGCTACCTGGCACAGCAGAAATGAGGCTTCTACCCTTCCACCGAGCCTGGGGCAGGGAGGTGCTACCTTCCTCAAGGGCTGCATTTCAAAGCGGAGCCCCCAGGGCATCGAAGAGGTGGCTGGTCTGACGCTGGCAAGAGGCTGGAGACTTACCTCTCAAGAAGCAGAGAAAGAATGTATAACTGCAAGTTTAAATGCTCTAAGAAGAGGGAGGTCAGGGGCCTGTAAGCAAGGGGGAAATAAAAATAAAAAAAGAACAAAAACCTGTCTAAAGCATCGTCAAGCTGCAGGGAATGTCAAGGCTGTGTTTTAGCCAGACTTTCGGGTTCTTATCTCTGTTGATACTTCTCCTTGGATGATTTCACCCACTTTGTGCTCCTATTTCCCCCCTGACATTTTTTTTTTCTTTTTTACTCTTGCCCTCAAGTCGTTTGTGCCTACGTTTATTTATCTTTATTTTCATGTTTTTGGTTTCCTCTTCTCAGTCCCTCCCACTCTGTCTTAGCTCAGCGACTCCCCAAAGCCAACCTCTGCTAATCAAACAGCTGGTGGCTGCACCTCTTTCTATGAAATGTGTTAACTGTTCCGCTAAGAAAGAGTTTATTATTCAAGCTCTTATACAGAGGAACGTAAGATAAGCAGACATTGAAACAACATTAAAAGAAAACCAAAGGCATAAAAACCACCATAAAAACAGCGACATCTGGGACCCAAAAATCATTAATGAATACTATCTTCTCTGAGAAATATCAGATATTTTATGTTCTGAGCTGTAATTTTAACCGATTAGTCTTCACTACTAAAACTTTTCGAAGGGATCCCATGCAAAAACGGTGTACACATTAAAGTACTTTTAATATACATTGCTTTTTAGTTTATCACTTTTTATTTTCAATTACAGTTCACATGCATGATTATACTAGGTTCAGGTGCACACCGCAGTGGTTTGACATCACAGAACTTACCAAGCGATCATCCCCATAGATCTTGCATCCATCTGACCCACACACAGCGAGTAGAAAATTGACTTTATTCCCTATGCTGGACTTTCTTTACAGCGCCATGACTACTCATAAAAAAGAAAGAAAAAAGCTGCCAGCAGGGGGCCTCGACGTACCTCTAAAAGCAAGTTGTTCAGGGCCACTCTGGCCTGGCTCCAGGTTTAACAGCCCTTGGGGGCAAAAACCTCCACTCCCCTCCCCGTGAGGGTGTGCTCAAACCCAGGCGCCCTTCCTGGAGAAGGAGGGGGAGCACACAGATGTGAAAAAGCGCCCAGGGCTCTGGGCCTGCTCTGGGCCTCCTCTCCCTCCTCTGCTCCTCCGGGCTGGGCAGGTGTTTACCCCATACCTGCGTGGGGGCTGATGGAAGACCACCCCCATCAGAGACAGTGTGCCTTTGGAAAGTCTTCCCCTCCCTCGCCCCAACCGTGACCCCAGGCACCTACCTGCGCGCTGCCCCTGAGGACTGGGCCGCGCTGCCGCCTGGTGCCTCTGCAGAGGCTTCCTGCCTGGGCCTCCCCCGCAATGCACCGCCGGCAGCTGGTTCCCGCTTGTTTGCGGGGTGGGCTCGGGCCTCCCAGCCCTGCCCTCCTCCGGCTCCAGGTGCAGGCCCTGCTCGGAGCCGCCGCTCTTTTAAAGGTGCAGTGCTGGGTTGGTTCTGCTCTGGGTCACATGGGCCACGTGCAAACTCAGCTCCGTGTCATCGACCCTCAAGGACTGGCAACCCGCTTCCAGGAGGGATACGACCTCCTGTCCCCAGGAAGCTGCAGACTGGCCAGCATGTGCAATCGCCCCTGAGATCCTGTAGGTACCAGCTCGTCGGGGGTCCTGGGCCTCCCCGAAGAAGAAGCGCAGAGTGTGTGTGGCCTGTCTGCGACTTGGCAGTGTCCACCTGGGCCTTTGCTCCACTGAGCTCTCGTGGCCCCTGTGGTGCACAGGCAGGCCAGGCTGGAGGTACTGGGGGTGGAGGTCACCCCCAGAAATAACCAGGGCAGCCAAAACCTGACGCTGGGGTCCCGTGACTGATGCCAATAGGAGACAGATGGGAACAAACAGAGAGGGCGCTTTCTCTGGGCAGGAGGCTATGCCTGGAGTGTGTGGGCAAGGCTGGGTGGGGTCAGGGAGCCAAACGTTCCGTGCCCCCTGGTGCCTCAGTGGCCCAGTCCCTCCTTTCCTCCGTCCACCCTGCGAGTGGCTTTCTCTGCCTGGCTCTGACCTGTCCTCGCAGTGCCATGAGCGCCCAGCCCCTCGGAATGCAAGGCACTGCCATTCCCTGGCCCCACGGGTCCCCTCCCAGAGGGCCGTGGGGCGGGGCCAGCTGGGGAAGACAACAGGACCCTGGCCTGCAAGGCGTCAATTAGTGGTGGACACTTTTCTGGGCCTGAAGCTGAAAAGGGACCGGCTTTTCCAGGAAACACAATGTCTCGTCTCATCTTCACATGGGAAGCTCAAACCTCAAACTCTAGAGCATCAGTGCTTCCTGGCCCAACCCCACTAGCACGTATGCACGTGTGCTCCCCAGGGTCGCTGGGCGTCTTAGTGACGTTCTGGCTCTGCGCCCTCTCCGCTGGGTCCCAGAGATCCCTCCAAGGGTGCGTATGAACTGGGCCTCGAATCTTCCCGAGGGATTACAGTAACAGCAACCAAAGGACCCTTGTAGATTAAACAGAGACCTCTCTACTCCCCCTCGTGCTTGGCACGCGGACAGAGGCTGCTGCCAGGACTCACAGAACTCATCCCCGACGGCCTGTGTTCCCCTCTGTAAGGGCAAGTATTATACGAATTCAACACCACACACTTAATTCTCCTGGTTGGAAATAAGGAAGAGACTTTCTCCTTCCCCCACCCCACCCTTATTTGCTTAGAGCATTTACTTTAGAAAACTTGTGCGTTCTTTCTCTGTCTCTTTGAAATGCATGTCCATCTTTTTAAAAGCTAAACAACTCTTGCCAGGGTTAAAGCCAGCAATGCCCTTCCCAAAGCCCAGCAACCATCTCTTTGAAATAGAAATAACAAGGGTCAAAGATGATGAGCCCCATTTAATCGATTTAGAGGGCGGGACACGTCAGGCCAAGTTCCAAATGACTCCCTGTCATAAAGATATGCCAAGGTTATTTTTCCTTTGGGAAAAGCCAGTTAGCAAGCACGGAGGGACACCGCAGTTCCCGAGTGACTAGAGGACAAAACACGGACTAACAAACGGCCCTCTGACGTCCTCTAATGTGAGGGCCAGTCATCGCTTATCTGGAGAACATGTGTGTAATGGGTTTGTGTCTGCGGGCCCGTGTAACAGGCTGAGGCCTCTTTGTGTTGACAATCGCTTAAGAAATGTGTGGGGTGCGTGTCACATTCTGATTTAATGCTGATTCAATAATAAAAATGTTTTATTTCTCAAAAATAAATAAAATAAAATAGATTGCCCGTTAGGCAAAATTTTACTCTCAGTATATGTATCAAATAATAAATATAAAAGTGTTTTATTTCCCCACATTCAACCAATCATGTGTTAAAGATATAAATTTAGAATGTATTTTGCAATATACACTTGTATATTACCATTAATCAATCAGTGATAGATTTGTATTTTTAAAGTACATTACTAGTTTGATAGCATAGATTATATTTAAGGTTGGATGGAAACAGTATATTTATGGCAAACATCTCAAAATCTAGATCATCTAATGTAGATTTTAATATAAATATAATGGTTGCAAGTCCATTTTAGGTGTATAACACCCATTATTTATAAATAATAAATAGAGCTGAAGTAATATAATATAGAACAAACTTATTACTCTATGAAGAAAAGGAACACTACATACCAAATTTAATCTTCCCATAATAACATCTGAAATATTTTTACAAAAATTGATGAAAGGACTTACATATTAATGGTTCAGAGAAAACACAATTCAAAGTTTTTAAATAATTCCAATTGATACTGTGAAAAAAATGTAAGCTAAATTATGTCACATTTATTTACATCTATTTGTAGCATGAGTAAGTTGATATAATTATAAGCAAAATATATAGTTTGAAAACTTTTGTTTTCCTTTTCTATGTATAAAAATATATTGATTAATGGTAATATACAAATGTGCATTGCAAAACACATTCTGAATTTTTATCTGTAATACATGATTGGTTGAATATTTATATACATATAATTATATGTATAATATACATATAATCATCATTATTAAGGTTGGCAATGTTCAAGCGATTGTATTTATACATTGGAGATACTCTGAACAGAGTTACAAAACTATTGTGTATCAGAAGTAGACTCAGTGAAAATTTTAAAGACCATGCTTTCCTTCTTGAGCAGTAATGAAGGAGGGGCATCTTATATGTCCTTGTCTCCCGAGGCCTCTTACAAAGGTCACAGTCTATTTCTGTTACTGAAGTTTCTTGGAGAGAAAAACCTGTGCTTCCCTCAAAGTCCAAGATAGATGAGCGTGTCTGTCAAATCCCAGCCAGGATCTGGCAGGACGAAGCACGACACATTCTTCCAATGCAAGGCCTCTATTTTTTCCTTTAGTACTCATCGTATGAAGTCCGGCTGTAAGCTCTGCAGGCATTCTGATGGCCAGTAACACAACACTGCAGATATTTGTCACTCTAGTATTTACATACAAATAGCTCTTATTTCATAATCCTCTGATTGTAGTGCAATGGTTCTCAAATATTGACTATGACCCATTATATAATAATTAGCTGAGCTTTTATATTGAAAATACAGATTATAAGGCCCACCCAAATTTTACTGAAACTGGAGGGTAGGACACTGGGGTTAGTATTTATTCTTACACAAACCCTGCAGAGTTTTGCTGTTGATGTTATTTTTGTTTTATTTTTTAAATTAAATTTTGATTATACACAGATTTATGCATGTTCCTTAAATCTGATTTCTCCATATTATCATATTTTAACCCCTTCCTATGACAGCTTAACCACAGATCCATTGTGCATGAAGAGTAAAATATTGATTGATATTGTACTATTCGCTAAATGAAGTTTACTTCTTCTACCTAAATGCATACTGGTTTAAAGACATTTTTCCTTTTTCAGTCTAGCTGAAAGAGCTCAGATTTGAAACCCAGTAAAAAATGAAATCAAATCTCAGTTCTTCTCACATCAATTTCAACTTGGACCATCCATCCACTGGACCTGTTCAAACCTCAATATCCTTATTTTTGAAATGGAAATTGCACCATAAATTGGCCCTTGGCAACCAATACAGCCTCCAGGCCCTGTCCCCTCCCCAGGCTGAGCCTGAACGTTCCACCCTTTAATCACGAGGCTGGTTTTCCCGGCAGACAGCCCCCTTCTTCAGGTTAGGCGCAGCACTCCCCTCATGAACGTAACAACATTTAACAACGGCCAACGCCTGGCCTTTATGACACATCACACAGAAGCACATAGCGCTAATGTTTACATTGAAAGGATAGTCTTATCTCCCGGAGCACTGGGGCTCCGCTCATCAGCTACGAGGGCTGGAGCCTTCGTTTATTAATGCACCCGCGCAGGAGTTGGTCACGTGACCAACACCGCGCTCGGTGATGGAAAAGGTAATGGTAAACAGAACTAAACTCAGTCCTTCTTCTTCGCGGTGTTTGCAGCTTAGAGAAGAGTCAAACGCCAATCCAACGATAGCGCAAAAAAAAGTAGAAATACAGAATTTGATAAGAATTATGAAGAAAAGCGTAGAGCGCTTTTCGTAGAGCGCTATATGATTCTGGAGCAAGATAACATGGCACAAGGGAGGCTTCCTGGACAGTGATTTTGGGCTGAGAGCTTTAAAAAAAAAACAAACTTAACCATCAATCTAAGAAAAACAAGAGACAGGACTATAAATAAGTGTATTGATGTTAAAAAGAAGAGCACTTACCCTGTTCACATGTTTTCAGGTGAGACCTTGCCAGCTTATTGGAGTGTAACAATATTGAGTTAAATGGAACTTGAGGTCCTTTGATTTTTTCTATATTTTTTAGTTGTTTAAATAATAATTTATAGTATCTTTGATCAAAAGGTCATACCTCACCAAAATCAGCTCCAAAGCCAATTGTTAGGTAATTATTCAAAGCTTACATAATGAACTCGGCTCAAAATACTATGTGAGATCCCTTCTGTATACTTTTGTATAAAGCTACTTCTTATAAGAAAGTGATAGGTTTACTTCCTGTATAGTGTGCCATTAAACTATGCCTTTCAATAAAGGTGAAAAATATTCTCTGCAGGTCCTCAAAAATATATAAAATTATGGAATTAATTTGCATGAGGGGTTTTTAAATACAGATTTAATATCTTGCTATGTGGCATTTGTAGGTCTCGAAAATAATACCAAATGCTGGGTTTGACATTTTACAAGCAACCACAAAACTAGAAATAAATAAATAAATTATAGGTAAGAGGAAAGTGAAGAAACAAAAAAAGTACTCTTTATTGTCATAAAGCCATTTTTAAATTTTATTTATAAAATATCACAGTAGCCCAACAATATACTTTTTCACTCTATATTGGATTTGATAGCATCATGCTTCCAAAAAGACGCAAAAGGGCAGTTCTTGCAGCTGAAGGTGACCTTTCTCACGTCTTTTTTCTAAGTGACTTCTCCCCAGATTGCCAGGCCAAAAAGGAAAAAAAAAATCAGGAAGTAACAGCTGGCAGAACTGTACTCCTTTTATTTGTTTTCTCCCTAATAATATGGATCGCTATGCATTCATCTGATTGATTTTTTTAATGCTATGCAAAGAAAAGTACATCTCTGGCGCTCATTTTGTCACGGTGACGGATCAGTCTCTCCGTGTCCTGTGTCTGACGGCTTAGGGACAATGCTGTGTCGGTGAGCACTTCAGCACGTCCGGCGCAGGTCCCGTGTCCCACCCCCATTGATGGTCAGGACCCTGACCGATGGGAGAGTGCCACTGAGTTAGTTAATGAGAAACAGTGATCCCCGAGGAAAACAGTACAGAAGACTATGTTTACAACTGTAAAGTGAATTTCTCCCAAATAGAAAATGCGAGTTTAATTTTTTTGATTCCAAAAAGATGAACGTACCTCGTCATGATTACTTAGGACCCTTAGTATCCATTTTTATCAAACACTTCCACGTGCTTAAAATGTGCCTGTCAAATCCTAGCCCGTGAGCCGGCTGTACTGCTTTTACTGGGAAACAGCAATAGAGGGGTTGTAAAATTTTTATCTTTTATTGTTGACACAATTACCATTGTCCCTACTTTCCCCGCCTTGCCCACCTCCACGCAGTGTTCCCACGCCCCTCAGACCATCACCGCACTGTTGGCTATGGGTCCTGCACACACGTTCTTTGGCTAATCCCTTCACCTTCTCTCTTTCAGTCCTTCCCTCCCGCCCCCCTGCCCCCCGCCCCCAACAGCTATCAGTCTGTTGCGTGGGCCCCAGCCTCTGTTTCTCTGAGGTCCGTCAGTTTATTTTGCTCATTAGATTCCACATATAAGTGAGATCATATGGGACTGGTCTTTCTCTGACTGGCTTACTTCATTCGGCATAATGATCTCGAGGTCCATCCGTGCTGTAGACAAAGGTAGGAAGAGTTCCTTTCTTTTTACCACCGAGTGCATAGTAGGGTAACAGAGGTTTCTGTATAATGCCGATGTGGAAGTCAGCAAGGAGGTGCTGGTCTGAGTCTAAAAGTCAGGTTTAGCAGTGTGATGATATCACTGCCTATTTTCAAAGAAAACTAGGAGGGCAGGTGTGACATTGGAACGTAAGTGCACTATTCCAAGAGGGAAGAGTCATTTTAGGGAAAATTTCTTGAGAATTCTATTCAGCGGAACGTGGATATGTTACATTCCAGTCTGCACAGCTGAGCTAGAAAGTATAGGAAAATAAAAGTGGGAAAGTGATGAAAAGATTATACATGTCAAATGATAGACAGGAGGTGGCATTCAAAATCCCCACCACACCCGTTTTAACTATAAAGATGTGCTGTTTGCTTTGTACACTTGACCAACATCCACACACCTAAGTGAGCTCTTCCCAGATGAAATGCCTGATGGACTAGGAACCTCAGTCAAGAGAGTTGTATCAGTTCGTTTTTTTGCTACTCCCACCTTTCCAAACACAGATCAATAATTAATCGAGTGTTTAGAAAAGGCAACTTCACTTAGACAAACAAACAAACAAAAACCTATTTATGCAGACTAGCAACTAACAAAGCAAACTAAACATCACAGGCCTTTCTGGGTTCCAGTCTTGAATGAGGCTGTAGCAACCAGAAGATCGATGCTTTGGAGACTAGGAATTATACTCCGTCCACTTCTGACAGGAGAGTCTTCTTCATGATCCCAGTAATGGACGGAACTTGAAAAGAAACAAACCTGCTGCTGAATTTTAGCAGGGGTAATTTTTTCAGGAAATTGGAAGATTAGGCAGACCCAATTTGAGGCAATATAACTTGAAATTAGAGTTTTCCACACATTTGGTGATAGGATGTCTGGTAGCATCATATCAGAGTAGTTCTGAAACACATTTCTACATCCGAGCTCTGTGTTAGAGCCCAGGGGGTTAGTGGAAGCATTTGTGTAAATGTTAGAGTGACTTTTCAGAAGAGTAAGGAAAAAGAGGAACAGGGAAAGAAGTTGAAAATTTTGATTAAAAATTAAAAAAAAAAAAACCAATGGAGAAAACCTCTAGCAAGAAGTACCACAGTAAAGAAAGTGTAAATTAAAATTCAAAAGGCAACATGATAGTTTTTGTGGATTATAAAGCTTATGTTCATTTCAAAGCTATGATCATATAACAGTCTAAATCAGGAGTAATTATTTTATTAAGGATTAATTTCAATTCTGTAAATACATTATCTGACATACTATTAAAAATAATGAGTGCTCACAAATACTGGTTTCCTAACATCAGTTTCCTCCCTCTCCTGCCGTTTTGCTACCTTTCTACACAAACCAGGTAGCAAGTTGTAGATTTCATCCTTGACAGAGTTGGAAAATCAAGTGGTGATACCAAGAGGTGCCCAATAAACAAATATAGACTGTCTTTGGTCTAGTCTGCTTCACCAGAAAGGGCCACCCGTAATTTCTTAATGGTCAGTTAATTCCCAAAGAGCATAACAACTCTTCTTGGGCCAGAATATTTAAAATCTGGTCATTGACTACACAACTAAAAAGGAGACTATGTTCTATGCACAGTGTGGCTGATAGTCTTTTGAACATTCAATTCTATGTATTTTCAGTGTCCTGTGACTGATCTGAACTTATTTACTCTGCAAAATGCTTCCTTTAGGCCCATTGACATTCATGGTCAGGTTTAATAGAAAAGAACTATTCCATTAAATTTAAACTGCATGCTTGGTGATGAGTGTTTGGAACCGTGTTATTGCTAATCGTCAATTGTTACTTGTTCAGGTCATCCTAGCTGGTGCCCGCTCTGGATGGGCGATGAGGCTGCCCAGTGCTGCTGGGTTGGGCTTGTCCTCGTGGAAGACAGACAGGTGACACCGATGAAAACCGCTAATGACACGGAATCAGGGCTGGCTGCGAGGCCGCATTCTCTCCCGCTGAAGCTTTTGTTGAACTCTCTTATGAAGTTACTAAATATGCCCAATTATCTCTCAGGACCTAAATGTCCTGACACAAAACACAATGCTGTTGTCATCTGTTCACCGCGAACCTCCTTTTTCTCTTGCCGCGGCAGACACAGTGCTATGGCCAAATCCATTTCGCGCTCTAGGTGAAAGCCTTTCACTGGCTTTAGGCTGCAAGGACGCCAGTCCTTGCTCAGCACTGCACCCCATTAATTTAGAATTCACCATTTGCATTTCCTTTCGCTTACCCCGCTCTGTTGCAGTCAAGTTTTTCACATGCTATTCTCTCCATTTCACTCCCTCATTTATCTGGCTGACTCTCTAGTCCTTGCCTTAAAGGTCATTTATTATTTATTACAGAACTTGGGGAACTTGTAGATCAATAACACAGAACAAACAAATATTTATGTCATCAGAGTCCAAGAATGTAAGAAAAGAAGGCAGTGGGGCTCAAAGAATTGTCAAAGAATTAGTGACTTAAAACTCCCCAAATTTGGCCAAATTTGAGCAAACATAAGGTAAAGTCAAAGAAATTTAAGCTCAGTTACATCATAATTGAACTTCTGAAGACTAAAGGGAAGGAAAACACCTTGAAAACAACTAGAGCTAAATGAAACAATCTTGGAACATCACAAGAGAAGAAAAAATGGAAAGAATACAAATATGCTTAAACAAAATAGTTTATCCTTTTCCTCATGAGTTTTCTAAAGACATAATAATTCAAGTAGAAGTTTTAACACCATCTGAAACTTACGACCATAATATTTAAAAGTAAGGAAGGCAAAAGAGACTACATAGGAGTAAGGCTTTTTCACTTTACTTGGAGGGATACAATGTTGATGCCAGTGGACTGACAGTCACGTGTATTGAAATACTTAGAGTTCCCACGAAGAGAACTAGGGAAAGTATGTACTCAAACACATTACAAACAAATCAATATGAAATAATTTTAAAAAGTTCAAGTAGTGTACATGAAGACAAGGGAAGAGAAACAGAAAAAACAAAGAGAAAAGAAATAACATAATACAGAATTAAACGCTAATATATCAATACGTACCTTTAATGTACATGGTATAAAAATATTAATTATAAAGCAGAGACTGAGAGTGGATAAAAAAGGTCCCAACTATATGCCATTTCTAAGAAGAGCACTTAAAATTCAATGTCATAGGTAGTTGGAAAGTAGAAAGATGGAGAAAAGGTATACCATGCAAATTACTTCAAAAGAGCAGGAGTGGTTATATTAACATCAGATAAAGTAGACTCCAGAACAAAGAAGTTTGCGAGAGACAAAGAGGGACATTATACAATAATAAATCAATGTACCAAGAATATGTAACAATCTTACATGTGTACACAACAAATGACAGAGCCTCAAGATACATGAAACAAACATTAATAGAGCTGAAAGGATAATTAAACAAATTGATTAATGCTATGATAAAACTCATAGCTATAATAGAAACAAAATCAGGATGGCTATAGCTCTGAGCAAAGCAATCAACTACATATTATATTTAATATATTTTGATCGTTCTACTTAATAACAACAGAAAAAAAATTTTTTTCAAGCACCCATGCAACATTCTCCAAAACAGACAATATCCTAGGTCATAAGACAAAATAAAAGCATCAAATCATGCAAAGCATGGTCTCTGACCCAACTATACAAGTCAATAATAGGAAGACATCAGGCAACTCTCAAATCACTTGGTAATCAAATAGCACTTTGCTAAAATAATTAATTGGTCTAAGAGGACAATTCTAAATGGAAAATCCATAGATCAGAAGTATAATAAATATACAATATAAAATACCTGAGATGTAGCTAAAGCAGTGCTGAGAGGTAAACTTATAACTCTAAGTAGTTAAATTAGGGAAGAGGAAAGATGTCAGATTTATAATTTCAGTTCCAACCTACAAGACTCTAGAAAGAGGAGAGCAAAATAAATCCAAAATAAGCACGGAAAAAAAAAAAATGATGGTAAGAGAATAAATACATGAAATTGGAAAAAAGTAGAAACTATCAATGAAATACCAAGGTGGTTCTTTGTATATGTCCCCAAACTGGGTCATTTCTACATTTTGCTATTCTCCTTTTTTTAAATGTGTAATTAGAAGGAAAAGTCAGACTATAACTTGGGTAGCAGGAAAGATGAAATGTCCAATGCTGTTCTGCAGAATTTGTCTCCTCAGATAGCCTTCTAGTTCACAGTCTCTTCAGGAATGCTGATGCATTTACAAGGCATTACTGCAGGGGACAGCAATCTAATGAATATCATGAGTGTGCTTTCTCAATACTGTTATTTATCTCAGAATCTTTTACAAATTATTGTTTAAAACAGTGCATGCCCACTAAGCTACCAACTTCCTCAGCCACTCAGCTCCTCTCAACAGTATTTTGAGAAACCAAAATCTGCCAGTAGATATTTACTAAAAATTTCCTTTTCTCACTGAAGCTGATATACAGTTACACAATAAGTAATGTATTATAATAGAGAAAAACAATTCAAAGTATTCATCATTGTAATTCTAGTATGGATAATGCCCTCTTTTGGTTGCAATAAAATCAGATTATCATCTGATATCAGTGTTATATTCCATAGAAATAAAATGTGGGATAATTGGAATAAAAAATGAAATAGGCAAAGTATCACAGAAACCATAAGAATGACTGATTCTTTCCCAACTATACTAAGTTTCCACAGAGCTTTCTTTATTCTCAAGACCAGGGACCACATACAATGATCTCATTGCATTTGTTAATTTTTATAATACTATTTGTTAAATATACCTTATTGTGATATAGAAGAGTGTAATGACTCATTGAAGAGTGAAATAATGCTTCTACTTGTTTTATGTTGATGCTAATTAACATAGAGAATTTGAGCAAGTAACATTGTTCGTGTACTTAGAGTCATTAAAGAAAACAAATGCATATTATTTTGGAGAGAGTATTCTTGAACATAAGAATGTCCTTCCACAGAGCTGTCTTCACATGCAAACTAAGAGATTGTCCTTGGCTTTTGTAGATGAGAAAGTCACATTTTCACCAGGCTGCATGCAGTCCACCAAAGAACTAGAAACAGGTGCTTCCATGACACCTTTATAGATGTTTTTATCAGCTTTTGAGGGTTTTTCAATTATACTAATTTTGTCTTTCTGTCCATAGTGACAGCATTTCTTATTTCCCTATTGTTTCCTACAAATTTTCTATGAAAAAAATGATCAATTAATTTTTAGAAAGTCTACATATTTAACTTCCACCAATATCCCCTGGAATGCCATGAAACAGGAGTATATTTATAAAAGTACATTTTATCCATAACCACACATACACACAAATTGTCATCAAAGAAAACTAATGAAGAAAGTTAAAGAAATGGAGATATTATGATAGTACCAAAATAATTACCTACAAGTAGGAAATTGAAAAGGAGATAGCTAGAATGTAATTTTTAAGGTTCCATGGAGCATCAAGGTATAAACTAGACATCATAAAAATGACCCGTTTTAATCACACAGCGCCATGATTTTTAGTCAATGCGTAGAGTTGTGCTGCTCTCCTCATAATCTGAATTTAGAGCATTCCCATATCCCCAGAAGAGATGTGGTCCCACCGGCAGCTACCCCTATTCTCAGCTCAGCCTCGCCCACCAGAGAGAAAGAGGGAGAAGGGGAAATGACACAATCCGTGATCTTTTGCAACCAGCGTCTTTCACTTAACATAATACTGGTAAAGGTTCATCTATTTTGACATGTACCAGTAATTTCCCTATTTTATTGTCAAACATAAATCCATTGTATGAATGAGTAGATCACATGGTATTTTCCCATTCACTACACTTTTTTTGGTCTATTATAAATAGTGCTGTTATGAACATTCACATACCAGTCTTCGTGGGACATAACGTTTTAATTTTTAATAGATACTAGGGGTGGAAATACTAAGGTATTATGGTACTATGACCTTTATTAACACATTAAACGAATGTGAAACTGTCTGCACCATTTGGCACCCCAACCAACACTGTATGAGGGCTCCCATTTCTTGTCCTTGTCACCAACACCTATTGTTGTCTGCCATCTTTATTATGGCTGTTCTAGTGGACACGAGGTGATTCTGATTGTGTGGCCACTTGGTTCAGGAACCTCTGAACTATAGAATCTCAAACCATATTGTCTGTCACTAGTTCTATCAAACAACTTGCATTTGCTTTTTAAGATGCAGATTTCAGAAAACCAATTTCCCCCCCAAAGTTTACTGCTTCTGCTTTTAACAAATGTATCTACAGAGGCCGATTTTCAGAGATAAATGTCAGGCGGTGTGCTTTGCTTGCAATACTTGGACTGTTTGATAACTACACATCAGGCCACTAATCCCTATTATGCTGCTATAAATGCACGCAGACCGTGCGCTGATCAAATGATGGTACATTAGAACCAGAAGGACAGCCCTCAAGGGGGCCTAGGCTGTTCATAAGGAAATATAGGTGATTACGTTGCTAGGGAAGGACTTTAAGTAGCTGGAGTTGAGTCTCTGCTGTGTTTCCTAACTAGAGCCCCAAGTTTCACACATCAAACCTTAACCTTTAAAAGTCTTCCAGAAGCTGTATGAAAATTGGTTTTCCTAGAGGAACTGGTCACTTTCCACACTCATTAACTGCTATCAATGGCACTTTTTCATAGGTTATATTTGCACTCTGTATATGACATTGCTCGTTAGTACTGCCTAAGCTCTTTATGGACGGCGGATGGGCCAATCTGAATGGTCTTACCTTTTGTTTGTCTTTGGATTCTCATCCCTCTGGGACCACCGTAGGTATCAAAAGAGAGACGGAAGCTAATTGTTGACATAATTAGACCCCACCAACATTATCTGTGCTCTCTCATCCTTTTCTTAAAGGAAGTAAAAGGAGTTTGAATTCTCCCTCAATTCTCTTTGATAGTCCAGTACTCTAAAAGTGTGTCACATAGGTAGACCTGCACAGTAATGGTTTGTGGTAACTCTAGTCTGTCAACTAGTTGGGTGTCCACTAGGTGCCAGATATTGTCCTAGGTATCAGGACAAAAGTACCGTTTTCACATTTCTTTGTTGCCTTTGTGAAGCCGTTATGGGGCTTTGAACGTGAGATACCATGTCTAGTATTAGGGGGATAACATGAGGGATACTGACAATATTCAGCTTAGAGGAATAGCTCATACTGACCGGATGTCCTATAATGACTGGAGCTGACACTTGGTGAAAGACAAGCCAGATGTGTACAAAGACACACACACACATCACAATGTGTGTACTATTTATATCAAGATAGTTTTTAGCTAGCTAGAGAGGCTGAGGAGCAACACTGAGTCTTACCAAGAAGGATAAGATTTAAAATTGAATTCTAAAATCCATGACAAATTAGGAATAGATCTATGGCTTCCTATAAATGAGATAATTTTGGAAAATTCAAAAAATCTGGAAAATGTCCAGGGATCAATATATGATTATGTCTGCTTTGGTAAATCTGAGGCTATATTTGTAAGGCAATAACCACCACAATGAAAAAACCATCAGTTTCTGATATACTTCAGAACTGTAACGTTTGGTTTCACTCATGAAAATGAGCAAAACAGTCTGACTGTTTTTGTACAATAAATACCAACTGCTCTCACAAGGGGAAAAACAATCCTCTTACAACCTCTAAGCTAAAGTTGAAGGTAAAGTGTGTACTGCATTTGTCTTTTCACTTTCATATCTGAAATGTCTTGGCACATTTTAGAAACTTGGTATGAACTTTATTGGTTTATAGAATTCTAAAGCTTCTGTTTCTTTTTGATTTTTTTATAATTTCACCAACTTCTTAGCACCTATCATATACATCATTCTAACATCAAGGAAGAAGCCAAAATAACCCAACATATGAAGACCATTTATTAATATCTGTCCAATATCTCACAGGGAGATATCTATATATATTTTTAAATTCATATTGCCAGTTTAAGTCAAATAATTTCACCCTGAAAGATATTCAGAGTGTTTCCTCATTTAGCATCCTATCTCTATGTGATTTGCAGTAAGTAAACAGGGAGCAAAGAGAAAATATACTCTTGTTGAAAGCTAAGATTCACAGACACAAGTATGTACTGTAAATTTTAAAGAAAATTGATAAAGATCATACTGTTGGGCACTTTCTGACAAGAAAAACAACTTAGACATCTCAAAGAAGCTGCAGATGTCAACCACTAATGATAACCAATGTGCATTTTTTGTCACTGGATTATCCTCTGGGGAAAATTCACCTCTTCTATGCTCCACAGAGCCCCATGGGAATCTATTATTTCTCCACTTACCATTTTATACTGAAATTTTCCATTAATGTGTCAGTCTTCAACTGGAGTTGGAACATCTTAAAGCCAGAGACCATGGTTCCATTCCCATTTTTCACTCCAGTCTCTTATTCGAAAATCTCCCACACTCTAGGTTTTCATCTGATGTGGACAAATCAATATTCTAGGTCTGGGAGGGGGGCCAGAGCAAAAGGAATTAGCAATTGTCTAATCACCTCCCTTGATCTTACTTCTTTTTATCTTTCCCCTCTGGAACTACATTTTTAAAGGAGGAGATTTGGAAAAGCACACTTAAGAACTAGATAATTGTTAACCTCACTGGTGAATTTTTGAAGAAGGCATGACAAATCCAGAGAAAAGGATTCAAAGAACTAGTTTTAAGAGACACAGGGATAAGGAGAGTTGAGATCAAAATTCTCTTTAATAATGCCATTTTTTTATCCAAGCAGTAAGTAGAAAGAATTATAAGACAGCATTTTGTTGAGTAGATAAATTAAGTGCATATATAAATTAATTTTTTTTAGATTTTCTTATGCAAAAAAAAAAAGGTGAGTACCAACATTTAGCTTGGAAATTACATACATAATCCTTGTTACTTGATAGATATTTTAAGTTTTTTCTGAGACTATACTGTTAAATTAATGTTATCTTCCTAGTTCACAGAAGGAGAGCTTGTTATTAAACTCACAAAAAAGTTACACAGCCAGGATGTAAATCCGATTCCAACGTTCATACTTTTTCTTTTTCCATCATAAACTCTCAAAGGATTATTATAACCAAAGAATTGGGTATATTTTATGGTGACCACGTTATGAGCCAAATTCAGCAAACTGTCAAAATTCACTTCCTTATGTCTTATGTACATTTAGTCTCCCCTACCATACATTCTTATATTCTAATTACTTTTACTTTGAAAAGTATAGGATATTTGATTACTGCTAATAATTTTAAATAAATTACTTCTTTGAGGTAATAAAATATCAACACCCTACTCCTTTGAGTTTAGACTATTGTCTTTTATGCTTAATCCAAAAATAAATTATTTCATTGCCAGCTCCTACTAAGAGGAACACAGTTTAAGGCCTAAACTAATTAGCAAATCTTAAAAGAACAGAAACACATGCCTTAAAAACCCTGCTACGCAATTACAAGTTTATTGTGTGTATATCAAACAGCCATCACTGCTTGAGCAATAAATATAGTACTACATGATTAAAATGTACTGAATAAAGTATTTCACGTTTCTGGCAAAATAAACAATACACGCATAAAATAAAATACCCACAAAAGACGAAAAGATAATAAAAGTTCAAATCTACAACCTAGGCAGGGGTGGCCAAACTTGTGGCGTCTCTGGGCCACACTGGAAGAAGCGTTGTCTCGGGCCACACATTAAATACATTGCGACATGTAACCACAAAAAAAAAATCTCATCAAGTTTTAAGTAAACTTACGATCTTGTGTTGGGTCGCATCCATAGCCATCCTGGGCCACAGGCTGGACTCTCCTGAAAGGGCCTAGTGTCCTTTGAGGCCTCAGACCAGCTGAGCGTTAATGTTCCAACCCATGGAATCACATTTAGTCTCTAGAAGAAAACAACGTTCCTAAGTGTCTTTCGAGAGGACACTTCAGCTGAAAAATTGGCACATTCCTAATTGCATTGCATGTCCTGGCAAAAGATCCTACTTTCTGTGAGCAACTTTGGCCTCGTTCACTGGAGTTTCTTAAACTAAATCAAGAAGCCAGAATTGGCAATTAGATTGCTGGAACAGTTTGCTTTTTCTGACGATGACAGTGTATAAACCCGAGGTCACATAAAATAAATAGATGAAGCAGGTGCGAGACAGACTTTGAGTTGGAAGGCTGCCAAGCGATCAGCTCCACCAAGGTTTTATTATCTAACCAGAAACACGTTTTGTTGATATTTAGGCTTCCTCCCTCTAGATTAACGTCTGCCAGCTGGAGACGGTTCAGGGAACATCATGGCTGTCGCTATTCCGGACGCAGGCGACTGACTGGCATTATAATCGGCGCTTTTCCTCGGCTTGCGAGCGCACAGGTCGACGGCTTCCACCATTTCTCAGGCTGTTTGAGGAGACGAACCTACAGATCTGGGCCAGTGCTTTCTTTACATTGGCGCTTATCCTAACAAATAATTGACAGAACAATCAGGGGAATAGAATGTAATCAATATCTACTTATCTTGAATTGATGATCAAAACTGAGGCGCTTATAAATTTAAATCCAGGAGAAAGGCATGGATTATAAAGTAATGAGAGGTGTGGAAGGCAGAAGAATTGTATCTACACAGGAAGGCGTAAACTGGGTAGGCTGGTGTCATTTCTATCTCTGAATTAGATGTAGTTGAGAATTTAGGCTTCCTTGGTTCTGTATTTCATTATATATTCGATAGATGTATCCAAATATCCACAATTCTGCTTCTTTCCCATGTCATAACAACCTATTGCTCTCTCTCATATACAAAGATCGTCCAATTTATTCACAATACCGCAACGTTTTGCTGTTTGTTTCTTACAGGTAATATAGATAGATCTATACCAAATTTGTTTTTGAACAACAAAGAGGAATATAAATAGTAGAGCGAAAAGTACATTTTGGCCAAGAAATTATCATCAATTTAGAAAAATGTTTTTCTCATATGGCAGCTGATGGGTTGGTGTACTGATAATCACTTTTTAAAGCAGCTGTATTGGGTAAAAATACATTAATTAAAATGCACCTACTAAATGTATAAGGTTCCTTGAGTTTTGATAAATGTGTAAAACCATGTAAACATCACTTAAGCTATCTATCACCCCAAAGTTCTTTCATGTTACTTTACAGGACGTCCCCCCTGGATACCTCCCTGGAGGCAACCACTGACCATGTTAGCCTGTGCAGGCAGCTGTAACAAAATACCACAGACTGGATGGCTTATGGAATTATTTGTCCCAGTCCCGGAGGCTGGGAAGTCAAAGATCAAGGTGCTGGCAGACTTGGGGTCTGGCGACAGCCTCCCTTCTTGTTTATTAGCGATGGTCACTTTGAGGTGTGCCCTCACATGGCAGAAAGAACAAGGAAGCTCTTAGGAGGCTTCTTTTATAAGGGCAGAAGCCTCATGATCCAACCAGGCCCAAACTCCCCACCTCCCAATACCATCGCATTGGGCATTAGGTTTCAACATAGGGATTTTAGGAGGAGACGGTCTGCAGTGACCACTCCAGATTAGACTTTGCTGTTCCAGAACGTTATGTAAATACAATCATAACGAGCTCCCTAGTTTTCTGTCTGTCTTGCCCCACACGACAATGCTTTTTGACTCTCATTCATGTTGTTGCATATTATCAATAGTTTCTTCATTTCTTTTGCTGACATGCATTCCATTTGTTTTTTTCTTTATTATTGTACTGAGTGGTAAAAACAAACAAACAAACAAACAAACTGGAATTTAAAGGCAGACCCAATGAGGATTCTACGGTGTCCCCAGCATGACTTCTGAGACCCGGTATATACACTGTATAACTTCTCTGACTCGTGTGTAGGTGTCTTCTGTGGATGGTGGGGGGTGGGGTGCTTTACCTGGGTTGGCATGACACCCCATGTACCGCAGGCTGCTGGAGGGCCACAGGAAGTTTCTTACTTGTTTTGTGTGTGTGTCTGTGCCTCTCAACAAGCCGCTCTCCCAAGCACCAGCACGCTGGCTGTGCTGAGACCCACCACGCCACGCCACACTATTCCATCCGGCGGCTTTCACTGGGACCAAACCAGACATCCTGGCCTGGCTTGTAGTATGGACCGCTGTCCGGTGTTTTTCCCGACGGTGCCCCTCCGGGTCCCACCTGCACCCCCCGGTCACGAAACGGGGCCTGGCACAGAAGAAGCCATCCACGAATGTTTTTCTACAAAGAAATACATTATTTCAGATCATCTGAAACTCCACCTCACCTTCATGTTTAACTCAGTCCTTCCCATTCATATTCCTATGTACCTGATCATAAAGTTTTATGGATTTGAACTGCTAAATAAAAGTATATTTTTTAAATCTAAAATCCCCAGACCTTGAGAATAACTTATGGAGCTATTCACTGGTTTTATCTTAAGAGAATTCAATTAAATTTGCCAGTATTGTAGTCTCGAATTATTGGTTTAACGACCTATGCCCATTGTGTTGAATTACAATGTCTTATTTCATACAGAATTTTTCTTTGCTGAGATGAATGGCTGAACACACGTGCATCTCAGTTGAGGATGCATCTTTGGCCACGACAAGCCATCAGCCACCATGCTCAGCTCCTGGATGTCTCTTCCCTTGCCTCAGTAAGTATTTAAATTTCCTCTTAGATATCACGGGGTAAAAAGCTAGCAAGTATCTCAGCAATGTCAGGAGGTGACATGAATAACAACTAAAGTTTTAAAATGTAGAATAGTTTTGGGATACAAGCCAACAAGTTACTTTTGTGCTGTAAAACTTGTAACTTTGAAATTGGAAGTGGGAGTAGCTTTTAAGCCTGCAGTCCTGGTTTTCTTGCCACCAGGAGAAAAGAGTTCACTCCTACTTTAAATTAAGTCTGTGGTACAATTTCCCAGGAGGGTTTTTCTCAGGTTTGACTTTTTCTAAAACGTCTTGTTCTCTCTGGTGGTTATATTTTCCTAATCATGATGAGAAATACAAATCTATTTCTACCAGGTGCTGTAATCCATTAGCTGGGAGAGGCTTTTCATGGGAACAAAAAATACTATATCTGGTCACTAGTCAGGGGTCAAAGGGTAACAAAAATTCTTATGATAATTACTTCTAATCAAACCAACCAGTAAAGCAAACCTATAGAGCAGGAAAGTTAGGAAATGGAAATTAGATTTGTCAGTGGTCTTACTCTCTAACTGGATAACCCTGTAGGCTGCAAGTCTACATTTGGGGTAGTAGTTACCAAAACACCTGTACAACATTTGAGTATTTACAGAGCTTAGAAACAATAACCCTGTTCTAAACAGGATCATGTGACAGAACTGTTTCTTTTCTGCCTGCAAATAGTAGCCATGTAATTTTTTCCATACCCAATATCTTTTTTCTTAAAAATCCTCACCTGAGGACACTTTTTCATTACTTTTACAGATAGAGGAATGGAGGCGGGGGTTGTGGGGAGAGAATATGAGAGACAGACATCGATCGGTTGCCTCCTGTACCCACCCCAACTGGGGACTGAACCCGCAACCAAGGTATGTGCCCCGACTGGGGATCAAACCCGCAACCTTTACGTTGGCCGGATGGTGCTTCAGCCACCTGAGCCACCCTGACCAGGGCCTGATGTTCTTTTCACTTTCTAATAAATACAATGTTTTCTTCATGCCATAAGAGAATGTATGGAAAAGCATGAAGAAGAAAATTAAAACCATCTATAATTTTACAACACAGAAATGAGAGCCACTGTATCTTGGTATGTTGTGCCTTTTCTATGTTGAACTCGTAACTCTGCTGCCTCTGTGCTGTGGTTCTACCTGCCCGACATCACGTAGGTGGGGCACCTCACTGACGCATCAGAACATCCGCGGGACGACTCACCGACAATATTATTGAGCAAAGTAGACGTTGAAAAATAGGAGGCAGAGTAGAGTTTGGTGTCACTGAGTTCATGCCATTCGACCATATACATCCATTTAACATTTCTCATTGCCTACATTTTTCTGGGAAATGGATGCAGAAGATTTCAAGGGCCAGAGGTCTCATGGATGCCACTTCGTCCTGGTAAAAGCCCCAGTCCTTGTCCTTGCTCGCTTATATTAGAAATTCTTCATCAATACACAGTATCCTAAGGTATATTCTGCAGAAGGTGAGTTAGCTGAGATATCAGTTTAGATTATATTTTTAATGTTGGGAAACAAATATTTGCTTTTTAAAGTACATCAGTGAAGTTTCCAGAGTTTGTAATAAATAATTGTGCATTGTGGATTTATACAAGGAGGAAGATATAGTACATATAACTGAGTGAAATAATTCATTCATTAATATATGTATGATTTGCCAAGCAGAGAGTTTATTCAAATGTCTTGTAAGGCTTGTAGTTCTGTTTTTGTAATTATATAATATTTATTACATTTTTTCCATGACCATTCAGTCCCCTTACACCCCCTGCCCCTCAGCAATCAACACCCTGTTGTCCGTGTCCATGAGCCCTTTGTCTTTTTTGCTCAGCCCTCCCTCCCTTAACCCCTCCCCCCAACTAGCTGTCAAGGCTTGTATTCCATGCAACTAGCTTTGAGGAGCTTTGCTCCTGTGCTCAGGTATGATTTGTATGTTTAAAATGTATTCCATAAGCATGTGTTATAGCATCTTGAAGCAATAATCCTGCTTGTTGATAGAAATCAATGAGTAAGAATGATCATTGCAGCACTATTGATGGCAACAAAAATAGGAGACATGTCTTGGCGGGTATGGCGCAGTTGGCTGGAGCACTGTCCAGGAACCAAAAGGGCTGCAGGTTTGATTCCCAAGCAGGGCACATACCTAGGTTGTGGGGTCTGTCTGGGTGTGTATGGGAGGCAATCCATCGGTGTTCCTCTCTCTCTCCTCCTCTCTCTATGAAAGCAGTGAGAAAGATGTCCTTGGGTGAGGAAAAAAAAAAAAGTAGTAAACGATCTGACTTACAAAGATAAGGAACCTGTAAGAGTGATTGTAAGTGCGTACAATGCAATACAAAGCTGTGGTATTTCAAAATAGTTTGCCACTACACATCAGTTATTTCTTGGGCAAGAGCTTCCAAGGAGAGTCGCCTAACCCATGCAGGTCTTTGATATAATTTAGAAATTTACCTTTTCTTTGGTAAAACTGCCAAGTCTTTAATCTTTGTTACTGTAGTATTTATTAATACAATATAGTTTAACATATACTTATTAATAGACTCCAGCCCACAGCCCAGGATGGCTATGAATGCAGCCCAATACGAAATTGTAAATTTACTTAAAAACCTTTCTTTTGCTCATCAGTTTTTGTTCATGTTTGCGTATTTAATGCGTGGCCCAAGACAACTCTTCTTCTTCCAGTGTGGTCCAGAGATGCCGAAAGATTGGATACCCCCGGTAATGCACTGTAACAAAAACACGAAATACGCGGGTATGGATTAGTGGGTGGGAAACGGGTGATAAGTGTGCAGATATAACATTAGGAGCAGCCCGAGATCTATGTCATGCAGAGGCAAAATACGCTGCACGATGGTCTCACCTGGAACATCCTACCCTCTCGCCTGTAGCCTGTATTACACGGAAGCCGTTCTACTCAGCTGTCCAGCGTGGAAGCTACTCCCTGTCTGAGAACCCTTGTCTTCTGAGTCTTGATCAGAGAGAGAGCTGTGCTGCGCCGTGATTCCTGGAAATGATGGCTGCTCGATCTTCCCACCTCCTCCGCAGCTAGCGGATGAGCAGCTGACCCCGGAGCCCAGAGCCAGCATCAGGCGTGCCCTCGCGGGACAGCTGAAGCAGAGACCGAGGGACGCGGATGAGGTCCCCACCGGGGGCGCTGGCTGAACAGGGCACAGGGCGAGGGCAAGGAGGGCAGGTGCGCTGGCTCCGACGCGCAGGCTCTCCCACTGTCCGCGTGCCCTGGATGAACAGCAGAAGCCGGTACTTGGAGGCGGCCACAGCCCATTACTGAGCCGATGACTGGCCGGGCCGGCTCTGAGCAGGGAGCTGGGCATCTCTCTTTGTCTCCATGCCTGTTTTACAGACCTTTGGGCGGCTCAGTAGCTGCCCAGTATCTATTTAATGAATGAATTCCTGCTAAAATCAACCTGAGATGCTTCCCTCCCCGCCCCCCCTCCTCGCCGCCCCCGCTTGTAACTCAGCTCTGACTAATCTATGGCCTGCACAGGAATCGAACCACCTGAAGCTGATTTTCATCTCAAATGTGAATAAGTGAGCATAGGGACATAGAGCTCTCATACAAGGCTCGGTGGTAAAATTGCGTTGCGATGGGAATATTGATTATTCCAGTGATATTTCAGGAGAACTGCCTTGCCCTGTTATATTCAAAGACTCACTGGCGAAAAGTTTCCTGATCCTAAAGCCAGGAGGTTGAAGGTTTTGGTGAAAGGAGAACTATATCCTGGGTCCTCTTTGACTTGTGTTTTAGTGCAAATGGCCTTCTATTTAAGAGCATAAATTTCATGGATCTCTTTTTTAATGGGTTCCCCAAAGATGAAGCATGAAATCTGATGTCTTAGCCTTCATTAGTGAATTAACCAAGCCCAAGGCCATTCTAAAATACACTAATCTTTTATTTTGTTTGTCCAGGTAAAGGCAAACATACTATTGACCATACACTCAACGAGTTTAATTAGAAAACGATTGATATCAACGTTTATATGAGTTAGTGTTAGCATGTTAATGAGAATTTAAGCGATAATGGTAGAAAAGAGTTATGGATTTAACTGAAGAAAATTTATGTAAAGAGAGAGACCCAACTTGCTGAGTGAATACACTGCATTTCCATCTAACTGAAAGTACTTTTAAAGTGGACTCCCTGTCATATGTTGAACCGAGCAAACATATGTCACTAACCAGATATAATTTTTTTAAAATCCAGGTACAAAAGATAAGAGATTATAGTAGAGAACAGCACAAAAGTTAAAAAAAAAATGGCTTGAAAATTAGAACAAAAAGGGTTTGAAGTAGACTGCACGCTTGCTGTGTGCCTCTCCTTCGGATGAGCTTGCCCCCGCTCCCAAGTCCCAGCCAATGCTCCGCGGAGCAGTGGGGAGAGGGTGATTGTGTGCCAGCGTATTTTCTATGCATGTCCTTAAAGCAGCTCAATAATTTCAAGTCGGTGCTGCATTTTATATTTTTAAAATCTTCCTATGTTTCTTAAAGGTTAGCCTGGATTTATTAAAACATTAGGTTTTAAAATTTAGATCACGAAAATGCATTTAAAGTATTATTCCAGTTACTTTGATCTGGCAGGAAAATGGCTTATCCATTGTTTAATAAAAATTAGAATCAGTAAAAAATTAATTTCTGAAATCGTTTCCCAGAATGTCCAAAGCCATGTTAGCAGAGACATGCCACAGAATATTGTCTCTCTTTCTGAGGACACCTGTGGCCAGAGTCACAAAAGAGTTAAGTGACAAGCCCACATTTTATGCTTGGCACACACCATAGCATGTTTTTCATTTTTCTTTTCCCTTTCACAGATACAATACTATAAATAGTGAATATCATTTATTATTCCTGAGATACAACCTAAAGAAACTGATAGATTCTTTTATTCCTGTGCAAATACAAAATTAACTTAGGTTTTTCTTGAAATACTAGAAATGAAATCCCATATTAATTGCAGCCTCTTTAGTTATTAGAAATTTCTCTACTTTTTAACCAGAGGGATAACAATTTGACTACACTTAGCATGGGAAGCCTGAATCATATTGTCGTCATTTCTATTATGACATTTATTTTCAACATGAAAGTGTTTATCATTTTTAATTCAAGCTACTGTTTATATATAGTAAAATGAGATGTAATTGTTTAAAGTTGATTTCTCTTTAAAATAGAAAATTTGGAAAATTTAGACACTAATTTTTGTGATGCTGAAAATGTTTTAAAATGTGACTCTTTATAACAAGTTTGACTTGTATGGAATACATTAATTTATTCAAGAATACAATTTTTAAAAGTCAATTCTTTTTCATTATTATTTATACATTTCTGAGTGGGTCAATTTACATTAGAAAGGGATTTGTCCTTGTGGCTTTCTGGCTATAGAGACAGAATTACTTGGGTTGGACCCTAAGTTCTGTCTCTTGGAGCTTTCATCTGAGCATGCCATTGAGCCTTCTTTAATTTTTATACCTGGGGAATGCAGAAGATTTACTTCCCTCACATTTTGGAGGATTAAATGAGGAAACACAGGTGGATATGAGACCCATTAAGAATTGCTAAACTTTGTAAGTTGCTTTATATATTTTATAGAACATTTCTTCCTTCATATGAGAATTTAGTTTTGCATTAACCTTCTTGAGTCGATGTTACGAACTGTCCAGTTAAGAAAATAGAGACAAAAAGAGGTTAACTCAAATAATTAATAGTGTCTTGAGGATACAGTACACATCTTTGACTTCTCTGTTCAAAAATGTTTCCAGAATGGTGTTTAGATTGGTAGAAATGAAGGCCCATATAAACAGAAACTCAAGGATGTGAGATATGGATGTTAAGAATCTCTGAGATACTCTTTTGGGTTTTAAGGAAAGAGGGACAAGAACATGGCCCAAGCACAAATGCCCGATGTTCTAAGTGTATGAGCCTTGGTATCTGTCCTGCTTAGAAGACAACAGCTCTCTTCTACAGAGTATCTTTGGAGATACTGACATATCACACAAAAGTAATATTAATGCTAATGCCTGATATAGTGTCATTTAGGTTAAAAATAAATTAGAGCACACTATGATTCCGTCTTGTCATATAGGTACTCAAAAATCTAATATATAATTTTACATAGGAATAAATTCTGGAATTAAAAATAATAAGGTACAGATAGTGGCCATTCCTTATTTTTAATATATATGTATATACATATTTATATATTAAATATAAATATATATATAAATGCTTGCCTGTAACTGAAAGATAGTTTGGTCAGTTAAAAATGTAACTCCATCATAATAAGTACAAAATGCACCCACAATTACTCACTTGATTTAAAAGAAAAGATCTTTTGGTCATGATTACTGAAAACAAAAGCAATTATTGAAAAAGATACAAAGTATAAAATGTATTTACAATAGATGGCACTATATATGCAGAGTGTACCGAAACAAGAATCTTACACCCCCCCCCGCAAGAAGAGAGGACAGTTGACCAAGAGAACAATGCACAAATGTCCTTCATTGAGTACGATTGAAAATATAACACACAACTTAAAAAACAAATCAACAGGAGTGATATTTTTGCAATTACTTCATTCAAGTGAAGTTTTCTTGGAGTACCACAATCAACTGCTCCAAAATAAAATTTCAGAACATTTATAAACTGTAAGGATCCTATATTCAAATTTTTACAAGGTCTAGCATTTCTAGGAAAGAAAAAACACATAAACAAAAACATTGCAAGCAAAATCCCACAACAAAAAACAGAAACATTTAGAGTTATGGCATTTAAACTGGAAATTTAACCAATAAAAATTCCATTGTGCTAAATATTTTCCTTCATAATTCTAAATTCAGCGGATTTGCCATATGCAGAAATAAAGCAATAGGCTATTGCAAAGGATTAGAGAAATGAATTATGAAGTGATTTGAATTTCACATATGGGCCAGCAGATGGCGCTCTTGCAAAAAGACTGTGCATAATCCTTCATGAAGGGTAATTGTCGGCTATGGTTGCGGGAAGAAATTTCAACGTGTGAAGGATTTAACCCTGACCCTCTTTTCACCTTACCACCTACTTTACACTAATGACAACAGGCTCAGTAAATTAAAAGTGTAGCTGCCCGGCTATCAGTTTCCAAAGCTGTTTGGTCTAACTGTAATTTATGGCCGGCGGTTATTTAGCAGCATTGCCAAAGCTCTGTAATTACTACAGAGATGTAACCAAGCACAGAGAATAAATGTTGCTGCAAGCTAAACCAAGCCTTGACATTACTATAATTAGGCCGATGATTCATAGCATTTGTTCCTCTTAGAAGATATCTAGAGTAGCCAGAAAATTAAGCTGCAGTTTTTGATGTTAGGGATTTTATTTTTGTGTCTGTATTTTTTTCTTTTATAAAACTAGATTTTAATCATGGACAAGGTCTCTTAATCCTCCGACCTTACTTACTTAAAGCACTAACCTTCTGGAAAGATCAATGGTGTGAGATATTTATAAGAGATTAACAAATAATTTCAAAGATAAATTTCCAGGATTAAGGTAGAATATCTAGTATATTAATTTAATATGTTCAAAAAAAATAACTGGATGTGATACATGCGTGAACGTGAATGAATGTGAACCTGCTCACACGTGTGGTATATTTTTAGGAAGAAAAAATTAGATTCTTGTTATTTCTTTGAATGTGGAACACGTATTAGTTGTCATATAGTGACTACATGAGATTTTATCAGAACTCTTCTTCAGGTGAACTCATTATTGTGATAAATGATTTTTTTATATTAATAAGACTGGCAACAGCTTCTTGGGCCCAAACTATGAATAACAGTAAAAAAAAAAAAAACAACAAAAAACAAAAACAAAAAACCTTGAGGAATCCTGGGTTCAAATACCAATTCTACCAACCATTAGGCTTGTGAACTTAGAAAATTAATTTCACTTTCTTACCTGCAGTTTTTTATCTGAAAAATACAATATTAACAGCATCTTAAATACAGTGGTGTAGGGTAAATAAAGCAACATAAATAAAACAATGTGTCTAGTCCTTGACCCTTTTAGGACCACAAAGGGCCCATTTGCTTGCATGCGATTACTGGAGCTTCCCCATGGGATTATTGATGTGTTCATTAACTAAATTGTCCAGTTGGAAGATGCCCTAAATGTTATTTAATCTATTGCCAGATCCTATGGGCCTTATTTGCTAGCTTATATGCTTTAATATTTTGAGAAAATGGAATTCACACATAAGGTGAGCATTTCCAGCTTGCTGCCTCACGAAATAGCACATTCCATTTTTGTCTAGCTATCGTTATACTAGTAATATTGACTTAAAATCTACTTTCCAATTACCCCAGACCTGGACCCAGTAGATATAGAAAATAAATTTTCAACATCAAGACACTTTTTATGACAATTATTTCATAGCAATAGATGTCTAGTTCTTTCAATATTTCCTATATTAATAGTGGGATACATTTATTATTACCATTTGTTTTGAGGATTTAATAAAATGTTGCTTGTAAAAAAATTTAGCCCAGTGCCTTGGATTTAATAAGCATGCCCTAAAATTTACAGTATTTTTGCTACAACCACCAATTTATGTGCTGGGTCCAAAGGATACACCACATTTCACCGGTCGGTGTCTTACAATGTTGTGGAGACACCTGCCGATAGTGTCTCAGATGTCGAAATGCTATTCTTCTTGACCTAATAGTTAATTTTTATTTGTATTATTGTCTTAGGAGATGCATTAGAACATGGACTCAAACTGAGTTGCCCTAAACAAAAATGTGAATGTAATTTAGGATTTCTTTTATGTTCAATTAGCAGAAAATAAACGGATTTTAAAAATACCAGTTTTATGGATTTAACTTACATGTAAAGAAACGCGTCTTGCTTCTACCGAAGCATGATTGAGAAGCAGCCGTGTTACCAAAATATTTGTTACCAAGACCCAGTTCCTCCCCTTCCTCATCCCTCGCCGCCGCCCATTCTGGGTCATCGGCGTGGTTCAATTATATGACAGACTTTTCTATTTTCATTTTGTATGGTAAGAGTCTATTTCATAATGAAAAGAAATTAAATAATCAGAATGCTCATGCGCGCCCATGCCACATGCAGGACAGGGAGACAATCATCACCATTTGGTGTGTCTTATAATGCTGTTGGGTTTTCCAAAGCCATACTGATTCTTCTGTGATATGAACCTAATTTTTTCCACCTTCTGGAACTTGTAGCATGTTACTGTACAAAACAGCAAGAGGTTAAATCAAGCACAAGAAAGAACGATGCAATCAAGAGACATCCTTTCTTGATTTATAGGGGGGAAACACTTCTTAGAATATATAAATGTCTAACGACTATGTTGTATACATGAAATTAACATAAAAGAATATTGAATGTCAACTGTGAGTGGAAAAACAGAAGATGTGGTACAATAGGATGCGTGAGGCTGCTGTCAGCCTAGCAGGGCTTACTAAACAGGTTTTATCTGCCACTTCTTACTTAAACTGAGGACATTTAAAATATTTACTGTCATTTAAAAACTACTTTAACTAAAGTCCATTGCAAGTTAACATTTTTAAATAAAAAATAACTGTGTTTTCCAAAACAAACAAAAATTAGTGAAAAGAGTGGTCCTGTTTTACAATTTGGCAAATCTTAATGTCTGGGATAACAGGAGACAGTTGAACTTTTGCATCTAGATTGAATTCAGACTGTTGGGATTCATAGCTTTGGGTAAATTATATGAAGAAAATTCAGCCTCATATTGATATGTCGGTAGGAAAGGGAGCAGCGTATTGATAGCCTTTTATACAATTGAGGATATTCTTTTTTGATGATACCAAAACTCCACAAGTGTTTCCTAAATGTTTATTTTAGTGTGTGGAACGTGAAACAGTATGAATGAATATATTGTCTATTATGTTAAAATCAATGGGCTTTTTTTGTACTTTGAATGGTTCCTTTGCTCATGCATAATTTTGTAACGCAATGAACTGGGGTTTCAGAAACGGCTGGTTCACTGAGTGATGCACATTGTTAAAAGTTGATACATTTTTTTATACGATACCAAGAAATCACGTGCATTAGCAACATAAACGTCGTCAGCCATGTTGGCAGGCACAGGGAAGCTGCCAACCTCACCGTTCTCCAAAGTTCCCATTTTCGCTTGAGGCTAAATTAGTCTGGGCTGCTGTAACAAAGGAGTGTCAACTGAGTGGCTCGTAAGCCACAGATGTGTACTTTCTCACAATTCTGGTGGCTGAAAGCCCCAAATCAGCGTGCTGGCCTGGTCAAATTCCGGTGAGAGCCTTGTAACGCCTGCAGACTACAGGCTCCTTGTCACCTCCTGGTCACCTCCCGTGGTGGGGAGCAGGGAGCTGTAAAATCTCGGACACCAAGAGGGCACTAACCCCATTCATGAGGGCTCCATCCTCAGGACATCATCTAGTCCTACATATTTTTCAGAGAGCCACCTGCTAATACTATCACATTGGGGTGTTACGATGTCAACATCTGGATTCGAAGGGGACAAAAGCATGTTGTCTAGAACACCTTGGAGCTCACCGGTTATCTCTGGGGACAGTCCCCGTTTGCTCTCCCTGAAGTAGCAGGCTGACTTCACTCATTTTCAAGAAAGTATGTGACAGACACTCGAGTCATCATTATTGGCCTGTTAGTCATTCTTTCCAGGGAAAACAATGCTCTATGAAAAAGCCTCCAAATCAGGGTGCCACTCAATTGCACAAGTGTTTGTTTTTTTCCCCCCCAAGAAATCTTTATGAATTAGAATGCAGCAGAAGTGCTTTACAAATGACTTCCGCACTGTCAACTTTTTAAAATATGTGCATGGAGAGGCTGAGATTTAATAACATCAATCATTATCCCTGCTCTTTCAAGGACATTTCCAAGCGAAACTGGAACCTTTTTCCTGAGAAAGCATGACGGGAGGGAACACTCCTCGCACCAGGCAGCAGTACTAGTCCTCGCAGTACTAGCCCTGCCATTGGTTGCCCCTGCTGCTTTGATTTACGCGGCAGCAACCTCAGAGATCCCTGCTTTCACACCCTCGGCGCAAGTGTCAATGCTGTGAACAGTGAACAGGGGAAATGAAATCTCAGTGTCTCTGGGGTCATTGTCTTGAATGTGCAGATTCCCTGAAGCCTCTCAGGGACCCCCGGGATTTCACAGGCCACAGTGTGAAAACTGCGGGCCTGATGTGGGCTCACTTCCCAATGAGCGTTGTAAACTGGTCCATAGAAGGGATTGGCTAGCTCATCCAGACAGGAGAGTTAAAAAAGGTTGAGGTGGGGAGTAGGAGAAACCAGAGGTGATGCGCCAAGCAGACCCCATGAGAGAGTAGAAGCCTTAACATGGAGGGCAGACAAGAAAGGAAGACGCCGGTGGACGTGCGGACGTGGGAAGGGAGAGGCAGAGACAAAAAAGGCTGGTTCAGTGTGATGCCAGGTTGCTGCAGTTGCTGAGGACTCAGCTGCTGCGTTAGTAATGATGCTGTGCGTTTCCATAAACCCAAACGATCAAACCATGAAGATACATACCCTGGTTCCCTAACAGTATTACAAACATGTAGTTTTTAGTTACAAATAGCCTTACAATCGATCTTCATCACCTGAGATAACGTTTATGTTTTATTTCATGGAACAGAAAATTTTTGATTCAATAAGAATAGGTCCTTAGAGCAGATTATCACTATTCCTTTGGGTGGCATTTGTCAGCAGGTAAATCTATGGTGTCAGATAGGGAACTTCATTAGGTTTCATCAGTAGGAACCAAATGGGTTAAGACTATGGATTCAGAGAGATAGGTAAGAGTCAATGAGTGAAAGAGAAGAAATACTTGGAGGTTGGTTACAGATAAATAGTAACAAAAACAATAATTTATATACAAAGTATATTTTCTACCATTTATGCTGATTGAAACAAGAATGAGAAAAAGAACACGTTTGAAGATCAAACATACAGGGCAATGATCTACAGAAGAACGAGAAGTCATGCCATTCCTAACTATTGGGTGGGCCGAAAAGTTTGTGTGGCTCTTTTCCATAAAACAAAAGACACGTTTTCCGTTTCCATCAATAACTTTGTTGATTTGGATATTTTGAGTACATCAGCTATCTCCTGCTAGGTATAATGTTGAGTGTTCTCAATTAATGTCTCGATTTGATCGCTATCAACTTGAACTTGTCTACCCTACCGTGGAGCATTGTCCAGAGAGAAATCTCCAGCACAAAACTTTGTAAACCACCTCTGACGATCACATTTGATCCGTCACAGCACCTTCTCCATACACTGCACAGATATGTTTTTTGTGTTTCAGTTATGTTTTTCCCTTTCTGGAAATAATAAAGCATAACATACCAAAAATGTTGCATATTTTCTTCAACCTTCGATATTAAAATGGCTACATAAAAATTCGCCCATTTTGATTTTTTTTAAATGCATGCTTATACGAGAGCTGTCATAATACAATCTAACAAAATTGTCCTAATGAAGTTAAAGAGAACTAAGTGCCACTAGAGCCATCTTATGGAAAAAAAAAACAAACAAAAACAAATGAACTTTTTGGCCAACCCAGTATCTTTGCTGCAGGAAAATTTATAACATTATGAAAAATACAGTAAACAGTAGTCACTGGCAAGATCAATTAAATTACTCTTTGAGAGGAAAACAGGGAAGAAGTTCCAAAGGAAATTTCACAGTGCATCAGAAAGGACGGTGAGAGACTGATTTGGAGATTTGGGTGAGATGAATAGTATTAGGTCTCTGTGCTCCGGAACTACGTCCATCATGCCAAGTCCTGGACTGCTCCCTGGCACGTCCCTACGTGATGTAAACTGCACGTCTGCGCATTGCAGTATCCACAGACCTCTTTTTGTGGCCTTTACTGTATGAAAAGCAGTGGTGGGCAAAGTTTCCCCGAGAAGCGGCTTTGGAAACTCGTGTCTTCGATGAAAACATTGAAGTGTTTTTAATAGCACCGAGGTGCTATCTAGGTGGCTAAGAAAATTTAAACTCATCCAAACACACAACTTAAAGCAGCAGAGGGAGTCAACAATTGCAAAGGCCCTTTCATCACGACTCGCTACTTAAAGACATTACAGTCAATATTAATTATGAGAAAGATGAAGAATATTTCTGGTTTTATGTGCTCCATTGAAACCTGGTACATTGTTTTCTTGGAAATAAAAAGAAAGTGATGTAGAAAGTTTGAATAGAAGAATAATAAGGTGATACTGGTCAACGCAGTTTGGGAAAAAATAATGGCAGCGGTTTACCTTCCAGATATTAAAACAGTAATTACAATTTTTGTGCTGTGTATTTATTTTATGATATATTTTCCTCTCTTCTGTGTTGTGTGAAATATCTCACAATTAAAATGCAGAATAGAATGTTACAATTAAAAGCAGAAGTAAATCAATGATGCACAACAGTTCAGATTCAGATGTATGCAAAAACTCATTGCTGGAAAGAGATAATATAATGATCATTAATAAAAGATGGTGTTATTCAATACTTGTCACTAGCACAATTGTGTGAATATTTAAGGAAACATGTATGTAACAATAAATTATGTGAAATACATATACATACAAATAAACAACCGAATGACTTCTTTTTCCCATGTACCATACATATACAAGATCCTACATTACATTATATGACTATCACGCAAAATCACCTATTGAATTACAATACTCCTGAAGACTTCGGGAGCATCGACATTCCCAAGCCAATATCTGGCTTCCTTCTCCCGTCCCGTGTCATAAACGGGAGGCCATACAGTTTATATGTCAATTTGTATTTCCAAACAATGGGCCTACATCTGCAAGCATCCTGTTTTTAAGATCTCTGCACTTTGGTGAATTAACAATATTAAAATAGAAAGATAGAAAACCAAAGTAGTATCTGTAGGACACACCGATCTACTGCACACACCTGCTCCTCCTCTGCGTGTACGCACGCACACAACCATTATTCAACCTGTGACATAGATACCACTGCGGCCCAAATGTTAGAAATGAGGAAACCGAAGCACAGGAAAATTAAGGCACTTAGTCAAGGTTGCCCAGTATTGTAAACAATGTTGCATAGTAGTGAGACGTATAGCTGGGACACAAACCTGGGCAGTATATTCCCATGACTTACAATCGTAACCGGCGCGCTGGAGTTTCTGCGCTGTCCCTGAGGCAGAAACTGAGACTCACGCCGTTATCTCTAGTTTATACTGTTTACGAAACCAGCAGCACCACGCTGAACGTGAACTTGCAACCAGTGCTCCCTTGACCTTGATCTTTCTCTACTAGATGCAAAAACAATACCTGCACTCTGTTCAGAGGCTTTCGGTTAACAGCACCGTGTGCTCTAGCCTGCTAGGAAAAATCTTAGCAGACACATTAAACTTAGAAAGTGATTTCTGTGTTTAAGGGCGTGATGTGTGAGAGGGTGACCCCATCTGTTCGCCGAGGCCGTCCATGTTGCCAACGGTTCTTGTTTATAACCAGCATCCGTTTCTTGCTCAAAAGAAGGACTGCGTTCCAATTCAGAGGACAGATTTTATGGCCACCCTGCACTGGGCTATGCACACAGCACTTTGACTAAAGGATGTTCCTCCAAAATTCATCCCAGAAGCCCTCGCCCCCAGCGTGATGGTATTTGGAGATGGAGCCTTTGGGAGGGAATTCTGTGCGGATGAGGTCACAAAGGGAGGGACTCTCATTATAAGATCAGTCCCTTATGAGAGACCAGAGAGCCTGGCTCGCTCTGCCCTGTGAGGCACAGCTCGGAAGAGAGCCTCTGCCAGAACCTGACCTTGCTGCCGCTGTGACCTTGGACTTCTAGCCTCCAGGACTAAGAGGAAATAATTCTCTTTTGTTTAAGCCCAGTCTATGGTTTTTGCTGTGGCAGCTCATGTATGCTGTGTATGACTAATGCACACAGCATCAAAATACAGCTCTATCTGTTGTATTAAATAGTAATAAATTACATGCTAATTAAGTTATATGCATATAACATCTAACATGCTTTATTCTATCACGTTTCTGCATTAGACTTTAAAAATTTTTGTTATAGATACACCTCAATTCTTCCAGTCCTTGAAAATGTTTATTACTAGTTTAAAGGTAAGAAAGGTTGTGTCTAACATGAATTGAAAGATTGACATCAATACTCTCAAAGAAATACTACAAATTCTAGAGGAGATGTTAACCTGTTCTCAAAGTTGTTTGCCATCCAGACTGATAAGATGTTTGTTTGCTTGTGGTGTGGCCATTTTCTGGTCTGCTGGAAATTTAGTGAGTCTCTTGCTATTGCCAACTGTACAGATCTAATTCAGCATGTTCAGGTCTCTGTGCCATATCTATGCATATATACTTGACTCCCTTGCTCCATATATATCTTATTATATGCCATAATATATTGAATAGACAATCATGTTCACATAGACCATTAGGCAATGTAGTGATTAAGAAAGAATGTATAATTGTGAGAAGCAAACAGAAGTTTATAGGTGATTAAGTTCTGATAAGAAGTTTATTTCCTCCAGGAAAAAAATAGGTTTTATACATCATAATTAAAATTGTTTATAGGTGTCCAAATCTGTGTATTTCAAATATATGGCTCTTTTGCTTCCTGGAAATTCTAAATACAGTTGTCAGAATTTGATTAAGAATTTCATTCACGTTTAGAGAACATAAAAAATTCTTTTTCTCTTTCTTCTCTCATAAATATGAAAGTAATATTGTCCCATCAATCTCTTAGACAATATAATCAGTGAGAATGTGCCTGAATATAATTTTACTTTGGTAGTTCTGCCACTTATACTATAATTTAATTAAGATATTAGAGGAATATATATATATATATATATATGTACACGGTTATATCAGCTTCACTGATAATCTCAAGAATCAGGCATTATATTATCATTAGCACCAATATCCAAATCTCTATAGTGCCTTTTAAAATATTTCTATTAACATTTGTGCTTCCAAAACATTAACTTTATATCACAAAACTTGATGTTTCATTCATTTCATAGGCATATATGTGTTTTGTGGGCTAAATAGAAGCATAAGGGGAAAAATAACAAAATGCGTAAAGTGGCAGATTTCACATTAAGATTTCTGATGCGAATATCAAAAAGCAGGTTGATTAGAAAACCAAGTAAAGTCAATAATAACTTTATGCCTTGGGCATAGTTAATAATATTTATTTCATAGATCATTTTTATAATTTGTATGTTATTGCCATTTTTTAATAAAAGCAATATTTTATTTGAATTCACTCTCTGGGCTAATTTTTTTTTTTTTTTTGGTCAATGTTGTTGCTACATTGAGGAAGTAGCAGATAATGCAAATGACGATAATTACAGTTAACATTTAATGAATGTTCTCCATGACCCAGTCACGGCACTACGTGCTTCATTCACACTCTTATGTTTGCAAATGGTTGTCTTACTAATAATTACATTTTAATGCACATTAAAAAAATGACACTAAAATTTTGGTAATACTATTTTGATATAGGAAAATAAAGCCCAAGCAGCTACAAAACAGCTTATAATTATGAATTGCTATTTCTTCGATGGTCATTTGCATCACCATACACTATTTATTATAATACGCATTTACATAATAGCATTTTAGACGACTTTATAAAAATGACGCTTTGCATAAACCTGTGAAGAACGTGGAAGACAATCACCAGGATCCGTTTGGTTTCCTTCTGGCAACTTCTATACCTAGCGTCCGTTTTAAAAGAGTGCCGTTGCTAGCTGGCGGGCAGCCCGGTTGGCCTACGGCCGTGAGTGAGCCGAAACACTCCCAGCGGCTCTCGACCCTCCTCCCTCCCCGCCTGCTGCCTCTTCTCCGCTGGGGACCTGACACTGCGCATGACACTGGGTAGATCCTAGTGACAGACAGTTCCAAAATTTTAGGCATTTCTTTCTCCTTCTGCTGTTCGCATGAAGTCACAGAGGGATTTCATTGCTGTGATGAGCCCCTCTCTGCCTTGCCCCATCACGTTTCTCTCGTGACTGGCTCCTTTTCAACAGCATAAAACCGTCCTTAATGCCGCTGGTGTTTAAAACTTTCACAAACGAACAGCACATCTTGTCTCCGGAGTCTCCTGCGAGTCCTGCCTTTCTTCTGCTTGGTTTACAGGAAAACATGTATTTTTTTATTCACCAGTATATCTCCCAGCACTTAGTGGAGCTCCTGGCACACAGTAGGGCCTTCATTTATTTTTGATGACCTAGATAAATAACTAGAAGATGCCTGATTCCTGGTCCTTGTCAAATGCTGAGGATACTCAGATATTATTCCAAAAATCCTGTTTTCCCTTCCTAGTCAGGATCATTTTCTGCATGTCAGTGTAGTTAATGCTGAAAGCAGCCAAATAACACTTTTTTTACATCCACGTTTCGAATTTGGGCCAACTATTTGTTTTTGGTAACCATTTTTAAAGATTATATGTTCATGTTTTTAACACATATACATGACTTTATAAACTTTCATAACTGTGTTTCTTAGATTTGATCTCATATCAAAATGATTATTATGTTAGTCCATAAGACCTTTATAGATGAGTATATTACTGTAATGACTATTTTTATTTAATTTTGTTTTCTGTTTTTTCACAACATATCTTCCAAACAGAAATTTTCTTTCATTTTTGTTACATCATTTCCATTTTTTCTGTTCTATTTGTGTTTTTTTTTTTTTTTTGGTCCTCTTCTCATGTATTAATTATCTACCTAACATCTCTGTTGCCTTGACTCTGGAGCTGCGATCTCTCTGGCTGTCTTTGCTTCTGACAGATTTTTTCAGCAGCCTAAAAGACTTTCATGAGATTATACTTTACTACCCTGACCTGATGTTTGATAGAATTGATTCTGCTTCTTTTTTAAATATAATTTTACTTATATTGTGATGTATTCATTTCCCCACACTTTTTTTCTTTGACAAATTGTTTTCTCTCTAATTTTGCAGTGGTTTATGTAAGAAATTACTTGACTTTTTCGTTGCCAACCCTCTTCCTCATACACCAGGTAACTCACTTAACATTTTCCAAAATAAACACATAATAGATTCTTTCAGTTTCCTAAAGAAGTATTTTGTACCAATTACTTACAATTATTTAGAGACAGTCTAGACATCTACTCTACATGTAGCAGAGCTATACTCTCTCCTCTATAAGACATTCATCAATAAAAGAGCAGTTATAAATGACCAGTGATAAACACTTAACATCGGGAAGTAGTAAGTATACAAACCAAAGAATCAGTAAAAGGGATTCCTTTGATCTTACTTTTCAAGGAAAGAACAGAAATTACATGTTTCTGTTAATTTACTCAGTCTATAGCATTGGTTCCATTTCTTTGATAAAATATTACTGCCTAACATTTGCCTATTGGGCCATCAAGTTGTAAGCTTACAATTAAGCCACAAGTAAAGAATTTTGCTATATCCTTAAGGTTTTCTGTAAAGGAGAATTAGGGATTGAGAGATTGTAATTTAAGATCTTCATTTTTCTCATCTGTAAAGTGAATACATCCATCTAAACATATGTTTAGTTTATGTTTAGGATTGTTCAAGAGAAATTTGAACCTGCTTTCTTGAGACCTGTATGTTATCAACTATGTTGAAAATGTTAGAATTTAAATTTCCACTTAAATAACTGACTTGGAGTTAATTGAGCGACCATCCTTGCTCTGTAGGCCAGAATGGTGGGGCACTTAATCCCTGAAAATACCCGAGGACAGGTGTTCTATTTAACATTCTCTGTGTGTTTATTTCATGAAGCATAGTGTTTTTAATTTAAAAATTTGAATACAATTTAGTAAGTAAATTTAAAATATAAAATGGACTGCTTCCATAACATTTAACAAAATATAGGCAAAGCATTTCACTAATTTACGCCTTAATATTTTGTCAGGACAAAGGTATGGGTCAATCTGTTTACAGCTGAGATATGATGACAAATAAGGTTGTAATTTTTAAAGAGTTGGGCACTCCTTAGAAAACACACTCCATAAATGTCTAAACATCTTTTTGACTAATAGGAAATTCGTTGCCATGGTAGCTTTTTAGGAAATACAATCTTTATCTTCAAAGCATTTACTCACTGGGGTGTTTTTAAAATGTAGGTCATGTGCAGTTGGTGATGGTAGACCTCATTATAGCTACTTGCTTTTGTATCAGACTTATTTGAGGTATGGAATTCACTCAGGTATGGTGACTTTTTGTGCATTGAATCTCTTAAAGCCTCTGTAAGTGCCTTTTACTGTTAAAACCTGCACTGTAAAATGTACACACCAGACCAAGAATTATAGTAAGTGGATTTATAACGAAGGTAATCAATGCTTATTCTAAAGAGCTTTTGAAATGACATAGGCAATAAACCATTAGATATGAATGAGATAAGCTATGCTTCTCTCCTCTCACGCAAGCTTTCGATCCAATTTGAATGTGTATGTGCATAATATTTTTATTTTCATACACCAGAGAGTCAACGGAGCAATAGCTCTGTGTTTTTTTCTCATTAAAAAAAGTCACATCTCCTGTATTCACAATACAGCCAGTAGTGAGTACATATTAAAAATATATTAAAGATCTCTCATTTTAAAAGTGGCAGCTATTTCACAACTAATTATTAGTGCTCTTACTTGGTGCTTCTATTCTATAGTTAACGGTAGACAGAAATTGAGATATTATTTAAAAATCTTCAAAACCACAAAATTGTTGCTATTTAGCATAAAATATTTACTCATTAAAAAAACAGTTGCTCAGTACCAGTACTTATGTGACAGGCACCATGCTGAGTACTGTGGACATGATGTAATATAATTATGCCTAGGTCAGCAGCGCACAGTTCATTGGACAAAAAGAAAATTTCAAGACCAAACAAAAATGTTATTTTGGCACAAATACTGAGTGTCTTAAACATAACATTAGAAAATCATATGGTTGACTATTGGGTAGATGTTATCTGGGAATGGCTTCCCTGATATAACTTGTATCTGACCTAAGTTAGGGATCAGAGATGTTACTTACCTGAGCCGGGGAAGATGTACAGGCAGGTTGTAGGTGGGAGGAGGAAGAAGTCACTCCAGGAAGATGGAATAATGCGTGCAAAGGCTAAATGCTAAGGGAAATGTAAAAACAAACAGACAAAAATAAACAAACAAAAACCACATTTAACAGAGTGACCAGTTTAGCCTGTACGGAAAAGTTCTCTTTGGGAAAAACGGTCAGAGGTCAATACCCTGACGGACGTATTGAACTTTTTTTTTTTCTTGCCAATGCCTTGATTTGAAAGGTCCTTATCCGTTTTGTTAATCTTTTCATTTAACTCTGGGGTTTCTGAATTACATGTTTTGTTTATTGACCTGATGTTTTTTTTTTTTTTTTCCCTGTTTACTCAGGCCTGACCGAAGCCTCGTCGTGGTCGTCATGTTCTCAGATCTGACGCAGCACTGGCTCCATCATCCCACACACCTGCTGGCCCAGAAAGAGGTTTCCAGTTTTCTTCTAAAAAGCTGAGGAGGGTCCTTCTCCTGCAGCGGAAGGCTGTCGATGACGCCCGTGTGCGCATGCGCACGCGTGTGTGCAAGAGAAACACCTATTTGGATCATTGCAGAAAACAGCAGATTGAGGGCGGCGCTGCCAGGAAGCAATGCCAAAACCGTGCGGATGAGGAGCATTCCACTCCTTTTTCCAAACCGCGGGTTCGGAGAGGCAGGGAAGAGAGAGGGAAGAAATGGGTAATTAGTGGCTTCCTGTATGTTAATTTTCATAATGAAATCCCCAAACTGAAAGGGCTGACAGCCACTTGCGTTTAGCCACACATATTGCATTTGGTAGATGTTTCATAACTAGACCCTGGAATGCATGTCTCCAGATCAGCTTCATAGTTTTGATTTTCAGAAAAGGAACCTGCTTTGCTGAACAAAGTTGTTACTTACAGAATGTCAATGTGAATTTTAAATGTTTTATTATTATTTATTATTTATTCTGTTCCTTCCCTAATACATTTTGATGATTACCAATAATTCAAAGTTATATTACCAATTGATTTTTGTTTTTACTTGTTTAAAGGTAAAATGTGACAAGATAAGCCTATATTTTGTCACTGAAGGTGTTGTTAACAAGTTATTACATTTTTCTAAATTTGAGGAATCTAGAATTCTTAAAATTTGGCTGTTATTCCATATAATCCTGCTAATACCTTTGTATGACAACTATTTTTGAATCAAGGGGGTTTAAGTTTATGATCAGCAATCTTTAAACTATATTTTCTTTGATTTTTAAAAAATACCAGAATACCTTGAGTGTGTATGCTAACCAAATTTATATGACCATTTACATGACATAACATTTCATCTACTTCAGAAATATAGGAAATAAAATTTCCACCATAAAGAACCATTTTTCTAACCATAAAATATTGCCAGGCAAGCAGCAGGGGCTGAGCACTGTGCTGGAACACAAGTAGTCCTTAGCTACACTTCTAAAGTTGAGCACCTGCTGTAAAATTACCATCTGTGATTAACTGTAATTTAATTATGGACTCATTCCTTTTGTGTACACTGGAAGGATCTCACAGGTCTTCCCCAGTTGGTCGACAATCAACTTCTGGCATTTTGTTAAGGAAACTTGCATGTTCTCTTAATAACACCTGCTCACTCTATCTCATTGCAGATTTTGTAAAGTGCTTCTGGGATTTTATAGTGGCATTGATAGGCAAATGAATTATTAAACCTAGAATCAAAAGCTGCATTAATTACTTATCTGCCATGGAAAGCTGATGTCCTCCGCTTTAGGGTAAGTTGGTGTTTACCTGTTAAAAACTCATACCATAACTTTAGATGTTTAATGAGGTAATTCAGATGATCAAACATTTGTGACCCGTTTTAATATTTTATAAAGAGGATTTTCATCATTTTATCCACAACTATTTACCTAATTGTTCTGTCCCTTTGCAAAACTTAGATCGTGATCAAGTTAAATGTGTTATATATTTTATCTTTGCACTGATGATATAGTGTCCATCTTTATTAGATATTTTTTAAATAACATATTCTCATATTACAAAGATTCTTCATCAAACTATTACTGGCTCAATATTTTCCATGTTCACATTAGTCATGAGGTGAAACCAACCCCCCCAACCCAGATCACCTTTTTTTTGATAAAGCTATTTAACAACCAGAAACAGAAGGGCGCTCCCTTAGCCTGAAAAAGAATATCTGTATCTTGCTCACAACGAACATGATACTTAATGAAGAAAGACCAAGTGTTTCCTCCTGAAATCACACACAAGTAAAGGATATCCACTCCTGCCACTTCTACTTAACACTATGCTGAAGGTTCAAGCCATGACAATGGCTAAGATAAGAAAAAAATTAAAATGCATCCATATTGTAAAGGAAGAAGTAAAACTAGTTTTTATTTGTAGGCAACATAATTTTGGAAGAGAAAACCCAAAGGAATACACACACACACACACACACACACACACACAGTATCTGAACTAATAATGGGATTCAGTAATATGGCAGAATACAGGATATATTTATAAAAATCAACTTTGTTTCTATATTTGAGCAATTGACAATCTGAAAATCGAATAAAGAAACAATTCCATTCCCAATAAAACAAAAAATGAAATACCTAAGAATATGTTTAACTAGAGAAATGTAAGACTTGTACGACAAAAATTTTGAAACATACTGAGAGAATTAAAGATCTAAACAAATGGGAAGACATCTCATGTTTCAAACTTAACGTGGTTAGAATGGCAATACTCCCAAACTGCTGTACGGATTCAATGCAACCCCTTTGTAATACCTGCTGGTGTTTTGCATAAATTGGAAAACTGATCCATAAGTTCACATAGAAATTGGGTGGACACAGAATAACCAAAATTATCTTTAAAAAAAGAATGAAGTTGGAAGACACACTTCCCAACAGATACCACAAAACTACTGTAACCAAGACAGTGTTGTACTGGCAAATGAGAAACAGATAAAACATGAATTAGAATTAGAAACCAAGAAATACCCTATAGTTGTGATCAATTGCTTTTGGCAGAGGTACCAACAAAACTCAATGGGGGTAAAATTAGTTTTTCCATCAAATGGTGTTGAACAACTGGATATCCACATGCAAAATAATGCATTTGTACCCAAACTTGTCGCCATGCAAAAAACCAAACCAAAACAAAGCAAAACACTCAAAATGAATCACAAACGTGCATATGAGTGAAACTTGAAAAATTCTACAAGAAAACATAGGAGTAAATATCTGTGATCTTGACAAAAGAAAAATAGATAAATTGGAGTTTAACAGAATTCAAAATTTCAGTGCCTCAAAGGAGACCCTTCATAAATTTAAACAAACACACCCACAAAATAGGAGAAAATATTTCCAAGTCATCTATCTGACAAGAAACTATATCTCGATTAAAGAATTCTTACCACCCAATTAAAAGACAAATGACCCAATTAAAAAGCAGACACAGGGCCTGAATCAACATCTCTCCAAATAAAATATATAAAAGACAAAAAAAACACCCTACATGAAAATACACTCAGTATCCTTTATCACGGGGAAAATTTAAATTAAAAGCCAAACCATAGGACACTGCTTCCTGCCTGCAAGGATAGCTAAAATGAAGCAGGCAGACAATGAGGTGGAGGAACTGGGACTCTCCATTCATTGCTGTTAAAAATACAAAATGATGCAGACACTTAGGAAAATAATTAGGTAGGCAGATAGACAAAATACTGAACTGAGTGTCCATGTGACTCAGCAATTCCACTCTCAGGTGTGTGCTAGGTCTGCCCAGAAGGCATCCAACAATGAAATATGAAAAATAGAGACATTTATTGTAGAAGATACAAGATACAAGAAACATTGTGCATAGAACAATGACACCTCAGTCCCCTTCAAAGTAGGCATCTTAGGACCTCACTCAGGTCTCCCAAATGCCATGAGGTGCCCCATCATATTTTCCCAAATCTCATCAACCATCTACAATCTCTTCTCTTTTTTCAAAGGTGATTTTAGTTTTGGGAAAAGCTAGAAGTCACAGGACACCATATCTGGGCTATCGTGGGGCTGAGTCACTTGGGTGAGTGGATGTTTCACCAAAAAACTCTGCATGAGATGTGAGGCATGAGTGGGCGTGTTGTCATGGTGAAGCTGCCAATCACCAGTTGCCCGTAGCTGCAGCCTTCTGAATCATCCAAATAGGTTCCGCAGAGGAATGTTCAAGCTTAAAGCAAAATTTGATGCAGATTCATTGCTCTACTTGCTCAATCATTTTGAATGTGATGGCCACACAGTACACATGCTCACCCAAAAGCTTCTACTGCCCCCACTGACTAGCACAGTGAAGGTGTCATTATTCATGCATGCACATTCCAGTCCACTCTCGTGGCTGCAAGGTTACATCAATGTCCAGCAAGCCGTTCTCATTATAGTAATAATGGCTGGATTTTTTTCTGGACAGACTCATATATCCAAGAGAAATGATGAGGTATGTTTACAAAATGTTCATAGCAGCACTATCATGATGTGCAAAAGTGGAAACAAACCAAATGTCCATCAATGGATGATAGATGACCAACACAAAATATTCAAACAATGGGATATTATATGGCCATTAAAATGAGTTAAGTTCTGAGGCATGCTACCACATGAATGGACTTTGAAAATATTATGCCAAGTAAAAGAAGGTAGGCACGAAAGACCACATATTAATTTCATATGGAATTGCCCAAAGGAAGCAAATATATCAAGACAGAAAGTGAATTTTGCCTGTCTGGGGAGAGAGGGAGAAGGGGGAATGCCTGATAATATGTATGGGATTTCTTTGGGGATGTTGAAAATGTTCTAAAATCAGATTTTGGTAATAGTTGCACAGTTCTGTGCCTATTCTAAAAGCCATTGATTTGTAAACACCCAATTAATGAATTTCATGGTATGTGAACTATACCTCAGTAAAGCTATGATAGTATTATCTCCGAAGTTTTGAGGTAGATTTAATAATAATAACTAAAATTAATTACAGAAAATATTTATTGAACACAGTTTTTTAGGAAATCTGGAAAGTATTTGGTATTCTTTAACTCAGAAAGTCATGACATTATTTCTGTAAGATAGAGTGAGAGTTCCTCGCTTACACTTGAGAAATGAAGCAACAACAAGGAGAGTCAACTTGCACAACACCATGCTCGGAACAGCAATTGAAGTGCAGGCGCCCTGACTCTGGGGCCTGTACTTTTCCACAATTCAACTTTGTTTCAGAGACATGCTGACGCTAAACACTGGACACTTGCGTGTTTGTAGCTTTACCTCCCATATCCTGTTCACTTCTACTGTCATTCCTTGTCATCAGTGAATATCTATGGAGCCTTTACCTTGTGTCTATGCCTCGACCTCAACAAATGTTCCATAAATCAAAGCAAGGAAAGTTATGTTACTTAACTATATGCATTGTTATATATTCATAGCGGTTAGATTGTTACACATACATAGCAGTTAGAAGGAGCTTACATTTCTTCCCCCAATACTAAGAGTTAAAGACATTTACGTTTTATATTTTATATGATCCTCTTGGACTATAATGTATAAGAAAACTAGTGTTCAAATTTTATAAAATTTATGGAAAACATTTTCTTTATGATATTAAATATTCTTTTCTTAAAAATTGTAGCTATTTATAGCCCTTCAAGAGTTTTCGTAAAGCTTGGATTGATTAAACAAATAAAAACTAAACCCTTATTTGAAAGGCAATTTCAAGTGGTTATGTTGTGATGAATTTAAAATGCTATTGCTAAAACAACCCTCCTCAAGGGTAACCCAAATACCTAACAACATGAAAGGTTTAGAGTTAAAATAAATATTTTTTTTCTCCTGGAAAGCTTCCTTTTTTTTTTTTTTACCTGTTGTGTGGGATCCCAGGATTAAAACGTTAATACATATTATTATATTTTCATTTGTAGTTTAATCCAGCAAACATTTCTTTTAATCACAGTCGTGTTACCAGCAGTACTCTGTGATCTGGAAAGCGAAGCCGTCCTGTTGATCTGAATTAATAATTTTTCTTAATGCTAATTATTACTCTATCCCAGCAGATTGCAAACACTACACATTGTATATATTACTAATCAAAAAATATTGAAGGACAAGGTTAAAATGTGGAGAAAATAAAAAGGAGACATAGCAACTCTGTAGGAGATGGATTAAGTTATAAGATTTCTTATACGTATACTATATACAGCTATATATATGTCTACATACATAGAGATCAAAATATAAGGATAGTAGATATACAGACATGCATATAAATACTTTGAAATGTGTTTTCCTGTAAATTTAATAATGTAAAGCATATAATCACTCCACCGTAATGTCAGTTGGCATTTTCACAAAAATTGGTAAATTTTAATTACTGCAGCAATTAAGAGGATCTTAGAAAATACTTATAATGAGCTTAAGTCATATGTTTTCGTTGTCACCCTGGAGCTTTAAGGCGCCTGCCATATGTTGTCTTTAATAATTCTACCATCGCCTTCTCTAAGCAGCGTACCCGTACATACTGGGCAACAGCGGTTTGCTCAATGCATTCGGTTGTAACTAATACATGCTCAAAAAATGCCTCTGTTTTTCCTTTCTCATTGCATTTGAAGGCACTCCTCCCTCAAAAAAAAAAAAAAATCAAAGATTGTCACAGAAAGTCACATGGGAAATAATGCTAACAAACAAAAACAACCACACTCGGGGCGGAGGGGTCAGAAAACTCAGATATTGAGGGGCCTTCGCCCCTCTGGTGTGTGGTTTGGGAAATGACCCTGAACCTGTGCACACTGTTTCTACCATTTATTCTCTGAAGAGCATTTATTAGGCGTGTGTCACAACTAGGCCCTATTTTAAATTCTTACATAAGAAGACCAGTAGGACTTGGGCCTTGGTGTGGGCTTTGAGGGGCCTTACAGTGTGTCTATGGCAAGGAGTACATGATATTACAGCCAATTAAGTTTATTACATGTTTGCTATAAAGGTAGGTTTCAGTCTCCTAGCATATTGTTGTTTAATAATACTACCCTATTTTATTGGATCAATAATATTTTTTCTATTTTATATTACTATTGTCTTTACACATTGAAGCTATAAAAACTTTGTCTCTAGTACATGATAAAAGTTTTGCTTTGTGGTCTAATTTTAACTTACAGTGTTTTTAGTCTTGCAAAAGATGATTTTAGAATGTATTTCTATAAATAAAATGTATTAATAATTTCAAGGATTTTATCTTTCATATCATTCTTACAAAGCTGTCATCCAAAATTAATATATATTAATATGTCCATCTACATATTTTCCAGTTTTATTTTTTATATTAGAAGTTGACATCAAAACTTCTCTGTGCTGGTGAGCTACCTTGGCAGGGATTCCAATTGAAAACCAGTGCATGCTTTTCAATTGGAATATAATCTTACAAACATTTTTTTTAGAATGTCAGCTAATTTCCTCACAGATTAAACAGGGCAATCTTAATTATATTAGAAACAGGTATAGGTAGGAATCTTTATCTGAACTGTCCTATTTCAGTGCCACACTTTTATAATTATTGTTGGCTGTGGTTTTTTTAATTGGTAGTTTCCTTAATTAGTTTTGGGTTTAATAAACCTTATGGGTATAATTGGCAACTATCTATGGTCACATGTGAGATGCACAAAGTGAAAATCAACATGTCTCTCTTACTAATGTGTCATTGATTTTGAAATATTCACTGTTAAATTCTTCCCTCAAGGTTCACATCTTTTTAAGATAAACAGTTTTAAATGAAATATATTCACATTCTCAAAATTTTCTTACTTTTATATATACCCAGTAATTTCTCCTATAGGAAGATATACTGGGACAATATTAAAGGAAAACATAAAGTCACCAGCATTATCACTTGAAGTTCTTAGATCTAAATTTTACTCTTTGAAGAGCATCTATCAGGCTTATTTTATGAACTGGGCCCTGTTTTAAATTCTATGCATAGAAAGATAAATAAGACTCGGTGTGTGCTTTGAGGGGCCTTCAAACGTGGCATGCTTATGGTGGGGAGCACAGAATATCCTAATCAAGTTTATTAAGTGCCTGCTAGAAAGATAGGTCTCTGTCTTCTAAAAGCATCAAATGAGCATCAAGACCCTAAAGCTAACCTCTGGTCCAGCCCACCTGAGTCATACGTGGGTTTGTTGGGCTTTTGGGGGTCGTTTTCTGCTTTCCATCATTGCCCAGGCTCTCTGTTGCTAAATGTGGTGTCCGGTCTCCAAGACGGTCTTCGACGATGCTGGTCCCCATATGTCACCCCCCTACTGAATGGGGCTCATGGCCGTAACTGACCGGATATTATGGGAGTGCGGGGGTGTGGCTTCTGTCGTGGTCCCTCCTAAGGCGTGCCAGCCTCCGCCTTTCCCTCTGGGACCGCTCGCCTTTGGAGCGGCCCGGCGCCCTGTTTTGAGGCTGGCAGAGCTGTTCTGTGACAAGGCCGTGGAAGCAGGAACTGACCTTCCCACCAACAGCCGACCCCCGCCTGCCAGGTGTGCTGGTGAGCGACCTTGGCAGGCATTCCCCGGCCCCGCCCAAGCCTTCGCATGACCTGGACTGCGACCTCGTGAGAAGCCTTGAACCAGAACTCTAAGCCGCTTCTAGATTCTTGACGCCATGAAAACGTGTGAGACAGTGCGTACGGGCGGCCCTCACTTTGCAGGGTTCCCGCAGGCACGAAGGGCAGTTTCTGTGGCGTGAACTGCACCAGTCGCCCAACAACAGCGTTCAAACGACCATCACCTTAGTATGTTGACCATGAGTTCATGCACAATGTACAAACATTTGCTGCTCGTTCTTCGGCCCATAAATCTCTCTGCAGACACAAAGGTGCTGTCTGTCTCACGTTACTTTTTTTAAGTCAGTCACAGATTGTTCAACAAAGATCAAAGTGCAGCAGAGGAAAAAAGCGAATATTTCACTGCACGGAGCCAGTAAGCAGAGGATTCAAATTAAATGTATGCGGAGCTATGGAAGAAATCCCAGAACCCTCCCACATTTTACTTTAATGATCTTCTGTCGCTGTTTCGAAATTCTTAATATTTTTCTTCGGGCTTTTGGTTTTGCTGATGAAGTCTCCTGGACACTGAGTGGACGCGGCGCACAGGGCATGCGGGCCTTCCAGCTCCAGCTGCCTTGCTGGTCCTGCCCGCGGCCCTGCGGCGAGGCCCGACTTGTGGTTTGAATCACCACCTCCTGGGACGCACGAGGAAGGCGACGGTGTTTTCAGAAATCAGAACAGAAAAATCCATCTCATGCTTCTGCGGAGATGGTAACATGGAAGGAAACGGGAAGAGAACGACTCACGGATTCTTTGGCTTTCGGTGTTTCCTTACTCGTCAATAAGCTAAGGGGACAGAGTATCGGTAGAGCGTGTCCACATCAAGGAGTGAAACAGAAAGCGGTTGAGTGAGCGCTGAGAAGGGCTTCTGCTGTTTTGGTAAGAATGAAACTCGAAGGCGTGCACGAGCTAGGAGACCCCTTGTGTAATTCCCGTTATTCCTCATTTTCATTGAATACCCTCGTATTAGCATTTAAAGCTGGTAGTGATCAAAGTAAATGTGAGCAGTAAAATCACGTTAATAATCAAAATCTCTACTTTCTTTACTTAGAAGGACATTAATTAGCAAATACAAAAACCCCTGGTAAGTTGAGAGAGGCAGAAAAAGAATCACTTCGTACCGTATACAGTACCTTCAACAGGACATTCTCCCTCCCTTCTGAGCACGCCCTTTCCCTTACTACCCCTGCGTAGCTTCATGTACCCTGGGCCCCACATGTGTTGGGCCTGTCCCTAAACGGGGACAGGGTCCCATGGCTGAAGAACACAGCGAAGCTAGAAAATAGAGACTGTTTGGGTACTCTTGTGCCCCGGAAAAACTAGAGATCCGATTAGGCAAGAAATGACATTCGCTTCTAGAGTAGGTCGTTGAAAAGAGTTTGGTAACTTCATTCTAAGGAGTCACACATTCTCTATAAAATCCCTTCTTGGATTTTCCCGGAAAATCCAGAATGTCCCGTCTTGTGCCTGGAGTGAGCCCTCGGGTCCCAGCGTGTTCCCGCAATAAGGCTGGCCGCCGTGCGTCTTGCTCCTCTTGCCTCCCAAGTGGAAGACGAAGGAGGTACTGTCACCGCGCAAGCCAGTGGGACGCCTGGGCGCGGCCTGACCTCCACGCCCACTGCGTCCTCAGTGCCGTCTCGTGGTCGGGCTGGGCGCCGAAGGGCCGGGGTCGCCGCGTCACTCACGCTAAAGCCTGGAGACTTTTCCTAATCCCCGTCCACAGGCTTCACCCGGGCAAGCCAGGCCGCCGTCCGAAATCAAGTGCCTTCTATCCTTCCTTTCCTTTTGGGTTTCCTTAAAAAAAAAAAAAAAACCTGTCCTCACACATACAAAAAATTCCCAGAAATTCTCTGGGTCTTTACTTGCAGGTGTTATTTCCTAGGTGTCTCAATTTTTAAAGAATAAAATTCGGCCTTAACTGAAGAAAGCAAGACAGGAGGGGGTAGGGGGAGGGAGGGAAGGAAGGGAGGGAAGAAGACGGCAAACAAAGAAACGAGTGTCTTATATGTGTTCACAGATACACGTATGTATTAGGTGTGAAAATTGCACATTTACTGAAGAATGAAGAATTTTTATCTTCTTTATACCTTAGTGTGATTTAAATTACTCTTTTAGCCTGATATCATAAGAGACATTCCAATTCCCAAAGCTTTGACATCTGTGCTCTTTGCAAACCTTTGCCCAATGTTTTTATTAACTCAATTTAATGGAACCTTTTTGATGGTGACCTTAAGAATTTAATAACTCCTCAATACAAGGGCAATACTACCTGCAGGCTCCACTGGGATTAAACTGTGGTGGTTCAATATGTCTCCAGGAACACATTAAAGGAGGGGAGGGCGGCACAGCCACACAAATCAGTCACTTCCCTGTAACTGACAGGTACTGCCACTGCGTATGATGGTCAGTCCCAGACACGTGTAGAAAATTTCTGTGGTTGCTAAGGCGATATGCAGCTCACTTGCAGCTCCTTAATATTATTAATCTAACTTTGATCACGTCAGATAGGCTAGCGATCTTCAATTCCGAAGTGTCTCTCTTCCTGACAGACACTCTGCATATCTTAAAGATACGATCAATATGTTATTAGTCAACAACCTGACGCTCGCCCATGAATTAATCTCTTTCTGTCAGCCTAGCAGTTTCTAGTCCTTTGTAACCCCATCTTCTCAGTATGGATGGGACCTGGCTTAATCCAATTAAGGTAAAATTAACTTTTTTTTTTCCTTGTGGTGCTCTCCATCTATGTTAATTCAAATCTCCCAGGACAGCTGCTCCAAGCAAATAATTTTATGCTTGACCTTTTATGTGCAAGATTAAAATGGTATAGATATATGCATGGGAAGTCAATGAGCTGTCGCTCTCTTTTCAGCCCCTTTTCCTTCCCAGCTCTGCTGGAAAAGATTCAGCTGAACACCGAGGCCTGCTAAATGACAGTGATGTATTTATCTGGGCCGCAGAAAGGACTCTGCTCCTTTAGCTTTGTGTTTGGTGTGCGTGGTCCTTCTGTCTTTTTGAAAGGTAAGTTAATAAGTGGGGACAGGACCACGGGCACGGGTGTAGAGTTGACAGTGTCGTAGATTTGACAGGATGCTAACAGTCTGTAATATGCATACTGACCGCCTGGGTTTCCGGCCCTGATGCAGTACGGTCACACCACCTGCAAGGAAGGGAGCACTGCTGGGAGGAATGAGTTCGTCCTGGGCCCGGGCTTTGCGGCTCGGCTCTCCAGGCACGGCCCGGCCCGTGGGACCGCGCGGGCAGTGCCGCCGGGCAGCTGTGTTCCTAAGAACTGTGCGTGCTCCGTGTTGAGGCTCAGCGACAGGCGCGTTTTAAAGGCTGCTGATCGATAATCCCCAGGCCAGCATTTGAACAGAGTTTGTGTCCTGACCAAAACTGTGTTTGTTTCACCTCTTGTCCTTCCTCTTCCCTCCGACTCCGCCCCTTGGCTGGCTTTGGTCTCTATCCAACTACCTTTTAGGCAGTTTTGAGAAATGTTGCTTTCCTCCCCCCAAATCAAGCCGGTTTGGAGGAGAAGGTAAATGTCAAGTGATTTCCACTTTTGTGTGAACATAGAGAAATATAGTGTCTCCTTGTAGCTCTGTGAGAATAGAAGTCTTTGACCCCACTACACAAAAGTGAAATATTGATAAGGAAGCAATGGAAATATTTTTACTTCAGCAAACTCCAAATATTGGCTTTTGTCTACAAGTGATTGCTGCTAGGAAAAACCATAAGAAGCAAAGATTCTACAAATAGAGAGCACGAAATGGGCCAGCTAAGACTGAAGAAATGCTCATTTATTTTACACTTTTATCAGCTGCAGTAGTCCAATATGTGTATAACCCACATTATTTATTATAAAGCATTTTGATGAAATAGCAAACACCTATTTAGGCTACCTATATTTTCAAAAGGGACATTTGCTTTTATTTATTCTACTTGCAATGCATTGAGATGTCCAAATATTCTACATTTCTCATCAGTTCTGGAGAATTCTGTAGTTTTTCCTGTAAAGATTCTTCCCTACCTGCTTGCTCTTTCCTTCCGAAATTCCACAGATGTGTTCAGTATTGGTGCTCTTGATGGTTCTTTCCTTTTTCACTTTTTTTCTACTTCCTTTAGACCTCTAGACACTCTCTTTGTGTTTTTTAACTCATATTGGATACTATCAATGTCATTTTGTCTCTTATATTTTAACTTTAAATTGTCAGCTGTCTTTTACATCTTTAAAAACAACCATTTACTTCTTGTACTCTGAGAGCCTGCAGTATCTTAAGTATTTCTGTATTTGCGTAGTGTTGTGTCTCCTGGCTGGCGTTCACTGTTCTTTGTTTCCTTGTGTGCTTCTTGATTTTATAGCTCATGGGATGGCGGGGTTTATACTTTGATTCTTGGATTAAAGGATGAGTCATGCATTAAAAAGTATTTCCGCTTGTCCAGAAATATTTTTGTTTCACCCAGTTTACGTCACAAATTAAAATGAGGGTCATACAATCAGGAGGGCTCCCTGGGGACTTGCCCCCACCCCCTTTCAGGCCCCCAGGGTGAGAGAGACTTCTTTGCTGTTTCTTTCCCTATGTCAGATGTAGTTCTAGTGCATCCGTACAAAGAGAATGTACCTTTTGGGCTCAAGGTAAATGCCCGACGTTTCCCATTAAATTCCTCTCCAATCACGCCTAGACCCAGATTTTGCCTTCTTTTCTTTGATTCCCATAAAGCCCTCAAAATATTGTCATCCGTGTCAACATGGGATTCATCTTGGTGACTCGGGCGCACACCCACGCTTCCTTCCGGAGGTGCCGGGGCGCTTGGTGAAGCCTGAATAAATTATTCTAACTCACGATCTGCGAGGCAGTTTGCACCGGTTTGTACACACTGTGTACAGAGAATGGCAGGCCGATGTGTGCCTGGGTTCCCTCTGTTGTCTTGCTTCCCGCTGTGGAGAACAGAAATGCAGGACGGTTTGGGCTACATCCACGGAGGGACACAGACGTGCCCGGTTCAGGGCGGGCCAGGCCCCTGAGATGGAGGCCCCCGCCCACAGTGGGGGCAGCACCGGGTTCACAGCCTGAAGGCAAGGTGTGAGCCGCGTGGTCGGTGGGGACCCCAAGCCGAGCGGCAGGGCCTGTCTGGCGCCGCGGGTGCGCCCTGCAGACGCTGGGCCCCCTTCAATGCTGGGCGCCAGGGGGCGCTGCTCGGGCGGCGGCCCCCAGGCCCCGGGCGGCGCGGGCTCCTTCAGGGCGGCTCGCCTCCTGCCCAAGCCGCACGCCCCTGCTCCTTTTGTTTTCCGCCTCTTGGAGTTTATTTTCTTGCTAGATCAGATTTTTATTTAAAAACACTTTATTGAGCTGTTGTAGGTGCTTTCAGTGGGAAGGTCCGTTAGGATTTCTGAGATGTCATACCGCCTGCAAGGCAAGTGGGTGAAAATACAGAAAGAGAAAAACTGTAACTAATGGAGACATGCTTATTATTTTCTCCTCAGAATATTAATTTCTTTTAACGGCAAACCACCAAATGCTCGTCTTTCACACCGCCACTGTCCCTGTCCCACACACATGCCCCCAAACGTGCGCGCTTGGACAAGCACGCATACACACCTACACACACCCATTCACCCGCGGACACACATGCACACACATGCACACACGCACATGAGTGCACACACATATACACACATGCATACACATTACTTTTTAGCATTACGTGTATGTGTTCATATGATTTATGGACAGGATAAAGTCATATACTTTTTTTAATGGCGGGGGATTTACAATGTTTCCAAAATATTCTCAACTTTGTCGCTGTGCCCGGATGCTGTTGCCAGTCCACCATAAAACGTGCTTTACTTTGGCCTTAAATATCATTCCATACCTAACGGTAAATTATCATAGAGATGAAGCCTCATGCATAACTGTCATGCAAAGTGAATAGATGAACATACCTTTTCTTTTCACTGATAACTGGGTAGGGTGTAGGGAGAAAGGGAAAGACATAACGTGAGCGGCGTGGGCAGCTGGAAGCGGGGTGTGCTGGTTCGGGGGCGGGGGCAGGAAGAATCGGGGGCAGAGGGCGAAGTCGATCACACGGTTCAGTTTGGGCCCAGTTCTCCCCGGTAACCCTCAAAGCAGCGCCACAGCTCGATCTGTGGCCAGGCCGCGCGTGTTTGGCCGAGGGAACGGGGCCTGGCTGCCCACGCGGCCGGGCCTGCTCGCCTTCCCTTTAATTGGCACCTGCCCCGGTCCGCGCGGCGGGTGGCGGAGCCTCTGGGAGCGGCTGCGCGGAGAGGCTGCGATGAAACAGCCACCTTCAGAAAGATGCTGAGCTTCATCTGCGAGCTTAGGAAATTTTCCTTGGTCTCATTTGTAGAAAAGCTACAAGTAAACCTTTCACCTGAAAAAAGATGAAAGACATCCGCATAGAGAAACCATCCGGGGCCCCAAACAAGGAGACAGCTGGAGACAGACTATTTAAAAGTCTGGTCTGCTGGTTCCGGTAACTTAAAAGAAGTATAAAAATGTTTGCATAGAGCCCAGAGAGGGTGAAACCAGGCGCGCAGCTGTGACCTCTTCCGCTGGCATGTGTGTGTCCTTCGAGGCAGCCGAGAGGCTCTTTTCTGCCTTAGGAAGCACACGGCTGTGAGCTTAAACAATAAAAATAATTAATGATCGTGATGACGATGAGGAAGGTGCTTCAAGAGCCGTGTTAAAATAGGAGGTGCAAACCAGTATTAGTCGTCATGACAACCATAGGAACTCGGCTCACCTCTCCTCGTTTTTTGGCAGCGGGTGGCAGAAAAGCATCAGAATGTTATTGCTTCAAGTTCAGATACATCCCATGCCCCCCATGATGGTTCTAAATCTCAATGAACTGCACACTCTCTGGGCCAGGCCCCCACTCAGGAGCTCTCGCAGGCTGCACGGGGGTGGGGGGTGGGGGAGCAAGGCATCTGGCTTTTCTAAGACCCACATTCTTCATCTGTAAAACCGAGGCAGCGATCCTATCTAACTCACAGAGTTCTTGTGCATCGTTACATAAGTTTGTGGAAAAGAATTCACGTGGCTGGCATAAGGTAACCCTCAATATCATTAATAAACATTAGCAATTATTACTCCTATTAACATACAGGAACCTGTTCGTCTGGTGCTCAGGGGATAAAGAAGGTCAGAGAGAACCTCAGAAATTCGATTTTACAAACCTATACCTTTGAGAAAAAAAGAAAATTTAATTTAGCTTTTTGATTCTGGGAAATTCAGAAACATTTTGGAAAGTCCTGCAGAAGAAGACAAGCCTCCTATTTTGCTTCCCCATGTAGTCAAGCGTTTGTTTGATAACTCCCTCAGATGAAGGGGCACTGAGAAAAATAATTTTGAAAGTGCAACTGGGGAAAGGGGCACCTCGTGACTACTGCAGGGGTCCAAACGCGTCGTGATAAGACTCAGGTTGTCGCTGCTTGTTTCTATGATCAGGGTTTAGAAAAAAATCACGCCAGTCAAGGAAATATTTGTTCTTGTTTTAAAAGGGATCGTAAATTATCATCGTATAATAATAATACACATAAATATCTTCTTTTGTTGAATTTATTGGGGTGACATTGGTTAATAAAATTGTACGGGTTTCAGAGGTCTGGTTCTATGATCTCTCATCTGTCTATTGTTTTATACAGAAGTATGTTAGTACAGTGCCTGTTACAAACCAAATATCCTTTAAAAGATAATTTTTTATCATTGTCTTATTCATGTTTGTCATTATTACTATTATTAATCCAAGCACTATTTAAAAATTCAGATCCTGTTTCTTTTTTAAAACAACACTTAAATAAGCAATCAAAACATTAAGAAATGAAGTGCAGCGTAGTGACCACAGATAGGATGCTGACATTAAGTGACCTTTTTTTGGCGGCCTTTTATTGAATAGATGTATGTGAGTAGACATGAAGCACTCTTTCATAAAGTAAGGATTAGGTACTCCTCCTTTTTATTTTATTGTTACTTTTTTTAAAAAACAAACTTTGTGGAGTGTTCCCAGAAATTCTGTTTTCAAATGTCATCCTCAAAGGTAAGAGACAATCTGTCAGCAAAGATGGCTCTCTTCCCCGTATGTGTGCTATATTACCATATTTACTGTGAATTACGGAGAAAGCCATAGGTGTATTGCCAGCAAATGTTACAATACACGAAGACTGTCTATTCTTTCTGCACTAAACATAGAAGTGAAGGTTCAAATTTAAAGAGACAAGAAATTGCAAATGATGCAAGAGCAACACAGGGTAGGGGAAAGTAGGTTCACGGTTGTATGGAAAATAATACAATAATTAATAGCTAATAATACAAGAGTAAACTCTGTGTTTTGCATCCTCACAACTGTAAACCCACTCTTACGCGAGTGGGGTAAGACCCTGCCTCCTGTTCTGCACACGAGGCACACATTGATCGCTCTCTCCAGCTTGTAGTGCTTGTTTGGATGACTTTAAAATGAGAACCTCAAACTTTAACCAGTGTCCTTCCTCCACATACAGCCAGAAGGACAAAAACACTACGTCTGCCCTACTAATAATAAGAATAACTTGGATCATGGATACTCTCGTAAATCTTTAACTTATCCACCTTAAAATGTTTACCTTTAGTTTTTCTGCATTTTCAATAATGCCTTTGCTTTCTAAGTATGTGTCCTTGTTTCTGCTGTTACCACACCAGCAGCCGGGGACTTGGCTGATGACGACATAGGAACCCGCTGTCTGTGCCCCAGGCCCTTTGCATCAAGAAGTCACTGTGAGCTCCAAGATCAGCACATTGTACAGTCCAGATTATAAAATAATCTACATCTTCCATGCCACGTGTAATGGGGCAGATTCTTTTCACAGCCCTTCAACTGATGTGGTAAAATAACAGCACAATGAAAGGAAGATCTGTACACTGAAAAGTACATAAGAGATTGATGAACTGGAGAGGGCACAAATAAAATGAAAGGTATCCATGTTCATGGATTGGAAAAATTAATATTGTTAAAAATGTGGCCCTGGCGGGTAGCCCAGTTGGTTAGAGCATCATCCCAATAGACCAAGGTGCAGGTTCAACCCCCAGTCAGGGCACATACAAGAAGCAACCAATGAATGCATAAATAAGTGGAACAACAAATCCATGTTTCCCTCTCTCTCTCGTCTTTTCTCTCTCTAAAAATAATTTAAAATAATTAAAATGCCCATGCTACCCAAAACAATCTATAGACCCAATGGAATAACTAACAAAATTCCAATAGCATTTCTTTCTTTGAAATAGAAAAAGATAATCCTAAAATGTGTATAGAACCACAAAAGACCCCCATTAGCAAAATAAACTCCGGAAAGAAGCAGGCAACTACCAGAAGGGGGCAGCAAAGAGCTGCCTGGGCTGGAGAAAGCAAGTGGAGGCAGAGGACTGGATTCCTTCAAGGTGGGTGAAGTTACATGGGACAGGCTGTTCAGAAGGGGTGTCAAATCCCATCCAGGTTGTGAACCCAAATTCACCTCTGACCTTCTGGATCTTATTTTGCTCTCATTTTCTCCCTACCTCTCTAAACATTTCTCCTCCTTTTCTCAACCTGGTTCTTTTTAATCTATGCCTCCCTTAAATACTGTTTTTTCAGAGTTCTGGCCTCAGCCTGCTTTATTCTCATGTCCCCTGTTCTCCATATCTATTTTAGTCTATATCTTTTCATTCACTCCCACAGTAATAATTACTATCAAGATGTCCACAGAGCCTCTCTGCACACACGACGGCGGCCTTCGTGCCAATCAGAAAACTGAGCCGTGTGCAGGGAAGCCGCGCTGAGCAAGGCAAGATGCAATAATGGTTTGGCGCAAGGCAAGAGGTGCGGCGGATGCAAACGAGTGCCACTCAGGCACGCTGCTGCTTGAAAACACAGGGAGCCGTTGTTGGAAGTTGGTGAAGCAAGGCTACTTCGGTTCAAAAAAGAATTCAAGGGCCCCTTCTATCTACTTTCCAAACATACTGTACCTTTCCTTTTCATTTCAAATTTCATATGAAAATTATATATTGGAATAACTGTATTCTCCACTAGCCTACAGGCAAGGTAAATACATTCTTTGTTTTCAAGGATTGTATTGACATCTAGCTCACAGTTTGGCATGTGACAGTTTCTAAAGACAGGCTGAAGGTTGAGTCCGCAAGTTACACAAAGTAAAGTGAAGTCCACACATCCGTGCGCCACCCAGAACCTCCCTTTGGGACTCAAATACTCGTTTTCCCAGATGTTGGGAGCGCGTGTTGCCCCTAAGTCTTAGCTGAGCACCCCTTGCAGGCACTGTGCTCAGCAGAAGAGAGCTGCTTTACCCAAAGTCACTCCCGTATTTCAGAAGGCGCTACATCCAAACACTAGCCCGGCGTCCTAGAAAGATGAAGAGGACTCCTTCAGGGAGGGGTGACGCTGCACAGCCACACCCGCTAGAGTCCCCGTGCTACCCGAGAGGTCTCTATGGCTGGCGCTGTGCCACAGCTCCCTCTCCTCTATCCAGTTCTCCCTCCTTGGTGCCCCCCTTGTGTTGATCCCAGGGGGACTTCCATACACTTCCTACCAGTCGGCCCCCATCTCTGGACATTCTGTAAGGAATCGGACCTGCGACAAGCAGGAGAAGCACGGGAGAGCCATGCGATGTTTCGTCAGAATATCAACGATGCTGATTACGTTCTGCCGTACGTTGTCTGTGTCACTTATTCCTCATGGTGACATACATGAGATGAAACAGATATAGATGTCAGGTATATCTAGTTCATCATATATGATATGAGAGAGATATATAGCAGAGACTTTTGTGGGATGCACTTACGGTTTTTGGAATTAGCCGTCAGTGTGACAACTTTTGCCACAGATGCCACTGTTCTGAGCAAATTACCTGTCCTTTGTCAGCAGCCCGTAGAACTGAAGTGTGAAACTGACAAGCCAATTTTTCAAATGAATTTGCAGAGGCTTCAGCCAAAGGTAAGACAGAGGTAGGAAGAATATGGTTCGCACAAGAGAGAAATAGATTTTCTGCTTTGACTGCTTGCAAGAACTCAGGATGATATATGAACTGATAACAACAGTGTCTCTTATTTTCAGGGAAAATGTCTTTATCTTCCATTTAACTGGTTATCAAATACACAGAATATTTTAATGCTACTCCAGAATCCATTTGTAAAAGTATTGCTGATGTTTCCTCCATACAACCTACTCCACAAACAATGTGTGATGCAATGCAGATCCTTATACATACACTTTAAGTGTTTAATGACCGACATTATTTCATAAAGGGACACATATAGATCCATTTTTTCATACAGAATTTCTAACGTTTATTTTTCTGATTTTCATCTGTTTTTATGCTAATTGTTTTGCATGTTTTTTTGTAATGACAACATTCATAAATATCCTGTTTCACAGTGTATTATATAATATACAGAATAAATCTAAACCTTTCAACACAGACAAGAATTTTTAAAACTGGGCTGTATTACTTCACTGAACACGAGCGCCTCGTCGACCTGGGTTATTCCCTGGCTAGTTCAGGCACCTGCACAACTCGGAAGTTCTGTGGGTCCGCTCACCGACACCGGCCTCAACCTTCACACCTTCCTTTCAGGTTGGGCTTTTTTTCCGAGAACTTGACACATTTAAATAATAGACTTTATCATGTATAAATAGTGAATAAACCCTCTTTTAGCACCTTTGCTGAAAATGAGCCATGTTTACAATTAAAATATTTGATATTTTTATTTTAAAAACAAAAATAGAACACCTATTGAAAGACATATGCCCAGCTTGTTTATATTTTTCTTTTGAATTTGTATCACTTCTAATTTTCAATACCTTCTCATCCAAATATTTGATATACAGCATTTTTTAAAAATCCAGTTGCATATTTGTTTGAAAATGTAATCTTTAATCAAATTGAAACTTATTTTTGTTGAATAGTGTGAGATAGTTATTCAAACTAACTCACTGGCTCAAATTTCAAGCCAATAATTCCAATATTGTTTAATAAGTATTACTATTCACTCCCATTAACTTGGGATTTCTACTTCATTATTTGATTAATTCTTTTCTATTTTAACTCTGTTTGGGGGAGGTTATCTGTTCAATTCCTCTGGTTGCCCATGTTACCAAGATTTTTATTTCAAATCACGTGTTTGAATCCCAAATCACCAAGAAGATGAAAGTCAAATGACTTAGAACAGCTAATGGCCATAACTAAGTGTTCTTTTCTGTACAACGGAGTATTTATGATTAAATCTTGCTATGACAATGAAATATAAGTTTACGCCCTGGCCACCACCAGAATTGAAAAAGGACAGTCCCTGACTGTTTACCCATCGTACCGTCGGCTGCCCAGCTCCTGCTGGAAACCCCAGAGCCCAGAGAGCAAAAACCAGACAGTTTCCTCTTATTTTTTTTAAGTACCAAACATACACTTAGTGAATGTCATAGCACTTAGAAGTAAATATTTGTTAAATAAATGATATTTGATAGGATTTTATTAAATGAATAGAAATATCCTCTTTGAAGTATTGATTCTACATTATGAAATATAAATATCTTTTCATTGGGTTATCAAAAAACTTCAAAATATACTGAAAGTTATGTTTGGTTAAATTTTGATAATAAAAAATTTTTGGTAACAATGATTAACAATTTTTAGGAAATTAGGATGTGACATCTTTTTACATAAGACTTCACCTTTTCATATAATCCTGTTCTTAAATATCTTAGTTCTTAGGTACTACAGAAAAACTCAGGGCACACAATTACACTCTATGTAAAATAATTATCAAAATATGAGGAAAGGTTTGTTTTTTCCATATTCATCTCCTCTTACAGATACAAGTGCTGTGCATTCACAGTGAAGTATAAATGTCGTCTCCACATGTTCTCTAACCTGACCTTGTCCTATTGATAATTTTGCATTCAATAATTTATGTTTCTGACATGAGGTGCATCTCTCTTTACCATCATGAATATTCCTATCTCAAATACTCTATCATAACACAGTCTTCATATTTCAGTATCAATAGCCCTCAGTCTTTATAGATCAACAGTGATAGTGTATATTGATAAAAATCTCACCTCTCAGAACCTACATTTCCACTTAGAGAACTAGTAAATGTAAACTGCTTTTACAAACAGAGTGATATGATTGATTTCATCATTGTTTCTGCCTTGCAATGTCAGCAACTGAACTTGCTTCAGCCCAAGTGCATCTTAATCATGATTTTCAAAGACAAGTCCTTGACTCTTGCACCCCCAAAGCATCCTTGGCTCCCCTCCATTTTTTAAAGTGCTAGTTCTTTTTTTCTTTCCTATATCCTCTTCGGTAAAATCCTGTAGTTCACATGCAGGGCATCTCAGTTTGTAAGCAGGGCCTCCAGAAGGTCGCCACCAGTGGTCCCTAAGGACCCTGGAAGTCTGGAATCAGGAGGAAATGGCATGTCGACCTCACCGCCCCGGCCCTCTGCCTCACACCAACAACAAAACTATTCCCTACTCAGTACCCTTGCAATCAGTGAGTTTATGAAAATATTGCATTGTTTACGCTATTACAATGGCATACACACACGGAGACGTAGGTACAGATGTGTATACTTTGCGTGTACGCGTATTGGTATATAACACTCGGGATATTTGTACTCGATTAAGGCCCGTTGACTTGTTCAGCTTTCCACGCGGCCTCGCTGCCTTCACCGAGTCCTTGGAGTGGGGTCCACCCACAGGCTCTCCAGAGGCGCTGCCGGCCTCAGGGCTCCGTGGGAGGTACCCACGGCTGCGTGTCAGTAGAAGCGCCATTGCAGGGCAGAGCAACTTGTTCAAGTCCTTTGTATCCTATTTAAGCCATTAATTGGCTTATTTTTTTAAGGGAATGTTAAAACAGGAGGGAAAGGGTAGATATACATTGATGAGGAAATTTCTAAACTCTTAGGACTTTGGAGCTCCTTCTGTTTACACTCAAAGTCAATGTGTTATAAAAGCATAGCTGTCTTACAAAAAGTGCTTCACAGAGGTTACCAGGGTTTAAAGAATATAAAATAATAAAAATGCAAAGGTTTTAAGTGATTAATAAATTTGAAACCAACACAGTGTTATGTAGGTTAAATCTGAAAGGAGAAAAATAATAAAAACGTGTTCTTACGTTTGGATACATTCGCAACATTCTCTGTCTAAAAAAAAAAAAATCAAATAGGGGTAATACACCGTTTACCCCTGTTGGTGTTACGCTGCTTTGTGGTGCATTATGCCAGGTTTTTGTAGGTACAGGCAAAAGTGTTTTATACATTTCCTATACAAGCTGATGCCATTCTTATGCTGTATTTAATATTTTGCAGGACATAAGAACACAAATAAATAAGCACCATGAGAAATCCTAAGCACTTTACACAGGAGAAAATCACACATGAAAAGCAAGAAGACAGATTGTTAGTTAGGAAAGGCCAGGAGGTTAACTCGGTTCATAGCTAAAACAGCGCCGGCACCCAGCCATCGCGCTGTAATTAAAGATCACAGACCAGGCCGTCGAGCCGGAAGGGAAACGGGGGCCGAAGACCAATCACGCTTGGCACTAATGGTTCCACGCTCTCGAACAGTGTAAATCTTTCAGGCCGAAAATAAATGGTGCATTTATAAGTAAATAGATATTTAGGAGCAAGTTGGAGTTCTTTTTCTTTTTATTGTTAAACTTTCAGCTTACTATATTTAACAAATAAAACATGCATTTTAAAAATTAAATGAAATTCTTATATCATGAAAGTTATTTTATGTTAATATGCTACTCCAAATGACAAAGTAGACATTTACTTTGGATATAATAAAACCTTAAATTACGTTGGATTTTATGAATTATTTATTTATATATGGAGACTGTTGGAAAATGAATTCATTTAATATTCAGAGCTTGCTAATCTTAACAGAGTCATCAGAAAAAGTGTCTACATGGTGGCACTATCAGCTGAGAGTTTAGGCTTTTCCTCTTTTCCTCCATGGGCAAGGTAGTTTTCAAGCCTGTCATTTTGAATCGATAAAAAAACAACAACAGTAGAATGACTTCGGAGAAATGAATTTAGCAAAATTTTACTTTTTATTCTCTCTTACAAATGTAGAAGAGAAAAAAAAATCCAAATCTTTATTTGGTTATGTTGATATTTTCATTTGAAAATCACTATAGATCCTTACACACAAAAAATGGATCCTCTGCCCCCTCCCACACCTGTATACATTCATACATACATGCACACACTCCTGTGTCATGGTCTCCATCCACCGGCGGCAGAGCCTCTGGGAGGCCCCACGTGGGAAGGGCACAGCAGTGACCTCTGGCTCACAGACTGACCCCCCGCCCAACTGCCTGCTGTCCACGGCCGTGGAAGCAGACGCTTCTTCACAAGCGGAGCCCAGGAAGACACCGCGTCCTGGCTGATGGCCGTGCGGGGCCCAGCGGGACGGTGCCTGCGCTCTGGGTGCGCGCTGTTCGTGATGCTCATGCGGCAACACACCGTCACGCACACGCTCACGGGAGCGGTGGGATAACGCAGACACTCAATGGACAGCCAGGGGTGGGGACACCGTGTTTTTCCTTCCTCCTGGAGTGATTGGCAGAGACCGTCATAGATTGATTCCCTTCCCCTGTTTCTCTTTCTTTCTTTCCTTCCTTCCTTCCTTCCTTCCTTCCTTCCTTCCTTCCTTCCTTCCTTCCTTCCTTCCTTCCTTCCTTCCTTCCTCCCTCCCTCCCTTTTCTTTCTTTCTTTTCTTTCTTTTTTCTTTCTTTTTCTTTTCTTTCTTTTTCTTTCTTTCTGTCTTTTTTTCTGTCTTTCTTTCCTTCTTTCTTTTTTCTTTCTTTCTTTCCTTTCTTCCCCTTTCTTTTTTCCTTCCTTCCTTTTCTTTCTTTTCTCTCTCTCTCTCTTCCTCTTCCTTCCTTCCTTCCTTCCTTTCCTTCCTTCCTTCCTTCCTTTCCTTCCTTCCTTTCCTTCCTTCCTTCCTTCCTTCTTTCCTTCCTCCCTCCCGCCCTCCCTCCCTTCCTCCCTCCGTTTTTCCTTTCCTTTCCCCCCTCTCTGTGCCCAGAACAGCTGATCTACTTCAGTGGTTTCAGTGGTCACATCACCAATCCTACATCTCAAATTCTGATACATCTGCAGGAGCCTCCTTGCTTTCTCTACTAGATTCTCAACAGGGAGACTGCTTACGGCAAATGCTATACATTTTTTTTTCACAACTACTAATTTTGAAAGAAAAACTGTAAAAGTTGAAAAGTAGGGTGTTTTTAAAACCAATATTAAAACTCAGATGCTCTATTCAGGCTGTGTTGTATTCCTTTTCAAGAGGAGCGTGGCAGGTGCTTGAAAAGGCCTTTTCAGCCCAGCAGACAGTGGGAAACAGGCTGCCCAGGGCGCTTCTCTGAGGCAGCGTCAGCAGCTTTACTAAAAAAAAATTTAGCAGTTTTAGCCACATAAATATGGTTTTGATATTTCTAATATTTCATTGAATCGTATCACTTACTATTTCATCTTCCCAAATATTCAGAATTGTGACACAAAGAATTAGTGCAATAAAATATTCCTACAGAAATGTGCAATTTCAATAAATAAGAACTCCCAAGTCTGATCAAAACAATAAGTATACTTATTTAATACTTAGATTTAATATGTATAGAACTATGTTGTTCTAAAATCAGAGGTCTTCTCTTAATAAAACTTGTTCATTTTAATCCATCTTTAGAAACATAGTTTTGAATAATTTAGTATTACAGAGTGAAGACTATGTATAAAACATATTAAAGTTCTCAAACCGTGCAACGCATCTGCTTCTTTATTTACATACATGACAGTGAATGAGAGGCAATCTGGTTTATTTACGCAAAAGGTGAAAGGGAAAATTACCCTACATGCTCCTGTTAGTTCTTTTGACTAAAACTTGAGGAAAATGGCTTACAACTCCATAATTTAATCCCTTATTAAAAATGCATTGTGCATATTTTTGAGTGTCTGCTATCATGGAAGTATAATAATATGACAAAAAAGTGAACCTGAGGCTTAGAGATGGGATTGCATCAGTTCTGCACAGCAGAAAGAGCTGACAGATGTCTGCCGGTAAATACTACAGAGCCACTAGAGCTAACGTTTGTCTTAATCACGAGGTAAGAAAGATAGAAGCTTACCACATGGACTACAGTAAGCTATAACTCTTTTTAAGAAATCATTGCTACGGAAGCATTGATAAAAAAGAAACCACAGAAGCCATTCATGGGTAAAATGGGACATATTGTCATTATGTGGCTTTGACCCTGGTTGATTTCACATTTTCAACGCCTGTCCATGAGCTACTTTGACTCATAGCTTAACTGATTCCTTTCGTCACCACAATATCCTTACCGCACCTCCTACATCTGAAGGCTGTCACTCACATCCTCATTGGTAATGATTTCTAGAAGTTTCCATTATTGCTCTATTTGTCTTTCTGGTTCTAACCAGATACTGATGTAAACTACAATTGGGACTTTACATTATGCACAAAATGTTGTCCCCATTTCCTCTCCCACCTCTAATGCACAGACGCCTTTCAAACAGTGGGATTGTCTTTATCACGGTCACCCTGCAGTGCCGATCAAAGCGCTTTATGTTATTGGAATAAAATATACAAATGAATCAACATACCTACTGGCTGACCCTCATTAAGATACTGAGAGTGGTCAGAAATCATTTCTGCTTTCTTCCTTGTCTATACATGCCAACCTTCAGCAAACCAGATTATCTTTTCCACATTTATTCTGTGAACAAGAACGAGCGGGCCCTGTCCTGTTAGGAAATCACCCTCCAGAAGGTTTTATTGGCTGAAATTATAAACATTTTCAAATAATGTTATATCTTATATGGTTTATGGAAAAAAAAACTGTAATGTTTGCGGAATAGTTATGTTATGTGTGAGTTTGCTATCCAAATACCAAACAGAATAGCCTGTATCAAATCTATTGTGGAAATTAGGTAATTGTGTTGACATTGCTATAATCTGAATTTAGTAAATGGTCTAGATTCTAATCTCAACATTAATATAAGAATATCAGTTTCTGTCTAAGCTCCACCATTAGCATGATTGTTACGAAATTCACTGCTACATTTCTGTCCTACTGCCTCAGTACTGTAAACAATGGCCACGTCGGGTGACCAATGACGCTGAAAGAGGACTGGACGTGAAGTCGGGTGACCGGAGTCCACCTCCTAGCTCCGCACGCAGCAGGTGAGTGTAACCTGCCCTGGCAGGAGAGTCGTGTAACCTGCATTAACCCTGGGGGTTTCGGCTTATTCATCTGTAGAATGGCAGTAATTACGCACCCTCTCTCTCCTCTCCCTGTAGGATTCCTATGAATGTTAAATTAGGATAACCCATGTGAAAATACTTAGAATACTATGTAAGAGATAACAAAAAATTATGGAATCTTGAATCGTTAATATTTCTATCTATCCCTAGCACATGTAAACACAGGAAGTCTGTATCCTTGTTGCTGTGCCACAAGTGAAGACTGCTAATTCCCAAATGCCTACCTCTCCCTCGAGTTCTAGATCTATATATATATATGTTCAGCTGTGCACACGGTTACCTTACTGTCCTGCAGGCATTTTAAACTCAATATTCCTGAACTGAAGCCGCCTTGTGGTACCTTCCCCCTGCTGGACCTAGGCTGCATCCCAAATCTGACCCTCCATTTGTAGTCTGTCCAATAACAGGTGGCCCATCTACTCATTTGAGTGAGATAATCATCTTTGATTCATCCTACCTATTACCTCTCGCATCTCTATTCTATTGAGGTTTTCTTAAGCCAATTTGCCAGAGTTATTTCAATAATCTCTTAATTAACTACTTTGCCTCTATTATCCCCTTTCATACTTTCTGTTCATCCAGAGGAATCTTTCTTAACTTGATATCTGATCATGCAGATCCCCTGATCAACTTCTTCATGTTTCCCCATGGTCTTAGGATCAAATACAGATGGCTCAGCACCATATAAAGGAAACTTTCATGATGTTGAAGCTGTCCCATTGCCACAGCTTTGTTGTATTCTGGTCATACACATGTGGTAAGTGCCTGGAATTAGTTTGGGCTTCTAGGTCTATTGTACATGTTTTGCTGTAAATGAAATATTCTTTATCTTACTTATTTTTCCCCATCTTTGAAGATTTTATTAAGACTCAGCTCAGGTATTATCCTTTTTTTTTTTTTTTTTTAAAACAAATGCTTATTCTGTCCACTTACCTCTGCCTCATTAACAGGTATTTGATTTGGTATCTTTCCCACAGTGGTTAGGTTTCCAAACCACTTCTTTGAACTCTTAGCCTTCTACATTACAATCATCAATCTCCAGCATTAACGTGTGAGGTCTCTCATTGTATAGAAGCCTCATCTTATTTATATTTGCATGTATTGTTGAGTGAATTGAGTAAATACCTGAAGGAATGTCTCCAAAGGCAATCCAGGGAAAATCAGAATTTCAGTCACACCTATAAATTAATTCCAGGGGTGAGCAATCCGAGTACAATGCTAATTTTAATACAAAATATGTTATAAGGCTATTTCATTGAATCAAACCATTTATATGTGTGAACAATGAAGGGATTCCCCTTTCTAGAGAGAAAATAAAGAGCAACTTTGAATATCTGCATGGAGACCATTACTAATTAGGTGCATAAATGGAAGAATCAGTCCTAAAAATGATCCAACCCGAAACTGTCTTTGAACTTTATCTTCACCTGGATGTTAACAGGCAACTCATACTTAGCATGAACATAGGAGAATTCTAGATTTTCTCTCAAAACAAACATGTCCATTTTTTTAATTTTCCCAACTTGGGAAATGACACCATGATTCCTTTAATTGCTCAAGTAAAAATGCTAGCAACTTTATAGATATCCAATTTTCCTTTCACTCCCACATGCAATTTCAATAAATAATTATGGATCATGATCTTTATGATTTACCATGCTGTAGCTGAAGATATACACCAAAATAAAATAACAATAGTAATTTCAAGTTATAGGATGCAACTCTATCATAAGCGCTGAACCAGAGAAAGGTCCCACGGACTCTGGAAATGTAGAGAAAAATCAAAGAATTGACATGATCAGGTCCATATATAAATTGCTGTAAAAGGAAGTCAAGCTAGAGAATGTAAAATTAGTGAGGAGCTAATCATAATTGTACAAGAACGACAGTAAAATAATTAAATTAAGGAGCAAGGTCCTTTTCAATAGGTTGATTTAATGTCAGCTTGGGAATTAGTCGATGCTAAGCAGCCATGTACTAGTGAAACAGGATACCTGTGTAGTTGAAGGTCTAGGTCAGGAAGAAGAAAATCTCGAGCTGGACAACTCAAGTGTTCTGATAATTAGAGCCACCCAGAATAAACAGAATGTTCTGTTTCTGAGCTTTTTGGGGTCCCAGGGATTACTGCTGGAGCCTCAGCTCTTCATGTCTCAGTACTTAGAGAGGCTTGTACACATTATCTTAAAAGAGAACAAAGGAAAGAGAAAGGCTTAACAGTGATCATGTATGACCCAAGGTTTTAAAGGTAAGAGTTTGACTAAATTTATAACCTTAATACATAGGAAGAACAGAGGTTATCAATTTATGTATCTTCTATGTACTTAGTAGGTCTTATCCACAAGATGTTTGAATTGGAAGTCGATTCACTAGAACGATTTAAGGGGGCAGGTATTCAAATAGCACTCACTTTATATGGTGGACTAGACTGTTTCAAGGAGGATTACTATATTATAGAAAAAGTCAGGTTTCAATTTCAGAGAATATGAGCACAGAGAAAATATTAACTGTTCAGTTTTACAAAACAGAAATTCAATTTTTTTTTTATTTCAGTTTTGGTAGACAGCATTCCAACTTCTTCCAGTGCTTTGGATCCTTCATTTTAAATATTTTATGATGCATTACAGCAATACATTCTTGCCAATTAACTGAGATTCCTGCTTGACAGAATGTCATCTGATATACAGTTCTTTGAATATGCATTTGATAATATGGGGTCAGCAGTTTTTGCAAAATGGAGTTATTTAGGTCTATGAACTTTTACATTGGCAGTTTTCAGAAATTATATCTTTGGTAGTGGAACAGATTTTGCCCATTCCATCTGTTATTATTCAGAGACTTTAATTTCACAAATGAAAACCTAGTTGATAAAAACATCAATGCTAAGACTCCTCAAACATATTTCTCCTCTAAACATTATGATTTAGTTGTTTTCTAGACAATATGTTCTTGATTACCTTGGCTATAGAATAAGACACAACGTATTTTACTGCCATTTCTGCATTGAGCCTAATTTACCATTTGTCATCACTTAGCAGAGGGAGATAACCAGCAAATCAACCTAATCACTCACTGAGGAAATTTGCATCATGGCAACAGAACGAAACGTCTTTCATTCCAATGACACAATAAGCAAGGTAATTGTCACAAAACATACATAATGCGAGGAAAATGTACTCAAAATATTATTGGAAAAGACCCAGATTATAGCTTTGAGTTGCTGCCAAATTGATTTTTGCTATTTAATATTATTCCTCTGTCATAATAACTCATTTTATCATTACCAATGTGATCAGCTCTATAGTTGATTTGATTTAATCACTAAGCCAACAAAGCAACAGACTGATGGTTTATTTTGCAGCCAGTGTATTATATCATTTCAACATCACTCTGATTGTCCAAAGTTTTGCTCAGAGAGCCTAGGGAGATTTAACACCCACAGATAGGATGGCGGATTTTTAGTGACTGGTTTTAATGCCATAGGATATTTCATCTATTTATTTTATGTTGTGAGATGTACAATGTCTAAGCCAATATCTGGATATTGGAATCAGATTGACCTGAACACAAATCTTGATTCTCTCACCAGTTAGGAGCTTTTGAGTCTTGGTGTCTTCATCTCCAAATGGAGATAATAATTTCTATTTTCAGAGAGACACGTTTAGGACACAGTGAAAACACGTGAAGGGCATTTCTTGCTAAGAGGACGGCCCCAATAGCATCGTGATTGACAACCTGCTTCCCACGGTCCCAGGGACCCACCCCACGCGGCCACAAGTTGTGGGCTTTTGCCAGGTCAGCTGGCCCCGTTAACCGTGTTTCCTCGTGTGCAAAAGCAATGGAGAGAGAAGTAACTGACAGAAGAGAGGGAGAGAAACGGAAGACAAAGAAGGAGCCAGGAGAGGGTACGGGGGACTCTTACCCTCTAACCGGTTTGCCTAGAGAGGGGTCTGTGTAAAAAAGTAATGGGCAAAACAGGATTGGAAATAAAAAGTTGGATTGCACTTCATAAAGGGTATTGAGAAGTTTAAGCTCTATTCTCCAGGCAGCCGGGATTCGCGTGCTTTCTGAAGTGAGTAATATTATTATGCGAACAATAGGGTGAGTGGCCAATAGATTTTATCTTCCCTTCCTTAGAGGATGTAGGATTCTTTAGGCCCCATCAAGGTCAAATGATTTTAGGGGATGCATATATTAAAATATAATGAATTAGTCCTATGACCATATTATATATTACAACTCGGTGGCCTTCTGATATATCCCTTTTAGAAGCATACAGCCTTGAGCAAAGTTAGACCCTTTCCGCATAGTAAACTGTTGTTTACTTCTCCCTGTCTCTGTTTTATCTTATCCAAAAATATAAAGCTGCAACTTCAAAGTCATTAGGAATAGTGATTGTGTCCTACGCTTGAATATCCTTCATATAAATTGTACTCCAGAGGAAGAATTTAATGATCACAGTAACAGACTGATGCTCTGAATACCCCTGAAATGCCGGCCCGAAGGTCGTTCTGCACGTTCTCCAGGAGCAGAAGCCTGCAGCTGGGCTCCCGCTCAGGGAGGCTCCTCAGCCGGCTGCTTCCAGGCCTGACCCTCAGCCTCGGTCTTCTTTCCTCGTCAAGCAAACGTCTCTGGTTTTATTTGGAATTTAGTGCGGTTGCAAACACCAAACGAGGGAGGTTTTGATACAAAGAACCTCTGCTTCCAAGAGGAAATATACCAGGTTGCTGTTCTGAGCTAGAAACGGGACTTCTCATTTAAACCCAGCAACGCACTGGGCATCTCGAACACCTTCCCCTCCAGGAGTCAGGGCCTCCCTGGCCAGAGTAAGTGTCCCAACAGCCACTGGCTGCCCAGCAGGGGCAGGGGCTCAGGGCCTGCATGGGAACCCCACGTCCCCTCCCAAGCTCCGCTGGAGATGCAGTTAGTATACTGTTAGATTTTATACTTTCTTCCGAGTGTACAAAGAGGCGATGGATTGCCCTGTGGTATGTATTTTTAATCTTTCTAATAATAATGTGTTTAACCCATCACCTAACTCAGTTAAGTAGGAGGAGCATTCCCTTAGTGAAAAGAGGTTAAAAAGAAATATGGGCATACTGGGAGAAAACGAATAGCAGACGAAATGAATCAGGAGGAAAGTACATTTTACTGGAAAGCTTAGAACGCTGCCCCAAGGCAGGCCGTTGAAAGACCTGGGGACATAGAGCAGGTTCATCAGGAAAAATAAATCTTCCTGAACTTCGCCGAAGGCAGTAACACTAAATTACCAGCTCCAAGTAAATCTGCACTTTTACTGTCTAATTCTGACTTGAAATGTTTGGATTTGTAAAGTATATCACTTAAGCCCACACAACAAAGCAACTTTTAAATACCAGACACATAATCTTCCCCAAAAGAGAACCTTTCCTTTTTTGTTTTGCCACAAACAATTACCCAGTGAGAGCACAGCTTGTATTTACATGTGGCCTCAGCCACCGCAGCCGGGCACACAGGGCGGGCTGCCCATGGAGAACCAGTAAGTGTGGGAGAAAATTTAACAAGGGAAGCGATTCTATCTTTGTTCCAAAATATCATCTAGGTGCTATAGGAAGATAGAAGAATCCACATGTTAAAGCAAGAAATTGGACAAAACGCTGTATTCTTCCCCACAATTGTATACTGAAAATAGCAAGTGATTTTTTTTATTTTAAAAAAGGAAACCTTGATTGAGTCAATGCAGTAATACGGATCCTGACTCTTGAAAACGCAGACTATTTTTATAAGTGCTCTGTGACACGGGAAGACATCCGCAGATTTGGAGACCGGGTAGCAGCTCTGTGCAGTACCAGAGGCGGTGTGCACAGCGGGCTGAGACCTCTGAGATCTGTGCACTGTGATCCCAAGAACACTGTGTGCGTTTGCTGTTCTTGTATATTTACTTCAATTTATTTTATTGTCATTACATAGTGCCAATCCAGTTATCCCTGCATATTATTAATCTGAGTGTGTTTAGTAAGCAATTCAGCATTTTCCACACTCGTACATTTACTATAATCCTATTCTCCCTAGTATTACTGTGCTGCTAAAATGAAAGAATGTAATCCCAGAATTTCCTGAACAGGCTTCAACAACAGCGGCACATTACTGATAAAGTAAAAATGAGCTTACATGTTTGTTTTCAGAGCCATTACCTGCTGGCCTTTAAGCCCATAATTATTTCTTTCAGCCTCTGAGCAGTGTGTGTTAACCTTCAGGATGTTTATTAACACATGTAAACATGTGCTTTTCCCAAGGCTGGCGTCTGTTAATAAATTAACCAACCAGATTTAAATTCCAATAAAATAATTTTTGTGTGACCTTTACCAAATAATCTTAAGCTCCAAGAAATTCAGTTCCTTCATCTATAAGATGGAGAACTGGGTGCCGATCTCTTAAATAAGAGCTGAGTATTTAAATGAGATAATAAGAATTTTAAAAAAAATCTATCCTATTGCCTGCTAAATAATAAAAGGGAAATTCCTTTTGTCTCTCTGTGTCCTTGCAGGGATGCCTTTATCAGTAGTGCATAGAGAAACATTTCTAGCCCTGCTAGACTGTGCCCATCAAGAGTTTATCCATTGATCTAGTTTTATCTTCTGTCATTTTATAAAACATTCTCCCTGTATAGGCTTATGTAACAAACATTATTAATACTTTTGACACCTGCTAATCAATTGCGCCAAGCTGACAGAGCCCTCACTTGAGTTAAGCCCGGCAATCTGGTCTCTTTAAACTCGTGACCGTCAGTCTCGTATTGGCACTCAGCACTGATAAATTACACCACGAAAACTCCCTAGTAAATTTGTTCTCACATTTTTCACACCCACAACCACTCTGAATATCATCTCACTTCTGTTTCCTGACGCTAATGTCATCCCTGGGGGTAAACACATCGAGGTACCCAGAGGACATTGTCTTCCCCATTCAGTGGGGAGCTCTTTGGTGGACGTCTGCCCTCCCGGCAGGCCCTCGGGATGCAGACTGTCCAGTATTCAAGTTGCCTTGAAGTGTCTTGTTACTTAGAGAAAACAGAAGTCCTGCAGTCCAGCTTAGGCTAGCCTGTCACTTTGTGACACTGTGAGATAGGCTTGTTCATCCCTTGGGATGAAGGCCCCCTGCCGTGGGTCCGTCCACAGCCCACCCAGGACCCTGCTGTGGGCACCCTCCCCTGGCTGTGGGTGCTGTGGCATAGTGGGGTCCCGGGGCTGAGAGCTTCTAACTCGGCCCTGGGAAATGTCAGGTCGTACCCGCTCTTTCAGCTGGGGTCTTCCTGATGCTCTTGGCTGACAACCTCTCTTTTTATTAAAAAATGGAGACAATCTTTTGGAAACTCACCTTACTTTTCTCAACTAAATCTACCAAGAGGGGTCGTTTAGCCTAGCCATTACAGAGCTGTTTAGGAAACTGGTTCTCAAGGTCTATTTTACTCAAACCTAAGTTGCAAACAGCAGTAGAAATACAGACTCCAAGAGCCTCACCTGCTTCTGGTCTACCTGGTGGAGAGGAGACTCAGGTATTTTTATGCTAAAACTCCCCTGGGTGATACAGTGGCAGGAGGTTTCAATACTATATCGTTGAGAAAAAGTGAGTTGGGAATTTTTTTTAAGGGTATGATATAAACAGTTACATTCCACAGGTATGTAAATTAGGCGTAACCAAATAACTTTAATAACAGAAGTAAAATTACACTAAGAAACTTGAAAAAAAAAAAAGGTGATTTAAGCAAGTGAGCTTGCTTTTTAATGCTTTCAGATATTCATCATCATCCTCCCTGGGTTTATTTTTGTTTGTTTTGCAGGGCAATGAGCTTTGGTCAAATGCTCACTTATTCTTTATACACCTGCTTTACTTGGAAAATCATTCAAAATAATTTTCCCATAAACAATGATAGCTAGCCAGTATTTGTATGAGTCTGTGACTGATTTGCAATACTCTCTTAAATGATCACATAAGTCCACCATCAATCCTCTTAGCTCTAGGAGCCTTTGAGAAAATATTTTGCTTTTTTTCCAGTGCGTGGTTCATAAGAAAAAGACAGCTTTTGGATGCGTGTTTAACGGGATGAAGAGGAGAGCTATGCTGAGAGTGTAATTGAAATGTAAGTTTTTGAAGCATAACAAAAATCACTGGTAATGGCTTTTTATCACTTCAGTGAAGAGTTCAGCCCAGCCTTCAATTGCTTCCTATAATTTCTGTGTGTAAGCTTCCACTCAGTCTTCTCGGTCTCTCGCAGGAAACGTTTGGGGTGTCAGAATTACGACCTGAGGTTAGAGCACTGTGACATTTTTGAGCTCTTCAAACTTTGTCAGGCACAGTAATTATATTTACTGCAAGTCTCTCCCCTCTCATACTCATGCACCTTCTCACTCACCCAGTGGAAATCTGTAAGGCGCAAGGGCCTGGGACAAAGGATTTGGGTTTACGTGCTGCCTTTAGGCCACAAAGACCTGTCTGAGATTCTGACACTAGCGTAATCCTAACGCCTAATTTTAGGTTTTACGTTTTTGTGTTTTTTTTAAAGCTAGCATGAACATTGACAATGGGGTTTTCTACGTACATTGCAAAAGCTCAAAAAATCTATTTAAAGGCTCTAATCAGTTAAGCATGTTTCATCTGAGGGCTGACAAAATGTGACATTTTGAAATGTTGTATATTTTCTGTAACTGAACCTATAAGAATTATTTTATAGTAAAGTTAGCAATGGAGAATTGTAAGTACTTCCCATTGAAACTGTGAAGCTTTCAATGCAAAGGCTGGTGTCCAGAAATATCTGAAGAACAGTATTTCTGAAATTTTGTTGAACCAATTAGAAAAAGAATACTTAAAACTTTATTCAGGTATTTTACCAATAATTATAATATTTGTTTTGAATGATGGGTATATTAGGTATATAAAAATATGAAGCAAACAGCATCTGAATGCGACCATGTAGGCATGTTATACACACTAGTTTCAAAAATATAGTGCAACCGAAAGAAGAAATACTACCACACCCCTAAGAAATGGTCAAAATCAAAAAAAGTAACACCGCGAGTTGCCGGTGAGGATGAAGAGCGACTGGAACCCGCGTTCATTCACTGACTGCCGGAGCGCAGGAGTGCACAGCCACTTTGGAAGACAGTTCAGCAGCTTAGGAATCTCAAACATAATCTTAACATACGATCCAACAATTGTGCTCCTGGGTATTTACCCAACAGATCTGAAAACACACATCCACACCAAAACCTGCATGTGAATGTTATAGCAGCTTTATTTATTATTGACCCCAAACTGGAAGCAACCAAGAAGTCCTACAAAGATGCAACTGGAAACCGTGCTCCATCAATACGATGGAGTATTGAGCAATAAAAAGAAATGAGTGAGTATTCAAGCCACAGAAAACCGGGTGGATAAATCTTAAGTGTATATTGCGAAGTGAGAGAAGCCAGTATGAAAAGGCTACATAATACATGATTCAACTTATATGACTTTCTGGCAGAGACAAACTCATGGCGTCAATAACGAGACTGCAGTTACTGAGGCTGAAGGCGGAGTCTGAGCAGATAAAGCAGGGGCGGTGTTTAGCGTGGCCATGTTCATCTGCATGACTCTGTAATGGTGGATCCACGACACTCTGCACATCAAACCCATTAGGTTTTACATCACGAAGCGTGAACCTTAATTTTAAAACATTTTTAAAAATCTTTTAGGAGGTCAGAGATTCCCAGAACAGAAGGCGGATGGCAACAGAAGGGCCTACATGTATAATAAATGTATGAAGTAACCAAATTTAAGACGGTAACAACTGGAAATGGGTGGAGATTGCGAGACTAAAAATGAATGAAACTGTACATGGGCATTATATTATGCTTGGTGAAGTTATGTTACTATGGGGATACGGGCTAACAACCTTGAAACCGTTATACATATACACTGGAATTTGAAACCAAAATAAATGGATGGCAGGTGTCGGCAGCCAGGCTCCTCCCTGCTGCAGAGGGGAGTTTGGGACAAGCCAGGTGGGGAAGCTAGAATGATCCGCATGTTCACGGATTACAGTTGAAGACAGTGTGAATTCGTGGTTCGCTTAATGCAGGTACATGTAGATCTACTTATAGACATATTTATATATACTGGTTAGTATACACACACAGATTTCCATGCTCTTTCAGCTGAGAGATTCTAAAGGAACGGGCACTCACGTAGCGACCAGCATACCAACATACACACAAACTTACGCAAAAAAGTAAAATAAACACGACAATGTCGGCATGTTGAATGGACACAGGGGACAATGGGAAGGACTCCTAATTGCCAAGCTGGAGACATTTATGCACCAAAATGAAAAAGTAGTACTGGAATATGACCCAACATATAAAATAAGTATCCACGAGTCTCTACTGATATAAGCAGATTATTAATTAAAAAATAAGTGGGGGAGAATAGACAAATCTCTGTGCAGAAGAAGTCTAAATAATTTATGTGGGTACTGTGCCATCCAGGGAGCGAAGAATAACTCTTCAAGCAGTCACTTCCTCCCAAATATTACAGTACAGGAGAGAAAATGAGCCACTACAGAGAAGAGCAGTCTGACAAAACGAGCTTCACCACACGATTAAAGTTAACGTCAACATAAATCATCCTCATCCTTGTCCTCTTGATACGACATGATGAGACTGTCACCTTACCTCTGTGGTCTTCCTCCCCAACACCCCCAACTCCAGTCAAAACATGAGGAAAACATCAGACCATTCCTGACTGAGGGGAATTCTATAAAATACCTGACCAGTATTCCAAATTGTCAAAATCACCAAAAAACAAGAAAAGTCTAAGAAAATGTCACAGCCAAGAGGAACCTAAGGAAACTGGACAACTAAATATACTATGATATGTTGGGTGGAATCATGCACTAAAATAATGACATTAGGTAAAAACTAAGGACATCGGAATAAAGTATGAAGTTTAGTGAATGATAATGTATTAATATTAATTCATTAGTTGTGACAAATTACCATATTAATATGCTAATATAGGAAAAATGAGATGTGGGGTTTATTTCATCGGGATCTAAAGGGACTTTTTGGGATAATGATGTTCTTTCTCTTGATGGTGGCAGTGGAAGCCCCAATGTATACATCTGTCAAAATTAATGAAGAGAATTCTGTATGTAAATGTACCTCAGTAAAGTAGGTAAAGAAAACTTTACAAAGTAGAGCAATCGTGTCATAAAGTGATGATGATCAATAGCTATCCATTAAGCAATCTGATGAGTCCTGAGTTATATACCATATAAATGATCAACAAAATTGCTGCTCATAGGCGCTGCTGAAATTCTTCATGACTGTTAACTGTGGATTGGAGGACAATTTACAAGGAGACTACATCCTATGAAAGAAGGGGTCCTCTACTATCTATTTTGTACATCTGTTTTTAATCGGTCTCTCTCTAGTTTCCAGGAATAGTCTTCTCATGTGATCGGTTATCTATTACTCTCTAGGAGCCTATAGGACAGGGGTGGACAAAAGTAGGTTTACAGTTGTAAATGCAGAGTTTATTCTTCTAGTATTATTTATCAATTACTGTAAACCTATTTGATTAATTATCATAAACCTCCTTTTGCTCCTATATTCTCATGTTTTTAAATAAAAACCAATGATCAAAATATAACTGCCTCAGTTTACCATATTTTCAGCAAAGAGATCAATGAGTCAGACATTCACTGGGTATTTGAGATTAATGCCTATGTGGACTTCAATGCATTGTGGGACACCTCCTAACAACATGCTTTACACTTTCAGAAAAAAGAAGAGGTCCAAAGAACCTCACTACCATTTTGAATATATTCATAAAGTATGCAGAAAGGTTTTACTGTTTTAAATTAATATTTGTACTTCTATATAATGAATTATGTTGAAAATAAGTGAAACATGTCTTTTACTTAGCTCCAAAAATTAATGTAAATTTATTCTTTATCACCACACATGTGAGAAAAATATCCATTTATACCATATAAACATATTTTTTCAATAAGAAGCTCTTTCTCTGTATTGTATAGAAATATTCTCAAAGTAATTGGTTTAGTTAAATATGCTCCTATGAGCTTAAATAAAAATGTCTTGTTTTTCTTCATGAGGAAAAAAAAATGGATCTCCTTAGCATGGTTAACCGATTATAACATGACTGCATTTAAAAATGCACAGTGCTGTATTTATACATATATGTGTGTATATTTGTAGGATACTAATCATATTGACAATCTCTGGAAACTTCTTAAACCACAGGGTAACCCAAAAACTCTCTACTACAAGCTATACTTCTGTTTATTTACCTTAAATATTGTAATACATTGATTGCTCTTCATAGTAGTTAACAATTTTTGTAAAGTGCTTTAAAAGTGCCTTCCTAATTGAGACATTACAGTTAATCTATACCAGTAATTATCATAAAGAGAAATTATATAAACAGGCTTAGCAGTACAGTACTACATGAAATAATATTTAATTGAATAATGATGATAAAGCATGAAATATTTGAGCTGTATTCAGCAAAGTTTAAAAGCAATTAATCACAGTAACACTAAAAAGACTAATTTTAAGATACGCTAAAATATTTTATAAAGAGAGCCTCATGTTAGTAGTAAACTAATTATCTAACGTTATACAAGTGGGTTAATTAGGGAAGAGAACATAAGGACATAAGCTGGTGTCAAAGCGAGCGACTAGAGACATCTGCATTCAGTTGCCAAAAGGCACTGGCTAAGGCTCAAAGGACTAATTAAAATTTCAGCCCCAAACAACAATGGGACTTCTGTGGAACAACAGTCACCCAGAGCAAGACCCTGCACAGACAAACACAGACATAAACAAGAAAACAGAGTGCTCTTGGCCTTATCTTTCTTTACTTAACAAAGAACAGAGTGTCTCTGCGTGAAAGGTATTGACTCAACAAGCTCCAACCTTTTCGTACGTCACCCTCCTTAGGGTGCTGATCTACCAGAACGAGGTAAGATAAACATGTTTGTGTGTTTGTGAATGAATATCAATGCTGATGATTATAGTAAAATTTCTAATCCATGTGCTTTGCCTAAGCTTTCCTCTCCAACTTGCATGCTGAAATAATATTCACCAATCTGACTGGAAATTGCACATGGCAGATGGTCCGTACGTGGCTACTATGATACCAACAGGTTAGCCAACTGAGAAAATGCTGTATTTCCCATTTGGGAGCTAAGTTTCTATTTGTAATACACAGAAGAGTATAAAAATGGTCACGAGCAATGGCCATGTCTTTGCATTTTATACAGTGTTCATAACATGCATAATTCAAATGGTGAGTACAATTATAAAAAATATGCACTTCACAAGTCATTTAAGAAGATTTTGCATAAAGGGCTGATGTATGGTAAGAATTCTGGTGCTACCAATCCACTAAGGGGTTGAACACTGTGAATTTTAATCCAATTGAATAACATTAAAATTAAATAAGGCAACTGGAGATTTGGGACCAAAATGAAAAGGTATGATTAAAGCATTTAGAGGTTTTTGTTATAATCAGTGATCACGTACCTGGTTGACTCAAGGTTATTTTCAATCAAAATATTATGTGACACAAAAACATATAGATTTCTGATTTCATGTTTCTCTGTTGAGCTGTATGCCTTCTTTTTCCTAAGAGTATTAAATGTTATTAAATAGGCTGGCCAAAGCACGAATACAGATGAGACCCAGATAAAAATACAGGTTGCACATAATGGCAATAAGGTTTAGGATGTAAGAGAAAATCCACTGTTGTATGCCATGAAATCTACAGTTTTCTAGTTAAAACATATTTTACATACCATTAACAAAAGAAAAAAGGCTTGCCGTTATAGTTGTAAACTGCCACAGGTTTTAGATATGCATCATGATTTAAGACATTTTAAAATGTAAAAGAATGTGCACCTTAGAATTGATAAAATAGTTTTTGTATCACAAGAAATACAAGAGTTATTGGACACATGCACTCCAAATATCTAAGTAGGATATTTGGACTTCCTTTCCTTCATATTTTCTCTTAATTAATGCAAATTCACTTGTGTTGATGCCAAATTTGCTAAGCACCGTGGGTTGAATAGCACCCCCTAAAGACTGTGGAGTTCTGATGTCCCTGTACCTGGGAGTGTGACTTGGTTTCGAAATAGGGTCCTAGATGATCAGGGTAGGAAAAGCTCATTAGGGTGGGCCCTGATCCAATATAACTGCGTCCTTCTCACAAGGGGCATCCTGGGCCCTGAGGCAGAGGCGCACAGCGAGGGCGCCACGTGAACAGGAAGGAGGAGATCGGAGTGATGCGTCTGTGTGCCAAGGAATGCCGGCGACTGTCCCCAAACTACCAAAGCTGGGCAGGGAACATACCTTTCCAGGCGCGGAACAGATTCTTCCACCTGCCGACACTTTGATTTCAGACTTCTATCTTCCTGAAATGTTAGACAATAAATTGCTTAGACCACCCTATGTGTGATGGCTTGTTACGGCAGTCCTAGAAAATTAACACAGTAAGATAATTTAGTTATACGTGGGTAAAATACTGTTGAGGATGTTCAGTAACAATCATTGGAGCGCTTTTCTTATTACACTTCAGTTATGCAAAAAGTTGAATCAGAAACCCAGTATTTCCAGCATTTCTATGTCTTGCCTACTCTTGACTTTTACTCTCCTCTTGAAAATTATGTATTAAGTAGTTATGAATAAAGAATCTGAGAGAGAAATGAAATATTTACCACTACCAAGCAGGCAAATAACAAAAATCTACAGTCATTTTCTTAAAGTGACTAATATTTGTCATAGTGAAAGTTTCCAGACATACCTCCTGCTGTACCCTGGAACCATTTTTTTCTTTGCATACATATGCATCTGTCTGTGCGCATGTGCCCACATGTGTATGACTGTGTGTTTGTGTGTCTTCTGTGTATTGAGGAACATGGGGAAGCCTTGATTTTAACATTTCCCTCTATTTTATCTTTTTGTTTGTTTCCATTGGTTTTGATATCCTTCACAGTGCCTATTTTTCAGGTTTTCATTATAGTTAGCATTAAAAAAAAAATCACATGATGATTAACTTAGTCGTCGGAACTCGATGCTTTGTGTATCTTAAAAGAACAGCTGTGGCTTAACTGTAGTTTTTATCTGCTTATATGTAGGGGAAGTAGAGGAATGCTTTCCCTTTACCCTCTTAATACCCTCTTAGGTTATGCAGGAGAGGAAAAATAATTTTCCCTCTCTGAGCTTTTGGCTGAGACCCCTGTAAGAAAAAGACAGGTTAACAAGAGAAAAACAAACGGAAGTGTGTTAATGTGTATATTTCATGTGCACATGGGCGATACCCAGGGGAAAAAAAGTAACTCAAAGTGATGGCTTAGAATTCCAGCTTTATAGCACCGTCAACAAAGAACAATACTTTTGTGGCAAAATGAGGACAAAGGAAAGCAGCTGTAGGCTGTCAAGGACAGAGATAAAGGCCAGTTAGTAAAGTTTGTTATGTTATGTCACTTCCTCTGGTACCTCCTCCAGGCTGATAGTGTCTAACTGATGGGGTGACGAACTTTTGTCCTTCCTGGTAGAGATGGGAAGCTGGACATCTTTGAAAATTTATGCACCAGTTTAGGCAAATGGGGGGAGGGGAGGGCAGGGAGTTTTCCTTGGACGGGCTTCTTCTCAATTGCCTTCAGTTCAAAATAATCCTTGTGCCCAAACCACACATTTAAGGGCGGCATATTGTACCACCCTTCAGTTTGATAGCTGGGTCTATGAAATATGCAACAAGCAAATTAACAGGAAAAAGATATACATGTATTAATTTTTATTATTACATTCATGGGGGTATCACAGGCAAAACGTGGATACGTTCCCAAAAGTGGTGAGATTTGACAGCTTACATACTATGTTGATAAGGGGAGGGGGGATGTAGGCAACTGAGGGGAGAGTAGATTCATATTTATTAAAAAAATATAATTGAATTTATTGGGGTGACCTTGGTTAATGAAATTATATAGGTTCCGAGTGTACAATTCTATAATGCAGCATGTGTATATTGCATTACACATTGTATATTGTATATTGTATTGCACCCCGTCACGTCTGTTTCCATCACTATTTATCACCCCTTTACCCTCCTCAGCCTCCCCCACCCCACCCCCTTTCCTCTGGGCATCACCAGGCTGCTGTCTGTGGTTACGAGCTTCTTTCCTTAACCCCCCGCCCTTTCGCACCCAGCCCTGCAGCCCACCCTCCTACCTGACAGCCCTCAGCCGGTTCTCTGCACCTAAGAGTCGGCTTCTCTCCTGCTTGTTTCTTCGTTAGATTCCAATATGAGGGAAATCACACGGTGCTTGTTTAAGAAGACGGCTGGGCCCTTTCTCAGGCTGTTTTTCTCCTTTTGGCTGCACAGACGGTGCTCCAGTTTGATCCTTGTCTCGGGAGGGGCCTCCGAGGTGGCCGCAAGGATGCCTGCTGGCTGCGGCGAGAGGCTCAGGCGGCTGTCCCGACCCCCGGGCTTGCAGCGGGGTCCCTCCATGGTCGCAGGGCCCCCAGGCACCGGCCGTGGGGACGACGGGGCCCCTGGAGGAGGCCGCCGTCCAGCCGGCCTGGGGACAGCCGCGCGGAGGGTGCAGAGCGGCCCCAGCCGCACCTCCTCCCCCGGGACGCAGCTCTCCCGCACGATCGCGGGGGCTCCGGGGACACCTGGGTTCACTTACTTCGCGCAACTGGGACAGCTGTGTCCGTTCCCTGTGCTCCTCACGCTCTTTATTGCGCCCTGAAGGGGTGTGGCCACGGCGCGCGAGTGCATTCTTGCGGGAGAAGAGGTCACGCCTCGCAGCCACGTGGCCGCGGTGGCCGGCGTAGCGCGCCCCGAGGTAGGTGTCGGAGGCGGGAGGCAGGAAGTTCAGGTGGGTGACAGTGGCCTCTATCCCCAGGGAGCAATTTGGTGACTGGGAGCTCAGGGTTGGTGGCGGTAAGGAGCGAACCACTGAAAAATTGGCGGGGGCAGGTCCCCCGGCAGAACATGGCAGACGGGATGGTCCGGAAGGTCGTGATTAGAAAGCATGTTGCCCGGGGGGGCGGGGGCGCCGAGGGAGGGGGTTGGTGCGAGGCCCTGAGTCTGTTTCCCCCGAACACTGCCAAAGCCAGAGACAGATTCCCAGGGCCACCAGGCACGGCCTTTGTTTCCTTCCCCAGGACAGACTGTTCTGTTCCAGCGTGGGTGGCCAGGAGCCCCAGGGGGTGATGTTGGCGAGCTCTCAGGTGCAGCGAGGATGCAGCAGATCTGACTCTGGGCCAGGCCAGGCCCGGGATGGGTGGGTGGCCAGCAGCCCCGGGTGCGGCAAGGATGCGGCACGCGGGGCCAGGCCAGGCCGGGGGTCGCTCTTGGGGGAGGGGGACGGGGAGGCAGAGGCCGGACAGCCACTTGCCACTCTGTAAGGGCATAACGCATGCAGGGAGGCCCCTCCCCCAGCCCTGGGCTGTGCGGAGCTGGAGGACACAGTTGCAGGCCTCTAGCTTTCGTCGCCTCCCAGACCCCTTCCCAAGGCCGTGGGTGCGGCCGGGGAGCTTTGAACAAGAAACAGAACCCCAGCTTCCTGCCAGACTCCTAAGCAGGTAGGCCCTTCTGCCTTCTAAGACCCCAGAGCTTTCTCCGGAACAGCGGGCCCGAGCGTCCAGAATACGGGGCAGGTCTGCTGGTTTGTGACAAAATTCGTCCCAGTGTGGTGCGGACTTCCACTCTCCAGCTGTTTGTGAGGAAGAGTCAGCTTCCTGGTGGATGAGATTCCTGGGGAGGACACTTAGGGCAACTGGTTCTTTTCAGAGGGCCGGTCTTTAAGCGGATCCCAGGAGGAGTCCAGAGGAACCCTCTTCCTGCGTTTATTGTGTTTCAAGGGTCTTCAGCCCAACATAACCAATACATCAGAGGGGCATGACTGGAGAAGGCATGTCTTCAACAGCTTCAGGGTGATATAGCTCTGCAGAAGATGTCTTTGGTAAATTAAAATATCAAAATACAGGTGCAAGTAATTCATTGCAAAAATGAGTTTGAGGCCATACAAAAGGCCTAACAGATGTTTCAATGGTGAATTAAAGAATCACATTTCTACCACGTTTTCCTCGTAAAGCACAATCATGCATGTTTATAGCTTGCCTTCATATATACCATTTCAAAAAATATGCTGTAATTGGTCCTGGCTGGTGTGGCCCAGGTAGTTGGAGCATCCTCACATACACCGAAAGGTCGCTGGTTCTCTTCCTGGTTAGGGTACATGCCTGGGTTGCGGGGTCCGTCCCCAGTCGGGGCACATATAGGAGGCCACAGATTGATATTTCTCTCTCTTTCTCTCCCTCTCTCCTTCCCTCCCTCCATTCCCCTCTCTCTAAAAATATCAATGAACATATCCTCGAATGAGAATTAAAAGATAACAAAATTAAAAATACGCTTTAACTTGAGCCATATATTGGAGCATTTAAAATTTTGTTATGAAATTGAGAAACTTTTCAAACTTATGGCTCCGGAGGGAAGTCTCCTTCCAAAATCCCCGCGTGAGGAGCTTGGTGGCCCTCATCTCCGCAGAAAACCTGTAACAGAAGAGAATTATAAAATAAAGGACCACTTAAAGTTTCTGCAAATTGTCAGAACATACGGAAAATGAAGAAACCTTTTTTTCCCAAAAGAGTCCACTAGATTTCATGGTCTTTGGGGTGCCCCTGCCCCCGGTCCCAGCTAAGGGCTGCGGTATCTCCCTGGAAGGGTCAGGTTGCCAGTAGGTTTTGCCTTTGCCCCCACTGGCTAACTGGAAGGGTGGTATGGAAGAGGCTCGACTTCAGTTAAGAGCAACAGATCAGCAGGGGCTCCTCTCTCCTACCCTGCCCCAGTTTGCAGAATGAGTGCTCTTATCCAGATGTGGCCCCGATTTCCCTCGCCCTAGCTCATGATATGGCAGAGGCTCCACCCGAGGAGAGGCAGGTGGAGAAGGTCAGAGGTAACCGCCACGTCCAACACCCTGCTTGAAGCAGAGTGTCGCCCGGACAGAAGTGGCCCACTGTCCTGCCTCCAGAGCCAGGGCACAGAGATTTTGCTCAGGGAGAGAGGAAAGCTGCAAAAACAGAGAACACCGAGACTCTCTTCAAGGGAACTCTATTTATTTGGAACAAAGTTTGGGAAAGTTCAGGTATAAAAATGCTATTAACGAAGTGGAGATGTTGATGTGAGTCATCAAGATAAAGCTGGTAGACCTGTAAGAGCAACAAACTAAGTCACAGGTCAGCTAGTTTAGCAGAGAGAACTAGGAGAAGAGACTGAAAGAGAAGCCTCCTGTAATCAGAACAGAAATGGATCTCAAACTATCCATGCAAAGGCACCAAAGTTTCATTCATGTCCACCGACTGTGTCAGAAACAATAGGGCGTTCAGCTGGCAATTAATGGAGTCTGACAGTTGCATGTGATACTGACAGAAGCAGACAGCCCAAGAGAAAGGTCAAGGCCAAGGCAAGGAGAGCTCTGCTAAAACCACTGTCCTCCCATGCTTAGTGTGTTTGTGCACAAGCCTGTCCCCTCTGGGGACTGGCGTCAGGCTTTGTGTGGTGGGGGAAATAGACTTCATTCAAGCCATCCATCCAAGTCAACAAACAGCAAGACCGGCAGCAGCCAGTGCCACGGAGAGGGGGTCAGGAGCCACAGTCTGATGCCTTCATTGCATCTGCCCTTACGAGACCATGACTCCTCTTGCGACTACACTCACGGTCCCTCAATGATATTGTCACACTTAAATACCTGCTGTCATTATGAATAATTTATGCACTCCGTTTTTACCTGCCTGCATCCTGAATGTATTGGAGTTGGTCAAACACGGTTTAAAAGCGTATTTGTAGTACGTGTAAAATGTTTATTTTCCAAATGATCCATTACCTAAGAAAAACATCAGTTTGAGGGTGAGGACATAGCAAAACATTATATTAATCTTTATTCCTTCACTTAAACATAAGTTCTTCTAAGCACAATTGATGGAACATGTCTGTTTTCAATAAAAATAAAATTTCAGTATTTAATTACAAAACCCTAAAATGTTTATACATACCACATAATGCAACAAAAGGATGGCAGAGTCGGTACAAACTGATTTGTAAAAAATTTTAAAAACACGACTGGAAACTTTGTATTCAGTATCTCAAAACTTGAGGACATTTATGAGCATAGGAGACAGTGAGTGCATATTGGAACTATAATTTGTAGCCTTAAGAGAATTGGGAGTATTTTAATATATCAAATCTTTGGGGGAACTCTTTTATTTTTTAACATTTTTGAAGCTCTTTCTCCAGGCACTGGTACCAACGGATAAAGAAACACAGTTCAAATGACAGCCACTTCAGAAAGCTTTGTAAACTCGTGAAATATACATTTCAAAAGGAAGGAAAAACTCAGGTTATCCCACAAGCATTTACCAGGGGGTTTTGTTGTTATTTTTGCTGTTCCTTCAAGTGACAAGTTTAAGAAGAGAACCTGAATTGAAATGGGGTCCTAGATTTGGTTATAGTTCAAGGGCCCTTAAAATGAAAATTAAATGGGATTAGAATTTTAACTACAACCTATAAGGCTATAAAGCCAATATCTGTGTTATTAAAATAGAAGTTATAAAATCATTACTGGTAACTATGCCTGACATTCAAAATTCAGACACTTTCCCCCTTCCCCCCATTTATCTTTTTGTCTTACCAACTTGGAATGAATATTTTGAGGGTTTTTTTGGTCACATACATATTTTTGCATGTAAAATTTTTTTACTTGGTACTTTTACTAAATGTCATCCTATGTATCACATAGAAACATAATTTTTTGATTAAATATTAATCTTTTTTTTTCTAGAAATTAAGGAACGCATTAAGACTCATTCCCAGGACTGTAGTAAAACAGAAAATTTAGTCCCACCACATTAAAAGGGAGATAATTTGATTAATTCATTTTATGAAAGTGAAAATATCTTTCAATAATAAATATTGTTATTTCTGAATTTCATTTTATTTCCACCATGAATTTTTATTTATTAAGTATTCTTAACTCCCAGACTGATTTTCTAATCATTGTTTTCAAATCTTATATGTCTTTATTAGTTAATTAGCATTTGGAAGTGTTAAGTGAATTAAAAAGGAAATATTCTATTTTCAACTGTAAAATTATTATATATTTATAGTAAATGCCTTGTAGATTTCAATTTAGTCTAATTCTAACTATTGATAAAAAGATGTGTTCCTTGTAATGTTGGCCTAGTTTGATGTCAAAAGTACAAAGACAGTGAATTCTCAAGCCTTAACAAACCAGAAAGGGATAAACAACCTTTGAAATAGTTTTCAGAAGCCAGAAGGACACCTACCTAACCTTGCACTATGTACTTGACTGGCATCTCAAACACTAAGCAAAAGATTTGTGCTGTGGCAATTCAGTTGTCCTACAATAACAGCCCTTGCCACTATTAATATAAACGGATTTCCGATGTGAATATTACAATGGAATTAACTTTTAAAAGGTACAGTACCTGCTCTTTATCCTGGGTTTTTCATAGTTTGAGACTATATACCTTTGTTGTTTAAAGTAACAAGTTTGAAAATACTTCATGTTTTTGGAAGTGACAATATATAACAGGTGCCCACATGTGTAGGAAGATGATCAAATAAATTAAGATGGTGGGGTGTTAGAAAAATCACTTTCATTTCTCACTTTTTTTTTGTTTTATTGAGATATAATTGACGTGTAACATTGTGTAAGTTTATGGTGTACAATGTAATGATTTGATGTATGTGCCTATTACCAGATGATTACCACAATAAGTTTAGTTAACATCCATCACTTCGCCCAGTTACAGAATTTTTTCTTGTCATGAGAAATGTGAGATCTACTCTCAGCAACTGTCACGTATACAACATGGTGTTGTTCCCTAGAGCCATCATGTTGGATGTTGTCTCCCTGGAGCTGATTTATCTTATAACTGGGAGTTTGTACCTTTTGAATCCCTTTACCCAACTCCCCCACGTTTTACCCCTCACCTCTGGCAACCACAAATCTGATCTCTGGTTTTACGACTTTGTTGTTGGCGGTATATTTTTCTCGAGTCCACATACAGGTAAAATAAAATAGTCTTTATCTTTCTCTGATTTATTTTACTTAGCATAATACCCTCAAGGCTCGGTTGTGAATTATGCTACAGTGAGCATGGGATGCAGAACTAGACATCTCTTTGGGACGTCGCTTTTGTTTCCTTCGGACGAATACGGGGCCCAGCAGAAGGAACGCCTGCTTGCGTGTGGTTGGTAGGATAATAATGTGGGTTTAAGAATTTACAGTTTTAATTGGAACCTTTCACCTAAAATGTCACATGGTGTGCTTGAGTGCGATATTGTTATGTTACAAAGTTACATGCTTATGCTTTTGTAATAGAAGATGCTGTAATAAAAAGGGGCGTTACTTGTGCTGCACCCAGTATATGCCACGTGTGGATTTGTGGGATCATATGGTAGTTCGGTTTTTGGAGGAGACTTGGATTCAGAAGAATATTGGCAGAGAAAATCGCACAGAATCCATAGAGACTGAGGGGGCCCAGGAGGAACTGGAGAATGCAGATGGGATCCAACCCTGGACGGTCACTCGGTGTTGGTGCATTGTGAACACGCAGCCACGTGGGCCCTGTTGCTGACAGGACAGTTTTTTCTTCTTCTTTTTTTTTTTTTCCACTCAGAGAAGCTGGATTTGGGGAGGTTTATGTATGATCTATCGGTTCATCAATTCTCCAGTGGTACCTCACGTTTCCACGCTTTTTCAAGGTGTGGCGCGGGGAACCGTGTAAGGGCTGAGGCACTGCCCCGGATTACCGATCCCCGTTACGCACGTGGGGCAGGAGGCTGCTCTTTTTGAACCGCGTATGAGACCCCTTGCAACGACTGTACAGTTAATTAGGATACAGCATAGAGTGAAATGTTAAAAAAGCCAAGGGATGTACACCACCAGGAGCGAACCCTGGTGCACGCTCTGGGCTTTGGGATCCCGAGATCGCCCCGTGCAGGCTGGTCTGTGGTACCAGACGTTCCACTCTGAGGCTGGATGCTGACAGTGGGCAAGGCGGTGGGGGGCGTGGGGGGGAGGTAGTGTGCGGGAACTCTGTACGTCTTTCTGTGTGGCTGAGATCCTAAGACTGCTGTAAAAACGAGGCCTATTTTTAAAAATCATCAATAAATTAATGCCTAATTTTAAAATGCTGACTACCTAATGAATAACAGTAAATCGATGTAATGAAATATCTTTTAGTAGGTAACCATGTTTATACTCTATAAACCAATACTCAAGCAATAAGGTACCCAAAGGCATGGACAAATAAGTTCGGTCCCAGGAAGGTCAGTAAGTTAGCTAAGTATTTGTTTCTTCTTCCATCCAGTACCTGATCTTCCATTCGGCTCTTCTTTAACCCTCACCTTGCGGTGGTGCTGAGGAGCAGTGCAAGGCCTTCGAGTGCTGCCTTATGTGGCAGGTGAGGCATACGTTCTGCCTCTTTTGTAATAGTCCCATAAATACACACCTGTCTGGTATCTTATTTCCACAGGTCCACGCCTCTAAAGTAAAGCTCCTTAGTCTGAAAAAAATTTATTCTGGGAAATATGTGGTAATGGGTATTAATGGCTTATAGTTTGTTCTTCTAAAATAATATGGGTGCTTTTTAAATAGCTTCTTTAATGGGTATGCAGCATTAAGAATAGGAATGGTTATAGCTGTAGGAATGTTATACAGTTAAATAGGTGGTTTTTTTCTTGAGAAGCCGAGCATTTGACACCTACCTTGATGACACATGCTTTGGAAAGGTCTATAAAATACATCCCTGGTATTCAAAACGTAACATGAGTACTTTTCAGTCGCATTCTCAACCTTGAAACAATATTAAAAACCTTTGGTCTATATCAGGTGATTATTCTGGGTACTGGAATTTCACCTACATTCACCAGGGACCTGGATATCTATAGCAATATAATGAATGGTTCTCTTTCTAAACAATTCATGGAATGTAGAGAATGACTTAAGATCTATTGCATATTCATGAGAATTATATACTATTTCTCTCAGGTCTTAAGCTTAGTACTATATGTCACATTAATATATGTAGGAGGTTTCTAGTTCTCAAAATAACAAAACACTCAACCAGGGGTTCCAAAAGTAAGTTTATTTTCTTTTTCTATTTCATTTTATTGTTTCTGTTAAACCTGTTTCCAGGTTTTGTCTCTGCATGTTTAAAATGACAGTGGTTCCCTTTTCATGCTGGGTCCTTTTATTTGCTCACTTTAGCTGCTTTCTTCTATTCCGAAATCGAAGATCAAACTTCTGAAATGCAGTCATTAACTTGTGAAGTTTTCTGTACCTGTACAATTCAAAGCCTCAGAGATTCCCTCTGCTTCCAGCGTGGTGGCAAAGCGGCTGCCCCCTGCTTACTCCTCCAGAAGGACGTGTCGTGAGGTCCCCTCTGCCTCTGAGCCCCTCCGCACTTTCTTCAGTGTCTCCATGCGACCTCTCTACCTCCTGGTCATGTGCACGGCTTTCCTGGTGATAAAATGGGGAGGGATTGCTTTCCCTCCCATGGCTTCTGAAGTATCTTAGGTGGCAGTGGATATGCTGGTGCAGGAAACAAATACCACGATGCCTTTTGTGTTCCACTGTTAAATAGCTTCCCTGGAGTGGATTCTGGAACATTTTCATGTTCACAGTTACACATGCTATCCTTGTTTTTTTATAGGTATAAAGAGGCAGTTTAAATGCGATTATTGTCCATGAAATTCAAATTATTTGTCCAGTTAATGCAAAAACAATAAACTAACATTATATACATGTATACATGAAGTAATTAAAGTATAATAGCAAAGCCTGTGTACAAGATCAAATGGCTATGACTTATTTTTCCTTTTCACTTTCTGAGTAATTTTCATAAAGAGCATGCTACAAATATTGCAACATGTAATGTGAACTATAACTCATACATAATCCTGATGTGTGTAGAAATAGATGATATAAATGTATATCCAGATACATGTACAGAATCAGAATCAGTCAAGGCATCTTCAAGAATGCAGCAGCTTCTCAATGTATTCCAGTGAGAGCAAAGGCCACGGGAGCCGCTGCAAATGATCTCAGCAGCAGAATAAGGACAGTTGTTCAATTTTAAGAACCTTGGGCAGTCCTCGCAAATTTTCTGCTTTGTGCCACAGAAGTAGATGGTTCTCCAGGTGCCAGCCATGAACTTCACATCTGTAACTGCCTCACTAATTCTCTCTCTCCTGGTGTACATGTTGGCGGATTTCTTCTCATTGACAAAATTAAGAGGATAAAGTGATGGTGACTTTCTAAGAGACCATCCAAAAATAGGGGGGGAAAAAGATCATCTTCCAAAGCGATGCTTCACGAGTACCCTAGAACAGGCCGCAAAAATATCTTTATTTGGTCAAGAAAGATGTACTCTTTTATGGCATTTGTTAAACTCAATGTACCTCTTGCCATTTTGAGAGGAAAACAGAATAATTAAAATCTCACTTCATGAGTATCATTTCTTATCCCTTTGGCAATGGGACCAAAATGTTTTAATATGTATTTTCTATGAAGGACTATAAATGTGGTTTTCAAGTAAAATCTCCATATTTTAAATGCATCAGAGACTTTTCTAGTTGAAGAAATTAGTTCATCATAGTTCTGCATGATCATTTTCTTACACAATAATTTTGAAGAACTATGATTAGAATTTATTCAGCATAAATTATTTGTACTTATTTCATTTCTTGCTACCTTTGGTAGCTGACCTATTTCAATAAATCAATAGTCATGTAGCTCTAAAATTTCTAATGTTCTGATTGCACATGCATGATTAATCTGATTTATCTACAATATTTAAATGAAATATTAAGTATCTTGATTAGATATGTTTTATTAAAATAAGACCAGAAATATTAATAAGGATGGTTAAATAAATGCGTTTAGAAAGCATGCTCACTGGCATTTAAGAAGAATATTTCCTAATATAAACGCAAATAGCATAGAATTTTAAATGCCTTTTTGAAAAGCGTTATTAATAATCTGAGCTTAACTTTTTTCCACCTCCTGGGCTCATGCTTTTCATTAAGAATGCAGAGTTGATTTGAGAAAGCAAGAGTTAATCCAAGTGTAAAGTATACATGTCTATTTTATTGTTTTTATTTTTTATTATATAAAAACCAAACATTGTGGAAAACCAGCAGAGGATAGGAGTTTCTACATACTGTTTTACTGGGAGTATAAAGTACTACCTGGCCAAGTTAGAAATATGTATTAGAAGCTTTTATTTAGCCCTCAAAACAATTTGATTTTAACCACCCACTCAAGAATTCTTCCTAGAAGTATCACTATAAATAATCAGAAATACAAGCTCAGGTTTGTTTTCAAGGCTGTTGATAGAGTATTATAGATGAGAATGCGGATTCTGGAGGAAAAAATAGTGAACAATGTGGAAATGTTTTACTAAAGTACTACATGTAAGAGCAATTGCATACTAAGTAGGAATCAAATTTTGGTTAATATTTAATGATTAGTAAATAATTGACAGAAAAATCTGGTGAAAATGCAAGTATATAAAGCTATAATAGATATAATTCTGCTTATTTCAACTAACGAAATAAAAATCTATGTACATGAATATAAAGACACACATATACATATGTAGATATGTATATACGTACATCCCTATACATTGACGGAAAAATTCTTGGAAAGAAATATGCAAAATGTTAATAGAGTCAAGGTTGTTTTTAAATTAACTATAAAATAAACAGGTATTAAGTACTCACTGCAACCAGTGAATAAATTCCCAATGTTCATAAACTTCGCCCATCCTCTCTACTCCTGTAGCTCCATTTACAATATTTTTTTTAGATATATGTAAAGGATACATAAAAATGCTAACAGTTTTAAATTCATGTAAAGTACACCATACCATTAGCCTAGAAAGTGAGGTTAAAGAGACATTGTTAAACATTATCTATAATAAAGAGATTTACATGGTGCAACGATTCAATTTTAGTATGTGATTTCCGCTGCTTGGATTCGCTTTGGGGAAAAAATAGAGCGAGCTGGCCTGTCAGAAATTGCTCACTGGAGAAATTCATAGAGCATTTACTGTAAAGAATAGATGCATGAGATATGAACTAACGTTGACTTCGGTGGGAGCAGGAATGCTGAGAACCAACCATAACTTCTGTACTTGACGGTGTTCATCGGACCAGAGGATAGAACGCGCTGAGGATCAGCCGCACTGGACGGAGCACAGTGGAGGAGGCTTGGCTCCCTGCATTGTTATGGAGACGGTGTCAGACCAGCTGAGTTCCAAAAAATGTGGCTGCCCTCAATTATTTGTGACAGAGAAAGCGCTCGGATACCCACACATTATGCATTTTACACTTTTTCAGTTTGTTTCTTCAGCAATATTTGCTTGATCAAAAATAAGGTCCTTGGAAACTGTTGACTTACAGGAACCAGTGTGATACTCCATCATAGCATCATTCACAGAGCAGAATGGCAAAAGAACAAAGGGGGTCATGGGAAGGGTTTTGTAAAGGAGATTAAAGGATTAAAGGTTACAGGAGATATTTCCTATTCTGCTTCCTTCTTTTACCAGTACACAAAAGAACTCTGGACACATAAAATGTGCTGAGAGAAAAATTCCTAAAATGGTTTTAAGAAAAGGGTTTCCTATAAGCACACCACTCTTAATCTCTGTCCTTAACACAGGTGACTTTATGCTCATTTTGTCATCTCCATAATCATTTTGTGGTTAAACATTTGTTTGGTTGTTTTTGAGAAACTGTCCCAAAGGAGCCAAGATATTGGACTTGCAGAAAATCGAGCATCAATTATACATGTAAATATGTTCTGACTTTGAGTACTATAGGGCTCATATAGTACAAAGTACTATAAATATGTTCAAAGAAAACCATGTTTAAGATTTAAAGGAAAGTTTGATGAGTGACTCAATCAATTAATGACAAAAATTATAAACAGATAAAAGTTACACTAACAAGAACCAAATGAACATTCTAAAGTAGAGAAATCCAAGCTAAAATGAAAAAAATTCACTATAGGGGCCCAACAGCAGATTTGAGCTGGCAGAAGAAAGGATGAGTCAACTTGAAGAGAGATCAAAAGAGTATCCAATCTGAAGATCAGAAAAAAAATTAAGATGAATAATGTCTCCGAATTATGGGACGCCAGTTAGTACGGCGATGCCACCTAATGAATAGATCAGAATGAGAAGAGAGAGAGGGACAGAAAAGCATTTGAAGAAATAATGACTGAAAACCTTGTAAACATGTAGAAAACATTAATCTACACATCTAAGAAGATGAACAAACACCACAGGTGTTAAACATAAGAGACCCAAAATCTGACAACACCCTGTTGCAAGACAAAGAAAATCTTGAAAGCAACAACAGCAAAATTATTCATTATGTTCAGCAAACCACTTTAAGATCAGCAGTTGATTTCTCATAAGAGATACTACAGAGCTTCTTTAAGGTCTCCTATTGGTAAATAGCAAAGCAGGAGTACAGATTGTGTGGTCTTCATTTAGGATAGATAAAGATCACTTTTCTGGACTTTAGTTAATAATTAAAAGATACTTCACTTTCTTGATCTCTGGAACCAAGTTTCTGTAAGAAAAGTGGCTTCCTGGACCTGCGTATGAGCCAAAACTTGAGAAAATAAACAACCCAAGAGGTGAGTGAGAGGACCAAGGTTGGTAACCTGGAGAAGGTACTGCACACAGTGCAGCTCGAAGTGGAGCTTGTGAGCGAGGGTACCAGGGTGTGTGTGTGGGGGGGGGGGGTAAGAGAAGCAGAGATGTGTTCCAGGGCTTGGAGTAGATGGAGAAGAAAGGAGGTCATCTGGGAAGCCTCGGAAGTAACATGAATGCTCCATGACTGCATAGTTTGTACTAAAGCACAATGTGCAGAGGGCTGACCCCTGTCTGTGGTCAGAGGTGGAGTGGAAGCAATGACTTCATCCTCTACTAATGGAAATAAAGGGGATCTCCCTAAAAAGACAGGAGGATCAGCATAGTGTAGAGAAGACGGAAAGGAGCCCCAAAGATAGTATTTCTAAAAGACTGCCATGTGCTGCCATGTTATGAAATATTATGGAAAAGCTGAAAAGGAAACTATCAAGTCAAAGTGCTGAGAATATAATCCGGATCTGAAAGAGAAAGTTTTGAAAGAGTAGTGAGCAAATTCAGGCCAAGAGTAGATAGATTCTGGACTCAAGAAATTTGGGAAGACCTAAACCAATTTTTAAAAATCTGCTGGAGAAGATGTGGTTTGTCACTACCTCTATGGGTCATGAATATATGAGAGGGAACTAATTTGGTGGAAGAAAATTGTGAAAGAAATAGGAAGAATGCAGAACAGTGTGGTAATAACCAAAGACCGATATGGGGGACACTGAACATTTTACACAAGAAGGAAAGCCGGGTAGACTCTACAGTTCTTTGTTAAAGTTGTTTAGGGAGTAGAGAAATAAGAACAGTTTGTTTCATTAAAAGAAAGGTACGTTCTTTTTTAAAAAAATATAAAAACAGCTAACTGGATTAAAATAAATATTTTTGGATTATATGAAAATGTATTTCTTGAGAGTAAGAATCAGGTAGTAAAAATCATGTAATCCTGGTAAAAATCATGGCCTCTCATGATCTGTAATACATCTTTAAAAAGTGTAGTAACGGCTAAACATTTTTCTCTATGTCTTATTATTATTTAAATATACCTTGGCCCTTAGGTAAATTGTGAACATAGAGTCCACATTAAGATAAACCCAAATTGTATTCTTTGATCTAGAAGTATTAAATATATTATCAAAGTAGACTGATACTTCTGAAGATGTGGTGGGTAAGCAGTTAGATTCCTGTCCGATCAAAGTCATCCTGTAGATCCTTGTCTTTGTGACACATGGGAGGCTCAGGTGCCAGATGTGGGCCTTGAACACTGATTGTGACACATGGGAGGCTCAGGTGCCAGATGTGGGCCTTGAACACTGAAGTGTCCGCTGGGCATTTTGACCGTCTCATTATTTTGACAGGGTGTCTGAGGGCTGGTGTGTATTCCAGCTATAATAGGAGTTGTGACTGCTGGCAGTGTGTGTACCCAAACACAAGACTCTGAAAAACTTTCTTGGGTCTTATTAGACTGGGACTTGTGGCAGGTGATGACTCACCCATGAGAGAGTCTGCTGTATAAGTAAGGAAAATAAGGTACCAACCAGTATGACATTGCTATGTGCGGGTGGATCTCATTGTAAGCCTTATGGCTCCTTGTCATTAAGTGTTTACATATAGATTTATATTTATGGACCATTGGCTCCTTGTGGTCTGCGGTCCCGCACCCGGCACAGTGCAGGCCATGGTGTGTGCTCCGTAATCTTCTCCATAAAGGCAGGACCTTCCATTGAGCAAGGACACACTTCGGACGACTTTTTGAAACCTTTGAAGGAGACGTATGTAACTGCGAAGGAGCTCTGCTGCTCAGAAGAGAGCTGAGTGCGCAAGTGTTCAAGTTCACGTAGGTGATCGAAGTAACAAACCCCAAACAAAAGTAACATTGAAACCAGGAATTACGTAACGGCACTAGTGTAAGGAGGAGGCTAAAACTGAGAAGCGGTGACTTGCCCCCATTCCATTCCTGCCTGCCCCCCACCCCCGGCCATGAACATGACCTGGGGCACCAGGAGAGGAGGAGGGGGGTGCTCAGCACAGAGGGAGGGGCAGCACAGAGGTGGGGGCATCCCACGGTGCAGGGAGCCCTGAACAGACTTGCGCAGGCGGCGGAAGGAGACGGGAGACGGCTAGGAGCGCAGAAGGACCTTCAAGCCTCCCCCACCTTCCTCACCTCATCAGGAAGCGTCTGGAGGCCCCAGCCCCCGAGCTGTGAAGTAAAGTGCCTGGGCCAGCAGTGCGGATGCGTCTGTACAAACGCACGGAAGGGCCCGCGGCCTGGATGCAGCAAGTCAGACCCCTGCCCTGGCTCTGCGCGCAACTCTGTGCGGGACGCGAGCTCCCCGCAGCGGCCGGCCAGGCAAAGCCTTGCGATCGCCCGTGGTCAGGCCTGAAACACCGCCGGGGATTTCTAACCAGGACCAGGCTCCTCAAACCAGGCGAGCTATTCAAATCTGCCTGCATTCATCGGGGCCTACGTGGGGGTTTTCCTTAGGGCTGGATCATTCGAGTGTTTCTTCCCTTTAACCTTTCTTCTCAATGGAGACCATTATAAAACACTGTGTTGACTATGACCATTTTTCTCCACAAATGCACAAGGAAGAAGACAGAACATACGACTTTTTGGTAAAGAATGTATGTTTCTCCCTTATGAAACAGCTTACATAAATAGCACCCAGCATTTTTTAAGGCGCTTTAAGAAACAGAGAAAAATCTTGATTGAAATACAAGAGCAACACGCAGTGTTCTGCAGCAAGCCATTTTCTCTTCCAGGGGTCGTTTAGACCCCAACAGAAGCACAGCGTCTATTTACCAAAGCCTCGCACCTCTCGTAAGACTTTCTTGTCCCTGAATTTGAAAATAAAATATAGTATTTTTCTTCACACTTATAGGGAAACATAGCACGGCACTCTTGGGGACTGGAAGGAAGAAAGCCAGCAGACAGGCACTGCCTGGCGTGTTTTGAGGAGCGTCTGGAATAGAAGCAGGCGTGGCCATTCTGCACGTTTTCTGACTCCGAGAGCGAGGCCCGTGCGCACGCAGGCAGGCCGGGAGCGCACGGACGAACGGCCGAGCGCCTTCGTTCTGCGGCCCATCACGACCGTCTCCGGGGAACCATGCGATTCGGCCCAGGATGTCGTCGCAAGCGCAGAACCGTGTGACACAGAGGGCGGAGGCCCGGCGGTTAGACGGGAAGCCAGGATCCGTCACGGGGGCTGCTTCTGCCGAGGAGGAAACTCTTTTTCTATTGGTTAAAAACATGTATGTAAAGGACGATGACTCTAGACGTGAGTCTCAGCGGTGCCACTTCGGTTTTCCCACCCAAAGCGGCACATGCAAACATGGAAACCGCGTCACTTTTTCTCAAATATTTTTGGGGTGATTAAAAACATATTGAAAACGGAGCTCCTGGAGTCAGAGTTGTAACTACTAACGTGTAGCATAGACACCTTCCAGTCCAAACTTCCGCACGTAGAGGGTAGTGCCTGGCTTTAGTAACGCTGCATTGCAGGCTTGAAATTGCTAAAAGAGTAGAGCCGAAGCATCGTCACACACACGCGCACACACACACACACGCGCGCGCGCACACACACACGCACAAATAACTATTAGAGGTAATGAGAGGTTAACTTACCTGTAGTGTTCATTTCACCATGTGCAGGGAGCATAGCAAATCATGACATGTACATATGAAAAATGCACTTGTATTTGTCAATTATGCCTCAGTAAAGCTAAAAAATACTAAAGGAAACTGGGTGCGGTGTCTGCAGGAGCTCTCTGAGCTCCGCTCCCGTGCCTGTTCACCTGACCCTCGGCGGAGGGCAGTTCCACGCGGGGAGATGGCCCAGGATGCGCCGGCCCTTCCTTCGCGCTGAGACTCTCGTGTCTGCCGTTGCAGTAAGTGGCAGAGGCTTCACTCGCAGTGTCCGCGTGTGGCTTTCTGCGGCTACTCCATTCGCTGCAGCCCAGCTCTGCCAGCTCAGCGGAGCGCCGGACAAAAATCACTCCTGCGTTGAAAACCTCGTTTCTAAAAAACCCTTATCTCATTGAGTGCCCACCCCCTTCGCCCCTCAAGAGCAAGACTGTCCTTGCGCATCACAGTGCTTCCTGAGGAATCTGCTGAACCCCACGGGCGTCCGAAGATCCAGGGCACCCGAAGGGCGCTGGAGGCCCCGGGGCGGGGGCCGTCTGTGCCTCGGCACCCTCCGTGCACTGTCGTGCTCTGTCGCCCCTCGTCTAGGCAGTGCCCACAGCCTTGCTCAGCCTCGTTCACTGGGGGGGAAGTCCTGGTCCTGGTCCAGTTCCTGGCCCTGCGCCCCATCCCCGCGAAGCGTCTCTCGCTTCCTTTCCCACAGGGGCGCCTGGCTCTGGGCTGCCTGTCTGCCTGGGGGCCGCCAGCCCAGCAGCTCCAGCTTCGTTCCTACTTACTTGTATTTCTGTCTGTTTTTTGGAGGAGGTATTTTTCTTGATGTGGAAAATGGTTATGTCTTTTTAAATGGTGCCTTTTATATTTTGCTCTCCCTTGGAATGACTTTGCTTGCGGGTTTCTGTTTGTTTGTTTGTTTTTACCTTTTTGGATGTAACCATCATGTTTTAGGCTGTAGTTATCAGACTCAAAGCCTCCATAGAACTGAAGCGTTGTCGGATTGAGACGTAGAAGCAACTAATAGGTTTTTACACATCATTTTTAATGAAGAGCAATTAGACAGTATTTTTGACTAAAACAATTGTGCCTTTTTTGTCTGCTTATATGACTATATATGTCAGTTTTCAATACCACCCACCTACATTTTGTACAGTCCCACCCTCTTACATTCCAAATAAATTAATGTAATTTCACTACAATAATATTTTTTTTAGATTTTATAACTTTCAAAGCTTGATTACAAAAGAAGAGACTTTTGAGAAAATATAGGACTTTAGAATTAAAAGGGTAATTGGAACTTCATAAGGATTGTTTTACATAATTTCTGTTCATTATATCCTATAAATTCTTATTTTCCTAGGGGATGTTGATGTCTAGTACACTTCCATCAATAACTAACCTCTATCTCTAAATTTTAATGCTATATGTTATGGTAAATCCCCAGATAGATTAAACTGCATTCAAAAGGATTATAACTCTAATGCTTTTTTGAATGGAAAATTCTTGAATATTGCCCTTTGAGATATTTAAGAAGCAATATTAAAAATAAATTACCCTTCAAAAACTGTTAGGGTGCAGTGCTCAGTGAAAAAAAAACAGACATGAGAGAATGCCTGGCGTATGACTTCATTTATGCGAACTCACCAGGAAAGGTGAGCCTACAGAGATGGATAGTGGGTTAATAGCTACCTGGCAGGAGGGATGGGAATGAGGGTTGGCTTTCAACTGGATCAAGTTGGGGTTTTGGGGTTTTGGGGTTTGTTTGTTTTTTTTTGGTAGGATGATGGGAATGTTCTAAAATTTGATATGTGTAATGAGTGATGATGCTTTTAGAATGCCACAAGTGCACTAAATTTGTTCAATTATCAAAAATGGTTATTTTGATAGAAAAGTTTGGTAGAAAATAGTCTGACTTAAAGAGAAAACATGGTGTGTGGCTTTAGCGATATTTAGACTGGGGTTCAAGTCACAGCTTCGCCTTCAATTGGTTCTCTGACCTTGAATAATTTATTTAACATCTCCTCACCTCATTCTTCTCATCTACAGAATGGAGTTAATAATACCTACCTCAAGATGATGAATTAGAGCCAATGGAGATAAGGTAGGAAAAACATGTTGTGTGTTTCAGTAAGGATTTGGATAATAATATAAGATCTGCTTGAGATATTTGGTATATCTTCCTCTAGGAAAATAAAACTGGCCTCTTGAACCCACATTACTTTTTTCTTCTGAAATAAATGTGGGAACCAAGATTTAACCCTCCCTGTTGAATGTTGCATAATGTTTTTCTCAGTCTGTCCTAAGAAAGTGCCAGCATTGTTTTATCAGTTAAAGAAAAGGTTTTCTGCCTTGTGAGGATCGAGAACACACACCTGATTGAATATTAACACAAGGAGGGTGGGGATTTGTCATGAGCATATGTTCGTGACATAGTCTTTCCTGTTTAAGTCAGCCAGGCCACGGCTCAGCTCGCTGCCTGCGGAGTGGCCCAGCACCGAGGAACAGGCAAGGGTCCCACACAGTAACTATCTTTTGCATTCAGCTTTTATTGAATGCAAGCTCGCTCAAAGCAGAATGTCAAAATACAGTAACATCTTCTTCACACTCTAACAGTCTAAGAGGAATACGATATGCACAGATAGCACACCCAAGTCCCAGAGGCTCAGCCTGCAGGTCTGGGAGGCAGCACAGTGAGCAAGGGAGCTGTTAGCACCTTACAAAGAAGGATCTCTGGAGCCAAGTGGGCAGCAGGGCAAGCGAAGTCCTCTGTCTAGCAGGGCAGAGCCTCCGGTGGCTGATGCCAAGGGAGAGCTGCGTGGCGTGGAGCAGCACACTGGTGTGTGGAGGAGCTTGGCTGTCTCGGCAGTGGTCTGCAACCTGCTTCAGTTATACCTTGAGAGTGGTGGACTCCACCCTTTTGGGTCTCTTGATAAATGTCTTGTCACCCCTAATGAAAAGTGGGGAATTTTCCCAGGAGCCTATCTGTGGGTGGTCCCACTCTGCAGACGTGGCTGTTCTGATCATGTGGGCAGATATCTTGGGTGTCTCCTTGCCTGATGTGTCTGCTCTGACTTAGGTAGCTTCCCTCTTGAACCAAAGTGTCATGGCTGACTGGCAGCCATCTTGGTCAACATGAGTGACTCCACTTCATTTTATATACTTTGCGCTATCTTGACTGGACCAGGGCGCTTTCATTCGTCCTGCTCTCCACAGGATTTCCTGTTGTCCTTGTTGCTATTTGAAGTTTTATTTACAGAAAGGAGACAGCTATTTTATCCTATTAAAACTTGACTGGGATTTGAATGATCCATGCCTTCTACCTGCCTTCTTCCCGAATACCTTCCATGTAAGGGCTCCATGAGAAACGGGAGGCGCTGGGGCTGCAATTTAAACATTTCGTTTCACCTGGGCTGACAGGCGCTGCAGTTAATTTCAACCATTGGCAGTAAACAGCTCCAAGGTGAGGGTTATTAAGCTGAAATCATTTTAAGGAAGTGTCCTGGGTGACAGTCTAGGGTGCCACCTCGCTGAAAAGACAGAAGCCACACATACTGAGGAAGAGCCATGGAGTCTGTGGATTAATAAGATACACAATTCATAGGTGCAAAGTGCGTAGCCTGTTATACGGGACGTGATTTCATTAAGCATGCCGTTAAATTCGGAAGCAAGGCAATAAGTAGTCTTTTTCCCTGTATCTGTGTGTCTCGGAATTAAAATGAAGGAACTTGTTTAGTTGTAAAGTTTCAAATGTTCTAATGTGCAAAAAAAGGTGATACTCTTTTCCTTTGATGTTTCCACTACTGTTTTTCTTATAAAAACCCAGAGAGATTTTGTAGTACAGACACTGAATTGATTCAGGTATGGTAATGCTGCTTTCAGTACTTTTCATCTTTGTGTACTCAGAAACAGTATAAGTTAAATGCTTCTAAGCACTTTTTTTCCCTATTCCCACAATGACACTTCAAACTGCCTGGTGGTTTCCAGGCAAGGTGATGCTGCAACTGCTCCGTGCTGTAGCCCTCGGCTACAAGCACTCTTGAGTCCTCCAGTTTTATCCTTCAAAATTGTCCAGCCTGTCCCTGTGTGTTGGTGGGCATCATCCCTGACCCTCCCATGCCCTGCCCCGCCCCATGTGAGTGTCTCCTATAATTAGCAGCCCTTCAGCTTTTAAATAGCACATTGCCTATGATGCTTATAACATGCAGATCTTGTTTTGGGTTGAGTACCATCAGTTCTGCGAAGGGCTTGCAAAAGTCTTCAATGAGTCAAGGTCCAAATAAGAATCAGTACAAAAATAATAATAAAGTCAAAATGGAATTCTTATCCTCGGGAGTTATGGATATTATTGATAACCTATTATGCCAGCTGTCATTGGCATTGATTTCACAAACTGAAATCTATGTTTGATGGTTATTTGGTTCTTTTTCTGAACAGATTTTACAGTGTTTAATTTTTGCAGTATTTTATATGACTATTCTTGTATTCTTGTAGTTCTCAGACCATCAGAATCATCGTACAAATGATTCCTATATTTCTCAGACCACCCAGAGTACTCTGTCTGCAGAATGTGTGAAAATAAACACATAAGTTAGAGTTGGACACTGGACTCTTAATCACTGATATGCCTCTGTTGGTAACTATGAGGAAAATAATAGAGATTTATGGTTTACTTTATTTCAAATTCTATTTTAAATGTCATTTTTTAAATAGTAGTTTTAGTTTTAAAACAAAACAAAATTAAGAGGAAGGTACAGAGATTCCCATACAACCCCCAGCCCTTCAGATGCGTAACCTTCCCCCTTATCAATATCTCTCACCAGAATGGTACACTTTTTACCCAGGATGAGCCCACGTTGACACGTCGTAAATACTCAGAGGCTCCTGTTTACTTTAGGGGGTCACTCTTAGTGTTGAACGTTCTATGGACTTGGACAGAGGTAAAATGAACATGGTTATAACTTCATGCAGAGTGTTTTCACTGCTTCCAAATCCTCTGGGTCCGGCCTACTCACTTCCCACCCCTACACCCCACCATCCATGGTTTACCAGACTGCAGACGATAAATGTTCGATGTGCTATCTTATTTAGACCTCACAGCAAACTCCCTAGCTACATGCGATTGGACCAGGGGAAGTCATCTCACCGAGCCAGAACAATCAGATTTTCTTTTAGAAATTTGGACTTGGTTTTGGACAAATTGCAGGAATAGAGGATAAAAACTAATGGTCTGTTACCAGAGGCCATGGCCTGTTTACGCTTTTCCTGTGTGCAAGAAGAAGAATTAAATCATGGGTGCTGGGAGAGCTAATAAAACAAAGTCTCAGAAGGGAAGTAAAAATAAAATACAGAACGAGGGACTGGCCAGGCTTCTGGATTTCTGATGATTCTCTAGTTCCTGTCATTTGTGAGACTCTACTGCCCTTAAATTACACAAGATATTTCACATCATGTTTTTTCTTTCTTACATTAGCTTGAATTCTGTTATTTGCAGTCCACAAAACTTTGCCTACAGCTATGTTTTGATTGGCTGTGTGTGTGTGTGTGTGTATGTGTGTCCATGAATCCAACATTTTCCTGTCAGTTCAGGTCACTGAGCTCTGTGTCCCAAGTAGACAGCACTTAATCAGTCCAGCCTGCGACTGTGTCAAGACCACAGCAGCAACAGAACCAGGATGGCCAGTAAGCCTTGAAAATATGTATTTGGGATCTTAAAGAAGTCGCCACTTTTTGTATGTTAGTTTTCTAAACTAGCCCAGCAGACCTCAAGTTATACAAGTGGTTTCCGTGGCAGTCAGACTCGGCACGATGGCTGCGCAGAGGCATCTCAGGTCTGCACGGATGGGTTCCGCAAGTGAGGAGAGTGAGCGAGTAGGGCTCTTTTGTTATGTGAGGAGCTGGTCTTTACACACACACACACACACACACACACACACACACAGACACACACACACAGACTAATAATGACATATAAATATATATTTCTAAGTTCTGTATGAAAAAGTTTTGCTTAAAATATCTAAAATGTTTTCTATTAGAAAATATTTTGTATTTCATATCATTTTATGAAATATAAACAAGTGCATAATCCAAATGACTTTGGGAAAAAACGATTTAAGGGACAGAGAGAGGCCAATCCTTACCGCTGAGAAGCTTTTAAGTCTAAATCTCTTGGCTTCAGTGGGGAGCAGGCTTTGAAATGAGAAACAGAAACCCAGGAATAGCTAGAGGGCTTGTTTAGGTCTTAGGCAGTGTAAACTCCCTAAAACCTGTGACCAGGAGTAGTTCTGAAACTAAAAAGTTTTGTGTTTCTTTCAGCTTCGATTGGCTTCAGTACATTGTTCTTCGAGCTGAGACCCAGAATTGTTTCCTGGGCATGAAAATGTATTCTTGACTTCTTGTCATTGGTTTTACAAGGCGACACAAACATGGATAAAAGAAAGTGAAAAGAGCTGCAGAGAATAATTTACTGTTAAGATCACAAGTGTTTCTGTGAAGTTACTGCATACTGAACAAAACAGCTAAGTGGCTTTTTTCTCCTTCCAAACTTTAGACTATTAAAAGTAATTAATACAGACAGAACAATGAGACCGGTGTAGGTCATGGACAGAATGAGGATTTTTCATTAGCAAAGGAAAGAGGTGTTATGGAGAGAGAATGTCACAGAAGACGGTGGAATAGCGAGCTCCAGCAGCCATTTCCCTCACCGAACAGCGGGGGCGCCCTAGAGCGGCCTGAAGAGCAGTACGGTAGTGAGAAGAGAGAGGATGAGGAAACGAGCCCTAGAGTGGGAGAAACGTCTGTAAAATACACTTCTTATAAAGGGCCATTCTCCAAAATGTCCAAAGAACTCTCACAACTCAACAATAAGAAAACAACCCAATATAAAAAGGAACCAAAGACCTTTAGAGACACCTCATCAAAGATACACAGGTGTCATATAGGCCCATGAAAAGATGTTTCCATACCACAGGTCAGTAGAGAAGTGCAGACTTCAACCCCGACAGCACCAGCTGCTGGTGAGGCTGTGGGAGCAAGAGGAACACTTTTTTTAATTGTTGGTATAATGCAAAATGGTGCGGCCACTGGACAGTTTGGCAGTCTCCTACAAAATTAAATATACTCTTACTATATGATCCATCAATCACTCCCCTTGATCTTTTTATGCAAAGGGTTTGATAACTTACATCCACGCAGAAACTTGAATGTGGATGCTTATAGCAGTTTTATTTCTAGTTGCCAAACTTGGAAGCAATTAAGATGTACTTTGCTAGGTGAATGGATAAACTGTGGTACATTCAGACAATGAAATAGTATTCCATGCTAAAAAAAAATCAAAAGACATGGAAACCTTAAATGCATACGAATAAATGAAAACGCCAAAGGGAAAGGCTATCATAGTGTCAGATTCCAACTATATAACATTGTAGAAAGGCAACATGGTAGAGATGGTGTAAAGGTCAGTGGTTGTCAGGGGCGGAGTGGGAAGGGGGTGACTAGGCAGAGCAAGAGGATCTTTAGGGCAGTGGGAATACTCAGCACGATGCCGTAATGATGGACACATGTCATTATGCATTTTGCCAAATCGATAGAACGTACAAAGTCAAGAGTAAACCCTAATGTAAATTATAGACTGTCGGTGACTATGAAGTGTCTGTGTAGGTTTATCAGCTCTCACTGTATACCACTCTGCTGGGTATGTTGATAAAATGGAGTCTGTCATGCGTGCGGTTCGGAGGTATATGAGAAGTCTCTGTACCTCCCTCTTAATTTTGCTGTGAATCTAAAACGACCCCAAAATAATAAAGGTTTTCAAAAAACCAAAAATTGTTGGTATACATAACTACTTAGGTACATATTTTATTTTCAAAACATAATTCCCCTTTTTGTTTCCTATATTATTTAAAGACAAGTGCATAAAACAATAAATATGTTAACTGCACAAAAATAGAGTGGTGTAATTTGTGACAATAACAACATAAATTGGGTAGCAGAGTTGGATAGGAACAGAGTTAATGTTTTCCATTAAAAATAATTAGGTATCAATTCAAAGTAAGTTGTTACAAAGTTAGAACTGCAGTCCCCATGGTAACCACCAGGAATATTACTGAAAATATAGAGTGAAGGACAAGAAGAGATGATTAAAACAGTACACTGGGAAACAATAAAAAACCAAGGAGGTAATATTGGAGAAATTAAAGAATAAAAGGTGTGAGATATGCATAACAATAATAAATGGCAGAAGTCAGTACTTCATTATTAATAATCACTTTAAATAGTAACAGATTAAAGTCACCAATTAAAATACAGATATTGGTAGAATGGAGGAAAATGAAGACCATGGTCCAGGTGCACGATGCTTCCGCAAAACTAACTTGAGACCAAAAGCTACCAAGAGGATGGAAGCGAAAGGATGGAAAATATATCATCTGTGCGTCAGACAATATGGTCATACAGTGATTGAAATGTATCCTTTTAAAAGGTGGTAGCAGCAGCCGTCCTACATAGATAAACTGAAAATTCTTTTGATATTCCATCATGATGCAGAAATTAAAGCTAGTTAACTAAAACTAAATAGTTAGATGAAATAAGACTAGTTAGATGAATTACAACTAGTTAACTAAAACTAAATTGTTAGATGAAATGTTGAGAGAAATTGTTATTCAACTAACGGCCCAGTCAGCAAATTAGTACAAATGGACCAATTACTGAACTACCTGTTAAGAGTGAACTTGGGTCAATGAAAGTTGGCCAAACGATCCCATAAACATAAACTCTTTGCACTTGAGTGGAAATTAATTCACAGGAATTCATAGGAGTACCGCAAAATAAGACAGCCAATAAAGAAAGGCACGGCTGCTATAAACTTGTATTCGCCTGAAAGAAAGATATAAAGTATATAAACCACCTCCCACAGGCTATAAGAGAACTACAAAAAAGTGGTCATAGATTTTCAATGGGCTCAGTCAGAGACTGATTGATAAAGCCATCTAAGTTTTCCCAATTTTCAGAAGTTTTAAACAATATAATGAGTAAAATTAATCTAAAGTATGCTTTAGAACCTTTCATTAAATAATACTGTAAATTGAACTTCGGTAAAATCAAGCTATGGAAGAAAATAGACAGAACACCTTAAAGACACATTTTCTGACTAAACATGTACTATATTAAAAAATAAATATTAAATAATGTCTAAATCCTTCATGAATTAATATAAAATTACACTGGACACTGAAATATTTAGCAACAAATGATAAAGAAGGCATTATATATAAGCATGTGTATTACAACGTATATATTTTACAACATAAGTGGAACTTAAAAAATTTACAATTATAACTTTAAACTCATTAACTTTAAAAAAGGATATTTAAAATGAACTCGGTTTTTAAACCATAGGCTCTAAGGTAATACCAGTGTTAACCTTATGTAGATAAAAGGCACTGATTATTGAAATAAGATAAAATAGAGATGAAAAATATCAGAAGATGATTTTAGAAAGAACAAACAATGTGGATGTTGGTATAGCAAGACAATGATCAGAAATAAATGGTGAAGCCAAAGGTGAGCAACTTTGCGAGCAATAGCCCACACATCAGGCAAGGGATTCAAATCCACAATAAACGCGTCTAATTAAATATCTAAGGAAAATCTACAACTTCATCAAAAGATGAGCTGAGGAGAAAAAGCAGGAAACTATATGGGGGATAAAAACCATTTGAAAATAGGAGCTTTTGAAAATTGCTTGTGGAAGCATCATTTTCTTGTGAAACCATCTCCCAGCTTGGAACGCTATTTGCAATTGGGCAGGCCCATAAACACGAATTCAAATTACAAACATATGCTGGAGACATTTGGCGGATTTAAATAAGGAAACAATAATGATATTCATTTCAGGGTTTTTTGGGTAATGGTAAAACTTTGAAAGAAATCTAAATATCCATTATTATGGGACGGGTTAAATAATTTTGGATATTCATTTATTCATTCTGGGTAGTTTTCAAAGCAAATAGTATTGCATGAAAATAAGTTTCAGGAAAGTACCATTTTAAGAACAAACTGAACTAACAAGCAAAACAGAGACAGACTCATAGCGACATGGAGCAGACTGGTAGCCCTGGGGGGGAGGAGTGGGTGTGTGGAGGGGCCGGGCAAGAAGAGAAAGGACTCAGGGACAAGGACAACAGTGTGGGGACGGAGGGGGTGGCCGGGGGGGAGATCGGGGTGGGAGAGGGTGTGAGGGGGTTAAGTGGTAATGAAAAATATGCAGTAAAAATAAACCATTACAAAATCAAATGAAATCAGGATGTCAGACAAAGTAATATCCAAAAACAATGATATCCAAGTAGGATACTTTGTAATATTAAAAAGCCTTCCACAATGAAGATATAACAAGACATTTGTGAATACGTAAAAATATTTAAAAATTAAAATATTGTTATTCATAAATATGTGCGCATATATATATATATAAATAAAAAACATGTACACATAAGAAACATTTTTTAATGGCTGCAGATGTCCAAATTCATGATAGCGGTTTGCTTTAAGGATGGATGCAAAGGAAATATTTTTTCCAAGAAAGGAATCTGTGTTGTATGATCCCTACTATATGACACTCTGCAAAACTGTGTAGAGAGTAGTAAAGGTCATTGGTTGCCAGCAGCTGGGGAAGGGCAGAATGAATTGGGGAGCATAGAGGATTTTCAGGGTAGTAGAAAGACTCTTTATGAAACTGTAATGGTGGGTACGGGCTGTATGTTTGTCAAAACCCACAGGACCTTTCATGTAAACTGTGACTGAGTGATAATGATGTATCAATGTCGGTTCGAATCTCTGTAACTTTCAGTTTTATGGTGAAACTAAAATTTCTCTTTAAAAAAATTGTCCTTAAAATATCCGAAAAATGTATTAGCTAGGATAATGTAAGATTCGATTTATAAATTTGAATAAACGTGATTACAAGTCTAGTAAATGAGCTGACTACTTCTAGTATTGACTGTTATACCCATCAACCCTTAAAGGAAAAAATTCTTAAGGCTCTTGGGAATGATTGTACACTTTCTGGGCTTGATGATCAGGAAGCTTGGTGCCTGAGATGCTGTCTCTCTCAAAATAGTAGGGGATCTACACAGGAGCAATCACCCTCTTTAAGTACCCTGCACCTGGCTTCTGTTGCATCCCGTGCTCGACCTCTGGCTAAGGCCTCCTTCACTCGTATTTGCATTCTATGATCAGATGATAGGACATGGGGGTATGTGTTTATTGTCAAGAACCGAATCAGAGGAAAACAAATGAATAGCCCAGTCTGAGACTTAAATGACTGTCTCTAACCAGGATAGACTTACTCTGATACATGTATGTCAAAGGTCACAGAGTCATTATAAAAACCAATTAGGCACCGCTTCTGATAACCGCTGTCAGTGGGTGTGTGTGTGCGTGTGTGTGTTTATCAGCTTTGTTTATAGGTAAATTATAGACTGTGTCCGAGAAAAGGGGTAGCAATCGTCTGTTTTCATCAGTGCCTGTGTTCCGTCAGTCTGTTGAAGCAGTTTCCGCTCACCGTTGTATTTCCCTCTACACAGCAGTTATTTTTCTACTTCATTATATTCAAAACAAACCAACAAATCCAAAACAAAGTCTTAAAAGAAATAAAGGTACAAAATAAAGATGCCTGGTTTGTTATTCCGTCCTATGTTTTTTCCGGAGCTTATTAACATATACCAGTGTCAAGTGGAGTATGGTCCCGGATGGATCCGGATGCACGCAACCAGGAAAGCAAAACAAAACTCAGTAAAGCCCAGCAGAGGTTACGCCAGGAGGGAGAGCCCGGAAAATTGCATGGTTTACATTCTTTTCTTAGCCATGATACTATTCTACTATGAGTGCATTACACAGAAATGATACGTGTTATAATTAGCAATATTTACCATAGGTAATTTCATGGTTTTTCCCAGCATGTGTGCATACCTAATTTCTGCATTACCATCAATTTTCTTTTCAAAACTCAACTATCTTTTTTTTGCTTCATATAGCATTTTTCCTCTGTCCTTTTGATTATTTTAATGGTCCTCCAGTGTACTGAAATTATAAGAAAAATGAATAGTTTAAAAACTAAAGCTCCTCACTGGAAAACTAGCACGAGTCCCAACAAGAGAATCCTCAGCAGATCTGAGGGACTGGGGGAGCCTTCTGCCCAGCTGACAACGTCGAGGTCCTTCCCTGTTCTGTCACTTAAGTTCCTCCTGCACTTCTGCAAAGGACACTGTAGGTGCGTCATTTCAACTTCTGCTGACATGCTGTCTTACCACAATTATTCAGGCCCAAGTGAAAACGGACTCCCCGGCTACTCTGAACCTGATATATTATCAAATAAAGGACTATATGGATTGTTCTAGGGAGCATTTTGGTAATAAATGAAAAGAATTCCCAATGAATATGTTGTCCTTTAACGTCAGAAGGGTTTCCTTCCTCAGAGGAGCAACTAGGATGCCAGACCCTCCCTATGCTGACTTGATAGCATCACCAAAGGAAACTCAATTGTTGAACAGAGAGAACAGACTTGCAGAGCTCACACGAACTGTTGGTGCTCGGTAGGTGTATCACATAGCTTCTGTTGGGCTAGATATACAAGCACGCACATGCTACCACACTCAGCACTTCACACATATTCTTTCCCTGTAAAATACTGCAGAGTGGTACAACTATGAATAATTAAGAATTTAGAAATTAGGAACTTCACCGTCAAGTGTAGCAGCTTGAAATAAAAGGAATCCATGCACTCACCTCACCCATCAGCTAGTTAACTCTCCAAGTGATGGTTTCTGTACAGTCTTCTCTGTTTTCTTTTCCCTCCTTTAATATAGAATAGTTAGTAAGTTCATAAATACAAACCAAAATAAGCACCTTCAATCAAACTTTAAAATATTTATTATGAATTTTTATCTTTCATCCTATTCCCTCATTTAGAAAACATTTATTTGAGAAACTTTGAAAATAACAACAATTTGTCATCAGGCTAACACAGTGATAAGAGTGATTACATTCTACTTTTGTTTTTTTTCAGATATAGCACTTAGATTATATGTTATGTGATAGTCGTCATCAATTTCTTCAGAGATTTATCAGGCTTTGAGATCATGTGTACCTGGATTAGAATCTTATTTCCTCAACTTCTGCCTATATAATCATTCACAATAACTCCTGACCTTTAATTTCTTCAGTTCTATTACAGAGTAAAAAAAAAAAATCATTTTATGTTATAATCTCATTAATTAAAATTGAAGTGTATTTGATATATAACACTGTATTAATTTCCAAGTGTGCAGCATAATGATTTCACATTTGCACTCCGACATGACCATCACAGGAAGGCTAGTTAATGTCTGTCACCTCGCACAGCTACAATTTTTTTTTTATTGCAATGAGCACTTTAAAGGTTTACTGCCTTAGCAACTTCCAAATATGCAACACAGTATTATTAAGGTAGTTGCCATGCTGTACTTTGCATCACTGCAACTTAACTTATTTTGTAACTGGAATCTTTTTGACCCCCTTCTCCCCTTCTCCCACTCCAGCCCCTGCCGAGAGGCCACCAGTCTGCTCTCTGCACCTGCGAGGTGGTTTTGTTTCTGTGTTGTTTCTAGATTCCCCGCGTAAGTGAGATCATGTGGTATTTGTTTTCCTCTGACTGACTTTCCTCATTTAGGATCCTACCCTCCGGGCCCATCCATGTTGTTGCAAAGGTCAGGGATGCATTTTTTTGTCTCTATTTTTTTCTGTATGTGATTTGACTATATTTTAGCTACTTATAGCTGTATGACTGTTTAAAAATATTACTTACACCCTCACTTTTCTTAGTGTGAATTTTTGTACTTTGTCATAGGTTCATTTTTTAATGTAAATGTTAAAGCACAATAATTTTCGGGGAAGGGATATTTTTCTTTTTTAGGTGTATCTTCCTCCATCCATTAATTTTTACTTACTCTGTAAAGTTGTGCTTAGTTTTATTACTTAAAACAGTGCATGGTTTCAAGAGAAGCTCGCTAACTTTCGATAGATGAGAATAACATGAGGTTATAATGATTAGAGTGAGATTTTGCAGTTATTGGCCCCTTAAATTGTGCTTGTTATTTGTTATGCTTTACTTTTTAAAAATGTCTTCATTTATAGGATTCATAAAGTCCTTTTCTTATAGACATTTTTTAGTGTTTGATAAAATATGCATTTTATTCTTCCCATAACATGTTGAATATTTTAGAATAAATATGATCATTTATAGTTAAAATTAATAATAATCTTTTGCTGCTTATAAAATAAGAAAGAAAATCAGAGTGGAATGATTTCTCTTTAAACGTCCGCTTTCCTTTTCTATGTTATCCATATCTATACTTCTAATTCCAGTTTCCTTTGAATGGGAAGTTTGCATTCTATTTTTATTATTTATTTAATATATAATACTTTATTATTCATACCTTCTGATCTGCTCTGTAAGTTTCTTTGTTCACCATAGCTTCCTCTTATTTCTTGATTAATATTAATTAATTTCATATTCATTTAATTAATTCATTTATTTAAATTAATGAATTAATTTTTCATCTTCGTGATTGATAGTCTTTAGTGTTCCTTTCACTGATGGTCTCTAGGTAGTACATTGCTGCATCATTTCCCCAAAATGTTGACAGCGTGCCCTTTTGCTTGAATGATAGCAGAGAGTAATTGAGTTCCAATTTACTGCTATTTTCCACCTCACACTGAAGCGATGATTCCGATGTTTAGTAACTCATTCCTGTTTACATAGCATCTCTATTAATTTTATTGTTGTACTTCTGCAGGAGAGCGGTCTTTTCTCCCTGCTTGGTTTTCCTATTTGTCTTTGTATTTGATGTCTTTATATTGCAACATACAATGGCTAAGTGGTGATTTTTCTAAAATTTACTTAGTTCTGCTAATATTCTCTGCCAATGCCTTTAGTGTGAGGACTCACACATTGTTTAGTGTTAGAAGCTATTCAGTCATAATATTCCTTTATATTCATATAGTGTCCACAGTTCCTTTTTCCTTGTTAGCAGTATCCTCTCCCTCAGTAACTCCTTTGAACTATGTGATATAGCCACTGGTTCTCGCCATGGTATTTCAGTTTATATTTTATATTTTCCAATTATATCTCTATATGCTTCATTCAGACTCCTTATAATTATGTCCGAATTTATTCTTTTTTTCAGTGTGTTGTGTCTAATATTTATTCTGTTTATCAACTGCGAGTGACTTTTTATGGCACCACCCAAACGCTTCCATACCCCAAATCATTTTGTGTGCCTATTGTTTCCTATTTGTCTTTCCTCTGTTACCGTGTCATGACTGAGGCACGTTTACTGGCTTCGACCAACCCTCCTTCATGGTCTCATGGTCTCCGTGAACCAGGCGTCCTGGCCAGGCTCTCCCGGACCCTGCCCCGGGCCTTAAAAGGTCATTGTCAAGGTGTGGGCTGGGCTGCACTCCCTTCTGGTGACCTGACTGGGGAAGAATGTGCTTCCAGGTTCATGTAGGCTGGTGTCAGGATTTATTTCCTTGCGACTCTACAGCGGAGGCCCTGGATTAGGCTCAGTGGCTGTTGACATGAGGCCCACCAGGTCTGGGAGTCTGCCCACAGTTCCCTGCCACGTGGCCCTCCTGTGGGCCCTCCACAGCAGGGAGGCTCACGCCTTCAAGGCCAGCGGGACGATCTCTCTCTCTGCATCCCCCGCTGTTAGCTAGGAGTCTTGGACAACAAACACAATCGCGGGGTGACATCCATTAGCTTTGTCATAGTCTGTTGATTAGAAGGAAGTCGCAGATCCACCTGCACTCTGGGGAAGGAGAGGGTCCCACTCTGGGACTCACTGGCGGTCACTTACAATGTGCTCCCCACATGATTTAATGAACGTCTTTATTCATGGCATGCCTCCCATCCTTTATATTGTTATACATTCTCAACAACTGTATTCATTATGCTCTCGGAAGTGCCTCATAATGTCTCTGTTAATATTCAGTATCTTGGTTTTTGGGGTTTTTTTGCATTTTCTGTCAAAAAGAGTAATTTTCTTTGAAAGCTTATGAGCTCTGTAACTTTTGTGCGCATTCTGTTGTGTGGAAAAGACTTTTTTCAAAGTGACTTAGCTTTAAATTTCACATATTAATATTTAAATATTTGTTCCTAAATGACTATTTTTAGTATTGCGTGCGTAGAAGTTATTGTAAAATATCTACCAGAAGTTGGGAGGGAGTGCAAAGTACAATATATGCCACACATTTAAATAAATATGCTGAAGAAATGGTCACATAATGGCTTATCTACAGGTTTCTTTTTAGAAAGTTATCAGAAAATGTTGAAACTATCGTAGCGATAATACTATGACACCGTATACAGTTATTTAATTCATTTATACAGTTAAAAAATAGTCGTACAACACACCACCCACTCCCACTGCTCCAAACCTGCGCGTGGCTGTACATGGGGATGCAGCCTGCATTCTTACAGGGGTTTTTGACCCTCAAGCCATCATCAGCTTTTACCAGTTCTTTCTCTCGGCTTCAATAGTGTTCCTAAGGGACCTTGGGCTTTCCCCGCTTACCCAGACGTCAGCTCAAATGCCTGCGGCCGAAATTGTATCCCTCGCAGTGGCCAGCGCACGCCACCTGCCCCCGTTCAAACCCTGACCCATTCTCCGCCTCCCAGCCGTTCCACAGACAAAGCCACGTCGTACGTGATTTTTCAGGTTGAGTTTAAACTCCCGGATAAGGTCATTCCTCCCTGTTTTCAGATTTGCATTTCTTTTGCCTTCCTTTAAAAAAAAAAAAATGTATTGAAGCCAAGGCTTGAATTTGCAATAAATTTTTCCTTCTCTGCCTTGTCATTGCCGTGCCTTTAATGAAGGGTTATTTAATGGCCTCTAAGACTGATGTGCTGCGGTTTGCTCAGGATTCCCTGTAGGAGCACAACCCCCCATGGCTCAGTTACCTTTAATTTTAAATCTATTACAGTCCCACTGAAATAAAGTCAATAATAAATCCCTGACAGATAAGACATCTTAACACCATTTTTTGTCATCTGACTTAGTTATTACATTTCATACCTTAAAGGTGATTCATAAAGTATTACCTGCATTAAAATAACACTAAAATGAGTCAAACTCATAACGATAACATCACGTTATTATTTTTAGATAATAAAAAAAATGACAGTCTCAATTAATTTATCTAGAAAGGACTCTCAGTATTGTTCTGGGCATTAATGGGAGGTATGTTGTGCTATTTACATAGCACAGTTCTAATTCCAGAGGGACTGATTGAAAAACAATGAAGCCTGTTGAATTTACTTTTCTGTATGAAGAAAATTGCGAATGTCAAAATGAGTAAGATAAATAGCGATGTGCTAGGTCTTTTTCTCATCCATCTTTGCAGGGCTCAAGCTCCCTTTTCACAAGATCCCTCTCATTCCCAAACACTAAAACGGAGAAACACATTATTATGTTTTAATACATAGATTTGAAGGAGTGTATCTAAATATACTGCTCTAAATATAAAGCATTTCTAAATGTATATATCTTTGAAATGTAAAACATACCTAAATATAAAGCATGTGTTGCGTCTTATGGAAAATAAGAACTCATTTAGACACCTTTTTATTCTTTATGCAAATTTATTAAAGAGCATATCAATGCATTCATTTTTGTAATTATGTAAAATCACTGATGTCATTAATCACCAGAATAATACAATTTTTAAAAACCCAAACCAGTTTGTATCTAATATTCTCCCTCCCACCTAATCAGTGCTTTCTAAAGGAATTATAAATACATCCTAAAAAGTTGCCGAGCAGGGGTGTCCAACCTGCAACCCACAGGCCCCATGTGGCCCGGGGTGGCTGTGAATGTGGCCCAACACAACATCGTAAATTTACTGAAAACATTGAGATTTTTGTGTGTGTGATTACATGTTGCAATGTATTTAATGCGTGGCCCAAGACAACTCTTCTTCCAGTGTGGCCCAGAGACGCCAAAAGATCGGACCCCCCTGGAGAATGACCGCCGGATTGCCCTATGTCTTTCACGCAAGTCTTACCATTTAAACAATTGGGCTTCTCCACGTGCAAGAACATGTGCCAAATGATAGGAGTGACCAATCCCTCATAGACCAATTGAATAAATGATGAAGGAAATAGAGGTCTAAAAGATGTAAACAATAAGTTTTATGTGCATGTGTGTTTAAATTCAACCTAAAAACACAACAAATTTGTGATACAATCCCCGGAAGCCTTGAGAAAGGAGGAAGGGGGTTGGTTCAGGTTGGGACATGTTATAATCTCGTGCTACTTTAAGTTTTCGTGTTTTAAGTGTTTCAGTTTTGCCCACCTGGCTGCCGGGGGGACGTTCATCATTGTGCGTGTGTACTTCATGTGTGTGTGATCAAGTGCTTCCTTACTTCCTGACACCATGAGGTGCTCCAGGCTAAGCTTGTGTATTTCTTGCCTCTGTTCTCGGACAGCCAGGTCTGCAAGCAGCTTTGATTCCTTTTGTTGGAGAATGAGGTTAGAAACCAGGATTTGGTTCTAGGGGTGCTTGTTGCCACTGGAGTGCCTTTGCACAGAGGCACTCCGAGCGGACGGAGAAAGGAAATATTATATGAGCCTAGTAACCGATAAATACTTGTGTATGTAGACATCCGTATTAATAGAGTCATTAGTTCATACTGATGTTGCCAATCTAATCTGTCACCACCTGGACTATCCTGGCCTTCCTCACCTGGCTTTTCTGCGCCTCCCACTCCAACAGTAAGAAACCTGGGCTCCATCAGTGCATATCCATTTACCGAAATGTTCAAAAAGTCCCAGGAATTATTAAAATGTGGAACTTTCAGAAATAAGTTTGGACACATTAAGTCTCATAAATCTGTCCTTCTGACCTTCAGAAATTTGGAATTTGTCAGACATGGGACAGCTTAGGACGTCAGAGTCCTGTTTTTATACAATGTGAGCCAGAAATGTTGAACCACAAGTGTGAACCACACACATAATTTAGGACTTTCTTGTAAACACATTTTAAAAAGTTAAAAAATGTGGAAAACAAAAACTACACTTGAGGAAAAACTATATATCATGGTTTCAGAATTGTTAACATGGATCACTTTAGCAACTAGGTTAAAGTGCTAATGTGTCATCATTTGTCTTTAGTCTTGTAGATTCACTCATTTCTAGTTTCTTAAATTAACAAATTTTTCCTCCACTTTTTGAGGTTATTCTATGCATGTGCAATAGTTGGATTATTATATCAAATTCTAGATTTTGTCCCAGGATTTTTGACACCTAAATGATTTTTTATTTGCATACATTAGGACTGACTCAGTGCTAAAAAGTGTCGTTTTGACAAAAGGATATTTCCATTTGTCTACCATTATCGTGTTGTCTAGAATAATCTCACTCAGAATAATTAACAGTCCACTGTGCTTTACCTGCTAACTCTCCACCTCAAAACAAACTCTCATCAATTAACCTGTTATTTCTGTAGTTTTTCCTTTTCCAGAGGGTCCATATAAATATAAATTAAAGCATGTAGTCTTTTCAGACGGGTTACTTTTTTTTTTATGTACCAAATATTTCATTATATTATTTTTTGTTAAATATATTGGTGTGACTGGCTTCTTTCACTCATCAATAATCATTTAAAATCTATTTATGTCTTTGATGGACTAATGTTTTTATTGCTGAATAATATTCCAATTTGATTGATGTACTGTAACTGACTTATTCAGTAACATACTGAAGGATGTCTTGGCTGCTTCTTGTGTGACAATAGCGAATAAAGTTACTATAAATACTTAACATGCAGATTTTGGTGTTTTCAGATCAGTCGGTAAATACCTAACAGCACCACAGCTGGATTTAAAACTGAGCATTGTGCTCGGTTTTGTATGATATTGTTGAACTGCCCCCCAAAGTGTCTATACCATTTTGTATTTCCACCACCGATGAATAAGAGTTCCTATTGTTCAACTTTCTCAGCAGCAATTGCTGTCAGTTTTTGGAAGGTCACGATTTAAATGGCTATTTAGTGCTACCTCACAGTGTTGTAATTTGCATTTCCCCAAGGACATGTGATGCTAAACATCTTTTCATATGCTTATTTTGCTAACTGCATATTGTCATTAGAAAAATATCTGGCTAGATCTTTTCCATATTACATTGTTGGATTGTTTTCTCATCTGTGAGTTTTAGAGGTTCTTTCTACATTTTGTATGTATGTCCTTAATCATAAAATTTTGTGAGTATTTCCTCTCAAACAATAACTGGACTTCATTTAGTTAACAGTATCTTTTACAGATCACATTTTGAACTTAAATGAAGTCCAACTGCTTTTTTTTCTTGTGCGGATCATGTTTTTGGTTTCGTATCTAAAAGTAGCAGTGAATATGAGCGGACACCCATGCCTTGTTGATGATCTTCGATGAAGAGCACCCTGTCAGGAGTATTCCACTTATATTTGTTGATGTTCTTTACCAAGTTGAGGAAGTACCCCTCTATTTTGAACTTGCTGAGAGGTTTTTTTTCTTTTTATCATAAAGGATATTGGCTTTTATCAAATGCTTTTTACTTCAATGGATATGATTTTTCCCCCTTTAACCTATGAATATATTGGATTACACTGATTTATTTTTGAACATTGAACCAACCTTGGTTACCTGGGATAAATTTCACTTGGTCTTAATTCATTTAATTTTTAACTAACAAATAAAAATATATATCCAACAAAATCATTTAATTTTAATACCTGTTATGATTTTTAAATACAACTTTGTATTATGTTTTTGACAATTACTTCGAGGTACCTAGCTTAATTTATGGAGTTTTTAAATCTACCTTTTTACTACCATGGCATTACCATCATGGACTTTTGTTACTATAATTGAATTTATTAGGTCCATTTAAAAATGTAGAATCATATGTTTTTATAATATGTATTTATACATTCTGCTTCAGAAAGACTAAAAGTTGGGGATTGTAAAAGTACCTCCTGTCCATATATTTTACTTATTCAGCGCCCAACAGCTCAACGTCTTCTGGGTTACTTCCTCTATGAAGAATTACATGAAATGTTTTTTCTTTTGTTTTGATTTTGTTTTTTCTTCTTTTCTTTGGGTGTAAAATATGATAGAACACTACAGAGAACATCCATTTTGTTTGGTTTGCTAATATTTACAATTTTTTCCCTGTATTTATCAAGAAATAGACCATTCCCTGTAGTTAGAACCATTGGAACTAACAGTAGGAATTTTTAGTGTTGATGGAACTATTGATCATACAAACATTAAAATTACATCTCCTGTAGTAAATGCCAATAAAAGAGTTTGTACATTAATCAGGAAATCAATAGACTTGCCAATAAAAAGGCAATTTGACAGGATGATGTGGTTGGAAGACCCAGTGGCTGAGGGACCAGAAACTAAGAAACCCAGCAAGTGACCTTTTTATTTGACTTAAGGCTGTTCTCAAATTGTACACTAAGAAAAACAATGTAGAGCCAAACTGCAGGAAGCTTCACATTGCCCATTCATTTAGTTTTTTCTTTAAGAATAAAGGTTAGCTTATTATTATAGTAACCTTTACTCATTCAATTTTTAAAATATTTACCTTGTATTTTCTATTAGAACTGTACTAATTGATTCAAACTGGCAGAGTATTTATGAAAAACATAAATCACAATTTTCTCCTTTCCCACAAACCTTTTCATTATTAATGTTAAACTACTTTTATTAGCAATATGTGTTTGAGAATCTGTGTACTTAATTTGATTGAAACTATTCTAGGCATGCAGCTAAATTAAATTATTTAAGTATTTTAGGCTTACACAATCCCCAAAATGATAAAAGGATAATTGCTACATTAGAGAAAGCTTCACGTTTTTATTTTTAAATTATTTAATTCCAGATAATCAATCAATCTTCTATTTACTCATATTTAAGGAAATATATATATTTTTATATTTTTTCATTTGTTATCTGGAAATACTATACTTTGCTTAATTTGCAAGTTAAGAATAATTTTTGATAAATCATGATGGTCCAAATTGTAATAGACTAATTTTTCAAATGGTCTTTTGACCATAATGAGGTATTCTATCAGAATTTACAGAAAGAGAAATAGTGAAAAACAACAAGAAAAACAGTGTCAAGATTGGAGTTCTTCAAGTTTTCCTAGAAACTCTCAGGTTCTGTAACTGAAGTTGTTAGTACTATTGATTCCATTGCACATATATATTATAAATATATAATACATGTCATATGTTATATATACATGTATATAGGCCAAATATACCCATATAATATATATACACACAATGCAATGACTTGTGCTATAGGTTATTGCCATATATAGGGCTATAACCAATGAAAACAGTTAACAGCTGCTTAAATTCTGAATTTCCAACAAATCTTGTTCCAGCTACACAGGGTTGTCCTTTCAGGTAATGATTGCTTGAGAAGAGTAATAGTTTATATTGCTTCTTTTGAGAAATAAACTGTCACCCAAAAATGGAAATGAAATGTTTACTAATTATTATTATCCCATAAGTGAAAATAGCAATATATGACAGAAAATTAAAATTTACAACATTCCAAGCATAAACATTCTAAAATAATTTTGTTGAAATACAAAAATATTTAGTTTGAAAAGCAATCATAATTTGTTGTAAACAGGGGAGATATTTTCAAAAAATCCACACACCCAGAACTTAAAAACTGCAAGGAACATGAGACCCATTGTTTTACCTCTGGTGTGAAAAAGGAGAGACAATTAAAGACTAATCACCACTGAAATTGGCTTTATTGTTGTTAAAAGTTCTATTTTATTGAAATAAAATTACGTAAGACAATTATAGTCTTAGGAGATCATTTCACACGTACAGGACAATTTCTTGTGATTCTGTTTGTTGTCTTTCCAAAGAAATGCTTCATGGTTTAACGGTCACAGATTACAGTGAGCTCCAGCCCAACTATAGAAACAGTTTTTACTTAGTTAATTCATATTAATTTTAAAAACTCCATGTATCAGAATGTATATTTATTTTTGTGGTATGTAACATGGCATACCACATGCTCTGTGGTATGTAACATGGCATACCACATGCACATGGTATGGCAAACATGCTCTTCAAAAACTTTGGATGCTCTCAGTTCTGTTAGAAATTGCTAAGAGTGTATTCCGAAAGGTGATGCATAAGGAGCTCTATTAGCATTCACTTCCTAAAACAACTTACTTAAATGCTGAGTATGTTCATGTAATTAAAAAATGAGAGTGTATTATCATTTTTAGTACTATATTTTACTTGCTTTTTTCTAACTTTAAGTGTTATATTTTAAAGATTTTTGTCCTTGGCTGCTGTGGCTCAATGGATTAAGTGCTTGCCTGCAAACCAAAGAGTCACTGGTTTGATTCCCAGTCAGGGTACATGCGTGGGTTGTGGGCCTGGTCCCGAGCAGGGGATGCATGAGAGGCAACCACACATGGATGTTTCTCTCCCTCTCTTTCTCCCTCCATTCCCCTCTCCCTAAGAATAAATAAAATCTTTAAAAAAAAATAAAGATTTTGACGGTTCTTGCCCACAATAAAACATAACCGAAGAACAATGTTATTAGGATTTTTTTAACATTGAAATAAATGACAAAAAGTAGAATGTGCTATGTGTTTGAAGATAGTTAACAATAAACAAAGAAAATATTTCTATAAAAAGAAGTTGAAAAACGGATAATGGTTAAATCATTTGAATTAAATTGTAAATTAGTTTTATGTTACCTTACGGGTAGGAAGATATAATTGGGAGGTTAAATCTACAGAGAAAAAATTATCCAGAAAGAAAAATGTTAATTATTTGAGAATTATTTTTGGTTGAAAGTATTGACCTTATTGTTTTCTGTGATTAGCCTAGCTAATCAAAACTGACAATAATTAGATTTTTAAAAATATGTACTGTATGCCTAGCAGTCCATTATTTCTGTCACCCACAAAAACTGTCATTAAATTTGTCTGCCAAGTTAGAATAATTCACAATGCTAATTCCCTATGCCAAATATTTTAACAGTTTAATTATTTTCTTGTTGGAGAATCTTTAATTCTAGGAATGCTTTTCCTTCAAGCAATTCTAATTACATGGAGTCTGAAGTTGATTTTATGCAGTGATTAATACCACACGCAATCAAACTCAAGTGTTAGAAGAGCCCGCGTTTCTTAGTCATTAAAATGTGTATTTTAATACAGACTCATTTGGAACCCAAATAGATTAAATCTAATGTTTCTGTTTAGAACAACAAATTATGCAAATATTGTGATTTTAAATTATCTATTTTAGCTCTTGTTTTAAAACATTCTCTCTTGAAACTCAACTTTTCAAATACGAGTTTATTACATTCAAAACTTAAGACTGTCTGTTTATCATCTATTCGATTACGGAGTTTGAGAACAGAAATGCTGTCTGTTTTTACTAAATATGACATGTCAGGGCTCTGTATCTGCAAGTAGTTTATTTTCTATTCTCTGTTGTGTGTTTGTCTTCCTAGAGCCTGTATGGAGTGCTAAATATTGCTTGATTGTTCATCTTTAATAAAATGTAGCAGATCAATGTGATGTGTTGGGATATCCAAATATCCCAGGTCTCTTAGTACTACAAAGCGACGGAGGGCCGAAGAGGCAATACAGCCCTGGGGCAAAAGTGCACATGTGTATTGTACCTGGGTCGTGTAAATATGAACTCTTTCTAATCCTCTTTCTCGCAGGAGTAAGTACATAATAAAGGAAGAACACGCTCAGTGAATCAATGCCATATCCCTGCATCCAAGGCCGTAACAATCTGTTCCAGCACTACAGTGAGGCTGTGACTTGTTTGAGTTGGTAGTAGACTAGTATCATCATCTGTTTTCTACAGGGGCCAGCCTGGTGAATGGGATGGAGAAGTGATAGGGACCACCCCCCTGCATCCGTTAGATCCTTGTTAATTCCTATTATGAGTCCCAGGATGCATTATTGTTTTCTCTTTACCATTTTGGCAGAGTGGCAGGTGCCGTCTTTATTTCATTTTCCTATGAGAGACCTTCCCCCACAGACAAGGTGTCAATGTAGGAGTTACGCCACATATTAAATATGCCGATTGCAATTACACATTTAGAGATTGTAACGTGGCCACTAAGTGCATACGTAGGTCCCAGCGGATCCACAGGAAGCGGAACGCATAGTCAGAGCTTGCCTGTTACCAGAGAGCCGTCATGATGTTTGACGTCTCTGTGTCCAACAGGCCTCACGATGTTAATTTCCTCTTGCTCTCAATGACCATAGATCTCTCTGGAAAGACTGGCTGTCCATCCACGGTAGGTTTGTCACAGTATTGCTGCATCCTTCTACCCCAAGACTTGGCCACCTCTTTAGTCAATAGGTTCTGAATCTGAAAATGACTAAAGTCCAGACACTGGGCGAGGGGTCATGACGTTTTTGTCAGGCTGCCTGACAGCTTTCTGCCGCCTGGTCGGTCATCCGCTATTTCCTCAGGAGGCGGGCTAACCGGCGCCTTTGCTAGTTGACCACCTGCTTTGTTCCCAGGGGCACTATGTCCTCTGAGCCATTTCCAGGACTCCCTGCGAGCGAAAAGCCCCTGGCCGCCACTCTGGCCCTCCCGGTCGTTAAGACAATTAGATAATTGTGATCTAGCCTGCCGCACTAAAGCCCCGCCCTGTGTTGCCTTTACTGCTTCAGAGTCCTACCACCCACATTGCTAACAGGAAGCTGACTTCTGTGTGTCTTTCAGCCTTTAGACAGTGGTACAGACCAGAGCTGCAGGATCTCGTGTAGTGGTATCAGTGTCTCTCTCCCCAGTGCATTCTTTGTACCTTTGGCAAACGTGGACCCTGTGGACCTTCCAAAGGAACATCATCATCTGGCAGGCCGTCTAGCCCTCCTTAGTACACCCACCCAGCATGATGGCCTTCTTGAACCGGTGTTCCTTCCTTCCACTCTCTGCTACAGCGGTTCTGGAGTTTTCCTGAGCACAGCTTTTTCAGGCTTCTAGGAGCCAACACATAGTCATTTTGCACAGTCCAGGGTGTCTTGCCAGAGATTGAAGCCGTGTATGTTGAGAGACATATCCCACATCAGCAACTTATTTCCTTCCCATCCTTTTACTCTGGCTCCCTTTGTCAGTGCAGGCACACAGCACACCCAGGCCACACCGTGGAGAGTTTCAGAGCAATACACGGCCAGCAGATCACCACATGTTGCACAGAAATGGCCAGCTTTTTGTATCTTCACTCTGATGGGCCACTGGGCGGAGACCGCCACGGGAGGCGGGCCCCTTGTGAAAGGTAGTTCTCTGCACCTGAGACGACTTGAAGAACGTGTGATCATTTTTTAGAACCAAATAAATGTCAACTCGCAGTTTCATTCAATGGCAAAACAATAACACTATACCACAAAGCTTAGATTTCTGAAGTTGGTTCGTGAACTGAACAAAAAGTCTACAGGGGAGGACAATTTTGTTAACTATCTTTTCCTATATCAGAATGATGTTATTTATTCCAAAATAACTTAGTATGAGGCATATTAATTACAGAACTAAAGATATATTACACAAGATAGAAGCCTGACCTTCCTTTTACTACATTCAACATAAAAGTTTGTTATTACAATATTAAATCACTACATTATTTTATAAAACCTGCTACCAGGTTTTGTATTTATCTCATCGTTTGCACCCTGGCTATGGGATGTGAACAATAATAATCCTGACCTAAACCATTCCACTCAGAGCAACTTTCAGGACTTTTCCAGGAAATTCAAAGAGAAAGATGCATTTTTTCTCTGCTGGATATGAATTTAAGAGAATGTTACCCCAGCAACCATGAGGGGAACTGTTTTCAGTTGACACTGCTGCTACACAGAGCAGAGCAGAGAGAAAGAGAAAATGTAATCTTGGTGATGTCATTGAGCTGCTGGGCTGTCACTTAGTGCCGGTTTTACTTTGAAGTTTTTAGTGATCCAATCCTCAAAATTATTGAATTCAGTTTGAATCCGATTTTCTGCTCCTTCAAACCGAAACAACTTTACTGACTCAAATATTATAATAACTTTACAAATGAAGGAGTCAGACATCGAGTTTTTTTGTCTCAAGTCACATGCGGTATGAAGTTTTAATAGGCAGCACTATTTACAAGAAACTAAAGTAAAACTAAACTTTAAATAGCTTAGATAAAAATGGACACAAAACAAAGTAAATAAGCGTAAAATAAATAAATAAGCAACTATGGGAAGGGTAAACGTATATATTACCTCAGTCAGTAAAATTCAACAGGAAATAACTCCTTTATTTTTATTTCTTCCTTTTTTATTTTTCTTTGCATTTTGGTTTTTTTCAATTATGTTGACTCTTCAACTAAGCTAGTATCATGCACTTCAGTGACTTCTAGGCTGACGTTTTCTCAGCTTCACATCCAGAAAGGATGAATCCTTTTCTCTTAGTATAAACTCGAAAGTGCTGGACAAGAATCCTGGCTGGCTCTGGTGCGATCATGGAGCTACTCATGTTTCTACTGATTAGGTTTCTAGTCAGTCCTACCGAGCACTCTAGTTGGAGTTAGAATAAAGTAATTCCCCAAGAGAAGGTTTTGTAAGTAGAAATATGGAAGAATTCCAAACATAATAATAAAACAGGTGTCTACTAAAATGGTGGAGTAGGTTCTAGAGAGCTCAAATATTTTAAATTATAGGAGAGCAGGTACAGGTCTTTCAATTTTCCTTTGTATATCTAGTATCTTGTATAATACTTACAACTCAATATTGAATTAATGGAGTTGATTAATGATAATTTAGTATAAAACATTTACTGAGACAAAGGGGACTATATATATTTTATTTAATACCTACAATTAATTACTTTTATCTGTTAATATTTCCCTGAATGATATATAATCTGGGTCATGAATGAGACAGAAAACAATAAAGATAAAAAGACTCAGTATAAGCAATGCATAATATTTGTGACAACCATAAGGTACTTAACATACAGTGCTTTTTGCAGGGTTTTTTTTTTTTTTTCCCATTTTACAAGGAGTTTTGAAATAAAGAAGTTGTTATCATAGAAAATACACAACGTGATTCTAGGAAACACAACCTCTAACCCCGGTGAGTTCTGTCACGCGTTCACAAATACTCACCCACCTATTTACCTTTAATGTGTGTATTTTAATTACATTCTGTGTTTCTGTGTTCACATTTCAGATCAGTTATTTTTTTCCCCTGCCTGAGGAACTTGCTTTAGTTGAGAATTTTATTTTTAACTGTGTCCCTATTATTGACAACTTCCTCCAGTGTTTGTCTGCAAACAAACTTATTCCACTTTTATTTTTAAAGGCTAGAATATAGTCCCTTACTACTACAGGGTTTGAAGTTGGCAGTACTTATTCTTCGGAAATACAAAGATCTCCACCACCTTCTGACTCCCATTGTGAGTGTTGAGGAGACAGCTGTCATTCTTATGCTTGCGCTTTGAAGAGAGGGTCCCTCTTCCTGTGGCTGACTTTTATGATTTACTCTTTTCTTCTTTGCCTTGCAGCTGTTTTACTATGAAGTGCCTAAGCACGATTTCTTTTTGTATATGCTGCTTAAGGTATACTTAGATTTTTTGGTCCCTGTGAATCTTTCATCATTTTTTTAGAAAATACATGGCCATTATTCCTTTGAATATAGCCTTTGCCCCATTATTTTTTTCCTTTCCTTCTAAAACTCTGATTATAATTATGGTAAATTTTAGATAGTGTCCAAAAGATCTCCTATGCTCTGTTCTATTCTACGTTATCCCAGTTGACTTTCTTTTGGTAACTGATGTTTGTATCCATTTAAAACTATCCCCTATTCGTAATTTCAGATATTACATTTTATTTTCTATTTTTTACATGGTCATCTGATTCTGTAGCCTTGTGATAGATCCTACTATGTTAGTAAATTTCGTTAACTTTTAATGTATTTTCTCTTTCACTATTTTTAACATATTAATTGTAGTTATTTTAAAGTGTCGATTAATTCTAATATATAAATCATTGGCATAGCCGAATCTATTGCATTTTCCCTTGATGATTGGTTACACCTTTTTTCTTAGCCTGTTTTTTTATTTTTTAATTTTATGCCAGTTAATGTGTAATGAAATAATTCTACAGATTCTGGGTGATATTATATTGTACGTAATAAAGTTTATCTTTCCCAATTTATGTGAGACAACTGCATGAGATGCTAGCTAATCACCTAAATCCAATTAGAAATTAGGATACGTTGGCCTTTGTTTCTGTCTTAACGAGACTCTGTATGCCTCTGGTTTGCCTTTTTCGCTAAATATGGCCCTCCCAAGGTTTTGACTGAGAGCTTTCCACCTCAATAGCCTTTACCCCAAAAGATTATGGGGAATTCGATTATATCTACTAGGGGTTTTAACCTAATTCTCCGGTCTTTTCCTGCCCCATGTGGCTTCTCAGTCGTGCACATTTTTTGAGGAAGCTGACAATGTTTTTGAAATAAGTTCCTTTTCTATCAAGTCTTGGCTTCATAAGGGTCACAAGACAGAGGGTGATTTCACTCTGTTTGGAGAGGGTTTTGCCCCAGTCTCCTGTGCAGCCAGCCATTCACTCGTATCCCTTCAATTTCCAATGTGGTATCAGCCTTGTTGAACTATTTTTTTCTCCTTGCCATTTTTCATCTAGATTCTCTCTGCTTCACAACTTGAAAATGACTTTGGCCCTGGCTGGTGTGACTCGGTGGATTGAGCACAGGCTGGTGAACCAAAAGGTCGCTGGTTCAATTCCCAGTCAGGACACCTGCCTGGGTTGCGGGCCAGGTCCCCAGTAGGGGGCACACGAGAGGCAACCACACATGGATGTTTCTTTCCCTCTCTTTCTCCCTCCCTTCCCCTCTCTCTAAAAATGAATAAATACATAAATAAATCTTAAGAAAATGCCTTCAGTAAAACAATATGGCTGAATATTGTCAGCTCACTTTGGGAAGGGTCTCAACTCCATGAATTTATAGTTTTTTAGGGTTTGTTTTTTTTTAATGACTGACAAGGTCCTTTGCTGCTTTTAAAATGTGTTTTAAAACAAATATGCTATTTTAACAAATGTTTATAGTAAGAGTTTCAGCCAGATACGTCCCACAGTACCCAACGTGTAAGGTCGTTTCTTCCCATTGTCAAATCCTTACCATGCTTTAGTTTTTTCTGGGCTCTATGTCTAACTTCCTCCTGTGCTAACAGAAGAAAAAAAGCTCTCTGTCTGAGATCTCATACACTTAGTTTAGACCCATCTGCAGAATCTCCCATTTTAGTTACTCAATGTTAAACGATTAGTAATTTTGGTGACATTGGAAACGTCACAAACGTGTTATCCTAGTCCCATTCCTCAACTTAGGGCACAAAAGTGGGTCCATTTTGGTCCTTTGAGTCTAAAGATTATTTATCATATCCTTGATTTTTGATAAGCACCATACTGATGCTTCTGCAAAATAAATTTGATAAGCTCTTTTGGTGAAGAAATGAATTAATCCATTTCCTGAGGCTTTATCTGGCACACTTACGTTGGCAACATTTTGCAGCTCTATTGCTTGGTAATAAATATCTAATGTATGAATTAAACCATGAAAGGCTTTCAAATAATTTCTGCACATAAGTTTCACCTGTGTTCTACTCATAAATTCCAATTTATTGTGTTCTACTGGATGGCTTTAAATATCGTATAAAAGGAGTCATCATCTGAGCATAAAATTACGGTATGTATGTTTATAGTCTAGTTTTAACATCACATTTTTCTATAGCACATGCAAATTTATTTACTGGATAAATTGTTAACTACTTGCATTAGTTATTTGTTGTTGCAACAATGCCATTCAATGAACAGCCACAATACCTCAGTGGCATGCAAAGATAGACCTGCCCTCGACTCCCAGGGGTCTGTTAGTAGCCTGGGCAGTTCTCTTGACTTGGGGTGAGGTCAGCTAATTGGAGGTCAGGTGAAAGCTAAGCTTCTGTTTGCTTGGTCTGTAATGTTGTTGTCTCTGTTTAATGTGGCATCTTGCCTTCCGGAAGATTCACAGAAGGGCAAAATTTTAGAGATTGGAGAATTGATGGTATAACCTGATGCTGCACGTGAATAATACCCCACAAAGGCAGCAGTAAGAAATAAATCTGGAAATATTCTCAGTCATGCCAAACTTAGCAATAACAGCAGTGTTGCTCTAAGTTAAAATCATTAATAAAGTTGGGTTTTAAGGAAAACATGCACATATTTACCCAGTCATATTGAAAGTGGAGAAAGTTATAAACTGAAAAAAAATTCATGAGAAAAAATGCAATACTTTCAGTTAGATATAAGCTAGAATTGCATGTCAGCACTTAAAAAAGAAAGAAAGAAAGAAGAGAGAAAAAAGCCACTTCATGAAGCAGTGACCCTCCCGTCGTTGATAGTGTTCATGCTGAGCCCCGTGATACTTACAGCATTTGCTTTAGAGTCGATGTTAAACTTAAGAATAATTGATGGAGGTCATCTCTCTAATTTTGCCCAATCATTAAATATTGTTATTTGTAGAATCAAAATTAAGCTGACTTGCAGCAATTTCAAAAAAATGAGACTGTTCATACACTACACTATATTTTATGTTAATTCAGATTAAAAATGGCCTCGAAATAAAGATGACAGATAAATAAATAAACATACTATGGTGCAAGTTGCTATCGTGGATTTCGTAGTTGTCTGGGAAAGTTGAGTTTTAGTCTGGCCTGTATCACACGTGTTCAAATGTAGTTTCTGTCATTTGGTGCGTTTGCCTCGCTGCACTGACGACACGTCAGGCAGAGGACGTAGCGAGACTGGGAGGCAAGCAGCTTCCCAGTGATCGAGTGATTGGAGGAGCCGCAGGCGCTGTGACTGCGGCGACAGGCGGGGTGCGTGCTCCGAGGACGTTTTAAAGGCTCGGGTTTTACAGGGGCAGTGGGTCCACAGCAATGGCGGGGTAGGTCCGTTCTAGTTCGAGGGAGTGAGGAAACTGTGGGGAGACAGTCGGGTGCAAGCAGGGAGGCCAGTGGGTCTGGGCGATGAGAGTCCGGGAAGAGACGCAGACGTCTGCTCCCCGAGGGGTCGGGTCGTGCAAGGCTGTGGGCGTGGCTGCCGGTGCGCGGAGGAGGCGACCGGGTTTGCGGGAGAGAAGTCAGCGGTGCCATTTATCCATCCCCTGTGTTTCTGTCTTCCCGGTTAGACGGTGCACATCTCCACGAGCAGGGCCAGGCCGTGAGTTCCAGGATCACCTAACCCGTGTGATCTCACACGAGCAAAGTGTATCAGACAGGCAGTAGGTATTTTGGTAACTGAGGTTAAGTTTTACTCCATAAGCAGATGTGCTTTTAGGGCGAGGTTATCATCCCTTTCCACTCGGGGAGCGCGTTGCGCAGGGCTGCTCTGGTGCTTGCACGGAAGTCACTTCGCTGCTGTGCGCCTGACCACTGTGTCGTTGGCTCTCTCCGTCGCTGCTGTTTTTTTTTTTTTTTGCTTCTCCTTTCTCTCACAATTGCTTCCTCCTCATTTTGTTCCCTTCTTCTTCCTGCAAGGACCTGATGTTTTTGCCAGACTACAGTAGCAAAAAAGTGACTCTATTAGACACATTAATCATCGGTGGCAGGAAAGCGACCCCTGAGAATGCCAAATTCAGCAACATGCGAAGGGCCCCACTTTATCTGTCTGACTTGGGGAAGTAGATGAGCCACATAATAGAGTTTGCTACTGTAGAAATGTCACAGTTCTCTACCGCAGGTTGTCATTGTTTTTAAAGTAAAATATTGCTTTCTAGTTGTCTCCTTTTCCCCTAATATCTATACCAGTCTTAACTCTTAGGAGAAGAGCACTTTCAAATGTCCTTCAAGCGAAATCAAAGTGTTGATTTGTCTTAGAGTTAACAGGTGGAGACTAAAATATAAGGAAATGACTTAAATCATGCGCCACATAAATGTGGCTTATTGACAGTAAGTGCTCAAATTTTATATGCAACTTACTTATTAATAGTTTAGTTCCCAGTTTCTTTATGTAAATACTTCTATATATTTGCATTAGTTGGTAAATTCCTAAATTCTGAACCAGGAGGGCTGTTGTTTATATCTACGTCATACATGCCCATCGCCTCCAACAGTTTCCTCCCATTCTCTTTTTTATAATAATTGTTATTATTTATAAATAAGGGCATTATTATTTTGTAACAGGAACATAATATACGATCTACTCTTTTAGGGATTTTTTAAGTATAAGAAACAATATTGCTCACTGTGCTGTGCAGTAGATCTTTAGGACCTCACCTTGCATAAATGCAACTTCGTACCTTTGACTAATACGTCCTCCGCCCCTGGCAGCCACCGTTCTGCCCTCCGCCTCTGTGAATTGGACTATTTTGGATTCCTCACTCAAGTGGCATCGCGTAGTTTTTGTCCTATGCCTGGCTTGGCATAATATTTTCAGTCATTCAGGCTCTCAAGAATGGCAGGGCGTTATTCTTTTTTAAGGCTGGATAATACTGCACTATATGTGTCTACCACACTTCCTTTACTCACGCATCCCATCGACGGACACACGGCTTTCTTCCCTGCCTTGCCTGCTGTGTGACGCTGCTGCAGCGAACGGGCATAGGAGCGCAGAGGCCTCTTCCGTTTACATTTCTGCCACCAGTGTCCATGGAGTCCCTTCCCCACGCGCCGACCAACACTTTTTTGATAATATCCACCTTCAGGTGTGAGGTGATATGGTAGTTTGGTTTCGATTTGCATTTTCCATGGTGATTATTAATATGACAACTTAACAGTCAAAAACCAAATAACTGTTCAAAAGTGGACAAAGGAGCTGAATAGACATTCCTCCAAAGAAGACATGTGAATGGCCAACAGGTACATGAAAAGTGCTGAAATGATGGCCAGTTCTTTTATTCTAATGAGCCCAAGTAGCTTATGTGGCATTTACGTGTACTTGTATAAACCTCAAATTCCTCATCTGTTTGAATCGAGAAGTTAACATCAGGCATGACTGATTCCTGCGACGATTGGATACATGGAATGTAAAGAACGTCTGACAATGCACCAAGTGGGGACTCGGCGAGCACTGGCGTTAGACACGGAATAATGTCGCGAGGGCCTCGTGAAGGTGTGGAATGCTGGGCAGTAACAGTAATTACAATCACAGGATCCATTTCCTGTTTGGCTAAAATGTATGGTGTAGTCTATAAATAATTTTCTGTACATATGGTTTTTTTAATTAGAAATATGGAAGAAATATATTAGAGTTTTGGGTAAGCCGGGGGTAGGCAGAGGAAGCTGTTTAACATTGATGGGTCAGCAGAAGCACGTCCCCAAATCAAAGGCATGATATAATACAACAATTTTCTCCATTGCTATTGCCATAGTATTTATTTATTTATATGAAAAAAATGATAGTTACCTGAGTTTTCAAGTATTACATTATATGTAAAAGACTGTGTTACTAATATACCAATTTATGTTTTTTTAGTTTATTGAAAGATGCTATAGTGCATGATTAAGTATAAGACTAGATCCTGAATCTTAGCTCTTCATTGTATGTGATATTCTTTGGGTGCCTTAATTTTTGACCTATAAAATGAGGGCTAATAAAGTAACTACCCCCCATGATGGTTGTAAGGATTCAAAAAGTTAATGTATGAAAAGGTGCTTATAATGGCGTTAGTTAGCCAACTGTTAGCATCACAAGTGAAATCCCCCCACAACAGCTCTATGGGGTAACAGAGTCAAGGGCAAGGGGATTTGATCCCTGGAGGAGCCGGTTTATTCAGGAGACTTGGGCTCTGGGAACGGAGGGAAAAAAATGGTACCGAATTGATGTTAGCTGTTAGCGAGGTAAGAAAAACCTCCGGCGCTCGGAGACTAGATACATCTCAACGTACAGCTGGCCTAGAAAAAGCGTTTCTCAGCATCTTTCCCTTCTATCCCTTAAAATATAAATGTTACCACCGAAAGGAAAGCAGCCATGAAGGAGCAGCTTGCAGATCTTTAGCTCCTTCCTGTAAATAAATGCTCCCGCTTTGTTTACAGAGAAATCACAATGTACATAACACAGAAATCATCTTTAAGAGGAGCCCTTGATGTAATCGGCACTCTGCAAGCTAAGGAAATTCCTCCAGGAAAATCTTATGTTATTGGAATATATGCTTGAAGTACATACAACAAATGCAGAATGAAAGGGCAGCAAGGAATAAATCATTTATTAATAAATCCTGACAGTTAAAAATATCCTGTATTGTCCTAGTAGATCCATCAGTTCTGTAAACTGAAACACAGTACTTGAGGCTAGAAAATAGTCAATCTTTAAAAAAAAAAAACAGATTTGTTTTTCTTTGGAGTCACTGTGCGGTGCAACAGAATAAGCCCACGTTAAATTAAACTTATATATTTTAAATATTGAAATTTTGTGGTGAAAGGGTATGTTAATGCTTAAAAATTAGCTTTTTAGAAGTATAACTGGCATAAAATAAAATCACAAATATTTAGAAGAGAATTTGATAAGATTGACAAAGATATACACCTGTGAAACCATCAGAAATATTCAAATTTTGCAAACCTAAATGAGTCTTATTTTCAACAAATTTAGCACCTCACTGTGACCTCTTCTCTGCAGCTTGTACACTTACAGCTATTCTTCAGGGGTTTGTATGTAATACCATGTTACGGGAGAACAGAAACTGTTCTTCTTGCCAACGCAGTAAAGAATTACAGATCAGTGAGTCTGTCACCCTGCAAACAGGGTTCATTGGTGACATGTGCTCAGGGAAGAGAAAGGGGCTTGCCCAGGTGGAGGAGACAGGCAAGAGTGTGAGTGACAAAAGCAAGGGCCACAAGAGCAGGGGCCGCAAGAGCAGGGGAGAGATCCTTTGTTTTGATGGGGGAGGGTGAAGGCTGCACATATTGATTGATGGGCAAAGGTAGCGCTTGCTTCCCAGGGTGGAGGCATGAAAACCCAAAGGTGTTAATGGGCCTCTTCCATTGGGCACTATGGGCCTTTTCAGGCCTAGTAGGCCTTGGGATGAAAGCAGTTTCGAAGGCTTTCTTTCCGAGATAATGAAGAAGATATGGAGAATTTCAAGGACTGCTGAGTCAGGGGTGGGACAGGTGTCCCTCCTCCTTGCCTCACTTTGCCATCAATTATCCTGTCATTTTCGTATGTCCCCAGACGATGTCATCCCCTTCAGTACCTTGCCAGTTACTCAAAGCTCAACTCCAACGCCACTTTCTGCCTGAAACTTTTCCGATGTTCTCTTCAGAGGAAAACTTTTCCTCTCAGAATAGCCCTTACTCTGTTATATGGTCTGGTGGGTACATTACCTCCCACGGAACTTGCAGATGAGGCCCTTCCTTATAGGGAGATCGTCAGCGGAGGGGCAGAGAGCGGGGCTTGTCAATCTTTGCGCCCACCTCATGGCCGAGCAGATAGGGCGTATTCAGTTGAGTACAACAGAGATGGAGGAACAAAGGTTTTCCGTCCTAAATGTCCCAGCATGTCGTTCACTTAAAGGATCATATTAACTATCCAGGCAATAGCTGTTTTCATGAATGAAGGAGGGGAGTAAAGGGGGGAGGGGAAAAGGAGGGAGGAAGCCCAGAAAGGAGAAAGAAGTCACCATGAAAGACAATAGCTTTAGTTTTAGTGGTAAAGGTGACAGAGAGATGCTAACACTTCTCTTGGAAGAATGTGATAGGAATATGGGCTTATGTTGACAATTGCATGCATTATTGCCCTCATATAAGTAAACAAATTACTAGTTATTTTGACGTATCAAAATTTAAATGTGTAATTCACCTAAGAGCTACCTAAGATGCTTAAATATGACCCTAAGTTTTATTTTAAAAGGAAGCACTTTAAATAATATAAAAATTTATTCTCCGCAGAAAACAAGCTCTCTTTGGTTCTTTCACTTAGATCCTATGAAAAAGCTCAGGAATATTGCACTGAACAATATATTCCACTGTCGCATGGCTGGCATTTAGGGACTTTAGATAAATAATAGCTAAAGTGTAGTGTGCCAGGGAAAAATGGGTTGAAATTCTATATGGAACTTCATTTTACTTCTGTCATTTGACTTTTAAACTGTTTTTCGCCCCTCAACATAACAACGTGCAGAGTGAACTTGGCAAATGTGAATAGATAAGGACTTGAGACACCAGTTGCTTGAAGATATAAAACATATTAGGGGTCTTTTTAAAGAGAAAGAAAGTGAACAACTATAAATGAAGAGCATAGGATTGGGATATAGGATTGTCCTATGTCAAGAAAAATTAGAGGGGAGGACTGGGTGTTTAAAATATAAAATCATTTGGAGCTGATAAGTCATGGCCACAGCGAGTATGAGCCCTGCTCTAGTCCCAGACTCCACCCTCCTGTCCAAGGAAGGATCCAGCTGGAAACACTCGTTAGCAAATTCCACACTTTTCCTAGATGTTTTTTCACTCACGAAAAGACAGAAAGTCTCTAAGGCTTTATGTGTCCACCTTCGAAACACAACAAGCACTAAAATAATAGAAACAAAGCCAAACATAGTGAGCCCTGAGAAAAACATCAAACGCACCCGAGCCCTGCAGTTAGGCATGGGAAGTGAGGAGCACCTTGGCTTCGCGGAGCCGCTAAATCACGACTCTGGGCCGATGGTGCGTGGTGACTGTCTCCGATATGTTGCTAGAGTATTATTTATGGTTGTTTACAAAATTTGCTGTCACAATGGCCGGCTGCCTGGGACCTCGCTGGTATTTACAGAGCAGCTTATCTTTAGGAGCCCTCTGGTATCCAAATGTTAAGAGAAGGAACAGAAAGTACGTTCAGCTACTGTGTGGTGACTCCTGACCTTTCACAATGATGGGATTAATCAGAAGCTAAACGTGTGAAAATTTCTCTGAGGAAACAGACACAGGAACACACATGTACCAGCATGTAATTTCTGTAAACGTTTGTTTCTGTTTTTTGTTTTGCAGATTCTCTTTCTGAGGTTAGGGATGTCCCCTACTCTTTCTAGTTTGCTAACCTTTGTTTTAATGGGGTTTTTTGTTTGTTTTTGCTTGTTTTGGTCAAATGCTTTTTCTTTAATGCATCTACTAAAATTGTTTCTACCCATAAATGTGTTAATATGATGAACTACATTGCCTGATGTTCTAATGGGAAAGCAGCCATGTAACCCTGAAACAAAACCGTTTGGTCAAGGCACAATATTGTTCCTTTATATTAGGGGATTTGATTCCTAAAAGTTCCCTTAGTAATTTGATCTCTGAGCTTGAGATAAAGATTGGCTTGTATTTCTTTTTTGTAGTGTCCTTGTAAAATTTTGTTGCCAATATAGGTCTCATAGAATGAGTTAAGAAGTTTTCTCACATTTTCTATTTTCCCATAGAATTTGTGTAAAATTAGTGTTATTTCTTCCTTGAGTGTTTCGAAGAAATTATGAGATCATTTATATGTGGAGATTTCTTTAACAACTTACTGCTCCATACATATTCAAATTTTTTAATAAAGATAAAATATTTATATAAATTATTATGCTTATTTTTCTGGAAATGTGTCCATTTAATTGTCAAAATGTATTGCTGTAGTTTCAAGATATCCTCTTATTGTTTTTAATATCTACAAGAACTCTGTAGCTCATCTATTTGTTATTCCTGATATTATTACTTCTCCCCCTCTGTTTCTCTGTCACTTTATTGATGCCAACATATATATTATCAGTAAAAAGACATTATATGGGTTTTTTCCTACTGTAACTTTAATTTCTATTTTATTGCTTCCTGATATTCTTTTTATTATCTCTTTCTTTTGGTTTTATATATTTATATAGAAATTGTTTGCTTGGTGATTTATTTTCAGTCTTTTTCTTTCATAGTATATCAGGCACAGAATGAGCTGCATTTCTCATTTTAATAATTATTATAATTACAAGACTGCTCATAGTCTTCCTTTTCAGGGGTGTCCAACCATTTGGCATCTCTGGGCCACACTGGAAGAAGCAGCGTTGTCTTGGACCACACATTAAATACATTGTGACACATAATCACAAAAATATCTCATGTTTTAAATAAATTCACAATTTTGTGTTGGGCCTCATTCACAGCCACACCAGGCTGCGGGTTGGACACCTGTGCTTAAATTCATATTTTCTACATGTATTATTTAGAAGTATGTCGATAATTTCAAGCAGTTTGGACTTTTTTGATTTTTGTTTTTAATATCTAGCTTAACTGTGCTGTGGTCAGAGTACTTATTTTGAATAAATAAAAATTATGGAGACTTGTTTTACGATTCAGTATATAGATAGCAGTAGTAAATCTTACACTTATAGCAAGTCTATACTATTTTTTTATTTGGAGACTCTAGTATTATGTTTGATTCAATTAGATCACATATTTCATCATGTTTTTCTCCAATATTTTATTTTTACTAATTTAGTGTCAATTTGTTCTGTCAGCTATTGAGGTAAATTTTGAATTATGGATGTAGTCTGTTTTAATTGTTTTATTTTGCCAATGTTAATTATTTATTTTAAAGATATGTATTGTATGTACACAGATTTATAATTGTACGTCTTTCTGTGAATTGACATGTTTATCTATATGAAATATTTTTATATCTTGAAATGCATCCTACCTTGACTGATACTGGCATAGCTACATCCTTGTGTCAATATTTGCATAGTATAACTAATTTCTTCCTTTTATAGTCAGCTTTACTGTGGCAGTACAATATACAATATATGTTAAACATCAATTATATGTATAATATGGCTTTATTCACCATTCTTACAATTTTAGTCATTTAACTCGTACATTTAGTACATTTTAACTTAATATAAATATCAATATTTCTGTTATGAGTTGAATTTACCCCCCGCCACCGAAAAAAATGTGTAAATCCTAATCCCTACAACTATCAATATGCCTAATTTGGAGACAGGGTCCTTAGAGATTGAATCAAATTAAGGTGAAGCCACCCCAGAGGAGGGACAGCCCTACTCTGAGAGTAGCGTTCGGGTACGCGGAGGACATTCCGCACAGACGCAGACACGCGGGGGAACGTATGACAGTGGAGGCAGGGTCCCCCACGACGCAAGGAGCGCCAACAAGTCCGGGAACCCGCCGAACGAGGAGGGCGGCGGGAACCAGGTTTTCCTTTGAGCCCAAAGCAGGGCCCAGCTGCCAGCCCCGTGGTTTCCGGCGTCCGGGACTGGGAGAGAGTCAGTTCCCGTCGGTGTAGGCCCTCCCGGTGGCGGGACGCTGCTCAGCAGCCCTTGCGACGTCGCGGTGCAGCTCGGACCCAGCGCCCTTCAGCGCTCACCACGCGCGGGCTCGTCCTTGCTCGTCCCCCGGGGCGGGCGGTTCTGTGCCCTCTGCTGGGGGCGGGGGACGGGGGCGCAGCGGGGTCCTCCCACCTTGGCCCGCGGGCGGGCGCCAGCGGGCCCCTCCTTTCCCTCCGCGGAAGAGGGGACGCTCTCAGATGCGCGTTTGCTGACGGCACCTGGGTCCTGCTCAGCGTCACGTCCCAGAGCGACCACGGGCATCCGGAGGCGGACTCCCCTCTCGCTGGTGTCGAGATGGCACCTGGGCGGTGCCCGCCTCCGGTGGCTTCGGTGTCTCAGTTTTTCTGTCTCTGCCATCTACAATTTTTGGTAAATTCACTTAAAATCTCTAATAATGTATTTTTATTTAATAAATTCTTAAAAACATTTAAAAAGCAGAGGGGAAAACAACTTGTTGCTCAGAATCAGTTATTTTTTTAACTAATGCCAAAATAAAAATGATTTTTTTCTCTTACCAAAACCACCTAAACTAATTAAATAGTGGCACATTGTAAAATTTATTTTAAGCATTTATCAGCAATGTTTTTGCCCTTACTCTTTAAGCATATTTTATAATAAACCATTTATTATCGCAAAATCTTTTGTCATTAAAAACATGTCGGACTTAAATTATAACTGTCTTATTAAATTCTCACAGAAAACATCTTTAAGGCTGGAATCACAGTGAATCTGTTTATCTTTGATGTAAAGTTTTAAACCATTCTTAAAAATGGTATTTAGCTCAATTAATTAATTTCAATCATGGTATCAAAGAACAATAATTACAATGACAAATTTGGCAGCGTTTTAACACTTAGGAGACATTTTATTTCATGCACTTGACTTCGTGGCTGCCTCAATTACCAAGCTGTCTGCAGCTTTAGAAATATACCAGGAGTATCTATTATGTTCCTAAAGACATACATATAAATGTGTTCAGTGCGCTTCGAATAGGCTTTCTTATGAAGATGTCTGCGTGGTATAATTAGTTTTTCTATTTCTAATTTGAAATATCATTATATTCTCTTAGCAAAGAATCAGCGTATAAGTTATAAAGCTATATGGATGTTAACGTCAGTCGTGCGGAGGAAGCTCTAGGTTTTCGGATCCCTACCTCCTTAGCCTCTCAAACAAATAATAATCCTGAGCGCCCTGAGTTAGAGTCACAATCGAATGTGACATAAATGTGACCCAAAAAAAGAACTTTTCTGCAGAGAGGTCATCTAACGAAGACAAAGGAAGGAGCTTTGGGCTTATAGAAACCTGATTTTTCACTGATTAGCCAGAATGTCTTTTAGGCTAATCTTTCTTTTCTTTTCTGGGTCAATTTAGCCCTGTCTGTCTCAGGGGAACTTCGTAGCGATTAATTGATCCTCACAGAGCCCCTTATTCCCTGAAAGTGTGGTGCCATGCGCGGGGGTTGCACTTAAATTCAACTGACGTTCACTTTAGCTTTCTTCCACGCAGGTAGTCTACGCATCTTTGTTTTTTAAATATCAGCTGGGTAAAGCAAAATTAAGATCAACATGTTGGACAGTACTACCGATTGACCTCATTTGGAAACCAAATTGAAAATCAGGTGTTTTAAATGAGGTTTTTCCCTTTCAACCGCTCTCCTGAGCGTGTATTGGAGGTACTTTTAGATTCAACACAAAATGACCTTTCGGAGAAACGCACCCAGAATGCTGAACGAGTGCCCCTTTCGTTAATGGGAATCAAGCCACTGACTGATGCAATTGACCTGACAGAAGAGACTGAGCTGTCTAGGAACTCGTTCCCCATAGAAAACATCTACGTTTATTCGAAAATCTAATCTTAAGTACTTTTCCATCGATGAAATTTCAGGTTACATTGAGGATCAAACCCTTGACACTTCCAGGCACGTGAAGATCTTGGACAGGCTGTATTATAATTGTATGTACATTTTTATAGAAGCAATTAATATAAATTATCTGAATAATGGATGCCTTCATTATTTTTTAGAGCTAAATTTGACTACCTCGTCCAGGCTGAAAGATCATTTTGGAGTCAGTCCTTCAGAATGTCTGTCCGGATCCTTGCTAATTTGTTTTCACTGTGTAGACATAGCCATGGACCTTTCCAATAATACCCATTAGTTTGTCAGTGTTTACTTGTAGCTAGTAAGGTGATACCAGGGGCTAGGTAATTTGCTTTGGAAACTGTAAAAAAAAAAAAATCACCCAGACATATCAAGTCAGTGTACATATCAAATGAAGGTAATGGCAACTTAGATTAATAAAGGAACTGAGACTATTGTCAATCCTATTGTCTTATTTTTCCATAGACTGGGATTCAGTGAAGTTACATAAGCAGAATCAATATCACCATCACACAGTTAACATCATGTTCTATGTCTCCTTTGTCAGCTGTTCTATCAGGACTCTCTTCCTCATACCACAGTGTTTACTGCATATAATCATGCATTGAAGAATAGATGGATGTTAGAAAGCTAACAGCAAGTTAGATGCAATATTCATTTTGAAGAAATTTCTATTATGAGTAGTTATCCAGAGGAAATGATCTTTGACGTGGATGCATTATTTCTACTGGCGCTACATACATTTAGTACCTAAAAATAATTACGGATATATAGTGTCTTTGGCCAATGAATCATGTGATTACAAACATCCCATTTGGGTATGTGAAATTATGTCTTGCTCAGTCAGGACTGAGCTGGAAGAAAAGGTAAGAGTTCCTATTTCAAGGAGTGAATTAAACCAAAGTAGGACTTCCTGAATACCAAAGGGGTCCTGGAGTCAAACCAAATAATAGGTCATTTATAGACTTTGGGTCACAGTAGCCAACTGAGTGCCCTGGGACGTCTTTGTTTCCATGTGGCTTTAGATGTGCATAACATAAGGCGGTGGTAAGCGCATCTGAATTCAGTAAGGGTATAAAGTATGACTCGAGAGATGATTTGGCGTTAGCTAGGGGAGTTGTCGCAGTTCCTGATGGCATGTGCTTTTTTTTTTTTAACTGTCTTTTCAATTATACCGATTTCTTCTACTCCATTCGCAGATTTCTTTGATACTAATGTCATTCTTTCCCAGAATAGTTCTAGACCGGAGAATTGCAAAGAACTGTGAGAAATTGGATACTAGCTCATTAAATCATATGTGGTAACTTGTTCTCAGGTAAAGAAGTTATTTCAAAAGCATATGCTGGAAAGGTATTTAAATTAAAACACCCCGTGGTGCCTATATTTTTTAAGAAACCTGTGTAATACAGCTATATAATTTTCAGAAAAAGAAGATGTAAATAAGTAATTAATGAATAGTTACCCAGATACCACTTTACACTTCACAGGAGTATTTAAATAGGGAATATATCCAAAAATTTCTTCTTTATGTGTTGTTGATCTATATTTCATTTTCAGTCTAGAAATATTTCATCTTACTCACTATCCTATTATGACTAAACTTATGTTATAGATCATTCTGCTCGCACTGAGCATCCTGTAAACTGGAGTTGGCGCTCTCACACTTAGCACGCGGAGATTTGAGGTGGGCGTATTAGCTATCGTGATTTACTTGTAACAAGGCAATAATATAATCACTTCGAGCTGTCATAGTTTATTTGGAAATAAACTTCTATTTTTGATTTTTATATATCAATTGATACTGCAGAGAATTGGTCTTTTCTTTATACATTTAATGAATTATACGCACGTTTCTTTTTAAAGTCACCCTGGATGATCTCACACTAACGGGCCAGGCATCCCTCAAGGGCATCCAGCCCAACGGGAGGTTTCCGCGTTGGCTCTTTCTCTCAGAAATATGAATGCCTTGGTTCTCCCTTATGGTAGGAGCACACAAATATGAAGAAATCAAATCAGTATTGATTTACAACACAGATAATTAGAGAAGAATGTGCAAGGAGGCTTTCTAATAGAATTCTGTCAATCAACTGCAGGCCCAACTTTCTCATTATGTGTTTGCTGAAACTATATGATGGAATTTGTCTGGTGACATTTCAGGGATAGTGACTTTGATTTCAAAAGAAATGTTTCAGGTTCATTTCATTACCTTAGAAAAGTAAAAGCAAATTTGCCTTATAAAAAGCAATTACTTCTTAGCTGACCAGTGCACAATAGCAATATAAGAGAGATTTCTCATTCCACTATTCAAATCCTGAACCAGCAAACTGGTGTTTGATTTTTCTTTAAGCCAATTTTACCATGTTTGAATTGCAAAAGCATTTAATCTTCATAAAGTAGGTTATTATAATGGAGACCTTATTGTATTGGTTTAGAATACCAGCTAAGGGACAACAGAGTAGGTTTTTTTTTTCCTTCAGTATTTAAAGCATCTTAAAAATGATATTTGGTAGAAAACATTCATGAAAATTATAAGAATAAATAGAACCTGTTTTAAATTGGGAGACTGTACTATTTTTTGCTTCTGCAGTTGTACTTACCTTTATTTAAAATTATAGTTCTATGCATTTTTAATGAGTACAAAATGTTTCTATTCTACTATAATGACTGTTATGAATAATATGTTAGAAAAATCTGACTGAATCTTAGTCATATTGTTTTTATTTATCAATATTTTCTATTTACTCTCTATAATAAAATACATATTTCATACTTTTATAGAAGTATTTTTAATTTAAAAATATATTTAATACTTTTTTAAAATTAGAGGCAGAGCTCAGGGGGCCATTTGCTAGTATAGGTTGTTTTTCTTCAATGTGGAGTATAATAAGGAGTTAGATAAATCATAGAAATTGTACTGTGAGTACTGTGGAATGGTAAAACTTAAAATTTGAAATTAACAAAGAGATAAAAAGGAAGGCTTAGATTTAACAAGATTTTTTTGATAGCATCATCTAAACTGAATTTCCAAAATAAACCTCCGGTGTGAAAAACATGAAAAGAGAAAAAAAGTATCAGCAAAACCACTGAAATATAGCAAATGTGGATCTCTACATTTAAATGACCTTTAAGTGTATGCCATTGGAATTAATAATGATCATAGTATGGGAACAGATTTTAGGATTTTAAACAATAAAAAAATATATATGTATTTACCTATTTATATAGTTTGAAGGGTGTCAAAATATCAAGGACAGGAGATAATCTTGTCGTCATGTTACCTTCTGCTGAAGTGTGTTAGCATTTTTTAATGTGTTTTGAATACAAATTACAGTAATTTTTACAGTCTGGTAGAAGAGGTGATTTATCTATCAGTTCTAAACAAACAAGCAAAAATCTTAATGACTAAAAGTGTTTTTGAAAGAAACGGTTTCTGGAGCCTTTTGCTGGCCAGACAAAGTTCCGGGTTCCGGGCGCTGTGTGGTCTGAGCCACCGGGAGCCGGGGCTGCGTGGAGAAGACAGGTCGGTCTGTTCTGGGGAGTAGAGAGGGCTCTTACACACCGGGGGTGGGGAAGAAAAATGTACGTTGTTTTGAAAGAATTTATGTTGCCATAGATCAGGCGTTGGGGAAAGGGAAGCGGGGTAGCTCTAAGACAGGCCCATAGTCCCTAAGGGAGAAATGTGCACCGCCTCCTGGTCGGTTGCAGGCAGTAGCGCAGACCGTCCGCGTAAGCTGGGTGCAGCGGGCTCTGGTGATGAGCTTTGTTTCCTTTGATAACTTTCTGGAAGTTGATTCACATGTTCAACATGCATTCAGGAATGCAGTAGTCTTTTGTGAGATTCAGCCCACAGCTATGAACTGATTAACTTCCATTGTCTCTCCCACTCGCTGGCCTGCTGCAATTTAATCTGAGATATCTTAGATTTTTTTTTCTTGCTATCACTATGTGTTAATAAATGATTTAAATTTTCAACTCGATACCACCGTTGGTAGAACTAACAATCATGATTCATTTTTTTTTTTTTATCCGTGGAGCTGCAATAAACTTTTGTGCATAGAATGAGTATCCCTGTAGAGCTATAAAAGCCTATCATTACATCAGCGAGTCTAGCAGGTAAACTGGGGATTTTATCTGTGTAAGAACAAAAAAGAAAATCATGACTAAAAATGGCATCAATGTTCTCATATAAATTTTAAGGAACAAAAAGAAAAAGGTAAAAAGCTTGATAAAATGTGTATCTGTAGGACTGAAGAGGATCTAAATCACCTGAATGGGCTACAGTAAGTCCAATAGGGTGTCGGAGAATGGAAATAAGGTAGCGAAGCCTCAGTGGGAAAATACGGTAATATTGTTGGATTCAAAGGGAGACCTTCATGATCAGTTAGTGAAACCAGAAAAGCCATCGCTCCTGCTGCCTGACCCAATAGGCAGAGACAGGGATTGATTCTTTACGGGCGCTTTATTCAGATGGCCGGTGATCTGAGACGACAGCTGGTTATGTACCCTAACAGACCGTCTTAAATTCCATTTTAAACGGACCCTTTTTATAAGGAGAAGAAAAATGTAGGCAAGGGGTTTGGAATTCCGGGAAAACGTTAATCATGCAAAAGCTGCAGCATTTTTTCATCTGTGTCCTGGGTGGTGGGCGTCTTACCCTGGAGCACGATGGCTCGGATGCCATCTTGATTGCTTGGGGTCCTCCTGAGGAACAAAGGTGGAAATGCTTGTGGTCTCCTGGAGTCAAGGTGGGTCATACATTCAGGTCCTGAAACAAGAGCTTTCACAGGCAGCGATTACTAAGCTTATTTTCCAAAATGCAATGTACTTAGGTGAGAAAACATTGTTAATGGGTAAAACAGATAAATTAAAGCTAACATTTATCATTGTACATAGAAATAATATAGTCACAAAATTAGAGGTTTTCTTTCAGATACAGACTTTTTATAAACTTGGGAAAAATAGAATCAATATTTGAGAGGACAATATTTGGTGAAGTGAAAATAGTTATTTGCAAGTGTGTGCAAAACAGGAATCAAATACTGTTTTAAAATTAAGTGTAGGGAAGGAAAAATAATTTTTCCTCTGTTCTTCTATGTCCTTGGCTGAGACACCCCTGTAATAAAAGACAGATCAACAAAAGAAAAACAAACAGGAGTTTATTAACATGTAAAATTCCTGTATACAGGGGAGATACCCAGGAAAACTCTCCAAAATGGTGCAAGCATGCAATACAAATACCACATGGAGGGAGAGACAAAAGGAGATGTTGAGGGGGTGGGATGGGGGTTTTGGGGAGCCTGTTCTGGGAGGTTTCCAGGCAAAACACAGTCAGGGAGGGGAAGCCTGTAGGCCAAGTTTAAGTCCCAGCCTTCTCCATTGATAAGAGTTTCTGGAAATTTAGTCATCAGTCACACCTCTACCTGGTGCAGCCATGGAGACACCCTTTCACGTGGAGGTTTCCCTTTAACTGTGTCTCCTTACAAAAAGAAAACTCCTATCTCGGTTTTCAGGGCTCCTCCTATGTCTGCTGTTTCTTAAAAAGAACCTGCTCAATGTCCTGGCTGGCATGGCTCAGTGGATTGAGTGCCGGCCTGCAAACCAAAGCATTGCTGGTTCGATTCCCAGTTGGCACAGGCCTGAGTGGTGGGCCAGGTCCCCAGCAGAGGGTGCACGAGAGGCAACTACAAATGGATGTTCATCTTCCTCTCTTTCTCCTTTGCTTTCCCTCTCGAAAAATAAAAAATATATATATTTTTTTAAATTTTAAAAGATAACCAGCTAAAGGTAATGCTCTGACAGAGGCATTATTTGGGGCAGCAAAGTCTGCTCCCTCGTAGGGACACATGGAACCGCCACACTGTGCCTTACCCCACGGCTTCATTAAGGCATCTGAAGTGTCATCTGCCCCCATTTACTTTTATTTAGAAAACCAGAGAATTGTATAAAAGAACAGAGATACATTCCTGACAAATATCCCTCCTCTTTTCCTTGCAAAGAGAGGAAGCAAGGTACTGTTAAAGGTGGCGCACTTCCTGTGTGCATTGCCTAAGGTGGTGCTGGGTCGTTGAGGCATTAGAGATGATGTTTGTGAACTGTGTATAAAAACTGCAGCGATGAAGTCTTTAATAATAATTATTTAAGGAACATTTAATAGCTCGTTATTTCCTTGTGGCTTAAAAGTAAATAAATCGGCTCTCTCCAACTCCATGAAACCGATGTTCGGGACCCCACATTACTCGGTACTGCCTGAGAGAGGACACTCCGATGCTCTCAGGCCTGTAAGCCTCATTTCCCTTTTCCGTACACGCTTTGGAATTCCATCAAATAGCACTTTCTAGTGGAAGCAAGCATAGTTTTAGGAAAAAGCTTCCCCATCCTTGACAAGTGTTTTTCCCTACCTATGAGCTAATATTTCTGCTGTCCCCATTGCTCTGCTCATAAAGCAAACCCACAGAAAACAAAATCAGAGACGCTGCATCGCTCGGACCCCCATCAGCATCAGCAGCGAGGGGCCAGCCGCATCTCCAGCACAGCTGCTTCATCGCACCTGCCGGCTGCCAGTCGGAGCGATGCCGCAAACTTCTTGCCTACGGTTGGCAAGTTAGTTCCTGGATTTTTATCCCATCGGTACCACAATTCATAAATCTCCGAATACACCAGGATGAATGACTATGTTCAGATATCTTTGGAGGTGGACGCCTTGTTTCTTTGTGTTCGACGTGATAGGCACATTTGCAGAAGGAAATGTGACATCATTCCAATGGACGTGGCTTAACTTTTCCACCCACCGTGACACTCTAGAATCTCTTCCTAATTAATGGTGAGTAGAAAGCAGGGGAGATAACAGCAGATAGACCGTTCAGACCCCACTGTGGTAAAAAAGGGTGAACTCAAGGTTTTAGTGCAAAGGGGAGAAAATGCCATCCAAAAAAAATAAATAAATAACTGACGCTTACCAAGCACAAACATTAAAGATATGGAAATATAGAAAAGTTATCTCTTTGGGCCTTGTTTTACCATTCAAAATGAAGTACTGGAATATTGCAGCAATTAACAATGGCATACAGTAGGAAGCTTATCAAATATGACAGTTTTATGATTTCTAAAATGATACATGTTTCAAATTTAAAAACCTTCTATTCTACAAATGCACTGTGTTTCATCTATTTGCAATCATTTTAAAACAAAAAAAAATCTGGTGAAAATTTCAAATAATCATTCAACTTAATTAACCAGTAAGAAGTTCTAAAAATTTACTGAACGTCGTGCGGGACGACATTCATTAAAGCCTGGAATGAAAGGTTAGCTTCTGAAAAGAGCATTTCCAGCCAGCATTATATTTAGAAACTAAATCCTTTCCAACAACAGGAGAAGCACAAACGATGCAGTAGATAAAAATCAAAGGAAAAATAAAATGAATTATGATTTGCATAAAGTGATTTTAAGAGAAAATTTAGCACATAGTGTGAACAACAAATTGAGGAAAGCAAAGCCAGTAAAATTCAGCATTATTTCCTTAAAGGCATACGATAGCAGCTTCATGAGTCTTACTTCATTTTCCTTCATAATTTTGATCAGAGCCGTAGCCCAGTTGCTTTGAAACCTTGCGATCTGATTCATTTGTCTGTCTTTATTAAAGCTAGGGCATCTATTTTCTTGATTATTTCCAACATTATTTTATTTGGCTGATGCATCTATTCTTCGTCATTTGCAAAATGTAGCCCCTGAGGGTCTCATTCAAGAGTTCCTATCGACTCTTCTGAAAATCAAGTAACCATGTAGTTGGTCCGTTGCCAAACGACTTTCTCCTGCGCTTCTCTGAGACTGGAATTAAAAGGCAAACCCGACCACAAGACCGAGGGGAATGACCGCAACAGAGCAGGCCAAGGGCAGACATCCATGGCCAGAGGCAGGTAGACCACGTTACAGGGACAAACTGGGTTCCCGAAGCCCCAGGAGAGACTTGGGCAGTGGGCACCCCAGCTCTACCACAGGCCCTCGGAAGCGAGGGAGCAGCTCGCAGGAGGCGGTTATGCCAAGAAGCGGACATCAGAGGCACCAGCAGGGGACGGCGGTAAGAGTGACGGGGAGGCATAAGGTCAGGGTGCGCGACAGAGGCCTCGAGCTCTGCGCCTCCCCGTTCCGCCCCAGCGGCACGCCGCGCAGGTGGCTTTGGCTCACCACCTGGTCCCCAGCCTCCCCTTCCCCACGTTCCTGTAGGTAAGACAAGCACCGGTCTCAACCAGATCCAGCAGCTACCTTGACCCACAAGTGACCAACAGAGCCGTTATAATTGTATTAAGATAAATTTGCACTGTGGTTTCTGGGACCACCTCTTCCCCCCAGTGTCCATGGCAATTCCGAGAGGACGAAAAGCGAAGTCACTATTTGGAGAGCAGGGACAGGAGCGAGGTGCGTGGGCTGGCGCCCCGCCCCGCTAGCGTCGGAAGCCGAGGGCCAGCCTACCTGCCCCCCTGCCGACCCAGGCCCCGTGGGGACATGATGCTCTCCGGGGCCCACTCGCCCTTCCTGAGTGCATACCTCCGCTTTAATACATTTGCTGTGGTTTGCTGCATCTTCCTGCCCTGTCCCGGAATTTCCTTGCGCGGTGACGAGGGCGGGCACCCCGCTTTCTGCGGGAGGCCTGCCGTGGCCTGCCGGGCCCTCCGGAGTCCCGCGGAGCCTGCCTTCCAGAACAGCCGCGCTGCTGACGGCGCGCCTTCCGTCTCAGGCCGGCGTGGCCCTTCCGTCGGGAGCGTCCCTCTGGCCGAGGTCCGGAGGCATCGGTCCGGTGGATCCGCAGCCGCTGGCTGCGAGGTTCCCGACCAGACGTCCCTGTGTCGCAACCATGTGTGTGTGACAGATTCATGTCATCGTCCCGGAGGGAGATACCGCGTCAGCTTGCCCTGTGTGAGGATGGGTCCTGCTGGTTCGGGTGCTAAAAGGGATGGTACAAATCACCTACTCCGCTGTCCTCATGGTACTATTGTGAAAAGACAGCCCCATCCAATTTAAATAGCTGCCCCAAGGATAACACTGAGGCGGAAACAGCAGGCTGGAACCCACTTCTCTTGACCACTTCCTTTTTTCTATTCCATCAGGCCTTCTCTACCACATTGGCAGTTTTGTGTTTTGTTTTATTTTTCCCTAGCCTACAAGTGAAACTATACTGCTATCATGAATCAGGATATAATAAAACTAGCTTTGGTGAAAATTAATATTTTGGCGATTTTTCCAACTTGAGAATGTTCCAAATGTAATAGATGGCTATAAGCAACTCCTTTCTGACCAGCTCACAAAAAAAACTCTGTAAAATATTGTGTCTATACCCTGCTGATACTGTAATAGACTTTTGCTTCCATCTCCTCGTTCTATTATACAGCTTCAAAAGAACACTATCTCCTATACTATGCTGGGAAGTCAAAATAACAATTTTCTGTAGCTCCATTATTTTTTCTGTGGAGTTGCAAAAATTTAAAAGCATATTAACATGTTTCCACTGTTACTAAATTGCTTTTGCTTCTTTTGGAACAAAAGGTAATGAATATGCACCAAGGCATTGAGGGGTCCTGCAGTTATAAGCCAAAGAAGATCTTAATTTATGATAATCAAGTAAGCTGTTTTAGGACATCATTAGTGCTCTGGAATTCTAAAGCACAGCCTGAGTATGTTTGACTTGATGTACAAATTAGGGGTAGAGTTTCAATTTTATTACAGTAAGTAGAAGTTCAATATCAAGTTCAACTTCAAACTTGCCCTACTTGATCTTACCTTTCTTCAAATTACGCATTATTAACCATTAGGAAAAATCTGTATTTGTGTTAGAGGCAATTCCATAATGACTAAAAAATGCAGTGGAATTGTGGCTGAACCCTGGAAATGTCTATTATCCCATGAAAAATGTCAAGGAGAGGGACACGTGGACAATTTATATGAAGGGAAACTAATAAAGAAGGCTGGCCGTGCTGTAATTGACTTAAAGAACTGATTCCGAGTTCAAGGAAAGGCAGATGGATATGCCTATTCAACTTCGAACATTAGGGCGATGATAATACTACAGGTAAAAGGCTGGTGCTAGTGTGAGAAAAGGAAGTGACCAAACCCAGGTTCAGCTGCCTGCCGCTCAGAAGCCCATAGTCAAGAGACAGCGTTGGTGGAAGGAAAGCAGGTTTGTTCAAGAGCCTGAGAAGATGGTGGGCTAATGTCACAAAAACCATCTTAACAATTGGACATGGGGGCGGGGGCTTTTATAAGGGAGAAGGAGGAAGAAGAGAAAGGAATGGAGAGGAAGGTGTTGAGAATTCTCCCCGGAGGGGACTTTGTGCAAGTCAGCACAGCCTTTGCAGATCACAGGGAAGGTCTGCCGGCTGCCCGGAGCCGGGCATCTGGGGGTTGGAGTCCGCTTCTTTTAAGTTCCCCGAATTCTTAGGAGAATAGGATGTCTATCTGCAGTCACATATTAGTTACCAGGTCATCATTTACAGAAACAATGTTAAAAGAATGGTGGGGTGGTTACAGAAGTGTCCCCAGGTAACTTTGATTGCAGCTACAAACGCGGAAAATCTTGATGGTATGGCTGTGATGCTTTCTACCATTTGATGTTCTATTCCTTTTCTTTCTTTTTCTTTTCCTTTTTTAAAAAACTTGGTAAAAGCAGAAAATGTGGCCTTGGTTCTGGAATTTTAAATAGAGCATTTTTTTCCTCCTTTCTTGGATCTCAAATACCTACAATTTCTTTTTTTTAAATTTTAAACGAATGTACTATACATCATGTATATATTTAAGTGACACAAGTTCATGAACTTGGATGTATAAATACAATTGTGAAAATATTATCACGATGAAGATAGTGGATATGTCGTTTCCGTTGCTCTCAGAGGTCCTTAGTGCCCTCGGTCATGACCTCTTTACATTCTGTCCGCAGGGATGTTGATCTACTCTGTTGCTGTTTCTATTTTTTAGAATTTTATCTAGATGTGTTCCTGTTGTGTGTGGCTACTTTTTCTCAGTAAAATACAGCTTTGGAGATTCATCCTTGTTGGTTTCTGCATCAACAGCTTGTTCTTTTTTGCTGCTAAAAATATTAATTGTGTGTACCATGATTTGTTTACTTAGCTTTTGATGAACTTCAGAGATTTTTTTTCTTCCAGTTTTTGGCTGTTACAAATAAAGCTGTAGAGGATTTGCAAAGAATCTTTGTGTGAGAATTGGCTCTTTTTAAAAAGCAATTTTTGTTTTCATGGATTTTCACTATAATTATTTTGTATTTTATTGATTTCTGTTTTTCTCTTTATTGTATCTTTTTATCCCACTTATATTGGATGTCTTTTGCTCTTCTATTTCTGTTTGCCTGTAGGTGGAGACTGGATTGATTTTTAAACTTTTCCTAATTTTCTAAAACAGTTATTTAACTCTCTAATAGTCTCTTTAAGTACTTCTTTGGCTACATCTTACAATATTGATAGGCTAGGTTATGATTTTTCTTCAGTTTGAAACATTTTTCAATTTCCTTGCAGTTTTTTCCTTAAACATGGAGTCAGTTTCTTTTTTAAAAAACACCTTCATAGAGATACTATTCACATACCATATAATTCCCTCATTGAAAGTATACAATTCAATGGTTTTTAGCATATTTAACCTATTAACAGATAAGGGCCACCATCACTACAGAAAATTTTTAAACATTTCATGTCCAGAAATAGGACCCCCATAGTCGTTAGCTACCTCCCTAACCCTCCATGTTCCCCACCTCCAACTCCGCACAACCACTAATCTTTCTGTCTCTATATTCCTCTATTCTGGATGTTCCTTTGAGTGTAATCATATAATCTGTGGTCTCTTGTGCTGGCACTTTAATTTAGCATGTTCCAACATTGCCACAGTTGTAGCACATATCAAACTTTATTTTTTTATGGCCAAATAATATTCCATTGCATAAATATATCTCATTTTGTGTATGCATTACTCAGTTGATAGGCATTTGGGTTGTTTCCACCATTTGGCTATTATGAATGGTGCCATTATAATCATGCATGCACAATTTTATTTGTTGATATATGTTTTTATTCCTCTTGGGCTGCTATGTCATAATGGTAAGTCTTTGTTTCATCATTTGAGGAGTTGCCAAACTCTTTTCCAAAGTTACTCCATTTTCTATTCTCATCAACACTGTATGAGCGCCCTGATTTCTTAACATTCTTGACATTTGTTGTTTTCTGACATTTTAGTTTTAGTCATCTTAGTGGACAGGAAGTAGAATAATATCATTGTGGTTTCGATTTGCACTTCCTTAATGACTAATGATGTAGAATATCTTTTCTTGTGCTCATTGACCACTTATATATCTTCTTGGAGAAATATCTATTCTGATCCTTCTCCAATTTGTTCATTGGATTATTTGTCTTTTTATTATTGGCTTGTAAGAGTTCTTTATATATTCTAAGCATAAAGTTCTTATATACATGCTTTGCAAGTATTTTCTCCCATTCTATGGATTATCTATTCAGCATCTTGATGGTATATTTTGGCAAACAACTTAAGTCATTTTGACAATGTATAGTTTATATATTATTTTATTTTACTCATTGCCCAAGCCACAGTTATGAATATCTACCCCTATTTTTCTACTAAGAGTTTCATGGTATTAGCTCTTATATTTAGGTCTTTGGTTCATTATGAGGTAATTTTTGTATGTTGTATAAGGTAAGGTTCCAACTTCACTCTTTTGCATGTGGACATTCAGTTATGTTGGCATCCTTTGTTGGAAAGAGTGCCCTGTTCTCATTGGATCATCTTGAGGCTCTGGAGAACTGAGAGTCCTACTTTCTTAATGACTAATGATGGAGAACATCTTTTCATGTGTTCATTGACCATTTGTGTATCTTCCTGAGAGAAATGTCTATTCTGATCCTTTTCCAACTTGTTCATTGGATTATTCATTACAATAGAACTGAGTAGAATATTTCAGTATTGTTCATTGCAGTAGAACTGAGAGTTCTACTGCAGTGAGTGAGATGTCTGTCCATGTGCCAGTATTGCCTTGTTTTACTACTATTTCTTTGTAGTGAGTTTTGAAACCAGGAAGTGTACATTCTACTACTTTGTTCTTGCTTTTAAAGGTTGTTTTAATTTTTCTGGGTCCCTTATAATTCCATGTCAACATTAGAATCAATTTGCTAATTTCTATAAAGAAATCAACTTTTATTCTGAGAGGTATTATCTTGAATTCATAGACCAGTTTAGATTATAAAGTCTTCTGAAAATGTTAACTTGTTCAATTGATGAACACAGATATTACTCCCAGTTATTTAGGTTTTCTCTAATTTCTTCCAACAATATTTTAAAGCTTTAAGAGTATAATTTTAAACATTTGATAAATTTATTTTTAAGTATTTTAATCTTTTGTATGTTAGTGCAAATGGATTTTTAAAATTTCCATTTTTGGAATGCTCATTGCAATACTTTAGAAATATCATTAACTTTTTTTAATATATTGATCTTGTCTCATAGAACCTTAATGAAGTCATTTATTAGTTGTAATACATTTTAAAGGCATTCCTGAGAACGTTTTCTATATAAAATCATATCATCTGCAAATACAGTTAATTTCATATGTTCCTTTAAAATCTGGATGCCTTTTATTTCTTTTGTGTGTGTCTGATTGTCCAGGGTAGGCCTGTCCAATGTTTACTGGATGTTATGAAAGTGGACATCCTGTCTTGTCCATAATCTTAGGGGAAAAGTATTCAGTCTTCAGTCATCAAAGAGTTACAGTAGCTGTGGGTTTGTCATAGATGCTTTTTACCAGGTTGAGTTTTCTTTATCTTAGTTTGTTGCATGTTTATAACATGAAAGATAATAGGATTTGTCCAATGGTTTTTCTGAGTTTATTGAGATGATCATGTGTTTTTGTTTTTACTCTATTGCTGTGGTGTATATCATTAATTGATTTTTGGATATTGAACCAACTTTGTATTTCTGTGATAAGTCTCACTTGGTCATGGTACATAGTTCACTTTATATGTTGCTGGATATTTTTTTGATTTGTTATTTTTTTCCTCCATTTTATGTTTGTTTGGCTTGTCTCTCCAATTAAATGTTATGTTATATCCCATGTTTAAATTATGTTTATTCTCTTCTTTCTTGTTCTCTTGTGGAATCCATGTTTATATAATGTACACATACAAAAAGCAATTAAACAAAATATTGAAGACAATAAATTTAGAAGATTGCTTTGGAATGGTGAAAGAGAAAAATTATATAGTAGGGGGGAAATGTGGTTTTCTTTCTTTCAAAGTAATTTTCCCAAATTGTGGTTATTTGTAGACAAAATTAAAACTTCCCCCAAAATATATTTGTTTGAGAATCTCTATTGTAGAACAGATGTTCCCAAATGTTTATTAACTTTCTTGGGAAATATTATAAACTGTGATATATCAGAAAAGCCAGTGAATCTTATGTTTCTTCTTACCTGAATTTTCATTGATAGTATTGTTCAGCAGATGGCACTGTTTAAATAATGCACTTAATTAATTTATTTGCTATTTATGCTATTTTTAAGTTATTTTAAGTGTGCTCCTGCAGAACAGAATAGTTTGTTAAGGAGCATAGACACACTCATTCTATATTTGATACAAAATATAATTGTTGAGTTGGCACATCCCAGATTGATTATAAAGTTCCTGTCTTTGAACTTCCTTCCAGAAATTGAATGTTTCACTTGTTATGAATGACCAGGCCATGAAATTTTACTTTTGATTCAACAGCCACTCTCCTGTATTTCTTTCTGAAAACTCAATTGCTTTATGCCTTAGTGCCTTCAGGCTGCTATTAAAGAATACCACACTGGGTAGCTTGTAAACAACAAATCTATTTCTTGGGGTGTTGGACACTGTGAGGCTAAGCCCGGGGCGCCAGCATGGTTGGGTGATGGCCCGCTCCCAGGTCGCTGCCATCTAGGGTCGCCCCAGGGTGGAAGTGTCAGGCTGGCTCTCCGGAGCCTCCCTTGCGCAGGCACTCATGGTATTCGCCAGGGCTCCCAGCTTCGAGGTCTGAGCGCCTCCCAGAGACCCCACACCCTAATATCACCATCTTGGGAATTACGTCTTCGAAGTAGACATGGGGGAAGTCACAAACATTCAGATCACGGCACCTTACATGAAACTCCGTCTTGTTTTGCTAAATCTCTTTGGGGCCTCGAGTTCTGCACTTAATCTGCAGTGACAACAGTCAAACCTTCACTCCTTTCTCCCATGCATCACTGCACTAAGAATCATCTGCCTCAATCCCTGATTTTTCTTTCTGACACTACAAGAGATATCTGGTAGTAAATTTCAGAAAACGTCTATCCAAATAGCTTTCAGTGGTTCTGTGTTTATGTAGAATATACCTGTAATGCTTCTACCACCTACCAGTAATGCTTCTACCACCTGCCTGGGACGCTTCTACCACCTGCCTGGGATGCTTCTACCACCTGCCTGGGACACTTCTACCATCTGTCTGGGACGCTTCTACCACCCACCTGTGACACTTCGACCACCTGCCTGTGACGCTTCGACCACCTGCCTGGGATGCTTTGACCACCTGCCTTGGACGCTCTGACCTCCTGCCTGGGTGGGACACTTCGACCACCTGCCTTGGATGCTCCAACCTCCTGCCTGGGACGCTCCGACCACCTGCCTGGGACGCTCCGACCACCTGCCTGAGGGTTTTCTTATTGTCCCCCAAGTTTGCACCTCTTTAAATCTTGTCACTGGTCTTCGTAGTTGCCAACAATCCCTTAAGTAACCCATTCAATTATTGAACATATTTCTTTACTGACAATCAAGGAAGAAATCCCTCTCACATTCAAGTAATTGGTGTTGATTTTAATCATGAGTTCCAGAAAGGAAAATCTATGCTTGAATTCTAACTGAAAGGACAACTTTAATCTTTAATGGTGGTAATTGTTGGCTCAGTATGTTAGAAAATGAGTTTTTTAAGTAGATATAATTAGACTACGTGCAATGTTGTCTAAAAATATGTTGCAATGAGAAACCATTTTCACCTATCGGGCGGGCAAAGATTAAAAAAGGCTAATGAAATACAGTGATTGCAAAGATGTGAAGAAATAGCTACATTCATTCTTATTTGGTAAGAAAGTAAGTTATAGAAAATTTTATAAAATGAATCTGGCTATTAGTGTTAAAATTTTAAATGTAGCTTATCTTTTATTCCATAATTACAATTTGAAGCCTATTCCATTACAGAAATAAAAAATAATGGTATACAAAAATTCAGGGGCAAGACATTTATTGTAACAGCATTTCTTTTGGCAGAACAAAACACAAAAATTCTTAACACACTCACATCTGTCACAGGATAAGAATAGCATGTTGTGCTACATTCTCATTTTTATATGTTAAACTACTATTAAAAAGGCTGAATTAAATCTGCATATATTATCTCAGAAAGAGGTCTATGATATATCAAAAATGTTGCAGACTAATCAGTATAGTCTCTTTGTAATTTCTCTAAAAAGCAAAATCTCTGTCTCTAATTGATAATTATTTCGCCCACTTAGTATTTTCATGTAACTATTGCTAATTTGTCTCAATACCCAAACTAAATGGATCAGCTTTTAACAATATTTGCTCAGTCATGATTATGAAAGTACTTCCCTAAATATTAATGTAAGAAAAGTTTAAATCTTCATTTAAGACATTTATTTTTCTACTTCTAAATCCAGGACAGAAATAAGTGGTTTAGAGATATCGAATTTTATGTGGCCTATATTAAAAAAAAATAGAGGAAGATGACGACCGTCCTTAGTTTAAGGCCTAAACAGTCTGCCTTCACTGGAAGGAAGTCTGTCTCAGTTTTCGCCCCACGTGTGGGTGTGATGATGTGCTGCTGATTCCTAATTGCTAGTGCCAGGGTAGCACATGAAACCATCTAGAACCAGGATTTCCCCCCCTTTTTTATGAATAAATATTGGCAACAATCCTGCGGGTATTTGGATGCAGGGAATGTGGAACTACTGTAGAAACAGTGAATTTGGTGGGTCGACCCCGTGGCCATACACCTGTCTTCCCCCGAGGAAGGGGCGTCGCCTCGCTGTCAGCAACACGATTCGCTGGAGCCAACAACAGTCCCAGCGAGTTGGGTGGTTTTCATGGGTTCTGTTGTTCCACAGTCAGCGGCTCAGTTCGTCTCAGTAACAATGTAGGCACTCTCCCCAACGACAGGGTGTTCACTTCCCAAGCAAGGAATGGGTGAGCTCTAAAACTCGAGCAGTGAATTCTGTGGCTCTCCTTTCAGAAATTGTTTCAGCCTCCAAAGAGCATCCACATCGGACACAGACATTCCAGGCAAGGCTCCATTCGCCCAAGGTCGGACCTGCCTGCACCCTGACCTGAGGGGATGAAGCGACGATTTTCTCTAGGAATGTTTCTATTAAACAAACCCAGAACTCGCACGAGGGAGATCAGCACCCACAAAGTGACATGTTTAGCCTGTGGCATTCGGTGGAGGCCTCAGATGTACGGCCAGGATACGTACAAGAGCAGCAAACTCTGCCTTATTTATTTATTTACTTTTCATTTTAGCGGGAGGATCCTGACATGCTCCAGACGCCGGCCCTCCAAAACTGCACTTTTGTTTATTATTGGCCTTTAAATATTTAGGACGCGCCCTCCTCCCACCTTCTACCAGGTATAGATATTAGGGAGGCTTCTGCGGTGCTCGTTACTCCCTGTTCCCCCGGTCTCATCATCTTGAGGCGTGGGTGAGAAGGTTCAGGACTAACTTACAGCGGAACCGCACAGTCATGGTGGACCTCGTGAGTCAGGATCAGATTGTATCCCTGCCTCTCCCAAGTTGAAGTTGCGGCAGAGAACAACCAGCGCTGCTCAGCTCAGGGACCATGACCAGCACTCAGGGATGGACGGTGACTTGCCCCCATGCATAGGGACACCTGAAAACCTTCTCCATTGCTTCTACACCTGATGACATTTGCGATAATATTGCCATGTATTCAGGATTCATCTGCTTTACTCACAGGCCGTGCATACGAGTTTGGTAGATTTTAATGTCAGGGACATTCTCTTCCGACACATTCCAGAAGTAGGAGGCATCCAAAGAGCGGGCGGGCTCTCGTATCCTCTCTCCAGAGCACGCTGCAAAATGGACTTGTGTCCAAATTCCACTCATTCCTGACTTCCACGGTACCCGGTTCGAGGTGGAGGTGCATTTTGTTTCGTATATTACAAATATTAGCAATACCTCAGAGCCAGGATCTGGTCTTTCCCCAATGTCCCTCCCCTTCGAAAAGCAATCACCCCCATCTATAGGGACATTTACAGTGGGCAGGGAGGAAGAATTTTAGTGAAAACTGGTGATGGTGTCATTGAAGGTGCTTTCAAAGGGGGCATGGATCATCATCACGGCAGTGATTCAAGTGTCTCTTGATCATATTGATATTTTGTTGTAGCTATTGATTTATAGATACCTTAGAGCTTTCATTCGTTGCTCATCTATGTCTTCTGCATATACCTGAAATCATGTCAACATCATCGGAGTTATTTAGGGGTTACCTCTCTGGTCATGCTACCTGTCACAGTGACTCTCCTCACTGACAGCCGGCCCCACTGAAAGGCCAGCAGGTTGAATAGGGCAGGCGCAGGATTGTTAAAGTTACAAGAGATGAGGACTCTCCTTGGAGCGGAAAAGGCTAGCATCCAAGTTTGTCAGGTGAGAAGAGTTAACCTTACTGCTATCAAATACATGAATTATTTTTTTTTTTTATATCCAGGGTTGGCAAACTACAGATTAAGGTACATGAGCTAAAAGTGGTCATTACACGTTTAAATTGTTGAGAAAAATGTAAAGATGATCCCAGATATCCTACGTGGCTTGCAAAGCCTAAAATACTTATTATCTGGCCCTTTCCCCGCAGAAATGTGGTGACCCCTGTGTTCGATTGAGAGCTTGTAGGTCGGAGAGCACACAGTTCATGAGGATTTAGCATCCGTGAAGGAGCAGGCTTCTGTCTGCCTTTTCTATAATCCTGTGGTGCCTGGTACCTGGTACATAGAATTTAAATGTTTGTTGAATAACTGTGTAATCTCTTGCAGACTTAAGAATTGTCTTTGTATGCTATATTTTATTGTACATGCACATAAACATTTTCACAGAAAAAATACAGTGACATAAGCAAGACTTTAGGCTGGCTTATTTGCATATCAAAGTGGCACACCGACTTGCATCCAACCACATATAAAATCAAGTCTGGTTTTGATAAAAGCTTTATCATCACTTGATTTTCATCCAATTTGGTTTCTTCCTACTCTGATGAAACTTAGCTCTAATAATATATTCCATGTCATTTAAGCCTATTAATAATCCCAGCTTAATTGTTACTTATCGATACCTCAGTTTACATTAAAAAACAAAAGAGACAGAAAGACAATAACAAAACTCTTTTAAGAGACAAATTTACCTTTGTAACACCCAAGGGCTCATGTACAGAATAAATTCCTCTTACTATAGATATGAGACATAATTACATTAATTAGAAAGATAATATGCATTAATACCAGTTTTGTCCTATTTAGTTTTTTGAACATCAGAATGAACATATCTATGTTTTTAAGAATATCTTTCTCCATATGACAATGTCATTATACTAATGCTAATATGTCAGATTTTACATTTACAATTACACAGTTTGCATAATATAAAAATACTCCCTGAATTTACATTTGAAGATGTTCAAAGCAAGACAAAGAAGTGTTACCAGTGGAAGCGGGCTCTTGTGTTATCTAAAGGAAAAGAATTTCCTGAGACCCACATGGCAGGATATAGCCCTGTGCTATGGTTTTGTGATGATGTAGCATTAAGGGGCTTCCCCTCCTGACTCCCCAGTGTCCCGCCTCTGTCCACCAGGCCGCGGAAAAAGTGCAGGCTTACCTTCCGTAGCACCAGGATGGAGGCCATGCTGCGCGGAGCTTGTGCCCCATATTGAAGTGCACTCCAGCCCAGCCCGTGGCTCGCTTGGCCTGCGTTTCCAGTTGCCGTCCGTTTCAGGCTCCCTCCTGGAGCCTGCGCCTGGAACTGCAGGGCCATGGGCCCCTTGGCTGCTAGGGCCACGTGGCCTTGGAGAGAGGATGTGCCAATGCGCTGGGTGAGCATGGGTCACTCAGGCAAGACGGAGCTTCCTTGTTCCCCTGTGGTGATATTAGCTGAGATGTGGTAGGGACCAGATGCTTTCTCAAAGGGACCAATCGACTTCCCAAACTTGCAGGTGTGCTTCCAATGGATCCACCTCCCAACCAATCCCTTCTTTCCCCAGGATCAGCTGACAGGGTCCTATGGTCCAGCACCTTCCTCTGCACCTTTTTGACTCCCACTGTGCACCTGCCTGCCTCCTCCCGGAGTGTGAGGCTTGTTGCCTCTGGCTAGCAAGCAGGCTTATACCCTTTGCTCCCCTTTTGAGAGGTAAATACTGCTGGTAACAAAAGGCAGTATCACAAGGTCAGTCAGCAGGAGAAGCAATCTGGGATCAGAACAAGCGAGCGTGACCCAGAATGCAAACAATTGCCTACATTGACAGAAGAATGCCGCCCAACACGCTCTGTTGTCTTTAGATATCTTTTATTGAAATCCAAATGGAATCTGCTAAGAACAACATTAGTGTCTTTCAAATATTTTGCCAGTACAGAGATGGATGTAGTATTTGGGTGCCTGCTTCCAGAGTGAATTTCATGAAGTAATTTATCTGAGCAAAACCTTTATAGCACCAAGGTTATAACCTAAGGCAGTAGAAAAATAATATGCTTTTCATACTCAGGGAATTGGTTAATTTCTCAAGCTAAAATTCCTTTCTGATATAAATAGGAGAACAGGTTTTTAACTGAAAAATCAAACTACAGTTATAATCAACTGGCAGGGAAATTAAAATTTTATTTTTGCTGAAAAACAACTTTGAACAATCACGATGTATACTTTCTGAAAACATCTTTTATTTTATATGTTCTATTTTGTTATACAGGCTTCTATTTACATTCAGGGCCACATTCATAATATTGTATTGCTAAATCCAAGATACTTAAGACATTAGGGCAATTTTGAAAGATTAAACTAAAGTAAGTTCTCAAAGTCTACTTAAAGGAGTTAAAAAATGCAATGTATTTAATATTTTCCTAACATAGGCAAAAATACTTTGAAAACATTGCTCATAGGCAATTCTTTAACTTTATGTTTTATAATTTACTATAAATTTACACTTCTCTTAAACACTCTTTAACCTGGTACTTGCTATTAAGATAAAAGGTGAATTTTGAGCTATAGTCTTCGGGTTTTGAAGTGTTCGTCCCTGAGTCAACAAGTTTTGACTTTTTTGTTTTGTTTTTTTAACTATCTGGCTTTGTGGAATTTTGATATTTTAATTTACAAGTATGTGTTCACATTTGTAACAAATTTTGCCTATTGTCTACCTGTAGGAGTAATGACTTAGACAAAAAGATTCCCCCAGGCAAGAGTTGAAATTAGTAGCGGTTGCTTATTGTCTTCTCATAGCCTAAGTTTTCAGAGGTAAACCCGGGTGCAGCAGGTATCACGGTACTCCTGGTGGACCATGAGCTGGCCTGAGTGGTTGAGCAAGAACGTTAGCAAATGTGCACAGAAGCAGAGGTTGTCCGAGCTCTGCTACCACCTGCCATCTTACCTTGGTTTCTGGAAACACAGCTCTGTTTGTATAAAGCTTTCTCTAATTTTTTGAATTAGTAGTTATTTTCCCTCGATTTTTTTTTAAATCATCAGTCAGGGGAGTGGAAAGATGAATGGACTAGCCAAATCAATATGGAAAAATTGCTTGGAAATTCTAGAGGCATACGGAGGATGATGGGAGTGGATCTAATGGGACCCCAGTGAATAATTTAAGCTAAAAGTAAGCAAATTCAATTGCGATATCTTGAAAATAAAGTGACTTACACGTGACAGGTTTATTTTTGTTTCGAGTAACAGACCTGAGCGGGTCGCTCCAGGTGGTTGGGAGTTCTTTTCTTGCTCCTGAAGGTCATTAAGTGACCTAGTTTCTTTCTAGACCTGGTTTTGGCTTTTCTCTCGGGGCTGCTTCATCATCAGCACCTTCAAAGGCGGCTCACACACTCATGGCAGGCTGCGGGAGAGGGGGCAAGATCCTTTGTTTACATTTTCTTTATAAATATAAATACAAAGGAAGGGAACATCCCTTCTAACATTAATTGGTGAAAAGTGGTCATGTGGGCACCGCCTGCCAGGTGGTATCGGACGCTGGAAATTACAATGGCCACCTGGGCACGCGTCTGGTACAGACAGTGGATTCGTCTGCGACTGACAAATCACCATCATTTGGATCATCATTCAGTGTCTTCCTTATACAGCAAATATTGAGACAGGTTTATTCTATCCCTGTTCAGGTGTGGAAGGAGTGAGAGCTTGGATGGTCTTCCAGGGAGAGCAGAAAGGCCTCCAAAGGAATCTGAGGGCGCGTGCGGAGAGGCGAGGGTGATGCTGGGCAGAGGGATCCTCGCTGGGGGACGTGCGATGGGAGCTGATGGCAACGCAGACACGGTGAGAAATGCAGTTTCGCAGGAAGTGGGTGTGCATATGCGAGGCACTTTAAAAGGGTGAAGTAGCTCAGGTCAAGCCTTTTTTAAGGTGCCCAAACAATAATGAGAAGTTCTAAGGAATAAGCACAGACTGGGCTGTCAATTCATGTTGTTAGACAAGATCACGAAAGGAGAGAAGTACGAGGCCCTGGGGGGCCGCATTGGTAGAAGCAAGAGGAAGCCTGCCCTGGAGAGCTCAGCGTCTGTAGGTCCACTCAGCTGCCAATCAACCCTTCATCCTCCCCTCTGGGCGTGGCATTTTAGCACAGCTTTTCTTTGTAAGGTCTCCTTGCTTGCTTGCTTGTGATTTCAATAACGAGTAACTCCTGATCATCTCAAATAACCTCTTATGTGAAGTTTAGAAAACAGAAAATAAGTTTCTACATTCTTAAATCAAAGAAAAAAATGCAGTCCTACTCAGTAGATTCAGTGAGTCAGACAGCGTATCCTGCATCTCTCCCTTCTGATTTTGATAAAATAATTTACACTGTGGGTGTCAATGCCATAAAGAACACATTTTACTGCCCTGTGCGGGAGGGCATTTAATGCTTCTGGAGAAAGCCTTTGCCTCTGTTTAGTAGTCTGGTCAGGAAGTCGTGTGTGTGTGTTAATCTTTACTTGGCATAAATAATCCTGCCACTTTTCATTCAGATTACATTGCCTCTAATTCTGCTACCTCCTCAAGAATTCCTCTTCGACTTGTTATTTACATCTTTCACATATTTGCAGATCATTTTCATATTCCCTTAGCCCGGCTATAAATATTATGCTGCTTTAATCTCCCCTCATAAATCAGTCGTCCTTTCTCATTATTCAGTTGTTTTTTTTCCTGGGCTCTTTCTTTCTGGGATTTCTATGTGTACATGGTATTGAAGTGCCTCAGAATTCAAACAATAAAGAAGCTGCAGTCTCACCAATGATAAGATCGGGGTGTCCCTTCATTTTGTGTTTACTATAATATTCCTGGGTTTTGTTTCTTTTGTTGACTGTGTGATATCTCTTTTCTTTATGAAGTATTTTAGTTAACCTAAATATTTTATACATTTTCATTTCTAATATCTGTGGTTCAACTGCCATATAGTCTGTAAAATCTATTATTTCCTATTTTGTTGTGATTTTGTTTACTTTTCTTTGAAATATTGTATTTTCAAGTCAGATAAACATAAAATTACACTATTCGTTTCCTCATGTAGACAATTTTTAAAGTGTTAAATAAAAGAGAACTAAAATCTAATTACTGAAGTTAAGGCTTTTCCCTACAGGAAAACTCCCAGCAGTAGGGATTTAGCATTACTCTGATGACCATATCATTCAATACTTAAACCAGGAAGGAATGTTTATATTCTCACAAAGCAGCTTATTTTGAAGTAGCATTTAATGAAACATTTTTTAATCTGAAATATGGTTCTGAAAGACCTACCATAGTGTATGTCCAAGAGAAATAAGAAATTTTATCACTCTGAAAAATTTTACATAGCTCCCTATTGGTGCTATGATTCTATGCCCCCAAGTTCCAAAGTACTACCCACATTATAGTGCCAGTTCTATATTTAAAAGTACAACAGTCTGTTTGTATGTTCACGTGGAAGTTTGAAAGGTAAGTTAGTAACTCTCTGTATAAAAAGTTTCCTAATGAATTTAACATATTTTTTTAGACTCAAAATATGGTTGTAAGTACACCATGTATATGGAGATATTAAATATGTAAAACTTGTGAATATTAAGAAATATAAAATGATAGAGAGGCCTAGGTAAATATATTCTGGACACCTCAGTTTGGGCTGGATAACAGGTTTTGAGGGATAAGAGAAAGTGGCTTCCCCTGAAAAGCAGGTGAGTGGTTTCCCTTGGTTTCTACCCAGAATTCGTTGCCACCATTCATTTTGTTCAGTTGCCCGCTTCTCTAATGTGTGATTGGGTGAAGATGATCACATATCTAGCTCCAGAAATTGTTCCCAATTAGTCATAGCCAACATTGCTCGTCTCGATATATGCAGGAGAAATTGAACAAAATCCCAAATCCACTTTAGATTAAAAAAAATAAATTCAGCAAAGTAGGAGCAAAGGGAATTTCTTCAGCCTGATACAAGCATCTGCATAAACTCTAGAGCTAGCATCATAATTCATAGCAAATGATGAACGCTTTCCTTAAAATCAGGAAAAACACAAGTATATCTATGATTACAACTTCTATTAATATGGTACTGAAAATTTTAATAAGTATAATAAGATGCAAAAAAAGATAACCAGATTAGAAAGGAAGAAGTAAAACTACCTTGATTTATAGGCAACAGGATCATCTACTCAATAGGGAGAAAATCTGATAGATTTTCAAAAACGTTACTAGAATGAACATAAGAGTATAGGAAGGCTGTAGGATATAATCTCGATATACAAAAATCAATTGTATTTCTATTCTAGTAATAAACCATTCAAAATTGAAGAAAAGTAAAAATAACATTTATAATAATATTAAATAATTATATCAAGACCTATCTCAATGAACTAAAATAATATCAACATGAATCTTACAGAAAAGGTGTGCGATCACAGTAAGAACTAGAAACGTTGCGACTGCTGTTCAGCAATTAAGGGGGCTGAAATAAAAGGAGAGACTACCGTGGTCCTGTCTCAGAAGACTTCATATTATGAAGAGGTCAACTATCTTTAAAATAAATGATGAGTTAATGAAATAACAAATAAAAACTCAGCAGGCTTTTTGTAGAAATTGACATGTTGTTTCTAAATTCATCCAGAAACTCCAAGGACTGAAAATTGTCAAAATAACTTTCAAAACACAGGGACAAAGTCAAAGGGCTAACTTGATTTCAAAACTTATAATAACTCTACTAGAACTATGACAGTGTGACATTTTTGTGTGGTCAGGGTAGCACTTTTGTAACAGAATGAGCGTGAAGTGCTTCTCCTGCTCTGCTTTATCAGAATTGGAAAAGGATCACTGCTCATCCTTTTTGAAGCGATTGGTAGACTTGGGCAGTGAGCCCACGGGGACCCACGTTTTTCTTGTTGGGAGGTTTTTGAGTGCACACATTTTCGCTTGCATAGGTACGTTCAGATTGTCTATTTTTCTTGAGTCAGCTTAGTACTGTTCGTTTTTCTAGGAATAAGTCTCGTTCATCTAAGTTACTTGATTTGTGGTCACCAACTGATCATACTATTCTCTTATAATCCTCTTTATATTTATAAATCCAGTGGTAATGTTTCTACTTTCATTCCTGATTCTAGTAACTTAAAATCAGGAATGTAAGAGATTCTTAGTAAGAGATTCTCTCTTTTTTTCTTAATATGCCTACCTAAAGTTTGTCAACTTTGTTGTCTTCTCAAAGGACTCAATGTTGATTTTATCGCTTTATGAAACCTCACCCTCTGTACTTCTCACTCTGTTTCACTAGCTAAATATTTGAGTCTTATGATCAAGGCAGATATTGGGAGTTTGGGCTGCAGATCCACCACACAGCGGCCAATGTGTGGATGGAAAGTTTCAAGTATTTGGTTCGTTTTTATTTGCCATACTGTCATTAGTGTCACATAACTCTCCGTGAAATCTCCTGAAGACGGGGGTGGTGTGTGTTTGTTTCTGGGTCACTGCTAAATGGCAGGTGGTCCTTTCACTTCCTGTTCTTGTGGAGTGTCTTAGATTCTGCCACACGATAACAAATCCTGAATATTATCTTTTTTTCTGCATATCCCTCAGTTTTGTGAATGCATAACTCAGATTCTCTACATTTGTGAAATATGCTCAAAAACTATTTTAGTGTTCAGTTTACTGTTAGGGATTTTTCTATATTCTATTTTGACAATTTCTGACTCTATTGTCAGCATTCAGATGCTTTTAAGAAGGTTTTTGGCTTTATGTTCCCAATATTTTAAGGTGTTTCTAGTGATACTGTCAAATACTAGCCCATCACTTTATGAGAAATAGAACTGCAGAAAAAATACTCTATGTAAAACATGCACAAAGTACCCTTTGAGTTTTTAATATTAATTATAATAACTTTTCCCAGAAATTCCATTTGGATTATTTTTGCCAGTTCTTTTTTTTTTCTATGCCGTGTTTTTCTTTATTTAAAAATAACACATAATGCTTTTTAGAACTCATTGAGCAATAAACATTTATCTAACTCATTCAGCAAATATTTACCAACAATTATGCATCAAAGATCCAAGACTATAATGCCTAACAAAATAGGTGAACATCCCTGTCATATGTAGTTCACATTCTAATAAGTGAGATGAAAAATAGCATGCTCAATAGGATAATTCAGCATGTGTGAAACTAATTCAACACCTCCTATTAAGGAGAAAAGGAAAGATGCAAAGGGTAGTAGAAACTGTCAGAGGGAAGGCGTTGGAGTTTAGATCGAATGTTCAGCAGCTGGAAAGGAATGAGTGAGACAGAACACAGAATGGGCATCAGAAAGATAATCAGGGAGCAGAACACACGGAGATCTGGGGCCATTACAAAGATTAGAGGATTTTCAGTGGAGGTACGTCAATTATTTGACTCACATTTTACAAAAACATTCTGGATGCTGTATGAAGAGTTGCTTGGCAAGGGCAAAGGTAAACGCAGGTGCACTGGTGACAAAGTTTTTGTTGTCACCTCTGTGAAGTCACCGCCGGACAGGGCAGTAGCTGTTGCGGTGAAGAGAAATGGCTGAATAAGAAAATATTTGTTTAAAAGCTAACATAAGGGCTATACATTAGAATCAAGGCTTCTGGAATTTCCTTCGTGTATTGGATCACCTCCATAATTTGCCAAATTCAGGATCTGTAGGTGTAAAAGCATGAATGCAATGTCCCTTCGACAACCTACCTGAGGGAGGCCTTTTTCCCTCTGTTCATGGCAGTAGATTGGTTTTAATGATCCAGGCTTGTATCTTTATGTTTTTCCTTGTTTTCATGTTGAAGATGACTATTCTGTTGACTCCACCTTCTGAAATATTTCTGACGACAGCCTCTTAATTTACATATCCAAACTCTATTCAAGTTTTTGGATTTATCGGGACCTTTCTAAAAATTTTCCAGTCCTCACTTGTAAGCACTCAGCTCCTGTCTCTACGTGGCATATCAAATCCCGAAACTCGGATTATTTCATTTCTTTAGCACATGCTCACACCTACATCTCGTCTCTTTCAAAAGAAATGTAAGACCCGATAGTTCTAGTCTCATAACATTAATGCTTGTTGGACCAGGAAAAGCCACAATTTGTGTGGGGAATGGGGCAAGCAGGGCCCAGGCCCGGTCCTTATGGCTGTGTGTCTATTAGGTGTGTCTCTGTCTGTATGTATATCTATATATCTGTTTCATCTATTATCTCTATATGTGCAAGTTTTCACCACTGATTGATGACATAACTACCACTAAATTGAATTAAAATCATCTTAGATGGTCTGCCTATAATTTGTTAGGCTCACAGGTCCCTGAAGCTAGAAGATTTTCTATGTTAGCTGAAAAATCTGGAAATAAGATTCATCCTTTAAATGGTAGCTAAACTTCAACTTTCTAACAACACATTTTCTAATCTCCTGCAGAATGATGTTGATCATTATTGTGTTACTGAACTTAACACTATGATGTCCTCTATACTGAGATTTATACTGTTTACTGGCCATTTCTCCAACACTAAGAATGTTCTTGGGCCAAATAGCCATTCAGCAATTGATTCAACATCTGTGTTTTTCATTTTTGTTGAAACAGCATTTACTGAAAACTTACTCATAAAGTCTCATAAAAATAGTAGAATATTTTCTCTGATTTCAAATATTCAAAAGATTAAATACTGTGGAGTATGTATGTGTGCAATAGATTTATCTAAGACTTGAACCTGTGGACCAAAGCTTACGCCTGGTGCCTGTTTATTGTACACTTTGGCCCATATTCACAGTATCTTTCGGGCTTTCTGCTGTTCCCATTTGTAACTATCCCCTTGACTCTGAATAATGAGAAATATACTTTCTATTTTAGTTTGCTAGGGCTGCCACACAAAATACCACAGCATGGGTGGCTTAACCAACAATGCGCCCCCCGCCCCGACCCCCGCCAACAACCACAATTCTGGATGCTTGATGAGTGTTGGGTTCGGTCTCCTGATTCCTCTCTCCCTGGTTTGCAGAGTCGGCCTTTTGTCACGCCTCCACGTGGTCCTCCCTCTATGCCCCACACCTCTGGTGGCTCTCTGTGTCCATTGTCCTGTCCGATTGGTTAGGGCCCTCTCTCATGGCCTTATTTTAACATCTTCACCTCTTTCAAGGCTTCATCTCCAGACAGAGTCAGATTTGGAGGTATTTGGAAACCAGAGCTTCCACACGTGGATGTTGGGGGAACACCGTTCAGCCCCTGACACTTGTCGATTATTTCGATGTCTTGCCCTTTGTTCAGAAGCCACCATTTATAAACCCACTTTTAACGAGGATCTCAAACACATAAAACTTCTCTTACTGCACCTTACCTTATTTGCTGCCTTTCAGTTATGTACGTCATGTTGTACATAGGCACTGGTTAAATGTACACTGACACACACGGAACAAGGTGAAATAAGGGAAGGGAAGACTAAAATTACCCTGGACAGTAAATTTAGGATGATAAGAAGGATGTCGGGTAAATGTTCCCCATTCACTTAATTTAGGCCTCACATTTTGAATACTTTTCCCTGATGAAGTCATGCAGTCTTATAGGCAAATTTTATTGTTTATTTGTTGGTTGTAAAAGAAACTTCTATTCTTGTCATCCTTTCCAAAATGTTCAGGGCAATTAAGCCCTAGAAGTCCCAGAAACAAGGCCAGACTATGGAGTGCTCAATTTGCATATTCAAATTACCAATTACGTTCATGGTAATATGCAAATAAGCCTATTTTCTCTTGACTAAGACCTTTATGGTAGGAAATTGCCTACTTGCCCTTGCAGAGAAGCCGGCACCAACAACCAGCCTCAGCCTAAATGATTAACCTGATGAGTTTCATTTTTTTGAAAACTGCGTATCTGTGCATTCCCAACTCTTTACATTAAACTGCAGTAGAAGAAAAACAGTGTTCTTAATGTTTGATGGTTTACACCTATCCATATCTATGTGCACACAGACTCATTCACACACAAGCACATATGTGTACTTATGTGTGTGTCTGTGTTTGTGTGTATATATTTCCATAATTTCTAGACAGCTCATAATAGAGCAAATCCTGAATAGAGGATGGTCTACAGTTACTATGAGGGCATGATATTGGTCTGGTAGGTAGCGAATATTGTACAATACAGTACAACTACTTTTACATACATTTTGAAGGACAAAGTTAATTTTCCCTATCGATATCATTTCCTATTCAATTACTATTAAGCACAATGTAAGGTTAATTTTGAATTATTAGAAACTTAATTGTTTATCTAGATAACACCAACACAATATAGGAAACCTTAAGACATAGAAATATATGAAACAACTAAAATGGATTAATTCTGATAAACAAATTGTTTTATGTTTCTCCAGCTTGAAATGAGATAAAATACTACCATTTGAAAATACCTATATTTGTGCCTGGACCCATTCCAATGTGCACATGGAGATTTCCCCACACCACAAAGCAATTCTCGGACACGAATAGCCTGTCCAAGGATTAAACTCAATTCAGCTCAATTCTGACGCTGGCTACCCAGAGATAAAATCAGGTTCCATGGGCAAAGGGCTGAGTCCCACCAGACCACCCCCACTCCAGGTGCCCCCAGCGAGCCCGGTTGTTACCTGCGTTTCTGACCCATTAGCTACAAATTGAAGGTTCAATGAACTTGTCAGGACTGTTCACAGTGTTTTTGAGAAAAGTAAATATTACTTAATACCTCGGTGTCTCAGCTGTGCCCTCCATAACGTGTGAATAATAATTTGCTCTAGACCAGGGGGGTCCCGCCTGTGGCCTTGAAAATGGCCCAACACAAAATAGTAAATTTATTTAAAACATTATGAGATTTTTTTTGTGATTATATGCTGCAGTGTATTTAACGCATGGCCCAACACAGTTCTTCGTCCAGCGTGGCCCAGAGGCCCCAAAAGGCTGGACACCCCTGCTCTGCAGGGCACCTGGGCGTCCCCTGCCCTGCCCCACCCCCGGAGTCCTCGCGTTGAAGCTCTAAACCTCCGGAGACTTCCAGCTTCCTGAGAAGAAAAGAAGGGATGTGTAAACTTTTAGCGGGACACAGGACCGCCTAGAATAAAGCCTTCCCTTCGCTTGATGTGAGTGTGTGACCAAAGACTGGCCAAAGGGATGTAAGTAGAAGCGTTGCTCGTGTGACAGCCGGGGGAAGCTCCTGCAGCCAGATGTAAAACCCTTCCCCTTTTCTTTCGCCCTCATTCCTCTTTCTACCAAGGATGCAGATATGGTGGCCGTACCTCAAGGGTCCATCTTGGACCCAGGGACAAAGACAGCACTCTGGGGAAGGCAGAGTAATTGCTGCAGGAGCCTGGAGTCTTGGGGACTTTGAGGACTCATACTAGTCTACCAGCCCTGTGCTGCCTTCCTCCAGATTTTGATGAGATACAAATCTTGTTGTCTCGTTTCAGCCTGGGTAATTTTGAATCCCCTTTGCTTTCAGGGAATGTTAATCTTAAGTGATAGAGTCCCATTAAAAAAAGCAGAAAACAGAAAGGGATATACTAGTTATTTGTATTGTTCTTATAATGAGGAATAATATATCGTCCTTCTGGTCGGGTCAATTTAGATTTTTGTAGGACTGCCTGAAATATCTTTAACTGAACATTTTATTTTCCTTTGGTTTTCTTTCTTTCAATTGGGGGAGGAACACTAGTTATTCTTTATTGAGCAAAAGTAACGTGTGGTAGGACTGAAGTAATCCTGGGCTGCCGTGAGGTGGGTAAGATGCTGCGTATCTGACAGTGAGTTAGAGAAAGACATTATAAACAGCACCTGTGTGTGAGTACGCAGTGTGGGGCAAAAGGAGGTTTACAGCTGTTCGTATAGAAAATAATGCAATAATCAACAAATAACAATACACGAATAAACTCTGTGTTCGCATGCTCACAGCTATAAACCTTCTTTTGCTCCCATCCTGTACATTTTAAAATGTAAAGCATTTGGGTACTGTTTTCCTGAATTATGTAACAGGGAAATCCTTCCTCACGTGTGCTGTGATGGAGGACCCCATCACATAAAACAGAAAAGAGCAAAGTGCTTTGGTAGGGAAAGCGTCCTGTGTTTTTTTCCACCCTACCGATATATTCAGTAAGTCAGCCTTAAGATGTCCCTTGGAGCTTTAGAAGGGAGTAAAATTTTAAAACTCATGTAAAAGTTTTATTGGACAAAGTTTTAAAATGTATTATTTCTTTAAACTATGGCTTTGTCATATCAGCCTGCCCATGGGATGTAGTCACGATTTTAGGTAATTAACATAAGCTATGCTGCTTGGGGAACATTTGGGGGTTGGAGGTGGGGGACAGAGAAACAGCTAAATGGCTTTAAGCAGTTTGCTAAATCCTCGGGAAGTAAAAGCATGCCCCTGCATTGAAGAAGCACCGATTTTTAAATTTTTCTTTTCTTCAAACACTGTGCTTGCTGTTGCAAATGAGAACCCACATACACAATTACCCGTGATTCAGGAAGGAAGCTGCAAATATATGGCCCACAGATACCTCAGTAGAAGAAGAAGAAGAAAAAAAAGCAGATGCTATGATTTTTATTTAGATGCCTTTCAAAGACAAGATGAGACCCAATAGGAAGCGAAGTCACGAGACAATTAATAAACATTACCTTTCATCTCACGGCTTTACTTTTATCGCCTCATCCTTTATAGTTTTATGGGTTTGTTCTTGCCACCCTAATCTTTTCCTCTTGTAATTTTGTGTTGATTTAGAATCACCTTTCCTGTGGCTTTTTTTAGGTGAGAGCGCTCTCCCTTCTTAGTGTGCTTGCACGGCATTTTCCCGATACCCTTCACAGCTCTACTTAAGAGTTAAAAAAGGAGGTGATAAAAGTGAAATATGTTAATATAAAAATGAAGAAAAGGATTTGTCTTAGTATATCAAGAAGATGAAGCAATGGTGAGAGAGTCCTAGACCATCTAAGTTTTATCTTTCGCTTGTCGAAGCTGCTCCCACATCTCTATAAAGACACCAGGCGACAGCCGCCTCCAAGGTCAGGTTACGCTGCTGCTCGGAGGGGAGGAGAGTTATTAGTCCACAACGTGCGTCTCTGCATTTTCCCTCTCGCCAACGGAAATACCTAGGAGAGGCTTGGAGCAGTGTTTGAAAAGGAGTCCTAATGAATTATAAATGATGATAAATCTGACTTGATTTCAAAGTGAGGGGTGTTTTACATTGAATCCTTCTGCTGTGTAGGTTGTCTTTTGTTACCTGCTTCTTTTAAGTTTTGACGTGTGATGCATTATGCAAAACTGATATTTGGGAGTGTCAATTAAACAACAAAATATAAGAATAAAATATAAATATAGAACAGTCTTATTGGATAAACACTGCATACTTAGAAATATAAACATACATAGCTATACACTCACTACAAGGATTTTCTCTCTCATATAAAAACATTAACTGTTGAATCAAGGGCATATTTAATTTTGATAAACTACAGGTTATTGTTTTTCTTACCTAAGGAAAATCCAGTTATTGCAATAAAAGTTCAAAATTTTTTTATGAGAAAACTATAAATATGGTCTTGTTTATTAGTTTGAACTTGCGTATCTTAGGTTCATGAAAAAATAAATATTTTATGATTTTATGGAATATATATTCTTTAAAAAATCTTCCAGTAATTAAGAAGGGTATAGAATATAATCCACTCTATTATACTATTATAATATTGTAAAACTAGACAGGAAAAGTTAGTAACAATAAGGCATTAATTTTGGAATATGGTTAGAAGTTTATGATGCCTATTGTGAAACAAAAGCTTTGAAATCCTTGTCTACTGACCTCAGTTTCCACATTGGCATAGTCGAGGCACTGATTGGTTACTATTACCGGTTACCATGAAAATTGAATGAGATTATGGATGTAAAGGTATCAATATAACTTCTAGCTAATAGCAAGTGCTTAATAAATATTTGCTATTAGACAATGATTTATTCCTTTTCACTCTTTTTAGTAACTGAAAAATATTAAGTGACCTCAATGGGTCAGACACAATTTTCAACACAAAAGATAAAGCTCTGACCTATACTGAGGCCGTACTTTTGTACATATACATATATGTATAAACACATCATGATAAATAGTAATATATTAAGTGGTAGGAAGATAAAGAAGAGTAAATTAATGGAGACAGTTACAATGATGCTGTGTTAGAGTTGTCAGAATGTGTTCTTCACAGTAACTTGACTTTATTTTTTGATCTACGCACTTCAGTGTTTCAGTAAGAAACTGTATTAGCAGCTCTGTTTATGTTTAAATATCAAGCCACTAAACTATCATTCTTATCTATATTCTTTCTGTATCTATAAATACTTTAAATCTGGTGAAAATGAAAAAAAACATTCTGATTAACTTTGAGAACTTTAAAGAAAAAATCATGCCAAGACCAAAAATATGCCCACATTGAAAAAGTATAAAATAAATAAAAATATTTCCTTTTAGTGTTATCAGATTTATCAAATTTATCAGATTCCCCATCTACAGCATTTAGAAATCTTGAGTTTATAATGCTATCTGCATCATAAACCATGTAAGCCGTGATGGTATGGTAGCATGGCTGAGCAGCCTAAGGTCGCTCTTGGCTGTAGAGGCCTCTGTTAAAGACTGCAGCAATCGAGAGTTAAATGCTGTGTCTTTGGCATACTCCTTATCTTCAATGTATGGGTTCTTTCTGTGAGACAAGTGACTAAGATGTTACAGGCGGGTTTGCGGTAACATGGATATCACACAGGTCTTGTTCTTGATTCAGACGCAAACTTTTCCTCATCAGCAAAGTTTTTCATTTAATTTACACTTTGTCCTCCTATAGAATAGTACGTGGATATAATTTCTAATACTTTTCCCACAAGTCTCCAGAAACTAGTTCAATGTGGATCCAATTTTCAGAGATACACTTTACAATTTATAATTTTTGGAGGAATTATAGACAAACTCAAAGACTTAGTTCCTTTAAGGTAGGAGAGTGAAAATACGTAAGAGAAAAGCTCAGTAGAAAATGGAGAGTCACAAGGTGTGATACAGAAAGTATCAGCCAGCGATGGGTGAGAGAAGCAACTTTATAGTTGCCACTGCAGTGGGAATTGAGTCAGTTATTTGATACATTTCATGGATTTTCTATGGCTCTAAGTGTCCTCTGTGAGAACATAAATTTTATCATACAACATTAAATAAGACTACATAAAAAATGTGAGTGTTTACTGGAGAAATGAAATGGAATACAAATGATCTACTCTCGTTAATTAAATATACAAAATAGGAAGGAATTAATAAACCAATCTAAAGTTTGTATTCATGTAATTATAATTTTTTTTAAAAAACATTCTGATTCATGCTTGACCTTATTTTCTAAAACGCTGAAAACAGTATACAGAAGATTGTTTGAATTTCTGGTTTTACTTATATATTTCTAATCATATTTATCAAAAGCTGTGCATTGGACCAATCCACTTCCTGCAAGGTGTAATAATCATGTGTAATTTTGTAGAACAGAAATGCAAAATGTTACTTCATAAATTGCATGGATGTGGGTATAACCTCCTCAGTTTGTCTGGGACGTTATGACTTGAACATGTGCTAACATGGTCATTGAAGAAACCACAGCGATCCCATGGTCTCTTGAGTGTGGACAGTATGGAATTGAGCGAGGTGGCCTCTTCCATGAGCGCCAGAACCCAAGGGACTAGGGTATTGCCCATCACTTTGCGTTTATTTCAGTGGGCTTTCTCCAGGCTATGTAGTCTGGGCAGCTTAAAACAGACACATTACCTGAGAGGATACGTTTTTAATAGGGCATTCAAAGATGTAAATTAACTTTTAAAAATGTTGCCATTTTCCCATTATTACCTACCTAAAATATATTGATAGTTACTGATATTTATTTCTTAATCTATTATTATGGCAATATTGTCAGAATACTAGCTACATTGTTTGATATTAGGATTTTATAAAAATATATTCCACAAAAGTATTAACAAAATTTAAAATTTTTGTATAAGATAAAGATACGATTAAATAATGCTTTACTCCTGTCTATGTAACCAAATACCATGTGAATTATTCAACAATAAGTTTAGAATATCATGTATTTATCATAATAACCTGTTCTCATTTTTGATCATTTATAACACTGTCCATATCTACATGTTGTGTATAAGGTATTTATCTAAAATTCAACACATGTATTGGGCTTCTATCAATGAAAAACCAATTTTAGAACATTTTGTATTGCTCTGCATGTGCATGCATTTATATTAAAAAAGTGTTGCTTAGTCCTTCAAAAGTTAAATTAGTTTCTGCAGATGTTACAAGGATCCACCAGCAACTCAAACAATAAATGGAAGATGCAAAAACATGTAGTTAACATTTATGCATACAAGCAATTACATTAACTGATCACAGTTCATAATTTACATTATAGTTCACTCCTGGCGTTCTATGGTCTGTGGATTTGGACAAATGTGTAATGACGTATACCCACCGTTACGGCACCGTCCTGAGGCTTTTCACTGCCCTAAAAAGCCTCCGTGCTCCCTCTCTCCCTCTTTCCCTCCTCGTCCCATGGCGACTGCTGCTCTTCTTGCTGTCTCCGTAGCCTTGCCTGTCCCACAATGTCACAGAGTTGGAGTCCTATGCAGGACGGAGCCTTTTCAGACTGGCTTCCCTCACCGAGTGATGCACACTTGAGGTGTCTTTTTTTGGCCTGATAGCTCGTTTCCTTTTAGGGCTGGATAACGCTGAAACACTGGCAAATGACTAGGCTTGCAGAATGGAAGACAAGCGTAAAAGTGTCCATTTAAAAAACGCGAAGGGAACGTTTTTCAAGCAAGGTTGCAGTGCTCTTGAGCAAAATCTGCTAGCTTGGAACTAACTACACCAACTTTTTGGCCAATATATAACCTTCTCATTCAGCCATTTTCTTTTGAATGTTCATTTACAATATACCACAAACTATTACACCCTTTGTTTATAATTGAGCTTCAGTTTATAGTACCCAGAGGCAATGAAACAGGTCACTTATTCCCAACCCCATCTGCTTTTCCTTCGGAATTGTTTGTTTCTTCTTTCAAAATTGCAGGTCTATAAAGAATGTGGAAGTCCTTCCTAAAGGACGAACAATAATTTTTAAACATGGACTCGATGTGTTAGCATTCAAATAAGTGAAAATATAGAATCGTATAAAATGTTTTTCAGAAATAAACAAAGTTTATCCAAACCAAAAATCTAATTAGTGTAGTTTGATAAAAATCATCCAGTTATCAGTATATTCTGTGATATGTGGAAACACTATATAAATGCTAAATATTAATTAGTTGTCCATCCTAAAGGTTTTGTATTTATCTTATTAGACAATTCTATTAATGAATATTTTCAATTTACAAATCAGACAAAGGATTTGAATCCAAAATATAAAGATTTCTAAAAAAGTATTTTAAAAGAATATAGAACTTTATTGAAATAGGGAAAAGGAAAGGACTGGGCACTTTCAGTAGAGAAAATCTAAATGTAATTAAACAAGAAAAATACATTTTGCTTACAGCTATGAGTTAAATGCAAATGGAAGGAATCATATCGCTTTAGAACTTTTAGGCTGGCAGAGCTCTTCCCAAGCCTGACAGCATTAGGAATAGCAGAGGAGGCGGGAAACCGGAGCTCACACAACCAGGGGGCGGATATTCCCTTGCAAACATTTTGCAAAGCAAGTTTGCAACGTCTAAGTATCTACAGAATTGAGATATTCATTGTCATTTCGTACAGCCATAGAAATGTTTCACTAAAATATACTTCACATACCATAAAATTCACCCTGTAAAATTCAGTGGTTTCTAGTACATTAAAAATGTGGGAAACCATTACCACTGATTTCAGAATGTTTTTATTATCCCCAAATGAATTCCCATATTCCCTTACCCATTAGACGCCACCATCCCTTCTCAGCATTCCCCAGCCTTGACAATCACTGATTTAATTTATATTCGTATGGATTGGCATATTTTAAAAATGCCATGTAAGTAAAGTCACTTTCGGCATAGAATGCCACATAGAATCATAAGTGGCATTTTGTATCTGGCTTCTTTTACTTAAAGCAATGTTTTAAACATCTTCCTAAGATGCATCAATGCTTCCAAGTTTACCTCGTATGGATATACCACGCTTTGTTAATCCATTCACCTGTGAACAGATATGAGGTTGTTTCCAATGTCTGGCTATGATAAATAATGCTGGTGTGGACCTTTATGTACAACTTCTTGTTTTAATTCTGTGGAGAATATAACTAAGAGTATAGTTTCTGGGTTATATGGTACATCTCTAACTTTCTGAGGAACTACCACATGAAGGTTTCAATTTCTCCACGTCCTTGCCAACACTTGGTGTTGTGCACCCTTTGACTATAGTCATCCTAGAGGGTGTAGCAGTATCTCATTCTATTTCAATTTGCATTTCCCAAATAACTAATGATGTTGAGCTCCATTTTCATGGGCTTATTGGCCATGAACATTAGGAGATATGTTCATTTAAATCCTTTGCCCATTTTTAATTGGATTATGGTCTTTCTATGTTAGAGATGGGTCGTTATATATTCTGGATACCAGTTTCTTATTTGATATGTTACTTGCATTCTTTTCTTTTCTTTTCTTTTCTTTTTTCTATTTCAAGGTTTTCTTTTCACTGATTTGATGGTGGCCTTTGATAAAATTCAATCTATTTTTTTTGTTACTTGTGATTTTGGTAACATCACCAAGAATCTAGTGCCTAATACAACATTATAAAGACTTATGCCTTATATCTTTTAAGGTCCTTATAGTTTTAGGTCCTTTAGTTAGGTCTTTGAACCCTGTTGAGCTTATTTGTGCATACAGGGTGAGGTAACCATCTATTCATTGCCTATGAGGGCCCAGACATCCCAGAACCACTGTTGAAATGACTATTCATTACCCATTGGGGTATCTTGGGACTCTTTTTGAAAATCAGTTGACCACATATGTGAGGGTTTAATATCTGGACTCTCAGTTATAGTTCATTGATTTATGTGTCTGTTCTTTTGTCAGCGCCACTATGTTTTGGTTACTGGAGCTTTGCAGCAGTTTTGAAATTGAGGTTTGAGTCTCCCAACTTCGTTCTTTTTTTGTTAAAATTGTTCTTGTTATTCTGGGCCCCTTGTATTTCCATATGAAATTTTAGAATTAGCCTGTCCATTTCTGCAAAAATTGACAAAAAAAAAAAAGATGAGATCTTGACAGAGATGGCACTGATTCTCTGTCAGCTGAGGGAATACCACCACCTTTATAATTTCTGTGGTCCCAATGTCTGTGCTCCCCAAAAGGTGTGTGTTAAATAAACCCAAGCCTCCAGTTGACAGTATCGGGAGCTGGCGCTTGGGGAAGGTGATTAGACCGTGAGGGTGAAGGCTTCCTGAAGGGCGCTAGTGCCCTTACAAAAGAGGACTGATGGCGGCCACTGTGCCCCTTCTACCATACGAGCTTGTAGTGGAAAGGCAACTGGCCTTCTAGGAAACAAGCTCCCGGCAGACACCAATCTGTTGGCACCTTGATCTTGGACTTCGCAGCCTCAAGAACTGTGAGAAATTTTTGTTGTTTATGAGCTACTCAGCATTTGGTGTGTTACCATAGCCCGAATGCACTGAGGCAAGAACATTGTGCCTTCACATCCACGGACACAGAATTGCCATTTATGCATATCCTTAAGTTATTCAATATTATTTGATAGTTTTCAATATGAACATCTCATACTTTGTTAAATTATTCTTAAGCATTATCTTATTTTCAGTACTATTATAGATGGAGTTATTTTCTTAATTCCATTTTTAGATTGCTCAATCAACAAATACAGTTGATTTTTTAAATATTAACCTTGTATCTTGACATTTTTCTGAATGTTTATTGGATCTATTTTTTCTTTATTCTTTAGGAATTTCAACATATGAGATTATGACATCGGCAACCAGAAAAAGTTAATTTTTCCTGTTTCAATATGAATGTTTTTATTGCTTTTTTTCCTCCCCCCAACTGCCTTGTCTAGAACTTTCAGTGCAATGTTTAAATAGAAATTGTAGGAGTGAATCTTTTTTTCTTGCTCTTTATCTTTTGGGGAGTAGCTCTTAGCCTTCCACCATTAAGCATATCAACTATGCAATTTTTGCGAATGACTTTTATCAGGTTAAGGCCTTGGAAATGTTTTAAACATTGCTTTTTAACCTTGTTGGTGACACATGTGGATAATATTTTATTCAGCTTATACTGGGTTTTCATACTATTTATTTATTTTATTTTATGTGTATCTATCATACGGTCAATTGGAATTTGTAAGCCATAAAATTATCTAGCAATTATAAAATTAATCTTCACATAATAAAAAGGTTGCCTAGCTATCTATCAAATTTTAATCAAGTTAAATTTTTCCCATCACTAAAATAGCAACTTGGTGATGCATATATGAATAGATTCAAAAAATAAATCGCTATTAAATATAAAATATAATTGTAAATTGTGCCAGGGAGAATGTTACAAACATAGGGTCATACAGTTCTTCCCCTATATTCATTTTCAATGGGCAATGAACTACATTAAAGGTTAATTGCTTAAAACCACTCCTGCTTATTATTGCTTTCACTTCCATGGTCTACTGGCCCTCGCCACCTTGGTTTACCTCTGTGGATCCTTGTTGGGTTTGGATCTTCATCTGTGCTCTTCTGAGAGGGAAGTTCAGGGATTTAGTAGCCTTTGATGGTTCACTCACAAACCTTGCCGCATTAGAGTGACTGTCAGTTTGGGTGACGTTAATTGGACGCCGTGTGCCCTCTTCTTCAGCAGATTACCTGCAGGGTCCTAGGGGTAGCAAGAGGATGAGTAGAAGTGGGAGGGTGATGTGGATTTTAGTGATATTTGTCTCTTTAAACATTGGAAGACATTACAGGATGTTTCTATATTGATATCACGCCAGATTCCGAAGAGTTCATGCATAAGAACAATGCAGATTCATGAAGTAGACTGTCAGCTTAAAAGAAGAGGATATAAATATGCGTATTGTTTAATTTTTACACACCAGTGTGAACAGAAGCATTATGGAGGCTGGGAAAAATTTAAATCCTTTTTATTATCACAAATCCTTTTTATTATCACAAATCCTTTTTATATACAAATTCTTCTGTATAAGTCATTTAATAAATACTGTTAAATCTGATTAAATAAGTATAATGAGTGACCATTAAGCCGATAAGGAATGGTATATTTCCGGTGATAAAACTAATCTGGATTTTCATGAAAGGATGCAGGCATTACAGATTATTACGGGACGGCCCGGGGAACTGAGGATTGGTGGAACGCAACGTAATGAAATGTTCTGAGAATGGTGAACATAGTTGAGTGAGGACGATAGGGTGATAACTTTAGGAAGATAATTTGATTCAGCCTTGTGAACTTTGAGAAAACAAGGAGCAAATGTGATTTTGAAAGGGGTACAAACATGCTACTGTCGTCATTTTGGAAGATGAATCTGAAACTTGCTTTTGAAGACATTCACCTGAATGGGCGTCTAAGAGCGATGGAGACCACGGAGGAGGCTCCGCTGACGGTCAGAGGAGTGGCGAGGCCCTCGGCTGCCATGGCTCCGAGCAAAGACAAGGTGTGCGTGACGGACGTTACAAACGCTCTGGATAGAACTCCTCTGTATGACTTACTGGTATTTTATTTTTCCTGGAGCAATCCTTGCTGTCTTGTAAGCATACTGCTCTTGCTACTTTCTTTTCTTGCCTCTGACTATATTCTATCCATTTAGTTCACATCTCAAATATCTCATTTTCTATGAAAAAATTAACAACTTTTATAGTCCATGATTAATAATCATTTGTTTTAATGCCTAGAATACCCCCATCTGCTCTTTTTCAGGGCCGTAAATTGTCTGCCTTACACTAGGGTCATTATTCTTCTTTTTAATTCTAGTTTGTCAGCTTTGTAAGCCTAGACTGATTTCTTACTGATATTAGTGACTTTTTAAGTTGCATGTTTTTTCTTTTAAAATGTAGGCACCTAATAAGAAATGTAACCGGGTCATGATGGCATTTGAGTTGTGGGAGGAGAGGTGACAAATTACTGTGGCTTCCAGGCTGGAAAAACTAGTGAGCTATTCATAATTACACATATATGAGTCACTTTATAGCTCTAAACTTCATAGCCCTTTAAAAACCCAAATAAAATAATTGCAAAATAAGGAGGATGTAATAATTGGTGAAAATGCTTAATGAATAATAAAGAGGAGAGAAGCCTGAATAATTACAAGCAATATTTATGTAATGATTATATGTATAATTTGATTTAATTTTTATACAATGCAAAAGTGTTAGTCTCATCCTTACTTTAAAGATGAAGGAAGAGACATTTAAATGTGTCATACTGTGAATAGGGACCTGAAGTGTAAATCTTGGTTTTCTTCTACACAACAGTTTATGTTATAATTGAAGTATTATTTTCTCATGTATGTTTAGGAATTACATTATAAATTACCGCTAAGAAATAAGTCTAGTTGCCTGATTTTAATTTTAATATTCCAACCATTGGACTCTTTCTGGCACTCTCTGACACTATGATTCCCACGTAATACTTGGCCAATAATACAATTAAACCCTGCAAACGCTTTACAACCCTGTTTCTAGTAAGACGTCTCACTTCCAATCTCGAACTTACCTGCCTAATGACTGTGGAAGAAAAGCAATACCAACTAATGAGATACTCATTGATGAACAGATCGTACCAATCTTGAACCTGAAGGCAGTGGGCAGGTGTTTGGCCTTACAGCTTTGGGGTGAGGCGCGCCGGGAGGAGTCTGCTGTGAGAGGCCCGTGGAAGTGGCCTCCCCGCCGCTCGATCGTCCCCAGCAGCGGTTGTCTGCCGCTCGGAGTGCCTCGGCACCGCTGGAAAAATCTGTCGGGCACTCAAAGCCAAGTGCTCCCTGGCTGTCGGGTGTCGCCCCACCAGCTGTCCCCCCACCAGCCGTCCCTTCTCTCCGCCGGAGCTCCCGTTGCCCACTTTCTGCTGAACAGCCAGCCACTGCGTTAAGAACCAAGATAAGCTTTGCTCTTTTATGTCCGCCTCTCTTATTTAACAGAAGTGAATGTGATTGATTGCCTTTGGCCCTCAGTTGTAGGCCAGAGAAGAATGTCCACATTTTAATTTTGGATACATTTCTATTGTCAAGACAAAAGTCTCAATGCCCATGGGTTGTTTTCCACAGAATCTTAGGGGTATTTTTGCCTAACTTTCTTATCGCGTCAGGTAATGTAACTAATATGACTTACTCAATTTAAGGGATAAAACTGCCAAAGTTAGTACTTGGGGTTAATAAATTACTAAGAATATTTAGTTTCTTAAAATGATTGGTTTCTGCATGTCATTTAAATTTTTTCAAATATCTTTGGTTGATAACTTTTGATGACTTCAGCGGTATTATAAATCACTCTGATCAAAAACAAGTTAAGCAACTGCTTTATGCTAAGGAGAATCATTTTAAATGGGGGGGTAATGTATGGAGGGTGTGGTGGCAAAAAAACAAACTGAAAAAGGAGTTTTGTTTTAGATTTAAAGGACAATGAATACAAAGCTAAGGATTTGAGGTTAACTTATTGTTCAACAAAAGGATGCTGCTGAGGTTTTCAAGAAACAGCAATATGATTATAGTGTTTCTATAAGGAAGTTTCTATTGTTATAATATAGTAAAAGATATTCTTTTTTCTTAAATCATTTTTCCGAGGTATGAGCAACATACAAAAAAATTGTATATATTTACTACTTACAGTCTGACGAGTTTAGAGAGAGGTGTGTATACTACAATCTGTGCTGTAAACATCTCCAACAACTCCAGAAGTCTCTTCTTGCCCTCTTTAATGATTATTAGTAGTAGTTATTATTATTATCATTATTATTGTGATAGAACCCCTTCGGAGCAAACCTCTTAGCAATTGTTTAAGTACACTATACAGTATTGTTAACTGTAGGCACCATGTCATACGGTAGGTCTGTAGGAGCGATTCATTTCATGTAACTGAAGCTTGTGCCCTTTGGCTAATAGCCCCCCGTTTTCCGCGCCCTCCAGCCTCCAAGCCGCCCAAATTTAGATGGCTCCGATAAGTGGCCTCATGTGTCAGGCTAAGTGAAGAAAGCTAGACACAGAGGTAAAAACTATTCTTGAATGGAATGACCAAAGCATAACCTAAACACAGAGAAACCTAGTAATTAACTACTAGAATTAAAAAAAAAAAAAAATTGATGGGGATGCGCTCTACTGAATTTGGTAATGGTGGGAAATCAAATTACTGAAAGGAAGTTATCATGATAGAATCTACAGAAATCAATAGTTCACTCATTTATTCAAAATAATCAGTACTTTTAGGTGAGGTAATAGACACATAAGTGAAATAATTTGACCTCACAAAACCAGTTTATGAGGTCAGGTAGGATAAATACTTAATAGCCCTCCAAATTGGGTGGCACTAAAACATCATGGTATGTAGTTCCTTGTCACATGGTTGTTCAAGTAATGGTTTTAGGTCACAGGCAATTGTATTTCACATTTCACGTAATCTTTCTAGAATCCGGGCTGATGGATGCGTTTGCCATTTTATCTTCAACTGAGGCTTCTAAGCCACTCTGGTCCTTGTAATCCCAGCCTGCTCTGGGGAACAGAAGGGCAAGAAAGCACAGGCACGTTCTGAGACCGTGCAGGGTGGAGGGACCCAGGACTCGCAGTCGGGCGTATGTGATTGGAAGGTGCGGGTGCAGGGCCAGACCAGAGGCTGGGCAGCGCGGTTTGGCTGTGTGTCCCAGGACGGGAAATACATGTCTGTGGGCAGGTGCAGACCCTGCCCCCATCAGTAAGTGAGAAGTGGGGATTTCAGCACAAACACGCAGGAACAGAACTTAGGCCTTTAACATTATTCCAAGCAAAGAACTGGGGTTCTAGGAAATCGAACTTTTAAGTAACACTGCCGTTGAACACTAAAACAGTTAAATGCCTTTACACTTCATCTAATCATTTAATTAACTGTCTTTCCCTTGGCACACTTTGTCATTGCTGTTATTATTTTTGAAAGACTTATTTATTTTTAGAGAGAGGAGGAGTGAGGGAGAAAGAGGAAGAGAAACATTAATGTGCGAGAGAAACATCTATCGGTTGCCTCTTGCCTGTTCCTGACTGGGGACCTGCCGGCAGCCCAGGCATATGCCCTGGCCAGGAATCAAACCAGCGACCTTTTAGTTGCGGGACAACAGCCAACAACTGAGCCATGCCAGTCAGGATTTTGTTATTTTTATTATTACTATAATATCTGTACCTAGAAAAGTAAAATTTCTATTGGATTACCCAAAGTTTAATTGACTAAAGTTAAATTTAAGGAATTATGGGACAGAAAAAATAGAAGGGGATACTTGCATTCTGCATTATTTTTCCATGTATGCTAATTATTGAAAATAAATTACTGGAATGAAATTTAATTACATAGATAAAATGCCTTCATATGGACATATGAAATTTCATATATACTATGCAGGACATTCACGTACCTCTCAACCTGTGCCCTGTCTTTCTGTAATCTATCAGTCTATCATCTGCTTAACATCTGTTTTTCTATCATCCATCTTTACATAGCACTTTCAAGCATCATTTCCTTTCAGTTGCTGTTACGTGTGCAAAGAAAATATTAATTGATGCCCTAATATATTTTCATCTTCTTGGAGCTATTTGATATCAGGACTGGGAAGAACCATTGAGCCAAAAGAAAATTACCTGTATGTTTTGACCAAGATACACAGAACATGTAATTCCATTGATTTACAAAGCACATACTTTTATGAAATTCGAAAATATTAAGTATAACATATCTGATTGTTCCACATGACAATTCTTTGTTAAATAGAAACATTAATTTTAATTAAAGTGGGAGCAGGAAACTTCTGACTGATTAGATTGAAAGGGAAAGTTCTGATAGCCCAACAGATTTGAGGAAAATAGTCACATGATTTTCAAATAAGCATATTTTCCTCCTGTGTTAGATTATATCAGATCTATTTTAAAATAAATACTCTGTCATTCCAAGGTAACACAGAGATATAATTTTTAGGTCTAGTTCTTGTTTAAACTGTTTAAAAATTTTGGTGAAATATAATATGATTAAATTTGCATTAAAATTTGTTTTAGGGCTAGACGAATAAAAGATGCTTAATTAAACAGGTGTAACACAGGTATTTTTGTTTACTTGGAATTCTATGTGCTTAGAAATGATAACAAATAATAATTGTGCCATTAATAGCTGTGAATACAAAACAATAACTCAAAGGCATTCAATGGCATTAGGTACTATATTTTAATATATTTGCCACTGATTTGAGGCACTGTTACTTTTAAAAATAGAAGTTACTGTGTACAACTAATAAATAGTTCCTAGAATAAAAATTATCAAAGTTCTTTTCTTGTTACTCTAGCCAATAGAATAAAACCAGGGACTAGAGGGAAGGAAAAGTTCTCAGTTCTGCACCACCAGCTCATTTTTGGCAGATTGATCTTTCAGGAACCATGGTAAAAAGTGCATTTTAAGTAGCTATAATTTTGTCCTAAATAGATAGATCCTAATTCTCAGTCAGAGATGCTTTGGGAATAGGAAATGGGAAAGTAATTATTTTACTTTTGAATCTCCAAATACTTTTAAACTACACTTGAGTCCTTTAATTGGTAGGACTTCTAATTTATATGACTTCTGAAAGTCTTTAAAATATACCTGATAAAACTAAGTTGATTTTTATGTTGAATTAAAGTTTTGAGTTTCAGAATTTTATAAGCATAATTTCAAACTACCTGATTAGAAGTGTGTTTCTTCAATATTGATTTTTAAAACGTTAAAAGATAAGGCAATAAAATATTAGCAATACTTACCTGAAATCCTATTGCTAAAAATACCTTCCAAATTACTATTTTCTCAATATAAAAGTGACACCTACATATACATATGTATTTATTTTAAAAGGATATTATAGATTTAGATACATCTTGTAAATATAGTATGAAATATTTGAAGTTATATATAATGATAATTATTGAGAGATAATTAACATATAACATTGTATAAGTTTAATGTGTACAAAGTGATGGTTTGATACCTTTATATATTGTAATATGATTACCACCAAAAAGCATTAGCTTGTATAGGTGTTACCCCTATCATATCACATAATTATCATTTCTAATTTGTGGAGATCTATTATCTTAGATACTTAGAAGTATTTAATATAGTATTGCTGACAATATAATCACTGTAGGTAGCATTTGACCTCAAAAGCTTATTCATCTTCTCGTTGCAAGTTTGAACACATCTCCCAAATTTCCCCGGCCCCCAGCCCCTGGGAACCGCCGCTGTGCTCTCTAGTTTCTGTGAGTTTGGCTTTTTTAGATTCCACATATAAGTGATATCATACAGTGTTTGCCATTCCCTGTCTGACACATTTCACTTTGTATGATGTCCCTAAGGTCTATCTGTGTTGTTGCAAATGGCAGGATTTCTTCCTCATGACCAAAAATATTCAATATCCCATCATATGGATAAAAAATATATATATGTGTGTGTGTATATATATGTATATGTATACACACATATGTATGTATGCAGATATATCACTTCCATCTTAATATCATTGTATATATTTTCTGGCAATTTTTAATGGCTAGAAATTTCACTCCAATGTTAATTAGAAGAGATAGTAGCAGTATCTGATGACGTTTTAGGGAACATTTCTGCCATTTCAACCGTAGGAATAGTGGTTGTCGGATTTTTGGCAGATGCCATAGTGACTCCTCATGCTCGGAACTGTGCCTCAGGAAGAGCGAACATTGGGAGCAAAAGATATGAGGAAGCAGACCAGGGTACGCTTTCTGAGTAGGACTCATACCTGTACATGGGCAGGGGTAATATCTACTTATTCATTTTAATTTTTGTTGACTTTTTGGGGTGACATGGGTTAATAAAATTAGAAAGGTTTCAGGTGTATAATGCCACGGCACATCACTGGTAGAGTGTATGGATGATCCTTAAAAGGACATGGGATAAATTTGAATTGACTCCCATGGAAGGACGCCGATGAGAAAGGCTTCCGTGTTTCTCATTCTTCCTGTATTTTCGCGCATTTGCAGTCCCTGCATCTACCTGGGCGCTGGCTTTCCTAGGCGAGCTCGGGGAAACTCCCAAGGGCATCGAAGGCCACTCTAAGCCTTCAGGTGACTGCCGCCGTCAGCCGCTTTCTTTTCCCAGGAAGCCTGTCCGCGGACTGTGAAAGCTTAACTCAATGTTAGCAACTTGACAGGCTGCACCTGCGAAAGGAGTATTTTATTTCTAAATTACTGTTCTGGAGACCCCATCATATTTCATCTTTTAAAGTGCACAGTGATTCCGAGTCGATAAAATTGAAATGCATGTTTTCCAGAAGACAGGGACAGAAACCTATTAAGGCTGGAAACCTAACCCATTAATTTTCCTCTAGCGTCTGTAATGGGAGGTTGGTGATAGGCTTGCGACTGACCCCGGTCCTCAGAGACCGCTTCCTGGCTCTGTCTGTGCTCAGGAAGATCTAACAGCGTCTCCCCGATCAGGGGGATTTGTTACTTAGCAACAGGTTTCGCTTGTATTTACTACAATGGATGGTTAATATACCTACACAGTCTCTCAAAAAATGAATAGTTATAATGCTTTAGGTTGAAATAATACCTAAATTGAACTTAATTTTTTAAAAATTCAAATAAACTCTGCTAACAGCTTTTTAAAAAAAAAAAAAAACCCTCACGAGCGGACATGCTTATTGATTTTGCGGGGGGGGGGGCGGGGGGGAGGTAAGGAGAGAGAAAAGGAGAGAAACATCTGTCAGTTGTTTCTATGGGCTCCCAGAGGGGACCAAACCTGCAACCCAGCCGCGTGCCCTGACCAGGGATCAAACCTGTGACCTTTCGGTTTACAGGACAGTGCTCCAGGCAACTGAGCCACACCAGCCAGGGCCGCTAGCAGCTCTTAAAAAAGAATATTAAGCTGTAAAATAATCTATAGTGAAGCCAACAGCCTCTGTTGGGAATGGGGATGGGGGTCCAGCACCGGACACTAGAGAGACAGGTATGCTGTTCCAGCTCAATTCACCAGAGATTCCAAATCAAATAATAGGCCTTTATTTTCCACTTACTTTTACTATTTTTCTTTTTAATCTTGTTGGCTTTCTCTTCTCATCCAGAGGCTTGATGGTTTGACCCCTATGTGTCGGGCTTTACGTGGAAAGAATCCTGAAAGTCATTAACCAATGGGCATAGGCCGGTGCTCGTCTGGTGACATTAATATCACACACTGGATGGACAGTTTTCACGTTCCCCAAAAATCAGAACTTGGATCCTCAGCAGGCCACATTTCACCTCTGGGTATTTGAACCTCTCCCCTCAGCCTTTCTGAAGTTACTCAGCTCGCAAACCTCAGACATTAGCTGTAGGGATAGGTGTTAAGAAGCTCCAAATGATACCTAAGTGGAGTATCTTTGACTATCTGCTCTCCTCCCTACACACAAATGCTGCTTCTGATGACTTGTGGCAGACATTCGATAGAAGACATTTCGTTTTCTACCAATTTTTCTATCCATAATTAACTGACCTATTTTTTTTTAACTTGGTACATTATTTCTATGATTCATTCAGTTACATGTGATTTGGTTCCTAACGAGAAATATGTTTCTCTTTTTGAAGTTGCCTCTGACATTATTTCAATGCCAAAATTAAAGATATTGAGCTTGTGTAATGCACTAATTTAAAAAAAAGGAAAGAAAAGCAAGGAATGAAATCTTCCAGCTGTGCTGATCCAGGGAGCACCGCTCCACAGCATGACATCATTTCCAGTTTAACAATCAGAGGCTTGTTAAGATCATCAGAAATCGAAACCAAAATAATTTATTTTATTTGACATTGATAGATTGAAATTAAAATATAAATGAATTAGAAATGTTATAGATAATTAGTTTTCAAAACTTCACATAGGTGTCAGACTTGGAGTGCAAATTTCATATCAAATATTATCTGCTTACTTTCCACGACAAACAGATGGTCCCCACCCAGAGAGAGGGAAAAAGAAACCTCCCTTGTAAATTTTTTAAAACAGTTTTGAGCCAATTTAAAATACCTTTTAGCCATAAATTTAAATAAATGATAGGACATCAATTAAACATGTCTGGCTCCCAAACCTTGGTGGCCCAGCTGTGCTATCAGTGCTGTCATGGACTTGAATTGTGACCTGAATTAGAGGATCTCAAACATATTTTAAATAAAACAGTCACTTGAATTAAGACTTTTGGCAATAAATCAAGATACTATAATTATCTAGTAATCTTCAAAAATATTCACAGATTGAATCAGCAAATCTAAAATGCTCAGTTAATACGGTAGTCGTTTACAATGATATGAAATGTATTTTTAAGTAAGTGACTGCACAGTGTGATACGTCTGCATCCAGGTCACTACAGGTCAGCCCTGGCTGGAGGGGCTCCGGGGGTTGGGCATCTCCCGGAAAGAAAAAGGTCCCTGGGGTCCATTCCTGCTCAGGGCACAGAGCTCAGTTCTGGGTTTGGTCCCTGGTTGGGGTGAAAGGCAACCAATCGATGTTTTTCTCCCTCTCTTCCCCGCTCTCTTAAAAAAATATTGCGACAGATCAGCTTTATTATTTATATCAATGTGATGAAAACAAATGAGATGGTACCAGTCAGTCAGCTTCTTCCTTTCAGACTATGTTAAATCTCCATGAGCATCAAAGAGGGAATGTATGCAAGGGCTTCCTTAGGAACGTGTTTGTGTAATTACATATTTACAGAACACTGGTTCTCAATTTCATATTTGAAGTTTTGAAAAATAGATGAATGACCATTATCATAAAATTCCGATTCATTTATTCATGTTTACTGCTTTTGGATGTATTTTTTTTAAATCACAGGTTATTCTAATGAATTAATAGAATTGAGAATCACTTTTATGTTTAATTATATTTAAATATATTCTCTCTCCTCCATTTAGTCTGTCAACTTAGAGCTAAAAAAGATAAACTTTCCTTCAAAATAGCCTCATTGGAAGAAGTGAGACAAAGTTCTCTGGGCAAAAGTGATAATAAATCATGTTGGGGAAATTTTTTTTAAAAATTGAAATTTATTGTATCTAACAAAGTAATACTTAAAGAAAATAAGCTATAGTTAAACATGGTGGATATTTTTATTTGCATTTATTTTTATTCCTTCCAGAAACCTGTAAGAATCATAGTACAGAGAATAAAATGGAAGAGATGTCCACTTAAACTGTGATGTTAAAAATTAGATAAGAAATCCTAAATGACGTATGTTTTAGCTTTCTCCACTTGGTTAAATATCCTCAAAGGAGAAACTGGCAAAAAGCAAAGTAATTTATAATACAGTCTCTCAGAAATATTCAAGATTTGGTGACATCAACGATCTCTGAAAGCCAAGGCTTTGATGGGGCTGAAAACAGAATGATATGAGTGAAATCTAAAAATACATAGTGAGGCTCCCTGATTTCATCTCTGCCTACACAGCAGTAAGTCAGTCTCTCCTCTGTAGGCAGAGGATGAGTTTTGTGTTTGGAAAGGTTAATGCAGATCATCTCTAAGATCAGCTGTAGGCTGATATGACTCATTGTCTCCTTGTTGTGACCACAGCTAATTTTTATCTCCTTCTATCTGGTAACAACTTTGCCACAGCAAGGATATCGCCAAAGATCTGGTCCATAGATATGGTTCTTTCCTTTTATTCAGTAGTGACGTTGATTTATTTTTTTCACCTTTATATTTCTTTGAACTTTTCAGTGCACTTATTAAAATACCACAGACATAATATGACTAAGATGTTTGTCATGAGAGAAAAGTATTTAAAGGGGGTGCTAGAGAGACATTTTGGTAATTGACTCTAATGTGGTTATGATTGTTTCTTGAAAAAGTGTATTTTTTATCCGTGCATACACACCTTATTCTGTGTTCAGCTTTAAAATTATATTTAAATTGTATTTAATATTTGATTAAAATTTTCTATAAATTATTTCAGGTTTCCTTTTATCTGATATGTCAGATAAAATGAAATATAAATATACACATACAGAGTTCTGTTTTGGGAAGTGTCTTTACCATGAGTTTATACTCAATTTTATTTTATTTTTCCTGAAACTGATGACGATATTTTTCTATTTATAAGTCACGGTTGATGAATGCAAGGTTTCTGAACAGATTAGGATATAGAAAGTCTCCTCCTATTACATTTGTAAGTCCTTTGATGGCTAGTGAGGCGGGACATGTGGACTGGTATAACTAAAGTTAACACATTTATATAAAAGATTTCCAGCGGGGGCTAGGAATGGGGTATTACCTATGTTCGCGGGACTCAGTGTGATCGCGGTAATACCAATAGTTCTTCTGAGCAAAATATTCCTGTCCTCCTTCCCATTACTCCAGGTCTCCAAGGAAACATTACTCTGAATGAAACTCTACATTTTTTGCCTTTTTTTGTTGGGCTTTCTTCCCATCAGTATCACCTTGTGATTTTGTTGTTTGTTTACTCTTTCTTGAACCAGAAAAAGTCAATGTTGGCCTGATATTGGCTGATCAATGGGCTGAGTGGACTTCCTTTTGTTCTCACTTTTCACTTCGGTCAGTCTTGGTCATTTTCATTCATCTCCTCTAAAATGGATCATGCTCTGCTAAAGGCTGTAAATTGATGTTAACATGCCAATGATATATCGATATACCTGAGAAGGAGGATGGCAGGATGGGGTCACCTCTTGGGGGGACTCCTTCATTCACCTCCAAGGCTTCCCATTGCCAGCATTTACAATGGGGCTGATTCCTCGCAGTAACATGGCAGGCGAGTGGAGTTTTCCTTGAAGCGCCCCGCATGTCCTCGTCAGCATGCCTGATTTTCTGTGTGAAGGATATTACTTGACTTCTTACGGCATTTTCTCTTTTTACTGTCTGGTAACCTGACTGCATCTCAGAGGGGAAATTATAAATCTAGTACTCGTGCCTTCCGTCAAACTCATCCTACCTACATTTAATACTACCTTTCCCTACCTTTAGTAATGGCAGGGAGGGTGTGTGCCATGTTATTTGTGACCAATTCATGTCCTAGGATATCCAGGGCAAGGGAGAAAGAATAGGTGGGGAGAGCTGAGGTAGTCACACGTGTACTTACTTTACAATGTTACATGGAAACCTGTAAGATAGAAAAATCTTTATTAAACTGCCTTGTGAGAAAACTGCAGAACACACTCAGTAACTGGCTGACTCGGGTTTTCATGTGCTACCCATTTTATTTTGCTACCTAGAAATAATAAAACTAATTTAAATTTCCCCACTTGTATTCAATGTCAATTTGAGACTTTATCAAGATTTTAGATTTGCTTTCTTATGATTCTAGTCTAATCTAGACTCCAGATGTTATCCAGCGAAATTAAGTTATGTATTTTTTTTCTGGAAAACAATCAGCACACAGCCTTCCAAACTTAAAACGATTATAACATGAGATGTACTATAAAGATATGTTTTCTCAACAATCACTTCCCTCTAGGCTGCATGAGAATTGAAGGATTATTTTGGGGGAGGTATGGTGTTTTAACAAAAACACTGATTTCCTTTTCTCTAATCTGTTCTATTTTAAACTTAGATATATCACACATAGGACTATTTTGAGACAAATTATAGAAAACCGTAAGATAATCTGGCCATTAAAATGAGATGATTTTGTGAACAGAGTAACACATTTAATGTGGTCTTGTGATTGGTAAACTGTCATTTTAAGAAGAGTACATCTTATAAAAAACACGATGCGATGTACCTCAGAAAAGGTTGTAGGTTGTGATAGACTGAGAAAAACAGTAAACCCCACAGTCAAATATCTATAAATGAGAGAAAGCCACAGCTGTGTACACACAGGCCCCTTTCAACCAAACATTGTGTTTTAATTGAATTGCCCGCTGAGCCAAACACAAATCAAGCCTCTCCCAGAGTCCGATTCCAACCGCCGCGCGCTTTAGTGAAACCACGCAAAGTGCCTCTCCACGCGTCCAGGGAGGGCCGCGGCTTTCACAGGGCTCTGGAAAGCTTTCCAACGGGGCTCCTCCTAATTGTGTTTTCCCCACGTGAAAACACATCTCTAATCACAGCGCCTGCCTCCTCCCCCCAGGTACCCCCTGCCTGCGGTACATGGGGGGCGCTGGGACTCACAGGGGGAGACCTCTTCGCCAGATTCAAACTAATTTCATACAAACTTCATGGAAGTTTTTGCATAGCGAATTCTTTGAGTAATGCAACTACTTTTTCAGAACTTTTCTGAATTAATGTTTGCTACTTTGTGGTATCCTACATCCTTTCTACCAGGCACAGCAAAATTTGTGCTGTATATTATAAATGCGTTACAGTCATAGACACATCTTACATCAGATACTGTGCACACAACTGATAGATAAGTATAGAGACTAATGTATATATAGTATATGTATACATTTATGTGTATTTCAGAATGTGGCACACGTTAACACAATAATAGCTGAATTCATAGCCCCACAACTACATGCGCAACCATTAGCTTTACCTTTTAGACACTTCCTTGATTTCTTTGTCTATAAAAAGGGATGCTATTATAGACCATACCAGTATGGTTACAAATGAAATAACAGCTGTAAAATACCTAGAACAGAACCTCAAAGGCATATAATAAGCATTAAATTAACATGCAATCTGCCATTTTAATTGATGAGGGAACGAGACTCCAGAAAGGTTAAGTGATTTGCCCAAGTACACATGAGTAAAAAGAGAAAAGAGAAATGAGATCTAATCTCCTTCAAAAAGCATGACCTTCCCTATACCACGTTTTCCTGTTGGCTTATTTATCTTAAGGAACACATTCCACTGCGCATATTAGTGTCCAGTAAGATCAGTAAGAACAAAGCCAAAATATTCCAAGGGAAAGACTCGGTCTCAATCTGTCATATTGTTATCACTTTAAAAGTGGGAAAGTAGAAATCCACAAGTGTATGTCTAATTAATTTAAAATTATCTATGGCTCTTTTTTTTCTTTTCTAATTCTCTGTCGTTACATTTCATAATGGTTTAATTAAAAAAGACATTGTCAGAACTTAATATCTCTCACTGTCTTGCAGCCATAAAAGAAATAGGGCGTAAAAATGGAATATTTTTGAATAGTTTTCAGACAACTTTGATAAATGATGAAATTTATCATTAACTCAGGCATTTTTCTTTTTAGTTCCTGAGCAAACATATGTGATATATAGTTCCAAGTCCTATTCGGAATTCAACAGGCTACAACATACACAGCAATAAAAAATGCATTCACATCACGAATGTCTGTGATAGAACAAATTTGAAAGACAAAATGGACAATGATGTCACCATAAAATTATAGGACACGTTACTCTCAGTTTTAGGGCTGTCATTACTGGCCTGGAATTGAGCGGGTTGCAGAGGGGGTACTAGTGCCCAGGTACTTTTCAATGGGGTTGATCCATCTTTCTTACCATACACATGCTAGAGAAATGAACGTAGATTGTGGTTTAATACTTAGTAAGTGCTTTTAAAAAAAGATTTTATTTATTTCTTTTTAGAAAGAGGGGAAGGGAGGGGGAAAGGCAGGAAGAGAAACATCAACGTGTGGTTGCCTCTCGCACGCCTCCCACCAAGGACCTGGCCCGCAACCCAGGCACGTGCCCTGACTGGGAATCAAACCAGCAACGCTTTGCCTCGCAGTCTGGTGCTCAATCCACTGAGCCACACCAGCCAGGGCACTAATAAGTACTTATTATAAGCACAGATTTTATGGAGGAGAGCATCTTTTTATTTTGATACGATTTTTAAAATACAGTCATCTTTATATTGTAGTGTGTTCACCACCCCAAGTCCAGCCTTTCTTCCATCTCCATTTATGCCCCCTTTACCCTCTTCTGCCTCCCCCACCGTCTTTCCCTATCGTATTCAGCTGTTGTCTATGTCTATGAGGGTTTTTTTCCTTTGCTTAATCCCTTCAGCTTTTCCCCCCAGCCCCCCAGTCCTCCACCGTCTGGCAGCTGCCAGCCTGTTCTTTGTATCTATGAATCTGTTTCTATTTTGGTAGTTTATTTTGTTCATTAGGTTCCATATGGTATCTGTCTTTCTCCGGCTGGCTTATTTCACTTAGCATAATTCTCTCCAGGTCCATCCATGCTGTCACAAGAGGTAAAATTTCCATGGACAAAGCCAAAGTGGGGAAGGATTGAGGGCGGGAGGCGGGGGTGGGTGGGGCAGGGGAAAGCGGTGGCGGGAGAATGGAGACGACCGTACAGGAACAGGAATAAAAAAAAAACGTTTTAAAAAACTCTCAGCAAAGTGATCATGCCTCAACATGATAAAGCCAATATGTGACAAACATAGAGGCAACATCATTCTCAGCTGGCAAATGGTAAAAGCATCTCTATTATAATCAGGAGCAAGAAAAGAATGTCCCTTTTCACCACGCTTACTCAACACAGGGCTGGAAGTCCTGGCCACAGCGATCAGACAAGAAGGAGGAATAAAAGGACGTTAAACTGCATTATTGGCAGGTGACATGAGACTGTATATAGAACACCCTAAAGACTCCATCAAAAAGCTGTGAGAGCTAATAAATGAATTGGGCAAATGGCAGGATAATATTAATATTCAGAAATCAGTGGCATTTCTACACACCAATAATAAGTCAAAACACAAACCCCGAAAAGTAAGATTTCCTTCTTTTTTTATAGCTGCATAGTGTTCCAGTGTGTAAGTGGACCACAGCTTTTATATCCACTCAGCTACTGAGGGGCAGGTGCGCTGCTTCCAGATGTTGCCATTGCAAAGAAAGCGGCAATGAACATAGGGGTGCATATATTTTTTCAAATTAGTATCTTGGGTTTCTTCAGATATATTCCCAGAAGTGGAGCCACTGGGTCATAAGGCAGTTCCATTTTTACTTTTTTGAGGTAATGTCATACTGCTTTCCACAGTGGCTGCACCAGTCTGCATTCCCACCAGCTCTGAAAATAAATGGCACATCTCGGCTGGAGTATTTTGAATTTTATGTGGCTATTTTTTATGTTGTCGGTGAAAAAGCTTTGATGATGTCAATCTCTCCTTAGATAAGGATTTATATACTTATCGTTAATATATTCCAGTATTAGAAAATGACAGAAGTGTCCATTCTTAGTTTTTATTATGTTTTTGCTGCTTAGAATAAAGTATTCCTGGTATCCATTCCTTCGTTAATCTTTTTAAATTATATTAATCAATTCATTAAACAAATACACAGGTAGGAAAAGTAGGTTTACAATTGTGAGTGAGCAAAACAGAGTTTATTCTTGTATTATTATTTATTATTATATTGTATTATTTATTTGTATTACAACTGTAAACCTACTTTTGTCCATTCCTTATCATGAATCTAAACAACAACATTTCTTTTTCTTTTTTCTTTTTTGGTACTGAGAGTAGAAATAAATCAATACTTCTTCCCTCATGGAGCTTAACAGGCAGTGGGGAGGAAACAGACGATAAATAATAAAAAAATAAAATACATAGAATGTAAGATGATGATATATATCACAGAGAAAAATAAATTAGGAAAGTGTTAGGTGCAATTCTAGATAGGATGGTCAGTGTTAGTCTTGAATCGCGTCCACTGAGGAAACGTGTGCTCAGGTCTAACCTTCAGTACCACAAGATGCGACCTTATTTGGAAAAGGGGTTGTTACAGGTTCATATATTAAAATAAGGTCATACAGGAGTAGAGTGGATCCTTTGTCCAATTTGACTGGTGTCCTTCTAAGAAAAGAGATGCAGAGGGAGTAGACTATGTAAGGAAACAGACACAGGGTGCGCGTCAGGAGGGAGGCAGATTGGAGTAACGCATCTATAGGCCATGGATTGATGAGGTGGGTGGCTGGCACCAGAAATCAAGGGACTAACCCTTCTTTTAAATTTTTATTTTATTTTATCCTTTGTGGGGGCGGGGCGGGGAAGACTAACCCATGATTGTTACCTTGGTTTCAGACTTCTAGCCTCCAGAACTGTAAGGGAATTCAGCTCTGCTCTTGTAAGTCACCCAGATTAACTATGTTATGGCAGTGCTAGAATATAGAGTCAGGAAAAACCACACAGAGGAGGTGACTTTTCAGTACACATGTGCAAGAGGCAAGGGATGGATTCCTGTGAAAATCAATGGGAGAAATAGTTCAATTCCAGGTCAGGGCATATGCCTGGGTTGTGGGTTCAGTCCCCGGTTGTGTGTGTGAGAGGCGATCAGTTGACATTTCTATCCCTCTCTTTCTCCCTTCCTTCCCCTTTCTCTAAAGATAAATAAATATTTGAAAAATAAAAAGGAAAAGAAGGCTATGAGATGAAAGGCAACTCCTGTGTGGCTGTAGCAAAGTAACTAAAAGAAGAAGTTAATGGGAGTTACATTTAGGGAAGTGAGAGGGAGGAGAATCATTCAGGCCCTTCAAGGTTAAAGCTTCTATTTTGTTTTTTATCGTGAGTGGGAAGGGAAGCCTTTGGTGCATTCGGAGCAGAACAGTGACCGAATTAGACTATACTAAGTGACATAAGCCAGTCAGAGAAAGACAAGTACCATATGATTTTACTTGTACGTGGAATCAAATGAGCAAACTGAACCAACAAACAAGGTAGAAACAGAATCATAGCTACAGAACAGGCTGACGGCTGTTAGAGGAGAGGAGATGGGGGGCTAGCTGGAAAAGCAAAAAAAAAAAATCTGAGACGCAGACAACAGTATGGTGATTACCAGAGGGGAAAGAGGATGGTGGGAGGTAGAAGAGGGCATGGGGGGATAAATGGTGACAGAAGGTGACTTGACTTGGGGTGGTGAACACACAATACAGTATTCAGATGCTGTGCTAGAGCATTGTACCCCTGAAACCTATATAATTGTATTAACCAGTCACCCCAAAATATTTAATAAAAATTATTTTAATTAAACAAAAGACTATGTCTTACATGGATAAATGTGGACACCATATTGAGAACTGACGGGAAAAGGACACCGTGTTAAGCAGAGGTAACATTTCGGAGGAGATTGCGGAGATCTAGCAGAGCGGCAAAGCTGCCTTCCTTAGAGTGAAAACAGAGCTGCTATGGAGACAGGCTAATCGGACATTCTAAATGTACTTGTAGGTAGAGCTTACAATGTTTGCCGGTGGATCAAACAATGGATGTGAAAGAAACAAGTCAACAATGCCTATGAATTTTTTGTCCTAAAAACCTAGCATAATGGTATTATCACCCACTTCGATATTGAAAAGAACTGTGAGAGTGGATTACTAGGAAAAGAATGTTAATTAGACACTCCAGTGGAAATACTGCGTGAGCTATCCATGTGAACCTTGAGTTGAAGGAGTGGTCAATATAAATTTGAGGTAAATTAGGATAATTATATTATTTATAAACCATGAAAATGAATGAGCTCACTAAATAAGTGTGTGTGAACAGAGGAGATCAGTAAGAACTGAGTCCTAGCAAACTCTGTGGTTGGAGATGGGATGATGAAGAGGAACCAGCGAGAGAGGTAGGAAAGAAATAGGCAGCATGAGGAGGCCAATTAGCACAGCGGGACCTCAGATACCACTGTGTCCTTAGAATGTTGGTGACATGCCCTGGGAACGTAACTCTTGTGGCTATCAATTATCCTATGGTAAAATTTGTGGGGTTTTTTTTACGTGTCATTTCTCTTAAAGTTGCAGAGCCTGTGGACTACCATTAGGTGAGCAAATACTGTTACGTGTTTGGGTGGTCGGTGCAGACGTGTTTCGAGAAGGAAAGACTAGACAACCAGGCCATGCGCTGCTGATCAGGCAAATAAAACAAAGACCACACTCAGCCATTGGGTTTAGTAAGAGAAGGATCCTTCATCATTTAATTAGGGGCAGTAATTGGTGTTCTGAAGGGGTCAAAGGTCTGGAGGAAGCAGGCTGAGGGGAGAATGAGGACAGAGATATTGGAGAAAATCTAACAGAGACTTTTTGTAAAGATAAAGATGTAGGGTGTTAACTGGAAAGGATGTGTGCTTACGAGGTTTTGTTAAATGTGTTTATAGGAGGAGACAAAAAAATCTGGTCAAGAGGAAAACATCACCCGATTCAGAATAAACAAGAGAATTAATTGTTACATAGTCATCTTTATCTTTGATTAGATGGAGGTGGTGGTCTAACTACTGGAACTAGTATATTCGTGGAGAGGTTGGCTTTTGCTGCACAAAAGCATTGAATCTATAGTAACAAGAGTAACTTGAGAGAATATGAGCCCAGAGTAGGCTGTCGGCTGTACAGAGTTTTCTTATCAGCTCCGTGTTCTCAGCGAAGGCGAGGCCGGGAGCCAAGAGGCAGAATAGGGAAGGAGGGGCCAGGGACCGGAGGAGATAAAGGGCTCTGAGATTAATGACCAGGCGAGTGAACCAGTGAATGGACTACCGCGCTGTTGTGAGAATGGCAGGTAGCATTTGGGGCACCTTCAAGGTTAATGGTAATGACTTTAAAGTGAGGCAGTCAGCAATGCTGTGGATTTTTTCTAGATGCCTGAAGCTGCAAGGTTGCAGACATAAAGTGGATAGAAAGTTGGATTTAACCGCCCAGGGTATAATTTAGCCTGATTGCCTGTCTGTAATCACCTCTCACTCTTGATTCCTCACTGTGTTGTAACTATAGGTTATCTTGCCTGTCCCAGCTACAGGTCATCCTGCTAGTCCCCAGTCACGTTGCTAAGACTTTTGGCATTAGCGCTTACTAGTTTCTGTCTTGTGCGCCCTGTTACTTGAATATTTTGTCAATCAGCAAGTCTTAAGGAAGGTCTTCCTTGCCCATTCAATATAGTTAACTTTTTATCTCCATCACATGGACCTATTTCCTTATCTTTATATTTCCCTACATGGCACTTATTACTACCTGCCTTTATTTTAATATATTGTGTAATTGCTTACGATATATTAAATTGTCTCACCTCTTCTCTTTAGAATGGACATGAAGGGAATCCACATTACATAGAGCTTAGAATTCTTTGTAATGACTTCAGATTTCCTTGTGAATAATAGGGAGGACCATTAATGATTTCGTGGAGAGGTATGATATTTCCTGACTGCTGCGTTCGAGGCTGACACTGAATACGGAAGGGAAGGCACTTTGGCGGGGGAGAGGACAGCAGAAAATCATGGAGATCACTTTGAAAGCTATGGAAACATTCCTGATAATAAAGTTGCCTGGGTTTAAAGATATATCAGCATTGACAGGAAGCCTTGGAAGTAGAGAAGAAAAAGCTTGGTGATGAGGAAGATGAGAAAAAGAAAGGAATTAGGGACTTCTAAGTTTATGGCTTGAGAAATTGGATATATCATGGCCATATTTACTCAAGTGTTCATATTGGTAGATTTTCCCATTTTATTGAAAATGAGGAGGTTGAAGGTGGAGATCTAGAATTCTACTCTAAATGAGAGAAAAACTAAACTTTAAGATTACAAAGCATTGACCCAAAGGATTCCAATATGACTGATACTTTTGTCACTGTGACTGCTGGACACTGTACTATTCACTTAATATAAATTAATATATGATTTTCACAAAACATCCGAGGTGGGTATTACAGCCACTTCAATTTATAGATAAGGAATTTGAGCAAGTGGAGAATTAAAAAGCTGCTTATTCTTAGCATTAAAAATAGCACTGACCTTTTAGATATCCATGAAACTTATTAGTTTCAGATTTTACTTCACCATGATTCTGAGAAATGAACCATCCTAACACTCAGAGGCGTAATATTGATACCACCATTATACATCTTGCGGATCATGAGTCGACTTGGGTTCATTCAGCTCATCCGGGCATGGCTACGAGGTTCTCTCTGCCTCAGACTGTGCAGCCAAGGTGGCTCTGATTGTCACGACAGGCCCGTGTGCCACAGAGGCAGCTCTGCTTCTGGTGTCTGGTACCAGGAGCTTCATCCACAGCATGGCCTTAGGACAAGCAACGAGGGCACAAGGGAGCCGGGAGTAGGCTCAGCGCCATTACACCATCCCTTTGCATTGACCAAAGGCAGGCACACAGGCAAGCCCGGAGTTCCGAAGTGGAGGCCTTTAGTGTATCCATCGCGAGCCTACAGCAAGCCTGGGGTGGATACCGAAGCTGAAAACCTGGAGAAAAATAAGAGCCGATCATTAAATCTTCAGTAATGAAGAGTCTATCTATGTCTATCTGGAGTTTAATGGAGACGAGGTCTGGAGTGGAGTTTGCTGGTCCTTAGCATATACCTAGTTTTTAAACCATGGAATAGCATGGGGTAAGCGAGAAAGGAAGTACGGGCGGGAGAGACTGTGCTGTAAAGAGTTAACTCAGCAAGCTTAGGGGGTCCCCACCCTGCATATTTCAGAGAAAAACACCGGCATTTGACCAGCTGGACTCACCCTCTAAGAACTTGAAATAGTTGCACAGTCCGGCCGGGAGAATGCAGCGCGGGCCCCGGCTCCGCCCTGCGCGCAACCTCTCTTCCTCTAGTTCAGGACACACTGAGCTATAATTAAACAGAAAAACGAGCAAACAGGCACAAACTAATCTTTGATTACTTTCTTGTTCAGTTCTTACTGCACAGTTTTTCACACAGTGGAGTTGATTTTCTCAGGTTATTGGAAACCCTCTTTTGTAAATATGAACTATACGCACTCAGGGCAACATCTAAAACACAGTAAGTGACCAACGCGACAGTGGCAATGACCGCGACTGCCCCCGGTCCTGTTGCACATGGAGCAGGAATCAAAGTGTGAGGTCAGTTTGGTCTAACACTAAAACCCAATCGCACAATAGTAATATACTAAAAATGTCTGAGATTTTCGTTGTTTTATCCATTGCCATCTTTAGGCAAAATGCTCGGCATAAAGTCAGCAGCACACTGCGGTGAACCCTCTGTGGGCTGCCTCCAATTTTCAATTAGAAGCCTATGAGGGGAGACCCCAGGAAACGGAATTTATTTATAAAAAGTTGTGTATTTATGCTTTCATAGCTAAACTTCAGTCGCCTTCAACGTACTCGCCATTTGATGCAATACACCTATCAAGATGATTTTTCCATGGCTCAAAACGTTTTTTGAACTCCTCGATTTTGATGCTCTTTAGTGTTTCTGCCATTTTTTGTTTCACCTCTTCCACATCGGCAAAGCATTTCCCTTTGAGGACTTTCTCATTCAGGGAAACAAAAAAAAAAAGTCACTCAATGGGGAGGTCGGGTAAATAGGGAGGGTCTGGCACAGGAGTCATGCCATGTTTTGGTCAAAAACTGCTCAGCACTCAGTGCATGTGGGCAGGTGCGCTCGTAAATCACCCATCATGAAAAGGGTGAACGTGTTGAGTTTTCAAAAAAATTCACTGAAGCCAAACACAGCCTCTCACAATAACACCAGCTAGCACACTGAAACAGATGGGTCCCTAGACCACTCACCTAGTGGGGAAAGCCTGTGCCTCAAGGGGCCTGCTCTCCAGAAGATGATTCTTGTTTCTTGGGGTCCCCCTTGTATTTTGAAGGTGATTGTTTTATCCTAAAGGATTTGCTGTGCTGTAGCCCATTTTAATTTCATATATCAATTCACCAATATAAGTGGGCACAAACAATCTGAATGAAATTAGCTTTATCTAGATTTTTTCAGATAAAAGAATTTAGCAATTAATCAAGCCTAAGAATTTCTTCCTTAGATCACCCCGTGTTTGCATATTTGATTCTCTAAGACCTATAAGTGTTGTAACGAAATGGAAATCCATACTAGTTAGTGACTACTTGAGATAATTTGCATACATTTTAATATATTAACACTTCAAAACTAACATCTAATTTTCAGAAGGAAGCCTTATAATGTGAATGTTGCACCGTTACTGTGGCAGGTGGAATTAATTAGCTCCTGCAAAATTTCCCTAGAGCTTTTTCTTTCACACCTTTCAGAAGGGAATTATGCTTTTTTTGATTTTCAGTTCCATAGGGATCAGGATAATGCCCAACACTTTCTAATCATGTTTCCAATGTACCAATTACCAATAGGTGCTGAATTATAAGTCGAATAAATTACAAAAGTGATACACAGGCAGAGAATATTTAGGGAGATTTTAGAATTCACTCATTTTTGTTTTTTATAAAAGAAAAAATGGCCAGAGAAAGTTCATGATTAAAAAGAAATAGTAATTCAAACTTATTTGCAATTTTGGAATGCTCCACCAAATTTTTGATGAGATATTCGTGAAGCATCTCCTTGATAAAAAGGCATTACCTGTTAGATTTTAAGATACATTATAGAATTGGATTTCTCCAGAACCCGACTTCATTAAAGCACGCCTTCAATGAAGTTTTAACCAAAATATTCAGTCCAGCATGAAAAGGCAGCACAGTCACGGTGAGCTGCACAGTGAGAGAAGTGAGCAGCTCTGCTCCGTGAATGTCTGGGAAAAAGAATGAATAGACGTAGCCACCACATGTGTTAGTAAGAAGATGTAAGAATTTAAAAAATTCCGGTTTTACCCTTTGGAGACTCACAAGGCCATCACAGTATAGCTTTCAACAAAATATTTTCTTTTTGCATTTGAACATAGCACGGACTTCATCTTTGAATTGCTCTTTGAAAAGAATTTTAGAACTGACATCTAAATACTGGTGAGGCTCTAAATATTCCTGCAATATTACTTTAGTAAAGCAGACAAGACAGCTGCATACTGCCCATCACTACCAATTAATAAATATCATTAACAAATATTCTTCCTCACTACTGGTGGGATTTGATGTTGACTCAACAAAACAGAGGCTTTGTGACCCCTAAGTCACACTTACTTAGTCTTTAATTTTTTTTAAATTCTATGATTTAATTACAAATGTTTAGTTCTGCAAAATGAACTTTTTTTTATCACTGTTGTTCAGTTAACATCAACGAGGTTCCCATATATACATATATAGAGATTACCAATACAGTTTTTCTTTTTATAATTACTCTAAAGATCAGGGTGGCAAACAGGAGTCATTAGAACTTGTGTAAGAACTGTGACAAAGGGTTTTAAAATGATTACTTTTGTTAATCTGCCAATGAGAATTCAAAGTTTGAGTTTCATAAATGTGTTTTTCAACTCCCTTGAGAAATATAAGCTTATTGAATTAAATATGCTATAGTATTAATATATATATATTTAATAAAGTTTGAAAAAATTTAACTATAGTTATCCAGTCTATACATGTTTGAGAAAACTGCCAAAATGGAGTATTCAAAATTCCAAATTCTTACAGTTTATTATTTTAATTCAAATTATAAAGGTCTCAAAGTGATAATATTGATATGATTGATATTAATATTTTTCCATGATTTTTTTCAATAATAAAGCTCACTTCTGAAAATATATGAATTGATCAAATAAGGAAATGCATGTATTTTACATATTTATCTAGAAAGAGAATGAGCTTATTGAAATTATGAAATTGAGCATATTTAGATTAAAATCGGTATAACTGACTAAAAAGTTCAAAGAACAGAAATTTTAAAAAGGAATAGGGACCAAAAGAAATATGTGGTATTTAGGCAAGGTACTAGGTGTTTTCAAGTAAACTGGAGTACAGTCCTATTTTAGAGGCTGTAGTAACAAATACTCCCTAACCAGGTGACACGCAAGTACAAATACTCACATGCATGCCCACACTGGCATGCACATCTGATGTAGCCTGTGCACACTGATGTGCACCTAGCCTTTCCCTACCTCTTAGCCTGAGCTTCTGTGAGCCAGCATTTCTTGACTGCTCTTTAATGTTTTGGGTAGCAGCTTAGCCCACTGAATTTTGTCAGCAAGTGGGCACTTCCTTTAAGCTTGGACAATGCTGAGTGGCTTGTCATTGGGTCCAACCCAGTGGTCACCACCAACCTCTTCCTTCAGAGCCGGAGTGTCTTCAAACCATGTAAAATGCCCAACAGTAAAAGGGCAGTTGGAATGACATGAGGGACTGGGAAGTTCTAACTTGTCCATTCTCTTTGCCTTCTTTATTCATGTCAATATTGTATAAGAATAAGTACGACATTTCTTTCAACGGGAAGGAAAAATAGTTACATATCAGCTATCTCATAAAACTAAACGACTATGAGTGGTTGAGATGATATGAAATATCAGGGCATGTACGAGTATTAAAGCCTGAGAATAGCAAAGATCTGCTGAGAGATTTATATCGGGATATTTTTAAAAAGCTAAATTTGGAGACAGATATTTGATTTGTACATATTAGACAGAGGAGACTTTATATATATATAAATTTAAATGCCGGCGGTGTATGTCCTAATATTGACACTTCTGCCAAATTTCAGTGATTGAATTAGAGAGGAATTCTTTGGAAAGGAAAGGAGAAGAAAAGATCCATTTAAAGTGGCTTAAAGATTAATATTTCCCAACATCAAGAAGCCTGTCTAAATGTAGCCAGCGATGTTGATTCAGCAATTCAACAATGTCTTTGCAAATGACTTCAGATTATATTACCTGTGTTTGCAAGATGTTGGATGTCAAAAGTTCAGACCCTGTATCACTCTTTAAGGCAGGAATAAAATGTATTCAGAGAAAATAAGGCCAGCATGTTTATTTATTTTACCAGGAAAGCAAACATTTTCCAGATAATCCCCTTCTTTCTAGAAGACTCTGCTGTACATGCATGGCATTGGCCAGAACTAGGTCATATGGTTACTCTTACCAGCAAGAAATAAGGAAAAAAAAGAATATCAGAGTTTCAGTTGACTTAGACCAATCATGATCTATTGCTCTTCATTTACTAGCTTCTTAAGGTAAAACTTTAGGTCGTTGTCTTTAGACTTTTTAAAAATAAGGCTATAAAGTTCTCTCTAAACTGCAGTAGCTGTATCATATAAATTCTTTAGCACTTTTTAATAAACCATTTATTTTAGAATAGTTTTAAATTTACAGAAAAGTCAAAAAGTGATAGAGTACCTATATTCCCATTCATGTTTTGCATACTAAGTCTCTAAATGTTACTTCCATCCCAATTGTTTAATCCACAGCTTGGTGTTGCCCTAACATGTCAAAATTCTATTGGCAAAAAAGTCATGAAGATGTTAGGAAACACATATTATAAATATCCAGGTAATAAACATTGTATTTTTAAAATTAGGTACCTTGCAAAATTCCTTTAAAAATGGATAATAAAGGGAAATATCTAAATATAATAGATTTCCATTATTTTGTACACTATAAAAATCTATATGTCACTTTTTATTTTTAATTTAGCATACCAAATGATAGAAGTTTTGGGAAGTTTTATTAAAGGCTAGCAAAACTTTGAATATGAAGTCTTTGTGTTACTTTTCAAATAAAACTAGAGCGAAGTTATTTCTGTTCATGTTTTTCATTAAAATTGTCTTAATGGATATCATTAGGAGAGTTTTAGGAGAAACATGTCCTAGTTAATATGACTCTGTGTTTCTATGGCATTTTCCAACATTTCACATACATGAATGGGCAGTGTGGGCAAATTAACATGGAGGCGACTGGCAGTAAAAATAGCTGGCTTTTTTTTAAAATATGTGGCCATAAGACAGAATCCCACTCAAGAAATCAAATTATAATGTTTAAGCTAGTATATTTCACACCCAGCCAGAACAAGTTCAATAAATTAATTAATTGGTGAGACAACTCCGGCATATGTGTGAGAGTCACATTACGCAGTTGCTTCTTTGTCACACACAGATGCATTAATACTTAACACAGATACGCCAGGACCGTAGAGCCGGACAAAACTATTCGGAAAACAGGCCAAAAAGATATGCAACTGAGGTTAACTAAGTTCCATGCAATTCCACTTTAAACAGCCCCTCTTAGTTATGAACCATCTCAAATTGATGTCCTATTTGGTCCCTTCCCCTGCTCCCGCCCCCCCACCCCCACCCCACCCCCGCCCTGGCCTGCCTCCCTTTCTGTTTTGGTTCTTTAGGTCTCCAGTCTCTGCCGGAGTCATTCCGGTCCACCCACTGAAACTTGACACGAAGAGTTGTGTGTTTTGTTTTCCTTTGTTTTGTTTCCTTTCTTACCACCCCAACCTGGACCCTTCCTTTCCTTTGTATTTCTATTTTCATTAATACCTCTCTCCTCTACTGTCCTCTCTCGATATATTTATTTACATTTCATCTTTTTCTGCTTTTAAAACAACTCCACCATTTATTTTTTGTGACATGCAGTTTTAAAATGCTAGAAGCCTTTGCAAAAACTGCATCCTACTTCTGGTAGAAGCTGCAGATCCCAGGTATGTGAATTGGTAAATTACTGTTTGATGGTGCCCACTCTTGTATTACAGCGTTTTGCATATGCCCATAGGGAGCAGAAGTCAACCCACAGAAGTTACTTGAGGATCATCTGGAAGTTTTTAAATGATATTCATAGGTGATTGTGTTAAAATTATCTTCCAGGGGAGAAAGTGAATTATAACATTCATTTTCTGGTTATTTCCTGCACTTTCAAGCATGGCAGTGTAAAATTGTTCAAATAGGATTGGTCTTTCCACGTGATCCAGGTTTACCTCACTGGAGACATGCTGAATTTAAAATATTAGGTAGTAGCATCAGTAAAGGACTGAATTCATCTCGTTTGCTAATACTGACGCAAGGTTTTACTAGATAGACGTGGAGAGAAGATGAGATTCATTTACCCCAGTAATATGGATAAGTAAGCCTGCAATGGTTCCAAAATGAGGAAAAAATGTTCATTTCTTTTTCGGTCTAGATCCACATTTAATCAACTAAATATGTTAGAATACTTAAATAAACATAACTTGATTATTGACTTCAAGCATGACTTCTTTAGGGTAGTGAGAGGTTTTTTATTTTTTTCCCTAATGAAAATGATTAGACTCCAATCTCTTCACAAGCAGAATTATAAAAGTTTAGATCCGGAAGAAATATTTGATGGTATCTAGCAGGACAATTATTCATTTTCAAAATGAGGTCGTTCAAGGTCATGAGAATTCATTTCATAGGGATTTGTGACTAAATGGCTGTGTTAGAGTAGAATGAGTGGCCAGAGGGGAAACAAAGGCAGGAGGGAGGGAAGCGCTTGAAATCCTGTGTAGCATCTCCACTGTCTGGGAAAGAAAGCCTTTAAAACTGTGCGTCCATCCCACGGCCTGGAAGGCCGGAAAGGTCCTACGGTGTCCAGAGGAAGGAGCCTATCTACACTTTTAGGTATTCACTCCCCAAAAGCGGGCACCACCTTTACCTGTCAATCAGTAGGAAATGCTTTCATCCCCATCCCATCCTGCCAACTACATAAGTCTTTAGAACAAAGGACTCGGGGCTTGGCGGGCTCAATGCTCTCGCTCTCTGGCCGCCTGGCCAGGCAGCCCAGCCTCAGGCCACCTGGCTTCTGGCCACGCACGCTGACCACCCCGGCCCTCGCCACCCCTGCGCTTGCCACCTCGGCCTTTGGCCACCCTTCCTTCTGCTGCCCTTGCCCTGCTTCGCCCCGAACCTATGCCTTTCAGGCCCCAAAATCCCCACCTTAACTAGGCTCATTCTCTTCCATGAGAACGTATCACCAATAAGCCGTGCTTGCAAGCTCATAGATTTGCTGCTCTGTAACTCCTTACAGCATTGGCAAAAAGAACCAGGTCTCCCCTGTTAACAGTTGCATCGCTGCAACAGTAACTTACATGCTGCTGTTTCTGGAACTTGAAGTTTTGTTTTCGATATTTTAAATTAAAGAAAATTCCTGTTATGAAATAACTATGAGATGATATTTTAAAATGCCTTCCATACCATAAAGCACAATCATATTTAATTGTTATTGCTATAATTTACATCAACCCCATATGAAATAAAAAGGCTTATTTTAAGTATTAAAGGAAATACAAGATCTGGTGGTTTTTTACAGAAAAAAAAAATTGTAATCAGAAAACACCAATCTGGCCAACTGACACAGAACTGGAGTTGTAAGTCTAATTCAGAAATTTAAAAGTTCTGCCCAAAATAATTGAGAAACCTGACCAGTGGGCAAAAAGGAGAAGGATATACAATGTTTTAAGAAATTAGAATCTCAGTACCTAGTTATATTTCAATATTATGGTGAAATAGAAAGTTATAGATGGTTTTCAATAAAGGAGACAGAAAGGGGAAAGAAATCCTTCTTCTGAAAGATTTTTGAAAACAACACAATGACCAAATTCAACCACCTGATTTTGAGGAGCTTGTTGCATCCACCTAATCAGCCTGTTCATGGATTTTAATGTTTGGATACCACAACACAGATACAATTTGGGCTGATATATAAACTTTGTTGTGATCACTGTTTTACAAGCATCAATACATAGGGAGTTTACACAGTCTTGTGAAGAAAATAGATTTTGGTATAAACCTATTACATGACCCAAGAAATGCCATCCTCAAGTATTTAGCCAAGAGAACTATGTATACGTATAAGTATACTTTTGTTTGTATGTAGCTTGAGAACACATATTATCTAGAATAAAAACTTGAGAGGGTGGATATTGTTGTCCGGTGTACAGTTTTAAATATTGAAATGCAAATTTGATGAAGACATTTTTATCTTAATGAAAAGCTGTCAGATATGTGTATCTGAAACATTTTTTAAAGAATTGATGAAGATTTTAATCCTTTGACTGATGATTTAAAGGCTAATGTAATCTTTTAAAGAAAAGCCACTAAAAGAGAAAGTCCTTTTGAATTGTTAATTCAAATTGTGGCAAGGACAGTTTTATTCACCCAACTTATTTTTTTTTTCCTTTTTCAATAGTGATAACAACTTTCAATAATCACATGCATAGGGTAAAAATCCTACAGGTATTTCAGCTTATATGCACACTGCTCTATACAGACCCAGGATGGGGAGTATTTAGATGGTAGAATAATTGTTGGAGCAAATGAAAAGTATTAAATTCATTTCAATGAGAAATGGTTTTAAAATAGTGTATTCTGAGGAAAATCCAAAATTCCCTAATGCTTGAATACTTTAGTAGATATTGGGTTGGCCAAAAAGTCCTTTACATTTTTTTCCACACAATAAATGACATATGTTTTACTTTCACCAATAACTTTACTGATTTGGATATTTTGAGTATGTTGCTATCTTCCACTATTGGCTTCTAGTGAGTAGAGGCCAGGGTTGCTGCTAAACATCTTCCAATGCATAAGACAGCCCCACAGTGAGAATTATTTGGCCAAAGTGTCAATAGTACCGAGAAATTTCACAAACCACTTTTAACATGTTGGATCAGTCATAGCACCTTCTCCATACACTGCATAAATCTTTTTTCTTTTTTTGCATTTCGGTTGTATTTTTATCTTCCTTGAAAAAACAAAGCATAATATGCTGAAAATGTGTTTTCTTCAATATTAAAATGACTGCACAAAAATTCACCAATTTTGATAAGGTTTTTTTTTTTCAAACGCATGCTGATATGACAGCTGTCACAATACAATCTAACAAAATTGTTTCAAATGAAGTTAAAGACAACTAAGCACTACTGGAGTCATCATGTGGAAAAAAACATAAGACTATTGGCCAACCCAATACATGGTTACTTTAACCTGATTTCAATACATGTTTTAGGAGCAGGAAGATGGAATGAACAAAGGTAAAAATAAGAATACAAATGCAGTTCCTTACATTCCTCATATAATAGAGGGGACATCGAGAAAAGCCCATTTAAATTCATTTGATAAATTCTATAATAACAGTAAGATTATGTTGCCAAGGGACAGCCACAAAGGGTAAGGTCTCCAAGGAAGGTACGGTCTCCAGCAGAGAGTGATTTACAAGTAGGGGTCGCGCTGCATGAAGAGGCATGGGGAAGTTTCCAGAACGATGGAAGCATAACCCACACATTGAGGTGGATCGTGAGGTGACACTAAAGTTTAAAAAAGGCTCTACTACAATCAAGTACTTGCTCATCATGACAATAAAATTAAAACACAGACCCTAGGTCTGAAAAAGCAAAGAAGCCCATATGAGAATTTTAGTTATGCTAAAAAGATAGTGTCATTCATTTAGCTGGATATATCCTCCTCACTGAGTTCAAGTTTTATTTGTCATGTTAATTCTTCCAGGCATTTTATACATCTTTCATTGCTACCTACCAGGTACCTGGAACAGTATAAGCACTTGGAATAAAATGGTCAAACAGAAAGAGTCTTTGTCCTCAAAAAATTTGTAGCAATGTATTGACAATAAAGAGAACATGCCAAGAATTCTATAGCTGAGGGCCTTGGAGAATAATAACTGACTTCTCTGTGTTGATGATACTACCTGTTTTACCCAAAACATAGTATGCATTATACTATGGCCAATGCCAAGGCCAGGTAGCTAAAGCAGTACTTTTTGCAGGAATTGGCTAGAAATTATAACAATTATTTCATAATTCAGAGCCACCAAATTTCAAAAATAAAAATTATGTTTTGTATTGGTATTCTTAGAACGCTAGCTTAGTAATGCATGTATGATATATAAATAAGTCTATGTCAATTTGCAACTTGGTGGGAATAGAGGAAACACACCTGAACATAATAAATTCCATATATGAAAAACCCACAGCCAATATCACACTCAACAGGCAAAAACAGGATGTTTTCCTTAAGATCAGGCACAATACAGGGATGTCTCCCTTTACCACTCTTATTCAACATAGTACTAAAATCCTAGCCATAGCAGTAGGACAAGAGGAAGAAATAAAAGGCATCCAAATTGGAAAGGAAGAAGTAAAACTGTCATTATCTGCAGATGACATGATACCGTATATTGAGAACCATAAAGATTCCACCAAAAAACTACTAGAACTGATAAATGAATTCAGTAAAATAGCAGGATAGAAAATTAATATTGAAAAATCAGTGACATTTTTATATACTAATAATGACCTATCAAAAAGGGAAATTAAGTAAACAAACCCATTTATCATTGCAAAATAAAAAATGGTACCTAGGAATAGATCAACCAAAGAGGTAAAAGACCTGTACATGGAAAATTATATGATACTGAAGAAAGAAATTGAGGAAGATACAAATAAGTGGAAGCATATACCATGTTCATGGATAGGAAGAATTACATCATTAAAATGTCCATACTACCCAAAGCACCTATAGATTCAACACAATTCCTATTAAAATACCAATGGCATATCTCACAGAACTAGAAAAAATATTTCAAAATTATATGGAACCACAAAAGACTCCAAATAGTCACATGATTTTGAGAAAGAAGAACAAAATTGGAGGAATCACACTACCCGATATCTAGAATATTACAAGGCCATGGTAATCAAAACAGCATGATATTGGCAAAAATAGACATATTGATCAAGGAACGATATGATTAGAGTGTCCAGAAATAAACCCATGCCTTTATGGTCAATTAATATTTGATAAAGGAGGCAAGAACATACAATGGTGGGGGGGGCCAGTAAAGACTGTCTCTTCAATAAAAGGTGTGGGAAAATCAGACAGATACATGCAAAAAATTAAAAATAAAAATAGACCACCTTCTTACACCATAAACAAGAATAAATTCAAAATAGATTAAAGACTTTAATGTGAGACTCAAACCATAAAAATCCTGGAAGAAAACTTAGGTGGTAAAATATCAGAGATGTCTCATAGCAATATTTTTTTCTGATATATCTCCTTGGACAAAGAAAACAAAAGAAAAAATAAACAGATGGAACTACATCAAACTAAGTTTTTTTTGTTATTTTTTTTTTTTTGCTTAGCAAAGGAAACTATCAACAAAGTGAATAGACAACCCTCTGAATGGGAGAACATATTTGCCAATGATACATTTGATAAATGATTAATAATGACGTCACTCCAATAAATTCAATATATTTTTTAAATTTGTAACTTGGAATTCAAATTCTAATATTCCTTCATGCCTGCACACACATTAAAAAAATACAAAATGGGCCAAAGGTGGAAATTATGAGTTTTACTGACTGCATATTCGAACACTAATTGAGGAGTGGGGAGTTTGTATTGGGGAGGAAGCGGGGAGAAACAAAACTCAGAGTTGGGGACTTGAATCATTTTGGGTAGGGAGAAAGAAGCTGGGAATAGTTAGTTACCTGGTAAGTCTCCTCACGATTAGTCTGTCACTATTCTGGAGAGGCATAGCTACGCTCCTCCAGGCAATGGCTGCTGTACGGGCTCAGCTGTTATCTGCTTGTAATGAGTGAAGGGAAAAGGGTTCTTGATTTCCATCAGTTCTTTCATCCAATAATGTTAAGAGTATAGAGCCCCTGTCTCATTACATGTACAAGAAACAGGATAACCATGTACAGGCAAACTTATTAGCTCTTTGGAATATTTTGAAACTTTATTTTCTGTGTTCTCATTTCAGCAAGTTTACAGAAACAGGACTGGTGGATTTGTTTCTTTCCTATACACATCACTTTGAGGAATGAAAATATTTTGGTTGAATGTCACACAGCATTAGCACAAGGCTCTGAGCTTTTTGCTGTAAGACAGTTTCCTTAGATAGTTGCAATTTGAATATACTGAATAGTGACCTATTTAAAAAAAATAACAGAATTTATCTCTATTTTCCTTCATTATCCTTCCAGAATTAATGTTCTGACCTGCAAACTACACTCCAAAAGACAAACTCTATTAGCTTCAAGCTCATCTTTGGTCTTTTATTTTGCAGAAAAATATTTATACTCGCTTATTTGTTGGAGCTATATCCTACAGTGTATGTGAATATACACACACACAGACATTCATATTCATACATGTATATATATTCATACAAAAGAAAATCTCTAATATCCTCTTCCTTAATTTTCATTATTCAGCTGAATACCTTCTAAGATGATGGCTATTAAATGATCTGTTTTTCTGTTAGCTCTTAGTAATATGCCTATAATCTGAGCTAATGAGGTAATTATTTTTATAAAATTCCTGCCTCATCATAATTTTATTTTGAACTATTTATAAATAAGTCGATTCCTAGGGTCATTGTGTTGTTATTACTGATAACTCATAAATTACAACTTAGAAGAAAATAGTAGCTGCTCATGTTGCCTAGTTCTGAATTTGTTCACATAAGACATAATGATGTTTAATGTTGGAATAATCTCAACACAAGTAGTATAATATGAGCTGGCATTAATCCTGCATATATTATTTCAATTTTTTCTATATTTTAAATTTTACTAAACACCAAAAAGCTATTACTAAAAAGTATATTTCTTTACTATAATTTTAAAAATATTTACTTTCTAACACATATTACTATACCAAATATATAAGTTCATTATGAAATGAAGGAAAACACAAAAAAAACCCTAAAAATCTAATGTTTTTCTTTCTATGAAACTATCAAAAGAGGTCAATCGTGTAAGGTATTTGTGTGTTACATGACATATGAAGAGAACTTTCTTCACACTTTTATGTAATTCTTATTTTTTAATTTTAATTTTTCAATTACAGTTTATTTTCAGTATTATTTTGTATTGGTTTTAGGTGTACACCACAGTGGTTAAATAATTACATGCTCTGCAATGTGTTCCTTCCTGTAATTATTACTTTTAATCCTAGGACTTTGCCGATCAGAAGGTAGCCTTGGCGAATTCTGCATACTCTGTCATAGCAAAAGGTAGTGCAAGATTTGTCATTTTTACCTTTTATTTTAACTACTTCTTTCCAGTATTGTAACAGTCACTGAAACTGACTTTAATGAGGATATTCAAGATGATCAGTTAATGCATAAATTTTTTATAATGGTTTTCTAGTTGTTTGTATTCAATATTCCCCAAACTAGAGCTACATGGACAGAGAAGCGATCTAAAGTATTTTATGAGGTGCATGGCGATTTTTTAATTAATTCATTAAACAAGCGTGCTCAGATTATTAAAGAGAATAGGCCTATTATCTTCAAAGGTCTATGTCATTTTACTTTGGTTACCTCACAAACCTGGCAATCTCTGATTAATCAACTTCTTGTCTGTCATAGCCAAAAATTCTAATAGTTTAGATTTTTCACATATACTTAGAGTTATAAAATACAAAATAGAGAAGGAAAGGAGAACAAGTAATTTCCTTCAGTATCTACTACAGGTGAAGTTCTATACTAGCTTCTTTATATGTGTTAATTTATTTAAACCTCAACATGAAGGGCAACTATGAAACTGAGATACTTGAATTTTCTGTATCATCACTGCCAATAAGATGGCTTGAAAGAGATTTGTTTCCCATGGCTTTACAAATTTTAAGTGTGGGCAGGAATTTTGAAGTAGTAACTGTTGTATTCAGAATAACAAAGTTAACCAGAACCAGATGAATTGATGCCAAAGAACTACTCGGGGATGCAAAGAAGAATGAAAAACTCCTACAGTTCTCAACCAGGTTGTGTTCTCTCAGTAATGAATGTCATGTTTTAAACATGTGTGAAGCGTAGTTTGGTGTGTGTGTGTGTGTGTGCGCGTGTGTGTGTGAAAGAGAGAGAGAGAGAGATTGATTGAGATTAAATGTATGCTATGGCAAGTATTCTAAACAAGGCTTCTTTGCCTCACCTTTAATAAAATAAAGCGAACACTTTGGCATACAAAGTGGGCGGAGCATTTCCTACGTGGTTATAAGAAAAAAAGCCAATGTTGGAACCGCTCACTGAATGGAAGGCAACTTTCCCACAGAGAGGAGGTAATTGTTTGTTATACACAACACGCAGTTGCCAGGATTGCCTTCGAAATGCAGTCTGTGCCTTGCCATTCTGAGTTGTGATTGATGTGAGGGGTGCTGTGGTTTGTCTGGGTGCCCTCGAGGGGCCTGATCTTGAAGTTCTTCGACAGGGAATTTCACTGTTCTCTCCCATCTATTTCCCTGCTTCAGGACAAGTTACACATGTTGGTCATAGCATCTGAGAGTCGGCACGTGTAGGGAAGAGCCAAAGAAGGAGTAGGGAGAATGGAAGAACTGTCGGTGACTAACAGACCAAACCCTCGATTATTTTACCTCCAGAAAGCGAGAAGACAGCTTCTTGCTGGTGACGGTAACTCCAGTCTCTGCAGAGCTCGGCCACCTCAGGGCCCTCATCCTCTGCCCGTTAACTTTTTTATTCCTTCTGGTGAAATACTGACTTCTCCCAGTTGCCACAGTTGGCTGTTTCCTTCAGAGCTGCTTCTGAAGACATTCTCTTCTGCCTCCAGGTTTCTATAGCATCTTGAGCCAAGTGACTTAAGAACTGCCTAGTGGATGTATCTGTTCCAGATAAGTATGAATTTTGTAGTCTAGGATCTGTAAACAATAACTATACTTGATTAACAACCTTCATCTAATAGATACTCATCCTATGAAGAAACGGGTATTCCATAATATGGTGGCTTCCCTGCTCTAGGACTTTCGCTAACTCTCTCTCAGCATTTCCTTCTTCTCCTTCTGTACCGGACATAAAAAAAGGTTCCAGTAGTTCCCATACAAGAAACTTGATTCCCTATTTTCCTTTAATTTCTATTTTCTATCTTTACTATGCCTTGAAACAAAACTAAGTGAAAATAGTTGTCTTTTCCGAAGGCTTTACTTCCTCAGTTATTCTTTGCTCTCCATTGAGGGGCCTGTCTCTGTCTCAGGCCCTGTCTGCAGTCCTCACCCCAGGGAGCACCCAGTGGCGCCCTCTACCAGGCATTGTGAGTAGACAAATCTATGAAAGTCAACATAAACTATGAAACACAAATTCAGAGATTGAAAGCCAAAAAAAAAAAAATAAAAAGAAAAGTACAGAGACTTACTTGGGATAATACCTAGCATTCTAACAAATGTGTAGAGTCCTGGACAAGTAGGGGAACAGAAAAAAATATTTCTAAATATTACTAATAATATTTAGAACATTTAAATAGCACAGACAACATTGATTATGGACTTCTTAAAGTTAAATTTTAAAGATACAATTATGTGCAAAGCCTATATGCCAAGAACTATTAAACATTGTTGAAGGGAATGTTAAAAAAAAAAATAAATGAAAACTTCTACAGTGATTCTGTGTTGAAAGATTCAACACCTTTAGATCTCATGTTCCCAAAATTTATCTGTGGTTTCAAAGAAATACAAATCAAAATTGCTGAAGTGTCTTGTTCTGGTAGAAATTGATAAGCTGATCTCAAAATTTATACAGAAGAACAAAGTACATGGAATAACCAAAGCAACAAAACAATTTTTATTGTAACAAAGGTGGAGGAAACTGTTTTGAAGACTTACTATAAAGCTATAGTAACAAAAGGGCATCATTAAAACCCACCAAGATAATCAACTTTGGTATTAGGAGATGGAGCCCTTGGGGAGGAATTAAATTGGCATGGTCGTGCGGGTGGAGCCCCTGATGGGACCAGTGTCTATACAAGAAGAGCAAAAGATCGGAGTGAATGAACATCAGAGATTTTTAGAAATGCTTATAAGTGTTATTAAAAATGTGAACATCAGAAGACACACTAGGCAAATGCCAATGTCAACAAGGACACCAAGCAACTGCGACTTTCATACGTTGTGTGTAGGAATGCAACATGGAGCAGCCACTGTGGAAAATAGTGTATTGCTTCCTTATACAATTAAGCATGCAATTTCTATATCACTTCATAATCTACTCCTAGATGTTTATCCAAGAGAAAAGAAAGCATAGGTCCATGTATGCAAAGGTTCATAGCAGCTATCTCATAATAGCTCAGGACTGGAACCAGTCCTAATGGCCATCAAAGATGAATGGACAGGCACTTTTTGGTGTGTCCTTACAATGAAATACTACTCAGTGATGAACAGGAGTGAAGTGCCAATGTGAACCACAACACAGAGGAATCTTAAAAGCACTGTGCCATGTGAATAAAGGCATACACAAATGACTACACAGTGCTTTGTGCTATTTATATAAAACTCTAGAAAAGGCACAAATCCAATCAGTTATTAGAGGCTGGGTTTGAGGGAACATTTGAGGATGAAAAAAATGTCCTGTAGCTTGATTATGATACTGTTACATAAACATTCTCATTTGTCAAAAGCCATCAAAATATAAACTTTAATAAGTGAACTTTATTGCATGAAAATATACATCTCCATACGCTTATTTAAAGGATATGCTTAGCAAAGCGCCTATTCTATAGTAAATGCTCAGTACGTGGTAGCTAAAATGAGCTTTTATTAGCAGGTTGCAACGGTCACTTTAAACAGAAACAGGACTCAAATTAGACTTCAGATACTACAGAATGACATCCTTGGTCCAAGCTCTGGTAAAATTTGGCTTTAAAGGCAGTTGAAAAAACGAAGAACAAGCTAACCCCGTTTCATAATAAGTTTGTATTTAACTGGCATCTGTGTCATATCGGAATGAAATATGAAAAAAAAACCCTAATGGGTAATGCATTTTGCATATTGGAAAGAAATATATTTTCCTACCTTAACTTTTTCCTACACTTTCACAATTCTGACACAATGAAAATTTCCCTAGCTTTTCAAAGCCAGCTGCAAACATTAAACCTATTACTCCAAGGAACAGCTGAGTAGGAAAGGCACGTCACTGCCCAGTGTAATAATCACCTTTCTCTTTAGTGGCATCAAAATATTTGGACTGCCAGTTGTAGAAGACTGTTTAGCAATTGTGATGTTAGTGTCGGCTCCGTGCCTTACCATGTTTGAGCGGCACCAGCTCTCTGAAATGGCACCACTTCAGAAAATAGCGTAACAACACTGTAGGTGAGCGAGGGGGTTGGTCTGCATCCTCCACACCTGGCGGCAGACTAACACCCTCTCACTCTGTGCCCTTCCCTGGTAGGCAGTATTTCCTGTGTTTTCTTTTTTATTGATTGATTGGTTTTAGAGAGAGAAGGGAAGTGTGGGTGGGAGAGAAAGGCCGACAGAGACAGACAGACACCGGTTTGTTGTTTTACGTGTTCACACATTTGTTGGCTGATGCTTGCATGTGCCCTGACAGCAGATGGAACCTGCAGCTTCGGTGTATTGGGAGGATGCTCTGAACAATGGAGCTCCCCGACCAGGGCTCTATTATTTTCTAATAAACTTTTAAAATGAAAGAAAGCTTTCTGTCTGACTTGTCATGATACCCGGAGGTCCTACTTAGAAATTCACCACCATTTTCACCACCCAGCCTGATTATTATCTCAAAGATTTTCAAATAAGAACCATCACATACATCTCGTTATCAATTTCTGCTCCCCTTGTGGAACTGGTAGGCCAAGGATCCGGCTGGAGAATACCTGTCATTGGTAGGCTCCTCTTAACTTTTGTGCAGAAGGCAGGAATGAGGACCAGCTACCACTTCTGTGACTTCAGAAAGGTTCTTCTGGGCCACACTTATTTTTGTGCCTGTTGGGAACTAACATGCTTCCTTTGAGCCTTAGTGGCCCTCCATATACCTCTGTATTTCTAGAAGCGAATAGAAAAGCAGGGGGCAAAACTGATAGTCAGGGAATTGCATCAGGGATTAAGTACGAACCTCTTGCTGAATTAATAATTAGAGGAAACATATTTGTATACTGTTTTTTGTTTTAAAATATTTTAGAGGCACTATCTCATTTGATTCTCATGAATGCTGTAGAGATCACCTGCAGTATTAGTATCTTCACATAACAAATACGAAAACTGAGGGATTTAAGGAACTGTCTAGGGACATCTAGTATATAAGTAGTGTCAATGGAATGGAAATAAAATCAAGTCACTTTATTACAAATCCATTAGTGTTCTACGAAAACATAGAAATGATATCTAGGTGGAAAGGTAGAGAAATCTCCTCTACATGTAGTCAAATCAGCAATGGAGGCTAATGTCAATATTTAGAATAAAGGTAAAAAAAAATTGTCTCTCAGAGAATTATTTTATGTTTTGATCATAGTGGTTATTATATGGACACATACATATGTCAAAACTCATGACGCTATGCACTTAAAATGGCTGCTTTTTATTGTATGTAAATTATACTTTAATAAAATTGATTATATAATGTTTCCTCTAAAAATATTGATATTTATATCTGCAAATTTTAATGCTCTATATCATTAACACATGTAATAAATAGCTGATATGTTAGCATAATAATTGGCACTTAAATTATGCAACATTTGTGGTGATTTTATATGATTATTGAATTAAGTAATTAGGCTTTTTAAATCAGCCAATTATACTTTTTATATGCATTTTTTATTACCTATGTTTATGTATTCCCCTGTAATAATTTTTAAAAATGCAAATTCCATTATATGAAAAATTCTGATAATAAATTTTGCATTTAGCAAAATGTAGCTGATATTTATGAGAAACAGTGATTTAAATGATCTCCAGGTGCTTTTCCAAGTAATTTAGTTTTTCCACAACAGGATTCTCCAATTAAATGCATAGCTGCTGGCCTAATAATATTATTTATCCAATCGACTTGGAAGTAAAACATGAACCAGTAAACTTGAACTGAAAGAAACCGTTTTTAAAATAATGATAATAACCACATTACGTTCTTTATTCCGGCCCCCGCCCCCTGCCCCCTGCCCCCACCAGGGCTTCGAGAACAGCTGCCCTCAGGGCGGCTATAGCTCTCAGGTGTGTAGACCGGGAAGGAGCCTGCGGCGCACGCGCCCCACGTGGGCCGACCTCCGAGGACGCCCTTCTCGCCCAGAAGACACACCTTGGTCGGGTGTGCGGAGCGGGCCGCTGGACGCCACGAGGGCCTTGCGGCTCGCCAGAGGCCCACCCCGGGCCATCACCTGGGCGTCAGGCGGACGTTCTCCTCCAAGCTGCGGGTCACCAGCTTCAAGCCGGCCTCCAACACCCCACATGGGGCACAGCGCGGACGTGCCCAGGTGCGCCAAACCTAAGCGTGGAGAGGCAGGGAACTCTGGGCTCCTCTGCCCCAAATGCTGCTGCCCCTGGGCCCCCCTGGGAACCCGTCAGTCATTGCCTGCGGCGGGAACCTGGACCACCTAACCGTTGTTAAGTTCGGCACCAACCGTGTCCGGGAGCTGGTGAGCCTCCGGACGCACCTGTGGTCCCCTGCGCGTCCTGAACGTGGAACCGGGATCCAGGTATGGACGGCACTTGTGGGGTGCACATGAAATATAGGCTACCTGGGGAGGGGGGGAGGGGCAGCGAGGGCTCACTTTCATGGGTGGATTGCTTTATAACTGTGTTAAACCAATCAGCTGACTAATTTTGGGGGAGCCTATTTCTAGTCTAGGCTATTCCTTCAGTCTATGGGTGGAGCCTTTCACAAACGCTGTGCTCTCGATTACGGTAGCTTTCAAGTAAATGCTTAAGGTGAGGTGTGTGAATCTTCCAGATTTGTTCTGCAGCTTTAAAATCATTTTAGTATATTCAGGTTCCTTTGTCTTTCCATACAAATGTTAGAGCCACCTTGCAGCAATTTATGCAATTCTGCGTGAATTTTAATTAGGCTTGCCTAAATCTACATTCGTGTTTTATAGTTTTCAACGTATACATCCTGAACGTATTCTGTTATGTTTTTACCTATTTCAAATATGCCATTGGTTGTAGGTAGAGATAAAATTGATATTCATATGTTGACTTTATATCCTAAGACTTGAGAAACTCATTTATTCTAGAAAAATTTTTGAGTTTTTGAAATTTCCCACATGGAAAATCATTTCATCTATTGAGATATGAGTAGAAAACATTTTGTTTCTACTTTTATATCCTGTAGGCTTTTAATTTATTTCACTTGATCATTGTATTAGCTAGAATATCTACTGCCATGTTAAATTTGAGTCAGGAGAGAGGTGTTCTTTTTGTTGTTGTTTTTTGTTTTGCCTTGTTCCTGATCTTAAAATACACAGCTCTTCGCTATTACGTATGATGTTAATGGTAGGTTATTATAGATAGTCTTTTCAGGCGGAAGAATTACCTTTTATTCCAAATTTACTGAGAGTTTAACAAACGTATAGGTTTTTTCTTTTTTCAAATGCTTTTTCTGTGGATTTGAGCTATTTTCTCATTAGGTCTGTTAATATGGTGAATCACATTGCTACACAGATGTTGAAACTGCCTTGAATTATTGGACTAAATTCCATTTTGTTGTGATGTATCATCCTTGCTACTTATGGCTTGACTCCATTTGCTAATAATTTTGTCGAGGACATTTGAGTTTATGTTCATGATAAGTTATTTTTAAAGCTGCTGAACTTCTTCCAGTATAGCCAGAAATGCCCCCCAAAAGATATTCAGATTGCTCTGATGGTTATAACAAATTTGTGTCTTGCAAGGGAGATGCCTGTGTTTTCACCTTTAAAAAATAACTATTTGTCTTGCCCCGTAGCGTTATAATGTTTTTATTTACAGTGACTAGCAAAATGAATGGTGATCAGTAAGGATGTTGTTTATTTAATACTCGTATTAAGAAGAAGCTTTCTTTATTACTTGCTGGCACGCTTGGGATTTTTGCCCCAGTTTTAAAGAATGGCAGCAAAAGCACCTTTATCTGACATTTAGGATGATTAAATTTTGAAAAATCACTTGGCATATTCAGCATGACTCCACAGGGTGCTCTAGCTTTATAAGGCAATGGATCATGTGAGCCTAACTTATATTTAACATTTGCTAGCCTGATATTATTGTGTTAGGCAGTATTGTAGAAATGGAAACATAAAATTTTGCTGCCATGAGATCAAGTTTTGCCTGCCCTACACTATAAATTAGTTTCATAAAGTTTTAAAATGCAATGTTTATTCTGGTTCTAGCACTACTGTGAATAGCAAAACTGGGCTTAGATGTCTAAAATTAAGCCTACTCCGTGTGAAAACATTTTTTTTTTTTTTGTCACTTACACATCATTGAGATTCAGGAATGAAAGTTATCTGACCACCAAGAATGTTTATATGAGGTTAAAAGAAAGACGCCAATTGTATTTGAGAGTCCACCTTTAATGCAGAACACCGTCCTGGCCCATCGAGCCGGCCGAATTTTTATGAGCCTGTGTGTGTACAGACCACGACAGCAGCCTAACAAGAAATGTAGTAAGACATGGGCAGGTGGAGGGAGACAGTGTAAAAATGCAATAGTTAAGAAAAATGTACCATTTAAGACATCCCACTTTGAAAATATGTATGTTCTAGCAGAAATATTAAGTACAATGGAACAATGAGTCTAACTCCATTTTGAAAGCGCAGAGTTGGGAAAAAATCCACAAATAGTGTGACCAAAAAATCGGTTGTCATTGGGAAACAACTTGAAAAATACGGATGAGGCACAATGTCATTGAAGCAAAGAATAAAGTAGACAAAACAATGTATAGATTATTTGGTTTTTCTATCCCCCAGTAAGTCAGCAAGTAGCTTTATTTTAAACAAAGCTTAAAACTATTTAAAGAGTGGATCATTACCTACTAATTATAAAATTACCTTTTTGTTTACTTATTGAATAATATTGAATACATAAAATTTTTCAAAATTTACAACCATTAAAAATTTTTTTTAAGAATTATATATGATGCTATGGCAACATTTTTGATTGGCATATCTTCAAACATTTATTGCCAATATATTACAAATTATGTAAAATAGTATTTTTATTTTTTACATCAAATAGTATTCTATTGTAAAAAGGAAAATGGTAGTAAAATGAACTATAACCATGTGTAAGTTCTCATATGTAAGAGATCATTTATGTGAGTAAAATTATCTTTTTAATTGTACTTATTGGAACAGACTCATATACTGAGCAATGCATAATAAAACAAGCTCTCTGTAATTACAAGATAGCAATGTATTGTTAGAAAATATCCATTTTATTTTTACCCAATTTATCTCTACATTTAATGTAATAGAGAGATAAAATAGCATCTATCATATACAGGTTGGGGTAAAAGTAGGTGTACTGTTGTGAATATGAGAAACAGAGTTTATTCTTGTATTCTTATTTATTAATTATTTATTTTCCATACAAACAACTGTATACCAACTTTTGCCCCATACTGTATGATATATAACAAGGTAATTTGATATTATTTATTTGGCAATCCTATAAATCCATGAACACTAAGTATTATAGGAAATAAATTAATAATATTTATTGATGAATTATGGAAATTAGAGGTTAAAAGGAATTTTCTTCAGTTGAGCTATTTATCCCATTTTTTTTTTACTGTGCTTAACTCTTAGTATACAGATGTGCTGAATTTGCAAAACTATCCAAAGTTATAAAACTAATTTTGTGATGTTCATTTAATTTTAATTTTTAACAAAAAATTTGAAAAATATTCCAAAATTGGTCAATCAACTGAAATTGAAGACTATTTCAACCTGTTAAAGGCCATAGGAAAATATCAACTGATTATATCCCTTTCATTATCATTTCAATTAGGCACAATTATGCTGAAAACTGTACAGCCATCATAATTATTAGCTAGCACTGGTGTCGGGTACATTTCTGTATGGGTAGGAAATTTAATCGATGCAATACATCATTTGAAAATTATTCTAAGTTATCTGCTACCCTGAGACTTAGGGATGTCAAACTGACGTCATGGGAATGCCTAGATTGGGGAAAGCATTCTGAGGCAGGCCTCGTTTTATTGCCTTTTCATTTATTGCGCTTGGCGGATATTGCATTTTTTTCCCAGATCGAAGATTTGCGTCAACGCTGCCTGAAGCCAGTCTATTGGCACCCTTTTTCCAACAGCATTTGCTCACTCTGGGTGTCTGTCACATACCGGTAATTCTCACTACACTTTAAACTTCTTAATTGGCATTGTATCTGTTGTGGTCACCTGCGATCGGTGATCTTTGATGTCAGCGCTGTAACTGTTTGGGGGCGCTACCAACCGCGCGTCTGTAAGAGAGCAGATTTCATCGCAGGTTAAGTTGTGTGTGGTCTGACTGCTCCTCCAACTTCCCTGCTCCCTGAGACACGGCGGTATAGAAATTAGGCTAATTAATGGCCCCACATTGCCCTCGAAGGGTTTAAGTGAAGGGTTTGATTGGCTTTAACTCAAAAGGCAGAAATGATTAGGCTCAGTGAGGAAGGCATGTCTGGAGCTGACAAAGGTCAAAAGGTAGATCTCTTGTGCCAAACAGCTCCAAGTTGTGAATTCAAAGGAAAAGTTCTTCAATGAAAAGCACTGTTCCAGTGAACCCCCTGAATTGTAAGAAAACAAACCAGCCTCCGTGCTGATACGGGGGGAGTTTCAGGCGTTGGACAGGAGACCCAACCAGCCACAGTGTTCCCTGAAGTCCAGGCTGCCCCGGAGCAAGGCCCTGCCTCCCCTCCGCTCCGCGAGGCTGGAGAGAGGCGAAGGGGCTGCGGCAGCAAAGTCGGCAGCTGGCGGAGGCCAGCTTAGGAGGTTGAAGGGGAGAAGTCGTCTCCAGAACATGATACTGCAAGATGGAGCGGCAGGTCACCCCGAGGGTCGAGCTGAGATAACGAATGAAGGTGGCTGCGCCGAATGTCAGGTTTTCAGTGCAGACTGTCTTATATTGGGGGGCGGGGGGGAGGATGCCGTTGGGTACTTTCAAAACACCGACGTTAGCAGGCGTTTGGAAGGCCTTGGTTCCAACCCTCGTGCATGGCTATGAGGGGTTCGAGCCTTGAGTGGAGGAAGCGACTGCTTGCTGGTGGTGGGAAGAGCAAGGGGAGCAGAGCTAGAAGCGGAGCCTGAAGGTGCGACTGAGCTGCTGACCTCTCGTGACAGAACGCGAACCGGAGATGGGGAGCTTTTCCCGGATGCGCCAAGGGAGAGGGTTCCCGAGCTGGAACCGACTCGGGGAAGAGCCAGCGCGTGGGTGCCCCGCGGGGTGTCCTCCGCCCTCAGTCTCCGGTGCGGAAAGACACACACATGTTCCATGGTACGGTTTTAATGAAACAGTCCTCCTGGGTGCAGCCTTCAAAACAAATATTCTGCAAAATGTCATTTCTATGCTCACCTTAAACTTATTTACTGTTTACCATAGTTAGGTGTCCGGGGAGTGTAAAATAAGGTCATTTTTATATCATGCCTTCTGAAAGTGTCTTGCAATTTTATTTGTATTTCCCTAAAGGGATGCTTTATATGTGTCTACAGAAATTGTTTTCTGTAGCTACCACACACTGGTCATGGTGTGGACTATTGAGGGGGAAAATGGTGTGTGTGTGTGTGTGTGTGTGTGTATGTGTGTGTGACATGTGTCATGTGCATGTGCAACATTTGTAAATAAAACAAGAAAATGACACTGTATTTCCAGTGTCCTAATGAAGCATTTATGCAACAGACTCGGTGAACTATTGTTACTATATGTAGGAAAATGCACTTGTGTTTATCTCTGATGTTTAGTATGGGAATAGCACCTAAACATTAGGGAGTTACATGTTAATTTATGGGCTTCTGCCTAGTAGAAATATGATTTCATTGTTGCCTTTTTAATGCTCTGAAGGACTTTAACTAGTTTTGTACCTATTAATGTATTTAATGTAGCATTCCTTCAACTGGATGATTATATACATCTCCGTTCCTCTAATTATTTTGAACTAGCTTTACTTTTTTGTTAGGTCTTAACTGACTAAATATTTTGACATTTTTGTTCTATATTTGAATCAGGGTCATGTTTTTAAATTTTGAAAATTGTCTTGTGTAGTAGACTCTGTATGGCAGTCCCATTCATTTGGTAAGTCAGTGGTGTGGTGTTTGGAAACTTTATTTTGACACTAATTCTCACACTGTCACGATCAGAGGTGGAGTAAAGTAGGATGGCATTTCTTGAGATGTCTTCTGGATTCTAACTCAATCATTATCACAAAGTGCTCAATGAAGTTTTAAAAACAAGGTGGATTTTTTCTCGTCATTTAATACATTTGATCCTTCGTAAGGCCCTTCACTCATGCTTTGGAATTCTACTTTTAAAGTATGTTCAAAAGACATGAATTGTGCTGTATCTCTATAGCTTCAAAGCAGACATTTATACAAGTGATCAAAAGCTTAAAAGAGCTTATCTGTCTTCTTGGAAACAACCTTTTCAAAATACACAACTTTGCTGTTACATGTATGAGAGACGGAACAGGAAAGAATTGGCTCAGGGTAAAGAAAATAATGTTCTCCTAGAACACTGACTACCTCAATGTGATGTGCATTTATCTGTCTGTGACTAGGTTGAAAATATTGACAGCGGTCTCCTCCAACAAATGTGTTTTCTGTCCCAGCGGGTCATTTGCAGACTAAGCTCACAGATGTAGTCGTCTCTGCATAATTTTTTTTATTTTTCAATTACAGTTGACATTCAGTATGATTCCGCATGAGCTTCAGAAGCGCAGCCAAGCGGTTAGAAAACCTCATACTCTACAGAGCGGCCCTGCGCTGCTTCCAGGGACCACAGGCCCCGTGCCTCCTCACCGCGCTGTCACTGACTACGTTCCCCGTGCTCTGAGCTGCACCGCTCTAGCTGTGCTGTACCTGCCAGTTTGTTCTGCTCACTCTCTTCCCGCTTTCCGCCCAGCCCCCTAACACCTCCCCCCGCCGCCGCCCCCGCCCCCGCCGCCCCCCCGCACCTGACAGTCTGTTCTCTGTGTCTATCAGTCTGTTTCTATGTTGTTTGTTTATTGTGTTGCCTATTTTTTTTTTTAAAGCGTTTCTCAGTGACCTGGATCACATGTTTTTCCATTCTTCTTCTAAAACATATTTCTACGGGGTAAAGATTAAATTAGAAACTTTAAAGCCCAGAGAGAGAATTCTGTTTCAAATTCTCAAATGCATTACCTTAAGGATTTAGATTTGTACTGCAACTAATCACCAATTTGTACATTTCAGAATGCCCCACCATTTCTTTGGTCAAGCTCCAGAGACACTTTGCATCACTTCCACAGATATTATGACCAGGTAGTGTGGCAATCTTAGATTTCTGAACGTTAACTAACAAGATATATTAGATTTTAAGTCATTCTGCCATGCCATTTTATTTTCTTTGGTATTTCATTTTTGAGCCTTAATAGACAAAAATTTCCTCCAGTAATGTTTAATTTACATAATTATTAAGACTGATTATGTCACTCACGGTGTGTTAAAATTGATAAATGAGGTTTTTATACTTCCTCACATCATTTAATTTTAAGACACATGATTAAAATGAATTTTTCTAAGCCTTTCCCCCCAGATAGGATGTTTTTAAAATGGGTTTAATTTTTTTTTTTTTGCTTTAGATTAAATCAAGAGTGGAGAGAGTTATGGGGTTTACAACACTAGTTGAATTCTAATATTTGTGACATTTGTAAAAGTGACTTTTTTTTTGCACAAATCCTGTGAGCTCTTGCTTAAATAAGTGAGTCAAATAAAAATTCAGAGTTTCACATTTCTCTCAAGGTAACAGTTGCTACATGTATTGAGAAATATAAATATCGCTAGCCTTTGTTGAAAGTTCCTGATCATTTATTATAGATAAATAACTGCAAGAATTGTAAGCAGAGATTCTAGGTATATTGTAAATAGCATGCTTACCATTTTATTTTAACTCCAAGTTTACTTGAAAAAGCAGGAAGCAAAAATGCAACACCTATTTTAGGCACTTCTCTGTGATATAATCAGCAATTAAGAAATGTTTTTACCTGACTGAGGAACCTATATTTTGGGTGAAAATAAAGCAATCTTCAACTTTAAAATTATTAGAGAGAGTCACTTGTCAGGTACATGACATTGGAAAACTCTTATGTTCCTCATCTGCAAAATTGGGATAATTATATTTTGCTCATAGGGTTCATAGAATATATTTGTAAAGCACCGAAAGGGTTGCATGGCACATTGGGCAAACTTAGTTATTTTTAAATATAGGGGTAATCCTTCAAATACTACTATTTTTAGCTAAGGATATTTTAACCTGAAATATGACTGTATTTTCACAGCAAAAAAACCCCCAATTATTTTCATCTTACATGTAATCAATATAGTCTTGATTTATAGATAAAATACCATATTTTGCCATGTATAACATGCACTTTTTTGCCCAAATTTTTGAAGGAAAAACAAGGATGCACATTATACATGGGTATAATGAGTGCACACTATGGGTATGATAATGGGTGTATGAGAATCCTGCGTATAATGCGCACAAAACGTGGGTGCGCACTATATATGGCAAAATACGGTAACTCTTATGCAGACTTTATAAATAAAGAAGTTAAGATAAAAATACTCCAAAAATACTATTAAATGCCCTGACAACTGATAAATTAATACTTAAATAGCAAGGTTTCAAATTTAGTTTTTCTGATTCCAAATCCAAATTCTTTTCATTGCACAATAATGACAGTTGTCAAACCTTTTGATGACCAGAGGCATTGTCTGCTCCTTGCCACCAAGGAGGCTCCCCCGCCTCACCAGTTCTGAGAAGTGTTGGATTTGTTGGAACCTCAACCAACCTGGGGATCATTTGACACAAAAATGGATACTTTAAAAAAAAATAAATGTCTAGGTAAATGACACAAATCACAGCAGTAAATCTGAGCTCTAAATTTATAACCCCCAAAATACAGGAAACGGAGACCAGAGGCGAGTCCTGGGGGCTGAGCCCGTGGGGGCCGTGGGGCGGCTCAGTGATGGGCCAGACCCGTCGATCACCGACGTGTCTGGGTGGCCTGGAACGGCTTGTCAACGATTCGCGTAGCGGACAGATGGCTCTCAGAAAATTGTTCAGCTGCCACCTCTGACCCCTGCAATTATGGAAGCAAGGAGTCACCTAATTTTTCCCAGAATAAGCAATATGCTTAGAATACCAGAGCTGCATGATGGTTTTTGGAGTCTGAAAGTAAATATTCAAAGGTCATCTCACCATTTTATGTTAATAATAGATTACTATTGCACAAAGGGACACACGTCGCAAAGAAAGATGTGTATCATTTTATTTTATTTGAATAATTCTCTAATATTGAATCAATAAGATTATATAGATTGCATAGTCCTTATTACATGAACAAAAGCCCATTGAAAGAAACAACAGTTTCCTTATCATGACTTGTTCCAAGAACCTGCCTTTGCTCTGTTCATGGATCAGAAATTGCTATTTCAGGACATTTGGTGGAGCAGCTTCATTTCCCCACTTGGGACCTAAAACCACTTGTGCCAAGACCTCAGAGCAACGTAATGTATCATTTCCTCCTAATGCCCCCTCTCTGAAATACAGCGCAGACCACCAAGATGGCTGTGTTAGTCAGGGCTCAACGAGAGAAGCACAGCCTCACAGAGGACACACACATACACAACACACGTGCGTCTAACACACACAAGTATACACACATGTATCCGTCTATGCAATATGTGTATTCATTGAGGGAATATGCATTTATTATAAGCAGTGTATGTATTTACATGTAAGTGTGTATTTATTTTAAGGAACCAGCTTGTGTGATTGTGGTCACTGGCTAAGAGAATGTGAAATCCGTGGGGCCGGGAACGGACAGGAAGGGAAGGGAAGGTCGTGAGCTCGGTAGGCCCTCAAATGCACAGGCCGAAGCTGGCTGTCCCCAGGCTAAAATCTCTTAAAAAAACACCTTCAATCCCTTCCACTTGGAGGGGAGGCCATCTTCTCTTGCTTCTAAGTAAATTCATAGGGGCTCTGATTTCTGTTGGGGTAAATTGTTTCAAAATACAGCTTAGGTTTTATTGAAAAGTTAAATAGTGTTTTTCAGTTTAGAACACAGAATGAAATCACGCAATGATTTTTTTGTGTGTGTGGTTTGGCAGTACTTTATAAAGATTAAAATGTAATAGAGAAGAATAGGGAATATATCTATTTATTGTAGAAGTTTTCTGAAAGAAAATTGTGCAACCTATACAGCAAAATAAGATTTATTTTAGTTAAGCTTGTAACAAATTACACTCTATTTGATTCATTGGAAATAAGAAGCCAAGGGAAAATAGCTTACGGTTTTCAAGGTGCGGTCTGGGGTTTCTTATTTCAACAGCCAAAGGAATTACAAAAGGAATAATAATGGAAAATACAACACGACACAACCTTAAATTTGCTTGTTTCTACCCAAATTGTAAGAACTCTCCAAATAAAATCAGATCACTCGATGATAATATGAGGTCCCAAAACGCCCACAGCTACGTGGGCAACCCTTGCTAAACTGCACAGTGCGTGTGACCCCTAAGTGAGTGTGACTCTGAACATGACTTTGTGTCCAAAACCAGAGATGTTTTATCAGAAAAGGAATAGCCAAATATTTATCAGTTTCAAAGCAGCATACAGCAGATTTTTCAGAAATAACCTGTATGTTTGGAGCCACTTATAATGGGCCCCTGAGTTAAAATCAAAGCAAACTCGCCCACTATTACTTACCAAGTATCTTCCTTTACCTCAAGAGAAATAATTACGGGTTATTAACCTGTTAAGAAATTAAACAATGCCTGCATTCTCATATTAAATATGATTCCCATGCTTAAGTAGGCAAAGGCCTTACACAGAAAGAGATCAAGTGAAAGAATGGAATTGGAGGCATGCAATGATTAAAATAAAAACACTTTCAGGAAAATACTTTCCTGAATCAATGCAAAAGGGTCAACATTTATTGACGATCTACTGTGTGCCAGGATGTATTCTAAATGTTCATGAGAGACGTTGAGAGTCTTTAGGCAAGAACATGATTCTATTCTAACATAATGATTATCCATAGTAGTCAGAATTGCATTTGAACTGAATTGTGCTTTTACAATTGTTGTATACATTTTTTACTCAAAAAGCTATTTGTCTTAGTACAGGGTCTTTGTTTTGGTAAGTCTACCAATACTTAATACTAGTAAAAGTGTTTATAGTAAACACATAAAGCTTTATCTTAAGGGGTTTGCTCAACAAGTTTTCATCATATCGTAATGAATTATACAAATGATCTAACTATAACTTTTGTTAATAAAGTGCCTAAAGTATTTAACGTTAGGTAACAGTTGGCAAAGGTATCTACATCTTTAATTATTGAAGATAGTGCCCTCTACAAAATTCATATTTAATTGTAACTGAATTTTAGCATTAATAATACATAATGCTAAAGAAACCACAAATTATTCTTTTCTTCTAAATGAGAAGTCTGCTTTAGTCAGCGAGATTTGTGGTTTTATGCTGGGAGCTTTTTTGTTTGCTTATTATGTTGCTGTTGGATTGTTTCTTCTCCTTATTTAAATATTTAATGAAAGTTTTATCCAGCTTGTGCTCTGAGGCTTTAAAGAAAAGGGCATAGTTTAAAATATCTAATAAGTAAATAAATGTCCAAAAACTGAAAAAATATGGGATATGCAAAATATATTAAAAGCACTGTTTTAATAATAGAGTAAGAAATTCTTTTCTCTTGAGATGATGAAGCATAAGAAATGAGATTCAAAAGCTATGAAATCTTTTAAAAATATGGCTGTGCAATGCTAATTTTTGTGTGCCTGTCTCTTGCAGTGTCTTGCACATAGTTGTTTTAAAATGATCAGTCACATATAATGGGTCCTGGAAAGCCTTCAATAAATTACCAAATGTCTCTTTAGCATTTTCCATGTGTCATACAATGTTGTATATACTATTAAATCATGAGGAATTTTAATAATGAGTAGGGCAGCCAAAAATATTTTTATTACAAATAGGAAGTCTCCAAGTTTTATTAATACCCATGTCTGCATTTACAACTAAATAAATATAGTGGCTATTCTCCAAAGAGTAATAAAATGTTATAATAGAATGATGAGGGATTGGCTTTAAAAGCTTTTTAGGAAGAGTACATGGAAAACAAGTATAATAAATGTTATATTTAAAAGAGACATTTGCTACTTAAGATATAACTCTTAAGTGAAGGGGGTTTGAAGAAATAAGATTACATATATATGTGTATATATATGTATATGTATACACACACACACACACATATATCTTTGGACTGAGGGTGAGATGGAGGAAAAACAATTAGAAATTGAGTACAGAAATGCACATACTGAAGTAGGAGTCCCACATCCCTTATAAGAATTTTATAAAGTAGTCTCTACCACTGAAGAGGAACTGAACCCAGGCTGTTATATCTCCTTGACTATGAATTTTGTATTTGAGAGGAATGCGGAGAAACTCAAGATAGAGAGAAATCAAAGCATAAAACATCAGATTTCCTCTGAACTTAGCCTTACCTCCCCGGTCGCCAGCACTCCAGCTGAGCAGTGGTCCGGTTCTCGCGGAATCACCTAAGGGGGACTGGTTAAGTCAACATAAAAAATACTGAAATACTCACTGACGTTCCTGAGGACGAGCCTACGAGAGTGTATCTTAAACATCAGCATTTTAATCTCTAGCCTATTTTGTTTCATTCTTACGTAGTTAGGAAGTACCAGGTAACTACTGAAATAATGATACATTTTCTAGTCTCTTTTCACATCCAGGGAGGTATTTTGAAAATTCTAGCTATGCAACAAGTGGCATTGTCACTGGACATTATGATTTAATTCTGCAGCAAAATCACTAGAGTGGCACCCAGATGCCATGACTGAACAATGACACGTAGTAACTTGTTACTAAAGTATTTGTCACAAATTATTTAAGTATGTATGAATTTGTTTTTAGAATTAGACTGAAGTTATGAATATTCTCCTCAGAAAAGTTAACAAAAATATATAAAGAGAATTTTTCATATAATTTCAGAAATTGCCTAGAGACATTTAGTTCCATTCATAGATCTTCTTTCAGAATATGTTGATGCATATTAAAAAATTCCTGTTCTACTTCAAAAATAGAAATGGATTTTCTCATGTACATTGATATGTATAATCCCTAGACCAGTGATAACCTCATGGGGGATCAACTAAATAAATAATTATCTAAAATGTCAATAACTTATTTATAAATTCATACAGGTACTTCTTACTGAAATGCTACTTACTGAAAAATTTATATGCAGTATATATAAATTAAAAATTTAAATGATGAGATAAATAAAATATAAATACAACTTTTTATATTTTGTAATATGAATGACTACTTTTTAAATCATTTTAGATATGCTAACTCTACATGGAATGCTACTGTTAAATTTTTGAAACAAATTTTGCCACCTTTCCTTCACTTAAATGTTTCTAAATATTTGCAAAACATTTTGCACTATTTAATTTAAAAACATTTTATGTCTTTGTGATTTCTGTCACAAAGTATGGGTATCATGAAACCCATACTAGGTTTTAATACTAAATTTTAGTTAATCAAAGTTGATGAGTTACTCAAGCTATTCATTTGGGTCGTGTACATTTGACAGGGTATAGTTGTTGGACCTTTGCAGAAAGGCTGAATTCCTGAACTTCGGCTAAGTTAAGCCTTCTAGAATATCTCCCTTCACAACTGCAGTACAAACTGCTATGTTACATTTAAGTGCAACCGAGTTCCCCAAATATTTTAAAGTATCTTCTTGATTTGTGTACGGTGTCCAGCACATAGAGGTGGGTCTGACCTGATGCTACACGTAAGAGTCTTTCGTCTGTGGCAGGACAAGTTCCACACCAGTTTAAATATGTTTTTCAAACAAATTCTACAATACATTATTGTTTATGCATCTCTTTTTGTGATCTCTTCTTACTGTGCATTTATTTTACCTCCACCAAATACATGGTAGTTGGTCAAAAGTCCTCTATCTAAATAATTCAAGCCCTATCTCTTTTGTTAGAGCAAGACATATTACCCTGAAGTGCCACAGGTAGAATTTAAATTCAGCCTTATACTGTGTGGAAATAACAGTCCTAAAAATTTTCACTAGTCTCAGTCAGGCCCTCTCAAAAATTCAAGTCCGTTCAGTGCTGCCACATGGCTCTCCTTTGACAAGTCGAAGACTGATTTTATCTCCACTGACTGTTTCTTTTATTTAGCTTTAACATTTGATTAGCTGTACAGGAGTTCAAATCTCGTGTGATACATGTTGAGATCCGAGGATTCCTTGAAAAGTATCTTCCCTATTCCTAGTTTTAATTCCAAAAATTTGAGAAATAAACAGAGTAACTGGAAAGCAGAAATGTCTCCCTGTTACTTAGAGAGCAGAGCCAGGTAACGCAGCTTGCCCGGAGAGTCAGACCCGGCCAGCCGCTGACTCGGTGTGAGTGGCCTGGCGGGCTTCGGCCAGGCAAACCTGGGGGAGGCTCTTGAACCCTGGCAGTCAACACAGTGTCAGAGGAGACCACAATTTTATTTAAAGTGTTTGCACTAAAAGAAGGATATACTACATGTATTCAGCAAATGGTGCATCTTCAGCGTTCACGAAAGTAAATCTTGTTTACTCTTTTCACTGCTACTCCTCACAACCTTCTGGCTGTTCCAGGCTGAATTTGGGGGGAATTTGGAAAGAGGTTGAAATGAGGTGACTGAGTGGTAAAAAATGTATTAAGAAACTATGTAATTATGAAAAAATGAGTAAAACTTTTCACAGAAACAACTTGAGTGGTACATGCTGACAACTTCATTACACATTCCGAGAGTTCAATTAAATGGAATCTAGGCCGTAGGGATGAGAAGATAATACCAGTTTAATAGACTAGAGTTGTGTGAGTCAGAAGGGTTTTGGAAAAGGGAATAGCAGGAAGAACTGTGCATCTTAACACACATGTAGCTCTTGGAACTAATACAACAGCCCATTAATTTACTGGCTCATAAGTACCAAAGCTGCATTCAAGAACAGCTATGTCTGCAAAACTAGTGTATTGATACGTAATCACTGTATTATGTAGACAATAACTTTAAAAGTTTATAGTAAGAGAAGGCTGTCATATATAGACTGTGTCTATAGGCAATGCTTGTAAAATTACAGTTTATACTTTTACCTTTACTAACAACCCCACCTAACGTGCAATGGCTTGCTCAGAACCCATGTCATCTTGATGAGGATGGAGGGCCTCGGGCCTGCGTCTCACAGCTGTGTTGTAAGAGCTGACTGTGATAATGGATCTAAAGCACGCTTACTACGGCTCCTGGTGAGTGCACGGTATGTGGGAAATATTTTGAAAGCTTCGGATAGTTATGGTAATGAAATCAAGGGAGAGTACACATTAGAAATTTGACTACATGCTGCCAGGTTTTTATTTCATTGCCCTCCCTATCACTTACAATACACCGCACACTCAAACCATAACATTTTAAATGAATAGAAAACAGTAAATCACACAGATTGTATTACTTAATGTTAATAAAAACCAAGAAAAGAGAGAACCTCAGGTTTTTATTTTATGAATATATACAAGTTTTTTTTGAAGTACACCAAGTAAAATGTCATATTTTATTATCTTAATACTATGAAAGCTATTTCAGTACAAATAAAAATATACTACAATCATAAACTAAATAGATATAGTTAGCATTGTTTTTATATCCTAAGAGAAATAAGTATATGATTATAAGATTAAATAAGGACAAAAAGTCATAGAAGTTGAAAGAAAATGTTTGCATATGCCTTTTAAATCTTTTATTGTCAGCACTTTGGAATCCTGCTATTATTATATTCTGTGAAAAATCAACTTTGCTTTCCCGTATAAACTAATTTTCAGAAAAGATGTCCATATATCATGCTACTGTCCTCTGAAAAAATCAGATTATAAACCTACGAGCAGCTTAACCAAAGCTTATGATGTTTATTTTCTCTCCACTTACTGCTGTAGATATGAAAACTGTATAAAGCCCTACATGCTTGGAACCTTCCAGAATTAAAAAAATATATATATATATATAGTTTGGAGTCCATATTATTTGCTAATGTAATTGTACCATATACAATATCAGGAAAAAAATCTTCATATGGAAAATGGCATCTCTTCTAAGAATGGTTTGTATATGTGTGTGCATGTCTGTGTGTCTGTGTGTGGTTTATACTTAGAATGTGAGAGATTAATAACAGGGCATTGCTGTATCACTGCCCCTTTTAAGCTTTTCCTCACAATTTACTAACATAACTCAATTATTTCCTGCACAAGGACCTTTATTCCAATCAGTCAGTTTCCACTTTTCTCAGCTTTCTGCTGTGAAAAGAATACATGAACAAAAGCAAAAGCTCTAGCAACCAAGTCTGCTGCAAGAGTTAGAAAATGCTTTCAAATGTTTCCTTGCTGCAAAACAGCCCCTTGACATCACACTGCATCTTAACCACCATTATAACTGAGGAAAAAATGGAACACATTTTTAAAAAATCCCATTACCTTTCTGCAACTGTTGTCTGAGTAATCTGAGGAGGTTTTAATCCAATTTGGATTAGTCAAACATAACGATAAAACCGTTGTCACCTCCCGTTAGTCTTAGCTTCAGAATAAGATGTATCCCATGGCAGGACATTGTCTTCATCCCTTTTTCTTCACCCTGCCAACCTCCTCCTGCCATTTACATGACCATTGTCATAGAAAGGCCAACGGTCATACTCTCCCCTGCATGATAAATTTGCTACCAGTCTTGTTGTCACTCACAATCCCAGATCTACCGAGGGAAAGGACATATAAAAATTTATCAGAATATGTGTGCACATGAGTATCTGCGGGGATACTCAAGGTTTTGTAAAAGCAGTCGCTGCTGAAGACGTAATGCCGTCAGTGTTTCTGCTTCCCTTTATCAGTCGTGTTTTCCCTCGGGGAATTTATTTCACGGGCCTCGGTTGCCTTTTCCTCCCCACTGCCTGGCAGCTGATGGGTGCGCTCCCTGTTCCGCGGTCCACACTTGGTCCGGAGCCCGCATACTGCACGTCACGGTCCGGGGGCCACCTGTCTCTTCCACTGGTCCTGCCCACTCTTGGGGCAAGTTCTGCCCTTGCACTCCTGGGTCTGAATCCGTCAGTCACAGCACGGAGTTTTAGGAACATGCGCCAAGAACAAGAGTAGGTAATTATATTCTGTCCTTGACAAATAGCCTTTGGAGTTTTAGACCTATTAATATTTCATGGGTATATTTCAATATGATTTTATCATATTTGTTTAAGCAGTATAAAAAAGGCAAGCCAATTTGACCATAGCAGTGGAGAGGTATTTCTTTAGAAAATATATATATTTTTTGTTTTGATTTGTTTCTTTGGAGCCACGAAGTGACTATCAACACATATTTTTATTGGATATATTTCTTTAACTGCTCCTGCCCTGTCCAAGCCTGGGCATCAGTTACTCTGTTAAAAAAATTATTGCAGTTGACACACAAATTTATTCCAAAGCCGGCGCTTCTATCCGTGTATAAAGCCTCGCTCTTTTGCTCCTCCTTGCCTGCCCCAGCGCGATGGCTGTGTCTCCCCACCAACCTTGGACCCACATCACACACCCTGGCTTTTTCCCTGGCGAGGCTTCTCCAGCGACCCACTGAGGTTTAGGTCCTGCGGCCGCAGGCAGGACAGACCGGCCCTCGGCTCCGCCACCAGGGTCATAGTGCCTTGGGGTCATGCTGCTGGGCAGTGGAGTGTGTGTGTGTGTGTGTGTAAGCATGGGCAAGAGGGGACTTTACAGTCGGTTTACAGCATGACTGGGATTTGCAAATCTTTCAGTCAGGCAGAGACTTCCTGGTTATCACCATCATTAAGGATCGAGTAGATCTCAGACTGCGCGAGGTAGTTGGGGTAATGACCTGTCTTCTGCGTGCCTTTGCAGTTTGATGTCCTTCAGAGCTATAACTTTTGGCCTTATCTGTTCCCAAGCTGTATGTGATTTTTTTAGTGCTCTTTTCCCACCAGGTCCACAGGTTAAAAATGTCAGACCGTGCTAGTGAAAGCCACATGACACAAGCTAACTTTTATTAAGTAACCACTGTATTCTAGACACGGTTGTAAGAAACTCTCATATTTTTTCTTTAGACCTCAGGAAATAGATGGGGCAGGTACTATTTTTATCCCCTTTACAGAGAGAAATGGGAGCATATATTGTTACATATATGTAACCTGCTAAAATTCTCCATCCTTTTTAACATTAAATTTGAAAGGTTTCCGAGACAGTGCAGTAAATCAAAGAAATACCTTAAGATAAACGTGTTTTAGGTATAGTGGAATTCTGATGTCGCAAAGTCTCTCTGTAAGTACGTTCCAGGGTTTATGTCCTATGAATGACCTCTTATTCTGTCCACATATTCCATGGACATGGTCAAACAAAAGCAGGAATTTGAAACCACAAATATTTCCACAATCAGACGAGAACTCATACATATTCCAGGTTTGAGTCATTCAATGTGTGTTATTAGAGAAGCAAAATTAAGATAAGTAGTTGCCATCCTTTATTCGTCTACCTGGAGATAACACAGATATTAGCCTCCTCTGCATCTTTTCACTCTTATTTTAACATGTGTCCCTATGTGCACATGACATGTATACCTATAAATATGTACATCATATTTAACAGCTGCGTCGTTGTTAACGGTAGAGACACAGTCCGGTATACTCAGTTACTTAGATTTAGACCTGTATCAGTTAGTTTTGAGTAAATAAGGAATACAGCACCAGTTAGTGACCTAAAGTAACAGCCATTCATTACTTATTATTATTGTGCATAGATCCGCCAGGCCCATGGTTCTGCTGATTTGCGCCCCGATTTCTGGCCCAGGTAGGTTTGCTCACGTGTCTGCGGTGACTTGATTGGTTGGCTGCGGGTTAGCCGACCTAGAGGAGCCTCCGCTGGAAAGTGCAGGTTTGCCCGTGGCCTCCAATCCCCCCAGCCGACCCCCTCGGGCTTGTTCTTGCAGTTGCAACAGAGACCCGACAGAGGGAGCCATATCAAGCAAAGCTGCAGGGAGAAGGTGGGGGACCCGCAGTGGCCGCAGAAACGCGGAGCTTATTTCTGGGGCCTTGGCTTGCATGCCGTTTGCTGCGGTCCCTTTGGCCAAAGCAATTCAGACAGACAGTGGCAGATTTAGTGGTGAAAGGGACCCTTCCGAAGAGCTTGTATACAGAGGGTTGAAACAGTGCAGACACTGATGAAATAAAGCCACACAGGATTTTTTATCAAGTGTTTTTTTTTAAAAACAATACTACAGAGAACATCCTTTAGCTAATCCTTTTTAGACTTATACGTTGACAAAATAATTGTAGCAGGAGCTCTGGCAGATCCAATGCTGGACATGTTTTGCATATTGAGTTTGTGAAGTCACAAATGACAACTTCTAAAAGGCATGGCATTGACTTGAAGAGAAACATAAATAACAATGTTTTTTGCTCTGAATCATGTTCAGATGTTGAGAAATGCTACACATGGGATGTGATTTTTCTTTCTTTTACCTGTGGCCTCAGGACACAGCCTGAGAAACATAAGAATCAACGACGTGTAAAATGGTGACATTTTTAGTGCTTTGGTTCACACTGTTACATTGTTTTGGGGAGACGACTGCCTTCAAGGTATAGAATCCGCATCATTTCATGTCGAACTTGAAAAGTAACCAGTACAACAGTAAATATTGTCCTTACAAAATCGACACCTCTGCGGAGCCAGGCAAGCACCTCCCCTGGGGCGGGAATACAGCACATTGAGCCTGCCTACCAAGAAGCCCAGCGACCGTAGACCGTATGTTTCCATTGCACTGGAGACCTTGTGAGGAAATGTGTTCTCAGAGAATGAATGAGTCTATGATTCAGGCACCCGCCGCTCAGTGTGTGTGAACTTTTAGACTGTACCAGGTTTGTCTCCAAAATGTTAAAGCTGGCCAATCCCCTGGTGCATTCGAGTGCAGTGCCTTGTACCTAGTACTGGAAATTAATTTTCTCTGTAACTATTTTGCCATTTGATGGTTACTACTAATACAGTTAATTTAATTTGAAGTCCTAATTATTCGTGAGGTCGATGATATATGTATTTTTGGACTTCATTGATTTTTTTTTATATATTTTGATAAAATATATTATTTGGGGGGTATTATACTTTTCAGTTTATAGGAGCTTAAAGTACAATAGGAATAAAACTCTGGCTCTCATTTTGTTGTAATATTTTTTTGATTCAGTTTTATTGACTTTTCTCAAAATACAAAGGCTTCTCTAGCTTCACTGTTATGTTTAGACACAAGGGTTAATGGTATTTTTGAGTAAATGTCTATTTTGCCCAGAATAGAAATAATCTTCATGGCTTTACATTAACTTCCTAGAGAAACATAAATTTGTTTCTACATTTTTACACTTTTTATGTTGATATTCAAAAGACTAGTATTTGTACAATATTAAGTATTCTCCTAGGAAATATTTTATACCTCTCTACTTGGTCTTATGTTTTTAATAATATCATTACTAACCTCATGTAGCATCTGTACATTCTTATTATGTATAGTCTTATATCTCTTACAACACTTGTCTCTATTTCCCATAGAATATCTTTGCATTTCCTTTTGAAACTGGTTATAAATTCAAAAAGATAATTATTTTACTATATTTATCATCTTTAATATCTTAACCCTAGGAATTTTACAAAGTATCTTTTTATCATATGAGTGATATTGTTCATATATCTTAATGGCCCTCTCTTAGAATAATTATGCCAATTATAACCTTTTCTTATTACGTTGACTTTATCTTTCTCCAGTAATAGCTACAGGTATTTCTGATGGCTGGAATGTGTATGTCTTTGGAATTTTCATAGAAATTGTTTCAGTACTTTTTTATTTAATAGAGACTCCCCTGTTGTTTGTGGCTAATCCTATATAACATATTTACATATTTCCTTTTTATTCCTACAATCCACTGGTTTACCTACCGTGTTGCAATATTCAAGAAGAAGAATGTATAGAGCTCAGTCTGCCTCATCACCATAAATATTAATTTTTTACATCCACTGGGTGACCAGAATTCCTAATTTTGCCAGAAGACTGCTGTGTGACGTAGGGAAAACATGCAACATTGCATTTAGGCCTGGAAAGTTGACAGCAGGGGGCAAGAGCAATCGGAAAAGTGGCCAAGTGTGTAGGCCCAAAAGCATTGCATTTTTCATGAATTGGAATTAAAAGTCCTCCATAAACTAACCAGAAATCAAGTTCCTTCTGCCTAATTAGATGACCCGTAAGGAGGGCCCTGTGTCCTCCTCTATCCTGCAGAGCAAAATACACTGAATGTTTTTTTTCCTACTGAATGTAGGAAAGATCATAGTTCTGTGCTTGCTGTTGCTTTTAATTAATTTGCTGAATAAATATACTAGTAAAGAATTTAGTTTTGCACACTTCTAATATGGATACTTTTCTTAGTTACTGCATTATTTTATTTGAATACAAAATATGTATTAATTTATATACACAGAAATAGCTTGTACAACAAATGTTTCATAAATCTATATTTTTCCCTCATCTGATTGTAAACCAATATATATGAGATTTTATATTCCCCTTCGTATGCTGGGCATACCTGTTAAATCATGTTGATTCATTTGGTACTTAACCTGGCCATAGGTGAGTGTCAGTGCGTAAAGCAAGAAACAAAATTACTGCCTCTGCCACTCCGGTGGCAGACTTTTTTATTTTGGTGATTTTTTTAAAATACAAAAGACATTAGCTCAGTGACAGAGTTCCCAAGTTAACAGTATGAGTTTCCCTGGTTTGCTTTAATACAGAATGTGTCCATGCAAAAGACATTCATTTCCCTATATACTCACTCACCAGCTCTTAAGTAATACTCACACTGTAACAAGTGGGGTGGCCATGGGCCTATTTTCAGCTTTATTCATTTGTCTAAAGAGATGACTGAATACCTGCAAAGTTTTGTTGTTAGACACAACAGGAAGGATTGAGCACAGAGTTCAGTCATAAATACCGCAGATATTGTAATGAACTGGCCCTCTATGCAAATTTCAGGTTCATTAGGATCAAGGTGCAGCAACAAACTAGGAAATTTATATAATCCCAAACAATCCAGCAAAGTAGAGTTATGCCACTTAATGTCAAACATTGATCAAAACTTTCCCAACAGCTATAAATAAGTTTGGTATAGAATACTATCCCATGTTTCCGCTTAACAACCACAACAATTAATTTATAGAGGGTGGTCACTTACTATCTTGTACCTGGTTAGGTTCAGTCTGCCCCCAGACTGCCTGGTCTCATAACAATCCTGAAGTGTTATTTTAAGCTCAAACTACTATGCACAACATTGGCAAAATAAAAACCCTACCCTGATGGCGAATCATTTTGGAAATTGTTTATTTTATTTCATTGAACTCAGAAGAGGGTCATAAATTCTGTTCAACAAAAAGGAGAATTTTAAGAATGTGGATTCACATGTCAGGAGGATATAGTAATACATTTGACAACTAGAATTACTATGATAAATTGAATGGGCAAGACACTTACCCTAATATATAAAACATAAATGCCATGAAATATTTTACATTTAATAACAGGCATGTGAATTTCCCAAAGCATGTCATTCTCTGCCAGGATCTTGCACTAACTGTTAATCATAAGTGTTAATAAAAATGTATTTTAAGATTAACTTTTAACAAAATTACAATGTTATGTTGTCTAATCTAAGAATACCCACAGTCTCTGAGTAGCCAATCACAGTTGTGAAATTCTGGTGGTAAAGTAACCGCAGTGAAGATGAAGCTTATTTTTCATCTACAATTATGTTACTGAGAAGTTAAGGACTCTTTGGACTTTTCCTTTTAAAACTTTGACCTATGAAATGGGTTAGATTTAGAGAATCAGGTCTAAGATGACATGGGCCTTCTCCAGTAGGTTAATCGTGGGCTTTTAGCTCAGCTTGACATGTCAAGAGCTTGGAAATAGTTGCTCCAGATCTTACAACAAGAACAGTTTGGAGTAACTGAAAACCAATGACTTTTTATGGACCCATCTGAGATCTGAAGTTTCGGGGCAAATGTCTTCAGTTTAAAACAATCCTTATGCCAAGCCCAGACTTCCAAGTCAGTCTCGACACTTGGATGTGTTTGCAATATAAAAGGGACAATACTGTTATTGTGTAGCTGTTGTATGCCCACCTTTGCTTGCAGAAAATCTTGATGTAATACTGTTCAATGTGTGTTCCGTGAGGAGCAACTGATCGTTCATCTATTCTACATGATGGAATCTACAGATACAAGTCACCACCAGCATGTAAGGTCACCGACAGAGCAGTATCCGCTTTCCTGTTCTAGAAGCCATATTCACACATCCAGTGACTCGTCTTACACATTTATATTTATAACTACACTTAAAGCAAATCCGTAGGTTGGTGCTCAAGCCTTGGCATTCAAGCCAGTTGGCGGCTTTCATGACATATGGAGGCAGGAAGCTATGTAATTGTTTTGTAGTTTTAAAAAATGCATATAAATACAGCGAAGAAACATCTTAGTTTGCCCAGAAAAGCCTCAGTTTCTGCCTGCCGCACCGAGGTCCTGTAAGCATCCTGGTTTGGATGATAAACTAGGATGTTATGTTCCCTACAGACTCACCTGATTATGTAGCCCCTACCCTGCTCACCTTTACGTAGAGAAAGAGAATGCAGGTAATGTTCCCGAAAGGACAACCTTAAGCAAAAGGGAAGAGCAAAAATAGAAGTGTGAAGTGGTACTAAGCATAGGGAGGGATGTGTGGCCTCTTCAACACTCCGGGAAATATTCCTGAAGTAAAATTTCACAGAACAGATAAGCTACATGGGCAGCCCCTATTGTTTACAGATTTCTTCACAAATTGTGAATGGCAGTGGGTAAATGAGCTCTCAACTCAATGCACAATGCTAATGCCGCTGCCCTGATAACTGGGAACAATGCTGTCTTTTTTACTTTATTGCAGGTCTTTAACACTGCTATCCCGGAGACGGTGGTAACTAAACTGTGATTAAATGAAATTCCGGTCCACTTTCAGCCATGTCACATTTATATTCACTTCTCAGGAATTTGATTATTGTTTGCTAAAGTCCTATGACTAGGGTCTCATTGATTCTTCCCAAAAAGAGTTAATTGGTTATCAAGTAGATTGGAATGATTTGCTCATTCCGATAATACCTTCATTCACTAAAAATAAATTGGGGGAATAGTTTTGTTAAAAAATCATATAAAATATTAGTTATTGTATAGCACTATCTGACTATGAATATTCAATTTTACTTCTTACAAATTAGAGGGTGATTTTTTTAGACTGTTTTTATTTTTTAAAATTTTAAATCATCTTTACTTTTTAATTACACTTGACATGCAATAATTTGAGGTGCACCCGAGTGATTAGACATTATGTCACTTACTAAATGATTATCCCCAAAACTTCATAACCATCTGACACCATACATAGTTATTAGAATATTGCTGCCTATATTCCCTGTGCTGTACTTTACATCCACATGACTGTTCTGTAAGGACCAATTTGTACTTCTCGATCCCTTCACCTTTTTGACCCCTCCCCCAACCCACTTCCCATCTGGCAACCACCGAAATGTTCTCTATGAGGCTTTAGTTCTGCTGCTTAGGTTCTTTTGTTTTTTAGATTCGATTGTTGATAGACATGTACTTATTACCATTTTACTGTTCATATTTTTTATCTTATTTTTTCTTAAAGAAGCCCTTTCACATTTCATATAATGCTGGTTTGGTGGTGATGAATTCCTTTCGCTTTTTCTTGTCTGGGAAGCTCTTTATATTCAATACGTCCTTCAATTCTAAAGGACAGCTTTGCTGGGTAGAGAATCTTGGTTGTAAGTACTGTTTTCATCACTTTGAATATTTCTTGCCAATCCCTTCTGATTTGCAAAGTTTCTGTTGAGAAATAAGCTCATAGTCCTATGGGAGTACCTTGTAGGTAACTAATTGCTTTTCTCTTGCTGCTTTTAAGATTCTCTTTTTATTTTTAACATTTGGCATTTAAAAAAAAATTCTTTATTTTCTCTGGGTCTTTTTAAAAAAGATTATATGTATTTATTTATTTTTAGAAAGCAGGGAAGGGTAGATGAAAAAGAGGGAGAAAAACGTCAATGTGTGGTTGCCTCTCACATACCCCCTACTGGGAACCTGGTCTGCAACCCAGGCATGTGCCCTAGACTGGGAATTGAACCAGCGACCCCTTGCTTTGCAGTCCGACACTCAATCCACTGAGCAACACCAGTCAGGGCAACATTTGGCATTTTAATTATGATGTGTGTTGGGGTGGGCCTCTTTGGGTGCATCTTGTTTGGGACACTCTGCACTTCCTGAACTTGTATATCTATTTCCTTCACCAAGTTAGGGAAGTTTTCTCTAATTGCTTTTTCAAATAGGTTTTCAATTTCTTGCTTTCTCTTTTCCTTCCAGTACCCCCATGAAGAGAATGTACACACTCTTGAAATTGTCCCAGAGGATCCTAACACTATTCTCATTTTTGGGGTTCTTTTTTCTTTTCACTGTTCTGATTGGCTGTTTTTTGCTTTTTATATTCCAAATCTGTGATTTGATTCTTGGCTTCATTTCCCGTATTGTTGATTCCCTATAAATTATTTTTCATTTCAGTTAGTGTACCCTTCATTTCAGACTGGTCCTTTTTTATGTTGCTGAGGTGCTCACGAAGTTCATTAAACTTCCTTATAACCTGTGTTTTGACCTCTGCATCTAGTAGATTGCTTCTCTCCATTTTGTTAACTTCTTCTGGAGTTTTGTTCTGTTCTTTCATTTGGGTCATGTGTTTTGTCTGCTCATTTGGGCAGCCTCCCTACATTTGCTGCAATACATTAGATGGAGCTGCTGGGTCTCCCAGGCGTGGCAGAGTAGTCTAATGCAGTAGTTGTCCGGCAGGGTCCAGCAGCACCGCCTCCCTATCACCCAAGCTCAGCATCAAGGTGGACTGTGTGCACCCTTTTCTTATACTTGAGCCTTGATGATTGAGATTATTTAGACTGGTTAAATCCATCCACTATTTTCTTATTTTTTTATCAGTACTATTAAGCATAATTTCTGGTGTTGCCGTACTACGTAATATAATTTTTTATTTAGGAATATTTTGATTAATATTAAAACAGGCTTTTAAAATATCTTCAACTTTAATTGTTACAATATCACTTCACTTCATTTTCAAAGTACTCATGTGTCAAGGATAGTCTCTTAATGAAACAGTTTTAAGTTCACGCAAAATAACAACTGCAAATTCAGTCATTTTTCATTGTTAACAGATAATCTATTTCAATAACACTTTATCCAATTCTTACTTTAGATGACATCATTATAGTTACTAAGGGGTCACTTTAAAATTTTTATAAATACAGAGAAATTTAATCTAGTGTATTTCAAACGTGAACATTATACTAAAATTAATTACTTAGGAAAGACAAATATTTTGGCATTATATTTACAAGTTAGTTTTCTAAATTTATTTTTATTTTCAATGTCAGTTTTGCTTTCCTTTTCTAAATGATACGTGCACACTGTGAAATTTTGGAAATATGAAAGTATAAACGGAAATATTAGTCACTCCATAATGCCACTCTTCATAAATAACTGCTATTAATATTTTTACACTTCATCCCATTGATTTTTCACTGGCACTGGTATATTTTATAGTGTAGGCCCTTATGTGAGTGATTTCTGTGATCATGTCTTCCATTAGCAAGCTTCAGTCCCTCTGGTCTCAATCAGGAGCCAAGGTTGTTGACAAAAAAGGAGGTGTGTCCGCACAGTTTTTCCTTTTGTTCTGTTGAGCCGGATCCTTATTAAACTTGAACCTAAAGTACTTTCCTACTTGGATTTGCCCACTGATGAACCTCAGTCATATTAATCCTAAATAAGATTATTTCACACCTTAGGTTAGTACAGAGTACAGCTGTGTTTGGGGACAACTTGAGACATTCTGACGGTGACAATGTAAGGGCGATGCTGTTGGAATTTAGTGTGTGGATTCAGGGATGCTGACCATCCCGTAATGCAGTGGACATTTCCTGACCAAAAGGCATCCCTTACCACCGAAAACCAGAGAGCTTTTATGAAGCATTTCTTACTTTTAAGAAAATAAAAAACCTTACCTTGCTCAGGATGTGAGAATGTATGTGTTGACACTAAGCATCATGTTTCCTCTTCTGAGTGGCTTTTCAGGTTATTCCTCAGTATGCGTCATGCATCATCCGGGGAGGTGGTAAATGTTTTTAGCTGCACTGGAGAGAGAACATGTCTCCTCTGTTTTCCTGGTCGTTGCTGTCAGTGAATTCAAGAAACAGGAGTTTAACATTCAATGCCTTTTACCAGCCTTAACCTCTACCTGAAGGTGCCTAAATGCCTGTGAGAAAGGCAGAGTGAAATACAGGGCAGAGCAGTGATTCTAGAAAGAGGGGTGGGGCCAGGACGTCAGGTGGATTGGGAAGTACAGGCTGTAATGGGGGCGGGGGTCCTGCCATTGATTGCAGAGCAGAGGAAGCTGGTCTCCTTGCCAGTAAAGGACAGTTACAGGAAATGAAAGACACCCGTGCTTGTTCATGCTGTTTTCTCCAGCCGAAACCCCTCTCCCAAACTCCAGACTCCTATAGCCAACTACGTTCTCAATGTTGCTACTTGAGTTAATTTTACATTAAGCCAACCCTGAACTGAATTAGTGATCCTAACCCCGAAGACATATTCTATCCATAACCTTTTTTTTTTCCCCCCTCTTTTTACCAAAATGCTATCTTTGCATTTGCCAGGACTTAGGACACTGGAGTCATCTTTGACTCCCGATTTCTTTTGCAGTCCTAGTCAGGTACGTCAGAAAATCGCATGGGCTCTACCTTCAGGACAGAAAAGCCCCCTCCTGCTGCTGTGTCCCCGCAGTGGCCACCTTCAGTTACTGCTCGGGTAGCTGTGATGGCCTCCAGCGGCCCTTTCTGCCTTCATTCGTATTCCACAAAGCCTGATGCTTTGTAGCGTACAGAACATTCCTTTGAAAGACCCAGACTTGATCTTGTTATTCTGCTCCATCTCTGCAGTGGTTCTACATGCCATACAGAGCAAGTGTCAGTCTTTGCAAAGGCCTGTTCTGTGAGCTGTCTCAGTCTTGTGCTTTCTCCCTTCCCTCTGCTCCCAGGTGCTCTGTGTCCTTACTGTTCCCAACAGAGTCTAGGCACACTTCTGCCCGATGGTCTGTTTACTAGAAATCTGCCTGGGACCCCCTCATCTTTATGTTCAGAGCTAACGTCTTTACCTCTTTAAAGTCTTGATTCCAACATTAATGGCCACTCATAAATCCTGAACATATTTTCTATCTCAAAACATGTGGTGTAGTTGGTCCTGCCCCGCTGCCGCCCCCTCAGAATCCTAGGGGTTTGGGGGGTGTTTTTGGGATACTCTATTCATTTAGTGATGTCTTTTTCTAAAAACTTCTCTGTGAGAGTGATTTCTATGTCCTGACTATCATTACACTGCTCTTTATACTTACGCTTGCTTTGCCAACTCTAAGAAATATTAGATCGTTTTGATTTACAATTAAGGGAAGAGAAAATTAAACTTGGTTGGCAACATATTGTAGCCATTGATTTTTAAGCCTATTGAATCTTTGGGACCCTTCCCCCTCCCCTCCAATCTGGGTGGTTGTAGTTATGTGGACTTAGGTACCACATAGGCATTTTGTTCCCGTATATTTTCATCGTAACTTTTCTCCATCTTGTTTGATCTGTGTTTCAAAAGAGAATTTTAGAATGTTGGCAGCTTGCATTCAGCTCTGTGGTTGCCAGGAGAGAGGAAGCCATCCTGAGACACAGCATTCCTCTTTTTTGGATTTTACGTTTGAGTACAAAGCTGAATAGGAAACCGGCATCTTCACTGTGATCTCTTTGGTCGGATGCAACTGTGTCCTCAGTACGACTTCAGTGTGGCACTGAGCAAACCCTGGACCTTCTTTCTATGTGCCTTCCACAGGACAATTTAAAAAGAGAAGTTTTTAAGTGCTGAAGAGATTTCTGAGTTGTAACTCTTTTAAGTTATTCTTTAGGATTCTACTGATATGTTTCATGATGCTAACATTTTAAAGACAAATGATTTTGCTGAATCTAAAGGAAAAACAAGATTTCAAGGAATTTTTTTGGTGTTTAAAAAATTATAATTAGTTGAAGAAGTTGAAATTGCCTACTTCTACATAATACCTTCAAAACTACGCGTCTGAGTCTGTGCATATGAGAATATATAAAGTCTGTGAAAACTAACATTTCTCTTGTTTTTATTACTTGGTTTTAGTTCAGGCAAATAATGTATGTATATGCTTGTGCACACATTTATGTAAAATTGCATCTTACTGTACATTTGGTAAGACACAAAATAATTCATAAATAAAAAGACTACAAGTACATGATATGCAAGATAACCTTTCTGTCGTCTAAGTGACGAGTGCAGGGCAGTGTGGCGGTGGGTTATGGAGGCTGTTGCAGTAGAGAGTTTGCAGTGAGGAAACGCATCTGCGGTGAAAGGAAGGGGCTGCTGCCGAGTTAGCTGCAGGGAAGTCGCCCGCGGGCCTCTGGGCCGTTATTAGGGGTGGTTGGTGAGCCTCTCTGAACAGCGGGAGTGGTTGGTTCTCGGAATGTGTGAGAACAGTGTGGTCCTTTGAACACACATGGGTGACAAGGCTTCTCAATAGTTATTCTCTACCAGAAGTCGAGACTTCAGCCAAAGTCCAATGTGGCCATTCGTTTTATACCTACCGATCTTAAAAAAGAAAGACTGCATTATAAGATTATTTAATGCATGGATTTACTTTATGGCACTTAGAAAAAACAGCAAACATTTACTGAAACCATTTTCTCAGAAAAGGTTTCCATGAAGGGATTGTGTTTTGGCTTGGGCATAATTTATGTACGTGATATTCCATGTGTATGGGAATAAAATGACACTTGGTTGCTTTATGTCTGTTTATTGTCCTCTTTGAAAAAAAAATTCATTTAAAACTGGTGCATTTTTTAATCATGCTTATCAGTACAATCAAATAAGCCAAAAAGAATACCTAAGAACCAAATTCTCTTTCTTAAAAGAATTATTCTTTTTAAAAATAAAAACCTAAAGTTATTTATCATGTATAGCTCTATTTGAATTTCCAGTCTTATCAATCTTTTGTAAATATGTTAATGCCATCTTTATGGTGTAAAAGACTGACTATATCTAAGATCAATAACTTAGCACACAAATACCTCATTCTAGTCTTTTAAGAACGCTGTTCCTAGAAAATTGTATAACTTATTCTAAAGAAGCATAGAAATTTTTATTCTATATGTAAAACATTAGCATAAAATGTCTTTTAAAGCCTACTTAGTATTCATCAAAAGAGTAAAAACAAAGACATTAAAATATCAAATGATGTATGCTAATATAATAAACATTTTAAATCATACAAAAAACTTGAAGATTGAAACATAATTTCAAGCAGTAAGATCTATGTATTAATAGAGTAAGATGTATGAGAATCACTGCTATCATAAGACAAAAAAAGATTGAAATAAATCCAAATGTTTCCCCACAAACCCTTATCAACTTATATATCTAGCTCAGCTTTAAGGAAATATGTAATATTTGACATCCCTGTCTAGTGTGTGGTTAATTTTTCTGCCCGCCACTTTTTCTCTATTTCCCTATATCATCTCTGAATGTATTAAACAAATGACAATGGAAGGTAGAAATTATTGACTAAAATATTTTGAAGGATAAAAACTAAAAAATACAGATGTATGATATATCCTGAAAACAGAAATTTACTAGAGGACTGGAATTTTATGGGGACGTATACTGAATAAAATGCTCCAAATTGCGTAACTGTGTTACGTTTTTAATAGGTGTCAGGCAATGTGCGGGCATTTCTGTGGTGGGATCCCAGTTTCTTGAACTCACTGCCAATGAAGTCTGAGATAGCATGCAAAGGAAAAATGGCCGAAATTGAAACTAGAATTAAAACAGTCACTGGATAAAGATAAAATAGACTTATACATGTCTATTTAAACATTTTTATTAAGAGGGAAATTTTAGAGATGTTTAGTTATGTACATAGAAACAAAAATATGTATACACATGTGATATAATGAAGTCTGAATAACAATAATAGATAGAACAGTAATCAAATAAAAAATATATATTCCTGAAAGACATTATTCTCCAAAACTCTAGGAAATATTCTTACTCCCTCTTGAATTTCTTTGGGATTCTGTAAAATTTTTCTTAGATTACCTGCTATGAGCCACAGCTAATCCACACTGGAATTATTTTCAGAATAACAAAATATATTAAGATTTTTTTACTTCTAATTTTGCTAAATTTTAAAATCAAATTTACATCTAGGTTTTGCTTCAGCAAAATGCTTTTGATTCTTCTCTCTATACAGATTATTTTGCTTGTTCGTTTATTGGTTAAACTGCCTTTCATTTAATGCCTACAATGTTCAAGCCCTGCATGTAAAATACAGCTATGAATAGGACCGACGCAGATGCCCTTCCAGTGGGACGCTTCCAGCCTCATAAAAAAATGTATATATAAAATGAATCATAAATGTGATGATTTTAAAAAGGCAACGTTCAGTGTTCTGTGGGAGTGTTTGATAAAAGAACCCAAACTATCTGAACAATGCTGCAATGAACACAAGGGTGCTGTATCTTACTACTTATGTGTTCTTTGATGGGTGACTGTATTGAGATTAGGTACCTACATAAAATGGAATACTACTCAGCCGTAAGGAAATACCGAATATTGGCACTTAAACAACATGATGGATCTAGAGAGTATCATGCTAAGTGAAAAAAGTCACACAGGAAAGTACAAGAATCATATGCTTTTACTCATCTGTTAGAAATACAACAAAAATCAGCAAACAAAATAAACAAACTCAGATGAAGACAACAGAATAATTCCTAGAGGGGAAGGGAGATGGGGGTGAATGAAGAAGGTCAAGGAGTCAAATACCAGGTCTGTCCAGCAGGTATCCAGCCATGTAATATGAAAACTAGAGACATATATTGAAGAAGATACAGGATACATTATACAAAGGACAATGACACTTCAGTTCCCTTCAAAGTAGGCACCTTGGGACCGCACATAATTTTCCCAGTCACTCTCAGCTGTCCTGTCACATTTCCTGAATCTCATAGACAATCTGACATCTCTTCCCTTTCAAAGGTGATTTTAGTTGTGGGAAAAGCCAGAAGTCATGGGGCGCCAAATCTGGACTGTAGCAGGGCTGAGTCACCTGGGTGATTTCACCAAAATATCTGCATGAGACATGGTGTCTGAGCAGGCGTATTGTCATGATGAACCTGCTAGTCACCAGTTGCCCATCCTTCAGCCTTCTGAACCAGTTTCTGCAGAGCGATGTTCAAGCTTAATCTAAAATGTGTTGCTTTACTGGCCCAGTCATTGGGAATGCGACAGCCACACAGTACACATGCTCACTCAGCAGCGTAGGTTACATCGATGTTGCACAAACTGTTCTTGCTAACAAGGGCTGGACTTCTGGACAGAGCACATATATGGTGCCAGAAGGAGACTACATTTCAAGTGCTGAGCACTCAATAGAGTATATACAAGCATCATGTTATAAAATTGTACACCTGAAATTTATATAATGTTATTAATCTATATTACCACAATAAATTTAACTAAAAAAAGAAGAAAAGTAGAAACACTTAAAAAAATAAAACATTTAACTAACAGCAACTATAGCATATAGTCTTATCTTTTGGTTTAAAATTAAACAATGTAGCTTTATTAATGGAATAAATAATTGTGAAGGAAAATGTGAATGAACAGTGTATTTTACCAGTGAGAAGACAATATCCTTTAAACATCAACTATATGTGGTGATAATAGGTTTTATTTTGTTTTAAATTATCTCTTTTGTAACCCATGATGTAAGCATGCCTCTATAGGTATTATATCTCAGAATCTAACATCTAACCTAGTTTCAATCTGATTTTACCTTTGGTCTTCAAATTAAGTCCTTCCAAGAAAAGCTAAATATAAATCTCCCTTAGGGTTAATGGAATAACCCAAAACACAAGCCTAGAGGCATAGCACCTTGAAAGCTATTATTTTCTGAACACCTGTACCCGTTGCCATGGAAATTATTCTTATAAAATCCATACATAGAGATAAAATAGCAAGACTAATTTAACCACAAATAGTGTGGAATGATGTATAGAAGAAAAATGAAAATGGAATTATAATATAAAAAGTTAAAGGAAATCTTTTAATTATAAATATATAAAAATGTATGTAAATATATAAGTGTCAGCATAAAGAAAACCTTTTAATTGTAAATATAAAAATATATAAATGTCAGCATATGGTGATCAGACTATTTTTGCATTAGAGAAAATTTTAAAAAGCGAATTAAGTTTATAATTTTTTAAGTTTACTGATGTGTCAACATTATAGAGACGGAGAAAATGTTCAACACATTGTTGACATTTATTTGCAGTTTTTTTCTAGAGAAGTAGGTAAGTATTTGTGTTGGATGGCATTCAGGTTGATTTTCAGTCAGTAAAATACGTATGCAAATTTTAATAACTTACACTGTTAGGAAATGCTATGTACTATGTATTACTTAAGTCCACAGATTTTAGCCTCATCCGCAGCCAGAAAAAGAAAGTGCTTTCAGTCAAACTCAAGGCTGAATTGATAAAATTGGTTTGCAGAAGAACTGTACAGCTCTGCCTGGATCAGTGAACCTTGAACTTTAGCACGGGAACTAGTGACAGAGGGACTCGTTAAAACGCTGAATTGTTTGCTACATCCTCTGAGTTTCCAATTCAAAACCTTTGGACTGGGGTTCCGAAATTTGCATTCAAGACAAATTCTCAGGCGATACTCCTGCTGGTCTGCCTTCAATGATGAATGAGTGGGTGTGATAACAACTATATCACACTTGAAACATAAAATGTAATAATGCCTGCTTATTGTAAAATAGTACTAAGTCTATGCACAGTGTTTGTAGCTTCTCTACTAAAACAGTGCTGAGAATATCACCAGTGCTCGGGGTCCTTGGAGACCCCCGAGATGAACATCGAGAGTTCACCGCGAGAAACCAGTGCTCAGGGGGAGTTGATGATCACTCTTGCACACGAGGAAAACCGCACGCAGCGGGAGAAAGACAGTGCTGTGCGCTCTGAATGAGAGCTGGGGACAGTTGACAAGAGGTGGAGGCGGGAAAGATGATGTCTGAGTGTGACCGCCAAGCAGGTAGAGGTGGAGGTTCGGCGGACAATATAATACAACCGAGTCAGCAGTGTGTTAACGACCAAGGATATAAAATGATGATTTGTGTTTTATTAAAAAAAGTGAAATTGTAAGATTAAACGAAGGCTGAGTCGATTTCATATCTTTAGACACTAGGAATTCTAACACCAAAACAAATTTTGCATGTAATAGAAATATTTAATGACTAACTCTTCTGTTTCCTGCGTGATGGTGAAAGAGGGAAAAACCCTCATAGACGCACTTCATTAGGTTTGCGATGTTTAGAACACAGTGCAAGTTAGAGAATCTAAAATCTTTTCATGATCATAAAATTCTCCTGTGGGTTAACTGAAAATCAGTTCTGTGGTTATTGGTACAAAAGCCAATGAGAGCCAGTGATTTTTCTGAGAAGATTCAAATAGGAAACAATCACTTGCCAAATCCTCTGGCACCAAGATTCACAAACTTAATGATGTGCCAGGTCTTCATCTTTAATCTAAACCCCAGCGAGCATTTACTTTGAAGGAACCCATAATAAACTCAGAGAGGACAGAATCCAGAGCGGAGAAGAGAGGATCGACACTTAGCCCGAGGCGCCCCATCCACGTGCGCGCAAGCTCTTACGCAGGCTGAGCCACCGAGACCTGGGTTCACAATCTCATTGCAGATTTTTAAAGAACCCCACACTTCAGCCCTTTCATTTTTCTGGGACTGAATCCATGTCCCTGTTCCAGCCTTCTTCAGAGCTGGTTTATTTTCCTAAGGCCCCTGTGCCTCAAGCAGCCTCTGGCTATCAGGTCTCCACACACCTGGCAGCTCTTTGGGGGAACTGCCTTTCGTAAAATATTCATAACGGGAACTAGTTCTGAGGTTAATTTCAGAACCATTTCTCTTTTCATTTTAATCTCAAATAGCACCACTGAAATTTTATGTGATATCTCTACTTACAAGCTGCAACGGTGTTGCAAGTTACGAACTTTCCTTGGAGAAGAGATTGATGGGGGCGGGGGGTTCCTGCTTTATTGAACGTTGGCAGGAACCCCCCCCCCCCAATCGTAGAAGACACTATGAGAACTTACACCTTCATTTTCTTGAAAATACTTTGTGTTCAAGTAGAATGTTTTATTTTCTGTAAGTCCTTTGGTTTTGGGGAAAAAAACATAAAATTTAATAGCGCTCTACAAACATTACCACATCCGTTTTCTTAACTTTGTTGTATTTATAGGTAATTGCATAATTATATACTTTTAAAAAACTTATTCCACAAAGACAGCATGGAATTTTACGGGTTCTGAAGTTCACTGTCAACGATCACTTTCATTTGAAGAAGCACAGACCCAAATTCTAGCTTTACAGAGTTTACTTACCATTCAGTGTCCCATTTGCTAATGAGTAGAATAGTAATTATATTAAATCATAATAACAGCATTAAGAGAACAGTCACAGCTTTCCTTGGGCCAGGCTTTTGGCTCAGGTGTTTTGGTGAATCCTGTTTAGGAGCTGGGCTGCATTTGGGATTTGAACTTGTCATAGTTTCCTCAATGCAACCACCTTCCGACTGACAGAGACCTAAATCCAGGGTGGCTGGCGCCTTATCACATCAAAGCTTGTTGGATTCGGACTGTTTGGTTCCCCTTTCCTCTGTGACGCAGGAACACTATTTTTATGTGCGGCTGTCACTCTACTCAAGCCCTGTGTCTTGGCAGTGGTTTGGGGTAAGTTGTCCCTGCTCTTCAGTTTAGACTTGGTCTCAGGCATGCGGCCTGTCCACGGCTGCTGGGGTGTGGCTTTCTCAGTCCTTCCTCCCTCCCCTGCCTGACGTTTTGGGCTCAGGGCTTAACTCCACCCTGGGAGGCAACGCTCTCCCTTCCTCCTCACTGTGTCCTTCAGCCGGGTGAGTGTTCGCCAGCTGAAGCCAGCAACGATACCCTTTCTCGCACACGTTGGGTTTCGTGGTGGTGGAAGACACGGTTCCACTGTATGGCTGTGTGCCCCCTGCTGCATGTCTGTACCACAGTGGGCACAGCACAAGGCGCTTCCTGATCTTTCCCGGGACGCGATGGCAGATTGCAAGGGAAACAGGGGACGCAAGGCTACTAACTCTCCCTGGCTTGTGCACCCCGAGGGCTTCTCGGTTCCGGCAGTTTCTTCCTGGCATGTTCTATCTCAGTTTCGTAAGATTGAGCACCTTCCCTCTTTCTGAAGTCTCTCCTTAGACTTTGGGTCAGTTTTCTCTGTGACCACGGCTTTCAGGTGAGTTCAAAAAAGTCATGAATGTGAAGTTAGTCTAATTCTTTTTCACTGTAAGGGAGGGACTGTCTTTCAGCTTTCTACGTTCTGGAGAAGAAAGTAGAATTACAGTGGTCAATTTCAGTTCAATATATATTTATTTTGTTCCACTGAATATATAGTATTATATAGTATATATCATACAGGTGGAATTTGAATTAAGGTACTGCATGCATTCACTAAAATTTTTCCTAAAATGGTCACTGCTTTCTTTTGGGAAAGATCAATTCTTTTGAGGGTGATCAATCAATAATTTGACAGTTTTATAATTAAGAATTCAGAATTAAAAGTATTGTGATATTCAAAATTAATGTAGACCACTTATTGATAGAAATTTAAGAAACATCAGTAGTTTTCTATAAGCAATTAAAAGGGCTCTATCTGCATTATAGGGCTATTATGAAGTAATTTGTGAAAAGTTCATTTGATCCAGTATGAGATCAATGTTAATTACTTAGAAATAGCAATGTAAATTTTATCAATAACATTCTAAATTTGAGATTCCACTCCCTTTAATGAGTACAAGTCTGATTGTCGTTGGTAACTGAAACTTTCGTTGTACAAATTGCAGGATAATGTTAACTAACTCAAAAAGGTTCAAATATATTGCAGCATAATGATATTTTACTCAAAAAAAGTTCAACTACATTAACCCCAACTCTCAAATGATGTTAACATACATCAGGTGGAAGTAGCAGGTGTCATGGCGTCTTTGTTTCAGGGAGCACCATGCCATCCCGAAAGCTATCTTACGCACTCTCCATTATTTTAACGTAGTTGACTAATTTCAAAGAACCCCCATAAAAAATACACACACACACTTCCATTCCCTTCGTAAACATTGTGTATCACACATCTCAAGTTACAGCACTGCTTTTGTGTTGGCTGTCAGCTCATTTTATAACTGACTCCTTTGTAGAAGTTAAGCTTCAACCTGCAGTATTAGGCCATGTCATGGGAAGGATGAATAATACATTCTTTCTGAGCTGAAGGAACTAATTAATAGGAGATGCATGGGAAATGAACTAGGATCCAGCAGATTAACGCCACCATCGAGGTATGGCCGATGTAATTTAGGTATACCTCAAAATGATTATTGAACTCGGCGCTGGAACGGCTAGAGAAAGACCAGGCGGCGAGGTTAGAGTAAGACCGCCCAGGGCCCACCCTTTCCGTGGCATATGTCAGAGCATACGGGAGGCCCTCGACTGGGGCATAGACTGAGATCAGTGTCCAGGATAACGCAGGCCACTGCTTCAAAACACATACCACTCTAGTGACGCGAAACGCTCAAGGGGACCTTCCACCTGCAACACACCGGAAGAGCGCCAGCCAGTGAGTTAACATGCTCTACCTCCAAGACGGGGGTCAGCCTTGGGGTCGCTTTGTTATTCTTCACACCTGTGCACCAAGCTGGAAATATATATTATTGTGTAATTACTGCATGGTGTGCTATATCTCTGATTAACACTGCTGCGGAGGCAGAATAATGAGCCCAACAAGGATGTCCCTGGCCGCATGCCTGGAAACTGTGGCTTTGTGAAGCTACGTGGCAAGGGAGAGTGCGGGTGGCAGAGGAACTTCACCTTCTAATAAGATGGCTTTGAAATGGTGAGATCCTCCGGGGTCATCTGGGTGGGACGGGCGTCAACCCAGGGGCCCTCAGCGGAAGCGAAGGAGCCAGAAGAGTCAGAGCAAGACGGAGAGACGGAACGATGGCAGGCAGTTCTGCGCGATGCGCTCGGAGGGTGGAGGCCAAAGGTCGCGGGCCAAGGAATGAGGTCGCACTGTAGATATTAAAGGGCGAGGGAACAGATTCTGCCCTGGAGCCTCCAGAAGGGCAGGCAACCCTGCCGGCGCCGTGACGTTAGCCCTGTGAGATCCAGCCGAGAGTTCGGAACCAGAAAACGGCGAGATGATAAATGCGTGTTGTTTTAAGCCACCGCGTCTGTGCTCACTGGTTTCTTCTAATACAGAATTTATACAGCTAATTTGAAAACAGATACAACTGCTCAACATATTGAAGGAATAAAATAACATCATCCCATTTAAAGACAGATTCTCCCGGTGAGGGAGAATGTCGGGGGAATGTTCTGTTCTCACGGGAGCATCCCGTGGGGGTAGAAGTCAGCGCGAGCCAGATCACCGACTGATCGGCATGAGAGAATTATCGAATGCCTGGCTCTTGGGGAGCAGGTAAGTCATCATGCAATTTTGGGGATGGAAATTAATACTCTTAATGACCTCCAAAGACAAGCCATCCAAGTCTTTTACTTAGGTCATTTCGCTCCCCAGAATCCCTGACTGAAGCATCCGCGCTTCTCAGGAGATGTCCCCCAGAATCTGTACGAACCCCGCCCTGGGTCCGTCCCAGAGGGGCCTGTGAGCCGGCGCCTGAGTAACTGCACTGAGAAAGGAAAGCCGCCCGATGGGGCCGGGATGGCTGAGCCACGGCTGCATGTTGTAACTCCTTCTTGAAGACAGTATGTTACACGGACTCAAGGGTGACGGTCACGTGTACGCGTGAGGTGGCACAGTTTTAATTCAAACCTGCTAGACTGTGGACCCCAAACCATCTGTCGGTCAGCCCCCCTGCCTCCCCGCGGAGAGGCGGGACCCAGATCCTCAGGATTGAGAGGAGCTTTACATTTCCCTCTGATGACGGTGATAATCAGCGTAAAGAATAAATGAAAAGAAATGCCATGGTCCTCAGGCTATTTCTGTTACTAACCTCATCACAAAGCCTTGACAAACGCGGGAGTGACCCCCGCCCCTGGCTGCCTGGCTACCCCGGCAGGCAGAAGGGCTCCGTGGGAAGGCGGTGCCAGGGCTGGACCAGACACCAGGGGTCTCCCTGAGGGGCAAATAAACCAGCTCCCAGCCCGGTTTGTGGACGTACTGTTCTGCCAGATGCTGCGCATCCCCGCATAGGTGCACAGAAACACGGAGAGTAATCGCCTCGGTCCCTCAGCCCGAGGGCTCGGTGGATCTGGCTGTGCTTGGAGTGGCTGGCGTCGACTCCTGTGGTTTCTCAGGCTGGGCCAGGCCCCGGGCAGGGGCCAGTCCCAGCAGGGGTGCCGGTGAGCCGGGCCCCAGCGGGGAGCTGGGGATGGGGCCGCCGCTGCCCTGCGCTGCCTCATCCCGCCCACGTCTGGCAGCGTGCGCCTCAAAGCTGGGCCATGTCGTGGAAGGGACACCTCGCAGGAGCCCAGGGCTGGGCCCCGCCGCGGGCCAGCTGCGCGAGCCTGTCACCCACCTCCGTAGCGAACGTCCCGCTGCTGTGCCGGCACGTGTCTCCCAAAGTGTAATACACGCGTGGCCTCCGGGGTGTCTCTGAAGAGAATGGACGTGGATTCTGGGTGTCTGTTGCTGGTGCCGGCCACGCTCGGATGCTTGAGCAGATGAGCAGCAGGAAGGGGAGACATGGGGAGACGCAGTCATCCCGCTTTCTCCCCCGACCCCCCCTTGGCCTCTGCCTCTAGGAAGAGACATTTGGAAGACGAGGGGCTGTCCGTGTAAAAAAGCGAGGAGGACTGGCTCTCTCGGTTAATTGCAACATAATTTTCTTAGTTGAGAGAGTTAAAGCATTCTGAGATAAGATAGGATAATCTGCTTCCATTTTCAAGGAATGCTCAGTGGAGTTTGCTGTTTGATATGATACGAGTTTTTTTTTTTTTTTTAAAATCTACCAATTATTACATGTCTTCAGATCCCTTATTCTGTTCCCAAACTGTTACATGAAAGACCTGTAGAGAATATGAATTCAGTGATAGTTATAGTCAGTGATCAGCAGAAACAACTTGGGTTTGGCTATCAACTACTTCAGCCTTGTAGTTGCTAGAAATTAATATTTTACCCCGTGTTTAGAAATCCATATATAGCAGTTTATACTTTGAACAGTTGAGATTTGAGCTTGTTACATCATTTTAAAGGACGGTGCATAATGCTGGAGTGGGGTGTGGTACCCAGCCTCCTAGCCCTGCCCACGGCCCTCCAAGGTGGGCCGAGGCTCCCAAGGGCGCTGGCATGTCTGCCTTCCTCTCCTGGGTCCTTCGTCCTGGGGAAACCAGCCCTCGGCATTCCCGGGACGGCTGCAGCAGCCTCAGCGGGAGGCCCCGGGGGCCGGAAGCCAGCGCCCGTGCGCCTGCCACGGGAGCGGACTGCTTGCGAGGCCAATCTTCTGACCCCTGGCCACCTTCTGTGACGCTGCAGCTCTGGGTGACGTTAGTTTGCGACCACGGAGAGGTGCTGTGCCAGAGCTGCCCAGCGGGCCAGCTCCTTGATTCCCGACCCACAGGAAACGGAGAGATGTAAATCACTACGGTGATTTTAAGTTGTCACGTTTTGGAAAAAATGTATGTGGAGCAGGTAACAGGTGAAGCGATGGCAACTTTTGTATGTCCGCTTCCAAAGTGTGAATTGGTACAGACGCTTTGGCAAAGAAACACTGAATATTAGGTAATAAAATGGAAACTATGCATGCCACGTTGCTTAGCAAATTGACTCATTCTTACATACACCTGTGTCATGTGACCAAAAATATAATAGCAGCCTTGTTATAGCAGCAAAATGGGGCACAACCAAAATGTCTGTACCAATAGACACATCCCTAAGGAAAAGGAATATGGTCGTAGAATATTAGATAGCAATGAAAAGAAAGCCTGGGATAAAATTCCCAGGCCGAAGCTCGATTCAAAATAGTGTGATGATACACTTTGATTTTATTTTATACAAATTTCAGAAACAGGGAGAATTGGCCACATTGTGTAGGGACACATACAGGCATGGCTAAGTTCTAAGGAAAAACAAGAAAATAGTTAATTAAGAAAATGCAGGAATAGGTACCTGACTACTTTTCAGGGCCAATGACAATGGCATGAGGAGGGTTTGTCTTCGGGAAGGCACTTGGTAGGAGCTGGGCTGCTTCTCTGGGCTCTGGACACCATTCTATTTGTTGACTTTGTTTACATAGGAACATGGGTGTTTGCTTTATGATTACTTCTTCAACATGGCATATATAGTACATGTATTTTTCCGTTGAGTCAATCCTAGAACATGGGGGTAAACCACCTGGTTCCACTTACACATGGATTTAAAAAAAAATTAAGGTATTTTCTCTTCCTTATGAGTTGCTTAATACATTTTCTTTCTCTAGCTTGCTTTCTTGTAAGAATACAGCATATAATACATGTAGCATACAAAATACGTGTTAACTGAATGTTTGTATTACCGATAAGTCTCCCTTCTCGCCAAGAGTAGGCTACATTTGCGGGGGCTCGAGTCACCGGTGGGTTCCTGACTGGGCAGCGCTTCTGACGCCCTTTACCCCCCATTGGTCAAGGGTCGCCTGTATTTTATTTCACAATATCATTGTACTTAATACACACAGCACAGTACTCACTGTGTGTGACAGTGTTCCAAAGCCTTTGCAAATATTGACGATTTAATTTTCATTGCAACACCATGAAGCAAGTACTTTGGCACCCAGTTTTCCAGGCTAGGAAAGCGAGGCCCAGTGAACCGAGGTGAACTGCGCGGAGTCACGCCTGTGAGCGGCCGGGGCAGAGTCAGACTCCGGCAGTTCAGTGCGGCCCGGGCCCACGTGCTTCGTGCTGGGCTGCTGTGCTGTCTGTCCTGTTTTTAGCATGACTGCTTCTTTGGTTGGGGTGTCGGGGAGTGGGGGGGGTGGGGCTGTGTGTGTGTGTGTGTGTGTGTGAGTGTGTGTGGGCTTTTCCTTTTCTCTATTACAGTTGACATTCAGTATTTTGCATTAGTTTCCAGTGCACAGCATAATGGTTAGACGACATCATGTCCTGGACAAACCAGTGGTTGGCAGTTGTTGGTTGGTGGGGAGGGGAGGGAAAGGGACCCTCCGCCTTGTGTGAGAGCCTAACCGGTGTCTTGTAGTCGTCCGGTGTTTCTGTGGCAAAATGAGGACTCAGCACCGACCAAATACTTTGAAAGCCAGCCCGAGGGTGGTGGAGAGTGGGCAGGGAGACCTGAAGGGTGCAGGTGGATGGGAAGCACAAGCTGATGAACAGCGCCGCTTTTATTTCTTCTGCGCATGGTGCTCCTGGGTAAAATGATCCGTATATAAAGTGTGCCACAGCTGTAAAGCATTAGAAAACGCAGGCATTCCCCTTAAACCCGACACAAAGTGACAGAGATCAGTGTTTCACTGCTTCCCAGAGATCTTCCCTCAAGTATCCAAACACACTGTTTCTACCGTGAAGAAAGCCCAGGCTCTGGGGCCTCCTCATACAATTGGTATGTTCATCCCCATCTTGCACATTGAGATGCTGACCTTGTCCCTAAAGTTGGAGGGCATATATTTTTAAAGGGGCAAGTTCTTTATCTTATCACCAAGTGACTTTTGTGCAAAGATGTGACGAGATAGAGAATGTCAGTATATTTCGAAAAAGTTTCAGATGTTTTAAAAGCCAGAAGAAATAATAGCAGATATGGGAATATAGATATAAATGGAGATTTCTTTAATATGGGGTAACAATGCCTTTTTTGTTTAGAAGTAACTTTTTTATTTCTTTATTTATTGATTTTTTTTGAGAGAGAGAGAGATCAATTTGTTACTTCACTTATTCATGTACTCATTGCTTGTTTCTTGTGTGTGCCCTGGCTGGAGATTGAACCCATAACCCTGGTGTATTGGGATGATGCTCCAACCAATGAGCTATCCGGCCAAGGCATGGAAGTAACCTTTTAATTCATGGAAAATTCAGGGGAAAGTAAAATTATGATTTGTTAGTAAAACTCATAGGCTTAACACAAACCAAGTGCACTGAGTAATTCATATTTCATATAGATTTAATTAAAAAATAAAAAATATTCAATCCCTATCACGAAGAAACAAAGAACAATAAATGACAGGGGATTCATGTGAAAATCTCTGACAGCCTAGAAAAAGTATGTCTTAATACAAATGAAAAAATGATATATGAATAAAGTTACTTTGTGGTTCAGAAATGTAGAGAGATAGAATCAGGAGATGTTCCTAGGATTGATAGTCAAAAAAAATATATTACAACTTTCATAAACCCTTCTTAGTGCCAAAATTAAACAGTTTTCTTTTTTTTCTTGATGATATTGTTATAATCTAACTAGACGCACAACTGGGAAGCTCAAGGGAAGAAAGGTAGCAAATGAAAAATTTTATATGAAATAAGGAAATAAAGAAATGATTTAGTTCTTTTGACAGCATGTCTACTTTTCTGCATAAATGAGAACGATTCCTTTTTTAGTAGAAGCTATTAAAGAAAAAATTCCAAGAATTCATATGGCAGAAAAGTGACTTTCAATCTCTTCATTGTACATAGATACACTGCTTAGTTCCCATTTGTGCGGCCCCGCCCCCGCCCTACCTTTCCACGCGGACACAGGAATTTGTCAGGAGAACAAAGGCAGGCTTCTGGGGACCAAGCAGAGCTGTGGGGCAGTGCCGTCATGATAAATATGATCCCAGAAGAAGGGAATTATGAACAGTCGCCTGCTCCAGAATTCAGAGAGATACAGGCATATCTTGTCTTCCATTGAAATAATTTGGCATTATTTATTTCTATAAATCTGGAGGCTGTAGATAGTCAGTGATGGATTGCATAGGGACCGGAGTATATATTACTTGAAATCAATAAGAGTTTTCTCAACGATGGTAGAAATTTCCATTAAAGTCATAGGCTCGCACTTTTTGAAATATGTCCTCCCAGGAAGGGGTAGCTGATAATACTGTGTAAATCGGTGTGAAGTATTGTGAATTTATAAAACTGGCGAGTCTGTAAATCACTGTGTGGTGAGGGTCACTCAGGATAAATTGAGGCTGCAAAACACTAAAAGAAAATAGACATCAGTCTCAGAATTCTTACCTGTTCAGGGCAGCGGATTTCTGAGTTTCACAGATAAAAATAACTGAACGGTTTATATCTTGCACTTAATCAGTTGTTTGAGGCATTTTAATGTATCCATTAAAAAGAATCATTGATATTTTTCTTTCATTTGGAGCCAAGCAACTTTTACTTTAACAGTAAAAGGTTTTTTGTCCTAGCGAAGTACGTGCACAATCATATTTTCATCAATGATATTAAATTCAAAGAGTTGATAGTAACATTCAATAATTGATTTAAAATATCCTCCTTTTTTATTTTTTTCCACACCACTGTGGTTCATGTAGCACCTCTGTGGTTTAGGCACTTGACATAAAATGATAAACAGAGTATTTGAAAATAGCGACCACTGCCCATGCCTGTATCGGCTGCACTCACTCTTCCGGGCTTGGAGAGCCTAGATGTCTCCCCGGGCCACAGCCTGGGGAAGCTACGTAGGACCGGCTGCTGTGCACGACTTTCTCAGGGCGAGCACCGGCAGCTTGATCCGGATAGAGGTAATCATCAGCTGAGCAATGACAATGCTGGAGACATAAAGCAGGTCTTGGTTATTGCTACTCAGCTTCGCATTCTTGGAGCGTGAGTTTCTCAGAGCCGCCAGCGACCCCCCACCCCTCCAGCTGTGGTCGGGTTTGTGTGAAAGGAACCCGAGTTTCTTCCAGGAGTTAAGAGCTGAGAATGAATTGACCAGAAAAAGACTGACATTCTAGTTGGGGAAAGGAAAATGAACATATATAGAGATAAAAGCTGGAAGATTTAAGCTGATAGAGAGATTGGTAGAAGGTTGGTGTGTCTGCGAGTCCATTGTAAGAATTACCATGTTTTGCCATGTATAATGCACACCCACGTTTTTGGCCCAGACTTTTAGGAAAAAAATCTTCCATTTAAATTGTTTAATTAATTAATTATTTTATATTTAGATACTTGGAGGGTTTTTTTGTATTTTAAAGGAATTTTAGCATTTATGTTTTAACACATGATGGTACAAGAAATTTTATGTAACAAATAATTACAAAACACAAGAACAGATACAAGATATTTCAGGTACTACCCATGTATAATGTGCATCCTTATTTTTCCCTCAAAAATGTAGGCAAAAAGTGTGCATTATACCTGGCAACATATGGGTAAGTGTGAAAAGTTAAGTTAGGGTCACTTAATAAAGGACCTTGTGTGTCAAAAAATTATTTGAACTTTCACCCGTTCTCAAGTAGGCATCACAGCAATATTGCATCTGCTCTGACACCATGAATAGATTTACATTTTAAGAAGCTGAATCTGGTGACATATTGAATTTGGGTTAATAGAGTTAAGAAGCAAAGCCTGCAGATGACTAAGTCTTTAAATAGAATGTCTTGAAGGTTTCTGTCTGAGATTGGATAAGTAGAAAGAAATGTGTAAAATAAGATTTATTGCAGGTATAATTAAATCATACGGGGGAGCAAAAGTAGGCTTGCAGTTGTGTGATACAATAATTAATTAATAGCACAAGAATACATTCTGTGTCTCATGTCCTCACAACAAAGGGAAAAGAAAACGTCAAAGAGCACCTGGTTTTTCTCTGGATGACCCCGGAGGTGGTGGTCGTCTGGTTGATCTCAACAGTAAGAATGCGGAACAAGGGTTCAGTTCAATTAAAAGACAAGTTCTGGTTCAGGTGGATAATTCATTATACCTGTAGGTCTCTTGGGTGGCAAAATATTAAAAATACAAAATGTGATAAAAAGTGACAAATGTACGTTTTAAAACCATTGACTGTTTATGATGTATAATATGATACAATTTCTGATTTCATGAAGGGAGTAAAATAATTGAAAGGGCATGAAATTATTTGAGAACCCCGAGGAACATCAAAGCCTAGTGGCTATAAAGAATATAAAGAACAGCTTTATTTATAATTGCCAATACGTTGAAGCAAGGTATCTTGAGTAAGTAAATGGATAAACAAACTGTGGTGCGTCCCTACTATGGAACATGATTCAGAACTAAAGAGGAATGAAATATGAAGTCAGGAAAAAGACATGCATGAAATCTTAGTGCATATTGTTTAGTCAAAGAAACCAAGGAAAAGGCTAAATATTGTATGATTCCAATTATAGGACAAACTATGGAAACAAAAAAAGGCCAGTGATTTCCAGGAAGTAAGGAAAAGGGAGGGAGGACGAGGTGGAGCTCAGAGGATTTATAAGGTGGTGAAACTACTCTGTTAGGGTGCTGTCATGGCACATGCATGTCATGGTGCAGTGTCAAAACCTATGTACTGTGCAAAGGATGGCCCTTGATGTAAACTACGGACTTTGATGAACAATAATACATCAGTATTGGCTGATCGGTTGTAACAAATGCATCACAGTAATGCAAGATGTTAACAGTGGGGAATACTAGGGAAGAGGGTATTGTATGGGACCTCTGTACCTCCCACTCAATTCGCCTGGACACCTAAAACTTCTCTAAAAACTGATGTTTATTAATTTAAAAAATTAGACATACCAAGGGCTGGCAGTGATGCAGAACAACTGGGGAGGGGTAGGAAAAATTTAAAAAGAGCCAGAAAAGGAAACATAACAAAGGTATGGTCAAATGACCATTGGGAGAAGGAAAAATCATGTGGAAAACATGCTATGTTTATATCAAATGGATAACAGCTCAAGAAGTAAACAGTGATGTGCTCCTAAGGGCTCATCAATAATCTCAACAGGAATAGATTCCATAGGGAGAGGATCAAATACCAGAATTCTGTTGGTCAGGGACTGAATGAGTACTAATCTCTAGAGATTTAATACCTTTGTTGTAGTTCCTTTTTTTACTCAACTTATTGGGTCGACATTGGTTAATAAAATTATACAGGTTTCAGGTGTATAGTTCTGGAATCTACCATCTGTGTGTTGTTCCTGTGTCCACCACGCCAAGCCACGTCTCCTCCATCACCACTCCCCCCTCTACCTTCTTCTACCTCCCCCACCCCCTTCCCCGCTGGTCATCGCTGTACTGTTGTCAGTCTATGAGTGAGTTTTTCCTTAATCTCTTCACCGTTTTCACCCACCCCCCGCACCTTCTTACCTCGGACAGCCATCAGCTTGTTCTCTGTTTCTGAGTCTATTTCTATTCTCTTTGTTAGTTCATTTGTTTATTTCTTCTTTTAATTCAACTTTCCCAGTAGAGACAGTGCAGTTTCTGAGGCGTAGCTCCGAGCCACTGCTCTACTCGAGGGCCTGGTCCGTGCATATTCGAGGTCTGCACGATGAAGCCCAGCGTGTTAAAATGTACACTGCGCCTGCCTTAAATGTGCATTTAAATCTTCCTCGCTTCTAGGACTTGTGTAATGTGGAAACAATGTTCATTTTTAAAAAAAAGAGTAAGAAAATTAATATATTTAATATTTTTGTCATATAGAGGTTGGAATAGCACTATCTTTAAAATGTCGGTTCCATTTCAGTGCCTAGAGAAATAAGTGGATAGGAACAGGTGCAGAATTGGAAGCCACAGAGGTCACGAGTTTCGCTGGATCCTGTCCGGGAAAGGAGGGCCTTGTTGGTGCCATGAGAGAAGACATGAAAGGTCTTTAAGATTCCAAATAAGCCTCCCTGACTTGGGGCTTTGAGGACAGTACTTCTCAGTGCCAGGTCCTGAGGCCTGAGCGCTTCACGCACCGAGGGCACGCCAAAGCCAGTCTTGCCCGGGAGTTGTAGAGCGTAAACCGGTGACGTGTTACCCAGATCCACAGGGTGTGAGCCCAGGCTGGGGCGCGGCGCGGCTGCCACAGGTCTGGCCGCGGGGGACTTTGTGGTTTAGAGGATTGGCGGGCTCTGAGGGAGCCACTTGCTCCTGTCACACCTGGGGCTGGGGGGGGGGGCGGTGGTGACTCCCTGGCCTCTGCCTCCATGGAGGTGCCCGCCACTCCCCACACCATTGTCCCTTTGAGTTGGACACCATCCTCTGCCTTCAGGTGGTCTGACATGTTGAGGTTCTGACCGCAATTGTGATGGACTCACGATTCTTCCCCCCAGAAGACATCAGGATGAGGTCAACGTCAAGCCTGTGGAAGCAGCTGCAGTCCTCTCTGCGGTCCTCTCTGTGGTCCTCTCTGCGGTCCCCTCGCACCCAGGAGACCCCTGATGGGGGGGGGGGGGCAGGGGCACGCGGGGCTGTTCCCTTGCCTTCAACTGCAGCGAATGAACTAACAATTTCAAAATAACTTAAAGGACTGTCATTTATATAATAGCATGAGTATCAGTAATGGTTTGGCATTTAATTTTTTAAAAAAAGTCATGATGCTTATGTTAGCTGAACTTGGAACGCCAAGTATAGACTATCTCAGAGGGTATGCAAGTTAATAGTCACACTTTATTATAAATGCACATATTCCCCCACAGTACAAAGAAGGCAAGCAAAGGATGCACAGTTTTGTTAGTAATAGTCCGAGTTTCTTTTTAATTTTTAGTTTTTCTGTATCAAACAGCTCTTGGCTCTATAATTCAAAGCTGCAACCTTAACTGAACTCTATCTCAGCACATCTGGGATCACATATTTGATTGAAGGAAGCTGATACTATGTTGGGTATCTTATACCCAACAATTACAGAGGTAGACAACTTCTACATTCTTCAAAATTAGAGTGAACAATGTTAACCACGTATCTACGAAATCAAAGATCACTCATGCAGCAGATTCCAACATCCATTGTACCTTGGAGAATACCAGATAATCCTCAAAAATATCTTTATTTGCCTGGTTCATCACACTAGATTTTGAAGAGTGTTAAATACATAGCTTTCACACAGGACTGAAGTCATGCCACGGAAGTTGAAAGTGATCTCAGCATCCGCATTTTGTTGAATGTCCTTATGAACAAATGATTTAACAAGACGGCTTCCTCCTGGCCCCTGCCCTGAGTGCCCGTCCGGCAACAGGGAGGCCGGAAAAAGGGACTGTCGGGAATCCCATGCACCGTGCCTTGGGTACGTCAGGTTCGACAATGCAGCAAAAATTAATCCTTATCGAAGAAATGATACGTCCTACAATTTAACCTCTGTGGAAGATGCTCACAATGACTCGTTCCTGTCTGCCCCACACTAGGGGGGACATTTTGGCTGCAGAGCACCGCCACAGGCTTTCGCTTCATACTTTCTTTTAATTACTGGTACAAAGATCTGTCTCTTATTTAGTTTTCAATGCAACTGTATAGTTTAAAACTAACTATACCACATTTTTATGCACTGAAAGTAAGATTTAGAGTGAGTAACTATTTAGGAATTAAAGAGACATGGCCCCGTGTAGTGGTCCCCCCTCCACGCGGGGCCGGGATGCCGCGCCCGCCAGCAGGGTTGGCGGGCTTGCTTTGTGCCCCACACTCTGCTGACTCACAGGTGGTGTTACCGGATGTGATTCTCACCGTTACCCGAATAGACAGTTGGCACAATATTCCTTAGTATTGTGCATATAGACATTCTGGCATGACCTGAAACCATACAGTTTCTAGAAGAAAATATAGGTGGCAAGCTCCTTGACGTAGGTGTTCAAAATGATTCGTTTGGATTTGACACCAAAAGCAAAAATAAACAAGTAGGACTAATTTAAACTAAAAGCTTCTGCGCAGCAGGAAGCCATCAATAAATGAAAAGGTGACCTACTAAATGGGAGAAAATAATTGCAAATCATATATCTGATAAGGGGCTAAGATTTAAAATATATAAAGAACTCATACAACCTGCATAGCAAAAGAAACAATCTAATTTAAAAATGGGCCAAATGTCCAAATAAACAATCCCCAACGTAGACATACAGATGGCTAATAGGTATGTGAAAAGCACACTACGTAGAAAAGGGACCCCTCGTGCCCTGTCGGTGGGAATGTAAACTGGTGCAGCCACTGTGGAAAACAATGTAGAGGTTCATCAAAATTTAAAAAATACAGTGGAACTGCCATGCGATTCACCAGGTCACCTTCTGGGTATTTATCTGAAGAAAAATGAAAACACTAACTCAAAATGATGAATGCACTCCGGTGTCCATAGCTGCACACTTAGTACAGCCAAGATAGGCAAGTAGGTGCCCATCGGTGGATGAATGGATAAAGCAGTGTGAGATAGATATATAGAGAGCATAGAATATTATTCAGCCATACAAAGAATGGACTCTCATAATTTGCAACAACATGGATGGACATTGAGGGCATTTTGCCAAGTGAAATAAGTCAGAAAGCAGAAATAATCGAATGATTTTTCTTATATGTAGAGTCACATACACACACACACCCGCCCTGCCCCCGCCCCCCAACCAACCAAGCTCATAAATAAAGAGAACTAATTGGCGGATGCCAGAAGCAGGGGGTGAGGGTAGGGGGAAGAAATGGGTGAACTGTTTTGTTTTGTTTCTTTTTTGGTTTTGGTTTAAATAAGTAATATAGGAAGTGATCAATATAATTTTACTTATTTATCCAAGTACGTATTTATATTAGTTTTCCTTCTCTTTCAATGAGGCAAAATTATCTATATTTTAAAAAAATATTCAAGGTACTTTTCTGATTTTTATTAAGGGAATATTTCTAGTGGCTTATTTATGTAATTCCAAATTCTATGCCATAACATGTCATAAATATTTATTTTTGTTCATTGTAATTATGTATTTAACCTTTCTAAAAATGTAGGCAATGCTAAAACATGCGTATTGTTTCATTTAGTCCCAAGAAAGTCATAATTGTTGCCATCAAACATTACATATTAACTATTTTATGATAGCTAATTGTTTCAGTTAGTTCTGAATAAATGGATGTGTCCTTCTATATTCAAATGTGATGTTAGCAAAGGATGAGACCTCAGTAAGAAAACATGGAAGGGTTAATTATCTTAAATGTGTTTATGATAAAGTTTCACAAACTATTGGGTCGATCACTGACATCCACGTCCATTTTAAAGCCAGTCCTGTAGTTCTCTCTTTTTCGTGGTAAGCTTCGGAAATGCGACTTTGGTGCGGTGACCGCCGCGCCTGCTGCCCTCCACCTGAGACCCTGCTTTGCCCGCCCCGCCCGCTGGGGGAACAGCAGGGAGCTCAGTTCCCCGACTGTCTCTAAGCGACGCAGGCTCGGCGAGTCGATGAGTCGAGACTAAATAAAACTCAGCCTCTGTGAAACAAACACCTGCCGGATAAACCTCCGAGTCCGGGGTTAACCCTTAGCAGCCCAGCTCCGTCTCCCCGATGCACGCCACCGGCCCGGGGCATCTAAGTCTCCCCGGCAGCCGGCTGGAGTGGACTCTTGATCCTCAAAGAACAGGAATTCCTTGATCATGTCACGCTACTGTGCGAAACGGGAGGATAAGGAAGGGGTCCTAGCAGAATACCGGCGGACCGCACGGTGAAAAGTGCAGAAAGAGGCAATCATGTTCTGATGAATCTGTAATTCCCAAAAATGCACAGGAGGCTCCATGCTATCTTTTTATCTCACCACTAGAATGCGTTTCAAAGTGGGAAATTACCGTCACTGACTATTAATTGAACCATGCCGTGTTGTCGTTTTTTATGTGCACATGAGACTCAACTGCAGAGTAGGAATTCACCGCACATAAAAGAAGGTCCATTTTTAGCCCAGATAGAGTTCTGGGTGGGAAATGAGAAGGTTTTCCCACTGGATAATCTTAGATCCAAGGCCCAGGGAAGATCAGCTCACGGTCCCCTCCTTGGTGGCATCTGAGAGTGTCAGCCTCTATATGCACATGCCCTGTGGGTGGAAAAGAAGAGGGGCGATAGCAGCCGCGGGGAGCCCAGGGGGAGGCCGCGTGTGAGAGGACAGGCTGCGGTCTCCCCTCGGCCGGGCCTCTGTGTTCTCCAGTCACGTGGGTAGTGCCTCGTTGCTTTGAGTGAATAGATTATGTATTGTGTTAATTTTTAAAGAATAGGTACTGTATTACCTCATGGCAAATGAAAATGGCTCTTCTCACCCTTCATATTCATTTTTTTTTCTTCTCTAACCACAAAGACAACTAAATAGGAATGTAGCACTTAATGTGGAGGAGAGCATTATTTACCACTCTGACAAGAGGAAATGACGAAAATGTGTTGGCCTGGGCTCTTAAAGCTCTAAATATTAAATTTACTAATGTGGACATCGATTATTTCTGACTGGCTCCTTTACTTTTAGCATTAACCTTTTAGGTTTCATATGTTCCTGTCCCCAGAATGAAAAAAAAAATCCAAAAAAATGGCTTTACCACCAGCGTAATTGTCAATATCTATAGCTTCAGGTATTGCTAAATAATTTTACTCATGGCTTTATAATCTATTATTCTATTACGGTATTCATCCTTAGAAAGTCTTTGACTATTTAAAACTGTTACTTTAGTTGACAATGAATGTTACATCTACTGATGACTCAGCACATTTTTAGTTATAAGGAAAGTGCTTCCTTTTGTTTCTACCAGGTAAAAATTTTTATCACTCCTTTCTCTTCTTGTAATATTTGCCATCCTACATTAACACACATTTCCAACTGTGCCAAGTGATACTTCATTGTATCTAAATCTGAATAAGACTTGAACTTCACTCTTATTTGCTGTTCTTACCTGACCTTTTCCATTTTAGTTTGCAGTTGCATTATTCCCACCATGCTGACAGCTCCAATTTGTTTCTTTATCTGTCATTTTCCTAACACATTCCATTAGTTCTTCAGATTGCCTAGCAATTCCACCACATTATCCTAGTGCATTTACTGAGTAAGCTTCTCTGCAGAAACAAGGTATTTGAACATAAATATCAGTTATAAAAGCAAAACAGTAAGTATTTCCAACATATCTCAACAAAAAAAGCTAGTATCAGAATTAAGTAATGTCATGACACAACTTTACCTACGCAAATATTTTAACAAATTAATTTTTAGGCTATTAGAACATTCGATAGATGTTCTTTAAGTAATCAAAAAGTATTTAGTAACCAACAACATTTTTCTATTTTTAGTTTGTGTCTCATAACAATCAATAGTCACACATCTTTAAGTATATTGAGTATTTTCTAAACTTTTCAGAACTTGGAAGTTATGTGATCCATTACGCATTTATTTGTCATTATTTACACCACAGAATATCTGTGGACAAAACCCAATATTATGCTGAACCATACAAGGTTTATGTAAGATATTGCCAGGTAATCTTGCGACTCAGGAAATTAAGTCTCTGAATGCTGGAATACAGTCCCAGTTGTGCATGCATACCATCGTCTCTCCTAGTTGTATGCATTTCTTTACACCATGCTTAACTCCATATAAACACTATTTTTATATAACTATGACATCAAATGAGATAGATTAACTTCTTAAAGGAATATTTCTAACTTTAAACCTTCTGACATTTATACCAAAGAATTTAATATATTTTCAGATAAAGGTATTTTTTGGATGACTATTTCTTTCATTATTTTGCTATTAACTTACCTCAATATTTTGACTGCAAATACTATGATAATTAAACATTATATATCGAAAGAATATTTTATAGCATGCTTACAATTTTTTCATAAATTTAACTACCTAACTTTTATAATTATTATTATTTGATTGGTAGGAATCAGAATCATTTTATTTTTAAATTATGAAATTCAAAAATTACTGATCATATATCAGGTATAAATTTTACTATAATTTATGTCATATATTTACATATATTACATAATTACATATCATCTATAATGTAAATAATGTATAGTTTATATACATATGCACATAAGTACATACATTCAGATGTGAATTGATCAGTAGAAGTTGTAAGAGTTGACATCCTTGTTTGCTCTTAGTCTAATAGCATTTTTTTAAGTAAAGTGACACTTGTACATTTCTTATACTTGTCCTTTCTCTTGTTCAGGATACTCCCTTCTCGTCCTGTTTTGCAGAGCCCTTTGATCAGGAATGGATGTTGGATCTGTCAAATTATTTTTTCAGATCTATTGAGTTGGTCGTAGGCTAGATTTACCTTTAGATATTTCATATTTTGTGACGTTTTAGGTGGTATTACTCTTTCTTAAATGTCAGTTTCCAAATGTTTGGTGCTAGTAAGTAGAAATTAAAATGATTTTATAAATTAACTTGTATCATGCAATATTAAACAAACATAGTTATTAGTTCTAGTAGCGTTTTTGTACATTTCATTGGATTTTTCTATGACGACAGTTATATCTGTACATAAATACAGTCAAACATCTACCTCCCAAATTTGATGCCTGTTGTACGTAAATTAGAGGCTTTGGGTGATAACATTGTGTCCATGTAGCTTGTCAACTGTAATAAGTGCCCCACTCTGGTGGGTGTGCTCACGGGGGGGAGGCTAGGTCTGTGTAGGGATGGGTTATTTTGATAACCCCTGTGGCATTCCCTCAATTTTGCTGTGAGTTTAAAACTGCTGTAAAGTCTTAAAATACAAAAAAAAGAAATTCTGGAAAAAAAAAAAAGAATGTCATGCAGCTGGAATTGTACAGTATGTGTGGTCTTTTCAGGTTGGCTTCTTGTACTCACTAACGTGCATTTAAATTTCCTCCACGTTTTTGCAGGGCTCAATAGCTCATTTCATTTTAGCACTGAAAAATATTCCCTTGTCTGGAGATACCACAGTTTGTTTATCCATTTCCTCCTAAGGGGCATCTTGATTGCTTCCAAGTTTTGGCAATTTTCGATGACGCTTCTATAAATATCATGCAGAGATTTCTGTGTGGACTTGAGTCTCCAACCCTTCTGGATAAATACCAAGGCTCATTATTGCTGGACTGCACGGTAACAGTAGGTTTAGTTCTGCAAGAAGCCTCCACGTCTTTCAAACGGCTGCACCATGTGCACTCCCACCGGCAATGGATTAGAGTTCTTGTTGCTTCACCTCGTCACTAGCATCGGGGGTTTTCCGTGTTCTGTGCAGATTTTGGCCATTCTAATAGACGTGGTGTGATATTTCATTGTTTTAATTTACATTTCCCTGATGACATAGGATGTTGAGCATCTTTTCATGTGCTTCTCTACTGTCTTTATAGTCTATATATTTTCTTTGGTGAGGTGTCTGGTAAGATCTTTGACCCAATTTTTAATCAGGTTGTTTTCTTATTGTTAATTTTTTTTATTATTATTTAAAAGTTAAATTATGTGAAAGTTAAGAAATTGTGTATTTCAGAATCACTGTACCTTGACATAAATTGACAATGGATTAGATTAGCATCCAAAATATACAAAGAATTTCTATAAATCAAAATTTAAAAGACAATAGGAAATGACAAGCAGTCATTTCACAAAGTAGAAAACATCAAAGATTATTAAATATAAAAAGTGTTCTGCCTCATTAGTAACCAGGAACATATAATTTGAGACTAAAATGAGATAAAATTTTAAAGCTCTTCAGTTGGCAAAAATCAATACATTCATGCTACCCAATGGTGAAAGTGTGGATCCCCGCAAATTCTGTCCATTGTTGATAGGAATGTAACCTCATGCACACATTCAGGAAAACAGTTTGGCCTTATAAAGTTGAACCTGGGCAGCATATAGATACAGTTTTATGCCAGGGTTTATGATCAACAGAACTTTTTGCTCATGGGCTGTAGCAAACATGTATAAGAATGTTCATAAAAATTGTTTATCACAAAAAAATATAAGCATAAAATATTTAAAAATCCAGTGCCCTTCTAAAGTATCTTTGATGTGGCCCTGGCTGGCGTGGCTCACTGGATTGATTACCGGCCTGCAAACCAAAGGGTCGCCGGTTTGACTCCCAGTCAGGGCACAGGCCTGGGTTGCAGGCCAGGTCTCCAGTGGGGGACGTGTGAGAGACAACCGCACTTTGACGTTTCTCTCTCTCTCTTCCTCCCTCCCTTCCCCTCTGTCTAAAAATAAATAAAATTAAAAATCTTTAAAAAAATAAAGTATCTTTGACATGAATTGTTGGAATATTGGCAAGAAGAGAAAATGTGCACGGGGACACACATCGTAGGCCGTGGGTTAAGTGCAGCATTTCTCATGTCAGCAAAGTGTGTCAGGAGACCCCACAGCGGGAGGCGTTTCCGGCCTCTCTCACTCCCCTTTGTCCCTTGGTGAGTGGCGTAGGTCAGTGATATACTATCATTGTGTCTGTATCAAGTGTATGCTACTTTAGGCAGCCAAGATAATATTTGGATAAACTGCAACATGTATTCAGGCATCACTAAAAAATACAAATTGGATGTTCATCAAAGGAAATTCACCGTACTTGACCTCTGAAAAATGGCCTGTTGGATTATTTTGCCCTTTGCCCCACCCCTGACTGTAAATACACAGAGATGTGGATGACAATGAAAACTAACCACAAATATAATACACCTTGGAAACAATATCCATGCCTTGTATTTATTAAGCAGAAGGTAATAACCGATTTCATATGAAATTAACACCATGTGTCATGAAATTAGCTGAAATATACATGCCATGTTTTACTCTTTTCTTCTCAATCTCCTCATTTACTTTTCCCCTTTCATTAAATGTATACGTGACCTTTATCTCTGTCAGGTGTTAGGAAAATAGAGGAGATGAGGTTGCAAGTTAAAATTATCCACTCATTCTATGATTTTGATTATCATTATCCTAATTTAAATCAAACTTAGAAACAGGAGCATATGGTTTACCTGTGTGTTGGACAGCTTCTATGAACCAACGTGCTCTGGGTGAAGTCCCACGTATTAGAGCGCTCGCGAGCAGAGGGCTGTGTCTGGCAGGCGGGCGCTGAGCGAGGGAGGCCGGGTCCTGCGTCAGCTCCTCTCCCCTGGCCCGTCACCCCTGCCAGGACAGCCTCGCTCTCGGGAGTGGATTATCCTTGTCAGGTGCCCTGGAAGAACCGTGTGCTCAGGGATTCGAAAGCACGAAAATGCATTGGTGTGCCAAGCAAATAATTGACTGGGAAATGTAAACTACGAGTGCTCGAAAGGAAGTGTGGGTCAGGAGGAAAAATAAAAACATGAAAACGATTGTATTTACAGAGACATTGACTGCCAGGTCGGGGGGCCGCAGCTTTTCCCACAGATGCCCACTCAGGTATTATGGAAAAATGAAAATGGCCTCTGAATGCTTGATGCTTTTATGATATTTAATGTATCATATTCAAGGGGATAACAGTTGGATACTAGAATAGAATATATTCGCCGCTTAAAAACAAATTTTGATTTTTTTATTATAGATTCAACATTAAAAATTTAGGTCTCCAGCAAATTTAAAATTTTTTAGATGTTAACCAGTGATCATTAATACTAAAAGGTGGTATACGCTGAAATAGTAATAAAATAAATAACAATATACATTTTTGAAACAATTGCTGGATCCTCCGAGCCACGGAAGCAGGAGCAGCTTGGCCTCTGTCACTTGGTTTCTCACGCAGTTGAGTCATCCCAGGGAGGGTGTCTGTATCCTTAACGTCCTTCCAAGCCGAGGATCCTAAGTTTTTACCTCAAAGGCAGTTTCCAGGCCTGAGGGAGCTGATAGAATGCCCTTTTACCCTACTTTTCAGTGACAAATGAATAAATGCACTTCAAAGTACGAGTCGTTCCTGTAAATTGGAAAATAGGGAAGCAATTCCCTTTGTCTTAAGGTTCGTCATAGAAATACAATATCTGACGACACTTCTAAAGCAAGAAAATTATTTTAATAAACAGAGTGAAAGCTTTCACACGCAGTGAGGTATTGACTACATAAATCCATCCGGTGTTAAAGTGCGTATTAAGTATCAAGCTATTTTCCTGACCGTTCTGTGTTTGAAAACCCACATCTCCTCCTCGGTCAGGTTGAAGAGCAGAAAACAGGAGAAACAGCGTGAGGCCGCCCTCGGCTTCAGCGCAGCTTCACAAACAACCCACCCCCAGATGAAGGAACCCCCAGGCAGCGGGGTCTGACCGACAGCCTGGAAAGTGCCCTTTTTAGCTTCCCCCACCGACCCCCCCCCCCCACCGTCCGCCACCACCCCCGGCCCCGGCCCCGCGATGTGGAAAGACCCCCTAGAAACTCACGCGGGAGGTCAGTTTCATAGTCCCCTGCCTCTGGAACATTCCTTCATCGAAAGTGCTTCAGGGTCTCCTTTGGAAAAGTTGTAAAACCAGCCCTTGGACAGCAGGACTTCCTCCAACCCCAGACCGGTGGCCCTGCGGTGTTTCACGGGCGGGGGAGGGGAGGCAGGCAGGGAAAGGCTTTCAAGGAATTTCCTAGACTTCCTCCTCCTAATTCCCCCTGTTCCAGACATTCCTCACGTTGTGTGAAATGTCTTTGCCAAGAGCCAATCAACTTTTGTGTTGCAAATGTAGTGTCAAAGTGTTCTGATTTTTTTCCTCCAACTCTTCATACCTTTTGATATGGCTGGTTAACTCCCCCCTCTACGCTCATTATATATTTTTTTTCTATGTTATTGTATTTCCTCAGTTTTCCTCCTGCCAGAGGGAAAATGTTGAATGTAGTTTATTTTTATAGTGGAACTTCATTAGAAGTGAAGATTAGGGCAATAAAGACAGGTGGTTTTACGCCTATGGGAAAGTGTCTTTGTTCTTTTTGTTGTTTGTAGGTGCTTGCACAGACACACGCACACCCCACCTCTCTACCTTGCAGCAGTACCTGCACAGACCAGCGTGACCCGCAGTCCTCCTCTGTATTTTTTTAAATTTTTACTTTTTTTTTTTTTTTATTTTTAGGGAGAAAAGGAAAGGGAGGGAAAATGAGAGGGAGAGAAACATCAATGTGCGAGAGGTACATTGATCAGTTGCCCCGCACACTCCCCAACCTGGGGACCCGGCCTGCAACCCAGGCATGTTCCCTGACTGGGAATAGAACCGGCTACCTGTCCGCTCGCAGGCCGGTGCTCAAGCCGCCGAACCCCACCAGCCGGGGCCTCTTTCTCTGCCTTTGAGATGCTCACAGTACATTTCCCTGAAGTGCACCGGTGTCCTGCATTCCTCAATTCACTGGGAGGTTTGAAGTACCTGCCTAACAACTGCATCAAAATGCATCCTTTACTCTTAGCCATCTCAGAAGGGACTGTGTTTAGTAAGTGACTCCAGTCATCTGTGGCCAGTGAGAGACGATGCAACGCCAGGGAAACAGGGATGCTTCCTGCCATCCTAGAGATGCTCTGCTCCACACTCGTTGGGACAGTCTTAGGTTAGGTGGGTGTGACTCTCTCTTCCCCAGCGAGCATGACCGTCCTTTATTGGAGATGTCAGAGATGATACCCTGCTTGACTCTGTTTTATAAGAGTCAAATGGGGACAAGGGTTGACTAAATAGGTCTTAGGTTCTGATGTGTCTGTGTGTGAGACACTGGAGTTCTTTTAAAGCTGGTCACATAATGGAGAGTTTGCCTTATTTTCACAAATCTTCCTGTAGGCACTCCCACCTGTAGCCATTGCCTTTCAGACAATTAGGTTGTTTGTCACTTGCCAGGGGCCTGTTGCCTGACTAACAGATGTTTTTCTTTATGTACATAAGTGCTGAACGTTCTGACCTTCATTCGAAGCTTGCTTTATCTTTATCTTGGGGGAAAAACCCCCAATATATCAAAGACTCTAACTGATGGATCTCATCATATACTGTTTATATTTATTTAAAATGGGTGAAAATCTTCTCTCTGTTGTTTCTTTTATGATTTCCATATGAATTTCCAGAATGAGGAGAGAGAAACATAGGGGCTAGAATTGCCATTTGGAACCGAACGTCGTCAATGTCACGAATGCTGACTGCATAGGATATATTTTGAGAGTTAATTTATGGGATGAATGCGTATACATACATGACACATTTTAGCGGAAAGGGATACCTGACTAAGTACAAGCGTGAGGTAAGAATCAGCCGGCCGCAGCAAGCCTGGTGCCTGAAGCCGTGCCCGGGGCCGGCGGCCGGAGACAGGCCGTTGGGAGGGGAGGGGAAGGCCCACCTCCGTCATACTCAGGGCGGCTCCTGGGAGCGACCAGGTGACACAGCAACCTTAGACAGAGTCTTCTGTAGCTCACGGATGGTGTGGCGTGGCAGTTTTGACAATAGGACTGGGAAGGGCTTGTCATCAAGAGGGTTGTGACGCATGCAGTGACACAGATGTCCTGAGAATCCTGAGCAGTTTATGTGTTTTTAGGGCCATTTGCTTCCCTGTCCACACGGGCCACGTGGCCAGCACAGCTGGCATGTCACGCTTCTCCGTGTCCCTCACAGGCTCAGGCAGAGCAAGGCCGTGGCTACTCACAGGAGCGCTTTCCTCCTAGTTGTTTGGATTACGTCCTTTGGTAATCTTTTACCTCAAACAGAAACATCTTTTATGTTTCTCAACAAAATAGGCTTCCCTTCATTAAGGAATGTGTGTGTGTGTTTTTTTCATACTGAAGAAATGTAAGTTAATTTGTCGTCCCTCAGCACAGGGACGATGCTGAGGTTTGCTCTTGTGAACCGCACAGATCACTAAGAGGAGGCCCCGATCCGTATCAAACATGGAAGCGATGTGGCCTCCTTCACGGAGGGAAGGCTCAGAGGCATCTTTACAGTTTTGCCAGACATAGTTTACATTTGGGAGATAATAAAGCATCTTGCTAAAGTTATCTTGTTTTTTTGTTTTTGTTTTTGTTTTTTTAAATTTAAACAGTGCTTGTATCTTTCTAGGATGAAATGACCTAATTTTTCATTTCCATTAGTATCACTGTGGGCTATGACTGTACTACTTTTTCTAAAGTAATTAATTAGTGACTAAGTTTTGTCAATTATAATTTAGGATCACTTCCTAATTATCTACTTAGCACCTTATGTGTTATTATCTCTGTGTGCCTGGATGTTTATTTTGCAGCTTTACAAAGGCATTGTGTTAGATCGGTACAGGTAACTTCCCTTCTAGGATGGCTTCCGTTCCTCCTCCACAAGCATTCTCCTTCCGTCCTGCAGTTCACTTTTCATACTTCGGATATGTCAACATTCCTAAAATCTACCTCCTTCTCTATCATGACCCCGCTCAAAAGTGTTGTCATTTCCTATTGCTCATGGCTGCATTTTGCAACTGGGGAGCTGCAGGAATTTGTAACACGTGCAGTACCTGGCTATTCAGTCAGGGAGGGCACTGGCCTCTTTTCCCTTCGATGGTCAAAGAAGAAAAAAATGACAATAGCCAACACAATAGCAGCCATCCAGTATGAATGAATTACAATTATACCTAATTTTTTTTTTTTTTGGTCAGAACATCAAAAATATATATTGGATTGGCCAAAAATTCTGTTTTGTTTTTTTTTTTCCATAGAGTAAAATACACCATTTTTCATTTTCACTTAATACCGTTGTTGATTTGGAAATTTTGAGTATGTCAGCTAGCTCCCATGTGGTATAACGTTGATTGTTTTTACTTAATGCCTTGATTTGATCACTATCAACTTCAGCTGGTCTACCCGACCGTGGAGCATCGTCCAGAGAGAAATCAGCACAAAACTTCGCGAACTGCATTTGACACATTCGATCAGTAAGAGCACCTTCTCAATACACTGCACAAAATCTTTTTTGTGTTTCAGTTGTGTTTTTACCTTTCTTGAACAAATAAAGTATAATATGCTGAAAATGTTGTGAATATTCTTCCGTCTCCAATATTAAAATGGCTACACAAAAAGCCACCAATTTTGATGTTTTTTTTTTTAAATACACGTTGATAATGACAGCTGTCACATGCAATCTAACAAAGTTGTTTTGAATGAAGTTAGAGGCAACTAAGCGCAACTAGCGCTACTAGAGCCATCTTATGGCAAAACCAAATGAACTTTTTGGCCAATCCAATATTTTTGGTGTGTGTCGAATTTTAATAATTAGTTTACTTGTGCCAAGAGGTGAAAAAGGTTGAAAATCCCTGGCCTACAGGGTAAATTGCACTTCTGGCCTGATATTAAAGCTTTACCAAGTGAAGACAATTATATTTTCAGAGACCCTAGAACCTGAAGTGTCCTGCCCACTTAAGGGAGAGTGTTTCAACTACCTTCTCTGAACACACTTTTTTGTCTTCCATTCTTTTTTCAACCAAAGTAAATTTGATGTAAACCTGCCTCGTCCCTCAGTAAGTACCAGAAAAGCCCTTGGAAACACATGTTATTGTTATTGGTCTTATTGTTATTTTAAGTGTTTTGTCATAAATTCTTATCCTTGCTGAGCTGGGCTGTATCACAGAGGGAATTCTTTTTTCCCTTTCCTTTCCCTTTCCTTTTCTTTTCCCCGTCCCTTTTCTTAGTTTCTACTTGAACCAGAAATACATCTTTCCCTTTCTCTAGATTACATCTAAAAAGAGAAAGTCCAAATTTACCCCTGAAACCCTACAGTCGAGTTAGTTTAAAAGGTTCACCCAGGAACTTGCATTTTTATCTCAGCTTCTTCTACCTCTGGTCTCCCCTTTGGCGACCCAGACAAGGAGAGGAGAGGAAGAACCCAAGCAGCCAGTGTCCGCCAGATCGTGGGTGTTAGCCGCCCAGCTCGGCACAGTGCAAACTGTCCTCACGCACTGGAGCCCGAGTAAGGTCCTCCGCCTGTATCGTTTTACTGACTCCAGTGTTACCTTCATCTATTTATAACGCGGACCAGTTACTTAGGGTCCCGAAATTGCTTCTTGCCTGTCAATAAATTTAATCAGATGCTGGTGAACATCCACTATATACCACACCTAACATAGATTTTTGAGAACACAAAAATAAAAAGAAAATGAAAACAAAAACAAATTTATTCTTCGCTCTAAATATATGGGAAAAAATTATAAAAAACATTTACTATAGAAATTTTTTTGTGTCATCTATACTATTGCTATGAATAAAGTATTACGTTAGAAGAAATATGAAAACTCTGATAAATGGATGAATTCATCTTTTTGTGGAAGAAATGAATATATACATTTATTTCATAAATTACAATAAAGATGAATAGGATGAATTCACTAATCAAATACAGAGAGTGTCCAACTGAAAAAAAAAATTGGTCTACAATATACAGCTAAAAAAACACAGATAATTTACAGATTATCTAAGGGTGTTCATTTTTCGTGGTTCCTTTTCACTTGACACATAAGTCCAAGTTGGCACCCTGCAGCCCACAGTCCGCCTGCCCAACTTCTCCAAGTTCAGGGAGCGCTTTTCTCTACCAGGGTAACTCAACAGCCGCCTCCTTGTGAGCACAGACTCTTTCTGAAGCAACACTTCTTAAAACACAACAGTTTCTACATCTTAGAGGACCTCATTCCAGAGCACATTTACTTTCTCAGGGCGTTTTCTCAGGGCATCATGAGAGAGCATGAGTCTCATATGGATTTTGGTTCAAATTTTTGTTTTTTAAAAACATTTAAAAATAACATTTTCCTTTTCTGTCTTTGATTGCTCCTTTAATCTTTTAATTAGTTTAAATGTCATGTGTTCATTTCATATCCTTAATTTACACAAAGCCCACGTCTTTCTCTTTAACCTAGAACTAATTAGAAATATGGTAAAACATCCCCTAAGAAAGGTCCTCAGTTTATTTGAATTCCTTTATAGCTAACATAACCCAAGTGTTAAAAATTAATATCCATACATCGAAGTTACATTGCTAAATAGTAATAGCTAATATTTATTAGGAATTTATATTATGCCAGTCATTTGGTAAACACTTTATATCTATATATGGTATCAAGCTAACGTCTCCCAGTAATCCTGGTAATTATTGTTATCTCCATTTAAAAATGAGAAAATTGAGAAAACAGGTAACTAACTCTCCTGAGGCTACCGAGTCACAAGGTGGCAGAGGCAAGCTTTGAGTCCAAGCAGTCAGAATCAGATACTACATCCTAAGAAGATTGACATTATCTTATTAAAATACATCAGCAGAGCACTCAGGATGTATCATTATGCTCTGGAAAGACTGCTCTTACAGGAAATTCGCATAAATTTTAGGGATTGTTTTACCATATAAAGAAATAGAATCATGCACATGCATGTAAGAACTGAATTAAAAACTATTTCTCAGACTGATACTTTTTGGAATAATTTTGTTATGCTTTAGTTAAAAGCTGTAGTTATAAAAGTGAAGGATCTAATATTAAGTTATAACAAAAAAGCAATTACTTGGAAAAATTAAATATATAATAAAGAGCATAGAAATTATTTTTGTATCAAGTCAAGAAGAAAATGGATTCCATGAAGTACCACAGAATTACATCGGTTTGTTTCAGCTCTTATTGCTTAAGGAGAAATATTCTTTTTGTGCGTGCGAGAGTTCAAAATTAGAATATAGTCATAAAGCATAAGAAAACTTGATGCAATCACAGTGCAATATAATAAGTTTAATCTCTGAAGATAACTGATGTTTCTTTATGTCAAACTTCCAAAAAGCTTGCAAAACACTGTTGGAATATGGGGTCAAGGAGCATTATACCGTTGGTCGCCTAGAAATAAACTCTTGCCTTAGAAATTAGTATCTGTTACTAAATATGAATTCAGTACTTAAAAAGGGTAGCAAGGAAGAAACAAAGAATTATAAAATCGAAATCTGTTTTCTCCTTTCTTTGATAAATTTGATATGTTACATTTTGTAAGTTTAAGGTGTGAGAGGAGTTACCGTATATTGGAATATGATTGCAATTCAAGCAATATTCAACATCTCCTTTTAATATGTGTAATTTAAACACTGATCTGGTATTTTGAAATGAGCTTACAATTCTAAAATAAAACAAAAATTTCTTGGTAGGTCGAAAGACTGTACTTGTTATTTGTACTAAATAAAGAAACTATTATTGACCACTTTCTAGGGAGAAAATGGAAGTATAATATAATTTTAGTGCTTTCCTTTTATGAATAATCAATGGATGATTAAGTTTGTACAGTTTCAAAATTTAGTAGGGATATTAAGTTTCATAACAGTTAAAATCAGAAAATTATGTGAGCTGTGTTTTTATCACTTGAGTCATTTTTAATATTGGAGGTTAATTAAATTTGCTGTTCCAAGCCATTAAGTATAATATCAATAATATTCTTGGAAGTCTATCTCTTTTGGTTCCCAGAAGCATAACTTTGAAAGCCTAGATCAGGGAAAAAAGACAATAACCTTTGTTGAAAGCAGAGAACATATATTTCCCACTGGTATCTGTACATCAAAACTTTACCAAAAAAGACCAAACCAGGTCTATGGACCAGCGATTTTTGACCTTTCTAAAAAATTTCATGGGACACATAAACAAATCACTAAAATTCTGCTGCACACCATAAAGTATATCTTTTGCAGACCTGACAAAAAAAATAGGTATAATTTTGAATTATTCCCATTGGACAGCTGTTGTGTTGCCTGTTGTCATTTGTTTATTTTAGTTTTTTTATTTGACAATCTAAAGGAAAGGAGGTCTATGCCCCAGACCAAATAGGCAGGCAAGTTTCACAGATCCTTGCGGCGCACCCATTGAGAAGCTCTGCTAGAGACTGCTGAACTTGATCTCCAATGAATGACTGTCACCTCCCCGCAGAAACAACCCTTCATTCAGAGGTAGTGCTTGACATCCCAGACCGCCGTCTCCTTGTTGTGAGGAAGAAAACAAATTATGCATCTTCTGACATTTTTCACTAAATATGCATGAAATATCTGCATAAATATACGAAATGTAATGCATCTGCTGAATCATTTGGTTTTATAATATCAGATATATTGGTGTTTGAAAACATTCATCATTCTGGAAGAAGTGAGTGAATGACTTATGTTTTACTAATTTAAAATGAGATCAAGCCTCAGTGTGAGCGCCACCTTGTGGAAGGAACGGGTTTTGGTCTTTCTGGGGGCATGGTCATAGCGTTTGTTTACTCCTTGTTTTTGTGTATTGTTTTGTAATATGGGAAAATATATTAAAGAGAAGACATTTTTATTTTATATTTCAAAGATAAGTAATTTGCATAATTTATTTAGGATCAGAATATGCCATTTCTAAATACGGTACTTTGGCGTAGGATTATTTTGAGCTAAAGACAGTTAAGAAAGAGCAGACGTAGGACAAGCTCTCCGCTTCCCTCTTTGGACCCAGAAGCAGGGTGCAAGCTGCCCTGTGTGAGGGTCTCCCTCCTCTCCTCTTCTGTAGCAGGAGGAGAGACCAAGAAGCCATTGTCACTGGACAGAGAGAGTCATTGCCACGTTGGCTCAGCACAAACCAACCGCAGTAACAGAGCCCTTCCCTTCCACTGAGGTCCCCCTTATATTTCAGCATACCCCCAAGTTACTGCCCCCAGGATCCCAAACTCTGTTCCTCTTAGTCACTTTGCAGACACATTGTTCTTTGTTAAAATGGTATATAAGGTCCAAATTCCAACCTCCCCTTTGAGTGACTCATCACCTAGTTCTCCTTCGGGTAGAGCTACGTGTGTAAATAAACTGTGCTTTTTCTTCTGTTGACAGTCCTTCATTAGTTTTATTCATGAACCCCAGTGACTGAACCTAGAAGTTGAGGAAGAGATTTTCCCTCCTCTGTGTAGGTTGGGAGCCAGATCAGACCTATGCTCAAATTCCAGATCTACCCCTTGTTAGCAATGGGGCTTTGGGGGAAGTTACATAATCTCTTTATACTCAGTTCCTATCTGAAAATGAACCTTACAACGATATTTCAAAGTGTTGTTGAGAGAATTAGTAGAGATAATGTTTATAGCATAGTACTTACTGCATACTCAGCATTTAATTAATTTTCACATTTATCATTTGGTTTGAAAGCAAGAGAAAACCATTCTTCTGTATTAACAACTTGGAAAATACACGGTCCTTTAAATAAAAACAAAACGGAGCTGTCCTTAAGCAGATTGAAAGAAATCAATGCTACATTTTAAGAATGAGGAAATTGCATTATACAACACCAGTATTATATCCCAAAACTAATTTTTAGGTACTCAATAATTAATAATTATCAAAACTACAACTCCACTGTCCAAAATGGAAAATTTCTTGTAAGATGTTTTAAATATTCAAAAATGATATTGTTGAAATCATGAGGTTGCTTAGGAAACATGATTTGCCTTTTTTTTTTCTTTGTAAATGACTTTGTATACATGTCACAGCTAAGGAAGGATCTTTGATTAGTCTAAGTCAATCTATATAGGTTTTATTTACTCTCAACGTTACTGGATCAGGAGCAGCTGGTGACAAAGTCTGGCTCAATCCATGGGAAAGAAGAGTGTTTTATCCCATTGGGGAAGTGGGTTCCCCTGTCTCCCTAGAGGGTGGACACATTAACTGTTTTCAGCTGCCAGAATCTGGGATCCAGTGCAGAGGAAGGAAATACGCTTTTTCTTGATGATACCAAGCTGCCCTTATGCATGGAGCCTAAGAAAACCTCTCAGCTTCCTGGTGTGTGAGATGCTCCTTGTTAAAGCCAGTTTGAGAGGAGGTTTACCTGTTAAAAGCATCTGTAATGATAAATGATGTATAATAATCACATGGTTCTTAAAACTCAGGTAATACCAATATCATTAAACTCTCTGTGGGAAAAATACATTTAATAGGAAGCATTGCTCATCCGTGATTGATGCACCTCGGCCAAGTTGGTATTGCTCAAGAAAAAGTAAGACCAGGTTGACATATAATTTGAAATGTCGAAAAAATAAATAGTGCCTGTTATATAAATTCTCCCAAAATATAGTCAAAGGAGGGCCATGCCCCAAGTAACTCGTGGAATAGCCCGTATACTAACGCACACACGTGTTAGGTGTAGTTCCCCATAATCAGCTGTAGCCTCACTTATGAATAAAGGCTGAGGGAATCCAAAGTAGATGGTCATATGTCAAAAACTGAATTAAATGGAAAGTGAACACATAGAGTATATTGTAGATATCATAGTATCATTGAGTATCATCTTTGGCCATTCCGGGGGCTCAGGCACCTTACCACCCTCATCCCAGCCGTAGGCACAAGGAGGACAATAAAGGGAAGGATCAAATACAAGGTTCTGTCTTCAGATGGCAGTGTGAGGGCAAAAAACATGTGAGATAATTTTGAAAAATACGACTTCTCGTGCCCTGCCCATGGAAATTCCAATTTATTAAGTACAGCAAGGGGACAACTTAGGTTCATTTTTAATAAGCAACCTAAGGAAATTCAAACTGTGTTAAATAAATGTCTTAGTAAGACGAAGAAAGAGATAAAATTCCCTAAAAAGTTGTTTCTTTTCTTTGTCTCTGTCTGGCACCGTGGTAGAATTTATTAATAAACCCATGGGAAAATAGGCAAGAGTATTACATAGGAAATAAATGGTACATCTAGATTTACACCAAGCAACGCCTGAACATAACTTTCACAGGCCCGGTTTTATTAAAAAAAGAGAGAGAGGGAGAGAAAGAGCTACTAAAATGATTCAATCAATATTCTGACTCGAAAAGCCAAGAGTTCTTAATGACAAAGGGAACAGCGTGGTCAGTAGTCTAGAAACTCTCAGACTGTGTTTCAGGGAAAAAAATATTACTTGGGGTTAGAAAAGATGAATCTAGGAACTGTAAGAACAAGGAATCAGCTTCAAGACAGATTCCGATTATGCTGTCAAAAGATGCAGTAGACTGTGTTAGGTCTACATATGGTAGGGGGAAAATATATCAAAGTTTTGAAAATTCTACTCTAACTACTATGGCTCAATGGGTTGAGTGCCAACCTGTGAACCTAAAGGTCACTGGTTCAAATCCCAGTCAGGGCACATGCCTGGGTTGAGGGCCAGGACTCCCAGTTGGGGGCGTGCGAGGGGCAACTATTGATTAGATGTTTCTCTCCCTCTCTTCCTCCCTCCCCTCTCCTCTCTTTAAAAGTAAATAAATAAAATCTTTAAAAAAAAAAAAAAGAAAGAAAGAAAATTCAACTTGACCTGCTGGAGAGGAAAGATCAACAGAGAGAAATAAAAGTAAAATATTCAGGGAAATAGGGTCAGGGCCACCTATAGCAGAGAGTTGCCTGAAAGAAATGTTTCTGCTGCCATTGGTGTTCCAATGGTTATTCTAGGCCAGAATTCAACAAATTAAGATAAAAGACAAATTTTTATGGTAGATAACATGAAAAATGATTATATAATTTTCAGTTACCTCCCATACCCCCAGGCCTTGTGAGAAAAATAGGACTTTTGGTGTGGGAATCTATTCAGAGCTTCTGTACCAGGGATGCATGGGAACAATTTTAGAACAAAGGCAGTAGTGCACAGTGTCCTTGGGGTGGAGATCTACAGAGAGAAAAGTAGAAGATTGTGAAAGTGGGAAAAGAACAGGCTATGAATCTTAGAGTTGTCTGCTCTAAGTGTAGATTCACGTGCTCATGAGAGACGAGGCGATACCGAGGTATTCAGGTAGGCATTGATGGTCTCTAAGCATACTTGATTGATTCTCAGTCTGTCATTAAACCGCCATGAAGAGAAAAATAAAGCACCACTGCGCACTTCTGAATTTTGCAACAGAGGATTCTGGCAGAGTTGGGGAGACTCCACTCAGACTCAGCAGACAGCCTGTAGCTACTCTGTCCCCCTCATCATTTCAGCAAGATCACATTCTTCTTAGAGTGGCCCCTGGTCGGCGGCCATGCCAAGTGCTGGCAGCGCAGGGCGAGCAGAGAGGATGGCAGTGCTAAGGCTTAGCCGTTTCTGCCCAAGTCGGGATTGCCCTGTGCGGCAGCGTTTATTCCAGCGCTCCAACACGACGGCCAAATAGATGGCTCTTCTTGCCTAGTTTTTCTTTGTTCTTTCTTCCACAGATCTCACTCCTCAATAAACCTGTTGCGCTCTCAACTCCAACTCAGTGTCTTCCTCCTGGGGCACCCAGTCCAGGACCAAGGGACATCAGATGACCCTAGAGAAAAGGTTTGTCGCCAGTATGTGTGTTGTTTTATTTTCACGGGAAAGGGATTTTTTGGTACTCATTAGACTCTATCACTCCAGGATATGAGAGAGGCTGTACTAACTAATATTGGGGGGAAGGGATCAAACTTGAAGCTTCGTTTTCAGGTCGTAACCTCCGGGCAGCTGTCCAGCCCAGTTTTCTTTGTAACCTTTATCTGTACCCGATAATTTTCTTTTCTTCTTTATCAGTGTATCCCACTGGATGATAAAATCTGTGCAGCATTCGACCACCTTTTTATTTTTATCCTTAGTGCTTCATACAGTACTTGTTACATTTTAAGCATATGAGATACGTATTATAATGAATGAATGAATGAATGAATGGTTTGATTAGTAGCTTAACCAAGATTTTCTCTTACGTCAATATAGTAACAAATCTCAAAGATTTACTGTAAATGAAAAATGAAACAAGAAGTTATTGATAATGCAATATGATATAACTCAACAGTATAAATTGTCAGGCACAGTTACATTAGAAAGCCCAGTGTAGTAGAATCAGGTGTTTGGACGTATATCTAGGATCACTGTGGGTATGAAAGCTGCATATGAAAACCGGTTTAGTGTGTTTCATTGACAAATAGGACAGCATTGTTGATAGGATATTTACAAAGGGAACAATAATGTTGGCAAAACTCCAAATGAAGTAAGCTCTCTGATTTAAGGTAACATTACTCCTGGAAAACTCTGCATATATTAATACTGCACAAAAAAATAGCTTGTGTTTATATATGTTAAACAGAGTTAAGTTCTCTGCTATATAATTTTAAGCAGACGTTATATATTAAGAATGTTGTAAATTGCCTACCCTATGAAAGTGTTCATTGTTCACAGTCACCTTTAAGGAGGTATAATTTACATATACTAAATACATCCCTTTTTAAGTGTCCTTTCACTAATTGTTGACAAATATTTACACCTGTGTAACTACCGCCACAATTAAGATACAGCACATTTCCATCACCCTGAAGGGTTCCTGTACAGCCTTCCCTGTCAGCCACTCCTCCACCCTGGGACCCTGGGCAACAATCGGCTCGCTTTCTGTCACTATGTATTAGATTTGTATTTTCTATGGAGTCATATAAATCAAATATAAGTATGCAAAATGAAGGTCTTGGGGGATATCCAGAAATCTCCTGGAATGCAAGCGGATGCTTCATTCCCTAGGCCGTGCTGAGCATTGCAGGATGCAATTTGAAGGAATTGAGATTCAGCGCTGGAAATAAAATCTACTCTGTTTTAAACAGCGAGGGATGTAATATAGGGAATTAAGAGTTTGCTCTATTATTGGAAGGGCTGAATAAACAAGTTCCTGCCTGAGCCTGTTGCAGTGCCTCCTGGAAAACTGCCTCACTTCCTACGACAGGGTTCCCATTGCCAAGACGGCCGCTGGCCCACGCGGGTCAGGGGCTGGGAACGGTAGCAGGGCCACGGCAGAGCCCGGTCAAAGATACCCGGTGTGCGGCACCCAACGCTGTTAAACAGGAATCAGGGGGTCAGCTGGAGAAGCTGGAGCTCCTGTCCTTGTTTTCTGACAAACCGAAGGCTGGTTAACAGACAACAGTCTAAAGCAGGAAAAGGACAGCGTTCATCCACAGCGGCAAATGTCAGTAACCACAGGAATGCAATTCATCTGACGTCCACTTCCCAGATCTCTAGCAAGACTCCTTCAGTGGGCTGACCTGCAGACAGGGAGCCAAACCTGCCTGCCAGGAAGCCTGTAGGCTTAGCGCTTCCAGCTCCTGCTCTAGTGGGAGGGGGCCGGTAGGAGAGGAAGGGACGCGGAGGTGGGGAGCATGCCCCCACACTGGACGACACGCGGCAAGTCTCACCTCCCTCGTCCCTATCATGAAATGCCAGCCGACGTGGCTCCAGGTTGCTGTGGAAGCCAGGAACACCCCTGCAAATGTCCCAAATGTCCCCTCGGCAGTGGCGGCACCCCTGGGGAACAGCATCAGTTTAGAGTGCGACCTTCCACGGCAGTCGTGTCTGTGGGAGATTCGCTTGCTTTTTCTTAGCATCATATACACCGGGCCGGCGGTGCACCCTGCCTCCCTGACACCCTGAGACAGCCAAACGGAGCGCAGGAAAGACCTGAACTTGGGAGAAGCAAAACTTCCAAGGCACTCAAGAAAGTGAATCACGCGATGACTCACGCTTCAGCTGGGGAAAAGAAACGAGGGCCCCGACTTGGAATCTCAGCGGTCTCTGGCTCCAAATGAGCAAAACGCGAATAACCTTGGGAGGGAACGTCTTTGTGCTTATTTTAGGAACTTTCCATTCTCCCAAGAAAAATGAAAAGAAGAAAGAGTATTCAATCTGCTGAGATTTCATTGTGGGATAAAGGACAAGCCTTGATTATCCAAAAAGCTTCATATTATGTCAGAAAGTGTGCTTTTATTGAGTGTTGAAATATGAACTAAAGGTTGAAAATTTTGGTAGTCTTACATTAAAGGAAATGAGCCTTTCTTTTTTTCCCTCCTTCTTGTGATAATATTTATGACGACTGATAGTGGTTGAGCTGCCACATCCCCATGGAGAGGGGCTGTCACCTGAGAAACCGGGGCAGATGGGAAAAGTGAAAGTGAGTAAGAGACAAGCTAGCATCGCCCAGGACACACGGCTTTCCGTGCGTGTGTTTCTAAAGATGAATTAATGGTTCTCTGGCAATCAGTTATGCAGAAAGAAAAGTTTTTAAATCATCTAGCTTTGAATTTTGGAAGCTAATAAAGTCCTACCTGTTCCAACGGTAGTGAAGTGAGGTCTCTCCCTTTCATAGCAGATGGCTACTCGGCAAATGTCTCTTTAGCTGGCGTGATGATTTTAGATTTACTTGATGTCAATGTTCACTTTAATAATTTGCTCTTAAAATTCCCAGTATGTTTCATGCGTGATATTTTTTATGTAATTTACTTGAGGAACTTGTACTAACATGTCTTAAAATTCAAAGGAAGCGCTATTATGAGGCTGTCACCTAATGCAATCAATTCACTGGGAAATAAATAGTGCCCAGCAATGATTAAATGGCCTGTCAGAGGATGTGGAGCTTCATAACGACTGAATTAAGACCTGACTCTGTGGCTGTTTATTTGCCCTTTGTGCTGTGAAGAACGTTTCTTCTATACCACAATTTGTCCAAATATTAAGGCTCAGAATCTTCCTTCTTGTGACACTAGGTTATTAATCCTGGAAGATTTTTCTAGTGGGTGTGTGTTGACCACTTCTTAGTCAGCATCTATAGAGAATAACTTCATATGTACATACACATATATATGTATGGCATATATATATGCACACACATATACATAAAAACTTTTTGCTGTTATAAACATGGAAACGTATACATTAAACACCAAAGTCTTCCAAATCATTGTCCCTTTATAGAAGAGGTGATAAGTACTTTGCAGTTTTTGAAATCAACGTTTACATGTTTTCTCAAGAGAATTTCATTGTTGTAACATAAGTGGACTCTGGCCAATTCAAGCAGCAAGTAGCTACTATAGGATATTGGGTGGCACACAGGATCTCGCCAAGGGCACCAACGAACCGGGACTGGAGGCTCCACAGCCACAGAAAGGAACGCGAAGCTTCCTGCCAGCGGCACCCTGAAGGCAGCGTCGCTGCTCCGGGGAACCCAAACGCCACCACATCCATCGCTGACCTCCTAGGCGCTCACTTCAAACCCTGCTGCTAGAACGCAGCTTCTGAAAACTGGGTGCACCTGCCCGTGCTGCCGTGGCGATTGCTCGGTCTGCTACGCGTGGTCCTTTCACCCACCGCCCGTCCTGACACAGACCCAGCGCCACTGCGAGGAGCAGGGAGGTGACCGCCCGGAAGCCCTGCCGCTCAGGAGCCCGAGAGAGTGGCCCGCGCCCTCCGCACCCACCGAGAGACCGGCCCACGCAGCCAGCCGTCCCTGCAACACTGGAAGTCAGTCTGGCGTTCCTGCGCAAATGGCAGTTTGAAACGAGGTCTTACTCACACTTTACCAGTGAGGGGATGGAGGAGCAATGAGGGTATCCATGGCCTGCGGAGGCTGACGTGCATAGAAAGTTCGAGAGAAGGAACAAGACGGCCACATCATGGGCTCTGAGAGGGGCAGCCTGCCAGGTAAACCTGAAGAACAGAGTGTCTTGATGACTTAAAAACAAGTACATTTTTTGTTGGCGTATCTAAGTTACAATGTTAGTAAATATAAGAAGTCAGGCCAACATCAAAAGTATTTTACAAATTTAACAATCTGTTGATGAGTGCGAAAATACTGGGAACAATGGAGAAATGGGACATTAGATAAATAGGCATTTTTTTGGTAATCCTTGGATTCTTCGAAAGAGACAGAACGGGATAAGCTAAAGAGGGAGCCAAGTGGGAAGGTCCCTGTACCCCCAAAAAGGAAATGATGCAAGAAAAGCAAAAGATAATCTCTCCGACTAGGTAACTGTGCATAACCCTCATGCTAATATTGGCTCATTCAAAATTGACCTTGAAATTGAATTTGGGGGAGGACAGGAGCGAATAAGAGTGGGGAGAAGTGTTTATCCTGACGTGTCGTCAGTGCTAGTGCTTTGGTGAGATGTGTGTAAACGGAGGTAATTTAAGGAGGGCTCGTCTCTGGGAAGGATCACAGACCACACGGCTGTTCCTTAGAGTGACTTCTCCGTGCACATCTTAAATCATTATGCTCTTAGAAACAGTGTTGCAAAGTTTCTATATTTTTACAGGCCTGAAAATAAGTATTAGCTAATTTACATCTTTTATGCATAATAAAATTACAGCATTTGACCAAAACAAAGCACATATCTATTAAAATATGACATCTGTTCAACATTTAGTAAAATGGACATTTGATGCAATAAAAGCTGGTTGGCTAAAGAATAATTTTGGAAGCAGATGTGAAATAGAAATTGAGTAGAGATTTGAATCAACGAAGGCACACTTTTGGAGACATTCACTATGAAAAATCTGAAAATTGGATAAAGGTGAATGAGAAAAAGTTACCTTAGGAAATAAAAACAGTTTGCAAAGGGAAAAATAAAATTGGGTAAGAAAATACACTGTGAAATCATTTGGGATTTTATGCTTGAGCTAGAAATAAAAAGAAGTGATTAAGTATAGAATGTTAGAAGCTCTTTTACCCAGTTTTCACAGGTAGCCTTGAAGAGTTGGTCGCCAAGCAGAAATGAGGACTGCAGAGAGATGTTCGTATTCAAAAGACTAAGAGTAACTTCAATAATTTAATCAAAGTGTTTTCTGAAAACATGTAACAAAGGGGCTCGGTACGCTTTCAATTCTATTAGCGCAAAAGTGACGTAGGATGAAAAGCAAGGAGGGCCCGTCATTGCAGAAGGGACAGTGACTTCATTCCCAGAAGAAAAGCAAGAGGTCAAAGCAGGCCTAGCAAATGGACTGTAATGGCCTGAAAAATTTCAAGGAAGAGAAGAGTCTTTCTATTTACTCAAAACACCACTGAAGAGCAAAATAAACAATGCAGATGACGCCTTTTATTTTTTCTCATTTGTGAAACTTGATAAAATGAAAATCACACCAGGAAAAACAAAAGAACACACTGAGTAGGAGATGGTCTGAAGCAAACCTTTGAAGATGAAAATGGAAGATGGTTCTCTGGCCAATTAGTATTAACTCCAAAAAGGACAACGAATCTGCTGGGGAAAGTTAATAAGGGAACACAGCCCGTCGGCAGGAAATAACAGGAACTGCCAATACAATTTATGAGAATACTTGCCAAATAAAAATTTTTCAAGGCTTTATGAATTAAACCAACATTAAAATGTAACTGCTTGCCCATCAGAAAGGCAAGGCTATCTAGTGGAAGAAATAGAACTCCTTAGAGCCTTTCGGGAGGGCAATTTGTTAGCATTTGTCAGAATGTAAAGAACACATACATCCTCTTACATACAGAAATTTTGATAGTTACCACTTTTTTATTACATTCATTTAATAATTATTGATCTCTTACCCAGAAAATATTATCTATTTAAGATCTGTACATTAAAGGATTATAGGGATCTTTGTGTGTACCAATTCCACTGGATTAAAAAGCCACTATTGGACTATTTTTAAAACTTTTATAAAAGCCAATATATCTATGACTCTATTTCCCAAAGGCATTAAGCAGAAAACAAAACAAAACAAAACACCTCCTAGACACAGACAACAGTATGATGATTATGAGAGGGAAATGGGGCTGGGGAGGTAGAAGAAGGTAAAGGGGAAATAAACAGTAATGAAGGAGACTTGGCTTGCGCTGGTGAACACACAATATAATATACACATGATATAGAACTGTACCCCTAAACCATATAGTTTTATTAACCGATATCACCCCAATAAAGTCAGTAAAATCTCTTTAAAAAGTAACCTAAAAAAAAAAAAAAAGGCAGTACGAGGTGGGGCAAAAATAGGTTTACAGTTGCGGGTACACAAAACACTGTGTTTGTTCTTATGTTATTGTTTGTTAATTACTGTATTATTTTCCATAAGAACAACCGTAAACCCGCTTTTGCTCTGCCCTGTGGCTTCTCAGTTCCCATCTGGTTTAGCTAGTGTGGTTTTGTTGTCACTGCCTGTGGGTCACTTGCTGTAGTGTCATCTTTTGCACAAGAGCACGTTAAAATAACTGAGTCCAAAAACAGTTCAGTGACACACATAAGTCTGATGAGCTCAAACTTTGAAACTAAAACAAAAATAAATTTGAATACTGAAATTTAAAATAATGGATGATTAGTAAATAAATAAAAAATAAAAAACAAAATGTTGCATGCACTGGTAATTAGAATATAACCCTTAGTTTGCATTCGACATAATAAAATTGAAAAATATATATTAATGTTAAAAATTAAAAAGCTGTAGACCAACATTCTTAATTTAGGTTTGAATGTACAGCTTATCCGCATTGTCCTATGTGTTATGGGAAATGAAAGAAAACTGAAATTGGAGATTCTTACTTAGCAGACATATTTTTGATATGCTTTTTTTTATAATATGTCATTTTCCACGGACTTAAGTGAGACAAGCGTTGCATTCAGTTAACTAAGCTAAGCCGAGGTGAATATATTGACTGTGCTCTAAACTCATTTTTGAATGTCAAATGGCCCTTCATTTCCCAACCTTGAGATCCTCTTCTTCTCTATTTTCTCTCTTCTTTCTCTATTTTTCATGCCTTGTTCTCTCAACCCTGTGGAGTGGAGCCAGACACCGCCGCCTGCTTGTGAATGTGCCCACACATTCCTGTTTGATCTCCTTCCCTTGATGTGTCAGTTTCTTTGTGAGCTGCCTGCTTGTCAAACCACTCCTGTTCTTCAAAACTTTGTTCTTCATTTTTAAATAAGTTGTGCACATCTCAGGGTACTTGATGAATTTTTCACAAGTTAATCACACTTCCATGGTGTAAATGCTGCTGCTTCTGTGTTTAACACCATGAGGGCAAACATATTTACTCAGCTACAGCCAATGAGATGCAAAGTGCTCACTGGCAGGTTAAAGAAAGCTGTCTGTGCTTCCCCTTGAATAAGTAAAATAAGTCAACTTAAGTAGCTGGCTCAACGAAATGCCTCTAGCATGTATAAGCATCAAGACAGAGGGTATATTTTAAGAGTGTTTAGCTAAAAAAAAGCAAAAAGCCAATCTATATATTTTATTTAATGGATTATTGCACTTGGATATAAAAATCTTAGTTCTCACATTACCTGATGGTTGGGTAGTCACATATCTTTTTTAACCTAGGGGGGAAAAATCACATGCTTCATTTTTATTTAAGTCTCTTATTAAAAGGAAGCTACTCTGTAGTCAAGAGGTGTCTTATAAGACTTGGCACTTGTCACATGGGAAAAAATGTCCTTTAGCTTCCTGCCTCCTACAACCTGGTAATTGTTAAGAAATGCAATACCTGTTGTGTCATGGAGCTTAAATCGTTTGCCTCAAAGTCTGTGTTATAATGAAAATTTACTAATCTATGGGAAGAAATCTATTTTAAAAAGTGTACTCAGCAGATGATTAATCATGTTGCTCTTCAGAGACTCTGTGGAGAGACTGACAAGGCTGTTCTAGTATTAAAAAAAATTTCTTCACGGTGGACCCAAAAATCCATCTTAACCAAGCCTAGGAAAGGTCAGGGGAAGGAGAATTTAAGAAAACTGCACACATTGATAAGCTGTTTTTAAGGTCATCTCAAGTCAATATTTTTTCGTCCTAGAGAGGTCATCGAAAGAAAGGGCAGGCGTGTTCAAGAAAGATAAAGAAAAATATTTTTATTATGAGCCAGAAAAAAATTTATTTTCATTCACAGATCTATTCATCATTGAGAGTTTAAGCCCGTTTTGCCAGAAATTTTAGGTTATTAAAACTGTACCAAAATACCCCGGGAGAGAAGAATGAGTAACACGTTTGAAAATTAGCAGCTCTAAATCTGCAAGAGGCTCCTAGGCCCAGCCCTGCAGGCAAGCGGCGGCGCTGTCCAAGGTGCTGAGATCAAACGGGAGGAGACGCCTGCTGTTCAGCTCGCCTTCAGGAGGGGCGCAGGCCCAAGGCGCCAGCGCCTTGTGGACAGCAACGGGTGGCATCTGAGGCCAGTGGCAAGAGGTACTATGACCTCCATAAGAGAGAAAAATGCTGAACTTGAACAGAAAAGTGTGCAGAAACATCTTTCCGGGAGGCCGGGATTCAGAGAGGGAGAGTGGGGAAGGACACCGCATGGTGGGCAGATCCCAAACTGCTGACTTCTGTCCTACAGAGACGAGTCAATATTTATGCCACAGCCTGACCCCCTACCGTCCTCACCGCGAGAACGACACGCAGCTGCACGCACACACCCACGCACCCGCCAGACATGGAGGGAAGTTCGTGAACGATAGAGAAACTGTTTTTGCTTCCAGAGATTAGTGTCGCCACTCTTGGAAATAAGTGGTAAATAAGAGCTACTTCTCCTTTTTTATTTATGCTCCTTATATGATATACTATAAAATGATGGGAAAACATGGGCCCCGTTTAAACCAACAATATTTTTTAAGCCAAACAAATTTAACCTTATATGAGGACACTAATTCACTCTGACCAAATGGGTTCTAAATCAATCAGTGCAAGTCACCATCTTAACAGCGAAGAAACTAAAAAAATAAAAATCATATCATGTCCAGAAAATCATTTTAAAAATCCAACATACATTCTTGATTTAAAAAAACAACAAAAAACAAAACACAAACTTTCAGCCAATTGGGAATGGCAGGGAACTTCCTCAGCCTCGCGGAGGACATCTGTGAAAATCTGCAGTTGGCTCTAAGGGTATAAAATCAAATGTAGTCCCTATAAACCTGGAAAAAAGACAGGAGACCTGCTGTCCCCATTTCTGTTGAACATTGTACTGAATGTTCTGTCCAGTACAGTCCGGAAGGACTGACCACATCACATGTTGACTAGGATGTAGACCAACTAGAACTTTCATTCCATGTTGGTGCAAGTGTAAAACTTGTACTAACACTCTGAGAAACAGTTTGTCAGTTTTTTCTGTTAAGCATATACCTAACATATGATCAGCTTTCTACTCCCAGGTGTAATCCCAAGGTAAATAACAGTGTATGGTCCTGTAAAGACATGTACATGAATGTCCATTTCAGCTTTGCTGGAAATATAATAATAAAAGGGGAAACAAACCAAATGTCCATCTACAAGGAATAGATAAACAAAATATCCACATAATGAAATTCTCCTCAGCAACAGAGAGGAATAAAACATTAATACAAGTACATGGGTGAATATAAAAAAATTATGCCAAGTGAAATAAGCCACATAAAAAGGATATACACTATATAATTCCACTTTTCTAAAATTCTAAATAATTCAAAATAATATATAGTGAAGAAAGCACCCAGTGGTCCCCTGGAATGTGCAGGGTGGGGGGTGTAAGGAAGAGAAGAATTAGAAAGAAGCCCGAGGAAATAAAGGTATACTCATGATCCTTATTTTGGTTTCCTGTGTGTACAGGTGACAAAGCACATGGAAACTGTATACTTTTAAGTCATGCAGTCAATTACATTTTATACTGTAATAAATTTGTTTTTAAAATATGGGGTGACAATTTTAATACCAAGAGAATTGTGTGAAGAGAAGAAGAGAATTTACAATCCCAAATAAAATATCCAATCATGACGATCTATGGACAAATATATAATCTCATCTTCCTCCCGAATCCTCACTCTTCTTTCAAGTATGTTTTCTTTATTCTGGATACATCAGTTACTGGTTTAAGCTGCAAGCACCACATGTGGTCCTTGGCTAATGTAAGAAAAAAATACATTTATTGGGAAGATACCTCATGCTACAGGGAATTAAAGGAAAACATCATGAGCCAGGATTGGAAAACAGGCAGGAACTTGGGGTATACAGGCCACCAGAGAACTAAGGCACCATGATTTCATCGGGATATTCTCTTTAGATTCTCCTAGTGGGTTCTGCCATCAACAGGAATGTGACACCACTTTTAAGTGGTGAGGAGTTTCTCAACTCTACTCACATCTGTCACATCCTCAGGGCTCAATGACTTGGACAAGTGCATCATTTTGGTAGAGCATCTGTCCTGCATTAAGAAGCAGACTGGCCAGGACAAGGGAGGCCCACTGGCACCCTCTCCAGCACGCTGGGTTCATGGTGGAGCGAGGGTCCCGATTCTCTCAGACTAACACAATGAGGATTTTCCACAAAAATAGGAAACATATTTGGGTCACAATTACCCAAAGATTGGTAAATGTTCACTGTACTGAAAAATGCTTGAGAATACTGTTAACTTTTACAAATTTATGTGGCATAGCTCAAAATCATAATATGGGAGACATTCTACTGTAATCAATATTTTATTGAGAATATAGAAAAAGATAAGAAATACAACATTAATTACGATATGTAATTTTGGAGCTTGTTAATGTGCTTAGGATTAATTCATACTCTCTTCTGAAGCATTCATGAGTCAGTGTTATTAACAGATACTGCTGTAGCTGTTATGAGTATTGATTTAATAGAGGAAGTTCAATTATTTTTTTTTAAATGTTGAGTGTTTAGAGGCATGGACTCCCTGATAGGTCCCCAGAGTGACACACTCAGGAAAAACTTGCTGCAGTTGGGAAGCTGAACAATCAGAAAGCTACCATCCCAAATATCTCAAGCATTACAGCTCCTTCCTAACCTGTAGATTAAGAGGCTGTTGGCAACTGTTGGCCCCAGGAATGTGTTGCCTATCATAGCTGCGATGTTGGGAGCAGTCTTAGCAGATTTGCTAGATTCATGCTGGCAAAAATAGATTTAATCACTATCACCATTCTTTCCACTTCTCCTTATTAGTCATGCCTTAAAAAGGCTTTTTATACCAGTCTGCTAGACTACATAGGTAGTATGTGCTCAGTAAATGATTGGTAATTATTGCTGATAATCGTATTAAGTTTGAATATGGAATAAATGCTAACTTTTCTAGATGATTCGTGTTACACACAGTGTTTCAGCAAGTGGCTACCATCCTAGACAAAGGAATAGCTGAGATTACTGTTCAGTATCTGTATGTTTTGAGTACTTTACCCATGGCTGTTTTATGTCAGTCATTGATGAGAAAGCGTTCTGATGGCTCAGGGAGACAATATTTGGGGTATGCATTCGTTTGTATTTTAATTGGTGTGTTAGTGGGTCTCATGTTTAATTCTGAGATACTTAAAAGAGGACATCAATAAATACCAAACATTGCTAGAGGACGACTATGCATACCCAGTATTTCGAGTTTAGCATGCCACCCGTAGCCATAAGCTCCTAGGAGCGTCGGTTCTTCCTCATGGTCAAAAACTGGACCCCAGGCTGTAGGACATCATATAGTTGTTAGAATAATCCCACCACAAGAGGCCAGTTAAGTAAAGAGCTTGTTAAGGAGTGCAGTGCCACCTGGCAGTGTTCTCATAATGTCACACTCAGCCATGGTGTAGTCAGTTGCCCCCTGGCCCAGGCCGAGTGTGACAGCGAAACTCCCAGGGGGATACAGATAGAACAACATTCCAAGCAAGCTTTCAGCTGCTGTAGCTTCTCCCCAGGAATCATCAGAGCAGCTGAGAGAGATGGCTGGAAGGACAATGCTGTCATCTCTTTGTGAACTCACCTTGGGGTCAGGGAATGGCGGCGGTTGGGGGAAAGGTGGTGAGAGGGGAGTGTGAATCCCGCCGGGCCTTCGAGGGGCACAGAACCGGGGCGTGGGCGCTTTGTGGCCCCGACTGGCTCTCAGGTCCAGAAAGGAAGCCTCCTCTTGCGGGGGTAGGTGCTGCCTCGTCGTATTTTAGGTTCATCCTGCATTGATTTCTGTGAGTTGTGACGTGGGTTATGTGACCGAAAGCAGACCACAAGGCGAGAAATTGCAAGTCCTGACTCTGCGTGCACTGGGCATCGTCAGCCGTTGTTCACTTTACTAAACCTGCACACTGGGGGCGCGGTCCTCAAACCTGTCACCCCAGGCAAGCCCTCAGGTGGCTGGCCACCACAGAGGGAACTGCGAGGGGAACTCCCTTACTAGAAGACACCAGGATCGGCTGCTGGGTCGCAATGGGACAGTGGGGGACGCAGCTGCCGGGCAGCACTTTAGACACCACCCCGATTAGACGGAGCCCAGAAGAATGCGTGTGTACGAGGAAACTTCTATCGGTCCGCCGTCTCTGGTTTATTCCCATTAACTTGAAATTAATGATTCAAAGACAGAAATATCCTCGCTGCTCTAAAATTAATACAAATGCTGGAGGAGAATGTAATGGCAAGTTATAATGATATGAATGAGTTCTACTTTTTCTCCCTCGAAATTAAAACTTCCAGACTGAAGTCCTTACTGTCAGGCTGGGAGATCGAGTCCAGATAAGCTAGTCACGTGATTCCAGGGCTGAATCTTTTGGCACCGCCCCTCTGACCCCCAGTGAGGTCGTTCTCTTGTCTAATGATCAGTCACGCCCCGGCACGAAGCCCTGACGAAGGTCAGGCCCACAGGCTTGGAGAGCTTCCTCACTGGTGGATGATTCTATGGACAGGGAGTGTGGCTCACCCTGATTCTCCAGGGGAGGAACTCTCGCACCGCCCCCCTCCCACCCCGCCGCAAGACCTTGACCCATTTGTCTCTTTTATTTGGCTGTTCTGAGTTGCATCCTTTATAATAAAACTCTACCTGCTAAGTATAGGGTTCCCAGTGAGCTCTGTGAATCATTCTAGCATATTACAAGACCCGAACAGGCATCACGGGAACCCCAGGATTTGTGTGTAGTTAGTGTCAGAATGGAAGTGCTTTGCCTTTAACTTGTGGCTCTCGTGTAGTTGGTGTCAGAAGTGAATTATATTGTGAGGCATCGAACCATCATCAGAAAATTGATACTGGAACACAGCACACATGGGATGCAGCTCCCGTATTTTTGGGATCGTATGCTAACTTTCTATGCTAAATTATTTGAGCTTTATGCCACTCATGGAAAACTGTACCCTGCTTGCGCACGTGCATTGTCATACCTCAGTGTCCTGTCACCCCCCTGGGTGACCTCTGTAGGTGAGTGCGTGCCCCTGTTAGCCCTCATCCTCAGTTCTTTAATGTGGCTCCTTCTCCATCTACCTTATACCCATTTCTGTGTAAGCCTGTTACTACTTTCATCATTAAAAACTGCACCAAAATCTAAATCAGACACTTGCATGTCTAATGCTCTCACCAAAACCATACACTTCCTTTATTTGGTAAAGTTAGTGCCTGACACGTAACTCTTCTTTACCCTCATGAAAGGCTCCCTTCCATTGATAGTCTCCGCCTTCATCAGCCTTTTCACTCCTCCTGGGTACCCAGCTGTGAATTACGTACCAACCTTGAAGTAGTCTCTGGTAAACATACCAACCCACCCAGCTCCAGTCTTATTCCCACACATTCTCATAACAAATCCCAGGCTCGCAACAATACACTTAGAGTCATTTTCCACTCTGCAGCTAAATATTGATGGAGAAGGATCACACCAGTGGGTATGTCAGGTATGTACCATTCGGTGTCCCCGACACAGATCGTGACACATTCCATCTCGCTAGGTGCAAGCCAGAAAACCAAAAGTTGTCTTGGCTCTTTTTCTCTCTCCACTCCTACATCAAATCCATCAATACAACCTGTCATCTCTGACTTCTAAATATAGATCTAATCTCTCAGTGTCTCAAGATCTCCATATCTTGACAACCTTTCTCACTTTCTCTCCAAACTCTGGCTTCACTGGTCTTCTTTCATGTCTGCGTGCTAGTCAAACACTATAATAACTCCATGGGGGCACTTTGGGGACAGGTAAATCAAACAGATTCAGTAAAAAGTCTCACAGTTTGAGGTAAAATCAGTTGAATTTATTTATTCTAGACAGAGAAATACATGCAGAGAAAGATGCATGAGTTTATTGAAAATTTATCTTACTAATTTATAGCTGTATCAGAGAAAATATCCAGGGGACCGGTTGATTTAAAATATTTTTAGGGGTATGGCTTTAAAAAATTCAAATATATGTGAACACTGTCTTACAAGTGTCGTTCAAAAACTTCAGTTTGAGAAATCTCTTTAGAATAGATTATGGAAAAGATATATAAACTGAGCTTTTTTATAAAATGAGGTAAGTCTTTTTGTGCCTATTAATTATTACAACTCAACCACATTTAGAAAACGGTATGTAAATCTGTTTTATGGTATTTGCTCACCGTAGTTTCCCTGACGTGGTCAATGTTGTCAGGACTCTTAATGTATTAAGGATTTTTTTTTTTTTTGCCAGTTATAAAACAAAACAAAACAAAACAAAACAAAAGACTTCTCTATTAAACTTTAACAAGCATAAGCATGTACTTTGCTCATAGATCTGACTCAGGGTGCTGAACGTAAAAAATAATCAAATTACAAAAGGTCTAGGATAGGCAAAGAACGAGGTCATGCTGCCCTTGACTGACCCAGAACTCTGTGGCGAGGATTTCCTTGAACTTGAAGGCATCCACTGGATTCGACCCAGACCCCTTCTCACCTTGTGCATGTCCCCTGGTTGGCTCCTTCCCGTTTAGCACGCCCTGCGCTCATCAGTGATGCCCTCCTCACTCCTGCTGATGAGTCCCCAGTTCAACCCTGGAGTCCGTATGTCTCTTCTGATTTCTAGGCCCACACGCCTATTTACTGGGCATCTCTATCTCACACACTAGCGCCACTTCACAAGCGACCTTCACTACCCCGTGAACAGACCAGTCCTGATTCCCGTGGGAGTTCAGGGACTGGTCCACGTCTATTCTGTCCTTAGAGCCTGCATTTGTCTAGTTAGCAACCATTCGTCGAAGGACCAATGGCATGAACTATATTTTCCCTCCTGTGTCTTTGATGCTCTAGCATTTGGATGCTTTACAGACATGGGGAGGAGGGGACTGTCCCCGCCTCAGGGCCAGCTACTTCCTAAAGATAACACCAATTTGTGCCTAAGCACGCCACTCTCACGCAACCCAGCCAGTCCTGAGACACCCAGCTGCCTCCTTACTAACTCGCACATGCCAAATCACCATCTCTTCTGCCCTAAAGCGGCGCAGGGCCAGCGATCAGGAAACCGGGGAGCATTGCTATCTCTGGCAACCTGCTGGGATCATTTGAAGCGGCCAGCCTTAAATTGTGCGTTCTGCCTGGCCTTGCCTTTGAGGAACCTCCAATGAAGACCTAGCCCAGGCTTCCTCCTTAGTTCTGGCCCCTCCCTGAACAGTGCGGGCCTACTTGCCTCAGCCAGTGGGTGTTTTATGGAATGGTTGTAAACCCTTACATAGGGCATTTTTTTTTTCCAGCTTGCTGAAGATTCTGAGACATTTTTCCAAACACTGTCATTGGTAGTAGCATCGCTTCCTACTGCCCAGTGCCCTCATTTGTTCTCGCTGTGCGCTAGCTTGAGAAATCACGTTAGTTTCTCCAAGAAATCACTTGGGTTTTCTGGTATGAATAAAAGCAAAGTTGTCAACTCCAATGCTGTCTTAAGAAGAATAGGAGATATAAGAAGGCACAAGGTATCAAATATTACTTTTAAAAGGCGTTTATCAACAGTCTCTTATTTTTAAGACTATTGCAGCCTAAATATCAAAACCAGAGCAATTATTCACAATAAAATATGATGTGAAGTTTTATTTTGAATAATGTATTTCCACAATGGGATTTCACTCTACTGGTGGCTCTCACTAAAGTCCTCGTATGTCGGCTTTCTCTTAAGCATTGACTTTAGAAACACTGTTCTTTAAATATGTCATTATTTAGGATTTACAAGATAAAGGCTGCTGCTGAGTACTTCAATTCGTATATAACTATAGTGTCTGTTTGCTTGAGAGACCAGTTCCTTGTCTACGTTTCCTCTTTACTGATATGAGTGGACCGTTCGCGGAACTCCCATGGGAATCGGGGCCGGGCGGTTTGTGAGGAAGTGAAGGTCGCTTGCAAAGTGGCGCTAGTGTGTAAAATAGGGATGCCCAGTAAACAGATGTGTGGGCCTGGAAATCGGAAGAGAGAGATGGACTCCAGGGTTGAATTGGAGACTTACCAGCAGGAATTATGAAGGCATCATTAGGGACATATTGATGACCTGGTTAAGTTAAAATTTGATCATTAGGGTGGGCCCAAGTCCAGTATGACTGGTGCCTTTATGGACAGCAGAAGTTTGGAGACACACACATGGGAGTTTGCCCCATGAGGGGGCACAAAGAGGAGGTGGTGGCCCTCACGAGTAGCTCAGTTGGTTAGCCTGTCATCCCAATACGCCAAGGTTGCAGGTTCGATCCTTGGTACACACACAAGAAGTAACCAATGAGTGCATGAGCAGGTAGAACGAGACATTGATGTCTCTCTCTCTCCCCTCCTCCCCTTCCTTTCTCTGTCTCTCCCTCTCTCTAAAGAAAAGCAAGAGGCCTGGAAAGGATCCCTCCCCCACATCCCTGAGAAAGAGCCAACCCTATGGACACCTTGATTTCAGAACTCTAGCCTCCAGACTTTTAGACAATAGGTTTCTGTTGTTAAAGCCACGCAATCCGTGGCCTTTGATATGCCAGCTCTTCCAGAGGGGAAATGCCTAAAATACAGATGTTTAAAAAAATGGAAGTGTTGTTATTGTTTTGCGGGAGTGGTCATGAACAAAATCATCCTTCTGTATCCTTTCAGAACTTTTTGCCCAAAATGCCAACAGATAGAAAATTCTCCTGAGAAGAGTTTAAAGGGGCAACATTTTCTTTTAAAATCCCATGAAGTAAAGGACTTCAAAAATGTAAAATTAGGACCATACTTTCCAAGTTAAATTTTAAAATAAGTTATCCTGTTTCTTTAAGAAGCCAAACACTAGAATGGTGGAAAAGTATGCCTGCTTTCTCTTGATTCTCAAAAGGATCTTTTCAGAAGGCTTATGGTGAGTTAAACTTACCCATGGATTTCAGCTATTTAATTTCACAATTTATGGAGGAAGCAGGGCAGTTTTAGTAGCAGAAGATACCAAAAAGCTGCTTCCACACCTTTTCGCAGCATTAGGCATGGCAGAATGAGTTAAGAAACCCCATTTTAATCAGATATTAGACACCCATGAAATAAAAACTATGATATGCAATGTTTAGTGTTCAGATCAAATAATAAAATAGGCATCGATAACTTTGTATGGATAGCGTACAATAAGGCACATTATGTTTTTACCAATGCTTTTCACAAGTCAGAGCAAAACTCCATCCCATTTTTTTATGGTTTAATATACAGTGAGCCTATTTCCCATTTGCTACTACTTGGGTAATGCCAGTAGCAGTGACAAAAAAGGGAAAACTCTGGTTGCATATTTACTCATTCAAGGCAATTTATAATTCAATGTAACATTCTCTCCAGTGGGCCTTTTTGCGGCAAATGTGGGAGCGGAGGACACCCCCCATGCACCTGCTTCTTTTCTGTGGCAAGTGACAAATCCATCAGTTATTTCCGAAATGAAAGAGACAGTGACCCAGGCTAAATCAGACCCCATTCGAAGTGTGGGTTTCCGTGAAACTAATATTTTTGTGTCTCTATGAAACTATAAGAACCATGCTTAAAATCATCTACCTTTTATACACCAACTCAAAAGTATTGAAGTTATTCATCGCAATACTTATAACCTATTAAACTTTTAAAATTGTATTTCACAATACATGGATCCTCTAAATATTACATTTAAATGATTTAGGAGCACGAGAGAAGTCATGTCACAGACAAAAAACATAATGAAAATACAGACGCAGCTGAGTCTTTTATATACTTATGAATTCAACTACAAATATGTCTTCCATTGAATTACCTAAATCTCCTTTCAATATATTGAAATACACAAGTATTTCTCAATGCCATTTTCTTGGAGACACCTGCTCCTCTTGGAAATAGCAGTTCTGGAGATAGTATCATTTACTGTTGTTGCACAGTTATCGTTCAAGCTTTGTTCTTTCCCTAATCCTCATCCCAGGAAACTCTTTAATGTCTCTCTTGTATCCTGAACCCTGTGTCTTCCTCTCCTTGTTTACCCTTAAAATAAGCTTCCTGAGGATGACATGGCCATGCATGAAATTCTAGGTGGAAAACCCTTCTGCAAATGTTTTTAACTCACGGTATCACGGCCTCCTAGCTTTCGGTGTTGCTATTGAAAACTCCAACAAAATGCTGATTCCTGGTCATTTCCCATGGCCTCTTCCGTTCTTTACGGTAGCATTTCGTGTGCCCCACGTTCTGAAAATTCTTGGTGGTTTGACCTGGTGCAGCTCTACTTTTTAATTGTCGTCCTGTGCACTCCGCACAGGCTTTCAGTCTGAACTCACATTTCTCAATTCTATGAGATACAGTGAATTAATTACTTAACCATTCTGTTTTTCTTATATTCCTTTCAGGGGATCTGTAGTATTTGAGTGTTAGACTTCAGAATGTCTAATTTACCTGTTTGGTTTCTTTTCTATATTTTTTTCCTCTCATTTTCTATTCTGGTTGTGTGTGGTTCTCTACTTTAAGGGAGATTTTTCTCAACTTTACTTTCTAATTCTAAAATGAATACTTATTATCCACTTTTGCTAACAAAGTTTTAATTACTGCAACTGCTTTCTTATGCTGCTTTTTCCCATTAATTATGAAGTATTTGTTATTTTTCTTAGGATATCGATGCTAAGGGTACCTATTTCCATTGCGTGTGTGTGTGTGTTGCGGGGGGAGGGTGTATAGGCTTGTTTTCTCTATGAGTCGCTTATTTCCTAAGGTGTCATTTTGATTTTCATCTTCCACGCCAGAGGCTGCCCTCAGTGTTGCGCTGCGTTTAGACGTCTTCTTGCATTAAGGGGTTTGGGGGCGGGGGCGCCGGGAGCTGAATGGAAGCCCTGTGCAGGGGGACCAGTCTGTCCAGCCTGGGGCTCGGGCTCTTCTGATGGGAACCAGCGATGTCAGTATCTTCGGATTGCTATTTCTTAATCGGTCGAGTTCGTCCCCAGAGATGAACTTTCCGCCCTCTTCCTGGAGAGTGGTAGTCAACTTGCTGCAGGCCGAGGGCAGAACGAAGCAGCGATTTCAATGTTCTGTCAGTACATTTTGTCACCTTCTCTATTTTATCATAGTGATCCTTTCTGCAAGGCTTAGAAGCTTAGGTATCTCCAGTAAAGACAACTGCTGGTTTCCCTCCTTCCGAGAACGCCTCTCTGATCTTCCACCGGAGCACCTGTGCACTTGGGGGAGGGGCAGCTCTCTCCCTCTGCAGGGGAGGGCAGAGCACCTGCGCTGGGGGCAGGCATCTGGGCTGGGCAGGCATCTGGGCTGGGCAGGCAGTGGGGCATTCGCTTGGATTTGTAAACAGACTTTCTACCCATCCCTGTTGTGAGGATCCACTCTGCTCTGAGATTCAGGCTGTTCCTCACCTTGCCCCGGGGTGCGTTGGGGTTCACCTCCTCTGGCCCGCTGAGTCAGCGGAGCTTCATTTGCTGTGTGTTTCCATTTCCAAGGTGCGTCGACTGTTCTCTTCCCTCCCATCCTGTCAGTCCTCACGCACAGAAGTTGTACAGTGCTTTGCTATCATTATAGTGGGAGTGAGAGGGACTGGAATAAAAAGTATGTTTTTCATTTGCCATCTTCAATCTAGATCTGGGAAAATCTTTATATACAATTTTTCAGGTAGTGAATAAGACCAAATAGGAGTTCCAGCAAACTGACTTGAAAAATTGACCGCTTGAGCAAGAGTAGGTAAGGCTTAAAATTATTTGAAAATGGCAGCCATATGGGTGCCGGTGGGCGCCGTAACAAATCTCCTCAAACAAGGCGACTGACAGCACCCAGAACTGCAAAGTCAAGGTGCTGGCAGGCCAGGTGCCCTCCTGCGGGCCGGGAGCATCCACACCCCTCCCTGGTCCCGCTTCCAGTGCTTGGTGGCCCCCTCCTCTCTCCCAGCATCTCTGCCTCTCTTCTGACGTTGCCTTCTCCCTCGTGCCTCTGGGTTTTCTCCTTTCCTGCCTGTCCTCAAGTCCTTTTTCCAAATAAGGTAACGTCCGTGGATTCCAGGGATTAGTGTGGGCGCATTTCTCTAGAAGCGGCCACCGTTCAATCCACCCAAGTAGCATTCTGGTGAAAGTGATGTGTTTTCCCTTCAGTTTCGGTATTTCTTTAAAGAGCATCAAACAGATTGCATTTTAAAATACGTGTAGCAGAAATGAAATGAGTATATCATATAAAATGTCGTCTAACACATATTAACTTTGGTTGTAAAAGAGATAAACCCACAAGCTACAAAACTGAATGACCTATTTACCGATGCGTAAGAGGAGTGTTACGAGACCACGCGCGGTAGGACAGATGCTGTTTACCGTGGGCGCGGGGTAGCGCCACGCAGCAGCGGCACTTACCAGTCCTGGTTCACGGAGCACCTACTGCTGACACTTGACGTGATCGCTAAGATAAGCAGAAGATTATGCCTCTGAAAATGTGAAAAATAAGCTCAATTACTATGTGATTTGTTCATTCAGTAATCTCATTTCCTCTCATCCCATTAGAAAATAATTTGTTTTAACCAGCCAGTGTGTAACGTTGCGTCTTTTTAAAATACAGGAAGGGGCAAAAGTAGGTTTACAGTTCTGCATAGGGACAATAATACAATAATTAATAATAATATAAGAATAAACTCTGTGTGCTTTGCCTCCTCACACCTGTAAATCTACTTTTGCTCTGCCCTGTATGAAAAATTCTTAGTAAAACATTAAATGGAAAAGTTGGACTGTGGTCCTCTATGGAGGGCCATAAATAAATAATATACAGGGAGCTGAGACTTTGATTAAGCTAGAAGAAATAATGTTAGCTTTTATTTTAAATTTCGGTGTCAAAGATCTTTTTACTTTTTTGCTGTTATAATGTATTATAACACTATGTAATTCATTGGATATTTTACATGGTAATGCTTTTTTAAAAAGTTAGGCATAAAATTTAGCATATATGTGGCAAATTTAAAATGCTAATATTTCTTTATGGCAGCTAAGATTTGCTGATTCAAAAAGCAATTACAGTTGTAATTAAATTTATTACCATACTATTCTGCAGCAACATCCATTTTCTTCTAATACTGACATTTATATTGATGTCTAGCTGTCGGCTTAATTACCGTTAAGCTGTTAATGGAACATCAACTCTGCATTGTCTTTCCACATAACTAAACTTGTCCAGCTTTGCATGGTTTGTCAATTCAACTGGTTAAAGTCTGTGTCACCAGCGAATAAGATTGCTGAACGAATAATCTCATTCAGCCATTAACATGAAACCTGACCTACAATCAACATACATCTTTCCCTTTTCCAACAACCCAGTCAGCCTTGCTTTAATGGAGCATTTGGTTAGGAATTTGTCCTAAAGCTATTAAGGGAAGTCTAATACAATAACTTAAATAAATTAAGAGTTATTTTTCTTTTATATAAATGAAGGTCAGGGCTAGAGAGCCTGGAGTCTGACCAGGGACACCTTGCAGCCTTCCCGTCAGCTGCGCTGTCTCCCTGCTACCAGGCACCTGCGGACTTTAGCTTAGGCTGGTCACGTTCCAGGCAGGGGCATGGTGCGGGCTCACACAGAAGACCCAGTCCTCTCTGAGTCTGTTTTCCTGTTGGGAACTGCCCAGAAGAGTTACAAAGCACCTCCTTCCATTGTCTCCTGCCCAGCCCATGTTGCGTTCCTGCCAGTGGCTCTCCAAGGATGCCCATGTCTTAAGCCCAGGAACCTGTGAATTGGTTCCTTTATCTGGTGAAAGATCCTTTGAAATTGAGATTAAGAACAGAGCCCTACAGATGCAGACTCAATGGTTGGGGTGGGCACCAATTTAACCTCATGTGCTTAGAAACTGAGAGCTCTACCCGGCTGGGTTAGAGAGAGAGAGTTGTGGCAGAGGAAGACAGGTCAGGTCGATGCGACACGCCAAGACTCACCTTGGCCTTGCAGACTTTACAGATGGAGGAAGGTGGGGGCCGTGGCCCAACGAATATGAAGATACCTTAAAGCTGGGAATGTCAGGGAAATGGGTTTTTTCCTGGAACAGGGTGTCCAACCTGCGGCCCAGGGTGGCTGCAAATGCAGCCCGACACAAAATCATAAAACTACTTAAAACATGATGAGATTTTTGTGTGTGTGATTACGTGTCACAATGTATTTAACACGTGGCCCAAGATAACTCCTCTTCTTCCATGGTGGCCCAGGGACACCCAAAGGTTGAGCACCCCTGCTAGAGCCTCCAGAAGGGCGTGCAGGGTGCCAGCACTCCGAGTTTGGCCTCTTGAAGCCCAGGCCAGACTTCTGATATGCATGATTCTAAGGCAATGATCGTGGCTGTTTGAAGCCACTATGTTGGTAGTAATTTGTTTTGACAGGAATAGAAATCTGAGACACACTTTTTTTTTTTTTTTTTTAAGTGTGGAGGATCAGGTCTCCCAACAAAATAGGATTTCCTTTGGTAAAGAAGTAGGAAGTGGGCATTAGAGAGGCAGTGCTTTCATATTATTAACCTTCCATCAGCCTTCCCCCTTCACTCTGCCTCCGCTGAAAAACAAAATAATTAGGATAAATAATATCCCAACCAATTTAGGATGTTACTAATCTAGCCAGTAAAAAGTCCAAATGCTAGATAACATTAGCCAATACTATTCAATATTCTAGGATTTTTAACATGTATTTATCTCTCAGTGCTGTGAAGTAAATATTTACATTAAAATCGCCAAGAGGGTGTTGTGGTTTCAGGTTTCTGTGATTGGTACTCTCTTTTCCTGGGACCTCATTTTGTCTGTCTTTCACATCTTTAAGGTCCCAGTTCAAATACTTTCTTTGCCAGGAAGCCCCCCTTTGACCTCCATGAATGAGGCAATTATTACATCTCTTCCCATTTTCTTTGCCCCATTACTGCACATTATTCCTATCAGAGCCCCAGCACTTATTGCTATCTGAAGTTACCTCATTTATGGGAGCTTTTACTTGCATGTTTTCCTACAGCCCCGGTGGGAATGTGAGTTCTGCCAGGCTCTGCGTGTTATCTCCCTTCTACACTCCTGTACCTCGAATACCGAGCATGGTGCCTGGCCCATAGTATGTATTACGTGAGACGTAATCAGAGGCCCAAGCGCTTTGAACTCACATAATAAATGAGTTTTAATTAATATGTGTGACAATCCTCTAGCTGATATTGTATTAATAAGCAAAACTCTATTAAGTGCTGTAAGAGAAGTATGAGCTAAAAATACCATAACCCACAAACATGGGCTATTTCTTATGGAAAAACAAGTATGAGTCAGATGTTGGGGTCAAACCCGGCAGACAGGACCAAGGACGAAGGACATCGATTCCCAGAGACCAAGCCTCCACACGGACATGCACTCCCTGTCCCCAGAGAGAGGGATCACTGGTGACAGGTGACATGCCAGGGCAGTGAGGCAGCGACTCCTGTACAATCAGGTGTCAAGTCATCTGTTGAAGAATCCTTCTTGCTTGAATAATTCTAAACTCAAAGTCAGGCACATCAAAGATGTTAGCGCAATACTCTCCTGAGATCAGCCACTCTCCAAACATTGTACAGATGGCCTTTTCTAGGTCCTGAGTTCCTGTAAAGAGAGACTTTTTATCAAGGGAAAAACCATGGCTTTTATAGATATATAAAATGAATATATGTGAAATATTTTATTTCGCAATTCATGAATGAGGAAGCCGGCAAGCTGTCATCAGCTGGTTAAGACACAGTCGAGTGAGTATGTGCAGACACACGCAACTGGGAGTGCTGAAGTGGATGTAATCCACGGAGAGCCGACGCGTTTCCCCGGAGAGGGGAGTGAGTCGCATCGCCTTGAGACGAAACGCTTTGCCATTTCTCTGGAAGACTGTTAGTTGCATTACTATCAATGTTCCACAACGCATCTTGTAAAAGGCCTCAGCAATCGTGAAAGATGCAAACTTCTGGAGAAGCAGATAACCCGATAAATTTTTCCATTTCAAACTCTTCTCAAAATGTCTTCCTGATCAAAGGTAGAGAAAAGCATAGAAAAATAGGTGCGGCAGTAACTCGGGAAGTTCTATTACATTCCTGAGAACAATGAAAAAATCTTGAAAGTTGACTCAACGGCGTACAATTGGGCTTAGGATGATAGCACTCTTAGGCACCCTTCCTCCCATAAAGCACATCGGAGGCTGTCCCTTCTCGAATCTTCTGTTCTCCCCAACTTCCAGCCAGCCACTCACAGTTCCTGGTGTTTGGTGCTGCCACGTTAGATCCAGACCATTTTTATTTTGGATTTTCTGTCAAGACTTCATTGTAGTTTTGGGGTCCGACTGACTATGGGGAGCCTAGGAGCAAGAAAACAGGGCGGAGGACGGGAGTCACGACCTCTGCCCCCACCAGCACTGCTGCGGCAAGCCCGCAAATGAACAAACCCAAGGATCACCCCAGGCAGTCTGCAAGCCGTTCTGCCTTACTGTTTGCAAATTGTTCTGCCTTAAAATACCGTGAAGTCCTTGACAAAGAATGGAAGGGAAGGAATTCTCAGTTCTGCCAATTTCATCTGAAGGGAATTCTCAGTGCTCTTTTCCTAGCAGGCCTCTAAAAAATAATACTTCTTAACATCTGCTATTTCTAACAAAGTGAGAGAGCTATGAATGAAAGTTCTTATATATGTAAATTTTATATAAATGTAATACGTCTTTATATGAATACATTATATAACATTTTATATTGATATAATATTTATAAAGGTTTACATATATAAACTTTCATTATATGCATGAGAAAGACTTTTAATAAATAATACCCATTTCCCAGTCTTGTCTAGCTTCTCCAAGGCTTGGCCTCTACATTCTCCAAACTTTTTTGGAGGGGGAGCCAAAACTTCTGGCACTCAAACTATTGTCTTGGTAATGAGCTGAAAGGAATTATTTTGAAAGCTAAAGTTGGAACATTGGCATTCCTTTCTCTTTGCATTTCTGCATTAATAATGCAAATCCTTCCAGAAGCAAAATCTTGTTTTAATTATAAGGGAAAAATATACTTACAAGGAAGTTGGAAAAGAAAACATTTATTACAGTTTCAGTGGATTCCTTCCGCTTACCACTGCCCTTCACTTCCGCTGTACCGCGGCGCAGTGGAGGAGGCGGCTCCTCTCTTCCCTTCGTGTGGGAATTTCTCCTCCTCTTTCTCCTTCTTCCCCCTCCTCCTTGCTCGCCACCGACGCTCCTTCCTCCTACCTCCTTGCTCCTTCCTCCTACCTCCGTCTCTCCTCCTCCTGACTCCTACCCTGTCCTCGTCATAACCACTCATTTCGCCGTGGCCACCACCTGGTCAACCAAAACTCTCGGGTCAGAACTAGGCGAGCCAGTTCCCACTGAGTGGCCTTGGAACATGGCGATGCCAGTCACTGACCGTCGGTGACTTGACGCAATGGCTTGTGCAGTTCAACCAGGTTAAGTAATCCCTTCGTGTGAACTGCAACACCATGCATTACATTTTTAAAGGATGCCTATCAAAAGTGAGGGGACCCCGACTTTTTAAACCTTTAATTCATATAATGTACCCATGTGTAAGCATATATAATTTAAATTGGCTTGAACACAATGCATTCAAAACTTGGGGGATGTTTTGACTAAGTTTCGACAGAGTCCTACTTAAATACATATATCATGTCATATAAATATTTACAAATTTATCAATGTATGTGTGTACTTATGAAAACAATATTCTTTTTATATATCTCCATGAATACATAATGTGATATAGGCATATCCATAAAATACAAAATGGAGCTGCAGACCCTCTCAGTAGTAAGGTACGCCTGCTGGAATGTAGTTTGTTCCTAAATTTTGGATAGCAGATAAAAGAATCAGGGACAGAAATGAATGCAAGCCTATCTCAAAAATTTTGCAACAATCTACTCCATGTCTCCAGTCAAGGAACCAAAGTTCCTGGAGCCGGAGCGGGAGAAAAGCAATGCAGGGAATGGGTCCTAAACGGGGACTTGGTTCGGCCAGCGATGAGATTAGGCAACTCTGCCCCCTGGTGGCGCTCAGTGGGCCAGAGCACGCCAACCTGCAGTCACAAGCTTGGAACCGGTTCCTCAGGGTCATTGGCTGCGCTGCCGCAGCATTAAAGTTGAGTGGCCAAAAAAGATGTTGATTTTTGGGGGAACCCAGAAGTACTGGATGGAAAATAAGGAATCGCGTCTGATGAGGGTGGGAAAAGTGCAGCAACGAGCACGTTCTCAGTGGCTTTCCACGCCGTGTGTTTCTTGCCGGGGTGGGTGTCGGGAAGGCCGTGTCCTTGTGGTCACACCGTCTTCCGGGTGTCTCCGTTCTCTGCTGGACCCTGTATGGCCAGCACATGGGAACGAAGAAGACAGAATCGTGTGGGAGGCTTTTTGAAGCCTAAACAGCTATGGTGTATAGTCATTCCCACCTGCAGCCCACGGTCAAGAACCTTGTCACACAGCTACACACATCTGTAACGGTGACGAAAATTAAGGCCCCCTTGCTCAAGAGAAGGGGTAAAATGGGTCAATTGCTAGCCAACCTCTGCCCCTTCCTCTAAAATCTGGCCTCAGGCATGTACAGACCCCGCTCGCTGAGCCATGACCCTGGCAGGGGCGATCGTGGAGGCCCCCCCGAGGGCGTGTGGGGCCAGAAACCCCACGGGCCGTCCACAACGAGCGCCTCAGGAGAGCCGGCCAAACCCGCAGAAGGGACTGGGGAGCACAGCGCTGCGGCGTCGTGCTTCCCACGGAATGTGTCACTCCATTCAAGTGCCACGAGCGCTATGGAGGGAAAAACACGATGTGCCGTCTGAGGGAAAACAGGCTTGCTCTACAAACAAAAGCAAAACTGGGGAGCAGAAGGCGGGTAGGTCAGTTTGGCACCAAATCTGTTGTCTGCCAACATTGTCTACCCCTGAGGGAGACCCTCTCTGTCCCTAGGATTTTGAAGCGGAACTCACACCCAGACCCTTCTGAGTGCCACCGGTGTGAGCCCTAAGGTTAGACGGGCGGCCTCGGCACCCTCAGGGGGACACGGGGCTTCGTGCGGGCCCTTCACACAGTCAGCCTCTTCTGTACCGGGGCCAAGGGGCGGCGAAGGAAAACACCCTTCTTTCTAGGCCTCCCCAGGCGCGCGGTGCATCGCGCGTTCGCCTCTGTGGGCAGCATCAGGTGCCCCTGTTTGTGCTGCTCCTCTGTCTCACCCGCCCTGCCCGCTGACCACCTTCCTCCGTGTGGCCGGCATCCGAGCCCTGACTCACGAGTCGGGGGCAGTCGTTTGTTCGGTAGAGGACATGTCCTCTCCCGTCCTCTGATTGGGGGCAATGTGGATCAGACGTAGCGGCTTCTCTCCCACCTCTGTGTGGCCGCCCCCAGCGGCTGCCTCTGGGGAGCCTCTGCCCGGCGCACTCCCTTCCTGAGCTGAGGTTGAGCGCGGCTGTGGGCAGACAGCTGACATTTCCAACGTCCTCCGTGAGGACGGCTGTGCTTTCAGGAACCTTGCACCCCGTTGTCACACGGACTCCGTGAATGTAGATGTGACCCCCCCAGCCTCTGACCTCTCCCCGGTCTACCCTGTTTACTTGGGGCCACTGTCCCAAGGCCCCAGCGAGAGGCTTATTTCCCAGGAAGTACATATGGTGGCCAGTCCTGGGCTTATATCGAGAGGATGGATTTGTTTACCCTCCATGTATGGTAGAATAAGAGGTAATTTGGCCGTATACGATGCTTCGCTGTCACCCAAAGGAAGGGAAGGGTCACAGAAGATCCCCCTGTTGCTTCACTCTGTTCCCGCCAAAGGTCTCTGAGTTTCGCGTCCATGGGCCAGATCCCTTGTCACGATGGAGCGGGCGTACCTGAGACGTTAGCCCCGTGGCCACTGTGAGAGCAGGATGCGCCAATCGCTGCTCCGAAATAAGCGTGGAAAAGTAGGTGTGGTTTCATTAAGGAAGCGCCCCTTCCAGAGGAAAGAAAATGCTGTGAAGGGAAATAATAAATAAATGCATTATCGTGTAAGGAGAAAGAATGTGTGCCCAGACTTGGGCACAGCCACCTGCCTATGAGGTAGTTACAGAGTTACAGGATGGCGGAGAGGAAAAACGGTAACAGAGGGAGGACTCAGCTGGGAGGTAGTCGGCTTAACTTCAGTCGTTTCCTGGTTCTGCTGTTCGTTCACTCAATGTCCTCAGGACGAGCTTAGTCCCTTCACCATCATCTCCCAGTCCCTGAAACTAAGGTTTGGGCTAGATCAGGAGTCAGGCTCAATCGCCATTGGGTGCTAAGAACACAACACAGAGCTTCCCACCTAGCCTCTCTTTATTCGCATATCAAACAGAAGAAAGTAAAAAGGAAAATATTCTCTCTTGTTTTCTTGAGCTAGAGCAACCCTCTAGCCCATCTTCCATTGGCTCCATTTTCAGATTGTGGTAAGGACAAGCTCTCTGTCCAGCAAACAGTCTTCTTCTCCCTTCCAAGCTGGGGAATGGCCAGGCTGGGACTTGCGGTCCCCGCCGCTTGCACGCAGGGGGACCGCGGGGCGAGCTTCCACCAAAGGGATGGCCGCGCCCACGGTGCGCCGCTCCCAGGTCGTGGGATGAGCGGAGTGCGAGGGCCTGTGGTCGCGGGATTTTTGCCTGCCGTGTCTACTTAAATCTCCCGAGCAACGCGAGGGATGTTATGCACAATGGGCTACAGATAAATATTAGAAGAAACCGATGATGGAATAACGCTCTTGTATGAAGAAGCAGTCGCCGACAGCTGCCGTGCGTCGCTCTTCCCCGATGACGCAGGTCCTCTTCCGTCAGATTTTCCTTTTTTCAAGAGAAGCTGTACATGTAGATATTTTATGTTTATTCAAAACATTTGAAAACACCTCCTAGGCCAAGGAGGCCATCCCTGTGAGCTGGGCTGAGCCCACAGGCACCCAGGTTTGTCACCCCCAAATAGTGTCCTTCAGACCTGGGGGAGCAGCGCGCTCTTGAGAATCCCTTTGGGGGCTCTCTGCTAATTTTTTTATTATTTTTTTAATGTTGGCTCTCCTCTCAGCCTGTTAATTAGAGTCTCTAGGAGTGGGGCATGTTACTATATATTTTTATAAAGTTCCCCAGGTAATTTTCATATACCCAGCCTAGAATTAATCCCTGGGATAGCACTAGGAATTACTGTACTAGAGGACAGTCATTTTTATATTAAAATTTATATTTTTAGATATAAAACCCAATATGAATCAGGCTAAATTATGATGGGACTTCAGAGCCCCAGTAATTTAGACAATAAAAGTATTTTTTTAATGTTATTTCAGTAATGTCTATACTTCTGGCATTTTAGGAGAATTTCTAGAATTTCTTTCATAGCAGGACTAAAAACATATATAGGCTTCAGAATGTCACCGTGTGTTACAAGAGATAAATTGTAATGATATTGAATAAATCCATAACGTATTCAGGTCGGTATCTAAAAAATGAACGAAGGCTTATGTAAATTAAAGGATGAACACTGTTGCCTTCCGATACCTAAAAATAATAGCTACCGGAATTCCTCAACCCCCTTTCCTTGTGTATGGAACAAGTTTTATTCTAATCAAATTAGAGCAAATAGCAGCTAGCATAGTAAAAGAAATATTTGAATATTAATGTGAAAATAACATTCACTATTAACTATCAATAATTGATTTGAATTTTCAGTTATAAGGTTTCATTAGACTAAGTTAAAAAATAATCAGTTTACAGTGCGTCTTACATTAGGGATCTTCCAATAATGAGTAATGTAATAACAAATTATTGTCCATGTATTTAGATATTGAAATTAATCATTTTAATTAAATAGTTGAATGCATTGTGATCAATTTATGCATATTTCACCCCTGCACTGAATCTAATCCAGTTGTAGATGGTTCTAAATGTGGAACATCCATGGACTTAATAATTGCCGATCGAGCTCCTTGGTGTCACTGGTCAGTATTCCAAGCACAGGCAATACAGATAATGACAGTTATGTTCCCTGTCCCATTGAGTTTATAATATATCAGAAAAAAGTGGACACTAAGCCAGTAATTATGTAAGAAATGACTGAGTTGCAGTTGCGATGCTTGTAAGAAAATAAAGCCCGGGGCCTGAGCACATGCATGTTGGGCAGGGACAGCCTGGCTCTTGTGGGGCCAGGGAAGGGGTACGTACATAAGGAAGGAGCAGAGTCAAGGGCTGAGTTACCCCGGGGAAGAGGAGCAGAAATCGCCCAGAAGAGATGACAAAGGTGAAGAGCGAGAGATTGCAGTAGTTGGGATAGTATGTTCTGAAATGAAAATACATACAATTTTTATTTTTGTAATGAAATTAAAGAAAACCTACTAGGTTGTGTGCAAGTTATCAGAAGATAACGTTTTATATTTGTAGGAGCTTCTATTGTTTTAATAAGACAATTTGATGAGTGTAAGCTGGAAGGCAGGGCAACAGGCAGGAATGTAGAAAGACCATTTATTTACAGCGCAATAGAAAAACTCAAGAGAAGTCTGCGACTTGCCCAGTGAGCACGGCAAGGTTGGCTCGAATAACAAATAATTAGGAAATCGAAGTAACATAGCACTTCCTCAGAGATGTTTATGTTTGATGTGTGTAATGGAAATTAGGTTATATCACAACATAATACAATTTTAAAAGACACAGCATGTCCCCTTTATATAAAAATGTATAAATAATTGTTTTTGTGATTATACTTTTTAACATCTTCCTTCACTGGTTGGTCCAGTCCACGAGGAGAGTTTTCATGTTCTTTTTCTCGTGGAGGTCACCATTCGTGACACAGAGTTTGGCAGAGGACATGTTTTGGCCAGGCTCCTTGGATGGGGTCCAGGGGATGGTCTGAAAAACAGATGTAAGAGATAACTGCTGGGTTTCAGACATAAACAGCTGGGAGTGTGATGAAGATCAGATTACTAGGTCTGTTTTGAATGTATTGACGTTGAGGGCTCTGAGATATCAACAGAGGGCAATTGAGCAGATGACTGGAGATGCGTCTGAGATTCAGAAAGGATGTCTGAGGGGTGTGCATTTGCGACCTGTCAGCATGGGAACTGTCAGGGTGGCGGAGCAGGCTAGGACATTTGCGCAGAGAGTGAAACATAAGAAAGTGGTCCGAGGACAGACTCTTGCAATCTCCGAAACGTAGAGCTCTTAGAAACGAACTGCCAAAGAAAGCCAATAATTAGCAGCCTGAGAGGTGGAGAGGGAAGAAAGGAAGGAAAAAAAAAAAGGAACTATGTTGTGTCTGGGAATCTCAAAGAGAAATACATTTGAAAGAGGGAGTCATTAACCCACCTAATAGCTGCGAGGTCAGGTGAGAAGAGAACCACCGCAATTCATTCATGAGGTGTAGTTGTTAGAAGTTAACTTGAAAAATTCTCAACTTCTCTCCTCTCCAGCTCCCATGTTCACATGCCGCCGAATCGTCACCATCTACTTGTCACGACACACTCCCACGTGAAAGCCAGAAACCTGGGTGCGCTCCTCCATCCCACCGTTGTCTGCCTCCCAGGTCCTGACCTTGAACAGACCCTGGCCCTCTTCCCGCCCGGCCACCGGCATCCCTCCGTCCCTCTGAGCTGGCCTGCAGTGTCCTGCTTCAGGCTACCCGGATCGCTCACCAGCCCCTCCTCCTGCCCGTGCTCTCCCCTCGCCCCTGCGCCCCGGGGGCCATTCAGCATCTTAAAATTGCACGCGCGATGCCTTCCCTACTAGCTGTGTTCAGGGACTTCCTTTTTCAAGTCTAATAAGCCCGCAGCTTCCTGCCTTGGATCCTGAGGCATTCAGAGTCTGACTCTTTACTTTCCCAGAACACAACAGATCTCTTTGTCACCTTAGGGTGTAGGTAGTGGATGCTCTTGCCTTTCCCTCAGGTGTGGTTAGCCTAGGCTTTCACCTTTAGATCTCGTGTATTTAAAGTAGTACAAAAACTTTTGTCACTATAGGTAGGTAAGTCCAATCCACCTAAAGCACTTCCCTTTAAAACCGATCACTATTTGCTAATGTTAGGATTTGCTTATTTGTTCTCCGTCCTTGGCCCTTGCTGGGCTGTTCCCACCCGTGTCCCCCCACCCCGTCACACGTCTGATGTTGCTCTGTGTTTGCGGAAGCGAATGGAATCACAGCGGTGCCATTGAGGGGGTAAGGAATGAGTGGCACAGAGGGGGCCTGTGGGCACAGCCGTGATGGGCAAGGACAGGCCTGGGATGGGCCTGCGAAGAGTTCTGTTTTCCAAAGAAAAAATGCAAGTGCCCTTCTAATGGGTATTGCAGGGGGACAGGGTCAGGATATAGAGCAGAAATAGGTGACAGCTGGTCGTGAGAGGTTAGGGGAAGGCAGGGGTGGCTGTGACCCAGGGAGCTGCGAAGGGATTCATCGCTGATGCCCATTCTTTACTCATTCACACACACATCAGAATTGGGAGGAAGATGGGTCGTATGCAGTTTGGGGACAGTTCCGTACATTTTCAGTTGGTTAATGATTTCACTTTTGCCTCTGATGTGCTCTCTCTCTCTCCTCTCTCTCTCTCTCTCTTTTTTTAATTAAAAGCCTATGGTATCTCCATCATTAGATACTTTTAGTTCAGTAGGTTAATGGAAAATCTTCCCTATGTTGTATTGTAGGTAGTCGCATACGCTCCTGACATGAAATTAATGCCAAACGGCCCTACTAACTCAAATAAAATATATCTTCTTTTTCTTATACATTGTCTCAGAATGCTGGAGTACATTAATAAGACATTAAAGAGAGACATTGTGTTCTGGCTAAATTTGGAAATGCTATTAATTCTCTACCTATAATTTCCACTGCCTGTCAAAACACTTATTCAGTAAGTTTCATAAACTCGTTTTCTGAACTCATAAATGCATTTCTCATTATTTTTCAGATATTGCTTATAATTCCTGATGGCTTCCAGTCAGACTTTCTCATGCATTTATAATCTCATATCTGAAAAGCCTCATGAAATCCTTCTGTGAGTGGTAGTCAACTCTGATAATTAGCAGTAATGCCCTGAATTTCCACTACTGAATGGATTATTTAAAAATAGAGGAAAAACTAAATTTAAAATCTTTTCTTTGTTTACTCAGATAATTTGACATTACATAACTTCATTTTCTCTAGGAGGTCAGTAAATTCACCAGCAGGAGTGAGGCTCTCTATTTAGGCTCATTCATTTCCTACCTTATTGATAAGCTTAGGAAAAAAGGCATGGCAACAGTAGGTTACTGCTAATAATAAATAATACAATAATTAATAGCATACACGAATAAACTTTGTGTTTTGTGTACTCACAACTATAAACCAACTTTTGAACACAGTTTAGTCTTGCATTATTACCTCCTCATTATTGTATTATTTATTAATAGTAGTAAGCTACTTTGGCTTACCATTGCAGTAGATAAACCAAAGATCAGAAAACAGCTTTTAATGTTTCAGTCCTGGATGTTGTTCTAGGTCAGAATTGAAGGATGTATATGAATATGGAAGAGAAAAATGGATGTAGTCGACATACTGCAGAAGGCTGGCCAGGAAGGTTGTGCCTCTTCTGTCTACGTGCCTCTTCTTCATGAGGGTGGCTCCCAAAAGAGCATGTAGCAATATATCAGAAAGGAATCTCGCCCACAGAGAGCCCTGACCTTAACGTACCAAAGGATGCCTGGCTCACATGCGAGGACAGACCCCCTTCCTCCTTCAGACAGCTGTAACTTTTGACCTCCAGGACCAGATGAGACATTCAGTTGGTCTGTAGGTCTCACGTCTTTCCTCCACAGGACGCTCCTTTTCCCGTTTCTTCCAGTCTCCTCCCGCCTTCACCCCACATGAGGTTCGCCCGTTGTCTCCAAAATGAGTGATGCGGAGGCTGGAGTAACAGGCTGCAGTGCCCACCGCTTCAGCTCGTCCCAAGGTGGTGGTTCATTGCCTATCTCCTCACCACCCTTTTTAAGTCCCCCTCCCCGTCAGCGAAGAGGCCAGCTGGGCCAGGTGCAGTGTCTGGTGGCGATTACAGAGAGGTCCGAGCCGTGGTGCCCGTCCTTGTCAGGCTATAGTTGCTATAACTTCCCGTTCACTGTTCTCACCAGGAAGGGATGCACCAAAGGGCTTCCGTGTGGATCTGAGACCTATGGTGCCTTGATGGCGCTGCATAGTAACAGCCCTACCTTCTCCACATGGTCGGAGTTGACTACTTCTGCCGGCAGAGCCACTCAGTTCCATGTCTATTGTTCCCTGGCAGGAGCAGCCCAAAGCGCCCAGCCTCGGTGGTATTAGGGTTGGTGACTCCCTGGTGGGAGTCCCCTCGCCCCTGGTGGGAGCCCCCTGGCCTGGGGGTCGCCCCCCGGTCAGCCGGCATCCCTAAGCAACGCGGGCAGGTAGGACCAGCTCTGGAGCAGTTACTGCGGGGTGCAGTGGGGAGGTCAGGTCTAACTTTCTGCTTCCTAGACCCCTCTCTCCTGACGCTGGGGGGCGCAGCCACACACGCTGGCCTCTGGCTCAGTTAACATACCAAGGGCCATTCTGGAGGAAGGCGGACCCGCCCCGCCAGCGCCACCCCTTCCGCAGGCAGTTCCGCTCCGCCAGCAGGTGTCTGCGTCCCGGTGACCCAGCGTGTTGCAGCGGCCTCGTCGCCACGCGCTCGCTGCCAGCCTCCCGCACCCTACAGTGTGGGGATTTGTGACCTGAGGCTATGCACGCATTGTTTCATGCCAGTAAATAAAATGTACCGTCAAGCCCTAGGGTTGTGGTCCTGCCGAAGGCGTGGCACGCAAAAAGGCACCCCGCCATCTGGCACAGGTGTGATTCCAGTGGGGACGCAGGGCTGATGGCCGGCGTGGGAGGACTGGGACGGACCGACTCGCTGTCCATGGGGGTCTCCTCGAAGAGGGGCAGCCCATGGAGGGCTCAGCTCTGTGTGGCCTTTGCTGCCGACAGGTGGGCTTTCAGCAATGGCAGCCTCAGTGGGGAGTCCCCGACGTGGCCCCAGTCTATGCTTCCGGTCTGTGACTCGGCCTCCCCGTTCCTGAGCGCCTTGAACAAGCCGTCTCTGTCTTCCGGAGTGTTTGGGCAGGTTGAAGGTGGTAGGTTTGAAGAAGACTTCTTAAAGGAAAAAAAATTACTGAAAAGATTTGAGGTGAAAACAGAGTACGTGGTGGTCCATCTTACGTCTCAGCTGGACTGGCCGGGGGGCACCCACATGAAGCATTATTTTGGGACACGTCCCTGAGAGGGTTTCTGGGTGAGTTTAGTCTTTGTATCAGGGACCCGGTAAGGCAGACTAGCCTCCGCGATGCGGGCGTCCAGTCCTGTGAGGGCCTGAACGAGAAAGGAGGAATTTGCCCTTTTTCCCTGACTCACCGATGGAGTTGGGGCCTCCTCCTGGTTTTGGCCCTTGGACCGGGATTTTCACCCTCAGCTGCCCGGGGCCTCAGGCCTTCAGGTTCAGGCTGAGTTCCACCCTGGCTCTCCTGGCCCCGCAGGTCCCAGGTGGCCGACTGTGAGCTCTCTCAGTCCCAGGGTCGCGTGAGCCAATCCCTATGTAAACAGTCTTTAAGGAAATCACACCTGCCACTGAGAATAGTCTTTAGGTCAAAAGAATGGGAGCCACAAGCAGGAGTGAATTTTTATTCCAAGGGCAAATCTATGCTCAGAAAAGATACTGGATGAAAATATAAGGTTAAAATGAATATAGAAAAGAGAAATCATATTTATTAAAGAAACAATATTGTTCTGCTTTTACCCAATTCCCAGGGATGTGCTATACATGCCATACATTTTGTGTTTTTCAAGTTGCCTTTCAAAATTAGCCACAGTGTCAGTGTGTTATAGGGGTTGAGTAACTTGGGCCCGCAGATGTCTTCCAGCTCACCTTCTATTATATGTTAATGAGAGGCTGGCTCTCCCTCAACCATGTGGGGACTGTTTTATTTCAACGCTCATGCTCTTGTTGAGTGAAAGGGCCTAGACAAAGAGCAGTTCAGGTTGTAGGATTTCATTTACGTATTTTTTTAGTAAAATGCAAAATAATATGTAACTAAAGCAAATGGATCTGGAAGCCGGGGTAGAAAGAGAGATTGGCTGCAAGGGGCCCACAGAGATTTGGGGGCCACAGGAAGGCCTCTGTCCTGATCGTGGTGACAGCTTCCTGGGCACATATACTTGTCAACACTCATCAAATTATGCACCTTGGTTGCACCTAATTGTTTACCAAGAAGTGTCAATAACGGCATGAAAAATAACAGTTTCTATTAGTTATAAAAGATAACTTGTGCGTGTATTGAAAAGACAGGTAGTGTGAAAAATAATGATACTTATCCAGAAGTAACCTCTTTCAGTTTTCCTTTGTACTTTTCTGCTAGACATGAAAATGTGTGTGTGTTTGTATAAATTGAAACTTTTACTAAATATACCCTCAATCTAAAAATAGATTTTATATTTCAGCAAATTTTGCTTGTATATACATTTACTTCTAATGGAAAAGCTGCAAGTACTTTTGAGTTCTCAGAAATGAGAATATTTAAAGGAAAACAGATTTAAAAACATATGGGGCAAACAGAAATATATTCTCTCAAGTGAAATGGATAATTCAAGCAATAGGTTGATATTTTCCTATTAAAATATGAAATTATTTTATTGATAAAGTTATAGTGAGATAGACAATGTATATTACAAACTGTAAAAAACAAAAACATGTAAACCAAATAGAGAGCTTTTTAATGGACATTTGTTTAGGTACTTACCAAAAGCCATAACACAATTCATAGTTTTCATTTAGTTGTTTTAATACTAGGCATTGTTCATGAGAAAAGTAATCAATAATTCAGGCTGAAACTCTAGGTAAAGGACGTAGTAGTTTTTAAGATAGCAACAATTTTATATGTTTATTGTCCAGCAATACAAGAGTCATTATGAAGAAATTGGTCTCTGCAATAAGCAGAACTTCAGTTTATGTTAAAATCTCAACTAATGCTGCAAAGGTTTTCATATTTGCCTTCCTGTTTAACCACCATAAACCAGATATAGAGCAGAGATATTTACTGCACAAATCATGTGACTTTGTTATGAGTACCACATTTACATTGTGTTGAATAACTTCATCATTACAAATTCACCTCTTTCCTACTTGAGGATATTTTGTCTATGCCTCCTACCCATGGTCACAACACTTTTGCTCCCCTTCTGGTCTCAGGACTAGTCTCAAAAGGGGTCATTGATTCTTTTTGTTTATACAAAAAGCCGATCCTTTTAATGCAGGTTCTGGCAAACTGCTGACTTGTGCTTCCTTCCTCCATCTCAAAATGCGGTTTCCATGAAGGTCGAGGTCCTGTTTTTAATTTCTTAGTCTGCAGTATTATTTTTCTCAACCTGAGTGTAAATCATTTTATAAAAATGAAATATGATACGATGGAGGCATTGAATCATAGTTTCCGATATCTAGTAAAAGGATTATGAGTAACTTTGACCTCCAATACAACGTTAATATGGCAGCACACGATTCTGGATCCAGCCTACCGGGGGAAATAAAGGCTAGTTCAAGATTGAAGCAAATGTAATAGTGAGGGGTTTGGAAAGAAGTACAGAGTTGTAATTGTACGCCTGAATCAATTATAGTTATAATTGTATTTTTGAGTTGCTTATGTGTTTCTTTTTAGCACACAGTGAGCGTTGGAATGTTTAATTTCCTGGTCAAGTACCATCTCCCAACCCTCCGTCCAAGATCTAGGCTCTGTTGTCCCTCAGTGTTACTTTGTGCCTTACAGAGTAAGTGGCTTTTCCTGGTGTTTGTCTCACACTCCAAGGGTTTATGAGGGTGCAGGAAAGCACACAATTTAAATAATTGTGTCACTCCTAATGAGCATTTATTAAGGATCTGTTGTGTTCAGAATCCTGCAGTGGTAGATCTGAGTATCTAAGATACAATACAGAATAACTATGAGATAGCTCACAATCATAATGAGAAACAAATACATATTTTAATGCAATGTGAAAACGCTTTAAACAATAAAAATGCATTGATGTTGAGGTCATAGAACACATGAAATAGAAACAGGGAAAGTAAGATTTTTTTTTTTTTTTGGATAACTGAGTTTTGAAGGATGAATTGAATTTTACTGCTTAAAGAATCAGTCTGAACAGAAGATTAAGTGTAATGTGTGAAGGCATTCTCCCAGCGAGAGAGAGAACGTGTTTAAGGAGATCCACATCGTTCCACGTGGCTGAAACAGCAAGTTCAGGGTGGCAAGTGGAAAGAGACGAGGCTGAAGGGAGAGGAAGCGGTCATCTCTCAGAGGGACATCATTGTTGTCAAAGCAATTTTGACCTCCTCTCGAGGAAGACGGAGAAAACTGAAGACTTTTAATCAGGGGAAGGATAGAACCTGCTCTGTGTTTGGTGAGGTCATCCTGGCGACAGAGTGGATGAACTTGAGGTCAGCGAAGAGCAGAGGGAAATAGTCTCCTTGGAGGCAGTTGTAGTCATTTAAATGGGAGCTGAGGGGAATCTGACTGGGGCAGAGCCAAGAAATAGAACAGAATAAATTAAAAAGTTGCAGCAATGGTAGCGCGTATGTATAAAGCGCTCCCTGTGTGCACGGTGCGCTCTAAATGCACAGACCTCACTTCGGGCTCATAGAGCACATGCATTCGGTACTAGTATTAGTCTCACCTAGAGAAATAATTCAAAACTGCAAAAGCAAGATAATTTTGGTCACCTTGCTCATTGACTTGGGAAAAGCTACTGGCTAACAAATCGCACGTAGCGACTCTTTGCTCTAGATTAATTCGCGGGCGCACACAGGGCCCAGACACATTGGAGGTCCGTGCTGGCAGCCAGTGTTCTCACGTTTCTATTAGAGCCCGACAGGCCGGCGTGGTGACGTTTGACATCCCGACACCTCCAGGCAGGAGCAAGGCCGGCAAACGCTGTGAGCCTCGCTGAAGTACAAAATGTCTTACAACACAGTCGCCCTGTAGAGAGGTTTAAAAAGATTGTCCAAATCCTGACAATAATTAGAGCACAGACCCGGCTGTCTTTGTAGAACTGTCGTCTGTGCTACAAAGGATGGTATCATAGCCGTTCGGAGGCCCTCTGGCGCCAACGCCACCTCTGGGCTGCCCTGCATTTCCCGAGAATCCGATCGGGGCGCTGCTCTGCCCAGCCGCGGCTCCCTGGGTGTCGGAGCCCGCGGCGCTCCGGCGGAGGTCCTCTCGGGGCGCGGTGCTCCCGGTGGGGCGGCATGTGGGAGGGCGTGTGTTCGCAGCGCGCTCGGCGCCAGCTGCGGTGAGCGCTGCCTTCCTACCGGTGGTATCTCTCTGCCGTTTAATTTGCAGTTTACCTTCTGGCCTCCACGACCTGGGGAAATCTGTCTGCCACAAAGAACAGGGCCCATTACCACCCGTCACAGCCTTATCACAGTTCGGAGCTCGAGGCTATTGGATGTCCTCTCTCGCAGCCTGTCTCCGAAACAGCCAGCCTGCCTTTCTTGCTGTCGTTCTCCACGCTCATTTATCTATCGGCGCCGTGTTGTACAGGATCGGGCTGGTGCGGGAGCCAAGCCTGGGGCTCCAATTAGAAAGGGTTGAATGAAACTAACAGCCAGGATAGCTGTCTACCGGTTACATCTTCAGCTCCAAGTGGAATAGGCGAGAGGCATAAAGGGGGAAAAAAAGAGTATTCATTTAATCGTTGCTGGTATGTAAATTAGGCAAATTTAACTATTCCCCTTCCTACTTCACAAACCAGCCTGTGTACAGATCCTTTCTCATCTCTACCTTATGCAAACGGGGCATGTTTTATTATACTTTGTACCAGTTTTAATTTTTTAATCTCCCAAAAGGAAAATAATGGCACTTTTATTTATCCTCACCCGAGGAAATCTTTTTTCACTGCTTTGAGTAAGAGAGAGAGAGAGAGAGAGAGAGATCGATCAATTGGTTGCCTTCTTGTATGTGCCCTGACTGGGGATCAAACCTGCAACCTTCTGGTCTACACACTGACACTCCAACCACCTGAGCCACTCCAGCCAGGGTAAAAAATAATGGTACTTATTAGATGATGTGACACCTTTAAAACAATGGGAAACTTATTAATACGAACGTAAGCAAAACCTATTTGGTTGATTTTCAGCTGTAATTCTCGTAGTACACATTGAGATGCATGGATTAGGGTCAAGTCTACCATTGTCACATGGCTAACGTTTTTCATTTTTATTTTTAATGATCCTTTCCTGGACTGATTTTTATTTCATATGTTTAGATAATGCTTTAATGTAAGATGTATTTGCAGAACAACCACTTTCTATTTGTTAAAAATCAGTACAATGTATTCTCTCTCTCCCCCGCCCCCCCGGTTCTGCAGAGGAACAGCACTATCAAGACATCTACATCTATATCTATATTTTTATATCTATATGTGCATGTGTGTGTGTGTCTGTGTGTGTGTGTAGAGATACAAAGGGATAAATACGATAGCGACAGAACATGAGCGATTCCGTCTAAGGAACTGGCTCGTGTGGTGGAGAGTTGCTGTGGGCATTCTGCTGGCAGAAGCCTTTCTTGCTGAGGCCTTTGTTCTCTCAAGATCGTCACCTGGTTGGAAGAAGCCTATCCACGCTATGGAGGGCAATCTGCTTCACGCAGGAAATGTTAGTCTCTCGCCCCACCCCCCAAATGCCGTCAGAGAAACATCCAGAGTGATGTGTGACCAAATATCTGGTCACTGTTGCCCAGTAAAGCTGTCACAAAGTTAACCATCACAAGCCCCATGGACATTTACAAATATAAAATAAAATAATAATAAAGAACCAAATATATCTATTTGTCAGGATTCTCAATTGCCATATTTATGAAAAGATAATGGTATAGCTAGTTTTCCCCTTAACTTCTAGCATTTTTTTTTTATGGAAATATTTTTGGTTACTTTATATTCCGTGACAGTTTCAGTTCAATTCAACTAAATTGAACACATGCCCACAAGCAATATAGGGTAAAGTTAGAGCTAATATTTTTTTATTATTAAAAAGGGAAATGATGTCTCGCTCTCCCTCTCCTCATAATTTTCAACCATTGGCCAAACTGAAAAATACATTCAGAATGTTCTTAGATGTTGCCACAACCCTTAACTCGCCTAGCCCTATGAACTTCAGCTGGCCTTCCGTAAATTAAACAAGCTGTGGGCCACATCCGTTTCCCTGTGGGATGGTTTTAACACCCTCCCCATCGCTGGTTTTCTTAAATAATGTGGACCGCCTACAGGTGCTTACCATAACTTAATGAATTTATGAGGAAACGGACACTAAATGCCTGAAAATGGCACATGTTCTTCTAAACCTCCTCCTTGTTGACCTCAGTTTCTCTTCTGCGAAAATGGAGAAATAGAAGTGATTATTTCTCAGGCCTCTTATGCGCCCTGTGTTCTGGGCTTCACTGTCTTTAACACCAAGACACATGTCATACCCAAAAGTGGACGTTCCTGAAGCCTGGGGTGGGTGGCAATAACGCTGTTGTTTCTTAAGGGCATTAGCAGACACATGTGCTTTACACATATGTCTCTGATCATTCAGCAAATCTGTGATCCCTGCTGTGCCGTTGAGGACATGATGATAATATAAATGGCTGTTATCACGTGGCTAACATTTTTCATCACAGAGTCATACTAGGTACCATCCCAGGCTCAGGAGGCTCTGGCTCTGAGGTTATACAAACTACAGAGCACTTTAGCCCCTCTGACATTTTTGGGTAACTTTCTTTATATCAGCACTATGACGAGGGTTGCCAGATTAAATACAGGATGCGTGGTTAAATTTGAACTTCAGATAACATGAAACAACAATGTTAATGCATGGGACACACTTTTACTTAAAAATAATTGTTTATCTGATATTAAATTTAACTGGTCACCGTGTGTTTTATTTGCTAAACCTGACAGTCATTAGCATGAATTAAAAGTTATTTATGATGTAGAATTGGTCAGTATAGACTCTGGAAACATCTCAAATCTAAGGAGATAAATTAGCAGTGGTTTTACTTTTCCTGTTTTTTAGGCACTAGGAGATCAGTTACACAGTCAGAAATCTTTGACTCTTTGACACCCCTTCATGCTCCTAACTTCTGCATTTCATAGTGTCTTTCCAGCTTTGGGTCTCTCTTTCTACCAGTCTGTTTCGGTTTACTCCTCTCAGATTTTTCATGGAGTGGCTTCAATAACTTAGACACTGCTAATCAAAGTGATCATTCCTTTTTGGTTGCTAAACGGATCAATAATATTGTGTTAATTTCTCAGATACGTTTCTCAAATACATTAATTACTGCTGAATAGCCCGGTTTTGTTTTCTTTATAATATTTCAGGTTGACACTTTTTCACATGCCCAATGTGGTCAGAGGTTGATCTCTGAAGAACTGAGAATTACTGGGATCAGGATTTGTAAGCAATTTGGTAGTTATAAAATATGTAGCAGATAACTCAGAAGTCTAAGGAGGAAATTAAGTTAGAAAATAAATGGTTATTTGTAGCTCAGTTATTCCTTACCAATGGAAAGGAGTTCTGCAACAAGTTGAACATTCACATGTTATCAAATCCACAAATGTTGGTTTTGGTCAAGGCAGTTTGGAAAATGATGGCATTTGCTTCTGTGGCACCTTGGTTGATAGAATGTCCTATTATAAGGAAAAGCTCATTAAAGTATTTTATATTTTATGCAAAACTGTGTATAAAAAGATACCTATATTAGATTCCTTCTGCATGCAATCAGTCATAACCATGTTCTTAAAGAAAATTTAGATTTCTTTATAAGTAAGAGGGAACAGAAATAAAAGTACCAGATATTTCCTAGGACCTAGGAATTAGAAATTAGAGATTGTCTTTAAATATTATTTATGTAACATGTGTATGATCTCAAGTTAAAAAATCTAATCTATCCTAAGTCATCCTTCCAGTACCAAAGCATTTCCACCGACTCAGTGTTACTAGTGGTTTTCCTGGATCAGGACCCACAAAGCCCATTTGCTTCTGGAAAAGCTGCTCTCACTTCCTTGGACAAAACTCACCGAAACCCTCTCACACACACACTCAAATTGACAAAGAGACCATCAAAACTATTTTATAAACCCCAAGGTCTACAGAAAACCCAGGATTCCCAGATCAACATTCATCCTCGTGCCTCATCACTTAGACATTTACGTCCTTTGGGTTCTATATAGACGTAATCACACATGCCTTCCCCAGCCCCGAACCCGTCCAGCCTGACATTCACAGTGTCAGCCACCGAAGCCTCTCTCAGTACGGTCCTCGCCAATGTTCCATTCACCTTCTTACTGTGACCGAGAACTTATCTCTTCTTGTGATGGTTGATGCCTCTTCAACCCACCTGAGCAGTTTTTTTCTCTCCTGCTCCCCAGGTTAACATTGCTCCTAGAGGTAAATTGTGTGCTCACCTTGCTTCCTCATTGCCACTTCCTGACCATTATTTTCCAACTCCTTTGAAGCTTCTCCCTTCATTTAAAATTTGTTGTGAAAAACAGCACCCATTGCTTTCTACAGTTCTTTACAAACTGCCGCCTCATTACTAATTTCTTTAGTACTGGAGCAACCAATTTAGTGTAAGTAAAGAGTAAAAAAATGAGAACTACTATTGGGGTTTTTCTAATATTATTATTAATTTCTTGGTAATTTGATGTCCTGATATAAGTTATTTCTAATCCTTCCACCTTTCCTACTCAGTTGTTAAAGTACTGCAACTCCAAAAAATTTAAATCCGCCAACTTTCTGAATGCATTTATTTTCCAGCTTCTCCTTGATTCTTATGACTTCAATTTATTTTTTTATCTAGTGTCTGCCGGAGCAGTCATCTCTTTAGTCTCTGCTTATGTACACTTTTATCTCTCTGTAGACTCTCCCTGTCTAGTGTACATGACTAAGAAAACCCTGAGTCTAATGGTCTTTCTCACATCTTCATCTAAATAGCTCAATGTATGTGTGTGAATTCACAATGTATGTGAATATAAAACCGCCACTTTAAGTGCCAACTCAGAATGATGAACACTAATGGTAAGTTGCCCATGGTGTTGTTTAGCAAAGCGATTGCTTTTACCCAGCTAGTTCACTCTTCTAATTTCCTCAGTGACTATTTTACACCTATCTCCCTAGGCCTCATGTTCTTGTTCTTATTTCTCGCTTTCAAATGATGAAAATAAAAGCTATTAAAAAAGAATATGCACTGCTTCCACCAGCAAAACGATCAACTGTCCCAGATTTCACTTCCCATATTTTTCAAAGAACTAGGAGCCGGTGGTCCCGTCTGGGAAGATGCCCTTGGCTTGTGCCCCGGATTCTCTCATTTCTCAGCTCCTCGCGTGCACCCCTGTAATTGTCCACTCTTTCTCCCTGATCATGAACTGTCTGCCCCTCTCCCTTCGGCACAAGCCTGAGTTTCTCAGAACATCCCATGCACGCCACCCTCAGCGCCACCGGAATTTTTTTTCAGAGCTCTCAAACCAAAACCAGTATTTAACCAATTCTTTGGCCAAGGAGTTCAGGCAAAGCAAGTTGGTCAGTACTGACATGCTAACCATGTAGAACCCTATACAGTGACAAGTCTTTCACCTGCGGCTCAGCCCCCAGATTCTAACTTCTCTCACTTTCTGCTTCTGCACCTACGGCCTTGAACTCCACGTGAACTGTCGTCTCCAGCCTCTCACATCAAAAATCCAACAGTTTCTCTGCCATTCCACCACTGCCACTCAACTTCAAGCCATCCGTGTTTGGCATCTAGGTTATTGCAATAACTGGCTTCCGCTACTGGCTCCATGCAGAACTTCCAGTACAGTCCATGCAAAAGCAGAAGGAACCTGTGAAAACCCAACTTAGATTACGACCTTCTTCTCTTTGAAAAAACCCAGTGGCTTCCCATCCCACTCAGACTAAGAGTTAAAACTGTGAGGCCGCCCCGCGCTCCCCCGACCTCACGTCCCCCCGGTCTCCACCTGCCTCCACCTGCATCTCGCACTGGCCTTCTTTGTGTTTCTGCATCCCGTGGGCCAGGCTCGTCTCAGAGTCCTCGCGGGTCCTGCCCGCCTGCACTGCCCCTCCCTGATGTCGCGGATGGACTTGCTTCCGCACCCTCCTCCGCTCTTTACCAAACCCCTGCAGCAGACGCCTTCAGTTACTCCACCATCTGAAATAGACTCTATTTATCACACATCATTTTCTCACCCTGGTTTTTCTTCACTTAGCGCCATTCCTTGCCACACAAGGGTCTGTATTCATTAATTTACAGATTGCCTGTTGCTCTCTGGCATTAAGAAGGTAAATCTTCTGAAAGTAAAGTTGTTGTTGTGTTTTTTTTTAACTACTGTATCTGGGTTCATATTAAAGTTTTATTAGCTATTTTGATGCATGAATAAATAGACGAGTGAATTTATTGAAACACGTCCTGAAGTCACATTGTGATTTAGTAGAAAAGGTCAGAGTAAATGATGAGAGATATTTGGAAGCACACCAAATATTTTATAGAACTAGGAATGCACTTTGTTGGGACTACATTAAGGAATCTCAGAAGGAGTAGTCCTTCCCAGGGAGCCAAGAGGCCACCAAGCCGTGTTATTTCTGGTGGCACAGGCCGGGAATGGGGCCGAGGGTGGTAGGACAGCACGGAGGGGCAGGCGAGCAGCGGCCGGGCTGGGCGCGCGTTCTGCTCTCCAGTGTCCATGCCCTGGGGGCGTCTAATTCCAGATCATGACAGGTTGTCCGGGAGCCAGTTTTATAATGACAGCTCCTTTTGCTCATCAGGCTGACTCGAGAGCTGGTCACGCGCTTGTGAAAATCAATCATGTGTTTTAATGCTTCCTGGTGTTAATAGAGTTATTTTCCACTCGTATGCCAATGAACATTGGGAAATCATGTTTTCTATTATTTTATATGGCAAAACTACATATAACAAGCTTATCAATTATTTTGATGACAGTAATTAAACTTTCCTTTCCCATAATAAGTGATGCATAGCATTCTTGGTAATGTGTTTTCATGATCATGGCTAATTGTATCCATCTGCTAATTTTTAATGAATTTGATGGCATGTATGAAGAAATTAATTGACAATAAAACATGTAAATTTATTAGCTGAATTCAATTTAATGCCATTAGTTAAGTGACTTTTACTATGCAAATATTCTTTATGCACTTTAATGATTGCTATTTTACCTACAGCTAGGACCATTCACCTTAATATTTCAAAGGATTAGTATTAAAGAAATATGAAATGAATTGCCACTAACTGTAGCTTAAGAAGTATCCATGGCAAAGAGCGATGAACAGATTTTAAAAAGAGACATGGTCAGCCTTACTGGTGATAAGGAAAGGCAACTTAAGATAATGATAAGATATCTCATACACAATAAGTGGGAGAGTATATTGGGGGGCTCAAAATGTAGGCCACCATATACCAATTTGTAGATTGTCCTTCCTAGTCGTGTGGGAGTTCAAGTGTGAGTAGAGCGGTGTGCATGGAGCTGCCCAGTTTCTGCAGCACTTGGCAATGAACCACCCCAAGGCCAGTGCCGCCTCCCAACCCAGGGTTGTTGAGCTCGCTGGCTCTTTCCTTGGTCGTGTCCATTCTATGGATGAGCCCATCCAGGAATTCTTTATTTTCCTTAGAGTGCTTCTGATTTCTAGTTTGTCCCTACATTTTGTCCTTAGCATTTCCATCTCTCCGTTTGCATTACCCACCAGTTCTTATCTATTACCTTCTTTTGCCTTAGAGCCCTTGGTACATTAATCATAGTTCTTTTAAATTTCTATCTGGGAATGGAATAATCTGTGTCATATCTGAATCTGGTGCTGATATTTGCTTTGTCTCATTCTTCAGATTGCGTGTTTTATTTCCTTGCCTTTCATTTCTTTTATTTATTTATTATTATTATTAATTTATTTATTTTGAAAACAGCTATAATGCATCAGGCAAAGGGAACTGAGACAATAGGCTTTGGTGTGAGGCTTTGTCTCAGTCTGACTAGGCGCCAGCCTGCGTTTAATGCATGTGGTGGCAGACAGACTCCATGGCTGCGGGGTCTGCAGGTCCCTGCCAGGTCCTTGTGTTTAAGCCGCTTTTACCTCTGGGCGTCTGTGAGAGTGCCTTTCACACAGACCCCGAGTCTGGCATCTTTCGCAGCCGTGACCCACCTCTGTGATAACAGAGCTCTGCTGGTAAGGGACAGGGGTAGCGTTCTGTCATCTTACCAGTGAGCCTCACTCTAATGGGCCTGAGCCCTGGGCTGGGACTCTCAGTGGTGTTTCTTGGTCCCGCTTCCCTTCCACGGGACAGAGACGAGACGACCGAGAGAGAGAGAGAGAGAGAGAGAGAGAGAGAGAGATGCCCCCTCGAGGCAGGAGAAGACTCTGGCAGCATCTTTCTCTCTGCAGAGCAGCTCTTTGTGATGGATGACTCTGTAAGCGTTGATCACAAGGCTCAATCATCTACTCTGGCTGCAGCCAAGACGGGGGTTCCTTGGCTCTTCCCCGTGAGAGCCTGGTGAGGTTGCTGGAGGCGAAACCCACCAAAGGTGGGGGGTTCCCAAGACTGCGGCTTCTGGGCGTGCGCACTCACAGCTAGCCCACGCTTAGACGCCAGCCATTTGCCACATCATCATTTCGTGGTTCTCCCCAGTTTACGGCTGCTGAGGCCCCTACTGCAGGCGAGCAGCCCTTGACTGGGACACGCGCTCTGGGTTTGCCCGTCTGTTCTACGTTTTTCCCCCCGTGCAGAGGTATTTAAATGTAGTTAGATTGCAAATATTTTGGACTATTTTATATATTTGAATTGTTTCTATTAGCTATGTGAGATCTCATTTCATTCAACTTACTCAACTGTCATTGTGGAATGTGCTCATAATGATCGAAATTAACAGTGCTCCTAAAAATAATATCCCTTTCTACTGGCTAGAACGGGAATACAAATTTGTGCTTCCAACCACATGACAGATCTAATGAACGTCCAGGATGAAAAGACAACATAAAGGTTGAGATCAATTAGGCCAGGTCTGAATTGTCTGGGAATCTTCTAGACCAAGACTCAGTAAACTTTTTCCTCTAATGTGCTCAATAGCAAATATTTTAGGCTTTGTGAGCCATTTAGTTTTGGTTACAAAGCCTTAATTCCGATGTTTTAGAGTGAAAACAGACAAAGACAATGTATAAAGAAACATGCAGGGCTGTGTTTCAATAAAACTTAAGTTATGGAAATTAAAATTAGCATCTCATGTAATTTTCACTTGCCAAGAGAAACAATGGTTTTCACCATTAAAACAGTTTTAAAATGTCTTAGCTCCTGTGTAGTACCAGCCCAAACCAAGGGCTACAGTTTGCCAGCCCTGATTTAGATTTTAAATAATCCCTCCAGTGTTTCCTTAATGAATTATGTTATTCTCCATGCCTTTCTATGTATAGAATACTTTTCCACGCAATGCATTATGAGAAATATAGAGAATGAGGTATCTGAACACGTAGTTGTCGATGCGTTTCCTCGCTCACAGTCGCTGAAATTTCATCTTTTCTGAAATTATTTGTGAAGCACAATGGGGACAGAGATAATGAGTAGTTTATTAATCGAAGGAGACTGTTAAGGGAGGCCAGAAAGGTGGACATTTGAGTAAAAAAAAAAAAAAAAAAAAAAAAAAGAGGCAGCATGGAGTACGCCAGGGGCTAGCTGGAGAAAAGCATCCCGGCTGAAGCCTGCGGGTCGTTTCCAAGGAGCAGCCAAGAGGGCCCAGGTAGTGGAGGACAGGAGCGAATGAGGGGTGGGTCGGTAGGACATAAGGTAAATGGATCATCAGGGCGCGACTATCTAAGACATTTGGGGCCTGACTGAGGCCTGCGGATGTTACCCCCAGTGGGCTGGGAGGCCCTTGGGGCTTCGGGGCAGAAGAGTAACACCTTTCCGTTTAAACGGAGACGCTGGCGATTCTCTGAAGAGGGGCAGGAAGTGAAATCGGGGCTGTCACTCTAATCCAGGTGACGGGCGAGAGTGGTTTGTACTAGGGGATTGGTCGTTGTGACGGTCAGCAAGAACAGGACTAATTCTTTTTACATCTTCCCAACTTGTAATTTTGCAACATTGCAAATGAGCATATATTAAATGAATAAATATGGGTATTATTCACATTGCTTTTACAGAGCTCCCCCCTCGGCCCGTATATATAGGCCTGTCTCTCTCTCCCTGTCTGTCTACGGTTTCCTTAGTGCAAATACTTCCATGAGGCCTGGCTTCAAGCCACCAAGGTGAAGTCACTTAGCACAGCACTGTAAAGAGGGGGACGCAGTCAGCTCTCTCAGGCTGGTGGGACCCCTGTGCGCTGCTGGGCCCTCCCCAGCTACATGCATCTCCCCGCCTTGAGGTTTACCTGAGCAGCCCAGTGAGGGACATCTTGTTCAAGTATATGCTCAGCTGCAAGGTAAGCAGGCAGAGCCACATGAAATGGTGGGAAACAGGACATGTAGAGGCGTACTCAGGATAATAAAGAGAGATGCAACTAAAATAAACGTGTATGGGCCCCGGATAAAACACTAAGGCTGTCAGTGAAACCATCGTTTGCGGGTTGACCAGAATCCCTAGATGGTTTGGTCTGCTTTAGTTCTGGTCTGACCAGGAAGCTCGACCTCATTTCAAACCCCGGGTCTGACATTCGCGGACACTGGCCTATGGAGAGACTGTCTTGGTGTGAAATGGAGGGTAACGCAATGCGGACGAAGATGCCGGCTGAGGCCGAGGCCTCTGGCTGCGCATCGTGATGGCTGGAATCTGCATTTCTTAGCCCGTGCTCAGTGTGAGGCGGTTGCGATCTTGTTCTCTTGGTTTTAGTTACCATCAATTTCAATAACCTATAATTCAAGCTCAGTTAAATCTACAAAGGGCTGTTATGGTTTTTGCCTTAAACCTTTCTTCCTTTCTTTTACATATTAAAAAATATGCACACCAAACCAAGTCTATCTAAAAATTCCCTTTACAAATAGAGGAAAGTCTGCGTTATTTGGAAATAATGAGAAACCAAAAGACCTGCTGTAAACAAATATGTAACTATATCAAAGGATGAAAAATAATGTATTTCATCTGGCAATATAGAAGATGTACAAAAGTTAATAATGTAACAATGTCACATCTTAGTGCAACTCATGTTTTTGAATAAATAGAAATTATCCTGCAGTCATAAAATTAAACATGTGCTCAAAATTAATCACCCTTTACCAGAATACTTGTGTATTTCCACAGAAGATTTTCCAGAGACCTGCAAACTAATATCTGCAAATTAATATTGCAGGGGTTCCTGAGCTCCCTCTTTGTCGCCAGATTATAAAAGTGTGGTTTCATAACTAATAAGGGATTATGCAGAGGATGAATTTAATCTGTGAATTATAAAAGAGAACACAGTCTTTTTGGAGTAGGTCGTTACCTGTAATAATTCAAAATTATCTCAAAGAGCTATATTTTCTCAGTATATTTTAAAGCACTAGAAAAACACCAAAAGGAACGTACCAGCGACTCTTAGGAAAAAGCAAAAGATAAAGAGAAAAACTGAGACACGTGCAACAAAGGGAATGGTGCCGGGGACGCAGGGCGCGACCTCTTGTCCAGGCTCTCGGCCCCCCATGCCTGCCCTTGGAACAGCACCCGCAGGCCGGCTGCTAGCGCCCCACTTAAAGTGGAGCGGGTCTGAGTCATGGGCGCCTGAAGTGCCTTCTCTAAGGGAATTTCCTGCTCACTGAGCAGATGACCTTAAAGACCAGTCCAAGCAAGTTGTTTTCTTCAATATGCAGCCCACGCTGGGAATGGGAAATGCAAGGAAGGCAAAGGTAGGGTTTGTGTGCTCGTGCGGGGAGACGGAGGGTTCACCGCAGACCCGATTGCTCCTGTGTCATATCCCTTCTCTCCTTGGCCGTGTTCCGCGTGCAGAAGCCTACCATCGTGGTCCTAAAAGCGCTCTCCTTCATCGGCCTCTTCCCCTATTCTGTTGCAAAACTCTTGGTGTTTCCTTCCTTCTGTTAAATAGCTCCCTGGCAAATATGCCCTAATCCTGTCTGCTTTTTACCCAACTCCTGGGATTTCACTGAATGACTTATTGTCAGAGATCTTTAAGGAAAAATAGATTAATCAGTCAATTAATTGGTTTCGTAACGATAAGCCAAGTTCACACCTGGGACTTGCTTCCCTAATGACACAAAGAGGGCCTCACCTGTAAGATTTATCCTGGAGTCTAAAGAAGAAAACGGATGCTAATCAAACAGCTGTTCTGTTCAAGTAAAGGTAACGTTGCAGAGGCCCCTAGTTCCGGGAATGAGGGACGCTTGGTAGCACAGGAGCATCCACTGAGGTATTCATGTGCTCGAGGAGGACAAGGACGTTTTCTCTTTGGAAACGAGGATTGGACGTGGGTGTAGCTATTAAGATATTACTTTGAAGGGGGAGGTAAGAACCGCAGACATCATCAGAAGTGGAGAGTTTCTATAGTTAGGCCTGGAAAGGAAAGAAAGATGAGGCTTGAGAGATAAATAAACGCAAACTCTTGCAGAGATGTTGGAGTGATTTTTAAAGAAAGGAGTGGTTTTTTTGTTTGTTTGGGTTTGGTTTTTTTTTGTTTTTTTTTTTTGTCCTAAAATTAAACAGGAAGCCATGGAAGTCTTTTAAGCAGGAAATATCGTACAGTCATTAAGTGTTTCAGAAAGATTTCTCTAGCTGCAGTGAAGATGGCGAATGAAAGTAGGCAAGAACTGACAATAGCTGGCCCCTTAGAAAACTGTGATGTAGTCTCCAAAAAAGGCGACGGCGGCTCGGATTGCATGGGTTACAGAGAGTCCTTCAAGGGTTTGCACAGGACCTTCCTTGTGTAACCACGGTATTGGTGTTTTATTGACCTGTGGTGGAGATTCACCTTCTTATATTATTTTAATGTGCGAGTAGTACTTGTATTTTTTATGTGTATAATCTGTATCCCAAAGTAGCGTATACGTGATTAGTCAAGAGCAGGCCATTTTATTTCATGGGTTGTCAGTAGAGAGGAACCGCAGAGCTTCACGTGCCAGGATACAAGTCTGTTCTCACAATATCCACCTCGGCACCAACCCAACCTGCTTGCACCCTCCCGTCAAGATCATCAGAGAGATTGCCATCCTCAGACGTGAGCAGACGCTAAGCTTTCTCCAATTCTCACCTCTTTCCAGCTCCCCCAATTTTTCCACAGTGCCCCCTGGATCGCACGGGCTCTCGCTGGTCTGTCATATCCTATATCCTCATTCCTTTCCCTGAAATTTTCCTGCTTCTTGTCTAACTAAAACCTGAATTTCCACTGAGCAAGCTGCCCTTCAGCCATAAAGGTCTCTTGACCTTGATGCTGACGTTCTTCCTCCAGAGAACGGTTGTTTCCTTCTCCCTGAAATTCACAAGGTTTGAAGAGGATGGCTTCAAGTTATATTCAGTATCAAATTTATGATAATCCTCGAGGTATTCGATGTAAATATCTTTAGCGACCTGGCCTCTTAGGAAAGTGACCGCCTCTTTTTCAGCCCTGCCCACTGCCTTCCCACCCCCTGTCGTAACTTGGGATCCTCCCTTATGAATAAACCACCCCTTCAACAATATGCTTAGTCTTGAAGGATTCCCTTCAGAGCTCTCTGGCACCCTCCCTGCCTTCCTCCGCCCCACGCCCACCGCCCTGCAGCTTCCACCTGCCTGCTCCGGGAGCTGCCCGGGCCCTGCAGCCCCCGCGGGCCCCCCTTCTCTCCGTGGCCATCCCGCAGGACCGGTCGTTGTATCAGTTCTTCTCATGCGCACCCCGTTCCCTTTCTTCTCGTTTCTCTGGCCTAACAAACACGAGTCTGGTTAAACCCTAACTCCTGCCTCCTCCATGGCTTCTCCAGGGCGGCCAAGCTAGACATAGTCGCAGAACAGTGCGCCACTGTGGTGACTGTCCTCGCTTTGTGTTTATAATCACCAACATCAAAGAGACACCTGTCAACTCCATGATTTTGGGTTGGCCAAAAAGTTCATTTAGTTTTTTCCATACAATGGCCCTGGTAGCACTTAGTTGTCTTTGATGTCATTTGAAACAAATTTGTTACACTGTATTGTGACAGCTGTCATGTCAACGTGAATTAAAAAAGAACATCAAAATTGGTGAATTTTTGTGCAGCCATTTTAATGTGGAAGATGGAAGAAAACATTTTCAGCATATTATGCTTTATTATTTCAAGAAAGATAAAAAACACAACTGAAACACACACACAAATTATTTGTGCAGTGTACGGAGAAGGTGTTGTGGCTGATCAAACGTATCCAAAGTGGTTTGCGAAGCTTCTTGGTACTATTGACATTTTGGCCAAATAATCCTTTGCTGTGGGGCTGTCTTACGCATTGGTGGATGTTTAGCAGTGCCCCTGGCCTTGACCCACTAGAAGCCAATAGCAGGAGACAGCCAACATACTCAGAATACACGAATCAATAAAAATTATTAGTGGAATGAAAAATGTGTCTTTTATTTTACAGAAAATACTAAGTGGACTTCTTGACCAACCGAATATTTACCAAATGCATGTACTCTTCACAAACTTTTCTCTCATTAACTTTTGATACCTGCTCCTCTCTCTTCCCTCACCAGTGATAAAGGTGCCATCTCTTTTCAGTGAGAAAAGAGAAGGAAGCAGGGGAGGCTGCCCACCCATCTTCCTACAGATGCAGCACTGCCTTTGCGTCTTGCAGCGTGCAGCCCGACCTTCCTTTGCGTAGACTGGGTGACCCTCTGTGCTCCACTTTTGCCCAAACCTCATCCCCCTCTTTCCTTCTCAAGGGTGTCCCAAGAGCAATTCTGCTCCTCCTCCTTTATCATTAATGTTCCTCTTGCTACCAAATTGCTTCTGTCAGCATAGAAGCTGCACATAATCCCGCCCTTCTTTAGGAAAAAACCTCACTTATCCAATATCCTTCTCCAGGTGGTGCTTCCTTCTGTCATGTTCTTTGTAATAAATGTCTCCATAATTATTTTCTAAACCAGTTACAACCAATTGTACTCTCATTCTCTCTTGACATCAAACAATTTGAGACTTTGTCTTATCATGCTACCAAACTGTTCACATCAAACTCAGCAGCATTTGCCACAGGAGCAAATCCACGGGGCAAAAATGAACGTTTGCCTCTCTAGTCATCGCTTCCCAGACTCTCAGCTGCCCTCGTGGAAAATCCACGTAGATATTTGATGCACATCTACCAAGAGAAACTGCCAGCCCTCCAGTTTTCAACACCTTTTGAACAGCTGCTTAATTCTTCCTCTTGTGCACGCAAAAACCTGGAGTCATTACTCTTTCTCCCATTTTCTTGTGTTGGTTTTTTAAAAGTAAATTTACTTAGGTCTTTCTGTATGTTTAGTAAGGTATACAGGGAGCATCATAGAATATGTCTTCATTATAATACTTATATATTTTCTAGGTTTTACAAGGGGATTGATCCCCTAGATTAACCATAACTAAATATCTGTATTTTTTAATTTTAAGCAGATATTTATTCGTATATATTCCTATATATTCAGATGTTTATTCTTATACATAGTTATCTATAGAATTTCATATAAAATTCTGATCTATATATTTCAGAGCATTTAGTATAGGATTTTTAAAAATTTATATTGGTGTGTCATAAACTTATAACAATCGCTCAAGTTATAATGTGCAGCCAAACACATTATCGAAAGTGAAAATACCATATAACCCTCACCCTGGTACAGAGACAGAAGATCGCCTGACCCCTGGAAGCTCCCACATGCCCCTCCCAAAATAGTGACCTCTCTTTGACCTCTCTTTTCTGACCTCTTTTGGGTTCTAGCATTACTGTTTACTTTGTTTTCTTTTAGAACTTTATGTAAACACAATCATGCAGCAAATACTTCAGTCATCATTTTAGCTGTTGGCAGGAAACTGCAACATAAAAAATTGCCTTAAGCACATAGCTATAGACCATGTGTTCAAAGCTATAGAAATTAAAAATATGTTTGAACTGCTTAATAGATATCTAAGTTGTAAATTTGATAGGCATTTGGATGTAATGTCTTGAATTCAAGAGAGAGTTCTGAGCTCAAGACATAAATTTGATAGTTGTCAAAATATATGTTAAGCCATAAGTCTGGATGGTCTCTCAAAGGAGTAAATGTGGATAGAAAAGGTCAAAGTGCGAGAACTGAGTTAGGAGGCGCTCCAGCAATGGAGATTACCCCACTTTTGCTTCTGAATAAAATAGAAATTCTGACACACTCTTCTCTTCTGCATTGTCAAATACTTTTTCATCACACGACTGTAAAATATTTACCTGTGGATGTATTGGTCAGGATTGTCCAGAGAAGCAGAACCAAAAGGGTGTATGTGTGTATCGTACAGATTATCCCCTTCCGTTAATGGCCAAGTCTCTCAAAGGACTGACCAGAAAACTTGCAGTAAACATTTAAAAAGATCTGTTAAAAGGCATTGGAGAGTCACCCATAAGATGAGGAATTATGAGGCCAAGGCCTGGAGGTGAGGAACCTAAAATTGTGAACCTGCATCGGGGGAACTTTCTTACTCTGTGGATGTCTGATGTGGGCTCTTCTTCCTCAAGAACCTCAGCCAACATCAGTACATCTCTCCGTTTGATTAATCCTGCATTTCACTGAGACTGGCTCCAGACTGACTCCCACTTACCGTGACTATAAACCTAGGCACAAAAGTGATGTCAGGAATCCTCTGCACTCTATTCCTTAGTCCCCACAGTCCGCCACGCTCCAGACTCAGAGTACGTAATCAGATAGTCTATGTGTGTTCCTAAATTATCTGAGTATTTTCCTTTTCCTTCCTTCATCCCTTCTCCTCCCCTTCCGTGTGTAGAGCATTGAAACATACTTACGTTCAATTGTTTCAGTTGGCTTTATTTAGTTTGAGTTTTCTTTTTTTCTGTTTGCGGTCCTGTTGATCTACTCTTTTTATAGTAATGATATTGACATGCTTTGAAAAGTGACTCTAGCTATAGAAAAAAAATGACAAATGATTGATCAAGATGAGAAATAATACTGGAGTTCAGTGTATTCTGAGGTCACCAGTAAAAAAAAAAAATTGCAAAAGATAAGGTAGACTTGAGCTGAATTTTGAAGGAAGAGTAATATTTAAGTAACTGGAGAGGAATGGACATGGTGTTTCCATCGAACCAAATGACAGACTTGTCATTTTGGGGAGACCAGAGAAGAAAAGTTTAGGGGGTCTGAACCATGGGTTTTTACCCATGTATGGGCAGCCTGGGCCCCCATACAAGCTTTCAAGTCTGATCTTCCAGTTGCACAGGAGTAATTTCAAAAAATTAGTAAGTCCATGTGATTTACAATGAATTCTCATGTCAGTCAGCCAGTTAGGAGTCAGTTAAAGGGGGTGTGAAATGGGGAACGCCTGAGTTAGGGTCTAGGCCAGCTGCTTCTTACAGTTGCAGACTCAGACTCCGTCTTTAGCTTTTGCATCTACAGTGAAAGCACAGTCTTGCTGCATTTGTAAGGAGGGAGCATTAATCTCCTTTTCCTCCCAGTGCAGTTCTTTGTATCAGATGAACACTGAGGTCTTAGTTCTATTACTCTAAAAAGGTCTTGACCACCAGATAAATGCCATTATGGAACATTCTAGAGACCCTGCTGCCTCTTCAAGACAGGTAAAGTACAATAAATCTAACATCCTCACTATGGTAATTACAATGCCAGAGAAATTCTCAGATTGGATGAAGTAGCAGAATAACTTCTTATCATTTCTAGACTTTGAACAAAGGACAAAAAGCTAATTGACTAAAATGATAGAGTTTATCTTCAGAATGAAAGCACATTAACCTGTAAAGTCAGTCTATATCATTGAAAACAAATGGTTTTACCTCTATGGATTCACTGTAAAAATTGCTAGTGGGTAAGAAACATCATGAAACCATAAATTTGTGAGGTTTAACACAATTTATTAATAGTGGCTCAATACATACACATCAATGGTTTCCACCCAAACATGGCAGGTTCTCAAACTTGTTTTATTTGCTTAGAGCTGTTGAAACATCATTAGAAGCATGCACTCATATATTTTTTATGGTCTGCTCTAAGCAGGGGAACACATAAAACAATATGAGCCCTGGTCAGTGAGGCTCAGTTGGTTGTAGAGTCACTTCAAAACCAAAGGGTTGTAGGTTCAATTCCTGGCTGGGGCACATACCTAGGCTGCTGGTTTGTTCTCTGGTCTGGGCACAGGCAATCCCCAGTCCGGGTATGTATGGGAGGCAATCATTCAATTCTTCTCTCTAGCATTGATGTTTATCTCTCTCCCTTCCTCTCTCTCTAAAAACAATGAAAAAAATGTCCTCTGGTGAGGATAAAAAAAAAAAAAAACACAACACAATATACGATAAGCAGTAGGGGAATGTGTTGAGAAACTGTAAGTCAATAATGTTTGTATTATATTAAGGGCTATAGAAATATGAGGTCTGTCCAGAAGGTGTCTAGCCACATAATATGAAAAACAGAGATATTTATTGAAGAAGATACAAGGTGCAGGAAACATTGCACACAGGACAATGATGCCTTAGTCCCCTTCAAAGTAGGTATCTTGGGACCTCACACGGGTCTCCCAATCGCCATCAGCTACCCCATCATATTTTCTCGAATCTCACTGATGGTCTGAACTCTCTTCCCTTTCAGAGGTGATTTTAGTTTTGGGGAAAGCCAGAAGTCGCAGGGCCCCAAATCTGGGCTGTGCGGGGGCTGAGGCACCTGATGATGGGGTGTTGCACCAAAAAGCTCTGTGCCGGACACGACGCACGAGTGAGTGAGTTGTCATGATGAAGCCGCCCATCACCAGTCTCCCATAGCTGCGGCCTTCTGTTCTGAAACTATCCTGAAATGAATGGTTTCCATGGAGGAATGTTCAATTTTAATGCAAATCTGAGGCAGATTCACAGCTCTATTCACTCAGTCGTTTGGAATGCAATGGCCACACAGTGCACAAGCTCACTCAACAGTGTCTGCCACCCCCACACGCTGATACAGTGAAGTCGTCATTGCTCACGCATGTGCGTTCCTATCCACTTTCCTCGGCTGTCCGGTGACATCAATGTCACGTGAACTATTCTTGTTATGTTAACAATGGCTAGACTTTTTCCGGGCAGACCTTATATATAGAGTGTTTCAAACTGCGTATTTAAACACATTTTTTAAAATAAGGAATGGTTTTACTTAAAAGCATATTTCAATCTACCTAATGCATGTTGGCGAGTGAAGGATCACTCCATTATAAATTCCATGTGCCTTTACCTCAAAATTTTTTCACATTCCTGAGCTTTTCCTTATTAATGTATTGGCCACATTCCAAGGCTGTGGTTGACATAAGGTTTGATGTAAATATCACATTTAATTTACCTGAAAGTTATGGTTAACTCAACAAAGTTTATGGGGGGGACCCCGGCTTCCAGAACACATAGGGTGAGGTCGTTATTTCTGTCACTGCCCAGCCCTCATCAAACATCTTGTACATTCTAAAGTGCAGAACAAAGGTAAGTTGTTGTTATAAAGCTAGCTCTCCTAGCTACAAAGCAAGTTGAATAAGTATAGGCAGTCAGCTCAACAGAAGGTTCGTGAACTTCTCTGGTTGAAGAGGCAAGCAAAATTTTGGCTTCCTATAAATGGAGACTATTTTGTAGAGAAAGAAAAGAAATCATTTGTATTGAGAGTGAATCTGGTACTTCTGAGCAACCGTCAAGTAAATCTTGAATACAAGAAAACACTGCAAAAAAAGTAGCAATCCCGCACTGTGCTTCTTTTTATGAATAGCTTCCCATCTTCACTGAACTCAGACTGTGGAAGACTTCCATGACGAAGTTCTTCATTGCCTTTCTTTTACTGCTAAGGTGATTGAGACCCTAGACAGTACAATCATATCTCAGTACATGTCAGCTTCAGAACTCATCAAACTCTGTACTCATTGCACTTGGATGAGGAAAAAAAAAAAAAAAGGTCTCAGCACTCAGCACTTGCTCAGGACTCATCACGCTTCCTGGAACTTGGATGAGTCACAATACTGCCCCACGAGAGAGAGTGCTTCAGTGTTTGGTGCTTGTTGGTTTCAGCACTCGTCATGAGTTCCAGAACAAATTAACGACGCGCACCCGAGGGACTGCTGTATTTGGACTTCCCGTCTCCAATACCGAATGTAAGGAACTTAGTCATCACTACTCTGTGCTAAAAAGTATAAGCTGTAAATATACTGAAAACTCGACAACTCTTCTTAAATCCTTAAGTAAGGTGAGGTCACGGGGCAAACTGCTGGCCTCCAAGTTGGAGCAAATATAGAGACTCCCCCTTTCCCAGAACAGGGGCTCAGAAGCCAGACTGTGGTTGGCACCAGTGGGGGGGCTGAGGAGAGCCGGCCTCCCGCTGAATGGACCAAACTCATAGTGGACACGACTGAGAGTTAAGACTTCTCCGCGCCCCCAGAGGCAGTGGGTCCTGCCACGCCCGCGTTTGTGAATTTTGCTTCAGGAGGTGGACCAGGTCCTCACACTGCAGATCCGAGAAAACCTGTCTGTTTGTGAAACACACCCCAGCCTCCTGTTCTTCCCAAGGGCTGCCCTCCGGAGGGGCTCAGAGGCAGAGTGTCACCTGCTGGGGTTTCGTCAGAGGCCAACTCACCTGGGGAAGGGAAACACCCAGCCTGGCCCCATAGCCGTCGATCCCATCTAATGGAGTAGGGGAGGACAGAGAAGCACCCATGAGGGTCACAGGCCAAGGCTCGGGCTCACTAAGGGACTGACGCCTGTTCGCAGGGCCATGGGACACAGCCCCCCCGCACCTGCTACCCCACTATTAAAGGTGGGTTGGCAGCGGTGACTGCTCCCCCTGCATCGCGTCTGGCAGAAAGAAAAGGCAGGAATCGCAGTCGCAAGGGACAGAGCAAGCGTTAGAGCCGGAATTAGACATCACGAGGAGGTTGGCAGTATCGGACCGGGGAGCTCAGGCAGCTGTGATGAACGCGCCGGGGGCGCTCTCGGAAAAAGCAGACGCGCGCCCGATCAGATGGGCGATACAAGCAGAGAGTCGGAAATTCTAAAGAAGAACCAGCAAGGAACGCTAGAGGCGAGCTTAAACATTGTCACAGAAATGAGGAGTGTCTGTCATGGGCTTATTAGGCGAGTGGATACTGCTGGGGAAAGAACCTCTGATCTTGACATTGTACCAAAACCTCCGACACGGAAAGCAATCAGAACGAGTCTGAAGAAGTGGCGCAGACTGTCTCGGAATGCGGGGCCGCAGCGGGGGTCCCCGGCAGAAAACTGGCGCTCGGTGGTGAGACCAGGACTGGAGTTCGAGCTCCGCGTCTCTCCCCTTAACGCCCGGCTCCACTTCCGTGCGCCCGCGGGGCTCAGCCGTGGCTGCTCACGGAGCCTCTGGGACTGTCTCCTTGAAAATGCCTTCAAGTTACCAACGCCTGCACGTCTGCAACCAACAGAACATCCCTCTGACAAAAGGTCACCGAGTCCCAAATAACTCTATTAAATGACAGTTAACAGGTCAACAGATGAACATATGTTTTCTTTGCATTCTAAAGCATGAATGCAGAAAGCAACCTGCACGTTCGTTCTCTTAGTTGCGTTACAAAGGGAAGACAATAAAATGAACAAAAGGTTTTGCTTAACATACTGAGGATTTTCTTGCTAACATTTCACTGAAATTAAAACAGTGGCTCATTTCCTGTTGCTGGAGATTAAAAAATAAGATGTCTGTTACTTATACTCCCTGGAAAGCAATATTTGCACTCCTGTGGAGTAACTCAGTCATTCCCAGGTGTGAATTTTGATTGTGTCAACATTTTACTGGCAGGCAAAATAAAACAAAACTTGCCAAATTTAAGTAATAGAATACCTGCAGGTTCCTATCTTTTCCAGAAAGAGAGTAAAATAGTCATATCACTTTTGGCTTTGGGATGAATGAATTACTCCAAAAAAATTTTACCTGAACTTTGGGAAACATATGTTAGAGAAACATATTACGAGGTTAGAGAAAAGGGATGGTAGTGATTAATGTTTCTTCTTATTTCCAAAGTATTGCTTATTCTTGTGTTTGGGAAGGAAGTTTTATTTTCCATAAGAGAGCTCCGATGTACAAAAAGCATAGTTTTCTGAAAGAGCCATGAATTTCCAAAGTCAGCTTCTAATACATGTAGTTCCTTAGCTTATATTTCTTTTAAGGTCACACCTACTTAAATATTTGTAAAAATCTCTCTCTCTTACCACCGCCGCCTGAAGTCTCCTCCAAACGGAGCCATCTTAAGAGGGAAGCCAAATGTCCTCCTAGTGAGGAGGCTCCGTGGATCCCGCGTAAGTGACTGTCTTCAAGCCCGCGGGCACCTTGGCCCCCGTCCACGAGCGCTCTGCCTGGCGCAGGGGCGGTTCGCCTTGTGCGGGGCCTCTCATGGTGCCGTGGGCCGGCCGTCTGCCAGCCACGCTGGGCAGACGTCAGTAAGTCCACTCCTAGGCAGGAGGCTGAGACCTGAAGGCAGTAACTGACTTGGTCAGCCCCAGGACACGGGTCCACAGGGCGGGATCAAGGAAGAGCACTTCCTTCTCTACAGGGTCAGAGTCCGCTCCTGAAGGTGGATGAAAGGCTGTGTCATGATTGTCTTCCCTGTGAACTTGATTTTCTATCTTAGGTGAAGCCATTGGAAAGCTTTTCAAAATAATGCATCGGTAGGGAGAAACCATTAACCCTTGAGTTTATACATATATATATTTTATATCTAAATATATATTTAAATTAATTTCTAAATATAGATCTAAATATGTATATGTAGATATAATATATATTTAGATATAAAATTTAATTATAAATATATAAATTTTACATAAATATATAAATATATCTAAATATACATTTAGATATAAAATATATATTTATATATATTTATATATATTTAGATGTTCCCAAGACAAAATTAGAGTCTGAGACAACAGGGAGACAGACGGACCTTTGGCGGGACAAATCAAGAGAATTGTTGAGCCCACGGTTCTCACTGTGCTCCCCTGGTGATGTCCCCAAGTCCCTGGGGAGCCAGGGAGCAGAGGTCCGCACCCCGGGGAGCTGTGAGCTCACTGGTGCTCATTTACTCTCAGGAATTCTAAGTGTTCGTGGAGAGATTTAGTGAAGTGAAAATAAAATGAAAGCCACGCGCTGAGGGACTGAGCTGTGGCCCGAAATCCGCCCTCGTGCAGCCAGGGGACTCGCGCAGCAGCGCGGCGCGGACGGTGGGGGTGCGGTGGCGGCCCCGCAGGAGCCCGGCCCTTGGCGGGCGGGAACCCTCAGCCCACCCGGAGCAGGGAACCGCGCGCGGCCGAGGCTGACCAACGCTAGAACAGACCCAGGACTGCCGGCGGCCTGGCTCCGGCTTCCGCTCTTCTCTGCGGCCCGCTTTTCAGTGCCTGGATCCATAGCTGGAACATTCCATCCGCGCCCTTGCTGGTTAGCACAGTGGCGGCATCCTTGAATGCCACCAGCCAAACAAAACGGGGTTACAGCCCCTGACCCAGGGTGACAAAGCCCAGGTCTACTTTGCATGTACAAGGACTTGACCAAGCGGACAAACAGGAGGTGAAATCCAGTGGGCACTCAAGTCACCAAGGACGACCCCGTGACTCAGGAACGTGCCTGCGAGGAAGCGGGTCCCCCTTCTCACTTCCCCGGGGCCTCTGTGGGCCGTTGCCGCCCTGCCCTGGGCCGCGGTCCCTCCACACCCATGACCTGCGTGGACCTCCCTCGGGCATTGTACACAGAGCAGTGCAGCTCCCTGTCAGCTGGGGACACTGTTCCTCGTCAACTAATGCCCTGAGCCTAACGGTTGTCATTCTGTCTCCTACACGTCACTGCGTCCTTGACTCATTCTACGGGCTCTCTCATTCTCTTTGAACTGTTCCTGAGTGTTCCATGTCGTGAAATTCATTTACATAATCTTCACTATAGAACTTCAAAATTATGTGTGTGCTTATGGGCTGGAAGGACTTTTATTTTTGAATGTTAACCCCAGCACGATACTTGATGCACTCTAAATTGGACGGGTCATATAAAATGTATCTAATTTATTCTAAACCCCAGCAGAAAACTAGGTTGTTGACATCATCATATGTAGCTTTTCGGGATTCCTCAAACGCTGATGCTGTCTGTTGGCATAGAGGGTAAACTCCAACCCCACCGGGATGTGATTTAATGACGTCATGTGTTCGGCTGGGAGACCCTGGTCTGGAAAGCAAACCAGGGCGTTTCTTCCACGTGGCGGATTCTGTGTCCACATCAAATCATTCTATTTCACTTTAAACTTGCTATCATTCTTTGTAAGGAAAGAGCTTTCATTTCAAGAAAGAGGTCGCTGGATATCAGCAAGCTGAAATGACTTAGTGAAAGTCACTTTTCTTGTAAGTGCCAGAGTTAGAAAGGCCGGTGTGCCTGGGAGAGACTGATTTGCCCAGCTGCTCCTTTACGGACGCTGACGATGCTGTCGCAGTGAGGAAGTGCTTTGTTTATTTGGGAATTTCAACCAATCGTCTCAATATTTTTTCTACAGAATGAAAAATGACCACTTTGAATGATGGTATTTTTCCTCAATTAGGCGATTTTTTTTTCCACTTAACTGACAGTATTGACATCGTTTTTGCATAGCCCAGAGCCACCTTCCAATTTCCCACTGAATGCAGATACAAGAAGTAAAATACTGAGACATTCAAAGACAGGCCAAGGGCAGTTTTCATTGTCTGTCTGCAACAAACATGTATATACTTCCTTTAATGAAAATGATCACCTTTTCCTAGATTCGTTCATGCAGAATTCCTCAGTTTCCATTATTTAAATCTTTTTTTTTTTTTGTCATTTTATTTATATATTTCTAGAGTGAAGGGAAGGGAGGGAGAAAGAGATAAACATCAATGTGTGGTTGCCTCTTGAGTTGCCTACTGGGGACCTGGCCCTCAACCCAGGCATGTGCGTGACTGGGAATAGAACTGGCGACCCTTTGGTCCACAGGCTGGCACTCAATCTGCTGAGCCACACCAGCCAGGACCTCAGTTTTCATTGTTTAAAAATGCCTCCCAGCTTCAAACATTTTTTTCATCTATTGCTATTTTTTTAGATATGCTCTTTTTCAAATTATACTGGGTGATTAAATCTCAGTAATCTTACATAATATATGCACCTTTTCATAAAAATTCAATTATTAAATCATGCCCAGAATATGTATTTTTAAACAATCCAAGATATTTAGGCATGCCAGATGATAAAACATAGCAATCAGTTACATAAACGTATTTTATATATGTTAATAATACACAAAAAGAAAAAATTATAGAGAATTTCGATCTCTAGAAAGGTAAATACCAATAAGGTCATATTTGCAAACTGCTGTCCTCCTGAAGTGTGTTTGTTTAGAAATCACATTTTATTTTGTTTTTCATTGGTCACTGACTCTTAAAAAGTTGGGCAATTTCCAATAAATGTCCAAATTCAAAAGAGCAGGCCGCGCTGGCTCAGTGCGCGCACAGCCGTGTCTGGCCGTCCACTGGGGGCGACGCTTCCCGGGCTGGCAGGGGAGCCGTCCCCCTGCGCCCGTGGGGCTCGCCTCACCCCATCAGAGGCTACCTTACCCGCACGTCCGGGTTTAGGACAACGGGAAAGGAATGCGAAAGGACTATGGGGGGCGAGTAAGAAAGAAGGAGGACCCAGCCGCTTTAGATTGGAATGGACCAGTGAGATTGGAATTCACCCAGCCAGTGAGACCGAAAAACCTCAAGAAAATGAGTAAAAACAGCCGCCGCTGGTGATTTCATACTCTGGATATTAGTAAATGAACAGAAGACGTGGAATGTAAAATCTGGCATAAACTCTCTTAGATAACAACACGACTAGTACTGTTCAGAAATCTCATGCAAAGCCATTTCAGTGAGCAATTTTTCAGCATCTACCGTAGGCTTCCTACCAGGCTAGGCCCTAAGGACACCAAACTGGCAGAGCAGCCTGTGCCCCAGGGGAGCCACAAATGAAAGGAGCAGATGCCCATATACGGAGGCGCAAAAAAATAAATGCGTTAATGCTCTATACTAAAAAGATGGCTCAATAAAAATAGGCAAGCATTTACCTTATACCACATTAAAAAATGAACTCAAACTAGGTTGGAAGCCTAAACCTAAACATAGAACTCTTAGAAGGGAACAGGAGAAAATTTTCACGATTTTGAATTTGACAACGGTTTCTTTGATGTGACACCAAAAGGACAGGCAGCAAAGGAAAAAGTTGATAAAATGACTCCTTAAAAATTAAAAAAACTAGTGTGCGTCAAAGGACACTATCAACAAATTAAAGAGGCAGCCCACACAATGGGAGAATATATTTACAACTCATATCTGATAAGGGATTAACATCCAAAATATATGTTAAAAAGCAACATATATTGCGTCTCCTCTCTCTCTCTCAGACTATGGAGAGTCAGTAGATTTACGATTGTGTTGGCTTGTTTCAGTAGAGCTCTTCCATCCACAGTTGGAGAGTAGGCGATGAGTTCGGTTCATCTCTCCTACCTCCCTAAGCCTTTACATTCTCTCCTCCCCATTGTGCCTCAGCTGCTCTGGGGATTCCGTCTCATCGACTGTAGTTTGCTTCTGAGTCCAAGTTTCAGTCAACCAACCGAGCTAGCTGATAGAGTCATGTCTAGCTGTACATGCTCACGTATTTACTTCAGAATCGAGTAGGTCCCCTGACTATGGCAATAATGAATAAAAGAACAAGTATTACCCCTAGAGCTGACAGAGCGCCGAAGAAATAACACCCATCTTCCAACACACACACGGGCCTTGGATCAAGAGCTTGTCGAGAGGGCAGATTTATGGCACATGTGGCAGAGAAGTCGCTGAGGTAAACTTGCCAGAAATCTGCCCTCCAGGGAGCTGGCGAAAGCTACAAGGGCACTTTTGTTCCAGAGTATTCCAAAGGGTGTCAGGAGAAAGCTGCCAGGCGTTGGATGCTGCCGGTCTCCATGCAGAGCAGGAACCAGGCTGCAGGGAAGCTGTGGGCACAGGGGAGCCTGGGGCCAGGGCGGGTGTAGCCTGGGGTGGGCGGGTGGCCCGTGAGCGGCACATCAGGGCCTGGTGTTCACGGAAAACTACGTTCACATCCATTTTTACAGAGCAGCCAAAAAGGGTGCTTAGAGCTGAGAGACGATTGACCAATAACTGTCACACCATATTACAAAAATAAAAACTATAGGATCGCTTCTCAGTTTCCAGTATTTTTCACTGAAATTCTTGTGTGCTCATTGAAAAACTTTTAGAATGATATATTCCATATATCTATCAGTTCCTTTTAATAATTTCATTCTGTCCACTCTCAGGATGATATTAAAATAAAATATTGCCATTCATTTCCTTAGCCATGCTATTGAATTCACAGCATTTACAAATCTGTAATGATATTTCTTCCATTTGTTTTGCTATTTCTAGCTGTAAGCTCTGTTTTAAATTGGAGAAAAATATGCTGATGTTAGTGTTACGAAATGGCACTTGCAGATCTTATGGCACATTTTTCATAAATAAAAATAAGCATATTTCAGGCAGAATTCCAAAACAGACAGATGATTGAATTCGATCATGGGGGAAATCTCCTTTGGCTAGAAAGGAACTAATCACGCATTCAGAGAAAATTTTACATATTTATTTATAAAAAGGCATGGGGCATCCTAAGATAATACAGAAGACAAGAGCTATAAAACATATATGATTTATACAGTATGAACACTGGCCCCCAAAACGTATATAATTCTGGACAATAATTTTTTGTTTGGGAAAACGTCAAAGATGGAAAATGCAAAGATTAATTTTTCCTAGAGGTAGAAAATTTTCACAGTCTAATCAGTGTGGTTTGATTACTTTTTATTGACACACGAAAAATCTTGCTGTGTTATATATTCATGGCACAGATTATTATTTAAATATTATCCTTGTATATATAACTGTTAGGTGTGAGAAACTACTGAACAGGCTAAAATAAAACATTTTAAGAAGACTAGTTGGGGGAACTTTAAACAGGTGCTATTTTATTATAATAATAAAAACAGTGGATCAATAAATTGGAAAATGTTCCTCTTAAGCAGTAAATAAAATGTGTGACTCATTTACATTAGTGACTCAAAATTATAACTTAATAATTTGGGCAAACTATTTTTGGACAAAAGCAATGAGTTCAAAATAAGTTAAAAGTCTAAATTCTGGAGAATGTTATGTTATAGAGTAGATTCATGTATACTTGTTATATATATTGTAAACATAAGGCATTCTAATTTGCAAGTTTTCTCTTAAATATCTTTCAGATCTGAAAAGAAAAAATGTAAATATATTATTCTGAGAAATATATTACCTTTTTCAGCTCAAAAAATAAAGGAAGTGAGGTAATAAATAAAATGTCTATATAAAAAATTACTTTTAACATAGTCATTAGGTCTTTCAGCTCTATAATTTTGTTTGCAAATCACTAAAAGAACATGGACAAGAACCTTTCTTTTTCTATTTTAATTTAATTAGCTGTCATTATTTCATTTCCCCTAAATAAGCCTCTCCATGAATACACCGTCTGCATTTCTATTATTTCCTTTGCAGATAGTAAGGCGGCCAGAGATTTCATGCTAATAAAAAACCAAGCAAATACTATGAGTGCTGCTGGAATTAGAGATGACAGGAACTGGGAGTGCAACTGCCTTTATTTTGCTCCTAGGAAAAGGGATTGTGAGTCAGAGCTCTGGAGAGTAAGTGAGTAAAAAAGTAAGTTTGCAGTGGCAAACGTGTCTGAGCTGAAAGCCGCCTTCACAGTAACTGGTCCGGGCGGCGTCATCCCATCTCCTGGGCAAAGACTCCGTTTTACTCGATGGCTCCTCATCAATAATTAGAACGCTAGAAACAGGACATCGGTCTTGACTGGAGCCTTGGAGCTTCCATTAACTCTTTATACGAATCTGTTAGTGTCCAGCTGTTGCTTCAAAGGTGAGATATAACTGAACGTCGACATCATCTTCTTTTAAATGGCAGCAGTGTTATTATAATTCCACTAAGTTTCTACTCTTGGAAACAAAGTTGACCCTATGAGAAAAAATGTCATCATCTTCCCTTGTAGTCATTACCTAAGAGAGATGTTTGCAACGAGGATGAAACCAATTTACATTTCTGTTAAAAATATTGGTTAAATATGATTTTCTCTGCCCCCTCTCACGTTTTTAAAGGACTACAAGCCCTTTATGGAAGAGTTTCTGAAAGTTTTTATTTCTGAGGCAGTTATGTGATAGAATTTATGTGCAGAATGCAAGTTCACAGTAGTTGGGAGATAAGTATTTGAGAAAAGTCTAGAAAGTTAAGTAAACATGTTTGCCTCTTTAAATAAACTTATGCATAATTATTGTTGTATAGTGCCCCATATGTCTGCTCTGCTTTATTTTATTCTACAAGAGTCAAAATAAACAGACTGTAAACTCTAGAATGGGAAAGTTCTAGTGTGAAAGCAAGGTTGTCTCTGTGATAGCCTCACACAACTTTAAGAAGTTATGTGAAACACTTGCCCCCACCCCCAAAAAAGCAAGAGTAGACATACTATAATTCCAACAACAGTTCTACCTCTTCCTCAGTTCCAATGTAAATTTTAGCTCCTGAAAAAGCCAAGTGCTTCAAAAACTCAATGTTTTAGGTTTCAACTCAAAAATAGGGATGAGATATTAGAGGAATAGTAATTAGAATAAAAATTAAAATATATTTAACAAATTCTTTCCAAAGTTTCAGTATTGTAGTCTGTATACACCTTCACTTATATTATTTTAAATTTTCTCTGAGAGAAAAATCTACCTTATATTTATATGTTTAATGAAAATATTTTTAAAGATTTTATTTATTTATTACTTGAGAGAGGGAAAGGGAGGGAGAAAGAGAGAGAGAAACATCAATGTGTAGTTGCCTCTCACATGCGTCTTACTGAGGACCTGGTCTGCAACCCAGACATGTGCCTTGACTGGGAGTCGAACCTGTGACCTTTTGGTTCGCAGGCCAGCATTCAATCTGCTGAGCCACACCAGCCAGGGCTAACGAAAATATTTTTATAAAGCTACCTTTTCCAATTTAATGAAAAGTTTGAGAATCACTATTCAGATCACTTGACTACATCATACTAACTTCATAACTATTCCTTTTATGTATATAAATGAATATAAATATAAACATGGAGGCCAAGAAGATGCAACTGACGTGCCCCTAAGTCTCTTGGCCCCCGGGGTTCGACAGCTGCCTTATCTGAAGGAACCAGCCCCTCTAAGGCACAAAAGCCTCGCCGTAGCTTCATGCGGAGAAGTTGCCCCGAAAGCTGAAGTGCGCTTTCCCGCAGACTCGGCTGTCCCTGCTCTGACTGGCCCCGTGCCATCAGTGATATTCCCTCTACTCAGCCTCGCGTGGGGGGCACGGACTCTGTGGGGCGGGCGGGGGCAGCCTGCAGGCCTTGCGAATGCCCTGCGGCTGGAGCCGGCACTGCGGAGGAGAGGGTCCGGTGAGGGCCCCGGAGCAAGATGCCCCGGCCAGAGGGCCAACTGGCCGCATCTCTTCCACGGACGCACCTTATCCAGGCTTCTGGACTTCGTGCTTTGGCTCAGCCCCCAGGAGAGAAGTCATGAGTCTACTGCATTAGTTAATTAAGACCTGGACGCACTATGACCTCCAGTAAAGGAGGTCAACATTTGGAACCTTTCTGGCACACCCCGAAGAGAGGCCCAAGACTCAGGAGATGGGCTGTGCCCCGCTCGGAGGTTGTCCCTCCCCTCCCAGGTTGTGGGGGGTGGTTCCAACGCTGGTGTTAGGATGGGGGGCAACCACAGGGAAGACCGCAGGGTCCTGCCGGTGGGAGCCAAGGGGCTGGCGACTGCGTTCGGGCCGCAGGGGAATGTGTTCCTGTGAAACAAGGACTGAGCAATAGAACAAAAAGACCCCAAATGGAGACTTTTTTTTTTTTTAACTGAGCTGGCATACAGCAAGCTAGACAAGCTAATATGAAATATTTTGAACTGAATTCTTTCATTGTGGAAGTTATAATTACATTAGACTATATCACCTCCCTATTCAGGACTTGCCTATCAAACAAACAAACAAACAAAAAAACATGGTTTGTCTTTCATTCTAGACCCCCTGTCCCCCAAACTTATCTTACAGAAGATACTTGGTTTATGAACTTTAATGTTTTATTTTCCCCTTTGTTCTGAATTATAGTTTAGAACCTGTATCTAAAATTGCATCTAAAATAGGGAAGCCGATACTCTCTGCCGCATGAGGTGCTTATAAGGATTAAAAGATAGGTACCCGCAAAGCGCTTCGAACAAGCCCGTGTACTCAAATCTTAACTCCTGTCAGCACTAACCGGATTACGTCTATTACAAAAATGGGAGTTTCTGTAAAAATAAAAGAAAAACAGAGATGAATCGTTGGACACCCAGTTTCTGAGTCCAGGGGGCTGGCTGCGGGACGAGGTCCGGGCGCTGGGCGGGAGCATCCGCAGCCGGCGGTGCCAGGCCACGGTGGCCGTCTGCCAGATTGCCCCACTTGCGGTGCCACTGTGTTTGATGAGGCGATCGGTGTCCTCGTGAACTTTCTGGGTGGTCCCCACAGCAACGGGCATGAGGGTTGCCCATACTTGAGCTGTTGCGGTGACTTTTTGAAGCTATTTGTCACCAGCTTCAGCTTGCAGGGGGCTTCAGGACAAAGGCAGATCCTAGCTCTCAGAAATGCCCCGTCCAGAGGGTGGGATTGAAGTTGGAAAGGCAGGTTACCGAGGGAATACCTCCGGGGCAGGATCCAGACCAGTTCACAGGTAGATGGAAAAGTAGAAAGTAAAACAGAGATTGCCTGGACCTGAAAAGCATGTCAAGGACAATAAACAAGATTAGAATCTAATAATCCAGTTGGGCACGCTCTTATTCCCACTGAATATGGTAAAATTTCTTTCTGTAGTCCTTCCTGCCTTTTTACAGACACTTGCTGAAAACATGAAGTGTGGTCTCATTAGCTTTAGTCCGGTTATGTACCTAAGGGTAGCAAGCTTGTTGACTGCCTAGGACTTTTCAAGTTTATTCTGTTGGAATTTTTCATACAGAATCTGAGATCAGACTTTGAAAAACCTCTTGAGCCTACGACACCACCCCCAAGAACTCACCATTAGACTTTTTCTGCATGACTTACAGGTTCGGCTGAATTCCTCTCTTGTCGAGGTCCCCAAGATACCCTAACCTTCCCGGGGCTGCCAGAAAGTGACCTTCCTCATTCACCTCTAAGGTAGGAATCCTACAAGCCAGGTAGGTACCAGCCCAGTTTTGCCCAGAGGACTGCATAAGCATTGAATCCATGAAGTCTAAGGAACCTTACTTAGTTCTTTGAAGTTACCTGGCCGTATCTGATCACACGCAATATTCTCAAATATGGCATTCCAGGTACATGTTGGTAAAATCCCTGATGCTTCCAATTATGCCGCGTTACCAGAAGGACAGAGCCTTACTGAACTTTCACAAATTATCTATTTCAATGAAACTAAGACTACTCCGCAGCCGGTGCTGATTTATGGAGGGGCCAGGTAGGGATGTTTCCCTTTTCTTTATAAAACTGTAATTTGTGAAATGGTTACGAGTTACAGAGAGTTTAAGAGAAAAGGGAAAAAGGGTTCCTCGTAGACAGAAAAGAGAACCTTCTAGAACAAGAAGTGTGAAAACAAAAGCCGGCATCATCCTTTATGCGTCCCTTTCATTCCCAAGTGAGTATTCCTGGTTCTGCTTGGTGTGGGGTTCGCAGCCTCGGGAGCCATCAGTGTCTCCTCGAGAGAGTGGGGTGCCCTGACGCCGGGCTGCGGGGCGGGTCCTCTCCACGCTGCTGTCAGAGGCCTGCAGTCCAGGCCACCTGTTACCATACTTGACGGAGCCGCTGAGACGGGCCCCTCACGGTCCCCAACCGCAAGCACATTCACGGAAGACACAGTACAACAGAAACAATCTGTGGACAATGGAGGAATAAAAGCAGTTGCGGTGAAAGACACGGGGGTCCGTTTGTCAGCGTGTTCGTGGGGGAATGTCACACACTTCGGGCGAGGAAAGATGTCTGAACGCGGGGCTATCAGTGTTCTTATTTTACCCTGGTCACATAGGCATGTTAACCTTGAAATAATGCACCAAGCCCACAGTGTCCTGTAGGTATTTTATACTCTGTAGTTTTTAGAACAATTACCAGGAGTTGAACATTTCAGTCAAGGAATTCTGGTATTGCAATCTCATTTCACTCATTTGCTTATAATTAGAACCCAAGGGCAATTATTATTGCCATAATAATTACATATTTTCAAGCGCATGGTACTGAATTATTTTTGTTTTCAGTCTATTGCTGTGGTTGCCATATCATTGTAGCTTAAACATCTAAATGTATAACTTAGCTCTAACTCACTCCAATTCCTTCTCCAAATATCTGAGTTCCTTCTGATAGTCGATTGCTGATACCAGTGCTGCTAGTGCGCGTGGGCACCCCAGGGGCAAATGCAAGTTAAGGAGAAGGGGCTTCATCCTCCCTGTTGAAAACAAGGGCGAAGACTTTCCTTTTCTCCATTTCCTTAAAGCATTTACTTTAATAAACTTACAATGTAAGTGCTTTCTTTATCTCTTTGAAATGTAATATAAATCCCTCTAAAGGCAGAACAAGCCTCTTGACAGTGTGGTGACCCAGGAAGGTCTTTCTCAAGGACCTGCGCGGTGTGTCTCTGAAAAGGTCCATCTCTCCTTTTTTGTCAAATGGTTGCAAACTTAATACGAGGGCACCTCACTCCAACATTGTCCCCTGTCCTAAAGATACGAAATGCGTAACAATGGATAAAGCCCATTGTTGCAAGTATTTCATGAAAGGCTATATGGAAAACTTTTATAATAATACCTGGTATATAATGAGCACTGCAAAAAGGTGCGTTAATAAAAATGATGGTTTGTTCAAAATCCAGCGGTTCTTGTGACTGTTTCAAGAAGAAAAGCAACTCCAAGGTTGCGGGTTCCCGCTCTAGGACACATACAGGAATCAGCCCATGAATGCATCGCTGAAGTGGAAAAACAAATTGATGTCTCTCTCTCTCTCTCAAATCTTTTTTTTTTTTTTTTAAAGAAATGCAACTATTTCAAACAGAACATCAAAGGGATAGACTATTTCTGCAGGGGACGGGGAGTGATGAGAACATCTGGTCTGTGATTATCAACCTCTCCCTCTTTCTTAGGTCCAGCTCAGTGAGTATCTGTTCTAGAAAAATCTTGAAGCCCGTACATTGAATACAACCGTCACTGTACCCAGATTTGCATTAAAATAATGGGTCATGTTTTTGCCAGGGCAGGTGTTCTCTGTCATTTTTTAAATCTCCCCAGTGTCTAGTAAGGAGTCTTATAGGTAGATGGCCTTCCCAGATGGGCTGGCATTAGATGAGGCATTGACACGGAACAGTATTAAGGAGAGTAAATATTTGAGGACTGCCGGTGCTAAGTGGAAGATTAGGGAAAATAATCACAAGGAATCAGTCATATATATATATATATATATATATATATATATATATATATATATATAAAAGTAAGGCATTTAGCAAGTCTTACACATTCTATTACCTGAAGATACTTTGTTGTACATTGAAATATTAAGAGTTTTGTGGTCATGTCAATTTTAAATAAACTTATAAACCAATTAAGCAATCAAATCAATAGACATATAGAAAAATCCGGCTATACACATATTCTTACAACCGTTCTAAAAGTTCTTGAAAATTATCTCTTCACAGAGCTTATAGATAAGTCCCATTAATTCAAATGGAAATTTTGCATATAATGTACACCAATGGGAAATGAAGTTCAGGTGTATAATTTAGTACTGTATATTAATTGTTTTAATGTATGATATAAAGTATGGACTATGCTTAATGCACAAAGTCTACAAAGATGAAAAGATAAAAACAGAAGCTTAACACTTATGCTCCCTTCAACAAAAAGATGAACACAGTAGAGAGAAATACGAGTGTGATATGTGCAGTTAAGGAGAGCGCGTGCGAAGTTTGATACAGTGAAAGAATTAGGCAGGGATGAAAGGGGCGGCCTGGAGCTTCTCCCAGGGACATTTTTTTCTCAGCCACTTCATGCTTACTGAAAGCCTTCTTAGGTTTTCGCTGATCTCCATATCTATAGCCATGAGAAGGTTTTATTTTCTTTTTCTATTTCCCTACTCTTACAGATGATAGCTTGAGGATAATTTGCAACTTAAAACTTGTAACTGGTCTCCTCGATTTTGCCCTTGCGTCCCAGTGGCAGATAGAATAGTCCAGACTTCTCAAAATGCTCAGATCCCTTCTGACAGATTCACGGTCAAGGCCAGAGACCTTACATTGGCCTGCAAAGCACTGATGTATTCAGCTGTTATTTACCGACTGAGCAAAGCATCTGTTTCTCCCCGCCCCGCTCTGTCTTTTGAACCCAGTAGGCACATGCCTGCCTGGCCTACTTCTCTACAGACTCAGGGTGGCGCATTGATTGCTTCCTTTAGGGCTTTACACAGGTATCACCTCAAAGGAGACGTTAATCTAACCATTCTATTTAACTAGTTAAAATTGCAATTGCCCATTTTCCGCTCTCCTTTTATTCTCTGCTGTCTTCCCTGCTCTATGTCCTTCCAAAGGCTTTCTATCACCAGTAGATGACATATTTTATTGACTTGTCTATGAGTGTATGTGTGCATGTGTGTATGTTGTGTATGTGCCTAATTCTCCAGTTATAGCTTAGGATTCATGAAAGCAAGATCTTGGGTTCTTGGAATCCTACCATCCCTATAGAAGTTCCTGCCACATTTCAGGTGCTCAGCACATGTGTGCTGGATGAGTGTTTGGTAAACAAAAAGATGATTTCAGAAAGAAACCAGTTGGAATCATTGTGTGGTAAAGTTTTAGTTCTTTATACAATGTTCATCCTTATAGTTCATAGTTTTAAACTTTTGACAGAGTAATGCGGTTCTTCCTATTTCTCTAATTTTTATTTCCTTTCCCGTTTTTTAGTTATCATAAAATACCTATACTGTAATGAGAAAGAAGTCTGAAATGGAACGACTTGGCAGGTTTATAGTAGTCATGGTTTTCTTTATGTCTTTGTAAAATATGCCTATGTAAAATGCAAGAATCAGAGAAGCTTTTTTCCCTTTCTTTCTGTGACCTGGCTGTGTGACTTCTATGTCCTGCAGTTTGTTGAACTGGTAAGGTCGATGAACCACATGAAGAGTGGTTGCATCATGCGTAGCTGTACATGCGGTGTGTCCATAGGAACCTCCTATGTCGCCATCTTGGTTTGCCTCCTTGCAGGAAATCATCAAAACTATTTTTGTTATTTTCCTTCTTCAACTGGACTTTAATGCTCTCAAATACTATTTTTTTTCCACCCATTTTTTTGCTTTTTGTTCAGTTTAGGTTCAGGGGTCATTCATTTCAAAGATGCTGTAACTTATACCTCGAGTCCACTCTCCTTTGCCCGTTTCCCAAATACCAGTTTAAGGTAGCTTCTCCCACTTAATCCCTCTTTCCTGGACTTCATGTGAGACAGTGGAAAACTGTTGTTGTTGTTACTCTTTTTTTTTAACATTTTGTATTTAGCCACATAGACCCCAAGAAGCAGAGATCTTCTGGAACGTCATCTGGTGATGTAGAGCAAGGGGCCCAGTGCTGAGACGCTCAGGGTGGCTGGCTCCCTGTTCTGTGGCCCCTGATGTGGCGGCAATATTTTCCAATCTGTGGAGAACGGAAAGGTAAACAGAAGTACTTTCTAGAGAAGAAAGTGGGATAGGGTTTTGTCAGTATGTAGAAATTATAATCGATGCAACGAATCAAAGATGGCTACGTGTCCCCGACTGGAGTCATGGTGAACACGGTTGCTGTCCAGTAAACACGTCCACACCCAGTAAACACGTCTCCAGTAAGGAGAGGGGCTGTTCGAGAGCATTATCTCATTGAGGAGGAAGGGGCTGTGGCATTAGACAGGGTGCTCTAAGTGGGAGCCCTGCAGGAGCCTGAAGGGCAAGGTGGAAGGGTTTTCCTTTATGGAAGGGAATGGACAGGCCAGAAGGAACTGAGTGTGTGGAAGTGGGATGAGAGGGTGGCATGACTCGACAGTGGGTCAGAGAATGTTTTACCCGGATGCGGGTCTGTTCGTGGAAGAGGCCCTGAGTTTGTTCGTGGCTGTATACCAGCTTAGGATGTGGGCGGGCCAAGATTCCGGGACCCTGGGGAGGAGAGGACCTTACCCAAAGTTGGATAATGAGCATCCTGTTCTGATTAATCAGTGGGACCAAACAGTTAAGCTAATCATTCTTGAGACAATGGATGGAGATTTAGAGAGTCCGTGTCTGGCCATGTCACAGATGAACAGTGGGGGAGGGACATCTGTGAGTCTCCTCTGTCATATGGGGGAGGTGGTTCCACACTGTAACTCTTTGGCTGCAGGAGAATTTCTTAGCATTTGCCTTTACTGCCCCCCCCCAAAACAGGGCTTGAATAAAGTTCATCATGGCCACTTAAAAGCCAGGATAGAGGGTCTAGGTGAGAACAGAGCAGTCCCATTTGGTGCCTTATTAGTGAATTACCCTAATGAATATCTCTACAAATGGTTTGTGAAATGAAGCTCAGCTGAGAGGAGAGAGCTAAAATAATTGAAGCCACTGCCCAGGGCCTCAAATAATTTGTACATTTCTTTTTTCTTAAATGAGTCAATAAAGGAATTAATAAAAATGGGTAATTTCACTGCCAGTGAGCAAAACAAATCTAGTAATCATCTTATTGACTTGAGTCTCGAAAGAAAACACTTTGTGTTGGGGTTCTATTTCATTTGTGGTTTGTTTTTTTTGTTTGTTTGTGTTTTTTTTTTGGTCCACTTGACGCTTTTATTTAATAGACGGCATCACAAAAGGAATTCTCAATTCTAGTGATTCCCTGCACGGCCTCTTCCCACAATAAAATAGCAGAACTGGTCCCTCCCAGTAAAAGGGGTCACTGTTCACCAGTTTCCCATGCCCCCTGCTCAGCATCATCCTTGATTCCTTCCCTTTCTACCCTGTATTCAGTCTGTCAACAAGTGCTTTTGAGGCTAGCTTCAAATCTGTCCTGAATCGGATTATTTCCACTCACTTTTCTGTCCCCACCATCTGTTCGCACCATCACCTCTTGCCAGCACTACCTCAAAACTAACTAGTTTTCTTGCTTCCAATTTGGTTTTCTTAGACTCTGTTTTCCATGCAGCAGCCAGAACAATCTTTTTAAAAGTTTAATCACATCACCCCCTGTTTTAAACCGATTTATAATTTCCCACTTTTCTCAGAATAAAATTAAAGCTCTTACTTTAGCCTAAGAAGCTTTGCAAAATCTCTTACTACATCACTGTGGGACCTGCTCTCTTAGATTCTTATTCTTGCTCGCTGCGTTTTATCCAGTTTGACCTCCCAACTGTTCTTCAGGCCCCAAACTAATCACAGGGTGTTAGCCTTTACTTTTGCTCCTGTCTCTGTCTACTAAATTGTTCCTCAGATATTCTCTTACACTTTTGTGGATTTTTTTCCCTTTTGCTCAATCGTATTTCAATGGTTATTCCAGCATTTGCTGAAAATTCCCCCATTCTTTAATTTTTTATAGATTTCATCAGTGCCTCATTTTCCCATCTGTAAAATGGGACACAGTGCCTATGCTAAAATGAAAATTAAGTGCAATAGTAAGAAAAAAAGGCATAGGATCTTCCTGAGCACATGAGAGCATTCATTGTCATTGTCATCTTCAATATCACACCTACAGAAAACTATTTTACTAATTTGTACATATCATTTTAAAAACCTATCTCTTTGAATAGAATGAAGCTCCTATGAAGGCAAAGACTATCTTGTTTACCCTTCATTACTAGAGCCAAGTATACTATCAGGTGTGCAGGGAGGAGTCCATAAATATTCATTGAATGATTTGCTTAAGAATTGTAGTCTAAATGGCTCTTCTCCATACTGATGCTCTTAGTTCTCAAGAGGCATAGGTGTTCTCATGTCACTCAGATGGAGGTTATTTATGTTCAGGAAACACAGGGGAGGCAAGGAGAGAGAACTCCAACGTTTTATCAAAAGGGCAAAATATCAAAGAGCTCTGGGAAAACATTTATCACCACCATTCAGAAGATGAAAGTAGCTCCAGTGACCCATAAGCAACTCTAACGACCCAGGCAGTAGATATAGTAAGCTGGTAATTTTGTTGCTGCTTTTGAGTCAGACATCTATTACTTTTTGGTCCAGTAACCTGACACACTCATGACTGTCTTCCCTTGACGGCTATGATTTCTCCTCTTAGCACTTCTTACCTACATTTTCCCTTCCACTGTACTATCTGTTTAGCTTTGAATTTATGCTCTCTCTTGTAGAATGGATGGCATAATGGTCCTCTGTGACAGAGGATGGCATCTTTGTTTGTCTACTTGATGGCCACCACTCACACTTCTTGCTCAGAGAGGGTCGCCTTTGTTTAGGCGACAGTGGTCAGCTCTCAGATGACTCCTGATGACGTTAGTTCAGTCCTACATGGTTGATTCCCAATGACCTTGACTGTGAGTCAGAAATTAGGGGTAGCCTGTTTGAAAGCTTCTGAGAAGGGTCTTGTTTGCTAATAAACAAAGAGAGCAAGAGTGACACGAGGACAAAACACTTTGCTCCTGTCCCCGTCTGTCATCTCCCGAGTACTGTGCTGGGGGATGTGACCTCTGAGGCTGTGACAGCCAGCTGAGAGCGTACCGTGGGAGGCGGTGTGTCCTGGCAAATGCAGTCATGTCCTCAGGGCTGTTTCCAAGTACCTGTGCTACTCCTGAATCCCCGACATCCTGACCTCTGTTAGGTTAACGGTACACTTCCTTGGGGTTCAAGCCATTTACGGAATTTTTGCTGCATCCAGCAGAACAAATCCTGATATACCACCCAATAGATAATTCCCCTAAGGGACTGGTTTGTCTAGGCAGGACATCAAAGCATCGTGGAATGTTCTTTCAGTTCTAGGGGAAATACTTGGCCTAGCCTGTTGTGGTGACCGTGGCAGAGTCACAAGATTCAAAACATGGCCAATAACATGTAAAGAACTGTCTGTAACCTCCATTCTTGGAAATGGTGGTGAGAAGAACAGGGACTTAGCTCCATGTATTCATTTCCAAGGCATCTTGACACATCATCTTTTTTTAAAAGTTGAAAAATCAACCTTTCATATAAAACTCGTAAGTGGTCACAAAACAGTGCACATGCCTACGTGTTTGTCCTGTGCGTCCTTACCTCATGCTTCCTTACCAAAATTTTACGTAAGCCTTCCATGTGAAAAGACAACTCAGAAATTTTGTCATCTAGAACGATAAAAAGGCAGGAATTAAGGAGATGCAGATTGTTGGGTGCAAAACAAAGCCGTGTGCTCTCATCTAAAGACAAGAACACACAGGTTAGAACTTAATGCAGAGTGATTAATGGAGAGTGCTTATATAATTTATAAATTTATATTTTTCAAATCTAAATCATCAGTATATGCTCAGTCATGTATTTTATGTCTAAATATACAACTCACTTGTTAAAGGATTTTGGAATAAGTGACATGTAAAATAAAGCCAATAATTGACCTGCCCTACTTTTGAATATTTCTAAATGGACTTACTGTTTGTATTCTCCAATATACTGACAGTTAATTAGATGTTACCTCTTTTCTTCATAATAGCTAAGAAGCCACTCAAAGCAAATCTGACTATTCCACCAGGTAACCCCTTCATAGCGTACTTTTGTGTATGTTTGTGGTGCGTCTCAGAAAAGAAGGAAATGCCCTCCTTGGAACTGATTGTTAGCTTTTCCAGCAATTCGATTTTTAAAGGGTGTCAGAGAGAGACACAGAGGTATGAGTTACAGTCACTCATGAACCCGTGTTACAAAGTGGCTGATGACACTTCCAACACTTCATTTTGTCATTCTTAGAAGTCTCCTTCCCCCGATAGTGTAGTTTGGAGGACTGTATCCCTAAAAATGGCATGGCTGTTGCATGGTGCTGGCCGATGGGACCTGCCGCCACGTTCTGTCCTGCGCTGCTGGCTGCGGAGGCCTGAGCAGAGACCGACAGCGCCGGCGGGAGCTGTTACCCGCCCTGGTGTTTGTGGTGATGGAGCTACGTTTTCCTGCACATCTGAAAGGAACAACTCAAAAGTGCTGTGTTACAAAGCAGCGGTTATTAATCTATGCTAAAAGCTAGCTATGTAGAAAGTGTAAACATCTTAAATGTACACCTCAGCTTTTATATAAGGTCATACACGGGCAGCAAGGGCCAGGACACGAGATATTTGATACTGCCCAAGGCCCTTCCCGTGAACTCCTATTGGCGTGTCTCCAGAGCTAACTGATCATTCTGACTTCTAAACCCGTAGATGAGATTTTTTTGCTTTTTTTCCCCATTTTTTTCCTCTCAGTGCGTCTCTTTGTTTATTTTTGTATTGTGTTGCCTTTGTTTACAAATTCTGTATTCTGCTTGTTAAACCCATTGAGTAGGTACTTAGGCGTCCTTTACAGCCCTAAAACATCCATTTAGTGTTGTTTCAATCTGTTTTATTTTTCCATTGAAATTCTTAATTCCCATCAGTTTTTTCCATCTTTTCCTATATATTTTTCAAAATTTTAATCACACATGAATTAACATGTTTTCCTATCCACTAACTCCAGACTGCACTGTGTACGCACATTTCTTTCTTTCTTTCTTTCTTTTTTAATCTCTCCTTTGGTTTCTGGCCCGTTGCCTGAGCCCTTCACACGCGTCATGGTTTTTCGTAGATGGCTGGACAGAGAGCCGTAGAAGCTGCCGATGGCGTTCTCTCCAGGGAGGGTTTTCCTTGGAGGTGGGAGGCCGCTCAGGTGGGGCCGGCCGGGTGGGGCGGGGCCGGGGCCAGGGCCGCTGCGGAGGCCCCCGACACCTCGGGCCTGAGGGCCTCACCCCTGGGGGTCGTAGGGCCCCGAGTGGCAGTTTCGGTTGCACCTGTGCAGATCTTTTCACCGTTCTTGTCCCATGTGGCTGCAAAATTTGTAAGGGGAATTTTTTAAAATTTTTATGTTTTCGTAGTAGATTACCTCCTCCTAGGGGAACTGTGTCTCCTAAGCGCTGTCAGACCGCGGCTGACCTCGTTTCACCGGGCCACTCTCCCGCAGTCACGGGGAGAGCCGGCTGTGAACCGGGGCTCGGCTTGGATGCGGTCCCACCCAGCCGCCCGAACCTCGGGGCTTTCTTTCCAACAATAAAAGCCTCTCTGGAGGCCGAGCTACACCTTCAGCCTACGGCCAGCAATGGCAAGTGGCTCCAGGCTCCAGGCTCTGGTCGTCACTGTTTGCATAGTCCTTCAGTGTTTATAAAGTAAAGTTTTAAAGCTCTTTTATTTGTCCTTTGTAGCAGCCGCATGAAGAGTATGGGCCAGCACGAACTTGGACACTTTTTGCCGTAATAATGATACTTTCTATGTGTGATGTTTTGTACTATAATAGAGCCCTTCTCTTTTCCTTTAGAACCCTGCCACGTAAGCCTTTCCCTGCCCAGAGCGCTGTTTGAGAAATACAACTTCTAAAAAGATTACAAAACTAGGGAGTGTGCAATGCGCATGTGCGTGTATATGTATGAGAATCACTGGGAAAGATGGAAGATCCAACCATGTAGCCAATATTGCCGTTTGATGGTGTTCCGAAAGCAACCCCAGTGAAGTGGACCGCAACTCAAGCTTCTCCTTTCCCATCGCACCCTCCCGCCATCATCTTCTTCCCTCCGTGTTGCTGCATCGAGGCTACATGATGCTAGGCACGTGGGAGGTGATCTCTCTTCCCCTTCTCATCAGCTGTGTGACTTAGTCCTGACATTCTCTTTGCTAAAATTGTCTCTCCTCTTCTCCATCAGGGCTCCGTTCAAGCTCATTTTTGTCTTACCTTCATTACAACAGCCTCCCAATGGGTTTCTCTATTTCAGTTTGATCCCTTTTACCCATTCCCCCACTATGGACTGTTTCCTCTCTAAGGGAAAACCTTCCTGCCACTTTTTGACCTAAACCGTTCCTTATAAATTTATGTTAGTAAATAAGAAGGTTTTGGCTTGGCACATAATGCGTTCTTATCGGATCCTCGCTCACTCCCCAGTCGCCCTTCACTCCGGAAGGGAACCTTCCCTGCAGCCTCCCAGGTGCCCAACGGCCCCACCGCCCCTACATGTCCCCTGGAACACATGTTTAATCTCCTTCTCTGAGCAACGCCTCCTGCTCCTTCAAGAGCTCCCCTACCTGCACCCCCCCCCCGCCCCCGGCAGTGATGCGCGCCTCCTGCTGAACCTATATAACACCCTCCACCCCCCCGCACTCTGACGCTGAGGGGCTGCTCACGGTCATTGCAAGTCTGCACACCGTGTTTCTCCTATTAGAGTGTAAATACGTGGAGGGCAAGGACCTTATTTATTTGACTTTATATTCTGAAAACCTGTCACAATATCTGTTACAGAGTAGTTAATAAAAGTTTGTTGAGAAGAGTGAGATTTTATTGATGAAAAATCTGCAAATTGGTTTACTGTGCCTTTATCCTTCAGGAACATCGGATTTCTGCCTCATGCTTCACCAGATCAGCACAGGCTTTCCAAGTGATAAATCTGTAATTAGAGTTAACAAACAGGTTTTGATTTGAGCCATAAAATTTTATAACAGTCAATATGAGATCTTCACAATCTAAAAAATTGTCAGGTTTTCTCCTGGCCACAATTTGAATCCTTTATAAAAGCTGAAGTGAATTATGCTTAGCTTTTTTTAGCAAAAGATAAAATTCATCTTATTACATCCTTACACCTTGACTTTTCACTGAATTAAATATTAGAAGCTGATGACACTAAACTGATGCCATCTGCTGAGATGCCAGGATTTCAACATTGTGACAACAATGTCATACCAAATATAAAGACTGATAGATTTGAGGAAAATGGAGTGGCGTAGAAAGAAATGTTGAGACAATTAGTAAATGTGTGGGCGAACATCTTTTAAAATGTGAAAGGTAAATGGATCTCAGCTTTAAGTATGACACAGTTTCCATTTCTTGACGTTCTCTTCAATGGAAAAGGAAATGCATTCACCATGTCTTACTGTGGTAGTATTTTAAGCAAAATGAAATGCTTTTTTATGGGAGTTGATTTGTTCTCCATACAGAGATTTCTGTGTGATAGGGTTACAGGCCTTCCTTATGGATGGTAATTAATCCACACAAGGGAACAGACCTGGATTATTGGAAACTTCTCTGCATAAGCTTCATGGTCCTACAGGGAAAAAAAAAACTTATACCAGTTATATTAGAGATTATTACTGCTAAGTATTATACTGTTGTACACACAAAGAACTAGAGCATATATACCAAGAGATATTAGACAAGTATGGTCAAGTGTGGTTCTTTGGGACTTAATTTCAGAGGTACCATCATATCCAACACTTAACATGGATTAGAGACGGAGGGGGCTTAGTGCCAAACACATCTAAAATCACACAATGAAAAAAATCAAGTTTAATTTAGACGTTGATCAGTATATCAACAAGTGAAATATAGGAAGTGGATTTTTCAGGCCTGTAACTGTAAACAACATAAGCTATCCACATAAGATTTGATGAGCCTGCAAAATGAACATTAATTTTAGAATGTGTGCAGATCACTTTTTAACGAATCATTTTAATATTTACTGTAAATGCTAATTTTTATGGTATAGGTGGGAGTTTATAGAAGGGAGAGACCAATGCAGTTCAAATATTTGGAGATTTTATAAAACAACTCAGTTTTGAGCTGGACCTTAAATAATGTATCGTTTTTGTGAATTTGGTTGATATGAGTATGATAGTACTATGATATGAATAAATATAAAATAATTGTACTCAAATACACAGCAAGTATTATAGATGATAAATATTATATATTTATATTTTACAATAAAATGTACTCAATTTTTCAGATCAATGAGGTTAGACAATGAGATATGCACCTATGTAACCAAAACAGCCAAAACAAGATTTATAACACCTACATTGTAATATAAAGTTCCCCATTGGCCTTTCCCTGTTATGTTTCTCTCTTCCTACTTTGCAACCTCGCCCAATTCCTGGTGACCATCCTCGGAGGTCTAAATCCGTGTTCTTCTAAGTCCTCTCTTCTTATAATTTTCCTATGTGGTGTGAATTAGCTTTTTAAGTATTTCTGGAAGCCTTTCATGGTGCTCTATTTTTAATTCTTTAATTCTTAGGGAATCTTCTGTCAGTGGGATGCCAGAGAGAGAGATTTTTCTTAGAGCTACAATGGTAATAAGCAAAGAAATAATACCTGGAGAGGCAGATAAAACTCAGGCCAAGGATGCTCTACTACTCTATTATGAATTACTTTTTAAAGTTATCATCAGATATTCCCTTTTCTTATTAACATTAAAAAATGACTAGAAATATTAAATTACATGACCACTAGCCCTTACTGTAAATAATATCGCCAACATGAATAGGGGAAATGGTGAGCATGTAGTTCAAATAGGGATTTCTGAGTATACCAGTAGATACCTCAAACCACATCCCATTGTTTTAAATATGTTATACATAACGTTTTGCTATTGACCATATTCCTATCCAGGGATAGAGATTTTAAAAAGCAGAGTTTATGCATCCTTCATTCTGCATCAGATATATTTAGTAAAGTTATTATTTTGAAAATGTCTAACCCTTCCTTTTTTCTTCCACTTTTATTGTGCTCTGGTTTCAGGTGTACAGCTTAGTGGTTAGACAATCATACACTTAGTGGTTAGACCCCTCCTACACACACATTTCTAGTACCCAACCGGTGCCATACATACTTATTAAAATATGATTGAATATATTCCCTAGGCTTTGCTTAACAGCCCCGTGACTGTTTTGTACCTGCCAGTCTGTACTTCTCAATTCCTCCACCTTATTCACCGAGTCCTCCAAACCCTACCCCTTTGGCAACCACCGGGTCACTTTCTGTGTCCATGATTGTGTTTCAATTTTGTGTGTTCATTTTTTTTTGTTGTTCTTTAAATTTCACCTATAAGTGAAAGCATATGGTGTTTGCCTTTACCTTGAATCTGCAGCAGCCCCAATATCACCTCTGTTGTCATCTTGCAATTATTAAAGTATAACAAACAAGGAAACGGAACTGTGCGCATGCTTCCAGTCTGATATATCGCCACAGGCAGTGATCCGAAGGGATCTGTTCCTTTAGTTCTTTGTTTGCCAGAAAACATAAAGATACAAGATAAAGCTGTGTTCCAATTAAATAGCAGAGAAAATCAAAGTCATTAGATTAGTATAGACCACACAGCGTTCTTATGAAGAAACTTTTGAAAAGGGTGTCATGATAAATCCCCTAAAATATATTGATTTTGCCAGCCTCAATCCACAGTGGCATAGCTTCCGTTCTGCAACCAGACTCTTTCATGTAGAGATTAACCCTGCGATCCCACACTTGAAAGAGAATGCTCTAGGATTTCATTTATATTCGAGCCTCACTGTTCTTTGGGGGAAAGGCTGGGTGATCCATACAAATTGCCAAGTGATGAAACCAAGGGCAGAAATGGAAATGACAGAATTGTCACTGATTTAACTGCTCTTGGAAATAAAACTAAATAGATCTTGGTTAAACTAATTATGCTACTGTGAACTCATTAAGAATCAAGACTGAAGAGAATACAGTGTTCTCATTTTAACATGGAACTCTTTGGCTGTTAAATGAATATTTTCTGGTCATAACCATTGACTAGAAGGCTGCCCAATATTTAATGTTTGTAATTATGTTTATGAATTTATTTAAAAGATGCAAAGTCTATTATTTTTAAAACTTCATATGGGGAATCATTTTCCTTAATAGAACAATGAAAAACCAATAACGTTATATCAATGTAATGTGAAATATATGACTTTATGAAATGAAACTCTTCTTATAACAGGTCTGGAATATAGTTATGCAGCATCTATGCATGTACACAATACACAGGTGCAGGAAAACAATTTTATGTAGTTATCTTAAAGGGAGCCACGAAAATTTGTTCATAGCCTTTTCTTATAATATTTACTGATAATATTTTGTAATCTCCTATATTTTGAGCTTCCCACGTTCACCAACTGATGGACATCCAGACAGTCATTAAGAGGAATTAGACAGAAATAAGGCTGAATTGTGTTTCAAATGGAAAACTACGTATTATTCTCGATAGCTCTACTGTGATATAAAATCCTCAAAAAATACATTTCTTACATATTAACTATTCACCTGGCTCCTGATAGAATGAGTTTAGAGTATTATGAGATTCATGGGATTTAAATTTGTTTTCATTTAGAAAGTGCAGATTAAGAGCAGTTTGGTACCAAGGAAATTAGTGCATTTGACCCTCCAAGGCCTCACCTCACTCCCTGCCACTGAAGAAACTCTGATAAAAGTTAACGTTTGATCACTTTTCTGCCATTACTCTTTCTTCCAGTTCTGCCTTAATGCATTTCTTTCATAGCCTTTTCTTCTAACATTTCCTGATTATATTTTCTAATCCCCTAATTATATGATTTGGCTTGAGACAACTATTTTTTAAAATTTTGATATAAGCAATTTTAAATGAACAGATCCTTTATCATTTTAATCTTTGTATTAATTTTATCTATATGTTACATTTTAAATATACTAGGTGGCATGAAATCCTTGATGGGGGAAAAGAAATCCTTGGTGCCACTAAAATGGCTCACATGTTAAACCATTTCGTAGCAAATCAGTGTCTGTACTTTTCTGGCCCTGAGCTTCAGTCCCTTGTACCTTACAGTCCACACCACAGAGATGCCTGTAGCAGGCATCCAGCCCTTTGAGACAAGAGGGTTCCAAGATTCATTACAACTATTTTGGCAGCTGCCTGTGAGCCAGGCACTGTTCAGGCAAAGTGGGAGCCGAAGGAAAACGGGATATGCTATAGCTCCAGCCTTACGGGACTTTTGTTCTGCTATGAGAAAAAAACTGTTGACCTTATGTTGTTTCTCCACTAGTTTGGTGCATGTGGGAGGGTATATTTCTAAGTACAGTTGGTGATGATAGACAGATAAAACTAATGTCCAATTCCTGTTGGTCGTCTCATCCAATGATATCTCCACATCACAATTGGTCTGTGGAACAGAAATGGTGGCACCGAAGGCACACCCCTGTGTGCTCGCGTCGGTGGGCACACGCGCGCCTCTGCGTGCCTGCGCGAGCCACGGCGCCGCAGCTCAGCCGCTCTGCTCTGCGGCTCCGAAGGCGGGCACGTGGGTCTGTCCGTGGCTCCTTAAGTTTCTCTCACAGTGACATCAGTTGTCCTTGAAAAGCCACAGCTTCCTGTCACCCTCAACCTTATTCTCATTCATTTGCCTTTGAAAAAGGCCTTTTCCAACTGGCCTTTATTTTTTCATCCCTCTAAGTCTAGTATTTAGACTCTATCAAAATCCTTGGTCTTTTTAGCTCTCAGTAATGTGGAACTAAGACTTATTGATCCTCCGATTGGAATCTTGTCCAATATAATTCATGTGTATTCACTGAAAAAGTGAAATTGAAGTCAATCCCTTTTAAAAATGAATGAGTCCCTAAGCATACAATTTAGAAACCTCTGAAACATGTAAATTTCTGAAATCATCTCAGTGAAAACTTGAAAATAATGTGCAACCCTACTATGCTCAATAGAAAAAAACATACGTCTAAAACCTTTAAGTCCCTCAAAATGAATATTCAATATCTTAAGTAGAACCGTCAAAATTATTTCAGTGAAATATGTAATTTCTTAAAATGAGTTTAAAAGCAGACAGAAATTCAGACACTGTTTTTAGTTTATGTAGCATTGCATATGTTTTATATTAACACAAAATTACTAATACAAAATGAAATACAGTGATAAATATTGACTTATAAAGGGCCTAATTATTAAGGCTGAGATCTATTTTTTATAACAAAAAATGCAAGCAACCAACGTCCCTGTCACACCCTGACAGTATCTCTGAATGACACTGAAGGTCGGATGGTAATACAGATGAATCCGTTTACTTGCAATCTTATGTATTTCTCCCCTTTCCTTCACATTGAAGAGTTTCCCAGGACAGGAGCCTTGACGGATTTAGTCACAATTCCTTACACTGTGCTTATTACAGCGCAGAGTCTATGAAAGGCGTTCAGGAGACATTTAGTGAATGAATAATGAAAGGAGTAAATTTGGTTACGTTTGTAAAATAAAATACAGTCATTACAAATTCTGAGTTTTTATATAAAAGATGAAAAGAAAAGATGCATACGTACATGGTATTATGTTAATAGTTTTACTGAGAATTCGCTGTGTAATTGCTTTGGATAGGAGCACAGGATACAAGATGTTTGAGTACAGAATTTGATTAGGAGCAGAAACTCAAAGTCTTACAGAAGCTTCTTTTCTCCAGTCCTGACAAATAGACAAATGGTAAATAGGTCCCTCGTGCTGTTTGTGTATAGAGCGAAGCAACAAGCCTGAGTCTGAACCAGCGCAGGGCGCGGGCAGGGGAGAGGGCACCTGTGTGTGGCTGTCCGTCCATCTGTGGGGGCGTTGGGGAGGAAAACCAAAGACGATGCGTTTGTTTTCTTTGTCCTTGATGTCATTGTAGTTAAACAAGTGTGATTTTTATTACTTCACCTCAGGAGTTATGTTTGACCCTCCCCAAAAATTGTACGTGTGTGTGTGTGTGCGTGTGTGTATACATATACATATATATTAAAAACTCTAGATCCTAGAATTTTCTGTACATATTCTTAATCACTGAGGAAAATTATCTAAGGACAGGGATTTTCACTAACTGTGCACCTAAAAAAACAAGTAATTAGGATTATTTGTCCTCTAAGTTGTCAGTAAACTAACAACGACCAAAGGCTTGTTGCCTATTTCACTGGCTGTGGATTAAGCTATAGATTGAAGCAGAGGCAGAGAATATAGTCAATGAAATTACTAAATCAATATATCTTTTTATAAGCTGGATATAGTTCAATGTTAAACAATGACTGAAGAAGACTTTCCTTGTTTTCGGATGATGATTCTTACTTCATCATTAGTCCTTATTTGACACCAATTCATTAAATATCAGTGAGTAATTCATTTGTGCATGAAGATGCTAATGTCACAAGAAGGGCCTAGAAAAGGCAAGTCTTTAATAAGACTTTGACACAATCTTGGAATTGCTGAATAAGAGCAAGCGTATTCTCAGGAAGTTCAGTGCACAGTAACGTGTCCTTTGACATTGAGGAATGCGTTGAACTCACAAAGCAAGAAGCCATCTTTATGTCTAGCCTCATCATTTTCTTTGAATCACATGACTATATTTTAAGTGATTGTAAAACCCACCAAACAGAATAAGAGAAAAATTATCAAAAAATTAGAAAATACCTTATTTTAGCAGGTTATCTAAATCTAAATAACACCATTAAAAAAGGGGAAAAAAGCCTAGTCCTTCGAAGAAAAAATTCTTCAATTTGTGGCAGGTGCCTAAGACCCATTAGGCTGGAACTACTTTTTTATTTTCAATTTAAAGTATTAGCCTTGTATCAGGAGATAAAACCTTGCTATCTGACATCTGCATTTGAAGACTTGAAGGAAGACTTGACGGAAAACGATGATCTGGGAGCCGTCGGTGGGAGTGGGGGTGGTTTCCCAGAAAGACAGTGTGGAGAGAGGGGGCCGTCCAGCCTGCGGAACCTCAACACGGAAGGGCCTGGAGGGACTGATCGGGCACATTCCATTACTGACAAAATCCATCATACACTCGGTCAAATTATAATGTCACCTTTAAAAAGACCAATAATTGTTGTACATAAAGATGGATGCCATTTTTTTTTTAATTTTATTGATTATGTTCTTACAGTCGTTTCCATTTTTCCCCCTTCACCGCCCCTCCACCCACCACCCCTCATTCCCTGAGGCAACCCCCCCACCATTGTTTGTGTCCATGAGTCACGAGTGTCAGCTCTTTGGCTGCTCCATTTCCTATGCTGTACTTGACATCCCCACGGCTATTCTGTAACTACCTATTTATACTTCTTAATCCCCTCACCTCTTCACCCACCCCCCACTCCCCCTCCCATCTGGCAACCATCAAAATGCTTTCCGTATCCATGATTCTCTCTCTGTTGTTGTTTGCTTAGTTTGTTTTTAGATTCAATTGTTAATAGTTGTGTATTTGTTTCCATTTCATTGTTCATAGTTTTGTTCTTTTTCTTAAATAAGTCCCTTTAATATTTCATATAATAATGGTTTGGTGATGGTGAACTCCTTTAATTTTTTTCTTGTTTGGGAAGCTCTTTATCTGTCCTTTGATTCTATATGATAGCTTTTCTGGGTAAAGCAATCTTGGCTGTAGGTCCCTGCTTTTTATAACTTTAAATATTTCTTGCCAGTCCCTTAGAGCCTACAAAATTTCTTTTGAGAAATCAGCTGACAGTCTTGTGGGAATTCCCCCATACTTAGATAACTAACTGCTTTTCTCTTGCTGCTTTTAAGATTCTCTCTTTACATTTAACCTTTGGCATTTTAATTATGATGTGTCTTGGAATGGGCTTCTTTATATCCATCTTGTTTGGGACTCTCTGTGCTTCTTAGACTTGCATATCTATTTCCTTCACCAAATTAGGGAAGTTTTCTTTTCTTTTTTTTTCAAATAGATTTCCAATTTCTTGCTCTTTCTCTTCTCCTTCTAGCACCCCTATGATGTGTCTGTTGGATCACTTGAAGTTGTCCCAAAGGCTGCTTACACTTTGCTTGTTCTTTTGGGTTCTTTTTTCTTCTGGTTATTCTGATTGGTTGTTTTTTGTTTCCTTATGTTCCATATCATTGATTTGATTCTTAGCGTCACCCATTCTACTATTGTTTCCCTGTAAAATGTTCTTTATTTTAGTTAGTGTACCCTTTGTTTCTGACTGGATCTTTTTTATGCTGTTGAGGTCCTCACTAAGTTCCTTGAGCATCCTTATAACCCATGTTTTGAGCTCTGCATGGGATGGCTTGCTTCTCTCCATTTGTTTATTCTTTTTCTGGAGTTTTAATCTGTTCTTTCATTTGGACCACATTTCTCTGTTTCCTTGTTTTGGCAGCCTCCCTGTGTTTGTTTCTATGTATTAGGTAGAGCTGCTTTGACTCCATGTCTTGGTAGCATGGCCTAATGTAGTAGGTATCCCGTGGGCTCCAGTGGCACAGCCTCCCCTATCACCCAAGCTGCGTACTGAAGGTACACCCTTTGTGTGGGCTGAGTACACCCTTCTCTTGTAGTTGAGCCTTGATTGCTGTTGGCAGATCAATGGGAGGGATTTACACAGGCCAGTCAGCTGCAAGGACTGGCTGTGACTGCTGACCGCCACCCTCTGCCCTCCTTGGAGGATCAGCTGTGCAGGGACAGGGTGGTGGTGCTCCAATATAGTCTGCAGCTGTCCACTCAGGGCACAGACTCTGGGGTATCCTGGGTGATGCAGGCCAAGGTCAGCCCCCACCCATGTTTTGTCCAGGGCTGCCCTGCCTGACTATAAAACAGTGTGAGATGGCTGCGAAGTGTGCTGGGCTTGGAGATTCCCAGGCAAAGCCACGCTGTGAATCTAGGCTGGCTGCTGCTAGTGCCAGACCTGCGGCCCCTTATCAAGACGTATGGGGAGGGCGGCGAGGGATCCACTGAGCCTGGCTGTTGCTTGTTTGAGAGGATTTAGGAAGTTGTGAAGCATGAGCCAAGACCAGCCATTCATATGGAACAGTAGCCTGGGTGGGAATGCCATTTCTAAATGCAGACTTATGATGTATAATTATTATGAATATTAATGTACATTTAGAGAAACAACTTCAAAGTATGTTTGTTATAAACGTTGATAAAGACAGTGATATGATTTATGCTTTGCATGAGAATTAATACACTTGCTTTCATATATTTAAAATTTCACCTTTTATTAACATTTATTAAGCTAATCATTGATGTGAAATTTTGTTTAGAATAACTTTTATTATAAATAATAAAATAATATAAAATATAACTCAGAGAAGTATTTAATGCTTTCTATACTTTGTGTGAAGAACTGTATATGTAAGTCATGAATAAAAACACATATGTGATAGACATGCAATGCATAGTTACTTTTTTCTAAATGTAAAAATTGACTTATTGCTGCATAATCATTGCTTTCTAAAAGGGAGGTTTTTCCAATTCAATAAAATTTTATTAAATGAAGGAAGGATGTAGTTTGTCATCATTCAATTTAGAAATTCCAATTAAAGCCCACAGTCAGTATTTAAAAATTTACTTCAGTTTTAGTAAGAGTTAATAGCTGCATGTTGCTGACTCACTGTGTTTGGCTTTAAATATATGCCCTTTAATGATATGTTGTCATGTCCACTATAGAGTTTCTCCAGATGCAGGTGAGGTCATTGCGAGGGAGACTCTCTGCTGGCAATTGCGGTTAATGGCCAAGTATTTCTAACTCTTCTCCCTTCTAATAACATGTTAGACTTGCCTTTTCTGACTTGCTTAGAGATTATTATATCTGTGATTAATTATTGCAAACGAGAATGTTGCTTCCAGACTTAGCATTTAATTACTTTTTCGAGCCTTTCCAAAATGTGTTTTTTTTCTGTTCCATGGCAACCAGCAATGTTTAAGATTGTGCCTACTCTATCATCCTGAGAGAGTTCTCTGTCCCTGTTGGATTGGGTACATGGTGACCAGGAAATACATTTTTATTATTGTAAGCCACTAACGTTTTGAAATTTTAATTACTATAGCATAACTCAGCCAATGGTTAGTGATACAGAAATCGGTACCTAGGTAGGGGATGCTGCTGTAACAAAATTAATCACAGGCCACACAGCAAGCAAAGCAAAAGCTATAATTAAAGGATTGGAGAATGGAATTTGTAATGCAGTGGCAAAACATTGGTAAACTTGTCGCCTGCAATGTTGTTAAAAACAAATAATGTAGCCGAGGAGTTATATTCCGAGAGAAGGGGTTGGAAAATGGAATGTGAGCAGCCTTTGCTTATTACTGTTGGCTACGTTCACAATGTGCTACAGGGAAGAGATGAACATATGAAATAATTGGCTGCTGTTACAAAGGAAACAGGGGATCCAGAGATTTGGCGACTAGGCCCGTTGGAAGAGGCAACTCCTCACTGCCAGCGTGTGAAACATAAACTGAGAAGGTTCTGAGCAACAAAGTCTGCTTAGAACATACCCTTTCTCGTGGTTGAAATCAAAAGTGCAGCCGTCACACGCACGCTGGCATCCTCATCGCTAGCACCTCCTGTTTGAGGTGATGCCCAGGAGATGCCCACAGGGGAAGGACCCATGGATCCTGTGAAGACAGAATGGTCCAAGGGCCTGTCCGTTTCTACAAGTTACAGAGAAGCCCGTCTCCAAACAAGTGAGCCAACAAAGGCACTCTGTGAACTTACTATCCCATTGGACCTGACTTGAAGCTAGAAGTAGGAAACTGAATTTGTAGAAAGCACCCAAAAATCTATAATTGTGGATTAAGGCAGTTTGCAACTTCAAATTTAAAACAGCCCCTGGCTCAGCATCCAGCACATGAAGCCATACCCGGAGTTCACGGACAGGCCAGCGTCTGTCCTCCTGAAACCCTCGCCTCCGACTTGTCTAGGAGCTGAATGGGCTTTTGATCGTTTCTCTTGGAAGGGCAGGGTGGGCAATGAGGTTTGAGTGTGGGAAGCAGGGCAAGTGGCATTTTTGGTGGCTGGAAAGGAGAGCTCTAGAAGTCACTGGTGCTGTTTACCCAATATTTCCATTCCCTTCCTCTTTGGGGGGAAATGGTGGGATTTTATCTCTGATTCCCCTGTGGTAGGGTAGAATATTTGAGTAGTTCCCGCCTATAAATTATACAAAAGCAGGAGTGACGTGTGTCATTTCCACGCCAAGCCTTCCCTCTACTGTGCAAGCCCTCAGGAGGCACAGTGCGCCTGGGCAGGAGGCTTTTCTCTCCACCCAACCCCTGGGGGGCTGCGAAAGAGGCCGCCCCCTCCACCCACTACAGACTTTCAGTGGGCCTGTGGCATAAGGGAGAAATGCACTTTTGTTATTTTATGCCCTTGAGATTTGGAGTATTTCTGACAGACACATAAGCAAGCCTTTGGTGACCAGCCTAGGCAAGTGTGTCGGTTTGGCGAGTTCTCCATTCCCTGCTGACTCAGCCTCTCTAAGGCCCCGTGCAGACCCCGTGCATGAAGGCCTTACGCAGCGAGACGTGATCACACGCCGCCCTGGGGTGGAAGGGGGGTTCATCTGGGGACTAGGTGTCCTATGCTCTGCTCCCAGATGTGGTCCCGTGGCTCATTGTGGCGGAGGGGTCAACTGTGTCTCCAGGCGTTGCTGTGAAGGAGAGCTTTGGTGAACCCCAGAACTAGTGGACCGGGGGGCCAGGATCCCCGCAGGATTTGGGGCAGAACGCGTTAGATTCCGGGCAGTGACGTCCTGGGGCAGTCGCTGTAACGCGGCGTCTGCAGCCTGAGGCCTCCCATGCTGTGAGCAGAGAGGCTGTGCGATTTTCCCCCAAATTATTTAGTCAGTTACAGAGTGCAATTTGAGAACTGTCATAGACCTGGGATAAGACTAACCACAGATCTACAGGTACACCAACCAGATAAATAATCTTTAAGAAAAATATTTAAGAAAATACATTTAAATGGCAAGAAAAATGTCCCAAAGCCACAGGCGTGTGCACTAGAAATGTTTCCTGCTTCTCAGGTATGACTTTGGAGTTCTAGTAGATAAAACAAACAAAAAATCTTCACATAGACTAACAGGAACTTATAGGAGTTTGACCAAATTAGAAGAGTGTCCTTACTGTTGGCAGTACGGCCTTTGTTGTCACCCATTTTAAAAGTAAAAAAAAAAAAGAAAAAAAAGATAAGAAGCAAGCAAGCCTTAGAAAGTAGTCTCTATCAGTTTCACCCTGTGCTCTGCTTAAGAAATCAAATGGCAGGAAACTGCCCTGAGAAAGCGAGAGGAAGGGCAGGGTGCTGGGCGATTTCAGAACATTCTGAAAGAGCGAAAAGATTGCGTTCTGTGCCGTTTCTGCCTGAGGCAACGACCATTTCTCCTCAGGCCCCTGTCCCCAGCTCCGGACCAGCTTAAGCCAACGAGGCTCCTACACCTGGGCCATGGGCACGCAGTGCCGACAGAGGAGCGGGCGAAACGTTTTCTCCAGTGGAGCTATTTGACCCTTCTTTTGCGAATAGTTTGTATAAACCTATAATACGTCTTTTAAATAGCTTCAGCAGTACAATTCACAAATGAAGAAATTCCCCCCCAAACCCACTGGTATAAATCCATCTTTAGGTCACTAGAGTAAACCTCTTCACTCACCTGAGTCCACCACCTGTGCATGCGCAGCGCACGCTTTGCTGAAGGAAGGAAGCAGTGTGTCACATGCCGGGGAAGGTGACGGCAGCTATGGATGGGAAGTCTCCCACAAGGAAGGAGATGGCTGGTGCGCAGAACCAAGGTTCCTGCTGGCTAGGTTTTCTAGATAAATACGTAAAATCATCCTCCCAGGCTGTGAAAGTATAAAGCTCAAAGCGGAAATGACAAAGGCACACCGCCTGGGGCTATTCAGAATCGGCATTCGGGGGGAAGAAAGAAAAAGGATTTGGTATCTGAATATAATTTAAAACTCTGAAGACCAAATGATGCACATGTGAAACTTAGTTAAGTTTTAACAACAAAAACAAAGTCAAAACAACAACTGAGAAACAGCAGGACTCTCGGGAGTCAAGGTTACTGTTTAGAGGAACAAAAGTGCTCAAAGTACTCAGTGTGGCCTTGAAATGACTTGGCTTTTAACAGAAAGATGAAACATAACCTTTGATTTCCAGATCTCCTGGCTACCTGGATAGAAAATGAATGCCTTGCGCTATTCGAGCCCATGTTCCTGAAATTCATTCTCCTGAATGTGAGGGTTTATTTAAATAGGCATGTATGATATTTATGGATCATACATGATCCTCACAAATATGCAAAGAACTAAATTTATAGACTACAAATACGCCTGTGTCTTGGCAGGCAAAGACTGCATTTCCCTCCATTTTTATTGGCTTGATCAAGGTCACACGAGTTAAGGACGGGGACTGTCAGATACAGATGTGAGGCTCTCTGTTTGAAGCCAGACTTGTTCGAATGTCCATCCAATAAGGCCGTAATACTTTTGGCTGCCTAAAGTAATTCTTTTAAAATTTTATTTGGAGGCCCTCTCCTCATTTGCGAATTTAAATATACTATTATATTTGGGGGCATTTAAAAAACAGAATTAAAGTATGCCAATTAATCCATCCATTCCAAACTTGCTTACTGAGAATTAGGCACTGTGCTCGATTCTAGGAAAACCGTCTCATAAAGCAAGACTCAGAGCCTGGATTCTAGGAAAATCATTCTCAATAAGAAAGAGATGAAACTTTCAGTCTAGCTGAGCAAATAGGCACTGGCAATAATAGTAATTACACAGATATGTATTTACTCATGAGAAGATGCTAAGAGATCCATTACAGGAAACTTTTATGTTAAACATCAGGGAAATTTTATTTATGCTCTAAACCCTGAGGTGACAAAAAAATGAGAAGTACACCAGGAAAAGGGACTGACGTGTGTCAAGCGTTCGCAGGGAAGAACAGCCGAGGATGTCGCTGAAGCCCAGCTGGGGGGCGGTGGGAAAGCCTAGGAAAGCTGCCGAGAACTTGCAGTTGGGCGGGCGCGCCGTCCCAGAGAGCAATGACCAAAACCACAGCAGGGACACGCGCAGACACGCACGTGCGGCAACGTCACAGAAAGCTGGGGTGGGCGGGGGGTGTTTAAATTAGAGATAAAACCTCAACTTGCTAGTGTTGACATTAGTAAAAACAAAGCAAAGACAAAAGGCTAGGCTTTTGGAAATGAAATAAATCATGACAACGGTATTATAGAAAAGTCTGTTCGCTTCGTTGGTGAAATGAGGAGAGAGAAAAGCGGGATGTGGAGGCCGCGACTTCAGAGAAGTTCAGAATGCAGACTGTCATTCAGTTCTCGTTTCTCATTTCTCGAAGTTGCATGAGAAAATGCTTCCTGGCCAAGCGTGGGCTCCTTTGGCCTCCGCGGCCCCCGCGAAAGGGGAGGGCCGTGCGCGCACCTGCCGAGAGCTGTCCTGGCCGGTGGCCGCGTCCTGCTGTGTGCGGTGCAGGGCAGGGTTGCGGGGGCGGGAGTGGGGGACACTGTCCAGGCCTCCGAGGGGCCATTACGGAGCCGCCGACCCTCCTCTTCTCGCTGACACAGGAGCACGGGCAGAAGGAAGTGGCGGGGGGCCGGGGCGGGAAGTTGGCGGAGCAGAAGATTTCCTCTCCTTGCGAGTTCAAGGTCTCCCCTTGACAATAAGAAGCAGAAACACCCAACAGAGAAATTCAGAGGACCTCACGCTGTAATAAGCCTGTGATTTTTCTCTCTTGCGGTGACATGAAGCAGTTCCCTGTGCTGGGCGGGGTGTGGCGGGGGGTTGGGGGGGTGGATACAGGAGCCTCAGCTCAGATCTCCTTGCGCGCTGTCCGTTTAGGCAGCACCTGGACACCGACCGAGACGAGGTTTCAGAGGGGCGCCCTCACGAGGCCCTCCCAGGCACCCCAACCCGTGGGACGCCTCTGCCCCGTTTCTGAAGCAGAACTTAAACCTGTGTTTTTGGTTAAGTCTGCAGTCACTGGAAACCACCGCTGCCCCCATCAATTTGTGTTGCTTATTTTCTCTGTATCGTTTGCATCTCTACACGAGATTATAAACTGATTTCTATCTATTTGCATTGTTTTTACATCTACGAGATGCTCAGCGAATAATTTCTAAATTTGTCCAGATGTAACTGAATTGTACAATTCTTTTTCCATGTGAGGCCATTCATACTATTCGTTAGGTTTCATCCGGGGGGTAGCCTTAATGTGCGTTTGGGGGAATATAGTTGCTACGTAGCCTCCCCAGCATTATATTAGATCGATATAAAATAACATAGAAATGTAAATAATACATTGGGCTGTACACAGAGATTTTCTTCTCTCTTTAGTAATAATTGCTCTGATTTAAAAGAAAGTCTTGGGAAAATGAAGAAACAGTGAAATGACTGATTATTGGGTGTATGAGAAAGAGAATTCCATAACGCATGCTCCATCAAGTTCTTTTCATGATATAATAAATGCATTTCTGTGACCGAAATGGTCTGAGCACACACCTGATACTAGAAAAGAAGTCAGTCGACACTTTGTCAGGTGAACGGATCAATCCCGTTGCTGTAAGTGAATTATAGGACTTCCTTCCACACTTGAACAAAAAGTCATCTTTCCCGTCAATTCTGAAAGAGTTCTCCAAGCTATCTGAGCTGGGAGTAAAAAAAATAACATAGTATTTATGAAGATACTAGTAAAAGTATCAGCATGTCTAGAATAATAGACAAGTTTACTGAGCACCTACTATGGGCTCCACTACTACCCTAAGGGCAATTACACAAAATCATGTGTGTACACAGGGCTTCCCACTGCACACTGAATACAGCAGACGCTTAACTCATGTAAATTAAGCTAAATGAAATCATTGTATTAGTGAATCTATTAAGATTTATATTTTATTAGTACTTTTGGAACCAAGGTACTAACAAAAAATTATTTTAAATACAACTGCATACAGTGTAAACACATTCCCAAGACAGGAGCGTGGTTCAGGAGAATGCTACGGAGTGAGCTCAGTGGTCCACTTGGACGTCGTAATGTTTAAACCCAGCTCCATGGCTCCCTGCATCCTGGCTTTGAGAAGTTCTTTTATTCTCACTCTGCTTCAGCAGCCTCCTCTCTACACTGGGTATGACGTTTATACTTAATCCACGGAGGTTTGCGGGGGTTAGTGGAAGATCTGGGACAAGTTCTGGGAGCAGTGCCTGGAACACCCTAAAGGCATGTTAGTTTTGAAGACAGTGGTGGTCGTGGTGATGAAGACGATGCATAGGAACATTAAGGCGTGACGTAAATACCCTATTTGTGCCTCCACACCCTTTCACCAAGCACTCGCTGTGATATGTGTCCCCTCACAACCAGAGCTTCCAGTCACACGCTGTCACTCTCCTCCTGTTGACCCAGGTGTCATTTATCCATTTCTAGTATCTCTTTGGGTCTGCCACAGTTTTGGTTAACAATCAAACACTGTGCCCTGTCTCTACTTAAAACTGAAGCTCGTCGAACCTAGGGTCTTCATCTTATATTCCTCTTGTAAGCATGAATCCTCTTACACGCTCAGTAGGTGTTTAATAGCTAATAGTCGAGAAGCAGAGAATAGCCCCAACCTTTGTCTGAATGTTCAGTCATTCGAGGTCCTCTGAGGTGACAAAGGATACAAACAAGTGGGTTTTATATGCTTTAAATGCCATGACTTTATATGACCACACATAACATAACCTGTCTGCATTTCATGTATCTTGAAAAATTAGGTTAGCTGATGCTTATTTTAAATACCCAAAAGTATAAACCCTGGGACAGATTTTCAGAAATGCTCATTTTGATTGGGTGCAGAAGAGAAAGGGTATAACTTAGAAGCAAAATCTGCAGTTGAGGTTAATCTTGACTTGTGAGGAGTTGTTCTGTAAGTAAGTTTCTATTTCATGCTATTTTATTTTATCTATTCTGGATGTGGAAGCTGTGAGTTTCAAGTCAGGTCAAAAAAAAAAACAAAAGAAAAGAAAGATATTTCTTAAAAGGAAAAATCTAGGCTGCATTTGACTTCAAAAGCTGCTTTTCTCATTTATTTGACTGTTGGCCTAAATTTAAAAAGTCAAATTTCAAATAAAATAGCACTTTTTTGGGTATCAGTTTTTGAGGTACAAACAAGGACACAAAACAATAAATGTTTTGGGGTGTATGCCTTCAAATGTCTATTGTATCCCTAGTGTTCATTGCATACAATCAAAACTTAAAACCATGTGCCCAACTGTACTTCAACATTTTTGGTCTAGAAACACTGAATTTGTAATTATTTTGTTAATTTAACAGCCATTTATTGATTCTGTATTAAAGCCTTGTGCTACCTGAGACTTAAGGGTAGAACTAAAATCTATTTCATCTTAATTAAAACTTGAGTGCCTTAGCTTACTAGAAAGGGATCCAGAACATAGATACGCTAAATAAAACAATTTAGTCCTGGCTGGTGTGGCTCAGTTGGTTGGGCATCTTTCCACGATGGGAAAGGTCACCAGTTCGATTCCCTGCCTGGGTGGGCACAGGCGCACGTGCAAAAGGCAACCCATTGACATTTCTCCCTCACATGGCTATTTCCCTCTCTTTCTCCCACTTGCTCCCTCTCTCTAAAAATAAATAAATAGAAATCTTTAAAAAAAAAAAGAGGCTATGTAATATCATCATTGTCATTAGGAAAGAACTGAAGACCTTACGCGTAAGTACCTTGCTAAAAGTGACTTACATGAAGTGGACTGATTCATGTCATTGAAAAGAAGAGATCCTGAGGATGTGGGCACAGAGGAATCTAACAGGTCAAATTCAGTCCCTAGATTGATTAAGCAGCTTCTTGCTGCCAGGTGACAGGTGGCTGCCACAGGAGCACCCCTTGGCAGACACGCCTTTCTTTCCAATCATAGGTAATCAAGAGCACCCATGCCTAACTTCTACATCGCATGATACCTAAGACTGGAAGTGCTTGGCTTCATATGCCAGCCATGCCGTCTTCTTGCCCATAGGCCCCTCAGCTAGTTTTGTTTTAGTGGGTCTGGGATTTCGTGTAGACATCTGTGAAAATGGGAATAATAACAATATCTACCTCATAGAATTGTTCGAAGATTCAATCAAATGATTCAAGTGGAAAGGCTTGTTTCAGGCTGGGGAGTTATTCAGTAAATGATAGTGTTATAAATATAGTCATTGTTATGATGAGTATTCCACAGTCAGTTCAAAAAAAACAACAAACACCCTCAGCAATGTTCAAAGGTAGACAGCCCTAAATCTAAAGCCCAAAGCCGTGTCCTGGGACAGGTGTTCTCTCAATCTAGGATGCTCATGATGCTTGCTTTGAATCAGGTGAAGATATGGTTTATCATGGCCCAGAAGCCTTTGGCTAGATGAGAAACTTACCACTCATAATACCTTTAATATAAGATCACAGAGAAACTTTAGCAAAGACAACAACTGAACAGACAGGCAGGGTAATTGCAGTATCAAAGGCCATTTGCAGGAGAAAGGAAGGCACATAGCTTGCAAAATTCAGGCTTTCATGGAATGGCCCCTGATGGCCTGGAGTGGGATCTCAGCTGTGCCCTGTGTCCGCCAGCCGCCATTCTGTTTCTTGTCTTGATGAATGTCCCTGCTCCGGATGCCTCACGTAAGTGGAACCATATAGTGTCTGTCTTTTTTGTGGCTGGCTCATTTGCCTTAGAATACTGTGTTCACGGTTCATCAGTGTTATGGAATGTTGTATAATTTCCTTTCTTTTCAAAAGTGAGTAACATTTCATTGCGTATATATATGACATTATATCTATTCATCTGTGGTGGGCATTTGGGTTTCTTCTAACTTTTGACTATTGTGAATGACCTCTGTTTAGAATGTGTGTGTAAAAATATCTTATTAAACACTTACCTTGGTTTTTTTTTTGGTTATATGCACCTGGAAGTGTGGATCTATAGTAATTCTATATTTAATATTTATTTAAGGAATGGCCATACTCTTTTCCATAGTGGCTGTACCACTTTACATTCACCCCGATAGTGCAAGGGTTCCAGTTTCTGTACATCCTCACCAATGTTTATTATTTCCTGTTTTTTAATAGTGGTCACCCTAATATGTATGATACCATCTCGCTATTTTGATTGGTATTTTCTAACGATTAGTAATTCTTTATATATTCTGCATATTAATCCCTCTTCAGACATATCAGTTGCAAATTTCATGGGTGCCTTATTTACTCTGTTGTGTTCTTTGATGCACAGGAGTTTTTAGTTTTCTCATAGACCAATGTAACTATTTTTACTTTTGCTGCCTGTGTTGGATCGCAGTCACGTGAACACTGCCACATCCAATGTCATGAAACTTTTTCCCTTTTCTTCTAAGTTTTCTAAATTTAGCTCTTATATGTAGGTCTTTATTCTATTTTGAATTAACCTTTTTACGGTGTAAAAGAAGGGTCCAATTTCATTCTGTTGCGTATAGATGTCCAGTTTTTCCAACACTGTGGCAGTCCTTCCCCTCTCAGCTGAATGTCCTTGGCACCTTTGTCAAAAAGCACCTGACCGTACAAGCAAGAATCCATTTCTGGGCTCACTACTCTGTTCCATCGGTTTCTATGCCTACCTCTGTTGCTGTAGCTTTGTAATTAGTTTTGCAATCGGAAAGTATGAGTCCTCCAACTATATTATTCTTTTTCAAAATTGTTTTGGCTATTATGGATCTTTAAGACTCCATAAGAATTTTAGGTTGGAATTTTTTTCTGTTTCTGCAAAAACATCATTGGAATTTTCATAGAGACTGCATTACGTTTGTAGATTGCTCTGTGTAATATTAACAGCTTAGAAATATGAAGCCTTGCAATCCATGAACACGAGATGTCTTTCAATGTGTTTGTATCTTCTTTAATGCTTTTATCATTTTTAAAAGTTTTTATTTGTACAGGTGGTTTAGCTCCTTGATTAACTTTCATCATATATATCTTATTCTTTGTGCTATTGTTGTAAATGGAAATTGTTTTAAGGTTTCTATTTTAGATTGTTCATTTGAGTCTTTTTTTCAGAACTAAGAATAGGGTCTTTTTTATTGTTGTTCAAGTACAGTTGTCTCCATTTTCCCCCTACCACTCTTCCCCACCTCCCACCCTCAATGCTTCCTCCCTTTGGCTTTGTCCGTGGGTCCTTTATACATGTTCCTTGATGACCCTTCCCCTCCTTTCCCTCGTTATACTCCTGTATCCTCCTCTCTGGTTACTGTCAGTTTGTTCTTTATTTCAGTGTCTCTGGTTATATTGTCCTTGCTTGTTTGTTTTGTTGAGTAGGTTCCACTTATACGTGAGATCATATGGTATTTGTCTTTCGCCCCCTGGCTTATTTCGCTTGGCATAATGCTCTCCAGTTCCACCCATGCTGTCCTGAAGGATAGATCTTTCTTTAAAAAATGTTCCATGCACACCTAAAAAGAAGGTGGAAATTTCTGTGTTCTGTAAATGTTATTTGGGCCACATTGGTTAATGTTATTTTGTCTTTTATACCTGCTGGTTTTCTGCCTCATAGCCTATCAGTTATTGGGAGAGAAACATCAGAATCTCCAATTATATTTGGTGACTAAAGTTCCATTAGTGTTTGTTTTGTGTGTTTTGAAGTTCTGTTCTTAGGCACACAACCATTTAGCCTTATTATGTCTTCTGAATTAAATGATGCTGTTTATCATCATGAAATGATACCCTAAGGATAGTGCTATAAATTAGCCATTGAATTTAAGAGTAGATAACATTTCTGAGGATGAAAATGGGGGGAGGAGAAAGGAAAAATTAAGAGAAGTTCACCTCTAAATAGCATGTCAAGCCCATAGAACAGAAAAACTGATGCACCATGACTACAATGGTGATATAGGAACTTCTCTGGCTCCTAATAAATTTAATGTTCTTTTGAACCCCAAAGGAATGAAAACCAGAGTTAGCAACATGATGGTTAGAGTGTGCCATGACTCATTTTTCCGCTAAAGGTACATATCCTGCCAAAGACCAAGTTGAGATAAAAGCAAAATCTTTATCATTAAAGTTAACAAATTTAATTAATAATTTAGGATGGCATTATTAATTACTGACCTGATACTCTTTATGACTGGCAGTGATTGTGGAAATTTATGTTCTCTCAAAGTATGCATAGAAACCACAGACCGTTCTCTGATTTGCCTAAATAATCAGAAACGAGTTTGCACTGTGAAAGAAAAAAATAAAATACTTTATGACTTTCTCTCACAATCTTGCTTGTTAACCTAACACTTACTTAATTATACTGTCTTTCCAATTTCAGTTCTGATTTTCTTTCTAGGCTGCCTTAGTCTAACCTACCTCTCATTGGATGCCAGATTGTTTAAATTCTACCCAACAACTTCTTTCTCATCTTTGAAGTACCTTTCATTGTCCATGAGATGACAGATTATAAATCAAGACCCAGCATCCAATTTTTACTGGCTTTACTTGTAAGGCAATTAGCAAAGACTTTGATTGAAGAATGTCTTCCCTTTACATAGAAGAATATGACCGAATTACCTACCCAAGAGCTTTTGAAGAAGCCTCAGAGAAACACCCCTCTTTCCACATTTTTTGCCTCCCTATTCTTCAGTTGAGTTTAGCGACATAAACATCATGGTAATTAATGCATTTGTGCAAGCCGCTCAACATTTTGCCTAATTACTACGAAGCATAATGAGGATTAGCCATATTATTAAATATGCTAAATAATTTTGCCGTAAATTGTATTTGATTAAAAACTTAAACCCTGTTCCTATGTGTTCAGGCATCGCATTATGTTGCTCAGGAAGTGCAGCTACTTAAACTCAGGAAAGAAAGCTCGTATTGCCCTTCTCTGTTATCCGGCCGCTCAGCCGCACTCTGGGTGGCTGGCGTGGCCTTTCACTCACAGGCAGGCGGCCCTCACACGCCGAGGACACATGGAGGCTGCGTCTCCTCGATAACGTCCCTCCTTCGGACTCTTCCTGTCCCCCTCTTTCCAAGCTGCGGGGTTTCCCAGGCCCTGTCATGACCGCTCTTCCCTTCCTCCAAGGGGTGTGTAGTGCGTGCTCCTACTTCCTCCAGGTGCCGCCTTCCGTCTACGTGCAACAGGCTCTAAATATTTTTCTTCTACTTAGAATGTGTACCTGCCCTCCTGTTTCTTCACTGCTTAATTCATGGGTTTGTTTTGAAGATTCAAAAGCATTTCCAAAAGATTCAAATGTATGTGTCCAAAGCTCAGCTTGTAATAGTCCACAGAAATTCCCCAACCCCTCGTTGCCATTCTCAGTAAATGGCACCGCTTATTCCACTCATTAGGCAGGTATTAATTCAGTGCCTGTTATATAAAAGGCACTGATGTAGGTGCTAGGCAGTGGCTTTAGACAGAACAAAGACCTTGCATTTACAGTGCTTACGCCCCAAGGTACCCAGTTGCTCAAGTTAAGCAATTAGGAGTCTCTTGAGAATTCTCTTTCTCTTGAATCTTTTAGACTTTAACCTCCAAATAATGTCAAATTAGTCTACTTCTCTAGGCTTTCACTACCACCACAATTTTTTAAAGAACTCACTTCAAACTTTTTGACAGTTCCTCATTTCACTTAGCCAAATTCCTACAGGCCTTTGTGGTTGTTTACAATGTAACCCTTACTCCAGGGAGAAGGAGGGGTGGAAGCTAGGAAGAAAGTGATGGGCAGTCTTTCTTCTTTTTCTTTTTCCCTCTATGGAAACCTAGATAATTTTATAATTGTATATTTTTCTGATTCTCTTTTTGGTATCATGATATAGTCTTTTGTGAATTTTCCTTATTTTTTATTGAATAACTGCTAATACACATTGTGTCCTAGTTAGGATACAGGCTAAGCTTCTCTAATAAGAACACAGAGAAATTCTGTCCTTAGACAGTTTTCCTCACATGGAAGAGACCGGAGACACGCCCTCACTGGCTGGTGAAGAGGCTCCACCTTTGCTGATAAGAGGTCAAGTTCAGGTTCATGGTCACTCTGCCATTGTTGCCTTTCCAGTGGGAAGGGAGAAAGAGGAAGTGGAGAGAAAGAAACTTTACTTTTTGAATAACACCGTCTGGAAGTTGCATAGGCATCCCATTGGCCTAAACTTGGTCACATAGCTATATCTAGCTACAGTAAGATGCTGGAAAATGTAGCTTTAGTTGGGTGTCTCACAGCTAAAATACATTGGAGGAAGGGTTGATTGATATCCCATCAAGAAAAGAACTGAGAGACAATGAATCTGCCTTTACCCCAATTAAACTTTTATAAATTTTGCTTTGTAGAAATTGTGCGTTATCTCTGTCTCTTCTTCCTACTTGTCCTTCTGTGTTTTAAGCATGAAGCAGAGTATATTCAATCTTCTTGACCAAATGAATATTTGAGGAAGGACCTCTTTGAGCTGCATTTTTAGCTTAGAAAATCATAGTTTTAAAAGTAAAGTATAGCACATGTAAATTCTTAAAAAGGCGTAATTTATTATAGGCTGGCCAAAGAATTCATTTGTTTTTTTTCCCCATGTGACTGCTCTAGTAGTGCTTAGTTGTCTTTAACTTCATTCAAAACAATTTTATTAGATTGTATTGGACAGCTGCCATTTCAGCGTGCACTTAAAAAGCTTACCAAAATCAGCAAATTTTTATGTAGCCATTTTAATATTGAAGATGGAAGGAAATATGCAACATTTTTGGCATATTATGCTTTATTATTTCAAGAAAGGTAAAAATGCAACAGAAATGCACAAAAAGATTTGTGCAGTATATGGAGAAGGTACTGTGACTGATTAAATATGTCAAAAGTGGTTTGCAAAGTTTCATGCTGGAGATTTCTCATTGGATGATGCTCCACAGTCAGGTAGACCAATTGAAGTTGATAGCAATCAAATTGAGATCTTAACTGAGACCAATCAATGTTATAGCATGTGGGAGATAGCCAACACACTCCAGATACCCAAATCAATGAAGTTATTGGTGAAAGTGAAAACTTTGTCTTTTATTTTACACAAAAAGACTAAATGGACTTTTTGGCCAACCCAAAGGAACACAAGAGCTGTGGAAAATATTGTTATGAAATGGGCACAAATTGCATGTTTCAATAAGAAAATGATGACCAAGCTTCATATGCAAGTTCAATCTCATTTATCCTTTATCTTTAGATTCACTTAAAAACCAGCTGTGCTGATCTGAAACTAAGCACAATAATGGGAAGCCACATTCTAGATTCTCAACACATTATGTACACTTAAATAATTACCATATCAAAGATAAAGAAAATAAAAAGGTCTCTAGTGATTATTGAACAGCATAAAGGCCTCAACTATATGCCATAAACTTTAAGAAGTTAAATCCAAGGAAAAGAGAAGAGTCAACAAGAAAAAGTAGTGACATTTTAATCAAGCTCCTACTTACCAATATTGGGACTAACTTGTCAAGATGTCACTACATTTCCCAAACTTCTAGTAGCACTTGATGTGTTGATAACGTTGGGGATAGTTCACGCTGCTGCTACAATCATACAAGTACAAGGGGGAAGGAGAACAAACAGAAATGGTGTCATCCTGAGCGGCGGGGGTAACCCTAGTCCAAGAGTGCTTCTCTGTGGGAAGGAAACAGTTCTAAGTGGAGTAGGCCCAGGAAAGAATATTCAACACACCCCAGGAGAGAAGATACAGCTTACGTTGTGCACAGCTTGCTCTAGCTGCATTTTTTCCCCTCCCTCCATTGATAGCTTTGGTTTAGAGGACAATGTTGATTTCTAAAAACTGGGGGCAAGAAGTGAAGACCAGCAGGGCTCAAAGGATGCAGACGGTGAAGAGGAAAAGCCGTCCGCAGATCAGCACCACAGACCATTGGAAGAGGATGCTCCATGAGCAACACTAAACCACGTGGTCCAAAAAGAGGCAAAGCTGTAAGACAACGGCAAACATTTTAAAGAAGAGGGAAAGGTCATTTAAATGTTAGGGGAAAATACAGGGTGGGGCAAAAGTAGGTTTACAGTTTGTATGGAAAACAGTACCATAATTAATAAATAATAATACAAGGATAAGCTATTTCTTGCTGTCACAACTGTAAACCTCCTCTTGCCCTGCCCTGTATATAGCATAGAATGATGAATATATGATTCAAGAAACAGGTAAAAATCCCCTGGTACTAAGTTCATACCATGGACCAGCTTGATGAGAGAGTAAATTTTGTAAGGAAGAGAGAGCTGAAACATCATGCGTTCCAACAGCAGAATGAGGTTAAAATGGAAATAAGAAAACTGAGGGAACACGATGAAGACAAAAATAACATCAATAAAGTGTTAAAAAATGAAGGAGAAACTGAAAGGAAGGCCATAGACACTACTGACATTTAGTTTACTGATAAGAAAAAAAAAAAAAATGTTGAGTTAGTGACTGGAAACCAGAGGAAAACAGTCAAAGAGGTCACAGCAGGTCACAAAAAGTTGACCGGCATTGAAGAACGGCAAAACTGGCCAAGGAGAGGGTAACCGACACCCCAGTGAACGGAACGAAACAATGGGATCAAGTACAGAATTGGAGAAGTTGTACTGAAGAAAGCTATACTGGTAAATTAAAGGACAGGAAATCCCAGGAAAATTTGGTGTAGCACAACTGACGTCAATACACCTTTTGTCAGTTACTGACTTTAAATATATACACATGTGTTCACATAAGAGGCGATAGAGCTGTCAGTCAACTTGCTCTTAGAATTGCCTACACCATATTGAAGCCTAAAGGGGTTAAATACAAAGAAAATATTTGTTATAATTAAGTTTATCATTCCTAATAAAAGAAGCTGAAATTTTATATCCATCATTTTTTGCTAAGTATATTTAATCCAGTACTAGAAAAGAACAAACAGACAAACAAACAAAAACACAAACAATATTGTCAGGATCATGAAACTGTTTTACCGTATTTCACGTCATAAATAATTTAGTGGTCACTACAATATTCCATTTTATTTCCAAGAATCCTTGTGTATTGCCTGTGTGATTAAAATTAATATAACATAGTTATCCCTTTAAATGTTAAAAATCCCAGCAAATAAAACATCGAGAACTTCAAAAAGCAGAACGAGAATCCCTATGATAGCGCTTTCTTCCCCCCCTTGAACTTGAGCGAGTGCTGGGCGCACAGCTTTGACTTGGCAGCCTGCCGTCTCCTAGGCTTCCTCGCTCCCTAGAGGCGTAGTCGGTGCTGGTATCCTGTGGCTCATCTCCTCATGGGCCTGGATAATTCTTCCATGTTTATGGTCACACTTTAATTTTAAAATCCTATTATTCTTAAGAAGCTAACTTATCGCACACTAATTTAATGAGCATTTTTCCCCAATTGAACAGCAAACAGACCGCCTGTCTGCCCCGTGCCGGGTCCCTCCCAGGTGTGCGCCCTCTCTCTCCAAGGGGCCCTGTGAACACGGGCAGCTGAGCTTCAGCTCAGAAAACTTTCCAGGCCGTGTTTCTTCTGGCACTTTTGCTCCTTGCCTGTTTGCTCTCACTATTTTCGATTTTTTTGTCTAGATTTGGCAGAAGAGCCAGAATCCTAACTTTCAAGCCTTTGCTGAGGGTGTGGCTTCTTTATTCGTGAGCTGGCTGCCCTGCCCACAAACAGCGGATCGGGGAGGCCCTTGTTCCTCGGTGGCAGGAAGAAGGTGCTCCCATGTCCGCCTGGGGGATCGCAGCCTGCGCGGGAAGAGCTGGGCCTGATGCTGGGGAAGCAGTGCAGCCATGGAGGTCATGGAGGTCACGGAGGTCACGGAGGTCAGACTGGCTCGGGAGGGCCTGGAGGCCCATGCAGCGCACGCTCAGTGTGTGGCCTCCGGGCACACAGTGCGACACACTGGCTCTCGAGCTGGATCTGCTGCTCAAAGGCCTTGCTCGGTGGGGATTCACGTGGGGAATGTGGACGCTGAGGCTTCAGGGGAACATTTGTTCCCGCATTTTACAGCAGCCGAAGGCGGGGGCGGGGGCGCTTGGCAGGTGATGCTGAACTGGAAGCAGTGCAAGCGCTGCGGGCGGGTGCAGACCGGTCCAGCAGGGGTTCGCCGGCAGGGGGCCCACGGTGATGTCCCTTCCGTTTAGCGGCTGGGGCCGCCCTGGCAGCCCAGCCACTCCCTTCTCGGGGAGCCCTGGAGGGCGCCTCGCGCTCGCCAAGCCGCTGCCAGCGAAGCAAACACTTTCCTCGAGCTCTGTGTTGAGGCTGCTGGGGCGATACCAAATAAAACGTTAGGAAGGTGTGTTAATTCCTAAACGCGAGTACAATTTTTCGAAAGATGTACTTTAGTGAAAATACTATTCATATTCACTCTTGATGTGTTTCTTGCTTGTTTTATGGAAATTATCACTGACATTATGATCAAAAGGTATTTCCTAAATATTTCTGGGTTTGAGTATTGGATTCACCCCGTATGATATGTAATATTGGATGACTTAACTGAAACAAGTTTTCTCTTCTGTACAAGAAGTACCTTTACCAATTAGTTGAACAAAAGTTCATTGTATATGACAGCTCCTTACAAACTACGACACTCTCTGCAATACCAACAATAGTGTAATTATTTCTTAAGCAGCTTCTACTCAAAGTACTTAATTCATTTAATTAATAATTATGACTAAAAGATTATCAATACAAACTTCAAAGTTACACTAATGGGAACACTGGACTGCGATCACGCTGTATCGCAGCTGAAGTTCATCAGCTGTAATACATGTCTTCCCTGGTGGGGGCACACGGGTAATGGGGGAAGCTTTGCATGTTTAGCCACAGAGTGTGTATAGGAAACCTGTGCGTTTCTCTCAGTTTTACTGGGAACTTAAATCTGTTAAAAAAAATAGGGTCTGTTTTTGGAAAATTGACAAATTCTAAAATACATGTGTAAATGCCGAGAACCTAGAATAGCCAGAAACTGCTTTTAAGACAAAGATCAACACTACCTGATTTCAAGGTTTATTTTAAACTGCCTTAACCAAGACAGTGTTATTGGTGTAAAATAGATAAATTGAATATGGCAGAATAGAGAGCACCTAAATAGCCCTAATAACATATGGATGACTAATTTTCAACCACGGTGCAAAGGCACCCCAGTGAGAAAAGTCTTTTCAACACATGAGAGTCTGATAATTGGATATTCACGTTAAAAATGAACTTTAGTACAAACCTTGTACCATGTACAATAACTTACTGAGAATGGATCATAGATCCAAATTTAACACCTAGTTTTGCAATCCATAGAAAGAAACTGAAAAAATATTTGTGACTTGGCCTTAGGCAAAGAATATCTTAAATATGCTATCAAAAGCCTGATTTATAAAATAGCAAACTGAGAAATTAGATTTCATCAACAGTTTAAACTTCCTATTTTCAAGAGACACAGTTATGAGAATGAATAAACACATTGCAGGCTAAAAGAAAGTTAAATAATTTATATATATATTTTTTCTTTTCAAAATGTATTTGTCCAAGGAAAACACCAATTTAATAAATTACATTTGTCAATAATAATTAAGTTATAACTTTTCTGTAACTCTCTCCCATTAAAGCCAAAACCAGAAAGAATTTTTAATGCCATACGTATGCTTCCTATCCACAACAGAGGACCCTAAATGTCCTTCACAGTTTTGAGTGCTAGCTGTGCGGTGTATGTGTCTATTTCTGGTAGAAGATGCTCATGATTAAGGCTATGAGCTCTTGGTCAGATGGCCCTAGCTTTGTTCCTAAATGCCACTAGTGACAATGTGATCTTGAGCATGTTATTTTATCTCTTGTGACTCAGTTTCCTCTTTTGCAAAAAATGTTCATAATAATAGCACTGAGGCCATAATTGCGTTTGACTATTAAAAGATAAAATAAATAAAAAGTGCTTAGCACAGTGCCTGGCACCTAAGACATAACGAATGGATGGCACTCAAATCCAACTGTCACTCTGAGAGGCTGGCTCTGTCACTCACTAGGTGAGCAGCTTTGATTAAGTCACTGTACCTCTCCAGTATTCAACTTCGGAGCACATAGCATCATCATCATTGTCGTCATCATCATCATCATCCAAAATCTATTATTTATTTATTGCTTGTCATATTCATGGCACTGGGCTCAATGTTTCACATGAATTATTTCATACAATTCTCTGAGTGACCCTGTAAGGAAGATACAATTTTCTTCATTTTGCACATGAGTAGAGAGCAAATTTGCAGGGTTCAGTAGAACGCTTTGGGTCAAAGAGCTAAAGCATCTGAATGTCAATGTGTCTCTCGTCTCTTTGTCTCCAGCCACCTGACGAAAAAAAAAACAAAAACCCTACAATTATTGGATTATGTAGGAATTATTGAATCAATGATTTGAACACAAACAAGGTACAAAGATTGGCACTGGCCATTCGAAAAGTCAGCAAAAATGGAGCCCACTCAGTGAGGGAGCCGCAGTGCACTGAGCAGCCCAGAGCATGTGGCTTTATGTGTGTTGGTCCCAAATACCCAGCTTCCTTCTTCCCATTTACCCCTTCCTCTCTCGCTCCCAGCCTCGGCAATCTCTTTCTTCCTTTTCCTGTTTCTCCTTCTAGAAACTGATGAATTGCCACTTAGGGGAGATTTTAAGACCTTAAACCCCCCTTACTTATTAGTACATCAACACATCACACAGTACTTAAGAGATTCTCACTAGATTTTTAAGGTACATATGCAAATATACTGAAAAATGGAAGTCGCTAACTTGTGGTTTTTGTTTTCTCTGCCTTCTTTGGAAGCAGATATTCAGTCGTATGTATGCTCTTTTCCAACAAAAATTAGAATAATTCATAACACTGGATCCATTTAGGTTAACTTCCTCCAAGAGAGTTTTCGAAGATACAATTAATACAATTACAATGTCTTAGTGACTACTATTATGAATAAAATTATTTATAAAATATGACTGTGCCCAGATGGTTTGTATTTACTTCTCACTCTCCTCAGCAGTTTCTGCCTTTTTAATGTGTTAACACGATGTGAATTTCACTTTACTAATGAAATCAAATCCGAAGAAATAAGAAATAATGTCTTCTAATTGTGCCAAAAGACTTTATTGAATTAGCCCATCTTCCAAATAACATCTACTTGGGTTTCATCTTTAGATTCTCCACAGCTTTAAATTTTATCTATGGCAGTGGGAATTGCGTGGCTTTCTTACATTCTGGAAAACATTGGCTGACTTCCCCAAGTGAAATTCTCTTTCTCTTTTTGCTTAGCGGAATCCAAGTAATTAAAACGCATTTTCCCTTCCCTTTCATTTAACCTTTCCAAAGGTGTTTTTATCTGACTGAAAAAAATAATGCTTCCCATTTTCTTGCAGATTAAAATACCCTAGTGGAAAGTTTCACATTTGCTGAAAATGGTTTACTTTGCCAGATTTTTACTTATTTTTATTGGACCTCGGACTAACTTCCAAATTAAAGACCGAATTAGGCATCCTCCTTTGGAAATGCATGGGAGAAGGCGGCTTCGGCGCCCACTCGGTCTCAGCTATTCCTCCTCGTGGACTCTGCCACGATGGGCACGAGCAACGGCCAGGCAGCCCCGATCGCTGCGAGTCCGTGGGCACGGGGGCTCCGTCAGCCTAACCGGTGTTTTCGGGTTCTAAAATCTACAAAACATACCCTGCAAGCTTTTAAAGCTGCACATTGTAGAAGTAATCACGGTGACAGGAACAGTCAGGATATTTTAATCTTATATACCTAGGTAATTAATAAAGAACCAAAAATAACATCATTAGTAGTAGTCTTTAGAACATTAAGTTATTGATTTGGTCAATTAAATACAGCTATTATTAATGAAAAATACTGCATTTGCTTACCTCTCGGTCTGTGTCGGCAGGTCGGGGAGCCTGCGGGCTACCCATCCAAGTCCGCCAGACTTAACCTCTTCTTTGCCCCATATCCTGTTTGAATGGGGAATGCATAGCAGAGAGGGGAATTTTCATGTTCCCTATATTTTCATTTAAGACATCTTTGGGGCACTTAAATTGCATAATCTATCTATATTTTGGAGTGAGAGTTGAGGTATTAATTTGTCAGTTTTAAAATTCAGTAATCCTAGTTTTATATATATATAAATATCTCCCTACTTTGCATTCTTCGTATACCAGGTAAAGGAGATACTTGATATAAATCTGTGTTCACAGGCTTAGTAATCGTGACTTATAGGGCTTCTGAAAACACAGGTTTTTTAGTCTCGCCCATGGTGTCTATGATGAAGCCTTTCTGGGTTGGAATAGGTTAATTTGCATTTTTACTAAGCCCCCCGATGACGCTGAGACTAAGAATTCAGCACCATAATTTGGCAATCCATGGAATAAGGAAAAGAAAAGAAATAATTTCGTACTTCACGGAACTGACGCTCTAGTTAGGGCTGTATTAGTTTCCTATTGTTTCTAACAAATTACTGCAAAATTAATGGCTTAAAACAACACGCCTTTATCATGTTACAGTTATTGAGATCAGGAGTCTAAAGTGGGTTGGCCGGCACTGCATTCCTTCTGACCATGTCGGGGAGGTTGCTTCCTTATTTTTCCCAGGTCAGGGAGCCTGTCTGCATTTCTTGGCTCATGGTCCCATGTTCAAGGCACAGCATCTTCAAGTCTCTGCTCTCTGCTGTGTGGTCGCGCCGTCCTCTCTGATGCTGGCTCTCCTGCCTTCCTTTCAGAAGGGACCCTGTGATTGATTTGGGCCTACCCAGGCAACCCAGGGGCTCTTCCCATCTCAAAGCCCTTACATTTTAAAAGCTCTAGAAAGGAGCCGATTCAAAGAGTCTTAGGATTAGAATATGGACATGACACAGTTCTGAATCATAGAAAATCATGCTTGTAGGTGGTAAACTGGAAGTCACACTGAACCAAAAGCAAAAATAGTTTGCCCTCCAGTGTTGGCTTTCAATGAGCCAACCAACCAACCGTGTACGTATCACATTGAAATGGAGTGATTGACGTAGTATTTTCTAAAATACTTAATAGATCTTAAAGTTGTAATGCTATAACTATAGAGGCTGGCTCTGACATTTTTTTTTTTAATGGCAGTCATAGGTAAAAATAGGTGCTGATCTAAAAAATGCATAGTCCCAAATTTTAGGATGTATGTCTTTGTATTCTAGTGCACATGTATCTTTTCTTTATGAAAGGCAAATGGGAAGAGGGTTCCATCAAAGACTCTAATTCAATACTGATCATGCATATTGGTCATGCATTCATAAGCAGAGACACCGTAACACTCCGCATGTAGTGAAATTTGTTTTAGTGACTATCTAATGGAATGAAATGTCCCAAACAATACCGAAAACTGTTACCCTGACATGACAATTTGTTAATACAAAATATAAGGTTTTAGTGTTTCTGCTCAGATATACGTGTGAGATTTGCTGCAGCAACAAGATGGTGTTTTCAGTAACTTTAACCTTTATTAACCACCACTAGAGGGCAGGGTTCATTCTCAATTTCACTTAAATTGAGTCCCTTAATTATGAGATTAACGAGAGTGGCATCATGCTTACATTTTTGTTAACTTTCATTGGAAGGTGATTTCCATATGTTGACATTGTCAGACTAATTTCATTCTAATAATTTCTTTTTATTTTATTTTATTTTCCCTTTTTATTGATTCCTTAATACATCCTTTTTAAAATATCTCCCAGTTCATCCTACTTCACAAATTATCTTAAACATTTAAATGAAGACATTCATAGTTTAAGGACAGGTGCTATTTTAAGTTTAAGTAACTTCTAGATTATTTAATATAGGAGGAGACTTTTTTAGCCAAGACGGAGATCAAGGAAAATAATAGTGGAATTATAATATATTGTCAAAACATTATTTTAGGTTCCACAAGTCATTAAACATTTTTTTAATTACTGGCCATTTTGAAAGAACCTGAGGGTAAGGCATGACTTAGATATTATTTCCCCCTCTAGAAATGAATTAGAGTACCTTCAATGTACTTACATACCTACTGTCCCCATCTCAGAATATAAAGCGTTATGCTAGCGTTGCTCCATACTCTGTCCCTACCCAAGACTTACAAGCTCCTTGGGCGCAGATCTGAGAACTTTGCCCCCACGGTGTCCCCGCGTGCAGATGAAAACTGGCCAGTGGGTGGGGAGACACACAACAGAAATTTGTGGCTGGCTGTATTATAATAATGGTAGGAAAAAAATCAATGAAAAATTAATTATTTACTCTGGTAATATCTGTACTGTGTATTATTTTATTCAATTTCACATCAATATAGCATTGATTTTTAAATTACATATAGAGAAAAGTGAACCAACAACCGCTTGGTTCTCAATTCCGTTCAGCAAGCATTTCTTGGGACCTAACATATACCTTGTATTATGCTCAGTGCTGGGTATAAAAAGATGATGAAAATAGCCTAAGCCCTTGAAGGACCACTGCAAATAAAGGCACATAAAGCAAATAACTTTAATCTTTGTCATTGAGATAAAGCACTGTGGCCCACTTGCGACTCGCCCTCTAGCCAGCTAAGGAAAAACCCTTACGTTCAACTTTTCGGTCTTGCAACGAACTACCCAAGAAATGGAAACAAATGTTTTGCCACGTGACTGTCCATGTGGCAGGATAAGACATAATGTAGTACGTGTAATAATAACAATAAGCACGATATCAAAATAATGAGTTCACCAGTCCAGCGGAAGTGCTCTTTGGCAAGGGATAGTCTTTTAAAAAGTGTGTCTTAAGTATAGGAGGAGATTATGTGATTAAAAAAATCAGATCCTTCTTCATAAAGATGTGATGAAAAGTTAAGCCAGATGTTGCCAACATACACATTTTTTTATCATGGCCTAATTCAAGTTGTCCTCTTCCCTCTTAACTTGTTTTCCGTCATTTGCTGGAAGTGCCATCGCTGGAGTGTTCCCTTTCGCCCACCCTTCCCCATTATTTGGATATATTCTCGTCTCAGAGCTCTGTCTACTTTTAATTGCTGTAAATCTGTATCTTCAGATACGGGGTCCTCAGACGTGCTGATTTGTTTTCTTCCATTTGTTTCTGTTTCTGTTTGTTCTTATTCTGATGTATTAAAATTCTGGAAAATTAACATGAACACATATTTGAAGTGGTGATCCATGAAGATTACTTTAAACAGGGAAGGGATTGAGAATTAATCAGACTTGAACGGGTGGGAGAGGGACTAACCGGAGCAGCTGGAGAACAGAGACCTTCTCGTTAAAGGAGCAGGTCAGGCGGACTGGGAGCAACGAAAGGAAGGGCGGTAACGGGGAGACGTAGTCGGAGGGAGACCGCGATTTCAGCGCTAATTAGCTGTGTGATGAAAAGAAGAAGGAAAAACTCTTTCTACTGCCAGGGCATTTCCTGGAGGGAGAGAGCTTCCCGGAGGGTGACGGAAGTGTCCCTACGCACAGCTTCAAGGATGGTACTTAATCCTGAGTTCCCACTTCACAACGTCCTGAAGACGCAGGGGGCATTCAGACTGTCCCTTATCATCCCCAAGTGCTTTGGTTTTAAAGTATAGGATATGTGTAATAATATATGAAATTAATTACATCAATAACACCATGAGGTACGTAATCTATTACGTGCCTGTACGCGTGTGTGTGGAGACACTTGATGGAAGTTTGGTTGTCTACATTTTCCTGTTGTACAGAGGAAAAGCCTCCTTTTCTAGTTAAGCAGATCATTGTTTGTGAACACTTAGGGTGCTTGTTCTTGTCCTTCAATGCGTTTACTAACATCAAGGGTAAACATTTAGAGCAATGCTTAGGGATTTGGCCCGGTGATCCCCATTACTGTGAGGAAATATAAATATTTACAACATATTTATCCCATGATGTTTGTCCTGAGATTCAGTGTAATGAAACAAAACAACTATTAAACAAAGTTACCTGCCGTCTTGAATAAATTTGCAACTTAACACAATGTAGAAGATATTATTATGTCTTCCTACTTTCGTAGAATACACTAAAGTATAGTCTGTAAATAGCCAACACTCTTGAAAGACAGACCACATTGAGGCTATGAGGAATCTATAAGTAGCTTAAAGAAATATGACTACTGAAAAAAAAAAAAAACACCAAAGTGGAAAATTAGAGAACTAGTTTATTGTAATTCCACTTTATTTCATGAACATAGGAAGCCAGCATGATGCGTGTAACTGACTTTTTAAACACAGTATGTTATACACTCTGCCCATGTAGAAATATAAGCAAATTATCTTTAAAAGGCATGTTCTGAAGATGGATCATCTTAGCAGAAGATAAAAATGAGTCATTGTAGCCTCTGTTTTTAGGATAAGAAAGTCAGGCTGTTTTTGCTTTCTTTGATTTCTTTTTCTAAGTCACCTAATTTGAAGGGATGAAAAGTTAAAAGCCCAACTTTTAAATATAGGAAAGCGACAGCTCTTGGGAGATCCGCGCAGACGTCGACATCCCTCATCGCGCTGTGAACTTGGCTGCCCTTGAAAACCTTTCTGGTTCGGCACCTCAGCTGCGTGCATATCAGTGTCCTTGGGAAAAAATACTCCCATGGTCGCCAGGGTGCTCGGTGCGAGGTTGGCCTGCCTTGCTTTGTCTGGCTCACGGGACAAGCTGGGGGCCTCTTCCTCCCAGGTGTCTGCCCGGGGGCGGGAAGCCTCATCAGTGCATCCTCCTGCGCCGAGCCCTTTACTTCTCTGGCCCTCGGCGGCCTGTCCCCTGGACAGCCAACTCCTTGATGTGCAGAGCGCGTCTGAAATCTCTGTGTCCCCAATACCTAGCACTGTTTTTGACACCAAATTCTACTCAGCGTATCTTTGCCTGTTTATCTCATCGTTGCCTACATTTACCTGTATTCACAACCCTATCTTGAGTTGTGTTGGAAAATGTGGCTGAGTTATGAATCTGCATTTTTATGAAAATTCACGTCACCTTGGATAAACCTAACTCCCTCTTGCTCGACACTGGGGACTGTCTAAGCAAAATCCCCAATCATTCTATATTGCTGTAATTCAGGTTGTGCGTAACTATTGATCGCACACACACGCAAAAAACCCCACAGATTTTCCCGGTTGACTCTCATGGGATTTCAAGTCTCAAAATGGGGTTAAGCAAATGCTGCTCTTTAATTTACCAGGGAAGTGATCTGTGGCATATTGTGCATGTGTGTAAACATGTGTGCATGTTTTTGCCTAGACAGAGTTATAGTGTCTATACGTTAATGACCAAACAGCATTATTTCTTCAGAATACAGAGCTGGGAGAACACGTTGGAAATGGTCACTTCCTAGGAGGCTGTTTACTAGCAAAGGCCAAGTAAAGAAGCCGTGCATTTGCGCGCACACCTATTGTTTGAGCCTGGGAGTCTTGTGCTGGGGCCGGCAGCGGGGCCCTGGGCCCGCCCGGGGCAGAAGGCGTCTGTGTGGGGGGGTTAGCGCGAAACACAAGCACACCCAGAGCTCAGGCGCAGGTCACAAAACCCGTTCTCCGCCGCCAGTGACTGAACTGGTTTCCAGGGCAGGGCAGGGAAGCACAAGGTGAGTTTTCAGGAATAAAGAATACCCTATTAAAGAATGACAGCGAGATCTCAAAAGGGCACAGCGTCCGGGTAAAGGGGATCGTGCTGAGCAAATGTGGGACCACAAGGACAGCTAAATGAGTAAAATAAGAATGGGCTATCCCATGGCATAAAATAAAAACCTGTGAGCCTCTATTTAGGTAGGAACTAAATGAATAAATAAAGGTTTGCTGAGAAGCAGGACATTTAGATGGTCTCAAAGTGTCTCTCAACAGAAACTAGACAGAAAGGAAAACCAAGTATCGGGGCCTCATAGAGATCTCCTTAACCGACTGTCAGCGTGACTATTACCAGTATTGTTGGGACAAGCTGAATTTGCGTGCTAGCTGATAGGAATGAATAACAGAAACATGATCTGGATGTAATCAGTTGGAAATCTCAGTCAAGCCTAAGTCGAAGGGCGTTCTGTAAAATAATGGGCCTGTGACCTTCAGAAGCTTTCAGGTCATGGCAAGAAAGACTGAGGAATTGTTCCCAACTGACGGAGGCTGATAAATGAATGTTCTCTTTTCCCAACTGCCTTCTTTATTAGGAGGACCGCTGGTACAACATGAATGGGGTATGAGGATTAGATGATGGGAACGTATCATCCTAGTTCTCTGTTGCTCATAAAATTGTTCTAACTTAGTGGCCTAACACAGTAATGACTTCATTGTGCACACAGATTCTGTGGGCTAGGAACTGGGAGAGGACGCGTGAGGATGATTTCTTTCTGCTCCACGCGATTCGGGGTTTGAGCAGAAAAGACTTGGTGTCTGTGAGCAGGAGTCCTGCGGACACTTGTTCCCTTGCATCCCTGGCGGCCGATGCGGGCTGTCGGCGCAGGACCCAGGCCCCGCCTTGGACTCCCCTTGTTGATGTCTGAGCTTCCTCACGGTGTGAGGAAGGGTCCCAGGAGCGAGTGTTCCGGAAGAGTCAAACAGAAGTCATATCATTAGTTAGCACTCAGCCTCGGAAGCCCCAGAGGCTCCCAGAGTCAAGGACATGGAAGATGAATTTCCCATTTGCTCTTCCCCCAGACCAGCTCCACCCATCTGATGGGAGGGATTTGGAGCTCCGTTTATAAGAAGAGCATGTGAGATGGAAGAGACACTGGGTTTCAGTCAACCTGAGAAAATAAAATCTGTCTCATGGGGAATGGTAACTCACTGACTTTGATAGCTGTGCTGTGGCTTCATAAGACAGTTAGGTTATAGATAAAAAGTCATAGTAACCATTCAGGAGAGATGAGGCATAACATTGGCAACTTACCCACAAATGGTTGAAGACAATGTTCCGTTGAAATGTTCTGTGTTTACAAATTTGTGGTAACTTCTTAATTGTTTCAACACAAAATAAAGGAAACAAACAAACATCTAAAAGTATACATGGAGATGTCCAGAAGAGTTCCAGATATTTTTCCGTTGTTAAGGTGCATGCTTTCATTGAAGTCAAGAAAGAACGGTAACCAGACAGGAACTATCGTAAGAGACTGCTTTGTGAAACCGAAGCGGGGGCAGCCAGCTACCATACACCAGTGGATGTGTGAGGGGTGGCGGAAGACAGACTGTTGAATATAAAGCGGTAGCCCAGTGTGAACATTGGAATCGGACGGTCAAGGATGATCAACCACAGACATACTCTACTCCCTACCTTGCCCTCCGCCAGGGCGTGTGGACATGCATGGGAGAGCCTGTGGTTGTCGCAATGAATGGGGAAGTTCAATGAGAACTTAGGGAGTAGGGAATGTAATGACAAATACCGTTCTCTGAGAAGTGAACTGTGTATCCAAAATGCTATAGTGCTACCTTCAAAATATTCTGGCTGCATGAATAAGTGAATGATGGGGGAGAGTTTTAGAAATACATTTTAAGCAATTAGAATTACTTTTCAGAGAGCAATGGAAATATAATAGAACCTTGTAAGAGCAAGTAGGCATTTAAACAGAAACATAATCCCAATGGTTAATATGACTTTTCAGTCTCAAAGTTAAAGTTTAGTATCTCACACAGCACTTTTATTGCCATGAAGATATTGGACAGTAAATCCAAGTTGTTACAGGCACAAGTTTTATGGGCCCATCTTGTCTCTATTACTAGTTTGTGACCTTGATCAAATTACTTATTTGTTTTTATTCTCTTATAAAATAGTGTTAGTACCTTATTGCATTATTGTAAGGTAACGGCTCTAAGGGACTCGGCACAGTAAGTTCTCATTTATTCAATACATGACAAATATGACTTTGAGTTGTGGTGATGCTGGTGGTGGGGGGCGCAGTGAAGAGAAGACTGAGGTGTCACGGACAAGGGGCCGGTCGCAGCTGGGCCACACCAGCGCCACGGCGCTCCCGAGTGCGGCCGCGTCTGCAGCGGCACCTGGGCTGCAAAACAGGCTGTCCTGCCCGGCAGTTTTAAAACGCTCTTCCCTTCCCTATTTTTCAGAAAACAAACATGCCTTTTAAAGATACTACAAATATAGAAAAGGCTGAAGAAAAGGTTTGTCTGGTTAGAGAGACGGAATTGAAGAGTCACACATCAAAACTGTCTCTTAGCCAGAAAGCTTAAATGTTGTTTTAAATCCCTAAATGGAGGGGAAATTGTAATCACTCCCAGAATCCACTTTTTATCCTCCAGAACAGCTCTGTTGAATGGAAATATAGTGATAGTTCTGTATGAGATTACAGTTAACAGTAGCCACATCATAAATAAAGCAAAAAAAAAAAAAAAAACAACAAAAAACTAATGTTGGCAATGTATTTTAACCAAACATAATCAAAATATTATTTTAACATGTGATAAATAGTAAAAATTATTGAGGTTTTTTACATTAGTTTTTTTAGGGAAAGTCTTCAAAACATGAAATGTAGTTTCCACGCAGAGCATGTCTCGCCAGGAGCAGCCCCGTTTCCGCAGCGCCTGCTGCCCTGCGGGACCACGGCTGCCCCCGCAAGCGGCCCCGCTCTGCAGCATTTCTGTCTCTGGCGTTTATGTACGTCGTGCCGGCTTGTGGTTCTGTCACTGTGGATGGGTTCAGTGTTTGTCACTTACCCTTTCTGTTGTGTCTGAAGTCAGGATTGAAGAATTCTCTGCAGACCCTACATATGACCCTACATATGACCCTAGAACCATCGCGGGTTAGGGGTGTGGGTCCCCACACAGTCAAAAATGCTGACGTACCTTTTGGCTTCTCCAAAATTCAGCTAAGAGCCTCCTGTTGACCAGGATCCTTACAATAACATAAATAGCCTATTAACATATTTTCTGTCTCATATGTATTATATACTGTATTCTTACAATCAAGTAAGCTAGAGGAAAGAAAAGGATATAAAAATCATAAGACAAAATACATTTACAGTACTGTACATATTTACTGGAAAAAACCCCACATGTAAGTGGACTAGTGCCATTCAAACCCATGTTTTTCAAGAGCTAACTGTAAGTATAAAAGTCTAGCATGTTTGACACCAGCTACATAATCTGGTAGATATTCCAGTGTCCTGGGAGTCTCAGGGGCATTTCCTACCTAGCTACCTCCTCTGCAACCCGGTCTCTGTGGCAACAGCAAACATTTGTTCCAAAAAATTAATGAAAATTATTTTATGCCCTTGCACAGATAATATGAAACCATCACCTCTCCTAAAGAGGAGATCAAAATTAAGGAGACTTCGTGGAAGGGCCCGCTATCCCGAGTGGCAGGTACTGTCTGTCCTCTGAGCAGGAGGAGACCGCGAGTTGCTGAGGTAGTGGTAGGTGGCTGGAGCGTTGGTACTGGTAGCTGGGCAGGGACGTCTGGAGAGTTTGGTTCTGGAAATGGGCTGCTTTCAACTGACTATGCTTCCTAAAGTTTATCTGAATGTTACTAGGGTGCGGGATGATATCAGTCTATAATTTACCAAAATATTTAACCAAGAAATCACCACATTTATAGCACATGGAGGGCAGGAAGTTCAACCATATCTACCTATGTAAGCGCTGAATTCCAAACAGAGTTGAGGGTTGGAGTGTATTCACTTGTGAACAGAATTAAGTTTTTTATATGTGTTTGCTTAGTTCATCTTTACAATAACTTTTAAAGGACCGTGTAACCATGGACCACCAGTATTTCCCATGGGAAACCAGAGGTACAGGGGAGTTAAGGCAACTGTCCAAGTCACGTAGCCAGGACTCAAACCCTGATTAGTCTGATGCTAATGTCAGTGACCTTAGTACCTATACTACCTGTCAAGAAACATGAAATTGTTTCATTTGTGGACCCGCCTATTTATTCAGTGATTTCTTCTGTACACAGTCTTTTGGATATGTCATATTAAAGAATTTTTTGATATCCGGTTTCTTAATCTGATTACCTATGAATAAAACTTAAATTGATTCTCAAGCTCAGAACCCTTCAAATCACACACCTCCACCAAGACGGACAAAAGACCCTTTCCAAAGAACCTAGTGGCCCTCATCCCCATTGGCTTCAGGAATCTCCCAAATTTTTTAACATTTGTGACCTCTCTAGATCCTACACACTCCTCCTCTCTGCCTGACTACCACGGCTTTCCCCAGCCTTGAAGCCAAGTGAAACATAGTGCTTTAATTTCCCTCTGTGACTTCTAACTGATGTCCGTTCTGAACCAGCAGAGAACAACGACAGGCCGTAGAATCTCTCTCTGTCCCCAACTGTCCTCATTCATTCTACTGGCTGCATCCAAAATCCTCGAGCTGGCATTTCCCTCCACCCCTAAAACTATAACAGGACACTGAGCAATACCCAGTGCGCCCCAGCCATCAACTCGCAAATACGCATCCCGTCAGTCAGCCGGGACTCCCTGGGGTAACAGTGTTTTTCAGGCATCTCAGCGATACACCACGGTCTATTTCAGAACTCAAAGCATCAGTCGGTCTTGGAGACTTCTCTGACCGCCGTCTATCTTGTTAATGTTTTTCTCCTTTTCCCTCTAACATACGGCTATACCCAAGTCTGGAAATCTGTGTTCTTTCTAAGTGCTGCACTTGAAAGAGTGTTTACTGACTCTCTGGCTCAAGGCAATAGGGACCTACGGTTTTCCTTAACAGCAGGCACCCTGTAAATTCCCTGATTGGCCCCTCTCTTATAGATTTAGCTGCAACCACACAGAATCTTTTCTTTTTCTTAATTGTCTAAGGATGCAAGGTCTACTTTTTTGATGCATTTAGACAAAGCTGACACAAAAATTAACACATGAAAGAGATCGTTTTATTCTGGTGTAAAAATAAGTGCTGAGAGGCTGATCTCTGTAGCTGGTAAAACAAGTTAAACTAATCAGCAGTCTATCTGAATGTTCTGTTCTCATAAGAAATAAATCAGTTGTCCACTGGGATGAATAATCTTAATAAGGGATTCTATTCTGCTCTTTAGAAAGCTCCCTACATCCTTGTGCTCCACTTCACAGCAGAAATAAAAGCAGTAAAATATGATTTTTCCAAACTGCTTCCCTTCCCTTGTTCCATTGTTTCCATTTGTAAAGTGGGCTCTGATAGCTTTGGCTGCTTACAACAATCACCTGTAGACACCCGTGTTCACTCACCTAGACAGAGAAAGGATAAAGAGCGTGTGACAGGTAGCTGTGATCATGAAACACTTTCGTGAAGATAAGCAGTAAAACTGAGCTGGTGGGTTGCTTATAAATACAGTGGAGAACTTGTAGGAAGAAAATGATCAGCTCAGGGCTGGGTCCTCCGTTCAGGTTTAAGGAATTAGAATGCCTCTCTGGCTGCCTTTTAAGAACCCCTCATTTCTTGTAGCTCCATGGTTGAGATTTCTGAAAGGGACCCAAAGTCTCTTCCTGACAGTAGCTGAATTATAAGGCAAATTCCATTCCCCTGCTCTTAGGATTTCTTATAGTACAAGTATTTTATTGATAGGGGAGGACTTAGTTTCTGAAAATTGCAATGGGAACATACAGACAGATTTTCCTGAAGTTGGGACCCTTAATGCCTTAAATTCTACTGAGCCTCATGGGGTAATGGTCTTCCCTTTGTCTCAGGAAGTGAGTCTTCCCTTGCCTGAAGATCAGTGCTGTCTGTAAGGCGATGTTGATCCTCCTCAGGAAGATCGCAGCTTCTAGATACATAACTAGACTTAAGTCTGAATTGGTCCCAGAGGATGAATAATGAGGTATGAACAAATGGTACTGGAATACACACCAATATAATTACATTATTTTCGCAATTTATATAGACAGATATCTGCAGAAAATGTTGTGGAAATGGGTCCTGAGGGTGTTGGGTTCAGTTGGCAAGAATGTACTGTTTGCTCTGGCTGCATTTCTTGGTGTGAGATTCTCAGTCGAGTCTGTTAACTCAGACAGAGGGAGTGGCTCGGAAAGTTCTCTGATCAGCCAGACAGTTCTCTGATCTCACGGCCAGAGCTCTTTGAACAAAACGGACACTCGGTCTTTTAGAGAAAAGCTCAAGCTACTTGGCCAAAATCACATTACCTCCCTCCTGTCCCTGTCCTGTTTCACCTGAAGCCATTTATCAGCATCATTGCCCTAAGTAAGAAGTTACCATGATTTAGAATGATTACCAAGCATAAGTTTCGGACTGACGACCCTGAAGATCTAACATTTCACGGTGAAGATAGTAGGGACTAGTGGAGAGCAGGGATCTAGAATTTTGGCTGAAGTCTATCTCAGGGGGGCCCACAGCTCTGCCATATTCCATTCTACCTGTCACCCTGCCCCATGGCCTCTTGGGGAGTTGCATGTTACCAGCTGACGGAGGAAGAAGAAAAATGAGTCTTGATTTATAGGTGACACTGTACAGTGTGCACAAACCCAAAAGAGAGGTCTGCAGCTCTGCAGCCCTACTTCAGGGCGTCCCTGAACGACGAGGATGATGGCACATCTTTCCAGTAGCAGAGCTTTCCGCGGTGCACTTGCTTAGTCATTTTCCCCGGAAGAGGAGATGACCGGAGTTCGAGGTCCGCAGCGATTCGTGAGCCGTGGCTGGTGGTTTGGCCACATGGCCAGAGATGGTAAGCAAGGTCACTGGGACGTGTTGAGAGGGACTCCTGGGGAATATGCCTGTGGACATGCCTCTGTAAATGGTCACAGAGCACGAGAGTGTGGGCACTGCATGTGAATGCTCACCAAATAGCAATCTCTTCAGGGAGGAGGAGTTTAATATTCAGGCGAACGAGAAGACCCATCCTGTGGAAGTCAGTCAGCCTCTTCCTCCAGCCAACGCAGTCATTTCTCAACGAGTTCACGGATACAGCGGTCATGGCTTTGGGGATGGAGCTGAGGTATGAGCTCAGCAGCATGGTTTTCCATCGGCTAAGGCCAGTCTGGCTTTATCTATTGCTAAGTGGCAAACTGGGCCGAAAGAAGATGCACAGATCTCTTTATGATGTGACTCTCTAAAAGAAATTAGCCAAGTGCCATGTGTCACGTTGATTACATGGACTTCCTCTATCCCAGGAGGAGTGGCCTTTTTTGTCTTACTGCCATAGACACTCAGCAGCTAGGTTCACTCTGGCCAAAACCCATGGACTTACAGAATGCCTAATTCATGGTAATACAGCAGCATTTGGCAAGAACTGAAGGGAACTAATACGATCATGTTCATGGAGTTCACCTCTGCTACCATTTTACCCATCATCTTGAAAACAGCTTGCCCAACAGAACAGGGAGCTGGATTATTGAAGTCAGGTTATGATGCTACACTGTAGTGATGTTGTCCAAGGTAGAGCATATCCATTTAAGTCAGAGGTTGATTTATATTGGGGTTTTTTTTTTTTATCATCGCTATGATACACAAGTTCAGAAATTAAGTGTCCTTTTTTATTCTCACCTTCTATGAAAATGTTTCCTTCTCATCCATGCAACCTTGGACTCTTGTGGTCTACATATGCTAGTCCCCAAGGGAAAATTATTCTACCAGAGGATTAAAGCAGTAGTTTCATTAGATTTAGAGCTGAAACTTCAAATAGCTGCTTTGTGTCTAGCCTGACCTGGTCTGTGGTCCTGTGAAAATTCAACTGAGACTTCAGATATGTGTAGGAGTTATGAAGTGAGTGGGCAAAGAGAAGATCAAGTTTAAGAGCCTAGAGGCAAGATGACACAGCATGTCTAAAGTTTAGTCAAACCATCAGCCTAATTTGTAAGGGAGAGCTGGGCAAGAAATCAGGCTGGAAATTTAGAATGCAATGAAATAAATATTGCATGTCAGCCTCCATGGAAAGGAGTGAACTTTGTTCTAAATTCAGTCGGAACCTTTGAAGACTGTAAACTGAGAAACATTTAAATAGATTAAGTTCTTGTAAAGATCATTTATATAACAGTTTGGAAGACAATTTGGATTCCAGCAAGAGTAGAGGCAAATGTGGCAGAGTGTGCCAGCTGATGACCAAAAAAATGAATCTTCCTCCTGGACACAAAGCTACAGCTCATTCCCCAGCCCCTTTTCACCTGGCTGAGCAAGTGACCAGATTCTTGCCGATACAATGTGAGTGGAAGCTACGCAAGCAAATCCTGGCCCAAGGCTTTGGAAGAGCTTCCAAGCCTTCTTTTCCTCTTGCTGGCTGGATGTAGGCGCCTTCCTGGAGTACCAGATGGGAAGAGCCTGGGTCCCTGAGTTCTCCCTGAGACTTGGCTGAATGTAGACCGGAAGCCCTCAACTGGGAACATCGTATGAAGAATGTAATACTTTCATTGGGCTTGAGTCATTGTACTTTGGGACATAAGTCTAGGGACCTCCCCATCCCCTTTCTTTATTGCAGCTAGACATATCCTAACCAATGTAGGCAGAGATTTGTCACAATAATCCAAATGTGAGCTAAGGGATGGATAGTGGTCGTGTGGGCTGGAGAGCGGAGATGTGAATGAATTCCAGGGAGGAGATTTGGTTTGGGGTGGTAAGCACACAGGCAATAATGTACAGATGATTATTATAGAATTATACGCTTGAAATCTTGTGTGTTTATGAACTAAAGTCATCTCCAATAAATCTAATTAAAACTAAAAGCAGTATTTAGAAGATTGCATGACATTACTTCACAATCGAGAGGAATAAAAGAGAGTAAGAAGAGAGGAGAATGGGTGCAGTGTGACTAGGGGTTTACACATTGGCTCCAAGAGACCACACTTACCCCATCTCATCCTCCCCTGGAAAATTAGATTAATATCTCTGCTCCATTTTCCCAGGCAACGCCATTTCCGACGGGTCAGGAAAGCCCCTGTCTGCTTTCCCCCCATTCTTTTCATATTTGAGGAGCGCAGCATCATTCTAGAAGGTTTCACACTAGGAATTTTTGTCATTACATTTGCACACGTCAGAATTCCTGGTTCTCTTAAGAGCGCACATGCTTAAATCACCCTCAAGGAATGTACCACCAGCTTTCTCACTAAACTTTGGTTCTGGCTAAGCGACGTCAAGATGCCTGCACTTGTCTGCACTTGGAAAGGCCGGCATCCCTTTCATACAAAAGGTTTTGCCGCGCCTTATAGGCAGCGTAGGGGCCCTGTTAAGCCTTTGCTTTCATCATAAAACGCTGTGTCTACAGGCAATTTAATGGTCTCTTACCGAGGCACCAGCTTTTACTTTGAATCAGTTGTTTGCCTTCTTAAAATGCCTGCAATTTATCCTAATTGTGCAGAAGGGGAGCCTCTTTGTCTCCCTCCACCATTTCCAATACACAACCATGAATTTCTGAGAGGGTCAGTTATTGTCACTGCTCATATCTGGAAAAGTTGTATCGAAAAGTATTCTAGGATCATCCCCATATCATTTTAATAATAAATTTTGGCCTAAATATTTTCCACTTATTCCTTTATTGTGCCTATCTGTCAGGCACAGCTGTGTGTGATAAGCAATTACAGAAGATCCTTTATGAAATTGTGTTACGTGGCACTGTGTGCTATGTTATATGTAACCCAAGGCATTTATCTTTACAACATTGAGTCAATTAAAAGAGTGTGGAATAGTTGGAAGATAATAAGAGCAAGTAATTCAACAATTTGACATTTAACTGTTAGGATTGATTCCCAAGGTTATACGAAATACAAGGTGTTTTCTATCCTTTTTGTCTTTGTAGTTAGAAATCTGAAAGAACAAACAGCAGCAAAAGCAGCACGTATTTTTTGAAAATTTTTTAATTGAATGTATTGGGGTGACATTGATGAATACAGTTATATAGGTTTCGGGTGTACAGTCCTACAGTACGGCATGTGCATATTATCCTGTGTGTTCACCGCCCCAAGTCAAGTCTCCCTCCCTCACCTTCTACGCCCTCGGTACCGTTTTCTACCTCCCCCCCACCCCCCGGTCATCACCATAATGTTTTCTGTGTCTTATGGAATACTACTCGACCACAAATAAAAATGAAGGAAATTTTCATTTGCGGCAGCGTGGATACACCTGGAGAACAGTATGCTAAGTGAAAAAGCCAGTCAGAGAAAGACATGCACCATATGATTTCACTCGTATGTGGGATCTAATGAACAAAATAAGCTGAACAAAATGAAAACAGACTCAGAGAGACAGAGAACAGACTGACAGCTGTCTTTGCGGATTGGGGGTGGTGGGTGAAAAAGGTGAAGGGATTAAGGAAATTAAGAAAAAAACCCTTCTATTTCATTTTGGCTTTGGGAAATGTCCATTGTGCATCAAGAATTCATTCAAAATGAATCTGGTTTAAGGTTTTGCTTTTAACAGTAAAAATGGCAAGATCTGACCTCATCATAAGCAAAGACAAGGTGATTATATCTTTTAGAGACTTACGTATTTTTAGATTTCAGATAATTACATCAGGTTACAAAATACAGGGAAGAAACTGAACCTTGGCAAAGAAACTTTCACTTATTATCAGAGTACCACGCGCGGTGTGCTACATACACAGGAGCATGAAGGTCAGCTGCGTGATGATTCTTCTCCTTAATCATCAGAAGCAAACCGAGGCGGTGCACGGCCAGTGCATTGCAGTTTCCCGGAAGGAGCCGCGTTCCAGGACGCAGGTGGCCCCGGACCAGCCGTGCTCACGCCTGCACCAGCAGCGCCCAGCCCCGGTCCGGCACCTCCGTGCAGAAGCTCCCCCGGGGGCCTGGGTGGAGGCGCTCCTCCCCACGAGGACTCGACCTCTCTGCCCCCAGCCCGCCCCTCGCCTCCCCTTCTACTACCCTCCGTCCACAGGCAGGGGGCTTTTGTGCAGGGCACCGCCGCAGTGGGGCGGTATCTCCCGCTTGCGCAGACGCACCTGACTCCGTGGTGGAAAACGGGAACATTTTGCCTTCTGTTTGCACGGTCAGAGACCCTGAGCAAAGGTTCAGTTGGTGCTGAGGGGCCACTGCTCTAGTGTGTAGAAATCATGCACATGCATCAGAGAGAAGAAGAAAATCCCATGGCAGGAAACTGGCTCTTCCATACAACACATACATCCCCAGCCTTCAACATGCGTGTGCTCTGTTTGCTGGGTTGCTAAGGCCCCTTCAGCTTATTAACACATTGCCGATGGTTCACCAAGTTTCATATATAAGTCAGTTAAAACGAAACCAACTTTGCCAAAGGAAATTTGGATAAGGATAAATTTTCCTTACTAAGAATTAATGCAAGAAATATAATATCCATTATCCATCGCAAAACTGCAGGTCAACCCGCAGGTCAAACATTCTGTAGTCCTAACGTATGCCAGTTGTTACCGCCGCTTTAGTTCTTTGGTTCAAGTCAAAATGTGGCCGAACTACTAAGGCTATTTTTAAGTCTCAAAACAGGTAGGTAAAAAGTTGTGGGTCTAGGGATAGAGAAAGAAATAGTAAAAGTAATAGGAGCAGGAACAGATATGGATATAGATAGATATAGATATACAATAGATATAGAGGTACATGTAAATGTAGTTGTAGATAATAGAGATTCAAATACAGATATAGATGTACAGGGGTGGGCAAAAGTAGGTTTACAGTTGTGAGTATGCAAAACAGGTTTTTTCTTATACAATTGATTAATTATTGTATTATTTAATTGTATTACAATGTAATCCTACTTTTGCCCTCCCCTGTAGCTATAGATGTAGATTCACTCATAGATAATAGATATAGACGTGGATACAGATAGAGATAACAGATACAGATATAAGAGCGTGTGCCAGATGTGAAAATAGGAGTGAGCGTAGGTGTAGGTTTGGGTGTGGAGACTTAGGCATGGGTATTGTTATCTGCAAAATGAGTAACAAATGTAAAGTGATGAGGACCATGATGAGCAAGGCAGTAGTTACCTAGAAACCTGAAGTAGCATTAAATTTACTACCAGCCTCCTTAGGTACCATTTTTAAATTGGATTTTTTTGTCTTTATATTTTTATATTTGTATGTTTTGAATACAAGACCCTTATCAGATATATAATTTGCAAATATTGTTTCCCATATTTTTTGTACTTTCTTGATAGTTTCCCTTGAAGCAAAATCATTTTTAATTATTTCATTTTAATGTTTTCAACTGAAGTTCAGTTTGACTACCCTTTTTTTGTCAGTTTAGCTTTCAGTGTCGTACCTACGAAATCATTGTCCAGGCCAAGGCACAGATTTATTCTTAAGTTTTGTTCTAAGAGCTTTTAGTAACCACCTTTAGACTTAGGTCTATGATTAAGTTTGGTGTTAATTTTTGTAGAGTAGGTAGGAATATAAATATTATTCTTTTACAATGTATATTTAGTCCAACCGTCATTTGTTGAAAAACTATTCTTTCCTAATTGAATTTTCCTGACCCTCTTGCCCCAAACCATTTTATCACAAAAAAAGGTTAATTTCTGCATTTGCTGTTCTATTCTGATCTATGTGTCTATTCTTTTGCCAGTAGTATCTTATTTTGATTACTGCTATTGCCTAGGAAGTTTTGAACGTGAGAAGCCTTGTTCTACCAAAGTTGTTCTTTTTCAAGATTGTTTTTGGCTGTTCCTGGTCCAACATATTCCCATGTGAGCTTTGAGGTCATATTGTCAATTTCTGGAAGAAGCAAAGCCACCTTGGACATTGAAAAATACTGCGTTGAATAGGGACTTTGTTGTTAGTTGTACATATGTTTGAAATTGCTCTGTACAATTAAAAATATTGTTCTTTTTATCATTATGAAATGGCCCTCCTTGTATGATGTTTGCCTCGATATCTTTTTTTAATGTAATTATAGCCATTCCAGCTCTGTTCTACCTACCACTTACATGACATTATTTTTCTATCACGTTCTTTCAAGCTTTTTGTGTATTTGAATCTGAAGTGTTTCTTTGGTAGACATTATAGAGTTTGATCATTTTAAAAATGAATCCTACAAAACTATTCATTTGATTTGAAGTGTGTACTCTAAGTTTAATGTAAGGACTGATAATGTAGGATTAAAGTTTGCTATTTTTTTCAATGTGTTTCTCATATGTTATTCTTGTTCCTTTCCTCTATTACTGCCTTCTTTTGTATTAAGTTCTTTCTGGTATTAAATATTTTTAGTGTTCTATTTTGAATTCCTCCTTGTTTTTTTCACTATTTGAATTATTTTTTAATTGGTTGCCTTGGGGATTACACTAACATTTCTTGTGGACTGAACTTTTGCGTCACCCCCTCCCCGACTTGATTTCATATGTGAAAGCCGTACCCCTCAACATACTGATATTTGGAGGTTGATACATTGGGAGGTAAGTAAGTTTAGGTGAGGTGAGGTCATGAGGGTAGGGCCCGGGATGGGATTAGTGTCCTTACACAAAAGAAGGAGAGCACAGAGCAAAGAAGAGATCATATAACTGCGTAGCAAACATTTGGCCACCTACTTCAGAATCAACCCTTTCTTGCCAACACCTTAACGTGGACCTCCCAACCCCTAGAACTGCTAAAAAGGGATTTCTATTGTTTAAGCCACCCAGTCTGTGGTATTTTGTTATGGTGGCCTGACAAGAATAAAACAACAACTTAACCTAGAATGATCAATTTTGGATTAATCCCAGCTTAATTTTGATAGCGTGTAAAAACCTTCCTCCATGTAGCTCTGGTCCCTCCACCCTCCTGGTACTATATTGTCATACAAATTACATCCACATATGAACTCATCAAAATGGTTTAACGATTATTTTTCCATGCAGTTGCCTTATTTTTCTTTTTTAAATTCTCACCCAAGGATATGTGGTTTTTTGCTTGTTTTGTTTTTTATTGATTTCCAAGAGAAAAGAAGGAAAAGGGGGTAGAGAGGAAGAGAGACATCAGTGTGAGACAGAAACATCCACCGGTTGCCTCCGATACGCACCCCGACCGGGGATGGAACCCGCAAACTTTTGGTGTATGGGATGATGCTCCAACCAGCTGAGGCTCCCCGCTAGGGCACTGTGCAGTTGCCCTTTAAATCAGATAAAAAGAGTTAAAAATAAGAATGCATTCACTGTCCTTTGTAATTAACACTGGAGCTACCTTTACTGATACCCTCTGTTGTATGTGAGTGTATGTGTGTGTAGATTTGAGTTACTGTACAATGTTAGTTCATTTCTAATTGAAAGCTTCTTTTAGTATTTTTTTTTAGGGCATGTCTGCTAGTAACAATTTATCTCTGCCTCTCTTTGTATGAAAATATCTTAATTTCTCCTTCATTTTTGAAGGTCGTTTTGTGCCATCCCTTATGGACTACTTATTTAACTTTTCTTTTTTCTTTCAGCATTTTGAATATGTTATTCCACTACCATCCGGCCATCATGGTTTCTGAAGGGAAGTCGCATATTCATGTCATCGCATATCTGGCCACCAAAGCTTCTGAAAGTGAGTCACATATTCATGTCATTGTGGACCCGGCCATCGTGGATTCTGAAGGTAGGTCACATATTCGTGTCATCACGGATCTGGCCACCGTGGCTTCTGAGGGTCAGTCACATATTCATGTC